>NC_138140.1:31273522-34070812 GCF_964188305.1 Podarcis bocagei
TCTGGGCGCGCGCTGCTTTGGCACAGCATGGCGGAGGTGGGCGAGGGAAGTGAGCTGATGCCAGGAGGCACCACGTCCAGCCTCCACCTCTTCCCTGGTGCCCTCCAGAACTTGGTGCCCTGGCACCCCGCACCACTAGTCTCTATAGGTAAGACACCCCTGAGAGCAGACGTGAATAACATTTTGCCCTCCAGTAGTTGCTGGACTACCATCATCTCATCATCCCCAACCATTGACCATGCTTGCTAGGGCTGATGAGAGTTTTAATTCAGCAACATCTGGAGGGTCAAGGGCTCCCCATGCCTGTGTTATAGTATCAAGTCAACAGTGATCCAAAATAGAAGTCAAATGCAGGGAACCTTCCTCAGACCAAGGACCACATTCCCTCCCAAACAACATTCCAGGGGCCAGTGGTGGATGGGGCCAGAGGCAAAAGTGGGCAGAGCAATGAATTAACTTTTACTTTTAATACAGTAGGCTAGTTTCTACTCACATTTGCACACCCAGTGGTGTTTGGTGCCCATTGGGACTGGTGGGGTAGAAAACAAAGGCCCAGCAGCAGCTTAGCAGAAGGTGCTAAATAAGGAGCCCAACATGCAGAGCTAACTAATTCTAACCATTCCCTTGCTGAATTTCACATGGATAACAGTGAGGCCAAAGAGGAAGAGGATGATAGGCAGATCTGTTCTCTGGAGTGGCTGTAAGTAAAAAGAGAAATGAAAAGGGAGGTGGACTTGGATGAATCAAGACTGAGTTTTGTGGGGCAATGGTCCTAATAGGCCAGTCTACCTTTCTATCCTCCATCCAAGCAAGCAAAAGGCATGATTAGAGTTCAAGGACACATTCCAGCCAAGCAAAACACTCAAGGAGGGTGCAATGTAGGGCCAATGAGCGGAGTGACCTAGGGAGATGGGGTGTGGCTGGGTAGGGGGTGTTGCCTGCAGAAAGTCCTATAAGAGAGAGGCCAAAGGGCCCCAATTGGCTCTCAGACATACAGCTCCCCACTTCTTGTATTAGTGGTCATTGTAGAAGTGTGCTTTTCCTGCCAGTCATCAGAAACGATGACTGGAGGTGAGCTGCCTAAAGGAAAGCAGAAAAAAGACCAGTGAGTGAGATGTTGTATTTTTAGCATAAAGCAAAATAGCCAGATTATTAAAGTCTGAGGAGGACTGTAGCTCAGTGAGAGTATGTTTTGCTTGCTAAAGATCTACCATTCGGATCTCATCAAACCCCTGCCTGAAAGCAGTAGCCATTGGTGTGGCTCCAAAACCTGTCCTCAAGGTTCTTAAACCAAGGCATGCTTTCCCATAGCAGCGGGGGACTCAATTTACAAATGGAACACACTCAACAGGAAGCGAAACATGTTCTTATTCCAAGGCAAAGTTCACAAACCAAAACACCTACTTCCGGGTTTGCAGCGTTCTTAATCCAAGTTGTTCATAAACTAAGCTGTTCTTAAACCAAGGCACTACTGTACTGATAATTCATTTGCTAACAGCTTCAAATTTAGTCATGGCCCAAGGCTGGAAGGACTGGTTTATAAAAGCCTTCTTTATACCTACATAAGAGAAACTGGCCTACCCACTTCAGGTTCTCAGGGAAGAAGTGGAGCCACAGCTGTCTGGTGGTTTTCTGTTGCTTATTTAACAATACAGTCACAGTCACACAGATGTCAAATTCTATCCCAATATCATTTCATATGTTGCTGGTTTTGATTATGAGTTTTTGATTCACTGTTTATGTCTTACCTTGAAATTCTGCCCTATTGCCCTCCTTTGTACATTTGTAAGTCTTTTTTCTTTATATCTTTCTTTCCCTTACCATATATCTGACCATTTGCCTCATTTTTACCTTCACAACAACCCAGTGAGGTAGGTTGATTAGTAGATGATCCAGCATGGCTGAGTGAGCTTCAAGACTAAGGAGTTTGAACCTGGGTCTCCCTAGCCTTAAAAACAGCCTCCACATGAGAAACATTCACAGTAGGAAACGCATTAGGTATACATTCCAAGAGTATTTCTGTTTGTGGCTGTATACACAGCATACACTTAAAGCACATTTAAAGGACATGACAACCCCCAAAGAATAATGGAAACTGTAATTCCCAGCACTCTTAGCAAACTACAGTTCCCAAGACTCTTTAGGGGAAGTTGTATATGGTTTGTTTGCAGCCTCATATGGGAACATCATGTTTGGATTCCCTCCCATCTGCAAGGTGGTTGGCAAAATGAAGAGCAATATACTGTCAGAAGCAGCTTTTTAGCTGGGAAATCTGGACTGAAATGCTAAAGATCTCCTTAGGTTTCCTGAGAATGAGCCATATAAATGGAAGCCTCTTTTGCAGAGGAATTAAACTTTCCAGAAACTGAAGAGCAGATTTCAAAACAGCACTTATCTGTACAAGACTTCTCTCTGCACACCCCTCCTCTGAGATTTTTTTTTGGGGGAGGGGTCGCTTCTACACTATTTTTCCATCACTCAGTGGCTCTCAATAAAATGCACTCGATAAAATACAAGTCAACAAGTCAATTATTAAAATTACATAACATCCATAATAAAACAACCTGAGAACTATAAAAATCAAACAAGGGCTCATAAGTCATATCTATTGGAATGTAAGCCCGAGAACAGGAACTGTATTCTGTCTTAATTTTCATATAATGCCCAGCAATTTTTAGATGTTTTATAAATAAACAACAGTCACTTTCCATCCTGTGTATATTCCATCCAGAAACATCCCAAAAGAATGGTAAAACATAATGAGATCCCATAGGTTGGGGTGGGCAAATATGTCAATTTCAATTTATCTCTGTTTCTAATTTTATCCCAGTTTTAAGTTCAGTTCTCCACATTTACACACCATTTTTTTGGGGGGGGGGGAGGTTATACATCCTCATTAAAATTCACTAGCATTATAGTGTGACTTTCTCCTAATATGCCCATGTTTCTAGGCTATTTCCCCAAACATACGCATTGCAAAGCAGTTGCCCAAAATATAATGCATTTTTAAGGTTGTTTTCACTAATATATGCCTTTACACACATGTACATTCTTGTATGTATCACTTGGCTGGAAAGTTGCATTGCAGAATTCAAAGATATGTAAGTTTCAAAGGATGGTTGTTTCTCAGTTCAAATCTTGCTTCAGAATGTGCAAAGGGCAAGTTCTCTTAAATTTAAACTGAGTTGAATTTATTCCCACTCCCTACCCATGGACGACTGGGATAATAGAGTGATTTGGCTGCTTTAGACCAGGAATCGACATAAGGTAAATTGAGAACTACTAACAGTTCACTAGGTAGGGATGGAGAGTCTGGGATTTGGTTTAGTTCACATTTTAATGCAAACCTAAGGGCTTATCCACACTTCTTCTTGTCCCATTACTCTCCTCCAGGGAAAATCGCTCTTTAGTGCTCAATTGGAGCAAATGGCAGTTTAAGTTTCCTCCGGACTGACGTTTGTTCCAATTTAGAGCTATAGAGTGAGATTTCCTTGGGAAAGGAGCAGGTCAAGTGCAAAACCACTTGGACGCATGCTTTCTAGTCATGGGCCAACCAGAAGTTTGGATGAGCCCTAACACAGCCTTCCCTGCAACAATATGCAAACTGAAACAAAGTATCTTTGGAAATGCACACTTGTATGAATTTTGTAGTTCTCCAAAATGTAGAAATGTAGTTCTCCAAAATCTGTACAAAATGTCTACAGCAGGGTAAAGAGCATAAAATGCATGTATTAATGAAAAAGGCATATCGAAAATGCACCATAGTGGAGAAAATTGCTTGCAAAACTGTTTTGTATTAGGAGAAATTACATATAAAAATGTGAATGTTAGGAGAAATGCACGATGTCAATTTCTGTGAGCCTTTTCACATACTGATGCAGAAATGTGATGTATAGAACTTAAAACTGGAAAAATAAGAAATGAAGAAAAACTAAAACTGACAGTTTAGTCCATCACTATCTCTGGGTGATTTTGTAGTAGGTCAGCGAGGGTTTCTGATTGCTACTTAACAACACCAAGAACCCAATGGCTCCTGTGCACAAACACACACTCTCTAAATTAGACTGCTGAGCTTAAGGAAGCTTTGGAAAGCTAGAAGTACTGTAGATGTTTGTGTGATGGGACAGCAAGCTCAGTTCCAGTACAGCAAACAAATTCCTGGGCTGAGCATCTTCCATAATTCTAAGAATAACTGCTGCCACCATGAGCAACAGAGTAGACCCATTGAGCTTAATGACATGACTAAGTTAGGCTCGTTAGTATTAAAGGGTCTACTCTGAGCAGAACTTAGTTGGATACAGTAGTAGATAGGTAGCCGTGTTGGTCTGCCATAGTCAAAATAAAAAAATTCCTTCCAGTAGCACCTTAAAGACCAACTAAGTTAGTTCTTGGTATGAGCTTTCGTGTGCATGCACACTTCTTCAGATACACTGAAACAGAAGTTGCCAGATCCTTCTATATAGTGAGAAGGTGGGGAGGAGTGTTACTCAGAAGGGTGGTGGGAATGGGAGATAGGCAGATAGCTGAGAGAGCCTCTTGACGACTCTTAACGACTGTAATAGGTCTTACAGGAAAAGGCAAGGGGTGGGACCGACAAACATATCTACATGCCTCTAGCTACCATCCCAAACATACCAAACAGTCCATTGTATATAGCCAGGCACTACGTTACAGCCGCATCTGTTCCAATTCTACAGACAGAGACTCTCACCTAAGAGATCTACAGCAAACCTTCTCAGAACTAAAATACCCAGCAGATGAAGTTAGACAACAGATCAACAGGGCCAGACTGATACCCAGAGAGAACTTGCTGCAAGACAGACCCAAAAAAGAAAATAACAGAACACCTCTAGTCATCACATACAGCTCCCAAGTTAAAACAGTACAACACATCATCAGAGATCTACAACCTCTCCTGGACAATGACAGTTCTCTTTCTCAAGCTCTGGGAGGAAGACCTTTCATTGCCTACAGACAGCCACCCAATCTTAAACAACTCCTAACCCACAATAATACTACAACCAGACTTAACACAGACACTGGCACCAGAGCCTGCAATAAACCCAGATGCCAACTTTGCTGCCACATACACCCGGACAACACCATTACTGGCCCCAACAACATCACACATACCATCTCGGGACTATTTAATTGCTCATCGTCTAACATTGTGTATGCCATCAAATGCCAACAGTGTCCTTCAGCTCTCTATATTGGACAAACAGGCCAAACCTTACGCCAAAGAATAAACGGACATAAATCTGACATCAAGAATCACAGAACAGAGAAACCAGTAGGAGAACACTTCAATCTCCCAGGACATTCCATACAAGATCTCAAAGTAGCTGTTTTACTACAAAGGAATTTCAGAAATAGACTGGAAAGAGAAGCTGCTGAATTACAACTCATTACCAAACTTAAAACCATGAAAAGACCTGGGCTGAACAAAGACATTGGATTCTTATCTCACTATACATGACTAAACCATTTCTCACCTTCCCACCCCTTGCCTTTTCCTGTAAGACCTATTACAGTCGTTAAGAGTCATCAAGAGGCTCTCTCAGCTATCTGCCTATCTCCCATTCCCACCACCCTTCTGAGTAACACCCCTCCCCACCTTCTCACTATATAGAAGGATCTGGCAACTTCTGTTTCAGTGTATCTGAAGAAGTGTGCATGCACACGAAAGCTCATACCAAGAACTAACTTAGTTGGTCTTTAAGGTGCTACTGGAAGGAATTTTTTTATTTTAGTTGGATACAGTATTGTAGTATTGGAGATAGGCTTCCATATATAAGGGCAATACTGAGGAATCGGAATGAACTTGATTCTCAGATCAGGTTTAGAAGATGGAATTACTGGAATGTATTTGGGCCACCTATGACATTTCAGGGATGAGGAATCTTGGGTCCAGGAACCAAATGTGATCCTCCAAGCCTCTCTATCATGCCCTTGGGGCTATTTCCAGGCCATGCCCCCTCTGTAGTCTTAGTCTTCTCAAGTTCTCTTGCCTGCCTATAATGTGTCCTTGAGCTCTGATACTTCCTCTTGCTTTTCCTCAGTAGTGTGTGAGAGTGAGTGAGTATGTATAGAAAGAAGCCTACTGTACAAAGTTGGAATGTACATTTGTTGCTCCTCCCACTTTTACCTCTGTCCCCACCCACCACTGACATTTGGTTCCTGGAAGATCGCCTAGAAGGGAACATGGCCCTCAGGCAGAAAAAAGTTCTCCATTCCAACCCTATAGCCATATTGAAATAATTGCATGAACTCTGTCATGAAGGCATAACTTCATTGGCAAAAAACAAGAATACAGTATCAATCAGAGCCACCATATTCTTTGTTTCATTGCAGATATCTACAGCAGATTCATGCAATGAAAAATGGGGAAAGGAAAGGTACTGGATAAGGCAGAAACATTTATTTCAGTGAGATCCAGAGGAGGGGTCCAGAGACTCCAACAGCTTACTGCATCTGAGGCTGGTAATTAAAACTTTATTGCAGATAACTCAAATTGATTGGCAGCTGTGCTAAGTAAGTTGAGTGAGTAGGCCCATGGTGGTTTTGCTTGCTTGAGTCATCTGATCTATTCACTGTGCAGGGATGCCTGTGCAACCCATTTAAAGTAGTTTCAAACTTACTTAGCTGCCACAGGGTCTCCCAATCAAATCAAGGACTAGAGTCTTATCAAGTGGCTAGCCTTCTTGGACATTTAAATCTCAATATCCCTACAAAAGGGACGCAGGTGACGCTGTGGGTTAAACCACAGAGCCTAGGACTTGCCGATCAGAAGGTCGGCAGTTCGAATCCCCGCGAAGGGGTGAGCTCCCGTTGCTCGGTCCCTGCTCCTGCCAACCTAGCAGTTCAAAAGCACGTCAAAGTGCAAGTAGATAAATAGGTACCACTCTGGTGGGAAAGTAAACAGCTCTTCCGTGCGCTGCTCTGGTTTGCCAGAAGCGGCTTAGTCATGCTGGCTACATGACCCGGAAGCTGTACGCCGGCTCCCTCGGCCAATAAAGCGAGATGAGCACCGCAACCCCAGAGTCAGTCACGACTGGACCTAATGGTCAGGGTCCCTTTACCTTTTATCCCTACAAAAATATTCTTTATGTGTTCATTTTCTTATACGGTGCCTAAGCGTACATGTTGCTTTACAGAATACAAAAAGCAGAGCTCCCAGCTCCCGTGGAGATTACAATCTAGAATTTGATGTGATGTGGCAGTGGGGGTAGGAGCAGAGGATGGCAACGGGGAAGCTGCAATATATGCAGTACATTGGTTCCAAAAGCTTTGGATTCATAGTGGGATATTGCTCATTCCTGCTCTTTGCTTATGGCCTGGCTGTCTAGATTATGGGGAACTTATATGTTGAGGATCACATCAAGGATAATAATAATAATAATATAATTTATTATTTATACCCCGCCCATCTGGCTGAGTTTCCCCAGCCACTCTGGGCAGCTCCCAATCGAGTGTTAAAACCAATACAGCATTAAATATTAAAAACTTCCCTAAACAGGGCTGCCTTCAGATGTCTTTTATAGATAAGATAGCTGCTTATTTCCATGACATCTCATGGGAGGGCGTTCCACAGGAGCCACTACTGAGAAGGCCCTCTCTCTGGTTCCCTGTAACCTCACTTCTCGCAATGAGGGAACCACCGGAAGGTCCTCGATACTGGATCACAGTGTCCGGGCTGAACGATGGGGGTAGAGATGCTCCTTCAGGTATACAGGGACAGAGGCACATCTAGGGTCCCTTGTGCCCTTGGCAAGGAGGTATATTGGGGTACAGTGGTACCTCGGGTTAAGAACTTAATTCGTTCTGGAGGTCTGTTCTTAACCTGAAACTGTTCTTAACCTGAAGCATCACTTTAGCTAATGGGGCCTCCTGCTGCCGCTGCGCCGCCAGAGCACGATTTCTGTTCCCATCCTGAAGCAAAGTTCTTAACCCGAGGTAATATTTCTGGGTTAGTCGAGTCTGTAAGCTGAAGCGTATGTAACCCGAGGTACCACTGTATCACTTTACTGCAATACCTACCTATGATGATGATGATGATGATGATGATGATGATGATGATGATGATTTTATGCCACCACTGACTTGGTTGTCCCAGCCACTCTGGGCAGCTGCCAACAGAATATTTAAAACACAATAAAACATCAAACATTAAAAAACTTCCCTATACAGGGCTGCCTTCAGATGTCTTCTAAAAGTCAGATAGTTGTTTATTTCCTTGACATCTGATGAGAGGGTGTTCCACGGGGTGGGTGCAGATACCAAGAAGGCCCTCTGCCTGGTTCCCTGTTTATTACCTATGCCACTGAGATAATACACAGGTGGAGAGAGAGGCTGGTGACCTGAGGAGTTTTTTATTATTATTTAGATTTCTTACACATCCTTCACCGTGAGGGCAGGTTGCAACAATTTAAAAATACAATACGAAAAACAGTGAAAACAGTGAAAACATATTACAATAAACAGAATAGGGCAGATCCGTGTGTGTGTGTGTGTGTGTGTGTGTGTGTGTGTGTGTACATACTGGTGTCAAAGGTCAGGTTAAAGAGGTGTGTCTCCAGCATGTGACAAAACTACCGTATTTTTTGCTGTATAAGAGTCACTTTTTCCTTCCTAAAAAGTAAGGGGAAATGTGTGTGCGTCTTATGGAGCAAATGCAGGCTGCGCAGCTATCCCAGAAGCCAGAACAGCAAGAGGGATTGCTGCTTTCGCTGTACAGAGATCCCTCTTGCTGTTCTGGCTTCTGAGATTCAGAATATTTTTTTTCTTGTTTTCCTCCTCCAAAAACTAGGTGCGTCTTGTGGTCTGGTGCGTCTTATAGAGCGAAAAATACGGTATATAATGCAGTTACCTGATGCACCTCTGTGGGGAGGGAATTACACGTTTTAGGGGCTGCACAAAGAATGCCCTCTTGTAGGCCACCATCCCTGAGGGTATCAAGAGGGGCCCCCTCTGCAAATTTTAATATCCAAGAGGGTAGGCAGGGAAGGATGAAGTCTTTCAGATATTTGGAGCCTAAACCATTTAGGGCTTTAACAGTGGTAGTGTATCACATTTCACCGCTTGAGGAGAAATGGGAGGTACCACCCTGCCCTGCTGCCATTGCCACCAGACCACCATACATGCCACTGCCACCTACACTGCCTACCCTCCCACTGCTGCCAGTGGCGGAGAAGCAGAACCAACATCTGCACCGATTTCAGGTGAGATATCACCAATTTGGCACTGATGCTAGTGCTGCTTTGCCGCCAGCAGATGTGAGGCAACTTGTGCAGATACCACCTTGGAGGCTTCCGCTGCCTGAGGCAAGAGCCTCCCCCCCACCTGATGGCTGTACCTGTCCATTTAAACTCAAATGGTTGGGCTGGCCCTTGACTTTAAACTGTAAGGTGAGCACACAAATAAGCGTTCCTGCTGGTCTTATATAAAAACTCTCCTTGGTGGAGCTGCTCTGTCTGAGACCGAGCAACTTTGTCAGAGAAGGGGCTCAACAGACTCTTAGCTTTTCCTACTCCACTGCTCTGCAAAAGAACCCAACCTGCAGCACATTTTAGAATTGTCATTTTGTATGCTTATTTGCCTACCATCAGCCTGCATGGACCACCCCATTTGCCTTTGACTCCCACCCCCTGCCTGGGTCTTGGATTGCCTACTAGAGAACTATGGGGGAAATAGCCCTGGTGCTCTCTAACAAAATACATCTCTGAGGTCTTCATGCAGTAATGATTTCTTAAGTTATTTGCATAGCTGCCAACTTTTCCCTTTTCTTGCGAGGAATCCTATTCGGAATAAGGGAATTTCCCTTTTTAAAAAGGGAAATGTTGACAGCTATGGTTATTTGAGAGGACCCAGAAAAGTGTTTTTTGTGTGTGTGTGTGTGTGTGTTTTTGGTTAAGTGTCCCCCTCCCAAGTTGCTGTGTAGAAGTACTCAATTAGGACATATCTGACCCGTAGCTTCAGTCTCAAGTTTCTCAATTACCACATGAAGGACAGTCCCATTCACTTATGCCTAAAATGGTTACTGAGGATCTTCCTACCCTTTGACGTGCTAGTTGGTCTATGGCAGTGACAGAAACAATTGCATTGCTTTCGTTTCCCCACAAAGTTTAACTGTAAAGGAAGGCTTTTGAGCCTTCTAATGAGCTCTGGAGAGCAAAATGGACCAAGGCACTTCACTTTGCATTCCGTAATAAAAACATGGAGCTTAAATATCATCATGAAATAATATCGAAGAAGGAGAGTTATTTGAGCAAGGGAAGAAGTGGGGGGGGGGTCGTCTCTCTTCTGAAATCCAGCATAAAAAGAGGGGCAGACTAAAGCTAACCAATTTAAAAATTAAATCGCAAGGTAATCGCAAAGGAACATTAACGAGAAACCAAAATAATAATAATAAAAAGTCCAAAAGATTCACGCTTGTTTCAAAGTTAGTTTATCATAAATCTGGCCTATGACACATAATAACTAGGAATGTTTTGAAGGTTATTTGATAGCAAGTTCAACAGTGTAGGTGACGGATGGAGTGAGCAGCATGATAATGAGTCCCTAGGGAAATCAAACTGGAAGAAGCAGACAGGGTGAAACATCCATGGGCTTGTATTCTAATGGAGGGGGGGAGCATATTCAAAAAGTTGACTGTTTATCTCATCAGAGCATCAAATAATACAAAGTCACTCTAATCAAATATATAAAACGCGTCAAATAGATAAAGCATGTTACAGAAAGGTTCGCTAAAGAGGAAAGGAAGGATAAAAAGGAGGGGAAACAATGCCTGATTTGGCCCTAATGCAGAAACACTTAATAGCTTGGGGAGGGAGGGGGGTCTATATCATCCACTGTGAAAGTCTCCCGCATGAGCTCCACTCAAATGAATGAGGGTTTAGTATGAGCCCTATGACAATAGCACTGTGTTGCTCTCCACTCCCTTTGGTGGTCAAAGCTCCCCCTATTGACTGGAGACAGAGCTGTTTTGAGGGTATCAGCCCTCCATTAATCACTTTCCCACATTTGCTTGCTTTTATTTATTTATTTATTTAAACATCAGTAGCCCACCTTCCCAGCCAGATAATAATATATTGCTAAATGTGTTTGAGGGGCAGCTGCTCTATGAGCTCAGCCACCAGATCCATGGGGAGATTAAGCATTCTAGGAAACACGTAGTGAATTTTTAACTCTCCACCTGACTTGCATGGAGCCAAAAGGGTTAGGGTATGCACTGGAATGTTAACTAAGCAAACAACTAGGAGGTCTTTGTGGATACCTTACTTAACCCACCAGCTTCAGAGAATCTGGAACAGGACAGGCTATTGCAAACAATGGGAATACTACACCGAGCAAATGTTGAAGGGGCGTTTGCATCAGTGTGTACTAGTGTGCACAGGGAATTAAGCAATGAGCCTTTGTGTGAGAATGGGGGTGTTTGAAATATACAAAAGTAAGGTGGCCATATACTCTATTTTACAGAGGGCTCCCCCTGATCCACTGAAATGCATGGAATGATATGACAGCATATTTCAGCCATAGCACCATGAACAGCACTTTGGTCCGGTGTCAAAAATCAGAAAGAGGAGCAATGAAGGGTATTTGTTTTTAATTCTGTGGTTCACCCACCTCTCAACCTTCTCTACTTTGGCACAATTAATGGAGTTCTTTAAGTGTGACAAATAAAAAATGCAGCCATTCACAATTTAATTTTAAAAGCATGCCAGCTGTAATTGATTAATATTTAGCATAAAAACTAATTTTAAACCCAATTGTGGGAAAGGTGTTATTTACTTCTTCTTCTTCTTAAAAGTTTTTGATGTAATAAATATGAGACTTTTTGCAGGCAGGTGGTTGTTGTGCTCCAGCTACGCATGTACAGTACCTGAGTCACCAGCAGGACTCAATTTGTTACCATTAGTGGACAATATAAAGAAGAAGAAGAAGAAGAAGAAGAAGAAGAAGAAGAAGAAGAAGAAGAAGAAGAAGAAGACGACGACTACGACGACTTGTGGAAAAAATTCAGAGCAATACACTTCTAAGGCACTAATGGAGATCACCAATAGTGGATTAGCAAAATGCCAAGTAGACTATAGGGCAATTCCCAAAGCTAATACGGACCTACATAGGAGAAAACTCCTAAAGGCCAAGGTCCCTTTGGCCCCCCCAATAAAAATATTGAGGGGGCCAGGGCCCCCAAAATTTGATGGACATTGCCATTCAAATGGTGTGTGTGTACCATTGTGTGCATCACAGTGATAGAGGTTGCTTCTATTTGAATAACCTTATGCTTTACATGCTTTCTTGTGCATTGTGGTTTATTTCAAAATGCTATTTATTCTGTGACCCTATTGGCTGAATTTGCATTTGGTTTCTGAAATGTCTACTCCATTGGATGTGCTTCCTGAGCAGGTGTCATATACATTTAATACGTTCTATGGGAGGAGGCAGGAAAGTAGATTTTTCTGAAAGGTTTTTCTCCAAGAAAAAGAACCTGGTTTACATTTTCCTGTGTGAATGATGGCAACAGGAAAATGAAAGCATGTATTGTGGACCAGTAATATGGTTTGCACTGGGCTATGTAGGGGAAGGGCTATACCACAGTGGCATAACATATGACTTGCATTTGAAAGGTCCCAGACTCAATCTTTAACATCTCCAAGTAGGCCTGGGAAATACTGGGGAGATGCCGCCTCCATCTGTGTGTAGGGTGGATAATATTGACCTAAATGTACCAATGGTCTGACTCTATTTTAGAGATGGGTCAGTCAATCTGTTGATTTCAGTTTCCCTCTGTTTCTCATTTTTCCTATCTTAACTTCAGTTCTCCACATTTTCATGTCAGTTTCCAAATGGTATTTTATCCTTAAAAGTCCTCGTAAAAATTCATCAGCTTTTTTGTGTGGATTGCTCCTACTGTTAGAAAAAATACAGGCTGTGGTCACCATGTTGCAAAAAGCTTTGCATGTGTTAGCAGCTTAAAACCTGCAATAAACAACCATCTGGAAGCACTCTCAGGCTCCTATGTATGTACCTGGGAGTAAACCTGACTGAATACAGTGGGAGTAAACGGGGGGGGGGGCTAAGAAGGGCCCTGCTGGATCAGGCCAGTGGTCCATCTAGTCCAGCGTCCTTTTCTCACAGTAGCAACCTGAGTGCAACAGGTGATCCCCAGCAACTGGCGTTCAGAGACATAGTGCCTCCAACAGTGGAAAGAGAAGATAGCCATCAGGGTTGGCAGCCACTGATAGTCTTATCCTCCATGGATTTGTCTAATCAGCCATCAGGGTTGGTGGCGGTCACTGCCTCTTTTGGGAGCAAATCCCATTATTTATCTTTTGCACTGTGTGGGGAAAAAAACTTTATTTTGTTTGTCCTGAGTCTTCCAACATTCAATTTCATTGGATGCCCCTGAGATCTTGCACTGTTTTTAAGAGAGAGAAACTTTTCTCTGTTCATGTTCTCAAATCTGCACATAATGTTATACCATGTTGTCCCTTAATTGCCTTTTCTCTAAACTAAAAAGCTCCAAATGTAACCATTCTTCCTAGAGGAGTTGCTCAATCCTCTTGATAATTTTGCTTTCCCTTTGTGGGGGGATATGATTGCAGCTGCAGTTAGTCTCACGCCTTACAGAGTGACTCTCAGCCACCCATTAAAAATAAATAAATTAGGACCATTCATTCCAAGTGATCCATGCAAACACTTTGGATCATTTACCTTCTTCCCTCCCCTTCCCCTGGCACTGTGGAGTCACAGCTTAAATGCTACTTCTTATCTGACTTACATAGATATTCTAAATATTTGAGTGTGTGTGTGTTGTATTGCAGGCTGGTGAGGCAATCTACTATGCTCTGTTGTATCTTTTTTTAGTTGGAGACTACCATGGTTTTAAAAAGTATGCAGCTAAATTTTCACCAAGAAAGAAGGCACCATCAGGTGTATTAAAGTAATATTTGATTTATGCAATTTAGGTGTAGATAACGCATTCCCTGCCAAATGTATTAACACCTTGCTTTTAAGGCAGTTATTTATTTCTCTCTCAGTACTGAGAAGCTGTCATTTCATTAAAAGCAAAATCAATGTTCACTTTAGCAAAATAATAACAATAATGATGATGATGTGATGGTGGGAGAATCTTTCAGACACTCTCTGCCATTTTTTCAGTTGCTTCCATCTCAATTTGCTTCTCTGCATTTTCTCGGTTATATCCTCTATGCCTGACTGGTGAAAAAGTTGAGCAACATTCCTTGTACTTCATATGGTAACCTGTTCACAATATTATGATGGTGTTTTCATAAATTTGTTGAAATGGATTTTATTGACAACCTCATAAATCACAATTCTTCAGAGTGCCAGGATTCCTTATTGATAAACAGAAGCACATTAAAAACATTCTGGGTTATCTGCCCAATTAACATCTTGCATAAAAATAAGCACAGGGATGAAAAGTGTTATTTACCCAGCAAAGTTAGAAATGGAATATAGAAATGTATGCATGTGTGTGTCTCAACCATATACCAAAGAATGGAAAACATGTCTACACATTCCTGAAGCAGCCATATGCTTAAAAGGGTGTCATTATGATACAGAGTAGTTCAATTCCAGAGTTATTCTGTCTTTAATGACCTTATTGTTTACAATGGTTGTTTCATTATTGTTGTAAGATACCCTGAGGGTCCTTTCCCTCACAGCTGAGGTAAAAGTGGAAAAATAAAATAATTAGGCCTCTGCAATACAACAACCACACACATACACACACGCACACACACAATTAGATTGTTACCCACTCTGATCCTCCAGGATAAGATACAGTAAAAAATAAAATAAAATAAATATTTAAACAGGAATGACTCAAATAAATAGTATTTGCTGTAAATCTCTGCGTGTTGGACCCAGGACCTGTGGAATTTCTTAATTCCATATTTTGTGTGATTTGGCTGCCTCGGGGAAAATTATCTAGACCAATGTTCTGATAAAAATTGAAAAATGTGTAAACTGCAAGGCATTTGAAAAATAAAAAAATACAGCCCCCACAAGGAAAAGAGAATAAGCTCTTCTCTTCAGGCTTCCAATATAAGTTTTGAAAATTATTTTACACCTTAAAATAGCAAGAAATTTACATTCTGAGTTTCTGTTTGTTCAACCTGCTGCTGTTGTACTGAAACCACACATAAATCCAGGCTGCTTGTTCTCCTTTCAAACACAGAGCTTTTGGCGTGGCAATTATCAGGCAGATCCACCAATACCCAATGAGTAAAGTCTGTTCAAGGCCGCTTCTCTGTGTGGTCTTTAAGAACTGTCCTTATCAGCCTTCTGTTTATTATTGTCCTCGGTTTAAAAGGGAATATGCCAAGCGATCCCCGGACTCCAATCTTTAGGCCTGTTGTCAGGACAAATTAATTTCTGTGGAAACCCACTGTGACTTAGATACCATCTAGGAAATGTAGGATTAATGGAGTCCCCATACAGCAAGCTGCGTGTGGCAATGGCTGCTAGGGGAGGGGGATGGAATGAAGCATTGTGAGAACAGTGGAGAGGGTGGAACAACAACAACGAAAATACACCAAGATGTTTTATGAGGGTCGGCTAATTTGGAGGGGGCTGTTGTGTGTGTGTCTGTGTCTGTCTGTGTGTTTTCAAAAGGAATTGCACATACTAATGTTTGAGCCATCTGATTTTGCCACACACTCACAGTCCCAGGAAATCTCTCTCATGCTGCACTTTCTTCAGGGAGTGAACACAGATAACCATTTACCCAACTAGCAGCTTTCCACAATTATCCACGTTGCCAAACCAAGAGTCCGGCAGTGGTAGCTAGAGATGGGCAAATCTGTCCTGTTTCTCATTTTTCCAGCATTAAGATGAGTTCTTCACCTAGCTACAGCAGTTTGATATGCAGATATATCCTCATGGAAATCCATCAGTGTGTGCATTTCTCTTAATACACACATTTTTAAATGTGATTTTGCCTAAAGTTCATATTTTGCAAGCAATATAATGCAATTTTGCCTGTTACTTTCATGACAATATACATTTATGCACAGTTTCCCCTAGGACAAAAGCCCTTTTTTGGTACACATTATTCAGTTGAAAAACTGCGTTGCAAAATTCAGGAAAGTGTGCATTTCAATGGCTGTGTTTCAGTCCGCGTATTGTTTTGATAACTGAGAATTAGGTAGATATGCCTTTAAATGTGAACTGTATCACATTTCTCACCCATCCTTAGTGTAGGTGAACATATTTATCACACATTTTTTAAGACCCTTTTGCACCTACAGTGGTACCTCGCAAGACGAATGCCTCGCAAGACAAAAAACTCGCTAGACGAAAGGTTTTTCCGTTTGCGATTTGCCTCGCAAGACGAATTTCCCTATGGGCTTGCTTCGCAAGACGAAAACGTCTTGCGACTTTGTTAAACCGTTAAAACCGTGCTTCGCAAGACGAAAAATTCGCTAGACGGCAAAACTTGCGGAACGAATTAATTTCGTCTTGCGAGGCACCACTGTAATGCATGGTAAAATTCTGCCTGCAACCTGGCAGGGTGATACAGACAATCAGGCTACACTGGAGTGAGAAAGAAAAATACCTCAGCCTGCGGTAACCCAGTTGTCTGTATGCATCCTCTACAGAGCCCAGACTGCTGCCATGTAGTTCAGAGAGCTTTATCACACATCCTGAACATGCCTAGAATTCCATGAAATAATATACATGCATTATATGTAGGGCTGCCTCCTAAGACAGTTCAGAAACTTCAGCTGGTACAGAATTCAGCAGACAGTTTGAGCATATAACATCACTGGCTACCAGTTAGTTTCCAGGCCCCATTCAAAATTATGGTTCTCACCTATAAAACCTTAAATAGCTCAGGACCACAGTACTTCAAGGACCACCTCTCGCCATATGAACCAACCCTGTGATCACTATCTGATGCCCTTCTTTGAGTGCCTTTTCCATGAAAGGGTGGCAACGTGAGAATGGACCTATTCTGCAGTGGCTCCCCATTTGTGAAATGTTCCAGAGAGGCTCACCTGGTGCCATCATTATCTATCTCTAGGCAGCAGGCAAAAAGTTTCCTATGTACAGTGGTGCCTCGCAAGACGAAATTAATCCGTTCCGCGAGTCTCTTCGTCTAGCGGTTTTTTCGTCTTGCGAAGCAACCCTATTAGCGGCTTAGCGGATTAGCGCTATTAGCGGTTTAGCGGCTATTAAAGGCTTAGCGGCTATTAAAGGCTTAGCGGATTAGCGGCTAAAAGGCTATTAGCGGCTTAGAAAAAGGGGGGAGCGGAAAAAAATCGGAACACTTGCAAGACGTTTTCGTCTTGCAAAGCAAGCCCATAGGGAAAATCGTCTTGCGAAGCAGCTCAAAAACGGAAAACCCTTTCGTCTAGCGGGTTTTCTGTCTTGCGAGGCATTCGTCTTGCGGGACACCACTGTAAGCAGATCTTTGGCATTTAACTATATGTGACCTTTTAGAAGTGAGTGGGATGTTTTCAATGTAACACCCCCACTCCAGTTTTAACCTATCTATGGGGGGCTAGTTGGTTGGTTGTAAGTCACTTTGAGCTGCCTTGGGCAAAATAAGTTGACTAACAAATTTAATAAATAAACATTTAAAATGGTATGAATAGTGGTATAACTAATGCTTGCTTCATGAAAGAATCACATGGAAATCTTATGGCAAATGGGAGTCCCTATTTCCTATTGTTGGTGTTGTTTGGTGTATGAGCTGAGGAAGCTCAGTCAAGTGGTTAAGCTCACCACAGAAAAGAGCTGTCTTTACTATGCCAACATCAACCTCTATGCATACAAACACTATTTACTGATGTTACAACTAGTTTTATAACTGAGCCCAGAGAGAGTTCTTTACTTCAAAGTCCTTGTCAAGTCCTAACTTCAATCACTTCCAGACTCCTGCAGCTGATAGGGTCCTTTGAGTTCCAAAGTTTGGCAATTCTCCAGCTTCTTTCTCAGACAATCTCTTCAGAAAGACTTCACTTGACTCCACAGTTCTAACAGATAGCCTTCAACAAGTTGCACTGTGGTACTCCCTGCCACAAGGCACTGTGGCAATGAATTTAGCAATTTCCAAATAAGGGTTTTATATCAATAGAAAATGATCTCAGTAGTTGCCTGCTAATTATGCCAGGCACTGCCCTGATCTTGTTACTGTTTCCTGCCTTGCACTGATATCTTGTGACCACTTTTGCCTCTGGCCCTGCCCAACACTGGCATGTGTCTCCTAGAAAGCTGCCCAAAATGGAAGGCAGCACTTGAGCTGAAACAACTTTCCAATATCTGCTGTAAGAGAAAAGCAAATTTTAGTGAGCTTATCACCAGCATATGCATGCAGAGAGGCTCCACCTGATGTGGGAAGAGGAGGTGCATCTGCACTTAGGATGTTAGTGAAAAACTGCAGCTGCATGTTGATAATTCTGAGGGAGGGAAAGATGCAAATAATGCATCATGTGCAAAGCTGTTTACAAAACTGTTGTGCTTTAAGCTGTTTACAAAACTATTGTGCTTTAGATTTTGTTGTTGAGATATATAGATATATATCGCATTTTGCGCTCTAAAAGATGTACCAGACCATAAGGCATACCTAGTTTTTGGGAGAGGAAAGCAAGAAAAAAAATATTCTGAATCTCAGAAGCCAGAACAACAAGAGGGATCGCTGCTCAGCGAAAGCAGCGATCCCTCTTGCTGTTCTAGCTTCTGGGATAGCTGCGCAGCCTGCATTCGCTCCATAAGATGCACACACATTTCCCCTTACTTTTTAGGAGGGGAAAAGTGAATCTTATAGAGCAAAAAATACGGTGTGTGTGTGTGTGTGTGTGTGTGTGTGTGTGTGTGTGTATCACTATATATCACAATGGCCAATTTCCACTTTGGAAGCATAACTAGGCAATTCAGGGGAACTACAAAATCCAGAGAAAATATTCAGAGGGAGAATATTTCTAAAGCATCCCTACTTGGAGCAAAGCCTCTGTGAATTCCCACAAGAGGACCAGAGGACCCAAAGTGTCTACTGTGCAACATATCCAAACACTAAGGAAACATTGTATCCCTGTAATGCCATATCTGTGCATATGAAAAGCAAGTGAAAAGGCCAGGAGGCCTTTACACAGCTCCTCATATAATAAGCCAAATTTGGCTGTTGTTTATGCACAGGAACTTGCCAGCAAAGCTTGTTGGCAGACGCAAAGGGAGTGGGGGGGTGGGGTGGGGAGCAGCCATTCCCAGTTTCCACAATCAGGTTCTATAGGCTGATCACAACAGGGGCTGTGAAAGGGCTTTCAAAAGGCGGGGCCTAGAGGTCAAGAGGCATGGTCCATATGCTTGCACAGATACACTTCCTGGCACCAGCAATTATGGAACCACACATGTAGATTATTCCTTTTGCTAGCAGGGAGGCAGTAGGCTGGGTGGCTGCCAAAAAGACGCCAGATCAACACGAATGCAGCTTTGCCAGCAATAAAGAGAGCCTGGGTTTTATAGCCAAATGGGGGTGATGGGGTGATGATGGGAATGGCATGATAATCATAGAGAAGCCTTGGAGACAGCAGACATTTTCAAAACCAAATCTCTAGAGGAGCTTAATTTTAGAAGGCAAAAAAAAAAAAAACAACACCTTATATGAAGCTAAAATGCCCTTGTCAGCCACTAAACTTTTACAACATTAGAGCAGCATACCCTGAAGCATTTGTAAGATGGAAATAGATAGGTGTTATATATATATACGAAAGCATATATATATATATATATATATATATATATATATATATATATATGCTGAAAATTAATCCAGGTGTTCAGGAAGAGCACATAGGATGCACTAGGGCCTTTTCACCTGGAACATCTTGGAAAGCACCTAAGAAATCTCTGCTGCTGCTGACTCTCTTCAAAATGAACCATCGTCTCAAAGCTAAGTTAAAAGTCTTCACACAATCAGTTTCCGTGTGTGGCAGGGAGGGTGCTTCCAGACAACTGCTATTTGAGTGTGGGATTCAATCATATTCTGGCAAATGTGGGTTGGACGATTAGGTGGTCTTGCACATCAAACCAGTTTTGCCCAATGGATTGGACTTTTTAAGGTAAGGGGAAAGTGAGAGAGAATAATGCACTAGGAAGTATGGGGTAGCACTTGATCAGATAACTCCCCACCAACAAAGCAGAACAAATGCTCTTTAAGCAGTCAATGCCGTCTTATCTCCTTGTAAACCAAATCAAGATGAATGCTTAATAAAGCAGATCACCTGGAAGCAACAAGAGGCTGGGACGTGGTTCCAACATATTCGAATATGCCATTTTCAGCATGCATACTGAGGTGGTACCAGTGCCAAATTTAGGGAGATGTGACCCTCCCCCTGGAGACCATTAGGGGTGCTGAGCTTGGGTGCTGCCTGTCAAAGGCCATCTTAATTGTTGAAATAAATAGCACAACTGGTTCATCTTTAGTAGTAAAAGGCAGTACTAATCTGCATGGTCAACGCTGTCTCACATTCCAAGAGCATCTGGGTGGCTGGGTGATTACAATGTCAATGTCCATTCAGTGTGCAAAAGAGTGATTGTGATGAGCTCCGTCCATGCAAACTTAACATCTTACATCGCAAGAGTGAAACATGCATGCAAATCAAAGTCGTGGAATGGGTTGAAATAGCAATTAGAAATAAAGTATTCAGAATCTGAGCAAACAATAGGGGTGCCAGAGACACTGTTTGCCTGGGGCAGCATTTTGACTGTGGCCGGACCTGGCAGGTGCAATCTCATGAGGGTTCGCTCCTTTTGCCATTCTTGAACATTTGAATCAGTTGTCTGAGTACAAATCCTTACAAGAACATTATGTAAGGAACTGCTGTATTTCTGTAACCAGAGGTGCCCTGGTTCCTGATAAGATTTCTGGATAGCACAAGAGAGCCCTTCATTCTAGATTCATTGCTTGATGTCAGTCCTAGCAATTAATTAGGGGAAAAATTTTAATCAGAATGCAAACAATTGCTTTGAGATATAGCAACAATTCTGAACAGAGCTCAGGATACCTGCTGGTTCTTTAATAGGTATTTTCAGTAGAACCCAAAAGTGCTTCCCATTTTTGGCTGATTTCCCCTTCCAGAAAAAAACCACAAAATGTTCCTTGGCTTGTTTAAAATGCTGGCACTAGTCATTGCCTATAACAATAAACATCTGATTTGTTTCAATTGTGCTCTCTCTCTCTTTCTTTATCTCTCCCTCTCTCACCTTCCTTTTGTTTCCTTCAGTGGCATCAACATGCAGTCGACTCTGACTGGTTGAGTCCATGCACATGGTCTTATTTACAAATGTCTGCTGTTGTCACTCAGATGTAGCTTTGCAATGTAATAACATTCTTTATCTGATTCCTGATTGGGTAGACTCATCCATGTGATTCACTGAAGAACAGGGAAGCAGCAGCAGCAGCAGCCAGGGAAACAATGACACTGAACTATATGTTTAAAATGTGAATATTCACACAATTGCAGTGGTGCTGCTGTTGTCTGACGTACTACCCAAAGGAAATTGCTAACTCCAGCACCAAATAATAATTTATGGGTATTTGGAGCAGCCCTAGTATTAAAACTTGCAGTATTTTTTTACTTGTCATAAAATCATCACCTAAGTGTGGTGATCTTACAGCTTAACCTTAAATGCATAGGTAGTATAATTGTAATCAGGATTCAGTCTGTACAAAGTTGCAAAGAGGGAGACCAAGAGACAACTGGGGAATAATTGTTGCATGGAAATAATGTAGACAGCATCTGCTTTGCATACAGAAAATCCCAGTTTCAGCCCCCAGCATCCCTAAGTAGGGTAGAGAATCCCCTGCCTGAAAGCCTAGCAAACCACTGCGAGTCAGTGTAGACCAGGCTTTCCTAACCTTGGATCCCCAGATGTTGTTGAATTTCAACTCACACATCCCTAGACAACAGGGCCAGTGGTCAGGGATGGTGGGAATTGTAGTCCAGCAACAGCTGGACCCAAGAGTTGGGAAAAGCTAGTGTAAGCAACATTCATCCAGGTGGACCAATGGACAGACGCAGTATAATTCAGCTTCTGGTGTTACATTGTTCCTATGCACCTTGGTTTTCAATCTGATTAAGTTTTCTGGTGCTGGGTAGCATTAATTCCCTAAGCCTATAGTCTTGCTAAAAGTATGGCATGCTGTCTTGCTATTGGCTTGTTTCGCTTAATTTATCCCTTTCTCCTTCCTTGTGCTGCGCAATAAAAGTTTCTGCTCCCACCGTCGTATTATGTGACTCAGTAGAAAGGGCTTTGTTTCATAAGTTTTAAAGTGCTTACGTAGGGGAAATTACTGTTTTCTCAAGTTACAGTACTTTGAAAGACATTGGTTAATGGCCCAAAATGCACTTCTGCACATTTTTGGCATTGCATTTGGATTTTATCTCTAGTGTCTCCAAGTGCACCAAAAATGGGAGAAGGGATGGTGTTAACCAGTGCTTCTTTCTAGGACTACTCAAGGGTATGCAGTACAAGCACCTTTTTTTCTAGAATAAAAGCACTGGCATGAACCCCCAAAAAACAGCTCACTCATGCATTTCTTTACTGAGCTTACTGCACAAGGAATGAAGCTCTAATCTACTTCATGTTTGTGCTCCCCTCCTCAAACTCTGCCTATTCATTGGCACCATTCTTACCCCCAACTGGAACAAAGTTTGACGTACATATCTGCTTGTATTTGTTGCCATCCCTTCTCCCTGCTGTCTTCTCTCTGTGTATCCTGCTCACAACACACACACTATTGATATTTAGACTGAAATCTCACTAGGGCAGGATTCTGTCTTCTTGGTTGATTTGGTTTTGGTTTATGTAAAGTGCCATGAAAATAACAAAGGACGTCTGTGATTTTAAAAAATATTAGACTGCATTCCTAAGTAGGCTTGCTAGGGAGCAAGTAACATTGGATAGGACAGGGTACGGGATCCTGTGGCCTTCCAGATGTTGTTGGACTGCAACTCCCAGCATCCCTGATCATTAGCCACGCTGGCTGGGGATACTGGAAACTGGAGTCCAACAGCATCTGGAAGGCCACAGGTTTCCCACTCTAGCAGCAGCTTTTACTTCACTTGGGTTTTAGTTTATTAATCAGTAAATTGGTTAAATCTGCATACATTTGCATGTGAGAAAAAGAACAAGTAACAAAGGTTTGTTTTTTTTAAGATGATGTAGATATACCATATTTTTTGCTCTATAAGACTTACTTTTTCCCTCCTAAAAAGTAAGGGAAAATGTGTGTGCATCTTATGGAGCGAATGCAGGCTGCACAGCTATCCCAGAAGCCAGAACAGCAAGAGGGATTGATGCTTTCGCTGCGCAGCGATCCCTCTTGTTCTTCTGGCTTCTGAGATTTAGAATATTTTTTTTCTTGTTTTCATCCTCCAAAAACTAGGTGTGTCTTATGGTCTGGTGCGTCTTGTAGAGTGAAAAATACGGTATATCACACAGCAGGCCTTGACTTAAAAGAAGCATCACACATACACATACATTTTTTCCATGTTCAGTGCTGTATAAGTACTAAATATTGGGGGGGGGGGATAAGTCAGCTGAACCATTAATCAAAGACACATTTTCTACTAATTGAACTGTTTTAACTAGTTAGGTTCACTGATTGACCAGCCAAACATTGCATCCTACATAGTGTTTGTTTGGATAGATATAAGCCAGCCAATGCTATGCTCTTTTTAGGCACACTGGATATCAACAAGACATTTAAGCACAAGTTTTACTTGATCATTGAATTCAATGTGACTAAGGCTATGTGCACAAATAATAGCAAATAACCCCTGCTGACTAAACATGCATTGGATTGTGTTGCATAAGTGCTTAGCTCTGAGTGGAAAATGGTGGGTGTGTGTATCCATCCAAATCCTACACTTGCCACTAAAATATTCTAAAGGGTACTATCATAGATTTAAATTCCTTAACAAAATCAATGCTAGAATGTCAAACAAGTTAACCGGTCTGACCTTCTAATTGCACTATCATCATTCCTTTAGGAATTAGTCGAAGTAAACAATCACTTCTTGTTTCACTAACAATTTTAAAAGTAGGAGCAATGTGAAAATGTTTTTTCTACAGTGGCTGAAGAGATTACATCTAAGGCTTAGTAAATTCCTTTAGTAAATTCTCTGTATTACAAGAATGGGATGAAGAAGGGCGGGGGAGAGATGCAAATGACTAGTGAATTTCCTATCACAACTGCTTGTCATTTCTGGTTTGTTTATTTTTACATCAGTGGAAGGCAACTGAATATTAAATCTGGGTAGTGAATATTAATGATTTTCAAAGGATAAGAAAGCCCATTGGGTAACAGCCTTGGAAGAAACCTCCCTGATTCTCAAGAACCATTTGAACAATTGCAAACAAAACTTGTTTCATTGATAATTTTACTAAAGGACACACATTTTGTGGTAGCAGAGTGCAGAAGAAAACAGTGTTGCCTTACACATACACACAGAGTTGGGGTGGGGGAGGAGATGGGGAGAAGAGAGAGAAACCTTTGAATATCTTATTCAAAAATGGAATCCACTGAATGTATTTTTAAGTACCATAGTCTGATATTTTAACAAAGGCTGAGCAACATATGTGTGAAATTTGCAGTGGGAACATTTTGTTTAATGATCTGAGATGGGAAAAGTTAAATTCTCTTCTGAGAAAGTTCAGTTCAAAGCACAATCCTAGACCTGTCTACTCAGAAGTAAGTCCTTATGAAATAAGTTTGAGAGAGCTTACTCCCAGGTAAGTTAGCTAAGAGCTATATCCTAAATTAAAGTTGAATGAAGCACTATCATTAGTTCATACTGGTAGATGAAGGGAAATATAGAATGAAGACCAGAGGGAGCAGGAGACCAGACCACTGCTTCCTTCAAGAGTAATAATAATACTGAACAATATTAATACTGAATCTGCAGTTGCTTCAAAAACTCAGGGGTGACAAAACTGGGAATACCATTTTGCCAAATATTCTCCAGGGGAGAACCAAAATTATTTGGCAGTTCAGAAGGAGTTTGAGAAGGATGGAGAGAGAATGTTTAAAGAATTGTCTGAGACATTTCATCTCAGTCATACAGATAGGTGAGAAATGCAATACAATTCACATTTAAAGACAAGGTTGTCTGATTTGCAGTTTTCAAAGCAATATGCAAACTGAAACACATCCATCCTTCAAAATCCACACTTCTCTTAAATTTCCAATGCAGCTCTCCCACCAAGTAAGTTGCACAAAAATGCATATACTAGGGCAAAGCATGCATATAAACACATATTAATAATGAAAATAGCATACAAAAATACATTATATCCAGGGGAACTGCTTTGCAAAAAAAAAAGAAGAAGTGTATATTGGGGCAAATTTGCACTAGAATGCTGGTGAATTTTCATGAGGACTTGGTTTTTTTAAAAAAAATTGCAAACTAATGCGGAGAACTAAATTTAAGACTAGAGAAATGAAAAAAAAAATTGCCTATCCCTACTCAGCCCTGATATTAACTAAAACTGAGTCATATAATGCTATAAGTAAAAAAGGAAAGGAAAGGAAAGGAAGATTTGTCAGCTATAAAAACACAGAAGGATTGACACAAGCTCTCCTCAATTCATTTTCCAGTAAACAAATAGCTAGACAACCTTCCCATTCCCCCCTGCCTCTACACACACACACACACACACACACACTGAAAATATACTGTTTCCCTTTTCCGTGAAACTAGAACAGAAGGTTCCAAGAGAAAGGAAATTATTAAACATCTAGTGGCTCCCCCCTTCCTCCCCCCCCCCAACAAAAACTAAGATAGAGGTCAATGAATAAGTATATGCAGGCTGGAACTTAAATCCTCTGGGGTGACTGTAGGCTAATTAATAATTAATGCCAGAGCCACGGTGTTTGAAATGCAGATGTGATGACTGGAGGCTTGGCAAAAGCTGTTCGGAGGAAGCCGATCTGGATGCTATAGGGAATAGGGCGCTCCCTTGCCGGCTGGCTCGGGAAAGCAGACCTGGGTGCAAAGCAGAGCCTATGGTTTAGATTATGTTCCCCTCAGCTGTTAATTACCTGAACCTACTTTGAAGTCCTTCTCTTTTTATCCTGTGCATGAAAAGAGATTGGTTCAGCCAAGGGACTTGAAGAAATGATCAAATGCTTAGGGGTGTGTGTGTGTGTGTGTGTGTAGGGGGAGAGAGCGATAGATGGATGTGGGGGGGGAGAGAAGCCAGAGAAGAACTTCAGATACAGAAAAAGATAAGGAAGAATGAAGACGCACCATGCACACACGATTCACACATGCGAGGAGCATATGCTCCACATAACAAGCTCATGTGTAAAGCATATGACAGCATAGGAAGTTATCCTCCAAGTTATTGGAATGTAATGTATAAAATATCTTCCTTGAACACACACAAAAATTTGACCCTTTTAATATCAGCAAGTGCTGTTAATTGTTACACACACACACACCCCCATTGCAGTACAAAAACCCTTAATCAGGAGAACCATGTGTATAAAAGTGATAAATGAAACTTTCACACACATGTTTTTTTCAGTGAAAGGAAATTTTTGATTTGATATAATCCAATAATTTAAAATATGAAATGTGCTTTCTCAAACACTGTTTTGTTTTTAGGAAAGCCACTCATTCACAATTTTTATGGGCTTTCTTCTCTTGTTTTTAATTCTCACCAAAATAACCAGAAATGTATCATGCAATGAATTTTTGTTTCTTTGTTTTCTGCAAAGGCAGAAATTTTGACCCAGGGAAATTTGAATCAGTTGTGCTGATGCAAGTTTTCAAAAATTTGGCCTAGATCAAAAGAGCTGCACAATTCTGTTCCACGCACCAAAATGACTAGTGTTTGTGTTTCTCAGACAGCACACAGACTCATCGTGCCATGTGGCAAACCTTTTCTTAAAATGGGAAGAGATTAAAAAAATGGAAAGTGGCAATTTTCAAGGGGGTGCATGTGGGGTTCAGGGCAAATCACACTATGTGCTCCCCGCAAACATTATCTTCATCTCCCCTCTGCCTAGGCATTTAAGGGTAGAAAGGGCCTGTTCTGCATCACAGAAAACCCATTTCCCCCTCTGACCCTGACAGCATGGAATGCTGGACTTCATCCCTATTTTACCAAGTGGAAAGTTGGCAAACCAACTTTACTTTCATTTAGGGATTATTAAAAACGGCCTCCAAAAATTATCCATTTGTGAGCAGTGAAATGGGGGGGGGCATTTTCTTGGATATTCCTGGGGAAATTGAAATTATCCAACAGTTTTTTAAAACAACAACACCCAAACCCCCTTCTAGAACATTTTAGCTCATTTACAATGCAATCATATGTATGCCTACTCTGAAATATGCCTCTCTGAAATTGATAGGCAGGAGTGTATAGGGTGTCAGTTTGAGTGCTGCATGAAATTTTACAGTGGGCTCGTGCTGGTAGATGAAGAAAACTGGCTAAGAAAAGAGGGTAATATCGGCATAATATTAAACAGTATTAAAACTGGATCCACAATTCATGGTTGGTAAATCTGGGAAAGCCATTTTGCCAAATATTCTCTGGGTCAGCACAAAAAAAAATATTCCAGTAGTTCATAAGGAGCTTGGGGAAAAAATTATGTCTGAGAAATTTCAACTTGGTCCTACTTTCATTAACAGCACAATCTCAGAGCTGTTAACTAGGAAGTGAGTTCCATTTTGCCAATGTGGCTTACTTCCTAATCATGTCAAACCAGAAGTAAATCCTGTTGGGTTCAATGAGGTTTATCCCAGGTAAGTAGAGTTAGGATTGCAGCCTAAAACATGAGATACATCTCCGTTGGGGGTGTGCTTAATGACTCCACAGACGTTAGCAGAATTACCACCTGAAAACACTTCCTAAAAAACTAGCAATCCGGAGAGGTGTGATAATGAAGTGGAAGAGAAAGGATTAGGGAAAATAAAGACAAAATATGTAAAGGTTTTCTGCATAGATGCTTAATGTAAATATACAATTGCCAGTGTGAAATGGCAGAGAGTTTAATGAAAGATGAACAAAAAGAAAAATAGAAAAGCTTTAAAAAAAGAAAAAATAACACATATTTGCCAGTAGGAAGTAGATGTGATCTTCAGCAATCCCCAAATGGAAAAGAGACAAGAATTTTCCTTTTGAATGTTTCTCAAACATTTACCTGGCCCTGATGGTGTGTTTGCCTGAGATGCATCTCTCCAAACACACAAATGCACAAACACCAATAGAGTATTCTGCACTGCATTTCTCTAGTGTATTCTGAACAGACTTGACTGATCTCATCTCCAACATTGACTTTGCATCTTTCAGATAAGATGTTTTCATCAAAGGTAGTCCTCTAGTAATACTACATCCACATTCAATACATGTGGGACCTGAGACAAAATGTTGCAGTGTGGAACTCACCTGTTCAGGATTTCAGCCAACCAGTCAGGCCCACCCTTTCCTAGGGCCTACCATTGTACTCCGTTCCCCCTCCCTCAGTTTCCATTTCCTTCCTCTAATAGTCAGCAACAATTCTATGTCCACTGAGCATGCTCAGTCCTCAACTGACATGTTTCTATCTACATACATCCTTTAGGGGAATTCTAGTTCTTATGGAGTGAGCTCACAAAATGCATTGGGTCTATAAAAATATGAAGGGGTAGCTAGCAATCATAAATTAAGCACTACTAGGGAAAGCACTTTTTAGTACCCTTTGCTGAATTACATGCATTCCTTGAATTCAATCAATCAAATCCATTATTTCACTGGAAAACTAGGTAAAAGTAGAGATGAAATGCGTAAGATGATCTCCCAAGGTGCACCCAGTTCAGCATGCGGTTTCCCACAGTGGCTAATCAGATGCTCTCAGCAAGCCTACAAACAGGGCAATAAATTGATAAGTCTTCCTCCCTTGTTGGTGATGGATAGATAATTTGTGTGCATGGTTGTAGTTGTTTTAGATTAGGAAAGGGGAACCTGTTGCCCTCCAGATGTTTTTGGACTCCAGTGCTCATCACTCCAGCCAGCATGGCCTGTTAATCCAAGGGTTATTTAAGCAGCAGGCAGGTCTCTCTCCCACAAGACCATTTAGGGATCCTTGCATTAACTTGGACAGGCAGAAATAGGACAGTGAATTCCCCAAAATGACTAAGGGGGCAGTAAGCCCACTCTGTCAAGGGCATTTGTTATAATAGGTCCACACATACCCCCCACACACTGTAGCTGTTCATGGGGGGTCCCACTTATTTCTGCCCATGCAAGTTGTGTGTGTGTGTGTGTGTGTGTGTGTGTGTGTGTGTGAGAGAGAGAGAGAGAGAGAGAGAGAGAGAGAGAGAGAGAGAGAGATCAGTCCTGCAGCTGACTTGCTATTTGTCCTAGCTGTGACTTATGGGAGTTGTAGTCCGCTACCAGAGGGCACTAGGTTGGTGAAAGCTGTACTATATAATAATGTTGCATCAACCTTGGCCATTTGGAAGGGGGTGCAGGGAGGCAAAGACTGCAAGGGCCTCTGCCACCACTGTAATATGCCCTGATGAAGACACAATCATTAAAACAAAACAAACAAAACATTAAAACAAAACAAGTTACGAAACTACCTCCAAATGGAAAGCACCCCCAAAAAAACTTCTCAGGGACTCAGATGTGGAGTGTGCCCCATTAGCCCTCATGCATGGCTGGCAGTGTGGATTATGTAGACTGGGTGGGCCTGGTATAAATTAGGGTGGCTATGTCTTCTGTTTTCAGAGAGTGGTCTTCTTTTTTGAGACCTCCTAGTCTTGAAATGTTCTTCAGATCTGGTCTCTTTCAAAGACAAAAAGTCTTAGGAAGAAGCAGTAGGAGTCTTGGAGCTGCCCATTGCAGATCAGGGGCAGAACATCTGCTTGTCATGCAGAATGCCCCACATTCAATCCCCATCATGTCCAAGTAGGGCTAGAAATGACCCTTGCCTTAAACCCTTACGAACTACTGCCATTAAGATAAATGGCCTTAAATTTATTGCCTTTATCTCTGTTGCATTCTAAAAATACTTCAAATATGTTTATACTAACGAAGCTCATGGCAGTAAGTACAAGCACACAGAAAATCTACAAGCACATGTACAAGTAAGTGTACAAGCACACAGAAAATGCTCCATAACTCACAATCGGGCCATCCCAGTTCTCTTTCACCACTACTGTTTATTAAGAACATTAGAATAGCCTGCTGGATCAGACCAATAGCCCATCTACACCAGTAATGTGTTCTCACAGTAGCTGACCAGTTGCTTCTGAGAAACCAGCAAGCAGGAGGTGAACACAAGAGCACCCTCCCCTCCTGAATACCAGGAACTGGTATTCAAAAGCATTGTCGCCTCCAGCTTATTGACTGAAGAATATATGAAGAGCTTAAACACATCAGACCGAAGTCCCACCTCCTCTAGCATCCTGAGTCCTACAGTGGTGAGTCAACAGCTTTAGGAACATTTTACTGGAACATCATAGGGTGCGTGCAAAATGGTAGCCAGGCTACCAACACAGTTGCCTCCACTGCCACCAAACCCTGCCAAGTGGGCAAGGGGAGCTGTGCTGATGCTTATAGTGAGCTCCAGTCCATAAGAAACAGTTCAGAAGTTTCACCTTCTGCTGGAGAAATGTGATTCCTCTTACCTTCAGAGAATCATAGAACAGAGAGTTGGAAGGGAACCTGAGAGCCCTCTAGTTCTAGTCCAACCACCTACAATGAATGGAACTTTTGCCCAATATGGGGCTGAAACCCACAACCCTAGTTAGCTCATGCCCTACTGACTGAGCTAACTAGGGAGTGATTTATCTAGTGGCTTTTCCAGTTTCTCAGCCCACAAATAGGGTGGAGAATTTCAAGAGGCCTCTTGCACATAATTCACATATTAAACCATCAGTGATTTAATCTTATTTGAAATAACATGATGTTTGATTGCTTCATGCCGTGGTTGCAAGCTGTCTTGAAGACCCAGTGGTTGGAAGGTGGGATATATACAGTGGTGCCTCACAAGACGAAATTAATTCGTTCCGCAAGTCTCTTCGTCTTGCGGTTTTTTCGTCTTGCGATGCACGGTTTCCCATAGGAATGCATTGAAAATCAATTAATGCGTTCCTAGGGAAACCGCCTTCGGACCAGGTCCGGGGACAGTCTGCCCCCGGACCTCTTCTGAAGGCTGGGGGGGGACAAGGGCTTTTCTTCCCACCCCCAGCATTTTAAAAAACCCTGGGACAGCGGAGGACTTCTCCGCTGTCCGGGGCGATTTAAAAGCCCCTGGGAAGGCAGGCAGGGGGGACAAAGACTTTCGCCCCCTGCCCGCCTTCAGAAGGTGTTCCCGCCCCCCGCCCCACTTTGGAACAGCTTTCCGAAGTGGGGCGGCTGGGGCAGGTGTCCCCACCCCCCCTCCCCACTTCGGAACAGCTTTCCGAAGTGGGGCGGCGGGGGCAGGTGTCCCCGCCCCCCCTCCCCACTTCGGAACAGCTTTCCGAAGTGGGGCGGCTGGGGCAGGTGTCCCCGCCCCCCCTCCCCACTTCGGAACAGCTTTCCGAAGTGGGGCGGCTGGGGCAGGTGTCCCCGCCCCCCCCCCCCCGCCCCACTTCGGAACAGCTTTCCGAAGTGGGGCGGCTGGGGCAGGTGTCCCCGCCCCCCCGCCCCACTTCGGAACAGCTTTCCGAAGTGGGGCGGCTGGGGCAGGTGTCCCCACCCCACCCCCCTTCGGAACAGCGTTTTAAAATGCTGGGGGTCGGCAGCTAACGCTTCGCTCCCGACCCCCAGCATTTTAAAATCTCCCCGGGACAGAGACTTCTCTGCTGTCCCTTGGAGATTTTAAAATGATGGTGGTCGGCAGCGAACGCTTCGCTCCCGCCCGCCAGCATTTTAAGATCGCCCGGGGCAGGCGGGGGGGGAGGCAGGACACGGGGAGATTTTAAAATGCTGGGGGTCGGCAGCGCTTCGCTCCCGACCCCCAGCATTTTAAAACCTCCCCGGGACACGGGGAGATTTTAAAATGCTGGGGGTCTGCAGCGCTTCGCTCCCGACCCCCAGCATTTTAAAACCTTCCCGGGACACGGGGAGATTTTAAAATGCTGGGGGTCGGCAGCGCTTCGCTCCCGACCCCCAGCATTTTAAAATCTCCCCGGGACAGGGGGAGATTTTAAAATTCTGGGGGTCGGCAGCTAACGCTTCGCTCCCGACCCCCAGCATTTTAAAATCTCCCCAGGACAGAGACTTCTCTGCTGTCCCTTGGAGATTTTAAAATGCTGGGGGTCGGCAGCGAACGCTTCGCTCCCGCCCGCCAGCATTTTAAGATCGCCCGGGGCAGGCGGGGGGGGAAGGCAGGCGGGGGGGAGCAAAGACTTTTGCCCCCCTCCGGCCTTCAGAAGAGGTCCTCTTCTGAAGGCCGGCTGTGGGCGAAAGTCTTTGCTCCCGACCGCCAGCATTTCCCTATGGGCTTTCGTCTTGCGATGCAAGCCCATAGGGAAATTCGTCTTGCGAAGCGCCTCCAAAACAGAAAACCCTTTCGTCTTGCGGGTTTTCCGTCTTGCGAGGCATTCGTCTTGCAGGGTACCACTGTACTTTTAAATGAACAAATACATATTAATTGTAAAGCATCTTTTACTCCCTGTAGCACTGGTGCTGAAAATGAAGTGAACATGGAATTAAACCTCCCCACTTTAAGATAAATTATTGCCTCATCCAGAAGTCTTCTACAAATAGTAATGGAAGGGTCCAGGCTTTCACTGCTCCCCCTCTAATTCTAACTCTGTATCACAGGGATAAATAGAGTGGTTGTTTGCTTCCTGGCTGTGTTGATTCTCCAGCAGATACTGTATGCTATTAATTAGTAGTCCTTTGACAGACTCCTCAATGGACAGGTTCTCCAGAAATTGGGAGTCAAGCACCAGGCTTTATATTTAGAAGATTACATGGATTTTTTTGGCATCTGCAGCTGCTGAGAAAGATCCTCAGCCTGAGACTAGGGATGGGGCAGAAATTCTATCCAGTTCACATTTAAGGGTGAACCTAATGAACCTGCACTTTCTAACACAAATTGGGGCGCAACTATTCTTTGAAATTGGCACTACTCTGAATTATGCAATGCATTTCTCCAGGCAAATAATGTACTCCAAAATGCACATGCTACAGAAATGTGTGCATAAAAATGCATTTATTGATGTAAATATCATACAAAAATGTCTTGTATCAGGGAATATGTGTTTTAGGGAAAATTGCATGCAAATATTAAAAATACACATGAAAATGCTGGTGAACTGTTATGAAGATTTCTTTAAATAATAAAAAACAAACATATGGGGGAAAGGGGAGAACGAAATTTAAGACTGAAAAAAATGCAAAATGGAGTGAAACTGGGAATGTCAGATTCACCCATACCTGAGACCTTGGAGAGCAACAGCTGCTTGTCAGAGAGATCAGCAATACTTGACTAGATGTCCTGACTAAGGCTGCTTTATATGAGCCTTTCCCTGCTCATAATACTCTCCCTCTGAAAGAAGAATTCCCCCTTACAGCCGAACCTAACCAGGGCTGGCCCAAAATATTTTGCTGCCTGACCTGAGCGACAAGATGAGGGGATTCCTCTTCATTTGGTCTGACAGTTGAAACTTACTTCCACCTTGGCAGTTGGATCGCATCTCCCTCACACCTTAGGCAGCAAACTAGCTTTGTTGGGAGTAGGAGGCAAGGGCCATGTAACATACACAATGCTGTCACCCAAGAAAAGAGAGGAACAGCCAAGAGGCTACTGCCTCTCTCCCTTCCTCCAGTATCTTCCACCTGAGATTATTGCCTCACTTTGGATAATGTTAGAACAGGCCCTATACCTATCAGGTTTGTGGAGGAGAAAGTGGGATTGTTGCTTGCTGCATTTTGGAATTCATAATGCCAGATAACATACTACTTTTTGGAGGCAATAATCCCCCTTCCCACCTCCATTTATTTAGTCAAGTAAGTAAAACAGAGAAGAAAGAGTTCCAAATCGATAACAGCTCCCAGGTTTCTTCTGCTTGGTTTCTCCATCAAGGGTTAAAAAACCTGGACAAAGCCAATCAGACTGATTTTTTTTTTCATGAAGTCTACCCTGGTGGGGAAAGGGGTGGGGGCTGGAACTGAGCTGTAGCAAAAAGCTTTTTTCTCTTTTTTACGCCTGGAGCAAATTCTGCATGGCTGAGTTTATAACCCCCTAAAATAGGGTTAATGATGGACAAGCGGTCACAGGCTTAACTGTAGATTGGCAAGACGCCAACTCACACTATAGGCTACCAATGACAACCCCCAGCCAGGTCTAAATTGGATCTGCCCTTGAGCACACAAGAAAAAAGAAAGGAGGGGAAAATGTATAGGTGCATCCAACGCTGGAACCAGCTTATATGGTTTTATTTTATATATTTATTACATTCTTGTTCAGCCCTTCCTCCAGGGAGCTCCATACAATACACACACACATACCCCATTTTATCCTCAAAACAACTCTATGAGGAAGGTTAGGTCGCAAGAGACTGATCAGTCCATGGTCATCCAATGAGCTTCATAGGTGAGTGGGGGTCTTCTCTGTTATAGTGGGGCACTCCACCCACGACACCACTCCAGTCCCCATTGTTTACAAATCTCAGCCTTCTAGAATGGCAGAGTTTTGGGATTATCCTTCTGCAGCCTACAGCCTGAGCCTATGTCTGCTTACTTGAAACAAAGTCCCATGCAAGTTCAACCCAAATTAGTATGTATTGTACTTTTAGCCTCAATAAGGACTTGAATTCCACCCTACTAGCCTCATGGACCACTCGGCATCACTGCATGTAGAAGTCCCAGGTTCATTCTCTGGCAACTTCAAGCAGGGCTGGGAGAGGCACATTTCTGAAATCTGTGTACCTAAGCTCTACTTTTCTAAGCAGAAGGGTTTTCTGCAAAACAATGCTCACTTACAGGAAAGTGAGAATCTCCACATGAGAGCAGAAGGGCTTGAACTGCAACCCTATACATGTTTACTCAGAAGTAAGTCTTCTTATGTACAGTGAAGTTTATCCCACAAAAGGGTGCATAGGACTGCATCCTAAAGGCTAAATAAATATGGCCAGAATCAGGCTGCAATCCCAAATTTAGATTGCAATGCTCTGAATGCACACCTGGGAGCAAACCCCACTGAAATGCTATGTTCCGAGTAAACATGCACATGGCTGGTTCTGTGACAATGCAATCCTGTGAATGTCTACTCAGAAGCAGGGATGGAGAAGAAAAAATTGGCCTTGCATTTTAATGGGAAATTGCTTAATTTGCACTTCATGAACAAATGCATGAACCAAAACACAGCTACCCATTGAAATTCACACTAGCTCTGTGAGGGGAATTGTGGCGAGGGCGGTTCGTATCAGGTCTCAGCCCCCTTAACAAATACAGCTCCCAGAATTCTTTGGGGAAAGCCGCGGCTGTTCAAAGCAATGTCATAGAACTTTAAATGTACGGTGTGACTGTGGTTTCAGAGCATTACAAAATGTGGCGGGGGACTTTGCCCAATTTCAGTAGTGTTGGCTATTTTATTTTATTTTAAATACCGGTACATTGCAAGCTGCCTAAAGAACTTTGGTCAGCTATCAGAATAGAAATGTTCCAATTCGACAAACAAGGATAAATAAAGTGCTGGATCAGCCCCATTTAGTGCAGCATCCTATCTCCCACACACTCAGCAACCAGATGCCTATGAGAAACCCACAAGTGAGGTCATGAGCACAATAGCTGTCCCCCACCATTGTTCCCTTGTAACTGGTATTCAGAGGCCATCTTTGAGATAGTACACTTCCAGCATGACTTGTCTTCATAGGTAGATTTGTCCTCTGTGCGTTTCATTTTATTTTATTACAGTTCTGTCCCACCTTTCCTCCCAGGGAGTACAAGGTTGCCTCCCCATTTTATCTTCACAGCAACCCTGTGAGACAGATGGGACTAATAACCCCCACAATGCCGCACGCAGAGAACTTCATGGATGAGTGGAGACTGAGACCAGGGTTTTCCCCAGGTGTGTCTCTCCCCACCGCACTGCCTCTCCACGTACTTGCTTGTCCATTTGCCTGTTGCTTTTTAAAAGGACAGGAGCTGGGTCGCAGGGAAATGGTGCTGAATCCTTCTGAGCCACCATAATGATCTCCACCAAACTATGTGTTTTCCTAGGTATGTGGGAACATGCTGTTTGCAAAAGGTTAAGAGGCACCTTAGAGAACACAAAGACCCGAAATGATTTTGAAACTGTATGGTGCATGTTTATCCAGTATGTTGGACAATCTGTTAAGATGGAGAGCAGAAGACACCTAACTGATGTAATTAATTCTAAACTATTTGCCAGCTTGCCTAATGTTTGACTGTATTATTTACATTAAATATGCATGGGATGTTTCTTGGGAGAGCTATATGGGGATTGTTTGTTATATGTATTTTTGGAAACTGGAAAATAAAGGAGTTCTTAAAAAAATAAAATAAAGAGAGATGTGTATGGTGGAGAAGGGGCAGGGCCCACCCATAAGACAAGGAGAGGCAACTGCCTCAGGCGGCAGGATGCACAGATGCAGTAGATTCTTATGTAAATCTTGATTCCCCTCATGTTTTTTGATGTAGGTCTTCACTTACCCCTTTTCCCCTGATAGTGGTGGGCGTTATTTTGACATTCCCCTCACATGTCTTGTGTTGGCCCTTGGAAGCAGGGCTGGTTTTACCTTTTCTTTTCCTAAAGAGGGGGTTCCTTTTATTTAGTGGGAGGGGATACGTATTACACATGCATACACACAGAGGGATGTTTGTTTGTTGTGTTTGCGTGAGCTATATCCCTGTATAGAGACATTACACACACATTGACACAGAGGATGTTCACTGATTTGTGTGTATTTCTCTGAGACTATAATATATCACATTCACAAAGAGGATGCCCACCAGTTTGTATGTGAGAGACATATACCTCTATACATGGATATTACACAGAGAGGGGATTTTCACTGAGCGCACGTGCATGCATGCATGCGCACACACACACACACTCCTGTAAATTTTTGAGGCAAAAGCTGTCAAGCAAATAGGGAGGCACTATTATAAAGGAGGGGATGGTGAGGTGTGGGGGGGAGAAGAGGAATTGAATTTGCATTCCTTCTGCTACAGGCACATGTTTACATGACCTTTAAAACAGAATTAAAGCTGTATCATCAGCAGCTGGAGGCAACCGGCATTACTAAGGCAATCAAATCAGAAGGCTAAACCAACTATAAAACATAAATTAAATGGAGAGAGGAGCATCCTAATTCACTAGGTTGGCTTGCAAATTACTTAGCCGCTACTAGCCTCCCCCCCCCCCCAACAACAGTTTGGAGAAGCAGACAGGCAATGGAGGAGGGGGCTGGGATTTTGATTCCTTACAGGGGCACACACCTAGAAATCATTCTTTTGGATCTGGTGGCCTTAGATCCACATGCCTATGAGTTGGGCTTTTTAAAAAAGGGAAATTTAGAACTGCCCAGTGGTAAGTGATTATAATGTGCCTGCAAAACGCGTACCACTGCAACACACCAGTGAATTTTCTGTGTGAGTGCATACATGCTCTCTTGCTTTGAGTCGCATGCTGTGATGTTTAGGAGACTGCATATAATAGGTGAAAATCCTCAGAACTTGGAATCAGGCAACACAACTGTAAAAGAGTGTGTCTTTCCTTCCCATTAGAAAAAAAAATAATGGTGACTGTTCCATGGAACTGTAGCTGTGGAGTCTGAAGCATCTTCGACAGGGTCTGGGGTTCTACAAAAGGCTGGACTTTTCAATCTCTTTTAACATCACCTAACATTAGACAACTTTTGCATGGCTCGAATTTTTGAACTGCCCAAATGTTCTTATTGAACTGCCTATTTGTCCCTCTGTAACTGCTCTCTTTAAAAAGAAGAATTAGAAGAAGCCCTGTGTATGATGTTGTAGCTGTGGTTGCTCACTGCTTAGTTCCCATGCCTGTTTGCAATATCAGCAACAGAACATGACACGTAATAATGGTGATAAAAGAAAGTTGGCCTTTTGAAAGAGAGAACTTTAGAAAACTAGGAATATTGTAAGCACAGCAGAGACCAATCCTATTTCCACATGCAACAGACTTGTCTCTTTGTTCTGGCCTCATCTGCAACATACATCTGAAGCAATATCAAACCACTTTAAGCAGCCATGGCTTTTCCCATCCAAAGAATCCTGGGAACTGAAGTTTGTTAAGAGTTCTGAGAATTGCCAGGAGACAATTCTATTCCCCAGAGTCCTTAGGAAGGGGGATTGGTTGTTAAACCACTCTGATAATTTGTAGCTCTGTGAGGGGAATAAGGTAAAGGTAAAGGGACCATTAGATCCAGTCGTGACCGACTCTGGGGTTGTGGCGCTCATCTCGCTTTATTGGCCAAGGGAGCCAGCAGACAGCTTCCAGGTCATGTGGCCAGCATGACTAAGCTGCTTCTGGCGAACCAGAGCAGTGCACGAAAAACGCCGTTTACCTTCCCGCCGGAGCGGTACTTATTTATCTACTTGCACTTTGACATGCTTGCATATCTTTGCCCAGTAAAATCTTTTTGGATCCATGTGCTTAGAGAGAAGAAACTGCTTAATATTTTTTTTGGTGGGGGGAGAATATCTAAGTGGTGTACTAAGTGGTATATAAAAACAATATAATTAAAACAAAATCTCACCATAAAACCAATAAAGCAGTAACATAAAGCTTATGCAAACAAATGAACCAGGGATTGAAAACATGGAAAACAGAATCCAATCTCATGAACCAGGGGAAGCCTGAGGGAGAATGCAAGAGTTTTATCCAGTGGTGGTTCTACTCCAAGCAGACCCAGTGAGATTAATGGTGCACTGATTTTATTTCTTTTTAAATAGTTTTTATTAATTTTCAATTCCAAAATATCCAATATATGCCACATTGTTATAGGTGCACTGATTTCAATGGGTTCACTCTGAGTAAAATTTAGTTGGATAAATCTTTACATAAGAAGGACATGGACAGCACTGGGGGTGGGGGCAAATGCACCCCCCAAACAAGGATACTTTCCACTTGACGCCCCCATTGCTAGACTTAAAGGTAAAGGGTAAAGGGACCCCTGACCATGAGGTCCAGTCGTGGCCGACTCTGGGGTTGGGGCGCTCATCTCGCTTTATTGGCCGAGGGAGCCGGCATACGGCTTCCGGGTCATGTGGCCAGCATGACTAAGCCGCTTCTGGTGAACCAGAGCAGCGCACGGAAACGCCGTTTACCTTCCCGCCGGAGCGGTACCTATTTATCTACGTGCACTTTGACGTGCTTTCGAACTGCTAGGTTGGCAGGAGCAGGGACCGAGCAACGGGAGCTCACCCCGTTGCGGGGATTCGAACAGTCGGCCTTCTGATCGGCAAGTCCTAGGCTCTGTGGTTTAACCCACAGCACCACCCGCATCCCATGAGGGGAATAGGGGCCTCCTATCAATGCTCAGCACCCTTAACAAACTACAGTACCCATTATTCTTTGAGGGAAGCCATGACTGATTACAATGGTTTCATCATACTTTGAACATATATTGTAGATGGGGCCTTCATAAAAGAGAGAGAGAATCACACAGAGCTCACAGATACCAATTTGCACATATAGGACCTTGCCACGCAGTCCTGGTTCACAAACACATGTGTTCCTTGCCCAATGACTTGCATATATGAATGAGTCACATCAATATATAACATTATAGAAAGATTTTTCACATTGTTCAGGGAACCAGGCAGAGGGCCTTCTCGGTAGTGGCGCCCGCCCTGTGGAATGCAGTCCCATTCAAGGAGATAAACAACTATATGACTTTCAGAAGACCTCTGAAGGCAGCCTGTACAGGGAAGTTTTTAATGGCTGGTGTTTTATTGTGTTTTTAATATTTTGTTAGGAGCGGGGCATATTATTATTATTATTATTGTTAATGGTTTCAGAGGAAATGCTACTTGCTGGCTCATTTTTTCAATATGGATTCAGGTCAGATACATTTAAAGGACATGGCAACCCCCAAAGAATCCTGGGAACTGGATGCTGAGTATTATCTGTGAATGATAAACTACCGTTCCCAGGATTCCTTTGGGGAAAACTAAGTGCCTTAAATGTATGGCAGATATTTATTGTGGATGTGACTTCAGTTCTCATATTCAGCTGTCAGGCATCAAGATCAAGTTCAGGTGTGTATGTTGCCCCTTCAATACTACAGGGTCAAAATAGTGGGCTGCGTGTAGGAATAAGCAATCTGATCGAACTTCATAAAAGATTAGGTAAAGGTAAAGGAACCCCTGACCATTAGGTCCAGTCGTCACCGACTCTGGGATTGCGGCGCTAATCTCATTTTATTTTTTCCGAGGGAGCTGGCATACAGCTTCCAGGTCATGTGGCCAGCATGACTAAACCGCTTCTGGTGAACCAGAGCAGCACACGGAAACGCCGTTTGCCTTCCCGCCGGAGCGGTACCTATTTATCTACTTGCACTTTGACGTGCTTTTGAACTGCTAGGTTGGCAGGAGCAGAGACCAAGCAATGGGAGCTCACCCCGTTGCGGGGATTCGAGCCGCCAACCTTCTGATCGGCAAGTCCTAGGCTCTGTGGTTTAACCCACAGCACCACCCGTGTCCCTTTCATAAAAGATTACATTTCTTCAAAAACAAAGCTTTGTTTTAACTGATCCATTTCACACCCTCAAGTTATGTATATGCCCTCATAAACATAGGTGCATAAATACATGGAATGTACATGGGTGTTAGCCATCTGTGAATGTTTGGGTAAAATATGTGGAGTCCATAGTACCTTTCTCTTTCTCACAGAGTTCTGTGATCCACCCCTGCCCATAGAGATAAAGGGTTTTTGGATCACCTGCGACGGTACTAAACTTTGTCATGTCTCAGGCCTGAAGTCCACTGGGTGACCTTGGACCAGTCACTGTCTCTTCAGCCTAACCTACTTCATTGGCTTGCTTGAGGATCAAATGCCTTGAACTCTCTGGCGGAAAAATAATTTTATTCATTCATTCATTCATTCATTCATTGGAAAGGCAGCTCTGCCAACGACACTCACTCTGTCTGGCTCATAAGTCCTCCTAGCTCGAATTAATCCCTGGAAGAAATAACAAAAGGAAGCGTCCAAGAGCAAAGAAGTACCTAGAAGAGATCCAAAATGAGAAGATACCCTACGGGTCTCTTTCCTAAAAAGCCGACCCACGCGCTGGTCGACCTGGCTATGAAGCGGAGAATGCCGATTTACAGTACCCAGCTCCTAAACTCCTTTTGGGGGGACGAAATGCAACCTCTGTCTCCCAGAGAACACCCCAAGCCTTGAAAACCCCACTGGTTTACATTTGCAAGTTAAATGAAGCGTACTTAAGATTCCTTGCACAACACCCTGGATCATGCACCCATTTCCCTGAAAGGTGCCTACTGTCTATCACTAGAAGGAATCATCTTAAAACCGGTAAAAAGAAATTCCTTCCAGCAAATCTGATTTTGGCTGTGGGTGTGCGCGTGTAACGTAGCAATCGGCTTCCGTATAATTTGTAGCGGAATTGTATTGGAATAGCACTTTTTCCTAAGGTGTTTCGAATGGCTCGACCATCAGTTTTTTTAAAAAAACAGGAGTTTCAAGTTTAACTGGCTTTCCACTGTGTCTCCCCGTCTCGTGTCTCAATGAGATTGTAAGCTCCTAGGGACAGAGGTCCTTTAAAGCGCCCCATACATTGATATAACATAACAATAACATTTACTTTTCTTATCTCGATTCCTCTTCCCACCCAAGTAAAAGTAAAATCCTAAACGGAGGAGAGAACAGGGGAAAGGAGGAAAGCATTTTTCCCCTTAAACTTTCTAAAATTGCAAAACGAAAACAAAAGCTTTATAATCTCCTTCCACAACTGAAGGGGATACACCTATCCCGCTTCTAAAACAAAAACAAACAAACTTCCTGTTCTCAGACCCTACTAAGAGCACAGTTTAGGTCCCTACTACGCAATGCAAGGCAAGGACTGGAGGTGTGAGACTGGAACAACTAGGAGAAGCCAATTTACTCCTTTAAAATTGGATAATTCGATCAAAATGTGTCTGACAGATCAACCACCCAGCTCACATTCAAAGTAATTGCCTGTGCAGCCGCCCGACACTCTCGCGTGTTTACTCGGGAAGAAGTCCCGCTGAGTTCAATGGAGTTACTATTAAGTACGAATGAGGATATAGCGACGCTCTTTCAGAGTTCCACTGAATCCCAGTGAACGAGGATGGGTTAAAAAAGATACCAGCTAAAAGATTGTAACCCTAAACGCCCTAAACCCATATTAATTCGGAAGCAAGACCCACTGGCTTTACTTCCCGGTAAAACTGTGCATAGGATGCCGGCCTAGCTTGAAAGAAAGTCATTTTGACTAGAAAAGGACCTATTTTAATATCAATAAGCATCACATCATCCAGGTGAGTGTCCATAGTTCTTCCAATCCTAAATACACTCAAACTGCAATTCTGTTTATGTCTGCTCAGAAGGAAATCCAATGGGGCTTACTTCCAGGTAAGTGGATATAGGATTGCATTTAAAACTGACTTACACCTCTTAGGCTACATTCTTATGCGCGCTGAAACCCACTGAGGTTGACAGCCAAGTAAGTGGGCGTAAGATTGCATCTAAAATTGACTTAGGCATCCTAGGCTACAATCCTATAAACGCCCAGCTGGGGGAAAATGCCAATGAAATCAGCAGAAGTCACTTCTTAGATATATTTTATGAGTAGGTGAAGTATCCTATACATTGTATAGGAAAGCCCTGTCAGGACGGCCAACCCCGTGAATTTAGAGACCCTTTCTTCTGAGCGAGCATGTTTAGGATCGCTCTTTAAGTGTGCGCTCTTGTAAAGGGTGCGGGGTGCGTCATGCCTTCCCCTTAACCATTAGTTTCCTCTAACACCCTTTTTGATCTGAAATATTTCCACCTTTCTCTAGGGCTGGCTGTCCGTGCAATCCAGGAATGCCATCCCCCCAAAAAACCTGTATAAGAATATGGAACACGTTCAGGCTTCTAGATGCGGCACGATAAGCATGCAAGGATCGTTGTATTGTTAAATTATGCGTACAATGACATGAGGTTCGAAAATAGATGATAGATAGATACTCGTCGAGTCTTCTTTTTACACACACGCGCGAGAGAGAGAATACATGTATATTCGGATGCTACAGTTTAAGACAACAGATATTTGATAGCAAGTGAGAACTCCGCAGGTGTGGCGGGCTACCATAACCGCTCAAGGGCGTAAACTGGCTTCCTAACAGGAGTTTACTACAAATCAGGAGGGCAACAGTCAACGGCGAAAGAAAGTGTGTTGGGGGGCAAGGGAAGAGACAATAGTGAGCGCCCGGTCCAGGACACCAGGTAAGTGCTACCGAGAGGTGAAGCTTACAAACTATATCCACCCCTTTCTTTCTTGCCCCTCCCCCCCAATTTTGCTTTTCGGTGGGTGTGAAGAGAACACACCGTCACTTGGATTGCGGTGGAGTGGGAGCGGACTGGAAAATGACACCAGGTTCTAGATTTTGAGGGGAGTTTGAATATCCCTTGTATCTAGAAAAACACCTGCAGAAGGAAAGGAGCAGATCCACAACAGTAAAAGGGAAAGAAAGAAGCAAGTCATGTCCCTGGAGGGAAGGAAGGGTTTAGTAGAGAGTGCGGAAGGTGACGAGCTTTGGCAGATGGTTAGAGGTGTCGGTGATGTCTCTCAAGAAAAAAAAGCCCATCATGTTGTCCCCAGCCTAGGTAAAGTGGCTAGTTGATTTTGAGGCAAGGAAAGACAGTTCTTTTGCCCACCCGTGGCACAAACTTCGCTTTCTCATTAGTGGCTTCGCTGATGCCCTACTCGCCCCCTCTTTCAATAAAATAAAATTAAAAATAGGTTGAACTTAAATGGACTGGTGGGTGCTTTGGGGCCGCAATTCCAAGCCCCACCAGTGAGACGAACTTAAGTGAAAACTCTCGCGATGTGCGTTGTATACTGAATGCTAGTGGTTGTGGTGAAGCCCTGCTCGATCGGATCTAATCGATCATCCTGTTCAGGGACCAGCCAGGCAGCCAACAACTTCAATGTGAAGGAGACAGTCGTCCCACCCCGCCACCATCTACTAATGAGAATGACTGCTGCTGAATCTGGTGTAACTCTCCAACGATCTGACTTCACCCACGAAGGCGCACTCTTTCATTGTCCATTGAGCCAGACAGATGCCATCCAATTGCCACTGACAAAAGGATACAGACCCCCTTTTTTTTACAGCTCGCACAAATATACACGGAACACCCTTTTCGAATTAAAACACACAGTCTCGCGAGAGCAAGGAACAGCGATTTTATATTTTACGAAAAGAAGTCGCTAGTCCTCATGGTGACAGGGTGGAAAATATTTAAAAGTAGAACCACCTTGAGGAAGGTGGAGCCATATCACATCCCGGCAGGAGGCCTAAATTGGTGGAACGCTCAGGCCCCGCCTATTCAAAGAGGACTATTAATTTGGAGAGCTGCTATCTTCCAAAGTGTGAGACGACGTGGCAAAAGGGGAGCCCCAATGGAACTTTGCGTTTTTGTCTGTTCCGTTCATCAAGCTTTTGTTTGAGATCTGCCGCCGCTTCCAGCGCAGAAGATCCATTGTCTTGATTTGTGCTCGAGAAAATCCCCCCCCCTGCGCGCGCGCGCCCCGCTTCTCCTCCCCTTTCGGTTCATACACATAGTCTCCCCCTATTGCAATTGTAGGATTATTTATTTTTAAAACTCAACACAGGGGCGGGGAGAAAAGCTTAAACATTTCCCTTAAGTAAAGAGGAGGTTGTGTTAGCTCAACAAGGCTCCAATCCTAAACACAGTTCTTGAAAGCACACACCCTACAGAATACTGCGAGGTTTACGGTACATCCGAATAGATGTAAATCTACTCTTTAGAAATTAGTCATTTACATGGAAGCTACTTTCATTGAAACCAATATATCACTATTTTCTGAGACTATGTATTTGGGATGTATAATTCGTATGCATGACAGACACACTTCTTCCTCTGTTTTACGCACACTGTTGATGTCGTTGTTGTTGCTAATTTGTTAAGGTACCCAAAGGGGAGATTTTTAGAAACCATGTTGGTAAACGAGTCCCTTTATGGATATAAATCCGGGGTCTACTAATGTTCTGCAGCCTTTGTACCCTTATTCAGGACTAAGTCCATAATTCTGAACATGACGAAGGGTACTGCGGACTTGAGTGCGACACAGCTGAAGACGAGGGGGCCCGAAGTCATCCCTTTTGGGGAGATGGGAATTATTTTTGCCTCTTTTTTAAAAAAAAATCCAGGCAAGGCTACACTGAAGAACCAACTCTGACTACAGTAGTCACTTCCTGAGCGCTTTTACAAATGCAACTTACTCCGTGTACATATTAGAAAGCAAATTGCACTAGAAATAAGTTGTAGTTCAGTAACATTTTAGTAATACCTAGAGATGGATAAGGGGGACGGGAGTTGAATTCTTCTAAAAACAATTTACCGTCCAAGGGCTCAGCTGTGGACCCCTGAAATGTTTCAGACGGCTGACCAGTTCCCACGACCAGATGCTTCTGAACTTGGATGTTAAGGAAGAAACCAGGACTAAGGCTGGTCGATTGTTGGAATTCATCTATGACCTTATAAAGTAGCTTTCCCCCATCCTCCCTCTTTTTATTTTATTTTATTTTTAAAAAGTATTTATTTATTTAATTATGCACTGAAGAGGCTGGTAAAATGTGTTGAAGAAAGAACGAACGAACTTGGGTTTCTAAAGCTGGCCAAGCGAGGAAATTAACAGCATCCGATTTAATGAGCGACCAAATCGAACTGTTTTGTGGAAGCCACCCCTCTCCAATTCACTCATACACGCGAATGATCCTTCGGACTACACACACACCCATTTTCAGGGTGAAATAAATAAATAACTCCCCCAGCCAACGAATTAAATCCGCTAGTCCCATTTGAAAACAAACCACAACCCCCGCGCCTCTCCTAAAGTACACAGGAACATCCAAACTTTTCAGGTGGGAACACAGATAGGTACACACGGGAGATGAACCAAGTGGAACCAGTACACGTGTGTGTGTGTGTGTGTGTGTGCGCGCGCGCGCGCAGTGAGGTGGGGCAAAAATAAACTGGCGGGTTGGGGGGGAATTTGAGGGAGAGCGGGGAGCAGATTAGATTCTATCTTATTTACCTTGCAATTTCTTCTGCCAAGGTGAGGAGATGCAACAACAGCCACTATAGCAACAACAATAATAATAATATCAAAATGATCACTCCCTCTTCCAGTATCCCGAACGCAGAATCAGCTCATGTGTGGGCATACAACCAAACGCCATCGAGGTTAGAAGTGATTGGGAGGGACAAGCGCCCCCCAAACAAGAAGCTCAACCCCTCACCTCCCCCCCCCCACACGCTTGCTCACCCCAACACATTGTTGGACTTATATAATTAACATCCACTGCTATTTTTCCTTCGGAGCTCTTTACACCTGTGACAAAACTCGCCCACCCAGAAATATACTTTGCCTCGTCTGTAGCCAGTGGGAAGTGGGGGGGGGGGGATATTGCCAAAGATTCCTGGAAGGGGTTAATCTTTGATCGCGTTCCCCACACTCTACCTTCCCTTCTCCGCCGCCCCCTGCTCTTCCTCCGCTGCTGCATCTGAGTCTAGAGGAGTAAAATGCAAGGTGCCTCTCTACCCCCCCGCCCCCCAAAACAGCAGAGACTAAAAAATATTAGGGGGAGAAAGAAAGGGGGGAGAGAAAGGAATTTTTTGCTAATTGGCTAATATCTTTCTCCAGTGCTCCTCCAATTCTTCTTCTCCTTTTCGCTCTCTTTTCTCTTTCTTCCTCTCCCCCTCCCACCCCATAAACTCTGATTTCGTTTTAAAACCTTGCTTTCGCTTGTTGCAGGGAGAGTACCGGGGCTGGAGCGTGGCTAACCTTTCTAGCCCTGTGGAAAGTGCGGGACAACAAGAAAACAAAAACAAACCTCTCTCCCCTGTTTAAGAAACAGTTAAACACTCTCACTCTTTCTCGCAGCCTCCTTCCCCAGCCTCCTTTTGGCTGTCCCTTTTCCATACTCTTATTTTCCCGGTGGGTTCTCTCTCACAAACACACTCACATTCACACACACACACACACACACACACACACACACACACACAAAAGGACACACTTGTTTCCCACCAAGCGTCTCTTCACAAGTCCCAGCCTTGCCTCTAAAGCGAACTTGGGCGAAAAGGTGAAATTTTCTTTATAGAGGTCGCGACCTCGCCTCGCTGCCTACCGCTCGCAGCTTCATGCTGTATTAAGCACAGTCAAAACTGCACCCTTGGAAGTGGGGGGGGGGAGAGACCCCCTTCCCCTCCGCCCTCAACAACATCCCGCGCCTCCGCTCTTGGAATTGAGTAGTATCTGAAAAAGTTGCAACTAAATACCACCACCAAAATCTCAGCATTTGCAGGGAAGGGGTGTGTGTGAGGAGAGACAGAGGCGGCGAGGGTCGTCTGTGCGTGTGTCCCACCTCCTTAGGAAGAGAGAGGGAGAGAGGTTCGAGGGACTCGAGAGAGATGATATCTCCCACAATTGTGTGGGTTATAATTATATTGCAATCTGTTACTCTCAGTATCTGTCTCTCTTCCGCAGGAGAGAAAAACACAGCATGAGAGAGAGCGCCTCTGGGGTCATCGATCACACAAGTTCAACGGCTGCAATCCTAAACACACCCCGGGTAAGAGTGTGTAACACAGCAGGCCTTACTCTGGAGTAAAGACGCAGGGGATTGCAGCCTTAAGACTACGAGGAATTGTTTTTTGCATTATGAACCGCCTCCGGTGATTTGCAGTAAATATATAACTCGCACACGCGCACGCAGACACCCCCCGCAGACACTCGCTCACAGTAGTAACAAGAAGGGATTTCCTATCTGATAAAAATCAGTGGTGCTGGACCGCATGTTAAACCTCCATCCCTGGGCACCCATCTACAATATGATCCAGATCCCTTTAGACTGCTCCTTTCAAGTAATTGTGCGTTCTAAAAGTCATACACATCTCCAGGAGAGGTGAGGGACGGGAAAGAATGGAAACCTCAGTTCCAGCCTATTCGGGTTTACTCAGAAGTAAGTCTGAGAAGTAAGCATGCTCAGGACTGCAAGATTTACGCAGCAATCCTAAAGACACTTAACCTGGGAGTGAGGCCCGCTGAATTCAGTGGAATTGCGCGATCAAGCTTCGTGACCGCCTCGCTCGCTGGCAACTTGTCTTCCAATCCGATATACTCCTTTCCCCACGCAAGAATATTACGCACCTTTAAAAAGCAAGACGGAAGTGTGTGCTTAAGGGGGGGGGGGTCCCAGCAACAGTGCGAGCTGAGAATTTGTTTGTTTGTTTGTTTGTTTAACTTGGACTGTCAAGTGTGTGTGTGTGTGTGTGTTTGGAGCGAGCGAGAGGGAGCCAGAAGAGGACTTTATTTTACAGACACCTCTTCACTTTCAACACAAACAAACAAATAATCATATAAACAAACAGAAACAGCCTCTCGCTCGCTCGCTCGCTGGTTCGCTCTCCTTCTATAGCAACTTCTCTTTTGCCTCCCAACAAGATGGGATATTTCTTTCTTCTTTTTTCCCTAGAGCTATTCTTACTCGGGCTTTATCCCTGCCATGAAGGGACCGAAGCGGGGTTGGGTGGCGGAGGGGGAGGGGAAAGAGGGATTAGATATGAAAATAAAGTTATTTCTGGTTGGCGGTGGGCCGCGGTGCGTGGGGGGGTGGGGGGAGTCCGAGAAGCCCAACGGGCTTTAAAAAGAAGAAAACGTTCGTATTAACAATTATGATGGCAATAATAATAACAACAACACAGATTTGATTCCTTTTCATTCCTCCGTTTTTTAAAAAAGGTCTCTCTCTCTCTCTCTCTGGAGTCTATGGGGGGGAAGGGAAAAATAAGTGACAAATTCTTGCAACAGTTACTCTGCGTGTCCTTAAAAAGTAAAACTCTCTCATGTTCAGACGGGGTCGGGTCTATTGAATGAGGTCCTTTTATTCTGCATGGGGCGATGGATTTGCGGCTCCGCTCTCGCCTTTATGCTTCTCTCTATGGAAACCTGGATCATGGGGAGAAATATGCGGAGCTGAATAGAGCCGAGCAGCAGAAAGGAGCGCCTGAGAGCAGCATCTGTTACACTCGGGAAGTTAGACTGACAGGAAAGCGCTAAAGAAACCCTCTCAAGCAGATTAGGAGGCAAAAGCGAGAGGGGAGGGGAGGGGTGCAACTCCAAGCGGATAAAAAACACTCCAGAAAGAGAAAGTGTGGAGGCGGAGGGGGTGTGGGGAGAGAGAGAGAGAGAGAAACCAAAGGATATCTTCCCATTAATCTGAGGCAGAACATGATACTGTATGATGCCTGCACATTTTGATTTTTTAACATTATTTGTTATATTGGTCTAAACAAAGCCATTTTCTGAGCTTGATTTCACCAGGCCTGTTTCTGAGAGGTTTTCTCTCCCCACTTTTGGGGAGAAAGTGCGCTCCTAGCCAAGTTCATTTAGAAGTTCGAGTGAGGAAGGAAGAAAAAGATAATCGATCCGTCCTCCTCCTCCCCACTCCCGGCGATCCCCAAACATGTCAAGGAGGTAAAGGCTTATACTGGGTTTCCTGGTTGCCTCTCCAGCATCCTTAAAATGAGTTGGTTTGGGAGTAAAGAGCAGGGGGCCTCCCTACCCCCGCGTGCGGGCTGTCAAAGGATTGACCTTCCAAGTCAATTGGTATGGGTGGTGGTGGAAGAGAAACTAGTCTACCCTAGGCGCGCTTACTCAGAAGTAAATCCCTGCGGTGTTGAATACTGCTTTTCCTCCCAAGCAAGCTTGCAGCCTAACAGAACAATCACATGTAGAGTCTCTCTCTCTCTCTCTCTCTCTCTCTCTCTCTCTCTCTCTCTCTCTCTCCGTCCCCTCTATTGTGTTCGGTTACATTTACTCCCTTAGTGTTGCAGCGGACATCATCCTCCGTTTGCAACAGTGCTGCTTAACTGTGTTGGGGATCGGTGTTGGTAATAGCTAACTGCTTTATGATTCCCTCCTCTTCTTGTAAAGGCACCCTAAAACGATGAAGGTTTGGTTTAAAAATCGTACAAAAGAGAGGGCGAAGGTTGTTTTGTGTTTGGTTAGGTTAGGTTCCAGTTTCACTTATTTAGCTTTCTAAATAGACCATCAGAAATAGAGTGGATCCGATTTTCAATATGGTATTAGGCTGGCTGGGTTTCATTCCTGCCTTGCTACAGATTCTCTCTCTCCCCCCCGCCCCCCCCCCGCGCGCAAAAAAACTGGCCCTTTCTGTCTTTTCAAATTATTCTCCCAACCCAGTGGGGAGAATAGTCTTGCTTTTACAGCTACACACCCAATTTCTTACAGATTATTTTACGGATCCAGCAAGGACCACAGTGTACCACGCGAGGAAATAAGTGGACCCTCAATTGCCAGTAACTGTACTTTTCCCAAAAATTGCTTCCACGCTTCGAAGAAGAAGAAGAAAAGACTGTCGAAACCAAAACGGCAGAACCTCTTCACCACAGTACCGTCTCCCAGTACCCCCTCCCAGCAATCAGGAATTTTTAAATATATATATATATATATATATATATATATAAAAATGGAAGTTTCCCAACTTCCTCAATATATTTAAACCTATGCAACTTTTATTTCAAACTTTAACCAAAAAAAGCATGAAAGCGAACAAATCTTGCATTCAGATTTCCTATCCATTGATCTAGACTTGGAAACTGCTGAAAAATTACCAGTAGTTGTTTTATCCTATTTTTTAAAAAAGGAAAAGGTGCAGCTCAAATGAGAGAGAGGGAGGGAGGGAGGGAGAGAAGGAAAGGAAAGGATAGAGAGAGAGAGATGTGGAAGGAAAAAAAAGCTCACCTTGTTTAGGGCGATATTTTCATTTTCTTGAATTTTTCTCCAGATCTGTCTTCCTAGAGAACTTAATGCCTTAATGACTTTCGGGTAGCTGCAAGCCCTTCTTTTATTTCTGCTAAATATATGAAAATGTATGCAAATTTAAATCAAGCTTAACCTAGGAGCTCCTGCAATATATTTAATGGAATTTCAAACCAATAAGGGAACTGTGATGCAGCGTTCTGTAAGTGCAAATATAATTATGCAGCTAGGTTACCTCCGAAATTATGCACGGAAAGGTCATTAAAAAAAAAACTTCGGAGATCCTTGTTCTTTTCTTTTCGAATGTATTAGGGTTTAATTTTCTCAGCTGGAGTACTGCAACAAAATCTAAACGCTCCGATTTCTGCTCTCCAGCTAAAACATTTGCAAGAGGAACACACAACAGACTGTATTGTTGCTATTGTTGTTGTTATCATTGTTATTATTGACATAATAGACTGAAAAGGAACATTAAGGGGAGAAAGAGCAGCAACCTTCCATCCCCCCCCCCTTTATTTCTCATTGTTTCCCCTTCTTATGCTTTGACATTCCTCCTTATTACCTAAAGCCACGTTTTCAGGAATAAGCTTATAAAACAGACAGCAATACCTTACAGCTTTATGTCAAAGGTAAGGGAGGGTTAGGGTTAGCAGAAAACAATTCTAATTTATTCAAACCGTTTGCCAGATTTTGCGTGTGTGTGTTCTGTATTTTGGAAAGGCGTGGAGAAACGAAGCCACTATAACCTCCTGAGTGTATCTAGGAAGGAGGAGAGGGGTTTTCTTGGCACCCGGGGCTGCAAGACGTGCGTCTCTCCTCCTGTCGCGCCACCACAAGTTGTGTGCTTTTCTGTCACAGGCTCCGAGAGGCTTGGAAAGTTGCAGAGCTTGTTGTTAGGGAGCGCGCGGTTTCCCAATTGCTGGGGAGGGGTGGGGGGTGGAGAGGAGGCAGCCGAAGCGTCGGGATGACCAGGGCGACTGTGGAAGCAAACTTTGCACCACCCAACTTAAGGCGAATGGCAGGCAGGATTTGCATTTCAATCAGGCAGCGGGTTAACTGCTGATTTACCAACCAGTTAGCTCAGTGGAAAGGAAACAAATGACTCTCTGAAAACTAGCTTCTCTCTCTCTCTCTCTCTCTCTCTCTCTCTCTCTCTCTCTCTCTCTCTCTCTCTCACACACACACACACACACACACACACACAGAGAGAGAGAGAGAAAGAGCTGTTGTGTCATTTCTCTTTCTCTGTGTGTATGAGTATGCAACATACCCAAAAGTATGACAACAGTGTCATGTAAGTGTTCGTCTGATATTCCCTCTCTCATACACCAAGTTTCCTAGGCAAGGTGTAACTTTTGAGGCGCCGGGGAGATTGACTTGAGACAGTTTTGTTTATTTTGTTGTTGTCCCCCGCTACCCCCAACCCCTTAATCTCCCAGTTGCTTTCAGACTGACTTCGAAATGTTAAGAGGGATTTGGGGTATAGATTGTGTTAAGGAGAAGCTGTCCGTCTTGAAGATGGGTATTTAACCTCCCTTCGCCTGCCCCCTCCCAAGTTTTCCAGGAAAGGGGTCTATACCTGGAATTAATCAATACAAATTTAAACCATGCCCTCGCATTCCCTTGCCTCCTCCTTTCCCTTCCTCCCACCTCTTTCCCTTTCTTCTTCTCCTAATAAGATCTAAAAAATGAAGTAGCGGCGGCAGAAGGGCAGATGGGGAGGTGGGTGGGCTGAAATAAATGATATTGTCCTGCAGCGGCGAAAGGGTTAACCCATTGAATCGTGGGCAGCCCGCTCGCGGCAGCCAATGGTACCTGAAGATTGATTCACTTCCTGCTTCCAGACTCCCTCGTTTTAACCCTTCTCCGCCTGCAAGCTTCTTCGTCTCCCTCTTTCTCTCTCTCTCCATCCCCCCACCCTTTTGGACGGGCTCAGAGCCAGCCTCTTTGGCGAACTCTCATTGGTTGCGGCGCCCACTTCCCGGCGGGAAGAGGCTCTCGGATTGGCCGCCGGGGCTGTCCGTCAGCATGCGGTTGCTGATTTGGCTCCCTTTAGGCTGGGTAGATGTCAAAGGCTGAACGCATCTCCCTTTGCCACATTATAACTAGTAGGGGGAATCCTGAGCATCAAGCATGGCTACTGCGGCGTCGAATCCCTACAGCATCCTCACTTCCAGCTCTTTGGTCCACGCAGAATCGGCGGGGATGCAGCAAGGAAGCCCATTCCGGAACCCCCAGAAACTTCTCCAAAGTGACTACTTGCAAGGGGTCCCCAGCAATGGGCACCCTCTGGGGCACCACTGGGTGACCAGCCTGAGCGACGCAGGCCCTTGGTCGTCCACCTTGACCGCCAGCCCTCTGGACCAGCCCGACGTGAAGCCAGGGCGGGAAGACTTGCAGCTGGGGGCCATCATCCACCACCGCTCGCCTCACGTTAGCCACCACTCGCCCCACCACACCAGCCACCCCAGCGCCTGGGGGGCCAGCCCGGCTCACAATTCCTCGCTCACGTCGAGCGGGCAGCCTCCGCCTCCTCCCTTGAACGTCTACTCTCAAGCGGGCTTCACGGTCAGCGGGATGTTGGACCACGGGGGTCTGACGCCCCCTCCGGCTTCGGTCACGCCGCAGGCCATGCACCAGGTGCTGAGGGACACCCCGGACCACGGCGACCTGGGCTCCCACCACTGCCAGGACCACTCGGACGAGGAGACACCGACGTCGGACGAACTGGAGCAGTTCGCCAAGCAGTTCAAACAAAGGAGGATCAAGCTGGGCTTCACGCAAGCGGACGTGGGTTTGGCGCTGGGCACTTTGTACGGGAACGTCTTCTCTCAGACGACCATCTGCCGGTTCGAGGCTCTGCAGCTGAGCTTCAAGAACATGTGCAAGCTTAAGCCACTGCTGAACAAGTGGCTGGAGGAGGCCGACTCCTCGACGGGGAGCCCCACCAGCATCGACAAGATCGCGGCGCAGGGCAGGAAGCGGAAGAAGCGGACCTCCATCGAGGTGAGTGTCAAAGGGGTCCTGGAAACGCATTTCTTGAAGTGCCCCAAGCCGGCGGCCCAGGAGATCTCGTCTTTGGCGGACAGCCTCCAGCTGGAGAAGGAGGTGGTGAGGGTTTGGTTTTGCAACAGACGGCAAAAGGAGAAGAGGATGACGCCGCCAGGGGACCCGCCGCAGCCGCACGAGGTTTACTCTCACAGCGTGAAAACAGACGCCTCCTGCCACGATCTTTGACTATGAAGGACCCACTCGGGAACTGGGCAGCGGCGCGGATCCTATGGGTGTGACATTCATCCCCCACTCCTCCTCCTCGCCCTCCTTTTTCTTGCGTTCTTCTTTTTCTTCTTCTTTTTCCGACCCTGCCCAAACCAGGATTTTATTATTATTATTATAATTATAATAATTATTATTATTATCGGTAACTTTACCTTCATCAACCCTTCAGGACAACATCAACCCGGCCACGACATTAAGAAAATGAAAAGAATAGTTTATAATACATACCTCCTCCCCACCGCCATTACCCCCCTCCACCCCGCTGCTCATTCCTGGCAGCACATATACTTATTTATATGTCTATAGTTATCTTGTTTTTCTTCTGTTTCTCTATCTATCCAACTTTCCCCACCCCCTCGCCGATTTTCTGTGGTAAACATCAAGGCTTTAAAAAAAAGAAATCTCCGATACGAAGACAACAGAACAAATGCATTGTCTCTCTCTTTCCATATAGATATATACACAAAACGTGCCTATGAATAACCTTTCAGCGCCTTGGTCTGATCCGATGTATTTCAGGTTTTGGGGTATATTTTTTTTTTTGTTTTCGCTTTAGCTTGGCTGGACTTGGCTTTGCTCGTTCCTAAACCAGACTTTCTGTATAGCGGCCTTCAGAAGGCCGGGGGTGATACACTACAACCTGTAGGTAACATTTGTGACCTAAAATTGGAGGAACCCCATTGATCAGCTCCTCCTCCCCTCTCCCCTTGCAGGTCACTGGTTTTCTGTAAAGGGGGGGAGGAGGAGGCAAGGGGAAATGTATTCTAATTTTCCCAACCCCCATTAGAGGGGGGTGGAATCTGGAACCTCTCTTTTCTAAGCCCCAAAGGCAGAAACAAGAGATGACTAGTCAGAAAATCTGATTTTCTCAACCCTTCTTTGTCTCGCCCTTTCAGATATATTTAAATAACTTTCAGAATTAAATAACGTCAACATGGAAATTCTCTAAAAGACGACTCCTACTGGCCCCCCTCCATATCCTTCCCCATCCATCCCCGTGCCTGATTTTGGCTTGTCTAAACAAAGATCGAACATGGAAACATCACCAGAATAACTTATATATGTTTGAAAGGCCGGCCTTTCCCTGGTCTCTAGCTCTTCGACAATGTTATATATATATATATACACACACACACACGACAGGATCCATCCTGGTCGACCCCTGGAGCTACGGTTTGTAGTCAAACCCGTTTCCCGTCCAACGCTTAGCTTCGGAATAAATCGGTTTACCCGCGTTTCTTATCAAAAGTCAAAAGGAAAACAGCAAGGGTTGAAATTAATAATGGGTATGGGAGGTGGTTGGGTCGAGGTGGGGGGAAAGGCAGTAAGGAATTGGGTTGTGGTTTTTACTGATATGCTGCAGATCTGGTCAAAAGCGTTTTGTTATTAAGTTGTATTTTTTTAAAAGAGTTCCCCCAAAGCAAATAAAATGCTATTTTGCTTGTAGATTCTTCCCTCCCCTTCCATGCCTGTCATTGGATATAGCTCCCCTCCATTTGTGGACGTGTGTGTTTACAAAGGCGCACATTATAGGGGTGTGCAGGCACACACAAACACGCTGTACAAACAGACGCATTGCCCATTGTTTGTCTACGGACACCTAGGCAGGACCAGAATGTGTATATTTTACACGTTTACATGTCTTAAGCGAATACACACGGAAACCTGGCACAACGAGGCACCGCAGTTGTTTGTATAGGTGCTTTACAGACATCTAAGTATATATAGATATATATAGTTATACTACTAAAAAAATCCAGAGTATTGTGCCTACCCATCCATCACTACTCTGTCGGACACACCTATCGATATAATATGAAAGGAGCCCTAGGTGCAAATCTGCAGCTCTGGAATGATGTAAAAACAACGCCAGTTTAATTATGGAAAAGGACCCCCCCCCATTTCCCGCCCCCGTTTTCAATCCAAATTCTTCTCAAGCATAAACAATGTTCATTTCCATATTTTCCCTCTGGCAAGCCGGAATATGCGCTTAATATCCCAACAATGAAGACCCCGCTTTCTGCCAACTTTATATTAAGGAAAAAAGAAAAAGAAAATACCTGTACAGTTTTGTATATTCTAAACGTTTTTGGGAAGTTAGTAATTTAAAAGGGGGGGGGGAGAGATCATTTAGATTATTCATTTAGTAACTGATGTATAATAAACGCTATTTTCATTAAAGGTTGCTTTTTCAACTATTTTATTCCAAATTGCCTATCGCAGTTGCCGACAATTATTTATTTTCAATAAATTCCTCATTATGTTTTAAAAAAAAAGTCAGAAAAATAATTATATATATATATATATCCTCGAAGCGGCTGTCCAGGGAAGGAAGGCGTAAACATAAAACGATTCGCTTGTGATGTTTGTTTGTCAACCACTTTTAGTCAAAGGGGGGGGGGGTTATATTGACGCAATATTTTATTGTTGTACAGACGCACACACACAAAAGGTCTGAATAAAACATTTTTACAGGTTAAAAGAAGTTGCGTTATTTGTGTGGTGATAAAAAAAGAAAGAAAGAAACCCGGGAAACTTTACAGAAAAATAAAAATAAATAAACTTCTCGGCCCCCGCCCCCTTCCAATATGCTTTACGGCCTTGCTCTTTTAAAAATATTTCTTGTTGTTGTTAATTATTATTTAGGGTTAAAGGGTTAGACTTTAATAGAGAAGAGCCAGCTTTTTTGCGTTCAAATTCCCAGCCGCCCTTTCAATCCTATGTGAAATCTGTTGTTGTTGTTTTGTTTTGTTTAAGAAATCTGTCAATTTCCTCTCTCAGACAATATTGAGGCTAATATATAGCAAACTCTGTATCTATACCAGTCAGCTGGCAGGCCCTTCTAAGTCTTCCATCTTTGCTGGAGAAGGGAGAGAAAGGAGAGTCTCACACCCTTTTTCGACAGGGCAATGCCTTCCTGTTAAAGAGGTTGTTGTAGATCTCGGTTTCCTTAGGGTCATCCTAGTGGAGTCTTCCTGGTTTATTTGTTTGCTTTTCTTCTTCCGCCTCCTCTTTCCCTTTCTTTTTTAAAGCATGGGATGCAAATTTCCCTTTCCCAGGCAGGGCTAGTTAAGCTAATACAGTCAATTTCACATGTGATTGTGCAAAGCGATCCTTTTCTTTCGTTCGGTTTAAAAAATAAATAAATCTTGGGACGACATATGTTTCTTTGAGCACAATCTCTCTCTCTCTCTCTCTCTCTCTCTCTCTCTCTCTCTCTCTCTCTCCCCTCCCCCGTTTAAGAGGCAGCCTCAGAGATGCTGTTGGCTATGCAGCGACTTTAAAAAGGGTTCAGCTCCTCCTTGGACCAGCCGTTTGTAATTGACAACTGGGAAACACACAATGTAACTTTGCCTTGAATTTGAATGCACGAATGTATTCGCTGCCTGCGAATTATAATTTAAAACAGAGAAGCACATTGCAAAAGGGGGAGGGGGAAGGGGATGCTAAGTGTCTTTGTGAAGGCAGAGGCATTGGTTTGTTGGTTTTTATTGGTGTGTGTGTTTGTTTTCGTATGTGTGTGTGTGTGTCAGTACCTTATGAATTTGAAGCAGGGATGATTGTAGATGCCATCCAGGAAAATGAAGCCAGTATTATTTCCCCAACCCTACTTAATTTTGTAAATTAGTATTAAGTTAATATTTATCAGGCAGCCATGCAATATTTATTATTGTATCTTTATTCATATTGCACTTTTCAATATGGGGGGAAAAACAGTCTTTATTTTGTTTATTCTCAAAGCAACCCAGTTGTGCTCAGCTATCATGATATAAAATTTGCACAGATGGGCAACTTAAAGGCTTGGCAGCTTGGCCTGGGTTGCTTTGCATCAGATCCTGCTTTTACTTTAAAGTTATGCCCTATTGATTTGCTTCCAAGGACATGTGTTTCAGATCTGGGTGTCTGACCTATTAAAATAAGTATGAAAATGCTGCTTTAAATTTGACCACTCAAACTCAATTGGAGGGAGAGCTCCATAGAATGCATATTGCGTTTGCCACCATGAATTTCCAGTGGGTATGTGGGTAGAGCAACAAACATTTAATTCATGAAGCTCACTGGTCAACCTTGGGCCCTTCACGGTCTCTTAGCTGAACCTAACTCACAAGGTTGCTATGAAGATAAAACGAGAACCAGGAGAAACACGTGTACCATGCTGAGCTCCTTGCAGGATGTTGTTGCTGTTTTGCTATATTATTATTATTATTATTATTATTATTATTATTATTATTATTATTTATTACAGTAGTAGTAGTAACAGCATTTTGATGACAGTATCTTCTGCACTACAATTTACATCACCTAAAACTCCATTCTGTTTAAAGTACATCATGTCCTGCCCAGATGCAGAAATGGAGGCTACTGATGGACCAGTTCAGATGCTTGCCAGAGAAAAAGCGGTTTCTGCTTCTTTTGTTGCAATGCTTAGGTCAAAGATTGTAAATCACTTTGGGATGCCTCGTGGAAATATAATCTCCCACAGCCTCCAAGGTCTTGGTATCAATAAGTGTCCTTTTCCTGGCTCTAGATCCCCCAAAGCCTTTTAGATATGTCCAGAGAGTGATGATGGGGAGACAAGGTTTTCTGTGGACTTTCTCAAGGCTGCCCGCTCTTCCTTAGTCCCCTGATTTGAGCCATAAGTGTTGTGTGGGGCGTGGGGTGGTGGTGGAGGCTAGGAAGCAACAAACAAAACCCTAAAACAGACTACTCATTCATGCACTTTAAAAATTAATCCAGAAAGAATAGGCAGAGTGAATGAGCAGGGAAGACATACAGAAGATTTCCTTTAAGAACAGGCTTGATAAATTGCATTTTGGGATTATTGTTGTTTTTTGTATCAAATCGCCATACACACACACACACACACACACACACACATGTATATGACACACACAGCTTTTTTCATGGGGGGACGATGCTGGGGTACGCTTACCCCTAAACATTTTGTGAATCAAAGTTTGGCCTCATTGAGGGGTAGTATTTCAATATGAGTAAGAAAATGAGAGTTCCCCTAAACATATTTTTAGATTTCATATATATAAACACGCACACATATATGAATAAGAGAGAGATTTCCATGAAAGAAACCATACTTTTAATACTCATTTCTTGCTATCACATAAGGCTACAAGCAAAAACAAAACAAAGCAACAATCTAGCCATTAATTGAGATTGTGAGTCACCAGGCACGCAGACCCAGGGGTGAACTTCGGTCTTCCAAATTTCAGCATCGCCCTGTGCGAGCCCAACATTCGGCAACCCCCACCCATCACCTTCCATTCTGCTCAGTTCACTATGTCCTAGTTGTGACACCCTGTGGTGCCCTCTAGGCTTGGCACCCAATGCAGTGGAGCTGGTCACACTGCCCTAAATCTTCCTCTGGAAGGACTTTATTGCTAATTTTGTACAGCACTTTGCTTTTCTTATTAAGCTACAATGGAGTTAGGCTGGGCTTAGGCAATGGATGAAGGCTAAATGTATATATTTTAACTATATCGTTGTAAACATTCCCGCCCCCTGCCATAACTGTTATTCTACCTGTTTGTAATCTCTCCAGTCAATGGACAACAGGCAGACCTGTATTCTTCACAAATGAGTTCCATGAAGGAATACAGTTGTATATGGGGTGAATGAAGAAGAGCTTCCAGTGCTAGAAGTAAAAAAGAATGTGCATGTGGAAGGTTCCAGGTCATCTGCCATTAAAAAGTCTCCAGCAGCAGGTGATGGAAAAGACCTGGAGACCCTGGGGAGCCACTGCCAATCAAAGTAGACAATACTGCCCTGGGTTAACTGTTTAATCTGGAACAAGGCAGGGATGCAATTCTGCATGCACATCACCGTATACATATTATTTTATCTCCTTACATTTGCATCCCACCTTTCTTCCACGAGGGAACCCAAGGTGGTAAACATGTGGTTCTTGCCAAGGTAACAGGCTAAGTACCTCTACACCCAGGGGTGTTTAGTGCCTATTGTGACTGGTTCAGAGGAATTCAGGGAGACCAGGAGACCAGCAGTAGGTGTTAGCACTAGAGCCAATGACAGGCAGAGCCACCCCCTGATTGGTTATAAGTAAGATAAGAAGGCAGGTAGGAGAAGGCTGGGTGAAGGCAGATTGAGGTTGGTGGGACAGTGTCCCAGTCACTCTAATGGACTAGTGTCTGCAAGGTTGTCTCCTGGGCTCTATCTCTAGCTCACAAGTCAAGGGTCCCCCACTCACCAATTTACCGTATTTTTTGCACCATAACACTCACTTTTTTCCTCCTAGAAAGTAAGGGGAAATGTCTGTGCGTGTTATGGAGGAAATGCCTACGGGTGGCATACCTACGGATTTTCCTCCTCTAAAAACTACATGTGTGTTATGGTCGGGTGCGTGTTATAGAGCGAAAAATACAGTATATGCACTCTATTTCCCGCCCACTTTATTCAACTCCCTCATGACCTGGGCTGGACTCACTGAAACTCTCAGGTGGGTGCCATTGACATTCTAAGAGAATGAGGGAGGTGTTCATGGTGAGTTCTGGCACCTCTTTTTCCAGGAAAGTAGCACTGGTCATGACTAAGTATTCACAAAATCGTAGGCTGGGATTTCATCGCAGGTCTAATTTTAGAGTTTTTGCTGAACTGTCACACATATTGTTAAATCCTCCAGTACAACTTGATCCTAATGTAGGTATGCATAACTTTTGATCCACCCAGTTGAATGCAGTTTGGCAGTGCAGTCATGCTTGAAACCCTCCCCCCATTTTTTGGCAGTCCCAAATAGGCAGTAAAAACAGGTTTTTGGGGCTGCCGATAGGGTACCATACATGACTGTGTTTGGACTGGTGAGTCTCACATGGTGCAGACCTGATCCACTACGCACAGGTATTATGTATGGAGGTGGGTGGTGTATGCAGACAATTTGAAGTATTACATACTACAAAGTAATTGAGCTTTTGCTGATGATTATCCTGCCCTTATGATTTCTGGCAGTGCTCTGTTGATAGTGTTTGATTTTTCATACTTGGCAAAATATTAGAATTTGGCATTTATAAAACTGGCATTATTCTCATATATTTCAATAAAGAAACACCCCCCAGGTAATTATCTGCAGGATTATTATTTTTTAAAGTCCCCTGAGTAGATATTAAATATGGGGGGGGGAGAGAGAAAGGGGGTTATTGCTTTGTTTTTGTTTTGTGTTCTCATTTTGTATTTTTATGTTGTGAACCGCCTTGTGATCTTTGGATGAAAGGCACTATACAAATCATCATCATCATCTGGTTGTGACTTTCTTTCTTTCTCTCTCTCTCTCTCTCTCTCTCTCTCTCTCTCTCTCTCTCTCTCTCTCTTTCTCTCATATGTCCAGAGAGTGATGATGGGGAGACAAGGTTTTCTGTGGACTTTCTCAAGGCTGCCCGCTCTTCCTTAGTCCCCTGATTTGAGCCATAAGTGTTGTGTGGGGCGTGGGGTGGTGGTGGAGGCTAGGAAGCAACAAACAAAACCCTAAAACAGACTACTCATTCATGCACTTTAAAAATTAATCCAGAAAGAATAGGCAGAGTGAATGAGCAGGGAAGACATACAGAAGATTTCCTTTGAGAACAGGCTTGATAAATTGTGGTTTGGGATTATTGTTGTTTTTTGTATCAAGAAATTTTATATTGCAGAATTAGTGCTATTTTTTTTTAAAGAGTACTATTCCTTCCCCAAAGAGGGGGGAAATTCAGTCCCTAACCTCACATTCCTTCTTTAAGCATATGAGAGAGAATTTAAATTGCGCAAAAATCTATCAGTGTAATTAAAATATTGTAACTGAACACATGGGAGGTGATATTAAAACCATCTAGATGGTGTCATTTAAGGGCATTTGTTTTATATCTATGGTTTTATTATCAAATACCCATACAAAGGATTGAAATATAGATGTTTATGTGTCTTTCTTTGTTTTTGAAAGCTGAAAGCCAAGTCATTTTCAAATAGCGATTCCTTTTAGTGTAAATTTGATATTCTGTCATTTTTGTTGCTGTGCAACTGAAGGATTTCTTCTGTTTTCATTCCCCACTCTCAATTGCTGAAAGACAAAATGTATACAATAAAAGGCAGATGTAAACAAAGAACTTTTTTTTAGAAGAATGAAGCTACAAGGAAATCCATTTAAAGAAATAAAAGTTATTTTGTGCCACTGCATCTCTGAGCAAAAGAAAAATCTTTCCTGCCACCTAATGTTAAGTACAGATTATTGTAACTCTCATTGGGCCAGCTGTTTGTGTGCGCAAACATGTTCATGGCACACTGATTGTAATAGCGCCGATCAATGATTTGTATTTGTAAACGAGATCATGGATGAATTAGCACAGGTGAAACATCCATATCACCTAATTTCGAAATGGAAGTGGTTCACATATTCATTTGGAAACAATCAAACGTTGAAGAACCATGTGATGAACGGTCAACAACTGGTCCGCAAGTAAGTGTGAACCAGGATTTTATCTTATTTATTTACTGCATTTATATCCCACCTTTTTCCTCCAAGGAGCTCAACGTGGCATATATGGCCCTCCAGCTCCTCAATTAATTCTGAATAGCAACCCTACAAAGTAGGTTTGCCTGAGAGGTGGTGAATGGCCCAAGGCCTGGATAGCTCAACAACTTTTTGAAATATGGCAACCCTGATTGTGTTAGGAATGGCAGAATCTGTGGCCCTCCTGGTTCTGCTGGGTTCTGGTTCCCATAAACCCTGGCCACTGATTATGGTAGCTGGGACTAATGGAAGTTGGGGTCCAACATCATCAGGAGGGTCACATGCCTGCCATACCTCTACTAGATTATGCTATCTATACATACAGTATATATCAAATGAACATATTTTTCACACACACACTGCAATATTTAATTTATTAATAATACAGATTAATTGGGTAAATGCTATACTGGCTACAGAAGTGCTCTTCCCCAATTAATTAGGGGATGCTTTATTTGTTTTTAATTACTTTAAAACTAGATTCTTCAACAAACTGCAGATTGGAAACTGCTCCTTAAAGTAGGTGTTTTGTCTCCTCTCAGACACAGGAGGAATACCTCTTCCGTTATGGCACCTACCACAGCTCAGCGCTAGAGCACCTGATTTGCATGCAAATTGTCCCAGGTTCAATCCCTCCAGGGAGGGTTCAGTTTGGACAATACTGAGCTGGATGGACCAATGGTTTAGCTCAGCAGAAGGCAGCTTCTTGCCACCTAGGTGTGCTGCACCTGAAAACAAAGAAAACCTGAACCTGCTGGTGAAGGAAGGGTAATAATAACAACAATTACTACAGTATTTTTTGTCCTCTGAAATTTTGTTTTTGCAAATCAATTGCAAATGCAATCAGTGAATCAGTTAAATACCATATGATGAATCAATCAACATTTCTTTAACCAGCTTGCAACTCCAATATGCATATCAGGGATGGATCTGGAAAAAGGCAAATTAAGTTTCCAAGGTCATGGAAGCCTGAATTCTGCAGTGGCATATAATATAGATTGACTGCTTTCAGAAAAGTGCCAGGCCTCTGAATCCCATTTGACTGGCTAACACCCGCCAAAGCCCAACACTATGCAGGGGCTTCTTAAGCATATCTTGCGCCTTGGTGCAAAGCTCCCTCCTGCGCCCCCCCCCCATTCCCCAGAGTTGTCCACCTTTTTTTAAGGGAGGACAGCACTGCCAGCGGGGCTGGAGGAGGCGGGCAGCGGCTGGAGGGTGGTTCCTCTGGCAGGGAAGAGGCGGAGGCTGGACGTGGTGCCTCCCGGCTTAGCTGGCCACTGGTGCCGTGGTGGCCATAGCAAACAGAGGCTCTGGGCATGGCACTGCTTCGGCGTGGCAAGGTGGAGGCAGGTGAGGGCGGTGAGCTGATGCCGGGAGGCGCCGTGTCCAGCCTCTGCCTCTTCCCTGGCACCCTCCAGAACTTGGCGCCCTGGCACCCCGCGCCACTAGCCTCTATGGGTAAGACGCCCCTGATACTATGTCCCTTAACTGGACTGAATGGCTCTTCACCATAATGGTGACCTCAGATGTGAAGTAAGCTTTATGCCTGACATTTTTTCTGTCTGGTGGAATAATGTTCGTTCTCAGCTAGATGTTTTGACTGTTTGGTGCAAAAATGCCCAATGTCCAGGCTTTCCTATTCTTTTAAAGGTGATCAGCATGGTGGCACACAGTCCCACACTTTGCAATAAGACAAAGTGAGGCAAATAGGTAGAGGATTCTAAGGACATATTCCCGCCCACCCCAAACCCAGCCTAGTACAGATGGAGAGAAATTCAATTTAGTTTGCATTCAAGGATTAATCCATCAAATCTCACTTTCTGAAACAATGCCTTAACTGAAACACAGGCAGCCTTTCAAATCCTCTGCAATTTGCACTTCTCTGAATTTTGTAAAGCACTCCAGCCAAATAATGTGTACAAAAATTCACATACCAGGGTAAAGTGTGCATAAAATGGCCACTTAGGACAATGTAAACTATTTCTACTCTTGGTTTCAGCTGTTTTGTAAACAGGTACATGTCAAGTCATGTACCACCCCAAGTCTCCCCTGCTCCTATATCCAGAGTTTGAAATTCCTCAGGTGCCAGGCACACATTGAGACTGGCAGGGGTCCAGTTGTGATAGAGTTGCCATATTTTGAAGAGCAATATTTTGAAGAGTTTATAACAACAGTTTAAAATAATAATAATAATAATAATAATAATAATAATAATAATAATAAAGCCACACATATACTCCACCAACCAAAAAACAATAAGGATCAGAACAGGCAAATATTATAAATATTCAGCCAACTCACAGTGTTTGGTTGTTTTCAAATTGCATCAGATACTGAAAGCAGCTCCACACTTATAACAGTAATTGCATTCACTATGAGTGCATTGGGATGCGGGTGGCACTGTGGGTTAAACCACAAAGCCTAGGGCTTGCTGATCAGAAGGTCGGCAGTTCAAATCCTCACGACTGGGTGAGCTCCTGTCAGTGGTGTAGCGTGGGGGGTGCAGGGGGGGCCGGCCGCACCGGCCGCAACATCTGGGGGTTAGGGTTAGGGGGCGCAAATCCACGGGTTAGGGGGCGCAAATCCACGGGTTAGGGGGCACAAATTACTTGCCTTGCCCCGGGTGCTGACAACCCACGCTACGCCACTAGCTCCTGTTGCTTGGTCCCAGCTCCTGCCCACCTAGCAGTTCGAAAGCACATCAAAGTGCAAGTAGATAAATAGGTACCACTCCGGTGGGAAGGTAAACGGCATTTACCTGCACTGTTCTGGTTCGCCCGAAGCGGCTTAGTCATGCTGGCCACATGGCCTGGAAGCTGTACGCCGGCTCTCTCAGCCAATAAAGCGAGATGAGTGCCACAATCCCAGAGTCGTCTGCGACTGGACCTAATGGTCAGGGGTCCCTTTACCTTTTATAAGTGCATTGGTGTTACATACATGTATGCCTACCTGAGCATATAAAGGAGGATGTTTTTCATTCCTGCTTCATGTATTTGCTACTGTTATGAAAGCCACATAAAGTGCAGAGTGAGCCACTCTGACTGGGCTGCTTTAGCCAAAAGTAACTACCCACCAGTCAGTGAACAAACAGAACGGTTCCCCCACCTGCCACTGCTGCTCTTGAGGTCGGGAAAAGGGGCCTTGGATCAACCTTGCTTCCCTCCACCCGCTGAGCTGGTTAGCCACAGGGTGAGGGTGGCAAAGCCCCAGGCATACCCCACTCCAAGTTACCATGGCTCCTGGGCATATTCCTCTATGGCTCCCAGCCACAGGCTCTACGGATCACGTGACAGGGGAGAAGAACAACACGGTGACCAATAATAATAATAATAATAATAATAATAATAATAATAATAATAATAATAATAATAATTTATTATTTATACCCCGCCCATCTGGCTGGGCCTCCCCAGCCACTCTGGGCGGCTTCCATAAAAACCAAAAATACAATAAAATATCACATGATAAAAACTTCCCTGAACAGGGCTGCCTTAAGATGTCTTCTGAATGTCAGGTAGTTGTTTATCGCTTTGACATCTGCTGGAAGGGTGTTCCACAGGGCGGGCGCCACTACCGAGAAGGCCCTCTGCCTGGTTCCCTGTAGCTTTGCTTCTCGCAATGAGGGAACCACCAGAAGGCCCTCGGCGCTGGACCTCAGCGTCCGGGCAGAATGATGGGGGTGGAGACGCTCCTTCAGGTATACTGGACCGAGGCCGTTTAGGGCTTTAAAGGTCAGCACCAACACTTTGAATTGTGCTCGGAAACGTACTGGGAGCCAATGTAGGTCTTTCAAGACCGGTGTTATATGGTCTCGGCGGCCGCCCCCAGTCACCAGTCTAGCTGCCGCATTCTGGATTAGTTGTAGTTTCCGAGTCACCTTCAAAGGTAGCCCCACGTAGAGTGTATTGCAGTAGTCCAAGCGGGAGATAACCAGAGCATGCACCACTCTGGCGAGACAGTCCGCAGGCAGATAGGGTCTCAGCCTACGTACCAGATGGAGCTGGTAAACAGCTGCCCTGGACACAGATTTGACCTGTGCCTCCATGGACAGCTGTGAGTCCAAAATGACTCCCAGGCTGCGCACCTGGTCCTTCAGGGGCACAGTTACCCCATTCAGGACCAGGGAATCCTCCACACCTGCGCGCCTCCTGTCCCCCAAAAACAGTACTTCTGTCTTGTCAGGATTCAATCTCAATCTGTTAGCCGCCATCCATCCTCCAACCGCCTCCAGACACTCACGCAGGACCTTCACCGCCTTCACTGGTTCTGATTTAAAAGAGAGGTAGAGCTGGGTATCATCGGCATACTGATGAACACCCAGCCCAAACCTCCTGATGATCTCTCCCAGCGGCTGCATGTAAATGTTGAAAAGCATGGGGGAGAGGACAGAACCCTGAGGCACCCCACAAGTGAGAGCCGAGGGGTCTGAACACTCATCCCCCACCACCACTTTCTGAACACGGCCCAGGAGGAAGGAGCGGAACCACTGTATGGCAGTGCCCCCAGCTCATACAGTGGTTCCGCTCCTTCCAAATCATGTGACAACCCACTATTGGCCAGCTCCAGTCACGTGAAAGGAGCTGGAGTAGAGTAGAAGAGGAAAGGTGCAGAGCAGCATGACTTTATATTCTGGAAGCTTTGTGGTATGTGTATTTGCATAAACCCAGACGTTTTGCTATACAGTGGTACCTCAGGTTAAGATCTTAATTCGTTCCAGAGGTCCATTCTAAACCTGAAACTCTTCTTAACCTGAAGCATCACTTTAGCTAATGGGGCCTCCCTCTGCCACCGCACTGCAATTTCTGTTCTCATCCTGAAGCAAAGTTCTTAACCCAAGGTACTATTTCTGGGTTAGCGGAGTCTGTAACCTGAAGCGTATGTAACCACTGTATATTGAGGTACCACTGTATATTGAAAATCCATTCAGAGAGAAATTTTGAGTCTGAAAAAGAGGGTGTGTCCAGGAAAAAGAGGACATATGGCAACCCGAAATTGTGACTATGTGGAGATCTCTGGTTGCCAGGCTGCCAGGTCTGTTGACTGACATCTCCATTTGGCTGGCCCCTCCAGCTTTCTTAAGCAGGTAAGCAGAATAGTTTACTTATTGCATTTATATCCCACCCTTTTCTTCAAGGAGCCCATGCTTTATAATTGAGACTCCAATCCACTCCTTCTCGTCCTTTTCCCCACCCTCCTGGCTCTCTAACTGCCCCCAAACTAGCATCCGTCCTGCCCTCCTTCCAGAATTACATGTCTCCTCTCTCAAACTTCTCCAAACTTCTCCCCAACACCACTGGGATGCATGAGTGTACTTCTTAGAGAAGGGGGATGATAAGGAGGAGTCCGTTTTTCTTCCTTCTCTCTCTGTTTGCTACTCCCCAACAAAATTTGACCACCATCCCAATAGATCGCAAGAGGATGGGGGAGAAAGGGTGCCGGTACTGAGTACCACCAGAATAATTAGCACTGATTTGATCATAAAGATTTGATCCAGCAAGAGAGATGTGTGTAACTAGCCTCTAAAGTACATTGCCCATGTCAAGACACATTACAGTTGAACCGACTGGCTGTGTGTAGGGTGGCCTCTTATGCATAAAGCCAGAAAGAGGAACTGTATCACCAAACGAGAGGACAGAAGGAGACATACAAAGCATGAAATCTGCATGTGCCAATTTATATGCATAGATGTAAATTCAGAAATAATTACTATTTTTTAAATAGAAATACATTGCATACCACCATAGCAGGAAAGACTGTGACCAGGTGTCATTTTTATGTTGTGAATCACCCTGAGATCTACAGATGAAGGGCAATATACAAATTTTAATAATAATAATAATAATAATTATTATTATTATTATTATTATTATTATTATTATTCATATAAGAATAAAACAGTAATTCTGTGTGCGCCTGCTCAGTTTGCTGGCCAGCTGCTCACTGCTGATGGGCATTTTCAAGGCCCTTGTTTGCTCTGCCCCTTTTATGGTTCTTTATTTTTAGACTTGGACCAGAAAGGCATTCAAAGAGAGGGGTGTCCTCTTTAATGTATGACATCTCACCCACCCCCCTCTAAATGCATTCTTTCAAGCCAATAGGATGTTATGCACATAGGAGCCATTGACTGTTGTGCATGAGTAGTTGCCTGTGTCTGTAGCAGCTGGATCAGAGCCACTAATTTGCCTTGTGGGCTCAGCTGGGACTTCAGCTCCATCTTCCGGGTCTAGACTTCACTTTCATGTCCATGCACTACATCCAACAGGTTCCAGGAAGCCCATTGTTATATTGTCTTTGATTTATTTGGGGATGTTCCTGCAGAAGCAGAGTTTGGGTGTGTGGGAATGAGCCAATGGAAGATGTTATGTTGGAACTCAGCCTGATGCTTCCTCGCTTGAGGATCAGAAACAGAAGCTTTGAAAACGGCATAAAGGAGAGTTTCTCAGAGCTCCCAGGGAGTCTCCAAGGACCTTTCCATCTAGGAGTAAATCCATTTTGGAACATAAAGCAATTGATTTTAAAACAGCAGTGTGGGACTACAAAACTTGATTAAAAACTCCCCGTGCTCAAGAGGACATGCGGGTGGCGGGGGGAGGGGGGACAGACTCAATAAACAATACATAGTAGTTTACCTCACAGTAAAATGCTTTCAGCAAGGGTTATAACACACAGGGCAGATTCATGTTTGGTAAAAAGAGGATGTAGAGTTTCATGGATACCAGGAAGAAATTCTGAATCAATGAAAGGTGGAGTTTCAACCCAAAACTTTGATAACAACACAGGGCTAGGATAGATATCAATGTAGCTACCAACATAGACTCAACTAGAGCCTGATTTGAAAACATGCCTATCTTACATGCATCATTAGGGAAGCAATGCCCAGTTTCCAAAACAAGAGTATTTTCTTTTTTCATTCTTCTGCCAATCCACCAAAAAAGACCACAGGCAACCAATCCATAATCGGTCTGATGTATTTTCAGGCTGCAGATGGACTCTCTCTGACTTTCTCTCATGATTCCCACAAACAACTCCATTTAAGTTGGAGTGGTGAAGACATCAGAAAGACCTATAGTGAACAAGTGGGATGAAAAGAGAGAGGAGAATTAAAATTAAATGTGATTCAGTTATGTGTTATTTAAAAGTGTTGCTGATTTCATCTGCGTTTTATAGACCTTTACTTTATGTATACTTGGGTTTTCAACAGTTTTGTAGGTTTCAGCTGTGTTTTAATGATAATTTTATTATGTACAACACTTAAAGACCTTTCTGATTGAGAGGGCTTTGCAAATAAGTATGTACAAAGGAGCATGTAGGGTTGGCTCAAGTGGTGGTAACATTACGGCTGGGCTTTAGGGCAGATGTCCAGAGTCCCACTTGGCAGAATGAATGTAGGAGAGGGCAAACCATATTATAAAGAAACTGAAATAATACACATTGCAATTTAAAAGGTGTGTGTGGAGGGGGGGGGGGAATAAGACAACTCAGTCCAGAGATTACCTAACTGTAGGGCCCAAGAAACAAGGTGACTCTGTATTCTGCAAGGCCTACCCATGTCCTTCTGCATATTTGGGACTAACTCTTCTATTTCTTCATTTACACCAGATGCTTCCTGTTTTCCTTGTGTATGGTTTTGTTTATCCTTTTTACAAATAGCAATTAAAATAGAAGGGTTAGGGCCATGAAGCAGGGTATGGTGGTGGCTAACCCTCCCTCCCCGTGCGTGTTGTCCTGATGAAAATCTCCTGAACCCCATTCTCCAAGCTACTATAGGCTTGGGACCACTTTACTGATGAGATCGCCAGGTCCCACACATAGTTATCTAACTGCTTTGATCCATGGAACTTGCAGTTTTCAATTCCCAGAACTTGCAGTTTTCAATCCATGGAACTTTGTTTCCCACCCCCAGAGAACATCTGCTTGGCACAATTATCACTGAGCAGGACACCTTTGTTTTGGAAATATCTTTTTATTTCATTGCTGCAGAGTAGTTAAATTTAGTATGCACAGTCAGATATTTTAGAATACATTGAAGTGCAATTGCACACAATTTTTGCATCTTATTGTTGTGAAGCCACACACCATTGTTAATAATTGCATATTTCATTGGCCTTGGCTCACAGATTTGGTTTTTTGGTAAAGCTTTTTTTTAATAAAAAAATTACAGCTGATATAATGTGTAATGCTCATTTAGCATCTTGTCGGTATTTTTCGGCTTCTACTTTTACAAGTGCTACATAATGTTTCTTCCACATTTACAAAAAGTTGATCCTTTAGTGTGACAGCACTATTCAGCCACAGAACTTAATTACAGTGGTGCCCCACAAGATGAATGCCTCGCAAGACGGAAAACTCGCTAGACGAAAGAGTTTTCCGTTTTGGAGGTGCTTCGCAAAACGAATTTCCTATGGGCTTGCTCCGCAAGACGACAATGTCTTGCGAGTTCCTGCTGGTTTTTTCCCCTCCCCCCTTTTTCTAAGCCGCTAAGCTGCTTATCAGCTGATCCGATCAGCAGATAAGCCGCTAAAAGCCGCTAAAAGCCACTAATAGCGCTAATAGCGCTAATCTGCTAATCCGTCAATGGGCTTGCTTCACAAGACGAAAAAACCGCTAGACGAAGAGAATCACCGAACGGATTCTTTTTGTCTTGCGAGGCACCACTGTACATATACTTGTTTAAAAAGTGTTACTGTTTCTACTGTTTCTACTGTGTTTTAATGAATTAAGGTTTTGTGTATATTTGCTTTTTAACTGCTTTGCAGATTTCTAGCTGTGCCTGATGCGCAATGTTATTTGTATGCTGCTTTGAAAGTTCTTCTATTAAGTGGTTTATGAATTGCCTAAAGAAGTGTAATAAATGAAATATTTGCTTAAGAGGGGAACTACGATAGCAGCAAGAGTGTGATGGCCTGGGAATCCGATTCAGAGGCTGAACCGGAGGAAGCCCAGCCTGCACAGGAGTCCCCGCCTCCAGGGCCGGCTGAACTGGGGCAGGGCCTTGGATCTGAAGCACCTGCACCTGTGCCGGATCCTCAGGAGCAGGCACCAGGTGAATCCTCTCTGGCTCCGGAGGTGATTGAAGACAGAGTGCCTACAGGTGCGCCTCTCCCAGCCCTGTCAAGGGAAGGTGAGTCTCCCCCTGGGTCCATTTATCCTCCAGCCTCTCCTGAGCTGCAGAGGCTCAGGGCAGAGAGGCGGAGGGAACTGGTTTCTCCCAGGAGGAGTGCTCGCCTTAAGGCCAGGAGAGGCGGGTCTCCTGGGGGCCGGGACCGCCCCTGGCCTCAGAGAAGATAAAGGCGAGTCAGCCCGGTCCCAGGTTGCGGGAGCAATGTCGTTGAAGAGCTGTTTAGGCCAGCACCCTGTCCTGTTCCTCGAGAGTTCCTGTCCTTGCCCTGCTCCTCGCCCTGGACCCTGCTTCGCCCATGGAGGACTGTCTGCCGACCCTCGACTCAGGTCCTGGACCTCGCCCCACGGTAACCTCCCCCTGGGACCAGCACAAAGAGGCTGCTTGAGCAAAATGATTACCATTGGTAGAATGGTCAACCCTCACTCCACAGGCTATGGTCATGGCCCTGATTCCCTACCCCCCACAGCTGCCATTTTATGAAACAGGCATGTTATATGGAATAGTGCATTTCATGTAGCATGCATTGGTCATTTCTCTAGTGGTAAAGTCAGGTGTAGAAGGATTCATCCTGGAAATGTTTTGACCTTGGATAATGAATAGAAAATGCATGAACCTAGCAATGGTTATGTAAAATACCCTTCAAGTATTTCCATTACTCTCTTGCTCTGTGTGGTCAGTGCAGCCCTATCAGAATGCAGAAAAAACTGTCAGGCTGCACACAGATCAGAGACGGGGGACAAATTCAATTCAGTTAGTATCTAAAAGCAAACCTACCAACTGAAAGCATTCCAAAATAATACATGAACCAAAACACTGCCACATCCTTTTGAAACTTGCACTTGTTCAAATTTTTCAATGAAGTTCTCCAGCCAAATATTGTGTATCAAAATGAATTACATTGGGGGAAATGGCTTTGCAAAAATGTCTGTATTAGGCAAATTGCAAAATAATAATAATGTGTAAATGAGAAGAAATCTGTATTAAAATGTTGATGAATGTTCGTAACGACTTTAAACAAGATTCAGAAAGTGATGTGGAAATCTGGAGGACAAAGAGAAACCAAGAGAAACAAACTGACAAAACTGCTCATCCCTAATACTGAGGTACATAATTTTAGTGGTGAGGCTGCTGTGAAAGCTCACTCACTGCATTTTTGGCGCACACAAACCATTTTTGTCCCTGGATCATGCTCAGAGGAATGTTGCTCTGATTTTTCAGCAGAAGCTAGATTTGCTCAGTGTTGATTGGCCAGCTCTTGCATCAGTCACCAAACCATCCCACTCTTTGAAGCGCCATACTGATTGGTTGACCTTTGTGTTTGTCACAAGGGGGTCACATCCAGCTCTTCTGGGACCAGGTTTTAAAAAGTGTGAAGATGCAAAAGTTTTAAAGAAGTCCAAAATAAATAAACTGCAAGTGTTGGAAGAAGAAAACCCACAAACTGGACAACTTGCCTCAAAGATAATAAGAGAATGCTCCCTTTGGGGAGCTAAGATGCATGTGAGTTTGCAGCAGAAAAATTCACAGTTGCTTTTCTCTGAAGGAATGTCTGCAGATGGCCTTAGTTTCTCTCTCTCTCTCTCTCTCTCTCTCTCTCTCTCTCTCTCTCTCTCTCTCTCTCTTTCTTTATAATATTATAGAAAAGAAAAAGATTACAAACTGAGCATTCCACTCTCCCTCCCACCCTGAAGGCATAGCTCAGTTCTAAACAATAATAGTGAAATTCATACAATCACTGGACATTCTAGAAGTTGCTGGTCTCAAAATGAAGGAAAATGTTAGCATAAACACATATTATGGAATGTGGCAGGTACAGCCAGTCCTGTAGATTCTTGATCATGTGCTGAATGAATGGTCACTAATTCCCCATAAAGGACTCATGGAGGTTTTTGCCCTCTTGTCACTCAATTGAGTATATTCAGAAAAGAGTTTGGTATGTTCAGTGGAGACAACGAATGGTTATTATATAAACATTTAATTGGTTACTTATTAACGGCAGCAAGAATGGCAGCTATAAATTGGAAGGAAGCAAAGAGTTAAGATGTACAAAACAAGTACAAAGCTGGTGCTTCAAAGGGATGAGGTGAAGCAATTTGCCTCAGGTGGCAAATCTAACCACTGCCCCACCCCTACCATTGCAGCACTAACAGCCTGCTGCACTGCTGACAGCCCTGCAACTGCTTTGCCCATGTCACTGCCACTACTACTGCCACCACAGCACTCTTGCCCTCACTGCTAATTCTGGACCCTCACCACTGCTACTATGTTATGGTTCAGCCATGGGCAAGGGTGCAGTTGTTGTGGTAGTGGGCCTGGAGCCAGCAGGGATATGATGGTAGGAACAAGAAGGAGCCTGGATCTTCAGGGGGCATCAGCATCAGCGAGGGCATCTTGCCTACAGTGGCAAAGTATCCCAGGCTGGGACATAGCCCCTCCCAAAAAACTAGTGCAAAAACTTTAGGTAGCTTTAGTTTCAACCAACCTCCTGCACAGGGTAGCCATTTCCATATTGTCAAAGGGAGGGAGGGAGAGCAGATTTGCATAAAATTTGCATATGGTGTTCTATGTACTGATGAAGAGTTAGACACAACTGCTGTGATAGAAAAGCAATGCATCTCACCATCATGGGAAAGACTGTGAGCAGGTGATTGGTGGTCCTGCTCAAATGGGTGGTCAGGTGCAAAGTGTTGATGGGCAACCTCTGGACCCCTTCTCTCCCCCCCCCCGGTGATTCTTTATCTTTGAGCCCAGACTTGGACCAGAAAATCCTTTAGCTGGATTGCCTTATGACAGCCTTTCCTATAGAGGGCTGCCCTCTATAAAGTAGGACACTTGGCCACTCTACTGCTAAACAGTGTTCGGATCATAGGGAAAAAATGTCCTACAGGGAATATGTAATTCAAACTAGGGACACAGGAAGATGCCCAGACTAACTAGCCCTCTAGCTCAGAATTGTGCACACCGATTGGGAGCAACTGTCCAGCGTTTCAGACAAGAGTCCTTTTGCTGCTTTGTCTCAGAATCTGGGACCTTCTGCATGCAAAGCAGATGCTCCTCTATTTAATTACAGTCATACCTCGGGTTACAGAAGCTTCAGGTTGCGTTTTTTGGGTTACGGAATGCCAAAACCTGGAAGTACCGGAACAGGTTACTTCCAGGTTTCAGTGGTCATGCATGCGCGGAAGCGCTAAATTGTGCTTTGTGCATGTGCAGAAGCGCCGAATCGCAACCCGCAGGTGCGCAGGTGCGCCACTGTGGGTTGCGAACGCTGCAGGTTGCGAACGTGCATCCCGCACAGATCATGCTCGCAACCCGAGCGTTCACTGTACAGTAGTACCTCGGGTAAAGTACTTAATTCATTCCAGAGGTCCGTACTTAACCTGAAACTGTTCTTAACCTGAAGCACCACTTTAGCTAATGGGGTCTGCTGCTGCTGCTGCGCTGCCGGAGCACGATTTCTGTTCTCATCCTGAAGCAAAGTTCTTAACCCGAGGTACTATTTCTGGGTTAGTGGAGTCGGTAACCTGAAGCGTATGTGTCAGGGGTTCAGGGACAGAGGCACAGGTGAGGGGGGAGACGGAGAGCGATGGGGAAGAATCCCAGGACTGTGAGGAAGAGGAGGACAATGACTTGAGGTCTTCCATGAGTCTCTCAAGTGAATCGGAGGATTCCCAGAAGGGGGCGCCCCTAGTCAGGCCAAGGGGGTTCACAAGGGGGACATGCCAGGGGCAGGGAAGCAGCAGGGAAACCCCGAGTGGGAGTGGGAGATCGGGGCCGGCTTCCCAGCAGGAACGAAGTGAAGAGAGTGGAGTTCCCAGTGTGACACACGGAGCAGAGCAGGAAGGAGACAGGGGAAGGAGATCGGGGCAGAACGTCCTGCCGGAAGAGGCGGAGAGTAGTACAGGGAGTAGTGTAAGTGTCAAGAGGAAGGTGAGGGGTAGCGAATGCGCACCAAGTTCAAATGTGGAGGCGCGCGGAAATGGAGAGAGCCTGGAGGAGGAGCCTGGCCCCAAAGCACGAAGGAGGGGGGGACAGGCATCTGAGGAATCCGCTTCAGGAGAGAGCAGGAGGGAAGGGACCCAGGGGGGCAGAAAGACCCTGCGGAAAAGGAAAGACAGGAAGAGGTGGACTAGCACAAGCCTCTTAAGCTGGTGTAGGGGCGGGACCGATTCAGAGGGGACTTAAAACGTCTAGGCTAAGAGACGCGGGGCTGCGCGCCTCGGTTGTGGAAGCAATAATGAACTGCAATAAACATCCTTGTATATAAGAAGAACCTGGCGTTGGTCTTTTGTGAGCTGAGACCTGAGGCAGCCCTGACAGTATGTAACCTGAAGCATATGTAACCCGAGGTACCACTGTATTTGTCCACAATCCAAAGAGCAGTGCTTGCAAAGAGATACAGTTTCTCCTTTCTCTTTGATGTCTCACTACACTCTTTGGTGCCAGCTGGTGTGAAGAGAGACGACTCCAGCTTGATTTGGGTGTGAAATAGAGGTCCCTGAAGGGAACTTTCTTGTGCACCTGAATGTGCTAGGTCAGGGGTCTGCAACCCGCGGCTCCGGAGCCGCATGTGGCTCTTTTACATCTTTGCTGCAGCTCCGGGGCGGATACTAGCAAGGGGAGGAGGCGCATTGTGCGCCCTGACACTCCTCACTGTGGCGGGCGCTGTACTGGCTGTGACGTCGCATGGGGGCGGTGCGTGCGTTAGTCACGCACCGTCCCGACGTCACCTTCCCGCCCGCTGTCAGATCGTGGCTCCGGAGATATATTTGTTTTAAATGTCGCAATGGTTTTGCGGCTCCCAGTTGTTGTTTTTTCTTCGGAAACGGGTCCAAGTGGCTCTTTTTGTCTTAAAGGTTGCAGACCCCTGTGCTAGGTTGTTTGGGCTTTGGAACCCCTCTCAGGCAGCAACACACTAGAATCATAGAATCATAGAGTTGGAATAGACCACAAGGGCCATTGAGTCCAACCCTCTGCCAAGCAGGAAACACCATCAGAGCAATCCTGACATATGGTTGTCAAACCTCTGCTTAAAGACCTCCAAAGAAGGAGACTCCACCACACTCCTTGGCAGCAAATTCCACTGTCGAACAGCTCTTACTGTCAGGAAGTTCTTGCTAAAAGGAAAATGAAAACCTTGAAGAAGTAGATTCAGGACATCAAAGTGCCATGTTATGAGTTGAGATGGCAGACCCCCCCCCCCAACCTCTACATTCAGTGAAGTGTTAGGATTTGAGCAAACTCATACAGTACATTCATAGAACCCAGCTCCTAGGGGCTGAGGGGGTGTTTGCCCCCTCCAATAAAATATTTGAGGAGGCTACCCCTCTAAAGTTGGTGGGCATTACCATTCAAATGGTGTACATGCACTGTGTCATGTGATCGATTATTCAGGGTGGGGTTTATCTCGCCCCCCCAATATTTGATTCAAGTTGGCACCCCTGCATATGTTCATGAATTTGTAGTGTCACTTGATTGACAGGTGGGTGGCCTTGCTAGGGACCTGGTTCATGGATCCAAAAAGCTTCTTCACCCCTGCTTCAGAGGGAAGTAGCAGAATGCTTGAAGGTTGCAGGAAGCCCAAGATAAGAGAACAACAAAACATTTTGCGGGGTGGGGAGACATAATGCAGCAAATGAAACAAACTCCGCAAAAGTCTAATGAGGACCGAGCATGTAATTATCAGTGCAGAAGGCTGGCTGAGTGCTGCCATGTGGTGGGGAGCAGGGAGAAATCACAGGTGGGAGGGTTAGATGAATGGAATGATTGGAATCCTGAATAGAAGCACCCCACACTGCAGCATTTTGTTGCAGGGATTGCTTCTTTGAATGCATTTGTATGATTTTGAATATATTAAGTTGCCCGGGATATGTTTGCAGAAGGGGTGGAATGATAAGAGCAGCAACTGCAGCAGCAGCAGCAACAACAACAACAGGTTGGAGTTAGGTTTACAGTGCAATCCTAGCCATGTTTACTCAGAATAAAGTCCTATTGAATTCAGTGGTGCTTACTCCCAGGCAAGTTGGCTTAGGATATATATATATATATATATATATATATATATATATATATATATATACACACACACACACACACACACACACACACACACACACATTTATAGACAACCCCTCAAAAAAGTAATAAAGTGGTGCACAGCTTCATTTACAAACACAAAAGGATAAAATACAATGAAAGCAATGCAGAATGCAATCTTTCTTATGCTTAGAGTAGTCTCATTCAAATGCATAAGACATACGGTATGCATCAGACATAAGACAGCTCTCAAGTCCTTTCATCTGCTCCAAGCACAAAGTCTTGATGTGATGAGGATGAGAATTACATATCCACCAACATTTCTCCAAAGAAAATAGGGACATCATATTCTATAATAATGATAATGATAATAATAATAATAATAATAATAATAATAATAATAATAATAATAATAATAATAATACTCTGGGCGGCTTCCAACACATATAAAAACAGAATAAAACTATATAGGGCTGCCCTCATATGTCTTCTAATGGTTGTAGGGTTACTTATCTCCTTGGCTCAGGGATCACATAACTCCATACGCTCCAACATTTCTCCAATGAAAATAGGGATGTCCTAAGGAAAAGTGGGAACTTCTGGGATCAAATAAAAAACTGGGATGGCTTCTGTAAATTTAGGATGTCCCTGAAAAACAGGGACACTTGAAGGGTCTGTGATTACAACAATAAATTGATAAAATACTCTCATTTCTTTCTGAGCATTGGACCTGAGAGCGGAAGTGTATGATGCGGCATCCTAAACTTATTCTCCCAAGAGCAGTCACAATGTTATTGAATCTTTAGAATCTTTGCAGGATCGGGGTCTTCACCCACCCACCCATTCCACAGTCATTACACAAGCATTCTCCAGCCAATAGACCAGAAAGTCTCTACAGTAATTGCACTTTTAGGATATATGATAGCCACAGCAGATCCTTATGAGTGATTGTAGGATAAAAAAATATACTGAATGTTCAGCAGCCAATTTTAAAAAACCACACACACACACACAGGGAACCACAGCCACTCAGCTGTTTTTAATTTTATTTATTTTTAAATATCAAAAGCAATTATATGTAAAACGAGTTGCAAAATCATGTCTGTATTAAAGCCATGCCTTAAGCAGCATGCCTCTACTTCTGAAAGGAAAAGAAGGGAATCAATGCACATTGTTAACATCTCAGAACAGATTTCAACCTAAAAATAGGACTTGGTCCAAAAATGACGAATGGGTTGGATTTTGATGGATGCTTTATGGCGCGGATGGAAGGAGGCCTTCTGCTGCACTTCGTCGACATTCTTCTGAGTCTTCAGTCTTCTCTTTTAAGCAGTGATGGCTAACCTTTCCCACCCCAGATGTTGATGGACTACAATTCCCATCAGTCATTGCCAATATGGCCAATGTTCAGGGATGGTGGGAATTGTTGTCCAGGACCACCTGGAGAGCTGCAGATTTCCCCATCCCTCCTTTAAAGTACTGTGGCTGGTAGCCAGAGAAGTGCTTCTACTAGCCAAAGGACAGGTTGTGCAACAAAACTTCCCCTTTCTCTCTCCTCTCCCTCCTCCCCCTTTTTTAATAAAAAAAATAGTAATATATATTAGAGCTAAAATGCTTTGAAGCTGAGGCTACACAAGTCCCACCGCCTGTTCTGTCTGATCCCCACATCACTAGCATTGCTTAAACAAGTAAATGCAAAGGTCCCATTGGTAAAGGGGGGGGGATGTTATTTACTTACAGTTTCTTCCCAATTCCAAGGATGGCTTCAGATTCTAAGCTTAGATGGTGGGAGCTACTTCTCATGGCTGCCTCATGTAAGGGTGAGGAAAGAAAGGGAGAGCAGGGAAGAGGAAGAAGTGGAACATATGAGTTTAGCAAGAAACCACAAAGTATAGTTTTCCCTGACAGTCCGTTACTCTCAACCCTATCCTCTGCTGGGAAGGCAAGGTAGTTTGTACCCAACAGGTTTTCCCCAACCCTCCAGAGCAGATTTGGTAGGGTGTGGGGGCACATAGGAAGAATATGGAGGAGGGGGGCTATTCCATTGCAGAAGCAGAGATCTTTGTGCCAGTAGAAGCACATAGGTGAAAACCAGAGCCGTAGCTAGGTGATCTTGCATCCCTGGCAGAACCATCCAGATTGCGCCCCCTAACCTTGGACAAATTAGCTCTTCTTTCCACCTCTCCTCCAATCCCCCCTCCCCCCATTCAATTCACCCTCTATTTAAAACCTTTTCCAAGAGGCAATAATCGATATTTTTATTTATAGACATATTTTAAAGCCCATTTTGCACTCCCCCCTCACCTGCACCCCTGGCTGGGCCCACCTCATCACCCCCTAGTTTACAGCCCTGCTGAAAACCTCCTTAGATTTTAGGATAGATCTGTGTATTGATGAGAGCAACCACTCCAGCATTTGTTTCCTAAGCAACGTCTCTAGAGGGGGAAATTAACTGGACTACAACTCCCATCATCCCTGGTCATTGGCCATGCTGGCTGGGACTGATGGTAGTTGATGTCTAGCAACATCCGGAGGAACACAGGTCCCCCAACCCTGATGTAATGCCATGCTGTGCTCTTTGGAAGAAGGATAAAATAAGAGGAAAGAAAAAGGGCATTTTCATGCTATTGACTTAAACTGCATTAACAGTTGTGGGGCACATCCACACTGTACATTTAAAGCAGAAATAGACCATTTTACACAGGTATGATTTTCCCAAAGAATGCTAGGAACTGTCATTAGTTAAGGGTGCTGAGAGTTGTTAGGAGGCTCCTAAATCCTGCAGTTATCAGTCTGTCTTCTGAACGAGAGACTGATTGTTAAACCACCCTGTGAATTGCAGAGCTACAATTCCCAGGGTGGTTTAACAATCACTTCCTGTTCCGGGGGGAACTGTATAACTGGAGCTCTGTGAGGGCAATGGGAGTCTCCTAGCAACACTCAGAACCCTTAAAAACAACAGCTCCCAGAATTCTTTTGGGGGAAGCCATGACTGTTTAAAGTGATATCATAGTACTCCAGATTAAACTTCCCCAATATAATCTTCAGAATCATAGAAACATAGAATTGTAGAGTTGGAAGGGACCACAAGAGTAATTTAGTGTAACCCCCTGCAATGTCCCCAACCTGGGGCTTGACCTTAAGAGTCTCAGGCTCTGCAGACTGATCTGTCCCAGCCATAAAAGGATAGGGGTGGGAATATGAGTTGGCATTTCCATGTTGTGTGGAATAGATGCTGCAAAAAGCTTGCATGCATGGGAAGCACCAGTTCCACAGTAAGCACCCATCAAGTACCCTTCACCCCCTATATCATGTATGGGAAACCTGTGGCCCTGAAGATGTTGCTGCACTATAGCACCCATCCATCCTAAGAAGCATGGCCAATGACTAGGAATGGTGGGAATTGTAGCTCAGCAACCTCTGAAGTTTCAAAACACTTGCCCTGAAGAAACCTATGCCTCATCATCAGATCTCAAGCTATGGGGTATGAGAGAAGGTGTCCCTCTCTGGATCCAGGTCGATTGGTAAACATCCCTGATGAACTGGAGGCTGCCAAGCTCAGTCTGCTCTCAACCAGCCCCAACCTGATTGCCTTCTTACTAGCAACCAGCCTAGGACATGGCCACAGCTGGCTTCCTCATCCTTTGTCTCAGCCTTCCCCTTTTAGTTCTTGGCAGGGAGGAGGATGGGGACAAAACAAGCAATTGTTGGGTCTGCTTGTCATTGGTTCTGGCTCCACCTGCCTTTGATTTATTCTGTCTTCTGCCACACCAGTTCCAAAGGGCACCAGTCACCATCGCCTTGATGAGTCAAGGAAGGAACATTTCTCAGTATCTAGGACCTGTCAGAAATATAAGCTGGTGTTGCTGGTAAATTCTAATTACCCTTTTGGCTCTATTCTTTATTTCTAAACTCATTCCTGGCTTGGTATGATCCCTCATCAAATGTTATAAAAGATGGAAGGTTGAAAATTGCACAGAAATAGTTGATTGCCATGGGGGGAGGGGGGAAGTAACGTGCAATCTCTATTACTTCCCATCTTCACTCCCCCGTAATTGCTGGATGTTGAATCTCAATAATTACCCCCATTGCTTTAGGGTTCTTTAAAGGTATAAGAAATAAATACTTGTTCTCCAAAATAATCATTAGTCGCGTAGGACACAAAGTCAGTGCATTAGTCTGTCTTCAGCTTGTTTTCTTAATGATGTAGGAGTTGAACTCCTGCACTCAGGAGTACAAATAATATTTATCTACTTTGCAAGTTCTGCTATTTTAGATCTAGCAGGTTTATTTATTTATTGCCCCTCCCTTCTCTCCTATATATAAAGTGGGGGAATAGTGATTTCGCTTCTTAGTTCAGTTTATAATGTATAAATAAATAAATAAAATGGCATGATGATGAATTAAATGCCTCCTAATTGCTTCTCTTGCGGCTTCTTCCCACCTACCTGTCTATCAAGAATGTCATTAGGACTTGTTTGTAGTTTAGGTTACTCTGGAGCAGGGGTGAGGAATCTTTCTCAGAAGAAGTCCATATTACTTCATAGACAACCATCCAGGGGCCACATTCTAATGAAGGGCAGGGAAAGAACACTGGATGTGATTCTTAGCCTTTGCAGAGTAAGCTATATTCCAGTCAGTGGATTCGACACACACAGTCACCTCTCCATTCTCTATCCAGTTAAGCAAGAGGCATTATACTAATTCGAGGACACATCCTAGCTAGACATACTTGTGGAGGGTGCAAAGCAGTGGTGTGACCTGGGGGCAGTGGATAGGCTTGTTTCTAAGCTAAATCTAGAGGGCTGGAATACCACATTCAGCCTCCAGCACTGAGGTCCCCACCAATGCCATTGTGATTCTGAGGAGTTTTAGGCAGTATGTTTTTGACATGCCTGGAGATTTGGATTCTGGGGCCTTTAAGTGGTTAATTCTGTTTCTATCCTCCCCTGCCCCTTAAAATATGATTCTCCCACAGTTAGTTATACGCCAGGGTGGTACTATGTGGGAATTTATATCTCTAGAAATGCTTTAGCAGTGTCCTATGGTGGCACCTGTTATAGGAAGTATCTGCTGTGTTGTCTACCTGCCATTTAAACACCCTTGTTTGTCAGCTCCTCGAAGCAGGCTAGGTCTGGAAAGGGCTGGATCACAGCCAAGTTCCAGAGGTCATGTCGTTTGCTGAAAGGGTTCCCATCATCTAAAGTGAGGGATGTAAGATTATTGTAATGCTTTGTAGTTTTTATAAATAAAATTGATAGCCTTCAGCTCAGCTGCACGTTACATTCCAAATCCAAAAATAACCTCTGCCCCCTGACAGAGCCAGTTTGCCAGGAAACAGGGCCTTGTGGTCATGAGGGCTCCACTGAATGACCTGAACTGCCCTTTGGTTGGGTTTTGGATACAGTTCAAAATGCTAGTTTTGCTCAAGGCCTAAATAGACTCCTGGGTTAAACCACAGAGCCTAGGACTTGCTGATCAGAGGGTCGGCAGTTCGAATCCCCGCGACGGGGTGAGGTCCCGTTGCTCGGTCCCTGCTCCTGCCCACCTAGCAGTTCGAAAGCATGTCAAAGTGCAAGTAGATAAATAGGTACCACTCTGGCGGGAAGATAAACGGCATTTCCATGCGCTGCTCTGGTTCGCCAGAAGCGGCTTAGTCATGCTGGCCACATGACCCGGAAGCTGTACGCCGGCTCCCTCGGCCAGTAAAGCGAGATGAGCGCCGCAACCCCAGAGTTGGCCACGATTGGACCTAATGGTCAGGTTACCTTTTACCAGGGTGCCTTTCTCCCCATGAACCTGCCTGTCCATGCAAGCTCTAGGTTTAAGAGGACACAAGAGCAAGATGATTGTGTCTACTTCCTGCTCGTCACTGTCGCCACATTGCCCACTCACCTGACCTGTCCTTTCCCCTGGGTTCAATGTGTATTTCTGCCAAGGAAGAGTTCGGCAGACAAACCAAGGCTGCTGCCACTTCTCCTTGCTTCTTCTTCTGCTGATGCTTGTTTGCTTGCATACTTAGATCATGCAAAGAGGCAATGGCTGTGAGGAAGAGGAGCTCCAAATAGGTCTCAACAGGTGCGCAAGGATGCTGGCACTGCTGTCTGTTCAAGATCAAAGCCAGCTAGCCTGCCCCCCACCCTGCCCAATGTTGCACCACTAGTCTATCAACCTTGACAACTGAGCATGCTGGCTGGGGCTGATGGGAGTTGGAGTCCAGCAACATCTGGAGAGTCCACAGGATCCCCACCCCTGACTTAGGTCTTCATCAGACCAGTGGCGTAGCATGGGTTGTCAGCACCCGGGGCAAGGCAAGTAATTTGCGCCCCCTAACCCGTGGATTTGCGCCCCCTAACCCGTGGATTTGCGCCCCCTAACCCATGGATTTGCGCCCCCTAACCCTAACCCCCAGATGTTGCGCCCGTTGCGGCTGGCCCCCCCCTGCACCCCCCACGCTATGCCACTGCATCAGACGTTCTCTTGGAAGGATTCTCACCCTCAGGGGGTAGGCAAGCAGCTATAGGTGGATAGGGCCATTTTTGTGGTGCCCCCCTGCATCCTTGGAACACCCACTACAGAAATATATTCTTGGCTATTAATGCCATCATCAGTTAGGTACTAGGCAAAGACCATTTTATTTTCCTGGGACCTTTGCTTAAATGATTTTTGGCATCTTGCTTCTTGGAATGTTCTTTCTGAAATGGTGATTATCTGTTTTTAAATTTTGCTTCATAAATTGCCTTTATCACAAACTGCAGAAAGGTGGGCTATAGAGAAATAAAATAATAAATCATTGCCATCATCCTTACAGCAGCTTCTTGAAAAATGGATCGCACTAAGGCCGGGTCTTTTTTCTGCCATTATTACAAGCTGAGGAGTAAGGGCCTCAAAATCGCAATGCTTCATATAATTCTGAGGAAGATTATAGTGAACTGTACTACTTTGACCTTTTCAGGATTTTTTAAATATATATATCCTCTCTCTCTCTTTCTTTTGGCCTTTTGATTTGTTCAGCACTTTCAACTTTCCTGTTTATTAGTCTTGATAACCTGTAGGGAAGAAGACAGCCACATAGCCAATCAAAATGTAGAATACTTAAAAGGTTAAAATCTATGTTTATGGGTCCATTAAATGTTTATAGTCCTTTATGGTCTATGCTGGGCATTAAAATTACAGTCCCTTCTTCTCACAGAAAACACAGTAACCAAAGCAGAAGATGGCAAGATATTAATCCCACCCCCCACCCCCACCCGAAAGCTGCATTTGAAATTAAGAGTGCCCCAATTAGACAATATTAATTCATGTCTTTGATGCTATTAAAAAAGGAGATGATGGTGTAGAACTGAACCACTCACAGATGTACAAATTGCCAAGGAACTGCTGTGTTAAACATGGCAGTACAGTAGACTGTCTCTCGCACTATCAGTTTTGTGACAGTAAGAAACTGGAGATGTCTCAAAAGATACAGAACATATCCTCATTTATCAATGGCTGCTGTAGCTGGACTTGTAGTGGAGTTGGCTCTTTTATTAAGTTCTGAGTGACTGATTTTTATTTTATTTTGCAAAATGTATCTACTACTTTTTTTATAAAGCTGCTTATATAAAACAGAACAATATATTAATTCAAAAGATCAATAAAAGCAGATTTTTTAAAAATGGTAGACATGGGGGAATTATCAAAAGATAGATATTGAAATCCACACTTCTAAAAACAAAAGTACACAGCAGGGTTATGTGTCCGGGAAGGCTTAGCTAAACAGAAACACATTTAGCAGGCATCTAAAACAGTACAGTGAAGGCACCTGCCTAATATAAATAGGCTGTTTGGTTCTGGGAGTAGCTGCTGCCATTCTAAAAAGACTGATTTCTCAGAAGAGAGAAAGAATCATCACGTGGCACTTTTGAAAGTGAGAGGTGTCAGGCAAGGGGCATTCCCAGCCCCACTTGGAGATCTCAGGAACTGAACCTGGGATATTCCACATGGCAAGTGGATGTTGCACCACTGAACTGCAGCCCTTCCTCTGCTAGTGGTTCTCCAACATCTCAGAGAGCGGCATTTACCATTCTGCCTGGAAATGCCAGGGACTGAGCCTGGAACTATTTGCATGTGGTCTATCACTGACCTATGGTCCTTGTGATCTGAAACTCTTGGCTTACTATGAGTTGAACAGGCAAGTGAAAGAAAAGAATCACAAGAAGCCTGCAGTTTGGCCTTAGCAATCCCAGTCTAGCTGATTTCCACTTTGCATATTTCTGTATCTCCATCTTACATTACCATCCAGCAAATCTGCATCTCTCTACTTGTGCTGGCTGCTGATCTATTGATTTGGAGAAGCTCTGATTCCCTCAGCTCATTGACTGCAGATAGAGAAGATATGAAGCAACTGGGAAATCAGGGAAGCAGCAAGCCGAGCAAGACAAATTGGCAAAAATTATTTAACACTGGGAAACCGATCTCCCTACCCTTGATAATACCAGCTATTAAATGGATGGAATTAATATTAATTACCAATAACGAATTGTTTGTGGGTTCAGTAATGAATGTAGAAATATCAGGAAAGACATAGCCTGCATTTTATAGTACATGTAGCTCATTTTCCTAGAGCACCGAAAAGAAAAATGGTGTGCAGTTTCCAATAGCTATTTCTGATTTCTTCTTACAGGTCACAGGCATCTGTGCACTACATGCTCAGACATCCAAGACTGTTACAGCAGGCTTTTGCACTTTCCAAAAATGGGGAAACAAACATTCTTGTTTGTCTGTCCCAGTAGCCCTAAATTAATTTTGCATAGCATTTAAGATAAATTATATTCACACAATACTGTTGTACTCAGGTCCTGCTTGTGGGCTTCCCATAGGCCACTGGGTTGACCACTGTGAGAACAGGATGCTGGACTAGATGGGTCATTGGCCTGACGCAACAGGCTCTTCTTATATTCTTATGTTCTCAAGAACAAAGGAAGAGCCCTAGTCTAGCATCCTGTTCTCACAGTGAAAATAAAAAAATTCCTTCCAGTAGCACCTTAAAGACCAACTAAGTTAGTTCTTGGTATGAGCTTTTGTGTGCATGCACACTTCTTCAGATACACTTCAGATACACAGATACTGTTCTCACAGTGGTTAGCCAGATGCCTTTGGGAAGCCTCAAAACAGGACATGAGCACAACAGCACTTTTCCCACTTGTGATTCACAGCAACTGGTATTCAAAGGTATACTGTCTCCAGTACTTTGCTCCTCTGCAGTCTTTTTAAAAATTTCTGCAACATGCTGCTTTGCAGGTCATCTAGACCTGGGCTCAGGTTAAGCTAACTATGAGCTGTAGCCAACGTTTGTTCTGTAAGAGAGTGGATAAGATACTAGCCAGGAAGTATAAGGTTCAGATATCATCTCTGCCACGAGCACAGCATGTGGCAAACAGCAAAGCCTGGGCAAAGCTGTAAGTTTCAGTTTCTCTCAGCTTCTCATTTTTCCAATCTTAAATTCAGTTTTCTACATTTCCAAATCTCTCTCTCTCTCTCTCTCTCTCTCTCTCTCTCTCTCTCACACACACACACACACACACACACACACACACACACACACAGTGGTACCTTGGTTTTTGAACAGCTTAGTTCTCAAACAACTTGGAACCCAAATTCTGCAAACCCAGAAGTAAGTGTTCCGGTTTGCAAACATTTTTTTCCGAAGCCGAACATGCTCTTTTTGAATGTTTCAAATGCGCCAGATTGATGGGATAATGAGGACTGACAAAACCCGGGACCAGGAGGAAGGGACGCTGGATGAAGATTGGATTTGTTTTTATTTCCTTTTTGCACTACTAGGACTGTTTTACAAAATTGATGAATGTTAGAGAAATGTTGGAATGAAATTACTTGGCTTTAGTAAAAATGTTTAAAGAATTATGCAAGAATATTATGGTTATGAGAAGTTGGTAAAAATAAGATTTAAGTTTTAAGTTTCAAGGTTTTTATAGTAAGATAAGATTAAAATAGTTTAAGGTAATGTAATGACAGAATATTATGAAATATGGAAAGGATTTGCTGTGATAATTAACAACCAGGATACAAGGAAGGGGAGGAGGAGGAGGTCAAGGAAAGAGGGTAATGATAGTTGAGGAGTTGAGAATAATGGATTTGTTTTTAAATGTTTGTGCTTTATTTTGTGTGTTTTTTGTTTTTTGGGTTTTTTTTGAATTTGTATATGTATGGTTGGAAGTGGCTTGTTTTTTTTCTTTTTCTACTTTGTTTTTCTTTTGTAACTTAAAAAAAAAATTCTCAATAAATATCATTTAAAAAAAAAAGAATGTTTCACTTCAGATTAGAGTGTTTCACTTTGGATTTGAGTGTTGCACTTCCATTCTGAGTGCCACGCTTCTGTTTTGAGTGTTTTGCTTCGGATTTGAGTGTTACGCTTCTGTCGTGAGTGCCACACTTCGAATTTGAGTGTTCCGCTTCGGATTTGAGTGCCACGCTTCCGTTCTGAGTGCTACACTGAGGTCTGTCGGCTGTTGAGTCCTGAGCACACATGCAACACAGAGGTAATATTTGGAACTTATATTTGGTGCTTTTGTTTTTGCAATTTTTTGCATTTTTCTTTTTGCAGCTTTTTGGTTTATTTCTTTTGTGACTGTGTGGAACCCAGTTCAGCTACTGATTGATTGATTGATTGTGTGACTGCGGAAATGGATAAAAGCTGCAAAGCCAAGAGAACCATTAATAGAACTGCAATAGAGGTAAAGAAGCAAATTATTTCCAAGCATGAAAGTGGGGTCTGTGTAAGTGATCTGGCAATGCAGTTTGGTACGGCCAAATCCACAATTTGTACCATCTTAAGAAATAAGGATGCCATTAAAGGAGTCAGTGTTGCAAAAGGTGTTAAAACACTCACAAAGTAGCGAACACAGACAATTGAAGAAGTGGAAAAATAGCTTTTAATATGGATAACTGAAAAACAGTTGGCAGGTAACAGCATTTCTGAGAGCATAATTTGTGAAAAAGCTTTGCATTTGCATGCCGACCTCATCAGAAATACCCCTGGAGCAAGTGCTAAGGGTGAGAGTTTCAGGGCAAGTAGAGGGTGGTTTGATAATTTTAAGAGGAAAAGTGGCATACACAGTGTGGTGAGAAATGGTGAAGCTGCCAGTGCCAACAGATTAGACGCTGACCGATTCGTTTTGGAATTTAAAGATTATGTTGAGTCGCAGGGCTTCGTTCCCCAACAAGTTTTCAACTGTGGTAAGACAGGCCTCTATTGGAAGAAAAATGCCATGGAGGATCTACATAACAAAGGAGGAGAAAGCATTGCCATGAAAGAAAGGCTGACACTTTTATTTTGTGCGAATGCAAGTGGAGATTTTAAGTTGAAGCTTTTGCTAGTCTACCATTCTGAGAACCCCAGGGTATTTAAGAAAAACAATGTCATAAAAAGCAAATTGCATGTGATGTGGAGAGCAAACAGCAGAGCTTGGGTAACAAGGCAATTTTTTATTCAGTGGGTTCATGAAGTGTTCGGGCCAAGTATGATAAAATACCCCCAAGACAAAAATCTCCCAATGAAGTACCTGCTTCTTATGGATAATGCTCCAGGTCACCCTCCAGGATTGGAGGATGAGTTGTTGGAAGAGTCTGGCTTCATCAGTGTAAAGTTCTTTCCCCCAACACGACTTCTCTCATCCAGCCCATGGACCAGCAGGCCATATCTAATTTTAAGAAGCTTTACACTAAAGCATTGTTCCAAAGGTGCTTTGAGGTGACCTCAGACATAGAGCTAACCCTCAGAGAGTTCTGGAAGAATCATTTCAATATCCTACATTGCTTACATATCATAGACAAAGCATGGAGGGATGTGACTCAGAGAACACTGAAGTCAGCATGGAAGACACTGTGGCCAGAAGCTGTCCCAGAACGTGTATGTGAGGTTGTTGAAGAAGAGTCACCTATTGTTGGTGATATTATGCCTATGGGAAAGTCCATGGGCTTGGAAGTGAGTAGTGATGATGCGGAGTTAGTGGAGGACCACAAAACTGAGCTCACCACAGAAGAACTTCGAAACAATCTGAAGGAGCAGCAACAGGTGGCAACTGAGGAAATATCTTTGGAGGAGCAGAGCAGAGAAAGTGTATCTACTGCAATGATCAAAGAAATGTTTGCAAAATGGACTGAAGTGCAAACTTTTGTTGAAAAATATCACCCTGATAAAGCTGCTGTAAGTCATGCCACTAACACTTTCAATGATAATGATATGTCTCACTTTAGGCAAATTTTAAAACATTGGCAAAAGCAAGTCTCAATTGAAAGTTTTTGGGTGAGGAAAAGAATCAGCGGGTCTGAACCAGGTGTCAGTGGTGTAAAAAAAGCAAGGGAAGGAATGGCAGGAGAGGACTCACCAGTTGTGATTCTGGGAGGGAACCCTGACCCCCCCACCCCCCATCTAAACAATGACTATCATCAGTGCAGGTAAGAAAAAATTACATTTTCATTTTTATCATCTACAATACTGTTTTATTGATTTTACAGTACAGTATATTGTTTATTGCTTTCATTTTATGGATCAATGGCCTCATTAGATAGTAAAATTCATCTTAAATGTCTGTTTTAGGGGTTGTTTTTAAAAGTCTGTAATGGATTAATTCATTTTGCATTGCTTTCTATGAGAAAGTGTGCCTTGGTTTTGGAACGCTTTGGTTTTGGAACGTACTTCCGGAACGGATTAAGTTTGAGAACCAAAGTACCACGGTATGATGTCTCCTATTCAGCAAGGATTTCGTAGAATCTTAGAGTTGGAAGGGACCATGAGGGCCATCTAGCCCAACCGCCTGCTATCTTTTGCCCAACGTGGGGTTTGAACCCCAGACCCTGAGTAAGAGTCTCATGTCTCATGTTCTACTGACTGAGCTATTCCCCTTCTGTACAATATTGGGGGGCATCTTAGTGCAAATTTCTCCTAATATATATTTGTTTGTATGTAATTCCCCCTAACATAATCATGTCTGCAGTGGCATTAACCCTAAAATAATGGTATATTGTTTTCACCAATATGTTCATTCTGAAAGACGCTTTAACCAATGTATACTGATCACTTGACTGGAGAAGTGCATTGCACAATTCATGAATGTGTAAATTTTGAAGGATGGCTGTGTTTTGATTCACAAATTGTTTTGGAAACATAAAACCAGTTAGGTTTGCCATGAAATATGAAGTGAAATGAAATTCTCCCCCATCCCTATGTTTATTCAAAGACAGACTGAAAGTACTCAGTGGAGCTTATTACCTTGAAAGTGTGTTTAGGGTGCAGCCTCAGATTAGCTCCTTATTTCACCTGGAGTATTGTGTCCAGTTCTGGGCACCACAATTTAAGACAGATATTGTCAAGTTGGAAAATGTTCAGAGGATGACCAGGATGATCATGGGTATGGAAACCAAGCCTTATGAGGAATAGTTGAGGGATTTGGGTATGTTTAGCCTGGTACAGAGGAGACTGAGAGGAGGTGTGATTGCCAGCTTCATATATCTGAAGGGTTGTCACATGGAAAATTGAGCAAGCTTGTTTTCACCTACTCCAGAGGGTAGGACCTAGACAAATGACTTCAAAAATGGAGATTCCAACTAAACATCAGGAAGAACTTCATAAAAGTAAGAGCTGTTAGACAGTAGAATGGACTCCCTCAGGAGGCTATGGACTCTCCTTCACTGGAGGTTTTAAAGCAGAGGATGGATGACCATTTTTTAATTACATGCCATTGAAGTGAATGGGAAAAGCCTGAAAACATAGGAGCTCCACAAATGCACTGAAATAGACATGAAGATTTGAATCAGAATTGAGGCTTGATTGTGCCTGATTGTTTTTTACCAACAGTCAGGTTATTTCCCCCTCCCTCCTCCAGGAATTTTAAAAGTACACAAGCTGTGGCCCATTCTAAATTGCACTCATTCCATGTATAGTGAGCGAGCGTTATAGCTTCTTGCCTCTCCATAATCCTCCTTCGTTGACTGGCCATACAAGTATCAGCGCATCAAAAAGCTGGACATTTCAGGCCTCTGCATAGTTTGGAAAGCAATCAAGTTTAAGGGGAGAAATTCTAACTGGCATTAAATTAGCCGCCACCATCGCCATAGCAGCGCTGGTGTTTTATTAAAAAGTTGCATAAGCACCTTGCTGTGCCATGCACACAGGAAAACAATTTAATTTCCTCTGCCTTATCACAAGCTGCAGAGACAGCACTTCTACATGTAAGGAAGGATTAACGCAAAACTCGGCACTCCAGTGTTGTGATTTATGGGAGGCACGTCTCAAGTGCATTGCATGCCATGACCCCTCCCCAAGACCCAACTGGTCTCATACTCAAAAAGGGCAACTCCATTTCCCAACACATTCAGTTCCAGTTGCTCAATTTTCAAAAGCAACATGCTACATAATTAATTGGTTCCTTCACACTGAAGTGCAAGAATACCATTCTGCATATATATATATATATATATATATATATATATATATGTTTTGGTGTCTTCGGGTGTCTTCCCGTGTAAGAGTTGGGGTGTCTAGGCGACGTTTCGACGAGGTCTCACTCGTCATCTTCAGGCTGGTGCTTTCGGCTTCTTGTTACTAGAACAGAGCAGGATCTCAGTGTTTGAGTTCCTATAAATACTGTTGAGGGGGTGTGGTGTATAGCCTCCAACGTTCTGGGCAGATAGGAAGTTCCTAGGTTAATGTGCCTTTTCTTCTTTTGTTCATTAATTACTTGAGGGATATCTTGAGAGAAGAAAAGGCACATTAAAGAAGAAAAGGCACATTAACCTAGGAACTTCCTATCTGCCCAGAACGTTGGAGGCTATACACCACACCCCCTCAACAGTATTTATAGGAACTCAAACACTGAGATCCTGCTCTGTTCTAGTAACAAGAAGCCGAAAGCACCAGCCTGAAGATGACGAGTGAGACCTCGTCGAAACGTCGCCTAGACACCCCAACTCTTACACGGGAAGACACCCGAAGACACCAAAACCTACATTCCTGTACCCGTGAAAATCTACGAAAGCATATATATATATATATATATATATATATATATATATAGGCCACAGTTGTTCTTGCATATATAGATCTTTGTGTCTGAGACCATAGAGAAGTAATGCCAAGCACAGTAGAGAATGCTGGGCTGGGTGGGCATTCCTTCATGAGGAAGGGCAGAACACCTTCTTTGCATGCAAAGGGTTCTAGATTCCTGGGCATCTTCAAGTAGGACCTGCCTGAAACCCCAGAGAGGCGGTGCCAGTCAATGTAGACAATACTGATGATGGGCCATTGGTCTGCCTAAAAACAAGGCTTCTTTCTATGTTCAGAGGAATGAGCATAGCTCTGTCGTAGAGCACATAGGATCTCCAAGTACGGCTTGAAAAAACTGCTGTTTCTAAGCCTGGAGAACCAATGCCAGTCAGCATAGACATTGCTGAGCTGCAGGGGCCCTTAGTCTGACTCAGAATAAGGCAACTTCATGTGTTCATCACAATTCCATTAGAAAGGGGATATAGCTCTTTGGTAGAGCATCTGCTTTGCATGCAGAAGATCTGAGGTTCAATCTCTGGCATATCCAGGTAGGGCTGGAAAAGACTCCTTTCTAAAGCCCTACAGAACCACTGTCCACCAGTGCAGACCAGACATAAGGACCTTATTGCCTTCTGGATATGGTTGGGTTATAACTCCCCTCATACCTGACCAGTGGCCATGCTGGCTGAGGCTGCTGGAAGTTGGAGTCCAGCAACATCTGTTGGACAATGGTGAGCTTGATGGACCACAGTTGAAATTGGGGCAATGCTATAGCTCATGCTTTGCATTCAGGAAGTCCCAGGATCAGATCCTGACATCTTCAGTTGAGTTTCCCAGGTGGCAGGTAATTGAAAACACCTCTCTCTCGCTGAAACCCTGTGGAGTCACAACCACTCATAGAGAATTTGGGGCTAAAATCTATCTACCCACTTAGGTGAACAAATAGGCTGAGTCAATGTAAGGTAGATCCCTACACCCACACACAGAGAAGTGGCTTTATTTTAGAGCCTGACCACTCTGGAAGAGATGTGGTTCTGCAGCAAAATACACAACCAGTTCCTGCAGCATTAGCTACTAGATCACTGGCCTCCAAGAATACAATAGCTGACCACCTCTTAAGAGTAAGATGGGGAATCAAAGAACTTAAGAGAGAAACAAAATATCCTTCCTGTACCTACTGGCCTACAAGCATGTTCCAGAATAAAATTAATAACACTAGAAGCTGTCAACATGTGACAGTGGCCACGTACCCTGGGAGCGGTTTTGAGTAGCTAGCTAAACCAGGTGTGGGTAGTCAATGGGTCTCAAATCCTCAGTGAGTTAGCAACTTCCCCTGCATGCGACGACAGGCTCTGGTGGATTGAGGAGATGAGACCAATAGTGGGTCCAATGGTCAAGAAGGTGGTTTCTGTACTGTAAAATCTTAGCATGACTAAGCCACTTCTGGCAAACCAGAGCAGTGCACATAAACGCCGTTTACCTTCCCGCCGGAGTGGTACCTATTTATCTACTTGCACTCTTGACGTGCTTTCAAACTGCTAGGTTGGCAGGAGCAGGGACTGAGCAACGGGAACTCACTCCATCACAGGGATTTGAACTGCTGACCTTCTGATCGGCAAGTCCTAGGCTCTGTCCAGACAGCGCCACCCGCGTCTGGAGTGGAGTCCCTAAGACTGTTGGGTGGCACCTTGTACGTCTCCTTCTGGCAACTCGTGCAGCCAAGCTGGTGCCAAACATATAGCTCTGCTTTTCTTTGGACCATATTAGTGAGGCCAGGCCAGGGTGTGTTTGTCTTGTCTGGGCAGCCCAGGACTTCCATACATACTCCCTAGGCTTGCAAGCCAGAGAGGTCACTTTGGTGCTGCTAATGGAGCACAAGCAACATGGGAGGCAGCAATTATGAGTGTGCTGGTCCCGGGGGTAAGGTACCGTGAGTGTAGCAGAGTCCACACGAAGCGGGGCGAGGTCCGATGCAGAGAGACGGGCGGGGAACAGGAGCGCTGGAACAGAAGGCTGAGCAGGTAACAGGAACACCGGATGGTCGGGAACAGGAGGCCGAGCAGGGAACAGGAGTACTGGATAGTCAGGAACAGGAAGCCGAGCAGGGAACAGGATCACAGGAAGGTCCGAAGCCAACAACGACGTTGCTCCCGCAACCTGGGGCCGGGATGAGTGGGCTTTTATCCTCTTCTAAGGTCAGGGGCGGTCCCGACCCCCAGGAGCCCCGCCTACTCTGGCCTTAAGGCGAGCACTCCTCCTAGGGGCAACCAGTTCCCTTCGCCTCTCTGCCCTAAGCCTCTGCAGATCAGGAGAGGCCGAAGGGTTACTGGGCCCTGGAGGAGGCTCACCTGTGGCCACTGAGTCTTCCAGCACCTCTGGGGCCAGAATGGCTTCACCTGGTGCCTGCTCTTGAGTTTCCTCAGCATCTAGGCCTTGCCCCAGTTCAGCCGGCCCTGGAGGCGGGGACTCCTGTGCCGGCTGGGATTCCTCCGGATCGCTCTCAGACTCGGAATCCCAGGCCATCACACCATCCCCCCTCCCAGGCCCCCCCCTCACTTGAGGGTCCGGACCCGGCTTGCTGGGGTACGCCGCATGAAACTCTCGGATGCAGGCAGGCGCGTGGACATTGGCCGCTGGTTCCCAGGAACGGTCCTCTGGCCCATATCCCTTCCAGTCAATGAGATACTGCAGCCTTCCCCTGCGGTATCGGGAGTCCAGAATGCGTTCCACCTCGTACTCAGGCTCTCCCTGCACCAAAACTGGCTGCGGTCGGGGACGGTTCGGGTGGAACTCGTCGGGTGGGGCCACCGGACTCAGAAGGGACCTGTGGAATACCGGGTGAACCTTCAGGTGTGCTGGCAACCGGAGACGGAATGCCACAGGCGAGACCTGGTTCACGATAGGGAACGGGCCGGTGAACCGGGCGTCCAGCTTCCGCGAAGGTCGAGAAGGGTGGAGATGGCGAGTGGAGAGCCAAACCAGGTCACCGACGCGAAGTTCCGGCCCCACCTGGCGGTGGCGGTCGGCCTGGGCTTTGTACGCTTCCTTGGCCTGGTGCAGTTGCTCCACCAAAAGCTGTTGCTGGGACTGGAGCTCTTGAAGCCACTCCGTCACTGCCGGGACCGCGGATGCCGGCAGCACCTCTGGAAACAGCCGTGGATGATAACCATAGCTGGCCTGGAACGGGGTCTGCTGGGTGGATGCATTCACCGCGTTGTTATAGGTGAACTCCGCCAATGCCAGGTGGTCGACCCAGTCATCCTGCTGGTAGCTGCAGTAACACCGGAGGTACTGCTCTAGCACCGCGTTCGCCCGTTCCGTCTGGCCATCGGTCTGTGGGTGGTAGGCTGACGAGAGGCAGACCTCTGTCCCGAGGGTCTGGTGTAATGCTCGCCAGAACCGGGATGTGAACTGAACGCCCCGGTCGGACACCACGCGCTCAGGTAGTCCATGCAGGCGGAAGACATGCTGAAGGTACAGCTGCGCAGTTTCCTTGGCTGTGGGTACAGATGGACAGGGAGCGCAGTGTACCATCTTGGTGAAATGGTCGGAGAAAACCAGAAGGCAGGTACAGCCACGAGACGAGGGTAAGTCCACTACAAAGTCCAACGAAACCGTGTGCCAAGGGCGCGGTGGAACTGGCAATGGCTGAAGTAGGCCGGGGGGTCGCCCGGTAGGACCCTTGGCGCGACGGCAGACATCACAACCAGCAACGTAGCGAGCCACGTCAGCCTTCAGGCGGGGCCACCAAAACTCCCGACTGACCAAATGGGTGGTCCGATACCGTCCAAAGTGCCCCGCTGCTGGGGCATCATGGGCCATCCGGAGAACCTCCAGCCGTAGAGGCCCTGGCGGGACGTACAGACGACCGTGGTGCAGCAGCAGGCCCTGATGCAGGACCAACCCCGGATATTGTGGACTGGACCCTTCAGCCAGCTCCCGGAGACGATCCTGGGCCCAAGCGTCGACCCGCTGCTGTTCCCGCACCCGAACCTGCAGTGGCTGCGCCTCCTGGGTGGCCAGGAATGCAGCCGGAGGTAGGATCGTGGTGGGTTCTGCTTGCTGTACCATGTCTGCGTTGTCTTCAGGTTTCCGGGACAGGGCATCCGCCTTCTGATTCTGAGAGCTAGGGATGTAGCGGATCCGAAACTGGAACCGGGAAAAGAACAACGCCCACCGGATCTGTCTTTGGTTCAGCTTGCGGGTGGTCTGGAGGTATTCCAGGTTCCGGTGGTCGGTTCTCACCTCCACCGGGTGTCGTGCTCCTTCAAGATGATGGCGCCAAACCTCAAAGGCCACCTTAATGGCCAGTAGTTCCCGCTCCCACACGGTATAGTTACGCTCCGCTGGGAGGAGCTGGCGGGAATAGAAGGCGCAGGGTAAAAGTGGCGCTTCCGGTCCGTGCTGGATCTCAGTGTTTGAGTTCCTATAAATACTGTTGAGGGGGTGTGGTGTATAGCCTCCAACGTTCTGGGCAGATAGGAAGTTCCTAGGTTAATGTGCCTTTTCTTCTTTTGTTCATTAATTACTTGAGGGATATCTTGAGAGAAGAAAAGGCACATTAAAGAAGAAAAGGCACATTAACCTAGGAACTTCCTATCTGCCCAGAACGTTGGAGGCTATACACCACACCCCCTCAACAGTATTTATAGGAACTCAAACACTGAGATCCTGCTCTGTTCTAGTAACAAGAAGCCGAAAGCACCAGCCTGAAGATGACGAGTGAGACCTCGTCGAAACGTCGCCTAGACACCCCAACTCTTACACGGGAAGACACCCGAAGACACCAAAACCTACATTCCTGTACCCGTGAAAATCTACGAAAGCATATATATATATATATATATATATATATATATATATATATATAGGCCACAGTTGTTCTTGCATATATAGATCTTTGTGTCTGAGACCATAGAGAAGTAATGCCAAGCACAGTAGAGAATGCTGGGCTGGGTGGGCATTCCTTCATGAGGAAGGGCAGAACACCTTCTTTGCATGCAAAGGGTTCTAGATTCCTGGGCATCTTCAAGTAGGACCTGCCTGAAACCCCAGAGAGGCGGTGCCAGTCAATGTAGACAATACTGATGATGGGCCATTGGTCTGCCTAAAAACAAGGCTTCTTTCTATGTTCAGAGGAATGAGCATAGCTCTGTCGTAGAGCACATAGGATCTCCAAGTACGGCTTGAAAAAACTGCTGTTTCTAAGCCTGGAGAACCAATGCCAGTCAGCATAGACATTGCTGAGCTGCAGGGGCCCTTAGTCTGACTCAGAATAAGGCAACTTCATGTGTTCATCACAATTCCATTAGAAAGGGGATATAGCTCTTTGGTAGAGCATCTGCTTTGCATGCAGAAGATCTGAGGTTCAATCTCTGGCATATCCAGGTAGGGCTGGAAAAGACTCCTTTCTAAAGCCCTACAGAACCACTGTCCACCAGTGCAGACCAGACATAAGGACCTTATTGCCTTCTGGATATGGTTGGGTTATAACTCCCCTCATACCTGACCAGTGGCCATGCTGGCTGAGGCTGCTGGAAGTTGGAGTCCAGCAACATCTGTTGGACAATGGTGAGCTTGATGGACCACAGTTGAAATTGGGGCAATGCTATAGCTCATGCTTTGCATTCAGGAAGTCCCAGGATCAGATCCTGACATCTTCAGTTGAGTTTCCCAGGTGGCAGGTAATTGAAAACACCTCTCTCTCGCTGAAACCCTGTGGAGTCACAACCACTCATAGAGAATTTGGGGCTAAAATCTATCTACCCACTTAGGTGAACAAATAGGCTGAGTCAATGTAAGGTAGATCCCTACACCCACACACAGAGAAGTGGCTTTATTTTAGAGCCTGACCACTCTGGAAGAGATGTGGTTCTGCAGCAAAATACACAACCAGTTCCTGCAGCATTAGCTACTAGATCACTGGCCTCCAAGAATACAATAGCTGACCACCTCTTAAGAGTAAGATGGGGAATCAAAGAACTTAAGAGAGAAACAAAATATCCTTCCTGTACCTACTGGCCTACAAGCATGTTCCAGAATAAAATTAATAACACTAGAAGCTGTCAACATGTGACAGTGGCCACGTACCCTGGGAGCGGTTTTGAGTAGCTAGCTAAACCAGGTGTGGGTAGTCAATGGGTCTCAAATCCTCAGTGAGTTAGCAACTTCCCCTGCATGCGACGACAGGCTCTGGTGGATTGAGGAGATGAGACCAATAGTGGGTCCAATGGTCAAGAAGGTGGTTTCTGTACTGTAAAATCTTAGCATGACTAAGCCACTTCTGGCAAACCAGAGCAGTGCACATAAACGCCGTTTACCTTCCCGCCGGAGTGGTACCTATTTATCTACTTGCACTCTTGACGTGCTTTCAAACTGCTAGGTTGGCAGGAGCAGGGACTGAGCAACGGGAACTCACTCCATCACAGGGATTTGAACTGCTGACCTTCTGATCGGCAAGTCCTAGGCTCTGTCCAGACAGCGCCACCCGCGTCTGGAGTGGAGTCCCTAAGACTGTTGGGTGGCACCTTGTACGTCTCCTTCTGGCAACTCGTGCAGCCAAGCTGGTGCCAAACATATAGCTCTGCTTTTCTTTGGACCATATTAGTGAGGCCAGGCCAGGGTGTGTTTGTCTTGTCTGGGCAGCCCAGGACTTCCATACATACTCCCTAGGCTTGCAAGCCAGAGAGGTCACTTTGGTGCTGCTAATGGAGCACAAGCAACATGGGAGGCAGCAATTATGAGTGTGCTGGTCCCGGGGGTAAGGTACCGTGAGTGTAGCAGAGTCCACACGAAGCGGGGCGAGGTCCGATGCAGAGAGACGGGCGGGGAACAGGAGCGCTGGAACAGAAGGCTGAGCAGGTAACAGGAACACCGGATGGTCGGGAACAGGAGGCCGAGCAGGGAACAGGAGTACTGGATAGTCAGGAACAGGAAGCCGAGCAGGGAACAGGATCACAGGAAGGTCCGAAGCCAACAACGACGTTGCTCCCGCAACCTGGGGCCGGGATGAGTGGGCTTTTATCCTCTTCTAAGGTCAGGGGCGGTCCCGACCCCCAGGAGCCCCGCCTACTCTGGCCTTAAGGCGAGCACTCCTCCTAGGGGCAACCAGTTCCCTTCGCCTCTCTGCCCTAAGCCTCTGCAGATCAGGAGAGGCCGAAGGGTTACTGGGCCCTGGAGGAGGCTCACCTGTGGCCACTGAGTCTTCCAGCACCTCTGGGGCCAGAATGGCTTCACCTGGTGCCTGCTCTTGAGTTTCCTCAGCATCTAGGCCTTGCCCCAGTTCAGCCGGCCCTGGAGGCGGGGACTCCTGTGCCGGCTGGGATTCCTCCGGATCGCTCTCAGACTCGGAATCCCAGGCCATCACACCATCCCCCCTCCCAGGCCCCCCCCTCACTTGAGGGTCCGGACCCGGCTTGCTGGGGTACGCCGCATGAAACTCTCGGATGCAGGCAGGCGCGTGGACATTGGCCGCTGGTTCCCAGGAACGGTCCTCTGGCCCATATCCCTTCCAGTCAATGAGATACTGCAGCCTTCCCCTGCGGTATCGGGAGTCCAGAATGCGTTCCACCTCGTACTCAGGCTCTCCCTGCACCAAAACTGGCTGCGGTCGGGGACGGTTCGGGTGGAACTCGTCGGGTGGGGCCACCGGACTCAGAAGGGACCTGTGGAATACCGGGTGAACCTTCAGGTGTGCTGGCAACCGGAGACGGAATGCCACAGGCGAGACCTGGTTCACGATAGGGAACGGGCCGGTGAACCGGGCGTCCAGCTTCCGCGAAGGTCGAGAAGGGTGGAGATGGCGAGTGGAGAGCCAAACCAGGTCACCGACGCGAAGTTCCGGCCCCACCTGGCGGTGGCGGTCGGCCTGGGCTTTGTACGCTTCCTTGGCCTGGTGCAGTTGCTCCACCAAAAGCTGTTGCTGGGACTGGAGCTCTTGAAGCCACTCCGTCACTGCCGGGACCGCGGATGCCGGCAGCACCTCTGGAAACAGCCGTGGATGATAACCATAGCTGGCCTGGAACGGGGTCTGCTGGGTGGATGCATTCACCGCGTTGTTATAGGTGAACTCCGCCAATGCCAGGTGGTCGACCCAGTCATCCTGCTGGTAGCTGCAGTAACACCGGAGGTACTGCTCTAGCACCGCGTTCGCCCGTTCCGTCTGGCCATCGGTCTGTGGGTGGTAGGCTGACGAGAGGCAGACCTCTGTCCCGAGGGTCTGGTGTAATGCTCGCCAGAACCGGGATGTGAACTGAACGCCCCGGTCGGACACCACGCGCTCAGGTAGTCCATGCAGGCGGAAGACATGCTGAAGGTACAGCTGCGCAGTTTCCTTGGCTGTGGGTACAGATGGACAGGGAGCGCAGTGTACCATCTTGGTGAAATGGTCGGAGAAAACCAGAAGGCAGGTACAGCCACGAGACGAGGGTAAGTCCACTACAAAGTCCAACGAAACCGTGTGCCAAGGGCGCGGTGGAACTGGCAATGGCTGAAGTAGGCCGGGGGGTCGCCCGGTAGGACCCTTGGCGCGACGGCAGACATCACAACCAGCAACGTAGCGAGCCACGTCAGCCTTCAGGCGGGGCCACCAAAACTCCCGACTGACCAAATGGGTGGTCCGATACCGTCCAAAGTGCCCCGCTGCTGGGGCATCATGGGCCATCCGGAGAACCTCCAGCCGTAGAGGCCCTGGCGGGACGTACAGACGACCGTGGTGCAGCAGCAGGCCCTGATGCAGGACCAACCCCGGATATTGTGGACTGGACCCTTCAGCCAGCTCCCGGAGACGATCCTGGGCCCAAGCGTCGACCCGCTGCTGTTCCCGCACCCGAACCTGCAGTGGCTGCGCCTCCTGGGTGGCCAGGAATGCAGCCGGAGGTAGGATCGTGGTGGGTTCTGCTTGCTGTACCATGTCTGCGTTGTCTTCAGGTTTCCGGGACAGGGCATCCGCCTTCTGATTCTGAGAGCTAGGGATGTAGCGGATCCGAAACTGGAACCGGGAAAAGAACAACGCCCACCGGATCTGTCTTTGGTTCAGCTTGCGGGTGGTCTGGAGGTATTCCAGGTTCCGGTGGTCGGTTCTCACCTCCACCGGGTGTCGTGCTCCTTCAAGATGATGGCGCCAAACCTCAAAGGCCACCTTAATGGCCAGTAGTTCCCGCTCCCACACGGTATAGTTACGCTCCGCTGGGAGGAGCTGGCGGGAATAGAAGGCGCAGGGTAAAAGTGGCGCTTCCGGTCCGTGCTGCTGAGACAAGACGGCACCGAGAGCCGTACTGGAGGCGTCAGTCTCTACCACAAAGGGTCGAGAAGGATCCGGATGTTGCAAGATTGGCGCTCTCTGGAAACAGGCCTTCAACCCTTGAAACGCCTCCTCTGCCTCCTTGTCCCAGGAAAACGCCGTCTTGGGGCGCAGTAGTCGGGTCAATGGGGTGGTGCGGTGAGCATAGTCCGCAATGAAGGTCCGGTAATAGTTGGCGAACCCCAGGAAACGCTGTAGGTCCTTGCGGTTCCGAGGTGCCGCCCATTCTCGAACCGCTGCCACCTTCCCAGGATCCATCTGCACCCCACCTGGTGAGAGTCGGTGACCCAGGAAGTCCACTGACCGCTGATGAAACTCGCACTTGCTGAGCTTTGCGTACAGACGATGCTCGCGCAAGCGCTGCAGCACGGTCCGGACATGGCCTTCGTGGCACGCCGGGTCACGGGAGTAAACCAGAATGTCATCCAAGTACACCACCACGTACTTGTCTAGCAAGTCCTGGAACACGTGGTTGATGTACCGTTGGAACACAGCAGGCGCGTTGCACAAACCAAAGGGCATAACCAGGTATTCGAACTGTCCGTACCGGGTCCCAAATGCGGTCTTCCACTCGTCCCCGGCGCGGATCCGAATCAAATTGTAGGCACCCTGGAGGTCTAGCTTGGTGAACACCTGCGCCCCTTGCACCCGCTCCAGTAACTCCGAAATAAGGGGCAAAGGGTACCGGTCCGGGATGGTAATTTTGTTCAGGGCCCGGTAATCATGGCAAAGGCGGAGCTCCCCACATTTCTTTTTAACAAAGAGCACTGGCGCAGCAGTGGGCGAGGTAGAAGGCCTAATGAACCCACGCTCCAGGTTCTTGCGCAAGAAGTCCTGTAAAGCCTCGCGCTCTGGCTCTGTTAACGAGTATAAGCGACTCACCGGTAGAGGCGCTCCGGGCTGGAGGTCTATGCCACAGTCAAAGGACCGATGCGGCGGCAGCTGGTCTACCCCCCGTTCCTCAAACACGTCGTGATAGTCCCGGTATTCAGCGGGGAGCGTTGCCGCAACCTCCTCAGTGGGCGCAGCTGCTAGCATCTCAGTCTCAGCAGGAGAACTGGGGTCTGGGAAGTGTACAGTCCGTTTGACCCAGTCAATCCGCACATTGTGAGCCTCCAGCCAGTCCATCCCAAGCACCGGGGGAACCGGGGCATGGAGGCAATATCCAGAGTTCGCATCTCACGGTGCTGCTGGAGGCACAGGACCAGGGGCTGGGTCTCCTGAGTGACGGCACCCGAACGCAGGGGCCGTCCGTCGATTGCCTCCACCTGCACCGGTTCTGGCTTGTTCCGAAGTGGCACCCGATGCTGGGCAGCAAAAGCAGCGTCCATATAAGAGCGGGTTGCGCCCGAATCCACCAGCGCATGGGTAAGAATCCATGGCCCTCCTGGAGGGTATAGATGTACCGGAACCATAAGGTGTTGTAATTCAATTGGTGCGGCCCCATTCTGTGCGGTTTGGGACCCCCGGTAGCTAGGGCCATCAGCTACTGGGGTTGGCGGTTTCCCTGCGGCTGGCGTTTCTCAGGGCAAGACCGAGCGAAGTGTCCACTGGGGTTGGCGGTTTCCCTGCGGCTGGCGTTTCTCAGGGCAAGACCGAGCGAAGTGTCCGAGCGAAGTGGCCACAGTAAAGACAGAGATTTCCCTCCCGACGCCACGCCTTCTCTGCGGGGGAAAGGCGTGGCCGCACTGCCCCGAGCTGCATAGGTTCCTCTGTTAAATCAGTTGTGACCGTGGGGCTGCCAGAAAAAGCTGGTGCCGTGAACTGGAAGTGTCGGCGACCCCGGGCCTGACGACGATCCTCCAACCGGTCGTCTATTTGTAGACTCCGTTGAATGAGAGTGTCTAGCGTGGTGGGGCGTTCCATTGTGGCCAACTGGTCCAGTACCTCGTCCGAAAGCCCTTCGAGATACTGGTCCCGCAGTGCCGAATCATTCCAGGTCAAGTCCTGTGCCAACAGCCGAAACTCCGTGGTATATGCGGCCACCGTGGACTTGCCCTGTTTCAAACGCCGAATCGCCCGGTTGGCTTGACTCCCTTTCTGGGGGTTGCCGAACGCGGCCTCCAAACGATTGCAAAATCCCGTATAGTCTGCTAGCAAGGGGGAGTCTTGCCTGAGTAGCAGCAACGCCCACTTGGCCGCCTGGTCCTTTAACAAACTAATCAAAAAGTGCACCTTGGTGCGGTCGTCAGGAAAGTTCCGGGCTCGCCCCTGGATATACAACTTGGCCTGGGCCAGGAACATAGGAAAGCTGGCCGGGGCTCCATCAAATTTCTCAGGCAAAGCCACTGGGTACTTGCCAGGAGCCGGGGCGTCGGCCCCAGGAGCCGGTAGGGCTTCTAAGCGTTGCTGAAGTGCCACGACCGCGTCACTGAGCTGCTGCACGGTGTGGGTCAAGGCCTGGTTCTCCTGGGCCAAAGTCACCAGTGCAGCCGCCTGGTCCTCCATGGCCTCTGGCTCTTCCCGAACGCACCCCTACGAAGGGGGAGTGCGGGTGGGGCGGGAGCAAACTGTGCTGGTCCCGGGGGTAAGGTACCGTGAGTGTAGCAGAGTCCACACGAAGCGGGGCGAGGTCCGATGCAGAGAGACGGGCGGGGAACAGGAGCGCTGGAACAGAAGGCTGAGCAGGTAACAGGAACACCGGATGGTCGGGAACAGGAGGCCGAGCAGGGAACAGGAGTACTGGATAGTCAGGAACAGGAAGCCGAGCAGGGAACAGGAGTACCGGTTAGTCAGGAACAGGAGGCCCAGCAGGGATCAGGATCACAGGAAGGTCCGAAGCCAACAACGACGTTGCTCCCGCAACCTGGGGCCGGGATGAGTGGGCTTTTATCCTCTTCTAAGGTCAGGGGCGGTCCCGACCCCCAGGAGCCCCGCCTACTCTGGCCTTAAGGCGAGCACTCCTCCTAGGGGCAACCAGTTCCCTTCGCCTCTCTGCCCTAAGCCTCTGCAGATCAGGAGAGGCCGAAGGGTTACTGGGCCCTGGAGGAGGCTCACCTGTGGCCACTGAGTCTTCCAGCACCTCTGGGGCCAGAATGGCTTCACCTGGTGCCTGCTCTTGAGTTTCCTCAGCATCTAGGCCTTGCCCCAGTTCAGCTGGCCCTGGAGGCGGGGACTCCTGTGCCGGCTGGGATTCCTCCGGATCGCTCTCAGACTCGGAATCCCAGGCCATCACAATGAGTTACTGGTCTCTGCAGCCACAGCAGGTGCTGTGATTCTCCAGTAGTTTGACTTCTCCCCCCAAGACACATTCCATTGTCTCTCAAGACATGCCAACAACTAATACTAATAGAACATAAATTATCTTTCATAAACTCAAAACTTTGAATCATTTATTACTGCTTATTAAAAAAAAATAGCAGGCAAACACCATAAATTCACATTTGCAATGCAGCTGTCGCCATCCCCTTCTCAAGTCACAAAATTTAATTGTGAGTATAAAAATTACAAGGTAACTTAAAAAGAAAAGGAACTGACTTAGCAGAAAATCCAGGCACATGGCATTCCAATAGCACCCCCTCCTGGCCTCTGAAGTGAAGCTGGAGATAACTGGAAAACAACAAAAAAGAAAGCTGCAAAATATGTGTTACATGAAAATGCATGTAATTGTAACCCAATGGCCCTTTTGAAAGAGGAAGAAAACACATTTTGAGGGGGGTTATGAGGAGCAAAAGTGGTGGGCAAGGAAGAGATGCTTAAGCCATTCTGCCATCGTCTTCCTGTTTTGTCCTCTGTCTTCCTGTTTTGAATCATCCCAGTAGCCTTTTCTCTTTCTTTCGCATTTGCCCTCAGAAACACATATTTTGAGCCTTATAGGGAAGGTGTGATTTGGAGCAAGAAAATGGCAGGTGAGGAACGGTTGAGTATTTTCGTCCTTTGTGCATCTGCGCTCCAAATCACCCAGATTCAGAAGCCAGTTTTTCCTTCCCTTAAGAAACAAAAATGAACCAGTAGCAGCAAGCAATGGCTGAACCTCAGTTTCAGCAGTACATTGTGGATAGTGGACTAGGCCTAGTCCCTTAGTTAGTGGCTAGTTCCCTAAATGTTCCCCTGTCACCTCCTTTCCATAGCCCAGGAAGCTTAGGGAGAGAGGTGCAAAGCTCATGCATGACCCCAATCGCCCTCACAAACCTATGAAAATTTTCACTGCACGCCACTGAGTTTCAGTTTTGTTCAGCTTTTCATTTTCCCAATCTTGACTTCAACTGATACGTAGAAATGACTTTATGATCTGAAAATAGAGAGGTTGTATGTACTTTTGTCTGGGACGCGGGTGGCACTGTGGTCTAAACCACACAGCCTAAGGCTTGCCGATCAGAAGGTCAGCAGTTTAAATCCCTGCGATGGGGTGAGCTCCCGTTGCTCGGTCCCTGCTCCTGCCAACCTAGCAGTTCGAAAGCACATCAAAGTGCAAGTAGATAAATAGGTACTGCTCCAGCGGGAAGGTAAACGGGCGCTGCTCTGGTTCTCCAGAAGCGGCTTAGTCATGCTGGCCACATGACCCAGAAGCTGTATGCCGGCTCCCTCGGCCAATAAAGCGAGATGAGCCCAGAGTCATCTGCGACTTGACCTAATAGTCAGGAGTCCCTTTACCTACTGTATGTATTTTTGTAACCCAAGAAAATCTATAATAAACATTTTTTTAAAAAAAGCTTACCACAATTGTCATTTAAAATGGCAGGGACTTACAAGAAAATCAATAGTTATCTCAGTGCACATTTTTCACTTATAGAAATTTTTGCACGCTTAATTTTGTTGGAAAACTACAGTGCAGAATTTGAAGTGTAAATTTCAAGTATTACCTGTACTTCCATCCATGTATTGTTTTGGGAACTGCAAATTTAGGTCACTATGCATAAAAAAAGTGAACTGGACTAAATTTCGCTCATATCACTAGAGGAAACCAGAGACACCTCTGCCCGCTCCATCCCTCTGTAAGAGTAGAGAAACTCATCCAATTGCTTCTAATGTCTTCACCACTGAAATCCTTTGCACATTCTCAGTATAGATAATTATTTATCTCATAGCCAACTTTTGACTTACAGCTGGCAATCCAATGAATGGAAAAGGAAGTGAGGGATAACAAAGAAGCAGAGTTCTTTATTATTTGTGGGGAAATTCTGAATCTTGAGAAGAGTTGTTGAGGGAGAAGAGGGGATCATTACTGTTCCATAGGTGAGAATAGGAATTTCTTTTTTAGATTTGAATTCAGTAGAAAGCGCGTTTTCTCAAAGATGAGGATGAAATAATAATAAATAATAATAAATTTTTATTTGTACTCTGCCTTCCCCAGCCAGAGCCGGGCTCAGGGCGGCTAACATCATAAAACCAACACAGTATACAAGAACATAAGAACATAAAAACAGGCAATCAATTAATTAAAATACATCTTAAAATTAGTTCAGAGCAAATTAAAATCTGGACAGATGGCAGTCCACAGGTAAAATAAAAGAGATCCCAGCACCGAAAATCTCCTCCCTGGAATGGCGACTCTTACACTTTTTTGCTCTCTAATTCAACACCAGATTGGTGTGATGATGACTGCATTGTTTTAATTCTTTAATTTATGAGATGTAATGACACTCGTTGATTTTGGAAAATGTGAAAACAGGATTTCTTTTTTATTTTGTCTTTTAAAAATCCTTTAAAAAAATATTCCTCTTGTGAATCTACGACTTTGGAAGGAGACAAAGCTTCATTATGTTGGAATGCCCATTATTTTCATAGCAGAGAGCCCCAGAAACCTAAGTGAAAGCAGGATATCTTCAGGAGAAAAAGGCTACAGACTAAACCCTACACAAATCTGGAGTGGAGTCCTTAGGATGCTTGGATGGCATCTTGTATGCCTCCTTCCAGCAACTCCTACAGCCAAGCTGATGCCAGACATATTGTTCTGCTTTCCTTTGGATCACAATAGTGAGGCTGAGAAGGAGGTATTGTCTTCTGGGCAGCCCAGGATCTCCATACACGCTGCCCAGGCTTGTGCCCCAGAGAGGTCACTTTGGTGCTGTTATTGCAGCAAAAACAACACAGAAGGCATCAGCTGCGAGTTACTAGTCTCTGTAGCCACAGTGGGTGCTGTGATTCTCCAGCAGCTTGACTTCACCCCCAGAGGTATACTCCATTGTCTCTCAAGACAAACGGATGCCAACAATTCCCTTCACATCAGCTCTCAGGAGGTCCAGCTCATGACCAGCACCATGTACACCATGTCTTGGGCTGATTGCATACACTCATAGGTGCCTGCAGCCAATGGCACTGAGAGTCAAATCTACACCAGGGAGATCAGGGAAGGAAATGTGGCTCAGTGGTAGAGCATCTGTTTTGCATGCAGAAGGCTGCAGGTTCAAACCCCAGCATCTCCAGGCAGGTCTGGGAAAAACTCCCTGCAATCATGATATAAGGGTCAAAAGGAGGAAATATACTTACTATGCTTTGTACCATTGCAAAGACAATAATATCCTCTTGAATGTGTGTGAGTAGTATTGTTCAATTCCCACACACTCCCTTGGTTTTTGGTGTTGTTGAGTTTTGCTTTTGTTTTTTTAAGAATACTGTAGCTACTTCTCTGACATCTTTATTTTGAGAATCCCATTGATCAGTCCCCTCGTCTATACTGTATGTTCCACATTAAGTCATTATCTCTGCTGTTCACTCCATTAATTCTGCTAGTTTTATTAGCAAAGTTCTGCCGCCTAGTCCTGTAACGGTGACAAGCATTTCGGAAAGCTAATCTGACAGATAATGACTCCATTAAGGGTTGAATACTAATTGGTTTACATCAGGGGCCTGGAATTAATTGATGCAAATAAATTAGCACCTGAGCATGCATCACCCCAGCTTTGGATTTTCCTAAATACCAAGGTGTTTGGGGGGTTTTTTAAAAAGAAAACTTTACATCTTCAGAAAAATGTAACTGAATATAAACAAACAGGACAGGTAATTAAAATGTGGCAAGAAAATCTTCCAGGAAAGGTTTAATATTGCCTCCCAACCGATCTGAGGAGGAAAGGGTGCTTTGCTTGCACATTTTTCTTAGGTATTTATGGCTTATATAAAAAATGCTTTTTTTCTTCACTTCCAAGACCCACAATTATCATTATTTTTGGTATTAAGGCAAATTATTGCTGCTAATAACAGCTGTTAATCTAATCTATCAAAATGGCACTTTATTGCAATTTTAAATGGAGAGTGCAATTTGTGAGGTTTGGGGGCTGTGCACATGCGCACACGTTGATGCGACCTCAGTTCACCCAGTAGCAAACCATATGCAAAAACTCTATCCTCCAATTTGGGAAAGCCTGTTTGTAACCATCACACCAAATTGGGCAAAGTCTTACCAAAGTCATATTTTGATTCAACATCTTAATTCAAAATGGCGTCTGGTGTCCAAAATATAGATGAAGACCATCTTTGGAACGCTAGTGCTGAGCTGGGAAGCAATACCTTAAGACTCACCCAAATCAGTGGGTGCAGTTTGGATCTGTGACACCAAATAAAGCAAAATCACACAAAACTGGAAGATGGTGTCTATGCAGATGTATTCACATCAGACCCTCCAGGTGTCCCTATTTTCCAGGGACGTCCCTGATTTAGAGAAGCCATCCCTGTTTCTGATTTGATCCCAGAATGTCCCGCTTTTCCTTAGGATGTCCGTATTTTCATTGGAGAAATGTTGGAGGGGATGGAGTTATCCCACTCCCGAGCTGTCTCAAGGCAATAATAATAATAATAATAATAATAATAATAATAATAATAATAATAATAATAATAAATTATTTATACCCCGCCCATCTGGCTGAGTTTCCCCAGCCACTCTGGGCAGCTCCCAATCAAGTGATTAAAAACAGTACAGCGTTAAATATTAAAAACTTCCCTGAACAGGGCTGCCTGTATAATGCAAGGCAATCCTGTATAATGAAGGTTTTTTATGTTTAATGTTTAATTGTGTTTTTATGTATGATGGAAGTTGTTTAGAGTGCTGGCGCAACCCAATAAGATGTGTGAGGTATAAATAGTAAAATCATTATGGAATGGGACATCCCTTTTTTCATTGTTGGAGGGGTGTGTCACACCAGTGCAATTTGCAATATTTTCAAATGTTGGAGGGTGTGTCACACCAGTGCAATTTGTTTGTTTGTTTGTTTGTTTGTTTATACACATCTTTATTTATTGCATTAGCCGTGTGGCCATAGCATAATATACATTGAGATAACAACATAAAATAGGAGTGGGGAGGTAGAGGTAGATATCGTCCTGGGCGATTACTTAAACAAACAAACAAAAAAACTGTTGAGGCTGGAGGAGGACCGTTAAAGGGTCCTTCAGCTCCTCAGATATGTCCTAGTTCGATTGTCCTTGTACAATAAGGCTACTTGGGACTTCGTTCGGTTGTGCGGCGTATCGACTGCAGCTGTGGTGTTAAAGAAGACGTTGGTGCCGCTTTCCTCTTCATCACACTAAGCAGGAAGTTTGCTGTCATCTCGGTAATCCAACAATCGGAATCCTGCAGAAAGAGGGACACTATCCAAGGCTGGATTGGGAGATGAAGCTTATTCACTAGGGGGGTTAAAAACCGAGATCTTTCATCTGTCCAGTTGGGACAGAAGAGCATTACATGGTCCATAGTCTCCAGGGCCGTGTCATTACAAGAGCATGTTCTATTTGCAATGGGAACTCTGGAATAACGACCCGACAGAACTGCTGTAGGAAAACAGTTGAGACGGGCACAGGTAAAGGCCCTACGCTTAGCCTCCGAAGAAATTGTGAAGCAGTATAGAGGGATCCCTTCAGGGGGTGGAATAGCTAAGGCTAGGCCTGAACACGGTCCTCTTGCATAGGAAGCTGTGTTAGAAAAATCAAGTTGCTGTAGTTTCTTTTTAATTAGAGGTAGGGCCGCCGGGCTGATACACTCTAAGTTAAGGACAGTTTTACAGTTCAAATTGAGAAGAGAGCGGAATTTGAGGTTAATTGTAGTTTTCCAAGGAGAATTATGAATATCTCTTAGGATCAGATTGGAAAAACCACCTCTAATTCGAGCATCCGATGTTAGTAGGTGGAAGCTGTAGGAAATGGCTCGGCTCCATGCTCGTTTAACAACTGAGGACTGGGCGAACTCGAGTCATAAGGCTGCACCTGAGACACATCTCGGGACGCCAGAAAGAGATCTCAGAAACATATGAAGTGGGCGATCCAAGTTACCTGATATTGCTGTAGTCCATACTTCGCATCCATATAATAATTTTGGGACAACTTTGGCATTAAATATTTGAATTGCTGCTGGAAGATGTTTGCCGCCCTTCTGGTGGTAAAATCGGACAATGGCGTTAGAGGTCGTGGTTGCAGCAAGAAAAGCAGATTGTAGATGGGTGGTCCAGGAGAGATTATAAGTGAATATTACGCCTAGATATTTAAAGGCTTTTACCTTTTCTAAGTAGCCACCTGTGATCTTAAGCGGCTCCAATTTGAGTTTGCGGGAACGAGTGAAGTGGAGGACTTTTGATTTTTTATAATTAATATTAAGAGCTTCCGCCTTACAATAGGCGATAAATGCGTTAACTGCGTTTGCTAGATCCGCAGCTGTTCTGGATAAGATGACAGCATCATCAGCATAGAAAAGGGAAGCAACGGGGTGGCCTGCTAAGTGAGGAGGGTACTTCGATGCTAGCTTCAAAGTGGAAATTGCATCGTGAAGATAGAGATTAAACAATAAAGGGGCCAAGAGACAACCTTGTCGGACGCCCTTGGCCGTTGGAAATGGAGTAGTGAGGGAGCCGTTTGGACCACTTCGGACGCGAGCTGTGGTGTTTGAATAAAGGGAAATAATTAGGGAGAGGAGGTGCGAATCAATTCCCAGATGGGCAAGTTTGGACCATAATCTCTGCCTAGGAATGGAATCAAAGGCGGCCTCCAGGTCCATGAAAGCGGCAAATAGGTGGCCTTGCCTTGGAGCAGTGTATTTACTGGCAAGGTGATAGAGAGTTAGACAGTGGTCCATGGTTGACGCTGACTTTCGGAAACCAATCTGTTCCAGCGGTAAAATGTTCCTCTCCTGGACCCATGAGAGAAGTTCCTCCAATAAAACAGCGGCAAATATTTTCCCCGGGATGGATAATAAACTCATGGGGCGATAGTTCCTAGGGATGTTTGGCTGGCCGCCTTTGAAGATCGGATGTTTGTTTGTTTGTTGTGTGCGTGTGTCTGTATCCAAACAATAAAATCATAAAAAGTAATAAAAAATGTTAAAAGCAAAAAAGAAACTAAAAACAAACCTCCATAGGCCTGGCAAAATAGAAAAGGTTTCCACATGCTTTTAAAAGTTGGCACAAAAAATGGCCACTGAATCTCCATTGGTAGGGTGTTCCACAGGACTGGGCCAATGGCACTGCAGCCTCGAGTTCTTATTGTCAAACAAGCCCCAGCTACTCAGGGAATGACCAAAAACATTCCTGCAAATGATCTCAGTGAATGAGCTGGGAAATAAGGCTTCAGGCAATCCTTGGGGTACCCTGGGCCCACGTTCTCCAGGGCTTGAAAATAAACACAAGGAGAAAGCTTGATGGGGGATATCAGGCACAAGCATCTATCACCACCCGATTTTCAATCTGTTGCACCAAAAAATAGGCAAAGTCACACCAATGTCATATTTTAGTCTGCCACCTTGATTCAAAATGGTGCCCAGCATCCAAACATAGGTGTAGACTGCCGCCTGCATCTGATCTGACATGAGGCAGATTCCCATGTACATATCCTGCACTCCTGCAACACTCCAGGTGAGATTGGCCACACACACCAGGCCAAAGCTCTGCCAAACCTCCTTCTTTTGAGGAGATGTGTGTGGTGCTTGGAGGAGTTTAATAACAATGGCTGGCAGGCCATAGAGCTCTTTGGTCCTCATGCATACTGTTGCTACTGTACGGAAAGAGCTCTCCTAGCTTTGGGGGAAGCTGTTGTTCCTTGCAGTGACAATGACACTGCCTCTTCAATGAGGCTGTTTCTTTTCCAAGGTGCTAATCAAGTGAGATCAAGGCATTCTTTGCCACAGCTCTGTTGCTAAGTGATGATCACACTTTTGGGGCTCACCTTGCAAGACTTTGGAATTCAAACTATCATATTCTAACAACTGTGCCCAGGAAGAGGTACTCTGCACACAGTGTAAATTCCTTTGCAAATTTATCACATATGTTAACATTTCTCTTAATTTTTGCATCCTTGCTTCCTCTTCTTTTTCCTTTCCTTTCTAATGTTTCCACTCTGTGGATTTTGGGGGAGGTGGGGTGGGGGTGATTAAGCCATAATGCATTTAAAGAATGGTATAAATTAACTGAGGAGCTCTATTCAGGGTTGGCTCCAGGTTTGAATGGATCCACACTCAGCAAAGTGCCTACTGATAAGGCCCTTACTTCACGGTTTCCTCCTCCCCGCACCAGTATATTTGGCACAGTGTTCCATAATGAGGGATGCGGGCAGCGCTGTGGTCTAAACAACTGAGCCTTTTGGGCTTGCCAATTGCAAAGTCAGCAAATCCTCATGCGCTCCTGTTGCTCTTTCCCAGCTCCTGCCAACCTAGCAGTTCAAAAGCACACCAACGCAAGTACATAAATAGGTACCGCTGTGACGGGAAGCTAAATGGCATTTCTGTGCTCTCTGGTTTCCATCACAGTCCTCCATGTGCCAGAAACGGTTTAGTCATGTTGGCCACATGACCTGGAAAGCTGTCTGTGGACAAACACTGGCTCCCTTGGCTTGAAAGTAGAGATGAGCGCCACACCTCATAGTCCTTTACCTTTACCCACAATGAGGGTTTCTACATCTAGTGAATTGTGGAGAATTCATATAGATTATCCTGACTAATATCATACATATAATTAACTAGTGCATAATCTGACTGTCACAAGTTTATGAGTCTTCAAGGGCAGCCCCACACAGACCACACTGCAACAATCCAGCCGGGAAATTACCAGAGCATGGAGTACCATGGCCAAGTCATCTTTGTCCCAGAGGGGTCTCCAAACACTTGTCTAGCCAGTTTGAGAGAGATTCAAGTGATAGGCTGAAAAGAAACACTGAAATCATTGCATCATAATGTCCTATCAGCTGATGTGACAATATAATGTACCAGATAAACTGATGACTTGTACTTTGCAACTTCCTGACCAAAACATCCAGCTGAAGGGGGAAAATATCAATGGAGCATCTAGATTGGCAAGTACTCACCAAGAACTCTTCATACCCAAGTAGCTCCCATAAACATTCCGAACAAGACTATTAGATTTATTTATTTGATTTATTTACCGCCCTTCACCATAAGATCTCGCAGCAGTTTGCAAGATAAAAATGCATGGTAAAAGCAAAAATAAATAGTTAAAACAAAACAATAACATACCCCTCCCACAAACAAATTTAAAAGACAGTAGAATATTATTCAGACAATGGCCTGGATGAAAATGAATGTTTTTGCCTGATGCCTAAAGATATATATCGAAGGTGCCAGATGACCCTCCCTGGGGAGAACACTCCACAAATTGGGAGCCACTGCAGAAAAGGCCCATTCCTGTGTTGGCACCCTCCAGACCGCTTGTGGAGGAGGCACACGAAGAAGGACCTCAGATTATGAATGCAGAGTCTGAGTCGGTTCATATCCTCTCTCTTGACTTTCACTTATTGCTAAGTATCGATTCTCAGAACAATTTAGCTAATCATTCACCACCTCACAACTTATGGCCAGTGTAGGATTAAACCTTCTGGAGGCCCCCAGGCAGTCAAAATCTCAGGGACCCCCTCATAGTGATGTAGGTTTCTGAGTCAAATTCTTTCAAGATCAAGTCATTATTATTTGGATCCATTGTCACAGGAACCCTAAAAGGCGTGGGGGCCCATAGGTCAGCGCCTACTCTGCCTATTTGTTAATCTGGCACTGGCTATGGCTTGCCACATGCTTCCATAGTTTCACATGAAATTTTGGCTTCAACGCATGCTAGGAAGCAAGTTTCCCCAAAGCATTTTTAAAGACTACTGAACATGAACTGGGTTCGCTTCCCTGCTCCTCCACATGCAGCTGCTGGGTGACCTTGGGCCAGTCACACTTCTGTGAAGTCTCTCAGCCCCACTCACCTCACAGAGTGTTTGTTGTGGGGGAGGAAGGGAAAGGAGAATGTTAGCCGCTTTGAGACTCCTGAAGGGGAGTGATAAAGCGGGATATCAAATCCAAACTCTTCTTCTTCTTCTGTGCATATGGGACCCAATCCAGCACTTTTCAGTCTCATTGATTCTAATGAAAATATTAGAATACGCTTCCATTCAAACCCTTGCTTTGTTCAAAGTGCTTAACTTTAAAGGCAGCATTACCTCAGAGAAATAATTTTGCTTCCCCATCCATTACAAACTTCCTCCTGGAGATGCAAGATTGTAGCTCAGTCTCTTTTGCATGTCAAACGTCCCAGTTTCAATGCATCTCCAGGCCAAATGATCTGGTAGCAGGTGATGGGGAAGATCATCTGCCTGAGATGCTGAGCAACCGCTGCCAGTCAGAGTAGACAACACTGAACCAGAAAAGACAATAGTCTAGCTTGGTTAAAGGTACATTCTAAGAGTATGTCTGTCCTTTTGAGGACAGAATTGTTTGTCTGAAGTAAACAAGCAACTACTTCACATGTGCCTACTCAACTGCCTCAGTGAACAGAATTGGCACTACAATGGTACCTTGGTACTCAAACTTAATCCATTCTGGGAGTCCGTTCCAAAACCAAAGCGTTCCAAAACCAAGGTACACTTTGCCATAGAAAGTAATTGAAAATGGATCAATCCATTCCAGACTTTTAAAAACAACCCCTAAAACATCAATTTAACATGACTTTTACTATATAATGAGGCCATTGATCCATAAAATGAAAGCAATAATCAATGTACTGTATTATAAAATAAATAAGACAGTATTGTAGATGATAAAAATTAAGATTAATTTTTTTTCTCACCTGCACTGATGTTAGTCATTGTCCGGATAGGCAGCTTTTATCCATTTCCACAGTCACACAATCAATCAATCAGTAGCTGAACTGGGTTCCACACAGTCACAAAAACAAATTAACCGAAAAAGCCTCAAAAACAAAAATGCAAAATAAATAGCAAAAATAAAAGCGCCAAATTTAATCCATTCCGGAAGTCCGTTTGACTTCCAAAATGTTTGAAAACCAAGGTGCAGCTTCTGATTGGTGCAGGAGCCCCAAAAACATTAGCCAAAAGCTGAATCAGATGTTCAGCTTCTGAAAAACCTTTGAAAACCGGAACACTTACTTCCAGGTTTTTGGCGTTTGGAAACCAAGGTGTTTGAGTACCAAGGTACCACTGTACTACTTTGGAACTCCTTGTCTATTGAAATCAAGCAAGCTCCTTCACTGTCCTCTTTTTGGCACCTCCTAAAAACATTCTTGTTTAGACAAGGCTACCCAGATGCTTAGTAAGTTGAGGCAATTTTAATCTACTTTAAGTATTTTATTACTTTATTATGTTTTATAGTTGTAATTTTTTTATTCAATTTATTGTTTTATATTTTTGTAAATTGCTTTGGTTTTTGTTTTTGTTTTTTACAATCAAGTGCGGAAAGATGTCAAGTCCCACAGGGCCCTAGTCTCTTGCGAGAGAGTGTTCCACCAGGCTGGGGCCAGTGCCTTTTGCCAGGGCCGAAAAGGCCCTGGCCCTGGCCCTGGTCAAGGCCAGTCTAACCTCCTTGGGGCCCGGGACCTCCAAGGTGTTATTATTTGCAGACCGTAAGGTCCTCCACGGGGGCATACCAGGAGAGGCAGTCCCGTATGTATGTCCTTAGGCTGTATAGGGCTTTAAAGGTTAAAACCAGCACCTTAAACCTAACCCTGTACTCCACCAGGAGCCAGTGCAGCTGGTGTAGCACTGGATGAATGTGATCCTGTGGCAAGGACCCCATAAGGAGCCTTGCCACGGCATTCTGCACCCATTGGAGTTTCTGGGTCAGCTTCATGGGCAGCCCCATGTTGAGTGAAATACAATAATAGAGCTTGGAGGTGACTGTCGCATGGATCACAGTGGCAAGATCAGGGTGGGAGAGGTAAGGGACCAGCTGCTTAGCATGACAAAGGTGGAAAAATGCCACCTTTGCTATGGCTGCAACCTGCACCTCCATAGAAAGAAAGGCGTCAAAGGTTACTCCCAGACTCTTGACAGAAGACGCTGGCACTAATTGCACCCCTGCAAGAGTTGGCCCCCAACTCCATGTTGCCCCTTCGCAGCCAGAGGACCTCTGTCTTCGAAGGATTTAACTTCAACCGACTCCCACACACCCATCTAGCCACAGCTTCCAAACAGCTGGTCAATGTGTCTGGGGCTGTCAGGATGGCCATCCATCAACAGATAAAGTTGAGTACTGATGACAGCATAAGAGGGTGCATAAAGATGTTAAATTTAATTTACCATCCTCCAGTCCTTATGCTTTAAGGGAAGTGCTTACAACTCTGGAGATAAGCAAGCAAGGAAAAGAGAAGTTCCATATTACTGTGGTGCTTCTGTTTCCTTTTATATATATATCCATAAAGCTAGGTGTGTGTTTGGAAATTCAGGTAATATATTCATTGCCAGTCTTGCTTCATTCAGATATTACAGATAAACTGTGCATTAAACTGATTTGTGAAAGTAGAATAAACGTTATCGTGGAGATGAGCTCATGTGGCCTTTGTTCTAATTTCATGATGGTTCAAGGAGGGGAAATGGGGAGAGAGGGCAAAAGAAAAAAGGGTGGCACCCACGCCTGTCATGTGCCATCTAATAGGTTACCCCCAAGAAAGGACAGGAGAGAAATTTGATTAAGACCACATTTTCCCTAATTCATCCTTTTTGAAATAATAACCAACCAAAACTCATCCATCCTTCAAAATCAGCACTACTCCAAATTTTACAATACGGTTCTCCAACTGATTACAGTGGTACCTCGGGATGTGAACGGGATCTGTCCTGGAGCCTCCTTCGCATCCTGAACAGAACGTAAGACGCGACTGTGCTTGTGGCGTTTCACCACTTCCGCGTATGCGTGTGATGTCATTTTGACCATCTGCGCATGCGTGAGCGGCAAAACCCAGAAGTAACACACTTCGTTACTTCCAGGTCGCTGCGGAGCACAACCCCAAAATACTTATCCTGAAGCATATTTATCCTGAGGTATAACTGTAATGTGTAAAAGAAAGAAAAGCATATACTAAGGTGAAGGGTCACAGAGATGTATATATCGATGATAATGGCACAGTGTTTGTTGAGGAACATTGTTTTGTAAAAGTGTATATGTTAGGCAAAATGGGATAGAAAAGAATGTATATAGTAGGAGAAATTCACACTAAAATGATCAGTTTTCATGAGGACTTTTAAAAAATAACATTGCAAACTTATGAAGAACTGACCTTAAGACTGGGGAAATAAGAAACTGAGAGAAACCAAAACTGACAGATTTGGTCAAACCTCCTCCCAAGGCAAAAGCAGAGAAAATGAAACACAGCATTAGTGCTGGCCACATGCAAGAATTTCTAAATTGTGCATATGTCGCATTTCTAGATCCTGGTGTCCTTTTTCTGGATCCTAGCCTCCCACACTTGCCTCCCGTTATTCTACCAATAATTATCACATTTACATTGAAAAAATATATTCAGCAATATTTTATTGACTAGAAAAGATGTTGGCTATTCATAGGCAGAAGAAAAGTGTTGTCATGTTTCCACATTTTGGGATCCCCCCACCCTTTCTTCTGTCCCCAGCAATGATGATGAATTCTATGAAACCAAACCAGAAGAGTTTGTGGGTGATGTAGTGGAGACACAAATGAATGAAGACCCAGAAGGTGGTGAAAAAGAGGAGTATGTTGATGATGAAATGGACTCTGGCTCAGAACATCCCAATGGAAATGATGAGGAACAGCCTGCCACCGAAGAATACACATCCAAGGAAGCTATTAGTCCACAACAAATGACCCAGAAAGCATGTATGTTCCATAATCCCACCTGTTTATCAATAGACAGACTTGGGGGTCTACAAGAAGCACTTTGCATAGTTCCCTTCTCACTTGGTGGTGAAGCTGGGTAGCACAACACCTCCCTTCTCACCAAGTTAGTGAGAGGGGAAGCATTCCACAGAGCTGTGCCACCAGTTCCTCACAGCTCGTAAAGACAGGGGAAACTTGTAGCAAAGCTGGGCAGCAGAATGCTGTGCCACTCTGCCACCACAGAAGCCTCCCTTACCTGGGTTGCTTCTGTGGCAGTGGTGGGGCAGGATGCTGGCAGGAGTGCTGCTGCTTTCATTTCTGCCACCTGAGGCAGCTGCCTCACCTCGTCTCATGGGTTGGCTGGCTTGGGCCCACTCTGTGCCAAAAGATTATCAGTCTGCTACATTCATAGCAGGGCACATTTCTGCCGTCTCAGAGTCAGAGGTTTCTACACTACCACCCACAGATCTCCCTCTATTCTCCATCCATGGCAAGCAAGAGGCATTATGACAGTTCAGCCAGGCAAAGGCACTCAATGTGGATCAACGAGGGTGGATCAATGAATTGTTTCACCTAGGGGATCTCAAGGGCCTGATAGAGAGGATTGGAGGGGCCTGAGTTTCTCCACCTTTGTTTTAGATGCTCAAGCAAGCCATTTTCATTCAACCTCATTTTCCTCCCACCCCCAATCTTCAACATGTTCTAAACCAGTGATACCCAATTACCTAAATACTGTGGACCCCCTGTTTTTCAAAAGCCAAGCCATGGACCTCTACTTTTGAAAATGTTGATATCTATGTGTTGGTCTTCCAGGCCACGCTGCCATGCAAATCACACGATCTGTGTGACAGCACAGCACCCAAAATTGTGTGTGGGTTGCATGGACCCCCAGGGTCTACGGACCACCAATTGGGAACCACTGCTTTCAACATTCCATACATCATGTAGGGAAATTTATGTTCAATCCTGGTTGCATCATTTCAAATAAATATGTTTCTGCAGGCTTGGAGACTCCTCTACAGGTATTCATTAATCACTACGTTGACTGACTACATCTCTTTGCTCTGCTGATAGGAGGGACCACCAAGATGGCTATTATACAAAACAGGCGTAAGCTGCAACTAAATGTTGTAGTGTTTTCCAAAAGAAGTGTGTTCCTGTTCAGAGCTTCTGCAAGCCTGAACCAACAGCCTTCTGATGACATTCAGGCTTCTTTGAAGTGGGAGGGGAGTTTCTCCAGCAAGACACAGCCTCACAGAGCTCACCTATCTGTAAAGGCTTATTTCCCTAGTCATGTTCCTATGATTTCTTAGTCCTAGATTCCATTTTTGGTGAGCTGCCTCCAAAGTCCTTGATCAAGATCAAACTTCTGTTTCCAAAGCCTCCACATCCTCTACAAAGACCACAAACAAAGCCGTTGTTTTTCACTGAAGTAAGTTAACAATGATATATGTTCAAGATTTGTGTGGTGAATTTGTGGGATCAGAGATTTGCAAAGGATCAAGGTAAAGGGACCCCTGACCGTTAAGTCCAGTTGGGGACGACTCTGAGGTTGCAGTGCTCATCTTGCTTTACTGGCCAAAGGAGCCGGCGTACAGTTTCCAGGTCATGTGGCCAGCATGACTAAGCTGCTTCTGGCAAAACCAGAGCAGCACATGGAAACGCCGTTTACCTTCCCGCCGGAGCGGTACCTATTTATGTACTTGCACTTTGACGTGCTTTCGAACTGCTAGGTTGGCAGGAGCAGGGACTGAGCAACAGGAGCTCACCCCATTGCAGGGATTCAAACCACCAACCTTCTTTTCGGCAAGCCCTAGGCTCTGTGGATTAACCCACAGTGCCACCCGCGAAGGATACGTAAGTACAATTTTCAAACCCTTGGAGTTGCCCCTGTTTTAGAGTTTTAGCCTCCTTGTATGAGATCTGCAGGGGACACAGATAAATGAGAAACCAGAAGCAAGGAAGAAAGCTGTTTTATTTTCAGATGTGAGAAGAAATTTTGCATTGGATTACGTACTTGTTTTAAACAAGTTTAAAGAATTATGTTATGTATGTGTTATAATTTATTGCAACAGTGCGGCACCCAGGGCCAATTTTGGCTTGCCAGGGGTTCCAGTTTTTGCAAACATCATCTTGTCAATCAACTGACACCTGATCGGTAATGGCAGCTAATGAGCAGGAAGGTGTGGTTCAATTCTTTGTTGGCTGGCAACAATAGTTCCATGTGCTGTATGCAGCCAACACAGCAGGATTTAACCCTAATACTCATGAGCTAATGATTGGGCCCAGAGTGGCTTACAAATCAATAAAAATAACATACAGTGCTACCTCGGGTTACAGACGCTTCAGGTTACAGGCTCTGCTAAGCCAGAAATAGTACCTCGGGTTAAGAACTTTGCTTCAGGAGAACAGAAATCGCACGGTGGCGGCACAGTGCGATTAGCTAAAGTGGTGCCTCAGGTTAAGAACAGTTTCAGGTTAAGAACAGACCTCCAGAACGAATTAAGTTCTTAACCTGAGGTACCACTGTAGTCACAACAGGAAAAGGAGATGGGGAGGGTGGGAGTAGGAAGGTCAGCTGGCTTTTGTTTTCTGTAAGTAAATCTTGGTGTAAGAATGTATCGCAGCCTCTTTTCTTCTGTTGTTAATTTTAAGGTTTCAGTCGCTGTTGAAGAAAGAAGACAGGATACCACCATAGATGCTCTTATAAAGGATGAGAAACAAGAAATTCTGAAAAGTCACTATGTTCGTATTGGGGGCATGCTGGTTATGCCTGTACCTGTAGATGGTCCACTCTTCACTGATGAGGAAAAGTGATTGGGAGTCAAGAGACCACCTAGAAAAGCAAGAGCTGCACAACTACATCTTAGATAATAAAGTCAAGAAATACCCAAAATGTTGTCCTCCCGCAAGCAGTATGTCAACACTCATAATTATTTGCTCAAAAATGTGACCACAAATCAGAGATAGCCCAGCCAACTTCACACGTATTGGGACATCATGGTTTCCTTGTATAGGAACAAGCCATCGTGAACTGTCGGCTCATACACTACATGCCCCCCTTTTCTTTCACATGCCAGAAAAGGGTTTGAAAGCTTCCACTTCTGGGTTTAAGCTAAACATGATATCTAACCTTAAGGAACTGTGATTTGTTCAAGCAGTGATTTAAGGACAAGACAGGATCTATAGTCACAGTGTAAACCTGGCTTATTGCCATTAGCCATAGTGCTATACTCTCCCACCTTCCTTGAGCAGTTAGAACTTCCAGCAGCAGTGCTTGCCCATGTTTGGCTTCCTTAGAGAGAAAAGGTCAATGGAGACTTAAGGTGTTTTGTAACATTTGGGTTTGTGTACAAATACACATGTAGAGTATAGATGGAGGCAGACAGCATAGGTGTCATGACCCTGGAGTCATGACCCTGGAGTCCAGAAGTGGCAGTACACTTAGTCAGAGGCCACAGTGTCACCCAGTAAGGAGTCAAGCTGGTGGTCAGGGAACCTGAGGTTAGCAAGGAGAAGCCCACTGAACCAGATGATACACCGCCAATAACTAAAGCCAAGACATTCATTGGTACCTTCCCCTGATCTCAGGGAACTGAGTACCACCCACAACCTTTCCAGGAGGTCATCAAATACTGCTATTTTTAGGCCAATGAGATGGCCTTTTAAGAGGCTCTAGGGGTCCAAAGAGGGATGGAGGTGATGAGAGGCGACCTGAAGTTAGAAGCTCAAAAGCCAGGTTCAGGTTCAGTGGTCCTCTAATCACCAACATCAGAACCAGAAACCTGGTCTAGCTCTGTAGCCAGTAACACTATAGCCAGTGTTTGCTGGTGCCTGGTAGAGCAGAAGGCAGAGAGGCCAATGGAAGGTGGAGGCAATGGCGGACTGAGCCAGCTAATTCTCATTTTGCCCTCATTCTCCTTCCTACAAAGGTATACGAGGACAACACTAAGACTAAGGAGGCGAAAATGAAAGTCAGGCCCACTCTTTTGACTAGAAGTAAGTCAGGGGGGACGCAGGTGGCACTGTGGGTTAAACCAAAGAGCCTAGGACTTGCCAATCAGAAGGTCGGCGGTTCGAATCCCCACAATGGCAGGGTGAGCTCCTGTTGCTTGGTCCCTGCTCCTGCCCACCTAGCAGTTCGAAAGCACGCTGTGATGGCCTGGGAATCTGATTCAGAATCTGAACCTGAGGAGTCCCAGCCTGCACAGGAGTCCCTGCCTCCAGGACCGGCTGAGCTGGGGCAGGGGCTTGAATCTGAAGGGCCTGCACCTGTGCCGGATCCTCAGGAGCAACCAGATGTATCCACTCTGACTCCGGAGGTGATTGAGGACCCATTGCCTGCAGGTGCGCCTCTCCCAGCCCTGTCAGGGGAAGGTGAAGCTGCCCCTGGGTCCAGTAACCCTCCAGCCTCTCCTGAGTTGCAGAGGCTCAGGGCAGAGAGGCGGAGGGAACTGGGTTCTCTCAGGAGGAGTGCTCGCTTTAAGGCCAGGAGAGGCGGGTCACCTGTGGGCCGGGACCGCCCCTGGCCTCAGAGGAGATAAAGGCCAGTCAGCCCAGTCCCAGGTTGCGGGAGCAACGACGGCGTTGGAAACCTGTTTCTGCCAGCACCCAGACCTGTTTTTCCAGAGTTCCCGACCACGCCCGGCTTCTTGCTTTGGACCCCGCTTCGCCCTTGGTGGACAGTCTCCAGACCCTTGGCCCAGGACCGGACTCTGACCATGCCTCACGGTAACACCCCCCCCCCCCAGAACCAGCATACACGCAGTGCAAGTACATAAATAGGTACCACTCCAGCGGGAAGGTAAATGGTGTTTCTGTGCCCTGCTCTGGTTAGCCAGAAGCGGCTTAGTCATGCTGGCCACATGACCCAGAAGCTGTATGCCGGCTCCCTCAGCCAGTAAAGTGAGATGAGGCCACAACCCCAGAGTCGTCCACAACTGGACCTAATGGTAAGGAGTCGCTTTACCTTTAAGTCGGGGGGGGGGGGCAGGAACTGGCTGAAGAAGAATCAAAGTTGGTAAGCCAGCCTCCACAGACTGTAATCTCTGACTCAGGTCCTAACCAATTCAATTACAGTGGTACCTCGCAAGACGAATGCCTCGCAAGACGAAAAACTCGCAAGACGAAAGAGTTTTTCGTTTTTTGAGTTGCTTCGCAAGACGAATTTCCCTATGGGCTTGCTTCGCAAGACGAAAACGTCTTGCAAGTTTGTTTCCTTTTTCTTAAAACCGCATTCCTATGGGAAACCGTGCTTCGCAAGACGAAAAATTCACAAGACGAAAAAACTCGCAGAATGAATTAATTTCGTCTTGCGAGGCACCACTGTATCTTCTAACCCCCTTCAGAACAAATAGCTCACTGGGAGCTCTCCATGGTGCTGTGACCACCAATCTATCTTTTGGCTTGGTTCTGTGGGCTCCTCTGCAGTAAAAAAAAAAGCAGGACAATAGTGCTCCCACAAATGAAGCTACTACCTTAAATCAAATCCCCAGAAATGCACTCCAGCACCAGAGCTAGGCATAATCCCTCACTTCTCTTCAAGGGACATTTAATAGGGATGAGAGCATGCTGGCAACTTGAGGGAATGCACGTGAAAGTCATAGGTGGGACCGGGTGTCCTGCTCTACAGCACAGCACAAGGAAAGGATCAAACTGAGTGTGAAGCTGGGTGGAGTTAGGCTGGAAACAAGTCAAAGTAAAGTTCAGGCAGGATTCTAGGAACACAGAACTGTTGAGCTGCTCCAGCAAGGAACAAGCTGAAACTGAGCCCTTTTATAACAGTAGGAGCAAACACAACCTGCACCTGTGATTCAAGCTGCTGTTTGACTGAAAGGGATAATCTGGGTATTCTGCAGTAGAGTGAGCAGACTTTGAGAGGCAGCAGTTGCCTTCATTAAGGCATCTTTATGGCCACCATGGGAAACAGGATATTGAACCTGAAGGAACTTTGTCTGATCCATCAGGCCAATTACTTTCCTACAACAGCCAGAGACCATCCACCTATGTAGCACAGCATAACCTTTTGGCAGTAACCCAACCACTTCCTATTCCTGTCATTCAACAGTTAAGACTTGCAGCAAGTCACCCAGGTCCAAAACCCATCTGCAGGATCCCATGACTTGAGGCAATGTGCTGTTAACCTTTGGAGAGCTGCAACAGATGTTCTACTAAACCACCACAGAATATCAAGACCAAGAGTCACAAGGAAAAAAGAGTGTAAGTAAAATTTAACTTGAACTACCTCTTAGCATGGTATCTGGGTTGTACCAAATGGAATCTCAACCTTCCCCTTCATTCATTTTCTCTATCTCTTTATGACATCAGCAGCAGCATCTCCTGCTCAGGCTTCTTCAGGATGACTTCACAATATGAATCTTCAACAAAAAGGGAAGGAAATGCCTGAAACAGAAAAATGAATTCCCCCGGTCTGGCTAGAAGGAACAAGCACGCGAGGTGAAATAATCTTGCACTTCGGGGCATCATTCTGAAATGTGGATAATCCTCTACATGGAAACACCAATAAAATCTAGACAAGGTGTCAGTCCACATGGAGTTTATTATTCCCATGTATAGTGCCCAGTTCAGTATACAAGTAAGATTATAAGGCCTGTTTAGGTGTTCAAAGAGCACAGGTGGATGTAAGGAGCACAGAGAGGTATGCATCGGCCTGGTTACTATGTCCTTGGAGGGTTTGAAAAAGTATTATTTGGGTGTTCAATTGAACATGCAGGGACTCCTCCCCACAACTGGAAAGCCCATGCAATTGGGATTCCCAATTGTGGGGAGGATTCTAAGCTCATTCAGATGAATACATAAACCAAAACCTGAAGCTGTAGCCAATGAGAATGTTATGGGTGGGTAGCATGCACATCACTAATCTTCTCTCAATGTCTTTTCAGGCAAAGGCATGCAAGGAACTGGAAAGTCCATTCAGAGGGAGCCAGTACCCACCACCTTCCAGCCAAAACTCACCATCTTCCAGCCAATGCCCAGAACATTCCAGCCAATGCCCAGAAGGTTCCAGCCAAGAGTTTAGAGCAGACACCCAAGGCAGACCAGCAGGTCAGGTAAGCCAAGTTATGTTCCAGCCCCAGGCACAGCTGTTAACAGGGTGTTTTGCACAGTCTCGCAAAACAACTCCAAGATCATTACCATCTCCACATTTCTGCCTGCAGGAGTAAATGAAAGGAGCAAGTATGCATTTGAAGGGTTGGATTAACAACAACAATAAGAACAACTATGACAATTACAGCAACAGGTCTACAGTGCCTAGGAAGGAGGGTTAACCCTTTCACCCATGTTGCAATCTCAGTGAAAATCCTCTCCACTCCAAAGCTCTAATCACTCTTAAGAGAATGCTGCCTTCAATGCCATTGGCAGCTTCCCATCTGGATTAAGTAGCAATTACAGGAGGTAAAACTTCAGAAGCACCACAGCAGTGGGTGAAGGGTTACCCTTCCTGTCTGCAGATCTTAGAACTGAATCTGATCACATGCCTCTTCTCACGGCTGTTCTTTTGCACATGCTTTGAAAAAATAATCATGCTAAATAGATTTGGGTGAATGGGGCTCTGCCTCCACCGGCTTCCTCTTTGTTCAAGGGGTGACTTTGACTGTCATAGACTCTGGTTCCACCTACTGTTAGGCTTTGTGCCTTCTCCCTGTCAGTCTTGATGGGCAGCAATTACCACTAAGGCTGATGGGAATTGTAGTCTAACATCTGGAGGCCACCATGTTTCCAATCCTTGGGTAGGTAATTATGCAAATTTATAGACTTTCCCACTGTATAAAGCCATTGAAGCAGTATATATGATCGAACAAAACAAAACACAAAAATGCAAGCTCTAAAAGCAATAAAATCAATTCAACAAGCTCTCAAAACAACGAAAGCATACCAGCAAACTCCAGAAAAAAAATCATCAGATGTAAAATTGATATTCCATAAGTGACTGGGTGCACTGCAGATAAAGCCTTCCTAAGCAAAAATTTCTTCAGTAGTTGACTAAACATTATCACGCTATGCACCTGTCTAGACAGACAGATAGAAAGAAAGAGATATTGTTTGCCTGTCTGCTAACACATTCAGGAGCTTGATGCTTTATAATATGTCTCTTCTGTACTATATATTTAAAGCATTATCATACCACTTTCAGCAATCATGCATTCCCCCAAAGAATCCTAGGAACTGTAATTTGCTAAGGATGCTAAGAGTTGTTAGGAGGCCCCTATTCCCTTCACACGGCTAAAGTTCTCTGAGTTCTCTGGGATAAGGAATTGACTGGTGAACAACTCTGAGAACAACAGTCCCCAAGAGTCTTCAGGGGAAGCTCAGCTGTTTAAAGTGGTATGCTACTGTGTTAAGAGTGCTAATGGGGCCAGGGTGGATTATCATCTAAAGAGTCAGGATACAGATAAAATAGAATGAGGTAAGGAAGATGCAGATCAGAAAGGTCAGGTACTAGCTCTTTCATACTGTTACAAGTGTAGTTGTTGCTGCAGGCACTTATGGGAGGAGAAGAACCAGATAGTATTTGATCTCAGCCAGGCCAATGAAAGAAACTTTGCTGTCTCACTCTGAAGTACAGTGGTACCTCGCGTTAAGAACTTAATTCATTCTGGAGGTCTGTTCTTAACCTGAAGCTGTTCTTAACCTGAAGCACCACTTTAGCTAATGGGGCCTCCCGCTGCTGCCCAATTTCTGTTCTCATCCTGAAGCAAAGTTCTTAACCCAAGGCAATATTTCTGAGTTAGTGGAGTCTGTAACCTGAAGCGTCTGTAACCCGAGTTACCGCTGTAGTCAGGAAAAATGGCTCTAATGGAGATAATTTAAAAAAACAAAACCAACCATCCTTTCTTGAGCAAAGCTGGTCCTGAATTGTTGTCAAAGTATAATCTGCCCAAGAAATGAAGAGGTTTTTTTTATAGATCATGGGTAGGCAAAATAAGGCCCGGGGGCCGGATCTGGCCCAGTCGCCTTCTAAATCCGGTGTGCGGGCAGTCCAGGAATCAGCGTGTTTTTACATGAGTAGAATGTGTCCTTTTATTTAAAATGCATCTCTGGGTTATTTGTGGGGCATAGGAATTCCTTCATTTATTTATTTTTTCAAAATATAGTCCAGCCCCCCCCACAAGGTGTGAGGGGCAGTGGACCGGCCCCCCTGATGAAAAAGTTTTTTGACCCCTGTAATAGATCTAGTAAAAGGTGCTTCACACATGACATTAGGGCACCAACGTTTTTGGGTTGTTGTTGCTTTTTTGGTGCAAGGATGGAGGAGCAATGCCCCATTCCCAATGCTTTTGTGCGACGACCCCCATCATCCATGATTATCATCCATGCTTTCTGAGAGAGTTGGAATCCAACAGCATTTGGAGCCCCCCCCCCCCCGTTTGAATGTGTAGAAGTATGTAAGGAGTGCAACAAGCAAGGACTCGTCCCCAGGACTGGAAAGCCCACACAATTGCGAATTATCAATTGTGGGGTGGATTCTCTTTCAGATGCACATGAAAATCCTCCTCCTCTGGACCTTCTGCTCAATGCTTGAGGCTGCTGGGAATGTTGAGGGGGTTGGGGCGAGCATGCACATCCCTAACCCTCTCTCAATGTCTTTTCAGTCAAACACCTGCAAACAACCAGAAAGTTCATTCAGAGGCAGCTAATACTCGCCACCTTCCAGCCAAGACTCACCATCTTCCAGCCAATGTCCAGAATGTTCCAGCCAATGCCAAACACCTTCCAGCCAAGAACTTAGAGCAGACATCCGAGGTAGACCAGCATGTCAGGTAATCCAAGTTATGATCCAGCCCCAATTACAGCTGTTAACAGGGCATAAATTCACAAAGCAATTCCAGGATCATTTCCTTCTCCCCCATCACATTCAGTTTGCTGCCCACCCCCCAATCTGCACCTTTACTTACAGAAAGTCATAGGGTGATTCTGGCTGTCATTGACTCTGGCGCCACCTACTGTTGGCCTCCATGCCTTCTGTCCTGCCAGTCCCAATAGGCAGCAATGACCACTGCCCCAAAGGATATGAACTCAGCTTCCTCAGCTTGTTTGCCTTGAACTGGGAAAGCCATTATGTTGCACATTTTGAGCTATGCACTGGATATAGAAATATTTGTCCTAAGAAAGAAGTGATGCTGGATTGAGACAAGTGGAGTTTCCAGATTTATTTATTTAAAAGGCAATGCATGTGCACTCATGTGCAACCTGCTCCCACCTGCAATCCATTCAGGGTCGGGCAGAAAAACTGATTTTGCAGGAACTACCTCAGGGATTTTTATTTTTATTTTATTTTTGAGCAGACCAGAACCAGAGCCAGGTACAAAATGGTGACTCATAGGGTGGAGTGAATTACCTGCATCACCCCATGGGACAGATGTTGGAGATGAGCTTCATAAACAGGCACACATTTAAAATGAGGCCCCTATCTGCACATTGCATTCAAAGCAGCATTCATACCACTTGAACCAGTCATTGGTTTCCTCAAAAGCCCCTAGGAACTGTGGTTTGTTTATATTAATAGTAACAATATTAATATTAAAGGGAGTGGATTGGAAATATTGTTATTGCTGCTTTCATAGTTTTCATCATATCTATCTATCTATCTATCTATCTATCTATCTATCCATCTCACAACTGGATCCATAGTTGCACCTGAAATTCTCCACCCTGTTTTTATCCAGTGCTATTGAAATGCGACATTTTCAGCGGGTTAGTAAAAGTGAATCCTGCACAAACTTCTCCCCACCCTTCCAGGGCCATGTGATTTATCATAATCAATGCTAACAAGCATCTGATTGGCCACCATTGAGAACAGCATGCTGGACTAGATGTGCCACTGGCCTGATCCTGCATACTCTTATTGTGGTCTTAGTAATGCAGAATAGGATCATCTGTATGCCAGAGGAAGCTTTGCAACTCAAATAATTGCTCCTACCTCTGTTTCAAGGATCCAGCTCATTACCCTCATCTCCTTGATGCAATATTAAGTTGCCACATTTTGCAGGTCTCCCACTCAAGCTTATTCAAAAGGCTTTCAACCACAGTTGTAATAAATCCTCTAAACAGTCCAGCTTATTCTTCAATTTTGTTTCTTTTCACTGGGCTAGGTCCATAAATTAGATCTTTCTCTTCCATGCCTGTTTTGGATGAATGGTTTAATTAACAAGGGAAGAAACGAAACAAGGCCACAAAAAGAGGGGGAAAAGACAGACGCCTTTTCAAATGTTTTAAAAGCTGTTGAGAAAAATCATTTCAAAGTTGTTGTTTTTTTTTGGGGGGGGAAGAATTATGAAAGTAACAAAAATCATTCTTCAGCTCTTTCTATCAGTTCCGTTGGTCCCACCAGAGTTGTAATCCTCCATCCTAACTTTGCTCCCCCACCCAAACAAAATATGCTGATGAATGCAGTGGAAATAAGAGAAGCTGAAAATGGGAAATTTAGTATTTTATTACAGGGGTTGGAAACCTCAGGCCTGGGGGATCAAATGTGGCCCTACAAGCATTTCTATTTGGCCCTTGAGACTCTCCTCAGGCCACACCCCTCACTGCCCCTTCTTCATACCTTCCTTGAGCATTTTTGCCTGGCTAGAATGCATCCTGGAACTCTGACATTGTCTCTTCCTTGCCTGGATGGTACAGAGAGAGAGGCCGGTAAGTGTGAAGAAAGCAGCCTATTGTACAGTGGCAAGATTCACATTTGTTGCTCCCTTTGGTCATTCCCACCACCAGCATGTGTCACCTGCAGGGTTGATGATGACAAAATGTTTCCTTTGCATTGAAAGAAGTTCCCTGCAGCTGTTTTATAACTATCTAACAGTACAACCTTGCCAGCATACATTATATATTAGCAAACCCTCCAAGTGTCCCTATTTTCCAGGGATGTCCCTGATTTAGAGAAGCCATCTTGGTTTCTGATTTGATCCCGGAATGTCCTGCTTTTCCTTAGGATGTCCCATAGGATTTTCATTGGAGAAATGTTGGAGGGTTTGGAGATACAGTATCCAAGCCCTGAAGGCAATTCTGTATAGTGAAGGGTTTTTTATGTTTTCTTTGGTTTTTATATATGTTGGAAGCTGCCCAGAGTGCTGGGCAACCCAACAAGATGTGTGTAGTATAAGTAGTAAAATTATCATTATGGAATGCGACGTCTATATTTTCATCAGAGAAATGTTGGAGGGTATGTATTAGGCCCCATCACCCTGTAACCACTTGAAGTCATCATGGACTTCCCCCAATGAATCCTGGGAACTGTAGTTTGTTAGGGTCTGAGGGTTGTTAGGAGACCCCTGTTCCCCTCATAGGGCTACAGTTTGCCAAGTGGTTTAACAGCCAGTCCCTCTTCCCAGGAAACTCTGGGGATTGTATGTAGCTCTGGGAGGGGAATATGGGTTTCCTAACAGCTGTCAGCACAGCTGGGGGTCGGGGGTCAGCTTCTTAGTCTCAGTGCTGCCACTAGCAAGGGGGAAGATGTAAGCAAAGTTTCAAGCACCAGATTAATTTCCTCCTGAGGAGAGAGCAAAAGAGACTTACGCTGCCTTGTAATATCCATTTACAAATATAAGATTGAGCGGGGGGCAGGGGGAGTGGCTATCAGAATAGATGGTGCTTATCTGTATCATAGTATCAGTTCCACAAAAGCAAACCATGTTGAAACTCCTCCTTTCAGCCAGCTGCAAATAAACAAATAAATCTCAGGGTTCCAGGCCCCAACCAATTGAGGCATGCTTGATAGCTAGCAGTAACCAATCATCAATGGCCATTTTAGAAAGCATCTTCTAGCTATCAGTGCTCCTTAAAAAAACCAAAAAAAAACACCCCAGCTTTAACTATCAGCTGAACAAATGCCTGGGGGGGGGGAATCTGTCCTCATTGCATGACCATAACATTATTAAATATTTCTCCAGCTAATAGTATCGCAGTAGTAAATATGAACCAGACCTTGCAGCCTTTAATTGTATTTTCATTTCAAATGGCCAATAGGTGCTTATTTTGTTTTCACTTATCTAAATGACTCATGCCTAGACACACTGATGTTCTGGAATATGTACACCAAATAAGTAATTTCTTCTCTATTCAACTTGCCGCAGGCTCCGAGGCATCTAAAGGAATTTTGCATACAACCAGGTCTTTAGAATAAATCCCACCTGACTTCTGTTTTGGTTACCAGGATGAGTGTTGAAACAGTAGATAATTAGGATGATGGGGGTGGGGGGTCGAGGTGGCAGACAGAATTCGTAAACTTCTACTACAGAAAAGAGACAATCTCACTGAACCTTTGTAGAGATAAGCACTCATTTATTTGACTTTTCATAGACATCTGAAGGTAACCCTGTTTCAGGAAGCTTTTAATGTTTGACGTTTTCTTGTGTTCTTTTATATTTTGTTGGAAGTCACTCAGATTGGCTGAGGTAACCCAGTCAGATGAGTGGGATATAAGAAATAAATTATAACAATATTATTGTTTAAGAACATAACTCAATCATTCTATATCTATTCAGTTCCCAAATGAAGGTCATTCTAAGGCAGGCTTCCTCAACCTTGGCCCTCCAGATGTTTTTGGCCTACAACTCCCATGATCCCTAGCTAGCAGGACCAGTGGTCAGGGATGCTGGGAATTGTAGTCTCAGAACATCTGGAGGGCCAAGGATGAGGAAGCCTGTTCTAAGGCATACACTTATCGCAGTTCAAAAGCATGCCAGTGCAAGTAGATAAATAGGTACCGCTGCAGCGGAAAGGTAAATGGCGTTTCCATGCCCTCTGGCTTCTGTCATGGTGTACCAGAAGCGGTTTAGTCATGCTGGCCACATGACCCAGAAAGCCGTCTGTAGACAAACTGCGGCTCCCTCAGCCTGAAAGCGAGGTGAGCACCACATCCCAAAGTTGAATTCCGCTGGACTTAACTGTCCAGGCCAGGGCTCCTTTACCTTAACCTTTTTACCTTGTACCTGTTAATAATAATAATATTTTAAAACTGAAAAAGGATAATGTATTTAGAATTGGTAAAACAGTCTATATGACAATGCCTCTCTCTGTTGTTGTTTTTCTCTTGTAGTAAATATAGAGGATCTCCACTTTATGAAAAATACATTCCAGGTATGAAGGTGAACATCAGAGAGTTTGCTTTGCAGGGCAGGGCACACACTTAAGAAATGTTCTTATTGTGTTATCTTGTAGGATAGAGAGGGAGTGGTAGAGAAATTCTGACTACAGTGGTACCTCGGGTTAAGTACTTAATTCGTTCCGGAGGTCCGTTCTTAACCTGAAACTGTTCTTAACCTGAAGCACTACTTTAGCTAATGGGGCCTCCTGCTGCAGCTGCGCCGCTGGAGCACGATTTCTGTTCTTATCCTGAAGCAAAGTTCTTAACCTGAAGCACTATTTCTGGGTTAGCGGAGTCTGTAACCTGAAGCGTATGTAACCTGAAGCGTATGTAACCCAAGGTACCACTGTATTTAGACGAGTACAGTGGTACCTCAGGTTAAGAACTTAATTCGTTCTGGAGGTCTGTTCTTAACCTGAAACTGTTCTTAACCTGAAGCACCACTTTATCTAATTGGGCCTCCTGCTGCCACTGCGCCGCTGGAGCATGATTTCTATTCTCATCCTGAAGCAAAGTTCTTAAGCCGAGGTAATATTTCTGGGTTAGCGGAGTCTGTAACCTGAAACGTATGTAACCTCAACCGTATGTAACCCGAGGTACCACTGTATTCCCCAATCCAGTGCCCTCCAGATCTTTTGGACTACATCTCCCATCTTCCCTGGAAATTAGCCCACTGATTTGGGCTGCTGCAAGTTGTAGTCCAACAGCATTGAGACCAGACTCATTAAGACACACAGCCCACCCTACCAATATCTCCAGCTGACTGTCAGCACTTGTATTTATTCTCAGGAGCCCAGTGAAGATTTATGGAAATAAGCTGTTTATTATTTCCCACTTGCAGTTTAGGGAAATGAATCTGGCATTTCCTCACAGCATTCAGTGAATATGGGATTTAAAGCAAAGGTGGGAAACTGTTTCAACCCAGCAGTAGGTGGAGCCAGACTCTCAGATCAATGCATCCAAACATACATATAACCTGAAAGATCATATCTTGCTAGACAGACCTGAACAGGTATATAACCTTCCCCATGAGAGCGTGGTGGCCAGAGGGGGTTGTTTTGTTGTTTTCATTACTAATGATTTATTTTTGCCTTACCTTGAATTCTTATCTTGTGAACCGCCCTGAGATTTTGCGATGAAGGGCGGAATATGTAAGTCTGATAAATAAATAAGAACAGGAACCATTCCCAAAATATTATGTTAGCTGCATTGTTTTATGCTTTCTGGGTGTCCCATGATCATATTATAAAGTAGCTGTATTCTGCATTATAAATCAAAACACTGCTAGGAATTGTTGCCTTCTGTTCTCCAATGCATTTCGTAGCAATAAAAAAATTCAGTGCGGCATGAGCAAACTCTTATTCAGAAAGTGTGGCCCAGAGAAGAAAGTTTGAGAAACACTGCAATAGAGGATTAGACAATTCAGGGTGAGAAAGCTACCAATGGCACTACTAGCCATTATGACTATGTTGCGCCTGCACGGTTGGAGGCAATATGCCTCTGAATGCCAGTTGCTCACAGTGCTAGTTCCTCACAAGTGGGGAGAGGGCTGCGGTGCTCAGGTCCTGCCTTTGGGCTCCACATAAGTTGGCCACTGTGAGAACAAGATGGTGGTCTAAATCACCATTGACCTGATTCAGTAGGGCTACTCTTATGCTGTCCTTTTAAGCATCTGTTAAGAACTGAACTCATAGGTGAATTCATAGAAACCACTCTTTACCATTGTGTTGTTGGGTTCCCCCCTTCCTCAAAGGCCTTTCTTATTTCTATCTATATTTCAGATATCGAGTGCTATAATGCCATACTAAAGCCACGAGTCAGCCTAAGGTTTCCTCTGGACTTTCCAAAGCCAGTACGACCTGGTACCAAAGCAAGATCAAGGCCTTCTGCTTTAAAGGTAAGCAGCATTCCTCCAGGCAATTAATAAGACAAGAATTTTTAATAAAGTACAATATCAGGAGGGGGAAATGCATTGAAATCAATAAAGACAAAACTCTATTTTAGTTTAGTATTCAAGTATTTTAGATGTTGTCAAAGCCATGTGGGTATGTGTCATATCTGCTACAACATAGTTGAGGAACCTTTGCTCTTATGGATGTTGTTGGACTACAACTCCTGTCATCCATGACCACTGACCATGCTGGCTAAGTCTGATAGGAGCAGGACCTGAAGGGCCAAGGGCCCCCAGCCATTAAGGCAGTGATCTACAAAAAACCCTGAAAGGTACAAAACAGACAACAGAATAGCATGGTGAAATTTGCTTACAGAGCCAGGAAGTTCAATATAAAATCCACCTGGCCTGTGACATTTCAATGTATATATTTCATATTCTGCAGACTGGATGTTTTGACATGTGCTTTTTTGTGAGAATGCACTGCATTGTGGGCATTGTAGTCCACAGTAGCTGTATAAAAATGGTTACAATTAAAACTACACTCACATTATATAAGCCCAGATGGGTTGTGTGCATCCTTTCAACCCTTAGCAATGGCCTTTCATGTTGGAGAAACTCAACAAAGATCCAAGCTGGTGAAGAGGACACCAGAAGGGTAACTTGCCACATTTTGAACTAAGTGAAGCAACACATACAGTATGTATTACAATCAAAAAGTCCAGAGCCAAAAATTCTCCCTTGGGCCTCCAATATATGAAAGTCTTCCTCCTTCCCTATAGTTCTTCTTGTGTGGGTCCAAGTCACATGAGATCACCAACCTTGCTGCCAGATTTATACATCACACACATGTCAACTGTGCCAATTCTCTAAGGACAGCTCTCGTTCTCCCCTTCCACTGATATAACACTGGCTTTTGGGGATGCTTTGTTAAAATATTGTTTGTGTGATTTGCTAGATAAAAACAGTGGTTAAATCCCTGTACCCCTGATCTATGGAAGTTAAATCTCTAAGTTGTGGAGATGGGTGCATCTTGCCCCTGATGTACATCTGTACTGATGCACACCCATAGGCAGTAAGGTGCCTTGTTCTGCAGTGTCTGCCACTTCTCATGCTGATGAAGCTCATTTTTATAACAGATTGTACAGCAGTTACGAGAGGTTTTTTGAAGCATATCTTTAGCCAAAAGAATAAAAGAATGAACATCTTGGTTTTCTTGAAGCCCCAGATGTGCCACTGCAAATTAATGAATGCAGTATAGCTTTGTGCAGCTAGAGTAGAGTTTTCTACCATGAGAAATGAAGGAGGTATGAGAGAGTTGGAGGGTCTGCAGCTGTCCATGGATTCTCTCCTTATCTCAATCCCACTCTCTCTATGTCACAATTACTAACGTGCAATTTGATTGTTGCCTTTCAGCGAGTTAACGTACCACTAGCACCTGCACATGTACAAGTAGACTTTAAGATCCCCACCACTGAACCACCCAAGCCAATTGCTCCAGGTGAATCTGATGAACCATCTCTAGAACCATCTCTAGAACCAAGCCAGAACCAAGCCTTAGAGAACTCCGAGAAAGCAGATCCAAGCAAGTCAGAGGAGAAAAAGAAATTCTGGCACAAGTTGCCCTGTTGGAAGAAAAAGAAGGCAGCTGTATCAGATACTAAGGAACATGCAGGTGATCATACCAAGGTAGATGCAGCTGATAATATAACAGTTACACCTGAAAATGAAGAAATATCACACCACAGCAGTGTATCAGCCCAGACCACTGTGGAATCACCATCACCACCACCACCACCACCAAAATCACCACCACCCATTTCCCCTTCAGCAACTAAACGTAGGAAAAGAATCAAAGATAAGAAAGATACCACACTGATGGTATCTCCATCAGACATAACCCCTCAAACATCTGCTGCGCCATCACCAAGTGATGATGGGGAACAGTCAAAATCACCCAAAGGGATTTTGAAATCATCAGTGGAAAAAATGCAGCCTGGAAAATCTGTTTCCATCCATACACCACAAGAGATAAACAGCACCAAGCCTCCTCCAAAGCATTCAATGACTCATTTTAGAAGTAAGGAAATTTCACCTGTGACTAATGACAGTTCAACCTCTGAGAGAACATCAGCCACTGATGAAACAGAGCTGAGTTCTGCAACTACCACATCGCTCAGATCTCAGAGGCGCACACCTTTGTTTGCCAGAGCTTTTAAGCCAACACTAAATGATGCCAGGAAACGTTTTGGAAAGGGAAAAGAAGAAGGCAAAGTTTCCACCGTTGCAGCTTCAGAAACACCTTTTCCTGAGTCTCACACTACTAATTCTGGAGATCAAGAAATTCCACCTCTGACATCTCAGCCCACAGTGCCCACATCACCACCTGGCATGGTGCCTCCTGATTCAGCGCCCAGATCACCACCCAGAAATTTGCCACCACCACCAGATCAATTGAACACAGAGGCAGCTTCTGCTCTCACTACCTCTCTCAGATCTCAGAAGCGGGCACGTATGTTTGCCAGAGCAAGTACACCATCCCAAAATGTTGCCACTACTCATTTCAGAAGTGAGGAAATGTCACCTACAGCTGACAGCAGCTTGCCTCGTCCAACACCTGAGAAAACACCACTCAAATCACCCACCACTTCTCCCAAAGATACTGAGAAATACACAGCGGTGCACAAATCTTTCTTCACCAGAATTCCAACAGGATCTCTGGCGGAGGTGAAAGCTGCACGCCTAGTAAGTTGTTTCTATTTTTCTTCGTATCTCATGAAAACATAAGTCAGAAATGTTGGTGTAATGAGGTCAAATAGTTGGTGTAAGGCAGTCAAATATTATACCATAGGGAAGAGGGAATATTGGGTGCACCACAATCAGAACTTCAATACAGGTAGTCTAAAGTTAAAAAAGCTGCAACATTGCTTGTAAATTACAAGTGTTCATTGGCCGAAGCATTAGAAAACAGGAGTGAATGTAATCATACTGAGCAAACTAGTAGAATCCTACCTATCTTGCTCATTCTTACATCTGACATTCTTGTGAAATAGCTTAGTTATATAGAGGTTTCCTCAGAGAGACACTCCAGCATGAAATGGCTGAAACAGGAGTTTGTTTCTATGGATGCAATGAAGGGATTGAGAACCTCAAGCCTGAAATGGCAATGTGCGCACACCCCTTCAGCCTCTCTATCTGGCCCTCAGGATTTTCCCTAAGCCACACTCTGCAACTGTGCTGCTGTGTACCCTCCTTAAGTCATTTTGCCTGGCTAGACTACATCCTTGAACTCTGATGATGCCTTGATACACAACCCACAATGAGGACATGTGATTGGACGTTTGGTTCTTTAGTGTCAAAGCACTCAACTACATCAGCTTCTAAGGTGCAAAAAATATATGCACTGCTCCTGCTAAATAGCTAGCGAGGCATCTCCTTCTTCAGGCTTGTGCTCTGACCCAGATATCTGGAGCAACTATGCAAACATGCCCCTTTCAGCACACATACTACCCACTGTTGTGATGCCAGCAGCTGGTGACCTCCTGTACTGCAGCTCCAGCTGCTCCTGTCCCTTTAAACCCCACCTTGTCCTTGGAGACAGCAAGGGAAGAAGCAGAGGAGATTCTAATGGCCTAGCTCTCTCTGCATCTGTCTCTGTGCCTTCCTGTAACTCTTCCCTGCCTCTTTTTCTCCCATTTCTGACTCTTCTTTTTCCCTCTGCTGCATGGGTGGTACAGAACCCCACAAATCACTGGCCTGTTCCCCTTGATCATCCTCCTGGTCCCCTGGCTCCTCTGCCCACCCTTTGGACTCCTGCCTGTACCTGGCATGCTTCTTGCTTGTCTGGGTGGAGAACAGAGATGGGTGCATGAGTACGTTTAGACTAGTAGACAAAGGTAACATTCACTTTTTTCTCTCCTCTGCCCACTTTTGTTTCTGGCCCCATCTACTACCTGAAAGTGGCCCTCCGAAGGCACTACTCGCAGATAACTGTGTGCAGAAATGCATTCTTGTATGTGTATAAGGTGGCAAAACTTGCATTTTTCTTTCTGCAGAATAATTTATAAATCTTCTTGTTGTTATTAATTCCATTCTCATGCCTTCTATCTTCCTCATTCCAGCCTGGAGCAAAATGGGTTCAAAAATTCCTTTAATAAAAAGAAAGGAGGAATGATTTTTTCAGTTCTACCACAACACTTCTCTGGGGATTCTTTATGCAGCAGCTGGTATCAAGGAATAGCTCTTCCTTTTATTAAAAGCTAACAAATAAAACATATCCACCAACAACCTGTGAGTAGTGAGTTTATTGGCATAACTTGGTAATTGCCTTGTTCATGCTCAGTCTGTAGAGCATGAGACTCTTAATTTCAGGGTCGTGGATTCACGCCCCACATTGGGCAAAAGATTGCAATATGCATTGCAAAGCGTTGGCCTAGATGACCCTTGGGGTCACTTCCTACTCTAAGATTCTGCATCTGATACCAGAATCCTCAGAAGAAGACAGCCCAGAAGTTGCAGGACCATGGACAGCTCCAAGTATGCAGCTTGCTCTCACAAAGGTTAAGAGCAGACTGAGTCTTTAGAAAAACAACACGTTTGGTTCCTTGCCTTTTCCCAGCAGACATACCATATGAGGTTGGAGGTTACTGCTTTGTCATTTTGCCAGTTGCCACTGCAGCTTGCCAGGGCAGGGCAGGGTGGTGGTAAAGGCAGCCAGCTGCAACTTCAGATATTGGAATGTAGCTTTTGAGGTTTCCCCCCAAACCAGCCACTTCTGCACCATTCCCTGTGTACAGCATGTCTTTGTAGGAACTATGGTACAAATCACTTCATGCTCCCAAAGTGGATCCTTTGAATCAATGTGTCAGATGGAGAAATGCTAGTGTGAACTACCTTTCCCCTGGAATGCGGGTATCACATCATGGGCACTTCCTCATATTTTTCTCACTCTGATACAGTCTGCCAACTTAACAACACATTTCTCTGCGAGTTCTGGCTTTCTAGCAAAGACCACTCATTACAACGTGTACTAGAGCAGTACTCCAATTTGGCCAAGTACACCATCAGAACAGACTGACAGAAATGTGGTGTCAAGATAGGCATATAAGAAATAAATGCAGTGTGTCCATCCTGGCTTTGGGACAAATGTGACAATATAGCTTCAGCAGTTAATGTGATTGAACACATTTTTAGTCTTGGGAGAAGGTGGCGGTTGATTTAAATAACTCTAGCAATGCAGAAACCTGTTTATAAATCAAACTCAGGATTTCCCTCCATGATGTTTGGAAAGGATACCATCATCTTAAGAAACAGAGGCTAGATCCAGACACATCAAAAAAGCGATTCAGTTAAACACGTTGTAGACTTCATGAAGGGAAATCCCGTTGGTGAAAGACGGTAATCCACAGTGCCATCTGGTGTCACAGGGTTATAACACATATAAAGTGTTTTTGTTTTGTTTTATCTTTATCAATATGGCTATGGCATAGAATCAGTTTGTAATGAGGCCTGAAAGAGCAAAATGCAGTGGACTAGGAGACAATGCAAACATTCTTGAAATGCACACTATTTGGAACAGAGGTGGATGATGCCCCTTGGGACTAGTAGGGCAGGGGGACTAACAGTGATAGTCAGAGTCACCCCCCTGGTTGGTTTAAGGAAGGAGGCTGGCTGAGGGCAGACTGAGTTTGCTGGGCCAGTGCCTCATTCACACTAACGGACCAGTCCACACTGGCTGGGGGGGGGGGGGGACACACACGCAAAGTACATGTGTAAGATTATGCATGTTGTGAAATAAGTGGATAGGACAAAGTTTTTTCTACTCACCTTCCACACTGTGAAACAATGGAATTTGCTCCCATAATAGTCAGCAGCCAGGGCAGCTTTAGTGGGGAGAGGTAGACATTTTCATGGAGGGAAAGGCTGTGGGTTGCTGCTAGCCATGATGGCAAGGCCCTCTACCATTATTGTACTGAAAAGATTTTTTAAAGGGAGGCAGCAAGGGGTTGGAGCAACTCCCTTATGCACAACAGTTATAACATCTGGAGCTCTTTCATTTAGAAAATGTGTAAGTAGTTGTGTGGTGGGAGGAAAGACATGATAGAGGAGTAAAAAAAGTAACCATGATGGGAGAAAGTGTATAGAGGGGTGTTCCCCCCCCCTCATAACACTAGATCTCTGTGGCATCCAATGAAGCAGAGTTTCAGAAGGTTCAGCAGGCTGCCTCATAATACGATCGAAAGTCTGGCAGTGCAAAGCCACCTCTGTCTTTAGTATCTATCAAAATTTTATACTTTATTCTTTACTTCCCCCCCTGCCAGACAAATCTTGAAATATCTCTTTGACATTCCCTAAAACAGCTAGTGCTATTTGTTACTGGTATTGTTTGGAACAAGAACAAATGTAAGATATTCATCTTTAAGGCTGAAATCCTTCCTAAAAATGATAGTTTCACCTTCCCCCATATTTCCAAATCTTTTTTAATGAGTTTCAGAAGATTCAGGGCAGACCAAAGGAAATACTTCACACAGTACATAGTTAAAGTATTAAATTCCCTCCTGCAAGATGCAGCTAGACACATTCATGGAGAATTAGGCTACAAATGACTAAAGGAAAAAAAGTTAAGGACCCCTGGATGGTTAAGTCCAGTCAAAGGCGACTCTGGGGTTGCGGCGCTCATCTCACTTTCAGGCCGAGGGAGCTGGCGCTTGTCCACAGACAGCTTTCTAGGTCATGTGACCAGCATGACTAAACCACTTCTGGAGCAACAGAATACCATGACGGAAACCAAAGTGCATGGAAACGCCGTTTACCAGTACCTATTTATCTACTTGCACTGGTATGCTTTTGAACTGCTAGGTTGGCAGGAGCTGGGACAGAGCAACAGGAGCTCACCCTGTCCCAGGCATTCAAACCGCTGACCTTCTGATCAGCAAGCCCAAGAGGCTTAGTGGTTTAGACCACAGCACCACCCACATCCCCTAAATGGCTACTAGCCATAGTGGGTATGCTCACCTTCCAGTGTTGGGGCAAGCATGTCTCTGAATACTGGTTTCTGGGGATCACAAGCAGGAAGAGTGCTCTTGCACTCATGTCCTCTTTGCAGGCTTCCCAGAGGCATCCATTTGTTTAGGAGGCTGGACTAGTTGAACAGGATGATGGACCAGAAGGGCCATTAGAATGATACAGCAGGGCTTGTATAAATAATGCTTGAATTGACTCATTGTTAATTTAAATTAAAATCCATGAGTATTTTTAAAAAAAAAAATGTGTATTTTTGAAGTAAGTGAAACAAAGGCCATTTACACATCCATGATGATGATGAAGATTTACTGTTATTTAAGCCTCATGGTGCAGTGGGTCTATGTATCTGGTTGTTAACCCGAAGGCTTGGGTTTCGAGCCACCCAGGGACAGCTGTGGTCAAGATTCCTACGTTGCAGGAGGTTGGACAAGATGACCCTCAGTGTCCCTTCCAATTCCACAATACTATGAAATCTATGAAAAGTCCTTTTTTATTATACCCCCCCTCCCCGTTGAAACCCTGCTCCGTACTTCATTGAGCTACCTTAAAAGAATTAAATACCCAACTGCCCAAGGCTCAGAATGTGTTTGTGGAAGTGATGCAAAGTAATAAATGCCAACAAATTCTTAAATATTAATTTGGCCTCCAGCACTTAACAGAGTGATTTGCATGAAAAAAATCTGAGACAAAGCTTGCATCAGTTTCGGTAAGGAATTTGCTAGGAACTTCCAGCCACTACAAATCTTTCAAAAGATGCTAGTTTGAAGTTCTATAACAGTATACTTCAATTCAGTCATGACCTCCCGCTTGACACATTAAAAAAAAAAAAACTTCCAAAGAGAAATTTGGTAATTTCCTGGGAAATCATGAAAGTTTAACAAATTACTACAGAGCTTATTCCTGATTTTTGTATATGATAATTTAGAGAATAAATGATGGATATAAGGCTGCAGTTGAACCTCTGTTTTTTCCACACAGAAGCACTTTTAAAAGTTAGGTCACATCTGTACTATGCATTTAAACCATCAGTTTTGGCTCCTCCAAAGAATCCTTGGAACTTTAAGGGCACTGAGAGTTGTTGTTAGGAGACTCCTAATCCCTCTTCCAAGGGACCTCTTGAGGTTGTAGCTCTGGAGAGCAACAGGGGTCTCCTAAAGCTATGGTTTTCCCAGTAGTGATGTATGGAAGTGAGAGCTGGACCATAAAGAAGGCTGATCACTGAAGAATTGATGCTTTTGAATTATGGTGCTGGAGGAGACTCTGGAGAGTCCCATGGACTGCAAGAAGATCAAACCTATCCATTCTGAAGGAAATGAGCCCTGAGTGCTCACTGGAAGGACAGATCCTGAAGCTGAGGCTCCAATACTTTGGCCACCTCATGAGAAGAGAAGACTCCCTGGAAAAGACCCTGATGTTGGGGAAGATGGAGGGCACAAGGAGAAGGGGACGACAGAGGACAAGATGGTTGGATAGTGTTCTTGAAGCTACAAACATGAGTCTGACCAAACTGCGGGAGGCAGTGGAAGACAGGGGTGCCTGGCGTGCTCTGGTCCATGGGGTCATGAAGAGTTGGACACGACTAAACAACAACAACAACTCTCCGCACCTTTATAATTCCCAGGATTATTTCGGGGAAGTCATCACTGTCAAAGTGGTATAATAGTACTTTAAAGAAATGATAGGGATATGGCCTTAGACTGTATTGTAGTAAGGAACAGCAAATTTTCTTTTTATGCGGTGGTTGCCTCTTTCTGCCTTATAGTACGATCCACCACTGGCAAAGCATGAATCACCTTTACTTGTGTAACACATGAAAGGTAATAATCTCCCTCCTCAAATAGCTAGCCATACAAGGAGGCAGGAGCAGGGATGTGGCCGAATCGTCCATGTTCACTGCCTCTTTGCAGCTTCGGCAGTTAGCAGCAAAGCAGCTTCAGCAGCTGCAATGCTAAGCCTCATTTTCTAACAGGAAAAAGTATCTGAATCTTTCCTCATCCTTCATTTTGGAGGGGTGGGGTTGGGATAAGTGTCTTTCACCCCTCCCTCAGTGGTGTTTTCCCATTGTTTGAGAACTACTGATTAAAAGGGTATAGAAACTCAGGAGTGCGACTTAAAATAAGGTTACCAGAGTGGCTTGCAGCAATCAGTAATAGAAAAGTTCCTGCCCTCAAGCATACAGTCCAAAAAGGCAAGGCACAAAAGAAAAAGGGTTTCGAAGGCAGGAAGAACAGTGCAAACCCGGACACTGCTTCTCACTAGCTAACTTATTGTAAGTCTTCTTTCCAATAGGATTTGGTGGAAACAAGGCCATTGCTGGGGCTCCTTCATGGGCCAATGGATTATTTACCCCCATGCCATGATGACCTTTCTGGGAGACAGGGGAACAGCTTTCCAGTGGCCCTTGGTCCCCTGGCTGAGACCAGAGCATGCTGTCCTTCAGCTCTGCAGTCCTAGGACAACTGTACCATTGGACTCTGCTAGTTTGCTAGGGGAGGGGAGGGGAAACCAAACTCCCTGTATAGGAACACAGGAATCTGCTTTATCAGTTCATCTAACTCTGTATTATCTACATTGGCAAGCAGTGTTTCACCAGATTTTCAATCAGGGGATATTCCAAGCACTGTCTGCCTGAGAATGAACCTTTTGTGTGCAAAGCAGATGTTATTCCATTGAGCTATGACACACCTTTAAGAGAAGCTGCTGGTCCTCTGGCCAATGGATGGGGGCAGGAGAGTCTCCCCTTTGCAATAAAGCTGCTTTTTCCCCCCTTGGAGGAAGTGGTTGCAGCCTCCCAACCACCTTTAGGTACTAGGTTATGACACAGTCCATAGTGGGATGACCAGAAAATGTAGCTCACATGGCTAAAGTGCGATCCTAAGCATACTTACCTGGGTGTAAACACACTGAACACAGTGGGACTTACTTTTTAGCAAACATTCCTAGGATTGCATTGTGTGTCAACTCTTTAAAACTGATGGAAAGAGGTTACATTTTTAATTGAAAAAGATGGAATTTTATTACATTTTTGAAAACAAAGAAAAAGAAAGATGGTTAGTACCCAGTAACAGCAGTGTTTTCTCTTATGTAAACTTCTTTCAAAGCAGTTATTTCATTTGTATAACCATGTATGTTCAAAAAGGAAAGTAAAAAGGATATAACACATACACCCCCCCAGGGGATTGGTTTATTATTATTATTATTATTATTATTATTATTATTATTATTATTATTAGTATTATTAATGCTGCAATTAGCCACTGTAAACTGTTATATTTTTTATTTTCATGGAATCTTTACTTAAAACATTCATCTATTGTTTTTATTATTATTTTAAGTATCTGTTTGGTTTTGGAAAGATGTTGGCTGGCCCAGTTTCATACTGAAAATAAGAGTGAATAATCAAATGCTACTTTATATAATGCCCTAGGGACTAATCCTGCTCTAGTTAAAATAGAGCAAGAATCATATAGAATGGAGAATGGCTCCATCTTCTGACCAAAGAAAAGAGTATGAAGAGGGAAAATAGAGGGAAATTTCAGCATGAGCAAAAATGTAATGGGACAGTTTTCATATTATCTCTCTGGAATGGTTAATCTGATTTGGAGATCCACCTTGACTGGGGAGGGTTAGCCTCCATTGCTTCATACTATTGACAAAATGAGCCTACGTGAGCTTACTTGGAAGTAAATCTCAGTAGTTCAATGGGGCTTAGTTGATTGAAGAATTGTATTTCTATGATGCTTTCCATTCAAATGAATCCTAAAGCTGCTTACAAAGAATAAATAACAGTACCAGAACAGAACATCACAAATATATCATAAATCATATAATATAATTAACAAATCATCAGTTAAACAATTGCAATCTATAAAATACTATTAAAAAAACCAACAACTAAAGATAAAACAAAAATCACAATTACAGTATTAAAAAATCAGTGTAACGCTGCTTGTAATGCTGTTTTACATCATTTCCCTTCTCTGATTATCAGTCTCTTGTAAGTAAGGATTGCTGCCTAAGGGGTGGGGGGGGGTGGGAAACAGAGCCCCACCTTTTGGGAAGCTGCATTGTGTTGGGAAACTGGTAACTGTTCAGAACTGGGTAATCAAGAGCAAGGGCAGAAAGAAAACAGATCCAGATCTCCTGGTAGACATCTGGTTGATTTGCAGTCAATCATCAAGAGTTTCTGATTTTCCTGATTGATTGGCATCTTGTCCCTCTGAACCTCTGCATCTCCCGCCTGCAAATTAGGACAAGTAGTGAAGAAGAGCTGACACAGCTTAAGTTTAAGAGAGAGAAAATGCTTGAATCACTGCTGTGCCTATTTTAATAAATGTTTTAACCTTCCACCTTCTTCTGGCCAATGGAACTCAATGGAAGGCAGATTATACAGCAAACATTTAGAATAAAAATTAAAAGACAGTAAAAACACAATGTGGGGGGAAGAGCTTTGTTTGTCCATGGATCACTATTCCCTTTTGGGACAGTATACCAATGGTGGGTGTAGCTGGAGACAAAAGTAGGCAGAGCTCGACCAATTACACAAACACATAGGCACATACTCTCTTCCTTGCGCAGACACAAACATCCATTCATATTTCCTTCCATCCATTTCATACTCTTCCCCATCATTCTCCCACCTCCCCTCTTCCATCCCTAGCTGCCTCCCATCCTCACTGCACAGTTGAGCTTTTCACAAAGGCTTTTCAAAAGCCTAACTATTGCATTTGGGGAGGGGGGGGGATCTGTGTTATGGGCCAACATATAAATGACGTATCAATCAATCAGTAAGTTTATTGTGCTAGTCAAAGGCCATGACAAAAGCAAAAGCACAAACAGTTTCAGACTCAAATTATAAATCAAGGCATTGGCTGAAACAAACAGAATCATCAGCTCCTGGTGAGACTATAACCAGGGGTTCTCCACTGCTATATACAAAATGTATTTCGGATTTAGACCTCTGAATACCCCTTACAGTTCACAGCTATTTTGTCCAAATCCTTCTACCTAATCTCCTTAGCCACCAACACGAAAAGGGTCACACTATGTGTCACTAATGTGTTGGAATCACTCAGTAACCGCAGAATGCACTCAATTGTGGGATGATTGCTTCCTTGAACAAACAAAGGTTTAAAAAAGCTGGGGGCGTGTATAAGGGGCAGTATAACAAATAATGAATAATATCTTCCACCTCCAATTACCTGCATATACAAAATCTATCTGCGTATGGAATCTTTTTGTAACAACCAACCAACACTGCCGAGGGCATTGCTTGAAAGCACAACTCAATAAAGGTGGATATTAATGATACAGGCAGGGGTTTTGACAAATAACTGGCTCTAAAATGCTCCATTTTCAGTGCAGAGGAACATGGGGAGCATTAAGATGATTTAATTGCTTCTAAGTTCCTTGGTACGCAGGCTGAGACCCTACCTGCCTGTGGACTGTCTCGCCAGAGTGGTGCATGCTCTGGTTATCTCCCGCTTGGACTGCTGCAATGCACTCTATGTGGGGCTACCTTTGAAGATGACCCGGAAACTACAATTAATCCAGAAAGCAGCAGCTAGACTGGTGACTGGGAGTGGCTGCCGGGACCATATAACACCGGTCCTGAGAGATCTACATTGGCTCCCAGTACGTTTCCGAGCACAATTCAAAGTGTTGGTGTTGACCTTTAAAGCCCTAAACGGCTTGGCCCAGTATACCTCAAGGAGCGTCTCCACCCCCATCATTCAGCCCGGACACTGAGATCCAGCGCCGAGGGCCTTCTGGCGGTTCCCTCATTGTGAGAAGTGAGGTTACAGGGAACCAGACAGAGGGTCTTCTTGGTAGTGGCGCCCACCCTTGGTAGTGGCGCCCACTCCCATCAGATGTGAAGGAAATAAGCAGCTATCTTATCTTTAAAAGACATCTGAAGGTAGCCCTGTTTAGGGAAGTTTTCAATATTTAATGCTGTATTGTTTTTAACACTCGATTGGGAGCCGCCCAGAGTGGCTGGGGAAACTCGGCCAGATGAGTGGGGTATAAATAATAAATTACTGTATTATTATTATTATTATTATTATTATTATTATTATTATTATTATTCAGGAGTCTAAACAGTGATGCCAATGCTTTGAATGTTTAGTTTCCCCCAATGTATGTTTAAATTAATGAAATCATTTCATTAATTTAGGCCTCCTTCCATAATCTGCTTTCTTGTTCTTGAGCAGTTTCTTATAATCTGCTCTAGAATTACTCGGTTTTTCCATGGATTTTGCTACAGATTTCTTCTGGAAAGCCCTGTTAAACTTTGCCAGAACTTTCATAACATCTTTACATTGTGCATCAAGCCAGCTGTATTGAACCATCTTGGTATATTGTTTGAAGCTTTTGAATTTAATAACTTGGGTCTGGTGCAATTTGTGGGAAGGTGTCCACCAGAACTGACAATTCATTTTCAAAGCTCTTGCACAGAATCATCATACGAAAACTAGATAATATCTTTTGAGCATTATTGCTTCAATTGAGTGACCATTTCAATCTTTTCACACCCAAAAGCTCTACAGAAACACCTCCTGCCTGAGGAAGACATTTTATTAGGGGACCTAATAAAGGGAAGTGTTCACTTTCTGTTTGTTCTTGCACTTCAAATATTTTCACATAAGAAATTAATGAGGGTGGTACTCTAATATAATCAACAACACTTCTACTGTTTAGATAGCTAGAATAGATCAGTTGGTAGAGCATGAGTCTCTTAATCTCAGGATTGTGGGTTCCAGTTTCACCTTTAGCAAAATATTCCTGCATTGCAGGGAGTTGGACTTGATGGCCCTTGGGGTCCCTTCTAACTCTACAATTGTATGATTCTAACTATATGAAGAATGGGACGCGGGTGGCGCTGTGGGTTAAACCACTGAGCCTAGGGCTTGCCGATCAGAAGGTTGGCGGTTCGAATCCCCACAACGGGGTGAGCTCCCGTTGCTCAGTCCCTGCTCCTGCCAACCTAGCAGTTCAAAAGCATATCAAAGAGCAAATAGATAAATAGGTACTGCTCCAGCGGGAAGGTAAACGACGTTTCCGTGCACTGCTCTGATTCGCCAGAAGCGGCTTAGTCATGCTGGCCACATGACCCGGAAGCTGTACACTGGCTCCCTTGGCCAATAAAGCGAGATGAGTGCCGCAACACCAGAGTTGGCCACGAGTGGACCTGATGGTCAGGGGTCCCTTTACCTTTAACTAGATGAAAGAATGTAAACTGACCATCTGAGGGCTCGATGAAGAATGTTCAAATCATGAATAAAAACCCCATTCAGCAGTTTCATACACTGCGGATTGTATTTCTTGTCCAGGAAGTAGCTTGGTAAAAGAAAAATGCCCCCCAGCTTTAAACACAAGGGGAGTACGACTCCTTCTGAAGCCCTTCCTGCAAACAAAGTAAGTAAAGGGAGCTAAAACCACAAGAACACAAACACAGCCCTTCTGGATCAGATCAAAGACCCACCAAGTCCAGTAGCCAACTAGATGCCTTTGAGAAGCCCACAAGCAAGACCTGTGAGCAACAGCATTCTCCCCACTTGCTTTTCCCCAGCAACTGGCATTCAGAGGCATATTTCCTCCAACAGTGGAGACAGAGCACAGCCATTGACAGCCTAATCCACCATTTGCCTAACCCCTTTTAAAGCAATCCAAGTTGGGGGTCATTGCTACATCTCATGGTATTGTCAGAGAACTTATTGAAATTATAGCATGCAAATTGAAACGTGTGTTGGAAGGGTTTAGCAAGCGAAGGTTGGAATGTGAAGGTTGTTTTTGCAAGAGAACCATGAGAGAAGAACAAAGCAGCACGTAAGCAAGAGGAAGGAGATAAAGATGAAGGCCATTGCTATTTCAGAAGGCGGTTGAGCTATGCTGTGTGACTTAGCTGGCCAGAACAGTTGTTGTGTAGGAATGCTTAAAGTTTAACTATTGCTATGCTTTTTACATGAGGTGGTACTTTCTGCTCTAGGCGGTTAAATGGTGTCCATTGCAATGCTAAATAAACACCTTGCTTTGCTAACCTCTGGAGTCTGGATTTTATTGGCCATTCCGGCCCGAACCTGCAAGGTACTGACTACTGAAACCCAATATTTCCCCTTAGTAGAACATTCCATAGTTTAACTACATGCTCTGTGAGGAACTATTTATTTTTGTCTGTCCTGAACCTTCTAACAATCAGCTTTATTAGATGACCCCAGACACGAAAACTAGTGATCTTTCTCTTTTTAAAAACATTATGTGAGTCTTATTGCATATTTAAAATGGTTCTACACTTATCTGATTTTTAAAAAATGAAATTGCCATATACAAGTAACTTTATAAAGAAAGGAGAGCCCTTGCAAAAGGGTCTGTTTTTCATCTTGCATACTGTCATTGCAAGCAGGTTGGAGGTGCTTGACAAACAAGGAGTGGCACATTTTCCTGGTTCTGGTGTGCACTGATCTGCTTGCAGTTATGATTAAGAAGATGCACCCTTTGGAAGACCAGGAAGAAGTGCCATTGGAAGGAATTGATTTTGCATGGCAAGCAAGATAGGGCCCGTGAGCTATGGGTGCACCGTACACATTAGTTTTCATTTCTTTTCATTAACACAGCTGTGAAAATTGGCTTGGAATCTCTTTTACCTACAGTCCTTTAACATCGAGATATGGCATTGTTAGAGTGTTGTACTAGGACCCGAGAGGCCAGGGTTCAAATCCCCATTTGGCCATGAAGCTCACTGGGTAACCTAGGGCCAGTCATTGTGTTTTGAGGATAAAATAGTGAGTAGAACCACAGCGGGTGGCGCTGTGGGTTAAACCACAGAGTCTAGGACTTGCCAATCTGAAGGTCGGCAGTTCGAAGCCCCACGACGGGGTGAGCTCCCGTTGCTCGGTCCCTACTCCTGCCAACCTAGCAATTTGAAAGCACGTCATAGTGCAAGTAGATAAATAGGTACCGCTCCAGTGGGAAGGCAAACAGCATTTCCGTGCGCTGCTCTGGTTCACCAGAAGCGGCTTAGTCATGCTGGCCACATGACCCGGAAGCTGTACACCGGCTCCATCGGCCAATAAAGCAAGATGAGCACCGCAACCCCAGAGTCATCTGTGACTGAACCTAACGGTCAGGGGTCCCTTTACCTTTAGAACCATGTATGCCACCGTTCCTTGCAGGAAGGGGGGCATCTAAATGTACTGGTAATTTTAAAAATTGCTTTTTAAAGAAAAAAGCATGGCAATACCTGTGCAAAGTGAAAAGCTGCTTAGTACATATTTTTATAAACAGAACCAATGTGAGTTGGTGGCAAAATGACATCTGGAGGTTGTGATGTTACTTTTTTGAAAATCTTCATGGTTTTGAAATATTATTTTGACTTATTATTTGCCATGAAGCATAACTGTTACTGGCACTGCTCTTGAACAATAAACGAATCAAGGGCATTCTAGAGCGTTCACTTGGGGCAATGGTTCACATTTTAGTTTAAAAATACCAATTGCTGCCAATGTATCTTTGCTTCCACCTTTCTGCTTATTCAGGTGTTGCTCTCCCCCTTCCCTCCATCCCCTTCTATGTATGTCAAAGGGACTATTAATAGGCTTCAGAACTGCCAGAACAAGGACATCCAAATTTGATTCTCATGGGAGAGGAAATAACTGCTCCAGCTTGATGCAGATGGTGAGGTTTATTCCAATGCCACACATTGGGTTTTTGCAAAGTGTTGCAAAAGTGACTTTAAACACACACAGAAAGAGAGCAGTGTTCTAGATATAAACCAATGTGCACGTAATTCTGCAAGTCAAGGCTGGTCCAAGACATTTTTCTATCTGAAAGGACAAGACAACCCACCCCCACTTCTATATAGGAATTCACAAGGCCAATAATTGAATATTACTTCAAAACTGGCAATAATATGGTTTCCTCTACCATATCCAAGAGCAGCAGACTAAGGTGTGCAGAACACGTTGTGTGACAAATAAATTCTTATCTTCCAACCATGCACATCTGCAGGAACCCCCACACCCATCCCATGAACCATGGAACTTAAGAACATAAGAAGAGCCCTGCTGAATCAGGCCAGTGGCCCATCTAATCCAGCATCCTGATCTCACAGTGGTCAACCAGGTGTCCATGGGAAACCCACAAGCGGGACCTGAAGATAAGTGATTCTGTGCATAGCATCCAAGACACACATTCCATTTCCAAGAGGACTTATGCTAGTGCAATGGAACTCCCCCCCCCATGTGTGCCTTGCACGCCCCCAAGATCTGTTCTGCAGGGAAGGGGGAACCCTCATAACAAATTTAGAGGAACATGAGTGAGGGAGGAGAGGGAGGAGTTCCATTGTGCAAGGGGATGTCACTATGCTAACATAACTAGTTACCTAGAGCTGCACTAGATGCAACCACTAGCTTCCTTCCTTCCTTCCTTCCTTCCTTCCTTCCTTCCTTCCTTCCTTCCTTCCTTCCTTCTTTTTCAAGCAGGTTTCTAGCATTTGTAGAACCCAAGATACGAGACACAATGTACAGTATTCTTATTTTTTGTGAGGTTAGCCTGCTCCCCAATTTCAGTATTTTACTTTGTGTCCCCCCACTCCTTCCCCAGGGGGAAAAATCCTATGCACACTTGTGTCCAACACCTTGCAGCTGCTCCCTGCTTCCCAGCACCCACCATCTCAGACAGCTACTTCCTTATAGTAGGGCTGACCCTGCAAAAGATTCCATTGGCCTTCACATGATCCCCAACACCTGTGGAGGAAGGGCCAAAAGGCTGAGTGCATTCCTTAAAAAATAAATGAAAAAAAATAAAGGAGCCCCATTTAGTTGTTATAGAAAGAAGTGGGAATTCAAACAAATGAGTTCTAAATGGAAAGTTTTATTTCATTTCAATTGAAGCCCTCCTAGAACAGCCCATACAAGTCACAGAAGGGTTACAAGAGGATTGAAGAGAGCAAGAACACAGTGTCATTTTTAGATTACTTATAAAATGGTGACCCCTTGCTATGCCTTATTATTATTATTATTATTATTATTATTATTATTATTATTATTATTATTATTATTGAAATCTGATGACTTGGGAGTATTAAAATGCATAACCATTTCATGCCATCCAATAGGATGGAAAACATAGAACTTACAAGCAAAAGAACAACTGGATCTCCTATAGAAAGCAATAAGAAACATAAAGGATATGCCTCTTTTAAAACTCCTTCTAAAGTAGGAAATCTTTCTCTAATATATCTGCAGTATTGACTTTTTGATGCTTTCAAGGAATAGGGTAAACTCTGGATATATCTTCAATACCAAAGGTACAGGCAGCAGAATACTGGCTAGCCCCCCCCCCCTTGAAAATAATAGCAAATACAAACGGCACTAATGGAAACAAAATGAAATAGTTCCAAAGTTATGAAAAAGAACAAAAAGGAAACAAATAAAACATTCAATACTGAAAATAAACTGAGTAAACCCCCCCTCAAAAAAATACCATTGTACATCCCTATGTGAAAATGAGCAGTAAGCCAATGCACATATGCAGATGTCAGATCTCACAGGCATGTTCCAGATTCACATCTATCACTCACTCAGCATTTGCTGCGTTTGTCACAGGTGTTCTCCAAAAATTGGATCAGGGTCAAGTAGCCCACCTACTGCTACTGACACATGCAGGTGTGAACATGTACATGCAGCAGGTCTTCACACCAGTTCTTGTACACAAAAATGCTTCCACGTGGCCTGGAACCCTGAGTGTCTGGGGCTCCAGATCAGGAGGAAAAATCTTTGCACAATACATGAAAGCCCTGTCCTTGCAGAGGTTTGTACCATACATATAGAAAACAGTTGGGGTGGGGGCTATTTAGTGGGCATGTAGGGGCAAAGCCTAGTTCCCCTCTCATGTGTTGGGAGCATGCATTCTGAAGAGGGTCAAACATGGACTTGTTCCTCTTTACGTCAAGCATTCACACCCGTTAACATGAAGTTGCACTTGTTCCAGTCACCCTATTTTTGTAGCACTCAAACCCAGTGTTCTGTGCCTGGGGGGAAAGGAAACACTTTACATAGACAGACATTCACTGTGATTTGAGGTGCGTAAAGTAGGAGCCTGCTTCATGACTTTTCTCAGCCTCTGAGGCCCTTCCCAATGTTGCCAGAGTGATATTGGATGGTGGGGACGAGAGGATGGACTTTTTCCAGTGTGTATTTTGTTTACAGCATTTATACCCTGATCTTTAGCCAAGAAGGCTGTCAGTGTGGCTTCCAAAAATGTGTCCTAATAGGGATTGTACCCATATCTCTATACTATACTCATCTGCTGTTTTTACATGTATTTTATATTGCTGATTTTATACTTTGGCACCATCTTGAGTTGGAATGTGTCTTGAAAGACAGGGTATAAGTTTTATTATAAATATGTGTTGTCACAGGAAACTTATCAAATACTGCTGTACCTTAGTGAGGAACCACCACTACCTGATGAGCTTAAAGGGTTTGCTTTTTTAAAATTTTAAGTCCTTTGAAACTGTATAATTCCAGCACTAGTGCATCCGGCTAACTATAGGGGGGGGGGGAAGGGAATTAAATGACATCTCTCTCTCTCTCTCCTTTCTCCTCTCAGAAGCACGTATGAAGCCAATAGTGTGAATGACACTCTTCTTATGAAAAGGCTTACAGTCCCAAGAGAACCAGTACAGGTATATGCTATGATTAAGCCCTATAAGAATAAGTTAGGGCAGGGGTTGCCAACATTTTTTGCAGCACTGAGCACATTTGAAATTTTGAGAACATGCTCTGGACAGCAGTGACACCAGTTGCACAATGGTGCCACAGGGGTGTGGCATAAGGCAAAATAGCTGGTGTAGAGGCATGCCCTAACACAAAACATCTACCACATCTAAAAGAGCAGAAAAAATAGACCTTTGAAATCTGCTCTAGGGTTGTGGGACTTTATGGAGCACATTAGAGGAGGTGGGCATGGGAAGAGGAGGAAAGGGAAGTATTGTGTGAATGGAACTCTGATTGTGTAGACTTGGATTCAACTTTATGTTAGTAAGAACTGGTACTGGCAACATGCTCCCAGAATACGGCACCTATTCCTGTGTGACAAAAAATTTAAGAGGGCTGAAGAGAAGACGTAAATGTCAGCAATGCAGGCATTGGCACCATCTTTACCTTACTCTTACCTCTGAACACACACACACACACACACACACACACACACACACACACACACTATTCCACAGCATGTGTACAATCTTAGTGGAGCCTCTTACAATTGAGAGGAATTTAAGTTCAAGTAACTGTAGGAGCTTTGATGAAAAACTAAGAAGATTCAAAACTAAAAATGATCAAAATTGTTTCACTTGGCAAACCTTATGAGTGAGTGAGTGTGAGTGTGTGCATTATAAAATATATCTTGTACCCATGGACCCTTTTTAAAGATGCTCCTCACAAAATTTCAATGGAAGCAATAACAAAAACACAGATTTCTATGCTGTCTTTGGCATATGTCATGATTCAGAGAGAGAAAGCATACACTATCTTTAGCAGCATGGATGCAAGAACAACATACTATGTAATACAATACCGGCTACATCCTTAAGTAGAATGTAATACAACACAAACTTTAATGTCAATATATACAGAGCCTTAAAAGAAAACTTTTTTTTTAAAAAAAAGGAAGACAACCTGAACAAAATAAATACAATATGATACAAATCCACAATGTTTTGAGAAATGAATGATATAACGTTAACAACAGGGTTGAAGTGGGTAGGACTTTTTTGTGACTTTAAATCTGTAAGAAAATGCTGTACCCTCAAATAGCATGTATTTAAACACTGCATAATTTGCTGTCACATGATGCTTTTTCCAGGTTTTGAAATTCACAGCCAGGCACATGCCCAAACAGGTTCAAAAATGTAAACTAGGCAATGGTCTGGTTCCGACATAACATTGAAGACTACCTAGGTTAATTAACCATAGGTTCCCATTATGTCTGAAAGGGGGAAGCTATAGTTACAAAGCTCAGGATAAACCAAGAGCTTCAAACCTTGTTCCAATTTTAGGACCTATAGTTTACCACTTTAGATGTAAGAGGAAACTATGACTAACTCAAGTATGAAGAGGAAGGAAGCAAAGAAAGGGCAGTGAGGACAAGGCCCATGCATATCTTGGCTTTATACACAGAGTTGTGTTATGTCTGAATCAAACCATTCAGTGCAAGAATGCCAAAGTGCTTGGGACGGTGGAAGAATGCAGCATAAGTAAAAGTCAATTGCAACCACAGTTTTCCCACACCCCTTTTAATATGAACATTTCCATCCTAGAAAAGGGATACCGCATCTGCTCATTTCTTCAGCAACTTAACTCAACACAAATTTTCAGTTTAATAAAACTTTTCTGAAGAGGGTATTCAGGAACTATATCTGGAAGAACTGCCCATTTGTCATTTAAAACTGCATTTGACTTAAATTTGTTTTTTAAAATTCACCTATTAGTTTCAGCTACTCAGTATCTCTACTTCCATTGCAAGTCTATATTAACACAGATAACTAATTTTATAATTATCCTCTAGCAATACTGCAGAGTGGGAGCAACCATCCCTCAATCCTCATAGGAGACAAGGGGCTAAAAACCACTGAGACCTTTCCCTGTTTAAGTTGTGCTAAAATGAAGGCAACTCTGCAAGGACTCTAATGCATCTGCACAACAACTGCTATTAAGTTCAAAGGGTGTGCATAGTAGAGTTTTCTAGCGGGTTCACAAACTTAGCCACTGTGTAATTGGAAGACCCTTCCCTTGTTGTCTAACACAGATTGGGATCATACTGCCAAGTGCAGAATGAATACATATCTGTACAGGCACGACCACCACTTTCCACCAACAGGACTATTCTAAATATGGGTATAATTGGTTTGCCAAAAATATAGCTCCTATTGGATCACATACTAAAAGTAATCCCTGTATTTAATGCTAATGTATTTAAATTGTGTATTTACAACAAAATTAACTAGTGGCTTTTTAAAAATGACAAAGAGTGCCCATTTTTAATAGGGCAGATTCAACAAGTGCTATAATATAAAATCTGGGCTTTGAACACACACATAATTTGGTTTACTGAAGCCATCTTGAAGTCACACAGGTTATTTCTCTTTATATAATGCATCTGAATACAAGTGTGTGGATCCTTTGCTGCCCCATCAATTGACACAGCTGTGCCTGTAGACTTTTCATGCTATGCTACTGTGTACTTGCCAGGAAACTGTTTCTGGCTTCCTAGTTTTTCAGGGCTTCCTCCCTGTCCCAAAGGCAAGGTAGAAAATCAAAGAGGCTGTGTGCTGCAAGTTGCACCAGCATTACCCAATCTTTCAGGGTACCACTGCCCTAAAAGAAGATCATCCTAAGCAAGCAGCTTTGCCATAAAGATGTCAGTCACTGTTTTTTTCATGCAGTTTACCAAAGCAAGAGGCAAGAAAAGTGGGCCACAGCTTGGAGAAAGACAAATGTGATTAAACAATACACTGATTTTCCAACAGGTATTTGGGCATGGAGAGCCTCACAGAACCCAAACGATGGGCTGTGATATCATGATAAATAATTTTGTCACATATCTATGATTTCTTCAGGTGATTGAATTAAAGCAGCCTATGCACATGCACCCCAAAGATAATTTTTAAAATTTGTATTGCATTTTAATAATGTGCAATAATATTTCAAGATTCCACCTATATAATCAAATTGGAGGAGACAGTATGTTAATCACTCAGCAGTGGTGCTCTGAATGCAGTAGTCCTCACATTGGGAGCTCCAATTAAGCACAGGTAGATTTTTTAAGGAAAAATATTTCACAAGAAGCAACACTTTAGATGACAACTAGGACACAGTTGGTGATAGAAAACTCTATGGGGAGGGTGGGAATCTAATCACACAGGCACAATGGAGTCTCAGAGCACATAATCAAGACCATCCAACTGGGATTAGTTGACTCATAGAATGGTTACACTTACCCTCACAACAGCCAATTCACACTAGCCAGTGGTCCTCATGAATGCTTGCAAATATACAGGGCCACTTTTGAGCTTTTGGTTAGGAGATGCCATTTATATGAACAGACAGCTCCACACAGGGGGCTGTGTTGCAATTTCTACAATGACAGCAGCTCTAGAAATGGGGGTGCTGTAAGTGTGGATGTCGAAACATCCACACTTTCAGTTTGCCACACAGAGGTGGCAGTTCATTCAAATTTCATCTCCACATAGAGGTCCTTGTATAGATGCCACTACCTAGTGCAACCCAGCTCTTAGTGCAGTAAAATTCATTCTGATAGGTAAAAGTCAGGATGCTAATCCACTTTAGCATATGGCAACCTATGGTATGATCATTCATTGTAGGGCTATCACTGTGGATGTTCTGTATGTGCTGATGGCACACACACAGAAATAATTTAGTATCTTTCAAATTGCCTGTCATGAGTCTCTGAATAAGGCACTTCACTCTTTTAGCATTAAAAAAAAAAAGAAAACAGAACAGCTTTGCTTGAATCAAAGAAGTGGTCCATTTAGCATGGAACCCTATTCTGGTTTTATAAGGAAGTGCACACTAAATCCTATATTCCATCCCCTGGTATCCATTCTTCTGCCTTTTGGTGGTGAGGATGAAGGGCAACAATACATTTGGCTGGATGCCCTGATCCCCAATCCTAATTGACAGTGATGTTTCTAACTTCCATTACTGCTTTCCCTAGAGAGAATTATCCATGTCCTAGCCATCTTGCAGGAAAAACAAACAAAAGTCTGGTGGCACCATAAAAAGAAACACATTGTGGCAACTTGCATGGATCACAGTCCATAAAATAAGATGTAACATCACTTTTCAAATGTGCTCCACATTACTTTTGAGGGGGCGGGGAGGTTTAAGAGGGAGAATGCCAGTACCCAGGGCTTTTTTTCAGCCGGAACTCACTGCAACTCAGTTCTGGCACCTCTCAGGTGCGCTCCATTGCCATTAGAAGTGAACAAGGGAGGCATTCATGGTGAATTCTGGCATCTCTTTTTCTAGAGAAACAGCACTGTCAACGTCTAGTTTTCCTTTGCACAGAAGGCACTCTTGTCTTCTCCTACTCTATTATATTCTGTGCTTTATGCTATGTAAGCATAATTACAAACGTGAATAATTTTGTCCTAACAAACAATTCCATCTGCCACCCTCTTCTTTCAACATAGCTGGATGCTTCTATTACCTTACAGTCTCCCACAGATTTAGCTAATTTGGTATTACCAACAAACCAGCATTTGTTCATAGCAGCTAGCACAGAACAAGGAAGTTTTGAGCTCAAATCCCCATTCAACCATGGACCATGAGCCAGTCACTATTTCTCAGCTGGTTAATCTCACATGGTTTTTATGTTTCAACTCTTGTTCAAAGGATCTGTTGTGAAAGGTCCCTGCCCAGGACCCAGGAGAGAGTCATCCAGTCAGAATAGACAACACTGGGCTACGTTTGCTGACAAGGTATAAGGCAGTTATATAGATTTGGGGAAAGGGAAGGACACACCAAACACACTATCCAAAATTCTTTGTAAGAGTGGGACTTTAAACTGTAAAATGTTAAGTCACACTTTCACTGATGAAATAAATGAGGGATCTATAATCTTCTTTACTCATATAATTTTATGCTCATAAACTAGGGTATATTACTGTAATGATTTATTGAATTTAGAAACTGCATTCTATTTCAGGTGTTCAGCTCCAGCTGCCCTGTTATTCCCAACGGAAGCATCAACAAAAATGATATGATCTCCCAGCATATTTAACAATATGTAAATAGTTAAAACTAGTTATGTTCTTCATATTTAGTCACATGGAATGGAGTTTCTTTTCCCTGACTGCATTAGTGGTTATTTCAAGAACTCACAATAAAAAGGTGATCATATATTATCAACATGAGGGTTTTTATTGGAGGAAGGTTCCATCTGATCTCATCTTGCAACATCTCAGAAGCATATTCTGTGGCCAAATATTGTGAGATCATTATACAGTCTAGGCTAAGGCTTACTGAAATGTGCTTCTTTTAAAATTCACATCTTTGGGGTAAAATACACCAGTTTGTAAATCCAATGTGGGCTAACATGTTAAGCTGCTGACCTTATGCTTAAGATTGGTTATGGCCACAACAGCAAGAAATTGCAGACTTTTCTCTACTTTTTCCATTGAGACAAATTCTCCAGAACAGATTAAAAAAAAATATTTAGAACACATTTCAAAGTTTAGATCTGATCCAGGACTTCAACGGGCTTAAAATGGATATTCATCTTTGAAATGTTTATAAAGGGTCTGGAAAAAAGCTAATTTAATGTACTAATTTCCTACAGAAAGTATGAATAAATTTAAAAACATTATGAAATGTGAATATGTTGGGGTTTTTTAATTAAAAAAATCAGTATCTTATAATTCATGGTGAAATAACATCTAATGGTGGAAAGGGAATGAAACAAGAAGAGAACACAGTGGACTATCAAGGTAGCTTCAATTGCCTGTCAAGAGTAATAATGGTAATTCTATAGGTTCTTGCTCTGGAGGGCTTGTATTTAAAACCTCAGTGCAGAAACAATTATCAGCCCTTCTACAGTAAATGAAAGGGCACAGCCCATGTTTTGCAAATGTATACAGTACTGACAATGGAACACATCCCTTATCACAGAATGATAATATTGTTGGAGGGGGGCTCATCTAGATCACCTCACAGTCCTAGATATTCTATACCTAATTGTCTTATTCTATACCTAAAGCATACCCAAAATGCCTACTCACCCTTTTCTTCAAAGCCTCCGAGGATGGAGATGTCACATGTATGTTAAAAATACAGTAGGCTTTATCATTCTAACCACCAACACCTCACAGCAGTCTTACACAAAAGCACTCCCAGGCTGACCAATCCTACAGTTCTAGTGATGGCTTTCACACTACGATGAAGTGCAGGTTCATGGCTGATTCCCTTTGTACATTTTCTTCAGTTGCCTGTTACCAGGCATACTTGGGGCTTCCATTTTAGCGTACATGAGTTTTGCACCGGCACATCCTTTTCAGTTATCCTTATCTTGCTGTACCAATGAGTTAAGTGAATGGAGTCCATTGGTAAAGTGACCAATTTACAAAACTAGAGCACATAAGTTTGATTTTGTTTCGTTATTTTACAATAGGGCCAGATAGCAAAAATACTAAAACACTGACTATTTTCTTTCAATTTTAAATTTACAACTTGAGCAGTGTTGATGGTCCCCTAAACCATTTATTTATAAACTGGGAAAAACTATACAGTATTTAAAAGTATTAACATAATGCAACAGATCTTTGAAAAGGACCGTGTACAGAAAACTCTTCATGATCATTATGATGTACCCTGATGCTTTGTTTCAATGAATCACTGACACTTCCTGCAAAATGTGTGATGAATCCCACTGAACCTGTGGATATCTTCTTTTTCTTCAACAGAATTCAAGTAGTGTAGGAGGAACTTGTATATGCCTTTTAAATCACAGGCCAGGCAGATACAGAGCCACTTATTGAATTTTTTTCTCTTGCTCCACTTTGGTTAAGTGGCCCGGTGGAACTATAAGTCGGTTGATGTTAGCTTTTTCATGCTCCGTCGTTGAGCTAAGCTTGAAGCTGCAACAGGCTCCAACACAGGCTGAAATGTCTTGTTATTCAGTGCAGAATAGGTGGCAGCCATGGCACCCTAAAAGACAATGAAATTAAAATAGATACCCTCATGAAGAATAACAAAACCAAAACCCCAATTTCCCACAGGTATCAACAGATTAATTAGTTCCAGTTTTACCTTTACTAGATGAGGTGCATCTTGCCTGTTTAGCTGGTAATGTGGCAACTGGTCCCTACATGCTATCCACGAATGCTTAAGAACTTGCTCTGCAGTATATCGCTGATGTGGATCTACATGCAGCATATGAGATAGCAAATCCTAAAGCAAATTGGACAGATACAACTGTTACAACCAAATCTAAGCAGTGAGAGATTGGACCCTTTTGGTCTTATCAATCATATAATGACATTCAAGTGATCTTTCTTCTGAAGCAATTAACACTCATACAAAGAGAGAAGCCCAAATGAAAAAGAGCACCATGTGTGCATCAGAGCCCACATGAGTCTCTGAATTTTCCTCAGAGATTTAAACATACAGTAAATTCCAAAAAAGCAATAGAGCATGTTCTAAATTTTAATTTTGTATAAAACAGTCTCATGTTGCTTTATGTTGCTTTTGGCCAGCACTCATAACCCACTTAGGCATGCTGCAGATGTAATATTTCCATCTCTTACAGAGAACATTCTATGTGAACTATTAAAAGTTGCATTTCGTAAATTCAGTAGAATAGTTTCAGAAGTAGTAAATTATACATGTTATCGACTTTTAAATAATTATTGATCAAAGGTGCTATATGTGATGAATACATATACTGTTTGCATTTATTCTATCCTACGGGTGACATCAAATGTTAGTCATACACTGAGTGGAACCACTGATGTCAATTGCCTTACGTCCATTTATTTTAATAGGTCTATTCAAAGTTTGATTTAGTTTAATGTCACCCTATGCTTTTAACTGTGACCTTTCATACAGTTTTAAAATTCCACTGCTTACCTATAAATCTAAGCTAAACAAGAACTTCTGATTTCGGAGATGAGGTACAGTAAAAGTCTCAGACATCAAATGCCATAGGAAAACAGGATAATTGAATGTCAAAATAAATGGGCTCATAATTTACATACCATCTATTCATATATATAGAAATTTAATGAGTTTTTAAATAATTAAAGCTCATGCAACACAAATTCTACAACAGCAGCTTGGGTCTGAGTTTCGTAAATAACAAAACAGGTTGCTTTTTCTACCTCCAATAAATACCTTAGGAGCCAAAAGTGACAGAGACCAAAGTGATGCTTTCAGTTCTGCTTCAATACAAAATTACCTTTCAAATGTTTACAGAGAAAGGTCTTAAAGGTAAGTTTGCTGTTGATGTCATAGTTTGAATTATTGATCCTAGCCAAAAATGTTATTCTGATGTTTCACACAGTTACCTGTATTTTATAAATTATAAGATAAAATACATTTACACCTTTGCTGCGTCTGAAACAGTGTCCCAGTTGCCTCCACTTAAAGAAAAATTCCCACTGCCTATTCGTAACAGGATTTCCTCAGGGGTATCATTGGGACCATTGGCAAAAGGAGTATACCTGGGTTCCAATACAAAAGAACAAGATTAGAATAATACAATAATTTTAACAGACATCACTGAAGCCTATTGACTATGAGGTGTCAAATTTCATGTAGGATGGCACTTAGTTCACCTGTGCTAGACTATAGAGAAATAGCTACAGCCACATAAAAAAACAGTGTGGTATAGTGGTTAGTGTGCTGGACTAGGACCAGGGAGACCACTCAGAGATAAAGCTCACTGCATGATCTTGGCCAGTCACTATCTCTCAACCTAACCTACCTCACAGGCTTGTTGTGATGGTAAAACAGAGAGAGGGAGAAGTGTGCAGGTTTCAAGGCGGGAGTTGGGAGCAAGTCTGCAAAAACTTACAAGGTGTCTGTGAAGTTAACTCTTTATTCAAAGAAACAAAGAAGTGCAGGCCTAGCGATCATAGCAACTCTTCCCAGTAGGTCTTGCCCCAATTAGGCCGTTACGAGGACTGAAGGTCCCCACCTTCCACTGCTCTCTAAAGGTTCCTCCTCCCTTGGATCCTTCCCCAGGAACCTGAAGCTCCTTCATTTTGTCTCTCTTTGAAGAAGAGTAGAAGAGTTTGGATTTGATATCCCGCCTTTCACTCCCCTTCAGGAGTCTCAAAGCGGCTAACATTCTCCTTTCCCTTCCTCCCCCACAACAAACACTCTGTGAGGTGAGTGGGGCTGAGAGACTTCAAAGAAGTGTGACTGGCCCAAGGTCATCCAGCAGCTGCATGTGGAGGAGCGGAGACGCGAACCCGGTTACCCAGACTACGTGACTACCGCTCTTAACCACTACACCACACTGGCTCTTTGCTCTGCCCTATTCATCCCTCTTCATGTTCTGAGAGACCAGGGAGGAGGGGAGCTGGTCACAGCAGCAGGAGGAGACATATTGGCTTCTTCAGCAGCCTGTTTCCAATCTGCCTCTTGGTCCCCCTCCTCACCAGCCTATGCTTCTGCTTCTGGACTGCTCTCTGCCACAGTCTCTTCTTGCTCACTAAACCCTATTAGCTCTTCAGCTTCTGAAACCTCCTCTTCCCATTCTGCTCCCTCTTCTACTACTTATCATTGTCCTGCCACCCATCCCATGGCTCTGAGCCTTCTTCCCCTGGGGGACCCCCAGCTTGTGCCTCCCACCACTCTTCCTGCATCCAGCCAGTGCATGACAGTACAGCACCTTGAGTTCCTAGGAGAAAAGGTGGGCTATAAATGTAATAAAATAATAATAATAAAACATTCAGTGCAATGATTAAATGAAAAACACTTCTTACCCAGCCAACATTGTATAAAGAAGGACACCCAAGCTCCAGATATCACAAGCAGCATCATATCCCTGTCGCATGAGAACCTAATGAAATAGAGAAGAATAAACAGTTCAATTTTTCTGTCATAAAAAGACTGTAATTTGAAAGTCCCAACTAACAGCTTAAAGGAAAATCTCAAAAATATGCTAGTTACAATAGCTATGATTTCAGAAATGTTCTGGTTAAAGATGACAACAGTTAATATTGAAAATTGGTTTCTATGCATCTGCTTTAACAGTTAAAATAACAAAACGAATTGTTAACATATTTATTTTGCAAAGCTTTGTTAACTGCCTTGAGCTATGAGAACAGCTCTCTATAAATGTAATAAGTAAACAATTTGATAAAAAAGTAACAAAACAATTAACCTTTTGCAATTAGAAGATACAAGGCAAATAGATAATATAATGTAACTACTTTCTTGAGATGTCACAAGAGCATGTGCAAATAATATACAAGAAATTCAGCATACCTCTGGCGCTACAAAGTTGGCAGTGTAGCAGGGGGTTAAGAGAAGCCCATTCTCCCCCCGAAGTTGTTTTGCAAAACCAAAATCACAGATCCTGATGGAGTCAGCATTATTTGAGTCATCCATATATAAAATGTTACTGGGTTTAAGGTCTCGATGCACCACCTTAAAAATACACAAATGTTAAACTGAAAACTGAAAAAAGCAGGAAATGATAATTTGGAGCTTTTTCAATTTTTTGAAAAGAAAGAGACAAATACTTCAGATGCAGAATCAATACAACACGCATGTGGGCCCAATATGGGTGCTCTAATTAGATACTATTCATAGCATAAATGCAACTTAACCAGGCTGCTGATTTAGACTGCAATCTTAAGAACACGGGATAAGGAATAAACCCTATTGTGATTGATGAAATTTATTTTTGAGTAAGCATGCTTTCATTAATTTTTTTTAAGAACTGATGCTTGCTTTTCCATCATGAAAGCAGATCCAGATTTTAGTCACTAGTGGAAAAAAAAGAAAAACGACACATTTTTCTTTTGCCTACAGATTTCAGAATTACTATTGTAAATTTACTTTTACGTTATTGCTTACCTAATCAAACTCTTGAACACAATATCCTACAGTCCTGTTTACTATGTAGAGTACTGCCTAGTTTAAAGTTACTCCACAATATTAACAACATATTAGAATGTATACGAATGTAATTACTATACTATACTATATTATATTATATTATACTATACTATACAATAATCAAAATGGACATAACTTACTCCTTGACAATGAAGGTAGTCAACTGTTTTAGTGATCGTAAACAATACAGCACTTGCTTCCCGTTCTGAGAAATACTTTTGTCTGAGTATACGATCCAGTAGTTCACCTCCCTTCATTAATTCAGTGACAAGGTAGATATATTTACCATCATCATACACCTGCGGAAATTAAATGCATATGAATAATGTAAATATTCCTAGGCACCTGATTACTTGAGAAAAGTGAATCAGAGTCATATAATATATTCAACTAAGTTTAACTCAGCATAGACCTACTAAAGTTCATATCCCTAACAGAGTCATAATAAAAAAAATTCTTCCAGTAGCACCTTAAAGACCAACTAAGTTAGTTCTTGGTATGAGCTTTCGTGTGCATGCACACTTCTTCAGATCTGAAGAAGTGTATCTGAAGAAGTGTGCATGCACACGAAAGCTCATACCAAGAACTAACTTAGTTGGTCTTTAAGGTGCTACTGGAAGAAATTTTTTTATTTTGACTATGGCAGACCAACACGGCTACCTATCTACTACTAACAGAGTCATGCTTATTAATTTCAATGTATCTACTCTGAGTAAAATGACCAAAAAAAATCTGAATTACAAAGTCAAATTCCAGTATAGGAAGGGCATCCCTTCCCTGGCAGGAAACAGGATCATGCAGCCCAGGCAGCAGGATTTAATCTCCACTCAGCACCAGATGAGCAGAGACAGAAGATCAGCCCAAGACTAGAGGATTTAAAAGGGAAAGGGGAGACTTTCAAAGGCTTTTGCAAGGCTCCTCTGCTTCCAAATACCAAATTGTGTGCCAAACTTTCAGGCAGCATTTTGCAAGCAAAGGCAGGGTGCAAGAGAACTCCCCATTGCATTTGCATGCAAAATGCACCTTTCTTTCTCCCCTCCCAGTTTATGGATGTGAAAGAGAAAAAGGAAGGCACATAGACAGTGGATCCTGTCTTAAAGTACCTGTCTTAAAGCACACTTTGGAGCACCCACCCCATCCTTTAAAGGAGGTGGTCACTACTTCAAAGGGTGCTTTGCAGCTTTAAGATAGAATGCTAGAGTGTTTACCTTTGCAAGTCTTTGTGCATTTCTCTTTTAAAACTTCAACAGTGGCTTGAAGGAGAAGTGAAAGACAACGTGCAAAGCTGCACAAGGGATTTTGACAGGTGGGTATTTCTGTCCACCTTTCATTATTATTATTTATCCAATTTATATACCACCCATCATCTGAAGAGCAGGTGGTTTACAAAAACCACAAAAAATCATAACATAATAACAAACGAACTCCTCATACCCTGTTTAAAAGGCCATAGGTGGTTTAATTAGGCAAAGGCATAGGAACAGAGAAATATTTTTGCCTGGCACCTAAAGATATGCAATGAAGGCACCAGGCAAGCCTCCTTGGGGAGAGCACTCCAGAAGCAGGAAGTCACTGCACAAAAGGCCCCCTTCTCATGTTGCTGCCCTCCGGACCTCTTTCAGAGGCAGCACAGGAAGTAGGGCCTGATATGATGATTGCAGGTTCTGGGTTGGTTCGTATGTGGAGAGGTGGTCTTTGAGTTATTGCAGTCCTGAGGCTTTATAGGTCAAAACCAGCACTTAGAATTGGGCCTGGAAACTAACTGATAGCCAGTTTAGTTGGTCCAAGATGGATGTTATATGCTCAAACTGCCTTGCCCAGTAAGCATATTGCTGACAATGTACTCCAAAATTCTGAATGACCCTACTCAGCAGTTTCATGTGGATGTTAAAAAGCATTGGGGGGATTGAACCCTGAGGAACCCCACATTCCAGGCTCCAGAGGAGTGAAGAACACTCCCCAAGCATCACCCTCTGGAAATGACCATCGAAGTAGGACCAAAACCACTGCAACCATTGAAGTAGGACCAAAACCACCGCAAAGTGGTGCTATCCAGCCATAATTTCGACAGTAGCTCCAAAAGGGTATTATGGTCGATGATATCTAAAGCCACTAAGAGGCTGAGGAGAATTAACAAGGACAAATTTCTCCTGTCTCTCTCCTGAAAGATGTCATCGTGCAAGGCGACACAAGCAATTTCTGTGCCACAATTCCGACTGAAATGGATCTAGAAAATCAGATTTTCTAAGATACCAGGTGATTGGCAGGTGCTCACCTGTCAAATAAGGCCCTGAGCGGCCTGGTAAGAATCTGTCTTCTAGAACCAAAAATATTATCCATCCCTAGTTCTAGCAAATTCAAATGCACATTTACTAAGGCCACATTAGTGTTTCATTTCATTATCTGTGTGAGTCCATAAACCAAATGAAACCACATGCAAATGAATTCCAGGCAATGCTAACATACTACCAATTCCCACAGAGATTACATCATTTCTTATGTAGCAAGGTGCACAGATATATGTGTGAACCTCTATGTATGTCTGTGGGGTTTAGCAAAAAGGCACAGTCTCCCCTACAGCAATGGTCACATGGACAATTGAACACATGGCACAGCATTACAGTGGAACCTCTACTTACAGACATAATCCATCCCGGAGGTCTGCCTGCTGGTCAAAATGTAATGCTAGAAGAGGCATCTTGTGTGTGTGCGCATTTGGCGACAGTGCACTTTTGCGCATGCGCAGACGGCGGCAGCCGTTTCCACACATGCGTAAATTGCGGCAAACCGGGTGTTTGCTTCTGGGTTTGCTGCAGACGCAACTTGGAACGTCCGTGAGACAAGGCATATGTAAGTCAAGGTTCCACTGTACATTCAGTTATGGTAATGGGCTTTTAATGAGGCACAGTGAAATATTTTCCTGAAAATTATTAAAGAGGTTGAACTTTCTATATTCTAGTGAAGAATAGCAAGAACTTGTTTTACTAAATCCATGTTTACAGATAGTATGCTTTTTCAGAAACCAAGCAGAATACATACATCTTTTAAAGTGATAATGTTAGGATGCTGTCCATAGCGCATCAGAATCTCAATTTCTTCAGAGGGATCTCTTTTACTTTTGTCAATTATCTGGAAATATTAAATGGCATGCAAATGTTACACATTAGGTTTTTTAAAATGAAAACAGTTTTATAGTAACAATAAAATGTAAACAACTTTAAAAACCTGTAAACCACAATAAACATAGTGTTTGTAGGCATACATCTGAGCAAGTGCTTTACCTCTGAGAGAGGTAATTTCAAGGAGTGCAGTCCAGTTATTAAGACCATGTAAATAGTATGCTTTTTCAAATAAAATTATACTGAGTTGCAATACAAATGACTGGCTTGTTTATATGACAAAATGAGATCTTGCTACACTAAAAGAGAAGGAATCCAGATTGGATATTCTCTGTACTACTCTCAGCTCATGTAACAACTACTAAGATCAGTAACATCTTTCCAGTTTTGAGAGCTCTGCAACTAGCATAAAATAATCCCAGTTTTAGAGGGTTTCAGAATAATACCACATAAACACAGAGAAAAGGATTCCTCTCAATTTTTTGTTCAGTGATAATATTATTTCTTTAAAGACTATGTTGCACAATGTTTTCACTGCTGGGCGGTTACATATGAGGTGCCAATATGGGAATCTTCCATGACAATTCCTCTAGCACACATTGTATCTCCCCACCCCATTTTTATTGTGAACCAATTTCACAGGTGATCTGTGAGCTAGCTTGAGAGTCTCCCCCCCCCACCATGCCAACTGAAACATATATTAAAAGCTTGGGCGCCCATATTTTATTCAATTGGTTTGTTTTTAATTCCTCTGCAAGGTCTTTTCCCCACACAACTTTCAATCCCAAGAAGATAAGTAGTATTTTTAAAAATTGCATAAATCTTTGACAGCAGGTCTTTCAAAGATGTTCAAAAAATGTGAGAGGATGAATCACCTGTTTTAAAATAAAGGAACTGGAGATAAAGTAATGAACTTGCTGGAGAATTAACAAACCCATCAGGGCACCTTGCAGTTGGCTTTTTAGTTGCTTTTCTGACAATGGGCTACCATTAATATAAGAACATATGAATCTATAAAGGCCTTTTCTTTGAAATGCCTTGAAGGAAGTTCTTTTTTCTTGACAGTACAGAGCATTTGTGCTAAATGGGAAGGACACAGTGACAACCTCTGCCATTTACAGTGGTACCTTGGGTTATAGACACTTCAGGTTACAGACTCCGCTAACCCAGAAATAGTACCTCGGGTTAATAATTTTACTTCAGGATGAGAAAAGAAATCATGCGGTGGCGGTGGAGCAGCAGTGGGAGGCCCCATTTGCTAAACTGGTACCTCAGGTAAAGAACAGTTTCAGGATAAGAACGGACCTCCAGAACGAATTAAGTTTTTAACCTGAGGTACCACTGTATACCAAAATTCAATCAAAGAGGATAGGAAGAGATTATCCATGTGTTGTCATTTCTTAAAGGAAGAGGATGTTATGTTCACTTTCTAGCCTCTTAGGAATTATAAGTATGGGGGGGGGGGACGTGTAGCACTGCACACTACCACCTTATCTACTATTGACCATCAACTGAATACAGTGGTACCTCGGGTTAAGTACTTAATTCATTCCGGAGGTCAGTTCTTAACCTGGAACTGTTCTTAACCTGAAGCACCACTTTAGCTAATGGGGCCTCCCGCTGCCGACGCGCCGCCAGAGCACAATTTCTGTTCTCATCCTGAAGCAAAGTTCTTAACCTGAAGCACTATTTCTGGGTTAGCGGAGTCTGTAACCTGAAGCATCTGTAACCCGAGGTACCACTGCACACCAGTTGGTGTTCACAACTCATGCACTCAAGTTTTCTCTTTAGCCTACATGTTATGATGCTCTGAGAAACAAGGACAGCAATAGAAGTGAGGATCTGATCATGATGCTCTGAGAAACAAGGACAGCAATAGAAGTGAGGATCTGATCACCATTTGGCCAATGTAGGTCTTCTGACTGGAGGACCACTAATGACTGAAATATTTACTTGTTTCAATATATTATCAGCTTTATCCCCAAGTGCTCTGTTGATTATCAGTTTCAAAAATATTTTTATTTGACTTCTGCTTTATTTTGAAATATGTATAGAATGCTTAATCAGAAAAATCTAAGCAGTGTACATTTTTTTTTAGTATTAATAAGCACAGATGAGATCAGCAAAGCATAAAAACAGAATGTACAACACTAAATTATATGTCTGGGTTGGCATGCTGAAAGAAAAAGATTTTCAGCAGGTGTCTAAAACAATACAGTAAAGCCACTTGCCTAGCATCAATAGGCAAGGTGTTTCGAAACACAGATGTGACCGCACTAGAAGATTGACACATAGCTACTGTGGAACATTATATAGCACTTGTAAATAGCGCAAGTTCTACAGACAGAAGCTGTCCAGAAAGTACATATGGAGGAAGGCAATCCTCCAACGAAACTGGTCACAAGGCGTTAAGGGCTGTATAGACCATTTATTTATAGAAGATAAAGAGTACTGTGGCATCAAAGAGACTAAATCTTTTTAAGTGTCCTAAGCAACTCCAGCAGGACATTACAAAGATATTCCTAAGTTGCAGGATACTCCCTTGGGTACATGAAGGTAACTATATGTAAGCAAGAATACTGAGTATTTATTGTAAAGCTTACAGTTGAATAATGTTTTAATAACAGGCTGCTTTATAAACATTAGAGTGAAAGGTCTTTGTTTTAAAAACGTACATTTTTGTATTCAGCAGAAATAGTTAAGTATGGTTAGAGGAAAGAGATCTAAGATCTATTAATAGATTTGCCAGTACCAACTATGGAGAAAGGAACTCCATATATACCTTCACAGCAAACTCCATGCTTGAAGCCATGTGGATGCAGCGCTTACACACTGAATATGAGCCAACACCAATGTCCTCCTTAAGTTCATAAGCATCTGTGAATAGTGCACTGTTCCCATGAAGTTGCTAAAAGCAAACAAACTGTTGTTTAAAACTATACACAATTCTTAACAATCATTTCATAAACTTCAGCAAATGATTCAGTTCCCAAACATATGGCAAATATGCTTTTATTAGATGCTTCTGCAGTGTGCCCAGAGTGGTACAATAGGGCAGCAATGAGAACCATAAGGGCACAGAGCTGCAAAACAAGATCACAATTTATTGGCTTAACTTAACTACTGATAGTTTTGTCTGCCTCAAGTAGGACCCTAAGGACAAGAAAATATAGCCATGAACTGTAAGGGAGATGCAGAGATCTAAATAGAGACCATTATTTGTGGTGTGACACCCCTTTTGTTTATATTTATTTTTGATTCAGATTTGTCATGGCCAATAGCTAGTACAATAAAGATATTTGGATTGGATTGGGCATTGGAAGCCTGATGATCTGCACCTAAATGTTAATTGCCTTATGTAAGATGTGAATAAGATATCCTACATAAGACATGCTCCCCGCCCCCTGAACCTCCAGAAAAAACAATCCTCAGCTGGGAAATTGTGTGTACTAGCTAGAATTTTGAGACTGACAAGTTTCATCCTCTATGTTTATTTGTGAACCTGCTACAACAAGGGTGGGCAACCAGATGCAGTTGGCAGGCTGGATTCTAAAATCCCTCCACCTTCCCTGTGGGCCAACTTTGGAAGACGGCTGGAGCTGCCCACTTGTCAATCACCTGACATCAGATGATGACTTCAAGTGAGTTCTCTCTCAGTGCTAAATTAGGAAACACCTTTAAAGTCTGTTTGCAAGTATGGTATGGATTCAAACCATGCCAGCAGGTGGACGTTTTTCGTCTGCCGCTCTACACATAAAAAAATGATGTTTTTCCTCTGCAGATTGGCAGAGGAAAAAACACTGTTTTCAGGCAGAATTTGAATTCCTACTATGCTTGTAAATGGACCTCAGAGGAGTTCCCTTTCAGCACCCATCAACGGATAAAATTGAGAAGAAGTTCTTTTAAAAGCTTGCACTCAGCACAACTTCAAAAGGCACTAGATTTCAGCACACGTTAGCTGATTGGCTCAGAGAAAAGCCCTACCAGCTTACTAGCAAGTTCCCAGTGCAGCTGATTCCAGTCATGTATTCCAGCCCTATATTTTCCTGCCCCACTTCTGATGTTACATATCCATAGCTGTCAACTTTTCCCTTTTCTTGCGAGGAATCCTATTCGGAATAAGGGAATTTCCCTTAAAAAAAGGAAAACGACAGCTATGCATATGACATCTCATACGATGCTACATATGAGGTTCGGTGCAATACAAATGGGTGTGGCTTGGATAAAACTGCCTCGCAGGCCAATTAGATCTGTGAGACAGAGGTCTTCCACGGCTGTGCTGGAGGATTAATATTCAGAAAATAGAAAATATGCATCTTGTATAAGCAATATTTGCTTAATAAGCAATTACTGCAAATCTTATCACTACACCACTGGAAGTAGCTATTTCAATAGTTATATGTGTATACAGGACCCAGGGTGAGAAAATGAAACCTTTTACCTGTACTATTGGCAATATGTTGTTGAGAGGGGAGATTTTGTGGTCTTCTATGGCCGTAGTTGCGACAAAGCTAAAGCCTTTGAAGAGCTGGTGTGCATTAGCACTAGGTGGAACTCCTGGAGAATCTAATGATTAAATTTACAATACGTTAGGCAGCCCATAATACATTTTTTTCCACTGCAGTTATGGATTTTTATTTTACTTTTTGAAAAATAAAGACAATTTACATTTATAAGAATTTAACGGATCTATAAGAGGAAGAAACTGACAAAGGCAGAAGGAATAAAGAGCTACTTTGTCTTCTTTCTGAGATTTGTTTTTCAAACAATTAACTTGACGATTTAATTTCCAAAGAGATCAAAAAGCATATTTTAAAGGAAGCAAATTAATGATCTCTTCAAGATATTATTGATAGAGTGTTTGCTGTAAATGGCCAATGCAATAATTATATGTGAACTGATTGTTGTTTTTAAGCAGATTAGATCCGTTCCAACACTGCTTGGATTTTAACTGAAATTTACACTGTAAATGGGCATGGTAGAGAAAAGAGTTCATATTGTTGTTTGTTTGACCGTATTACCTTTTGGTGTTTTTGCTGTGAATTCTGGATCAAAACAAAATGTGTCTTCTGGCCTCCCGGAAGCAGGTTTAAATGGAGGCAGAATCTCTCTCCTGTATAGTTTCTGAAAATGGAATTGCAATATATTATTTCCTCATGAAGGCAAACACATCACATGCAAAATTAAACCATCAAAATGTAAAGTTGGTATCTCTCTTTAAGTTGGTTTCACCTGATTCTCTAGTGTGAATCGGAAGAACTTCCAAAAGGCTACAAAAAACAATTCTCTACATGCTTGAGTGGGGAAAAAAGACAATAAAAATATCTTTCTCCCGACTCACTTCTTGCACATAATGGCTGAACTTGCACATTAACGCTAAGCCATGGCTTAACAGTACATGCATGAGTTGTAGTGAGCCCCAGTGAAACATTGGTTTTCTACTCTCACTTCCTCTTCTCTTCCTGTAAATTTGGAAAAAGGACTTCCACAGAGAATGGTTTTATTCTAATAAGATATAAGGCTATGAAGATCTTAAGATGGAGACAGGAAATGTAATGATATTGAATTGTTAATAAGATCAAAAATATTCAGTACGGCAAGTATATTTTGGACATTCCACTGACTGTTGGCATCCATCAGCAAATGTTTGGTAAGCAAATAAAATTGATTAGATCAAAGTTTGATCTAATGGTAAATGAAAGCAAGCCAGAGACAAATGAAATGAAAAGTGGAATCAAAGATGATACAGAGACTTTGGAAAAGAATATGGGTAAAGGATTGGCAGAACCAGAGGGTGAAATGGTAGAGTTGGAGGGAACAGATAGTGAAATAGAAAAGCCCTTCACAAGGGTGTTTGGAGGAAAGAAACAGCCAAATGGTGGAGTTCGATTCTACAGGAATGGAATGAAGTCATGGATGGAGAGAGATGGGATCTGTAATCAACAGAGCTGAGAAAGAAATGCTCTCTCAGTGTACAATTTTGAGTGAACTCAGAAGAAAAAGATATCAAACCTCTGGCCCTTTTCTTGGAAATGTTTTTTAGATAAGGATGCAAAACCACATCAAACCCAACAGGAAATTGGAACTGAAGACACTGAACTGGGTATGAATTAATGGTTACATAACAAAAAAAGAACTATGGAATAGTATCTCAATATAACAGCAGAGAGACTTATGTGGACAATGACAGAATTTTTATTGTTATTGTTAAATATGGAGGCATGTTCGTTGAACTTATTGGAGGCAAAGTTGATATGTTTGATCAAAGAAAAGCCATTGCTGTCTTTTATTAATAATAACAATTAGATAAAAATTAGAGTATGAAACGGGAAAATGAACAAATTTTAGACATTTAGGACTGAAGGTTGGAAATGGCCGCTTACCTGGTGCCAGGGTGGGTGGCAGTTGTGGTGTGTCGCAGCTGCCCCTCTACTCCCCATGGGACAAGACGCCACATCATAGTGGCTAATTGTTTGGGGATCCACAGGAGAGCACGTCATCCTCCAAATTGCCAAATCAAGGGCATGCTTTAGGCTGAGATTGGGCAGTAACCAGTGTGGATGTCTTCACTCTGGTCTGACACCTGAATATTTAGACTGGTTGTGCCTGAGTTCAGGACCACTATGGTTTAATAATTGCTGTATCTGGAGCCAGGAAGGAATTTTCCTGCAAACAGATTGGGCCCTATTGGAGGTTTTGTCTTCCTCATAGCAAAAAGGCATTGAGTTGAGATGAAGTAGTGCATCACCTCTACCTCAATCAGGTGTGATCTAAGAATATCCCATTAACAGGGAATAAATGGGTCTCTGTCCAGTTTAAAAGGCTATAGATTGTTTAATTAGCCAAAGGCCTGTGAGAAGAGGAGTGTTTTTGCCTGGTGCCTAAAGATACAGAAGAAAGGCTCCTCAAGCATTCCACAACTGGGGAGTTCCCACAGAAAACACTCACTTTCCTAGAGGAGATACATGAAGAAGGACCTCAGTTGATGACTGTAGGGTCTGGGTTGGTTCATATGTGATTTCATCTCAGTCTCCCTTAATGGTTTTTTTCTTCTTTTCTTTTTAGAAAATAGGTTTTCTAAATATATGCTAGAAGTACACAATGTTTGGCTGCTTGAACAATTTGATATATCCCACATTTATTTATTTTTTTGAAAGGCAACATTACAAAAACGGAGTGTTAAATTTCAGGCTTCTTTTATGTACTCACATTCCAATCAATGGTTGAAAAGAAAGGATGTCTCTTGATTTCTTCAACCCCATCAGGACCAGCTCCTGTCATTTCAGGAAATGAAAGGTACTAAATCAAACAGCGTAAAGAAAAATATTGTGGGGCATCCAAAGAGGCTTTGACGTTTAGTTTCTCAAATAGCACCTCTCTACCTTACCTAAAATATATTGGAATATCGTTTCAAAACTAAGGGTTTTGAGTGATAGTTTTGAAGAGCAGACTGTTGTCTCTTAACACAATTTAGCTGACATGCCTCAAACCTTGGGCACTCTTTGAATCCCAGCCTATATTTAGTAACAAGATTTAAGAAAAAGTCTGAGGATATGGAACACATCTACTTATAGCATTTGAAGTGAAATAAAAATTCCAGGATTGACCACATGCAGTTTTTTCACCTTCAGGTGTACCATGAAAATGAAAAAAGAAACAACATTGTTTATATAAGGTACTGTACCCACACATACATCACTACCCAAAACAAACAAGCCCCTGTCACAGTTATTAGCCGACTACTATAATTTTATCTTTGGGAACACAGTATTTTATTAGTTCACAACAGAATACACCCCAAAGGAGCTGCATAAACTAAATCAAGATAAGGAACCTCTATCCCTCTGTAAGTTATTGCAGACCAACTCCCTTCAGCCAGAGTGTGCAAGTTCAATGGTCAAAGATGAGGAGTTTTAGTTCAGCAACATCTCCGGGGCCACAGGTTCGCCACCCAAACTACATTATTTTGAATGACGGCTCATTTTGATGAAGCATGATTCATTATAACTTGAACACAGAGAGTATGATTCATTATAACTTGAACACAAGCAGAAATTACAGTCAGGCTGTATCAGAAGACAGAAAAGAAGGGATGTGAGGCCACCATCTGTCCTGTCATCTGGCAGCAGTCATTAAATCAGGCTGCAGCAGAGAAAGAACAAGAAGAAATGCAGAGGACACACCATTGACTCCAGTGAAAGACCAGCAATGCTACTGAAGTTTTCCACTCAAATAGGTCATTAGAACAACTTGAACTCAATTTGCTTATTTCCTCCTTTTTCCAAATTTATTTTCCATGAGAAATAGTATAACCTTTGCATAAGCCAGGACAGACTATAAATGCAAAGCTAGTGAGACAATTGAATAGGAACTTAATATTTAACACTCAAGGAAATGCTTGGTTTGAAAACATCTTTAAGACATATCCCTCTGTGGTTTTGCTAAGATTCAACAGAATGAATCTTTGATAAACAACTAAATAAGCAGGCCTTAGTTGCTTACAATATAGGCCAGTGATGGCGAATCATTTAGAGACCGAGTGCCCAAACGGCAACCCAAAACCCACTTATTTATCACAGAGAGCCAACATGGCAATTTAACTTGAATACTGAGGCTTTAGTTTAGAAGGGGAGATTGGTGCATCCACGTGGAGAGAGAATGGAGCAAAACAGTGGTACCTCAGTTTTCGAACAGCTTAGTTCTCAAACTGCTTGGAACCCAAACACTTCAAACCCGGAAATTAAGTGTTCTGGTTTTCAAACTCTTTTCAGAAGTGGAACATGCTCTGTTCTGAGTATAACTTCTATTTTGAGTGCCACACTTCCATTTTCAGAGTGAGGGAAGGCAGGCTGGGTGGCAAGTGAGCAGGCACCTGCCACCCTCTAGTGCTGGGTCCCTCTGCCGCCGCAGCCGCCGCTCCTCAGCCGTACTCCTCAGCTGAGCTGCCGAAATCTGCTTCTACTTGTGTGCAAGCAGGAGTGGAGGCAGGGATTTCTCAGAAGTGGAGTGGAGGTTTCACGCTCCTCAGCTGAGCTGCCCGATCCCACTCCTACTTGCGAGCAAGCAGGAGCAGGATCGGGCAGCTCAGCTGGGGAACTTGAAGCCTCCACTCCACTTCTGACTCCGTTCCCATTGGCCCTGGCCGGAGGGTGTGTGAAGCCTCAACCTCGAAGCAGCAGGAGGAAGGTGGATGCTTGGAACTCTTGGTGGCCCACCAACGCAGCAGCGCACTTTTGAGAATGTGCATTGCGCTGTGCCCTCCCCACCCACAACAGAGGTTCCCCAAGGGAAAATGCGCACCCTGGAGATTGTGGCTACGTTTTGCACGCACACACACACACACACTGATGCCCCATCTGAGGTGCTTCTACTTGGACACAAGTTGAGCTGAGGACTCGACACGCTGCCCTTGCTTTCTGCCCTTGCCTTCTGTGCTGGGGCGACAGCGCGCGAGCCCACAGAGAGGGCTCTGAGTGACCACTCTGGCACGCATGCCATAGGTTCACCAACACTAATCTAGGTGATACAAACTTACCTAACCTATTTGAAGGATTCCTTTTAAACAACATCCGGAGAAGACTTTGAGCTTCAGTACTAAGAAACTGTGGCATGCCTAGTTTTGCTCTAGAAAAAGAGAGAATTCATGTTCAAAGCATACTAATTAAATAAAACATAGACTATGATCTGTGCAATACACTTCAATGCAACAAAGAAGTATGCAGTTCAATTCAATTCCCCTAAAAGAGCACATTTAAAAGGGGTTTAACAATTCATGTCATCCACTTTCTATATTGCATCTTACACAGAATTGTATATTCTTGTTCATCTATTCCAGATAAACAAACAATTTTCTGGGAATACAATACTCCATTATGCTTTCATGAGCTGACTATTTAATCAGAGTTCTTTGCAAAGCTTTTCTCCCCATTCCATAGTCCAAAATCATTGAGCAAGTCACCAGAACACATGCTCATTCCCTATGTAGAATCAAGTCCCAAAAGCACTCACTGTGGCTGGAGAGGGGCAAGAATCTAGTATACAATTTGGCAAATAAAAGTGTTCCTTACCTTTTCCGAGAAATATATCTGATACTATACAATAGCTTTTTAAAAGGGGGGGGGGATGAACACAGTGATCTTAACCTTTGCACAAAAACCTGCCAGCATCGCCAGAGCAAGTTTCTTGCAACACAAACCAAAAGCTATTGTTTGCAACATTGTGCCTCTGCTGTTGGCAAGCCCCAAACTAACCCAATTCTAAAGATTAAACCGTTTGACTGTAGGTTTAATAAGCAAAGACCCTCTAAAGCAGGGGTAGTCAACCTTTTTATACCTACTGCCCACTAATGCATCTTTCTTGATGGTAAAATTTTCTTCCCACCCACCTGTGCTTGATGGAAGGAGGATTCAGCTTGTGCCGTAGAACCCCCTACCGCCCACCTGGAATCCTGAAATGCCCACTAGTGGGCTGTAGGGACCAGATTGACAACCCCTGCTCTAAAGCATAGAAGACATTAAAATTTAAAGAAAATGCCATCTCCAAAATGTAATTTGTTCATTTGTAGAATACATTTTCTAATCATTTAGGTCATAAAGAAAACTGAATTTTTACTCTATATTTTCTTTCATTCAAATTAAAGATTATATGGTATTAGTCAAATATAATTTGTATTATACTTTCTAAGTTGGAAATACTTAGAAATAGAAATATTTTGAGATAGAGAACAGAAAAATACTTACTTGAGTATCATATTCATAGTTTCATTTCGATCTTTACCTTGAAATGGTAATGTACCAGTAAGCATTTCAAACTGGGAAAGAAACAAGCCCAGATCAAACTTTTAGAAAATCTAATTTTAATTTGGAGGAATTTTGAACTGGGGGTAGGAAAGCAGCAAGAAAATAATAAAATAGCTAGACGTGGAATTTATTATATATCCCCCCATGAAGTTTGGAGGGCCATTAGTTAAAATGCAGCTATACTATTGGCAATTGCTAGTTTGTTCAGCCATAGCACATACAGACAACAACAAACAAAATGCCCTTGGCTAAAATTCAGTCCATGAGTTTGTTGTAGTAGTTCATTGCCACAATAAAAAAGCACAAAGGAATATAAGATTCTTCAATCAAATGGTAATGCTAAAATGTATTAAGGTTTTCATTGTCAAAATATTGTGTGGTGAAATGTTTTCAGTTGCCATACTTCAGTTATTCAACACAGAAAATAACTACAAATTTCACACAGAGGTTAAGTATATTTTAAAACAAAAACTTTCTTAGATTTTAAGCTGGGCAATATAATGCTATATCAACTATCTTGACAATCACAAAAACATGTGGACAATGGCAACAACACGCAGCACATCTGATTGTCATGTAAAATTAGGTAATGAAATATACAGTACCATAAGAACACCAAATGACCACCAATCAGCACTCTGGTTGTGGCCTCGTCTGTTTACAACTTCAGGAGCCATGTACTCTACAGTACCACAGAAAGAATAGGCTTTCTTTTCTTGATCCACAGATTCTTTGCTGAGGCCGAAGTCTAAAATAGTATTATACAATATTTCACATAAAGAAACTTTGTGCCACAGGGGTTGCAAAACATTACAAGCTTGAACTGTGTATTTTTAGGAGTAAATATACTATCCTATAGCCCATAGGGCAGAAAAAATGGGATGCAAAACAGCTGATCAAGGAACTCTCAAATTAAACAGAAAAATAACTGAAACATTTGCAAACTGCATGATAACACGGTATTCTTTTACTGTGTTATTTCCTGTACTATAATAGCTTCATGTGCTCAGGGTTAATCAATATTATATTATTGGCCTAAAGGCAAAATGATGGCAGATACAAACAAAGTGGTTGCCATACTGTTCCACCAATATATGAGCTTCAATGACTCATGTGAATATTAATAAGTCACCCTTGGCTTATTATACTTCAAACAAAATTAAATAGGTTTTTTAAAAATGGATCTTTAAAAAAAGCACTATGCTGGAAGACTGAACATAATCTGTACATACAATATAACATTTATTTTCAGGTATGCTTTCAGTGCTGCTCAACAGTGAATACAAGGACAGCACAGTTTATTAAATAAGTTGGCCTCCTAACAAGCCATTCTATATACACGCAGGTCCCACTATCTGCCCACTTGTTACCCGCAAATTCACTTATCTGAACACAAGGAATTATGCCCAAATCTTGTTATATACACAGCTGACTCAGAAATCCCAACAGCCAGAGTTTGTTCATTTACTTATTTGCTTGTGCTTTGCTCATCAGCAGCAGCCATTTTGGGGCAGAAATCATGGACAGAGGGAGGGGAGAGTGAGATCAGACAAATCAGAGAGCAGGAGAAGTTGGACAAATCAGTTTTTCCTTTGTAATTCTTTTGCTGGTTGGTTGCAGCCATTTTAGGAAGAAACCATGTGGGACGGGGCAGAAAAAGATCATGGTTTGTAAATGTTCTCATAGGGGGGGAAATGGAAATCATTAACTCATTGTGTGAATGCTCACCCAACAAATGATTCCCTGGGAACTGTAAGTGGGATCTGCATGTACACACCTCTTGCCAAATTCTTGCCGTACAATATAACATGAAAATGTTCATCAATAGCAAAACTATTACTGAAAAGTCTCATTTTTATCTAACATTAGGAATTATGGCTGTATTTTTAAAGCCATGTAGAAACATGCCAGTAGCAACTCATATTAACAAAGCTGCTGTTTGGTTTAAAATCAGTTTGCCTCCAGCTGCTGTGATTGAAGTTTCAAGGAAAGAACAGGTTACAAGAATCAATCACGTCCAGTTTTCTGTAAAGCTTTTTCAGACCATTTTTTAAAATCTTTACATGGCTTCCACCAGTGTCCAGAAGAACAGTCTGCAAGTTAATCCAATGGTACAAAGGCAAATCCAGCCAAGAAAAAGTAAGGGGAGTGTGTGTTCGTGTATGTGCATGCATGTTTAACTGTCATCTGTAATACTATCTCCCTCCCCATCAGGATTTAGTTTAAAGCTCTCCTGATCAGGTTCACGAGACTCTTAGCAAACATATTCTTGCCAACTGCTATGAGGTGCAGCAAATGCCCGTTTACAAGTTCACATCATAACAGCATTCAATCATATTATTAAATCAATCAACCATCTCATTCAATCATAGAATCATTCATAATTATAATAACATTGCAATACAATTATAATATCACAATTACATAATCATAAACACACAACACCATACAACCACACAATCAGATCAATATCATACAATCATAATATTTCCCAATCACAATATCATAACAATGCCATCACCAAATATCATAGCCCTCACCTCCCCAGCCCACACACCCCACCCCGGCTGGCCAATGCAAAACGAATTTCAAGGAGAGGGAAATTAAGCCTCTCCCATATTACACTAGTCATCAGCAACCAGTGGCGTAGCGTGGGTTGTCAGCACCCGGGGCAAGGCAAGTAATTTGCACCCCCTAACCAGTGGATTTGCGCCCCCTAACCCGTGATTTGCGCCCCCTAACCCTAACCCCCAGATGTTGCGCCCGGTGCGGCCGGCCCCCCCTGCACCCCCCACGCCACGCCACTGTCAGCAACATGTGTTGGAGGAGCTGGATATAGGTTAATATCCTTCATTAATGATCATATGATATGATTTGATGATTGTACAATATGATAGTGTGATATTGTGAAGGTATGATATTGTTATATTGATTGTATAGTTGTGTGGCCATATGATATTATGACTGTATGATTTTGCTATTATGATAGTACGATATCATGATTATATACTATTATATGATATGATTGTTTGACATTATGATTGCAGGGTATTATATTATAATTGTATAATTTGTTTTAGCTTAGCTCATTGTGCCCCTTTAGAACAATACATTTCACAACTTAATGTTGTCTTCTACAAAGATTCATTGACTTTGTTAACAATGCCACACCAAAAGCTGAGTAAGCTTGACCAAATAACATGTTTTCTCATATATATTTTTTGCTGTGGCTATGTGAAATACTGCCAAAATTCACTCATAAATGCCTACTTTGCTTTTTTGTCCCTTATAATAAAGCTGAAAAGAATTTAAAGTGTACTTGCTAACAAGCAATTTTCAACTATATTTTAGCATTTTTCTTTCTATTAAAATTGCAGCCTGCAAAATAATGCAATATTCCCCTCCATGACAGAAAGAACATTCTGTTCTAAATTCCAGTTCCCCTATGACTGCAGAAGCAAGGCAAAGGGACATTCCAGACCTATCCAAAGAACAAGACCCACCAACTGCTATTCAAGAAAGAATGCCAGCAAGTGAAGATCAACCAGGTCCAAACTGGATGTAAAGACATGCTTAGAGACCGGTACTTTGTTCAACTGACCAGAGGTACTGATCTTTCACCTCCCCTTGTTCCTTTTCTCCTAAAGCCATTCTCTTCCTCTCTTTTTTTCTTATTTTCTTTTTAACTGAGGTGAGACACTTTGGGAGAAAACCATTTTCTACAAAACGTGACAAAAATAAGGTAAATGTAAACCATTCACATGGAACCCAAACAGGGATTTTACCAATCCTCACTCATCCTAAATTTGGGGCGAACCAGCTCCTCCCTGCATACTATTTTTCCTGTTTTATCAAGAGTAGAAATTGAAAATTTTGAAGGACTCAGATGAATTTTCTCTCTTTTGGAATGACTGAAAGACTAAACTCAGATTGTTTAGTATGAAGATACTTAAGGCAATCTACAATGATAATACCTCTACCTCTACTTATGCAGGGGTTATGTTCTGGGGGTCACATGTAAAGCCAAAAACGTGTATAGCCAAAACTCATTGGGTTCAATGACAGGTGGGATTGCCAAAGTATTTCTTCCTGAAACCCTGCTCCCTTTTCGGGGTTTTTAGTCCCTCCCACAAGTGTGTAAAGCTGAATTTGCGTAAATAGTACTTCTATAGACATATACAACATTTAAATCCAAGGTGCATTTCTGCACTTATACAACATTCCATCTACATGAGAGAAGTGTACTAGGTCTTCTTCCTGCTTGTCTTTGATGACCTTTTATATACTTTGGAGATACTAGAAGCAAATATTCTGTGTCTGCTATCATTCTGACATAATCCTTCATCTCTCTCATCAAACAACTGTGACACACAGATCGTTATACAAAACTAAGACATTAATACTTTTGAGGCTACAATCCTTTGTGTGCTTACTTAGGGAAAAACACCACTAAACAGAGTCTTACTTCTGAGTACACATGCAGTGGATTATTCTGTAAATTTCAGCAAGATGTCAGAAGGTATCCACCAATGAGTTCCTAAATAACTAAATGGTCAAACGGCTGAGCTTCTATTTGAAATATTTCCACCTGATTTATAAATTTCACCTAAACTCTACAGTTACTATGTTTAACTGCTTGGGTTTTTTGTTATTTTTACTTTATGTGTCTTTTTTTATTAAACCACTGTGAAAAAAAGTGTCTAATACATTTATAAGCTGAATAAATATATATGAGGGCAATCTCAATAGCAAATGAGCTACAACAAATAGAAACCATGCCTGACAAACTGGGCCATCAAACTGGAACATAGTATCTGCTTCCATCATAATTTTGGACCAAGAAATGGATCTAACAGCTGACATCCTCTGCAGAAAAGCAGAAGTAGATTAAAAGAATCATGAGGATATTAAATTATACTTTGGGGTTCTAACCCACTCAAAAAAATGCAGACAATAACTGCTTCCACTTCACTGTTGAAAATCCTTTCAACTAGGATCCAAGGGCACTATTGCAAAAATAGAAGGCATTTCCTTTGGGCAGCTGAGGTCTCAATTTCAGAGACCCCTCTTCTTGATGCAGCCTCCGAGCTCAAATGCCATTCTGTTTCAGTGACTCCTTACAATAATCAGATATTTCGCAGAAGCAAGGCATTGGTGGTGAAAAATTATATTCAATTCAGAAGCTAAGCCAATATATTAAAACATATTGTTGCAGAATAAGTGCTTTGGCCCTATATACCCGAATGAACATCTCCACCCCCATCATCCAGCCCGAACAATGAGGTACCACTCAGAGGGCCTTCTAGCAGTTCCCACATTGTGAGAAGGGAACCAGGTAGATTACCTTCTCGGTAGTTGCACCTGCCCTCCCATCAGGTGTTAAAGAGGGGGAATCTACACACATAAAAACACTGTGAAAATGTTTTTTAAAAAAAATGTTTTGAAAAAGGCATTGAATTTTGCATAGCTCACTATTACTATCTAGTGTCACATTTGTATATTGCACTTTACAACACATTTAAAACGTTTTATTTGCAGCTGTGTAGCCGAGTCCAGAGATAAACAATTATATAACTTTCCATAGACATCTGAAGGCAGCCCTGTATTGGGAAGCTTGTAATGTTTGATGTTTTGTTGTGTTCTTTTATATTCTTGGGCAGGGTACAAGAATGAACGAATGAATGAATGAATGAATGAAATTCTTCTTCATCTTCTTCTTTTTCCCTGATTTAATTAAAAATCTCCAAGAAGTGCTTAACAGTCAACAGGATGGTGCATGAGAATATGTGAGCTTGCTGGCTAGGACACTGGAGGAAGTCACAACAGCTTACAACCTGGCTAGAAGAAAGTCATTTCTGGTTATATGCACAAGATCCTGGCATACAATAACCTCTAATACTCTAAGTCTAAAATGATTGAAAATGCACAAGAAAAAATGCACATAATAGCTGTGAAAAACTCAATGCAGTATCTCCTGCTACAACTTTTCAAGATACTTATATAAATATTTTTTAAAAGTTATGTTGGTAAGTTCCACCTACCTGTTAACTTGATATGTCCTGCTTCATCAAGCAAAATGCTGAAAATTAAAATCCACATTCACCAATACACATAACAGGAGAATTTATAATACATTTAATTTAGCAAATGAAATAATAATTAAACCAATATTATTTATATACAGGCATTCCCCCCCCCAACCTTATGTGGAGGTTATGTTCCCAGACTCCGCACATATATGTGAAAAATGGGGGGCGCTATTGAGAGAGGCTGGGAAACAGCTCTCTCTCAGCAGATCCCATCCATCCCATCAGTCTTCCCCAGGCAGCTATGTACCCTCGGACATGCATGCCCTGCCTGCCTCCAGTGACCAGAAAGTTGAGCTGTGGGTTGGTAGCTGGGTGGCTCCAGGTGCCCAACACTGCTGCTGGACTTCTCGGCACTCTCTCTAGTAGTCTTGGAAGTTGCTGGAGACCGTTTATTTTTTATCTAATTTCTCCCCCACTCCTCAAGAAATAATGTTGCTGCCTATTTGTTGGGCAGCAAGGGAGAGGGTGATCAGAGGGCAGAGGGACTCTCAGATCCTGTCCAATAAACAAAACTGACAGAAGCGAGTGAGCGAGGGATGGGCAGGTGGGCAGAGGCATGGAGCACCCCCACCCCACAATGGCTCTGCTGCCGAGGAAGAAGAAAGACAAGGAGGGTGCGTTAGTGGAGGCGGCAGGACAATCAGAGCGGCCGTGCAAGCTGTTTTTCCCCACTCTCCAGGTCTCTCTTGCTCTTTTTGCAGTGTTTTGGCACCATTTCCTGGTTTAAATCATTTATTTATTTCACGGTGATGCGTCTAAACGTGGTCGCACGTGAATGGAATGCGCGTAAGTGGGGGGGTGCCTGTATTATATTAACAAATGTGCAATACTCTATTTTCAATATATATTAGAAGAATAAAATATCTAAACTTTCATGTATTCTATATTTTGATTACAAAAAAGGCAAATAAATCTTCGAACAAGAGTACTGTAGTAACGGATAAAATACATTTTACTTTACTTTTCTGGCTTCAGGTCCCTGTACACAATTCCCAAGCTGTGCAGATGATCCAAAGCAAGGGCCAGTTCTGCGAGGTAGAATTTCACATCTTCCTCTGTAAACATAACCTAATAAGAACTATATAGATTTACATTCTGATCTTGTTAAATTTCTGCATATCTAAGATGACTATAAACTCCCGTAAGATCTAAAAAGCTGTGATGCATGTATCCCCCATAATCCAGGATGATGGGAGCTCAGGCTGTATATAGGCCATCAGAAAAGACAAGCTAGAGAGGGCTAGCATAAATCCTGCTAGCTCCCAACGGAACAGATATTCAGATCATTCCTCCTTCTTCCCCTCACCCCTGCTAAAAGATGACTGGGATGGACAGAAGGGAAGTAGAATGATGCTAAACTCCCTAACAGATCATCATGTGCTCTACTTGCACACCCACTCCCTCCACATGAAATAAAGATCTGAATGCAGTCCAGATACTCCTTGGTATAAAAATGCTGATAACTGATTTCAGAAAACAGCCATTTTATAAAAATATTCTGCAACTTGGAATGAAGTAGGTAGAAATGTAAATGCTAAAGTAGTATATATGAAGTATAAAAATATTTATAGAAGAATATTTATAGCAGGTGGAAGAGATTCAAAGCAGAGTCAAGATTTTCATTTTCTCTTGTTCCAAGGAAAAGTAAATACTTAAACACACATTCCCGTTTTAGGAATGAGCAGTTGTAAATGGGAGGCATATTTCTTAGTCCATACTGTATACTGAACGAATTACAGGACAATCCTATGTATACAGGCGTCCCCCCACTTACGCGGGGGTTACGTTCTGGGGGCCCCGCACACGTAAGTGAAATTGCGTAAAATGAGGAGTGCCCCACTTTATTAGGAAGGGTGTGTGGGGAGGAGAGAGAGAGAGACTAACCCCAGAATTTGCCCAGGGCTGCTGCCAAGCCTGTCTCAAGTCCATCTGTGTGCCCGAGGGGAACCAGTGTGAACAGTGCTGGCAGCTGGCCACGGAGAGCAAGGGCCAATAAGAGCACCCAGCAGAACTATCACAAGAATGGGGACGCGGGGACGCAGCCAAGTGGCAGGGAGAAGGCATCTCCCGACCCCACGTCAATTGAAGGCTGCCTTCCCTTATTCAGTAGAAGCCCAGAGCGATTTCAGGGCAGAAGCCTCGAGCAAGGGAAGGTCTGTCTGTCTGTCTGTTTGTTTGTTTGTTTGTTTGTTTGTTTGTTGGCTATCCACATAAACATGGTCGTACATTAATGGGATGCACATAAGTGGTGGGGTGCACATAAGTGGTGGGGTGCCTGTACTTCTCAGAATCCCACAGATTGAGTGTGCATAGGATTACAGCCTTCAGCTCATAAAAACCAAAGAAAGTTATTTAGGTCTAGAAGGAAAAAATCTTTTATTGGCACAAATCAAGATGTCACAGAGATGTGGCACGGTTCTGAGTTCTCCAGAATTCAAGATCATGGAACAGAATCCAGAAGCTGACCTCATGGTTACTACTTCAGCCTTATTTTTGTACTCTTTTGTTTTTCTTCACTCTTGTCACTCCCTACTTTGTGCAACATCTTGCTTGGTGAACAGTCCTGGATAACTCAAAAGCTTGCCACACTTCTGTGACATTTTGTTTGGTCCTGGTGAATGTTCTTCCCAATCGCGGGTTCAGGAGCCTTACCCAAAACACACCCATTACTGGAAACTCTGCTCATTTAATTAAATAGGTCCAGCTACTTACAGTTTTCTAAGTTGGTATGTCTTTATGATATATGTACTAATGTATATTCAATATATATCATGCAATGCACAAATGTGGAAGGACAGGGTAAAAATGTAAAATTACAAGATAGTCCATTTTGCCTAATGTAAATATTAATTTTATTTTCAAAATTATAGAAATACGTACCTCTTTGGATAATCTTGTGAACACATCTCCTCCCCTGAGAAAATCCAATATTAAATATAGCTTCCCTTCAGTCTGAAAAGCTGATTTGAATAATCATAAGAATACTTCATCAAAATACTAAATTAATACCTGCATGCTTATCTAGAACTCTAAATATTTTAATACTATTTACAAATTAAAAGTACTCAAGACTTTTTCTAATTTTGTATCCAATTTTACAATTAAACCTTTAAAGAAAGCAGACAAAAGCCATGAAAGTTAAATTCATCACATGCTTGCATTCTTATTTGCATAAGTAGAAACCTCAATCTAAATTCAAGTGAACTTTATTGAGACAAATAGGCTTCATGAGGGAGTAGAATTAGCACTACAATTTGGTCGTGTTGAGGCAGAAATTCTATATTTAGCAATGTGGTCACAGGCTACCAAGATGTCATACATTATCAGTGGTGTGAAGGGTCCTTTTAAAAATAGCTTCTTATAAAACTACAGCTATTTCCAGATTGTCCAAGAACAATTTTAAGACAGACCAAATAGTGCATTGAAGAGCTCATTCAGTCCAGGGATTGATCATTGTTAGTTTCATGCATGTTCACTATCTGTTTATCATGTGTTCATTCATAATTAAGTTCTATTTTGCTTTCCCATCAGTCAGCAAATTTCCCCAAAAAATCTGTAAGAAAATGCTTATTAGAATTTTCATTTAAATATGCATTTCAATGGACACAAAAATACTCACCATAGTGCAGTTTGACAATAAACGGATGATTTACTTCTACTAATATATCTCTCTCCATCTTTGTACGAACTCTATCTCGAACTGCAAACAGAAATGGCTGTTATCTATATTAAGCAAGCTACCTGAATTAAATCAGCCGCAGAAAACTTTATAAACAACCACAGTTTAGTTAAATGGCTATTTTCACTAAGAATTTGAGGGATAATATATACAACAGGCGGAATTCACCAAGGAGTTTCTGTACACAAACCACTAATGTTTATTCTACAAAATGACTCTCCTTCACTGGAGAAGGTTGGATGGCCATCTGTCAGGGATTCTTTAACTGTGATTCCTGCATTTCAGAGAATTGGACTAGATAACCCTTGGGGTCCGTTCCAACTCTACAATTTATGATTGCACTGGGTCACCAACCAGATTCACACACACTGCAACAAAAAAGTCAAGAGAAATTCACTGTAGTAGTATGATTTACAGGTATAACACGATATATATGGAGAGGCCATATTTTAAAATCCATAAATCACTGTCATATCTGTTTAAACCTTTATTAAGGCAAGCCCTAAAAATATGTCATTTAAAGCTACGGAAGAAAGACATGATTTTGAAGAGAGTGTAGTCTTCAACCTTGTTTTCAGTGTTCAGGATAAATACTGGAACAAATGCCCCTCAACATGTGCAGAGTCCTTTTCACTTAACAGGGATATTCTGTCACTATATTTCACATCAAAATGAGCAACTGCCAGGCAGGATAAGCCCAGGCACTTTTTAGTCAGGAAATCAAGCACTGATTTAAGATGAAGGAAACAACTGGTTTAAACAGAAGTCTGCCATCATTAAGCCACACATTTTGAAATAATCAATAATCAAGACCCATTGAACTATTTCAGATGTATGCCCTTGAGGACTGCAGCCAAACACTTCAGTCCTACAACATATTTACTTAGGATATAATTACCTTCAATTGAACTTGTAATTAATTTTAGTATAGGAATGATTATTAAACTATAAAACAAGGCATGGTTATAGAAAAATGTATTCACCTGGCCCTAAAGATAAGTAATGAAGGAGTCAGGAAAGCCTCCCTACAGAGAGCATTCCACAAACGGGAGCCACAGCAGATAAGGCACGTTCTCCTGTTGCCACCCTCTGGGCCTCTGGTGTAAGGGGCACATGAAGAAGGGGCTTTAGCCAATGTACTGTATTTTTAAAAAAAAAAAAAATGCAAGCAAACCTTTTAAAGAAGCTTTCTTCAGAACTTTCATTGCATACAGCTGTCCAGCATCAGGACCAAAAATTTTCCTCACGAGGAATACCTAACCAGAGAACAGAGATTAAATATTTTACAAATGCTTACGAATTATGCACGATTGCTTTTGAAAAGCTAATGTGAACTTGTAATCCTTTAGTGCAGATGTTTTCAGACTTTTTGGGTCCATGGCTCTCTTGTCAAACTACATTATTTCTGCAGCACCGCTGTGGGGCTCAAAAGCCCAGTTATGTCACCCCTTGCCTACAGAGCCTGCAGCCCCTCATCCCTCCATTGTGGAGGGTTCTCTCAGCCTCCTTCTCCTTTCCTTGGCAATCCTCTGGGCAGCTACAGCTGCCCCCCCCCCCGGTCTCTGAGTTGCCCCCCTGCCCCAAAGTGAGGTGCCTCCTCACACTGCACCAGAGGGGCCTAGGAAGCACCCCCTGGCCAGCCCCAGAGGCACCATTCACCTGGAGAGCTTGTAGTCAGGACTGCTGCAACAGCTGTGCAAGCCTTTGGGAGGCAGAGATGCAAGAGGGCATCAGAGGAGGGAGGGAAGGAAAGTGGGACACAGGCCAGTGTTGCCCGCGGCATCCCTGACCATCATTCAAGGCACCTCGGGGTGCCACAGCACATTGGTTGAAAACCACTGCTTTAGGGAAAGGTCTTGTTTCCCAAATCTATAAAGTACTAAACTGAAATGTTGCCACCTCTCACAATTATAAAGGCATGATAGGAAAAAGATTTGAGTGATCCATTAGATTATACCTTATGGAACAGAATCCAGGTAAAAGCCCCTTTTAAATCTGCTCCAGTAAGAACCAGGAAAATGCACTTAAAGGTATACACTAGTTGTATAATTTTATTATTGAGTAAAATTACTAAAAAAGCATTAGCTATGTATTGGAGAAATTGTAATGTCATACGGTCATTTATCCACCTGCAGTGGCAATACCCCAAAGTCTTTTTGTTTTGGAAAAAAGTAGGCCTTACCACAAAACAAGATACCCACTTTGATCCTAAAACAGCACTTCTATCATACTACTCACAAACTGATCAACAGCTTTCCCAGAAGGATCTTATTACTCACCTGATCAATGCAGCATGGCTTACAATTGCAAGGTATTAGAAGACTGTAAATGCAGACCTATTTTGAGACCTCACACCCCCGGGACTTAACATTAATGGACAAAGTGACAGACCATGTCTAAGAGAGTTGAATAGACAAGAAAACCACTGCTTTTCAATCAACCTGGCACAGTTTTATTACATATGCAACATTGATAGAACATGGTTATAGACATCCTAGGACAAATGACAACTTGCGGAATGATACCTGTTTAAAAACTTAAATGTTATTACATATACATTTGGTGCTTCAGGAGGTGTTTAAGAAGTAAAAATGATAAAATATTTTTAGGGGAGTGATTACTGAAGTACGCACATGGTACACGCTCCAGTGTTGAAGTCAAAATACAAACTTGCTTTCAGGCAAGCAGTAAGTCTGCAGATAAGGAGAATCCCAGGACCACCAAGTGGCCAATATGATAATATGTCAGATTAGAATAATCCTTCCCTTACCTAGCTGACCTGGTTTTTTCCAGTCCCAATTCTACAAACTGAATACTACAGAAATACAAACTTAATACAGGCAACCCCAATTTATGCACGGGTTACGTTCCAAGGCACCACGCATTTAAGTGAAACCGCATATATTTGAAGCAACATTGAAAAAGCCTGAAAACTTTGTTTTGTCCCCACCCCATTCTGCCCATTTGTGACATTTTCAGGGCACTTCCAGATTCAGCACAATGTGCATGGGCACAATTGTGCACATACTGAACCGCACAAATGGGGGGGGTTGCTTTTATATCCACAGCATGAACTAATTAAGAGGCTGTGTACTCATGTAAAATAGAGGCTAACTTGTACCTACTCTTCCATGTGACCTATAAATATTAAACACAAAGGTGAACTATTGTGTTTCTGGGGGAAGAGGAAGGGAACTGACAGAGAACCACATAAAAATACTTGCTTTGAAATATTACTTAAGACTTTAAATTAATTGCAAACCTGTAAAATTTGCCAGTTTGACTTCTTCCCAGGTACTCTAGATATATGAAAGCTCCCACTCTTAATTCATTTACTCTGATACTGGTGCAGGGGCTAACTATGTCAAGTCACACCATGCTTAAAAAAGATTATGAACTACCCTTAGCCCCCTTCCCCCAACTTTACTTTCATTTTTATAACCTAGCCATGCTATAACATTATTTCAGTCCAAGTGTTTTAGCTGAAACTAGTTAGCAAACCAACTTTCAATAATAGCTGTAAACTGTCATTTGGATCTAACAGCTGGTAACAAAACTGCTGATTCAGATGTAACACTTAACCATAGTTAACAATGAAACATAGCGGGAAGGAAAGTATAAAATAGCAGTGGATAACCTTTGACCCATAAGGCACTGATAAACTTCCAAGTCCCATCAGCCCTAGCAGGCATGGCCAATGACAAGGGATAATAGGAATTGTAGTTCAGCAAAATCTGCTGAGTCCCTATGCCTGATATAAAAGAAGATGATATAAGCGGGAAGGGAACACTCCTGATCCTCTAACCATTGATTGGTTAACTTCTGCATTAGGCCTATAAATAATATAATCAATTTTAAAATTGTTATAAAATGTTAATATCATATAAAAATATTTCCACACCACCCAATTTTGAATTTTCAGTGTAAAACTTATCTATAAGTGAAACTGCTAATGAAAAATAAAAATGCATTATTTAAGTTGTGTTGAATCTAGCAACTCATTCCACAAACACACACATTTTAGTGTTTTAATAGCAGTGGAGATGAATACACATCCGTTTAAGGGTCACTTTCATAGCTTTCCAATTATTAGTTATATGCCACCCATCTGACTGGGCTGGCCCAGCCACTCTGGGCGTCTTCCAACAAATTATAAAACCACAGTAAACATCAATTGTGTTGGCTAATCGTTTATGCTCAGTAAATCAAATATGCCTTTTCCATCTTCCACCAAAAGCAATATGTACTGTTTCATCATAAAAATGACTAAAATACTTTCGAAAAGTAAAACGTCTTGTGAAAGCAGTGGAGAAGGTATTAGTGTATGTACTTTGTAAATTTACTATAATAACTCTCCAACATAGATAGCTCACTATACAGTCATTAAATACAACTCAAGTATGTCTTTAGATGAATGAACAGGACTAGAAATCAAATATGACATGAAATTGCATTATTTAGAATAAACAGTTCTAGTTTTGTCTTACCTTTCCAAATGATCCTTGACCAAGGACTTTAAGTAATTCAAATTGTGCAGGATCTGCTTTTTCACATCCTTCTTTCACATGATGAGTAATAGGTATCTCTTTCACAACTCCTTCATCCTATTCAAATAAAAATGAATAATAACGACCACTGAAATAATAATCTTTACTGCCCCCATCTGTCTACTTTACTGTTTGTGAAGGGGAAATTATTTATACATTTATTATTCATACAATCTACAGCTAGTGCTATAAAAATAAGCTGCTCTGCCCATAGATGTATAATCATAAACAATATACCACTACCACCTATCAGAAGCCCTACTACAAATTATCCAAAAAGTGAGGATGGGTGATGGGTTGGATGTTAGCCAACAAACTGAAGCTGAATCCTGAAAAGACAGGAGTGTTATATGTTCAAATTTCCGATGTCGAGAAGGAGAGAAAACAGCCTGTTCTGGATGAGGTTGCACTCCCCTGAAAGGAGCATGTTCGTAGCCTAGGACTATTCCTAGATCCAGCACTGTCACTTGAGGCCATTGGTGGCTGGGTTTGCCTATTTTCAGCTACAACTGTTTTGCCAGCTACAGCCTCTTTTGAACAGAGATTATTTGGTCACTGTACTCCATGCTCTGGGAAATTCCAATGTGCTCTACATGAGGCTGCTGAAGTAAACTTCAACTAGTCCAAAATGCAGTGCCCAAAGTTGCTTTTAGAGCACATATGATCTATATAACCCCTTGTTTTAAAATAGCTGCCTGGGCCACCAGTTCATTACCAGGCTCAAGGTGCTCATTTTAGTATTTAAGCCAAAAAAAACATGGGCTCCAAATATCCGAAAGACCACTTCCTTCCTTACAAACCCGCTTGGTTGTTAAGATCAGCAGAGGGGGGCCCCTTGGTAGTTACACTTCCTGCAAAAGTTTTGTTGCCAATGGCCTAGGAGAGGGCATTCATCCCCTGTGGCATCCACTTAGTGGTAGAATTCCCTCCCCATGGAGGTATGTCTGGCCTCTTCACTATACAACTGTTCAGGAATACTGATGACACACCTCTTTACCCTGGCCTTTGGCACCTGAGATTCATGTTTACAGAAACCCACCTATTCTGGTGAATGTAGAATGTTTTAATTGTTTTTAATTCCGAGTTTCAAAGTGTTGTAACACACCCTGAGACCTGCTGGTGAAGAGCAGTGATAAATAATATTTAAATAATAATAATAATAATAATAATAATAATAATAATAATAATAATAATAATAATAATAATGGGAAGGACAATTCAGGCCTCTATGATCCTTTCATAGTAGACTGTTCCTTTTTCTATTGAAAAGCTCCTGTTTTTAGGGAACCACTGAGTGGGGAGGATACTGCAGGCAATAGTTACAACATTGTCCAAGTCCTCTCAGAGACATAGTCTCTAGCAGATCCTTATATTGGTTGTGAGGAAGCAACAAGATTATCAGACCTTGAGAGTAATTCATTGTCTACAAACAGAAAATAAATGCTTAGGATATGAAGCATGTTGCATGTTTTATCAACATAAAATTACAAATCACTGTGCAAGGTAGTGTAAGTTTGGGACTACAGTATGGGTAAAATGTTGCTTAAATGGGTAAAATATTTGACAGTGTTTACAGTTTAAGTAGGCTAAGTGGTTAGAAGTTAGGTGTGAAACAAGGTGAATAAAACAGAGATGACAATCTCATAGTCATGGGGGAAGGAGAAGGCTAGGAATGCCTTTCACCACTTTCCTCTGGTTTGCCAACTACAGCTGTTCCTGGACAAGGATAGCTTAACCACTGTCATCCACACATTGGCAACTTCAAGGCCAGATTACTTTAATGGGTTCTATATGGGGCTGCCCTTGGGTCTGATTCAGCAGCTCCAGCTGGTGCAGAATGCTAGTATTTAGTTTATTTGGTCTGCCATCTTGATTCAACATGGCACTTGGTGTCTAAACATAGGAAGTCTGCCTCTTCCACCTTGGGAATCCTCATGCCAAGTTCAGTGAAAGTATTTTCAGAGGCATCCAAAACTGCATAGGTTGCAACTGTCCTGCCAAATTTGGCAATGCTATCTTCAGAGCCATCCAAATTAGTAATGGTTGGAACTATTGGTTCAAATTTGGCAAAGTCATGGTAAAGTGGATAACAATATCTTCAGAGGCATACAAATGGATGCTTAACGCCAAATTGGGCAAAATCACACCAGTCATGTTTCTGTCCAGCATCTTGATTCAGAATGACAGCCAGAAGCTCCACGTTAACAAAAATTGCTGTCCCAACCTCAGGAACCTTCATGCCAAGTTTGAATCAGTGCAGTTTGTACCAGTCATACGAAAAACCAGACAAAGCCGTGCCCAAGTCACGTTTTGGACTATCATCCTAATTTGAAAGTGCATCCAGTGTTCCAAGGTTGATAAAAAAAATAGCTGCTCCCACGTCAGGAACAATTGTGCCAAGAATGAAATTGGTGCAGTTTGCACCCACTGCACTGAAAATCCAGTGAAGTTACACCAAAGTCATGTTTCAAGCTGCCATCTTGATTCAAAATGGCATCCAGTGTTCCAACATCAACAAAAACCACCACCCTCACCTCAGAAGCCTTCATGGTTTAGCAATAATAGCTCAAGAGGCATCTGCATGGAGAATAAACAAACCACTTTCCAAAATATATAGTAGATAATTAATATATACAATGTTCTCAGACATTTACTGCTTGAATTTCAAAAGATGGTATTAATCAACAAAGCAAGTTATTACCTCAATGTGCATAAAATACCTTAGACACCTCAGTATCTGAATAACTGTTCCAGTTCCTCACAGTGATGAGAAATATAGAAAATAAAAGGCTTACATTTTCAAAACTGAATATTTAAGATGTGTAACAACAAATCTGCTTTGTTTTTAAAGAACTCAGTTTCTTCCAACAATGCACTGAAGATATAAACACCACTAAGAACTTCAATTGTATATAAATGCTGACATCAGAGCCTCCATCTTTCCCTCACATAAGATTAGAAGGCATCTAAGTAATGTCCTGACACATATTAAAAATTCATCCCTCCTTTTCTTAAGGAAAAACCAGTTAAAATGCTAGTATTCATGTTGCCTAGTGACAGAAAAAACAGAAGTCATATCAATAAGCTCTAATAAAATCTTCAATAGCTACTGATGCCACACACAAGACATTCAACAATGCTGTTTTCATATTTCAATAAACTGGAACATTTGCATGAAAAACCATTTTAGTCATTCATCTGTTTCTATTTTTTTCTTCCACCTTAAGTTACTATCCTATGACATCACAATTTGTTTCTGTGGAACTTGGCAACAGTCATTAAATAAGAATCCAACAGGAAAAAGCAATCATACAATTGTCCATGGAATAGTCTCCTGTAATATAAATCCAAGGTCCTGGCTGAGTAATTTTAGATCCCATGTGCTATTCAGTTATATTCATTAATTTGAAAAAACTACATTCAGTGTATCCTAAGAATTGAGTAGCAACCACGTAATGTAACAAAAGAAAAGAACTTGGTCACTCAACAGCTGTTCAGTGTGGGCAGCAGCAAAAGAAGCAGAGCATAAGTATCAGGGAGAGAAACCAGGTTTTATCAACAGTATAGTGCTCTCAATCACTTGACTTTTGTTTCAGATTTAGCCTTCTGCACATTTTGTTCCTTGGACTACAGCTCTTTAAACCTCTGTCTACTTTCTTCCTGCTATTGTAGTCCTATCTTCATCTACCTACAAGTTTGATCTGCTAAAGCCAACTTCCTTTAGTTTCTCTACTCCAGCCCCTTAATTAAGATATCACAATCCAGAATATCTGCAACATAAATGAAGGTCCAGGGGGGTAGTCCAGAATATTGTACCAATTCTGCTGCAGGATGTCAAGCTGGTCCCACAGTACTATTACTACTTCTTCTTCCCCCACCCTGACTTTAAAGCCAAAAAAATCAGATCACACAACCACCATCACAGCCAAAGTTGAGCAACCAAGCTATGAACAAGTCATCCATCCTTTTCAGGTCCTGATTTGAAGAACTTGCTCTGTCTGCCCTATGATCTATAAACACCAACCTCACTCACTGTTTCCTTGAATACTCATTGTTATGTAATTTAGAACTGCATGTGGTATTTTATTGCTTGTAAAATAAAGTATCAGGTATGAATATTATGGTGCATGTGTTTTTAATGCAGATACTCTCCTTGCCTAAACTAAGACTTCTTCCGTTTTAAAATGAAGCACACTACTAATAAGCAGAAGTCCGCAGCTTAATAAAGGCGGCAACAATTTTGCACGGAGGTTCCATTCCTGGCCCCCACACGTATCAGCAGAACATGGATAAGCACCTCCTGCCCCAATTCAGCCCTCATTTTGCCTTCTTCCAGGTCCAAAAGGACCTGTGCATTGGCAGTCGCACATCAATTGGATACACCTAAAATGGTTGCTGCCTCTATCACACTGCTTCAGTAACAAAAGAAGCCACAACTAGCAGAAGCCACCTTCTAACAAAGGTGAGACAATAGTTCTGTCAGTTCTAGAGTCCACAATCCTAGGACTACTTGGCACCTGGCCCTGTCCTCCAAAGCTCTTATTTTCCCACTTCTTTCCTGTTCATACAGCCTTTTATATTACCCAGGCTTTACATCAGCTCCTATACAGCCCGCTGCCAAGTCGACTCTACTTCCTTTAGTTACTCTATTCTTGACTCCAGTTCCTCTCCATCCCCAGCATAGAACTATTCCTCAATTCTAGACTTCTTCAGAGTTGCCTTTCACCTAAATTTAGCTATCTCTTTTGCACTTTGTAACAAAGCACTCTTGGCTACAACAGCAAGCTGCTTATCAAAAAGCAGGACTGAATCAAAAATAACTCCCAGGTTCCAAAGCTGTTCCAGTGGTGAGATTACAGCCCCATAAATTATAGCAAGATCTATCATCACTTCTTACTTGTCTGAATTCAACTTCAATCTGTTACCCCTCTTCCACTTGACCATAGCTTCTGGACACTGATTTAGGACAAAGATAACAGCATTTGGAAACTTAGTAACTTAAATTTAGAGTTGGATGTCATCAGCATATTTGATTAAGACTGTTGTAAAACCACTAATGAAGAAACTCTCTTCAAACCTTGAAGATTTTAACCAATCATCAGCTGGTCAAAAATACCCACAAATCACCTTCTTAGGCAAGCTACTTGAGCAAGAGGATGAAACTGATTGTCTCGTTTCATTTCAGTCTAGTTCTAGGCTTGTTCTTGGCACAGAAACTGCCCTAGCCAACCTAATGGATAACATATGCCAGGATAAGGGGAGTGCTTCCAGAGGCAACGAAGTACTGACAGTTATTTATAAAGCACTTCACAACACTAAGCACCTACTGGAATGGCCCCTCACCCACCAAATACCCTGTTGGAATGATTCCAGAGATAGGGGAAGGCAGGCAAAGACCAGCTCCAGGGCTGGGCTGCTCTTATTTTAAGCTTGTGTGGCTTTTAACGTATTAATTACATTTTATTAATATTGAAAACTGGACTGGGGACATGTCTCAAATATTCTCTATCTCCAGTCAGACTCAGAAATCTTTTTCTGCCTTTGTCCATGTTTCAATGCCTTCCAAATTAACAACTTCCCTTCCCTTCACAAAATATGCACTGTAAGGATTCTGTGTTGCCTCAGCAATCATAATGTTTGTAAATGATATTTCATGCCATCACATCATCTGAGCCAATCTGTGTATTGCCACCAAGTGCAAATAAGGTATACTGCCAGACATTAGAGGAATGGGGAATATGAAACATCCCCTACAACGGTCTTCCCTAACCTGGTCCCCTTCAGATGTTGCTGGACTATAACTACCATCATCCCTGACCATTGAAAAAGCTAGCCAGGCTGATGGAAAGACACCAGGTTGAGGAATCCTGCTCTTAATGTATGCAATACTCAGAATCATGTGTGCCTAATATCCAAGATAGCACTCATTGCCTAATATCCAAGATAACACCCAGGCTATGCATTCCATAGATTGCTTATGTAGTCACTATATATAGCACTAATATATAAACCAAAGAAGAAGCCAACTAATAAAAAAGAATTAGACCCAATAGCACATCACTCAGATGCCAGTACTGATGTTAGAGACCTAGAAGTTTTGCTTACAGGTCAAGCATTAGAAAACAAAAAAACAGTATTTAAAATAAAATACTTTCACTGGATCCCCTGAGAAAGAATTTGGAAATTATTTAAGGCATTAGACTTTACTATATGATTATCAGTCAAATGAAAATCAGAGCAAAGTAACACCACACAGAAAGTCTAAGGAAATTAAATACAATCCAGAACACTGTTTGTATACCTTTACTGGACAGAATGCCTATAAGATTAACATATTTGCCATAAACACACTTGAGTCTATTTCAGGCTGGCTGGTACTGCTCAAAAGTAATTTAAACATCCAAAGTGGTGGTGATGATGATGATGGTGATTCATTTATTTATACCTCACCTTTTTCCCTGGCGGGACTCAAGGCAGCTTACAGATAAAAACAAACGCCACTAAAAGCATAGTGTCTTATGATAAAACATTTTAAGAACTATTTTTTTCTTTCAACCAGGCTTATAACTAGCACCATCTAAATTGCCTATGGCAAATAAGCATGGTTCCATTCCAAGTGATCAGGAAGAGCTTTGCATAACAGGCCCTCTCCATTTGTTAAGGCTATAAATGACTAACCAGCACATGTAAGAAGGCAGGCAAAAAATAGTTCTGTGAACTATTAAGTATTAAGTATTAAGCATTTATTTTCAAGACTGCTTCCAGTAACAATAAAAATAGATTCTAAAAATTATAATAATTTGTAGTTACTTCTTCCTTCTGAAACAAAATGTCATTCAGGCTGCCTGCTGCCAGTATACGGCTTTCCTCACCCAAACAAGCATCAGATATGTATCCAACACATATGGAACAAAAATTCATTAAAAATACTACTTGATTTGCATCAATACTGCAAATCTTGAAAGTCAAACTATTTCAAGCAAGGTTACACATCACCTATGTGCATCACCTATGTCATACACTCGGGCACATAGGGGAAAAAATCCTGAACTTTTCTACTGAAGAAGCAGGGTAAATTTCTATTACTTCTCTTTTACCTCTCATTTTGTCCTCCAAGTTTTCTCCTAGTTTGGTTCCTAAATAAAGCATCCAAAAGAAAATATGAAACTCAAAATATTTTGATGGCAGTTCCCACCCTTAAGAACTTATGCATGAACTTACTTCATAGGAATATGGTTCTCCTTCCTCCATAGGTTCATCCACCACTCTAATGCCATTCAGCTGCAGAAATAAATGAAAAATGAGGTTAAACAGAAAACTTGAATAGAATTGCAGAATATATCCAATACAAGTGTACTGGTCATCACATAATCCCTAATTAAATATCTTATTTAATAACCTTTCCAGAACACTGCTCAGAAGGGCAGAAATCTTAACTTCCCCCATTAATTTCAATAATGTACAATTGCCTAACACTCCTCTTAAAAAATGCATGTTTTCTGCAGAGAAAAAGACATAAAGCTGAACGACCAGAAGTTTCAGATTATTTATACCTCTGGGTAGTATAAATACTTTAGATAATGTCAAATGGGTATTTTTAAAATTAAAACACCAATTAGTACGGATTCCTGTTCTGGAATTATAGTTGGAACCTGATTTATTTTTTGTTTTGTTTTTCTTTTTAATCAATTACTTAAATTGCCATGATTTAAAAGTCAAATCACCCAATTGACAGTTTTCAAATAGGTAAAGGTCATAAAAAGGGGAAATAACTGTCTGTCCATATGGCTTCTATGGTTCAAACTAGAAGAAGGAAATTTATGAAGAAGGAAATTTATGAAGAAGCATTAGAAAAATTCTTAAAAGTTCAACAGCTAAGGAAGAATATGGCTTTCAATGAGTAATCATGTATGCATGTTTTGTAACAGAATCGCCTGTTTGAAAGCAAGATAATTAGCAAGATGGCTCAGAGGGTCTGCCTCTACGAAGGAAACTGCCTTATACAGAGTTAGATCATTGGTTTATCTAGTTCAGTATTGCCCACACTGACTGGCAGAGGATTTCCAAAGCTTTTGATTGAGTTTCTCCCAGCCTCACCTGGAGACACAAGGAGCTGAACCAGGGATCTTCTGCACGCAAAGCAGATCTACAGCAGTTCTCTACTAAATCTAATTTTATTACAATTGCCTCCATTTAATAAGAGCCGTAACTGTGCTAAGTTACGAGTTGCTAAATTTGATTAAACAGTTGAATCATACAAACAAGGATATGCACTTGCTCCGACATGTAGAATAGTAATAATTAAAAACTGGAAAAACCTGCTAAAGACAATTATTCATTTTGCTATATTAATTACCAAACAAGTCACCCTCCTGTGGTGTGCATACATATATATCATTACAACAAAACTACAAAACTTCCTGAGAAGTTCTTCCCCATTTTATCCTCATAACAACCCTGAGAGGCAGCATAGGATAACAGATAGCAATTTGCCTATGGGACTGAATGGCTATTTGAACTCTTTAGTCAAATGTTTTTCCAATGGAAAATTATAGAATTTAATACACTTACAAAAGAGAAGATATATATTACTTGGAAAATTATTTCCACTGCAAGAAAAAAGGGGAGACTCTTCTCATTCAGCCAATCTGGATTCAGTCCCAGCATCAGCAGTCAACACAGAGGGCACCTGCTGAAGCCCACTGCTGAGTCAGTCAGCTACTGCTCTCTGTGGAAGCTGTGGCCAGGCTGAATTCCCAGTTGAGCAGCAATAATACACAGACAATTTCCCACTACAAGGCATTCCTGGCGCCTGTGCTCAGACCATATCTGAAGCTCTGTGTGGCTTCCTGTACTAAGATATTGAGTTTGAGTGTTGCTGGGAACAGGAGATTGCAATCTGTTGCACAAATCCTCGGTGGGATTTGTAAGGATCTTGCCTGCCTCCTTCTCAAAAAACGGTGTAAGTCTATTTAGACTCTAAGTTTACTTCATTGAATCCTTCTCACACTTTCAGTTTAGTAAAGTGTAGAATGTGTTATGCTATAGCAAAGATAACTTTGTTCAGTTCACACATTGAGCATTGTCTCCCAGGTAGCACTGTTAATCTTATTTATTTATTTTTGTTTCATGTGTTTCTTTTATACTTTCAAATCATTGCATTTTAAGTTTAAATTACTTATTATCCATTTACTTTAATGACAAGTATAATATCATTTTAGACATTCAAACATTTAATCCTTCCATTGGTGTTACCTAATTTCATATATCGTCAGCTCTCATCGCTGGAGCTAACCTTCCAAATCATGCGAATTTTTATAGTTCATATAGCTTATAAAGTTTTTGCAAATAGTCCTTAAATTTTTTCCAGTCCTCCTCAATTGTTTCTTCTCCCAAGTCTCGGATTCTGGCAGTCATCTCGGCCAATTCCATATAGTCCATCAATTGCGTTTGCCACTCTTCCAGTGTGGGCAAATCTTGCGTCTTCCAATATTTGGCAATAAGAATTCTTGCTGCTGTAGTTGCATACATAAAAAACGTTCTATCCTTCTTTAACACCTTTTGGCCGACAATGCCCAAGAGGAAGGCCTCCGGTTTCTTAGGAAAGGTGTACTTAAACACCTTTTTTAACTCATTGTAAATCATTTCCCAGAAGGCCTTCACTTTTGGACAAGTCCACCATAGGTGAAAGAATGTCCCTTCAGCCTCCTTACATTTCCAACATTTGTTATCAGACAGATGATATATCTTAGCAAGCTTGACTGGGGTCATGTACCACCTGTATATCATTTTCATAATGTTTTCTTTCAGGGCATTACATGCCGTAAATTTCATACCGGTGGTCCATAACCTTTCCCAGTCTTCAAACATGATGTTGTACCCAATGTCTTGAGCCCATTTTACCATGGCTGATTTAACTGTTTCATCCTGAGTATTCCATTTAAGCAGCAAGTTATACATTCTTGATAATAACTTAGTCTTTGGTTCTAACAGTTCTGTCTCAAGTTTCGATTTTTCCACCTGGAATCCTGTTTTTTTGTCCAACTTAAAAACCTCATGAATTTGGGCATAATGGAACCAGTCTTGCACCTTATTCTTTAGTTTTTCATAGCTCTGCAGTTTCCAATTGTCTCCAATTTTTTCTACAATTTCCCAATATTTCGGCCAGCCGGCCTCCATATTGGGTTTTTTCCGAGCCTTGGCCTCCACTGGTGATAACCACCTCGGAATCTTACTTTCTAATAAGTCTTTGTATTTTGTCCAGACCATAAATATTGCTTTTCTGACAATATGATTTTTGAACATTTTATGTGTTTTTACCTTGTCGTACCACAAATACGCATGCCATCCTAGCGAGTTATTAAAACCCTCCAGATCTAGGACATCAGTGTTCTCTAACAGAAACCAATCTTTCATCCAGCAGAAGGCTGCAGCTTCGTAATATAACCTTAAGTCTGGCAGGGCAAACCCCCCTCTTTCTTTTGCATCAGTTAGTATTTTAAACTTTATTCGGTGCTGCAGGTAGCACTGTTAATCTTAGATCTAGTTTTTAAAGTGCCCAAAGGCAAACTTGGAAAATACATGGCCATGCCACACTTTCAATAAGGTAAAAGCAAATACAGGAATCATATAGACTTCCCAAAGTATACTGGTGAGTAAGAAGGGCACTTAGTTTCTCCTGCACCTGCAAAGTCTTCCTTGCAAATGCATTCCAGCATTAAAACAGAAAGACTGTGTTGAGAACCAAACGTTTTTCTTGTAACATCTAGTTGGCCCTAAACTTTGACTTCATTTAAAGAAGGGGAGAATACTTCAAACAGTGCTTTTGAGAAACACGTTAAGGCAACTCCTGCAGTCCCACTTCAGATGAAACAGGAGTATAGAGACTGCCTTAAAACACTTCTCAAAAGTGCAGTTTGTGCACTTCTCTGGCAAGACCATACATGGACAGCAGCACAGTTACCACTGCTGCTCAGCCAACTGCTGGAGAAGTGTAGGAACTGCTTCAAACAGTGCTTTTGAAAAGCATTTTAATCCCCACCCTTCAGCAGATCAGTGGAGAGTAAATCCTTCTGCCTTGCCCATGCAAGCTTGTTCCCTGCTGGGAGCAGGGCATGCAGCCAAGGCAAAATTAAACCCTGACCTCCCACCCATCAGCTAACATCATCAGTCACATCAGTGGATGGGCAAGATTGGTTCATAGACCAGAGGTTCCTCACCCTTGCCTTAGGAGGTCTGCCCAGCAAGTGTGCTTTGTCTTGCCACCACCACCAACTGATCTGAACAGCTTCAAAAGCATCAGCAGTTAATTTCTACTGAAAGAAGTTACAATACATTCACTGCATTCTAATATCTGGATTTGGTTGCTCGAATATTACTTTTCAATCTCAAACAACTAACTTCATTATCAACACAGACATAACAAAGTTATCATGTAAACCAAGTCCACTATTTGATTATTATTTTCAACAAAAGCTTAATATTCAAAGCACCATTCAATCACCGCAAAGAACAAATTAAATGCTTGCTATCAATAAAACAGCAAGTCTCAAAAGCCTCTTGTGTTTACGTTCACACGTAAAGCAATTAAGCATTTACCTAAAATAAAATACCTTTCTGCAGATGCCAGCCCAATCTACCCTGTAAGTAGTAGCAGCTTATATAAATTTTGATTATTCTTACTAAATATGTTTTAAATTATCTATTTTATATACCGTATTTTTCGCCCCATAAGACGCACTTTTTCCCCTCCAAAAATGAAGGGAAAATCTGGGTGCGTCTTATGGGGCGAATGCAGGCTTTCGCTGAAGCTTGAAGAGCGAGAGGGGTCGGTGCGCACCGACCCCTCTCGCTCTCCAGGCTTCAGGAAGATATCCGCCGCCCAGGCAGCCCTGTGGGAGGTCCCACAGGGTTGCCTAGGCTGCGGATAGCAGCCTGCTTCTCGGAGCGTCGGGCGCCCTGAAGGCAGAGCGCCCGACGCTTCGGGAACAATTCCGCCGCCCAGGCAGCCCTGTGGGAGGTCCCACAGGGCTGCCTAGGCTGCGGATAGCAGCCTGCTTCTCGCAGCGTCGAGCGCCCTGAAGGCAGAGCGCCCGACGCTTCGGGAACCATTCCGCAGCCCAGGCAGCCCTGTGGGAGGTCCCACAGGGCTGCCTAGGCTGCGGATAGCAGCCTGCTTCTCGGAGCGTCGGGCGCCCTGAAGGCAGAGCGCCCGACGCTTCGGGAACAATTCCGCCGCCCAGGCAGCCCTGTGGGAGGTCCCGCAGGGTTGCCTAGGCTGCGGATAGCAGCCTGCTTCTCGGAGCGTCGGGCGCCCTGAAGGCAGAGCGCCCGACGCTTCGGGAACAATTCCGCCGCCCAGGCAGCCCTGTGGGAGGACCCGCAGGGATGTCTAGGCTGCGGATAGCAGCCTGCTTCTCGGAGCGTCGGGCGCCCTGAAGGCAGGGTGCGCAAGGCTTGGGGCGGCAGCGGACTGCTTGCGCGCACCTAGAAGCTTGGGGCGTGCTGAGGTCAGCGCGCCCCAAGCTTCTGCATGCCGGCAAGCAGTCCGCTGCCGCCCCAAGCCTCCCGCACCCGGCAGGAGGTCCCGCCGGGTGCGCAAGGCTTGGGGCGGCAGCGGACTGCTTGCGCGCACCTAGAAGCTTGGGGCGTGCTGAGGCCAGCGCGCCCCAAGCTTCTGCATGCCGGCAAGCAGTCCGCTGCCACCCCAAGCCTCCCGCACCCGGCAGGAGGTCCCGCCGGGTGCGGGAGGCTTGGGGCGGCAGCGGACTGCTTGCGCGCACCTAGAAGCTTGGGGCGTGCTGAGGTCAGCGCGCCCCAAGCTTCTGCATGCCGGCAAGCAGTCCGCTGCCGCCCCAAGCCTCCCGCACCCGGCAGGAGGTCCCGCCGGGTGCGGGAGGCTTGGGGCGGCAGCGGACTGCTTGCGCGCACCTAGAAGCTTGGGGCGTGCTGAGGTCAGCGCGCCCCAAGCTTCTGCATGCCGGCAAGCAGTCCGCTGCCGCCCCAAGCCTCCCGCACCCGGCAGGAGGTCCCGCCGGGTGCGCAAGGCTTGGGGCGGCAGCGGACTGCTTGCCGGCACGCAGAAGCTTGGGGCGCGCTGAGCTCCGCACGCCCCAAGCTCCTGGTGTAGCGCAGCGCACCTGGGGGGGAAATAAAAATTTTTTCCTTCATTTCCCCCCCTAAAATCTAGGTGCGTCTTATGGGCCGGTGCGTCTTATGGGGCGAAAAATACGGTACGGTACATTAAATTTCTTCTGGCACAACAAAAAATCATTTCTTATTTTGAAACCCTAAATCCATTGATACATTAGCTCCCCAATAAAGACACATTTCCAGCAAACTGAAAAGTTAGGGCAATTGTTTTTCAATGCAGAGACAAACAAGGGGCTAGTGAAAACAAATACTCATATGGAAGAGAGAGTTCTGCAACATTAATTGAACATCCCCCCTCCTCATATTGGGGTCCATAAACTGAGTTTGAATTCTGGAAAGACGGAGGCATGGTGATCTGAGAAATATTCAGTTGTCTGTATTGAATTGGTTCAACTCCCTCTGGTGGAGCAGGTGCACAGTCTGGGGGTACTCTCTCACTTGTAGGCCTCTAAAATATGTATCCTGTATGTGGGGGGTGGGGACGTACTATGAAACTAATGAAGCTTAAGCTTCAGGGCCCCTAATCTCAGAAGGGCCCCTGAAACAACTTTAGTCCACATTGTTTTTAAAAAATGGCCTAGTAGACCCAATTTTTGCTGCAAGACTCAAATTGATTTTTTTTTATGTATATATTTCAACAATCTCAAGGTCTGAGAGTCAATAGCACAGATGTTTTGAAGGAGTTGTGATCTATCATAGAACAACCCCATTGAAGAAGATAATAGATTTTTAAAAGTTTAAGTGAGGTATGGAGAACCTTTGACCCTCCAGATGTTGCTGAACTACAACTCCCAACAGCCCCAGTAAGCATGGTCAACGGACTAGGATGATGGGAGCTGTAGTTCAGCAACTAAGTTTCACCACACCTGTTCTAGGTACACAATGTCAACAGGATGACCTATATCTATATGACTGCGGACACTCTGTATACTTTCTTTTACAAATCCTGCACTGGACAGGATTGTGTTGTTGCTAACACAAACTGGGAATCAATGGAGTAAGTAACAACAGGTCAGATTTAGACAAGACCCAAAACTCAGAACTACACTGCCTGAAAATAGGTATAACACATGGACTTCAGATTTAGACAAGACCCAAAACTCAGAACTACACTGCCTGAAAATAGGTATAACACATGGACTTCAGTGTGAGCTTGAGTGTCACTATGGCTTCATCAAAGTTTTTTTCAAAAGCTTGAGAAAACCTTTCTTCGAAAGCTTTAGAAAACTATGGTTGTTGCACTTTTTAACCTAGCTCCACAAAATTCCCACCACTCTAGAATTTTATTGGAAGGGGCAAAGCATAACCACCAAATATTGTCCACCAATATTTTGGACCGGGGGAGAAGAGAATAAGTAATGCAAGTATTGTACCCCTTCCCTGGTTGAATCATTGAGGCTTTCAAAGGTGCTTCCCCTGGCTTTAATTGACCAATACCTGGGATAGCACTGTGGCTCCCAGCCAGAGGGAATAAGTGAGGTAGTTTGCCTCTTGCTGCTTGTATAGGGGCAAGTAATGCTTGCTCTAATATTCACCTATGATGCTGCAGAAACTTTTTCCCAATCTAGTCTAACTTTAGTCAAATTAATTTTTTCAGCATTTAATGAATTTAAAAGTTGGCAATAGAAGAAGTGGCTGCCCTTTCCCCCCCTTCTTCCTCTGGAACTTATTGTAAATATAAATGTCATAATATTTTGGAAAACTATCTGTAAATAACAAATTACAAATCTAGTAAATAAGATATATAGAAGGTTGAACTGTGAAATGATAGGTTTCAAAGATCAAATACCACCTTTCAAATCCCTTTAAACACTATGCTTTTCAGTGGATTTATTTCACACATTCAGCTGCAAGTCCTCATCTTGAGCTATCAAGTAAATGTTTATGCACATGTGAGACATTGGCCTATAACCATAACAGAAGTGTAAAAGATGCACAGTACCTTACCAGTGTCCTTACTGTCACTGTTTAAAAGCAGAAGGTAAATAAATATGAAAAAAAATTTATTTCCCTTTAAAAATATTTCCTCATTTATCCAGAATTCTTTAATTCAGCCCTCATTTTTAATTCAGCCCTTAATTTCAAAAGAGGGCAAATGAACTCTAAAATTACAGCACCTAAGTAAATTTCCAAATATAGAGTTATTACTATTAGACATTTGACACTACCTATGATTGTAAGAGATATAAATTCCTAAAAGTTCTCTTGCGCACACAGAGTACTCTTTGGAAAGTACAACTTTGCCAGGGATGTTCACCATAACTGTGTTCTGTTTTGGTGAACTGTGAACCAAGATAAATGAGAACAGTTTCATAAAATTAATCTAAGCAAAGACGATTGTAAAAAGGCTACTAGAAGAATTTATTTCTATCACATAATGAATATAGGGACAAAGTTGATAATCCAAAGATGCACTCTTCTTTCTCACCAATTCAACAATAAGAACACACACAAAAGAGGCATTGAGCTGGTAAAGCAACAGAAAATGCAAGGTTCAATTCATATTCATGACAATATTTGCTGTCTCCAAATCCAACAGCATTGTCCTAAGTAAACATCCTTTTTGTTATGGCTGAATAATTTCATTTCAGGCTACAATGTTAATCTGGCATTTGACTTCCTCATAAACTTCAAAGAGTGAAGAATGCATTTCCCACGTACAATTCTAATTTTTAGAAAGTATAAAATAAAAGAAACCGAAATTTTAAGTCTTGCCTTAATAATCTGCTAAACCAAACTAAACCAAAAAGCGCTCCCTCTCTCTCATGCACACACATCAATTTTACATTTTAAATGCATAATCCTGTCTAACACACACACATACACCTCCAGAATATTACAGGAGGAGCAGTTCCTGTAACAGCACCCACATACCAAATGTGCAACTACTTGTAAAGCTCCATTAATTGTCCAACAGTGATGTCTGAGAATGGACACTGAAAATGTTGCATGTGTACCAAGTTTACAAATATACCATAACTATCTACAGCTACCTGCAAAACTCCATTACTTGTATGATAGCATCTGAGAATGGACACTGAAAATGTTACAAGTGAATCTTAATCTGTGCTCTGTTAACAAATATACTGTAACTGATTTCAGACATTTCACAATTTTAGCACAGATTCAAAAGAGATGTCATCTGTTTCTTTCTGTATCATACATGTATCTGTTCAACATAAAATTAAGAATCAGACTAATAAATTATTTCTAGATTGACTACTTTTAAACCAATGTTAACTTCAAAACATTTCTGGTTGTTTTGATAGTATGCAGAACCTGTACGACAATAGCTGAAGATCCATAAGATTAATTTGATTTACATTTAAATCCTTGATTTTAAAGCAACTAACAATTTGTGGAATGTTGACAAGTATTTTTTAGCATTTAATCTAAAACTCCCAGATTTGTACATAGTAGTAGCCCCATACTCCTAGTACTTCAATGAAAAATGATCCATTATAAGCGATCTTCTAGCAGGTACCAGTTGGTACCTTTCAAATAGTAAGCAGGATAGTGAAGTTGGAGTGGGGGGGGGGGACAGGAGGTACTGCGGAAACAGCACCTGTTTATGCATGAACATTCTACTAGATTTCTGGGTAGGGGAATACAGTGGTACCTCGGTTTACAAACTTGATCCATTCCGGAAGTCCGTTCTTAAACCGAAACCATTCTTAAACCAAGGCACACTTTCCCTAATGAGGCCTCCTGCTGCGGGACCCTTCCACTGTTCAGATTCCGATCTTAGCCCGAGGTAAAGTTCTCAAAATGGGACGCTATTTCTGGTTTTGCGGAGTTTGTAAACTGAATCATTCTTAAATCGGACTGTTCTTAAACCGAGGTACCACTGTAAATTAAAACCATGGTTTTCCAAAGACAGATTTCATCAGTAAGACACAGTATTTAAGACATGCTTAGGATAGAGGCAAGCTTGACCTGCTTTTCCTACTGCAAAGTTTTGTCATCAGCTATACCCCCACTGTTCCAGCTTTCAGAGTAGATCATAGTGTACCAGAAAAAAATATGGGGGGGGGAGCAAGAGCTAGAAGGGCACAACCCTTGCCCACAGAAGTTTCATGCTTTTGCTTCTAGGCATTGTTGCCACTGCTTAGAATCCCTGCTTGGCAACTGGATCCTTTGCACATTAGTGTAATGTGTAATTTGGCCCTACACCTGACAAAGTTCAGTGGAGTTTACTTCCACATATGCATAGGATTGCAGTGTTAGAAGACAGTAATGACTACTGGAGGTGTGACATGCATACTAGTTTTTTGTTCAAATAAGTAACTTAATGAGTTACTTTAGAAGAAGAGGAGTTTGGATTTGATATCCAACTTCATCACTACCTTAAGGAGTCTCAAAGCGGCTAACAATCTCCTTTCCCTTCCACCCCCACAACAAACACTCTGCGAGGTGAATGAGGCTAAGAGACTTCAGAGAAGTGCAACTAGCCCAATGTCACCCAGCAGCTGCATATGGAGGAGCGGGGATGCAAACCCAGTTCACCAGATTACAAGTCTACTGCTCTTAACCACTACACCACACTGGCACCTAACAATATGCTACTTTGCACGCAGGTTCTTTAAAAGAAGGCTAAAGTTGTTGTTTTTAAACAAATGTTGCTATGTTGTATTTTAACAATTTTGAGTATAAACACCAATCTTGTTTTTATTTAGATACTCAATAATGAATTTTATTATAGTATTTTCCTAAATTACTAGGGCACATACACCATGAGGGGAGTGGGTGGCACTGTGATCTAAAGCACTGAGCCTCTTGGGCTTGCTGATCAGAAGGTCGGTGGTTTGAATCCGCATGATGGGGTGATCTCCTGTTGCTTTGTCCCAGCTTCTGCTAACCTAGCAGTTCGAAAGCACACCAGTGCAAGCAGATAAATAGGTATCATTGAGGCGGGAAGGTATACGGTGTTTCTGCATGCACTGGCACTCGTCATGGTGTACTGTTGTGCAAGAAGCAGTTTAGTTATGCTGGCCACATGACTCGGAAAGCTGTCTGTGGACAAATGCCGGCTCCCTCGGCCTAAAAAGTGAGAAGAGCGCCCACAACCCCATAGTTGCCTTTGGCTGGACTTGACCATCCTGGGGTCCTTGATCTTTACCTTTTTTTACAGACCATGATTAAGGATTCAATCACAGAAATATTTCAAAGTGTATACTGCTATAATATAGAATTGCACAGCAATTACAGTGCTCAGGAACAGCACTATGGACACATAAACAGCGAAGTTATAAAACACTAAGGATACAATCCTGCACAGTCATGCTGCTTAAATCCCACTGATTTCAATCCTATGCACACTTACTTTAGAGTTCAGCCCCATAATCTGTATGACTTACTTCCATGTATAGAATCTGGTGTTATTTAAAACTTCCTACCTCACAGAGTAATAAACTTTCAATTTATAGTCTCATACATTTACAACATAAAAAAAAATCATATTGAGCAATGAATGAGTTCTTCTAATAGAAGTGGACCAATAAAAACACTTGAAGAACAACCAGAAACTAGTCTGACCAGTTTTTGAAACAGTACTGTATTTAGATAAGAATGTTCATTAACATAGCATATAAATTTGCATTTAAGGCCTATTTTTTTATTTATTAAATTTATATACTGCTCTGCATCCGATCTCAGGGCTGTTCACAAGATAAAAATACAGGATAAAAGAACAAAATAAATAGTTAAAACAAAAACAAAACAATAACCCCCCCCCCTACAAACAGATATATTCAACTCTCTTCTGCCAATCTCAGGAACATGGGGTCTAGCACAAAGTTTCTATATTCAATGGTATTCTGTACTAGAATATTATTACTTGCACAACGTGATTTTTTTTAACTCACACCATGCACTCAATTTCCAGCAATAGCTACATTAGGACTAAGGAGATTCCAAAAGCTGCTGCTTATTTTTTTACCATGAAACTGCTGAGTATCTTTTTTTTCAAAAAAGTGTTCCGACATTGTTGAAACTATCAATTTTAATGCATCTAGAATGTTTGTTTAATGACACTTCTGATGGTGCCTGGGACAAAGGGAAAAGTCAGTCAGACTGCTAAAATTAAGCCACTGAAAGCCAAACAAAAGCCATTCTGACAAAAGCTGTTACAACTGGTAGAATGTAAAAGATCCTGACATCAAACAGTATTTGATAACATCCTGGCAATGGTAGTATACGATATAGAAGTTGGGCATACCACTTTACAGAGAACATTTTATTCATCTGAACAATACTTTGAAGACTCTAACCTTGTACAGTGGTACCACGGGTTAAGAACTTAATTCATTCTGGAGGCCCGTTCTTAACCTGAAACTGTCCTTGAAACCTGAAGCACTTTAACTAATGGGGCCTCCCGCTGCCACCGCACCACAATTTCTGTTCTCATCCTGAAGCAAAGTTCTTAACCCGAGGTACTATTTCTGGGTTAGCGGACTCTGTAACCTGAAGCTTCTGTAACCTGAAGTGTCTGTAACCCGAGGTACCACTGTACAAGCTGTTTTCCATAATAAATGAGCCCTTGAGAGAATAAAAGGTTTACCAGCTTCTCCTTGGCTTAGAAACAGTTACTACATAGGTTCTTTGATCCTCTAAGGAGAAATAAGGCTCAAAGTGCAGGTGGTTTATAAGGATAAAGAAGAAGCTGAAAGATGGGACAACTGAATGACTTTTAAACTGAACCAGTCTTAAAGAGATGTTTAAGGAGTGGGGGCTTGTTTTGAGTGAAGCTTGGGGTGGGGGGTCAAGACTATGTTTAAGAACACATGATGCAGAACCCTTGCTGAAGCTATGCAGGTCTAAGTCTAATGCACTGCCTCATTGCGAGGCCATCTGGGACCCCCAGAGCTCTATTAACACAGTAATAAATATAGTGAATTGTATTTGAGGTGCTTGAAAGTAGTAAAGCAAAATCAGCTAAGCCAAAAACAGCATGACATCTTCCAAAGCAGATACATCCAGAAAGGGTCATTAGTAATTCCTTATTTTTATTGCTAAGTTTTGCAAAACATTCCTTATGTCTGTTCCCAATTTATGTAGTTGACAGATGTCACCACACCTCTTGTTTTTAAAATGGAATGTTAGCATCACTCCGGTAGGACTGATACAGGAAATATGGCAGGAATCTATAGGTCATTAGGGCTACTTAGAGGAGACACCTCAAGGGCAAAGAGCAGCAGGCTCTTTTGAGAAGTTCAAACAAAATTTGTGGAATGGAAAGGACAATTTGGAGCCTTTCAGAATTAGGATATTAGATGCAAACCACAGCAAGATATTTCAGCAACAAATTCAAAATAGTTCATCTTCTTAAGTCAACAAACACTGAAGCAAAGAGGAGTAACTCACTACTGCACCATGGTGCCAAATATGTTTTAATGCTGAAGTAAAAGAGGTAATTTTTGTGAGAGTAAAGTATTTGTTAAGTAAGAACAAACTCAAGAGTCAGTGCCTTGCTGTGAAGGGGAGACAGCTAGCAGGGTAGAGGAAGGATGCATCAGACCTTGATGTCTGGGATTAACTACCAGGAGAACTAGGGTGAACAAAGTAGGAAGTGGTTGTTAATAAAAATAGATGGAGATGGATATAGAAGTGTAGAATGGAGGCATCTGGCAACTGTTTAGAACCGAGCATCTTTAGGACGCAGAGGACAAACAGATGTGGACAGGATCTGCCTTGGAGAGGAATCTATCTGGTAAAAGTACTTCAGTGAAAAAAAAGTGAAACCTGAGGCAGCAATAGGTAGATGGACAAGAAGAAAATTATAAGGCAATACTTTTTTGAAAACCAAGTGGTTGTAGAAAGGGGGGGGACAGTTTTCAGAGACTTTTGGGTGTCACTGGATCCTGTGCAGTAAAAAAACAGAGACCTGGAATTCGGAGCTAGAGAAGATGGAAAAGAGAAACAAAAGGGAACAGGTTTCCGTTTCAGGATTCCCTTGCATTCCACTGCATAAAGTGAGTTAGCTCTAAAATTCCCGTTCTCTGATGGGGCTGCTAAATCGACTTTTGAATAAGTCGAGGTTCTCAGTCCTCTCAGAGGGGCAAGGGCAATTAGCAAGGCCGGAGTTAGTGAAAGGGAAAGAGAAGGTGCCAGCCAAGAGGGCAGGAAAACGGGCGAGCGGAGGATGCGCGCAAAGAAGAGATAAGAGAATGACAGCGCAAGTTCAGCTGTTGATGGATGGAGGAATCTATAGAGGATTGACAGGAAGGCATGATGGAGAGGGACAGGTCAGAATAACGAAGGTATTGAAAATAAATAAGGGGGCGGCAGGTAAGCAAGCAAAAGGCAAGTTGAAGGACCAGGTGGAGTCAAGGAAGATAGGGGGGTGGCATGAAAGATACCGTAGGGAACGTATGAAAACGGGGTGGGGTGTCGATTTGGTGTCACGAAGCTCCTCTCACGACCCCGGCCGCCGCCCCCCCGCCGGCCCCTTCTCCCTCAGACCCCTCCGGAACCGGTTCCCGCATCCCTGCGGGGAGAGGAGGAGACGAAGCACCGAGGGATGGGAGAACAGCGGCAAGCCGGTACTTTCCCCTCCGCCTCCCTCACTGCCCACCACCGGCAGCGCCACGCACGCCCCCTCCTCTTAAGCCGGCGCTGCCTCTGCCTGCCGCCCGCCCGATCCCCCCTCAGAACCTTTTACCTCAAGTTCCCTCAGAAAACCCAGCCCGGGACTCCCTCACCTCTCCGCCTGGGCTGCTGCTGCTGCTGCCGCCGCCTCCTCCGCCGGAGATCTCCATGAGGCCGGCGGCGGCAGGAGGCGGGGGCGGAGGAGGGCAGGAGGAGGGCTCCGCTTCGGGCTCAGGCTGAGGCTCCTCCGCGCCCTCCGGCGGCGCGAAGGGCACCATGACTGTGTGGCGGCGGCGGCGGCTGTCGTCGTCGTCGTCCTGGTGGCGGCCGCCGCGCTCCTCCTCCACCTCCGCCTCCTCCGCCTCTCCTCCTCGTTCTCGCCCAAGCGGCGCCGCGGCGGGCAGGGACGGGGCAGCCGTTCATGCTCTTCCCCTCCCCTCGTGCTGAGGGGACGGGAAGGAGGAGGAGGGGGAGGGAGAAAGGAGGGAGCTTCGCCCTCCCTCGCTCGCTCGCCTTTCCCCTAGTCAGCCGAAGCCTCCAAGGCTGTTGCGGTTTCGCTCATCGCTCCCAGCCTTTCCATGCAGTGGCCCGTCGAGGAGGAGGAGCTGCTGCTGCTGCTGCTACCCGGGCAGGCGGGGGCGGCTCCGTGTTACGCCGACCTCCCCTCCTCCTCCTCCTCCTCCTAACATGGCGGGAGGAGAAGGCCGTCGCTAAACCGGCGTCTCTGCTTTGGTGGGCTGTTGGGTGAGGAAGGAGTGATGTCAGGCCCGGGTAGAGGAGAATTCCCCTTGCGGGAGGGGGGAGTTGCAAGCATCACGCGTAGGGTGGTGGGAGGGGGTAAGAAGGTAGAGTTGGGGAGGGAGGAGGAGGTGTGGCGTCAGCGATTGCGTGGGCTCGGGGAAAGGTGACGTCGGTGGCGATGACGTCGGCACCCGCCGCTTTTCCACCGCCACCCATCTCGTCTTCCTCTCTCCCCCCCCCCACCGCCCCCCCACCGAAATGTGCAACGCTGCTCGGATCAGAGGAGGGAGAGAGATTTGGCTGTTTTAAATAATAAAGGCTATTTTATACTCGAGATGAGTTTTGGGTTGGGTGAGCGGGGGGGGGGGCGACAGGCAAGTAGTGGAAGAACCAATTTCCTTTTTTAAAAAAAAATTAAATAAATAAATCCAGATGCTATTGAGACAGTCGTGCTGCTGTTGCAACTGAAGCACCCTGAAAGGCTGGTGCCGCACAGTAAACCGGTTAGGGCTGCAGCTCCAAACGTTTGCTTCCACCCCCCTTCAATGTTCCATTTAGTTATTTCGTGGAATTTGCATACCTCTTGACTAAGAAGAAGAAACCTCAAAGCGGTTTACAAAAAGAATAAAACAATAACATCAATAAAACAGCTGCGACATATTAAAAGAGTGATTAAAAAATAGCTATAAGCTAAGGACCAACCAAGTTAAAACACACCAACGTGCTACATATTTGGGCAGGCTTGCCTAAACAAGAATGTTGGGTTTTGTGTTTTTTTTAAAAAAAAACGCTGGCTTCAAAAAGAGTACAGTGAAGGCACCTGTCTGACGTCAATAAGTGCTGCCACACGTAAGGTGGATTTCTTACAAGTGCAGAATGGGTATTATGTGACACCTGTAGCAGTGCCAGTTCCACAGATCAAAGCAAGTCAGGTATATGGCGTAAGGCAATCTCACACGTAAACTGCTCCCAAGTTGTTAAAGGTTTTACATACTTGAACTTGGCCCAGTAGCAAGTCAACAACCAGTATAGGTCTCTGAGCACAGGCATTATATGCTGACAAGGTCTCACTCCTGCCAGCAGTTGTGCCACAGCCTTCTGGATCAAGTGCAAAGGAAGCCCCATATGGAGCACATTGTTGTAATCCAATCTTGGATGTAAGCAGTGCATGAACTACTGTGGCCAAGCTTTCCCAGTCCAAGGTGCTTCTAGCCTCTGAGGCTGCCTTGGTCTCCAGTGACAAAACTCGATCCAGGCAAACCCCCAGACTGTCAACCTGCTCCTTCAAGGGAAGTGCAAACCTATCCAGAAAAGGCAATTGACCAATTTCTCAGACATGGGAACCACTCACCCACAGTGCCTCTGTCTTGCCAGGATTCAAGTTCAGCTTATTTTCCCTCATCCATCTCATCACTGTCTCCAAGCACTGGTCTAGGTACTGCATGGCTTCTCCCTGTTCAGATGCTCACTATGCTCCAAAAAGTGGCCTAAATTATATTGAATGAATGCACTTACTAGAGAATGTGCTTACCAAGTCCCAACAAACACAGGAAGCAGATCCTGTAAAATTAGGTTGCAACAAGAGTCTTTGACGATTTTGTAGTCTTAAGACAACTACCTCTCTGAAGTAAAAAGTGATGGGTGAAAAGATATATGCAAACTGGGACCTTTCTTCCACACCAGGTTTCAAGGACCTGCTTCTAAGAATGTTCAGAGTGCCTTTCTCCAACACTAAGGCCTGTGCGCTTTACTGCTGATTGCAAGGTAGGTAACCAGTAAGACACTGGGCTTAGTGCCACATGCAAAGTTCAGTTTTTGCCACAACATATTATCTCTATCTCCATAAGCTCTTGAAGGGAAATGTGATGTATCACAAGACAAATTTTGTATGCACTGGTTGAAGATATGCACTGGTTGGCTGAAAGTTGGCGGAATAATATTTATATAATACTTACCCCCAAATGCTCAAAGAGTATCACATGAATTCTGATAGTTATTGTTAGAACATCCCTGCAATGTGAGTTACTATTATTATCTTTGCCATATTGGGGGTGGGAAAGGTTTAGTGACAGCAGGCATACAACTAACTCATTCTTCTTTCGTAAAGTAGATTCAAAGCTATTTAGAACTTAAAAGTTAAGAACCAGTACTTTGAATTGTGCTTGAAACTGAATAAGCGTACAACGTAATTCTTTATGAATTGATCTAGTAATATGCATCCTGCTATCCACACCAGGCAGAATTCAGCTTCAAGAATTCTGAAGTTTCTAAGTCATCTTCAAGGGCAGCCCCACATATAATTTACCACAGCAGTACAAATGGAAGACTAACAGGGCTGGAAGACTCACCATAGCTAGGCTATCCCTAACCAGGAATGGCTACAACTGGGCAAATTAACCTAAACTGGTAAAAGGGACTTAGAACCACTTGAGGTTTCATTAACAGAGCTGGATCAAGGAGTATTCCCAGACTGTGCACCTGCTCTTTCAGAGGGAGTGCCAAAACATTCAGAACAGGAAAAACAGCAAGCTCCCAGACCTGAGAACCACCTACCCACAGCACCTTAATCTTCTCAGGATTCAGCATCAGTTTCTTGGCCCTTATCCAGCCCTTTACCTAATCCAGACAACAGTTCTGAAATCCTTTGAGATGTTTGTAGGCTGTCAACTTCCCACACACCTCTCCCTGCCATTTTCCCCTTTTCTTTTCTTCAGCCTTCCAACCTTTTGCCATCGCGTTCATCCTGCTCGTCTCCCCCTCTTGCTTATAATATATTTGCTTTTGGGTGAAAGGCAGTGGTTGCGGCAGAGCAACTGCAAATGTTCTTGGGCAGTACTAATTATCTGGGTTTAGCGCACGTTTTGGGACTGAACCAGCCTTGATCTCCCTGATAGATTTCCTTTATGAAAAGCAACCCTGTGTTACTCAATCTTTAAGTGGTGTTTAATACCATTAACCATTGTATCCTGGACCAGTTGTTCAGGATTGCTATCAGAATCACTGTATTACTTCAATTCCTGCCTGTGCTGCTGAGTCCAAAGAGCACTGGCAGAATGCTCCTTGGTGGCTGTCATTGTGCTATGGGGTTCTGCAGGGCACTATTTTGTCCCCAGTGCTATTTAGCATCTAAATAATTGAGTCAGGAGCAGTCATTCAGAGTTTTGGAGCACAGTGTCATCAGTACTCTGATGACACACAGCTCTGTTGCTCCATAACATCTTAATCAGGACTGGCTGTGCAAGCTCTGGACCAATGCCTGAATGCAGTGAAGGACTGGACGAGAGCCAATAAATTAAAATGAGAATCATAGAATTGTAGCGTTTGAAGGGCCCACACGGATCATCTAGTCCAACCCTCTGTGGCTGATTAGCTGTTCTCCCTGTGCAAAGGTCAGAGGGGGCAGGGTTTCTGTTGAGGAAGGTGATTAGCTGTGGGAGGAGCTTATCAGAGGTAGCAGGGCAGCAGTTGAAGAAGGAGCAAAAAAGGTTTTCTTGTGTGTGTGTGTTTCTTTGTGGCTGATTAGCTGTTCTCCCTGTGCAAAGGTCAGAGGGGGCAGGGTTTCTGTTGAGGAAGGTGATTAGCTGTGGGAGGAGCTTATCAGAGGTAGCAGGGCAGCAGTTGAAGAAGGAGCAAAAAGGGTTTTCTTGTGTGTGTGTGTTTCTTTGTGGCTGATTAGCTGTTCTCCCTGTGCAAAGGTCAGAGGGGGCAGGGTTTCTGTTGAGGAAGGTGATTAGCTGTGGGAGGAGCTTATCAGAGGTAGCAAGGCAGCGGCGCGCGCCTAGCGGCGCGCGCATTTTGATCCATCTTTTAGATTTAGGGGCACTAGTCTCAAACATTTGTTGGGGGAGACCTAGGTTTTTTTGTGGGGGGAGTTATTTGTCCTGTCTTCACACTTTTTATGATGGAGGACCGCTGTAGCCACCCCAATGACGTTCTCAAGATGGAGGGGGAGGGAACAGCTGCAGTCGCCTGCGGTTCCTGCGCAATGTTTGCCATCTTGCCAAAGGTTGCAGGCAGCTTTACCTGCAGCAATTGCATGTTGATTGCCCTCTTAAAAGACAAAGTCCAGCAACTGGAGGAACGTGTAGCTACGCTCCAAAGAATTAGAGATCTGGAGCTCTTCTTGGAAGCAACAGAGCACACCATCTCCACCAAGGAGGAGACAGGGGACTCCCCTGAGAAGGAGGCTAGTTCATCAACACAGGAGCCAGATATATGGAGAAACGTGACTCAAAGAAGTAGGAGGCCCAGGGTTCGTTCTGATTGTTTAGAAATACACAATCGCTTTGAGGTCCTCTCCCCTAGCATGGAAGACGAAGAGCAGACTCCATTTGAGGATCTCTCCCTCATTTCAGTCGATCAGGTATATGAAGACGAGCAGCAAAGTCAGTCCTCAGGGAATGTGCAGGCGACCTTGGAACAGACAGCTCATGGAAGAACCCCGACCAAACCTAAGAGGAGGCGTGTAGTGGTGATAGGGGATTCCCTACTGAGGGGAACAGAAGCAGTGATCTGTGGGCCTGACAAGATGTCTCGGGAAGTGTGCTATCTCCCCGGGGCTAAGATCCAAGATGTAACTGAACGACTGCAAGGAATCATAAAACCCACTGACAAATACCCCTTCCTCTTGGTTCATGTGGGAACCAATGACACTGCAAGCAATAGCCTCCAGAAGATCAAAAGAGACTACGAGGCTCTGGGCAGGAAATTGAAGCAATTAAATGCACAAATTGTCATCTCATCTGTCCTCCCAGTTGAACGACGTGGCCCAGGGAGAGAGGGAAAAATAGTGGAAGTGAACAGCTGGCTTCGCAAATGGTGTAAACAGGAACGGTTTGGATTCTTAGATCACGGACTGCAGTTTCTTGAAGATGGACTTCTGGCAAGCGATGGGCTGCACCTCACAACGGTTGGGAGAAATGTTTTTGCCAAAAATCTCAGAAACCTCATCAGGAGGGCTTTAAACTGACTAATGTGGGGGAGGGAGACATTGCTCCTGAAGGTAGGAGTCTATCAATTGATGAAGATGATCATCCAAATGTCATAGACCAAATGGAGCAAACAGCACGCAGACCTAGTGGTGGGAGGAAAAAATCCTTAAATAAGAGACACGGGGGAATGATTAATGGACTTCAATGTCTGTACACTAATGCGCAAAGCATGGGAAATAAACAAGATGAGCTTGAGCTCTTGGTACAGCAAACTAAATATGACATAATAGGCATCACTGAAACCTGGTGGGATAAGTCCCACGATTGGAATGTAATAATGGGGGGATACAATCTATTTCGGAGAAACAGACCAGACAAGAAAGGAGGAGGAGTGGCGTTATATGTCAGGGATGTGTATACCTGTGAAGAGATCCAAGATTTAGAACCTCAAAGCCAAAGTGAGAGCATTTGGGTCAAAATTAAGGGAGAGAAGAATAACAGAGACCTCATTGTGGGAGTTTACTATAGATCCCCAAGCCAAACGGAGGACATAGATGATGCCTTCCTGGAACAGATGGCCAAGCATGCAAAAGGAAGGGAGATAGTAGTAATGGGGGACTTCAATTACCCAGATATTTGTTGGATGTCAAACTCAGCCAAGAGCATAAGGTCAAACAGATTCCTCACTGGCCTTGCAGACAACTTCATTGTCCAGAAAGTGGGAGAAGCAACAAGAGGAACAGCCATTTTAGATCTGGTCCTAACCAATGTTGATGAGCTGGTTAGTGGGGTAGAAGTGGAAGGATCATTAGGCGCGAGTGATCATGCTCTTCTGAAGTTTACTATACAGCGGAAAGGAGCAGCCAAGCATACTAGGACTCAATTTCTTGACTTTAAGAAAGCCGACTTCATAAAACTTAGGGAAGTGCTGGGTGAGATCCCATGGACAGTAATACTAAAAGGAAAGGGAGTTCATGATGGCTGGGAGTTTGTTAAGAGGGAGATAGTAAAAGCACAACATCAGGCAATACCAATGAGACGGAAACATGGAAGGGGCCTAAAGAAGCCAGGGTGGCTATCTAAAGAACTTTTAACTGAGTTAAGATTAAAAAAGAATGTGTACAAAAAATGGAAAAGGGGGGAAACCACCAAAGAGGAATTCAAACAAATAGCCAGCACGTGTAGACACAAAGTCAGAAAAGCTAAAGCACAGAATGAACTCGGGCTTGCTAGAGAGGTTAAAAGCAACAAAAAAGGCTTTTATGGGTATGTTCGTAGCAAAAGGAAGAACAAAGAAACAGTGGGGTCACTCAGAGGAGAAGATGGTGAAATGCAAACAGGGGACACAGAAAGGGCTGAACTCCTCAATGCCTTCTTTGCCTCAGTCTTCTCCGATAAAGAAAACAATGCCCGACCTGAAGAATTTGGAGCAAATGATTCAGCAAAGGAAACACAGCCCAGAATAACTAAGGAGATAGTACAAGAATACTTGGCTAGTTTAGATGTATTCAAGTCTCCAGGGCCAGATGAACTGCATCCAAGAGTATTAAAAGAACTGGCAGATGTGATCTCAGAACCACTGGCAGTCATCTTTGAGAATTCCTGGAGAACAGGCGAAGTCCCGACAGACTGGAGGAGGGCAAATGTTGTCCCTATTTTCAAAAAGGGGAAAAGAGAGGACCCAAATAATTACCGCCCAGTCAGTCTGACATCAATACCAGGGAAGATTCTGGAGCAGATCATTAAGAAAACAGTCTGTGAGCACCTAGAAAGGAATGCTGTGATCACCAATAGTCAGCATGGATTTCTGAAAAATAAGTCATGTCAGACTAACCTGATCTCGTTTTTTGACAGAATTACAAGCCTGGTAGATGAAGGGAACTCAGTGGATATAGCCTACCTTGATTTCAGTAAGGCATTTGACAAGGTGCCCCATGATATTCTTGTAAAGAAGCTGGTAAAATGTGGTCTTGACTATGCTACCACTCAGTGGATTTGTAACTGGCTGACTGACCGAACCCAAAGGGTGCTCATCAATGGTTCCTCTTCATCCTGGAGAAGAGTGACTAGTGGGGTGCCACAGGGTTCTGTCTTGGGCCCGGTCTTATTCAACATCTTTATCAACGACTTGGATGATGGACTCAAGGGCATCCTGATCAAATTTGCAGATGACACGAAACTGGGAGGGGTGGCTAACACCCCAGAGGACAGGATCACACTTCAAAACGACCTTGACAGATTAGAAAACTGGGCCAAAACAAACAAGATGAATTTTAACAGGGAGAAATGTAAAGTATTGCACTTGGGCAAAAAAAATGAGAGGCACAAATACAAGATGGGTGACACCTGGCTTGAGAGCAGTACATGTGAAAAGGATCTAGGAGTCTTGGTTGACCACAAACTTGACATGAGCCAACAGTGTGACGCGGCAGCTAAAAAAGCCAATGCAATTCTGGGCCTCATCAATAGGAGTATAGCATCTAGATCAAGGGAAGTAATAGTGCCACTGTATTCTGCTCTGGTCAGACCTCACCTGGAGTACTGTGTCCAGTTCTGGGCACCACAATTCAAGAAGGACACTGACAAACTGGAACGTGTCCAGAGGAGGGCAACCAAAATGGTCAAAGGCCTGGAAACGATGCCTTATGAGGAACGGCTAAGGGAGCTGGGCATGTTTAGCCTAGAGAAGAGGAGGTTAAGGGGTGATATGATAGCCATGTTCAAATATATAAAAGGATGTCACATAGAGGAGGGATAAAGGTTGTTTTCTGCTGCTCCAGAGAAACGGACACGGAGCAATGGATCCAAACTACAAGAAAGAAGATTCCACCTAAACATTAGGAAGAACTTCCTGACAGTAAGAGCTGTTCGACAGTGGAATTTGCTGCCAAGGAGTGTGTTGGAGTCTCCTTCTTTGGAGGTCTTTAAGCAGAGGCTTGACAACCATATGTCAGGAGTGCTCTGATGGTGTTTCCTGCTTGGCAGGGGGTTGGACTCGATGGCCCTTGTGGTCTCTTCCAACTCTATGATTCTATGATTCTATAATGCAGAAATCTTTTACTCAACGTGGGGCTCAAACCTACGACCTTGAGATTAAGAGTCCCATGTTCTACTGAATTTATGTTTTGCACCACATTGATAATTTATATGCAGGGGCTATCTATAAATATTTTAAATAATTAATAAATAACTATTTAGCTAAAATTACTCAATGCCTACATCATTTCCCATGTTAGATACAGTACTAGAGTATTGGTCCAACAAGTAGAGTATTGGTCCAACAAGTAGATTAGGACCCACACATGGTCTGATTTATGGTGGGTCTCATCTGTTGTGCTAGATTTATGTTGGGGTTTTTTAAGAGCAGCAGGAAGGGAGAGTGAATCCTGCATGTGGGTTTTCCACAGGCATCTGATCAGCCACTGTGAAAACAGATGGGCCATTGGCCTGATCCAGCAGGCGCTTCTTATGTTCTTATCAACATTAAGATGAAATCTTTAAAAGGTTGGTGTTTACTACTCTGGATGCTTTATAATAAGCCTTATAAAGCCTATTCTCAATCCTTTGTAATGACTCTTCCTGAGCTGAGATGCCCTGTAATCAAGGCCAAGTTTGCCTTTGGATGTGTGAAAATGCAAGCAATGTAGAGAGGTGTATGTTTTCCAGAGACGTGCATTCTGCAGATTTTCACACTTCTGACTGTGCATTCCCTTTCTCTGAATATTGTGGTCTCTTGTTAGGCTTCCCACATTTGCATTTGTAGGTATCTGTAGATGTGTGCAGCCAACCATGACTTCGCAAAGTAATATGATAAGGGCCCAAAGATGCAAATCCCTAGTTTTCAATTGAGGCATGGCTAGGCTTCAGCAAAAATTTTAGCACCATTCCTATGATTAATTCTCTCTCCCACCATTTCCTGTGACATAACAGAGGAAACAGGCACTGCAGCCACTTGTTTGGGCATCTGGCTTGGCTTCTTTGTGGGAGCTAAAAGGTGTAGGAGAAACAATATTTATTCCTCCTGCCCATGCCATTTCCTTGAAACAATCTGTGCCCAGTGACCTTAAAAACTCATGCTTGGGTGACTAACTGGAAATACCTAATGCAAGGCAGGGACTGTTTTGGGCTGATTTGCACAAATACTATGTTTGTACCACATTTGTGATGGTACACACTATACAAACAGGGCTCCTCCAGTCCAGATGACCATTCATTCTGATTCACTTACACAGTGATTAGACTATGTCCAGTCTTTACTGAGCATTCATTCTGATTTTGTAGGTGGTAGTTACACAACAATGAATATTCATCCTGGTTTGCTTGCAGGTGTTTACACGTGTTCCCATTGATTATTTGTTTTCCCCACACTTTTCAGTATTTGCACATTATTTTCCTAATAGCAAAAGTCATTAAAAGTCATCATCTGAGGCCCTCCTTCATGTGCCTCCTCTGAGAGAGATCTAGAGGATGGCAATAAGAGAATGGGCATTTTCTGCAGTGGCACCCTGTTTGTGGAATGCTCTCCCCAGGGGGGTTCACCTTTAGGCACCATGCAAAAACATTCCTCTCCTCCCAGGTCTTTGGCTAATTAAACAATCTATGACCTTTTACACTATGGGAGACGTTATTTTTGTTTGTTATTATGGTATGTATTTTGTGTGTTTTTTATTGTAACAAATCTTTGGATGAAAGGCAGCATAGAAATTTAATAAATAATAATAAGAATATTAAGAAATGGATTTGTTTCATTAGGAATGCAGAGCATTGAATCCAGTTTAATTGTACAAGCTTAAATTTCCAGTATGCACTTGAATCTAATAATAATAATGAGAGTCATATGTAAAGCATTTATTTCTGCTCTCCACTGTTTCCCAGCTACAAACAGGGACACACTTCTGTGCTTTACCTAACACATAACATTTTCCCTTATCCCCCTTCAGCCCCATCAAGGCACTCTATTTTTAGGGCTACAGTGCTTAGTATATTACTATAATTTGTTAGACTAAAAGCATCTTTCCTCAATTAATCAAGTAGAAATTGCCCTGATTCAGTGCGCGCGTGTATGTGTGTGTTATGAAAACCTAAAAAACTACCACAGAAATTCCAGAGGATTACCAACAATCCAGAATTAAATACATTATGAATCAAGGTTTTCAAATCATCATCATCATCACACACACACAGACACACACACACACACACAGAGAGAGAGAGAGAGAGAGAGAGAGAGAGAGAGAGAGAGAGAGAGAGAGAGAGAGAGATTTAGCCAACAAAATGTTACTCAAGGTAGTTCCACTGAAATTAGTGGAACTAAATTACTTGTGTTCATTAATTTCAATGGGTAAATTCTGAGGAGGGCTAACATTGGATATAAGCTAGCTAGCTAGGAAAACTGAAGATAATAAGTATCATTTTCTCTTTTGTCTTATATAAGAAGGAATGTGCCTTTTGAGATTATGCCTGCTATAACTCACACATGCATCATTTTAAAACAAAGAATGCATGTTTTTGGCATCATACATATATTTGTTTCCTTATGCAAGTTTAATTGACTACAGCTCATACAATCAAATGATTAAATGTCTTTAATGTTCTCTACCTGTTGTATTTACCGTATATTTTGCTGCCATTGTGCTGTCCTTACCTGTGTACTCCACTTTCAGTGGAGAGGCATCACCAGCTTCTGGGGGATCTCATTCTACCTAGCTGCTGCCAGGAGGGTCACTGCTGCTGAGTTGGAAAGGGAACTGGAGGTGCAAATGAGTGCTGGAGGACAAAAGGGGCAGTGACACACAGATGATCCTGGGAGGTTTTCCAAGCAAAAAACAAGAAACTTAGTTGATTTCAACAAGAGAGGAGGGGTTTGAAGGTGAGTAGCTTTCCTTGGATTTTCAGTTGTGTGTGGTTTTTTGGAAGCCAATCAAAAGATGTTCTATAAGACTCTCTCTCTCTCTCTCATATATATATATATATATATATATATATATATATATATATATATATATATATATATATAATAGGTGAAGGCAAGACATTTGCACATTCCAGAGGTCCCAGGTTTCTGAACAGCAGGTGTGGTGAGCCACTCCCTTGTTCATGACAATGAAGAGATTGTGGTGGGTAATGTTCTCCCATTGGTTTTTGTCCTCTGAAGTCAAGTTGCTGCATAAATGCTGTGCTTGTTTACAAGCAAAACAAAATAGCAAAACAAGCAAAACAAAACTGTGTGAGCCAAGGTAGCAGGGCAATACTTGGCAACACCTGCTTACAGACAGACCTCAAAATTTCATGGAAATGTTGCCCTTTAAGATTGGCTCTACCAACGCACATTCAAGGGTGTCTTGATAGTTTTGCTTTCATATGGCATCACTTGTGACTTTAGAGCATCACAGAAAAAGCTAGCAAGTGAAGAAAAAACAAAGCACTTGGGTCTGTCATTCCCCCCCTCCCTATTTTTTTGTAACATTGGCAAGAATGATGGAACAATCTGGTCCACCACATGGTTCAAGAGAAGATTCTCTCTCTCTTGTTCAAAGGCAGTGTTCACATTTGTAAATCTGGGTACAGACTCCAGGCTGTTGTAGCGTTGTTTATCTGAAAATGTTGGGAAGAACTACATGTTTTATTCAACTAACCATTATAATACACTGTAACACAGCTATGTGATTCTAAAAGAGAATTGCAGTTCATGGGTGCTGACATATCTGCCTTCATGTAGTCATATCACAAATGGCAATATGAGTTGTTTTAGCAAAATATATATGGTGACTTCTTCTGAAGTTTAGAAATTAGGACTGAATGTTGTTTGTTTTTAAAGGGCATTTGCAGCAGAATTTGGCAGGTTGCAAGAAAACTCAACCTAGAACTCAAAACAATCATGGGTGTAGGTCATTGGACTTTGGGACACAAGTATCACAGGTGGAGATAACCAGCAAGCCAAGTAAACCATAACCAGTAACCCAAAAATAAACCTTGGTTTCTGCTCATTGTTTGGTGAGAAACAAACCATAAGCACTGGTTCAGATATAATGGTAAGCAAGCCTATGAGTTGCTTGCTTGCTTTCTTGCTTGTTTGTTTATTACATTCATGTCCTACCTTTTTCTCCAAGGAGCTCAAGGGGGCATACATGGTTCTCCTCCTCCTCATTTAAGCTTCACAACAACCCTGTTAGGCTGAGAGGCAGTGACTGGCACAAGGTCACCCAATGAGCTTTATGGCTGAGTAGGGATTTTAACCCTGGTCTCCCAAGTCATAGTCTAACATTCTAACCACTACACCACACTAGCTTTCATTGTGTCATAATCTGGGGAGAAGCATAGGAGCCAGCTCCTGGAGGCCGTGGGGACGTTGGCCCCCACAATAAAATATTTGAGGCTGGGCCCCCACACAGTTGATGGGCATTCCCATTCAAATAGTGTGTGTGCACGGTGCCATGTGATAAATTTTGCAGGGCGGGGCTTATCTGGGCCCCCACAATATTTTATTCAAGTTGGCACCCCTGGGAGGAAGTGAACCTGGCACTAGTCATAAGCGGCGCACACCCACCCACCCCACTGCTCATTCTCTAAATATTTCCCAGCCTTATGCTACAGGGAAGACCTCAAAAGCAGTTAATTCTAAAGCAACATTTCCCATATTTTCCATGATGAATTACTGTCCATTGGCACATATATTGGCCTGTATTCAAGTAACTAATCTCTCTTCTGGCCAAACAAAGCACTTTCCCACTAATATTTTTACCACTGTCAATTCATCTACAATCACATTAAAGGTTAAATTGTTGTCCATCTGGATGTTGTCCTTTATAGGACTCTCCTGCCTTGTGCGGCTGGCAAATTTCAATATGTCCAGATCATGGGTATCCTTAAATCTACTGGCAGTTCTGCAAAAGGTCCTTTCTTCCTCTCCTTCCCACTCTTGACATAGATTGGAAGGAGCTAACTCCTTCTATCATACAAATTGCTAATCAAAGGTCTCCAGAGATATGATCAAGAGGGTCAATCCTTTCAGACTGTCTGCCAGTAATTCCCTTTCCACCTCTTCCCGGCCCAACCCAGTCACAGAACAGCTGTTGTATGAAACAAATAAAATCAAACAATGAAACATATCCTCCAAGTGTCCCTATTTTCCAGGGACAGTCCTAGATTTACAAAAGCCGTCTTGGTTTCTGATTTGATCCCAGAATGTCCTGCTTTTTTAAGGATGTCCCTATTTTCATTGGAGAAATGTTGGAGGCTATGGAGTCATGTGCCCCCACCCCGAGCAAAGGAAATAAGTAACTATACAACCTTTAGAAGAGATATGAAGACAGCCCTGTGAAGAGAAGGTTTTAATGTTTAATGTTCTATTATGCTGTGGGTTAAACCACAGAGCCTAGGACTTGCCGATCAGGTCGGTGGTTCAAATCCCCGCGACGGGGAGAGTTCCCGTTGCTCAGTCCCTGCTCCTGCCAATCTAGCAGTTCAAAAGCACGTCAAAGTGCAAGTAGATAAATAGGTACCGCTCCGGCGGGAAGGTAAACGGCGTTTCCATGTGCTGCTCTGGTTCGCCAGAAGCGGCTTAGTCATCCTGGCCATATGACCCGGAAGCTGTACGCCGGCTCCCTCGGCCAATAAAGCGAGATGAGCGCCGCAACCCCAGAGTCAGTCACGACTGGACCTAATAGTCAGGGGTCCCTTTACCTTTTACTATATGTTTGAAGCTGCCCAGAGTGGCTGGGGCAATCCAGTCAGATGGGCTGGGTATATATAAATAAATAAGTATTATTCCATTATGGAATAGGACACCCCTATTTTCATTGGATAAATGTTGGAGGGTATGATGAAGCTTCTACAAATAATATAGGGATCAGCCCCTACCTTAGATTTATTTATCCATTTAACAAAATTTATATACTGCTTGACTGCAACAAAACCACTAAGTGGTTTGGAGGATATATTGCAACTATAAATAAAAACAGTAAAATCAAGTAATTAAAAATATTTTTAAAATAATTAAAATCAGCAGTAAACTACAACGGGAAGAGAAGTAGGATAGCGTATGGAAGGGACTTTGCTATGCAGTTATGAATTCCTGGTTTTCCTTTGCTTGTTCCAAATCCGGGCTGTACGTAGACAGGGACTGGAGTGCATGAACAGCAGCCAATTTGCTTTGAAATGTGCCGTTTTTCGTTCCATTTTTAAATTATCCATTATGAGACAAGCCTTCAGTGCTATTTGCCCTCGCACTTGATGCTACATTATGAGGTGAAATAATTGTAAGTGCACTTTTGCTATATCACCTTCATTATAACAGCTAATCCATACTACTCCCCAGCTCAAACGTTATTGTTCTGTTAACTGGTTTCCTATCAGAGAAAGTGGAGAGAAAAATCATTTTAGATAGACCACTCATTTTAGACTGATTGCTTTGTTTCTCAACAACCTTGGTTTATTAGCAGTGTGCTTGTTGAGTTTTAAATGAGAACCACTCTCTCTCAAAACAACATGGTAGAAAATGTTCTCTTTGCAATGTCATGATATTGCTATGAATTGTTAGACTTGTTGCTGACTTTCTTTGTGTAACTTAACAATGAGTTCTGATTGCATGCTATTACTGGTGGCTGGGGGGGCATGGAACGCTAAATGATAGGAGACTGGGATGAGAAACAAAATTCAGCAGTCCTTACTGATAATAGGCACCACAGAGTTGATAATTTGTCACCGCACTCTGCCTCTGGTGCCACTTTTAAGAGCAAGGGCCAACCTTAAAATTTTCTGAATAGACTGAGACCTAGAGAAGACAGGGTCCTAGTAGGAAGTGAAAAGATTAGGCAGCTGGCTAATTAGGGACCAGAGAGAAGATCAGCAGGGGAAAGCCATGCCACAGGTTGCTATTTTATCTCTATGGGAATTACAGTAAGCATTTAAATGAGGCTGTTGGGAGGGGTCATTAGAAGGTCTGGGGTAAGGTGCCATCATTATGCTGATGATACTCAGCTCTGTTCCTCCCCAACAACTAAATCAGAAGAGGCTGTGCAGTGCCTGGATGCAGTGTTGTGAATGAAGAAAAATAAACTGGAGGTAATGAAATGCAGTCTACTGATGTTTCAAATAAATAAACAAATGGGAGTAATGGAAAGGATCAACCAAAGAAAGGGGCGAACGCACGCACATGTGTGTGTGGACTCTGAAAGGTTAGGGGGTCTAAAATGGGAAATTTGCAGCCAGGTGGCCCAATGTATAAATGAAAATTAGTGTGGTGGGAATTGTTTTGAATTAACTAGAAGAAGCTTTCATTGCAGGTGCCTAGAAAATATACAGGTTTTACAAAGGGTGTTCTCCTTCATGGAGAGCACGTGTTGCAGTGGGGGCCGACAGGACACTCCAAAGTTGTGGGGCGGGCTAATTGATCGTTGGCCACTGTTGTGATTGGGCTTCCCTTGTCGTTGGGATGAAGTTAATGTTGTCATTTGTTGATTGACAGCCAGAAATGCTAAAACTCCCTGCAGGAGGCGTAGAGCTTCCTCTTTTCGCTCCGTGCATCAGATTGCCCGTCCCCCCGCCCTATATTTAGGTTTGTTCGCATTGACCTTGCTATGCCTGTCATGGGGTCGTCTGCTCTTGGGGCAGGGGCCCAGTAGGAATTTTGTCAATCTGGCTGATTGGCTGGGGCCATTTGGTTTTTGCCTACTGCGTAGCAAATCGTCACAACTTGTAAGGTTGCGGTTAGGCATTGGTTTATGGTTTGGTTGGTTGAGGGGCATGGATTGGCTGTGCCTGCCCCTCTAATGCTGCTGCTGCAAGGGATTCTGTTAAAGGAATACAGGGGCTCACTATTGCTTTTGCCCAACCCTGTCAAGGGGATAGGGCCACGCAAGAGCCCCTGGTTGCATTTGGGGAGGGCTGAGGGCAGGTTCCCTGCTCCGTCGCTACCCCCAAGTGTATTCCCCTTTTCTGACTTTCGCAGGCATGCAAAATGTCAGTCTGTCCCCCCTGGGGGGCAGATAGTCGCAACCAATGCCTAAGCAACCACTCACATTTTTGTATTTTAATAAAGTTGTGGCCAAAAATTATGCCAAAAACCTTAAACAAAATTTCTGTGTATTTGGGGTGGCCCTGGGGACCTCGACATGCAAGCTGCTGTTATGACATAAAGTTCCATACATCTGCATAATTTACCGAAATTGCTTTCTCTATTTTTTCATAATGAAGGCTTTAATCACACTCCCTTGCCTTCAGATTCATCGGTGGATTATATCCTCATTGTTATTCTTTGGCCCACATTGCTTAACTGCATCAACTTTACTCTCAGTGATGTCACCCACTAATGGACATTTAATCTTTCCTTCACATTCCAGCTCCTAGTCTTGATTTACTGTCATAGTACCCAGTACCCAGAATTCTCATTAACGCTCCATTTCAGGAATGCATTCTTTTCCAAGAAAGCATTTAGGACACTTTTATGTCTGTGGTTATACATGATACAAAACGGAATGCATCTTAAAGATACATATAAGGCTAAATATGTTCATAAGAGTTTTCCTAGATCCTAGTCATCATTTAAAATTATTGTGAGAAAAATCTCAAGGTTCTCTTGCATACAAAACAGATTCTAATGGGAGAGAGATAACATGTATTACATTGATTTTCTCCCCTTCCGTCAAAGGGATTGGGGTTGTATCCATAGGGTGACTCTGTTTGTCCCCATAATGACCCCCTCAGGTAGAAAAAACAAAGAGTAGCACCTTAAACACTAACACATTTATTGTAACAGGGGCTCCATGGGCTCAGGCTCAGTTCATCAGCTGAATGCAGTGAAATCTTAGTTAGCAGGTATATAAAAGTGAAAATAGTAAGGTGGGGGCTGAATGGCAATTACAGTGAGTTACTTACATGTATGTTAAATAGGCAAACATTTACTTTTTTACAGCAGCAGATTTGTGCATGGATTATAGTTACAAGAGATTCCAATTAAACATCAGGAAGAACTTTCTGACAGTAAGAGATGTTCAACTGTAGAACAGACTTCCACAAGAGGTGGTGGAGTGTATTTCCTTTGATGTTTGTAAGCAAAAGTTGGATGTCCATCTGTCATGGATTTTTTAATTGAGATTCCTGCATTGCAGGGGGTTGGGCTCGATGCCCTTTGGGTTTCCTTCCAACTATACAGTTCTGTGATTCTACTTTGCATTGCTGAGATGGTTGTGTTACCACCTATAGTGCAGCTGGAAGCAAACAAAACCCAAAAAAGCAAAACAAAAAACAGCAGATACCCTTGCACTGGTAAGTTAATTAACACCTGTAGCGTGACCAAATAAATAAATAAATAAATCTTATGAGTCAATTTAATGCACAAGTGATGACATGGAACTTTTTAATGAACCTCTGAGGTATGTTAGGCACTAGGAAAAAGAGAGAGTTATTTATTTATTATACTCTACGTGCTGATTTTCATCATCAACAAGAAGTTCTTAAAGCAGTTTACATAGTACAAGTTGGTTTAGGAGAGGTTTTGAGAGCAGTGGATTTTTACACATGGATCTCCTCCTGCTGCTGAAAAGACAACAGTCAGCACCAGTCTAGTATACAGTACTTGCAGAGAGCATTCCACATCAAGGATGCCATCACTGAAAAGACATCTGCTACACCTCACAAGTTCTCAGTGAATATGACATGAAGATATATCAGAATGTATAGCACTTGTCTTCTATGTAACACACACACAACCTGTAAAGGAAATGACACCCCACACACTTTGGAAAAACTGACCCAGAAACATAGATCATTGTATTTTAATATATCATTGTATTTTAATATTCTGCTGGAAGCCGCCCAGAGTGGCTGGGGAAACCCAGCCAGATGGGTGGGTATTAATAATAATAATAATAATAATAATAATAATAATAATAATAATAATAATAATAATTAGTGTTGCCTTATATCGTCCTGATTCACACATTAAGCTGGATGAATAGCTCAGCTGATAGAGCATGGGACACTTAATCTCAGTGACGTGTGTTCAAGTCCCACACTGGGCAAAAGATTCCTGCATTGCAGGGGGTTGGACTAGATTACTCTTGTGGTCCCTTCCAACTCTGCACTTCTATGATCAGCTATGTGTGTTCTATGATCCATGATCACTTTATACCAGGGGGTCAGCAAACTTTTTTAGCACGAGGCCGGTCCACTGTCCCCCAGACCTTGTGGGGAGCCGGACTATATTTTGGAAGGAAAAAAGATGAATGAATTCCTATGCCCCACAAATAACGCAGAGATGCATTTTAAATAAAAGGACACATTCTACTCATGTAAAAGCATGCTGATTCCTGGACTGTGGACCAGATTGAGAAGGCGATTGGGCCGGATCCGGCCCCCAGGCCTTAATTTGCCTACCCATGCTTTATACTGTAAAAAACAACAACCTGGTTTAATGTGACTACTACTGCAGGCTGCTACATGCTGCTGAAATCACATGTGCTTTGCTTCTCTGTTGCTGCTCCTGCACTTCTAGGAAACAAGCCACAATGTGCTTAGCATTATGTTTAAACCTGGACTCATGCTTTGTTTCTAAACAAACCAGGATCCTGCATTCATATGCAATGCAGGCCAGAATGTGGTTTATTTCCTGGCAGTGCAGGCTCGGGGCAGAAATGAAGCATCAGCATGATGTGTATTCACAATAAAATGAAAGGGCCTCTGAGCATTTGGTCCATCTAGCTCAGTATTGTCACAGACTAGCGGCAGCTCTTCTGGGTTTCAAGGCCAAGCTACATGAGACGATAAATGCCATATTTGCATCTAATGTGCAAGGTTTCTAAAGTAGAAATTGAATTAGCTGGAGGAACTGATAATCCACAGTATCACAGCAGGCATGGAGAAGGAATTTAATCCTTTCTTCCCCTACTGTGAACCTGAGGAAAATCCTCTGAATAACTTGAACTTGAGTTGGTTTGTTTCCTTCTCCCTCCCATCCTTTTCCCTTTTGTGTTCTGAGGGCAGTGAGTGTAATTTGTCAGCCACTCTAGGATCATTTTTTGGCTGAAGAGCAGTGTGTGTGTGTGTGTGTGTGTGTGTGTGTGTGTGTGTATACAGGGGTACCTCGGGTTACATATGCTTCAGGTTACAGACACTTCAGGTTACAGACTCCGCTAACCCAGAAATAGCACCTTGGGTTAAGAACTTTGCTTTAGGATGAGAACAGAAATCATGCTTCGGCGGTGTAGCGGCAGCAGCAGGCCCCATTAGCTAAAGTGATGCTTCCGGTTAAGAACAGTTTCAGGTTAAGAACGGACCTCCGGAACAAATTAAGTTCTTAACCCGAGGTACCTCTGGATGCGAACAGGATCCGTTCCAGAGCCCCGTTCACATCCTCAAGTGAACACAACCCGCGTCTGCGCTTCTGCACATGCGCGTGACATCATTTTGAGCGTCTACGCATGCGTGAGCGGCAAAACCTGGAAGTAACGCGCTCCGTTATTTCCGGGTCACCACGAGCGCAACTCGAAAATATTCATCCCAAAGCATATTTAACCCGAGGTATGACTGTATATTTGTGTGCGTGTGTGTGTGTAAAGAGGCCACTGACAATTAGGTCCAGTTGTGACCGACTCTGGGGTTGCGACGCTCATCTCACTTTATTGGCTGAGGGAGCCAGCGTACAGCTACTGGGTCATGTGGCCAGCATGACTAAGCCGCTTCTGGCGAACCAGAGCAGCACACGGAAACGCCGTTTACCTTCCCGCCGGAGCACTTGCACTTGACGTGCTTTTGAACTGCTAGGTTGGCAGGAGCTGGGACCGAGCAACGGGAGCTCACCCCGTTGCGGGGATTCGAACCGCCGACCTTCTGATCGGCAAGTCCTAGGCTCTGTGGTTTAACCCACAGCGCCACCCTGGTCCCATATATATATGCAAGCAAGCAAACAAATGCAGGCTTGTGCATCAACAGGAAGGCAAGAGATTAACTACCGGTATCTGCTACAGTGGAGGAAATATCCCATGACAATTCCTGATTGGTGCAATGTTGCAATGATCCTATAAGAATCTCTGCACTTCTTGTGGCCCTGAAGTCTGCATGTGTTCATTATATTGCCAAACACACATCTCAACCTTTAAAAGAAATGGCGTTCATCATGTGGTGCATAGTGCATGGATTTTGAAGCATGCTCTAACAAGTGAATGGGAAACAGTGCCTGGAAAGTTCACTTTTTAAAAGCAACTAGTTCAAGTTCATCCTGTCCAAAAAGGAATAAGTTCCAGATTGTCCTTTTGCAAAATGAACTAGTTCAGTTCTAGCTAATCCAAATGAACTTTTTAGTTCAGTCTTGGCAAAAGAAATTCAGCATTCAGTATGTTGCACAAGCTGATATGCAGAAGTATAGGATCCAAAAGTAAATCAGGAGCCACACACAAGTAATAAAATGTCAGACAAAATGCCAACAGGCTAGGCTTTCCCCATAATATCTTTTTCAAACTAAAAATGGTTTCTCCTGCTTAATATGTGCCAGATACAGTGGTACCTCGGGTTACAGACATTTCAGGTTACAGACGCTTCAGGTTACAGACTCCGCTAACCCAGAAATAGCACCTCGGGTTAAGAACTTGGCTTCAGGATGAGAACAGAAATTGCACAGTGGCAGCAGGAGTCCCCATTAGCTAAAGTGGTGCTTCAGGCTAAGAACAGTTTCAGGTTAAGAACGGACCTCCGGAATGAATTAAGTTCTTAACCCAAGGTACCACTGTACACAGATGTTAAAAGCACAAGGCACCATTTGCTGCTGCTGTTGAAAGAGCATGAATTTTTTCAGCAGGGAAGAGATAGGAAATGCCTCACATCCCTTTCTTCCTTCTGATTGCTCAGCGATAGTGATTACGTGACTAAGTGATCTTAGGAACAGCAGTGCCTCCGTAGTTGCATAATAAGCCTTAGAGCTTTGCCTCCATGTTTTCATGGACATCCAGTTGACACAATTGTTTTTATTTATTTGAGAGTCTGAGCCTCCTGCTGCATGATGCAGGTGTGAAGAGAATGAACATGAATACACACTAGAAATCGTTAAGTTTTACTGCAAAATGAATTTAATTCATCTTTAGTTCATCTGGCAATTATGAGAACTAGGACTCAGCTATAAAGCTGCAAATAAAACATTTTAAGTGTGTTTTAAGTGCAATATACAATATGCATTAGATGGCATTAGTGAGCCTTATGGAAAATTCAACATATTTTTTAAAAAGCATTTTCAGAACTTTTTTTTTATATGTGTGTGTAGATTCCACTCTACTTTCAGGTGTAGTTCAGAATTTTTTTACTCGAAGCACTGTGGGAAAGTAATGCAGATTTTTGTTATCACCGTGTGACTAAGACAAAAAGGGTGGTAGATACCAGCAAACTATTGTTCCTGAAATAGAAATCTTGCAATCAGAATCAAAAGAAAAGAAAAATCCAGTTTATCTAAAATCTTGATAGCATATACTTCTTACTGCTATTCTTGCTGTAAAACGGGGGGGGGGGGGACCGGGACCCTGTTGTGGACAAATTCCAGTCGGGCAGAAGCATTTGAAGAGGAAGACAAGGTGCAGGGCCAGTGAGGGGTGTGATCTGGGGAGAATCCCAAGGCCTGAACAGAGGGGTCTGGAGGACCTCATTACTGAAATTCTCCGTTCGTGCTGTAAAAGATCAAGTTAACAAAGCATAGAAAAGATCCTGACTATTAGCAAGGATGACCAATGAACTTATCTTCAGGCCTGTTGTTTATCTAAGCTAGGAGTGAAGAACTCTTTTCATCGTGAGGGCTGCAGCCCCTTCAGAGGTAGGCAGGGCCAGAGGCAAAAGGCAGTGGAGCAATTAATGTAAATTTTACCTTTGTATAGTAGGCTAGCTTCTGCACACACTCACAGTCCCCTCTCTATCCTCCAGCCAGTCAAGCAAGTGGCGTATTAGAGTTCAAAGACATGTTCCACCTGGCAAAAATACTTGAAGACAGTGCAAAGCAGTCTGGGTAAAGAGGGTGTGACCAGGGAGAGGGTCTGACCTGGGAAGAGTCCCAAGGGCCAGACAGAGAGGCCTGGAGAGTCACATATGGTCCCACCCCTGACCCAAACTATGTCTTTCCAGCTAGGGGGACCCTAGTGTTTTTAAGTGTCAAGATATGAAAACGGAGGACAAGCTTCCTGAAAATACAGTTTGCCTACTAAACTTTCCCTATAGTGTGCAGCCAAAGGAGGCTGCATTGGGTCTGTTCTAGACAAAGTTTCCATCCATTTGGAGATGTGGATGAGGCCCAGCAGGCTTGGACAATGACCTGTGTAAAGAGTTCGCACACCAACAACCCCCAAATCTTCTGCAACACAGAGAAGTTCCCTGGCAGTGGTTCAGAAACAGTCAATGTAGAAATGTTTTCCCAGTGGCAGATCATAGAATCATAGGATTGCAGAGTTGGAGGGGACTCCAGGGGTCATCTTGTTCAATTCCCTGAAATGCAGGAATCTCAACTAATGCATCATGTCCTAAACTAATCTGCAATCTTAATGAGAATACAGAATCAGCAGGATGCCTTGCTCTGTTAAGCACCTCACCTTGAGTATTAAGTATCATTCACTGTTGGAGATACAGTATCTCCTGGTATGTCCCGCAGAGGACCCTAAGGTCCATGAATAATAATAGCTTAAAGATCCTGGGCCCTAAGGAAGTCAGACTATCCTCCGCCAGGGCCAGGGCTTTTTCAGTGTCGGCTACGACCTGGTGGAATGCTCTGCCCCACGAGACTAGGGCCCTGCAGGACTTGATCTCCTTCTGCAGGGCCTGTAAGACAGAGCTATTCTGCCTGGTCTTCAATTTGAATTAGCCTGATCCTCTATTCCCTTTCCCCTTTCCTCATCTTTGAAGAAACCCTTTCTGGGACGCCACGTTTAAATTCTTATTCACACACCTCCTTGCTGGCTCTAGTAGGACCAACTTGGCCAGTTAGCCCTGGTGATCTACTGACTGGGGTTTCCCCCCCCCCAAAAAAAATGACCCCTGATTTTTTGAATTTTATTGATATTGATGCTGCATTTTATGTTGTATTCTGTGCTGTTTTATGCTGTTTTTAAGTTGCATTTTAATCAATGTTTTATATTTGCTGTTAGCCACCCTGAGCCTGGTTTTTAAACCAGGAAGGGCGGGGTATAAATATTTTTTTTAATATTTATTATTATTATTATTATTATTATTATTATTATTATTATTATTTTATTTTGGGCTATACAAGTCCCTGATACATATTTGTATGGCTGTTGTGATATGAACACTGCTCACTCCTAACCAGTGGTTGCCAGAACAAGCAACTGTTGTCAAGATTATACTTAAACTTTATCTGACTGACTTTTTTCTTTTTCTTTTTTGCTTGCAAGATTTCTATTTCAGGAACAATAGCCTAGCAATTTCTATCAATCTTTGCATCTTAGTCATACCTTGATAACAAGCTAACCTCAGCTCCTTTCCATTCTTTTCTTCCTCTTCCTGAAAAGTGTTTTTAATATCAAAAATAACTAGATGCCATGAGAACAATTTTTTCAGGAAAAGATATGTATATGGTATTGAACATACTTTTCAAATATTGTTCTCAGCAAGGTTAGGGTGACATGTATGTTCTCACATTCACAGCAGTGCTTTGAGACTCTCTATTGCTGCGTATGTATAGCTTGCTTAAGGACCAAGTCCTTGAATGCAGCTATTTTAATACTGTTCCTAAGAGCCTTTAGTAAGAGTGTATGTAGAGTTCCAATCACAATTTGTCGAAAGGTGTGAGTTCACAGTTAGGGGTACTCATTATACATCTTTGTCACTTGGGACTCAAGGGACTTCAATACCTAGGAGTGCCTTTTACCAGTTTCAGCTATTCCTGGGCAGTGATAATCTGACGACAGTGGTCCATGGATTTATAAAAGATTACTGCAATGTACCAAAAGCAAAGGAACGCGGGTGGCGCTGTGGGTTAAACCACAGAGCCTAGGACTTGCTGATCAGAAGGTTGGCGGTTTGAATCCCCACGACGGGGCGAGCTCCCGTTGCTTGGTCCCTGCTCCTGCCAACCTAGCAGTTCAAAAGCACGTCAAAGTGCAAGTAGATAAATAGGTACTGCTCCAGCGGGAAGGTAAATGGCGTTTCCGTGCGCTGCTCTGGTTTGCCAGAAGCGGCTTAGTCATGCTGGCCACATGACCCGGAAGCTGTACGCCGGCTCCCTCGGCCAATAAAGCGAGATGAGCGCCGCAACCCCAGAGTCGGTCACAACTGGACCTAATGGTCAAGGGTACCTTTACCTTTACCAAAAGGAAGAGAGGAAGCTGCCTTATACTGAGTCAAATCACTGGTCCATCTAGTGGTATTATCCACACTGAGCTGGCAGTGGTTCTCCAGAGTGGAATCTTCCCCCAGCTCTACCTGGAGATGCCAGCGATTGATCCTGGGATGTTTTCCATAAAAGGCAGGTGCTGTATCACTAAGCTACAACCCTTCCCTGGGCTGCCCTTGCAGATGCTCTAGCAACTGCAGTTAGAACAAAATGCTGCTGCTGCAATGTTGCTGTCCAAAGCAAACCATCGTCAGCACATGACATCTTCATTGAATCAGCTGCATTGGCTACCTATATGCTGCCAGGATAGGTTTACGGTATTGCTACTTGTTCACAAATCCCTAAGCAACCTGGGACCAGGCTTCTTGAGAAACTGCCTCTCTCAGTACACCCCAATCTATCCATTACATTCCATGGTAGAAGACCTCCTATTACTATGGACAGCTCCTACTCTTTGCCTTGTGTCCACCTAAAGTTGGGTTTTCTGTGTGGTGACCCCTTTAGTGTGGAATTCTTAAACATTTTTTTCTTCACCCAAATAATTTACCCAATTTTTAAAATACCGTAATTTGTCTGAATTCTTTTTTTTTTAAAGTCACCTGATCATCTTCTTGTGTTTTGCTATTATTTTAACTGCCTTATTTTTTTCATGAATATTTTATGATACTTTTTGGTTTTCTGTGCACTACTCTGAACTTTTAAAATGTGAGCGGTCTATAAACCTTCTTAAAAATAATAATAAATATTAATCAAGAGGGAAATATAGAAGAATGTTATTCAAACTACAGGCTGGCTTATCATTGTCCAGATTTCAGAAAGCAACTCTAAATGGCAAGAGGTCAGCTGACAGTGAGGCTTGGAGAACGCCACTCCAAGCTACAGATCAGTCCAAGTGAAAATAAGCCAGAAACAAGAAGTTCCATGTTCAGTCCTAAGTAGACTGTAGTGACTGACACCGACACAGAATCCAAACTACTCCATCACTAACTCAGCAGCTACTCAAGCTCCCTCATTTAGAGGTAGGGCCATAGTTTTGCAATAGAGCAGATCCTTTGCATATAGAAAGTCCCAGGTTCAATCCCAGACAATGGACTTGTCCTGATTTGCTTGCACAATGCTTACGTGGAGGTCAGACAGTGCCTGGTCTCTATTGCACATTCATTCTGATTTGTTTGCAAGGAGGTTACAGTATATAACAACAATCGTTCATCCTGATTTGTTTGTGCAGCAGTTATATGTCTTCTCATAAATCAGTCATTCATCCCATCCTTTCTTCCTGCGCTTCTCTGCCACTTTCCTAAAGTCAAAAGGTCCAAGTTCCCCCCTGCACAAACCTAAATCTCCAGTATGTGACTGAAGTCCTGTCACAAATAGTGATGCTTCAGGCCACCTTAGAATTAAGTAGGAGCTAGCTTCAGAGCCAGTGCCATGGTTTCATCCCTAGGAAACATGAACCAGTCATGAAGAAGGGCGACTTATCCTATGCAGACCACCTTTCTTATAACTTGGGATAGGTGAACTTGCAACTCTTGGCTTCCCTCAGTTTCTCATTTTTCTTATCTTAAGTTCAGTTTTCCACATCTCTTTGCATTTATTTTCTTAAAAAATTATTCATCAGCATTTTAGTTCGAGTTTCTCATGACATGCACATTTTTGTATGCAATTTTGCTTAATATCACATTTTGGAAAGCAATTTTCCCCAGTACAATGCATTTGTGTATGGTTTTTGTTTTGTTTTTTTCCCAATACAGTGGTACCTCTGGTTACGTACTTAATTTGTTCTGGAGGTCCGTTCTTAACCTGAAACTGTTCTTAACCTGAAGCACTACTTTAGCTAATGGGGCCTCCCGCTGCTGCCACGCCACCACCGCGCGATTTCTGTTCTCATCCTGAAGCAAAGTTCTTAACCCGAGGTACTATTTCTGGGTTAGCGGAGTCTGTAACCTGAAGCGTATGTAACCCGAGGTACCACTGTATATGCATTTATATGTACACTTTAACACCAGTGTATGCATCTTCATACACATTAGTTGGCTGAAGAACTGCATTGCAAAATTCAGAGAAGTGTGACTTTTGAAAGATGAGCATGTTTTGGTTCACATATTGTTTTATAAATTATGAAATAGGTAAAGTCACCTTTAAATGAAAACCGAATTGAGTTTCTCCCTCACCCCAGCCCATAACCACAGTCACTTTTATACACATATTGGATTACCAATTGGACTTTGCAGCTTCAAAACAGACCTCTCCTTTTTGAAATTAACTGTGGGGACTGACTGTTCTAAATAGTTTCGTCTTGTATTGAAGCACTGTCCATGAAAGCTGTGCCATTCATTTTCCTCTTGTTTTGCTTTTAAAGGACACATCCGAAATAGCAATTACTTTTGCTATGTATTTTTAAATTACAGCTTTGATACAGAGAAGGATGGTAATGTGAATCACAGCTCATGTAATTGTCTTCCTCCCACTGGTGACTTCTTTTTTTTAAACCAGGAAAGGAAGAAAGAATAATAATCTAGGGAAGTCAAAGGGCTAACAGGCAATCCCTAGTTATTTGTAACAGTTTTTATTACTTAAAAAAAGAGAAAGAAATCATGATCGGCACAGAACATGAAAATGCATCTTTGACAGTTCAGGGTCTCCCTTCCTAATTAATAGGAAGTGCTAGTCAACCGTCCTGCAGGCTGCTACATGTCCCTGACTTTTCTTGAATATCCAGTTTCAGCTGTATGTGAAGTGACCTTGGAGGTGCTATTTTTGCTTTGTTATTTGTTTTGTTTTGCATTATTGAGGCCAGCTACCTGGGAAAGAATGGGGGGTGGGGAGAGTTCCACTCCCACACAGGATATTCTGCCACTTTTTGAATTATTTTATTTTATACAAAGATTCATGACCTGCTCTTCTGGTGCTCACGCAACACTCATGGTAGCTAATAAATTTTTTAAAAGCAAAAAACAATAAAATGCAACCATATTCCAAAAAAACACACAATATAATAAAAAAGAAGCGATTTTCATGGCACTGAAAGAGTGGCAAGTGGGAGTGAGTTTTCATCCCTCTCATAGAACTCACAGCCATCCAGTAAAGGTGAATGTTTGAATGTTTGGGACAGAGAAAAAGGAGTTGCTTCTTCACACAGTGCATAGTCAGCTATGGAATTTGTTCCCACAATATCTGGTGATTGCCACCAACTTGGATGGCTTTAAAATAGGGGTTATTGTCAGGACTTCTTTTCTGCCGGAACTTGATGGAAGTCAGTTCTGGCATCTCTCGTGTGGGTGCCATTGCTATTATAACAGAACAAGGGAGGCATTCATGGCGAGTTCTAGGGGGAAAAATAGCACTGGTTATTGTTATTACAGTGGTACTTGGGTTACATACGCTTCAGGTTACAGACTCCGCTAACCCAGAAATAGTGCTTCAGGTTAAGAACTTTCCTTCAGGATGAGAACAGAAATCGTGCTCCGGCAGCGCGGCGGCAGCAGCAGGCCCCATTAGCTAAAATGGTGCTTCAGGTTAAAAACAGTTTCAGGTTAAGTACGGACTTCCGGAACGAATTAAGTACTTAACCCGAGGTACCACTGTATTGGTATATTTTAAACAGATTTTATATATGTATATAGTTTTCATTCTATCACTGTTTAATTGTATTTTAATGGTTGGTTTTTCTATGTTTTTAGCAGTTCTTGTTTATATCTGTAAGCTGCCTTGAGTTCCGTCAGGGGATAAGGTGGGGTATAAATAGTAATAGTGGTAATAATAATAATAATAATAATAATAATAATAATAATAATAATACAGATTCATGGAGGATAAGGCTATAAATGACTGCTAGCCATGATGGCTTTGTATGACCTTCATTGCCAGAGGGAGTATTCCTCTGAATAACAGTTTCTAGGAATCACAATCTGGGACAGTGATGTTGCACAAAGTCCTGGTTGTGGGCTTCCTTACCATAGGCATCTGGTTGGCTATGATGAAGACAGAATACAGAACTGAATAGGTCTTTGCTCTGACCCAGCAGCACTCTTCTTAAATCCAGTCCTATGGACCAATTTAAAGAAGTAAGCAGTGCAAGAAGTAGTGATAGTGTCTGAATGACTGACTGATAGATTATAGTCACACTTCACCTGAAGCTCTCAAAACAACTTATAAAAAATAAAGGGAGTAAACAATAAAAATCACCAAAAGAAAAACAGTTAAATAACTAGCATACTCTGAGAGGCTTGTGCAAACAGAATGCTTTTCTAAACCTGGTCCTCAAAACTGAGAGGAAGATCCAAGTGTAGATGCCACCACAGATAAGGCCCTGTCAGCACCCGATATACGATATACAATATCTTTATTGTCATTGTCCCATGCAGAACAATGAAATTGAAAAACTACATAAAACTACATAAAAACTACACAAAACTACATAAAACATTCAAAAACCCCTAAAAACTTTGAAACCCCATTTTAAAATACACTATACTATATGCTGCGTTTAGAACCAGAATTGCATTTGCGTAGAAACTGTTTTTCAGGCGGCCTGGCCTTTATAACCCTATACCTTTCTTGCCCATGTTCCTAAAATGCAGAGGAAACACCCCCACTCCCAAAAAAGGCCTTTTCGGTGAGCTGTTATCTGCTGACTTTTCTGCTGGCAGAACGCATTGTATTTTATCTACAACCACACTGCTCCTTTGGTCTTTTGTGCAACTGAAGCTTTAGGATTAACCCTGACCCTGTATATGTCTATGCGTAAGTCAATCCCACTGAGTTTAATGAAGCTTAAAAAGGTAAAGGGACCCCTGACCATTAGGTCCAGTCGTGGGCAACTCTGGGATTGCGGCGCTCATCTCGTTTTATTGACCAAGGGAGCCGGTTTCGGCTTTCGGGTAATATGGCCAGCATGACTAAGCCGCTTCTGGCGAACCAGAGCAGTGTACGGAAATGCCATTTACCTTCCCGCCAGAGCACTACTTGCACTTTGACATGCTTTCGAACTGCTAGGTTGGCAGGAGCAGGGACCGAGCAACGGGAGCTCACCCCATCACGGGGTTTCGAACTGCCAACCTTCTGATTGGCAAGTCCTAGGCTCCGTGGTTTAACCCACAGTGCCACCCGCGTCCCTTTAATGAGGCTTACTCCTATGTAAATGGGCACAGGACTCCATGTTATTAGAAATAAAAACAATTTTGCAAATATGTGTTACCGTTAAAACTTCATGTGTGAATAAGAACCCCATCAAAGAAAATAAGTGCCAAGCCTCTACTAGATTACGTCCCTTATTACCTGATTTCTTCTATGCTAATTTGTCACAAACTTGAAAGACTCATTATTACCTCATTCATTTGCCAAAGCAAGGACAGTCTGTCAGTTACCCTCTGGCAGATGTCATTGCCTTTGCTCTGGAAATGTCCCAGTGCTTATTCCTCTGAAGTGGTTTAGCAATTTAACCCATTGCAAAATGTATATGTTTTGAACCTAAACATTTGAACCAATTTCTTGTTTCATATAGAAGAAGAAGAAGAAGAGTTTGGATTTGATATCCCGCCTTTCACTCCCTTTAAGGAGTCTCAAAGCGGCTAACATTCTCCTTTCCCTTCCTCCCCCACAACAAACACTCCGTGAGGTGAGTGGGGCTGAGAGACTTCAAAGAAGTGTGACTAGCCCAAGGTCACCCAGCAGCTGCATGTGGAGGAGCGGAGACGCGAACCCGGTTCCCCAGATTAGGAGACTACCGCTCTTAACACCACACTGACTCTCAAAATACTAAATCTCTTAGATTTTCTTCTTTTTTTAAAGATGATATTCTCACGATGTTGAATGTTTTGTAAGGTTTGATGGATAGGCCTGATAAAATCTGCAGTGTGGTGATGAATGTGTAGAATGCATATAGTGCTGACTGAAAGAGGTTCTACAGGTTCTTTAGCAAAGCAGAAATGAGACTTGGATGGCCTAAAAGAAACGCCTTTCTGAAGTACATGAGTGAAGTTGAATCTTAGCCCCAAATTGTTTGTGTTCAGATCTAACCTGGTATTTTATTGGAAATTGGCGTTATTTTGATGTCAGGATAGTGTGCTGACCTGTTGCCAGCCATTGATTCGGATCTGAGTCAGACTTAAAAGCTACTCACTGAATCACTAACAGCATAGCTATTTTATGTGCCATGCATATTGCAGTACCTTTCATTGCCACACATTCATCTTATGCACAAACAATCTCTCTCTCTCCCTCTCTCTCCCTCTCTCTCTCTCTCTCTCTCTCTCTCTCTCTCTCTCTCTCTCTCTCTCTCTCAGTGTGTGTGTGTGTTTGTGGTGTGTGATGCAAAGGCATGAATATATGGAATATCTTGACAAGGGTTACTGTTTTTTGAATGATTTGATTTATGCAGCAGCTTGAAAACCAATGCCAGGCTTGTCGTTTCAAGATGTATAGATCAGTGCCACATTGAGTCAACAAATTGCTTCAGCGTGGGAGAAGTGAACAGTCAGATGATGTCACCATGCACTCTGTCATGAGGCCTTGAAGGAGCCAGCAACAATCAGGCTGAGAAAGAGGGGTGCTGTCACTTCCAGCACTGTCATCAGGCACCTAATCCCAGAGCATTCCAAGAGAAGCTGAGACAAAAGCTCACCGAAGCATCCAATAAGCAGCTAATTTTTTTCTGGCACCAGTGAAGCTTGTTCTGAGCTATGTGAGATTTCAAAGGCTGAATATAAAAAGGTTAACATGAGCATATAATAAGACTTGCATTGAATTTTTCATTGGGGATAAACAGCCAAGGTTCAAGATCTATCTCTGCAGCATGCTCACAGGGCAAGATAATGTACAAGAAAAAAGCCCTTGCCTCGATCAACTTCACAATCAGCCTCACAAACAGAAGGCATTCAGAAATTGTTATCAGAGAACCTTGAAAATTCTGCCACAACCAAGGCAAGGCTTTACTCTTCATGTTTTATATTATCAGTCCTAAACATTTTTAAAATCTCGCCTTTGTGAAAGCTAGGAGATAAAATAATGAAATCAAAACAGCAAACTAAAACCAGCCAATTCTGGGAGAGCAGAAGAAACAGCTACTGGATTAAAATGATTTGTTTAAAACCTGCAAAAATAAAAAAAGGTTTTTATTTGGTGTTGAAATGGCACCAAAGCAGGGACCATGCAAGCCTTCCTGAGGGGAAGTGGGGCTCGTCTTGGATGTTAAAGATTTTAGTGTATGGACAGCCATAGGGTGTTGGATAGCATGCAAATGCACTACACTATGACATGAGGTTAACTGCTATATAAATGGTTGAAATAAATAAAGTAAATAATTTAATTTCACGTGTCATGACTTGGGAAAGAGTGTTGCACAAGGTCTGTCTTCTTCCCATATTTGTTCACCCTTGCATTTTTATTCCACACTTGAACCAGAAATGGTTCCCAAAGTGGGTACCATCATGTTTCCTGCTTGGCAGGGGGTTGGACTTGATGGCCCTTGTGGTCTCTTCCAACTCTATGATTCTATGATTCTATAATTTCAGACAGACACATGTATAATTTCATTTATGAATCGCTTCTCATAAGAAATCACAAAATGATTTACAATATGCTAACATATATTAAACAGTTACACACACACATCTATATTTACAGAAACCACAACAATGTCTTTTAAAAAAGAAAGAAATGTTTGAGGGAAGATTAGCCCCATATTATTCATGTTCAGTTTCTGCTTGTAATTCTAATGTAAACCAGCACTTGATCAGTATCATGTCACTGTGACTTTTTTTTATTTCTTTTTAAAATACATTTAAGTAATAGTATAAAATATTCTATAATATACAATTAAACTGACACTACAATGGAGGCCAGAGGACAGAAATAATCCAATAATAAATAAGGTTGCACGCCACCCCAATCTTTGAGTGGTGAGAGATTCCAGAGGTTCCAGGAACTTAGCCAGGGTTCATGCTTCCTTTTGGAAACGAGGCACAACAAAGACTGTGATGTCTTTAGGATATATGATTTATTTACACATATATACAACCTGAGCCTACAGTGGAGGGGTTTGCAGCATTAACACCCCAAGAGGGCCTTGCTTCCCCCATCGCCACAGCCTTGAATTCAAATAGAAATCAAACATTGCTCTGTCTCTCTAGTTTCCCAGCCTGCAGCCTTGCTTCTAGTTTCTCTACACGCACGCACGCACACACACTCCCAACTCTGGTCTTTGTCTTTCTAAGAACCAAAATTTGAAGGAGGGGGCCCACCCTTTTGTTATCTGGCATGGAGCCGCTTCCTTTGTTACCTTAATGGCCATTTCAACCATTTGAATCTTTGCTTAGATTTCAACACTTGCTAGATCCAGGGATTAGAAGGGTCTTAGATATGCAGCCTAACACCCCCCCCCAAAAAAACCCATGACAATAATTTGAAGACCAACAGCGATAACTATTCATAATATTTATTCTTTTTAAAGCCTTTTTAAAAAATGGAAGATCATTTCCATTCTCACGAGGGTCTTGAGCAAGCCAGCCTAACCAGCCACAGAAGGGGACAACATGGAAAGCCCTAGGTGAAGTCCACCATCCATCAAATTTCAGATGATGTGTGCATCTGCAATTGCTCAATGCACTGTGTAGAACCTATAAGAGGATGTACACTTTGTGGTATAGATAACATTAAGTATTCAGCAAAAAATTGTTCTGGTTTGCTTGCAGAGGTGGTTGGTCTATTAGGGTGAATGGGTCTATGTCACTGGGGTGGGTGACACTTAATTTTTGCACATTTCATCAGTGAGAGATCTTAAAAATATGTTTTTGGCTGTGAGGAATTCAAACCAGCTATTATTTTTGTGATTGAAGAACATTTATCTTTGTACATCTATGTTTGGTTAAAAAGCATAAAACAGAGAAACATTACCTTGTAATCATAAAGCAACATAAGAAAGTAATCAGAAAGTTTATAAGAAATTTACCGTATTTTTCGCCCTATAGGACGCACCGTCCCATAAGGCCCACCTAGTTTTTTGGGGGGAAATAAAGGGGGAAAAATTTCCCTTTATTCCCTTTAAATAAAGGGAAAAAAATTTTCCCCCCCAGGCGCAGGGCTGGGGTCGGGGGAGGCCCAAGCTTCCCCCAACCCCAGCCCCCAAACAGGCAGCTGTCTGCAAGCCGTGGGAGCCCAGCACTGGCTCCCGCTGCTTGCGGAGAGGTCCGCGAAGCCTGGACGCACTGATCTCAGCGCGCGCAGGCTTCGGCATGCAGGCAACTCTCCGCAAGCAGCGGGAGCGCTCCCACTGCTTGCGGAGAGGTCCGCGAAGCCTGGAGAGCGAGAGGGGTCGGTGCGCACCGACTCCTCTCGCTCTCCAGGCTTCAGCGAAAGCCTGCATTTGCCCCATAGGACGCACACACATTTCCCCTTCATTTTTGGAGGGGGAAAAGTGCGTCCTATAGGGTGAAAAATACGGTAAACAACAAGTTTCATCAGGTCTTGCTTTGCTTCGTTCTTGGACATCAGCTGCCAACTTGCTTCTTGGCCTCTGATGTAGCCCTGCTGCCTCTGTGACTTGTTGCACACACCTCTCCATAGACTGAGCATGACGGGGCCGCAGTGGAACTTGCATGAGTTCCGCAATGAACTTCTTTACTTCCGCTGTGGTAAGCTGATATTCCAAAGGAGGTTCATGTACCCTGTCAGACCAGTTTATCAGCTCCAACAGGAATGAAACACTGGGACTGGTGAAAGGTGTCTTCCTCAAATGTACAGAAAGAACTAACAGTGTGTCATCACCACTGCCCCTTAGATCAACAATCTTTTGGATACCAGCTCTTCTCTGTCACAGACATCTGTGCACAAGGGTGAGTGAATTATCATTTCACTGAATGCAAAGCTTGCTGAGCACTGGATGGTTGGCAAAATGGCATCCTCTACAGTCTTCTTTTGCAGCAAAACTCGCCGCAGCTCAAACAAGATGTGGCATGGGCCTTCCACCCAAGAATGTCATGCATGTAAATGACAGTATTCCACTGTCAGTCTCTAGTTGTTGAGGGTTTTGCCTTTAAGGCAAAAAACAAAAGGAAAAAAAATAGCTGGGGGAAAAGCACTGTGGAGAATTTTCCTTGGGAAAATGGCAGGACAAATTATAAACTGCTCAGACCCAGTATGGGACAAGCAGAAAAACTCTCAGACCTGCACTTTCTAGGCACAAGGCAAGCAGAGGTGTGGATGAGCCCCTAGTCTCAGTGCTACCCTTGGTAAACTCAGCAGAGCAGAGGAGGATGGAGACAACATTAGACTTAGTTCTGGCTCTGCATATCATAGGCTCTGGCTCCACCAACTCTTGGCCTCCCCACTTTCTGCCCCACCAGTCCCAATGGGGACCAACCATCACTGCTTGCTTATACAGGTTGAAGTGTACGTGGGTTCCCACGAAGTGAGACACAGTGATAACAGCAAGAACCTTTACTGACCTAACAGAACTGGACAACAGGGGCAAAGCAACTGCTTATATACATTTCTGAAAGCCTAGGCCACTCCCACTCTCAGCAAGACTGGCTGTCTAAACTCCCAATGGCAGTAGCCCAAATCCTGAAATGGTCTGTGGTGATTGGATATCATTGGATATCGAATCAGATCACAGGGGCTCAGAATCCTAAGTCCAGACTCAAGCTCAGGCAGAGTCACCTAGCACTACACCAGGCTTCCTCAACCTCGGCCCTCCAGACGTTTTGGGACTACAACTCCTATGATCCCTAGCTAGCAGGACCAGTGGTCAGGGATGATGGGAATTGTAGTCTCAAAAAATATTGAGGGCCGAGGTTGAGGAAGCCTGCACTACACATTTATTCCATGGGCATCTTTCTGCAGCAGATTTGCTTTTCTGTCTAGGGCAGAAAAGGTTGAAGTGGGTGGAGGTGTTGATGTGAGGCTGTCCCTGCCTCAGAGCAAAGAGACTGAGCTTTTGGTTTCAGTATGTAATGCACACTCTTGTCTTAAACTGAGAAGTATAATGGATTCACACCATGCTTGAATATGCAGAAGCTGGGGGGGGGGAGAGATGGTTGTTCTTGGTAACGAATAGTGTGCTTTAATGGCAAAGCAGTTAATAGCAACAGTTGGTGAAACATAGCATAATGCACACTAAGGTTAGTAGGCAAACTCAAGCAGCAGCCAGGAAAGCAGAGCTTGGGATGAGGTTTCAGGCCAACAAGGGAGGCTAGTGACATATAGAGGGCAGAGGATGGGGACTCAAGAGTCTGGAAAATAAGGCTAGAACAGCAGTACTATTTGGAGAGGAAAAGGTCACGAGCACAGGTTGAGCTGGTGCTCACGCAGGAAGCTAAGGGGGACTTGGAAGTATCTGTAATCAAAAGGGTCCTAAAAGAACCAGAGGGAGCTGGCAAAGGCCTCATGCCAGGGTAAACAGTCTTCTGCTGCCAGACTATCTCCTGATAATCAGTGCAGTATCATAACTATAGCAGATGCAGACATAATGTAGACTGTGCTCCAAGGGCAGACCATTTCTGGTGAATCATCATGTATCTGCTGGTTGTTGGGATTCTTAACAAAGAATATTCTGTCAGTGCAAGATGGACTTGCCCTGCAAGGTACCAAGCAAAAGTTTACACTTAAAGCAGTAAAGACAGTGTAGTTATGTCTTGCAATATATAAAATGTGCATAGAATCACAGAATCATAAAATTGTAGAGATTGAAGGGACCGTGTGGCTCATCTAGTCCAACCCCTGCAATGCAGAAATCTCAACAAAAGCATCTGTAACAGATGGCCATCCAATCTCTGCTTTAAAACCTTCAAGGAAGGAGAGTCCACCATCTTCTGAGGGAGTCCATTCCACTGTCAAACAGCTCTTGCTGCCAGAAAGCTCTTCCTGATGTTTAGTCAGAATCTCCTTCCTTGAAACTTGAATCCATTGGTTCAGAGCAAGAGAAAACAGGCTTACCCCATCTTCCATGTCACAGCTCTTTAGATATTCGAATATAGCTATACTATCTCCTCTCAATCTTTTCTTTCCCAGGCTAAATACACCCAGCTCCTTCAACCACTCCTCATCAGGCTTGGTTTCCAGACCGTTGAACATCTTGGTCTCCCATCTCTGCACATGTTCCAACCTGACATTATCCTTCTTAAATTGTGGCACCTAGAAATGGTCACAGTACTCCAGGTGTGGTCTGACCAAGGCAGAACAGAAAGACTTCTGTTGATGCATCTTAGAATAGCATTAGCGTATATGTTTTTTGCTGCTACATCACATTGTTAATTTATGTTAAGCTAGCTTGCTTTTAAAATGCATATGCATCAGGAAACCATGGGATCTCCATTTTTTTAAAAAATAAAGTAAATAAATAAATAGACCATGCAAGACTGAGATTAGCCCAAGCCTGAGCTGTTGTGTTAGATGTGCAAAACCTCTGTTCAAATCCTATTGAAGATCACTGGATCAACTTTGACTTCTCTATCTCTCTATCTCTCCCTAACCTACCTTGCAGCATGATTCTACATACGGTAAATAAATAGGAAGCAGCTTTAGCAACTGCTAGGGGAAGGTCAACCCTTTCCTCAGAAACACGTATTGTTTCCACAGTTATGTCCTATAATCTTTGCCCATTGACTTCCAAGGGATTTTTTTTAATTGTCCCAGAATACTTAACACAACCTACCTTACAGGGTTGTTTGTGTGTGCGGGAGAAGGGGACGAGATACTCCCAAATACAGAACACTGGGGTCCATGATCCATGAAGGAACAATATTACAGATTGATCAAATGGGGTGGAACAAATTAAGGTCACAGAGATATGTAGGTTGTGGAAAGAAGGAGATGATGACTTGCTGAATCAAACTTGGCAGAATTAGAACAACGGGGAGAGGGAAGTGTGCAGAGGAAGGAAGATTCAATTCAATAAGAAATATTTGGCAGAATTATCCCAACATGTTTATAGTACAGATGGGAATGTGCGTATGATTCACTCACTGAGCAGAGCTCTTGCTCCTTTTTAGAACAACAACCCCCAAAAAGTCCATTGTCAATTCTGCACGGTAGAAGGACTTCAAAGGCAGCTTTTGAATATAGCAGTTGCCTAATATATGCTTAAATGATTATATTACAATCATAGGTCATCTTTGCTCTGAAAGCCCTACAACTTAATGCCCCAAATGAGCAGGAAGTCATCTTAAAATAGGGAATACAGCAGATGGGTGGCTTTGGGTAAATCACTGTTTTTCAGCCTAGCCTGCTACACAGGTTTATTATCCCAGTAGGTACACCAGCCTGAGCTCCCTGGGGGAATACTAAGTGATCAAATCCCCCCAACCTCTACATTTTAGTTACTGTTTGAAAAATGCATATCTATAATTATAATGGGGGAATAAATACACTTAAGTTCACATTTAAAAGTGAGCTTACTTAATCACACTTTTTGAAACAATACACAAAGTGAAATACAGTAGGGCAGCACAGCAGATTCAGACAAATCCTGAACTGAATTGGACTGATTTCTGCCCTTCCTGAATTAGGTTGAGGTAGCTACTAAGACTGCAGAGCGGATTGGATTGTCCCAAATCAATTTGTAGAGATTTGTGATGATCTGTAGCTCAAAACAATATCTCAGGAAGTCAGTAAGCCAGTCCCCAAGCTGTTGCAATTATTAATTCCAACACCATATAAGGTGTGGGGAGCAGAAGGGGAGGGGGAGGAATGAAGGAAGGGGAAATGGAGGAAGGCTGGATTTATCTGACCCCACCCAACACTCTCCAGTCACAATGCTTGAGGGGAGGAGGTGGGCTCTGCTTAATGAGAGCTGCAGAGCTGGCCTAAAATGTTACCACCCCACCCAGTACTCCCTAGGTTCTGTCTCTTAGAAAGTGTTTGGTGGTGCTGAATGGATTTGTTTAACTTGTGCTTGTTTTATATCCTCCCCCAATCAATCTCAGTGTCATCCTTTAAAAAAAAAAAGTTTGCTGTCTGTGTTTTAGTATTCCCCTCCTCCACCACATATACCCTCTATGTGCTAGGGTCTCTTCTATGATTTTTCTTCTTCTTGTTGACAATCTGTTCCTCAAAAGACTCCTGTATCTGGTTTATTTTCTCACACACACCCCAGCATATCTTCATGCCGCTGCAGTGCAGTTCTCCAGCCAAGCGATACATACATACATACATACATACATACATACATGTTGTTGTCATTGTTTAGTCGTTTAGTCGTGTCCGACTCTTCATGACCCCATGGACCAGAGGACGCCAGGCACTCCTGTCTTCCACTGCCTCCTGCAGTTTGGTCAAACTCATGCTGGTAGCTTCGAGAACACTGTCCAACCATCTCGTCCTCTGTCGTCCCCTTCTCCTTGTGCCCTCCATCTTTCCCAACATCAGGGTCTTTTCCAGGGAGTCTTCTCTTCTCATGAGGTGGCCAAAGTATTGGAGCCTCAGCTTCAGGATCTGTCCTTCCAGTGAGCACTCAGGGCTGATTTCCTTAAGAACGGATAGGTTTGATCTTCTTGCAGTCCATGGGACTCTCAAGAGTCTCCTCCAGCACCATAATTCAAAAGCATCATTTATTCGGCGATCAGCCTTCTTTATGGTCCAGCTCTCACTTCCATACATCACTACAGGGAAAACCATAGCTTTAACTATACGGACCTTTGTTGGCAAGGTGATGTCTCTGCTTTTTAAGATGCTGTCTAGGTTTGTCATTGCTTTTCTCCCAAGAAGCAGGCGTCTTTTAATTTCGTGGTTGCTGTCACCATCTGCAGTGATCACATACATACATACATACATACATACATACATACATACATATTACAGTAAAATGGCCTTATAACTGCATATGTTATTGAGCCTACCATTTAAAAATGCATTATTTTAGGGAAAACCACTTTGCAAAAGTGTGCATATTTGGCAAAATTTCATAGCAAAGTATGTACATTGGGAAATTTGTACACTAAATTGCTGATTAATTTTTATGAGAACTTCAAAAAAGAAAGATTCAAACTGATATGGAAATGATGAGAACTAAAGAGTGGAAGAATGAGAAACTGAGAGAAACCAAAACTGACAGATTCGCCTATCTCTATCCCTCATACAGTCTACTATCCTACCATTCCTCTTGGAACTAATTGCTATATATAAGTAATTGTCACGAACATTTCAACAATCTAATCAACACTAACAATGAAAACAGAAGAACCGTGAGTTAGAAAAAAAACCTGGAAGTAGCCGTACCATAATTCATTACACAGTTTCTCAGAGCTTGTTTCTTCTTATTGTTATCATAAGCCAGAAAATCTCGAGAGATTGCAGGAGGTGTGCCCTCTCCAGGAAGATCATTCCACAAATGTGGTGCCACTGCAGATGAGACTGTGCCATACATAATCACCAACTCAGTTCAGACAGAGGCACAGTAAACTATGTTTGCTATTGAGCACTTCTAGGCTGTCACTGTTTAATCACACACCAACAAATTCAGCTTGTGCAATTGAGGTGAATTTGGCCCTCTTGTGCATCAAAAACTCTTCTGAAAACCACCAGACTTTTGGCGGTAAAAAATTAAAAATCAGTGGGAGCATGCACAGGAAAGTGTGAGGTAACAATTGCTTGAGGTGACATTGTATAACAGGCACCCCCAAACTCGGCCCTCCAGATGTTTTGGGACTACAATTCCCATCATCCCTGACCACTGGTCCTGTTAGCTAGGGATGATGGGAGTTGTAGTCCCAAAACGTCTGGAAGGCTGAGTTTGGGGAACTCAAACCTCTCCACAAACAAATCAGAATGAATGCTTAGTAAGTGGCTGGGCTGGTGTTGTATAACTTCTGAACAAACCCTTTGCAAAACGAAAAGAGGAACAAAAAATACCAAGATGAATGTTCAATAACCAGGTCATCTGGAGTAGACCTTAAATTATCCAACATATGATTATGTAATGGACTGGCTGGATGCAGAGGAGTGGTGGAAGGCACAAGTTGGGGAATCCCCAAAGGAATCCACAAGGGAAGAACTCTCAGACCACAGGGATTAGTGGTGGGATGATGATAAGTGTTCAGAGGATGAAGAGGGAGCATATTGGGAGAAGGAAGTGTCAGAAGCAGAAAAGGTGACAGGGTTTAGTGAGCAGGAAGAGGCAGTGGCAGAGCAAAGTCCAGAAGCAGAAGAGGCGGGAGTCCATGAGGCAGAGATGAGTTGGTCTGGTGAAGAAACCAAGTTCCCCTTTCCCTTGGTCTCTGAAGACCAGAAGAGGTATGAAGGAGGAGGAACAGAGACAGTAACATAGGCATAGTCTCAGATTGCTTGGGAGAGAACTGGGGGGGGGGGAGCTGTGGAAAGGTGGGGACCTTCAGTCCTTGCAGGTGTCTCTCATTGGGGCAAGACCTACTGGGAAGAGTTGCTGTGATCCCTAGGCCTGCACTGTTTTGGTTCCTTTGAAGCACTGCCACTGGGTGTTCTATTACTGACCTGCCCTGACTCCAGCTCCTGACAGATGACCCTCTACCATCCACACTAATGAAACTTATCAGATTTATGCAGCTTCTTCAACAAACTCTTTGCTGGATCTATCATGAATTGAGCTACTGTTAACAGATTCCCACACATCATGCAGTGAATATCATATGCCTCCTGCCTCTAAAATCAGGATTGCACTTTTGTGAAGGGTATGCACGCATCTGGATAATTACATGGATCCTGCGTGGAAAGTTTTCCACAAATGCAGAGCAAATGGCTTCTTGGTGATAGTCAAGAGGATCAGTCCAAAGTTTAACCAAAAATAACTCCACACACTATCAAACGGGAATTTTCCAAAGGCTACCATCAATAATTCAGACTGAATTGCTATTTTATGCTAGTGCACTGAAGAGAGGAAAAACTGCTTTCAAACAGAAAGGAAGATGGGTGAGAATGAATGCAGTATTGCCACAATAAAGGGGATTAGTCTATTATCAGCTTGCCCAGAATCTTACCCTAGTATTTATTTATTCATTTAGACTATTTCCATTCCATCTTGCAACTTACGTTTTCAAGATAATTAAAAAAATTAAGACAAAAATGGTATGACAGAAACAGGTAATGGAATTTTTTAAATAAACAAAACACAGTACTATTAAAGGAAAGAAGAAGAGGGAGCACCCTAGAGGACTCATATTAAGGGGATAGGCAAATCAGTCAATTTCAGTTTCTCTCTGTTTCTCATTTTCCCACTCTTAAACCCAGTTCTCCATATTTCCACATCGCTTCGTATTTTTTAAAAAGATGTCTTACTCAAAATTAATCTACATTTCAGTGCATATTTTCCTGAAGAGAGAGTATAGTATAGTATAGTATAGTATAGTATAGTATAGTATAGTATAGTATAGTACAGTGGTACCTCTGGTTACGTACTTAATTCGTTCCGGAGATCTGTTCTTAAGTTGAAACTGTTCTTAACCTGAAGCACCACTTTAGCTAATGGCGCCTCCTGCTGCCGCTGTGCCGCTGCTGCACGATTTCTGTTCTCATCCTGAAGCAAAGTTCTTAACCGGAGGTACTATTTCTGGGTTAGCGGAGTCTGTAACCTGAAGCGTATGTAACCTGAAGCGTCTGTAACCCGAGGTACCACTGTATAGTATAGTATATATTTTGTTGCAGGGCAATTTCCCTAGCTACAGTGAGTGCACTTTCATAGAACTATTTTCTGTTACATATGTTATTTAACTTATATGTCACCCTTCATCCAAGGATCACAGGGCAGTCTACAGTATAAAAACAAATAACATAATAACCAACAATAACCAACAACAACAAGGCTTTGGGTTGTTTAATTAGCCAAAGGCCTGGGGAGAAGAGGAATGTTTGATGAGGCATTGTTGGAAGCAACATTCTTTGTGTGTGGCGACAGAGCGCCACAACTCAGTAGCACAGCATATGTCTTTACAAATCCTCGGGTGGGTCATGTAGGGCAAGATGTCTCTGAGATGGTCAATACCCAGGCTATTGATTTATTTAACTTGTTCATTACATTTATATCCCACCTTTCCCCCAAGAAGCTAAAGATGGCGTTCCCTCCAAGTGCCCCAGTTTTCCAAGGACAGTCCTGGAATCACGAAAGCAATCCCAGCTTCTGATTTGGTCCCGGAATATCCCTATTTCCCCCACCTGCACCACTGCTGAGCTCAGGGAGGAGGATGATTTGTCCCAAGGGATGCTTGTCCCAAGCAATGACAACGGTGGCAGCGAGCATCCCTTTGCCTCTTCGTGGCTTCTCCACGGCCACTGCTGGGCAGCTCGTAGCAGCTGTTGGGAAAGTGGGTGAGAAGGAGAGGCTTCCACCACCGAGGCCCTGCACCGTGTGATGTGTTGGCTCTGCAGAAGGCAGGGCTACCCTGGGCGGGAATCAAAGCAGAAGCCCAAGGTGTCTTTTTTTTTTAAAATGCTTTGTGCCTCCATGTCTATTCTTGCCCATTTCTATAATTTATTTATTTAAATCTACCAAACAATAAGATAAAATAAAACTGGGTTAAGGGGTTTTCTCAGGGGAGTGGAGGGTATGTCTGCTGTGTCCCATTGGTGTTGCTTGTGTTTCTTCCATCTGTAAAGGTAAAGGTAAAGGTAAAGGGACCCCTGACCATTAGGTCTTGTCGTGACTGACTCTGGGGTTGCGGCGCTCATCTCGCTCTATAGGCCAAGGGAGCTGGCGTACAGCTTCCGGGTCATGTGGCCAGGATGACTAAACCACTTCTGGCAAACCAGAGCAGCGCACGGAAACATGGTTTACCTTCCCGCCGGAGCGGTACCTATTTATCTACTTGCACTTTGACATGCTTTCGAACTGCTAGGTTGGCAGGAGCAGGGACCGAGCAACGGGAGCTCACCCCGTCATGGGGATTCGAACTGCTGACCTTCTGATCGGCAGGTCCTAGGCTCTGTGGTTTAACCCACAGCGCCACCTGAACCTTCAATACTGGGTTAGTGCCAGCTAGTCTCCTCCTGGGTTTTATTCACCTCTTTGTTTTTTGTTTCTTTAATTTTGACCCCCACACTCTCCACTCAAGCAGCTCAAGGTGGCAATATATCCTCCTCCTTTGCATTTCCCAGTGTTAAGGTATCTTACAGAGCAAACAACTAATCCAAAACTAGTGTGAAATCTGACCACCGCTGCGCAGGAAAAATGGGACATTTTCAACAAAGCATTTCAGTTCAGCTGATTCTTTACACAACTTCACCACCGGGTGTCAGTACAGTAGCGCATATTACACAGAGAATTAATCCACAGTTTGTGTCCCCTTCAAGTCAAGAGCAGTTGGAACATATTATGCTACAATTCCTTCCTTAGCCCCGTTTGTTTCCCCAATAATTGTCACCTCAGTGGCAGAGCAGCGTCTGTTTTGCACCCATGTTCAACCCCCAGCGGTTCCAGATAGGAGTGAGAGAGACCTCCAGATCAATGTTCTGGATAAGAACCTGTAAAGCAGCGACAGCTAACATAGTGCCCTCCAAATGCAGCTAGAACCCAGTGGCGTAGCGTGGGGGGTGCAGGGGGGCCGGCCGCACCGGGCGCAACATCTGGGGGTTAGGGTTAGGGGGCGCAAATCCACGGGTTAGGGGGCGCAAATCCACGGGTTAGGGGGCGCAAATCCACGGGTTAGGGGGCGCAAATTACTTGCCTTGCCCCGGGTGCTGACAACCCATGCTACGCCACTGCTAGAACCCCTCATCATCCCTGACTATTGACCATGGTAGCCAGAGCTGATGAAGCTAGAGAACATTGCACTGGCTATCCCTGCGGTAAAGGCAGGCAGAATTTGACAAATCTCAATTTCATTCCTGAACAAACAAAAGCAGAGCAAACAGATTTGTTCTAAAATTATTTGTTCTAAAATTATTATTATTATTATTATTATTATTATTATTATTATTATTATTATAGGTAAAGGGACCCCTGACCATTAGGTCCAGTCATTACCAACTCTGGGGCTGCAGTGCTCATCTCGCTTTATTGGCCAAGGGAGCCGGCGTAAAGCTTCCGGGTCATGTAGCCAGCATGACCGAGTCACTTCTGGCGAACCAGAGCAGTGCACGGAAACGCCATTTACCTTCCCGCCGGAGCGGTACCTATTTATCTACTTGCACTTTGATGTGCTTTCAAACTGCTAGGTTGGCAGGAGATTATTATTAGGGTTTGAGAAAACAATTTTCACAAAGAAATGTTGCATCTCACATTCATAGCAGAGATAGCCTGCAAAATGCACACAGAGAATTTGTGTAACAGATGCTGCAGAGTTGGGATACTGTGCCCTTGTGCTCCTTCATGGTCGCTCATGTTTCACACCTGCCCTACATTTCCCCCACGTTCTTCCATCACACTCAGCCCATCAACCCCCAGAATTCAAAGTTCTGCAGAGAATGAGACATAACTGCAAAATAAAAATAAAAATGGGATTGTAAGTAAACCAAGCAAAGGAAAGTGTACCTGCATCATAGGCTCAGCTGCTCAGCTTCAGGGATTCTTATGGCCCCTCCAGGCACCCTATTTTCTGTGCTCTCACTCACGATGATTTGCACTCATGATGGTATTGGGGTAGCTATATGCAACCCATCGGTTTGCACCTGCTAAAGTTATGGGGCAGGCTTACAGCTTTGTTTCGAAGCAGTGCCTGCCTCATAACTACTTGCTGAAATCCTGATGGCTTTTATACCGCAAACGTTCTGATTTAATTTTGTGTCCTGCTTTTGTTGTGGTATGGTGCAAGAGTGCCCCTCCATATGGCAATAATGCAACAACACTGGGGAAGCATCTCAAAACTAACAAAGCTGAATGATTTGTGGACGGCCAATATAAATCCACCACTAATTCCACTGCCATTATTGCATCAATAACATGTTGCAGAAAACCACAATCTGGAGAGGATCACAGGGCTTGGAAGACCAAATATGATGGCAGGAATTCTACCTGAATAAGCCAGCTTGGCACCATATAGACATCATGCTGTTTCTGTTCCTAACATAACTATTTGTGGGGACTGCATTGTGAGAATGGATTGATTTATTAAATTTACATGCCCACCTATCAATAACTACAACCACCAACATCAAAAGGAAAGTAGATGAACAACAGCCAGACCACATCTTTTCATTACAAGAAAGACATCATCAAACAGCCTGGGTTTGATCTTTTGTAAGCCACTCTTGAGAGCCTCAAGGGTTGTAAAGTGGGATATAAGTATTCTAGGGTTGCATATACATTATACATTTACAGTACATTTAATAATGGTACTGCTCTATTCTGCCTTGGTCAGACTACACCTGGAGCACCACATCCAGTTCTGGGAGCCACGTTTTAAGAAGGATATTGACAAGCTGGAATGTGTTCAGAGGAGAGCGACCAAAATGATCAAGGGTCTGGAAACCAAACTTTAGGAGGAGTGCTTGAAGGAGCTGGGTATGTTTAGCCTGGTAAAGAGGAGTCTGAGATAGCCATCTTCAAATATCTAAAGGGCTTCCACATGGAAGATGGAGCAAGCCTGTTTTCTGCTGCTTCAGAGGGCAGGACCTGAACCAATAAAATCAAGTTGTACGAAAGGAGATTCTGATTAAACATCAGGAAGAACTTTCTGACAGTAAGAGCTGTTTGACAGTGGAATAGACTCTCCTTCCTTGGAGGTTCCTAAGCAGAAGTTGTCCTGGATGCTTTCGTTGAGATCCCTGCATTGCAACGGGCTGGACTGGATGGCCCTTGGGGTCCCTTCCAACTCTACCCTTTTATGATTCTGTGAAATCCTGGAAAGAGCTGTAGCACTGTGAGAGATAGGCTACAGTTCCAAGGATTATTGAGGCAAAGTGATGTGATTTAAATGGATGGGCCTTAACAGTGTATGCAGCATAAACAAACAAATATTAACTTATCTGAACATGCAATTTTACTTATTTGTTGTTGAATTCAAGGTGATTCTTTAAAAAAGAAAGTGATTTTTAAAACCTTCATCCTTAATGCACAGCAGAGCACGTTTAAAATACACTGGTACCTCGGGTTAGATACGCTTCAGGTTACATACGCTTCAGGTTACAGACTCCGCTAACCCAGAAATAGTGCTTCAGGTTAAGAACTTTGCTTCAGGATGAGAACAGAAATCGTGGCAGCAGTGGGAGGCCCCATTAGCTAAAGTGGTGCTTCAGGTTAAGAACAGTTTCAGGTTAAGTACGGACCTCCGGAACAAATTAAGTACTTAACCCGAGGTACCACTGTACATAGAGGTATTCAACAATGCAGCTCCATCAGTGCAAGAAATTACGGTATGTTTCTGCAATTGGACTTACCTTCTCCTCTCCTCGCCCACTGTTTGCCATGCACCCTCCCCAAATCTGGTCTGAGGGTTATGTGGGAAACCCAGATTTAGGGGACATGCAAGGAGGGAAGATGGAATGGAAGTCCCATTGCACATCCAGAAGTCCTTGAGGTGATGAAACTATTTTGCTGGGTACCACCCTCAGTCTTTTATCTCCAGGTTTAATTATAACATTCATGGACAAACTGCCCTTGGAAGGTGTAGAGATTACATTATGTATGGCTCTGTTCAGCATGGGTTAAAAGGGGCAACCCGTCCACATTAAATCGCCTAAGTGATGCACCCAGGATTAACAGGATACCTCTCAAAGTATTAACAGACCACCCCATTTACTGCTGGATGGATGCTGCATAAAAGAGACTGGGAACTCAGCTACACTGGTAAGAAAAAGAGATTTATATGTGTTGTATATGCGGTATAACATTCTGCAACCAGATGGCGACGTGGAGTTCGTTTTTTTCTCTACCTGTTTTCCCTGTAAGATTGCCGGAATAAGTATCAACAACCTCAGATATGCAGATGACACAACCTTGATGGCATAAAGTGAGGAGGAATTAAAGAACCTTTTAATGAGGGTGAAAGAGGAGAGTGCAACATATGGTCTGAAGCTCAACATGAAAAGAACTAAGATCATGGCCTCTGGTCCAATCACCTCCTGGCAAATAGAAGGGGAAGAAATGGAGGCAGTGAGAGATTTTCCTTTCTTGGGTTCCGTGATCACTGCAGATGGTGACAGCAGTCACAAAATTTAAAGACGCCTGCCTCTTGGGAGAAAAGCAATGACAAACCTAGACAGCATCTTAAAAAGCAGAGACATCACCTTGCCAACAAAGGTCCGTATAGTTAAAGCTATAGTTTTCCCTCGTAGTGATGTATGGAAATGAGAGCTGAACCATAAAGAAGGCTGATCGCCGAAGAATTGATGCTTTTGAATTATGGTGCTGGAGGAGACTCTTGAGAGTCCCATGGACTGCAAGAAGATCAAATCTATCCATTCTTAAGGAAATCAGCCCTGAGTGCTCACTGGAAGGACAGATCCTGAAGCTGAGGCTCCAATACTTTGGCCACCTCATGAGAAGAGAAGACTCCCTGGAAAAGACCCTGATGTTGGGAAAGATTGAGGGCTCAAGAAGAAGGGGACGACAGAGGACGAGATGGTTGGACAGTGTTCTCGAAGCTACAAACATGAGTCTGACCAAACTGCGGGAGGCAGTGGAAGACAGGAGTGCCTGGCGTCCTCTGGTCCATGGGGTCATGAAGAGTCGGACACAACTAAATGACTAAACAACAAAAACAAAAATGCTTATTTGATGTGTCTAGATCCAGCCAAACAGTGGTTCACTGTTCACCTAGCTTGGTCCTATACCTGCCCCCCATCCCTCCACCCTCCTCATTTCCAATGTCCCCATGGACCTGAAAGATGCTGTCATGGCTGGATTCCCTACCCCACCCCCTTTCTCTTATAGAAAACATCTGGTTTGCTCCCTCCAGACAAAGCTGCTCATTTCAGTTTTTGTATTCATGTGCTTTTGCGGGCTGCTAATAGCTCCATCAATATTGCAAACCTCACACTTCATTAATGATTTCAATCCAGCCTTTTCTGATTTGCCCCACTGTTGATGCTGCTAATTAACAGCTTGTAGAGGGGGAGAGTGGCAGGGGATGCTACAAAGGAAGCAGCCCCATGCAGGACTTTCATCTTCATCTGGCATAAACAGCAATGCCTGGCAGAGACCCAGAGATGGCTAAAAGGAACATTCTTCCTTGTTCTGGTGAGACAATGAGGGGAAAGAGTTTTCAAAGGGAAGCAGAACCTTATTCATGTTTTAAGTCAAAGCAGAAATAAAGATAAAACAGTGATTGGCTGTAGTCTGTTTTGGTCTGTGCACTTGAAACCATAATACACATAGCCTGTACCTTGCCAAGCTAGTCATAACCCACCAGTTATATTGGACCAGCAGAAGATTGCAAGGCTGCCTGGCTTTGCTGCCAGTCTGGGACTGCAAAAATGGGAGGGTGTGTTCCTACAACTGTCCTTATTTAGCTAGTCATCCTTCTGCAGGATTCAGCCCCCTTCCCTTTCCCAAATCTCTAGAAGTGAATTATCCAAGTGAGAGGTGCATGCATTTGCTTAGAATGGGTTTGTGTTTGCATTTATTTATTACACCCAAACCAGTAGTGGGCAGCAGTGCAAGGAACTATACCTCCTCCCATCTTGACTAATGTGTCCTGATCCACAGGCCCAAAGGAGGACTTGTGGGAGTGGTTGGGTGCAGGGATACCAAAGAAGGATGTCAAAAACATCAGAGGGATCAGTTCAAGTGCTTTATTAAAGAAAGGTGTGGACTTACAGCAAAGCAGCCTGCCAGGTCTGCCAGATTTTATAAACGTGGGACAGACACTGCAGCAAGGAGAGGGCTTGTCCACACCCAAGCAGATGTTTATACATTCATTATACACAAAGCATCATATATCACTTTGCCCAGGACTTCCCATCATGGCACCTGAAGGCATAAGTGGCACATACCCAAATCTTACAGAGTGCACCCCCCCCCAATACCAGTAAGCCACAGGAATGCAGGGAAATGCTGCCCTGCCAACCTCTACTGACCACACCCTTCCTCTCAAGAGGGGGGCTAATGGAAATGTCCAACCATGCAACTCAAAGTGCAGCAGAGAAGTCAGCATTGAATCACATAAGGACCAATAAAAGTAATGTCCGTCTTATTATACTCCAAAGGCCTGTTGGATCAAATGGGTGTTGAGTAGCCTGGAAGCATATAAATGTAGATAACAGTGATTTCCACAGGGAGGGAGTTCAATAACCAAGGCACCACCACCAAGAAGGACCTGTCTCATGTGCCCCCAGATTATGTTCACCATGTGTACCACAAGCCAAGATCTCATCTGCAGATCTCAAAACATGGGTTGGTTGGGACTGGATAATGTGCCCAATTTTTAAGTACTTGTGTCCTAAACCATTTCAAGTTTTGTGTGCTATTTCTGACAACTTGGGCACTGGTAGCCAGTGCAACTCATTCAGGATAAGTGTATATGATCCCATTGTATTACCCCACAACAGCATTGGGGCCGTGGCATTCTGCAGTAACTGGCAAACTGCAGTAACTGCAGTAACAGGCAAACCAGCCACAGCTGGACATAGGCACTCTTAGCCAGAGAGGCTACATAAGCCTCCTTAGACTCTAGGAGCATTCTCAGACTAACCACCTGTTATTTAAGGGGCAGTGGTGCCCCAACCAGAACAGGCCATCTACCTAAATCCCATACATGGGAACTGTCTACCCACAAAGCCACCATCTCACCAGTATTCAGCTTCAGTTTGTTGGTTCTTATCATAGCCTCCAGGTATGCAGACAGGCACTACAGTGCCATGTGCCCAGTGGTGGCTGGTGCCTATTGGAACTGGTAGGGTGGAAGACAGAGAAGTCAACTGCCTGTGACAGGCAGAGATGACTAATTCTAGTCTGTCTGTCGCCATCATCCTCCCTGAGGTCCACAAGCAGAGGTGGATTTCAGGGAGGGTTACTGGCTCACTCACTCACAGTGGGCGCAGAGCCCTAGGGGCACCAAATTTTGGTGTCACATAGGATAGGGCACAGCTGAAATTTGAAACCCCAAGGTCCTCCACTGCTACAAGGGTAAAACTAAGGAGGAGGAAGCAGACAGTGCGTTCCCTGTCTGGTTGTCAATAAGAAGGCAGGCAAGCAGCTGAGGGCAGACTGAAGTTGGTGAGGCAGTTCTTCATTTCCCCAAATGAGTCAATCTCCATCGCATGTATCGCAATCTGCTGCTCATGCATGGCATCAAACAGAGCACTCTCAGGCAGCTTCCAGAACCCAGTGCCCTGGCACAGCTCATTACTGATACCTGTCCTGTTCTCAACTATGTTCTCCTTCCCCCAGGGATTTGGATCAATGCTGGGCAGTTTTCCTAGCATCTCAGTTCCTGCAGAACATTCTTTGCTTCTCCGAAGGGCTTTATGGATCACCCCCTTCCTTCAAAGAGAAGTAAACAACTAGAGTTAGGAAGATGTGTAAGTGGCAGGAGGGCATAATTAGCTAACAATTCTATTCTGGCTGTGCAAAATTTACAGCGAGTTTCCGGCCACGGTTGAAAATTGATGTTCCTCATCATTGCGTCTTACATGTTTATGCACATCTAGGAAAAAGTATGTATGTTTGATAGAAAATATTCTTCCCTTTGAAGCTGTCTTTGACTCAAAGCTATGGGGGGATAATTAAAAATGGTACAAGCTCCAGTTTTTGAAGAAAGTACACAGTGCCCACAGGAAGGTGAGTCATACCTGATGGAGTTCATTTTTAAAAAAAAAACTAATGAAAACATTTTATCTTACAAACTTAAATGCATCAGGAAATAAATACGAGGTTTTACATTAGGGTTCAATACTAATTCTTGATGGTTTGTACACAAGACCTCTTGTCCTTGAGTTTAAATGCTCAAAACACATTGGGCAATAAACTACACATAAGAACACTGAATAACTCAGTTGATTAGAGCGTGCTGCTTATAATGCCAAGGTCACAGGTTTGATTCCTGTATGGGACAGCTGCATATTCCTGCATTGCAGCAAGTTGGACTAGATCAGGCATAGGCAAACTCTGACCCTCCAGATGTTTGGAACTACAATTCCCATCATCCCTGACCACTGGTCCTGTTAGCTAGGGATGATGGGAATTGTAGTCCCAAACATCTGGAAGGCTGGAGTTTGCCTATGCCTGGACTAGATGATCCCTTCCAGATCCCTTCCAACTCTACAATTCTATAATTCTAGAAACAAAGGAACCTGCCTCATACTGAGTCAGGACACTGTTCCATCCAGCTCATTATTGGCAGTGGCTGTTTAGGATTTCACACAGAGGACACTCCAAGCCCTTTCTGGAGATGCAAGGGATTGTCCCTGGGGCATAGCAGATGCTCTGCCAATGAGCTACAGCCCTTTCCCATGGTGCACAACTGTGTCCATTGAAATTCTCAACCCTATTTCTGAGCAGAAAAATCGGGAGCCAGGCTATTTCACTAAATTTATCCAAAGGGGGGCAGAGAAACCTGTTAGCAGTTTATTGGGGGTCTTCTCCCTATCAGCAGTGGCTGTAGTACAGATTCTGACTTTCCCTCTAAGGTTCCACCCCCCCCAGTCCCCTTGCCACTGCAAGCGATTGTAACAGCAACAGTATTGGCAGCTTGGATGTCGTTTTTGCTTCCTCCGTTGTGCCACTGCCCTGGTGTCATTCCAAGATGCAGGGATGATGTGGGGAGTGGAGAAGGCAGCCACTATGAATTTTATTTTTTAAAATACTGGAGAATTGGGGCAGGGGGAGAAAAAGAAAGAGGCAGAAATTGTCCCATAAAAGTGTCTTCTAAGGCACTTCATCTACGATCTAACAATTCGTCTGTTCTGCACCTTCGTGGTGACCTCCCCTTTCCTTTTTGCTATATTGGTGCCTTCCTTTCTTCACTGTAGAGGCCAAGCAAGTCACACATTGTAACTACAACTGAGCCAGAAGATCTTAACAGAAATTGTTTTGCTTGAAAGTGGGACAAAAGTTTCACAAAACTGCCTCCCCTACACTCACGTTTTTCAATACCACCAGTGCTTTTTTCCCCTGGAGGGATGAAGGGGTACACATACCCCTAAACATTTTGTGAATCTTTGTACTTTTGTCCATTTACTGTATTTATTTTTCCAGATTTGAACTATAAAATTGTGATTTTACTCCGAAACATTTTTTTATAGAAAAAAAGCACTGAATACCACTACCAGTTTTGTGGTCCAGGAGAAAATGAGTGCACTCTCTGTTGTTGTTGGCTATTGCCCCCCCCCCCCTCCATCAAGACGTCCTGCTTCTGGAAGCTTATGTTTGATGTGTTGTTGTTTTTTCCTCTTTATTTTGTTGGAAGCCGCCCAGAGTGGCTGGGGCAACCCAGTCAGATAGGTGATGTATAAATAAATAAATAAATAAATAAATAAATAATGCAAAAACCACTGCTCTCACTTGGATTTGGCTTCATGATGACTTGTGGCTTCATAATGAAGCATCAGAAACTACTGCTTCCTGACCTCTCTAGAGCCTTGTGGGAGACAATCATTGTGCCACAATGCCCATTGTGCCATCATGTCACCGACCAGGTATGCAATGCCTACTGTTAATAAGTTTACCCCATACTTTACCTCTGTTCACATCTTTGAAGATGACCCGGAAACTGCAACTAATCCAGAATGCAGCAGCTAGACTGGTGACTGGGAGTTGCCACCGAGACCACATAACACCAGTCTTGAAAGACCTACATTGGCTCTCAGTACGTCCCTGAGCACAATTCAAAGTGTTGGTGCTGACCTTTAAAGCCCTAAACATCCTCAGTGCAGTACAGTGGTACCTCGCAAGACGAATGCCTCGCAAGACAAAAAACTCGCTAGACGAAAGGTTTTTCCGTTTTCGAGTTGCCTCGCAAGACGAATTTCCCTATGGGCTTGCTTCGCAAGACGAAAACGTCTCGCGACTTTGTTTCCTTTTTCTTAAAACCGTTAAAACAAAGGGTGCTTAGCTTGAACAGCTGCAGTTGCGACTTGACTTCGAGGAGCAACTGTTAGCACGTGGTTTTGTAGCCTTTTCTCAGACTTTGCTCACTTTTGAAGCTTTTCCAAAACTTTTCCAGAACTTCTCTTGCATCCATTTGGTAAGTTAAACTTTTAAAACTTTTTGGGGGGTTTTGGATTTTGGGTTGGGGTGTTTGGGATTCAAGGACTTGGTGTTGTGGGGGGGTTGCGATAATCTGGGAGCTTGTGGGGTTTTTTTGGGAATTTTTATGATTTTCTGTGACCATTGGGCCAGGTGGTTTTTTTCATATTTTTTTTCCTGAGTTTGAATTTCTGAGTGCTGGCTGGCTGGGGGAACAGTTGGAGAGGTTTCTGCAGGAATCTGGGAGCTTGTGGGGCTTTTTTGGGAATTTTTATGATTTTCTGTGACCATTGGGCCAGGTGTTTTTTTTTCAAAAATTTTTTCCTGAGTTTGAATTTCTGAGTGCTGGCTGGCTGGGGGAACAGTTGGAGAGGTTTCTGCAGGAATCTGGGACCATTGAGCCATGTTGTTATTTTTTGAAATTTTTTTTTGTCTGGGTGGGGGAACAGTTGGAGAGGGGTTTGCAGCAGTTGGGGAGGGGCTGGGGGAGCCGTTGGGGAGGGGTTTGCAATTTCTGTGTGGTGGGTGGGTGGGTGTCTGTGGGAACAGTTGAGGTTTTTGAAGGCATTGGTGATTTTTGAAGCTTTTCCAAAACTTATTTTGCAGCCATTTGAGGTTTCTGAAGACTTCGGTGATTGATTGTTGAAGCTTTTCCAGAACTTCTCTTGCATCCATTTGGTAAGTTAAACTTTTAAAACTTTTTTGGGGGGTTTTGGATTTTGGATTTTGGGTTGGGTTTTTTGGGATTCAAGGACTTGGTTCTGGGTTTTAATTTCTGTGTGGTGGGTGGCTGGGTGCTTTTGAATTTTTTGGATTTGAAGCACATCACTGATTTCTTTTTCTTTTTCTGAGTTTACGAAGGTAAGAGCTGTGCTGCCATGGGACCCAAGAAGACTGCTGCTGCGGTGGCCGGCGAGAGGAAGAAGGAGAAGGTGACGCTGGAAATGAAGAAGGAGATCATCCGGAAGCACGACGGCGGAATGCGTGTGACGGACATCGCCAGGGAGTACGGGAGGAATCCATCAACCATCGGGACCATCCTGAAGATGAGGGAGAAGATCCTGGCGACTGATGCAGCCAAGGGAGTCACCAGGATCGTGAAGAACCGCCCAGCTGTTCTGGAGGAGTTCGAGAAGTTGCTGCTCATCTGGATAGAAGAGAAGCAGCGTGCAGGGGACACAGTGTCTGAGGCCGTCATTTGTGAGAAGGCCAAGGCCTTGCACGCTGACCTCATCCGGGAACAGCCAGGAACCTCAGGCGAGCCAGAAGTCTTCAAGGCAAGCAGAGGTTGGTTTGAACGGTTCAAGACAAGATCTCGCATCCACAGCGTGGTCAGGCATGGAGAGGCTGCCAGTTCTGATGTTCCTGTGGCTGAAGACTTTGCAGCGGAGTTCCAGGAGGAAGCAACTGAGGAACGGCTGTCCTCCAAAGAACTGAGGAACATTTGCCTGAAGTGGAAGGATGTGCAGGCTTTTGCACAGCGGCACCACCCTGACAAGCACGTGGCACGTGACCTTGCGAACACTTTTGATACGAGGGTCATGTCGCCTTTCAGGGAGGTGCTGAAAAGGCGGATGAAGCAGCAGACTATGGACAGGTTCTTGAGCAAGAAGCAAAGAGTGGAAGAGGAGCCTTCTTCGAGTTGTCCCCCAGAGTCTTAGAAAATGTACTGTACACTTTGTTGATTTTTAAATGTTTTTCTGTCATGTTTATAAAGTTAATTTATTTTCCCTTCAATTTTTGAAACTGCTCTTTACAGTATGTGTGACTTTAAAGAGCAGTTAATAAACTGTTGTTGTACCAAATTTGGCTGTGTTTGGACTTTTTTTGACCATAGGAGCGCATCAATTGATTTTCAATGCATTCCTATGGGATTTCGTGATTCGCAAGACGAAAAATTCGCTAGACAACAAAACTTGCGGAACGAATTAATTTCATCTTGCAGGGCACCACTGTATATCTGAAGGAGCATCTCCACCCACATCGTTCAGCCCGGACACTGAGATCCAGCGCTGAGGGCCTTCTGGCGGTTCCCTCATTGCGAGAAGTGAGGTTACAAGGAACCAGACAGAGGGCCTTCTCGGTAGTGGCGCCCACCCTGTGGAACACCCTCCCTTCAGATGTGAAGGAAATAAGCAGCTATCTTCTCTTTAAAAGACATCTGAGGGCAGCCCTGTTTAGGGAAGTTTTTAATATTTAATGCTGTACTGTTTTTAACTCTTGATTGGGAGCCGCCCAGAGTGGCTGGGGAAACTCAGCCAGATGGGCGGGGTATAAATAATAAAGTATTATTATTATTATTATTATTATTATTATTATTATTATTATTATCCCCCCAACATCACTGAACCTGTCCCCCTCCCCCCAAAGAAAACCTTTTGTGCACCCAACAAACAGGATGACAAAGTTTGTGGTACATTTTGACTTAGCCCCCAACTGTAAAAGCGCTGCACTAAAAATGTGCTCCAAAATGCAGGAAATAGGCCCTTTTCTCTCTCTTGTGACCACAGGACAGCCCTTTTGAGGGATGGGGAAAACAAGTTAGGCAATGTTTCTGTTATTTATACATGGCAGGCGCCCCTCACCTCATCAAAAGATGGCTACATTTTTGTAATCTCTTTTTCTGTCAATAAATATAACTCATTAAATCTGTGGGCTAGGCAGCTTGTTACTCAGAATGCCTCATTATCTGAAATTGGGTTACGTCCTATGACAAGCCACATTTGTATCCAAGACCCTTATTTAACCACATAGATACTGCTGTCATCTGTATAATAATCACCATTCTGATAGCCAGCATTGAGAAGAGAAGCCATTGGCCATGTCCATTTTAATGAACCAACAAAAACGCTCTTCTCAAGGCTGAGAGACATCTAAGATGACCTTTCATGTGTGTATGAAGAACACCTCAAGAATTGTTGTTTTGAAGCATTCCACCGGAGTTTGTAGACAAGAAATGTAGTGACAAGAACTAGTGTCAAACACAAAGCAGTGAAGCAGAGATGAATTGATAGCACCAGTGGCTAATAATAATAATAGTGACCTCCACTTGTAGAGACAGTAGATTGCTAGCATCTAGGAATGCACAACCAGGGGTGGACGTTGCAGTCATGCCTCCCCAGCGAAGGCTGATCACTAGAGAAGATGGGGCACTACCCTACCTTCCTTAGAGCTAGACCAGGAGGTGGTACTGCCTTTCAGCTTGCTCTTCCTTAGTCTCATTGCTACCCTTGCTGATTCCAGTATCCATCCAGACAAGACCAGACCTGGAGGCAGGGATAGTCCTCAAATAACGACTAAACCTGCCTCCTCGGTAATGACATGGTCTGGTCTTAGCGTAACTCCTCCTACCCATGATCATTGAGATTAGTTGTCCCATATATAAACATTTGGAAGTAAACCGCTTTAACCAGGATTTTTGTACCAGCTTACAGAGCAAAGAGAAGCAATTTCACATTTAGTGTTTTGCTGTAAAGTGCAGCTCCTGGCCTGGCTACCTTTCATTACCTGCAGCTGTGGGGGTAGATAATGGATGGATAATAGTAATAGCACACTGTATACTGGGGAAGCGTTCAATAAATAAATGGGCAATGATAATAAAGCATAATGTTCAACAGGTGGGGAAATAAGCCTCTTATCGTTGAATCCTATATAGCAATTGCCATGCAGATGAACCTAATGAGTGGGTGTTTGTGGCTTTTTGCCGTTCCAGTCTTTTAAATGACAACTCAGCATGGACGTGGGAGATTTGCGTTCAAATCCTCAACACAGTGTGGAATTTAATGGTACATTCAGGAGAGTTTGTGGTGAGGAAGGGGAAGTAAGAACTGCGCTACACTGTAATGAAAACCATTACAAAAATTATTCATCCAATAAGTTGTTTTGGGCCGGCCAAAGACATTTTATAGGTATCACTACAATGCCCGGTAAGTAGAGACCTTACAAAATTGCACTCAGTGTCTTGCAAAATATTACAGGGCCAAACTATACGTGATGTTACTCTTAAGCTTTAAATGAATGTGCTTAACCTGGCTGGTTTTATATTGGAGAGAAATCAGCTGCAGGGCTGCAAGGCGGGATATGCTACCATTCCAGAGTGGATTCATTAGCCAGGTTTTTTCTCACTGTCTGTGTGTGCTGATAATTCCCTCTTGCCTGCCTCCAGACATGCTGTTTATAGAAAACAGCGCTTTGGGAGCAAGACGCAGACTTAGAAAGATTTCCAGTGGAAAGCCGGCACAAGGCCCTGATCCATATTGGAAGCATGCTCTGGATCAGGAACCTACAGCTGCTTCCGCTACAAAATAAAATCAGCCAGCATAAGAACACACATTTATACACATGAGAAAATCACATATAACTTGTCTCTTGTGACAAAGAAACTCTGCATGCTAAAGGCAGATTTGTGGTGGGCATATGTGGACTAAGAATTCTAGGATCCAAAGAATGTAAGTGCAGACAAATGTTTCTAATTCCACAAAGTGCAAGGTACATGTCAGAGCCAGCTGTGAGAACCAGTCAGCAAGGTCTATTAAAATGTAATCCTTGGAATCTGTTGTGGAAAGACCCACTTCTTCCTCACGCAGACTCCCTCCACTGAATGACCTGGAAATGAATTATCTGTATAAAGAGGTAAAGGGCAAAGAGGTAAAGTATTCGGATCTTCCTTCATCCCTATTTATTCTTCTTGAGATGTGGCACTCTCCTGGTCTGTCTTTGGTACAGATCTAATCTCTCTTTAGTGAATAATTAATCTTCTTGGGGACAAGGCTGCATATACTTCAGGGTAGGCAGAAATCAAGAGGAAGGCTGCTTTTCACAGTTTCTGGGAACTTGGATGGTCTCACCTGTACTGCGTTGTTTCCTTCCAAGAAAAGTAACATCATGCCCTCCATCTTCCAGTAACATCATCCCCTCCATCTTCCAGAGGAAGGTCTATTTATGCTTACAGTTGGGCTTCTTGGACTGAATGAGACATATGACTTTTAATAAACATCCTCCTATTAATTCTGGGCAGCCAGGTGCTACAGAATGAGGAACTCCTAGTTAGATCGAGAGGATATATCCTGTGTGTGAGAATCTGTTATGACCAGAACCTGCTGTGCGGTACAGTTGGAAACAGGATCCAACATGAACAGTAGTCATGGAATTGAGACTCACAAGAACATGTGGATCAACACCTAGATCAGGCTTCCTCAACCTCGGCCCTCCAGATGTTTTTGGCCTACAACTCCCATGATCCCTAGCTAGCAGGACCAGTGGTCAGGGATGATGGGAATTGTAATCTCAAAACATCTGGAGGGCCTAGGTTGAGGAAGGCTGACCTAGATCCCCACTTGGGAAGAAAACCTGATGGGCTTGTGAACATGGATAGCAGACTTTTCAACCTTTTTGAGTCCATGGCTCCCTTGACCAACGACATTCTTTCTGCAGCACTCCTGTAGGGCTCAGGAGCCCAGTAATGTCACCCTTTGTCTGCAGAGCTAGCAGCCTCTCACCCTTTTTCGAACACACTCCCTTATGGAGTGTTCCCTCGCCCTCCTCTCCTTGGGAGTCCTCTGGGCAGCTGCCACCCCTAGTCTCTGAGCTGAACCCCACCCCACCCCACCCCTAAAAAAGGTGCCTTCAAGTGGCACCATTAGCCAGCAGAGCTTATATCCAGGGCTGCTGCAACTAACAGCTGTGCAAGCTTTTGGGAGGCAGAGATATGAGAGAGCATCAGAGGAGGAAGGGAAGGAAAGAGGGACAGAGGCCAGTGTCTGGCACCCCATGTCCCATGGCACTGGTTGAAAACCACTGATGTATAGTATTTCCCATCAGTTCATGCTAGGATTGGAGCCTGTCCCTCAGCATTATACGTGTACCCCTGAACTGGGGGTGATACAGGCAATGCTCTATGCTAGTGGCATGTGCCATGCTCAATTTGTAGTGATGGGGTGTGCTGGAGGAGGTGGCAGCAGCAACAACTGGTGTACTAGACAGCTGCAAAGCATAAGGCATGGGTGATTCTTCCTCCTTCCATCATCTCAAGGCTTTATCCCATGTTATAAGCCTCCAGGGTGGGTTTTATTTATTTATTTGGGCAATTTATATACCGCTTATATGTTAACAGATCTCTAAAGCAGTTTATACCATAGGCTATTAAATAAAAGGCCAATAGTAATCCGGAAAACCTCTTGTGTACTAAAATAATCATTACACATAAAAACCAGCTACAAACATTATCTCAGAGAATCCTTGTCCTTGAGTGAAGATAGGTGGAGGCATTATGCTGGATGGTCTAGGATATGACTTTCTATTACTTTCCTGGCCTATTGAGGTGCAGTGCCTATGAAAATGGATAGCAGATCTACAGCCATGGTGCTTGCTTCCTGCTTCATTGCACCACTCCAGTAAGAACACTGTCCAGTAAGGCTTCTGACTTCAGTGGTATCTTCCTACAATCTTGTCTAGCCAGTCTAAATTGGCAAGGTGCAGGAACAGGGAAAGGAAACATCTGTAAGCTGCTCCTATAAGGTAATAATGAACCTGAGAAAGGCATTACCAAAGAGCTTCCAGGAGCTAAAGAACCTTCAATGGGGCTTCACATTTGACTTTTCTTGACTCACAGGAGAGCAGCAGGATCTGTGTCCTCCTGCAAACATCTGGGAAGGCAAGAGACATGGCCATGAAGCAGGAACAGCAACAGAGCTGCAGAGAGCAATAGAGGATCAGTGGCCTGAGATTGTGTGTCCCAGCTTGCTGAAAGCAAAATAGAGGGAAGGCCTGAGTGAGAAGGTGGTCTGAACAGAAGGAAAGGAGCTCATATCTTATTAAATATTTATTTAGATGTCTTTTTGTCCTCATTATATCCCACTTCTCCGCAAGTCTGTTTAATGCAACTTTCTCTTCTGGGCCAGATATGTACCACTGGAAAATGAATAGGTAGAAGGGGGAAAGAAGTATGTTTGGGGAACTTTCAATCTTTGACTTGGGCCAGAACGCTAAAAAACAAAAACAAAAAAACCACCCAAACCTTCCTCCTAGTAACTACATTGGGGGATATCTGATTTAAAGAAGTGGTTAGTTTCCAACATCATCCCCAGCACAAACTTCTACATTCCCCACAAAAAAAACCAAAACCAATCTCGACCTCACTAAGATTGGGGTAACCACCCTGGAATATGTGGTCAAGAATGAACAGGTGAGAAGAGGTGAAAACCCTGTACCACTACTTCAACACATAAGCTCACTACTTGGTGGGTAGTACTTTATATAAATATCGTCATCTTCACAATTTATCACTATTCCTCCTACTCCTATGATGACAGAGTTCAAAAATGTGAGATTCAGATTTAACTTCGTGATGAACTCATACAAGGCCAATGATTGAGAATACAGAAACTGAAAAATTCATGTAGGAAAACGAATCACTTAGCCTTTATTGAATTTCTTCAGTCTTTCATACTTGGTAGATATAGAAAAATATCCTTAAGTGTAATAGATAAAAGGTAGCAAAGACAGTTAGCCCTTTATGCTAACCAATTTGACTTAATAGATACAAGTTTGTAACAAACAAATTCAATTTATTAATTAAAGTTTTGTGAAACTATATCCAGAAAACTTAGGAAACAAAAAAACAGTGACCATTTCTGGAATTATTAAAAAGCGTGCATTTCAGTGTGGATGCATTAACTTTAAAAAGGAAAAACATAGTAAGAAAAAGGAAAAAAAGATGCAGTTATACAGAATGGATACATTAGAAAAACAATCTTTAACCAAAATAAGTGACTTAAAAACTATTCAATAACTGAAATACAATATTCATATTTTATTTTAAAGTGTGGACCAAATCAAACTTGGTAAACTATCTGTTGATAAGTTAAAAATTCTATGGCACAAATTTTCACAAAAAAGTTAAGGCAGCAACCAACAGTTTATATAAAAATAGCTGATTAGGTTTCTAATGAATGAAATAACCTTTGTTGTGTGATGGATTTTGTTAATACAAGATTATAAATATCCTTATATATATATACACACAAAAACAAGATCAATACAAATGGATGGAATCCATATTTCAATAAACCAAGATCTTATGTCCTGGGTTGCAGTGGAGGTACTCAAGTTAAATATCTGTCATAATTCTTCTTGCTACACATACCATTTACATGTCATAAAATTGCAGTACAAATACTGAGTTTCATAAGAGAAATTCAGTTTTTAAATCACACTAAATTTACAAAACTTACCCAAACTGGTCCAACGGACGTTATGTTAAAGATATATTCACTTCAACTTCGTTGGCACATTTTAATAGTAAGTATATATATATATATATATATATATATATATATATATATATATATATATATTTGCTTTCGTAGATTTTCACGGGTACAGGAATGCAGGTTTTGGTGTCTTCGGGTATCTTCCCGTGTAAGAGTTGGGGTGTCTAGGCGACGTTTCGACGAGGTCTCACTCGTCATCTTCAGGCTGGTGCTTTCGGCTTCTTGTTACTAGAACAGAGCAGGATCTCAGTGTTTGAGTTCCTATAAATACTGTTGAGGGGGTGTGGTGTATAGCCTCCAACGTTCTGGGCAGAGAGGAAGTTCCCAGGTTATTGTGCCTTTTCTTCTTTTGTTCATTAATTACTTGAGGGATATCTCAAGTAATTAATGAACAAAAGAAGAAAAGGCACAATAACCTGGGAACTTCCTCTCTGCCCAGAACGTTGGAGGCTATACACCACACCCCCTCAACAGTATTTATAGGAACTCAAACACTGAGATCCTGCTCTGTTCTAGTAACAAGAAGCCGAAAGCACCAGCCTGAAGATGACGAGTGAGACCTCGTCGAAACGTCGCCTAGACACCCCAACTCTTACACGGGAAGATACCCGAAGACACCAAAACCTGCATATATATATATATATATATATATATAGTTGCACAACACAAAATACAGGAAAACCACCAGAAGCTTTCAAGATAAATTGAAGTCAAGTGTTATTACAGCAAACAAAAGAAAAAAGTCAAGTGTTATTACAGCAAACAAAAGAAAAAGAAATTGGGAGCTTTACAAGGGTAGCTTACGTACTGAGAATGCATTGACCATTTTGTGCTGGGACCACCTCCACAGCTGCCAGCAGCTTAACAATGAACAGAGTGAAGATTGTTCGCTCTAAACAGTTATACAGTATGCTCAATTTTTTTATTAAAAAAAAATCCAAATTTGTTTTGCATATAACTAGATACGGAGTGATCCAGTTAATAACAGACAGCAGGGTAGGGAAAGGACGTGAGAGCTTTTGCATTTGAATATTCACCAACTCATATAAAAATGACATTATCTTTCTTTCAGCTGCAGTCTCCTGCTTTCTATGTACTGTACGCATAAGCAGGAGATAGTCCTCTGGCGGCAAGATTACAACAACACAAGGAGCTGAAAGGGCAAGGAGCTAATACTTGAATCTCTTTCCCTTGATCTCCTTACCCCAGGAAAAAAGCATTTTCAACAGCTGGGAAGCACAGCAAATTGCTGACTCCTGCTCCTTTAGTTACTCAAAGCTTTGCTGCCTGCCTTCCATGCTGGGGGCAGTGGTGAGGAGGGCAGAGCAGACTTTCATTTCTGCACAGATGTGTCTCTTCCAAGCAAATGTTCAGTCAGCAGATTCCACGCACTCTCTGCCAGTGCCACAGTGACACATTTACCAACACATGTCCCCCTCCCCATGTTGTTGTGTTACAGGATGTTGGATATAGGCATGTCTGAATTGTGCTCCTTTAAAACCAACATCAAACCTTGGCATTAGTTCAATGTTTCCTGCTATAGATAAAAGACAACCTTTGCAATGTCCGAGTCCCAATGAAATCAACCTAAGACCAAAGTCTTAAGGACCTCACCGTGGCATGTCTCGTTGATTTCAACAGGCCCGAAGCACACCCACCTTTTTCTCAATTGTCTTGGTGATTCTGACATACTGGGATCATAGCTGATCGCAAGCACTTCATTTTCAAGCGCAGCCAGATAAAAGGCCAAAACCATAATATAGTCCAGCAAATGGAGGGCACATCACGCGCTCTCTCTTGCTTAGAAAATATCATTAATTCATTCAACTGGTCAGTTCTTTTTAAACACCTGATCTAACTCCTACAAATGTTCTAGGTGGGGAAGAGAACTAAATGCACTATTTTAGGAGGCTGCTCTATGAATACCTATGAATTTTATGCAGAGGAAAAGTGGATGAGAGTCATTTAAAAAATTGCAAACCCTTTTTTCCCCTTTTTTAACTAGTCACTTTTATATCACATATGCTACCTTTGACAACAAATTAAGCTCCAACCTACACATTGACATGGGTGGGCAGAGGCTTTCTGTGTTCTTCATAAAGCGTCAGTGAGTTTTGGTAGAACTACACTGGATTTTAAATTCTGTGACCTCTTGGCTGCTTTTTTTTTTTAAAAAGCTACAGGAATGTTGGGTGAGGCACAGCCAGTGATGAGGGTGGGCTAGTTTGGGCCCAAGAGGTAGGCGGAGCCTATTGTACAGGCTAGAAAAGGGGAGCATTTAACAAGAGAAAAGACTCTTCAACTGAAGAAAACTCCTCTATATGACAAGGAAGGTGACTAGGGAGGAAGAAGTTGCTTTTTACCTGTTTCCAAACCAACTGGCATCTCCAGCTAAGAGGTTTCTATGGGGAAAGTAGCAGGAAGAGCTGGATAATTACAGAAGGTAGAGTTCGGTCTCATCGATAGTGTGGAATTAACTCCAGCCACCTGCAACAAACACTGGAACAGCTACTCCAAGAGAAAGACGGAGGTTTGAGAAATACCTGCAGCTACCAGCTTATTTAGCATATCTGTTGCAGCTTTGAGGCACAATGCTGTGGGGAGCTTGTACAATTCTGTTCACCTCAAAGGAAACATTTCCAGCAGTGCTTTGCCTTAACAATACAGTAATATTTCACGGTGGTTAACACACACACACACACACACACACACACACACACACCCCTGCCTATCAAATTAGCCATCCATTGCCATCATAGTGCTAACCATATTAGCAGAAGAAAAAATAGTTCAAATCTGTAACAGCAGTTATCTGGCCAGTTGGCCAGCCTGTAGCCCTCCAAATGCTGCTGGATTCCACCTCCCATCACCCCTAATCCTTGAACATGCTGGCTGAGGATGGAGGGAGTTGGGAGTCTCAGGTCAGCCACCCCAGATATAGGCAATGTTCAAAAAAAGGCTGGTGTATGTTAGGAAGTGAACATTGGCTGCAAGTCACTTATTGCCACAGGGTGGGAAATGTCACATTAGTCTGGCATGGCCTCTAAGCGATGTCATCTTGCAGAGGTAGCATGTAAAAAATGGCATGTGGTTTGCTTAAGTACTGGGTTGTTGTTGCTGTTTTAATGCATTAAACTGTTCCACATTCCAGGTTCAGCTAGGAGGCATTAAACTAGCATGCGCTGATTTGTCCAAGCTATTCTTGCTATAGTCATCCGAATAAATCAGGATTTAAATTTATACCCCATCCACCCATAGTTAACATTAATTCATGAGCAGGGGAAGATTTTCCCAATGGTTCTCCAATGAAAATCAAACATTAATACCTTCTCTGTGAAAGCACATAATACAATGCCAAATATCAAAGACTATTCCAGTAGTTGTAATAGTTACGCAACTCAACCCTCATATAAATACCATCTGGATGAAATACATTGGTTTGTGTGGTAAAGTCATTGGGTTCTTGCACATGGGGGACATCACCAAGGTAGAAAAGGTACCGTACACAGAAGTTAGTTCCCCAACTTACTCCCAGGTTAAGTAGGTACAGAATAGCATGTCATTGTGGATTAGTCTTCACATAATGCAAGAATCTAAAAAGTGGGCCAAATTCAGATCGAAATAGGATGCAGGTGGCACAGCCAGAATGTTACCATTCTGGGGTTTTTAAAGAGAGAGATTGAGAGAGAGGGATTGAGAGTGTGTGCCAGCCACTCCTGCAGCTGTACAGAAAAGAAAATTACAGCAGCTGCAAGTGCCCTTATCCCCTACACAAGCCGATTCCACCAAAATTCCATTTTATAGAATTGTTAAAAGGGAGTCCTGACTTCCCTTGTGTCTGATCACCTGGGTTCATGTTAAAGGTTCTAGTAAAAAGACAAGTCCCGAATAGAACCTGATGGGTGTGGTGCAGGGAATGTACAACCCTCCAAGAGAAGAGGAGAAGAGGAGGTTTAGCCTGGAGAAGAGGAGGTTAAGGGGTGATATGATAGCCATGTTCAAATATATAAAAGGATGTCACATAGAGGAGGGAGAAAGGTTGTTTTCTGCTGCTCCAGAGAAGCGGACACGGAGCAATGGATCCAAACTACAAGAAAGAAGATTCCACCTAAACATTAGGAAGAACTTCCTGACAGTAAGAGCTGTTCGACAGTGGAATTTGCTGCCAAGGAGTGTGGTGGAGTCTCCTTCTTTGGAGGTCTTTAAGCAGAGGCTTGACAACCATATGTCAGGAGTGCTCTGATGGTGTTTCCTGCTTGGCAGGGGGTTGGACTCGATGGCCCTTGTGGTCTCTTCCAACTCTATGATTCTATGATTCTATGATTCTAAGAGTTAGCTGGACTACAAGTCCCATCCTGCCCCTGGACCATTGGAAGCGGCAAGGTGGGGTGGATGAGAGCTGGAGTCTAGCAGCATCTAGAGGGCCACAGGCTCTCCCCATAATGCCTGCTCTACTGAATATACAGGCTAACAAATTTGAACAGGCTTATGATCCGCTGCAAACTAACCTGAGTGTAGAAGGCTGGCACAGACAGTTAAATAAATAAAATAAATAGAAATAAATAAAAATGCATATTTGCATCACTTGAAGATTGCAAGACTCTTATCAAACAGCTATTGCGGCTCAGTCACATCCATATAAAATACATTTTTGGGCTAAGTCAAGTCATACATTTCAGCTGCTGAAATTCCTGCATTGCAGGGGGCTGGACCAGATGACCCTTGGGTACCTTCCAACTCTAAGATTCCATGACATCAAGAAGTGCACAAGAATATGCAAACAAGGCCCCCAAGATGTTAAAATTAAAGTCTTGCAGAGTTATATTCACATCCCACCCAAGCCCTTAAACACACTGGCTGTGTTGTGCGTGTAAAACTGGAACAAATGCCTTACTGTCAAGGGTTCTTGAGGGAAGGAAGAGAGTTCCCTAGCACAAGGGAAGTGCATCAATAAATGATTGATAAAACAATAAAAATTGATGCAGGACTTTCCAGGACAATCACAAGGGACGTGCCTAAGCAGTATTCAAGTTCTCACATTTTACTTCTAGCCAAGTAAAATGTGAGTCCGCTTGGGGAAACCTGGGCACCTAAGTGGGAGGTAGTCAAAAGTACAGAAAACTAAATTTTTCATTGAAAGATTAGCAAATTATGGGTTCTTCAGATATGCTTTGCCTTTCTACTCACACCCATTCACTTGCATTCTACGATGACCATTAGAAAGCTAGGGCAGAAAAAAGCAATTAACTGCCAACACTCAACAGGTTGTAAACCAATGTTATCCATACTCAGAGCAGACCCATTGAAATAAATGGCTTTTGAGGGCCATTAATGGCAATGGCTCCGTTCCAAGTATGACATAGTCAGATACAACTCAATAGCTATAGCGAGCAGTGCATTTGTGCTAAACTGAAGTGGAAGAAAAAGGTTTCCAGCATCAAGGTACTGTGCAGGTCCATTAGGTCTTGTATAGATCCTTTCCACACTATCTAATGGCACACAATCAAAACCTGTGCTCTCTGAAAGGACTTTGACTTGCATGACACAAAATAACTGCAGGGTTCGGCAATATGTGCCTGCTGTACTGCTTCTCCCATTTCCTTTTCCCCATTATTGTCCAAATATCCTCCTTTCTCTAACTGCCTCCCTCTTCCACATTGCTATCCACTACACTTCTGCCTCTTCCCTATCATTCCCACTCTCTTCATTTCTTTTTTAATTGAAAGTAATTTTCTGGTGGATTTTACTCCTCACAGCAGAAGTCATGCCTGTGACATGATTACAGGAGAGTGCAAGGGGGGGGGGAGATATACAACATGGCCTTGGGAAGAGATTTAAAAGCTTCCTGAGAATCTCAACTTTCATTTTTAAGCAGCAGGTTTCTAGCCCTTATTGCTGCAAACAAAGCTGAGCTAAAAACACTCAGTGGGTAATGCCTCCTCAAATCACAGAACCCAGAGGGATGGCTGAATGAGGTTTCCAATGGGCATGGGGAAGTAGGGGTAGGGGCTTCAATGTCCTGAATACTTCCCTGCCCCTCCTCAGAATGAAGCAAATCAGAGTGATACGCAAAAATAGCAGAACTGTGTCAAATAAGAGAAATCAGGATATTCCGTACAGGTCCAAGGAATACATCCTTTTTTGGCACGAAATTTTGAATTCTTGGGTGCAGAACAGTATCCTATATATTTTTAGTGCGCAGTAAAAACATCTGTGGTCATAGCTAAGTTGATTAGAACTATCATACAGAGAGGCAATTAGTCATTTGCCTCCCCACCTTCGGACACAGAGCAATTGCCCTTGGATAAAAAGTCAAGTTGTAACACCTCTTCTCTCTTTGCCACTAAAATTGTTTTCTTGAGATGGAGGGGGGGAGTTGTTTTTCTATTGAAGCTGTTTCCCTTTGCCATTTCAAGCAAGGACCAAAGCAGTTGAAAGGGAGGGAGGGTGGGAGGAGAGCTGCACGTTGAGGCTGTGATGGACAGAGTGAAGGAGGCTAGTAATGATGTGCAAGGTTACTTTGGGAGTAGGATAACAGCTCTTTCACACCAAGTTTTGTTACTGAATCAGAGAAATAATAAAACACGTCTTTTTAAAAGAGAAATAGCATCCCAAAGAGCAAACCATACATCTTTCTTGGCAATGGGGGGGGGGGAGTATCTAACACTTTCAACATCCAATTAAAGATCTAACATATGCAACTGTAGATACAAATTCTTGAAGTGGTTAAACAGACTCAGTCCTAAGAGCTGGGGGAAATAGTGACGTGTGTGTGTGTTGGGTATCTCAAAACTCATTATTTTGAACACTTGATGCACATCAAGATTTCGACCCACGCAACAGATACGGGTGACTAAAATGCATTTGTCACCAAGCTCAGTTCTGCATGCGCTCATATTTGCCTAACAAATTGAAATAAATGACTTCCAAGTCAGGAATATATTAAAAGTGTTTTTAAGTTACTGGTCTGTATGCCACAGCCAATTCACAAGTGAGTGTTGTTGTTGGTATTGGGGGGGGGGGATCTAGGCTAATTCATATTTGAATTGAGCAGCTGTTCCAAATAGCAATGCCAGGGAGTACTTCCATTGGGAACATCATTTATCAACAGTTCTCTCAGTCCTCAGGTTCCCAAGCTCTGTCTGTTGATTCTCAGTCTCAGCCAAGGAGAAGGCTCCCCTGTGAACTACAAAAGCATCTTCTGGGCAGCCTTCAGCTGAGGTTTGGTCATATAAATAAGCTACAGAAGTCAAATGCAAATTTTGGATCTGTGTATATGCTGTTCCTTTGTGACTTCTCCAGTGTTATTGCCACACACTCTCACTATGTACAATGGAAGAGAGTCTTGGGGCTACTGGAAATTGTTGCTTTTCCTAGCATTTGGGCATTCCTTAAAAAAAAAAAAGCCAACTATTTTTGTTCAGGATTTCCATCTGCCACTATGCACAATATAATTTACTGAAATCAATTAAGATAGCTAGCTTTACTCTTCCAATAATTTTTCAGGCATTGGAGAAAGGTGGAGAAGAGAGAAGAAGCAATGATTTGCTGTTAGGTACAATTGCAAGCTTCTTTAGCTTGATCCCTTGTTTGGAATCACCATCATCGTTTTAGTGAGGGCCCAACTTTTATTCACTGATCTCCTGAAGGCCTTAATTTCCAGTGACCTGCTTACCTACCTGAGGAGGGGCAAGGGAGCGAAGGCATTGAACAGAACTAGTGGGCTAGATTAGGAAAGTATGGTTGAATTGTTAGCATAATTCATAACTTTTTCTCCATTTTACTTATTGCCCTGCTCAGAGGAGGGCTTTGTTACCGAAGCAGGTCAGTAATGAATAAAAAGGTACAATAACCAAGGAATAGATGCTAGAACCATAGTGTATTTTTCTCAAGTAGCTTTCACATTCACCAAAATAAAAAAACAAAATTCAGAATTTGTGGCTACCACCTACCTCCCCCAGTTAACGAGGCTGCTAGTCTCCCCACCTCCACCCCTACCCCCCACCTTCATATTCAAGGGTACTGGCCAACAAAATGCAATTTGTTCAAAACATACAGATTAGGCAAGTACATTGCATTGCATCAACGATCACAAACTGTCCGAGGTGTTTTTCTCCGATGAAGACGACAAGCTGAACGAGGTATCATCAGGTTCCGGAAATGAATGACTGAAATCCATCTCTTCTAAATCTGGAGGCAAGTCTGCCAGAAGTGCCTGAATTAGAATACAAAATATAAATAAATGAGAAGCTGCAACAGCTTCTGGTGGAGTAGCAGTCCTGGTTACTTTCCTGCACCGTAGTTCGTATTTGACCCAACTCCTTGGAGGGGAAAGAAGGAAAGCAACACTCCTTGGCAGAGAGAAAGGAGATCTCAGCAACTGCTTCATAGTGCTACCATTCTACAGAGCAACTGCTGGATGAAACCCTAAACAAGAGAACTGCTAAGTTTTCTTGCAGGGCCTCATTATTTGTTTTCAATGGCTAATGTAAGCTGCCCAAATACTGTCGTATAAATTTATTAAGTAAGCCTCTTAACAATTAGGTAGTTTAATTGTGTTAGAAATATAATTCAATTAGATCATGCAGGCTTTACTATCTAAAAATGTTTTCAGAGGGGTAGCTGTACTAATCTCCTGCAGCCATTTTTCTATTTCTATTTTTCTAGAAAAAGAGGTGCCAAACAGCTCCCTTGTTCTCTTAAAATGGCAATGGCTCTCACCAGAGAGGTGCTGGAACTGAGTTCTGGTGAGTTCTGGCAAGTCCTGTTTGCAGCAAAGGCGACAAAGAGCTTTGCCTTAAACATGCTCATGGCATGCTTATTTGAAAATAATTTAGTTCTGTTGGTGGAGCTTATTTCTAAATAACTGTATACAGTCGTACCTTGGAAGTTGAACAGAATCCGTTCCGGAAATCCATTCGACTTCCAAAACATTCAGAAACAAAAACATGGCTTCTGATTGGCTGCAGGGGCTTTTGATTGGCTGTGGAAGCCCTGTCGGATGTTTGGCTTCCTAAAACAGTTGGCAAACCGGAACAGTCACTTCCAGGTTTGTGGCATCCGGAAGCAAAAATGTTCAAGAACTAAGCTTTTCTAAAACCAAGGTATGACTGTACAGAGGAGCAGACTGCATAGGTACCATAGTTCCTTTGAAATGAACCCTTATCAGAATGCTTAGGTTTAGCCTGCCTGACTATAAAATATTTTTCATAACAAACAATTAAAAATTATTGCTCTCTCTCTCTTTTCTTCCCTGAGAGTATTCAGCTAGGGAGGAGCAGTGAGAAAGAGAGTTACATTTATAGCTTTTTATAACAATTTCTATTTCCTACCCCAACCAATAAAGTTTGCCCATGTGGGAGAACCACTGCACCTATCTTTCTGATATTTGGCAGGCTTCATTTACTCAGCAGGGGTGATCATGCCTGAAACTTGTACCCAATTCTGGCAGGAAAGAAAAAAGAAAGTGAGTTCAACAATTCCTTGCATAAAAAGCCTGGCATGGATCTGCCTGAAATTTTGCAAGCATAATTCACTCTGGGTGTGCTCTCTTGTCTGCAAATTTCATCCATCTATGTGAAAAGGAAAAAACAGTATAGAGGTTTGTAGGTTCTCAATTAGTCAATGGGAACAAAAATGAGCTTCATATTTACGGATCAGATTCAGACTCAAACAAAAAATTAAATCAGAATGGCACAGAGTGGATCTGAAGCAGACTGGACTGCTTCCAAGTGCTAGAGATACAAGGCAAAATTTGTGGTCGCTGCACACGTTTATAAAATAAGATCTTCTTGGCTGTTTACACTTTCGTCTTACCTGCTGCTGTTCTTTATCATCCATTTTGACAGCAAGTATCAAACGCCGAGTGAAAGCCTGTAGCTCAACATATTTCTTTTTTTCATGCTCCAGGTCTTCTTCAACGAACCTTACTTCCTGGGTCTAAGTGGAGAGGGGGGGAAATTACATATATATGCATTGTACTCTAGGGAGTACAATGAACCAAATTGTTCCCTTTGTTAATCATATGAAGAGCAGACTCACTGAAATTAAAGGACTAACTCAGGCTATTCAGTTCCAAGTCAGATTGATATGAATAAAACCCCTAGCTTTTAAAAAAAGAGATTATGTTGCAAATACATGGTAATAACTGAATGAAGTTCTACTTGAAAATTTGAAAGTATGCGTGGAACAGTATCAACAATGGGCAAAATCTAGAGAGAGAATGCTTAACAGATATTCTCTACCTGAGGCTACCAAAGTGTCTAGTCTAATCAGGTCTGCTTGTGTTCAGGTTCCAAAACCCTGTTCAGGTAAGTTGGGAACAGGTTACCACCCATGAGTGGAGAGGAGAAAGATCCCTCAGGATTGGTACCAAGTATCTTATGCCTAGTGAACAGAGCTGTACTTCCAGCCTGCTTCAACCAAGGCTCCAAGTCAAACTACAGCCCCAGTTGTTTATTGCAGAGCCCTAATTTGGAGCAAGGGCCAGCATCACTGGGCACCTACCAAGGCACCACTGCCAATTGGTGGAGCTTTCTGGCTTTGCTGCTCCTTCTTGTGATTGCTGCTTGTCCACCTGCCCTCTCTGAATGCATAAGCAAAGACAGAGAAGCAGCCCATCTCTGTCCCTGGATAGATGGCACCAATCAGGCCCTGGAGGAGAGGCAAGAGCAGCAAGACTGGCAAGGAGCAGATACAGCCCACTCAAGGAGAAGACTAGTGATTGAGGGACAGCAGCGTTCAGAGCCTCAAGCCAGCAAGAACCAACAAGAATGGACTGTGGGGATAAAGTCACCACCAGGTCAGACACTGCCCTGCACTCCATGATAACTGAAACTTTTACAACTAGAAGTGTGAATGGCCTCACACTAGGGAATGGTGATGGGAGCTCCAGCAAGTCCAGAGGAGTGAGGAGAAGCTAAGTTGATGGCCCTTTTTGCTCCCTGCAAATTTCCATTTCCCCTCTTCATTAGAGGGGAAAACAGATTAGCCTGCAGTGCTTCCACCACCTCCCCACCTCCGGTTCTCTTATCACAGAGGAGTGATACAAGGAGGACATTCCACAAGGCTCATTCAACAAACACTGCTGTGAGTACAACACTAGAAATATTGCACAGGTATCCACTGTGATTCCTCTTAAGAGGGCTTGATCAGGGCTCTCCCCTCCCCCCTTTAAAAGATGTGAGCTTTCCTAAATAAAAGGTGTGAAGAAAGACAGCAGCAGAAAAACATTTCAGCAAGCATGAATGATTTCCCCTTTCCTCATTTGTGAGGATGACTTGCAAATTAGAACTCCACAGTGTACTTTCTGAGCAAATATATTTTGAGGGCAGAGCAGTCGTGTGACAGGGGGAAGTCAGCACTGGGCTATGAAAGGATTGATTGTTACATTCCTCATTTAAAACAACAACAGGGGGGAAATATAAAAAGAGAACATTTTAAAACAAAGAACAGATCAAATCTGGACAAGTAAAGTATGTCAAGAGCATACATTTGTCTTGTTTACACATACAGCCAAGTAGTTGCAGGACATCTGATTAATACCCTTAAGAACATTATCACCAAAGTTTTCCACAGTGGCTAGTAAGATGCCCATAATCAGGACCTGAAACACCCACACCCACACACACCCAAGCAAATGGCATTCAGTGGTATTATGCCAAAAAATGTCTCCTGCACTTTTTTGACAATTCTCTATCAACTAATGATGGATGAAATTGCACTTGAATATTATTAAAGGGGAAAGAAAATGTCAGCGGTTTTTTTTAATGTGTCAGGTGGAGGGTTTTTGTTGTCTTTACTTTACTTTTATGGTGTCCAAGTGGTGGTCTGAGTTCCCTTCTTCCCATCTATGGGTCATCTCTTTGATGATCTGTATGCATTCTTCAACCTTCCTGGGTGACTGCATTTTATGAAAGTCCCATAATGTTCTCAGTTTGCTTTCCTGTAAGTACATGAATCTGGGGAGGCTGCCTACTGTCTACCTGACAGCTGTTCACTGTTCTGTTTTTAAATGAAGTCTTTTTACTTTTTAAATAAATCAGTGTGGAGTTAGTTTTTAATACCAAAAGGAAGAACTTCCCTTAAAAATGAAAGCAGTGGATGCCTTCTTGGCGTCCTGTGCTGCAATGTAAATATGTCATGAGGTTAACTTCTCCCACAGGGCTTTTTCAGGCAACTGGAGAGGCTGCAGAAATATTTAATGAAAGGGGAAAATACACATATACTATCCACGACCAATAAAGTATGTTCAATGCTGTAGATATTGAAATTATAAAGAAATCCTAAATTTCCCAAGAGGCAGAAAAATAGGAGTCCCTTTCACAGGGGATGAAAACTTTCGTCAAGCTGGAGGACAGGTTTCTGTACAGCATTCTGATTCAGTGGCAGACATCTCATGAATATGGGAGTTCCATACAGACATCAGACGATATATCGACAGGGAGGGATCTTCCCACATCCCTCCAGCTTCCCATTCTTTGCTATGGTTGGAGTATTTAAATACCATACGATATTCAGTGAAGAAAGACTGTAATTTGGTAGATTGGTTTGCTGTTGTTATTTTATTCCACAATTATGCATAGCTTTGTCTTTGATAAAAAATTAATAAAACTTTTTTTAAGACATCAGAACAAATACCTGATGACAGACCTATTAATTTGTCTACTCTCCTTTTAAAGCAACCACATGAGTGGCCATCAATGTAGCGGTGGACTTCATGTATTAATTTTGCATTGTGTTAAGAATATTCTGAAGGCTACAAGCCCGATGCTTGTTATCCTTATGTTTGAAAGGCAATGACTTTTTCAAGTTCAAATAAAGGATGGTGTGAACTACCCTTATAGCCCAGTCCTACAGATGCCTGCAAATGGCTGTTACCTCAGCCACCTTTTAACTAGTGGTGCCAAGCAAGTCAGCATCCTTAATTGGCATACTGTGGTTTGCTCTGGGTTGAGGACTTCAGAACCACAGAACTGTAGCGTTGGAAAGGACCACAAGGGTCATCTGTAGCCTGACCCCCTGCAATGCAGGAATCTTTTGCCCAATGTGGGGCTCAAACCCCCAAACCCTGAGATGAAGAGGCTCATGCTCTACCAACTAAGCTATCCCTTATGAACTTAGCACTTTCATTTCTGATTAACTACTAGCACACAATGCAGCAACACTGAACTTGTGCAAAAAACAGTTGGTGGTGGTTCACAGTCCTAAATGAAATGGGATAGAAATGTCTTAAGTCCTTCATTGTAGCCATTACTTTAGCCTTTTCAACAACAAATAAAAACACCTATTCCAGGGCACATCTGAATCATGCAGAGCGTAACCATAGTATGACTACTAACATCACAGAAATGCAAGGCTGCAACACCAGATCCCATTCGGTAGTTGCCTTGCAGGGCAGACAACAGGAATGGGCAAAACAAATTCTGAAAAATGCTTAAGTTTTACTTGATATGCTGAGTTCATTCCAGTGGGGAAACCACTGGAAACATATTGCTCTGAATTGAAAGAGCTATTTCAGCTCGTGGCCTTTAACTATTAGAGGTTTGCCAATTACCCCTAAGCACTGTAAGGCACCTTTGAAGGCTTGAGGGATGCTGCAGTCCATAGCTTTTATTACAATAAATGTTATTTTACTGTAATAAAATATTTATTTATACTTATTTCAAGAATCAAAACTGTCAAACAACTTTTTAAAAAAAATTATCTGCTGTAGGGGTTCCAATGAATTCTTTTTGAAGTCCTAACTGGAAATAAAGTTAATCATCAATTTCAAAGTGACTCCAGATTAGAAACTTTAAAATATTGGCATTGAATTTTAAAAAGCTAATAGGGCTCATTAGACCTGGTACGCTAACTGAAATTTCTCTCTGGGCTATGAGGAAGGCCAGAGGCGGCCGGGGGGGGGGGGGGACAAAGACAAATCAGAAAGCAAAAAAATGCCCTAATGAAATAGTGAGCTCATCCTAAATAATGGGAGGGGGTCCAGTGTACCCCAATAGTATTAGCACATTTTAAAAACAAAAACAGCAAATAATGAATCCTTGTTGCAGTTTTAACCCCTACAGAGCTTTATAGGGAATATGCTGATTTTTATTTATTTATTTTATTTTACAAAACCAGAAAACCCTACTCCAGAGTTCTTGAAATGGTATAACCACAAAAAAAAAAAAAATGTGGAAAAGGCAAATTGTTTTCCTTACCCTAGTTTACGAAGCTGCTGGAGATCAAACAGACTCCAGTTAGCATAGGTGTTTGCTAGTTTTCATTTAGCAGTAAAGCAAACAGCAATAGCTTCACAAGTTAAATATGTTTTGTTTTTTGTTTTTGTTTAAAAAAGAGAAGGGTGGGCTGGCGGCAGCGATAAACCACCACTGGACAACTGGCCCCTTAACTGGGGAAAACAGGCAGCACAAAGTGGCTTTCGAAACAGCTGCCTTTGGGGTTCACAGAAAGCTTGGGGGGTGTTAAAAAGCTTATCCAATTTCCTACTGGCTAAAAAAGCTTGTGGGGAACCTGTGAAAGCAAACATGCATATTTATGCAAATGGACTATGTGACCAAGAAGCCCACATGTCAAAACATAATTCAAAAAATCAACAAACAGGGTTTTGTAGGACATACTGTCACAACAAGACATTCAGTATTGTGACAAGTGACATTAAGAAAAGGTCATTTCCACACACACACACACACATTCATTCAGAACTGCTCTTATCCTGAAGGCAGAGTCCAGAAATTAATGCATGGACATCAATTATGCACACGTTGTGTGTGCTTTAAAGACATTACTCATTTCAGTGTAGGTAAAGTTCTAGTAAAAAATACATATTTTATTCTAACACCAACTGAAATTTGTTTGAAGGCGTCTGAATTGAAAGAAGCCACCCCCAATTCTTATGTACACATGTAACCTTTCGCAATTTTGGCAAAAAACAGTTGTCACGGTTTCCAACTGCTTTTGCTCATATAGCATCAAAAGCGAATGTTCAGCTCTAATCTGCAAGCTGCTGAAATTGGAACAGCCCTCTGTCTTCAAAGCAATCAGCAGCTTCTTCCTAAACATTGGGTCTTGCGCCATCTGCCTGCGAGCATGCAATAATATCCCTACAAACTTCAATGCATCCTCATGACATTGAACTGTTTTAGTTGGCAATATTCCCCTTCCTCATCACTCACCCACCCTCAAGTTCCTGCACACTGTACGTTTTAGGATAGAGACATTAAGCAGAAATGGGTTGCCTCAAAAGGTTAATGGGTCACACAGTTTGGCAATAACGGAACAGCAGAATTGTTGTATTGTGTGACTGAAATAAATTCCTTATCTCTCTCCCTTCCGTTACCAGCTCACCAGTGTTAAGGCAAAAATGAAAATAGATTAGTTTTAATTTTGCAGAATGCCCCATGTATAATGGGTTGTGTCCTACTCAGAGTAAACGTTAAGTTAGTCATGTCCATTAATTCCAATGGGTCTACTCTGACATTGGATACATTAAAAATAGGTTGTTCCATATAGTGCCTAAGTTTATGATATATTATAAACTTATTTTAAACTTTATATAAGTTTATAATCAACTGTAATTTAGTTGGCTCATCAATTCCTATGTTAGTTTTTTCAGTTACCCCAAAGAAAGCTGCCTTCAACTGAAGAATGTTGGGCTTTCAATATTTTGTAAAAACAACACTGTTATCATTTAAGAGTTTGATTTTTTAAGTGAACATTTGATGTCTTGTGTCTTTCTTTGCTTCTTTTGAATTTCTTCCAAACTAATTCTGTCCTTTCAGGCTCCTATTTTGATTCCTTGAACAAAGCCTGCACTTTGGGTTTAAGCTGATTAATCACCTTTCTATTTGTATACAAATGTTAGCTGTTTTCTACAGGAGTTACTTACTTTGAATTCCAGAAGACAATTCAATTGTTCTATTTCACTTATCATACCATCTTCTTCATCGTCTATGATTTGTATTGTCTGAAAAGGCAAATGGTGCTTTTCATTTTGAAATCAAAAAGGTACTGACATACGATTAGAACATCAGATGCCCCTGCATCTTTTTGGTTGTTTTTAACCAATTGAGAGGTTTTCAGGATGTGTGACTCTGTGCACATCATAGTTTCTGCATTTGCATAAAAGAGCCTTGAATATAGAACCTACCAGAAAAACAATGGAAAAAATTGTGGCCCTTCATACATCAGCCCATCCGAGTAACTGGATTTAATCAAACTATTAAGTTTTAGGAAACATCCGTACCCCATTAGTGTCAGTTAGAGTAGCCTGGTCTTCTCTTCCGTGGCCAGTGTCTTCATTCTGAAGAACTTCACTTTGTTCTTCTACAGAAATGAAACAAAATATGTGTTTCTAGAATAAGTTCCTGAATTCATAAGGTGTTATGCAATTCACACCTTACAGGGGGGAAAAATGCTGCCCATTTCACACACACCATACTTTTTTCCAGCACTGAATTCAACCTCGAAGCTTATAGTAATGATCCGTTCTCCAAATACAACCTCTGCTGCCTATTAATTTACACAATCAGAAGAAATAACCTTTAGTTAACATAGAGGTTCTGGACTATTAAGTGGTCATATTCTGAAGCTAACATTGTTAGAAACTGTAATAATCTTACAATCTATAGTCCAGCTATAAGGATCACTATGCCATCACCATGGGATGGTAAACAAATTTCTTTTTAAGGATTATCTGCATCAAAGCACATTACTCAGTCCAAAACAGTAGCCAAGTTCCACCAAAATTCAAGTACACAAGACAGCTAAAACAGTGAATACTGAATGGCAGATCCATTGTATGTCCTAGAGTCCCATTGGTGTCTCTTTAAGTTTGGGGTGGGGAATCTTTTTCAACTCAAGGGCTATATTCTGCCATGGACAACCTTCCAGGGCTGTGTGCCAGGTATGGATGGGGTCAGAGGTAAAAGGGGCAGGGTAATGGACATATTTACAGTGGGCTACACTCCAGTCACACACAGATTTCTATACATACACATATTTCAGGCATATTAAAGGACACGTTAAGGCAAGGTAAGAATACTTGAGCTTTGTGCAGGGATGGCAAGATTGTGGCCTAGAGAGAGCTCCAAGGGCCTGACAGTAAGGCCTGGAGGTCCACATTTGGCCCATGGGCCAGCGGTTCTCCTCTGATTGAACAAGTTTTGAGGTGTGTGTGTGTGTGTGTGTGTGTGTGTGTGTGTGTGTGGATAATAACCAAGCCTCTTTTTATTCTGCTCCTAAGAAATTCTGTATTTATCCTGCAGCTGTGTGGGGTATTGATTACAATCATCTTCTTCCTGCCTCTCCCTGGAAGTTCCATCTCATAAGTGTCAGAGTGCCAGACCCAATTAATATTAAGGCAGCTTTTCACTTGAATTGCAGTGTGTTCTGACTATTTCTCTACTGTCCTGTTGGAGGAGTTGATTCCTTCGCCCCAAGGCAGAGAAGATCTGCAGACTTTGTTAACTTACTTGGCTTTCAGTCATCTTCAACCAATTCTATGTTATCTTACTCTTTTTATAATTGAAATTCTGACAAACCCATCACAAGTTTGCTCCCAACAGTTCTCGGGTTCTTCAGCCACTTTCTCAGCCAGTTGTTCAAACAAAATGATAAGATCAAGCCTGGCATACAAATCTGCAAATGTGTCTAATTTTTTTTTTGAAGTTCAGAAGCCAAAGTCTTTGTTGGTTTGCTCTAGTCAGAAACACCAGGAGCAATTAGCTGAACTTGTAAAGCTAGTGAAATGTGCAACTTAAAGTTCACTCCTAACTAAATAAGTTGTTGGTTCTTCCGTTTTGTAACACTGCATCAAAATCAATGCTGTTGTGGCTCTACCACCTGCTATGTAGTCAAGTTTGAATTACAGTTGCCATTTCACTTGGGCAAGGAACTGGCTTTTTGTTAAGGGTCACTGTCATACCCCTTTCCTCCTGAAAGGCCAGCCACCCTGTTACACAGCTGGACCTGCCTGTTGCTCAACTGATTAATGGGAGATGTTCAAAAATACTGATACTGATCACCACCCTGACTGGGACTGGTTTCCACACTAGGGATGGGGCTTGAAGAGGCAGACATTTTCTAGACATCTTCCCATGTGGCAGGCACTTTGATGCCTCTTCCTTGAGTAGAACTAATATCTTGAGGTGGGATGGGGGAAAGCCACCTATACAAACCACGCTGCAGTTACCAGTGCTTTTCTTTTAGAAACAAAAGGTTCCAGTACTGTGTACCCTTGAGTAACCCCAGGAAAAAAGCACTGGCAGTTACCATTCTTAATCACACCCTCAAAAATCTGGAACAAACTACTGAGGATGTACAGAAGCTACCAAGCAGCTAGCTTTATCCTACATCCTCATGGCAACAACAATGTATTCAATCCAGAGAGGTGCCTGAACAATCCTCTCTGACCCTGAGGGACAAACCGCATTCACTGTGACTCAAAGATCCAGCTCTCACTCCTTGACATGTGGTTTTTGTAAATGTGTACAATGGCACTTCTACATGCAATATGAGCCTCATTTCAACTGAGCACATGCTTTCTTCTAGCAAATCCTGCTTTCTCCACTTCTAACTTTCAGCTGTGTTTTCAGTTGGCAAAGTGTTATAGCTCAGTGGTATGCCCAGTAGCAGTCAGAGGTGTAAGCAAAGGCGAGGAGCCATTTTGCACTTGGCTTCCGAATGGCAAGCATCACTGAGGCAGGAGCACGGCAAGGGGAGCTGAATGCAGCACATGCAAGCAGTGAAGTCAATCCAACACTTCTGCCATCATCCCCACCGAACAACAGGCTCTCTACACCTCATCCATCCCCCACACAGCAAGCAGAAGCAGTGCTTGCTAACTGCAAGTCAGGTGCACAACACCACCCTGTCTTCACTGCCCAACTGACTACTACAAGGTATGCCGTTTGCTTTGTGTACAAAAGGTCCCAAGTTCAATCCCGGGCATCTCCAGGTGGGACTGGGAAAGACCCTATCTGAAACTCTGGAGAGCTGCTGCCAGTAAACATAGCCAATGAGGTAGGTGGGGGGGGGCAATGGTCTGACATTTTATAAGGCTGCTTCCTTATCTTTTGAGGATTTCCCAGGGCTAAAGGAAAACTTTGTAATCCTGAACATATTTAGATTTAGCCCTAAGTAAATGCATTTAGGATCCAAATGCTAGTTACTTCCTGGGAGTAGCTTTAGAATAAAGGGAGGCAACATTCAGGCAACATTCAGACTATTAGGTTAAGATTGAACAGAAATAACAATATAATACTAGTGACAAGTTTGAATACCTTGTGAGCTTCCTTCTGATAAACATATTGAAACTTCATCATTCCTGTCATTATCATCTCCAACATCTGTCGAAGCATCATCTTCTGGAATGGTTATTGATCTACTGCTGGAATCAGATTGATTGGGGAAAAGAGCAGGGCCACCTAGAGGAGGGAGGACTTCAATTCCCATTAGACGATATTTTCGTCTTCGATTCCCAATCCAAGTCTTGTAATGAGAAGCAGACATGGAGAACATCAGAAGTTGTAACTAATTCTGTATAATAGTATAACTTTGTGTTAATGGAAATGTTACTTCTGTATGCACGCTACTGTATTTCTTTGTAGCTTTCTTAAATAAAAAAAAATCAATAAAAATTATACTAAAAGAAGTTATAATTGATTCAGAAGTTGGAATGTAAAGGAGGAAAGCCCTGAGATCTCCAAGTCTAGGAGACCACAATTTCCCTGCATAAAGCAACTGGAAACAGTCTGCCTACTGTTTTCCTGGCGTTAAAGAACAGGCAGAGGTTCCCCAAAGATACAAGCAGCAGCAAGAGTCCGAATTGGAGCATATGACCCTAATGTGGTGTCAACTCTACTGGCTCCCCATTTACTTCTGGGCCCAATTCGAAGTGCAGATATTGACCTTTAAAGCCCTAAGCAGCCTGGAAATAGGATATTTTAACAGGAGTAGGGAACTGATAGCCTTCCAGTTGGTGGGATACAATTCCTATCATCCCTGACCATTGGCTCTGCTGCCTGGGACTGATGGCATTTCAAGCCAACATAATCTAGAAGGCCTCAAATTCCACATTCGTCTTAAGGACTCCCTCCTTCCACAGGAGCCTACATGCTCTGATAGATCTTCAGCTGAGGTCCTGGATCCATGCCCCTGTTGTCTGATATGCTCAAAAATGATAATGCAGAGATGGAAAAATTTCAGAAAAGGGCAACCAAAATAATCAAAGAAATGGAGCAACTCCCCTATGAGGAAAGGCTGCAGAGTTTGGGACCTTCTGGAGAAAAGGCAAGTAAGAGAGGCAAGTGATAGAAGTTTATAAAATAATGCCTAGCATGAAGAGAGAGAGGACAGAGAAAAGCTTTTTCTCCATCACTTGTAACATTCAAACTTATGGACATCCAATGAAGCTAAATGTTGGAAGATTTGTGAAAGATAAAAGAAAGTACTTCTTCACAAGATACATATAAAGTATGGAACTCACTCCCACAGTGACGGCCACCAACCTATATGGCTTTAGAAAATAATTTGACAAATTCATGGCAATCAATGGCTACTAGCTATGATGGCTATTATCTTTCTCCACAGTTGGAGGTAGTAATGCTTCTGAATATCAGTTGCTGGAAACCATGGTAGGAGAAAGTAATCTTGTGCTCAGGTCCTGCTTGAGGACTGGGTTGGTCCATAGGCATCGGGTGGCCACTGTGAGAAGATGATGCTGGACTATATTGGCCATTAGCTTGATACAATAGGCTCTTCTTATGTTATTTTAAAGTAAGGCTGGCGAATATGTGGGATAAGGTCTTTCTGAACACCACATCTAGGCTTTGGAACTCTCTTTCCTTGGGTGCTTGCTTGGTCCTTCACCCCATCTCTTATAAAGACCCCTCTTGGGGGGCTTTTGGGGAGTATATAGCATCACAATACTATTGTGTCCTTGTTGGTTGCTTGCCAGCCACTTAGATGGTCACTGATATAGACCTCATCGAAATGTTTCCATGAGATGGCCAGTCCTCTGCATGGTTACAGCCAATCAACATACACAGCTGCACCTCATGGTACAGAACCGGGGCACTGCAAGTGGGGGAGTTGTATGTCTAAAAGTTCTTCCTCTCACAATCTCCTTGCTCTTTTCTTGCATGACAGAATGACACTAATAAAAATATATAGCACCTGCTCTCTTTTAAATATTTAACCTCAGTAGACCAACTTAAAATCTATGTTTTATTTAGTGGTGTTTCCATTTTTAGAAATGGTGGGCTATGGTGAGGCATTACTGCACCCTCAACAGATCAGTGAAATACTAAGTCAAAAACACAAGGGCTCATGAATTGCTCCTTTAGCTGGAAAGTCAACAGCTTCAACAAATCAAAGTTGTTTTGTATGTTTATAAAACAAAACCGAACAAAACCCAATATGCTTGAATTAGCTGTTGATTACATTAAACTGAACTGGCCAGAGACCTACTTAGTCCTTTTGAAAAGATAGTATTGCCATTATGGCAATGTTTAATTGAGCTCTTGCAGAATGAAAAGGAAGTGGTGGGGGCGGTGAACTACAAATAAAACATTGCTAAAGAAGCACCTTAGTCCTGGGGAGGAAAGTATGTAGAATTTAGGTATCAAGAGGCAGAAAAAAAGAACTGACTGTGTCTCTTTTCTCACAAATTCACTATGGCTGAAACAGTTGGTTAGAAATTCTCTGTCCAGAAAAATCTTGCCTCCTTCCTAGATAGCTGTGCAGCAAAGGGCTTCAGAATGGGAGCCTAGTAATTGCACTGCTATTTCCACCCTAGCCTAACAATGCCTAACTCTGGAGCTCTTGTTGGGGCCAAATGGCTCATTAACTACTGTCTCTTTTCTACCCTACCATCCTCACCACCCTGCCTCGACCCTAGATCTATCCATGTGATGCTTCTGCAAGTCAGCTGAGAATCTGGCCAGATCACACAAGGCTCCTGTATGTTGGCTACCACATTCCTACATCATAGTTGCTTTTCAGGTCACCGTCCTCAACCCTCTAAAGCACATTAGTTAATATAGCATAGTTTCCATGAAGCTGAAGTAACCTTCCAGGTCTGCAAGGGGTATTTTGGAAGATGAATCACATTTCTTTTTTTGATAGTTACAAGCTTCGTGGATCATGGGAATTCTGTGGACATAGTGTATCTGGATTTCAGTAAGCCTTTTGACAAAGTCCCCCATGATATTTTTGAAGAAAAGATGGTAAAATATGGACTGGACAACATAACAGTTAGATAGATTTGTAGTTGGCTGACTAACCAAACCCAAAGAGTGCTCACTAACAGTTCCTTGTGATCCTGGAAAAAAGTGACAAGAGGGGTGCCGTGGGGTTCTGTTCTGGGTCCGTTGTTTGACATCTTTATAAAAGACTTGGATGAAGTGATTGAGGGAATGCTCATCAAATGTGCAAATGACACTAAACTGGGAGAGGTAGCGTATGCTGTGGAAGATAGAATTGAGATTCCAGATGACCTCAACATATTGGAATAATGGCTAAAAACTTAAAAAACGAGAGAGAGAGAGAGAGAGAGAGAATTTCAATGGAGGAAATTTCAGGTTCTACACTTAGGCAGGAAGAACCAGCTACAGAAATATAAGATGAAAACCACCTGGATTGCCAGTAGTACATGTGAAAACGATATAGGGTAGACCACATGCTTAATGAGTCAAAAGATGTAGCAGCTAAAAAGAAGGCTGCATTTAAAAAAAGTATAGTGTCCAGATCACATCTGGAGTCCTGTGTCCAGTCTCAAGCACCACAATTTAAGGAGGATATTGACAAGAGGGAATGTGTGCAGAGGAGGGCAACCAAGATGATCAAGGGTCAGGAAACTAAACATTATGAGGAATGATTGAGAGGACTGCATGTATTTAGCCTGGTAAAGAGGAGACCAAGAGGAGACATGATAGCCATCTTACAATATCTCAAGGACTCCTGCATGGAGGATGGAGCCAGCTTTGTTTTCTTCTGCTCTGGAGGGTAAGACCTTAACCAGTAGCTTCAAGTTATGAAAGAGGAGAAAGAGGAGATCCCAATTAAACATCAGGAAGAACTTTCTGGCAGTAAGAGCTGTTAAGACACTAGAACAGACTTCCACAAGAAGTGGTGGGCTGTATTTCTTTTGATGTGTTTAAGCAAAAGTTGGATGTCCATCTGTCATGTATGATCTAGTTGAGATTCCTGCACTGCAGGGGCTTGGACTAGATGGCCTTCAGGATCCATTCCAAATCAACAATCCTATGATTCTATGTTAGCTGCTGAGGTGCCAGTCCCTGGCAGGCCCTACCACTGATGCATGCTCTTTCTACCCTTTCCTGAAAAATACTGGGTGCTTTACAGTGAAGGTCTGAAGTTTAGCATAATGTCACTTTGAAATACTGCGGGGAATTAACAGCAGCAGCTCCCAGATATCAGCAGGAGCCACCCAGCATTCCCTGGTATGCTGCTGCCAGGAACTAGCAGCTAAGTCTGCCAGCCAGACACTTTGCCAAGGACCCCCTACACCTTGCCCTGTAAGGACACCAGTTAAAGTGGTCAGCAGACAACATCTTTTGACAACTGCTGCTCTGGCAACATAATCAACTTTGTAGAAGAACAGCAATTTATTTTTCCCTGAAAAGTTTCTTAATGGTTAAATGGGCCAGATCCTTATGTCTCCCACACCACCCCAAGCCAGCGTATCTTTATTTACCCCACACCCACATGGTAGGCAGGTGAACCTTAGCTGAAATGGCCTCGTAAGCTAGAAGGTGAGTCTAACTAGGTTCACAGGCCAGGAGCTACCACCTTTGCCTTTGCAAATTTTCTGTCCTCAATTTCTGTTAACCACTATTCCCAGCTAGGCACCATCTTCTTGCTAATCATTAGCACATTGGTTAGTACCTAGAATCTGCAGCATTTTCCAAAGTGCTGATTCGACAACTTCCAACTCACTGTAGAGACTGCAAGTGTTACAAGACCCAAAATCACTTTTGCAGTGTTTGACCTGCGTCAGTTGTTTCACACATGCAAACCGCTAGCTGAAACATAATCACTGATTAAGGGGGTCTTTGCTATCATTTTTGGAGGTTCAGAAGACAGTCAAATTTGGGGTTAATAGTTCTGCATAAGGAATGACTAACCAAAGAGAAACTAAGTTTCCCAGTGGTCAGGAGATCGAATTTCAACACCTCTAGCCACCTGTAGACCAATTACATTGAAGTTACATAGTTTAAAGTATCCTAAGAACCACCTTCGCCCACAGGTGCCTCTCCTAAACTCAGTTCAACATCTGAGGTCCTACTTCATGTCTCTCCTCCAACTGAGGTTCATCACTTGAGAAAGAGGAGCAACACATTTTCAGTTGTGGCACTGCCTGCCCTATGGAGGCTGCCCCTCCATGCCTTCCGGCACCTGGTGAAAACCTGGCTCTTTACAGGCCTTTTGAGAGAAGCTACTGAACATCTGTTCTGCCTGCTGATTTTCTTGTAACACTTTATCATGCTGCTTAATATTGCATGATATTGCATGTACAGGCGTTCTGGGTAATTGTACACTTGCATGAAATCGTGTGCAATTGAAACACCCCCTTCCATTCCGCTCTCACCTCATTCAGCCCACAACCTGCCCCTACCCCACTCCCGTTCTGCCCTTTTAGTGACGTCTTATGTTTCCAGGTCACTTCCAGGTTCGGCACCGTGCGTGTGTGCGCAATTGCGCACATATCTGTTGTGCCTAAAACGTTGCTTGCCTGTATCTCCATCCTCTTGTGTGCTCTGAGTTCCCCTAGTGGAAGGAAAGAAGGGCAGAAATTTCTAAAATAAACACTGACATTTAAGTCCCACTGAGTGCAGTGGGCTATGTAGGCCTGGATATCAGTTATCTCTACTTCACTGAGTTAGACCAGGCTGTTACCTAATACAGTAGTACCTTGGGTGAAGTACTTAATTCGTTCCGGAGGTCCGTTCTCAACCTGAAGCTGTTCTTAACCTGAAGCACCACTTTAGCTAATGGGGTCTCCTGCTGTTGCCGCGCCGCCGGAGCACGATTTCTGTTCTCATCCTGCAGCAAAGTAACCCGAGGAACTATTTCTGGGTTAGCGGAGTCTGTAACCTGAAGCGTATGTAACCTGAAGCGTATGTAACTTGAGGTACCACTGTATGCTCCTCCCCACACACCTTTAGGATACGCTAATATTTCCCAAAGTATTTTCCCTCTTTTGAAATTTCAACAACGCAGAATGAAACACTGCAAAACACGTTTACCTGCTCTGAATACTTAATTTTGGGAACAAAATCTGGGGTTTCCTGCTTTAGTTTTGGGGGAAGATGGGGCGGGCAGAGAAAGGACACAGAATACATAAATTCCTGAATATTAATGTTGTTTGGAAATATATATGCAAACATATATATTTCAGGGGAAATGCTTCTATCTGCTTTAGGTAATTTTCACCAATTTGTTGTTTTAAAGATAATGGTGAGTATCATCACCATCATCATCACTGTGAGACAAGAAGTTAAAGTGGTTAGGGTGTTGAAGTAGAACTGGGGAAGATTTTGATTCTGATTTCTACTCAGCCATTAAGCTCACTGTTGGACCAGTCAGGGTACCAAGCAGAGGTCTTTCACAACTCCCAAGGTGAGTGACAATGAACATAGGACCAGAAACATGCAAAGGATTACTCCCAACACAGAACTGTGTTGCTCCCTTAGCAAAATAACATAATATAACATAACATACTCAGCTCCCAACACAGAATTGTACTGCTCCCTTGCAAAAAAATAAAAATAAAACTCAGCTCCCTTCTCCTTCACAAGGAGCTTTTATATTTTGACTAACTGCACAAGTTATTCCTTTTCAGTTCCGCAGAAAGCCTTTGCTTGTTTTAAAATCCCAGTCCAACTGGACTGTCAAACATGCAGCTCGTGCTGCCAATTGATAAAAGTCTCACCTGAGGGATTTTAACTATAAATAGACAGGAAACAGAGCAAGAGAGCACTTCCTAACGTGGCCATTCATTATGTAACACGTGCAGTCTATTTCAGTCTACCTCATGTAATTTTTTTTAAAAGCTTTCATCTAGGCTATTTTCTGCAACCAGAAACGGGAGGACTGGAGGTTCTTACCCGTACTATTTCACAGTCAACATTTAACTCCGCAGCGACTGCTTCAATTTTCTCTCTGCAAATTGCACCAAGGCTCGTCATGCCCCTGTCCCAGTATCTCTTAAGGGTAGCTAAATCCCGGTCACTGAATTGTGTACGGTCTTGTAGCTGTAAATCAAGCACACACTTTATTGTTTTAAGTACTAGAAAGGAGACAACAATTGAAAATGAAGGTGTTCCACATGGTGTTGCAAAGTCAAAAAATAAAGCCCAGTTCCTAACTCCTAACCTTTGAATGAAATGAGAAGTTACCATGTAGATTAGGCTGGTGATAAAGCACATGCCTGGTCACTTGCGGGGGATAAATATGGCTGCATTTATCTGGAAAAGCATGGCTCCCCTCCTCACCATGCAAGTTGAGGGGGAACCATAATAACTCCATTGGTTATTGGCTGCAAAGCCAACTTGCACAATATAAAACAGGGGTGAGGAGCCTGTGGCCCTCCATATGTTGCTGGACTACAACTCCCATCATCCCTAACTACTGGACATGTCAGCTGGGGCTGATTGGAATTGGAGTTCCCCAATCTGGATATAAAATGTACTATTAAAAAATGAACTTTGCGGGGGCGGCAGCGTTAATCTCTGGTCACTAAACACCAGCCCCAAATAAGAAGCCACCCAAGTGGCTCAGGGCTGGACTTTGGCAAACTTGAGAAGGAAGAAGACTCCAAAACTGGAGGACAGCCAGCAGGGCACCTCGCTAAGCAAAGGGATTTTTTAAGTGACATGGTGATTGTCACTAACCAAGAATTAGGAAGCAGGTGGTTAAAAAAAGAAATCCATGTAAACAAGCTCTTTGAAGATTTCAATTTGCCCTTTAAAGCACCACTGTCTGCTAAATCATTCACATCTTGCCTGGCCTTAAATTCATCAGTCATGTTATACAGATTCTGAAGGACAGGTTGTCAGACGGTTTTCTGGCAAAGAACTTCAATTAATACACTATAAAAAGCAGCCCTTGTGGCTAAGTAGAGGCTGCCTCTCTGTCATGCTCAAGATTACATATGGTTTCTCATGTGTGAAGGTCAACATTTGTTTCTTCTCAACATTGGGTAAGGGATGGCCTGCAAACAGCACTGACTCTTTTGAAGGGCTTCCTTTCCCTGTCCCCATACCCTGAATACTAAGCAGCATATAAATATCTGAAATAAATAATAAATACCCCTTCTAACCACCATGCAAAAATATCTCTTATGCCACAGCATGGGCAATGTTGCGCTGAAGGTAACGCTCACAATTCTTTAACCAAAGCTAAAGATTCTTTGGGACACGGGTGGCACTGTGGGTTAAACCACAGAGCCAAGGACTTGCCAATCAGAAGGTCGGCGGTTCAAATCCCCGCAACGGGGTGAGCTCCCGTTGCTTGGTCACTGCTCCTGCCAACCTAGCAGTTCGAAAGCACGTCAAAGTGCAAGTAGATAAATAGGTACCGCTCCGGCGGGAAGGTAAACGGCGTTTCCGTGTGCTGCTCTGGTTCGCCAGAAGCGGCTTAGTCATGCTGGCCACATTACCCGGAAGCTGTACGCTGGCTCCCTTGGCCAATAAAGCGAGATGAGCGCCGCAACCCCAGAGTCGGCCACAACTGGACCTAATGGTCAGGGGTCCCTTTAAAGATTCTTTAACCTAAGTTCACTTGCATCGCAACTAGGAGAAAACAGAGGTATGGGATAAAGAGGTGTTTATCAATGCCTTGAGATACCTATTGGCCTTAAAATTATCCTTTCTTTTAACTAACTGGCATTATATTCTTCAGCTAATTAAGACCATGTTCACTTGAACAGCTAAAATCCCAAAACTGCTTTCATGCCTGTGGCATTCCACCAAGAAAGGAGTTAAGGTGAAGATTCCTGAGCAGTTTTTCCAGAGTAGGCAACCTCACACCTCTCTGGGGTTCCTGCCTCAATTATACAAAGACTGAAACCCCTGGGACAGCATCTAGCACAACTGCAAATACTTAAAGATTGTGCCTGACTATATATAAGAAAAGCTTCAATTTTTAGATTCTCTGATCTATAGTAAGGTACCATATCAAAAGCAGGGGTTGGGAACCACTAACCCACAAAGCTTCCCCATCTAGGAACTATTATTGTGCACTTACTCTATTTATTAATCCCTTTACACATAAGCAGTTTACAAAATTTGAAGAGCATGAAGTATAAATTTTAAAAATGCATTAAAACAAAAGTACAGTGGTACCTCGGGTTACATACGCTTCAGGTTACAGACACTTCAGGTTACAGACTCTGCTAACCCAGAAATAGTACCTTGGGTTAAGAACTTTGCTTCAGGATGAGAACAGAAATTGTGCTCTGGCAGCGTGGTGGCAGCAGGAGGCCCTATTAGCTAAAGTGGTGCTTCAGTTAAGAACAGTTTCAGTTTCAGGTTAAGCACGGACCTCCGGAACGAATTAAGTACTTAACCTGAGGTACAACTGCAATAATAACCTATCAAACAAACCAAATACAGTGGAACCTCGGGTTAAGAACTTAATTGTTTCTGGAGGTCCGTTCTTAACCTGCAACTGTTCTTAACCTGAGGTACCACTTTAACTAATGGAGCCTCCCGCTGCCACAGTGCCGCCACCGTGCGATTTCTGTTCTCATCCTGAAGCAAAGTTCTTAACCCAAGGTATTATTTCTGGGTTAGTGGAGTCTGTAACCTGAAGCATCTGTAACCCGAAATACCACTGTATGAGATCCTACACATGCACAGTGGCACATACAAGGGTGCTTCCATGGGATTAGAATTTATTTTCCAGGGCTAGCATACTACACATTCTCCTTCCAAGATTACATTAAGAAGTGGACTGAATCCTCTTGGTAATAGTTGTCTTTAGAGGGGACAGTACGTGTCTGTGTATGCTCCACCAGTATGTGAGGGTTTTGCTGAAATTTATTGATTTAACGAAATTAATATACTGTGTATTCAAACTAACAAACTTTGAGAGATTTACATAGATGATTTCAAATGAGAGTCAGGAAAGCAGTAACTTATGGATAAGGCCCTAGATAATAAAATGTAACTCTTTAGAAGCAATAAATTCCAGGATACTAAATACTTGGGTGTTATATCCTGGGGGAAACAAGAGAAGGTTTTCCAGATCTCCTGCAAACTTCTCAAAATCATTTAGTTGGTCTTTGTTAGAAACAAGATGCTGGAATAGACGAGCTCTTCATCTGATTCAGGAGGATTCTTATGTTCTGAAAAATAGGATTGCACTGCCCCACTCCCACAAAGAGTCAATGGGAAATGGAAAAGCAGCTCAGCTGAAAGAAACATTTTGACAGCACAGATGAGAACAAGATGGATCAGTACATGCTCCAACACATTCAACACACACATAATTTAGCTGTACTAGAGGCATTTGCCCCTTTCCTAGCTGTCATTGATATTTGGGGGAATGTGATGCTGAAAGTATCAAGAAGATGAATCTCTATGCAGTGTTGAAATAAAATTTAAAAAATCCTTCCAGTAGCACCTTAGAGACCAACTAAGTTTGTTATTGGTATGAGCTTTCGTGTGCATGCACACTTCTTCGGCTTTGGGTCAAAATTTATTTGCAGCTCATTTGAGAATGGCATTCAAGATTGTCCTAGGTCACAAAACCAATGGAGCTATTTTGTTGTCCTAGCACAACTGGAGATACTTATAACATACTTTACCCTTTTAGCAAATCTCACTTGAATACAATTTCCTTGTGCAAATAGAGAGATTATATGAAAGTCTAGAAATTGTGTCATTTGTTAAGACTACAGCATCTACAAACAGGTTTAAAATTGCTTTAAAAGCATATTCAATTGCAGAGATTGAGGCTATTCAATGCCACCACAAATTAATAGTTAGATAGTTAACCAACAACACTAAAAGCAGAGTCTGTGCACTGTTGTTTTTTCATGGTAGATTTAGAGTTATTGCTGAACTGAAAGATTTATAGTTCTCTGTCATTGCATTTTCCTTTCGCTATGTGCCAGACAGCCTGGGTTTCATTCTCTCTAAATTAATTAAATGAGACAGAAAAGGAGAAGGCAAAACTATTTAGAGGCACACAGAATGTAAGAGGAGAGCTTTCAATAGTTAGTTGAAATGGACTATAAATTCTAAATATGAAGGTTTTATTTTGAGAGCCATCCATTAGAGACGTCTTTGTTACTCTTGCCATTAGCAATGCTCATCTCCTTTTAAGTCTTATTCTGCATTTCCAAAGGGCTATGCCATGCTATTTTTCACTCCACTGAGCTTTCCCAGTTGATTTTAGTGACACCAATCCATCACTAGAATTATTTGACAACTGGAAATACATTGCAGTCCATCTTACAAAAGGAGGATTCCTAACAGCAGGTTTAATTTTGAAGTTTTATTGCTTTTGTCATTATTTAAGCCAACAGTGAGAAATCCGTGTTGATACTGCTAGCTATTAATAAAATATAGGAAACATTACTGTCAATGGGGAGACTTTTAGGATCTCCATGAATGCAGATGATAATCTTCACCCTTTCTCATTCACTACTGTCAGTGTTGACAGAGATGCTTCGAGCATTTTACAAGGTTGAAAGTTAAGTGTAACATAAATCAGAATTACTATCAATGGCAAAGGCAATGTGAATATGCAAAGTTACTTGGAAAAACAGTGCATACCTCTGACTGTGGGTTACACATATCTAACAATGTCATCTCTGCACCTTAACAGGAGATGCTGAGGAAGTAGGAAGAGGGCTATGGGTGGGGAGGAAAGATTTCGTTTCAAGACAAACTTTATTTAAAACCCTACTCGTATTAGTTAAAAAGTTCTAAGCTTAAAATACCTAATCTACGTCTGCACTTTGTTCACTTACTGCTTCAGTGAGAAGTACTTACAGCTCTTTTTCGTGAACTCCCCATAGTCCAAGGTGCAGGAAGATTTCCTGAAATCTGAGGAAAGAAAAATAATATTCTTCAAAATGGGTTTGGGAAGATACACAATTGTTGTCACAGACCAGGGAAACTGTACCTGGTCAGTGGACTGCATCTGGAACTGGTCCACCCCCCCCCCCCCACAGGCCAGTCACCTGGAGTCAAGTGATTCAACTTTAAAGGGTGAATCATCATCTTCCTTTCTAGTCATAGATTTGCATTTGGTGCCAAATTTAAAAGGCGCCAGATATAAGCCCCGCATGCAGAGGAACAACTGGAAGCACATTCTAAAGCTGTGGCTCTACCCACTCTTCCCCAGACATTATAAGATGTCAAGTGTGGGAGCAGGTGGGCCTAGGAGTCAGAGATTTTTCCATCTCCAATACTGAGCTTGGCTCTTGTGTTGTCTTGACTATCTTATGTTGCCAGCAGTGTCTTAAAGTCCATCCTGGTGATATTAAGCCCAAACAAACCAACTACTCTCACATTAATCTGGGTGCCATCGTCCTTAAGTCCATGTTCCCCTACAATGAGTCCAAAAGTCATCTGTAGTCTGAATCACCCAGCTAGGCACCTGAATGAGAATCTCTGTTTCAGCTGACCTGGAGAAGGCTATCCAATAAAATCTTCACACTTAGATTGGAAACAAGATCCTCAGATGGAGGTTGTTCATAATATGTAACCTTGGTTGTTTCTCAAACAGATAAAAGTCCACTTCACATGTGTAGTTCTTCCAGAACTCTGTTCCCAGACCTGGTGTACAGTGATAATTTATGCCATCGTCCTTTGTCCATTCACATTCCACTCCTTTGAAAACATTCCTTCCGTTGTTCAAGGCGTTACAGAGCTATAAATAACGCCCCGACAAGATGCCTGCTCCACCATTAAAACTCTGGGGATTATTTTCCTCAGTTAAAGAATAAAGTCACATATATAAATTCCTGTCAGATGTAATTACCAGTCCTTTGTCTTGCCAAATTACTCTCTCCTCCACTCCTGGTTCAGTCCAAAGCTAATTTAAATAGGGTCCATTACCTTGGTCAGGAACATGGGACGCGGGTGGCACTGTGGGTTAAACCACAGAGCCTAGGATTTGCCAATCATAAGGTCGGCGGTTCGAATCCCCGCGATGGGGTGAGCTCCCGTTGCTCGGTCCCTGCTCCTGCCAACCAGCAGTTCGAAAGCACGTCAATGTGCAAGTAGATAAATAGGTACCGCTCCGGTGGGAAGGCAAACGGCGTTTCCGTGCGCTGCTCTGGTCCACCAGAAGCGGCTTAGTCATGCTGGCCACATGACCTGGAAGTTGTGCGCCGGCTCCCTCGGCCAATAAAGCGAGATGAGCGCCGCAACCCGAGAGTCGGCCACGACTGGACCTAATGGTCAGGGGTCCCTTTACCTTTACCTTGGTCAGGAGGGGAGGGTATGGAAAAACATGTAAAAACCCCCTTTCTTTTCCTCAGTATCAGACAAAATAACATCATAACTACACACGATTCTTTTGTTTTGCAGGGGAGTGCCCCTTAAGTAAAGCCAATATTCCAAATTCTTGAGGAACTGATCACAGATCATGCCAAAGACGGAGGTTCGTCCATGGCAGGGACACACTTCCCAGGCCGCTCCCGTTCTGCCTTTCAAGCTGGCAGATACAGGCTTAAGCGACACTGCAGGATACCGGGCACTCCCCAGAATCCCCCGAGGAGCTTTGCCAGGAATTTTTCCTCATAAATTATTGCTTTCCCCTGCTCGGACAGCTCCACTGCCCTGGAGGGCAGAAGAGCTCGACCACCATGACCATGACATCAGGCCGGAAACCCCTGGCTGTTTTACTGTTGATCTGATCTGGCAGGATCTGTCTTATCAACCTAAGCAGCTGTGAAGTTAACTACTTATCAAAAGTGAACAATTATTCCTTTTTAGGAAGCTGGACACATAATTTGCCAGGTCTACTATTAAAGACACTCTGCAACAGACAGATGTGGACAGGTGTCTGGTAAAGTTCTTTTATAGCCTAGTAGCTTGTACACGGTTGGGCACAAGCCTCGGTCCAGTATACCTGAAGGAGCATCTCCACCCACATCATTCAGCCCAGACAAAGAGGTCCAGCGCCGAGGGCCTTCTGGCGGTTCCATTCCTGTGAGAAGCGAAGTTACAGGGAACCAGGTAGAGGGCCTTCTCGGTAGTGGCACCCACCCTGTGGAATGCCCTTCCATCAGATGTCAAAGAAATAAACAACTATCTGACTTTTAGAAGACATCTGAAGGCAGCCCTGTTTAGGAAAGTTTTTAATGACTGATGTTTTAATGTATTTTTAATCTTTTGTTGGAAGCCGCCCAGAGTGGCTGGGGAAACCCAGCCAGATGGGCAGGGTATAAATAATTTATTATTATCATCACCATCATCATTATCACCAAGAGAGTCTGCTGTGGCTTGTCCCATTCCTAGCACAGCAAACAGTTTGGAAGCTTCCAAGCCAAGGCTACTTTGACGTGACATGGCTGTAGCCCTGCACACTACCAGTGTTTTCTATGCATGCCACGCTACAGGAGCAAGGTTTGCTTCTGAAAGTGAATGACTATTTTTCAAGTGTACTCTATTAAAAAATACTAATAGAATTTCTATTAAGAACACACTATTTTAAAGTATTTTAAAATATCAAAAGTACCACACCAAGACAAACATTTCATCCCAAAGGAAAAGTACATTTCAATATCTAGAAGTATCACATTGCTGAACATAATGCAATACTATTTCTGCTGGCAAAAATTTGCATGCAGTGAAAGCCATTAGCAATTTGTTCCTCTATAATCAGATTTTGTTACATTGAAATTGCCAAGATAAAATGCGCTCTGTCCCCAGTCAATGGCTTTTCATAATCAAGCAAAAGATCACAATTGTTCTGGTTTTCAAACTGGAAAAATAACCCGTAATTAGCCTATCAACCTTTTCCATGAAACATACCCCACAGGTTTTTATTCTTTTATTACCCAAAGAAATCTAAACTCTACTGTGAAATGCAAATTAACAAGCAGGATTTGGAATGGCAGGAGATAACCACAACACTCACCTGTATCATCTAAATAGAAAGCATTTTTGCTTAGTGTTTTTTTAAAAAACAAACAAAATAAAACCAAAAACATTAAGACGGTTGTTTCTGTAACTGATAAATGCTAGTCCAAAAGCCCACAATCTATGTTCTTCAAATATGAGATCTAAGTCGGGAGTGGGGCTGCTTCCCCACATTTTGTGATCTCACAGAAAACCCACCCAAAGGTGGTTTTTAGCCCCATAAGAAAGCTTCCAGTGATTTCCCAATGCAAGCTTTGTAAGGAATGGAAATTTGATACAAACTTAGTGCACAAGGAAAGAATCCATTCACCATGGTCCTGGATCCAGATTGGGGGCCCTTCCCAAACAGAAACATTGCACATTAAAGGCTTGCAAATATTGAACACAATCTCCAAGTTAAAAAATCAGAAACTAGCTTTTTTCATAGTACAAACACTATGGATAAATCACCCTCGAAAACGTGTTTACTAGAATAGAGTTTTGGTCACTCAATGGATGGGGAAAGTGTTCTGATGAGGGGAGGGGGAGAATACTATGCCACTAAAATTTGACTGGTTTGAAGGACAAGCCACCTAGAACATAAATAGGCCTATTTTACTACTGACTGAGGGACACTGCTGACCAGAGAGAGGGAGACAGAGGGAGAGAGACAAAGAAGAGGAAGACAGAAGCTGAGGGAGAAGGCTGGAGTAGGCAGCTGAAGGAGAAGCAGAAGATGGGCAAGAGGCTATTGAGCCTAAAGGAAAGCTTAGTACACAGCCTGCCCCCCAAAAAACTGAATCACTGGATTAAGCCAAATATTGGCAGTGAGGCCATGTAAAGGCATTAAAGCAGTGAGGAGAATCCCTTCAGGAGTTTCTGAGTTGGACCAAAGTGAGAACTACCTGCAAGCCTCACTCAAAGAAAACCAGCTGAAGTCTACAGCACCCGGTGGTGCAACTGACTATGGGAAAGGGACTAAGTGTTATTGGCTATCAAGTTAAATAAGGTTAGGAATAAAGTTTTATCAGCCAGGCTTATGTAAACCTCTGTAACTGTCATTGAAAGATACCCTATGACAGCAAATATAAGTAGGTCTTAAAGACACAGTAGCAAATTGGAAGAACTGTGTAGTATTTATTTCATATTTATACTTTATAATAAATAATTACTTTTATTTAATTCTAAAAGTGTCTCTAGCTAGTTTCGTACCATACCTAAATTACCGCCATTACCAGAATATACCATATTTTTCGCTCTATAGGACGCACCGGACAATAAGACGCAACTAGTCGGGGGGGGGGGGAAGGAAACAAGAAGAAAAAAATTCTGAACCCCAGAAGCCAGAACAGCAAGTGGGATCTGGCTTCTGGGACAGCCTCTTGCTGTTCTGGCTTCGGGGACAGCCTTTGAAGCCTCCGCAGAGCAGCGGGGTGCTTTCATCCCGCTGCCCTGCGGAGGCTTTGCACAGCTAAGCCAGAAGCTAGAACAGCGAGAGGGAGTGTTGCGCAGCGCTCCGTCTCCCTGTTCTGGCTTTGGGCTTAGCCGCGCAGCCTGCATTCGCTCCATAAGATGCACACACATTTTCCCTTACTTTTTAGAAGGGAAAAGGTGCGTCTTATAGAGTGAAAAATACGGTAGTTAAAAGCGTTGGTAACTATGTAGTATAGATATCTGGCAGCAGAATTTAAAAGGTAAATCAGTAGCAGAATAAAAAGTGACTATCCGCCCATAATATGAGGTATCTCCACATCCACTCCAAATATAGTGCAATAGGATGGGAAACGTATGTTTTAAAAGCCAACTTTTTCAGAGCCAAATCCATGTACAATTTCCTCTCCACATCAATAAAGAAATTCGGAAACAATATTTTTTGAACTGCTAATCTAGCCATAGAATTTCACTCTTTCACTATAAAAGGGTCAGTTTACCATTCACTACTAAATAAAATAATAAATAATAATAATTTATTTATACCCTGCCCATCTGGCTGCGTTTCCCCAGCCACTCTGGCTCCCAACATAATATTAAAAACATGATAAAACATCAAACATAAAAACTTCCCTAAACAGGGCTGCCTTCAGATGTCTTCTAACAGTCTGATACAGTAGTTGTTTATTTCTCTGATATATGATGGGAGGGCATTTCACAGGGCGGGCACCACTACCGAGAAGGCCCTGTGCCTGGTTTCCTGTGGCCTCACTTCTCACAGTGAGGGAACCGCCAGAAGGCCCTTGGAGCTGGACCTCAGTGTCTGGGCTGAACGATGGGGGTGGGGACGCTCCTTCAGGTATACTGGGTCGAGGCCATTTAGGGCTTTAAAGCACTAACACTTTGAATTTGGCTCAGAAATGTACTGGGAGCCAATGCAGGTCTTTCAGGACCCGAGTTATATGGTCTCGGCAGCCACTCCCAGTCACCAGTCTAGCTGCCACATTCTGGATTAATTGTAGTTTCCGAGTCACCTTGAAAGGTAGCCCCATGTAGAGCACATTGCAGTAGTCTAAGCAGGAGATAACTAGAGCATGTACCACTCTGGTGAGACAGTGTGCGGGTAGGTAGGGTCTCAGCCTGTGTACAAGATGCAGCTGGTAGACAGCTGCCCTGGACACAGAATTGACCTGTGCCTCCATGGACAGCTATGAGTCCAAAATGACTTCCAGATTGTGTACCTGGTCCTTCAGTGGCACAGATATCCCATTCATGACCAGGGAGTCCTCCACCCCTGCCTGCCTCTTGTCCCCCCAAAACAGTACTTCTGTCTTGTCAGGATTCAGCCTCAATCTGTTAGCCGCCATCCATCCTCCAACCGCCTTCAGGTACTCACACAGGACCTTCACCACCTTCACTGGTTCTGATTTGAAAGAGGTAGAGCTGGGTATCACCCGCATACTGATGAACACCCAGCCCAAACCCCCTGATGATCTCTCACAGCGGCTTCATATAGATGTTAAAAAGCATGAGGGAGAGGACAGAATCCTGAAGCGCCCCACAAGTGAGAGCCCAGGGGTCTGAACACTCATCCCCCACCACCACTTTCTAGACACGGCCCAGGAGGAAGGAGCGGAACCACTGTGTAACAGTGCCCCCAGCTGCCAGTCCCACTAGATGTTCAGAAGGATGTCGTGATTGATGGTATCAAAAGCCGCTGAGAGATCTAGCAGAACCAGGAAACAGCTTTCACCTTTGTCCCTAGCCTACCGGAGATCATCAACCAGTGCAACCAAGGCAATTTCAGTTTCATGAGGTGGCCTGAATCCTGGCTGGAAAGGATCCAAATGGTCCGCATCCTCCAGGCATGCCTGGAGCTGTTCAGCAACCACCCGCTCAATCACTTTGCTGAAGAATAGAAGATTTGAGACTGGGTGATAGTTGGCCATAATGGCTGGGCCCAAAGATGTTTTAATAACCAATTCTTTCAGCAGGTCTGGGAAGGCTCCCTCACAGAGGGAAGAATTCACCACCCCACAGAGACCATTGCCCAGCCCTTCCCAGCTTGCTTTTATGAGCCAGGATGGGCAAGGATCAAGGAGTCAGGTGGTCAGTTTCACTTGTCCAAGCAGCCTGTCCACATCCATGGAGATAACAGATTGGAATTGATCCCATGCAACTTGACTAGACAGGACTCTAGCACTCTCCTGCCCTGGCCCTGCTCCCAAGGTGGATTCTACCTCTTTCCGAATCTGAGCGACTTTATCTGCAAAAAAAATAAATTGCAGGAGATCTTGGGGTCCTTACCAGGCCTTGATGGCAAAGGTGGTTCTGTTGAATTGTGAACCACCTGAAAAGAGTCTCTGCTGCTGTTTTCTGCAGATGCAATAGAAGCGGTGAAGAAGATCCTCTGTGCTGTCGCTATTACTACTTGGTAGGCTCAACACTGAGCTCTAACCTGTGTCCAATCCGATTCAGAATGAGTTTACTGCCACCGGCTCTCTAGCTGTTTCAGCAATTATTTCATCGCCCTCTGCTCTGGGGAAAACCACGGGGCTGTCTGAGCTCAATGCAATCAGTGAGGGCACTTCAGAGCCAGACAGTCAATAGCCCTGGTTAACTCCACATTGTAGCAGGCCACCAGGGCATCAGCTGAAAGGCCATCAACAGTATTCCTGAAGGAGCATCTCCACCCCATCGCTGACCTGGGTTGCCCGGTGGACAAGCAGTGGCAAGGACAGGCCCATCTGCTTCATCCAACCAAGTCTCTGTTACACATGCCAGATCAAGTCCTCCATCCACGATCAAGTCATGGATGACAGCCGTCTTGTGAATCATTGACTTGGCATTGCAAGCAGCACCTTAAGGTCATGTGGGTCTCCCTTGTCAATTTCAGTATCCTTCCGGTCAAGACCAGACCCGGGGGCAGGGATAGCCTTCAACCAACTACTAAACCTGCCTCCTCAGTAATGACATGGTCTGGTCTTAGCATAACTCCTCCTCCTCCTCCTGAGATCGGTCACTGAGATCAGTTGTCCCAGTACACCCCCCCATGGAACCCCAGCCATTCTGTTAACTGGGACTCACTCCCAAACAGCCCTAACCCTCTGCCGTTCTAAACAAAATACAAACTATACAATCAAACAGTAGAAACCAATACTACATTTATACTAAAATTAAACTAATCCCCAGCCCCAACTAAACGTTTATCCCACCCCAACAGAGCAAAAACCACAAAACCCAACATTTAAAACGCCACAGATTAAAAGCTATTTTAAAACATTTAAAAGCATTTTCAGCAGCAGCTGAAATCTGATTAAGCAACATTCACAGTAAAAAGCACAAAGTTTCACAATCTTTGGTTTAGTATTTGTAGTAAAACTACATACTAGAGCATGGGTAGACAAATTAAGGCCTGGGGGCCGGATTTGGCCCAATCGCTTTCTATATCTGGCCCGTGGACGGTCCAGGAATCAGCATGTTTTTACATGAGTAGAATGTGTCCTTTTATTTAAAATGCATCTCTGGGTTATTTGTGAGGCATAGGAACTCGTTCATTTCCCTCAAAAAAAAATAACAGTCCAGCCCCCCACAAGGTCTGAGGGATAGTGGACTGGCCCCCTGCTGACAGTTTGCTGACCCCTGCACTAGAGCAAAAACATCATCAGTCAAACCTTTCATACACTGAAAAAATCTTCTATGAATTTAGCAGCCACTCTCAGGTTAAAAAAGCTGTCACTCTCAGGATGGCAGATAATTTGGATAGCAATTTAGCCATCAGGTTAACGTAACTGGTCACAAATCCTGGGCAGGTCTAACCAGAACCTCTCTGGCCTGGTACCAGCATCCTTGTGGCTTAGGCAACTGCAGCAAGTGCCAACGCAGGAAAACTAAGACTGTCATGTTTCACTGCCTCTGTAAATATGAGCAGTGTTAGAAATTGAGATATGAAAGCCTAGGTTATGGGTGCAACAACAGAATGTCTAGGCAATCTTTTTAATAACAAGAATACAAAGCTGAAAATGAATGAACTGCAGCTAAAACATTATGTTCATTTTTCACATGGTCTAGTCCTTTCCCTACCCACCCCCCTAATATTCTTCAGAGAGTAGCAGGAAGTGGGGAGGCAGAAAAAGCTCCTCCTTTTGTTCCACTCTGAAGTCTGAAATCTTCAGCACAGTACTGCGCCCAGAGCTCAGAAACTGCTTGTGCTAATGAAATTCACAAAATGCACATAGAACAATGGGAGTTTTGAACACTGAATGAGTGAAAGGTCCAGGCATGATACCTCTTTCAAGGCAAATGAAGAGAGCAGGAATGGTGAGACAGACTCAGCAAAGGCACACTGGAGTTACCTTTACCATTCATGGATAGAGGCTTTAGGCCAAAGTAGCAATGAAAAGAAAACAAAAGGCAGATGTGATTCGCACATGCAGGAGAACCTTATGGCCGTCACACCTATGGCTCCACTATACAGCAAGACTCTGCAGCTTCATGTATTGGTGCAGAGGATAAGGTGTCCAAAATCATGGAACAGAATGCATAATGATTCAAGGTGTTTTCTTGGCAAGAAATGCATAAAGCAGCTGCAATTCACTGCACAGAAGTTAACTTGCTGGAACTCCCGGTTTACAAAAACATCAACGAAACAGAAGACGATGTCAAAGCACAAGCATTAAAACGTAGGAGAAACTCCAATTACCTGGTAATTATTTTGGTTTTGAGACAGCCTTCGTTGATTGGAAGCTGCAGAATGAGAAGACAGATTACCTCTTGATGGATAAGAACTGCTATATAGTGTGCTGGACATAGTATGCAAGGAGGTACGTGGAGGCAAGTGGTAGTCTCTGTTATGATACGGGGTACTGTTGTGCAGGTCCCTGGAATTAACCAAGTGTGAACTGCAGCCAACACTTCTGCCTGATCCTGGTAGGCCTGTGCCTGGGTTCTCCACCATGAGGGATGTGCCCCTTAGTCGGGGGTTATTCTGTATCTGGGCACCCATTGATGCCAATTCCTCCTCTCTAGCATACTCATCGTCGACATCCCCCGTTTCCATGGCAATGGACAAATAACTGCCATCTGCAGAAGAAGAGGACGATGGCTTCTGAGTATTTCCTCCCAGGATTCTCTGAGGTTGATCGGTAACAGCCAAGGAAAAAACCTCTCGAATTTCCACATTGTGCGTGCTGCAGGAAGGATCTCTAATGCTGGCCCTTTGCCCAGATGGCATATGTGAAGCTAGGATCGGATGCTCCGGTTTCGGTAACCTTTGACATCCCATCTGTTCCACTTTGCTTGGTCTGTGGCACAACATGGGCTTCTGAGGTAAAACCAACTCTGCAGTCTGAACCGAAGAACCACCATAGCTTTTCTTAGCATGGTCATAAATAGAATTTGCTGAATTTAACACACTTGTTTGCCTTGACAGGATAATAGTCTTTTCTCCCAGGAACAGAGAAGCATTTTTACAGTGGGGGGCTTGCTGCGCCACTGCAATCTGTTGCCGCTGAAACTCAGGTTCACTTTTTGTTTGTGGCCTTGGAAGAGAATTTTTATGCAGATCACTCACCGATGCACTGGACTGCTTAGTGGACACCAGCCTGTGAGAAGATCTGGCTGGGGTGTATACACCGGTTACCATGACATCGTTGTTGGAGGACGTCCAAGATGCCTGTTGGGTTTGGGGGGAAGCAAGGTTGGCTGGGCTTCGGACATTCGTTACTGTAGGTATGTTCAACGTGCTGGCAACAGTCCCTGATGGGGTGCCTCCAGAATCCACAACATTCTTGCTGCTCATCTTCCTTCTTTTGTTGCCAACCCAGGTCTGGAAACACAAAAGGGTTCATCAGCAAAGGATCCAACTCAAATTCATTTCATTCAGTCCAGAGTATCACAGTACAAAGACTAAAAAAGTGAATGAATGAGACACATGAGTGACTTCTACCTTTACTATTAACTACCACTTGCAATTTTCTAGCTGTTGCTTATATACCACATGCCCTTGCCCATAAACAAGCCACCAGAGTGCAAGATTCATCTCCCCCCACCCAGGCCCTTTCCACCATAACTTTCTGTCTCTTTATCTTTTCCTTCTCCAAGGAGGAGGAAGGATCAATACTGAACTCTAATATTTCTGGACACTGAGCAGTAAACCTTTGAACTGTCCTATGTGACTGTACCTTTAATAGCAGCTTGATGCGCACACATCACCACCTCCTAATGTTTACAACCATGCTGCAAAGATCTCCATCTACCCATTTCTGAAGATCGAACTTTTGCTATTGAACAGTTGGGGCGTGAAGAACATGCTGGTCCTGCTATCAGAGTATATTCTATCATTTCTTCAGCATAATAGATACATAATAGTTCCAAGCAAGGCCCCTGAACAACGCACTGCAATATACATGGCTGAAAAAAATATTCCAAGGCAGCTAGTACTTTCCTGGTACTGTCCTCACCTAGAACTACAAGGACGTAGCATTTGCCCCACCACTCATAAGAACAAGTGAGGTCAACTCAAAAGAAATCCTTAAAGAAGATTATCACAAATTGTAAGAGCAACAACACATATACCAGGAATCTTCCTAATATCCAAATCAGATCAAGAATTTCATAAAATGGCTAAAATGTCCCCAGCGTCTTCCTCATCAGTTGAGAAAGGGGGGGGGGGTGTTGTCTTACCATAGAATGAACTTAATTGCCCACCCACTCCTGTTTTAGCAGAAACTAAATTAAACCACAACATTTTACTAATGTAGTGCAAACTAATGCAATTAAACTACTGTTTCAGATTCATTTCACACTGTTTCAGAGCCTTTATTTCTTTTATTTACTGCATTTATATACCATCTTTCTACCAAGGCACCCATTAGGAGGAGGCGAAGCCACCAAGCATACACTCAACAGGGAACTGTAGCCAATAATGATCTCCTGACAAGCATAGCTGTATGATACAGGTGCTTACAAAGGCATATTTGTTACACTTAATTTGTAGGCATAAATCTACAAAGCATCAATGTAACTGCACCCCAATGTAATGTGTGAAGTGTCCCTTACATACTTCACACAATCTTGTTTGAAATAATAATAATCAAACATCCAAGTTAAAAAGATGAAAGAAATTTTTCAAACATCTACAAAAGCCAGAATTTCAACAAAAGCCCTAACTTCAGATGCTAAAGAGACTTAAGTTGTTTGGACAAGATGAAAGCACTTCATAGCACTATCTCAAACAACAGGCAAGACTATAACGAGCTGTCATGGGGGGGATGGGACAAAGCACAAGTTATATTGGGGAAAGGAGCTTTTTGGTTTCTTAATAGCTCCATGTCCCCTGCAGATAAAGAAGCAAAACAAGTGCATTTGATAAACTGTTATGCAAATTTTAGCATGGAAGACCTGAGTACTTACCCTGACTACACTGAAGTCCAGCTTAGTTTCTTGTGCACACTGTAATATGAGCTGAAAGCAATTTTTACTCTGATTTGTCATTCCATTTTCATAATAACGCTGCAATATCCTTTGTTGTTCTGCAGTAAATACAGAACGCAGATTCATCTAAAAATAAAAGAAGATACTATGAAAATTGGAATAATTTAAGACTTGCAGATTATTATTATTTTTTAAAGCAGGTGCTCACTTATCCAAGCAAATAGAAAACTACAGTGGACTGAGCTCTGTTATATTCTGGTTTATCTGCTATCAGTTTTCTTAATCATACAAAAATATTAATACATACAAGAATCAGAGAACTGCCACATTTTTTAAATAACTAGGAGGGTTGTTGATAGAATCATGTTTGTAGGCATTCAGGAATGGATTCTGTCTCTCAGCCACATTCAAGAATGTCCAAGAAGTGGGACACCAAACAAGGCTATGAAGCTGAGGCGGTCTTGGTTCTTAATAGCTTCCACTGAGTTCTATTGGAAAAAAGAAATTGCTTGCAATCTGGGGCATACTTGATTGCACAGACTGGGAACAGGGGGAAGATTTGTTCCATCTTGCAGACATTGAAGCAAGGGATCTCTGTAATATACTTCAATGAAAGAGCCACAGCTTATCTGATATGATATAGCTGGCTTGCAATCACTGAACTTGTAAGTATATGAGAATGTACAAAGCCACATTATGCTACACCAGGAACAACTCTGGACAGCGGTGGCCCTAGGGTGCTTTTCTAGATCTACCTGGAGATGCCAGGGACTGAACCTGGCACATTTTGCATGAAGAGCAGGTGCTTTATCACAGAGCTACAGTCCTTCTATACACATCTATGTATGTGGAAGGGCAAAAAATGTTGCCCTCAGAGCCCAGGACCAGAAGCATAAGGACTCAAATGTTTCGGCCTTCTCTTCAGTCACATGGACTTGCCTAGTTATAAAGTAGCACTGTGGAGGTATCTTGATTTCCCTTTCCAACACCTGAAAGTGACTAAAAACCTGCCATTTCTGAAGCCGAGCAGTTCTGGTTCTGCACAGTATCTGGATGGGTGACTGCTTGGGAATCCCTCATAAATCTAACAAAGTGCAGGAAAAACTACAAGAGGTTCCCCAGAAACTATTATTTTTGTGCAAATTTAAGCAAACATAGAAAAAGCTAAACCCAAAGTTTCTACTAAAGTGGTGCATATATTACAAAGCCTGTACAGTCATACCTCATGTTACGTCCGCTTCATGTTACTTTCTTTCAGGTTACATCCCGCGGCAACCTGGAAGTACCAGAAAAGGTTACTTCCGGGTTTCGCCACTCGCGCATGCACAGAAGCGCAAAATGACGTCATGAGCATGTGCAGAAGTGGCGAATCGCAACCCGTGCGTGCGCAGACACGCCACTGCGGGTTGCACTCTTTTCTTGTTGCAAACGGGCCTCCAGAACGGATCCCATTCACAACCAGAGGTACCACTATATAACAACTTACAGCACAAGTAGAACTGATATACAGATCACATTTTATGATCATATAAATGCAAGAATGAGTTACCCAAACAGTAAAAATAATGGCTCTGAAAAAGCATGGAGCATATTAAGGTTGTTGAAATTAATGTATATCATCCAGCTCAAGAAAAGCAGATTAAGTCATGTGAAGTTCCTGCAGGAAGAGTCTGTTCTGGGCCCTGTATAGAGTGTCTAAAATGGATACTCAAATGGAAAGAGTATCTTGTATGAAAGATGTATACCTGTGTTTCTAACTGCTTCTTGCTGTACTTCTACACCTCTAATTTTAGAGAAAATATGCTAATTAAAAAATTATCTATACTGTAAAGTAACAGTATGTTAAAGGTAAGTAAAAAATTACCAGTTTTAGACTCCTAATTAATAGCAGTTGCCAGGACATTGCTCCGTTCACCTCTACATAGTTCCATTCCCATTTCAGACATTGTGATATATTGATATATAACAATATTTAGCTAAAAATGAAATGTTGCCCAAACCTTCTGCTCCATAGATGGAACATTTACTTTAACAACCACATCTGCTCTACTAGTGCTAATCTATTCAAACATAGAAGAGTATATGAAGGCTACTATGTGTTAGGAAATAAGATTGCTAGGTGAATTATTGGACTTCTTGTTTGGCTGCCATGGTGAATGGCTGTGCCCATAACAGTGCAGCCCTTTCGTGCAGACAACAAGGATAATATGGGAGTAATTGTCCTCCCAAAGGCCCCCCACCAGGGCTGGGAAAGCAGGCCACCCCCAGATCATCTGATACCTGCTGCCCATCCTGAATGAATGCAGGGGGCGCTGGGTGCAATGCACTGCACATCTTGGCATCTCCTCAAAGCTGGCGCCATGAGCAGAGGACACCCGTTTCTTAAGATAAAAATTCAGACTTATTTAACAGGCATGCTCTGAACTAGCAGAGATAAAATAATTTGCTAATTTAACCAGCCACTGAGAAGGATTTGATGTGCAGAAAGACTTTCGTTGTAACTAAAGGACAACTGTTTGGAATATATGAGTGGGCGCTAAGCTACATGCGAAATAAACTTTGTGAAATTTTGACTATGATTCTGGCAATGACCATTAAGGGAAAGATGAAAGGAATTCCTGATTGGAGTTACTGAGTTAGCGGGGAGGCACCATCTTGTTAGCAGGAGACCAAAGAGGAGAATTCTAGATATCTGCCCAGGATTAATGGTGGACTGTGACACAGTTAAAATTATCCCTGTGAGCAGAAAACGAAAGTAGCGTCGATGAGGGAACAAGAATAACATCACAAAGGACTAACCCGCTTGTTGAATTAACTGATGGATTAATTGTATAGCCCCAGGGGGACGATACAATTTGTACTTGTAGTTTTACCTGGTAAACCTCCCCCGAAGGGCAACTGTTTGAAATACGCAAGCGGGCCTGAAAGAGCATTTTGCTGCCGTTGTGGTTTAAATATACAGTGGTACCTCGGGTTACAGATGCTTCAGGTTATATGATTTTGGGTTGCGCACCGCGCCGAACCCAGAAGTACCAGAACGGGTTACTTCCGGGTTTCGGCGCTTGTGCATGCGCAGAAGCGCCAAATCATGATCCACGCGTGCCCAGACACGGTGCTGCAGGTTGCAAATGTGCCTCCCACACAGATCACTTTCGCAACCCGAGGTTCCACTGTAATACTGACTGGGTGAAGATTCTGGCAGCTACCCTCAGTGGAAGATGGAAAGAATTCTGAACTGGAGTTAATGTGTTTCTGCAGAGGTACCAGCATGTTGGGAGATGGAGCAAGATTACAGAGGGGAATTTCAGATTTCTGCCCAGGGTTTGGGATGTGGAATATTATGGCTCCTGTGAGCAGAAACTGAAACTGAAATTGCTGGAGTGTGGATAACAACAGGGAAAATATTTCATCCAGAATTAAGAAGGCAAAAGTTGAACAGACCAGTGGTTGCAAAACTAAATGAAAATTAAATGAAGGATTAACATCAGAATGGTTTATTGACTAAGAAATGCTATGTGATATTTGGATGATCAGCATTTCGTGAAATTCAGAGCATGGGAAGACACCCAAAGATACATAATTTGGCATTTATATTTGGCTTTTTTATTGTATTGTAATTTGGAATGTTTTAATGTGCTTTTATTGGATTATTAAAATGGAAAACTTAATAAATTTTATTTTTTAAAAAATGATTGCTAGGTGAATTATTATTTCTCACAAACCATTTATATGTGGCTCAAATGCAATAAATAAATAAATTAAAATTAAATACCAAAGAGGAAAAACGGCCACATATTTAACCATAAACTGTATCCTCACACACACTATAACAGCTCCTAGCCCGCAGTAAGCATAGATCTAAAACTAAAGCGTTCTTAACAGGTCTACTCACTTTCCTAAACAGAAATATAGGATGCAGGATTCTATCATCCCTAGCATTGTGTACTCTGTCTGGCAGCAACTCTCCAAAGTTTTGGGCAGAGATGTTTCTTACCACCTCCTACTTCAGGTCTGGGGAACCTCTGTCCTTTCAGATGCTACTGAACAACAACTCCCATCATCTCTGGTGATTGGTCAGATGGGTGGAGTCGTTCAGCAACATGTGTAGGACCAAATGTTCCCCACACCTGTCCAACCTGGTCCTTTAAAATGCAGGTCGCCAGGGATTGAACCTTGGACCTTTTGCAGGTGAATCCTGTGCTCTCCCACTGAACTAAAGGCCTTCAACAAGGTTGATTTCCAAATAAATGGACACAGCATTCTAACTTGAGATAATACTTCATTATGTGTTAGATTTAACAACATATACAACAGCTTAGATTTAACCTGATAGCAAGAGTAATGTTGGCTATAGAAATGAGTTAAAAGCAATTGTGCTACACATTTTATACCAAGGTTAGACATAGCTCCAAAACAGTTGACTTGGAAAAGGCAGAGGGACCAGCAAACAAAGTCTAATCAAATCTGCACCAGAGTAAATCTTATTTGTTTCAATGGTATTTAGGCCTACAGCACACGTAACTTTGAACAGTGGTTGCTGCCATCTTCGTAGCTACCTCCATGGTAACGTGTACATTTTCTAACAATTAATGGGTTAGCAAAACCTATACTTGTAAGCCCAAAAGAATGGCAAGTTCCTTTTTAGAAGCCTTTATCAATCCATTGGTACCATCAACCTGGACATTGGAAGTACTTGTTGGCTCCATTTTTTCCCCATAGAGAAATGTACTACTTTTGAATGAAAAGTCAATAACTGCATATGAAGTGGACACTCATTAAAGAGACTTCCAACTACAGCCAGAGAACAAAGCAATGCAGGGAAAAATCAATAGCAAAAAAATGCCACCTTGCTGATAAAGACCCCAGAAGAATGCTAGTTGGCTTATCTCTCTAATATGGGATGCAAGATATAATTCATCAGTGGATGCAAGTCCACAAATTATTCTGAGGCTCAAAGAAGGATATCAGCAATAGCTATTTGTATGGCTACTATTGCTGAAAAAGGACCATTGTCATTTGCAAAGATGTGCATGTTGCAGATCCTCAGATTAGTGTGTGCTTTTCTGAAAAGCAGTGTCTAAAAAGCGTATTTAGGCTTACATCACCTAAATACACAACACACATTTAAAGTGCATGACCAAATAATCCTGGGAACTGTAGTTTACCACTCACAACTAGAACACCTAGCACCATTCAAACACTATAGTCCCCAGGATTCTTTAGAGACCATCATTTTCTTTAAATGCACACAGCTTAGAATCAAGGGGTGACTAACCTATGGACCTCAAGGTGTTATTGGACTCAACAGTTCTCATCAGCACCAGTCAGAATGGCTAAGACAGAGGCATGGTTAACCCAGAGGCTGGATTACTGCATTGCGTTCTATGTGGGGCTACCCTTGGGTGTGGTCCAAAAGCTCTAGCTGGTACAGAATGTGGCAGCTGGAATGTTGATGAAGGTAGATAGCTGACAATAGATGGCATCATGAAAACATCTGCACTGGTCGTGGCGGATATGCTCCTGGAGACACCTAGCTTGGTTGTCCTAGGGGATTTTAACATCCATACCGACACGACATTACAAGGGGCCGCTCGGGACTTCATGGAAAGCATGGCCTCCATGGGGCTGTCCCTGAATAAGTTTGGCCCAACCCATAGCCGTGGACATGCCTTAGACTTGGTGTTCACCTCTATGGATGTTGGTGATCTGACACTAACTAAAAGCGAAACAAAAGAAGTACCATGGTCAGATCACTTCCTGGTGCAACTGGACTTCTCCGCAACCCTTCCCCTCTGCAGGGAGGTGGGACCAATTCGGATGGTCCGCCCCCGCCACTTAATGGATCCAATTGGCTTCCAGAGAGTGGTAGGGGATGCTTTATCCCAAGTTGATGGCCTTTCAGCTGATTCCCTGGTGGCACGCTGGAATGCGGAGTTAACCAGGGCTATTGACTGTCTGGCTCCGAAGCACCCTCTCTGATTGCATGGAGCCCAGACAGCCCCGTGGTTTTCCCCGGAGCTGAGGGTGATGAAACAATTGAGACGGCTAGAGCGCCGGTGGCGGAAAACTCATTCTGAATCAGACCGGACACGGGCTAGAGCTCAACGTCGAGCCTACCAAGTGGCAATGGCGACGGCGAAGAGGGCCTTCTTCGCCGCCTCCATTGCATCTGCAGAAAACAGCAGCAGGAGACTTTTTCAGGTGGTTCGCAATCTATCGGAACCACCTGTACCACCGGGGCCTGGTAGGGACCCCAAGATCTCCTGCAATGCTTTTGCAAAGTTTTTTGCAGATAAAATCGCTCAGATTCAGAAGGAGGTAGACTCCACCGTGGGAGCAGGGCCAGGGCGGGAGAGTGCTAGAGTTCTGTCTGGTCCTGTTACATGGGATCAATTCCAATCTGTTATCTCCGAGGATGTGGACAGGCTGCTTGGACAAGTGAAACCGACCACCTGTCTCCTTGATCCTTGCCCATCCTGGCTGATAAAAGCGAGCCGGGAAGGGCTGGGTGATGGGCTCTGCGGGGTGGTGAATGCTTCCCTCTGTGAGGGAGCCTTCCCAGACCCGCTGAAAGAGGCGGTTATTAAACCGCTTCTTAAAAAAACATCTTTAGACCCGGCCAATTTGGCCAACTATCACCCAGTCTCAAATCTGCCATTCTTGGGCAAGGTGATTGAGCGGGTGGTTGCTGAACAACTCCAAGCACGCCTGGAGGAAACGGACCATTTGGATCCCTTCCAATAGGGATTCAGTCCTCACCATGGGACTGAAACTGCCTTGGTCGCGCTGGTTGATGATCTCCGGCGGGCTAGGGACAAAGGTGAGAGCTGTTTCCTAGTTCTGCTGGATCTCTCAGCGGCCTTTGACACCATCGACCATAACATCCTTCTGGACCGTCTAGAGGGGCTGGGAGCTGGGGGCACTGTCATACAGTGGTTCCGCTCCTTCCACCTGGGCCGTGTCCAGAAAGTGGTGGTGGGGGATGAGTGTTCAGACCCCTGGGCTCTCACTTGTGGGGTGCCTCAGGGTTCTGTCCTCTCCCCCATGCTTTTTAATATCTATATGAAGCCGCTGGGAGAGATCATCAGGGGGGTTGGACTGGGTGTTCATCAGTATGCAGATGACACCCAGCTCTACCTCTCCTTTAAATCAGAACCAGTGAAGGTGGTGAAGGTCCTGTGTGAGTGCCTGGAGGCGGTTAGAGGATGGATGGCGGCTAACAGATTGAGGTTGAATCCTGACAAGACAGAAGTACTGTTTTTGGGGGACAGGGAGCGGGTTGGTGTGGGGGATTCCCTGGTCTTGAATGGGGTAATTGTGCCCCTGAAGGACCAGGTGCGCAGCCTGGGAGTCATTTTGGACTCACAGCTGTCCATGGAGGCGCAGGTTAACTCTGTGTCCAGGGCAGCTGTCTACCAGCTCCACCTGGTACGCAGGCTAAGACCCTACCTGCCCGCGAACTGTCTTGCCAGAGTGATGCATGCTCTAGTTATCACACGCTTGAACTACTGCAACGCGCTCTATGTGGGGCTACCTTTGAAGGTGACCAGGAAACTACAACTAATCCAAAATGCGGCAGCTAGACTGGTGACTGGGACCACATAACACCGGTTCTGAGAGATCTGCATTGGCTCCCAGTACGTTTCCGAGCACAATTCAAAGTGTTGGTGCTGACCTTTAAAGCCCTAAACGGCCTCGGTCCTGTATACCTGAAGGAGCGTCTCCACCCCCATCGTTCAGCCCGGACACTGAGATCCAGCGCCGAGGGCCTTCTGGCGGTTCCCTCATTGCGAGAAGTGAGGCTACAGGGAACCAGACAGAGGGGCTTCTCGGTAGTGGCGCCCGCCCTGTGGAACGGCCTCCCATCAGATTTCAAAGAGATAAATAATTACCTGACATTCAGAAGACATCTTAAGGCAGCCCTGTTCAGGGAAGTTTTTAATATGTAACGCTGTACTGTTTTTAACACTGATTGGGAGCCGCCCAGAGTGGCTGGGGAAAGTCAGCCAGATGGGCGGGGTATAAATAATAAATTATTATTATTATTATTATTATTATTATTATTATTATTATTATTATTATTATTATCACCACTGATTGCCAACTGCTACCAGGTTTGTGGCTTTTATATTAATTGCAACTTGACCATGAAATCATCTGCCAAGAGTGTCTATGGTTGCACTGCAAGTAGGTAAGACTCATCTGATGTCAACACAAGCTTTCAGTGTCATCAGCCCAGTCTTGTGGAATGCAGTAGACACCATCAGTTTGCTGATTTTTTTTTCTATATCACTAGGCTTATGTAGACAATAAAAGAGAAAGGGAGGGGAACTCTTATGGTTAGTGATCTGTGATTTGGTTTCTAGAATTTATATATTTGTTGTGCAACATATTTGCATTTTTAATGAAATTGCTACATGTAGCTATTTTTCTAATAAATATTGGGAGTCGAAATTCAGTGTCTGGAGGTTAGTCACCTATGATCGAAATAATATATAGATATGAATGTCAGATACTACTTACTGCACCTGACAAGATTAAATCTAGTGCACAAAACTTAATGCCATTATAAATGGGTAAAGACAAGGACAGAGGACGAGATGGTTGGACAGTGTTCTCGAAGCTACCAACATGAGTTTGACCAAACTGTGGGAGGCAGTGGAAGACAGGAGTGCCTGGTGTGCTCTGGTCCAGGGGGTCACGAAGAGTCAGACACGACTAAACAACTAAACAACAACAACAAAGACTGTGTGATGTTACAGCAGATATATGTGTTTGATCAAACACACTAACTCTGGTACTTCTTATCCAGCACTGAGAATAGGAATACCAAACGCATGATCACACAAAATACTTGACCTTGCATGAACAGTGCTGAGGGATTTTCTTAACCTTCACACCTTAACACCAGGTATGGCCATACAGAAGTCCTTCCATATCTGAAGTTCTGGTTTAGCTGGGAAATTGAATATCCACTTGCAATTTCCATGGGTCAAAAACAGAGTCTGGTGGTTACCGTATTTTTCGCCCCATAAGACGCACTTTTTCCCCTCCAAAAATGAAGGGGAAATCGGGGTGCGTCTTATGGGGCGAATGCCTGCAAGCCTCGCGCGCCCGGCAGGAGGTCCGACCGGGTGCGCGAGGCTTGGGGCGGCAGCCTGTCGCCCGAAGCACGGGGAGCCCTCTGGAGGGCTCCCCCTGCTTCGGGCGAGTGTCTGCAAGCCTCGCGCACCCGGCAGGAGGTCCCACCGGGTGCGCGAGGCTTGGGGCGGCAGCGGACTGCTTGCGCGCACCGAGAAGCTTGGGGCCAGCTGAGCTCAGCCCGCCCCAAGCTTCTCGGTGCGCGCAAGCAGTCCGCTGCCGCCCCAAGCCTCGCGCACCCGGTGGGACCTCCTGCCGGGTGCGGGAGGCTTGGGGCGGCAGAGGACTGCTTGCCGGCATGCAGAAGCTTGGGGCGTGCTGAGCTCAGCACGCCCCAAGCTTCTAGGTGCGCGCAAGCAGTCCGCTGCCGCCCCAAGCCTTGCGCACCCAGCGGGACCTCCTGCCGGGTGCGGGAGGCTTGGGGCGGCAGCGGACTGCTTGCCGGCATGCAGAAGCTTGGGGCGTGCTGAGCTCAGCCCGCCCCAAGCTTCTCGGTGCGCGCAAGCAGTCCGCTGCCGCCCCAAGCCTTGCGCACCCGGCGGGACCTCCTGCCGGGTGCGGGAGGCTTGGGGCGGCAGCGGACTGCTTGCCGGCATGCAGAAGCTTGGGGCGTGCTGAGCTCAGCACGCCCCAAGCTTCTAGGTGCGCGCAAGCAGTCCGCTGCCGCCCCAAGCCTTGCGCACCCAGCGGGACCTCCTGCCGGGTGCGGGAGGCTTGGGGCGGCAGCGGACTGCTTGCCGGCACGCAGAAGCTTGGGGCGTGCTGACCTCAGCTTGCCCCAAGCTTCTGGATTAGCGCAGCGCACCTGGGGGGGAAATAAATTTTTTTTCCTTTATTTCCCCCCCTAAAATCTAGGTGCGTCTTATGGGCCGGTGCGTCTTATGGGGCGAAAAATACGGTAAATGTTGGACTAGGGAGACCAGGATTGAAATCCCCACTCAGTAATAAAGCTCACTGGGTGACCTTGGGACAGTCATCCTAACCAACCTACTTCGCAGGGTTGTTGTGAGGATGAAAGGAGTGGTGAGCAGTATTCAAAATTAGCCAGGGGCATTTTGCTCCTGGCTTTCGACCCCTTGCAACCAAGTGAAATGCCTAGACATCTAACATCTCCACCATCTGGAGATCACTGGATTTGGACTGTTGTCGCACAATAATGCCGCGTCCTGTAGAATTCTATCAGTTATATTTTATATGCACTATCTGAATGAATTTCTGGAACCAAATTGCTTTTTCTCCTGGAAAAAAAGAGGTAAGCTATAAATACGATAAATAAATAATTTAAAAAACTGGGCGCTTTCTATTACTGCTATGCTGATGCCACTGAAGACCAAAAGCCAACACAGATGGTGAATGCAATGTAGATACTCGTAACATACCACACCACCATGCACATTTTTTTTCCTGACAAGCAACAATATGCTCCCTTAGACACTGCATGAAGAAGATTCCTAGGCATTTATCTCACCAGCCCTAAGATGCACATGTCTCAGTATCACAACTGATAACCTTTTTTGCAAAAATACCACCTCACCACCACAAAGATCACTATACAGTGGTACCTCTGGTTATGTACTTAATTTGTTCTGGAGGTCCGTTCTTAACCTGAAACTGTTCTTAACCTGAAGCACCACTTTAGCTAATGGGGTCTCCTGCTGCCGCTGCGCTGCCGCTGCACGATTTCTGTTCTCAACCTAAAGCAAAGTTCTTAACCCGAGGTACTGTTTCTGGGTTAGCGGAGTCTGTAACCTGAAGCGTATGTAACCTGAGGTACCACTGTATACCACATTATGAAGCAAATACAGTGGTACCTCGGGCTAAAGCCGCTTCAGGTTACAGCCGCTAACCCAGAAATAGTACCTCGGGTTAAGAACTTTGCTTCAGGATGAGAACAGAAATCGTGCAGCAGCGGCGTGGCGGCAGCAGGAGGCCCCATTTGCTAAAGTGGTGCTTAAGGTTAAGAACAGTTTCAGGTTAAAAACGGACCTCCAGAACAAATTCAGTTCTTAACCCGAGGTACCACTGTACATTACATTTGCCTTCATGAACATTTACTTCGGGAAAAGCCGAAGACACACATGACATAAGAACACTTGACTGTGTTCACAAACCATTAGCAACTTTCCATTTTCTTTTCTTCGTTGCCAACACCTGCCAAATGCAACTATTGTCCTGCACTCTCCCCCATAAGTTGCAATTTTCAAAACACATATACATATTAATGAAGATGAAAACTCGCATTCTTACCAACAAAAAAGTTAGACTAGCGTTACAGGAGGCACACCACCACCAATTATACACCACCACCAGGTTCGACTTTTTACACGGCAGACGCACAGGCAAGCCAAGCAGGCACAAACGCCTATTCCTTTTCCCTACAACTTGCACAAACTTTGCTTCTCTGCCTACTCCTTGTGCAACTTCTGTAACTCGTAGTTTTAGCAACTAAACCTGCCACTACGCATGCGTACACTTTCAAATATTGGAGGATTGGGGCTGTTGGGATCGATAAATCCGTCGGTCGCTATGCTTTCAAGAATCCGAGAAATTTTTGTGGAGCGACGCCCGCTCCTTTTTTTGGATTGAAAACTCCGAGACATTCTTGAGGTGCGCCGCAAACCCCAACAGCAAGCAACGTGCTAAAAGCTGAGCAGCGCTGCCCTTTGGTGGCTGCAACAGCACTGCCCAAGACGCTGCTTTCCCAAACCCTGGGCTACCGCTGGCACGACTTCGTCTTCTCAGCCCCGCCTCGCTCTCCGCCCAAGGACATGCGCACAAGCGCCTCGTTTTATACTCGCGCGCAGCGCGTAAGCGCCTCCAAGTTCGCGCAAGGGGGCTGATCACGCTGGCGTCTCCTGCTGCAGATCAACCGAATGCTCAGGTGCGCATGCGCCCCCGAGTTATGGTCCGCGAGCTCCAGGTTGAAGCCGAGGCTCGGGAGTTTTTTTATGTCCCCCCCCCTCCTTTCCTTCCCTCCCTCGATCTCGATTCCCCGGCTCCTCCCCCCTCACCTCAAAGCCTTCAGCCAAGAAGTGATAGCGCGAGGGAGGGGGTAGCGTCTTCCTCGATCGCAGCCCCCACAGGCCATCGAAGAGGCCGCCCGTCAAGTCCTCACACCGCCGCCCTTCTCCCCCTCCCCACGATCTTCCTCACTCGGCCCCCCCCCCTCAGGGTCCGCGCGCCGATCGCGCCCCTCCCCCCTCCCTGCGCCCGATCCCCTGCCGCCGAACCCACCGTGCTCTGTGGGGCAGGCGGGGCTGGTCCGGGGGGGCCCAGGGCTCCGAATTCAGCCGGTTTCGGCTGGGTCGGTCCCGGCGTCACACAATGAAATCAGCGCCTCCGATCATTAATTCTCATCATGATCGTGACGTCAGCGTAGACAGCGGCCAATCGGAGCTCGAGATCAGCGCTGGCCGGGACAGTCTCTGTGCCCCCGCCTCTCAATCTCCCCCCCGGGGGGGTAGAGCCTGATCTAAGGAACAGCCCCCGCTTGGAAGGCGGGAGAGTGGAGGGCGGCCGTGTATGGGGGATAACGGAGAGGAGGAGCGTCCGTGGCGATTCTCTTGATGAACCAGCTTGGCCAAGGGACGGAGGGAGGGCTGGCCGGTTCCGGGAACGGCGGCGTTTGGGATTGAAGAGATATTCACCGGGATTCTGTCTGACGGGAGAAAGACATGGAAAACGAGAGCGGGCGGGAGCTGAGGTAGTAGGCGGCGCTGCCCGCGTGTCAAGCGTTCAGACAAACACAACACCTGGGGGGACAAAACGCAGAGGATAGTGATTCCTGCTTACCTGGTCAAGATTTGAAGTCACCACAAGCATAGAACACCAAACACCGGCCTGTTAGGTTTTGCTTGCTAAAAAGACCTCACTTTTTCATTATACACACATAACTGAAATGAACTACAAAATTCTGAATTGCCATTACATCTCAAGACGATCTAAAATGTGACAAAAGTTGCTGTAACATAGTTTGCAATAGTTGTGAGGCACTTTTCAACCATGGCTTTAAAAGCTGTTTTTTGGTGAATAAATAAATCAGATTTAAAGACAGGCGCTGGTGCTCTCAAGAGTAGCAGATCTGGAACCCCGCTGCTGTTGACAAGTTGTGGTAACTTCTCTACACTTCATAATGGCTAATTAACAGGTCCAGACTAAGAAATTTTGATGCCTGAGGTGAACCACAGAATGGCTCCTTTCCAAGGAAGAAGGGGTGAGTTTAGATCTACACCAGGAACAAGGGGGAATAGAGATCCACCCTGGGATCTGTTGCCTCTGAGGATCCTGCCTCCTGAGGCAGTTGCCTCACTTTGACTCATAGATGGGCCAGCTCTGATAGTTCTATCAATGTCTACTCAGAAGTAACCACACTATCACATTTCTCAGATTTGTATCCCACACCTTCACCAAATGCTATTCCCAAAGCAGCTAATAAGATTAAGACTGCCATCCTAGGCAAAATTTGAAATATTTTATCATGGTACTGTGTCTACAGCAGCAAACTTAAGCCATATCTACTCTGAGTAAATCCTGTTGAATTCAATGGAACTTACCTTCATATATGGGTTTTGGTTTGTAGCCTGATTCCGAGGTAGCGATGGGCAGGTCTATCAATTGCAGTTTTGTTAGCTCTCCACATTTCTGCAGCAATTCGCTATTTATTTATTTTTTAAAAAGAAAATACATTCATTAGAATTTCATCAGCATCTTGACTCTACAACTCAATGGGTTTTGACTTTAGGCATGATCCTCGGAACATAACCCTCACATAAGTTACTGAAGTGCTATTCATTTTGATAGTTGTGTTCTACTCGTGTTTAAATGGTTGTGCCTTTACTATTATCTTATTTCAATGTTGTCTTTCAGGCTGCAATTCTAATCTATCCACCTAAATGCTGATTGTTGGCGAGGCTCTCTTCAAAGGAGGTCTTAGCTTTGCCCAAACAAGCACTAAGCTATCATCAGCACTAACCAGCAAACCCCCCCCCCCCAAAAAAAACCCCTGAGCTCTTCATTCAGTGCAGGTGGGAGATGTTTGAAATGCTAAATATTGTTGCAGTTCCAGGCACTTACCATGGGTTTGATTTCCTTGGAATGAGGGACAGCAGAGACTATGTTGTCTTTAAGATATATGGTTTACTTACACATATGTACAACCTGAGCCTATGATGGAGGGTTTCACATCATCCACCCCCTGGAAGGACTTGCTTCTCCCAAAGTCATAGCTTTGGGTTCCAGAAGCATTCAGGCATGGCTCAAACACACTCTAGCTTTTGTCTTTCTTACTACTAGCCAGGTGAGGAAGGGGGTCCACCTATTTGCACTGTGTTACAGAGCAATGTCCTTTGTTATGCTTTTTCCAATAAAGTTTATTAAGGTTAGAAAGAAAATATACAAAGGTTAATATCAGATATCCAATATTTTTTCATCAAAGGGAAAAAAAAGAATCTAAATAAAAACATAAACCAGGAGGAGGAAAAGAAGTGTAACTTGCCTAGCTAATTCAACAATGGAATCCTCCCATCCTTGCAAGCATGGGCAATGGCTGCAGATGATGAGTTACGTTTTTATATTTTATTAATTTTGTATACCACACTTCATCCGTAGATCTCAGGGCAGTTCACAGCATAAAAATAGAATAAAAAAAACAGAAAATGCATGATTAAAACAATCATTTTCCTTTTTTCCTTTTTGGACAGTTTTATCCTAAAGTATTTCCTACTATGTTTCGTTAACTGTGTTGTGTTCTGATCCATGTATACGATGCACTTTTTCTATGCCAATAAAGGAGATTGATTGATTGATTGAGTGATTTTTATCTAATCTTAACACAAACTGCATTTATTTTAATAAAAATCATAGTTTAATTATAAAATAATATGTAAAAAAAATGAGCTCTTGAGATCCTTAACACATTCTGAAAATTAATTAAGTACAAATGCTAGAGGAGGAAAAGGATTAGTCTGTAAATTGTACACTAAATTGTTTAACGTAACATAGGGATGTATGGAACCTCTTAAAAAAAGGTATGGGAACTAGATGCTGGCACACAAATTCTTCCCAAGGATTGGAATCAGGTTTGGGAATCACAACCCTTAAAATCGTTTTCCAGTTTTCTTAGGGAAAACCCCTTAAATGTATTACACAGGTGGTATCACACTCCTTTGCAAATGTCAAAAATGTTTTCTTCTATATCTCCTAATCATGGGAAGGATTGCTATGAACTTGGTACTTACTATCATTTATGGTGGGAATGTCAGTTGGTGCAAGATTTTTGGAATTTAATTTGGAGAGAAATGATAAATATTACTAAAGAAACTTCTGTCTGCAGTCCAAAATTACTGTTGCTGAATATTTTTTATAATTTAATGTAAATATATTACCAAAAGACTTGGTTTTATATACAGTATGATCTTGGCCACATGAATAGTAATTGCAACTCAATGGGAAATGGCTCACAATCTTACACTGTATACTTGGTACCACTCAGTCTGGAATTGCCATATGTTTCCATGTATAAGACGCCCCCATGTATAAGACTCCCCCCTACTTTTGAGGACTCCAAGTTTAGAAAATGGCCATATGCACTATCCATTTATAAGACACCCCAATTTTTTAACCTTATTTTAAAGTAAAAAAACCTAGTCTTATATATGGAAAAGTACTGTAATAATGGAGAAAATCACACACAATTTGAGATTTTGACAAGGTCTAGAACCTCCAGACACTTTTTATTTAAGTTGGCAATTTTTAATGACATAAACAGTGGAACCATCATTTTTATGACAACCCCGATTACAAGCCTGGCAAATCTGGAACTATCTTTGACAATCTGATAGCATTTATAGTATTTAATTGGACTTTGCTTTTTTAACTCATGTGCACATACTCATTCTTTGTGCCTATTTTATAGTTTTGTTTTTCATCTTTTCATTTTTATCTGCTGTTAATTGTTCTCTCTGTTTTACATACATTATAAAATGAAATAATAATACTAAACCTCAGTGCTTTTTTTGAGGGGGATACGAACCTCATTTTTGCCCAAGGCTTCTCTGCTCTGCTTGCCTCCCTACGCAGTACCACAGTCCCTTTCTCTCCCGCTGAGGGAGAGCAGGGCTCTCCAACCCTCTCCAACCAGAGCATCATTGCCTCCTGCCTGCCCTGCTTTGGGGAGGAGCCCTGCTGCCTCCTTCCATGAGCATGTGCAGAGTGCTTCTCCCTTTTGTCCATTTGGCTGTCCCATCTCTGACCATTTTTGGACAGTGAGTCCTGACACCTTTGTTTCTAGAAAAAAAAAGCACTGCTAAACTTTGCACACAGAGAGACAAATAAATGCTGCCACAATTCCTATGTTTCGGTGTCATGAGTGGGCTGTCCTCTTTTACTAGAGATTTCTAGGTGGGCCAATATTTGCCCTGTATCCAAGAAATGTGGCACCATGTGGGTACTCCCACATAGGTAGATGGGTCAAACACTAGATCCAAGCAGGTCCCCCAATATCCACACCATTAGATCCAAATACTGTATATTATTTATTCCAATATGTTAATATACAGCCACAAAAGACCCTTTTGTCCAATAGCATAATAAAGCTACATAAGAAAAGAATAGCTCCCCTTTGTGGGCCCTATCCTAGGAGAGTGCAGGCACAACAAGAAAAATAGATAAAGTTAGGAAGGCTGTCCCTCATCCTTTCCTCTTTTATGCCTGGACCCCCCTTTAAGCAACGTCAGCGAAGTCCACAGCCTCCAGATCAGGCAAATATGCAGAGATGTCAAGTGGTTTTTTTAGCAGGGGTATAATAAATGCTTAATTTAACAAATGCTTTTCTAGCCATTATATGCACAAATGCACTAATTATTGAGGAAAAATCTTGATGCCATTCACTTTTAACATTGAGCGAATGGCAAAATATGCATCTGTTACCAAAAAAACATACTGTCTTTTACCAAATCACATCTCTTGCTCGCTTGAATCTGCAGCTCCAAGCTGTTAGAGTGTTTCACAATTTGATGCCATGTGCTTAAAAACAAGTATGTAGCCAGGATTTTTGTTGGGGGGGGGCAGGACTTTTGTTAGGGGTGTGGAACTGATGTGATTGGTCAGTTAGTTAAGAATTTCTATTGTTTTATTTAATTTAGGGGGGCAGCTGTCCCCCCTTGGCTACACCCATGCATTTGAGCTTAAATGGCCCTCCTCGCCCCCCCCCCTTCTGATTGATCCTGGGCATCATGTTGGGCAAACCCAGTCCAGAGTCTTAGGCTGCAAACACACCATACATTTAAAGCACATGTCTTCCCTTGAAAGAATCCTGGAAACTATAGTTTGTTAAACATGCTGGGAATTGTAGCTCTGTGATGGGTAAGCTACAGTCCCTGTGATTTAATTGTATTTGGGGGTGAGATGTAACCATGTTAGTGGAGCAACTACAGAGCTGGTAAGTTCGGACCTGAGGGAACAGTGAGTGAAAGAAGCATATAATTGAAGAAAGGAATCAATGTATGGCTGGTGAAAAACTAGGGACAAGAGGTGTGGCAGGTGAGGACAGGCAAGGGGTATGTGTGGGTCGGTACCAAAAAAGCAAAATAAATAAATAAATAGAAAAGCTGGATTTGAGATATTGATTTGAACAAACTAGCCAAATTCATGCCTTCTTCCTAAACGCTACACTCACCAGTTACAAACTGCATAAATCAATCCCTCTCTTTAAAAAGGAAAACTCAAAGCTCGAAGGGTCAGCATGTCTACATTATTTAGCAGATACTGACTATAATGGTGCCTTCAATTGAATAAATGCTTCTCCACCAGATACAGCCCTACAATCCAAAGTTAACTCCTAGTCTGCATGAGTTTATCAGAATAATTGAGAAGGGGGTCATTTTTGAACAGCACAAGTGGGAATTTATAGAGGCTACATGGTGCTTTTTACTGCAGAGCCTAAATGATAGTTATTTTCAAGTATATAATTACATACCTTTAGCTGGCAATGAGCTTATTATTTTAATAAAATTTCAAAGAGCTGTAATAGTCCATAATCAGTACTCAACATTCTAGATGGCCTGAGCTGAGCACATGATAATAATTCCCTAAAACATAAAGAGCTTTGCTTAGGGGAGACACTTCCACAATTACAGGGAATTGTGATCCAGAAATAGCAGTGCTATGTTTTATTTATTGTAAATTGCTGCAATGCTTGTTCTGTTACCATCTATTTACTGTGTGTTGCTTTAACAGTTTAATTCACCCACCACGGTAAAATTACTAAGCTTAAGTGCAAGATATTTTAAGAAATCAAGCATGGCAATGGTATAGGAGCCACAAACCTTTAGGAGTCCAGGGCACACTTGAAAAGCATTTTTTTATTTTTTATAGCCATATCAGAGAAGAAAACTAATCAGTGCTCAGATTCCAACCCCCCATCCAAAACAGGCAAAATGCTTACACGCCTAGACCAGTGTTTCCCAACCACTGTTCCGCGGCACACTAGTGTGCCGCGAGATGTTGCCTGGTGTGCCGCGAGATGTTGCCTGGAGGGAGGCGGGCGAGTAGGGCGGCGAGAGGCGGGGCGACGACGACGAGGAGAGGCCACCCAGCGCGGGGCTCTCGCCGTCTGCCTGCCTGGCTGCCTGCGAGCTCGGCGGGCAGCGCCTCCGTCCGCAGCGCCCGCCTCGCGGCTCTCATTCCCTGCCCCTGCCAAAGCTCACCCAGCCAAGCCGCGCTCTCCTTCCTGCCTCGCTTTGCTGCCTCCTCCCCCCCCACCCCCAAAGCTTGGAGGTTCCCCGGCAAGGGGGAGGGGAAAAAATTGAAACTTACACTTTCGTGCGTCCCTCCCGGCGTGACGCTGCGCGCTGACGTCACGGGGCTGTAATGGTGGTGTGCCTCGAGATTTTTTTCATCAAACAAGTGTGCCTTTGCCCAAAAAAGGTTGGGAAACACTGGCCTAGACAAAGGAAGCAGACCAAAACAGCTCCACCAAAAGGCAATACCTCTCAATTGCAATAAGTACACGCAGTTGGTACTTGCAACTAATATATGCTTTTTGCTCCTATCAGCCTTCTCTGGAGTAAGGATATAGGAGCCAGTTGTATGTAATCTCCTCCATTCTGAACTGTATTAAAACCAGGCTCCTTGGAGACCCATACCAGAAACTCTGTTGTTGGTTAACTCTTGTTTTAGTTTGTATTTATCTATGAAAACCTAGATTAGTTGGGGGTGGGGGGTAATACTGAATTTATTCTGTGTTTCCCAAATTGTTGGCTTTTGTCATTTTTAAATTTACTTACATGTTCTGTATTTTATATGTTTGCATTTCTAATGCTTTGTATTTCAATGTTTTGAATGTTTGCTGTAAGCTGCTTAGGGCACAGCTTATTGTGGAAAAGCAACATATAAATAAATTCAATGAATTTGGGTGTCTTAACATTAGACCAGCTGATAAACAGAGAGGATGAATTTTATACTTATTCCGTCTTAAGAGACAAATGCAGATTACCTACAAATGCACAATGGCAGTATCTCCAGATAAAACACTTGCTAACCACCATCTACAGACCAACAGCTTTTACAGTCTCAGAGACCCCAGAGATATTGAAGCAGCTGATTAATTCTTACGCAACAAAAAAACTGGCCATTAACATATATAAATCTTTGTTACTAGCAAACCAATTTGATAAACTGAGGGAAGAATGGAATAAAGAATTAGAGATCTCAATTTTGACCATAGAGTGAGAAACTGTTTAAAGTGCTATAACAAGGGTGTCTCTGGACCTTAGATTGAGGCTCATACAACAACAAAAAATATTTAGAATATACTGGACCCCATTTGTTGTTATTTAGTCATTTAGTGGTGTCCGATTATTTGTGACCCCATGGACCAGAGCACGCCAGGCACTCCTGTCTTCCACTGCCTCCCGCAGTTTGGTGAAACTCATGGTGGTAGCTTCGAGAGCACTGTCCAACCATCTTGTCCCCTGTCGCCCCCTTCTGATTTCCTTTGAAATGGATAGGTTTTATCTTCTTGCAGTCCATGGGACTCTCAAGAGTCTCCTCCAGCACCAGAATTCAAAAGCATCAATTCTTCGGCGATCAGCCTTCTTTATGGTCCAGTTCTCACTTCCATACATCACTACTGGGAAAACCACAGCTTTAACTATACTTGACATCAGCCAACAGTGTGACGCGGCAGCTAAAAAAGCCAATGCAATTCTGGGCTGCATCAATAGGAGTATAGCATCTAGATCAAGGGAAGTAATAGTGCCACTGTATTCTGCTCTGGTCAGACCTCACCTGGAGTACTGTGTCCAGTTCTGGGCACCACAGTTCAAGAAGGACACTGACAAACTGGAACGTGTCCAGAGGAGGGCAACCAAGATGGTCAAAGGCCTGGAAACGATGCCTTATGAGGAATGGCTAAGGGAGCTGGGCATGTTTAGCTTGGAGAAGAGGAGGTTAAGGGGTGATATGATAGCCATGTTCAAATATATAAAAGGATGTCATATAGAGGAGGGAGAAAGGTTGTTTTCTGCTGCTCCAGAGAAGCGGACACGGAGCAATGGATCCAAACTACAAGAAAGAAGATTCCACCTAAACATTAGGAAGAACTTCCTGACAGTAAGAGCTGTTCGACAGTGGAATTTGCTGCCAAGGAGTGTGGTGGAGTCTCCTACTTTGGAGGTCTTTAAGCAGAGGCTTGACAACCATATGTCAGGAGTGCTCTGGTGGTGTTTCCTGCTTGGCAGGGGGTTGGACTCGATGGCCCTTGTGGTCTATTCCAACTCTATGATTCTATTCTATGATTCTATGATTCTATGACCTTTGTCGGCAAGGTGATGTCTCTGCTTTTTAAGACGCTGTCTCTATTTGTCACTGCTTTTCTCTCAAAAAGCAGGCGTCTTTTAATTTCGTCACTACTATCACCATCTGCAGTGATCATGGAACCCAAGAAAGTAAAATCTCTCACTGCTTCCATTTATTCCCCTTCTATTTGCCAGGAGGTGATGGGACCAGTGGCCACGATCTTAGTTTTTTTGATGTTGACCTTCGGACCATATTTTGCACTCTCTTCTTTCACCCTCATTAAAAGGTTCTTTAATTCCATTCTCCATCAAGATTGTGTCATCTGCATATCTAAGGTTGTTGATATTTCTTCCGGCAATCTTTGGGATTCATCCAGTCCAGCCTTTCACATGATGAATTCTGCATATAAGTTAAATAAGCAGGGAGACAATATACAGCCTTGTTGTACTCCTATCCCAATTTTGAACCAATCAGTTGTTCCATATCCAGTTCTAACTGTAGCTTCTTGTCCCACATAGAGATTTCTCAGGAGACAGATGAGGTGATCAGGCACTCCCATTTCTTTAAGAACTTGCCATAGTTTGCTGTGGTCGACACAGTCAAATGCTTTTAAGTAGTCAATGAAGCAGAAGTAGATGTTTTTCTGGAACTCTCTAGCTTTCGCCATAATCCAGCGCATGTTTGCAATTTGGTCTCTGGTTCCTCTGCCTCTTCTAAATCCAGCTTGCACTTCTGGGAGTTCTCGGTCCACATACTGCTTGAGCCTTCCTTGTAGAATTTTAAGCATAACCTTGCTAGCGTGTGAAATGAGTGCAATTGTGCGGTAGTTGGAGCGTTCTTTGGCACTGCCCTTCTTTGGGATTGGGATGTAGACTGATCTTCTCCAATCCTATGGCCACTGCTGAGTTTTCCAAACTTGCTGGCATATTGAGTGTAGCACCTTAACAGCATCATCTTTTAAAATTTTAATAGTTCATCTGGAATATCATCACTTCCCCTGGCCTTGTTATTAGCAGTGCTTTCTATGGCCCATTTGACTTCACTCTCCAGGATGTCTGGCTCAAGGTCAGCAACCACACTGCCTGTGATGTACGAGACATCCATATCTTTCTGGTATAATTCCTCTATGTATTCTTGCCACCTCTTCTTGATGTCTTCTGTTTCTGTTAGGTCCTTTCCACTTTTGTCTTTTATTATGGTAATCTTTGTACAAAATGTTCCTTTCATATCTCCAATTTTCTTGAACAGATCTCTGGTTTTTCCCATTTTGTTGTTTTCCTCTTTATTTGCATTGCTCATTTAAGAAGGCCCTCTTGTCTCTCCTTGCTATTTTTTTGGAAATCTGCATTCAATTTTCTGTATCTTTTACTATCTCCCTGGCATTTTGCTTGCCTTCTCTCTCCCGCTATTTGCAAGGCCTCATTGGATAGTCATTTTGCTTTCTTGCATTTCCTTTTCATTGGGGTGGTTTTCGTTGCTGCCTCCTGTATAATGTTGTGAGCCTCCATCCATAGTTCTTCAGGCACTCTGTCCACCAAATCTAAATCTTTAAACCTGTTCCTCACTTGCACTGTGTATTCATAAGGGATTTGATTTAGATTGTATCTTACTGGCCCAGTGGTTTTTCCTACTTTCTTCAGTTTAAGCTTGAATTTTGCTATAAGAAGCTGATGATCTGAGCCACAGTCAGCTCCAGATCTTGCTTTTGGCTGCAGAGAATATAATCAATCTGATTTTGATGCTGCCCATCTGGTGATGTCCACTGGACCCTATTATGTTTATTTTTAAAAGGGCTATCTAAGGTATCTAACTGTTGGAGATGCAATAGGGATAATGCTCCTCTAAAACATGCTTTTTTATTGTCCTATATTGAAAGATTTTTGGCAGAAGGTAATTGAAACTATCAAAAGAACTGTACGGAATAACCTTACATTTACAGTGCAAAATATCCTTTTCCAGCACATGGAACCTTACAAAAGGACAATATGAGTGGACTCTCTGCGCTCTTACCACAGCAAAATGACTGGAAAAATGAAAATGCAGCTCCCTTCTACGATTGGATTGAAGACTTATACAAACTCAAAACCTTGCATTAAATGCAGACTTGCCATGGACAAATTCAATGATATTTGGAATCCATTCTTACAAATACTGTAATAGGTTAAGATCTGGTGAAGTACAATAATAACTTTGTAAAATATACAATTTTGGGGGTTTTTTTTTCTCCTTCCCCCTTTACTTTCCCTTCTACATGGGTGCTGTTTCTCTACTTCTTTTTATTTCTTTTATTTACATCTCACCATGTTTAGTGCACATATAATTATATATTTTTAAACTTTCAATAAAGATGTCTGGTAAAAATAAATAAATAAACTCAGTCAAATGACAAAATAGAAATCTCATTTTAAAAATAAAAACTGGGTGCTGCAGGTGGTCTTGGAGTGTGTCTGAGGGTGTCATGGTGCCCCTCACAAGCATTAGAATAACATTTAGAATATTCTGTTTCCTCCTACAGATATAAATGTGTGTGTGTGTGTGTGTGTGTGTGTGTGTGTGTATACATACACATATACAATGAAACAATTAAAACATCTTATATTGATATAGTAAGATGACATCTGCTGGTAAAAATGCCACTATCAAGTATTTAAATTTTGCATTTTATTCACTTGTCCATTTCTTTTTCTTACTTACATTGTAAACATTTCTTATTTAAAATCATTTGCACATTTAAGCATCATTGACTTTTATGGGGGGGAAAGGCTGAAATTCTAAAATACACTTACCTGGTACTGTTACCAATTACCGTATTTTTTGCACCATGACACTCACTTTTTTCCTCCTAAAAAGTAAGGGGAAATGTCTGTGCGTGTTATGGAGGGAATGCCTACGGGTAGCATGCCTACGGATTTTCCTCCTCTAAAAACTACGTGCGTGTTATGGTTGGGTGCGTGTTATAGAGCGAAAAATACAGTAACAAAATGGGACTTCTGAGAGTATACCATTTGCATTGCACTGTTAAGTGTGTGTATGGATCTCTCCTACTGTGTTCAGTTGGACTTAAATACTTAAATACAAACTTCGGCTGGATTATGTTCTATCATATCTGCTGCAGAATAACATAAGGGCGCTATTTATTCAACGCAGCGTAGCACAGCCAAATCACCAACATACCTTCTTGTTTTGTCTTGTTCCAAAATAGCTGCAACCAACTCGTTTTGTCTGTGCATTGTGGGAACAGTTCTTCATGTTTTTAGCTGCCCACTCCCCAAATGAGGCATCTGTGAATTCCTCTAGTTCTGCTCCATTAATGTTCTCACTTACATTGCATTTTGTGGTTTTAATTGCTATTAGCAAACAGCGCAAAAACCTTTGTTATTGGGTGGTATATAAATATTTAAAGTGAAAAAGTGAAATATCCTTTGGGTTCTACATTCTTTGGGTTTTAGAATATTGCTGAATGATATGGTTTGCCACCATTTTAAAATTATTTTTATTTCAGGGGACTGCTGTTATACTGGGTCTGTCCTATTGTGTAGTTTTTATTGTAACATATTGTTATTTTTTCCGATTTTATGTTTTGTAGAGACTTTATGTAGCAAACAAACAATACATTACATTATAATTTAATAATAATAATAATAATAATAATAATAATAATAATAATACACATGTACCATCACATTGTAAATCAAAAGAGAAGATCTACATCAGGAACATCAGGAACAAGGGAGAAGAAATAAAAAAAATCCTTCCTGTAGCACCTTAAAGACCAACTAAGTTAGTTCTTGGTATAAGCTTTCGTGTGCATGCACACTTCTTCAGATACACACGAAAGCTCATACCAAGAACTAACTTAGTTGGTCTTTAAGGTGCTACAGGAAGGATTTTTTTTATTTTGACTATGGCAGACCAACACGGCTACCTATCTGTAAAGGGAGAAGAAAGATTGACACTGGGATCTGGTGTCTCAGTGGATCCTGCCACTTGAGGCAGTCCCCTAACCTTGCCTCATGGGTGAGCCAGCCCTGGAACCTCCAGTTCTGGACCATTGCATTAATGGAAAAGTTAATAAAATATACTTTAAAATAAAACACATATCCAGTTAAAGCTCACAACGGGAAGAGAAGGAAGACTCAGGAATTTAGAGACTGGTCTGTCTGACTTTTATACCAGGGAACACACTGAAACCGATCATTATAAAGGAGTCACTTTGTAAGCATTTTTATAACAATGCAGTAATTAGTAGAAACCAGCATGGGTTTGTAAAGAATAAATCCTGCCAAAATGTTTGTTTTAATTGGATTTCTGGTGGTGTGTCTGAGAAACCATTCTCAAAGAAAACTCACTAACTGCTTCCCATCAAACTGTAGAGAGGCTTTGTTTGGGGTGTCGCAGGTCTCTGTTCTGGGCATGGTGCACATCAACAGTTTTATCAATTATCTAGTTCTGTTGACAGGAACCTCTGGCTCTGCAGATATTTGGCCATCAGCCATGGCAGCAATGGCCATTGTAAATAGTCAATGTAGTTCAGCAACATCTGGAGGGACAAAGCTTTGCCCAATCGGATTAGATGAATAAGTGATGGGACTCTGTATCAAAATTGCAGATGACAAAAAAATAAAATTGGGAGGGAATGCTAACGGAAGACAGGAATAATATTCAAAATGTCCTTGGTATAACAGAAATTTGGTATACTAAATACTAAATATCCCATCAAAATAAAATTCAAAAACCATAAATGCAAAGTTATTCATTTGGGTAAATTAAAAAATGCACAGACATCAGATGGGGATATTTAATATGACAATAGTAAACATTAAAAGTATATCAGGATTGGTGTTGATCAAAACATTAATGGGGGTCAGCAGTGTGATGCAGCTGCAAAAGAGGTGAATGCAAATTTAGGTTCCATTAATCAAACCATAGCTTCCAAGTCACAAGACATAATAGTTCCTCTAGTTAGACTCCATTTGAACTATGGTGTCCAGTTCTGTCCTGGGCACGATATTTTAAGAAGGATGTAGACAAATTGGAAGAGATTCCAAGGAAGGGGAAAAGGCAGTCTGTGGTATAGAACGAGTGAATTAAGCATGTTTAGCCTGGAGAAGCAAAGGCAAGAGGGGGCATAGTAGCCTTTTCAAACATTTGAAGGGCTATCATGTAGAAGAAGACAAATACTTGTTCTCTGCTGTCTCAGAGAGAGGAATAAGATCTAATAGGCTTAAGTTACCGGGGAATAGATCTCAATTGAATATTATCTTTAGCTGACAGTTTCTGGGCCCTCATCCTCTTTAGTTGACAGCTCTTAGTCCCTCAACATAGTGCATACACCTCTTTGCCAAAATATCACCCTTTATCAAAAGCTGCTACTATTGCTGGAAGCTTATTGTAGTAAAACATTTCTGCTCATGAACGTAAGTTTCTGATATTACATTAATACCTTTGCAACAGCTATAAAGTTGAGGTATTCATGATGTCTTATCACATTATTTTCCTAATGCAATAACTATGTCACCTTTCTAAAAAAATATATAGCAGAATCCATGCAAGCCTGGATGTTTTATCTTCCACAAAAGGGAACTGTTATTGCTATTCTTCTCCAGTTTCATATCTAAGCTACAGCATTGTGGAGAAGTGTGTCACATATTCATAACTGTTAGTTCCAGTCCAGTATTAATCCCTTTGCAGGGCAGGAACCAACTATTTTGGCACACATGGCAAACAACATGAAATGCGCCCCAAAGCCGAACCCATATTTTATGATGTAAAATATTGACAGCAGTTGCAATAAAATGCTATTTAACCATAATGTTTCCAGGTTTGGATCAGACTCTGCTAGTGAATATTCATGACTAGCTTTCAAAATTCTTACTTCTCCAAATCTTGTGATGCAGTTCTCCAGCCAACAATGTTTATAAAGATTCATATATTAGACTGGAAAAATGAGAAACTGAAATTAAGAGGTGAATCCATTCCTACTTTGAACATCAGTAAAATATTCTCCATTTCACTGGCCACACAATTCCTACCATGCATTTGTTAAATACCGAGTCCAAGCTTTAAAAAGATGTAGATACATAAGAATGCAATTTCAAATAGTAATAGTTCTATTCTGCATGGCAAACTGGGGTGGTAAACAGACCACAGGTCTCATGAAGAGAACCCTCCTTGTTAGTGTCTGGTAATTGGATCCTGCACTGAACCCCCATAAGCAGGGATACTGCTTAGGGGCATATGTTGGGGGCCTCTGTCATCATGAAGTCCTGCATTTCAGATGTTACTACTGCAGACCCTCCAAGTGTCCCTATTTTCCAGGGACATCCATGATTTAGAGAAGCTGTCCCAATTTCTGGTTTGGTCCCGGAATGTCCCACTTTTCCTTTGGATGTCCCTATTTTCGTTGGAGAAATGTTGGATGGTGTAAAGCTATCTGACCCCCCAAGCCGTCTGAAGGCAATCTTGTATAGAGAAGTTTTCTTTAAAAAATGTTTAATGTTTTATTATGTTTTTATATGTGTTGGAAGCTTCCCAGAGTGGCTGGGGCAGCCTAGTAAGATGTGAGGGGTAAAAATAATAAAATCATCATTGTGGAATGGGACACCCCTATTTTCATCAGAGAAATGTTGGAGGGTATGCTACTGCAGGGTACCCCTGACCATTAGGTCTAGTCGTGACCGACTCTGGGGTTGCAGCGCTCATCTCGCTTTATTGGCTGAGGGAGCCGGCGTACAGCTTCCGGGTCATGTGGCCAGCATGACTAAGCCGCTTCTGGCGAACCAGAGCAGCACACGGAAACGCTGTTTACCTTCTCGCCGGAGCGGTACCTATTTATCTACTTGCACTTGATGTGCTTTTGAACTGCTAGGTTGGCAGGAGCTGGGACCGAGCAACGGGAGCTCACCCCATCGCAGGGATTCGAACCGCCGAACTTCTGATCGGCAAGCCCTAGGCTCTGTGGTTTAGACCACAGCGCCACCCACGTCCCCACTGATACGAGCAAGCCTGGGTGGACTCTTCCTTTACATACTTCAGGTTTCTCTAGGCTTTTGTCTTCATAAAGGTGTGGGAAGTAGCATGTAGGACAAATGCTGTTTTAGGAGTTAAGGGTAAACTTCACTATAATTATTTATTTCTATGTTAGAAACACACTACTATGTGTTCAGTTTATTTTTTCATTGTATTCTTTCCTCACATATCTGTTTGTAACTATCCTATCAACTTGCTTCGCCCATTTTTGCAAATCAGCATTGTTAACATCATTTTTTAAATTTATTTCTCCCCTATGTTAACTGGAACTGAAAAAGGTCTAGAGACCTCTTAAAAGCCACCTAGCGTGTCCCTTTCACAAAGGTAAGGCAGCTGGTAGGAGGTGTGGGGGTGGCGGATCGAGCCAGCCTGTTATGTACTGAGTTGAATAGGATCCAAACTGCAGTAGTCTGATTGGTCCTAGAACAATAGGATTCAGAATGCAGCAGTCTGATTGCTCCTAGAACAATGCAGCAGTATGATTGGTTGGCAGGAACCACCCAATCCTGCTCCAGATAGAAGTGAATCCACAACCTGATTGGCTTACAGTAGAATTCCGGAATTAGCCAATCATGTGCAGCCCATTGTGTAAATAATGTATATAAAGCAGATAATAATAATAATAATAATAATAATAATAATAATAATAATAATAATAATAATAATAATAATTTATTATTTGTACCCCGGCCATCTGGCTGGGTTTCCCCAGCCACTCTGGGCGGCTTCCATAGAAACCAAAAATACAGTAAAATATCACAGATTAAAAACTTCCCTAAACAGGGCTGCCTTAAGATGTCTTCTAAATGTCAGGAAGTTATTTATCGCTTTGACATCTGATGGGAGGGCGTTCCACAGGGCGGGCGCCACTACCGAGAAGGCCCTCTGCCTGGTTCCCTGTAGCTTTGCTTCTCGCAATGAGGGAACCGCCAGAAGGCCCTCGGCACTGGACCTCAGCGTCCAGGCAGAACGATGGGGGTGGAGACGCTCCTTCAGCTATACTGGGCCAAGGCCGTTTAGGGCTTTAAAGGTCAACACCAGCACTTTGAATTGTGCTCGGAAACGTACTGGGAGCCAATGTAGGTCTTTCAAGACCAGTGTTATGTGGTCTCGGCGGCCGCCCCCAGTCACAAGTCTAGCTGCCGCATTCTGGATTAGTTGTAGTTTCCGAGTCACCTTCAAAGGTAGCCCCACGTAGAGCGCATTGCAGTAGTCCAAGCAGGAGATAACCAGAGCATGCACCACTCTGGCAAGACAGTCCGCGGGCAGGTAGGGTCTCAGCCTGCGTACCAGGTGGAGTTGGTAGACAGCTGCCCTGGATACAGAATTGACCTGCGCCTCCATGGACAGCTGTGAGTCCAAAATGACTCCCAGGCTGCGCACCTGGTCCTTCAGGGGCACAGTTACCCTATTCAGGACCAGGGAGTCCTCCACACCAGCCCGCCCCCTGTCTCCCCAAAACAGTACTTCTGTCTTGTCAGGATTCAACTTCAATCCATCCTCCAACCGCCTCCAGACACTCACACAGGACCTTCACCGCCTTCACTGGTTCTGATTTGAAAGAGAGGTGGAGCTGGGTATCATCTGCATATTGATGGACACCCAGTCCAAACCCCCTGATGATCTCTCCCAGCGGCTTCATATAGATGTTAAATAGCATGGGGGAGAGGACGGAAGCCTGAGGCACCCCATAAGTGAGGGCCCAGGGGTCTGAACACTCATCCCCCCCCCACTTTCTGAACACGGCCCAGGAGGAAGGAGCGAAACTGTATAACAGTGCCCCCAGCTCCCAGCCCCTCTAGACGGTCCAGAAGGATGTTATGGTCGATTGTATCAAAGGCCGCTGAGAGATCCAGCAGAACCAGGAAATAACTCTCACCTTTGTCCCTAGCTCGCCGGAGATCATCAACCAGCGCGACCAAGGCAGTTTGAGTCCCATGGTGAGGCCTGAATCCCAATTGGAAGGGATCCAAATGGTCCGCATCCTCCAGGCGTGCCTGGAGTTGTTCAGCAACCACGCGCTCAATCACCTTGCCCAAGAATGGAAGATTTGAGACTGGGCGATAGTTGGCCATACTGGCCTTGTCTAAAGATGGTTTTTTAAGAAGCGGTTTAATGACCGCCTCTTTCAGCGGATCTGGGAATGTTCCCTCACAGAGGGAAGCATTCACCACCCCGCAGAGCCCATTGCCCAGCCCTTCCCGGCTTGCTTTTATTAGCCAGGATGGGCAAGGATCAAGGAGACAGGTGGTTGGTTTCACGCGCGTCCAAGCAGCCTGTCCACATCCTCGGGGGTAACGGATTGAAATTGATTCCATGCAACTTGACCAGACAGAGCTCTGGCACTCTCCTGCCCCGGCCCTGCTCCCACGGTGGTGTCTAGCTCCTTCCGAATATGAGTGATTTTATCTGCAAAAAAAACTTAGCAAAATCATTGCAGGAGATCTTGGGGTCTTTACAAGGCCCTGGTGGTAAAGGTGGTTCCGTTAAATTGCGAACCACCTGAAAGAGTCTCCTGCTACTATTTTCTGCAGATGCAACAGAGGCGGTGAAGAAAGTCTTCTTCGCCGTCGCTATCGCCACTTGGTAGGCTCGACGTTGAGCTCTAACCTGTGTCCAGTCAGATTCGGAGTGAGTTTTCTGCCACCGACGCTCTAGCCGTCTCAGCGATTGTTTCATCGCCCTCAGCTCCGAAGAAAACCACGGGGCTGTCCGGACTCCATGCAATCGGAGAGGGCGCTTTGGAGCCAGACAGTTGATAGCCCTGGTTAACTCCGCATTCCAGTGGGCCACCAGGGAATCAACTGAAAGGCCATCAACATGGGCTAAAGCATCCCCTACCACTCTCTGGAAACCATTTGGATCCATTAAGTGGCGGGGGCAGACCATCCGAATTGGTCCCACCTCCCTGTAGAGGGGAAGGGTTGCGGAGAAGTCCAGTTGCACCAGGAAGTGATCTGACCATGGCACTTCTTTTGTGGGGTATAAAGATACTTTGAGGGGACTTTCATTCATTCCTCCTCACCACTATGAGCTGAATAAAGAGCATGAAATCACTTTGTGACTCTGAGTATATTTCACAGCCTGACTGGGTTGGAGGGGTAGCATACATGTGATGTCATGCACGTGTGATTCCCCCCTCCCCAATTTGGGGGCAACTCTGCACATCAGCGGCGTAGCGTGAGTTGTCAGCACCCGGGGCAACGCAAGTAATTTGCGCCCCCTAACCCGGGGCAAGGCACGTAATTTGCGCCCCCACTAACCCCTAACCTGCGAGTTGCCGCTGGCGCTGCTGCCCAAACGACGCCGCTTGCCCGGAGGAGGAGGGGGGCAGAGAGGCGAGGAAAATGCAACAGCCCAGCAGCTGCAGCAGCAGCGGCGGAGGCGGGGCTGTGAGGAGGGGCTGCCTGGTGCATCCTCCGCGGCGAGCGCTGAGAGCCGCTGCCTGCCGGGCGCCTTCAGCCGGGCGCCGCGAGACATGCGGCTCTGCTACAGCCTGCGCCCGAGGCTCTTCGGCGACTCCGGAGGCAGCGAGCGCGCCCCCCCCCAGATGTTGCGCCCGGTGCGGCCTGCCCCCCTTGCACCCCCCACGCTATGCCACTGCTGCACATCTGTAACCAGCAGCACAAGGAGGGGCAGGAACCATTTTCAGCCACTTTCCTTGAGGTCCACTTTCCCTTCTGAACAACCTTCTGATGCCCATATGCCAGTACTGGGAAGAGTAATTTGCGTTTATTTCAAAAAATAAAAGCATTTTTTTCAAAATGGTACTACACACACTCACACACCCCTCTTTGCATTCCATCCAGGAAAGCAAGAGGCATCATCAGAGTTCAAGAACACATTCCAGCCAAGTGAAAACACGCTGTGAGCTGTTGACGGATGTGGTTGTGGAGAGCCTTGAGGAGCAGCTGGAGATGCCTGGAAGGATGTATTTGGCCTCACCTCTGCAGAGTTGACTTCAGTGGTACAGACTCCCATATTTTGCCCCACCTAACCTCATTTAATGCTTAACCTAAACCCATCTTCTGCTTTTATTTTGAAGATCCTCATCTGTCCAGTTCTAGTGGTCTAGTTGGTTGAGGGTAAATTTTGGTTTCGGTGCTCAAAGGGTGAGAAGCATTTTCACCTACATAACAACCGGTGAGCAGATCAGCTATTAATATAGTTGTGAGACAGTTTTTGTCCTAGAATGTTCTCACCTTGTTTCCAGTTTGTGTCAGGCAGGCAAGAATTATTTGCAAAAAGCGGGCAAGTTTTAATCTGAAATTAGGACCCTGAATTACGTTTGGGCACCGTAAGTCCCATTGAGTAAATGAGTGGGCATGATTAGGATTGCAGCAATATGAAGTGCCAGCTAGTTAAAAGTGTCAGAGATAGGGTAAAAAGTTGGCCAGTGGGACCCAGGTTGAGGTGAGGAAGTGCTGTAGCTCAATGGCAAAGCATCTGCTCTGCATGCAGAAGGTCTTAGGCTTTGTCTGAAATGTTGGACAGCCTCTGTCAGTCAGTATGCACCACGATGAAAACCAATGATCTGGTGCAGAGCTAAGGCATGTTACTAAAGAGGTAAGGGAAGTCCAAAACAGTCTCTTTCTCTAAATGCCCAAAGCATGGCAACAGACAAGGTTCCCAGTAAAGTATCCTGGTTGATGGATTTGCCTTCCAGCTGCTGGCATGAGTATAATTGTCTGAGATCCACGATTAATGAAGACTGCTGGTACATATTGATTTAAGCCCTTTCAATCCCTCCACCCCTGAGCTGCTTCTGCCATCGGCTCTGACTTTTTCAACCCCAAATTCTCGAAACAAAGGTGCCCAGGAAAGCACAAGTGAGAGCTATTATGCCAACACAGTGTCAACTGTAATTCCAGAAGCTTTTCTATTTAGAGGCATTTGGAAATGGAGACTTAAAAAACAGCAAAATGCTGCATGTTTTTTCTTTTAAAAAAAATATTCAGGCAAGGTAAACACACCTTTTACTTTTGACAGTATTACATCTCTTTATAATTTGGTAGATACCTTTGGTGTTGCTTTAGAAATCCCTCAAAAGGGGGCAAATGCAATATTTACGCCCGGGGCAGTCAACGTGCACTCTCCAGATGAGGCTGGAGAACAGTTCCCATCTTCTGTGACCATGGGTCATGCTGGCTGGAGCCGAGTTGGAGGATAGCCATGTTGGCTTTCCCTGGTTTATACAGAACAGCTTCCTAAAGTGCATCCCAGTAATTTTCTCAAGTTCTTATCCCTACATCACTAGACTGTTTGAAACCAGCATATGATTTTATCATACTTCCCTTCTCCTGCCCTTTGAGTAAGATAAACTCAGCAGTAAAGCAACCTGATTGCAACACCCAAACTCCTAACGTAAATAAATGGATGTCATGGCCTGCCATTCTGGAACATAGAATGTGACAGTCAGAAGCAGCTGAAGAAGAGAGAGGCCTGGGGAAGACAATGTGTGGTGCCCTCAAAATACTGGGTGGCTGGTGGTCAGGGCTTATGGAAATTGTAGTCCAGCAACTGTCTGGAGGGCAACATGCTGGCTTTACAGGTAATAACAAAAAATAACAGAGTCCTATAGCCGATGAAGATATATACTGATACATTGCTGCATGCAAGTCCAAATGGATGGGAAAGGAGAACCAAAATGGTACCCCAAAATTCTCCACCTTCACAGCAGGGGGTTTCGGGGGGGGGTAACATTTCACAAAATACATTTGTGGTTGAGGTGGCAGCATACTCTGACAATTCGAAAATGAAAATTTATTGGGTAATTGTCTCCAGCGAAATTTTGACTCATTTAATACTGAATGAAACCATATTGTTAATTCTTGCTAATACATGAAAGGGCAGAGGTCTGAAAGGAGTTAGGGGTGAAGCCCAGCACTCCCTTAAACAGTATTGATACACAGTATTAACAGTACAGTGGTACCTTGGGTTACATACGCTTCAGGTTACATACGCTTCAGGTTACAGACTCCACTAACCCAGAAATAGTACTTGGGTTAAGAACTTTGCTTCAGGATGAGAACAGAAATCGCGCGGCGGCAGCGCGGCAGCAGCAGGAGGCCCCATTAGCTAAAGTGGTGCTTCAGGTTAAGAACAGTTTCAGGTTAAGAACAGACCTCCGGAACGAATTAAGTACTTAACCCGAGGTACCACTGTACTGATAAAAGGGGTTTTGGCACTCATCTTGCTTTACAGGCCGAAGGAGCTGGCGTTTGTCCGCAGACAGCTTCCGGGTCATGTGGCCAGCATTACAAAGCTGCTTTGGGAGAACCAGAGCAGCGCACGGAAACGCTGTTTACCTTCCCGCCGGAGCAGTACCTATTTATCTACTTGCACTTGACATGCTTTTGAACTGCTAGGTTGGCAGGAGCAGAGACCAAGCAACGGGAGCTCACCCCATTGCGGGGATTCGAACCACCAACCTTCGACCCGCCAACCTTCTTAAAACTGAGCCCTCAGCTGTGCATGAAATTTTCCACCTCATTCACAGGAAGGTTAACTGGAGTGTAGGAGGAGTGGATTTTGCTGAATATTATTCGGGTAGGGTTGAAACTCTCAAATGGTTTGGATGGTGGAGCCTGCGGGGGAAAGTCATATGATGACTCCAAAATTTCTTAGACATTTCAGCCTCACTTACATGGCATAGTGCCCATGGGGGATGTATGGTCTTAAGCACATCTTTACCTCCATTGTGCTAACAATGTTTTTGTGTGTATGGCTTCTGATGCCATATGACACTCCTATTTCAGGATGTGGGTATCCAGCCAGGGTTTTTCTATGCAGGGAAAAAATATTGTATGTACTAATCCTGATCTCGCAAAAGGTTCCAGAAGTGGGATATTGTAAAGATTTGTGGGACCACATTCAAGTGTATCTAGTGTACAAAGCTGGAAACCGAGAACGGTTTTCTAGTTCTATAGGTTGGGCCTATATGGATTTCAGAGTTTGTGGGTTTATCAAACAAGTGTAAATTCTAGTTTATTACTGTGGTTGCCTGTCAGTCCCACATATAAATAAGTGTCTGGGATTTCTTGGTTTGTCTACAAACATTTAAACTGCAAAGTTATGTATTTGCTCAAATGCACCAGGAAAGTCTCTAACTGTGTGCTTCAAATCTGCAAGAGAATTCCCTTTTTTATTTTTTTACATGGCTTATCATAATTATAGAAAAAATACTGAGTACTTCCAGCCAATGTCAGTGGAAGGTTTAGAATGTGAAATATAAGGCTGACCAGTATTCTAAGGATCAGTGAGTCAAGTTATAATAATCAGATGGACTGCAGCTCCTGTTTCCCACTGACTGACCATATAATATTGTACTGACCAAGTATGGGGACCATCTGTTCCTCCAGATTCTGCTGTACTGCAAGTCATCCCTAATAAGCGTGGCTGATGGCCAGGAATGATGGGAACTGTAGTTCAATAGAAGGTTCTCCATGCCTGGTATATACCTTTCTCAACTTCTTCTCTCAGTCACTTCTATTACCTGCTGTACAATTTCAATTTTTAAAATAACCCATTTGTGCAAAAGTAGGAAAGGTGCACACTTTTAACCTGATAATGTATTGTAGACGATGGTGATAATGTATTTGGTGATATAACTTATGCAAAAAAGAGACAGAGAATATATCTCTATCTCTATGCATATCTGTACATGCAGAGGACATATGCCCCTGTTGGTAGGCATGATCCATTGCAGTCTATATATAAAAGCTGCTGGAAAACTAAACATGACCCAGACTAAAATGTGGCACATTTTGCTGGGCTGCATCAACAGTCACAATCTACGTCTCCTGGGAAGAGTGCCTTTTATTGGAAGAGAGAACACACCTGCATGTATTAACTGCATTATGTGGACACTGAGGACTCAGCCATTTTTATATTTAGGTTGTTCTGCAATGTTCCCTTGGGCTTCCAACAAGAAATCAGGAACATTTGTTTCTAATGGAGCAATCCCATACATCAAATTTGCTGGAGTGGGGGAGGGGGGGGAGAGAGAGATGCCACTGCTTTGCCGGCAGAAAAGCCACCAGATCATGTGCCTGCTCAGCCCACAAGAGAAGGCGGAAGCAGAACATACAGCCAGAAAATACTATTACATGCACCCCAGCCTTGGAGCAGTGAGAGTTTTCAGGGGTCCCTGGATCACTAGAGTGTTTACTGTGATGCGAGGTTTATATACAGGTTTGTTTGGTTGTGTATTTATTTCATGTGCAGGCTGAACATGAGATGGGAGCACTCACTCCAAACAGATCCTGCTCCACCATTCGTTTTCAGCAAGCACCAAAGCCACAGTTTGGGATTCTACACTTTAAGCAAGCCTATGGGTCTATTTCCAATTCTAATCTGAAGATCGGTTTATCTCTTTTCTTCCCTTTCACATACTTCTGTTGAAAGATTCAGGAGAGTCAAAGTAAAATACTTCACACGGTGCCTAGTTAAACTGGAATTCGCTCCCACAAGTAGTCATAGCCACCAACTCAGATGGCTTTAAAAAGAGGATTGGACAAATTCATGGAGGAAGAGGCTACAAACAGCTGCACGCCACAATGGCTGTGTTTTACATTCAGCATGCTTGTGAATGCCAGTTTCTGGGAATCACAGATGGGGGAGATGTTGCTGTGCTCAGGTCCTGCTTGTGGGGTTTCCATGTGCATCTGCTTGCCCACTGCGAGAACAGGCTGCTGGATGAGATGGGTCACTATCCTGATCCAGCAGGCTCTTCCTACATTTGGAAAGGTCAATGGCTGTACAGTGGTACCTCAGAATGCGAACAGGATCCGTTCTGGAGCCCCGTTCACATCCCAAACAGAACGTAAGATGTGACAGCACGTCTGCACATGTGCAGGTCGTGTTTCGCCGCTTCTGCGCATGTACGTGACGTCATTTTGACCGTCTGCTCATGCACGAGCAGCGAAACCCAGAAGTAATGCGCTCCATTACTTCTGGGTCGCTGCAGAGCGCAACCCAAAAGCGCTCAACTTGAAGTGTATTTATCCTGAGATATCACTGTACTAACACCACAGGATTGAACAGGATTTGAAATAAACACACACCATTTAGTGTAACCCCAATATCATTATAATACAAAATGCCAAAAGAAAAGCATATGCGCTTGTAGCATGCCAGTTTTGTCCCTGCTGAGAACTAAACTGCACACCATCTTCATGGATGACTCCAAGCTATAGACACTTACCTTGGCTTATATTTCTTGTCATCACTTGAGTGTGATGGAATATTTGGCTTTTAGAAGTGTGACAAACACAGAATGTTAGGAACTGGCTGTTTAAATAAAGACATGAACGTTGGTTCGTTGGTTCATCCATTCATGTTTATATTCCACCCTTTTCCCCAATGGGAACACAGGATGGTTGCAATGGGAGCACATAGTAGGATCAGCCTGTATGCACTCCCCCCTTCCCCTCTGCTTGAGCACCTGAGATTTGGTTGTATACTTCAGCAACTGTGGCAAAAGGGTAGACAGCTGCATTACTGGAGCAAGTGAAGCCAAGCCTGTTCATCTGCTCTCAGGAATAGAGTTATGAAGGTCTAGGAGCTCTTGGCAGGTTCTGCAATGACCACTACTGCTGGCAGTTCTGCCCTAGAGTTTTCCAAGCACTGTTCCTTGGCCTATTGAGAGTTTGAACCAGTTTGGGCAGGTGCCCATTGTTCAGCTGAATGCTGGCAGATGAGAAGAGGACACAGGTCTCTTTTCACCTGGGTTGCACAGCAGCAGGCAGAGAGTAAGTTGCACCGTTAAGGGCAAAGGACCATCTGGTGGCAGCAGATAAGCATGGTCACTTGGCAGGATGGAAATGACACCTGCAATCCATTGGAAATGGCGCAGGGAGAAATGAAGCCACAGATGAGCATGGAAATGAGTGTCGATGACACAGGCACTGAGACTGTCAGTATTCTAAATTGAGCATTTAGGAGTAAAGAGCTTGTAACTAAAATGAAACAAACCAATGTGAGTCTCTTTCTTTTGCAAAACAGGGAGCATTATATGCTCTGGGTTAGAATAGTTGATGCAACCCTTGGAAGCAGCAAACAAGCCTTTGAGATGCAAGGTCAGAAGCGTTATCCCTATGGAGAATCACACCTCTGCTTTCTCTTGGCTCTCACTCTAAGCTAGCCATGGAATGGGAACTCCAACCCAGATACAGTGGTGCCTCGCAAGACGAAATTAATTCGTTCCGCGAGTTTTTTCGTCTAGAGAATTTTTCGTCTTGCGAAGCACGGTGTCGGGAAAGTTTTGGAAAAGCTTCAAAAATCACCAAAGTCTTCAAAAACCTCAGAAAAGGCTATCACGCCACGTTCTATGAGTTGTTCCTCGAAGTCAAGTCGCAACTGTATTAACGGTGTTAAGAAAAAGGAAACAAACTCGCAAGACGTTTTCGTCTTGCGAAGCAAGCCCATAGGGAAATTCGTCTTGCGAAGCAGCTCAAAAAACGCAAAACCCTTTCGTCTAGCGAGTTTTTCGTCTTGCGAGGCATTCGTCTTGCGGGGCACCACTGTATTGTGATAGCAGCATGCAAGTCTTCAGTTGATTATATGTTTCAGGATGAAAGTAGATGGAAACACCATCCATCCAAACATACCTTGTGAGATGGCTTATGCTCTGGGGATGGAGAAGGGGAGAAATGGTTCTGCCGTTTTGAAGCAAAAGGGGCCTATGGTTCATGCTAATTGGCTGTCTTGCACCCATGATGTCACCAGGATGCCACATCTTTTCAGTCTCTGGAGCCATTTTATATTCACAACAACCCTGTGAAGTAGGTTAGACTGAGAGATAGGATGCCCACTTACGCGTCACCAGAAAAAGAGGGCACAGATCTGCATATGTATAACTTCCAATTTAATTACTATAGAAACAGAAATACAATGCAACTTACATTGTGGAGAAGATTGTGGCTAGTTGGCCCTTTTGCCTGCTCAGTGTGCTGTCTGGATGCAGATAGTCAAAGAAAACTTGAGGATCCCTGCTGTCCCTTCTTTAAACTGGACTTGAACAACCCTTCAAATAGAGGCCTGTGCCTTGTAAAGCACTACACATTGTCTTCCAACTGAGAGATAGAGTGACTAACCCAAAATCATCCAGGGAGCTTCATTGGGTATTTGGACATGCTATTTCCTACTGATTTTCTAATCCGGGGTGGGAACACTTTTTCTGCCTGAGGGCCAAATTCCCTCATGAGTAACCTTCCAGGGGCTGCCTACCAGTGCTGGCTCACTTACAGGTAGGCCACATCCTGGGAATAGTAGTTTTCCATTATGAACGTGCAATTCCCATTATTCTTTTGGGAAACTTATGTCCTTTAGATGTGCTTTGAATGTATGGTGTGGGTGTGATCCTATGTGGCATTTAAAAAGGCACCTTGCCATTTCTTTAAGCATGTCTGCTTGACCACCATTCTTGATGAAACAGGCTCTCTACACCACACTCCTTCCATGAGCCACTCTTGGCAAACAAACCTGCATCACTTTCTTCCAAACTCTCATGGTGACAGCAGAGTGTCACCCACTTACTGTATGTGTTGCTCACTTCTAAGTTATTTAAACAAGGCAGAGCTGCATCTAGTGGCTTACTCACTGCGATGCCATGAGAACGTGAGCCAGGGAAGAGACATGTGCTGGCAGGAAAGTGCTGGTGGTGAGTAAGGCTTGGTTTAAATGTGTCTGCAGTTCTGATATTTTTAGAGCAAGTGAGTACCACTTAAACCATGATACACTCTATTTTTGAAACCCGTTTTTTCTCCCTTTATGACAAATCCCAAAAGTAACATTTAGCAGCCAGTCCTTGAGCAATTGTGCACATGGCATTCCTCAAGAACCCTTCACACATATTGAAGCGCATATGTGGCATTTAGGGCATTTAGTAATCTTTCCATACAACATCCAATTCCCCCCCTTTTTTGGTCCCCTTTCCACATCTGTTGCTCTTCCGTTGATGTGCTTGTGCTTTCCACAGACATCTTGTTGACCACTGTGAGAACAGAATGCTGGACTAGATGACATGATCCAGAAGGACTCTTCCTGTGTACTGTTTGTCCCAATTACATTCAAGTGGCAATGAGGAGGAATACAATGGGCAAAAGAGACTTGAAAAGTAGAGAGAATGGCTTGTGGGAGGGGGATGGAGGAGAAAGAAAGGTAAAGACGCATTGCAGTTCATCCGATCTGCATTCAAATGGTACCAGCTTCAGTCTCCAGCACCTCCAGGCAGGGGCGTAGCGTGGGTTGCCGGTGCCCAGGGCAGAGCAAGTATTGCAATCCCCTAGTGGACTAGGCAGCACTCAGTCCCTTTGCCAGTCAGCATCTAATCAAGGGAGTCTCTCCTTGCAAACCAGCCACAAGCTGGGAGCAGAGAAAAGGCAGAGAAGCACGAAGCCAGGAGCACCACTGTGTCGTCTCGCCCAACTGCCCTTGCAGGGTGGTGCTCCAGACAACACATGTGACTCCAGCAGTGCTTTCCTGCTTTCCTCTTCCTCCGTCCCTCTCGGCCAGCCCAAGGGTAGGATGTGCACGGGCGTTCCTTCACCAGACACAAGGAGAAGGAGGCATCTCTGCTGTCCCAGCCCCAAGGCCCAACCCGGGCACAGCTTTCCTCCCCGTGGCTCCAGCCTCAATGAGGGAGCCTATCGTGGGGGCAGCTGGTTGCACCCCCTCACAAATTTGTGCCTGGGGCCATGGGCTCCCCATGCTATGCCACTGCCTCCAGGTAGGGTTGGGGGGAAACCCTCTCTGAAACCTTGGAGACCTGCTGCCAGTCAGTGTAGACAGTACTGAGCTAGATAGATCAATGGTTGAGTATAAGGCAATTCCATATGTTCCTAGTGAACACTACAACTGCTGTGCATTTGGTGGAAACAATAGCTCAAGAAACTTTTCTGCCTCAAATCCGCTTGCAAAAATTGCATTGTATTCTCCCAGTCTTGTTTGTGTTTTCAGTCTTGCCTCTTAGGGATACAGTTGGATTTTGAGGTTGCCAGGGGAGTGGAGCTATAAAATAATGGAGCTGTTATTCAACTCCGCTCCCTTAAATTTTATCAGCAAGTGCCATGCTTTTCAAATGGCTCTTATTTTTGCCAACGTGAACTCTTATGAAATTTTGTTTTGGCTCTAAAGTGGTGTTTCTCAAACTCTCCCCACCCAACACAGCCCAGTGGAAATGGCTGTACAGCCTCTGTCACACCCCCCCCCCCAAATGAAACGAGATGCTAGTGACAGCATGTCTTATGCTCAATGTTCTCTGGTGCAGAGGTTTCACTAAAGTCATGTTCCTTTCTTCAGATGGATGTGGTTTCTCACAACTGCCTCACAGTGGGCTGAAGAGGCTGAACATCAGTAGATTAGCTGAAAAGCATAGGTCCTCTACATGTGGGTACACAAAGAAGCCAATGGGAAAGGTGGAGGCAGGAGAAAGATAAAAAGCCACATAAAACGTAAACTATGGACTACCATAATATGTCCGGGTGGGAGGAGGGAAACAAGCAACTTGGACCCCTGCTATATCAGCGATTCACCATACAGGGAATGTTGACACACTTCCAGTCCTGGTTTGACAAACCATGTTGTGCTTTCATCTTTGTTCTGGCTGCTTTTCCTGTTACTCTTAACACAATGCCAAGGTCTCTGTGAGCCTTTGTCAAAAGCAGCAAATAGGTGTGCAAAGCTCTAAGCAGGTTCTACATGAGAGACAAAGACATGGCACAGTGTCATCCATTTTCTTCCTTAACGGCTGCTATACTGGGTCCCGAACATATGCCATAAATGCTGGGTGCAATGGTTATGTAGGCCTAACACAGACCAGATTAACAGCTTCTGAAGTTCCTTCACAAGATGGTATTGGGCAAGGATTGGCCAAAGGTAGATCGAGATCTACTGCCAGATCCCCAAGTAAATTGCAACAAATTATGAGGGGTTTCCAATTCCCAACAGCTGGGCAATAGAAACAATTAAAAGTCACTCTTGCTTCTCAAATGCAGAAAATGGTATGGTTATTTTTTTTAGGTGGGGGACACAGCAGGGGTGGATTTTCGTGTGAAAATCAGTGGTGGCTAGTGTCTATTGGGACTAACAAGGCAGAAGGCAGGGAGCCCAACAGTAGCTAGAGCCAGAACCAATGACAGGTGGTACCAAGTAATCGTAGTTTTGTTCCCATCCTCCTCCTTGCAGAGGCAGTCCTGAGACTAAGTAGAAGGAAGTTGACTGCTGGTGTCATACTCTGGACTGTTTGCTGTAAGCAAGGAGAAAGGCAGGTGGGGATTGGCTGAATGCAGACTGAGGTTGGTGGGGAAAAACTGTCACTATGATTCCCGCCCCCCGTGATTGTTTTGATTGTTTTTTATTATTACAGTAGTACCTCCGGTTACGTAACCCTCTGGCTATGTAAGCTTCAGGATGTGAAAGTGGCAAACCCAGAAGTATTTGACCAGGTTTCGCTGTGCGCGCATGTGCAGAAGCGGTCCCCAGGTTGTGGAGACCTCGGGATCCAACCAGACCTCTGGAACGATCCCATCTGCAACTGGAGGTACCACTGTATGCTGTTTAAATTATGTTTTTAATGTTGTTCACTGCCTTGGGATCTTTGGTTAAAGGGCGGTGTATATATATATATGAAGAAATCCAGCTAAGAATCATCCCCAGAGAAAAATCATCCAGATGCCCCAAACTCTACGGTCTCCCCAAGATACACAAAGAAGGAACACCACTCAGACCAATAGTCAGCTCCATAGGCTCACCTCTACAAAATCTCGCTAAATTTCTCGCTAAGCAACTTCAGCCCTATGCAGAATCTATCGCTTCACACGTTACAAACTCCTTCCAGTTCATAGAAACAATAAAGAAGCAAAACCTACATCCCGATGACCTACTTGTGAGCTTCGATGTTGTATCTCTCTTCACACAAGTGCCCATTAATGAAGCCTTGACAGCCATTCAAAACAAATACAATCCCCCCGAATACATCCTGGACCTGACCAACCACTGCCTAACCAACACGTACTTCATCCACAATGGACAAAGATACAAACAGATAGAAGGAGCACCTATGGGATCACCCCTCTCACCGGTCATCGCAAATCTGTACATGGAACACTTTGAAACCAATGCTTTAGACAAGTCAGAACACAAACCCAAACTTTGGCTCAGATATGTTGACGACACCTTTGTAATTTGGCCACACGGGAAGGAAAAACTAGATAGCTTCCTCACACATCTCAACAGCCTACACCCCAAAATACAATTCACTATGGAAATAGAAGCCAACAACCAACTTCCCTTCCTTGACGTCCTAATCTACAAAAAACCTGATGGCTCCCTAGGACACACTATCTACCGGAAAAAAACACACACCAACCGCTACTTACATGCACAATCACACCACCACCCTGCACAAATAAACTCCGTAGCCAAGACTCTCATCTCCAGAACCAAACGCCTGGCTGACGAAGACCACTTGACAACTGAGTTACAGAATCTCTCAAATGTGTTAATCGCCAACGGATACCAGCAAAACAGGGTTACGAAGCTAATCCAAAAAGAAACACCCCCCAAAAACCAAGACACAGAAGAAAACAATGGCATGGCCCTCCTTCCTTATATCAAGGGCACCACAGATAAAATTAGCAAAATCCTCCATAAACACAATATCAAAACAGCCTTTTGCACCAACCAAAAAATAGCCAATATCCTCAGAAACCCAAAAGATAAAATCCAGTTAGAAAACCAAGGGGTCTATGAAATACCCTGCAAAGTCTGCCCAGCCACGTACATTGGACAAACAAACAGACGAATAAATGCACGTATCGCAGAACACAAGAATGCCGTCAAAAAAGAAGAAAAAACTTCCTCTCTTTACCAACACATGAAAGAAACAGGACACGAAATTAATTTTGCGAATTCCAAATTGCTCTTTAACATGGAACATCACCACAAGAGAATAATCATGGAAGCCATCGAGATAGAGAAACACCCTCACAACATGAACAAGCGTGACGACACGTCCCGCCTGCCAGACATCTGGAAATTAGCCCTCCCCACAAAAACCGACACCAGAACCAGAGGCACACAGAACGCCATCTCCAATCAACCACACCAGACCCAAACCCAGACCCTCTCCACAGATAAATTACAGATACCATCCAGTAGCCAAACCATAGTGGCACCTCCGGATGCTGCACCCCCCTGCAATCCCTACACAGATCTGGCTGGCACAGGGCACAAAACCACAGCTCGCCCCTATACACGAAGCCAAGCCAGAGCACAACTAAGTGCAGTACAGCCATCTTCTCAGAAAAACTCTTCTCAGAAAAACTCAGAAAAACTCTTCACAAGCTCAAGAGGTCAAGACACGAAAGCTTTAGCAACTAATCCACACCTAATGACCCTCCTAAGTGGTACTCAGAATATCACTCAAGAAATCACTCAAGATATCCCTCAAGTAATTAATGAACAAAAGAAGGAAAGGCACAATAACCTGGGAACTTCCTCTCTGCCCAGAACGTTGGAGGCTATACACCACACCCCCTCCACAGTATTTATAGGAACTCAAACACTGAGATCCTGCTCTGTTCTAGTAACAAGAAGCCGAAAGCACCAGCCTGAAGATGACGAGTGAGACCTCGTCGAAACGTCGCCTAGACACCCCAACTCTTACACGGGAAGATACCCGAAAACACCAAAACCTGCATTCCTGTACCCGTGAAAATCTACGAAAGCATATATATATATATATATATATATATATATATATATATATATATTTGCTTTCGTAGATTTTCACGGGTACAGGAATGCAGGTTTTGGTGTCTTCGGGTGTCTTCCCGTGTAAGAGTTGGGGTGTCTAGGTGACGTTTCGACGAGGTCTCACTCGTCATCTTCAGGCTGGTGCTTTGTTCCAGTAACAAGAAGCCGAAAGCACCAGCCTGAAGATGACGAGTGAGACCTCGTCGAAACGTCGCCTAGACACCCCAACTCTTACACGGGAAGACACCCGAAGACACCAAAACCTGCATATATATATATATATATATATATATATATATATATATATATATATAATTATTTCATTGTATTATGATTGTGTGATATCACAATTTCATCCCTTCTTATTCCTTGTGGGGTAGATCGCTTGCCAGCACCCTGTGATCCACTGGCATCCCTCAACCCAATTTTTGGAATTTACAAGGTTTTGAGAAGCCAAGTCCTCCATATTTCACAGCACAACCATTCTCTGTATCTGCCCAGGATTGCCAAAAAGAAGAAGAAACCATTAGCCTGAAACTGTGATTCATATTATCATCCCATCTTGAAATGCCAAGAAGCACTTGGCTGAAAGGTCCTCTAAGGGCAAAGCGACACTAATAAGACAAATTAGAAGCCAGGCAGGTGAAACTGATGGGAGCATTGCGTGTAAATGTCCTTTTTCAAGTTTTAAAACACTAGAGCTAATAACAGAGTATGAGACAATTGGTGGGGATGGAAATGAAATTAAGTTTACTTTGTGCTTAAAGGTGGATAAAGAACTTAAACAGCTGTCCTTCAGAATTTGTACTTCCCTGAATATTGCAGTATAGTTCTCCAGTTGAGTAATGTGCATGAAAAAAAGGTATATTGGGGCAAAGCGTGCATAGAAATGCATATATTGGTGGAAATAATATACAGAAATGCATTATATTGTGCTCTGCAAAACTGCGTAAGTTCAACAGAATCACTTACCAAAAAATGTGCATTGTTGTGACTTTCGGCAGGGTTAGGCTCTGTGATGCCTGAGTCCCATATGATTCCTGGAATCCTGGATCCAGCAAGGGTTAAAATTCATTTGTTGAACAGGAGGCAACTTTCTTGGTGAGTTAATGGCCTAAGTATGGTCTTTAGTATAACAAAGGAAGTGGGTTTGTGCAAGAGGGCACATGGGTAGGGCCCCCTCCCTCACCTCATTGGTGGTAAGAAAGAAATTTGCAGCAGTGTGTGTGTGCGCGCGCGCGCATGCATGCACATGCACACTAGAAGCAGACAGAAGCCAAAAAGTGAGAGTCATGCTTGATTTCTGTTTTGATTGCAAGGCTGTGACTTCTGGGGTGTTCATGCTCTAAGCTCCAACATCATAGGCTTACGTTTATATATGTATAAATAAACCATGTATCATAAAGACACCACAGTCTCTGCTCTGCCTCGTTCCAAGAAAGCCAAACTGTGCCTGGAACCCCTGAAATCTCACACTGCTCAGAGATTGGGTTGGCAGTATATTAGGAGATTTTCACATTAAAGTGCTGGTGAATTTTCATGAGAACTTAAAAAATAATAATCCTGCAGACTGATACAGAAATGTAGATTACAGTTGTACCTTGGATCCTAAACACCTTGGAACTCAGACGTTTTGACTCCTGAATGCTGCAAGTGACTGTTCTGGTTTGCGAACATTCTTTTGGAACTTGAACGTCCAACGGGGTTTCCGTGGCTTCCATTTGGCTTCAGGAGCTTCTTGCAGAAGCCGCACTTTGGTTTCCGAACATTTTGGAAGTCGAACTGACTTCCAGAATGGATTTCTGTCTGAAAGTAGACTCTTTTCCAGGTCCAACTGTCCTCTCTTCCTCCTCCCTCCACTGTCTATTTTCTTACATTTCTTTAAGGGATGTAAATAGCTTGGTCTTAGGACATTATAACCACAAAGAGAATACACAACACCAATTTGCTAAAAGCTGTGCAGGGTCTTCCAGTAAACGTCTGGCTGCTGTTGCAAGATGAAAGGGTTAACCTCCAACATTTCCCTTCCCCATACACACACTTAATGGGAGTGCTGTCGCCTCTTGTTAATCTTGGGCTTCACTGACCCAATTCCCTCTTTCCCATAAAATACTTCACAGGCCACTACTTTTCAAATACAGCACATTCCATCTCAAGGCTTGCTTTATTCTTCACGTACGTTCTTCAAATGGCTGAACAATGCAGTAATCTTTTTGCTCAGAAAGTAGCAAGAGCCAAAAACTAATCTATCTGCTCAGGACTGCTCAAGAAGCAATGGGCTGAACTTGCAGAAATGGAGTTTGAGGCCAAATATTAGGGAAATAGTTCCTAATTGTCATGCAAAAGCTAAGCAACTGGGAGCTCCTTTTGCCCTGAAACAACTTCAGATTTGGCCTTCAGGACAACGCCCAAACTCAAAGGCCAGGTGTGGGACACCTTTCACTCTCTGGATGTTCCTGAAACTATAGTTCCCATGATTCCAGGCTACTGGCTGATGAGAGCTGTAGTTCAGCAACATCCTGAGGTCAAAGGTTCCCCACACCTGCCAACAACAATTGATGCTGGCCCTTTGGCTCTTCCTTTATTCAAAATATGACCCCTGTTACATTGGTTGCTGACCAAGGCTGTTTCTCAGTTCAAGAGATTCTGAAATCTCTTTCACTGGGATGTTTGGAAAGATAATCTGTGAGGCTCACATGTGCTGCCATACGTTATGGATGGGATGAAATGATCAGTAGAGTCTTGTGCAATACTGATTCAGTGGCTACCTTCCCATGTACTTTTGAGGTGTGGTATATAACCTGAATTAATGGTTTGGTTCACACATGCACGTGGATACCTTGATGTAGCATCAAGGGGTAGCTTACATGTGTGAATGAGCCTGCTCTGCTTTGGGCAGAAATGCCCTTGGCCAACCCTGTAGTCCTAATGTGCATTTACTACCACAGTGACAAGAGGTTGGGCAAAACTGAACTCCCAATAACTCAGCTTCAGTAGCTTTGTACAGTGCAGGCTAGTGATGAATGAATCTGTCAGTTGCAGTTTCTCTCATTTTCTTGGTTTTTTTTAATTCTTATGTATACTTATCCACATTTATGCTTCTGATTCCATTAAAAAAATAATAATCCTGATACAATTATTCAGCATTTTTGTGCAAATTTCTCCTGGTGTACACATTTTTGTATGCAATTTCTCCCTTTGTCCATAGTTTTGCAAACATTTTTGCCTAATGTAACTAATGCATTTCTGGATGTTATTGTCACTTTTAAATGTGCACTTTCCCCTAACAGGTGCATTTTTGTACACTTTATTTGGTCTGAGAACGGCATTGCAAAATTAAGGAAACTACACATTTTTTTAGGGATAACATTGTTTCAGTTCACATATTGTTTAAGGAACTGCAAATTAGGAAATTTTGCACTAAACCAAATTTCTCCCCCAACCTTCTTACAGGCCTGTGTTACAAAAAGCTAATGGGATAGTTGGAATTGCATCTATACCACAGCCTTAAGCTTGCTTAAGCTACTCCTCTTCTCTAGGAAATCATACCACCCTTCCCCAAACTACAATTCCATGGGTTCCTTGGAGGAAATAAAGTGAAAGCAGTATAAGCCAACGCTTAAAAGTAGGGCTGTGAGAACACATGGTTCTCCATTCTGTTCATTCTTCACTACAAGCAACACAGTCTCCACTCTACTGCAGTCCGTTTTCTACCAAAACCTACAATATACATCTCACTGTCTACTGTGGAAAAAATATGTAGCTTACTTAATTTACACAATTAATTGCATAATTATGTTGACGTTTGGTTATTTCACCACATCTATTTCAATGCAAAGGAAACACAATGCAACCAAGTGGTGTTTGTGTGTATAAAAAATGTAATCAATTGTGTATCATTTGCAGATGAAAAGCAACAACAGCAGTGAATGCCGGTCGTATTTGCTGGATTGATTTCCTTTCAAGACAGAGCATGAATAAATAGACATAGGCAACTTCTACTCCTGTTTCCAGCTGAATTCTCTGACCTCCCTGCATCTAAATCTGTAGATGCTGAAAGAGAAGAGTATAGATGAATCTATCTGGGTCCAAGCATTGCCCACTGCAGTTGAGATGGCATGATATTTGGAGGGTGCCATGAGGAGTAGAAAGTCGTTCTGCTTCCTTTCCATCACACCTTTCTTTAAGGAAGTAAGCAGCATGCTTGCTTTAATTTTTAACCTATTTATATCTTCTAACTATTATGGATATTATTATGCTAATGGGATGTGTATATCCCACTAGGGAGGTGCATCAAAGGATGCAGCAGAAGTTGATTTATACAGTCATTTGCATTATATTAGCATATTTCAAAATTCATCAGATCTCTACCACCTTTCTCAGGCTTAGAATAACTTTGGTTGGTTTGAGGATCAAAACTGTACTGGTTAGCCATTCATAATTAATGTGGGCACCCCCCTTTCTCCTTATCTTGAATCTGATTTTTCCAAGATAACAAAACCAAACCTAATATTTTAAAAAAAACTAACAAGAATCTATCATCTGTCTGGTTTTATTTTATTTCAAATGACCTTATACTATGATATCTCAAGTGGTGAATAGCAGCAAATCTGGAAACATGTTCATTTTAAACATATTTAAAGAAGGCAGAGAGGGAGAAGACATATGGAATTAAAAGAAAAACATTATCCCCCCCCCCGCCGCCCCCCAACTGTAGTGTAATTTGAAACAGGAAGATAACAAACCCTGAAATTGTGGTTTGATTTACAAATGCTTTAGCAGTTTTAATTAGGGGCATAAATTAGAGGAAAGCTGGAGCTTCATCAGAAAGAACAAGAAAGCATTATGCATCACAGTAGCATTTTATGGTTCTCTATGAAGGTATAATGCTATGTCCATGCCTCTAAAATGCAATGAGAATGCATTTAGCACTAACAATGGGGCTTGGGACAAAAAAAAATGCAGCTTGCTCCACACACCCATTGAAAGAAAGAAAGAAAGAAAGAAAGAAAGAAAGAAAGAAAGAAAGAAAGAAAGTAAACAAATTTCAAAAGCAGCAGTAGTACAGTATATTTTATTATGACCAGCTGAAAGGTGACAAAGTGGTGAGGTTCTCCCCACTCTGTCCATATTCACAAAGACCATCTGAAAGAGCCACAGACCAGTGAAATCAAGGACTTAAATTTGTGCCATTTGAGCAAAATACCTTGATTGGGCCCACTTCTTCAGTCACTGCCACCGATGCCCATTTGATGTCCTCTCACTTTGGTCCCAATCCACACCACAGCCCAGAGACAAAGATGAGTGGCTGCTCCTGCTCCTTTTCTCTCCCATTGCTGTATTGGGGCTCCTCTAGCCAACCTATTTATTGAGCGTTCTTCCCAATTTGCTCACACAAAGCTTACACAGAGGTCAAACTATGCCTGGTCTTTATTGAGCATTCACATTGATTTAGCTATGTTGTCTCCCGTCTTACCAAGTTTGGAGATCAAGGCAAGGAACCATCAGAAAAGCAAAATCCAACCTATTTGGCTAGGGGGCCAGCATAAAGAATGACCTGCTGGTTTTGTGAATGAGCCTTGTGGCAAAGAAGACCACATCCTGCCACAGTCTGACTTCTCCAAGCCATTCAAGCAAGGACTAACATAAAATAGTTGTGGATCCCTACAGCTAGGAGCAGTGGTGGCTGGTATCCATATGGACTGGTAGGGTGGAAGAGCTAGGCTACCAGTAGGTGAAGCCAATGACAGGCTATGCCAACTGATTCTAGCTTTGTTCCTATAGTACTCCTTGCTGAATTCCACAAGAGTAAAACTGAGGCTAGGGAGGAGGAAGCTGGCAGAAGCAGAAACACTCCCAGCACTGGTTGCAAGTAAGAAAGGCAGGCAGGGGCTGGCTGAGAGCAGATTGAGGTTGCCTATTTGCTCCCAATAGACTAGTCTCCATTGACTGAGAGGGAGATAGGGACATTTTAAAGAAATAAATCATGGGAAGCATTTGCAGCAGGGACAGCGCATCCTGTTTTGCCGTTTGAGGCAAAACGGAAAGTATTGTCCCACTCTGCCCCTCCACTTTGCACCACCATGCCCCTTCCACCCACCTCTGCCACACTGTATGCACCACTGCCTGATTTTTGCAGCTTTTCTAAGGCATGCCCACCTTCTATTGTGCATCATGCAAATAAAATGCTCCCCCGTATCCCCTTTCCAGTGCACCACTGCTTCCAGCTCCCTTTGCTGCATCCCTTTCAGGGGGGCTGTTCCAAAGGCTGCACTGGAAACCTTGTGCTTGAAGCCTTCTGTAAGGTGGTGGGACAGAACAGTCCTTCTGGCACCAGTGCCAATGCTGCTTACAGTGTGGTAAAGTCAAGCTCATTCAGACACACTGGCAGAAGCACCAGATGGTGGCAGCAGTGGTCCTACTGGTGTAACCTCGACCTGGCAGCTGCCCCATTCCTATCCAGGTAAGCAACAGTGAAGCAAATGTTAGAAGGGCTGATGTGCACCTCCATCTCCCCCCCCCCAGCTGCTGCCTGTGAACATGTGCCCTAGAAAGAAGACAATGATGGCAGACAGTCTTAGATGTGTGTCTGCAGTACACAGAGTGTGTGCACCTGTGAAGCTGCCCTCAAACATTTATGTATCTATAAGGTCTGAAAGCACTTTGGATGCTTAATTGTGCATTGGAAGTTGCCAGGGGTTGTGCGGAGTGATAGCTGGAAGCAAAAGCTCCTGTAACCTTTTAGAAAATTCCAGGTTATTCACAGTGGAACTAGCAAGGCTATTATAGTATCAATGGTTTCTGAAGCCAGCTGTTCAGTCGTCTTAGCGGGAACAAGCAATGGAAAGATCACTTAACAGCACATCAGTGTATCACACCTTTGACACACTGCACCTTGTCACAGTGGTAAGTGTGTGATGGTGGGAAGATTCTCTCTCTCTCTCTCTCTCTCTCTCTCTCTCTCTCTCTCTGTGTGTGTGTGTGTGTGTGTGTGTGTGTGTGTGTTTAGGTAGCCAAAAGTGACTTCTGTTGCAGCATCAAACTGAGGAATATGCCAGAAGGATGCCTGAGGAGTCTCGAGAGATTTAGCTTTTTAAATTATTATTCTAAGATCTGAAGCTGTTAAGAAGAGCCTTTTCAGAACAGGAGCAGATCAGGAGCAGAAAGGATCAGGAAGGGAATCTGGGAAAAGGTTATAGCCTTCCAGAGGAATGGGCTGCAGCATGTTGTAGCAGGGGATGGGGGACCTCTGCTCCTCTTTTTGGTTTTTTTAGGTCAATTGTCCTGGTGCTTGTAGTTTCTACAGAGCATGTCTGATTTATGCATCTGCTGTAGTTAGATAGAAGGTCCCTGGGGAAGTAGAGGCTGAAAATAAAATGTAGGTCTGTTGTTTGGTCTGAAGGAGACTTGTGGGAGAGGAGCAACAAAGCTTTCCATAGGAAGCCAGGAATCAGGACAAATGTGAAAGCTACTGTTGATTTGGGTCATTGCAAAATGTCTGGGAAACATGGTTCACATGTACCTTGGACTACATAAGGTGAAGCATGCACAAGGTGGTAGTGAACATCACATACCTGCACCCTGCCACATTTGAGCATAAGAACATAGCAGTATTCTTTTGAGCCCTTCTGGATCAGCCCAATGGCCCATCTAGTTCAGCATCCTGTTTTCATAGTGGTTATGCCCTAACAGGATGCCCATAAGCAAGACCTGATTGCAACAGCACTCTCGCTTCCTGTGATTTCCAGCAACTGGTATTCAAATAGAAGGGTTAATAGCCTTTGATAGCCTTATCTTCTATGAATCTGTCTAATCCTCTTTTAAAGCCATCCAAACTGGTATGTATGTATGTATGTATGTATGTATGTATGTATGTATACATACCCCACCCATCTGGCTGGGTTTCCCAGCCACTCTGGGCAGCTTCTAACAAAATATTAAAATACAATAGTCCGCAACTTCCCTAAATGGTATCCATCATTGCCCCTCTCCTGTGGGAGCAAATGCCATACTTTAATTGTGCATTGTGTACAATACTACTTTCTTTTGTCTATCCTAAACCCTGCAACATTCAGTTTTATTTGATGTCCATGAGTGTTATGAGTGTAGGAGATTTTAGCAGTCAAACCTAGCAATGCATGTTTTCTAGTTAGTATATGAAGGTGTTAAGAACCACAGAGTTCTAATTACTAGAGTAGGCATAGGTCATATAATCACAGATTTGTAGAGTAGAAAAGGAGCCCAAAGGGCCATCTAGTCATGCCCCCTATTCTCCTGAAAGGGAGGAGTAAAGCCTATTTCCTGATCCTCTCTCTCTCTCTCTCTCTCTCTCTCTCTTCATTGTAAGCCATGAAGGTGGATTTGTTTCAACATAGCTGCCAACCTCAGACACACGTCTGAGGCAGCTTTGCTGTGCTTCTACATAAGATTTCTACATTATTCTATTGCTGCTGCAAAAGGAAAATGCTTGTCTGAGGCCTAGACATGGTAAGTAAAACATTCTAAACTTACTTTGTAGTCAGTGCTCTGTTTATTGAAAACAGTTTGTGGTCTATTTATTGAAAAGGGGGTAAAAAAGGATCCACTGCTTCATGCAGCTGAATTGAGTAAATAAGGTTTGAAAGCCTATATTCTCATACTTCATGAAACTGCTTAACAGAGGGATTGCAAAGCCCCACATTTTAAAAACAGGTACCAACAGTTTTTCTTTGTGTTCAGCCACACACATGGATCTCTAGAGGATTAAATATTGTAATAGAACTAGAGTACCAGAAGTAGAGTACCATTCTACCAGTGAATGGTAGAAATTAGATAATATTTGGGTTGTGAAGGGAAATACAAGCTGAACAACTGTGCCAGTCAGGAAATTCCTGGGTTAGCTTGTGCAACCCAGCCTGGCTGGACTAGCCAAATACTAAGCCATTAAGGGCCATATGCAATGCACAAGAACTGTCCTCCTTGGTTCTGACAAGTGAACAGAGACAGGAGAATTGACAGGTTGCCAAGGTGATGGGGTGTGTCACAGAAAAATCTGTAATGTTTTAAATCTAAAGGTGTTCTGGGAACAAGAAATAGGAAGTAAGGAGAACCATTTTGGTGCTACTGCCTGAAAGAGGCTGCACCAAGAGACTAGGAGCCATGACTGGCTGCTGCTTTGGACCCAGGCTTGCTGAATCTAAAAAGGGACAATGAGAGGCACTCTGCTGTGTCTCTGTTTTCCTAATGGAAACACAACCCTGAGTGAGTGCATAGAACCCTCCCAGAAGCTTACTATTGCTTGGCAGAGATCGGGAGTGGCATGCAACCTTCGTTACAGTATAATTAATATATCCTCTTACCAATTATCTAAATACAGTGGTACCTCAGGTTAAGTACTTAATTCGTTCCGGAGGTCCGTACTTAACCTGAAACTGTTCTTAACCCGAAGCACCACTTTAGCTAATGGGGTCTCCCACTGCCGCCGCACTGCCAGAGCCCGATTTCTGCTCTTATCCTGAAGCAAAGTTCTGAACCTGAAGCACTATTTCTGGGTTAGCGGAGTATGTAACCTGAAGCGTATGTAACCCGAGGTACCACTGTATGCAGACAGAAACAAAAACAAGGAGAAGGAGCACTAACCTTCATTTTCCTTGCCCTCTCCTTCTGGGCACTGGTGCAGATTGGGGCAAGAGGGAGAGGGCAGGTGGGGATGGGCAGAAAACCCCAGGTTCAGTCCCCAGCATCCCCAGGTAGTCTCTGGTCGGAAATCCCAAAATGACACTGCCAGCTAGTGTGGTGTATGGGTGGGGAACTGCAGGCCATATTGCCTTCTGGAAAACATCCCAGGGGGCCACATGCCAAGGACCAGAAGCAAAACTGGGTGGAGCCATGGTTTAAATTTTACCTCTGTGCAATGTGCTCATTTCCACACTCCTGTCTATCCTCTTTCTAAGCAACACAAAAGGCGTCATCAGAGTTCAAGGGTACATTCCAGCCAGGCAAAAACACATGGGTTGCACAGCATGGCCAGTGAGGGGTGTGTTGTCTGCAGAGAGTTTCAAGGGCCAGATAGAAGCACTTGGAGGGCCACATTTGGCCCTTGATCCTCAGTTTCCCTGCCACTGATGCAAACAATGCTGAGCTTCCTATGTTCTTAACACATAGTGATGGCAGTGATAGGGAGCCCCACCTGCCCAACTAGGGTGTTTTGCCCAAAGTCCTCCCAAAACCCAGAGATGATATATTGGTGTGAATTTACCCTCTGGTGGCTCATAAGTCAGCTCAACTAGGTTTTGCACGCTGTGCTTTCTAATTTGAGGGCATGTTTCCAGGCTCTGGCCACAGAGCAGCAAATAGAGCAAGGCTGAATCAGAAGCAGATTTTTTTTTAAAGAACTAGGACAGGGCAAGCCAACAGCTCAGCTATATTCTACTGCTTAAAAAAAAAAACCATTGCCAAAAAAAGTGGGGGAGATAAAACCAGCTGTGTAAGACCAAACAGATGCTCTAGTCATATACATCACATGACACGGAAGCATTAATAGCCAATGCTGTCACGTTGCAGAGGTTGCTTTCTGCTGTCTTTGTAACTATAGGTTAATATATTGTTATGACACAGCCTATTCCATTTTGCTTAAGAGTCCATTTTCAATATAACCCAAGCAGGATAGTTTTTCAATATTCAGTCAACTGGTACTCCTTAGTGCTAAACAATCCTAGGTCACAGTCTAGGGCAGAGGTGGGGAAACTGTGGCACTCCAGATGTTGTTGGACTCCCAACTCCCATTAGCCCAAGCCAGCATCACCAATGGGCAGAGAAGCTATAATCCAACAACATCTGGAGGATAACAAGTTGCCCACCCTGGTTCAGAGCAGCGTTTGTGAAGTGAAGCAGTTCTGTTGCTGTAACAGCAGCAGCATTATAGGAATCACATTTGTGAACATATTCACTCATCAATTATTTCGTACCTTCCAAGTGTCCCGATTTTCCAGGGTCGGTCACAGAATTACAAAAGTCATCTCAGCTTCTGATTCAGTCCTGGAAAGTCCCTATTTTCCCCACCAGTGCAACCGCTGCTGAGCTTTGGAAGGAAGATGCTGCAAGGTAGCATCCCATGGACTATCCATAGCTACTGCTGCTGGCCTATTCCCTTGGGCAGCCCATAGTGGCTTTGGAGAGCAGGCAATGAGAAGAAGCTGCAACTGTGGCTGCCAAGGTCCAACCCTACATGACACACTCGCTCTGAGGGACAGGCATTGGGCAGGGTCACCCTGGGCAGGAAGAAAGGCAGTGAGAAATGGAGTTCAAGGAGTCTTGATTTTAAAAAAGAAACACTTTGTGTGTCCACGTCTGTCAGAGATGGGGTACCTGTAACTCCACAAGTGTTACTAGTCTGTAGTTTGCAATTATTCCTGACCATCAGCCATGCTGGCTGGAGCTGGTGGGAGTTTTAGTTGTCCAAGAACTTCTCTTCTTCTCTTCTTCTCTTCTTTGGCGATGACTCGTAGCCGAGTAAGATTGTCTTCCATAAACATGGTTTTAACAGTGAGTCTGTAAGTGACTGTGGAGGCCAATTCTGGATCCACACGTCCTTCCACAGTGGGGACATTGGTTTCCGGGCAGGAGTTGATTATGGTGTGGATTTGCCAAAGCCCATGACACCTTTGGTAAAGGCTGTTCTCCAATTGGAGCACTCACAGGCTGGTGTTTCCCGGTTGTCAGTGTTTATACTACATTTTTTAAGATTGAGACAGTCATTAAACCTCTTTTGTTGACCACCAGCATTAGGCTTTCCATTTTTAAGTTCGGAATAGAGTAGTTGCTTTGGAAGATGATCAGCAGGCATCTGCACAACATGACCAGTCCAACAAAGTTGATGTTGAAGAATCATTGCTTCAACACTGCACTAGAGGGTCACAGGTCACCCATCCCTGGAGGAACCAATAACAGTACTTAAGGGAGTGGAGTTATCTGTGAAGTTTCATTGGAAATTACCATCTCTTGCCAACTATAGATTTCCCCTGAGTAGGACAGCATGAAGGAATCCCTCAATATGCACACAGATCCCTATGTTCAAGGTTTACCTATGCAGGTGTGTTTTCCCCTGTGACATTTCTCTGTATTCCTAGAAATGTGCAGCATCCCTCAGCATTCTCTTGCTATGTCTTATCAAAGTTCTTTTAGCTTCTTCTCAGAAGTATTCAAAAAATGTGTTTGCCTGTGCTGAACCTCCATTTTTCATCTCAAATGTGCAAACCTTCTAGAATAGCGATAGGGGAACCTCTGCTTTCACAAATGTTGTTAAACCACAACTCCCATCAGTCCTGACCAACAGCAATGCTAGTTAGGGCAGCTGGGACTCGGCGTCTTGTAAAATTCAGAGGGCCACAGGGTTTCCCATAACTGTTGCTGAAGCTGATTTAATGCTCCTCAGAAGTCCTACATATGTGCTGCTCCAGCAGGCAACATTTGGAGTGGACCCTGTATGCTTCCAATATTATGCTATGTTGCCTGACTATGGAAGAAGGAAGTTGTTGCCTTGACATGCCCAGGGCTGGAGGCTGGGGTGGAGAGAGACCATGCAGAATTCTAAGCAAGAGGCTGCTGTTCCAGAGGCAGGAAGGATGTTGCTGTGGTCCATTACTTCTCTTCCCTCTCCCCCTCCTTCTTCCATGAAAGTGAGCATCTTGTGACCAACCCACCTTGGACAGTGGAAGACAGATAATCACAGGGTGTGCAGTCGCTTAACCCTCTGACAGAGGACATATGTTCTGTGAAATACGAAGTTCTCCATAGAACTTCAGAAGCACACCTACTTGAGCAATGAATCCAGTGCAAACCCTCCTTCTCATGTTATAATAACCCCTCTTCCAAGCAGCAGAAGTTTAGCTTCTGCAGGGTGTGTGTGTGTGTGTGTGTGTGTGTGTGTGTGTGTGTGTGAAATCTCCAGTGAATTTCAGAAGGAATTAAATGCTGGAGACTTAAAAAATAAATAAACCATGCACTACCTTGGACTTCTTATATTGCAGCCCGTGGCCAATGACAGTGTAGAAGAGGATTCATGAGGTGATGCTGTTCTTTTGCCATAAACGAGGCACAGAAATGAGAAAAGGGCACTGGGGTCTCCGAACACTGAGAGGGGCTAATCTGAGATGGACAAGGGCTACCTTGGTACGGCTCTCAGTCCCGCTCCTGCATGTGACGCTCTGAATTACATGATTATAGATGCCGGTGGTGACATCCTGCATTTGTGTGTATATGAAGATGCTCAGCATTTATTTATTTATTTATTTATTTTTTTGCTGGCAGCTGCCAAACGCTATCATGCTTTCTTTTAATTCTTCAGTGACAGTCAGCATCTTTTGCCGCTGAACAGAGACAATCCGCTATCAAGTTCCAGCTAGCAATATCGTTATCTTTGCATTCGTCTTCTCCCACCCTCCCACCCCTTGTCTTCCCTCCCTCCCTCCCTCTCTCTCCTTTCTCATCCGTGATCCCCAGAGCCAGTCAAAAATCCAGCTCTAGAGGCTGGAATAGCAGGGGGGAAGAGGGGAGGCTGGAACAGCTGAAGTGTGCACTGTAATTTCATATTTGTGCCAGCCTAAATAAGTAGATCATTGGGTGTAGAGACTGCCTCTTTCTTTTTCCCCCCTTTTTCCGTAAGTAAGTAGAGACACACTGCACCATTTCCTGATTCAGTGAGCTCTAGAGGGCTGCTGGCTGTGTGCGGCAGGGGAGGTGCTAAAGCTGATCAAGCAGCGTAATTTTATACATTACTGAATCAGTGCAGGAAAAAGCTGGAGGGACAAAGCGTCAGCTCATCTTTGGACTGCATCGTGAAATCCTCCCGCTTTCTCCTCTAGCCATGCTCTGAGAGATCCGTTTCATTTCCCTCACACCCACCCACCCCTCTCTCTTTTTCCCTTTCCTGCTTCCCATTCCTCTTTTTCTCAATATTTTCCCTCCTCCTCCTCGTGTGAACGATAAAGTGGTCTGATGATGGCCCTCGTTATGGAACCTATTAGCAAGTGGATGCCCAAACAAGTAGTGGATTGGATGAAAGGTAAGAGTATTTCTATATTGCAATCTGCCTCTCTCTCTCTCTCTCTCTCTCTCTCTCTCTCTCTCTCTCTCTCTCTCTCTCTCCTCTCCCCGCTGGCCTTTCATAACCTGCGCTTTAGGCATGATACAGTGTTGTGATCCCAGCCCCTGCTCCTTTCCAATGTGCAGAGTTCTCTCAGTTTTGAAGATCGGTATGCTGTCTCATGCAAGCGAGTTGACTGAGAAAGAGGCACGACTGAATGGAGACAGGCTGTTTTTGGTGCGTGCGTGTGCGTGTTTAATTTGACACTCCAATGCTAAAGTGCCGCTGGAATCTCTTGGATGAGAGCTGATTGCATGTGTGAGCCCAAACCCTGGCGGGACTGTAGAATGTGCCCGTGCTCTAAGCAGCAGAAGACACCTCCCTCTCCCCATTTAGCCATTGCACAGTGTAATGATCTTATGCCTGCCTGTCTTTAAAAAATGCCCTGATTATCTCTGATGTGTTCGGAACAGGTGATTTGATGCAGTAGGTTGCAGCACTAAGTGTGTGTGTGTGTGTGTGTGTGTGTGTGTGTGTGTGTGTGTGTGTGTGGATTCAAGCATATAGCTAGTGATGGGAGGATGACACCCTTGATTCCTGAGCCATGTACAGGTTGCTTGGAGTCTGGGCTCCCCAGCTTTGCTTGTAGCTTCTCTGTATTTTGTGTCATGCAACCTCCGTGACAATCTCCCCACAACCCGCCCCAGCACTGTGGACAGTGCAGCCCCTGCCATATATGGAGAGTACAACGAGGGAGCAGCAAGGGACACCTGAAAACAACCTTGCAGGAGAAACTCTTCAGGATAACTTGGCAGGAATTACGGATTCCACAAACACGCACCCACAGCATGCATTGTGTAGTCACTACCACCATACAAGCCCATGTTTTCTATCTGGAAACTCAGTCTATGGTATCAGTAGGCATTAATTTGGACAGGAGGCAGTGAAGTACTTTTCTGAACACAATGAATCTTGTTTCTTTTTTCCTGAGTAAGGAGGGGGGTGCAAGCAATAGTATGTATCTGTGGAGACCTACATTGCGAGAAAGGGCTGGCCTTAAGGAGCAAGCTAAGTACTCACATTTTCTGCTTTGCAAAATGAACTCTGGTGGAACATTTTCTTTGTGATGTAGGGACACACGGTAACAAGCAACATACTTCTATTTATATATGCATATGCAATACACAGGCCTTCATTATATTGCTGTGTGTGTGTGTGTGTGTGTGTGTGTGTGTGCGCATATCTGCATGCAGTATTATACTGAAGGACCATCACCTTTTCCTTTTAAAATTCCTTTACTATTAAACCAGACATTGGTTTTAATTTGTATGCAATTAATATAGCCCTGATCTCCAAAAGGTGCATTGTATGTACAAAATATGATACACAATATAATTCAGTTCAATATATGGCCCAAGTTGGAATCCAAGACTGCTTATATTTCATGACATAATTCTACATGGTTATGCATAGGGATAATTTTTGAGTTGGGTGGAATGTACTCCCTGCTTCTACTCTGCAAAACTGCCACTATTCATACACACAATAGTTTTGTGCAACTCTTCTTGCCAACAGGGTAGTATGTGTTGTGCTGTTACACACCTGTACCCTCAACATAAGCCCTCGTATGGGTGGGTGACATCTGAAGAATCCAAAAACTTGGCTTCTCAAGAATCCATTTCTTGACCCTCATGGAGGGGGTCATTATTCCAATATGGCTAAGCCAGGAAAAGTCTTGAAATTAACAAGGTCTTGGGACACCACTGAAATAGAGCACTGGTGTCTAAGAGGGAAGATTCCACCTTTTAGATAGCTTTGTTACTGTATTCAAAGGGTTTGTGGGTGTAGTGAAAATGTTACATTTCCAAAACGCAGGTGATATGATGGGTCGCAACACTACTGGAGGCATGGTTTTCTAAATAAATAAATAAATAAATAAAAATTAATAATAGTACTTGTTGCTGGATTCCAGATAGATCTTGGTTTTATATTTACAACATAGCTGAGAAAGAAAATCCACCACCAGTGGAATGAGCACTTTTCTCATCCTCTATGTGTGCAAACAGTTTTTTTCGAATGACAAATAAGGACACAACTCTTACTTATCCCAAACACTTAGGATTTAATCAGACAACGTATTGTTAAAATGATGATTAAAAGTATGATAGCAGAGTCCCCGTGTTTGGATGCAGATTGTGCCAAATTTATGTGATGCAAGAGGAATTTGGGGGTGAAAAATGCTGTGCAGGAGGGTGCTGAGATCCTGCCTGTCAACTCTTTTCCTTCCAGCTCCAAACCTGCTCCCCTATTCTCCAAGTCAAAGTTGCAGCAGGAGAAAAATGTGTAGGGGGAATTCTCTCTCTCTCTCTCTCTCTGTGTGTGTGTAAGGATTAAATAGCCCCCTTCCCCACCACTTCATAAAAATTTAGCAGTTTACCAGTTTTAACACATGCGTCTGCCACCATTGCATCAAGTTTGACCCTAAGTTGCTTGCTAAAATATGCTATGGTGTGCTTATAGATCTTCTGTGTCTTTATCTCTTTGCACATCGTGATATAACAAATGCAAGGGGATTCCTTTCAGCATTATGGGCTATTATTTCAAAATGAAATTTTGCATGATGAAACTGGAGCGTGTGTAGCAGCAGACAGGACTTTCCTTCAGTAGGGGGCTTTCTGAGTGCACACAGACATGTAGGCTTCATTTACACACACAAAAGCCCCCTATTGCTCTTGCTACCAACAAAGGATTAGATTTTTCCTTTAGCATTTGCTCCATGCCAATGAACAGATATAATAGCATGAGCTATGCAGCCAAACAGGAGAAAATGGTTCATTAAATATTATCTTGCAGCTAAAATGTTAAGTGTGGCCACTTGAGGACTTGCCCAAATTAGGGCAGAGCTGAAGCTGCTTATCATATTTTGCATGAGGCTCAAAAATCGCCCTCAGTAGCATTGTCTTGTAGCCAAAACTGATTGGTTGTGCTGACCCGCCTGACTTTATTTAGAGGTGTCTGGCATTGCCACCACTATGTTAAGACACAGCATCACAATAACTTCCCATTTACTATGCGATTCCAGATTGGGGGCATCACCCATATGACTCAGGAAGGAAGGAAGAGGAAGCAGCAGCAGCAGCCAAATAGTACTCAGAAAAGTGTAAATATTTGCAGAATCTGAGCCTTGTTTGCAGGCGGGGCGGGGGGGGGGGCTACTCTGCCAAAATTGCTAGTTTTCTGAAAATCAAAACTGGTGAATATTCTATGGAGCTCAGTGCAGATGCACACACTTGTTTTTCTCAGTTGCAATCTTACTCCAAGGAAGCAAATGAGTCTGACAGTATTTAGGATTCAGATTTGACATGGCACTCCTCTATGGGAGTTTCTTTGATGCAGCACCCAGGATGTCCTTGTTCTGGGAAACCTTTTAAGCTTCTTTTTTATAGGCTTCCCATGTGTATCTGTAGACTCTTCTGTTTCAGGAGGCTTTCAACCAGATGCCACTACCCCACACTCCTTTTGCTCCTTTCAGGATAGCTTAGTTGCAGAGCACCTCCTTTGCCTGGCAGAATGGAGGGATAGGGGAGAAATCTGATTCTGTTCTCATTTCAGTATGAACTTACCTAGTTTGCTCTTTAAAAAAAAAAATCAAATCCCAAACCGAAACATCCATCATTAGAAATTTGCACTTTTCTGAGTTTTGCACTCCAGTTCTCCCACCAAGCAATGTGTAGAACAATCCGTATACTCAGGTAAAGTGTGCAACAAAAGGTACATATTGGAGGAACTAGCATTTAAAATCCATTATACATTTGCAAAAGTGTGCATATTAGGTAAAACTGCACACAAAAATGCACATCTTAGAAGAAATTTGCCCTAAAATGCTGGTTTATTTTCATAACACACACACACTGATGTCGAATTTTAGAGAACTGAGCTAAATGCAGGAAAAATGAGGAACTGAGCATCTATTCAGCATATCCAGTTTAAAAAAAGGAGTCAGTGGCAGGGGATGGAAATGTGGCGCTTTTCTGTCTGAGATCCTGGAGCGCTGTTATTAGAGTAGATGAGGGTACTTCAAACTTGCATCTCCAGGTGTTGCTGAACTACAACTCCCATCATTCCTAGCCAGTTTAGCCAATAGTAAGGGATGATGGAAGTTGCACTCTAACAGCATCTGGGGACCCAACGTAGAAGAGCATTGCAGTAGACAACACTGGGCTAGAGAGACAAGTGGTCTGTCCTGGTATTAAGGCAGTTTACAATGTTCCTCCTCAGTGTAAGTTTGTTTGCTTTTTTAAATTTACTGCTGTATCTTCCATTGTGTTTTTTAAAACTGCTGTATTGTATATATTGCTTTTAAATTTATGGTGTTAGCTGCCCTGAGCATTTTGCTCTGGAGTGGAAAGGTAGGATAATAGATAATTGCCAACATAAATAAAATGCCTATGTGTATGGCTGCTGTTAAAAAGCATGGAAAACAGGGCTAGGGGAAGAGAGAAAGGAAAGTTGTCAATCCATGTCCACTAGTATTGCGTGCACCTCTGAGGGTCCATGGCTTATAGAGCAAAGTGGTGGTGGTGGTAAGGTAAAAAAGGTAAAGGTACAGGACCCCTGACAGTTGCACACCCCCCCCCAACTAATTCAGCTTCTACATTTTGCAAACCTGCTCAGATAGTCAAATGATGAGGCTTCCTCGTTTCTCTCTGTTGAGACTTCATTCAGGTTAGAATTAACTAGTGTGAACTCATTCAGCTTTCCAAAATTTATGTCTCCTTGAAGTGCATTCTACTTACGGTAGAGACCCATCTTTGAATTCTCCTTGTCTCTTTGAATCCTAGTCCAGTGAGCAGTTCAAGCTTTGTTCAGCTTGTAAGTCTAATCCATGGGTAGGCAACCTAAGACCCGGGGCCCGGATCCAGCCCAATAACCTTCTAAATCCGGCCCACGGACAGTCCGGGAATCAGCGTGTTTTTACATTAGAATGTGTGCTTTTATTTAAAATGCATCTCTGGGTTATTTGTGGGGTGTAGGAATTCGTTCATTTATTTATTTTTCAAAATATAGTCTGGCCCCACACAAGGTCTGAGGTACAGTGGACCGGCCCCCTGCTGAAAAAGTTTGCTAACCCCTGGTCCAACTCTAATCTGTCATTCAAAGTCTTGAAAAGTTAAGACTCTGAATCTGGAGCAGCTTGATGGGACCATGTGTCACCAGTCTGGAAAGCTTTGCATCAGCTGCCAGTCGCCTGCTGGGTCCAATTCAAGGTGTAAGTACTAACAAATCCCTTGGGGTCCAAGTACCCCCAAAAAGCATGTTCTCCAATATCAACCATCTCAGACCCTATGATCAGCAGCAAGGCCTTGTTGGTGGTGGTGTCACAAAGTGCTGCCCAGTTAGCCCTGACCTGCAAAAAGTATTTTAAAGTGGTAGTTCCCCATTTGTGGGATGTCCTCCCTTGTGAAGTGCATCTTCCCACCCCCCTTTCAGGAAGAATTTTAAACCAGTGTTGTTTTCCCGGGCATTCGATTTGAACATTTCTGTTCCTAGCACCTTGATAGTATTATCTGTGCAAGTATGTGATTGTGTCTGGTCGGTTTTGGATAAGTTGTTTCATTATTATTTTGTTATTTTATTGCTGGTCTGTTTTCCGCTGCCCTGGGCATCTTTGGGAGGCAAGGTGGGATATAAATGCAATAAATGAATAAACAAGCAAACAAACTGAGATGAAATGTGACATAAACAAGGGATTTCACCAGTCACAGGACAGAGGTGGGTGTGGATTCCATGATAAGGTGGCTGCAGATTCACCATGCTGTATTAAAAAATAAGAGATGTTAGCATCATCATCATCAATTTATTAATTACCATTCACACAATTGCTTCAAGGTGATACACAATTAAAAATGGCAAAACAACAACAGTTAAAAAACACACACACACCCCAAAACAGCTGATACATTTAAAACAAAGCTAAAGCAATGCAAAATAGACACTCATAGCAAAGACTTGATCTCCGGCTGCGAAAACCTGTTGGGTGGGGGAAATTGCCTTCAGTTGTTTCGGGAAAGCGCAGACAGTGTGCACCTGCTGTATCCCAGCAAGAAAGCTATTCCAAAGAACAGAGGTAGCCACCCTAAAAGGCCTGCTCCAAATTTCTTCAAAGTGGGCTTCTGAGATCTTTGGAACTTGCTGGAGATAATTAATCTTCACATATAAGCCTATTCCGGTGCAGGAACTGGCAAGAGTTGGCAGCTAAATGTATTGCATATTCATTTCACACACACACACCTCAAATCTTCAGGCCTCCCATAGAGCAACATAAGCATTGAAGAAGACAATAGCAATGAGCAGGAGCATGGTGGGTGGTCTGGTGGGAGGTACAAAGGGCAGCCTAGATTGCCCATCTTTGCATCATACCCCTGCCCACAATTTATTTATTTTTTAAAAAATGCATTCCACGAACACACACACACATGAGAGGACACATATCTGTATAACATCTGCATGTACTAATTGATATGTATACACACCAATGGGCAGTAGATGAATTGAACTGAACTGAACTGATTTGAATTAACATGTACAGATGCCAAGTTAGAAATAGTTACCATAATTTAGACCTGAGCTTGACTTCCTGGACACCCACTGCTAGAAAGAGTAGATCAGGTTGGCCAAGGGTTTGACAGTAAAAGGCAACTTAATATGTTCTCATAACTAGTGTGTCATACATAAGACTCCTGGTTAGAGCCCCATGGCCACTCAATAGAGTATTCTTTCTATTTTCCTTTTGATTCCCTGGGTACCTGAGAATCAACAAATAGGGCACATGCGCCCCCCTCCCCCCTTATATATGTCTTACAAACACCCTCTGATTTCCACATTGCAGATGCCCTGCAAAGCTTGCGAGATACAGTGGTACCTCAAGTTACAGGCACTTCAGGTTACAGACGCTTCAGGTTACAGACTCCGCTAACCCAGAAATAGTGTTTCAGGTTAAGAACTTTGCTTCAGGATGAGAACAGAAATCGTGCGGTGGCGGCGCGGCGGCAGCAGCAGGAGGCCCCATTAGCTAAAGTGGTACCTCAGGTTAAGAACAGTTTCAAGTTAAGTACGGACCTCCAGAACGAATTAAGTTCTTAAACCAAGGTACTTTGAGAAATTGCTTTGTTTTTTAAGGCTCCTTCTATACAACTTGTTTCCGAGGATTCCAAATAGCTTTGTACTACTGTATGTGCCTTTGTATGCACAGAGCAAGCAAAATGACGGGGAAGTTTCAGCAGGTGCACTTGCAGGAGTGGTTGTGACTTGCACAGGAGGTAGGTACAGGGGACCCTGGGGTTAGAAGAAGTACAAAACTGAGCCCTAAAAAGTAGAGAGGGCAAAAACCCCAAAGCAGCAATGACGACTTGAGCATGTTCAGCTTTCAAGGGACGCTGATTAAGACCCTATCTGCACTGTACATTTAAAGCAGTGTCCTACTTTAAATAGTCATGGCTCCCCCCCCCCAAAGAATCCTGTGAACTGTAGTTTGTTATGGGTGGCAAGAGTTGTTAGGAGGAGACTAACAGAACGATCCCTGGGGAAGGGTTGTTAGTTAAACCACGCTGGGGTTTTTAATTATGTGAGGGGAACAGGTGTATTGTAACAACTCACAACACCCTTAGCAAACTACAATTACTATGATTATTTGGGGAAGCCATGACTGTAACAGTGATAAGATACAGTGGTACCTTGGTTCTCAAACTTAATCCGTTCCGGGAGTCCGTTCGACTCCTGAAACCGTTCAAAAACCAAAGCGCGGCTTCCAATTAGTTGCAGGAGCTTCCTGCACTCAAGCAGAAGCCGCATTAGATGTTCGGCTTCTGAAAAATGTTCACAAACTGGAACAGTCACTTTCGGGTTTGCAGCATTTGGGAGCCGATTTGTTCAGGAGTCAAGCTGTTCGACAACCAAGGTACCGCTGTACTGGTTTAAACATATGGGGCAGATGGGGCCTGATTCATACCTCCCACAACAGCATGCAAATTGAAATTCAGTGAGCTGTTATCTGCTAAGGGTGCTGTTGTGATCGGGTTCTGCTCTGGGGCTCCCCAGAGGCCTCTGGTTGCCCATGGTGAGAATAGAATTCTGAACTAGATGGGCCAGCACAGTGTTTCCTAGGTTCTTAAGATATATTCTGTAGCTGTTCTATTGCATTTGCTGATCATGTGAGATGGCAAAGTGCACTTTGATGTTCCGTCTGCCCCCGAGGGGGTCGAGGAGTTATAGTCTAACAATCTGCAATTTCCCAATTCCCACTGTGCAGCTTGAGGGAGTATGCTGGCATTTTAGCTTAGAGAGAAATCCCTGTTTGCTGTGCAACCTCGTGAAGAACATAGCATAAGAACTTGAGCCTGCTGGGTCAGGCCAATGGCCCATCTAGTCGAGCATCCTCTTCCCAAAGTGGCCAACCAGGTGCCTGTGGGAAGCCCTAAAGCTGTTCTGTTCCCACCTGAAGTTTCCAGCAACTGGTATCCAGAAGCATTACTGTCTCTATGGAGGCAGCACATAGGCATCATGGCTAATAGCCACCAATGGTCCTCTCCTCCACGAATCTGCTGAAACCATGTGACCATCACTGCCCCCTGTGGGAGTGAGCTCCCTAGTTTAGCTATGTGCTGCAGATAGTAACTGTTCCACAGGGTTTGCACCTCTATTCAGCAAAACCATAAATTTTCTTGGAAGGGCCATAGCACAATGGCAGAGTCTCTGCTTTTCATGGAGAAAGTCACAGGGTCAGTGACGGGCATCTACAGGTAAGCCCCCTGCCTCAAACCCAAGAGAGCTGCTGCCAGCCTGTGCAGGCAGCAAAGAGCTAGATGGACCAAGAGTCTGGCTCGGTATAAGGCAGCTTCCTATGCTCATCACATTTTTATATCTATATAAATACATGCACACAGATGGTAACTGCGCCCCCCCCCCAAAAAAAATGTTCTTTGCCATCAAGTAGCACTTGAAGTGAAATACTGCAGAATAAAATGACAGCTAACTATTAAACAATGTTTTAAATTGAAACCACCGGAAAATCAGGGCCAAATCAGGCACAGTGTTATATGCATCGTTGTATCTCAGATGCAGATTTTTTCAAAATGCAAATAGCTTCAGCTGGCGTGGTGGTGGAAGGGTCTGATAATCAGCAATATCAGAGCAATCACAGAAGGGAAATTCTTGCAGCCATTGCAGCGGTTCTGAGGACAACCCTTCTTCTGAAACCATTATTTGTTGCAGGGAGGGGTTGGGAATCCCCCACAATAGACCTCTGGAATTCCAGCCCCTACCCAGATTGTGGCAGCATCCTGTCTGCTTCCAGTAATACATGCTTATTGTTAAATGAAAGGTATAAGTGTTGTTGCTGCATTTATTTTAGAATCACAGTTGCAAAATTTCATTGAGAATTGTGAGCAGCCAATTTTTGTTTTCCTTCCGATGTGTTTCTTTTGCAGTCAAGAGAGCACCATATGTGTATAAATGAATGGTTCTGTGTGTGACATCACAGTGTTTCAAGTTAAACAGCAACAAAATCAGTTGTGGTTCTCGGCAGCCTGCAAGGTGATTAAACAGCTGTGTGTGCACGTAAATATATAAGATCAGCTCCTTCTTAAATGCACCTTTTAAAGTAATAGCCTCATATGGAGTCATTTATTCCAAGTCCTGCTGATTGATAGCAGTGTTTTGCCTGCCAAAAGCTCTGGAGGTTCCAGTGATAATGAATGCTCAGCTATAAATGCCCCATTTCACAAATGCAAAACCCAGTTTCTCACCCTCATTCCTAATTCTACCTCCCCTCCTTTCTCAGCCAGGCTGCAGCCACGAAGAAGAAAAATACAAGCAAATTCAGTTGGTAAATTGATTAACCATGTTGCATTGATCCTTGCCCAGAATAATTACATGTTCTCAGCAGAAGGGTTTTCCTTAGTACGTAATTCCCTGGTTCCAATAGGGTTCATAAAAGGGGGGGGGGTAGAAGGATGGGAGCAGGGAGCAAAGATGCTGATGACGTGAATGGGCTTGTTAACATTCACCTCATGCAGCTTCTGGCAATCCCTTCTTCAGTCTCTCTCCTTTGCCTCTCATTAAGTCACTACCTGCTTTGTAGCAATGTGTCATGGAAAGGGAGTCTCCGAGATTTGCAGAACGCAGTGCATAAAAATGGTAATGCACCACGGAATGCCAGACTAGGAATGGGGCAGAAATTCAGTCCACTTCACATTTTAAAGGGGAACCTACCTGCTTCACTCTTCCAGAATCAATAAGCAAACTGAAACATAGCCACCCTCCAAAATCTGCACTTTTCTGAATTTTCAAATGCAGTTCTCTAGCCCAGTGATGTGTACAAAAATGGCGAAGCTGGGGTAGAGTTTGCATTAATATGCACATACTAGTGAAAATAATGAACACAAATGCTCTGCAAAATAGTGAATATTAGGAGAAAGTGCATACCTAGGACCACAGGAAGCTGCCTTATACTGAGTCAGATTGCTGGTTTGTCTAGCTCAGTATTGTCTACCCTGACTGCCAATGGCTCGCCATGATTTCAGACAGGAGTCGTTAACTGGAGATGCTGAGGATTGAACCTGGGATCGTCTGAATGCAAGGCAGTTGCTCTGTCATTGAGCTACGGCCCTTCCCCAGGCATATGTTAGGAGAAATGCTGGTGAATTTTCATGACATCTATCTATCTATCTATCTATCTATCTATCTTGCAAACCACTGTGGAGAACTGAACTGATAATTGGAAAAAAGAAGATTCTGGGAGAAACCAAAATTGACATATTTGCCCCTTCCTGCACCAGAGCACATTATACCATATTCTCGCCAAGCGGCTTTGACCTGTTATTAGTTCCTTCCACATTTAATCCTCTCATATGCACTGTGCCATTTCTGTTTACTGAGAGCATATTCACATGAGAGATCTAAAACAGCTTAATTGTCATTCCCGTTTTCCAGGGAATCCTGGGAATTGTATGCTTTTGGGGGGAGAAGATGGGTAGGGATATCTTAACAGCAAGCATCTCACTGAACTACAATACCCAAGGTTCTCTGGAGGTAATCCCATGACCTATAAAAGTGGTATATTGGTTTTAGACCAGTTGGAGATTATTATCTAAGCCCTTAGCTGCACTGCCCAACATATATTGATGCTGGTAGTGTAGCTAGGAGTGAGATAAGCAGTTCCTAATTGGAGATGGTTATCATGATCGGTTCTCCTGAGATAATTATTCTTTAAATGTGCACTAAAGAAAATTGAATGCACAGTTGACTGGTTAAGATAGGAGCAGGGAGTGACACCTCTGTATAATGAGAACCTGAGAGCTGAACCATACTGGCTTTTACCTGTGGTTTGTTGGTTTGTTTGAATGTAATGCCCAGCCTCCAAAGGGTTAGGCCTGGACATTTTCGAGCCTGAAACAGAAAATCCAAATAGCAACTCCATCTCTAAAATATAACAATAAATAAGGCCTCTGGGAGCTCCTGGTGACTCAAGAAAAGTATGAAGCAAGTCTGGTGCAGGGTGTAGCTGGGGAGGATCTATGCAAGTCTAGCTTAAACATCGGGAACCATAAGAAGGGAGAGAAGAGACCTTGAAGTTGTCCTTCAGCTATGAGAGCCTGGACAACAGACCACGTAGGTACACAGGTGATCTAGCTGCATCCCATCATGGTGAGATGTACTGAATTTCTGTGTACATTACAGTAATTATTTTGCATCTATACATATAAGATAGTGTATTCAAATTCCATGCAAATCTGCACCACCTTTTTATCTCTTATTCGGTGATGTGAACGAGGGCAATTACGGTAAAATAAGTATTGCAGTAGCACACCTCAAGACCTTGTAAGAAGACATATCTGAAAGTTAAAGGCGGATGTTCCCCTGGAGACACCTAGTTTGGTTGTCCTAGGGGATTTTAACATCCATGCCGACATGGCCTTACAAGGGGCCGCTCGGGACTTCGTGGAAAGCATGGCCTTCATGGGGCTGTCCCTGAATAAGTCTGGCCCAACCCATAGCCGTGGACATGCCTTGGACCTGGTGTTTACCTCTATGGATGTTGGTGATCTGACACTAAGTAAAAGCGAAACAAAAGAAGTGCCATGGTCAGATCACTTCCTGGTGCAACTGGACTTCTCTGCGACCCATCCCCTCTGCAGGGAGGTGGGACCAGTTCGGATGGTCCGCCCCCACCACTTAATGGATCCAAATGGTTTCCAGAGAGTGGTAGGGGATGCTTTATCCCATGTTGATGGCCTTTCAGCTGATTCCCTGGTGGCCCGCTGGAATGTGGAGTTAACCAGGGCTATTGACTGTTTGGCTCCGAAGCGCCCTCTCCGATTGCATGGAGCCCGGACAGCCCCGTGGTTTTCCACGGATCTGAGGGCAATGAAACAATCGTTGAGACGGCTAGAGCGCCGGTGGCGGATAACTCATTCCGAATCTGACCGGACACAGGTTAGAGCTCAACGTCGAGCCTACCAAGTGGCGATAGCGACGGCGAAGAAGAATTTCTTCACCGCCTCTATTGCATCTGCAGAAAACAGCAGCAGGAGACTTTTTCAGGTGGGTCTCAATTTTGCGGAACCACCTGCAACATCGGGGCCCAGTACGGGCCACATGTTCTCCTGCAATGATTTTGCAAAGTTTTTTGCAGATAAAATTGCTCAGATTCGGGAAGAAGTAGACTCCACCGTGGGAGCAGGGCCGGGGCGGGAGAGTGCTAGAGTTCTGTCTAGTCAAGTTGAGTGGGATCAATTCCAATCTGTTATCTCCGAGGATGTGGACAGGCTGCTTGGACGCGTGAAACCAACCACCTGTCTCCTTGATCCTTGCCCATCCTGGCTTATAAAAGCTAGCCGGGAAGGACTGGGCGATGGGCTTCGTGGGGTGGTGAATGCTTCCCTCCGTGAGGGAGCCTTCCCAGACCCGCTGAAAGAGGCGGTTATTAAACCGCTTCTTAAAAAACCATCTTTAGATGCGGCCACGATGGCCAACTATCGCCCAGTCTCAAATCTTCCATTCCTGGGCAAGGTGATTGCCGAACAACTCCAGGCACGCCTGGAAGAAGCGGACCATTTGGATCCCTTCCAGTCGGGATTCAGGCCTTATCATGGGACTGAGACTGCCTTGGTCGCACTGGTTGATGATCTCCGGTGGGCTAGGGACAAAGGTGAGAGCTGTTTCCTAGTTCTGCTGGATCTCTCAGCGGCGTTCGATACCATCGACCATAGCATCCTTCTGGACCGTCTTGAGGGGCTGGGAGCTGGGGGCACTGTTATACAGTGGTTCCGCTCCTTCCTCCTGGGCCGTGTTCAGAAAGTGGTGGTGGGGGATGAGTGTTCAGACCCCTGGGCTCTCACTTGTGGGGTGCCTCAGGGTTCTGTCCTCTCCCCCATGCTTTTCAACATCTACATGCGGCCGCTGGGAGAGATCATCAGGAGGTTTGGGCTGGGTGTTCATCAGTATGCGGATGATACCCAGCTCTACCTCTCTTTTAAATCAGAACCAGTGAAGGCGGTGAAGGTCCTGTGTGAGTGTCTGGAGGCGGTTGGAGGATGGATGGCGGCTAACAGATTGAGGTTGAATCCTGACAAGACAGAAGTACTGTTTTTGGGGGACAGGAGGCGGGCAAGTGTGGAGGATTCCCTGGTCCTGAATGGGGTAACTGTGCCCCTGAAGGACCAGGTGTGCAGCCTGGGAGTCATTTTGGACTCACAGCTGTCCATGGAGGCACAGGTCAAATCTGTGTCCAGGGCAGCTGTTTACCAGCTCCATCTGGTACGTAGGCTGAGACCCTATCTGCCTGCGGACTGTCTCGCCAGAGTGGTGCATGCTCTGGTTATCTCCCGCTTGGACTACTGCAATGCACTCTACGTGGGGCTACCTTTGAAGGTGACTCGGAAACTACAACTAATCCAGAATGCGGCAGCTAGACTGGTGACTGGGAGCGGCCGCCGAGACCATATAACACCGGTCTTGAAAGACCTGCATTGGCTCCCAGTACGTTTCTGAGCACAATTCAAAGTGTTGGTGCTGACCTTTAAAGCCCTAAACGGCCTCGGTCCAGTATACCTGAAGGAGTGTCTCCACCCCCATCATTCTGCCCGGACGCTGAGGTCCAGCGCCGAGGGCCTTCTGGCGGTTCCCTCATTGCGAGAAGGAAAGCTACAGGGAACCAGGCAGAGGGCCTTCTCGGTAGTGGCGCCCGCCCTGTGGAACGCCCTTCCAGCAGATGTCAAAGCGATAAACAACTACCTGACATTCAGGAGACATCTTAAGGCAGCCCTGTTCAGGGAAGTTTTTAACGTGTGATATTTTATTGTATTTTTGGTTTTTATGGAAGCCGCCCAGAGTGGCTGGGGAGGCCCAGCCAGATGGGCGGGGTATAAATAATAAATTATTATTATTATTAAACAAGTCAATTCATGCCTGTGAAAGGGGACAGGGGCTGTAGCTCATTGGTGGAGAATGTATGCTTCATGCAGGTCCTCCCTGTTTCAGTTCCTGGCATCTCCAACTAAAGAAGAGATAGGAACCCAAAGGCCCTCCATATATTGCTAGACTACAACTCATCATCCCTGACCATTGGCTGCACTGGCTGGGGCTGATGGAAATTGGACTCCAACAACATCTGGCATGCCACAAATCCTGTGTCCCTGATTTAGAGAATCACATAATAAGTGATGGGAAAGACACCTATCTGATAACTGCCAGAGTTGGCAGTGATGGACTAAATGAAACAATGTAGAAAGATGCAAATGACTATGGAAGAGAAGGCTGTGGGCCCTCCAAGTGTCTAGTTTCCAGGGACAGCCTCAGATTTACAGAAGCTGTCCTGGTTTTATGATTTGATCCCGAAATGTCCTGCTTTTCCTTAAGACGTCCCTAATTTTCATCGGAGAAATGTCAGGGGATATGGGGTTATGTGACTCCGACGCCAATGATACAACCTTTAGAAGTCATCTGAAGGCAGCCCTGTTTAGGGAAGTTGTTTTAATGTTTCATGTTTTTATATATGTTGGAAGCCTCCCAGAGTGGCTGGGGCAACCCAGTCAAATGGGTAGGGTATAAATAATAAAATTATTACTGTTATTGAATAGGACGTCCCTGTTTTCATTGGAGAAATGTTGGAGGGTATGAGGCTCTCAATGGCTATGCTCTGCCGCTACAGCTGAAGACAGTAACACTTCTGAATACCAGTTCCTGGAAACCTTAGGAGGAAGGAGTGCTTTTTTGCTCAAATCCTTGAGGTTTCCCACGAACATCTGGTTGGTCACTCTGAGAACAGGATGCTGGACTAGATGGGCCATTGGCCTGATCCAGCAAGCTCTTCTTATGTTCTTACGTTCAGTGTTCCATCAGGGCAGACCAACCCCACAGCTTTTTCTGTGCAAACATTGTAACCTGGACCCTTAATCAACATTGTCTTATGAGATCATCTGTGAGCAGAGGTGAATTAACCTCCCGTGCTGCAGACAGAGCGAAGAAAATCTTGCACAGGCAGTACTTTGCTTGGCTTTTCTGTCGACAAGGCTGCTTCTTCCCCACCTCCCACTGCTTCCCCCCCAAACCTGTGTTTGAATCATAGCCATTACCGTACCTTACAGTAGCACATCTACCTGGTGGGAGAATGTTTTGGCAGGATTATGACAGGCATAGACGGAGGAGCATTCAGCATCTTCAAGCAATACCTGAGCTATTTTTAGGCCTCGTTATTTCCGTGGCAGGGTTTTTAGGAGAGTCTGAGTCTCGGAGGAGGAGCCGGAACCTTAAGTTGAGCAGTCACTGCTGGGCTTGTTAACTGTCTTGAAAAAACATATTCCTCCAAAGCATCATTTAATGCTTGGTGCTTATAGCTATCAGTGACAGTGCTTGTGGAAGGATGCAGCCACCTTCCTGCTACCTGCACACCTGCTGCTTCCCTAGACAGGGCAGGGGCAGAGGAGGCTGGGGCTGCAGTGGTGGAGCAATGGGAGCACTAGATTGGCAGTTCTCCCACTAAAATCACATAGCCCTAAACTCTCCCCAGGTCCATCCAGGTAAGTTGCATGACAGCTCTGCCCCCATGGGATGTGCCACTCCTGGCAGCTGTTTTCACTTTGGGTGGAGCAAAAATCAGGTCTTGGTGTATGTGGTAGCATCACATGAAACAGCACCTGCACAAAGAAGTTCTTTAGAATGTTAAGAAGCTAACTTCTTAACAGGCTCATTGCTTTCCTATTCTGACTAGCAGCAATGCTGCAAGGCATGCTTTTCCCAACCTGGTGCTTTTCAGATGTTGTTGGCCTTCGGATTCCTATGAACTGCAGCCAGCATGGCCAATGGCAGGGCTCATGGGAGGCTCAGTCCAACATATCTGCAGGCTACCAGCTTAGGAGAAGTTGCTCTAAGGTCTCAACAGAGGTCTCTCCCAGCCTTAATAACTGAGATCCTTTAATTAAGAAGACAGGGATCGAATCTGGGACAGTCTACATCCAAAGCATAGGCTGCATCACTGAACTATAAACACTGAACAATGTAGAGTTGCAATCTGTGCCCCACATCAGGTGCATCTTACCTAAATACAAATGCACAACACAGGATCATAGGAAGGTGTCTTGATACTGAATCAGACTATTACTATCATTATTACTTATTAAATGTGTATACTGCCTTTATCTGTAGATCTCAGGGCAGTTCACAACATAAACTTACAATATAAAAAATACAGAATACATAATAAAAACAAAAGCAAACCAATAATCTCCCCACCCTCCCACAACACATTTAAAGGGGAATCAGATGTCAATCAGCCAAAAGCCTGGTTGAAGAGGTATAATGAAGGCTCCAGCCAAACCTCCCTTGAAGAGCATTCCACAAATGGAGCGCCATTGCAGAAAAGGCCTGTTGTCATGTTGCCACACTCTGGATGTCTTGTGAAGAAGGCACACGAAGAAGGGCCTCAGAGAATGATCTCAGGGTCTGGGTGGGTTCATACGGGAAGAGGTGGTCCTTGAGGTATTGCAGTCCTGAGCCGTTTAAGGCTTTATAGGCCAAAATCAGAACTTTGAATTGGGCCAGGGAATCAGTTGGCAGCCACTGAAAAATGATGATAGGCTGACCCAAAGTCATCCAATGAGCTTCAGCGGAGATTTAAACCTGGGTCTCCACCATTCTTAGATGCTCCTCAGTTCTCAGACAACCCTTCAAAGAGAGGCCTATCATCTGTCATATAGGATGCATGGCCATCCTCTTCCTAGGCAAAAGAAGAAGAAGAGAGAATTAGGAGGGAATTTGAGGCTGTGATGTGCTTAAAGAGAAGTTCAGTGGTTGACTGATTAAACTTTAATGGCACGGCTGGGACTATGTTCTGTCTCCCCCAAATCTCAGAGTCTTCTCCAAGCTCAAAAAGAAACAAGGATCAGCAGCTACACCCTTTGTTTAATCCCTCCGGATTAGCAAAGGCAGGGACCTATAATTGCTAGGAGCCTAGTAATCTTCCCTTGCTTGGTCAACAAAGCAGAGCATTTTCCCTGTTACCTAGACCTAACAATTCTGCATTTCCAATACCAGAAAGATGAGGTTCAACCAAAACACGCAGGCCTCTGTGAGTTTACTTGTTCCACTGTGTCCAACAAGTCTTACAACTAAGGAAATCCACAGAGAATTAAAGGCTTACTGTGCAATCTATTTATCCTAAAGTACATATTTTATAAACAGTTTTTCCTAGTATTTTGGCAAGCCATTTCACCCTGAGAGAATGCATTTTATATGTTATTTTCAGTGATATCCTCCATTTTGTACACATTATTTGGTTGGAGAACTGCACTGCAAAATTTGGAAAAGTATAAATTTCAAAGGAGAGCTGTGCTTCTGACTGATTATTAGCTTGGAAAGCATGAATTTGGGAAGGTTGCATTGAAATGTGATCTAAACAAACTTCTCCCCATCCTCACTCTGGTGCAAGTCCTATTGAACTCAGGTAACTGAGGTTAGGAAAGCAGCCTTCGGACTCATCCAAACTTGTGCTCGCCCCATGTTTTATTCCACTCGCCTCGCCACTTTCATCCAGGAAAACACACTGTTTACCACTGAATTGGAACAAACACCAATTGAGTTTTCTGTGGATTTATGTTTGTTCCGATTCAGCGGTAAACAGCAGGTTTTCGTGGGGAGAGCGGTGGAGCAAACAAAAATCCTCTCAGACCCATGCCTAGGAAGCATGGGGTAAGCAAAAGTGTCTTAGTTCTCTTACCAAAACCGAGCATCATCGTTCCAAAAGAAGCCCGCATCTCTGGTAAAATGGCACGCATACCATTTTGCTTGCTTGAGAGAACCACACAGCTGCAGGGAGAACAAGCAGAAAGCAGCTCTTTTGCTCTCGTGTTTAATGACGCTGTGTTAAAATGGAGTTCCTGCTGTAGTCATCACTAAGTCCTGGAATAATAGATAACAGAAAATAGGCCTTGTGTGCCCAGAATATGTTCACTGGGCTTTAGGGCAGTCATAACAGCTTCATTAGGAAGGCAACCTACAAGCCCAGAACCTTTGGAAGGTATGTTATTAGGTGCCAAAAACTCTTCCATGGCATAGCGCAGGGCCACCAATTCTTTTAACCCAGCAATCTGAGCTTGTTCACTTCAACAGGCAATGAAGTCTGTGGCATGTTTATCAGTAACCAGCTTTGACTCTGCATAAATTGCCCCTGAGAACATGTGTCATTGAAAGAGCCAGCAAAATGCTGACAAGGATTCTCAGGCTAACAGCTAGAGACGCAGAAGTGACAGTTGCATCATACTGCTCCTTCTGACACGTGGAGCTATTTTTCGTTTGCCTGCTTTGTTTAGGGGTTTCTGCTTTCTTCAGCAGTTAGAGAAAATTGCTGGTGCGCATCTGTTTGCAGGGGTGGGGGAGAGTCCATCCCACAGACAGAAATGAGATTTAATTTTGGATTCAAATGGGGAAGTTTATGGCGGGATGCATGAGGCTGATAATGGCAATAAGACCAGGATTTTAGGTTCCTGACAGGAATTGTTCTGGGAACTTCAAACTAAGGTTTATTCAGCCTGCATTTTTAAGCCTAATTTACACCTCTGCAGATCCAAATGCCCTTTGGATTTTGCCCTTCTCTGAATTTTGTTCTCGGCTCAAAAAGTGTACTAACATACATTTTAAATGTGGGCTTTAGAATAAAATGTGTTTAGAAAAGTGTACATTAAAAAAAGACACATATCCCTTCATACTGAAACCAGGCAGATGTGCCTTCACTGTATTCTTTTTGGCACGTGCTAAAAAGACTTTTGTTCAGGCAAGCCTACCCAGATATGTAGAATGTTGATGTGTGTTTTAATCTGCTTCTAGTTTATCATTGACTTATTTTTTTTAAAAAAAAATTTTTTAAATAGTTGCTTTAAATGTTTTTTCTGATAATTTTATTTTTATTCTTTTTGTAAACTGCTTTGAGGGGTTTTTTACAATCAAACCTTGTACAAATTTTGTAAATAAATAACATACATATTTTGTTGATAAAATAGCATTTAAATACTAATATGTGTATTTATTAATTTTAGCCACACATTAATGTAGAACTGGAATGGAATTGTGAATGAATTAAAAATGAAGTGAATCAGAAACAGACTGGCATGTCCAACCCTTATTCCAAACAGGCAAGGGGAAAAACGTTTGGGTCAGGAGCATAAATTTTAAAACAGAGATTTCAAAACGTTAAACTGCGGCCCTTCAGATGTTGCTGGACTCCCAGCTCCCCTCAGCCATGAGGCAACACACGCAGTGGTTAGGGATGATGGGTGTTGTAGTCTGTTTCTGTTTTATCTCCCATGGCTCAGTGGCAGAGGGCCTTCTTGGTAGTGGCCCCCACCCTGTGGAACACCCTCCCATCAGATGTCAAGGAAATAAACAACTGCCTGACTTTTAGAAGACATCTGAAGGCAGCCCTGTTTAGGGAAGCTTTTAATGTTTGAAGTTTTATTGTGTTTTTAATATTCTATTGGGAGCCTCCCAGAGTGGCTGGGGAAACCCAGCCAGATGGGCAGGGTATAAATAATACATTAGTAAGAATCCGTGAACAGGGGAAAGAGACGGCGGATGAAGATTGGAAGAAATTTAAAATTTATCTCAAGAAATATTACAAAATTAATGAATGCTAAAATGTTGAGGTTTTTAGTAAGAAAAGGAGATTACAGCGACAAAAGATTAAGTAAAAGAAAAGAACAAATAAGGGACAAATTTGACAAAATTAAGTTTAGGATTTGCTGAAACAATTTTGGAAATTGGGATGTAGAAAGGGGAGGTTTGGGGGAGTCAGAGAAGTAAGGTTTATGAAAAAAGGAGATGAAATTATACATGTTTGTTTGTTTCTTTATTTGTTTGTATTGTTTATAAAAATTTTGTAAAATCAATAAAAAAATAATTTTAAATAAATAAATAAATAATACATTAGTAGTAGTAGTAGTAGTAGTAGTATTTTAAGGTTGGACTTGGCCCATTTTTATGAGAAATCATTCTGACCAGGATTAAGCAACAACTTAAGTGGGTATATGACAGCCACCTCCAGGTGACAGAAGAGCTGTCACATGGAAGGTGGAGCAAGCATGATTTCTGCTGCTCAGTCATTTCCCCTGCTGTTTCCATCTTCTGTTTTCATTTGCACCACAACTAGAGATGGGAATCTGAAAACTAGTCAACAGAGGATACTCTTGTTTACCTACATGAATTCCCATTATAGCAATACAGCTAGGAAGAAGTGAAGTGTTTCTTCAATCAAATCTTTGCCTATGTGCACCATCACCTGGCATTGCCTCTGTGATTAGACTGCAGTAATGAAGGGAATACATGCTAACAAGATTCAGGGGCAACAAGGCAGGAGGCGATTGGGAAAGCAGGAGAAGAGTTGAGGCAGTGCAGCTTAAAACATTTTTATTTCTCTAATGTACAGTGTTTCCATTGCAAGATATCGTAAAAATGTAGTTCTGGGGCAAGGAACATTTAAACCCAAACATTTAGCTTCCAGGAGGCACATGCTAGAGGAACAGCAACTGTGAATTTTACCTTTTGTACAGTAGGACAGCTTTTGCAAGCACTTCCACACCCTTCTCCATTCCTGCCAGCGAGAGGCTTTGTCACATTCCAGCCAGGCAAAAATATTAAGGAAGGCTGTGAAGCAGGGCTGGCAGGGTGTGTGACCTGGGTAGAAAGGGAGTACCTGGAGCAAAGAGTCATGGCCTGGAGACAGTCCCATGCGGCCAGATAGAGAGGCTTGGAGGGGAGGGCCTTGGGTTCCCCACTGTGGCGCATGATAATTTTTGCTCTTGGGTTATCCAGATAAGAAATGTACCTGATAATCATCTAAATTATTATTTGAAAAGCTGCTTTGCCCTGCTCCCTCTTTTCCTCCACTTTTCACATGCAAATATCTCAACAACAAAACTTTTTAAAAGATAAAAGGAGGCATGTCCTTGTTAAGCCTTAAGAGGCAGCAAAATCTCCTTCATGTTGTGATGGCATTATCATCAAGCTTTGATCCAGTACTTGAAGAACTATTGATGTTCCATAATTGACAAGTGGCAGTGAACAGTTGGGTGTACTTTTCATTTTAAGGATTGCCATTTTATCAGAATGAAAAATCCTTGGAAGTAGACAAAACCATGCTACCCCAAGCAAACACAAAGGCACTCTTCATTTTGCATTCGGTGCTGATAGGATCCCTTCCTGCAGATTTTACTATAGTTTCTGGTGATGCTATGGTCAACAGTAAAGGATGGTGTAGTCTAAAAGATGGTGTAGTCTAAGCAACATATGGAGAGTCAGAGTCCTCATCCCTGTAGCAGACAAGTTTTTCCCTAAGCATTGAAGAAACAATTTCACCAGGTATACTGCAGGAGCAATAGAAATGTTGGAACAGCAAGAATAGCCATGGTGGTAGCTCTAAGTAACTTTAAGGGCAGTGAAGCCTGCATGGATTTCAATATCATCTTCAGAAGTCCTACTTTTTTGGCCCATCATTACCATCTGGTAACCCAAGGGAGTTATGACTGGATAGCTCAGTTGGTTAGAGTGTGGCGCTGATAATGCCAAGGTTGCAGGTTCGATCCCTGCATGGGGCTGCTGCATTGCAGGGGGCTGGACTAGAAGATTGTCAGGGTCCCTTACAACTCTACCAATTCTATGATTCTATGAATGCCTTCTCTCCGTATTGGCCTATAAGAGGTCCTTGACTGTTTTTAAAATGTCAGTTTGCCTTTGGTCAATGTAGTGCTTTCAAGTTAATTTTTGTTAACCAGGGTGTATGTGTGTGAGAGAGATCATTGGGTGAATTTTTTAATGTGATTTTATGAAAATTGTGTGAACCACACTGAGCGTGCTATGCCTTAAAGGCAGCTTTAAAATGGTGTCAAACAGAACCTCCACATATATATGCAGTATACCTCTGAGTATCATACTTTGGGGAGGTTGTACTTCCACAGACAATTAAGTCAATTAAGTTTAATTAAGTCAATTAAGTCAATTAGGTCAATTAAGTTTTTAGTTGACAGTTTCCAAGCATTTTGGCTAGATATGGTTATCCTTTGGAACTTTTAAACCTGATGTCAGCATAAGATTTATACCCTTTCCTTTGATTCTCCCCCCTCCAATATTTTCCTCCTAAAAACCCTGTGATGTCAGTTAGGCTGACAGCTAATGATGAGCCCAGGGTCACCCAGTCCAATACTTTAACCACTACACCACATTGGTTTCCAGAATCGAAATGATGAAATAAAACACAGTCAAAGAAGACACCATCCCATCTTATGTTATTATGGTATATTCCTATTCCCCTAGTCTCTGAAGTGCAGAGGAAAGGACTCCTTATGGCTTTTGATCAAGACTGATTCCCCCCCCCCCTTTACTCCAGCGTGAATGTCAACCTCATCATTAATAGCTCACAACCAAGCAGTGGATGCTCTAACGAGCTACTAAATGGCTCAAATGATGATGTGTTCAGAAGACATTTGTTATAAATGTTTGCTATTTTTAAATTGTTCACTAATGGCTGCAATGAATTATCTTTCCTCTTTCAGAACCATGACCTGTCCAGAGATAGATTTACAAAATCAAGGCATGCAGTGTACTTTGGGTCCTTATACTACACTGACCTAGAAGTTCCTCTGGATTTTTAGATTTAAAAACAGGAGCACTTACATACTCCAGCAGATACCCAAGTTCCAGTCTCATAGTATTTCGTATTTATCATGCATGCTATATTTCATATTCTTAGGGATCACATGCACATAAAGCTGAGCTTGGAATAAACTTGTTTGTTTTAACCAAGTTCGCTGAATTTGTTCAAAAAGCTCTGAACTACAATTGAAAGTACCTCCCATAATTGTTGGGTGAGCTGAATATGAATTAAGCTCATTTTATGGGAGAACTTTGAATTATTTCTAGATGATCTTCACATTCATTCTCTGACATGTTTTCAATGTTTAAGACTCATCCATGCACCTTTAAACTTAAAGATAATAATTGTTGGAAGTAAATTAACATTATGCTGTGTGTGTTAATCTTTTCTTACTTAAGAATATTTTATATATTTGTAACATTCTGGATGCTGATTTTTGCTGTTGTTGCCTAGGGTCGTTTGGATGAATTTGAATTGAACTGTGAACCAAACTAGAACATTTTGTAAAGGGCTGAATGTGAATTGGAGTTAGTTTCTTTTTGGACATGTTGAACTTGGTGTAGCTTTGGATAATCTGTTAGGATGTTTACCCTTCATCAAAGAGAGACAGAGGCTCATGCAGTTGGAAGGTGCAGATTTTGGGGGGAGATAGAAAACTGGAGTTGAATGCAGGATGTTCTTTAAAACCTCCCTGGCTATTAGCAGTAAGAGGACTAGGGTTTTTTGTTTGTTTGTTTTAAATGCCTTCATTTCTCCCTATAGATATTGACTAAGCTGCTGAGGTTTTGTGGGGTGTTTATTTAAAAACAAAAACAAAAAACTCTGCACACATAGTAGTCTTCTGGACAGATGTTGGTGGAAAGGGGATTGGAGATGGGAGGCAGTTTATCCTGAGCTGCTGGATCTGTCCGTGTGGTAAACCACCAAGCTGCAATGGCAGCATCTTGGCGAACTACATTCAACTTGACCTCACATACCCAGCTTGGCTACTGGAACCTCCTGGAACAGGAAGGAGTATAAAGGGCTTCCTGTTGCTTGAGCAGCACTGTCCTCTTGCGTTGCAGTCTGTTGCTATATCCATGGTTATTCTGTGGCCCTTACTTATTAAATTTAATTAGTTAAATTTTGTTCTTTAACTCTGCCTCCTAGTTTGTCTTTTGGTCCCATCATGGCTTGTTACATGGCTTCTAATTTGCAGCTCCTGCTTCATCTGATATTGCTGCTCCCCGTGGCCAAGCCCTGTTGGACTGAGTGAGCAAACAGTGTTGTGTGAATTGGGAAAGGACATGGAGAAGGTACTAAACAATAGACACAGGATTATACATGATTCAGACTTTTATTGCTGCAAGGTTTGGAATATATTGCTCTCTATCTTGATGAAATCTAAATGCTGGCCAGTGGCATCAGACTAATGCATTATACAAAACAAACAAAACCTCTCTCTCTGTTTATTCTGAGATGTGATGGCTGATTTTAGTTCTAATTGCATGAGTTAGAGCTGCATCCTCTAACTGGCTAGGATAGGTATTGACACTAGTTTTTGTGGATGCAGGCAACAATGCTGAATCTATCAATTTGTTGTTCTCCCACCCCCTCCCTTTTGCTTAAAAGGTAAAGGGACCCCTGACCATTAGGTCCAGCCGCGGACGACTCTGGGGTTGCAGAGTTCATCTCGCTTTATTGGCCGAGGGAGCCGGCGTACAGCTTCCGGGTCATGTGGCCAGCATGACTAAGCCGCTTCTGGCGAGCCAGAGCAGTGCACAGAAATGCCGTTTACCTTCCCGCCAGAGCGGTACCTATTTATCTACTTGCATTTTGATGTGCTTTCGAACTGCTAGGTTGGCAGGAGCAGGGACTGAGCAACAGGAGCTCACCCCGTCACAGGGATTCGAACTGCCGACCTTCTGATCGGCAAGTCCTAGGCTCTGTGGTTTAACCCACAGCGCCACCCGTGTCCCTCCCTTTTGCTTAAGCTTAAGTTAAATGAGCGATAGGGATTGCAAGATAAGAGCAGACTTCTGTTTTTGTGACTCTTCTGGTGTGTGAACTTCAACAGACCCAAAAGTCTGTTGTTCCTTCTAGCAATGAGTGGAAGATTTATTTAAGGCTGAGATCCAGTGGTTCCTGGGAGGGTGCTTCAGGGGCTCATAGGACTGTGGAGAGGGTGGCCCAATCATGGGAGTCCTCCCTGCACCAGTAGTAGAAAGATGTGTGGCTGTTTGACCTCTGTTGGCAGTGCTCAGACAGTGTGGAGGTCAAAAGGGGGATGAATTGAGGGAGGCCTTTGATCTGCTGGATCCAAAGCTCCCCTACCTCCTAGAGTACCCTGGGAACAGGGAGAAAAAAACCCTTGGGCTGCCCCAGCTGACTGGGGAACAGCTGAGAATGGCAAAAGAGAGCTGGACTGGGGGGTGGGGTTGAGCCGTATCTGGAGTCCCCCTCTGATTGACTGATCAGTGGAAGGTTATGTTGCAAACCCTGTAAGATTAGGCAGTGGGCCAGAAACAGCCCAGGGAGTGCCAAATGGCGGGAGGCATGTTTCTTGGAGACTATGCATACTGACCAGAGAATGTGCATATCACTCAGAGAATGCAACAAAACAAAACAGCTGAGATACGCACATTCTTCAAAGTCTTTTGGGGTGTATGCATAATAACCGGAGAATGTACAAAACTCAGTCAGTTGAAGTATATTGACCAGGAAATGTGTACATTGTTCCCTCTTTATGGAAAGATTATGAGACTGGTGAATGTGCACAATAGCAGGCTGTTACACACACTAAACCTTAACATATATATTGGGAGCAATGGGATTGGGAATTTTTTTTTTAGTCCCCAAAGAGAGAGCAGAAAGGACAATATGTACATACATACATACACAGCGGACTTCCAGACTCTCACTGTATTCAAGTTGGATTCAATCATTGGCAAATTCCAGTTGCACAGGTGTGGTTATTTGGCAACAAACCTCCTCCCACAAAATATCGGATTGTTGTTGTTGTTTTGCTTTAAGTGATGGGGAAATTCACTGGATAACGGTGTGGGATAACACTTGTTTTGATGCAACATCATCTACCTTCCCTGCGAACAAATCAGAGTGAATGCTCAATAAATCAGGACTCTCCCACTTTCTGACAAGCCTGGTGATTTGACTACTGGTATGCTTGCCCTGCCCAGTCAGATTACACCCAGTGCATTTTTGCTGGGGGTCCTCAAGGGTATGCAGCACCTTGTTTATCTAGAAGAAAAGCACTGATTACACCCCCATTAAATTTGTAAAACCTACCACTATCTCAGAAAAAAATATATTTTGGATTGCACTTCCTTTAATTCCAGAAAAACACCTCTGTTGGAGAATTTGGCAATAATGTAAATTTAGTTTGGTATTTTTTTCTTGGTCCATAACAATGAGAAACCTGGATAAACTATCTTGGGAATTTTTTCCTCTCATATGCTTTGAAAATATCATTAACACAAAGGGTCTTTTTAAAAATAATAATAATAATAAATGATAAATTGTATAGCTTTTTTCCCCAAGGGAAAAAAATGCCCAGGCAAATCTGTCAAATGATCTAATCTTGTGCATTATCTGTGAACAATTGACCTTCATGTATTTCAACCTCAGTGCAAAGATCAGGACATTGTTCAAGAGTAGGGCCATTACAAAGCAGCGCTGTACAACTGAGCATACAGAAGGTTTCAAGTGCCTAACCCTGACATCTCCAGTTAGAAGAATTAGATAAGTGGTGATGGGAAAGGCTCCTGTCTGCTAGACACCCCAGAGAGCTGTTGCTCAATGATCAAATAGTCTGACTCAGCTCATTTAGAAGTAGATACACTGAAAGGTGTACAATGAAGAAGCCAGATGCACCTCCATCAGGAGGGAATTCCACCACTTAGCAGATGCCACAGACAATGTCCTTTCCTGGGCTACCACCACCAACCCAATTTCTGAGGGAGTTGGAACTACTAAGAGGGCCTCCTGTGCTGATCTTAGCACCCGAGAGGTTCTGTAGGGAATGAGGTGATTTTTCAGATATTTGGGGAAGGAGTTGTTCAGGGCTTTAAAGACTAATGTGAGTACTTGAAGTGGGCCTGTAAATGAACTGGCAACCACTGCAACTGTTTTAAAACATATTAAATGGAATCTAAATGGAACCCCAGCTAGTGATTTGGCTGTTGTATTTTGGACCAATTGAAGTTTCCAAGTCATTGTCAGGGACAGGCCCAAGTAGAGCACATTGCAGTAACTCGTTCTGGAAATTACCAGAGCATGGAGTCCAATGGTCAAGTAACCCCTGTCCAAAATGGGTTATGGTTGGAGAACCAGCCAGAGTTGAAAAAAGGATCTCATAGCCACCTAAGCCCCAATGACTGTTGAATTCAGGAGATTCCCCCCAAGCTGCAAATGTGCTCCTGCTAGAAGACTGTATCCCCCTTCTCATTAAATAAAGGTTAAATTTTCTATATCCCAGGCATGGGGAGGGGGGAAAGCTCTGAACTTCCAGATATTGATGGATCACAACTCATGATGGCTGGGGACAATAGGAGCTGGAATCCAACAACATCTGGAGAGTCACAAGCTCTCCATCGCTGCTGAACACTAAGAAACCTACCAGGTTCTGCATCTGGTCTTCTGCCATTTGCATTGGCTCTGCTGCTACTTCTGGATTTGGTAGGCATCTTGGGAATGCTGCTAACAGTGAGAGCCTTTCATATCCAGAATTTTTTTGTCTGTGTCCAAGGTAGAGTAACGAAGGACCTTGTTTATACAGTAAAACAATGTTTTTTCATTATTGCAAAATGCCTTTGATCTCAGCTGGTCCCTTGGTACAAGGAAGCACTCTACACAATGTACAAGGATAGCTTTATATCAAAATGAAATGCAGCCAGCTCTGTGCTGATAGGTGATGAGTTTAGTGGAGCATAGCTAAATACGACCCAGACAATGAAGTGCACAGTGCAAAATGTCTACAGTACTTGGAGGTGGTGAGAGAATTAAAGAAAAGGGTCTGAGCTGAAATTTGGGGAAGAATGTTAACACTCTGATCCAGTTTTTATTTTTTTAGAAGGGACTCCTCTTTCTACTGGAAATTCAGGTAGTGCAGCTTTCTCAAGCACGGAAATGCAATGTATTAGGAGAGACTTGTCCAAAATACTGTCAAAAATTCATAAGTTCTTTTTAGTTTAAATTGCAAATAGCTGCAGAAATTTAGAGATTGCAAAAAATGAGAAAAGGAGAGAACCAAATCTGACAGATTGGGAAATTCCTACTCTGATCCTGGCCCCAACCACAGGGTCAGTATCATCGTCGTCATCATTTGTTAATTAAAAATTGCCATCCCACCTAATTACCTCCACTACTATGTGCTTCCAGCTATCATTCCAGACCGCATAAACATGTGGGTCAAAAAGGAAAAAGGAAACCAGCAGCAAAAGATGGCAATTCAGTCAGGAGAGAAGCTGAACTGATGAAAAGGGGAAGGAAGCAGTTAAGGGTTTTGCTGCTGCAAGGAGGGAGTGTGGCTGGATGGGATGTAGTTCAGACAGAGAAAGAAATATGAAGAGACAGAACTGGGCTTCAGTCCTGATCAAGGTCCTCTTGGGTGCCACTGTGCTATAAATGTTTAATGCTAATAACAGAAAGAGGGAATAGAGAGGAGGAATTGGAAGGCAGAGAAATGGCAGCTAGCAACCCACATGCCTGCTCATGTGTTTAATATCATAGGGGGAAATCTCAAAACGCTCACTCTTGGCGCATCACCTCCCATAGATGCTCTATTCCTATTGCAGAGCATAATGAGAAACGCGTTCCAAAACGAGCTTCCTGTTTTGCGCCTAGATGCATATTCTAGAGTAAATGGCACAATGGCTGGCACCGGTGCCTATGGTGGAACTCAGGGGCATGTTTGGGAACCCATTGAGGATATTAGCTCATCTTAGCTGCAGGGATTTGGAACTGGTGACTCTCCAGATGGTGTGGGGCTCAGTTTCCCCCAATCCCTGACCATTGGCCTTGCCTCTGAGGCTGATGCGAATTGGAGTTCAACAACAACTGCAGGGCCACAGTTCCTCACCCCTGTCTTACGGGAGTTGGGTGTTTTTCTTCCTTTGAAAGTCTATGGACACTTATTCCCCATCAGAAACCCCTAGGTCTGCCATGACTTTTTTTTGGTGGCTAGCGGCTCTGTCAATTGTGGTTTTGTTTGCTGTCAAGCACTCAAAAATGGCTCCTCTAGGGAGGAAAAATGTGTCTGATTGAGGAAGGCTCAGAGACAGCTGGCACAGCCATATGGGTTTGGGGATCATTAGCTAATAGCTATGAAAATATCACAAAACTATCACTTTATGAGAGCTTTACAAATAGTAAAAAATAATAATCAAAAATCACCTCAGCGACCTTTGCTTTCTTTGATAGTTTAAGGTGCTCACCTCTTACAACACACAATCCAGAAAAAAAGGTATTCCAATCTTGATATTAATGCTGAGATAAAATATAAGTTTCCCTTATGACAGGTGGTGTGTGTTTGCAAAGCAGTTTTGTGTATTTGCAAGGACCAGGAGGGTGCAATATGTCTCTGTGTGCTCTGTGCATAATTAGATACACCCTGGCACCTCATGCAGGGATTCCCATCACAAAGGAACAGACCACCCAATTCCAAGGATGAGTTAAGCTCCAAGGGATGCTCTGGAGCTTCTAGGGTCCAGGAGGTAAAGGTAATTTTTAGCAAAGCAGCCACCAAAGAAGGCAGAGTTCAAGGTGCAGCAAGGTCTCAACAAGCCTAGGCCAAGCACAGAGAATCAAACTAGGCCCAAAAAGTGACCCAGAAGTTAGGATAGAGAGCAGCCCACAGTCAATAGTACTCAAGCAATGTACAATACAGCAAGGAGCCAGATATCTATGTTGCATTCTGCAACTAAGAAGCCACGGGAGACCGTGGCTTCTTAGACCATACCCTAATGATGATGATGATGATGATGATGATGTATAAACACAGACAACTGAGAAACACTGGCCTGCAAGCACTCCAATTGGAGAATAGCCTTTACCAAAGGTGTCATGGGCTTTGAAATAAAAAAAATAATTCTCCAGTAGCATCTTACAGACCAACTAAGTTTGTTCTGGGTATAAGCTTTTGTGTGCATGTACACTTCTTCAGATACACTGAAACAGAAGTCACCAGACCCTAATATATAGTGGGAGGATGGGCTTTGAAGACACTCAAACTCAAGACAAAAGGGAGAAATGTGCTAAGAGGAAGGTACGTTTGGCAAACCCTTGCCATGATAAACTCCCACCCGGAAAGCTATGTCCCCACTGTGGAGGGACGGGTGAATCCAGAATTGGCCTCCACTCTCACTTACGGACTCACTGTTAAGACTGTGTCATGGAAGACAATCTTACTCGACTACGAGTGACGCTGAAGAAGAAGAAGACCCCAACCTCAAGCCCAGTAGGAGTTGCAAGGATTACTTACTCACATGCATAGGTCCCTTACTTGCAAGCCACTAGGGAGATAGGAGAAATCTGGTTCAGTTTAAATTTAAAGGCAAACCTACCCAATCTGCATTATCCAAAACAATGTTAGAATCAAAACATAACCGTTCTTCAAAATTAACAGTCCACTTCTGCAGCCAAATAATGTGCACAGAAATTCATATGCAATGTGCATTAAAAATGCATAAATTATGAACCATTATGAAAATATCCAAAAATCTTTTTTTAGGTAACATTGAGTCAAAAAAATGTGTCTATTACACAAAGCTGCATATAAAAATGTGTACATTAGAATAAATTTGCACTGAAATGCTGATGAATTTTTATGAAGACTTTAAATTATAAAAGAGACCCCAGAAACTGATGTGGAAATGTAGAGAACTAAAGTTAAGTTTGGAAAAATGAGAAACAGAAACTGAAATTTACAGATTTCCTCATCCCTAACTCACACGCAGCTACATAAGAGAGCGAGAAAGAGAAATGTTTGAATGCTTTTACATCATGAAATGGGTTTGGTTGTTGTAAAACTCCACAGTTTTGGAAAGTTCACGCACATATACAATTTAACTGGGAGATGGGGTAAACTCGACTTCTTATGTTCTGTTCCGCTGTAATTTAGCAGAATGGAGAGAGTGTTTGGATACATGCATTTATCAGCTCTGATGAAGCCAGAGACACAGGGAATGGCAACTTATGTATCTGATGGTTTTGTTTATGGAATATACTGATTAATCTAAGCAGGCCATTCAGGAAGAAATCCGAAATTGCTAGCTCTGAGTTAGACTCCAGTGCCCATTGACTCAGCCGCTAATGACAGGCTGAAGAGGTATGTGGGATGGGAAGAATGTGCTAGTATAAATCCTGTCAATATTTAATAGAGTAATTATATTAGAGATGAAATTAAAGCACGGTGGTATAAATGTCAAGAGCTTGTATCCCAGAAAGGACATGCTGAAGAGCATGGTGGAAAGTAAGGACGTATAATTCAGAGAACCACAGCAGGCAGCGAAGGCTGGGTCACTGAGCAAATTAGGCACTTCTGCATTAACACTAGCCTGCCCTCAGTGAACTCCATCTGCCGGCCTTCTTACCTACATCCAGACCAGCAGGTGGCACTATCTGTCATCCTCCTCCTCCTCCTCTACCTCCTTATTCTCCATGTTGCCCTTCAAGAACTTAGCAGGGAGAGTGATGTAGTCAAAAGAAGCATTGGTATCCTCTGCCTGTCATTTGCTCTGCCTCCACCGACTGTTGGGCTCTCTGACACCTGCCTTACCACAGTCCCAATGCAAGCAGGTGCTTTGAGTGTTTTGTTTTTAATAGGAATTAAGCAGTAGCATTGTAAAATAAATAAATACAAGGATGTTTACTTTGGCTACATCTACATTCTGGTCTGAGCATTGACAAACTCCAGCTATTCCCTCCTCTCCCCCAAACCCTGAGTTGGAGAAGTGTCAAGTACCTTGAATAGAGGCAGGTGCATGTGTGCGCACACGCACATAGAGAGAGGCACAGCAAGAATACCCAACAACCTCCTTCAGCAATGTGTTGCCCATACTGAGGAAGTGATGTAGATCTTACATGCAGTGGCATAGGATTTGCTGTCTAAGGTCACCTGATTCTCAAAAAGGATTTCAGTCAGTGGAGTTATTATCCCAGTTCAAACTACATCTTCACTAGCAATCCCACTAGTGCAAGGAAAGGATGTATGACCTGCAGATATCTAATCGGAGTGCAGTAGAGCTTGGTAATTCTTTTTTTACTAGTTTTTACTGTCTCTGGGTCTTGACCCTATAGGCCAGAGGTGGGGAACCCTTGGGCCCTCCAGAAGTTGCTGGACTACAGCTCTCATCATCTTTGACCACTGGCCATGCTGACTGAGGCTAATGGAACTTGGAGTCCAACAACCCTTACAAATGTCAGAACCCACTCCAGAATGTAAGAGGATGGTCTAGGATGGTCTAGCTGCACCATAATAGGAAAGCTTGGAAGCTCATTCCTACTGATTAGAAATCCAGAAAATCAGGATTCCAGCAAGTGGATGACACAGATGATGGCTTTTTCCACTCCTGAATTCAGCTCAGGCGTCCTCAGGCACCTACTAAACAAATTATGGAAACTGGTACTTCTACTCTCAAACTCCCAATGTGTGTCTCTTCTCAGAAGTTGACTGAGCATGCCTCCTGAATCCATTCCTGGATTATTGTTTTTCTGGAGGGCTTCTTATGGTAGCCTTGCTCCCACTTACATGATGCTTTCTGGTAGCGAGAGCTTGTTAGTTTGCAAGCCTGGGTTGAGCGTCAAGAAGGTGTGTGCAAGACAAAATGGTAAGGATGGGGAATTTTTTAAAGCCCAAGGGCCACACTGCCTTACAGGCAACCTTCTGGGGGCCACATGCTGCTGGTGAATAAGGACCAGAGGAAAAAGTGGGCAGAACAATGGATGTGATTCTTACTTTTCTACAGTAGCTACATGATATAGCCAGCCACAGAGTGCCAGAAGCTTTGGGGAAATGCTAATTATGTCCATTCTACTACTAATCTGCCTCCATTTTAAAAATAAATACTTGAGCTAAAACTTATTTTCCTCTTTTTGTCCTTGTAATACATCTCAAATTAGGCCAAACAATAGTTCATATATTTTACCAAGCTTTTCACAGAGAACGTTGCAGACGTGGTGAAGGGTAGCACGGTTTGTAAGCCTTGTGAGATTGTTCCATTCTTGACTGGGCGGTTCATTTGAGTTCCTGTTTTTATCAACCCGTAAAAAGGCTCTTAATAGAACACTGTGCTTCTAAAATTGTACAAAACCAATTTGTAACAATCAATGCAGATTGAGTTCAGCTGAAGTAAACAGATTTATTTTTAGAGCTTCCTCACTGTAAGAACTAATAGTTCTGTAAGAATATCAGTGCAATTATGCATACTCTGTGTAAATAAAGTAAGACGGTTACAGAAATAGGTCCAAGAAGATAACACTTTGTTTATAAGTAATCCAGCAATATCTGGGTAATAGAGGAGCACTTTATTTTGATATGTTTAAGTAGCTCTTTCTTCTGGGTGAAGCTATTGTACAGACCGGAATTGCTTCAACACCCATCCACTTTCCCCAGTGAATCTTGAAAATCAGCAGCAGCTCTTCCGTTAAAACAAGAATGGAGGAACTTTGGCTCTCCAGATGTTGCTCAACTGCAAGTCCCATCATCCTCTGGCCATTTGTCATGCTGGCTGGGACTGCTGGGCATCATAACTCAGTGACATTTGGAGGACCAAATGTTTCTTATTCTTACATTTATAGGGTGAAAGATGGGGGACGCCTCCCTTACCACCCTGCTAATCAAAGGTGGTGGTAGGGAACAATGAAAGACATCTCAAGTTAGCAGTTAGGCAGGGCAGAAGACGGCATATAGTGCAGTCTGGTACCTCCCTCAGTCTGGTACCATCCAGATATTTTGGGCTTCAATATAATCTCTGGCCATGCTGGCTGGAGCTGTTGGGAGTTGTTGTAAAGCAGCAACAAAAAACATCTGGAGGGGAGTGGGTTGGAGAAGTCTGCTACAGTGTAAGTCATGTGACAACCCTGGCTGCCTTATGCCTGCTTAGAGCAAGCAAGTCCCTGCCACCAACCCCTACTAATTGTTGGTATCTCCCACCCAGTCTTGCTAAGGTCATCACAGGAAACTACCTCCAGTGGTTGAGGCCTCTCTAAGGGCCCATCCACTGCTCTTTCATGTGGAGCTGTGTGGGAGGTACTTGTTTCCTGCTGGCAAAGGGCAATGAGGCAACCTGAAGCTTGGACAGCATTTTAGGCTTTTATCTCAACCTGTTGGAGTTCTTGGACCCTGCTTCCCTTCCCTGCATTGCATATCAAAGCAGGGAGATGCACCTCAACTCCTTGTTCTCTGAAGGAAATTTCCTGAGACAATTTTTCTCACTAGGAGTATTCCTATGTTTCTGTTCGTTTGCCTTTGTTGTGTAACTTCATTTGCTAAGTTCTACTTTCATGTGTGATGGTGGAACTAAACCCTTGCTTGCAGCTCCACAATGGTGGCAACAATCAAATGCCTCAACTCTGCTGCTTTCTTTATGGTCCCTGGCTTTTAACTGAGTCAGTCCTACCCTCAAAACTGGAGGTGGCTCACTGAAATTAATGGACCTGTTAGTCATGCTCATTCATTTCAGTGGGTCTACTCTGAGTAAGACTAGTATTGGATACAACCTCATGAAGGCCTCATGATGAGAGCTACTATGCCCATGGCCTGAGGTTATTGCTTCAGATTTCAAGGGCCAAGCACTCATGGGCCTTGGTCCAGATTAAAACTTGTCTATGTGACTAAGATATTCCGTTCTTTCTCCTTTTAGGGAAAGGAGTGGCTTGCTTTTTGATTTTTTAAAAAAATTCTTTCCCCTCCCAATTTCAACATCCAAATGGGCAATGAGAAGCCAAGTTTCCCTGGCATTTCAAAAAACATTGATTCATTTATTTGGAACTTTTTTTTTTGGCAATGGGTGCATATTTATTTCCACTTTTGAATTTACTTCCTATGGTATCAAAATAAAGGTTTGATTTAATTAGATATTTGAAATAATGTATGACTGTGTCTACAAAAACATCTTCAGTAACATTATTAAAGAGATTTGTCTGGCTTCCCTCCAATATGTCTATGTGTTTTATTCGTTTATTTCTTTAATTCCATTTATGAGTCACTTCATATGACACACCCCAAAGAGCACACACGCACACATACACAATGGGTTGTATTCAGTGCTATTTTTCTAGAAAAAGAGGTGCCAGAACACTCCATGAGCACCTCCCTAGTTCTCTTATAGTGGCAATGGCAGCCAACTGAGAGGTGCTGGAACTCAGTTCCAACTGAAAAACAGCAGTGTATTCAACATAGGTCTTAAGTCTAAAGCTGCATTAGCACATTAATTTCACCTTGTGCAGCAGAATACACTCCCCCTTTTCACCCCATAAATTTATTCTGGGGTTCTCCAACCCAGAAGTAGTATCCTTCAGAATATCAGTTGCTGGAGTGGATAAAGCTGTTGTGCATAGGTTCTGTTTTTGGGCTTCATGTAAACATCTGCTTAAAAACCTCCAAGGAAGGAGAGCCCACTATCTTCAAAGGGAGTCCAATTCACTGGCAAACCAGCTCATCTTCAGAAAGTTTTATTCACCAGGCTGGGCATTGCTTTCTTTTTTGGTGAAAACAGAGGCAAAGTAGGTGTTGAACAGTTCTGCCTTCTCTCTGTCACCCAATAGCATTTCTCCATCTTCTCCACACAGAGGACCTACCACTTGCTTGTCTTTCTCTTGCTTCAAACATAGCCGAATAAACCTTTTAAAAAAAATTTAACCTCACTTATAAGCCTGAGTTTTTTCTGAGCTTTGGCCCACCTGACCTTCTCCCTGCAACTTTTGGCTACTTGTATATACTCTTCCTTCATGATTCTCCCTTTCTTCCAATTCTTATACATGCCCTTCTTACATCTCAGCTCATCTGTAAGCTCCTTACGCAGCCACACTGGCTTCCTTTAGATGCCTTCCACTTTTCTTTCTTGTTGGAATTGTCTGACTTGGTGCATTTCATAATTCATGTTTAAGAAACTCCCATCCATCTTGGATTCCCTTCTCATTGAGTATTTCTAGCCATGGGCTCTCATTCAGTAGTTCTTTAAGCATGCCCTTAGTTACCCTTCTGGAAGCACAAATAGGGATTAGGATAATTTATGGTGGAATGCTAAGAGAAGGGTGTGAACTTTTGATTTAGATTATTATAGGGGAATCTCTTTTGCATGTGTGTGTTCATATATACAGTATTGCCAGAATGGCTCACTTAGGACATATCCTACATTCAAGGATTTGCCCTCTAAATAGCTTCCTGCAAGAAAGCTTGACAAGGCAGCCTGGCTAATTATATTCTGACATATTCTCCATTTTTTCCTTTATGAAAGATATGCATTTAGTTTATTGGGGCTTAGGTGGCACTTGAAAACCAGGAGGATTTTATAGCTGCAGCCTCTGCACTGAGGGTTAATCTCTTTCCGCAATCTAGACAGTGTCATTGTTAAGCCAATTTACATGTTAAAAGGGACCTTGTCAGGTTGGAATAAATCACAAGGTAGTGGAGCCCCCTTCTTCACTCCTCTGCAACACTCCCAGATTAGAAATAGTAAATTGGTTTCTATAGTCAAGCACCACTATGAATGCTGGGGACTTAGTTGTTGACATTTCTTTCTTGCCTTGGTGAATTAACCTTGTGAATGACCCGCCTTTAAAGCTTCACTGTGGGGCAGTTTAGTACACTTTTTGCTGCCTATCTTTGCTCTGGCATGGCCTTTGAGGCTGTGGCTTATGATGATTACTGTTTCTTTTTTATAGTTTCTTTTGGGTTTTTTTAGGTTTACAAACAATCACAAAGAGAACAAATTTTAAAAATCCATAAATCCCCTTTGACTTCTCTCCTTCCCATTTGTGGTTCCTTATGTTAACTTTTTCTCCTGCATCTTCTCTGTTAATCCAATTCTATTAAAGTCTTCGATAACAACATAGTCCAACTTTCAGATACAAGTGTCATTCCAATCCTACTAATAATTTCAGTTGTTATTTGTTTTTGTTTCTTGTGCTCCACAATTTGCCCCTCCAAACTCCAAAGCAAGAACTGATATCAGTGTTCAGGGGGAAAGAAGCATATGAGGGAGGGCTGTACCACTTTGGGGTTCAGAAGGGTGGTCCCATAATTGTCTCCTGCATAAAAGGCTTCCTAGCTTCTCCTCTCATGTATTAGCTTAATCTTCAGTGCAGGGAAGCATCCAGACATTGCCACACTTCTGAATTCTAAAATGGTACAGTAGGTCCCAGTAGGAATGCACCATATGCACTTTTTCTGAAACAGTGTTTCAGCTGTGTGTTTCCTCTATGGAATTTAATCCCTGGAACAATCTGGTTCTGGTTTGAGTGGTGTGAGAAGGAAACAATTTAAAATCTGAAACCTCTAAGGCCCATATGCAGGAACAACCAACCGCCTTGATGCACATAAATATTAAGAAAACATATTTCTGTAATTGTTAGCTGAAGGCCTCTGATTTAATTTTTAATGTGGATTTTATAGTGCAGTATATAGGAGGGGAGCCAGCTTGGGCCCCAGGTTATGGGTGCTTGTGACATCATGATGTCACGCATGAGCCCTGGCTTCGGAACCTGACTTTCAGAGCCCCCTACAGTTGGTGCCCCTGCTATATAGGATTTCTGGTTGTAAGCCACACACACAGACAAATATTAATAAATAAAAATATATCACCGGTCTCATCTGCACTATGCACTTAAAGTATTAGAGTGGTATCACTTTAAACAGTTATGGCTTCCCCCAAAGAATCATGGAAAGTATAGTTTTAAACAAACTATAATTCCCAGGATTCTTTGAGAGAAGCCAAAACTGAGAATTTTTAGGAGACATCCTCACAGAGCTACAGTCCCCAGACTTCCCCGAGAAGGAGAATTAACTGATAAACCACTCTACAGCTGAAGAACCCTTAATTACAGTTCCCAGGAATCTCTGGAGGAAGCCATAACTGTTTAGAATGGTATGATACTGCCTTTGACTCGCAGCTGAATGTGTGTATTGGCTCCATTGCAAAGTGTTATGTCTGAGATATAATGTGAGTTGGCATAGAATTTATATCTGTAATGCTGGCATAGCCAATTCTTTTCAGCCTGAGGGCTTTATTCAATGTTGGCCAAACTTCCACAGTGCCAGAAGTACAAGGGCCAAAATGGAAGCTTGTGTGGTCACCCCACACCCACTCTCGTGCGCATGTGCACATACACAGAGAGAACAAATGCACATCTCCGCCACAGACCCCCACATACATTTGCAGATTCATGCAGGAACAGGATGAGCTGAACTTAAGGTTGGAAAATTGAGAAACCGAAACTTGACATATTCATCAAACCCTGCCACCAGAAGGCAGCATTTTCCATTCTGCAATGTATTTGATGCACGCTGCATCGCTTCTTTTGTCCTGCAGCTCATCTTCCACCAAAAAAAAACCCTACATCATTCATCTCACCGTCTGCTGTGGCAGAATTATATAATCTATATAATTAAAAACATTGTCATTATGGTTTTCCACCTCATTAATTTCAATGCAAAGGAAATGCAATTCAAATTGGTGGGGGATATAATCAGTTACATATCATTTGTGCACAAAAACAACAGCAGCAACAATGAATACTGATCATATTTACAGGATTGATTTCCATTCTAGATGTGAGATAAATAACCAAGCGCCAGAAATTTCTACTCCTGTTTCTCTTTCCACCACAGTTCCCAGACTTTCTTGTCCACCACTGGAACAATGCATAATGTGCTTCTCTAGTGAGAACTTTAAGCACAGCCTCAGTCATATAATCAGGGAACAAGGGCCTGTGTTATCTAGAGAGTGTGCATCATTTTTCTGCAATCCCCAAAGGGTACTACTATGAGAGAGAAAGAGACAGACTCATACATCCTCTCTCATTTCACCAGGAGATACAGACATGACAAAAATAAAACCTAATTCAGTTGGTAAACTGATTAACTGTGCCGCATTGATTCTGTTTAGAATAATTATAGGTTTAGTGGAAGGGTTTTCCTTAGCATGTAATTCCACTGACTTCTAGCTGGCTTCCAAGGGGGGGCGGGGGACAGGACTGCAGGGATGCTGATGACGTGAGTAGGCTATTTACTATTCAACACACACAGTGCTCTGGCAAACCCCTTAAAAAAAATCTTCTTCCCTCATTGCCTTTTATTAAATTGCTGTACCTGCTTTGAAGCACATTGGCTCAGCCAGTGAAACTCCCACATTTACATAATGTGCAGCTTGCATCTGCCTGTTAAATATTTTTGTTTGAGTGCTATCCTCTTTTAATCATATTTGCCTGTTATCTATGGGTGTGGGGTGAGCATACAAAGCATATAGGCATGTAAGTTTTTAGGCTCTAAAGCAGCGTTCCCCAGCCTGGTGCCTGCCCTCCAGATGTTGCTGGATTCCAGCTTCCCATCAGCCCCAGAGAGCACAGCCAATGGTCAAGGATGATGGGAGTTGTAGTCCGGCAACTGCTGGAGGGCCACAGGTTCTCCATCTCTGCTTTACAGCCTTCTTTCCCTTTGCACAGGCTATGTTTACCCCCAGAGTGCCTGTAATGGGCCTTTCTTATTGTACTTTGTCATCAAGGCACTTCCAGTTGGAGCTGCAATGATTTTCCCGAGACCTTTTGCACATGCTGGTGCAAACAGAGATAGCATTTAAAGAGGAGTGTTATTTCTGTCTCCTCTCACCACTCCAAGCCAAAACCATATTGCAATGTGTCAAGTGGGTCATTCAACAATAGTCCGTGTGGAATAGGGAGATGAAGAAAATGTAAGCACATCATCATCATCATCATCATTATCAATATTATTATTCCCCAACTCTCGGTGGGTTGCAATATTATAATACAACATTAAAAACAGCTTAAAACAACCTACACTTGCAAAAGTAAGGGGTCTTCTAACAACTCTCAGCTCCCACATTTCTTTTGGGGAAGCCACAACAATTTAAAGTGGTATCATGGTGCTTTAAATGTATGGTGTGGATGTGACCTGATATGTAATTGGAGTGGCATTTTATGTACAGTCGTACCTTGGAAGTTGAACGGAATCCGTTCTGGAAGTCCATTCAACTTCCAAAACATTCGGAAGCCAAAGCGTGGCTTCTGATTTGCTGCAGGAAGCTCCTGCAGCCAATCAGAAGCCTCAGAAGCCCCGTCGGACGTTTGGGTTCCAAAAGAACGTTTTGCAAACCAGAACACTCACTTCCGGGTTTTGATCGTTCGGGAGCTGATTTGTTCGGGAGCCAAGGCATTTGAGATCCAAGGTACGAATGTATTTGGCTTAATTAGCGTTTAGTCTGGGCAGGGGAGAAAATTTAAAACCTGGATGGTTGAAAACCTAAGGCATTTTGGGGTTATTGGCAGTCCTGAGCCACCTTCCACTGCTTTTGGCTTGGAGGATCCTTAGGCTGCCCTTTAGGTTTGGCATTCACACCCCAATGTGAATACTGGACATTGGGGCCACAGTGTGAGCAACATGTTCACATGCCCATAGTTCATGCAGCAGTAGGGGAGAGTTTCCTTCTAATCCTTTGCTGTGTGCGTGCTGTGAGCATGCTCAGGAGATGTGAGAGATCAGATCTCTCCTTATTGGATAACTCTTCTGCCCAGACTACTTTGATCTGGCTAATTGATTTTTTTGCATAGCCTCTAAATTTGTTATGTTTTAATAAATGTAACATGTTTTCACTTTACTTGTTGCATCTCAGTGCTTCTTCTTGGGTGTGGTTGCAAATGCTTCTCCCTCTTTCTTCCTGGCAATTAGAGTAAACAATACACTGGATGGACAAATAACCCTAATTCTCTTTTTATTGAAGTGTATCGTTTATTTGTTTATACCTCTCTTCCTCTACAGCTTGAGGTGGCTTGCTAAGCTAATAAGAACCAATATAACACCAATTAGAAACATAAATGCAAGAAGAAAACAAACAGCGGCAAGTTAAAATAGCTACATAAAAAATATACAGCAAATCAGCACCATGTCCCCAACGGCAGTCTCCAAAATGAAGTTTGAAGGTTGAAGTACAAACTTAAAAGAAGTGATATTCACCAGCTCCCTTGCTCAGGGAAATTTGTTGCATAGATTCTGGAGCTGCAAAAGAAAGGGTTATCATTAAACTAAGCTTTAGTCAGAGTAGACTTATTGACCATAATGGACCAAAGTTACCCTGTTCAGAAATTTCAGCAGGACACACATTGTTCAGACCCATAAAAATATTATTCAAAGTTTTACTTGCAGAACTCTTCAAAAGAAAAGAGAAAAATCAAATGATACATACAAAAATATCCATACAATATCTTGTGCTGTCCAGCACAGGCTCAGAATCTTAGAAATAAAAGATAACTCCAAAAATCCAAACTGTATCACTCCCCCATTCCAGCCTGCCTTAGCCTCTGACAAGCTATTCAGCTTCTTGGAAAACCATATCACATGTTTTTGTTCTCTGTGGCATTCAGAGAAAGACTAGCAGCCACCGCCCTTTCTAGATGGTGAATTTGTATCTCAATACCTTTGTCACCTGATCTAAGGTTACAACACTCATATGTTGGCTAGTAGAAAACAATAAATAGTTAATTATCAACTCAGCAAGAGCCCTGAGGGCTCTTCTTGGCTTTGATATAGCCCTGTGGAAAACCCTCATGTTAAAGCCTTCATTAATACACATAAGCATTTTCCCATTTCAGTGACAAATAAATCAATTATGCTTGACAGCCTTATACCAAGTTAGACCATTAGTCTTCCTAACTCAGTACTGTCCACACTGAGAGGCTGTCAAGGGATCTTTCCCAGTCCTATCTGGAAATGCTGGAACTTCCCCCATGCAAGGCAGCTCCTCTGTCGCTGAGTAAAAGTCCTTCTCCTTTTTGCTATTGGTTGCCAGGGGATCTATTTTTTAAACCTAGTGATGCCAGGGATTGAAGCAGAGGCCATCTGCATGCAATGCAGGAGCTCTGCCATTGAATCATGTCCCCTTCGCCTAAGACACCTGGTGGTCCTACACCCCGTCTGCACACCAGAAGCCAGAGGAACATATGTAGCTGCCTTATACTGAGATGAAAAATTTGTTTGTCTAGTTCTGTGTCACTTAACCCAGGGATGGGGAGGGAGCCCCTGCTGGCATGGAATTATGGGTCCAGCAACATCTGGAGAGCTGCAGATTCCCCACCTCCTGGTCTAATCTGACTGGCAGAGGCTCTTCTGGGTTTGACTCCCTGATCCTTCTAAATAAAGATGCCAGGAAAAGTTTGCGGAACAATTGTTTTGTTATAAGGAGCAATCTCTCCTCATTTTCTATTCATAGGTTGTGTTGAGGCTCTTCTGCTGTACTCCAATCTTAATGTGTATCCTGGTATCTTTATTATATATTAGAACAAGATGTAGCTGCACCACAACTCCCATCATCCTTCTCCCTTGCCATACTGGCTGAGGCTGATGGGAGCTGAACAACATTGGGAGGGCCACAGGTTGTCCAAATCCGCCTTAGAGAAACAGCTACCTAAATATATGTTGTTCACTGTGATAAAAATAACATCTCTCCCTCCTACAGGCCTCTTTTAGATGTATGTCTTACAAAAGAGCTGCAGAATATAGCATGCTTATATTGTATAAATTGTTCACCAAAAATGCCACTTAGATTTTGTCTCAGGATTTTGAACTAGAAACTCTTTAGTCTGTTTGTTTGCTACTGTCAAAGTCCAGAATGCACATGCAGTATTGATTTATTTTTATCCATGTACAGTAAGCATATTTGGAAAGACATTAAGCAAAGTTCAGAGCATCCTAGTTATGTCACATGACTGCTTCACTGATTCATCCAACGTTTCTTGGGGCAATCCTCTCCTATACTACTCCCTTTTCTTAGGAGACCTTTAACAACATCACTGATTTAATAGGAATTCCCTTTTATATGCCTCCTTTCACTACCTGTCTTCCCTCAGCTCTAAGCTTATGTTTCTTTCGGATCATGCAATTTGATAAGGTGTCCTTACAATGTGGGTTTGGGACAGAAAGCCAGAGAACTGGGTATCTTTCTGTTATGAAACACTGGGGTTTGTTTGCTTTTTTGCTCTTGACCAGATAACTTGAACCCCCTGCATTATCTATGCAGCATATGGTTTTTAAATTATTTTTTACCAAAGTGGTACAAAGTGGTGTTTAGCAGGCCCGTCTTACCCATAGAGGCTAGTGGCGTGGGGTGCAAGGGCACCAAGTTCTGGAGGGCGCCAGGCAAGAGTCCGGGGAACACCGAAAAAGCGTGCTGAGTGAGCAAGGGTGCGTTCGCTGCTCCTGCTGAGCATCAGCTCAGATTTTTCTCTTTTAGACTGCAGGCACCAAATTCTGTGGAGCGCCAGAAGGCTAAAAAGAGAAAAAACCCGAGCCAACGCTTGGGAATGGCGCATACACCCTCGCTTGCTCGGCACAGGCCCGCTCGCTCAGTGTGCTGCCTGCCATGGCCACCGCGGCACGAAGCGGCCAGCTGATCCAGGAGGCACCACATCCAGCCTCTGCTGCCTGCCTCCTCCAGTCCTAAAAAAAGGTTGACAACTCTGGGAAAGGGGGGCGCGCAGAGGAATCTTTGCACCATGGCGTCGGATATGCTTAAGACGGCCCTGGTGTTTAGCATATGGTGCCTTTGGTTTCCAGGGAATCTCACAGCATTGGCTCCCATCTACACAAGTCTGCATTGAGCTAATTGTGTATTGATCCACTCCCCATTTGTGGTAGTGCATTAAAAGATGTGTCAGAAGATAATGCATCTGAGAATACATCCCATTGAACTCATTGGAGCCTGCTTGGGCAAAGTACTGAATAGGTCACGTTTCTGTCTGCTACCTTGATTCAAAATGGCGGCCGGCATCCAAACACTGAGGAAGATGTTAGTTGGATTCAACCCTTAGGAAGCTGCCTTATCCCAAATGCAGATGGTTCTTCATCTAGCTCATTATTGACTACACTGACTGGCAGTGGCACTCTCACGTTTCAGACTGGAGACTCTCCCAGACCTACCTGAAGCTGCCTCTGATTGAACCAAGAACCTTCTGCAGGCAAAGTAGATGTTTTACCACTTCTCATGATTCTTCTCATGAATCCTGAATTAAGGGCACTTATTTTCTTTGGAATATCTCCTTAAGAAAGAGAGGTGGGAAAAGTAAAAAATGAAAGATGTAAGCAGATATTTAATTACAAATACTGCAAATCTTAAATTTCTAGCTTTAAAGGGACATCTCTTTTTAGGGCAACCTGTTCTCAGAATCTCCCTTTGACCATTATAAACCAGCTAATTCCTTTTCACAATTTGTAGAGTCGTTCTCAGTTTATCCCCACAGGTACTTTGGTCTGTGGCAGAAGCAATTATATTTGCCTGTTTCTTGACCTCCGGTTTCTACATTTTTGTGAGAAAACCTATGGAGCTAGAAATCATCGGAATAAAATGTTTGTGCCCCTCAGAGGACTGCCTGAAACAACAACTTGTTGGGCCGAACAATCAGTGAGTTTAAAAACCTCTGACAACTATAACCACTTAAAATCAAACAGAAAGAAACAGAAGTTATAGTTCATTTTATTTCATCAAACTTAATGTTTTCACTCTAACAGATGCATAGAGGGTGCTGGGATGTTTATTTTCTATTCTTTGACTCCAAATACTTTTCTGTTTATTTATGTGGCTTTGATTTTATTCCACTGCACTTGAACAGGTAGCAAATATTTGAAAGCAAATCCTGTGCATAATATATAAGATAGCAGCATCTTTCAACAGCTCTGGTGATTGGCTAAGGCTGCAATTCTTTGAATACTTTCTTGGGAGTGAGTTCTATCACACTGAGTGGAAATTAATTCCAAATAAATATGCACAGATCAGGCTGTTTCCTTGCACTGCCTTGCAATTGTGCACCGTACTTCTGTTTAATGCAGGATCATGCCTTCCAATTGCACCTATTTGTGCAAAAGCACAGTTCATCTTGCTTATAAACTGGGCTTCAAAGTTTCACTGCTCTGCACCAAATATTGGTAATTGGGAATATTTAAGCTCCTGGTAGGGAAGTAAGGCCCTCTTAATTTTTCTTCTCTCTTTCCAATCTTAAAATCAGTTCTCTATATTTCTGCAGCAGTCTGATTTATATAAAATCCTCATGAAAATTTCTCAGCATTTTAGTACATTTTTTCTAATAATCACATTTTTGTATGCAGTTTTGACAAACGTAGACACATGCAGTTTCCTCATATATAATATCATGCATTTTTGTGGAAAATATATTCATTTTTCTGTATATGTGCTATTTGTGAACATTGTCCAGTTGGAGAACTGCATCACAAAATTTGGATGGGGCAATTTCAAAGGATGACTGTTTCGCTTCTCATATTGTTTTCAAAAGTACCCATTTTATAGATTCTCCTTTAAATGTTAATGGAATCAAATTTCTCCCCCATCCTTAGCTCTTGGGGGCAAAAAGGTCATCTATATACTGTGCTGTTGATGTGCACGACACTTTCTAGCATTCACAAAACATCTGCTCCTACCCCAATGAATTTACAGTCTGTCTGGAGTCAGCCTGAAATTGTAGGACAAGTCAGTCATCAGCAATGAATAGCAAGCCAAGATAAGGAGGTCAAAACAAGAAGCAGGGTTGGAATCCCAGCCCAGATGGGAAGAACCATTCCAGGACCCAAAGGAGCTTGAGTTCTTCATGGCCACCTCCAGTTCAGTGGTCCACCACTCAGGACAGCCACACACATGGATCCAGCAATTTGGAGAGGGCAGAGCAGATGGGGTGGATGTGTAGGAAAGCAAAATGGACCTTCTGACTATCAAGCAATGGAGGAGCATTGTTGCCTTCACAGGCCCTGGGGCACCTGGTTGGCTACTGTCAGAACAAGATTGTTGACCTTTTGATTTGTCAGGGCTCCTCTTCTGTTCTTTTGGTTTCTCAAAGATGGGGAACCTCAGCCTTGGGGCCTTGATGTAGCCCTCCTGGTCTCTCTATCTGGCCCTTGGATTTCTCTCCAGCCACACACACACTCCTAAGACCACTCCCCTCACTGGCATTGCTTGTAGTGTTTTGGCCTGGCTGGAGTGTGGCCCTGATAATGCCAGCTTTTCCTGAATGAACAGGTGTGTGGGTGTGGATGTAAACTAGCCTATACAGTTAGATTTTACTTTAGTCGCTCCACGCATTTCTGCCTCTGATTCTGACTACCATTAGCATATAGCACCCAGAAGAATTCTGAGAAGGAAACACAGGCCTCAGGCTGAAAAAATGGTTCATGGTTCTCCACTTCTGTTCTCCACTTCATAGCATTCTTTCCCCATGGCCAACAGAGCAAATGAGTACACAGTATTCCAGTTCTATTTACCATACCATAGTGGACCATGGATGCATGTTGGTTCTGATGCTTTGGAGGTGCTTGCAAATCAGGAAGACAAAGCCCTTCTTAATACTTCCATGGAGCCTGCTGTTTATTTAGGTGGCTCTCGCAGGTAATTTAAATTCTATCCAGTGGGTGACATGCTGCAACAGCTTGGAAAAGTCCGCTTGCCTCATTGTGGTTCGGCAGTTGGTCTCAGAGCACCAGTAAAGACTAACAATCAGCCATCGTAGACGGATGCTCTAATTGTGATGTGTATTTTACAAATGACATTACCAAATGCCATGTGTCCTCTTATCGATTGTTAATGACATGTCAAGTAAGCAGATAATCAACTTCTTATATTAAATGTGTGTGTCCAAGCCATCCAGTCTTCAAGCAGTGTGGTACCATAGAGACTTAAGTGTGATGCTTAAGTGTGATGGAATGAATGGGCAAATTTGCATCCAGCAACTCCCCTCCACCCTGGTTTTAGTTGCCTAATAAAACTAGTTCCAACATTTAAAGCTCAGATCAAATTTAAAGTGAAATGGAAACCTCATTTGCTTGTTCTTGTTTGGAGATGCTGTGATATGACTGAGAGTATTTCAGTGATGGTAATATACATGAAGATCTGGCCATAACAATGAGCGGTGGCCGCATGGGTGGGTAATATGGCTGGTCTTTTGTTTCACTCTGGGAGTTTGTTTGAACTTGGAAGAGGGCATTTTAGCTGAAACCCTGAAGCAAAAATATTTGCGGGGAGTAAGGAGAAAGAGGTCTATTTGGTTCTGGAAAACGAATATTGACTAATGTATGGACTGTTTGCCAGAAAAAGGTAAATAGAGCTATATCTACTTTGAGTGGCACTGTACTGGAAGATTTTGTATGATGACAGTAGCTATTGGCCTTACAAACCTTTTAATAGAGATTGATGAAATCTAGTTTTGTTTGCAGGTGTACCAAAGAGGCTTGCCCAGCTAAACACACATCACAACTTTTGTAGTTAATGCATGTATGGGGGGGGGGGTTATTTTGCCAGCTGCCTTAAAATGGTTTGTTCCTTTAAAAAAGTGAGACTTTTATATCACTAAATATTGAAATGTAACTATTAAGAAACTTCTAAAACCTTGTTTTTAAAACATTGGGAATAAAAATTGGGCATATTCTCTCTCCATCTCTCCCTCACACACACACACACACACACACACACACACACACACACACGAGCTGGATTTTGCACTTTGTTTTAGAAGTAACATGTTCTGCTAGAAAACAAATGGACAACCAATTTCATTGCATGGGATATGTGCAACCTGGTGCAGTCAAAGGGCAACTGAACACATGAACAGACTTTCAAGGCTCTGTACTTATCTGGATGCATAGAAAGTGTGGGGGGGCTCATGCATACTTCCTCCCCTCCATGGTATCATAAGCCCCCAAATATTGACTGGTTCAGGGTTTGGGAGGCCATTGCTTTCCGATGGGTCTGAGGAGAAGGTAAACAGAAGATGCTGTTGGGGGGTGAAGTGGCCCTTAAAGGCCAAGGTAGAGGGAGAAGATCTACTGGAGCAGAGGAATTCCATAGCGGCAGGGTGGGAGCCAGGACATGTATAGAAAATCAGCAGCTATACAATTCAGCTGCTGTGGAGAAAGAGGCTCCTGGAAAGCTCACAAGCAGAACATACAACATCCTTCCTTGTTGTCCTGTCCTTAATATTTGGTGCAACATACATAGGTTCTACTACTAGAATGTAAGAGGAAGAACTGCGTCCTGTTCCAGTCCCAAGAAAGAGCCCACTGGGTAAGGCAGTTTTCAGAGCACCAATCAGAGTACTTAGCGAGCCTCCAGCCCACTTAGTCCAGCATCCTGTTCTCACAGTGGCCAACCAGATGCCTCTGGGAGGCTAAAAAGTAGGACCTAAGAGACCATCTCTGCAATGATGGTGCTCAGGCTCAGTGCCTCCATTGGCACCACCATAGCCTTGATCCTGTGTCCAGGCCACTGCTGGGTTCTGGGGTCATGTCACCCTGGTGATTTGGACAATAGTTTCTCCTAGTCCAGCATTCTGTTGCCAGCAGTGATCCCCTAGAACAGGGGTCAGCAACCTTTTTCAGCCAGGGGCCGCTCTACCGTCCCTCAGGGCATTTGGTGGGCTGGACTATATTTTGGAAAAAAATATGAACAAATTCCTATGCCCCACAAATAATCCAGAGATGCATTTTAAATAAAAGCACACATTCTACTCATGTAAAAACATGCTGATTCCCAGACCGTCTGCGGGCCAGATTGAGAAGGCGATTGGGCCAGAGCCAGCCCCCGGGCCCTAGTTTGTCTACCCCTCGACTGGAGCTCCAGAGAAACAAATGGGGCATGAAGACAAACGTCCTTCCCTGTTCTTTGGCCCTATCCACCTGATATTAAAAGGTATGTTGCTTTGGAACCCAAAGGTTCCATTTAGTTATGCTGTACAATTTTGGCTAATCCTTTTTAAACAGAAGAAAGAAAAGATCTAAGTCACTGAAAGATTCTGCGAATTAATTACCCATTGTGTGAAGAAGTCAATGCTGGCTGTAATTGCTAAACAAAATAAAACGTCTATATTTCTGTAAATCAGTGCTGTTGTTTCACTGCTGGGAATCTACATAAATGAAGGGGATTTATACATAGGGTGGAAATCTATATTTATCTATATCGAGGAATAAATTATCTGAACACAGTTGATTGCTGGACAGAAGCATTAATCTCATTTGCTTGACAATTTGAAATTTATGACTAAATGAGAACAACCCACCTGAAGAATATTCTGACAAGACATATTTGATCCAGGTTACAAAAGCCTTGTTGAACAGGGGGGAGATCATAATTGAATGAGAAATTGCTATCTTAATTCTCTTTTGTTTCTCAGACAATGAAGTCCTGGGCTTGTTTGTAGCTAACTTGGAAGTGGTGGCTTATGAAGTAGATTGCCTTTGATGGGTGCTATGCACAGATATTGCAATTAGCTTGAGTTAATTGCATAATTGTGTTGATCACTTGCAGAAAATGAAGGGAAACTTCATCTGTTCAATTTTTTTAATGGTGTCTGTGGAAGTAGATGATAAAAGATATTGTACACTGGGCTTGGGGGGGGGAGGGAAGAGACCATTTTCAGACTTTTAGTTGAGGTTTGCTCAGATGATTCATTTTGGCTTTGCTCATTTGATCAAGCTCTCTTGAACTGTTGGTTTTGAAAGCATCTTTCCTTGGTGTACCTTGTTCACCTTTAGAACACAAAAGTCCTACTGGATCAGTTCAAAGGTCCTTCTGGTATGGCATCCTTTCCCCCCACAGTGATTAAATAGGTGCTTCCAAGAAGTGACAGACAAGGCATGAAAGCAATCACTCTCCTTTGCTTTTGCTTCTTAGCAACTTGAACCTCTGAAATTAGAGAGATGTGTTTCAGAGGGATCATTAAATAAAACAGTACACAAAAGGAATCTTGATTCAAACTTATGACCAAAAAAATACTGCCTTGGGGGGAGGCTGTATTTCATCTATGTGCACGCCTGTTTTGGTAGTGTAGTGTAGAAGAAGATGTGGATGAATGCAAGTATCTGAAAGACATTTGAACCTGTACAAGTTCCAATTCCTGAGCTCATTTTAAAATGTTAGTTTAAGCAATATTCATCAGAAGAGAAAAACAAGACTAAGTGAGCAGGGGGGGTGTGAACAAAGTGAGGGGGGAGTGAAATGGATCTTCTTGGCCCTAGTAGAAATTTATTTGATCATATTCATGACATGAGCCAGGTACAAAAAGTGTTTCTCATGCATGACACAGATCACTTTTATACTTAAAAGTATTCTAAGTCATCAGGTTGCTGTCACATGGAGCAATGAATAATTCAGAGAATTGCTCAAAATTTTGCACTTGTGCAAACATTTGAGAAAACATAACAGCTTCTTTATTTTTTACATCTCTGGGCAATTACAGTAGAGCTTTCTCTTATGCTGCTATAAAACACCACTGTTTTTAGTTTTATGTAATTAAAGATATGACAAAGTTCCTTTAAACATTTTGAGAAGCTGCTTAATTACATGATTATTCTTAAGAAGTCGTAGTGGCTTGTGCAGTGAATTGGTAATTACCAATTTCTTCAAATGTAGCTTTCATGCGTGTTTGGCAAGCTATTTAGTAAATGTTGGGGAAGAGCTTCGAAGATTTACTGCTTCCTATAAGAACCAATTATTATAATGTTTAATATTCTAAGCGTGCAAAACAATAGGCTATAAAACAGCCATGTAATTGTTGGATTAGTGGTACAATCTACTCCCAATTTTTAAAAGTTTCTTCGTTGGAGTCTTGCAAGTCTTACTTAACTTGCTTATACATAACTGTTGCTGAGTCAAAATGTCTTACAGATTCTTTGTGTGTGTCAAAGGTTGCAAATAATTTTCAGTGATTTCCACCAACGCACACACACAAGAATACACCTTGTGAAATTGTTTCCCTCTGTTTATTTTGCCATCTCTCTCTTTTGCACTAAGTGATGTTGCCACAACTGTCTAACCTGACGGGCTGTGCACCACACAACACATTTCACTACAAAATGCCTGATTGAGTTGGATCATCTATTTGACTAATACAAGCAGTCAGAGTAAACCATATTGCTGAACAAAACTGAAAGCAAGGGAATAATCACATAATCTAAGCAATGTTAGTGCTAGGGAGATTTCTATGCCACAGAAGAAGTGATGCTGTTCAGTAAGACACTGAACCATCTACTCTACAATCTGTAGAGGTGGCACAAATCACAGTGTTTTCTGGGATTGTTAAACTGCTCTGGGAGTTGTAGCTCTGAGGGGGGTGGGGTATAGGAATCTCCTAACAACTCACAGTACCTTTAACCCTTAAATGTAAAGTGTATAAGGGCCGGTGGTGTCCAGGTTACTGGGGAAGGGGACCTTGCTTTTGCTGCTATGACCATCAGAGGTAGCAACAAAGAGGAAGAAGAAATAGAAGGCTGATTGCTTCTGCAAACAGTGAGCCACTCACTAAATTTTTCTGCCCTCCTGCCCTGCTTTGCTTCCCCCTTGCAAAATAAATTGCCACATTTTAAATTTTGCCAGTTTCTATCGCTTACCCTAACCTATCACTTACCCTAACCTGCCTGGCACGCTCTGGTCCATGGGGTCACAAAGAGTCGGACACGACTAAACAACCAGACAACAACAACCCTAACCTATCACAGATAACACCTGCAAATCACCTTCGATCTTGCTAAGCTCAACTGTGCTTTATCATGGAGTCAAATTTTCACACATTCCATTGACAGGCTTCCAGTGTACAAGAATCAAAATGTAAAGAAATCAAGCCTTAAATGTGCGCATGTGAAACCAGAAATCAAGCCTTATATGTGCACATATTCCTTTCTTTCAAGAACAAAAACTGGCTGCTGGAGCAAGTAGGACAGAAAGCTGAAGCTCATGCATGCACCATAACTTTCATTTTCCGACATCCCCCTCTAACTACAGCAGGCACCAGACAAGAAATTCTCTATGTCTCTCTTTTTGAAATGTGAAGGGATAGCTTTGCAGCCACGATGTGCCTTAAAGCCAGAACATTTATTCATGGATCAATGGGTGGCATTGCTTGAGAGAAGCAAACAGCCTTGCAAGTCTTAGTGCTGTCAGTCGGTTTTGAAGTTAGACTGGAAGAGGCTTGTCTAATCCTTGCAAGGAGTCTCGAAACGGGGGAAACTGAAATGCAAGATCAAACAAAGGACCCAATTACAGAGACTAAATAGGAAGAGTTCCTTCTTCTCCTCTCTTTCTCTTTCTTTCCCCAGCATACATACATTGCAAATTGTTTAGTATTTAGGTCAGCACAATAAAGATAAAATGATTCACGAAGAGTTAATTAAAAATAAATAGTTTCAGAGCCCAATGCTAAGCATGTTTACCCTCAAGTAAGCCCCTTTGATCAAGTAAGAGTGCATAAAATTGCAGCAACTGAAATCATTGTTCCCTTTCCCTTTCTGCATCCTACAGCCCCTGAAACCTCACATCCATTGTGGTGAAACTGAACTGAGATAATTAAATCATAAGAGCAGACTTTGCTGGATCAGACCAAAAGTCCATCTCATGCAGTTATGGATGAGTAAATATGCCCATTTTGGTTTTTCTCACTTTCTCATTTCCCCCCACAATCTTACATTGAATTTTCCACATCAGTTTGTAATTTATTTTTTAAGTCCTTATAAAAATTCAACATCAGTTTAGGTGGAATTTCTCCTGTTCATATGCCATTTTTCCTAACATACACAACTTTGCAAATTAATTTTCTCTGATGTAATGCATTTCGTATTTTGTATTTTAACTAATATATGCATTTTTATGCATGCTTTGCTCTAGTTACTTGCATTTTTGTACACATTACTTGGCTGGAGAATGGTGCTGCAAAATTCAGAAGACTGTGGCTATGTTTGGTGTGTTACCAATACACCAGGGGCAGGGAGTCTGTCATGCTGGTAGCATAGTCAACTGTCAGAAATCCAGGTTGAAATCCAAAACATCTGGAGGTGCCAAGCTGAGGATGGCTGGTGTAGCAAGTGAGAGTAATTTAGTTCTCACTGCTAAATAAGGAATTCAATACATTTTTAAAATATGCATTTCAAAATGCACTTTGGTATGTTTTTAAAAAGCTGAGAATTGAATTGCAACGTTCAGAAAAATGCAAAATCTAAAGGATAATTATTTTTCTTATGTGCATTAGTCCAGGAGATGAGGATCAGGTCAGCTGACATTGGAATCCATAGGAACTGAATTCCTCAATCATCGTACCATAAAATACTTCCAACCCCCACCCTGAATGCTAACCTTGATTTGTTTCAAGCATGATCAGCACAGCTCTTTCATGGTCCTGATTTTACATACTGCTGCTGATCTCCTAGCTATTTACCCTAAGAACGAATTCAAACAGTTGTCTTTTGCAGACAATTCTCAGAAAGCTGAGAATTGAATTGCAACGTTCAGAAAAATGCAAAATCTAAAGGATAATTATTTTTCTTATGTGCATTAGTCCAGGAGATGAGGATCAGGTCAGCTGACATTGGAATCCATAGGAACTGAATTCCTCAATCATCGTACCATAAAATACTTCCAACCCCCACCCTGAATGCTAACCTTGATTTGTTTCAAGCATGATCAGCACAGCTCTTTCATGGTCCTGATTTTACATACTGCTGCTGATCTCCTAGCTATTTACCCTAAGAACGAATTCAAACAGTTGTCTTTTGCAGACAGTTAATGGTAAGGATTCTGTCATGAAGACTGCAGATGCCGAATCTCATGGTCCATTACTGTTTAATCTGACAGAAAGACCAAAAAAATAAAAAATATTACTTGCAGAGCCAGCTAATGATGTTGCTTCTTGAGTTAGTGACCTAATTTCCCATTTGAAGTTGGCAGGATAGTATTTGTTTTCCAAAGGCTGTTTTCTACATTAATTTTGCAAGAGGCAGAATGCTAATGACTCTTACAAAACTGCCCCCACCCTTGCCGAGTAGAATCCGGGAATGGCTGACATGCCAAAATTCTGCTCCGGTAGATGGTTTGTCGTCATTACCAATAAAAGCCATATGCCAGCTTTGAACACCATCATGATTGCAAGACCCATACAAAGGGTCATTAAATCTCCTGCACTAATGACTCCCATTGTGTAGAAAATGCTGAATCCTGGCTCCGATTCATAATTCACCCTAGTGTCTCACCGACTTCTTTCTCTAGCTCAGTGCTTTTTTCAAAAGGTGGTCTGGAGTGCCTTGGGCTTCCTTGGAAGTTTACCAAGAGTCCTTCACTGAAGTCAGTGATAGTGGACAAAATTCTTGCCCTCCATGATACAGAATTCTCTTTCCCCCCTCAAGCATATGCTTGGAGCTTCCCTCTCCTCCTGTGCTTCCTCTTTTTCTTATTTAGACAAGCTAGAAAACAGATGAGTACTTTGTGAAATCTCAATCCCCAGACAGTGGATAGACAGGGCTGGTGTCAGACAGTGACAGCAATGGGCCAAACACCCCTCTCTGAAAGAAAAACCAGGACGTGGCCCGGTCCTTCTTTGGGTGGTTGCAGTGGCATATTCTTAAATTAGCCACATTATAAACTTACATAAAGGTGCATTTCTCATGTTTTCAAATACCCAGGCCAGGGCAATTTGCAGCAATAGTGCCTACATGCTTTTTCCAACATATAGCAGCCTTTCTTGCAAAGGAGGCACTCATTTACTGAGGCCAAATCCCCAATGAGGTACAAAACCTGATTCTGCAATGTGACGATCATTCTCCTCAATACAAATTTAAAAATCCACTCTGTAAAGAAAACAAAATGGCCTTTAAGATGTGATTGGGGTTTATTGTTTTTGTGTGTTGCTATGTTATGTATTCTTAAGTTTTTTATATTGCAAACTGCCCTGAGATCCTTGAATGAAGGGTGATATAGAAATATAACAAACAAACAAACAAACAAACAAACAGGAAATGGGATGTAAGAAGCAGAAGAGTTTGGATTTGATATCCCGCCTTTCACTCCCTTTAAGGAGTCTCAAAGCGGCTAACAATCTCCTTTCCCTTCCTCCCCCACAACAAACACTCTGTGAGGTGAGTGGGGCTGAGAGACGTCAGAGAAGTATGACTGGCCCAAGGTCACCCAGCAGCTGCATGTGGAGGAGCGGAGGCGCGAACCCGGTTCACCAGATTATGAGTCTACCGCTCTTAACCACTACACCACACTTAAGAGCCCTGCTGGATCAAACCAAAGGCCCACATGGTTAAGTATTCTGTTTCCCACAGCAGCCCACCAGGTTCCTCTGGGAAGCCCATGATCAGAACTGGGAAAACAACCAGCTCTTTCCTGGTGCTGTTCATGGAAGGACTGTAGGTCAGTGGTAGAGGAACTGCATTACATTAAGAAGCTCCCAGGTTCAATCCCTGGCACCCCCAGTTAGGACTGGGAAAGACCTGAGCTTAAAACCTTGGAAAGCCACTCCCAAACAATGTAGTCAATACTTAGCTACACGGACCCTTGCTGTGACTCAGTATAAGGCAGCTTCTGATGCTCCTAAATAGTTAGCAAAGTCGTTGAAGATGGGACAACTGTGTACATGGACCACAGTGCCAATTAACCATAAAAAAGTACACATAACTTTAAGACACTAAAGCACACTATGGAAACCCTTATGCTTTGTAGAGCTACAGAGGAAGAGATATAACTTGCTGACAAATTTCTCAGATTCATACCACTCTAAAAGATCTAAGATAGCAAATGATGTAAAAGACTTCTGCCCGGAATCTTGAACAGCCACTGCTCACATGGTTTAGCATTTCTCAATCTGCTACTCTCTAGATGTTTTGGACTACAAGTCCCTCATCCCTCATCCCTGACCACTGACTGGGTCTGATGGGAAGCTCCTTCACAGTATCACTAACGTGAAAGATTGCTCGCCCACAAAACCATAGCCCTGGACTGAGAACCTTCAGAGACTCCAATAACAGCAGTAGCAGCAGCAGCTCAAAGGAAGAGTTGTTTCTGCCTGCTGGCCTTCCAAACTCCGGGAACATCCTGGGAGGGAGCTAGCAACTATGGAACAAGCCCTTTACATTAGTCAGATACAGTGTTATGAAGTGTAACTTCAGATGGGGCATCTTGGCCAGTCTATAAAACTCTGGCAGTTGCTGCCTGAGCAAACTGTTTCTTGCTCGAGAGGTTCTAGCCATGGTCCTGAACTCATTCCAAGGTTTTCTGGCCCAAAATCTGCAGCACTGTCCATGGTGCTGAATCCGCCCTGCTTCAGATAACTGCCTTACCTAATGTCTTCTTGCTTGAGACATTGCCTACTGGGGGGTGACAAACTTTGCTGTGGACTTGGGCAGTCACATAGCTTCCTCTGCTCACAACATCCACATCTACCAGCAGAAAGCCTACACAAAGAGAAATCTCTATGTATGCAAGCTTCCTGTAGGACATGAAAACCTGTGCAATCAGAGTTCTGGGTATTGGAGAAGCCTATGTGCATATATCTCCCTCCTGTAGAAATCAACACCTTGTGCATGGATGTTGAGGGAAGCCGCATAACCTTGGGATATAATTAGTGGTGTGGCCCTACTGTATTTGACAACATGAGCACAAGTAATGCACGTCTGTGCCTAAAGGTCACTATGGCCTGGTCAAAATGCTCTCTGGGCAGTGCAACAAATGAAGCCCAAAGTTGTCGAAACAGTTCAATCAGCCACATGGCAGATTGCTATCATAGCTCTAGGCTCGGCAATATGTTCAATTAAAAAAACAGAGTGAGAGAGAATAAAGAAAAATAGGCTTTCATAGTGCATGTATATGACCAAGTAATTATAGTGAAGCATTCCTGAGAGCAGGCCTAAAGCCTGCAGACTCAAGCAGTTACCAAAAAACAAACAAAAAACCCTCCTTTTTACCTTTCTCATCCAATCACCTTTGCTCTTAGAACAATTGTTTTGTCAGGTGAAAACAACCAAGTGAAAAAAACCAAGTGAAAACAAACAAACAAACAAACAAACCACCAACAGGATCTAACATTGTGTGAACAAATCATTTATCCCACTATGTTGGAGGCTTACCATATTAACTAACTTCTCCAACTTTCCTGGTTCAATAGGCCCCACCTGCACTATGCATTTAAAACAGTATCATACCACACAGCCATGCCTTTCCCCAGAGAATCCTGGGAACTGTAGTCTGTTAAGATTGCTGAGAGTTGTTAAGAGGCCCTTATTCTCCTCTTAGAGCTTCCTGGAAGGAGAGATACATTGTTAAAATACTCTGGGAACTGTAGCTCTGGGGAGGGGGATAGGGGTCTCCTAACAAGTCTCAGCACTCTTAACAAACTACAGTCCCCAAGATTCTTTTGGGGAAGCCTTGACTGTTTAAAGTAGTTTGGTGGTGCTTTAAATGTATGGTGCAGATGGAGACTTTCTGTTTTTTTTGGGTGGGCACTCAAGCACCAACTCCTTTTGATGTCATTCATATTTATGGTGAGCGAGAAGACACGGCACAATAAAACTGACTTACAGTAATAGCCAAGAACCACAGATTTAATCACTGTAGTAGTAAAATGACAGATTTTGAACTGAAATGATTGCTGGTTTGGCTTTGTTTTGTTGACAGTGCAGGTGAAATGGCAGCATTCTCTTTCTCTTTTTTTGCTCTGGACACAGGACACCATCTCCTAAACCTAAGTGACCTCTTTCCTCTGCAGCCTATTCATCACCCACTGGGAAACATGCATGCTTCTTGTACCTTTAATACATTCAGTTTGTGTGTGTGTGGCGTGCATCTAAGAGCAGATCCTTTCAGCAAAATACAGACTTTAAACTGCTGAACAGAATCCCTCTGTTTTTGCAGATTAAAAGGTAATTCTTCCATCCTTCCTTCTTTTAACATTTTCTTCCTAGACTTTTTCCAAGAAATGTGTACATGGGATTCCCATCCCGTGTTATCCTCAAAATTAAGCTGAGAAATACACCCCCCCCCCATTCAGATGCCCCTTCACATATTGAAAGAATATGTGGGAAGTATCAGGAACATGTGGCCTAGCCTTGCATCCTGCTGCCATTGTGTGTAGCTATTTCTGTGTGTTCAGCTGGCATGTGAAGAGGGTTTTACACACATATGAAAGTATGCCCATGTATCTTCTCCCTGTGAATGAAGACTTGATTGGTTGGCAAAATAGTGGTGACAAATCACACATATTTAGCACAGCACACCGAAGTTGCTATGGTAGACAGAAAAATCATTAAGTGGCCCATCAAGATCATCTGCAATTTGGTTGGGGGGCAGCTCTGGGAACCACTGCTTTAGGCTTTGTTACAGCAGTACATGAGAAGTAGGTTCTTGGGTCAAAGGCTGCATGAGACTGATTGACTTTGGGCCACACATCCTTTTTAGTGTACATTCATGAGTACAGTGGTACCTCAGTTTGAGAACGTAATGCGTTCAGGAAGACTGTTCGTGTTCCAAAATGTTCGCAAACTGAAAACTCCGTACGGAAGCCTCAATATGGAAAACTCAATACAGAAGCTGCATGGCATGTTCGACTTCCAAGGCGAGTTTGAAAACAGAACCATTTACTTCTGGGTTTACAGCATTTGAAAACAGAAATGTTCGTCAACGGAGACGTTCGAAAACTGAAGTACCACTGTATTTGTGCTCATGATGTTATCAGGGCAGTCCCATCCAATTCTGCTTTCCATACTTTCTGTGCCTGCAAAATTTTCTGGTGGTCGCACTGCTTTATTTCCAATCAGAGCACATCCCGTAACTTCCTGCTGAGACCCATCACTTCATATACCACAACTGATCTGGTTTATTTTTTATCCCAGTTTTCTTGTGCTGTATCACCTCCCAGCAACAATAATGGCTACATTCAGACCAGTGCTTTTTCTGGGGGTACACAGGGATATGCATACCCCTAAACATTTTGTGAATCTTTGTACTTTTGTCCATTTACTGTATTTATTTTCCCTGATTTGAACTATAAAATGGTGATTTTCTTGAGTCAAAATGAGAGTACCTCAAACATTTCTTTTAATAGAAAAAAAGTCCTGATTCAGAGATTCTGGCCCCAGATTCAACCCCCAGTTTCTCCCCAGTTAAAAGCACCACATAGCAGGGTGTTGGGGAAAGTGCTCATCTACCTGGTAACTTGGGAGCTGCCACTTCCAGTCAGAGTAGATGTTGCTGGGCTCGATGGAGAAATTGAGCTTGAATAAGACAGCTGGAAAGAAGTCCACAAGGCAACAGGGACTGGATGACCATTTAGACTGGTAGGACAAAAGGCAGGGAGGTCAACCGACGGACAATCGTAGCCAACATTTAGCACCTGGCCAGCAGACTGAGCAGGGACAGCAATTATCTGATCACATTATTCCCTATGACAATTGTGCTTCTATTTAAATTATAGCAATTATTTCTAAATGTGCCTTTATGCTTATGAATTAGCACATGAAAATTGGTGTCCCCTTTTGTCTTTTTGGTGTGACGCGTTTTTCCGAAATGGCCACCCTACCCTGAAATGTCTTCTTGCCAACCTTCAGCATATAATGTTCCCAGGGTGGTTCACAGATACACACAAATGCAATATAACAAGCAGATGAAAGCAATGTTATAATCATATCACAATGTTATTAAAAAAAATCAAAATGCAAATCAAAACCTTATTATATTACAAACACATCACAATGTTGTTTAATCATATTATCATGTTATAATCATATCACAATGATTCTGTGCTGACTACACCTGTCCACAGGTCCCTTCCCCTATCTAGCTGATAACTTCCAGATTAGGCAACTGACCTCAGGGTTCTTAGACTGGAGAAGCTACTCTTCACTTCCAGATGTAGATATGGAGGCCTGTGGCCCCAGCCTGGCCCTCCAACTGTCATGGACAAATGTGGCACCATTATTAACCTGTGTTTGCAAATATTTGTTCACTGCAGTTGTCAGGGCCAAGTACCTTGGCTATGCGCTACCGCCATAGTCGGGGGCATCAGCCTTCTGAGAACTAGTTGCTGGAAGCCAAAGGAGGGGAGGAAACTCCTATCGTTGGGTTTCCTGCTTGAGGACTTCCACAGGCATCAGGGAGAACAGGATGCTGGATAGATGGCCCATTGGACTGATCCATTAAGCTCTTCCAATGTTCTTATGTGTGTCTGGGGAATGGATGGGGTTTGGATCCAGCGGATCCCAAGTCTGACCTGTTCAGTCCAGGAAACACTGCATTTTCGTGTTCTCTGCCATCAGAGCACAGATACACAGCCCATGGTGGAAGTCCTCCTATGTCAGCTGGAAGAAGGCTTCTAAGGGTGTGCCTCATTTTCACTTATGGAGATGGAGACTCACCAGATCCTACGGCCCTGGCATACCCTCCCAGGCACCAATGGATTGTGCCCTAAAACTGAAAAACCGAATGCAGTGCAAATGCTTGTTAAAACAAACAGGGACAGTATCTGGTGCAGCTTTGTTCTTCTGTACCAGCTTTCTTTATTAACTGTCACGCAGAAGGGCAAACTTTTAAATAATATAATGAACTAATAAAACGCTTTGGGTTGCTGCTGCTATAGTTTTGAGGCAATTATAATACCTCTACCTTTCTGCTGACATCCTCTGCTACCCGAACCTTATTAAAACTATATTTGGAAAGGTTTATTTGAGTCACTATAAATGAATGTCACTAGATGACTGGATGCAGAATGAATATCCTGAAAAATAACACTCTTAATGTGAGTCAACAAGTTTCATTAACTTGTCAAATGGAATAATTACATTTCCACTAAATATAAAAATATACAGGTCTTCAGCTACAAGCTGTCCTATTAGATAACCTTGTGGTGTTTAATTACTGAGTAAGGTGCATTGCAAAGTTAGCCAACACATATAGGGGCTGCATGGAATCCTCCGTATGCCAGGAAAAATGCAAAATGCCCAGATGAAGCATGAGACAGTTGTTCTAGCAATCAAAAGTCCACCACTACCAGCAGTGCTTATTTTGCAACAGGTTGATAATAATGATGAAATTAATATATATACCATCTATATCCTAAGCGGTTCACAACTATAAAGTCAATAATTAAAATACACAATAACATTTTTTAAAGCCTGAATTTAGAAAGACAATAAAACAATTAAAAGCATGGCGATTAAAACAGTTAATAAAATCACAATTTCTATTCATTGGAATGCTTGGAGCCAGTGGAATGCCAAAACTGGTGGGGCCTCTCATAAGGAGGGAGGTTATTTACAATTTCCTCTGATCTAGGGCAGGGAAGAGGAACCTGTGAGCCTCCCCAGCTCTCATCAGCACCAGCCACCAGTGCAAGGGTTGCCAACATGGTGCCCCTCAGATGTAGTTGGGCTCCAACTCCCATCAGCCCCTGGCCAGTCATTAAGGATGAATGAGAGCTGTAGCCCAAAAGCACCTAGAGAGTTCTGAGTACCACTGGCAACTTGGTCTAAAGTCAAGACAGAAAGTTGGGTTCTGCCCCCAAGGAGGAAATATTTGCCTGAATCAGTGGTGATTTGAACTAGGGGTGGCTTGAAGTGAGAAGCACAGTGTGTGGGGGTGGGGAGGGGACTTTAGCAAACAGAGCCCTATTTTACATACAGCCCAGGGGTCTGAGAGAGAGAGAGCACGCACAAGAGATAGAGCACAAAACTGCTAGCAATCTGAGGTTGTTGACATTACAAGTCATATCGCCATTTAGCCAATACTAATCTTGTTTGCCTTGGTATCTAAGGTCCAATTGAAACAGGCAGATTTGGTTAAAGCCAATATAGGCAACTTGCTCTAGGGACCAATGCTACCTAACTGAATTAGTTATACACATTAAGGATACTAGGAGAATCAAAGAGTACACTTTTATCTTTCTGGGTGATTTGGAAAAAAGGGAATATAAGATTTAACAATATTTGAGGGGGTTAATCAATAGCGGATTGTCCAGGAGATTGTCTACCCTGAGCCTGAGGCCAAGAGTAAATGGAACTGGGTCAAAGTTATACATCTGGCTCAGACAATCAAGGGTGGGTGGGGAGAGAGAGTCCTTTTGTTCTGTGAACATTGGCAAAAAGCTATCTTTCAAGCCTGTCGTCATCCATGGCCAAACATTGGATTTCCGACTCATAAGGTCAATATAACTTTGTGATTCAGAGCACCATAAATCCAACTGCAGCATAGGTTCATTTGTGTTACTCCCCCAACGGAACTGCATAATTGCAGTTCAACAAACTTGAGAAGTTTATATAAGCCACTGGTAAAAAAGAAGTCAGCACAGAGCTTCAGTGTAAGATGTGGTGCTGCAATGCAAGTACCTCTAGGCTTGTTCGCATGCTAAACTGAACACGGGTTTAAGTTGTCAACAACAACAACAATTACTTTTGCCCCACCCATCTAACTGGGTTGCCCCAGCCACTCTGAGTTGCTTCCAACAGAATATAACATATGCAAGTCTTGGTGTGAAAGAGTGTACACCTGTTAATTTGTGCAACTCAGGTCTTATGTGCACAAATTGTACACTTGTTGAATATGGTGTGTTACTGTCACCTGAAATTGGGGGTTGGAGGCTGCAGCCTCCTTAATGGTCAATTAAGTGTTGATTGAGGGCATCTGTACAATTTACATCAGCATCATTGTGATTGACTGCAGGGCTAACACTGAAAGGAAGGTACACATTGACCCGGAAGAAGGCAAAAGCAATTGGATGTCTTGGCTGGAAGAGGAGAGTGGGTGGGCCCAGTTAAAAGGGAAGACTTAATGGATGAAATGGGTAGGGGAGAGACAAGGGAATATAGGCAGCTTCCTTATACCGAATCAGACCATTGGTCTACCCAGCTCAGTATTGTCCACACATACTGGCATCAGCTCTCCAGGATTTCAGGCACGGGTCTCTCCCAACCCTACCTGGAGATGCCAGGGGTTGAACCTAGGATTTTCTGCTTGCAAGGCAGATACTCTATATCTGAGCTATGGCCGGTCCACCTAGGGAACGAAGATGGAGAGAAAGGGTGGGGAGATGTCAATAAATGGTTCAGCTGCAAGGGAGAATAATGAGGCAAGAAATGGAGAGGAAGAGGAGAATGGAGGTGGGTGAAACTGAGGCAATTAAAATAATCAACAGCAGCAGCTGCCTCTCATGATCACTCTTTTGGCCACTTGTGAAGATGTCAGACAGTGGGGCTTCTGAGCCTGGGGCGAATGATTTGAGAATCTCCTTGACAGTTCTATTTAAGCCTGTTGTAAAGTCGTCCCCATGGAAAAGGATGACAAGGTTGTCCCTTTGTGGGACAATTGACCCACGTATTTGATTAATGAACTTTTCATGACTCGTAACTGAATGTGTGAACTGGCCCAACAGACAACCAATTAAATCTAAGGCAATACAAAAATTTCATCTGTCAGGTTTGATGCTTATTTCACTTATTACCGCTTCACCCCAGCTATCAAAGGAAGGATGAATAGTCGCATTGAGCAACACTGCAGTGATGCCAACATCAGTTTGCAGCTTTTATGGCATTTGACAAGCTTCTTCTGAGTCAAAGAGAGCATCCAGTCTTATCAGTAAGATAGGCCCCTTTGCTTAATTGCTGGAATTAGGCAAATGTAGTAAACATTTACTTATAGCCATACCTTTGGTCTGCTACAGAAATGCTTTCTATCTGGGTGCATCACAGCTGTTAACGAAACCATCCACCTTTTTAAGAGGGATCATTAATTATACAATGCTTCATATTTAAGGAATATGGGCATGTGTGTTAGATATTAGTCCAATAGTTTTCCCTTTTATAAAGACCTTAAAAGAAAATGTGGCCATTTTCATCTGTCAAACACCAGAGGCCACATATCTACAAATCTCTCCCCCCCCCCCGCCCTCACACATAAATGCAAGTGCTCCAGCCAATCCAGCCCATCTGTGCTAAAAAGTTCAGAGACTTAAATATGCTGTCAATAGATTTGGTTGTAGGCATAATTTTGCCCTGGTTTACACTCAACACAGTGCTACTGCTGTGCTCTGCTGTGTGCTGTCTTAAGTTCCCGAATCCATACCAAGAGCAAATCATTTCCATGTGCTTTATTTTTTAATTTGGTTTCATCCTCTTAACAATCTGTTATTTTGCTTCCCCACTTCCCCAGAGAGATGTGAGGAAAAGAACACTTGAAGCAGCTACCATTAATAATACAACAGGAGTGAGCATTTCAAATCTGCTGAGCCAATGTTTTTCAGATGAATTGCCGATGAAGGTTTTCTTTTCTTCTTTTTCTTCTTTTTTTCGGGGGTGGGGGCAGCTGCACGTGCGTTAAGTACTTGCGCCAGACCTTTCCTTGGTGCACATGGGGGCTCTTCCACCACTGTTGCTCCAAGGAAATGGCCTTGAGTTGGAATTCCAGAGAACTCCTTCAAAGAATGCTGCATTTAGTTTGGATTCTTGAAGCAGGAAGGAGCAGTCTTCATGTGTTTTGGACTCAGGGCTGGCTCACCCATTAATGGGCTGAAGCAGCTGCCTTGCACACTAGAATCTTGTGCGGTGGCGTGGTGACCCCTCCTGCTCCTGTCACCAGGGTTGCAATGCAGTGATTTCTGGTGAGATTTCAATAGATCTCATCGAGGATTTGGCATCTTCCTGTTTCAGCTCAGGTGTTGAAATGAGATGACATTGAGGTCCAGCGCTGAGGGCCTTCTGCCAATTCCCTTGCTGTGAGAAGCCAAGTTACAGGGAACCAGGCAGAGGGCCTTCTCGGTAGTGGCACCCACCCTGTGGAACGCCCTCCCACCAGATGTCAAAGAGAAAAATAACTACCAAACTTTTAGAAGACATCTGAAGGCAGCCCTGTTTAGGGAAGTTTTTAATGTTTAATAGGTTATTGTATTTTAGTGTTTTGTTGGAAGCTGCTAAGAGTGGCTGGGGAAACCCAGCCAGATGGGTGGGGTATAAATAAATTATTATTATTATTATTATTATTATTATTATTATTATTATTATTATTATTAGCTGCCCCAGGTTTGAGTCAGCAAACTTAGGCGGAGCTGAAATGGGAGGCGGTATGGTTTGTGGAAAACATTTGCTGCTATCTCAATGTTTCTTTCAGGGGTGGCTGCAAAAGAGAGTGAGAAGGTTTGCCATTCAGAGTAATTGTGGTCACTGTATGTATGTTCAGCATGGAAGTGCCAATTCATGTAGTAAGTGCCTCCACACAGGTGATCCCAGTGGTCCCAGCCTCTTATTCATGCTCTCATTTGGAGCCTGCTCAGCATGTGAACTGGGCCTTACAAAGCTAGCAATTGCAAAGGATGGACTGGATAGCACAGAAAGGGACCAGTGGGTTGCACAATGTATTCAGGGGAACAAGTGGGACCTGTAACAAAACATTGAAGTGAGGAAGGCTCCTATTCAAAGTTCCAGTCCTTTTCTAGCAAGCTCCATTCCACCCCCATCCCCCCAGTTTTCTCTTTTGTTTTCTACCCATCCAATACTCACATACTCAGACTATCCTGGGGATAGTTCAGTCAGCAGGGCATGAGACTCTTAATCTCAGGGTTGTGAGTTCAAGTCCCATGTTGGGCAAACAATTTCTGCATTGCAGGGAGTTCGACAAGATGACACTTGTGGGCTATTCCAGTTGTATGATTCTATGAATATTAACATTCTGCAACCACAACTATGCCCACTCCTCAGTCACCTGTTTGGGGAGGTAAACCCTTTGGGATGTTTTCTTTTTTTTGGGGGGGATACTTCTGCAAACCATGTGGTCCTCCCAAGCCTGATAATATCTCCTTCTTCTGTGTAAATGGTGCCATTTTTGTTACATAAAGATCCACACAGGCAATAATTTCAAGATTCCACACATACAATCACTCTGTTATTAGGGTATACTAGGGCTCTGGTCAAACCCCATATATCTAACCAAACTGGACTGATTTGGGTTGACCCAGGATTTGGCTGCAGCAGCCCTGGGTCACCCCAGCTTAGATCAGGTCCACCCAGAGTGATCTGCAGCTGTCAAAGGGAGTAGTGGAGAGGAGGGTGAAGAAGACATGCAAGCAGCTCTGAGGGCATCTCCCCCCTCCCAATTGCATGTTTAATTCCGGTTTGGATGTATTTTGCCACTGTGGTCCTAATGCAGAGCCTCAGGCAGTAGGTTGAAGTAAAATTGCAAGCCTCATTTATACCTAAGCTCTTAGAAAGAGCTTGCATTCAACCTGATCTCGCGCAAAGGCCTTGCTGCTGCTTCCTGTGGGATTTTTAAGCATTTTGCTTGAGCTTGGTTATGTGTTCCCTTTTAGGAAAAGCGTTATATCTGTATTTTAATATGTCATTAAGAGGTACAGAAGAAGACAATGGAGCATTTTATATACCTGTAATGCAGATAAAATTTAGTCTGGTAAGAGAACTTTATTACAAACTTTAAAGTTGCGGAAGCCTAGCTTCAGTGCACTTAATGGCCAAATGAATTTTGTTTTGTCTTCTTCTTCTTCTTCTTCTTCTTCTTCTTCTTCTTCTTCTTCTTCTTCTTCTTCTTCCTCTTCCTCTTCCTCTTCCTCTTCCTCTTCCTCTTCTTTACTGTACTACAGACTACTGTGTCTGAGTGCCTTTTTGTTTTGTGGGGGGTTTTTTGCCACGAAAACTTGCTCTTTACTGCTGAAAACAATTCCACAGAAAACCTGAATTGCTGTTGGTTCCAATTCCACATTAAAGGAGCGGGTTTTTGCAGGGAAAATGCTGGGACCAAAGCAAAAAGAAAAGGGGGGGGCTTCTATCTGGCACTTTAATGTGAGGACCTCTGCCTAGAAAGCATGGGGCGAGCCCTCTGTGTATACTGTATTTATAAGCTGTGGAATAGGCTTCTTAATTCATATTTGGATTATTGGAAATTTTAGAGTCAAAGCATAGAAATAACATGCATTTTCGCATCATACACAAACCAAACAGTTTAACAATGCCAACACAAAGCGGGCCTCCTTTTTCTGAATGACTCATTTACAAATCAGGTAAAATACTTTCTGTTTACTCAAGTGACACAAAACTCAGAAAGTTGGTCTTGCATTTCACATATCAAGTGTCACTCTAGATACATGTTTCTGTAATAAAATTACAGAGGCAGTGCTAATTTTAATCAAAGTTACACTCTTGCAGTGTGCTTTTAATTATGGTTTTAATTAATGAACTGTTGCTGTGATGTAATTGTATGTACATCATTTATGGTAAAGACTGAAGCATGCCTAAAACAATGAGGCATTTATCCAGTGGTCTTTAAAAAGAAGAATAAAAAATCCTGTGGTACTATTTTTAATTAAATATGTCTGAAAGTAATTGCTAGGGGCTATAGGAACCAGTACATTTTGCTGCAATAGATTATGTCTGCTGATAGAAACACATCATAATTGCAATTAGTCATGGAGATGTGAGCCACCAGCAAATGTCACCGTAATCCAACAATGATGGATCTGTCCACCCTTATGGAAGCATGCTCTTCAAACAGCAAATACATGCACACTCATGTGCAGAGGTGTGGGGAGCAGGCATGCTTCTTCTTGTCCCAACACCCCACCAATCTCCATGTGTTGATCAGGGTATCTTGACCCCTGGATCCAGCAGAGATCCGATCATGGAGTCAGAGGCTTCCAGGGCACCAGAGCTGGGTTAAGTTTAGGACTCAACTCTACTATTGGACTATGCCTGTTCTTGGACTACCTCACCAAACTTGACCTCAGTTTCTCCTTAAGACTCTGCATATCCAAATTACTCAACTGCTTCTAGGCCAAGGGAAAATATCAGGAGACCAGGAAAAGCAGGTTTCCTGATCATATGGAGAACACAGCTGGGCATACAGAGGTTCATTTTAGACCTTTCCATGAACACTGTGGGGCATCTCCCCAAACCCCACCACCACCGCTCACCCACATATCGACTAGAAGATATCAACATGGCTCCAGTCAAAGCTGTTTGGATATGATGCCACTTTTAATTCTGTAGTTGTATTCCCATGTGTTTTAACAACCTTTCCATCACCCTAGACTACTCCCAAGAACCACACTTAGCACTCCAGCTAACTAAAGTTCTTCGCAAGAAGCCTTGGCACTTGGAAGAAGCTTAATACATCTATATACTAGATGGCTTTGGGGAAGAATTAAACAAATTCATGGATGATGAGACTCCCAGTGGCTACTAGCCTCAATGGCTGTGTTCCACCTGCACACAGAGAGGTAGTAAGCCTCTGAAACCAGTTGCTAGAAATCACAAATCAGGAGGGTGCTATTGCACTCAGGTCCTGCATGATTTGTTTTTGTTCTTGTTCTGCTTTATGATAAAATATGCATTTGTGTTTTTAACATGGTTGTAGGTAACTTGGAGACCTTTGGGGAACAAGCAACTAAAAAGTCACAATAAATAACAACAGCAAAATAATGTTAGCCACAGTGAGCTGAGGATGCTGGACTAGGTGGTCCTTTGGCCTCATCCAGGAGCTCTTCTCATACCCTTATGTTATTTTTGCAGTTTGTGCATTTACAGTGAATGTCTGCTTCAAATGGACTTTGATGTGAAGATGAACAGCCACAACACTTTTGGCTTTTTGGAGGTTCTTTATGATTATGTTCTGATTATGACTTAATACATTTCCAGACTTTGTTAATAATGTGATCAAGGGGAAAATGCTAATGAACTTGTGCATCAAGAATGCTTGGACAGTAACTTTCTTGCTGATATCTCATTTATTTTACCAATGCGGTGAGATGATCTTTCTGCCAGTGAGCTGCTTACGAGTGTGTGAATTCTAAACATTTCAATCATAATACAATTTAGTACTCTGTTTTCTCACTAATTACCTGTTTCTTTAGCTTTCCACTCGTCTGTACAGAGCTATAAAAGCCAAGCTCCCATTTTGAAATGAGTAATTGTGTTTCATTCATGACAAATCAGGAGAGCTCTCAACATTGTTTGAGAGAATTTCCTACCAGGAAAGTTTTTACATAATTTCATTCTAACTATAACAGGAATCTTTTCTCTCTCTCTTTTTCTTTCGGGAAGTTAATTAGAATCTGTCCAGGGAATGATTTATAATGAATTCTGTGGTTGACAGTGTGTGCACATTACACAAGTCACATCATACTAATGACTTTCAGTACACTTGCAGTGAAAACAATTGCTGTTTTGATATTTTAATTATGAGCTTTTATACTGCGCAAAGTGATATTACTAAAATGCTCTGCATTAATTTTCTTATTTTTAAAAAGAGCTTACAGGAAAGAATAGTTAACATATGTACCCTTTCTTATTAGATGCCAGGCAAAAACATTTCTCTTCTCCCAGGCCTTTGCTTAATTAAGCAATCTATGGCCTTTTAAACTGTGTTTGCGGGGGGGGGGGCGTGGAGTTATTTTTTTTTAGTTACTATGCTATGCATTTGTGTGTTTTTACATTGTAAACCGCCCTGTGATCCTTGGATGAAGGGTGGCATAGAAATTTTAACAACAACAATCTATCTGCTCCCTTACACAAGGACTTTATGTGGGTTGAGCCTTGCTGCCACACAGCTGAGAGCTGGGTACCAGCACTGAAATCACAGGAAGTTCCCCCTTCTCTGTAGCAAAGAACAAGAGAACATAATATAACACTGAGCCAGGAACTCCATTTCCCATCTGCCCCCTCTGCTGGGATCTTTCCCCTTTCCCAGCAGTTCTACCTCTGAGTAGGAAAGTTTGTTTGAGAAGCAAACTGAGTCTCAGGAGCCTGGATGGAAGAAAACTTTGGCTCAGGGAAAAGCTGGACTGAAAGCTGTTCGAAACTATGACCTGTGACTATGACAGGTAGGCTTACTACTTTTTGTAAAATACCAAGTTTTTGGAGGGCCAATTGGAGTGGGTAGGTAGGGTTGCCCCATCTTCAGGACTGACCTAGTGTCTCCAGGTTTGCCTGTCTTCCTGGTCCAGGTGGCAGGTGAAGGGCTTGAATCTACAGGTGGATGAGTGCCATTTAACAACAACAACAGTAATAACAACGGCTGCAGCCAACTGCAAATTATTATCTAGGCTCTTTGTGTAGGGATGGAGCTCATAGGAACATCCCTTTAGCTAAGGTTTGTGTCTTAATTTTCAGCTAGCGACATAGTTGCTCATTTTTAATACTTCTTGTTTTTTATTTTAATGATTTACTCTCAGCAGTTACTGTCATTGCTTAATGTGTCATGCTTAATGACATCACCAGGGGCCACCCCTAGGTTTCAGGTTTGGGCCCTGGAAACTCAAGAGTTTGGGATGCGTTTGACCTTGTAATCCTGAGTGTGTTGGTTGTGACAGGAGAGGCTGGCCCCTCTACTAAACTGACAATATCAAGACAAATTAAAGGCTCATGTCAGGGAGTTTTTAAAAGCATTCATTTTTTTACTTTCCTGCTTTCTATGGATCTTTCTCATTATTCCCCAAATAAATCACTTCTTTGCATTTTGAATCACTCTTGGCTACATTATTGTTCCAGGAATATTGCAGTTTGTTGCACGGGGGAGGCAAAATTCATAGATAGGACCTCAGTTAAAATGTTCTGGCAAGGAAATGAAAGGCGTGGGCATATTTATTAGGCCATAACCATCCTGCCAGTATGTGTGCATGCTCAAGTCCTTGACCAACAGTGTAATGCTAACCATGTATATTCAGAAGTAAATCCTGTTGAATTCAATGAGACTTACTTCCAGGTAAGCAGGGTTAGGGATTGCAGCCTAAATGCATGTGAGCAAAGTTGATATGTGGTTTTTGGCTTCTTGGTTCACTTTTCTTGATGGCTCTACTGTTCTGTGTTTGTTTTGACTCAGTTTTCTGTCAGTGATTCACTCACTGCCCATGGAACTAATTTTATTCTCACCAGTGTACTCTGTAAAATGGATGTGAACTCTTTCTCTGCAAGGCCTACAAGCAGTGGCAGATATTGGGGTCTCAAATTTCAGCGTCACCCAGATTTGATGCCCCCCACCTTTCATTGTACATCATAGCTGTGGCACCTCCAAGGCTCCGAGCCCAGTGTGACTGAACAAGTCACATCCCCCTAAATCCACCTGAGCCTACAAGTCCAAGAGATCTCCAGAACACCAGGGTGTCTCTTATCTCCATATACCACCTGATGAACTCCACTGAGCTTGGGACACTTGCCATCATGAAATGCCTTTTGTATTTATTCCAGCAACTTAACTGACCAGAAATGCTTCTGATTTCTGTAGTGTAGAGAGACCCTGCTGACCCCAACACTCCTTCCTCCCCCTCATTGATTCAACACTGGGGTGTTTCTCCCACCCCCCAACTTCCTCATGTTGCTCTTCTACTCTGCTGGGTACTGCTTCTTTGAGGCTAAGATTGTCAGCTGCCCTGTTTTTGGGTGCCTTTACTTTCAGCCTTCTGTCGCTTACTCCTGCTTTCTCTCTACATTTTCCCTTCCTGGGACCAGCAGTTGGCATGCCACTAGCCCCACCTTTTATCTTCTGGCTGGTTGGGCATCTCTGCATTCTCTGTGACATTGCCCTGCCCAGATGCTTCTGGTTCATTTGGCTTGCATTCTGGGTGGAGATTTCACAGAAATGTCATGGCGTCATCCATCAATCAATCAATCAATCAATCAATCAATCATGTCTTCTGTACTGTGTGCTTGAAGTTTACTTGCTAGTTCCGCAGCAAGTACATGTGTGTTATATGTTTTGTGAGTTAATGTGTAACCTTGTGGATAATTTTGTGTGTTTGAGTTGTTGTATACACGTTTCTACCATACTTCTTGTGGTACATTGTACTAGTCTTAATTGTGATAGAAGGATAATAGATTCTCACACCTGAGTGGGCCAGTTTTCCTCAGTTTCTAATTTTCCATCTTCTACAGTAGTACCTTGGGTTAAGAACTTAATTCGTTCTGGAGGTCCGTTCTTAACCTGAAACTGTTCTTAACCTGAGGTACCTCTTTAGGTAATGGGGCCTCCCGCTGCTGCCGCCGTGCGATTTCTGTTCTCATTCTGAAGCAAACTTCTTAACCCGAGGTACTATTTCTGGGTTAATGGAGTCTGTAACCTGAAGTGTCTGTAACCTGAAGCATCTGTAACCTGAGGTACTACTGTATTTGCTTTTTTTCTTTAAAAAGTCCTCATGAAATTGAGCATTTTAGCACAAGTTTGCCTAAAAGTTTTGCAAAGCAATCTTCTCTTAACACAATGTATTTTTGTAATGTATTTTACTGATGCACAGTTGGCTTGCAACTTGTGCAGGGATTACCTTTTTTGAGCAGGGGGGTTTCCACATAAAACTGAAATCCCATTTAGTCAGAACATCCCCAAAGCACCCCTGTCTGACCACCCCTACGTTTATGAAGCTGGTGTGCCAAGAGGACATTGCCCCTTACACAAACCTGAGAGCTTTAAAGCCCTGTGCCTTGCATGTGTTTGATTTGTGTATTTACAGTTGGTTGGCTGCCAAGTGCATAAAGCTGTGATCACGCAAGTTCAATGCACTTATATTGTGAGTCAACTGTATGCATTTCTTATGGATATTTTACAATATGCATTTTTATACGCAATTTTGTACACAGCAAAATTCAGAGAAGTGTGAATTTTGAAAGATAGCTGTGTTTCAGTTCCCTTATTATTTTCAAAAAGTGTCAGTTAGGTAGGTTTGCCTTTAAATGCAAACAGAATCAAATTTCTCCCCCAACCATAACCTGGCCCTACCTTCTTTCTGAATTAGAATTGTGTTGTGTGACTATGCTTTAAAGATGAACGGTTTAATTTTTGAGTTCCTTCCTTGCTTAGAGCTACACGCAGAGTGATGTTCTTTCTTCCAGAATTCCTCTTACTTCAGTCTGCTTGCTGTAAATCCTGTGGTGAACGAGTCTACGCATAGCTCAGAGCATTCCGATATCCTGGTCTGGATCAAGGAATGGGTCTGTCACAAACACTACAAATTCCATCCCTGATTCTGTTTCACTTCAAATATATGCTACAGGCCTGAAAAATCTATTTCTACGAATATGCATTACTCTAAAAACGATTAGTTGCATCCTGACATCAGTTGCATCTGGTGAGCATACCTTTTGTTAACTGGAACTGAGAAAGGATCACCTAAGTCGATCTAAAACGGGGCAAGAAATGTTAATGGTCTTATGCTCTCAGAAGAAAGTAAACTTGCTATCTAAATCTGTTTTGATCATTTAACTCATAAGTTCACAAAGAAAAAAAGCAGAGCAAGCAATAAGTCATTCAAGTAGGCTATACCTATTTAAATATCAAGTGATTCATAATTTTTCATAATGAATGACTTTTTGTTTGGGTTATGCAAACAGTTGATAATTTCTCTTCTTAATTTTGATAGCTAATGCTTGCAGAAACTACAACGATACATAATTTTGTTATGTCGTAAAGTAAATTTATCTGTCAGCTGAACTGACACTCATAGTTAGGAATGAATTCATAATAATTACAGTGGTGCCCCGCAAGACGAAATTAATTCGTTCCGCAATTTTTGCCATCTAGCGAATTTTCCGTCTTGCGAAGCACGGTTTAAACGGCTTAACAAAGTCGCAAGACGTTTTCGTCTTGCGAAGCAAGCCCATAGGGAAATTCGTCTTGCGAGGCAAATCACGGACGAAAAAACCTTTCGTCTAGCGAGTTTTTTGTCTTGCGAGGCATTCGTCTTGCGAGGTACCACTGTAAATACTACATCATGGGTAGGCAAACTAAGGGCTGGGGGCTGGATCCGGCCCAATCACCTTCTAAATCCAGCCCACAGATGGTCCGGGAATCAGTGTGTTTTTACATGAGTAGAATGTGTGCTTTTATTTAAAATGCATCTCTGGGTTATTTGTGGAGCATAGGAATTTGTTCACCCCCCCCAAAAAAAAAATATAGTCCAGCCCCCCACAAGGTCTGAAGGACAGTGGACTGACCCTCTGCTGAAAAAGTTTGCTGACCCCTGTACTACATGATAAACCAGGAGTAGCCCACATGTTGTCTTCCAGATGTTTTGGACTACAACTCCCATCATCTCTGGCTATTGACCATGCTGGCTGGGACCAGTGGAAGTTGTAACCCACAACATTTGGGGGGGGTGTCAAGTTGTCAACACCTGTAATAAGCTATATAATACATTTATATGTTGATATATGTGCTTAAATACATTGTTCTTTCTATTGATTGCATATGGAGAAAGGGAGGCAGGACCCCAGCACTGTGTTGCAGAAGGAACATTGCCTTGTGATAATCCCTTAGGCCAGACAGAAATGCCTGAGGGGCCACATGTCACCCTTGGGCTTGAGGCTCTTACCCCTGATGCAGGTCAGCGTGTAGTTACAGCCTTAAAGCATTAGTAAGAAGGAATGCCTATTTTGTTTGAAGGCTTGTGTTGAATGTGAATCAAAGCACACAGAAACAGTGGATGTAGATGTGAGTTTGCAAAAAAATCTGCTTCTGGGGTTTTCCCCCCAACCCCTACCTCTTGCTTCCTTAGAAAACCAAGCAGATTTATCTCCTTGCTTGCTGGATAGCTTTGACTCATATAAATTTGTCACTCGGAGTCTGCAAACAAAAAACCCGAGCATGCAATACTCAGAAGAGATCTTCACAGGGAGTTGAAATGGGTTTTTTTGTGGGGGGCAATAGTCTTTATAAGAAACTTTGCCTCATATTAATAATGATTTCTGTTGCTGCCATACTCTCCCTGATGGCATCAAAAGCTTGATTATGCCATTAATATGTCTTCAGACTGTTTTCCTCCTCTGGTCCTATGGGGTTTCTTGTTGGGTGTTGCCACACACACACACACAGCCCGAATCTTCGCTTGCTATCAGATGTGATTCTAATAACGAGATATATATAGTCTTATGCAAATGCCTGATAAATGCTTAACCATTATCAAGGGAAACTCAAAGCCTTACTGAAATGGGGATCGCCTCTAATGTGTGCAGTGGGTGGAGCCAGAACCAATAATAGGTGGAGCCAACAAATTATACTCTTGTCCCTTTGCTCCCCTTGTTGAGTTCTACAGAGGCTGAGTTGGTAGGCCGAGCCAACTCTCAGAGCTGGTTGTAAACAAGGCCAGCAGGTAGGGGGCAGGCAGAAGGCAGATGAAGGTTTGTGGGACAGTGTCCCATATGCCCAGATAGATCAGCCTTAACTTAACATGCATATCATTCAGATATTCTGTAGTCCAATAATTTTTATTCATCCATTGTTATTATTAGCAGGGCAATTATGATACTATTATTAGCAGGGCAATTGATATTATTAGCAGGGCAATTATGATATTGACTACATTTATGTCTCGTCTTTCTTCCCAGGAGCTCAAGGCAGCATCTGTGGTTGGCTTGATTGTTTGATCACTTGTTTGCCACCCTGGGGCTCCTTTGGGAGGACGGTTGGGATATAAATTTGATACACAATAAAGAAATTTGGCCAAAAAAAAATGCTATTGGGTTTTCTCTCTGAAATATTCTTAACCTCATAACAAAAAAAAGGTGTTGTTGCTGTTTTTGCAAAAAAAGAAAGGAGTGCCTTTTGGGGGGCAAATAAATAGGGGTGCTTATTTGGCAATCCTAGAAGCCTCTGTGCCATGATGGGGGAAAATAATAAATATGGAAGGGAGGGGGACAGAAATATGCGGGAATGGAAACAGTCGATGATAACTATCCAGTGATATTTGCGTTGTGAGGCCCCATGATCACCCTGTTCCTTGAGGATTAAATAATCAGACCGTATGTTGGATTTATGTGATCAAATAAGGCCACAACTTTATTGGTTACAGATGGGTAGGTTTTGGCCATAGGTACTGTGTATCTCATGCCAGCCAGTCTGCTGGCACTGTCTCTAAAGGTAAATTCAACTGACAGGGAAACACACTATGACCTACGTCAAATTGGGGCATCCCCCAAGTGGTTCCTGTTGGAGGAGTGGGCTGGCCGTAGTCCACATCTGGGTGTTGGACAGGAGCCATTTTTCCCAGCTCCTTTTAGCAGGATACACTTACCTGTGGAGGAGCAGGCAGAAGCCACAACCTCCCCTCCATTCGTGTGTACATGATTAACAATTAAGTTTGTAACAGTGGAGCCTTAGGGAGGGACTGCTTCATCAGGTAACAAACCACTGATGTCTTTATCAGGCATCCACACAACTTAGCTGAAAGAGATACAGTCATACCTTGGGTTACAGACGCTTCAGGTTGCGTTTTCTTTGGGTTGTGGACCGCCGAAACCCAGAAGTACCAGAATGGGTTACTTCCGGGTTTCGGCAGTTGCGCATGTGCAGAAGCGCTAAATCGCGCTATGCGCAGAAGTGCTGAATCTCAACCTGCACGTGCGCAGATGCGGGTTGCAAACACTGTGGGTTGTGAATGTGCATCCCACATGGATCACGTTTGCAACCCAAGCATCCACTGTACTAAAATGCATGTAGAAAGACTAATCAATAATGGTCTCCTGCGATGGTGCCCCTGCAAATATTGGTCTATGGGAATAGGGAAACATGCCAAAGGGGCATCCTACAGTTTGATAGTTACTTTGAGATTGTCGTGTTTTTAAGCCACGATGAAGACAGAACAATTTCTTCTAACAGGTGCAGGGGATGAATTTGCTAGACAACATAAAGAAATAGTGTGTGTGTATGAGAGAGCTTTTAGAACGTATGCATTTGTGTTTGTATATAATAAGGCTACTTTCAATTGGCAAGTTATACTGCTGCTTAATAAGTTTAATGTTTGGGGGGGGGGGCTGCTGCCCAAACACTACAATTTTCCAACCTTGGGCATTTTGCCCACTACTTCTTTGCTATGAAAAACCAAGCTTTTAGCAACAGCAGATAATCAGGTGGTTTGTATAATCCCAAAACATTGCTATAAATATAATTTTAAAACCCATTATTTATTCAATACCCTGTTAAATTCTACCCAGAAATCTTTAGCTGCCCTGCAATTTCACATACTCTTGGCAGTCTTGCCAGTATTGGACAGACACAGAAACATTTATTTATGTTATTCTAACAGCTATAAGCTACCTTACGAAGGATTTCTCCCAAGTGCACGCTAATTATGTTTCTCATCAGACAGACTGTGCACAGCACCACATTTAGGGCTCATCCAGACTTCCTTGGGTGTGACGTTTCTAGGCACAGGTCTGGGCTTTAAAGGTCCACATCCAAGTGTTGTTGTGGTGGAGGGGTTTTTTTTGTCCTGGCGCTTTCCCCATGAAGATTGCCGAATCAGAGCAAATGGCAATCAGGTTTTTTGTGGATTGCCATTTGCTCCGAATCTGTAGTATATGCAGGTTTCCCTGGTGAAAGTTCTGGGACCAAAAAACCCCACTTGGACACCTCTGCCTAAAAAAACAACAACACAAAAACTTTGGCTGAGCCCTTAGTCAGAACTGAAGAGTAAGTCAGGACCATGTGACAAACCAGGAGTTGAGGTCATAGAGCAAACAGGAAATCAAGATAAAAGAGGAAGTCAGGACAGAAGGATGAGTCAGATAGGCAGCAGGATCATAGAGCATGGCAGAAGTCCAGGCCTCAAAGCACAACCAAGAATATGGGGAAAGACCAGAGCTCAGGGAGCCGTTCAGCAAAGCTCAGCTAGTGAAGGAAGTCCTTTATACTCTGTCCACCCAGAGAAATCCAATGGTCAGCCTTGATGAGCTGAGTCCATCCAGAAGGTCCATCACCAAGAAGGCTGCTAGTTGCAGTTCAGTAGGTCACCACATGGGGCAGCCATACATAGACTTTAGCAGCTTCCCTGACACAGGTTCAGCAGGTGAAAACACACTTTATTGTGGAAAATAACATGTGCATGGCAGAAAAATCTTCACCAAATGCCAGAAGGGAGCGGGGGGGGGGGGGCAAATGAACATCATGGTGCAAGGTAGTCCACAAGCTGAGTGCAGCCACTAAGAGAGTTATCGGTCTAGCCAGTCATGCTTCCACCTTAGATGAGAAACAGAGAAGAGGCTCCACACCAGATTTTAGACACTGGACAGGCTAATAAGGGAGGAGGAAATGAAATGACAGGCCTCTGTCTGAGACTCTTAATGGGTTACTTGCCAGTCAAAATAATTTATACTGGCTAAGACACCTGCAAGAAGATCAAACCTATCCATTCTGAAGGAAATCAGCCCTGAGTGCTCACTGGAAGGACAGATCCTGAAGTTGAGACTCCAGTACTTTGGCCACCTCATGAGAAGAGACGATTCCCTGGAAAAGACCCTCAGCCTCAGAGCTTTTGTGGCTTTGACGGATACACTTGCAGTGTGGAATATTTGCCCACAAATAAGAAAATTAACATGTACAGAATGATTCAGCAGATGAATCCTGGAATAGCTCTGGAGAGGGTATAGGAGGTATGATTAAAAAGTGTACTGCTCACCCCAGGTCATCTTTGTAAAGACTGTATTAGGATTATAGCAACCCATGTATATGAGTTAAAACTGAGTTGGACCCATTTGTCCATTTAGTTCAATGGACAAATGGGTCCAATGGACTGACAGTTGGCTCTTCAGCTTCACCACTGAGTTGTGCCCCTTCCTCGCTTGCCTCAACTGCTGTGTAATAATAATAAAAGTTAAGTTTATTACCCAGCCTTCACCAGCAGGTCCCAGAGCAGGTTACAGCAATCTAAAATTCACTATTAAAAACAATAAAAACAGATTGCAGTCAGAATTACAAAATAGGGTGTGTCTTGAAAACACACATCTCAGTTGTTAAAGGCCTGGGTAAAGAGGTACGTTTTCAGCATGTGGTTGAAACTGTAAAATAAAGGTGCCAGATGTATCTGTATGGAGAGGGAATTCCGTAACCTAGGAATCGTCTCACAGAATGTACTCTCTGGGCCACTGCCACTCTCAAATGTCTGAGGGCCATGGAGCTAGAACTGGAAGGTGAAAGTGTTTGTATTTATGGTGTTTGGGGTGCTGTGTGAGCCATATAAATTTGTGATGTAATGGCTCTTCTGCACATGGAATCACTTGATGGTGTAGTCAGTAAGTGAAGGATGTGCAGTTCTAAGGGTACTGTGTTCAGGACCAGCTCCAGTTTTAGGGGCCTGTTGAAGAACACACTCTCTGCTGGTCTTCTCCTGTATCTGTGAGCCTCAGGGGGCTTATGGGTGAATGCAATGCTGCATTCACTACCGGGCGTGTTGGGGTTGCAATTTATATTTCCTGCAATGTACAGCATTGCACGAAGGCCTAATAGGAAATTGTGAGCAGAGAAGCTTGAGGAATCTGTTGCTGAACTTTATGCACGTCCAGACCATTGTGTGGATCAGAATTTCTGCATACAGATCAGTCTTGGAAACGGAGCCAAAACTTTGGGAGAGATGCAATGCCATGATGTTGCCTCTCTCTCAGGGACCTTTTATGGAAGAGAAGAACCTTGAGGCAGCTGAAATGGATGGACAGGGATAGGGGAGAAATGCAAAACCGAAGTGGAACAGGAACAGATACAGATTAACCCATCTGTAACTGTAATCCCCAGTGGACATTGCTGCCCTTTATATATCCCACAATGCTCCAGGGCTACACTGTGTCAAGGGCATTGTGGGACATTAAAATGGTAGCTGTCAGGGCAGGTGTCAGAGCCACAGTTAGTCCTGGAATCTGTGCAGCTGCCTTAGGAGTGCTGTGTGCTGCCAATGACCAAGCAAAGAATTAATCCAGTTAGTGTTCATGAAGATATGAATCAGCCCCAAGAAAAGCACTTATAAGTGCCAGAATGTCTGATTTTTACCTTTTATCATCTTGACTTAGAGTATTAGAAATGAGATGATGAGTTTAAAGTAAGTGTGTTTGAGAGAGTGTGGGAGTAAATAAGAGGCTGCTCGACTCGACAATGTTGATGACTCTTAAAAAAGAATTTCCAGTAGTCATGCTTTCTATTCTGCATCTCCTCTCAGATTTGAGTGGGCTTTAAAAAAAAAGGCTACAAAAATGCAATAGATAGCTTTTTATATATTTGAAAAAGAAAAGAAACCCTGCTTGTTTCCTACAATTTTTTGTGTGTGACTGGAGTCTCTAGCCTGGCTTGCTGTTACTAATAGATTACTGGGATGTTTGCATGCTGCCAATGAATAATTTCTGGCAAGATTTCAAAAGGAAACAAGCAGACAAATACTGAAAGGCATATGTAATAAAAGAACAGCTTAAGACAACTGTGAACTGTTGACAGCACCAACCAATATAAAGGGTGCATCTGCCACAGGGTATTTAGCAAGCTGTGCAGCCTTGCCTTAGAAAGTGTGTGAAGCCCCCTTGCAAAGCTTGCCAAGGGCAAGGATATCTTGACTTCACAGTGTGGCATGGCAGAATATAGGCCTAAGAACTCAAATTCCAAAGCTTTTCCTGAATCAGGGACCTAAGGCATGTCTGGTGGGTGTGGATATAAGGCTTTGTTTTCTATTCTGCCCTGTATTTGTCACATACAGAACTGTTTTCGTTCCACTGCAGTTTATGTTCCACCAAGGACCACATTACTCGTCTTCCTGTCCACTGTAGTAAAATTGCACAACATGTAATTTCTGTAATTAATTGCAGAAATGACATTGTCGTCACATTACAATGATCGTATTGAACATCAGCAATTTTTACTCTTCTCCGACTTCCTGGGAATTTGCCCCAAGCGCCTTCAGTTTGCTAAAACTGGGTGTGCAAGTGGAAGGAGATCAGCCATAGCATCTTATTTATTTATGTCAACTGTTTTCTAAGTGGTGCATATAATGATAATCAAAAGCATACTGTGGATGCAATTACTTAAATGCTAAAAACAGAAAACTTGCTTAAAATGCCTGCTGAAATAGAATCATATGATTGTTGAGTTGGAATGGACCCCAATGGTTGTCTGGTCCAGCCCCCTTCAATGAATTTCAACACGTGGTACTCCATCCAATCTGAAACCATACCAGACCCTGCTTAGCTTTGCAAAAATGCGCTAGCAGTTTTATTGTTGTACCACTATATTGTTATCCAAAAGGCCTTCATCAAGTGTCTGACATTCAACAGAGAGTGGGCTGGCTTGATCTGAGCTGAAGAGCTTCCAAGGAGTTCGGCCCAGAATACTGAATGCAGAGTTTCTGGTGGGTAAAAGTTGTGTATGGGAGACTAACAGAGTCTCCCCACAAGATCTCAGAGATAGATCAAGGATGAGAAATATCAGGGGGGTCCTCAAGCTGTCCTGGACCCAAGGGCCTTGTAAATTAATACAAGAACTTTGGACCTGGCCCAGTTTCATTTGAATAGCCAGTGCAAGCTTTAAAAATACCAGAGCTATGAGGTGATGGTAGTCAATTCCCATCAACAGTCCAGAAGCAGTATTTTTCACCAGCTGCAGCTTCTGGACTAGGTACAAAGGTAATCTCACTTATCACCAAAGGATATCTTTTAAAAGAGGCCAGTGAAGGTCACCTGTCTTCCCCTATCAGGTAAGTGAAGACCAGAATGAGTGCCAGATGGAGAGGCCTGGAGGGCTGCATTTGAAATGCTACATTCAATAATACTAGTAATATACAAAGACCAAAATATTCAAGTACAGCTAGGGATGGGAACCTGTGAGTATTTCATGCCTCGGAAGTAGTGCAGCTCTGTGGTGCAGCACATAGCTCTTTGTTCAAAATGTACTGGGTTCAATCCCAGGCATCTCCAGGTTCAGCTGGGAAAATTCCTGTCTGAAACTCTGGGGAGCTCCTTCCAGTCAGTGTAGACACTATTAAGCAAGAGAAAGGTTTCCCAAACTTGGGTCTCCACCTGTTGTTGGACTACAGCTCCCACCATCCCTAGCTAGCAGGACCAGTGGTCAAGGATGATGGGAACTGCAGTCCAAAAACAGCTGGAGACCCAAGTTTGGGAAACCCTGAGCTAGAGGAACCACCAATCTGAATTGCTTTAAGACAGGTTCCCATGTTAATCACCCTTTCTTTTCTGTTGAAATAGTTAGGGTTTAGATATTATGCTCATAGTCCACTTATGGCAAGCAATAGATGCTCAACATGGTGGTGCCGTTAGCATCATGCCCAGTGTGACCTGGGTTTGAATCCATTCTCAGCCCTTAGGCTTTCTGAATAAACCTGAGCCATTCACTGCCCCTTGGGCTAACATCCAAACAGGGCTATTGTGAAGATACCGTGGGACAAGGGGGGGAGATCCTAGAGCTCCTTGGAGCAACGTTGGAATATTGATAAAATTAATAATGATATGCTTTGTGTGAGGTCTTCTACGCCAAACAACTGAGCAAAGAAAGGAAAAAAAAACATTTTATGCAGCTGAATTCTTCACGTTCCATTAAGTATTAATAATAAAAGGTTGCGGGATTTTATCCTCCTGAATTGCAAACAAACAACAACCCATTTAAGTGCTAGGTTTTTCTTCATGTGGGTCAACATATCTACACTTGGTGTTTTGAGTGCTATTGATATTATTTTAAAACACATTTTGTGTTTAATGTGCTAGGATAACTTGTTTGTTCTGAAGGCATCCTTTTTGTACATCTTGAGCCGAGTGGGCTAAGGACAGAATCTTTGGAGGAGAGATGTCCTTTCACAGGCAGTTTCTCTTTCCTCCCAAGAGTAGTAAAGGTGTCATGATGTTTGCTATAAGGTGCCAGAAAAGATGAGGAGGTTGCGAAAGTGAGAGCTCTTGAGAGGTGCTTCTGATCAAGGTAAATTAGAATGTATTGAAAAGATCACGAATAAGTGTCACTCCCTGCTGCACTGCACATCACTACAGTATAAATAGGCATTTTTCTTCTTCTTTTTTTTAAAAAACGAATTCTTTATTATTTTTATTAAACACTATAAACAACAAACGTAGCCACAGAGAGTTATTTCAGTTACAAGCTTGTACAAAGCAAAGCACAGTAAAGAAGGAATTTATCCACCAATGTAATATTGCGACCACTCGGTTCCCATGCATGTGAAGTATCATCTCATCCCAAGAGTCCTGTGCCTCATGCATTACCCCTCTTTCAGTGAGCCCCCCCCCCAAAAGTGCCACAGTTACTGATTGTCCTATCAAGATGCTGGTGGGCACAATAAAGAAATCTTTACAAAACTGTCCATTTCTTTCCCCTTAAAATATGCAACATCTTAACCAGGAATGTGGAGCCTTAGTCAAGTGTGGCCCTCCATTTCTCTTTGCCTGGCCCCCAGGACTCTCCACAGGCCACACCCCTCGCTGGTCTTGTGTCACACTGCCTTTTGTGGTATTGCCTGCCTGGAATGTGTCCTTGATCTCTGATTGACACTTCCTGCTTGTGTGGATGGGGGGGGGGGTAGAAAATAGCCTACTGTACAAAGCAATTTTTTTTTCATTCATTGCTGACCCTGCACACCTCTAGCATGTGTCCCTAAGGGGTCTGAACAGACAAACAACAGAACACTTTCCAAAGTATATAAGGTAAAGGTAAAGGGACCCCTGACCGTTAGGTCCAGTCGTGACCGACTCTGGGGTTGCGGCGCTCATCTCGCTTTATTGGCCGAGGGAGCCGGTGTATAGCTCCCAGGTCATGTGGCCAGCATGACTAAGCCACTTCTGGCGAACCAGAGCAGCGCACAGAAACACCGTTTACCTTCCCGCCAGAGTGGTACCTATTTATCTACTTGTACTTTGACGTGCTTTCGAACTGCTAGATTGGCAGGAGCAGGGACCAAGCAACGGGAGCTCACCCCGTCACGGGGATTCAAACCACCAACCTTCTGATCGGCAAGTCCTAGGCTCTGTGGTTTAATCCACAGTGCCAGCCGCATACCTCAACCAAAGTATATAGATAAGGAGAAATTTGCATCAAAGTGCAAATGAATTTTCATGAATATTTTTTTAAAAGGCAGTTAATAAACTGAGGTGGAAATTTGGGGCCATGAACTTAAGATGGCGAAAATGAGCAGCTGAGAGAAACCAGAACTGACACATTCAGCCATCCCTATAATGGAGCCAAGTTCTTCCTAGGAGGACCAAGAGGGAAGCTCCCCGCAGCTGCTATTTCTCCACATGGGGTCAGGCTCATCTTCCTCTCAGTTTGAGCGGCTCTAAAATCCTCTGTCCGTGTGAGATGATTACACATGTATCATTTTACATAAATAATAATAATAAAAATAAGGGTTGTAAGGGTTTGGGTAATGATCGCGAGTAGGGCTCTGCCGCCTTGTTGTTAGCTGAGTTTAGTACGTAAGGGTAGTTTCATGGTCAGTCTTTTTGTGAGCATCAAAACCGTTTCATCATCAAGAAAAAACGGAGTGTGTTTGGTGCAGATGCTGCCTTGGTTGGTATGCGCCGCTTTCCCTGCATTCATGTGCCTACAGCTAAACATGCGTCACTTACAGTAGCAGATGTGCCCTCTCTTGGTTGTGCCCCAGTTTGAATGCTTTGCTGTTAGCATAAGATAGGAGCATTGTCTTTAAAATGAAAAGGAGGAGGAAAAGCTGTTTTTCTTCATATGCAAACATATAGATTTAATTAAAACTCTGATGATAGATCCACTAAGTTTTATTGAACTGAGTGGCTGTTGGGGAAATTAAAAAAAGGGGGGGCGGGTTCCTAGACTAGAGGTTATGCTCACAGAAACCCAAAAGAAAAGGATGTAGGCTCCAAGTGAAAAGATGGGCCTTCAGTGAAATAGAAATGAGCATAGGACGGCGTCAAAAATAAGGAGGCTGCAAGCAAGCACATCCAAAGCAATGTGTTTATACATGACCAGATTACACATGTCGACAGTTCACCAGTCAAAGGATATCAGCAATCTTAATACAGTGGTACCTCGGGTTACAGACGCTTCAGGTTACAGACTCTGCTAACCCTGAAACAGTACCTCAGGTTAAGAACCTTACCTCAGGATGAGAACAGAAATTGCATGTCGGCGGCCTGGCAGCACCAGGAAACCCCATTAGCTAAAGTGGTACCTCAGGTTAAGAACGGAACTCCAGAACAAATTAAGTTCTTAACCCAAGGTACCACTGTAGTTGCAACTCAATGTCATCATCCTGAACCAATCAACATCATTTGACTCTTCAGATCAGCCCTTATCATAATATTGCGTGATTACATATAAACATTTTTCAATGTCTTTCTTTATTAAGACTTTGACTAATTTTCCTGTTCATTAAAAGTCTTCCATCAGTCTACAAAACAATTCAAGATTAATCGCAGTTGCCATGCCTAGCTGATTCTCTTTTCATGCATTCAATGGCCTCCATAGATTCTAACAGTTTATTCTTTTCAGTGTTTATTCATTATGTACAGGAGCTAAAAGCAGCAGGTTCTGTGCTGTAAAAGGCTTGTACAGGCCCCTTTAGTTTAGCTAGACAATAGACTCAAAAGAAAACAGAATAATCAAAAGACAGTTTTATAAAATTATTATTTTCTCCAAAATGGCAGCCTAAGTTATATCTGTAACTAACATAGTTGCAAAACAAAACACTTTTCTGAGGTGGGTGAGGGAAAAAGAGCTGTACATTACATTGGGAGTCTCACTTCGAAGCAGAGGGCTAGGCTTCTCAATCCAACACTGTGTTTAATACTGCAGCGTGTTCAGTAGTATCCCAAGTAAAAGTAGCCCTGTCGTGGTTAGTTTGCAAGGTACCTGATGTACAAACTGAGGACTTGGAAACCCTGGGGAAATTATGTTTCCTTGGGTCCCTGCCATTGCAATGCTCAAGGTACCAAGTTTGGATTGGGGGAAATGGAGCTTGCTTTGTAGTGGAGTTGAATCAGATAATTATCAATTTCATCACTAGCCTCTATCAGACATAAGGCATGGTTTCTCTCCCCATGCAGATGGACTTACCTGAGGATGTCTTACCTGAGGATATTAATGTTAGCCTGCTAGAAAATGTAGCAGTATTAAAACATCATTCCTCCCTCCCGCTCACACCAGCTGAAAAACATTGACGATTTTTAACATGGTGTGTTTAGTTTTTGCTGAATAAAATGTGCTTTAAGCAAGGGATTAATCTCCTCTTTTTTCTAGTTTTCTTGTTATTCGGCCTGTGATTAATTTGTTTAATTCTCAGAACCATCAAGGGACACATGGCGGGTGGAATTGAAAGATTTAAAATAGCTATATTTCCTTCTCTCTCCCCACCAGCAACATTCAGCACATTCTGACACTTACCTAAGTGCCAAATTCAATAGAAAGCAATTAACTATGATCTGAAGCTTGACATAAAGAGGCTGAGTAATTCAGAAGCTTGAACAGGCAAATATTGTCATAAGTGGCTGCTATTGTGTGTCTGTGTTACAACATGCTACCTACCATTTAATGCTTGTTTGTCCATTGTTCACCTGGATTAAAAAGCATGTTTCATCACAGTGACTGAAGGTGTCACAGGCAGTTTGAGTGGCCTACTTTAGAGAGAACCAGCTATCATCATCATCATCTCTTCATCAGAGAATCACAAGAATACACAACACTATTAAAAAAGTCATAGATCCTTTAATCATCCAAAGGCCCCAGAGAAAAAGAATGTTTTTGCCCGGTGCCCACAGATATGTAATGAAGGTGCCAGCCGAGCCTCCCTGGGGAGAACATTTCACAAACATGGAGCTACCACAGAAAAGGCCCATTTTCATGTTGTCATCCTCTGGACCTCTTATGGAGGGGGTACATAAAGAAGTGTCTCAAATGACGATCTTGGGGTCCGGGTCAGTTCATGTACCTGATGAACTGGCAAAACTTGGCTTTATTTTTCCTGTGTCAAAGACCCAGTTTGATACCCCCCTCACACACAGGCTGGGAGCATCAGTGGCGCCCCTCTGGAGGCTTCACCCGGGGAAAAAAAACCCAGCTAGCCTCCTGTAGCTATGGCACTGTCTGGATGTACCATTACAAAGTTAATCTTCTACTCCAGCCTCTATTTTTTATGGGGTCCTCAAAAGTTTGTAGGGTTATCTGCTCAAAGGCCAGTTAAACTCTTTGAATAAGAGGGAGAAGAGGAGCCTTGGAAGTTGCCTATCAAGTGTTTGTCCTTGATGCTAAACTGGGTAGACATATAGCTTACCTGGTCAAACTTTCTCCCATTGTGGCAAGAGGCATTATATGATGAAGCTATTTAAATTCTAGTATCCATTATGAGATTTGTGTGTCTACAGAGATTTGCATGTCTCATGTTATGCAAATTGTGTCCTCTGGACAGCAATAATGCAAGAATATTAGGGAAGCATCACAGAACAACTAATGAAGTTGTGTGCTGTGTCGAGGGTCTGGTATTAATCCAGCACTAATGAACTATTATTCGTCAATGACATGGCACAGAATACACCCACCCACTAAAAATCCCACCACTCTCGGGGCTGATGGGATGAGTCCAGCAACAGTTGTAGAGGAACTGCATTGGCTGCCAATTACAAGAGAGCGGACATTTGAGCTTCCTGAGATACCCTCTTCTCCCATGCATGAAAAAGTAGGTTTAGCGTACTTGGTTAGTTAAATTTGCAGACATTAGCATATGAAGAAAAACATTGGGTTGAATCCCAAGGAGAGGGCCTGATCCAAAGTTTCTGCTCATGTAAGGACTTTTTTTGTGAGTGGAATGGATAATTCATTGGTTTCAGCTCTTGTCTTTTGGATCCATCCAACTCATTCTGAAGCACTCATCCTTTTGTTTTTAAATGACCCATAGCAGCAGGCACCATCCTGGAGAGGCATTTTCTGGTGGGTAAAATAGAAGGGGAAATCATCTCATCTAAGATTGTGTCTGCCACCTACAGTTTCTATTAAAAAAACCACACAACCCAAATACTTAAATTAAAAACAATAATTAACACTGGTTATTTGGTCACTCCAAAGAGTTTTTTATTATTATTCAAGTAATCTAGCCAATCAATCCATTGAATTTAGGATGGGGTACCTGCAGCTCTGCAGAAGATGCTTGTCTAGAACTCCCATTGTTACTGGCCATTGACCATGCTCTCTGGGGCTGATGGGAGTGTCAGACTAGGACCTCACTGGGTGATCTTGTGCCAGTCTCTCAAGCTAACCTACCTCACAAGGTGATTATGAGGGTAAAATTAGGGAGACGGAGAGATGCATGTAATCCACCTTGAGACCCTTGGAGGAAAGATGGGACAAAAATGTAGAAACGAACAAACAAATTACATCTGGAGAACTAGAGGTTCACCGTCCCTGAATTAAATGTTGCAGCACTTTCTTAGATCACTGGGCCAAAGTGATTATACCCTCCTTGCATCATTTCCAGCATGGCATGATTAGGAGAAATGTTATACCGTAATTCTTCCTTCTTTTAACACCTACTTATCGGAGCAGCTGAGTATATAATTGTGCTATGGTCTGTAGAATTAAGTACTGCTAAGAGTGACATGTGTCGTTTTTTTCTTTTTTCTTTTTCGTTTTTGGTCTTTTGCTTCTGCTTTGAATTTGTCATGGGCTTGTGGCATAATTAATTACGCCAAGCAGTCCTTTCCCAAACTCTGGAGTGTCCAGCAATATAAGATAGCCATGTAAGCACATAATCCATTTCATGCTCATTTCGCTTCATCGGAAGATATGTTTATTCAAAGATTAGGAGCTGCTATAAGAGAGAAGTCCTTTTCATTGCCAGTGGGGGGGGGGGGAGTGCCCCTGCACACAACCCCAGGTGCTAGTCTTTTAAATGCCCAGAATGTGCTTCTCTGTTATTGGGTGGTTTCCCTCACCAGGGGTTGGTTTAGATATAATGCTAAAGCATAGTTTGGTGTTACAAATAATAAAAAAGAGAAATGTCAGGAAAAAAAGGAAAATTCATCACACACACATGCACCAACAGTTTGCATATACAAATTAAAACTATCTGGATAGCTCAGTTGGTTAGAGGCTGGTGATGATAATGTCAAGGTTGCAGGTTCGATCCCCATAAGGGACAGCTGCATATTCCTGCATTGCAGGGGGTTGGACTAGATGACCCTTGTGGTCCCTTCCAACTGCCATACGTACGGAAAATCCTGGGCAAGTGGAAAAGGCGGCTGGGAATTTCAATTCCCATGGTAAATGTCTGGGGAAACCCGAACGTATGGCAACCCATGTTAAAAGGTGTGTTTTTTGCCGCTTTTTTAAAAGGGAAGCAGTTGGTGGCTTCCCACGCCCCTCATTTCCCAGCAAAGCAGGTCCCCTGGTCATCCTGCTTTTTTTGGTGTCACATTCATCCAGTGGTTCGTCTTCTGCATTGGACGATTTCCCACCTCCACCCGCATCTGTGTTCCAGGACGCTCTGCTCTGATCTAGAATTTCCTCATCTGGCTTGCCCGATAGCACAAAGTGTAGATAGCCAGCCTCAAGTTGCTGTACCTTTTCTTCCAGCAAGGCAACCAGCTTGCAATTGCTGCAGGTGTAGCTTTGCATAATGTCAGTCAGGAAGACAGAAATGGCACAGATGTTGCAGGTCACGGCAGCAGCTCCCTTGCCGTTCATGTCTCTTGGTCTTGTGTACTCTGTGAGACATCACTCCATGCACTCCCTTCAAGCTCCTCTCCCTCGCAGCACCTCTGTTTACAATTCATGGCTGTGAGAGCTTAGCTGTTCCTGTTTTATTTGTAAGCCCCCTTGGGTCCCATATCTGTTACTCACTCCTTCAGAAAACAATAGACCCTCCTGCTCCTTCCTTTCTGTACATGGGAGATGAAGAACCTTTTAGAGCTCAGAGGGCCAGGTCCTTTTCAAGATCCACATTGCAGGCTAGATTTGACTCAGTTGCTATTGTGCTTATGTCCTCCTTGTGGGTTTCTCACAGGCATTTGGTTGGCCATTGGGAAAACAGAACTCTAGATGTCTGATGTTCTCATGTTCTGTTCTCGTGTTCTTAACTAACTTAGTCTTGATTCCAACCCACTGCATTATTTATCCTCACTCACCCCAATAAAATCCTCATGAAAACTAAGGTTTGATTTTGTAACCTTTACGTGGATTTTTTTCAAAAGGTTTCTCCCCCCACCCCAGTTTTAATGTGTAGAAAATATTGGAACATATTTGGAACATTGCGGAAAGGGCTCTCTTGTGTTGGTCTGATTTTAATAATTAAATATGGATTATTCTACAACTTTTTATTTTCATATGGAAAAGAATGCAAAACCTTAAAAAAAAAATTATACTCAATCTACCCAAATCTGGGGAACGTGAGAGAATGAGAGAGAGAGAGAGAGAGAGAGAGAGAGAGAGAGAGAGAGAGAGAGAATCTCTCTTGTATGCAAACATATCTGAAGAGGGCAGCAGATTTCTGAAACTAGGACTTTATGACCGCTTATAAAACATATTTTGCACACCTCATTCTATTTGAAAGTGAGCGTGCTGGTAATGGTTGTTTGAGAGCACTTTGCATCAACATCTTCCATTTTCATACACTCAGCCTTTTAAGCCATTCTCCTTAGGGGCTGGAATGTTATGTGCTTGGTCTTTTAGTTCATTTTGCACAAAATCCTGTTAGTTGTTAATGAATTTTAGGGACTGTGGAGAAAACATATCCCTCTTAGAAAAGAAAGTGTTTTCTCCTAATGCAAATATGGCAGAAGTTCAAATGCTGAAATTAAACTCTGCCTGAAATCTTTCTGGGCATTTTATTTTCCCTTTTCATTGAAAAAAGAGCCCTTTGCACTGTAAAACATTCAGAAATGAGTTAACATAGGAAGCAGCATTATATCTAGTTAGATTATTGGCCTGTCTAGCTCTGCATTTTTGTTTGCATGCAAAGCAAGAGCTCCACCATTGAAAACAAAGATAACTCTGCTGGATCAGGCCAGTGGCCCATCCATAGCTGTCAACTTACAGATTTGAAAATAAGGGACCAGCAGCCTCAAAAATAAGGGATCAGCAGCCAAAATAAGGGAGCTTCCAAGCACAGGTATGTTCAGCTTCTGAACCCCTCCAAGCCAAAGGCAGAAAGCCCAGCCAGCAGTCAAACGAAGCCTCATGTCGTGGTTCCCACAGCGCAGCAACCCGGCAAAGGGGATGCAGCAAGGAAAACCACCGTCACCTCTCCGCTGGGAAGCGCTGAGCAAAGGCGAGTCCCCAGGCAACACGGCCGATTTGATCGGCACAAGGCATGCAAGCTCCACCCCCAGTCGTTCTTAGACTCCTTATTGGGTGAGCAACACAGCCAAGCAACACAGTTGGAGCCTCCCTCTTCCCTGGCCAGCAGGGAGGGAGGGAGAGGAGCTGCTTCCTTTGAAACCCGGGAAATTTAAGGGACATCATCAATAAGGAACAGCAGCAGGACACAGCACTGGGATAAGGGACTTTCCTGCCAAATAAGGGACAGTTGACAGCTATGGGCCCATCTCAACCTGCATTCTCTTCTCTCGGTGGCCAACCAGATGCCTGTGGGACGTCTGAAAGCAGGACCATACAACAGCACACTTGTAATTCCATTCCTTTCCCATATGGTGAGGGGGATTCATTTGCCACACCCTCCTCCCCCACAAAGGAGGCAGCCACGTGGGGGCAATTTCCCCTTCCCTCTTCCGTCTACCCATTAAGACACTCACCCTCCTATTTTCCAGTGTGGGCTCTGCTAGTTGCCTTCATTAAGTAGGATTTTTTTGGGTGACACTAATTGACACGTATCACTTCTTTCTCGCCTTCTTCACACTGTTGGGTGTTGTCTGCTTGACTGGCATTTTGTTTGAATTCGGTTAATTGGCATTTGGCTCAGGTGGTTGAGTGGATTTTGGAAAATATCAGACTAATATCAGAGCCAGAGTAGTTTTGGGCCAGTTGGGTGCATTGGGGTGAATGTTGGCCAATGGAGCCATGGTGCGCATGTCGGGTTCATATACTGAAAGAGCAGGCAGTGAGGGTCAGAAGAGTTCCCTCAGGCCTTCCTGCATGATCACAGCATGCGGCTGGCAGCTGGCTCAGGATTGATGGGAAATCTTCCTGTCAATGCATCTCAGCTCCCAGACCTCATTGGTTTTGGTGAATTTGGTTGAATTGACTGGCAGATTCTATGTTGTTGTTGTTTAGTTGTTTAGTTGTGTCTGCCTCTCCGTGACCCCATGGACCAGAGCACGCCAGGCACTCCTGTTTTCCACTGCCTCCCGCAGTTTGGTCAAACTCATGTTAGTAGCTTCGAGAACACTGTCCAACCATCTCGTCCTCTGTCGTCTCCTTGTGCCCTCCATCTTTCCCAACATCAGGGTCTTTTCCAGGGAGTCTTCTTTTCTCATGAGGTGGCCAAAGTATTGGAGCCTCAGCTTCATGATCTGTCCTTCCAGGGAGCACTCAGGGCTGATTTCCTTAAGAATGGAGAGGTTTGATCTTCTTGCAGTCCATGGGACTCTCCAGAGTCTCCTCCAGCACCATAATTCAAAAGCATCAATTCTTCAGCGATCAGCCTTCTTTATGGTCCAGCTCTCACTTCCATACATCACTACTGGGAAAACAATAGCTTTAACTGTACAGACCTTTGTTGGCAAGGTGATGTCTCTGCTTTTTAAGATGCTGTCTAGGTTTGTCATTACTTTTTCCCAATTCTATAGTTGTTATGTTTTAATAAATATACCCATCTTTCTTGTCTTGTGTGTGCTGCTGGCAATCTGTGCTTTCCAACAACTGGTAATGCAGAAGCATTATTCCCTCCAACTGTGGAGGCACAACACAGCCATCATAACTGGTAGCCATGGATCTCTTTCTCCCCTGTGAATTTTTCCAGTCCTCTTTGAAAGCAATCCAAGTGGATGGCCATCACTGCCTCTTGTGGGTGCAAATTCTGCAGTGTGTTGTGTGAAGAAGTACTTTCTTTTGTGTTCTCTGAATCTTCCAACATTTTACTTCATTGGGTGTCAAGAAGCTCAGTCATGCCCCCTCTTACTCAAAGCTGTAACCTTTTCTTGAAGAAGCGTTTCTCCATCCTCTTGATCATTTTGTTGCTCTTTTCTGAACTTCTTCCAACTCGACAATATCCTTTTTGAGGTGAGGTTGCCAGAACTGTACACAGTACTCCAACTGTACACAGTACATAACGGCATTATGGTACTGTCAGCCCCCCCCCAATCCTTTCCTAATGATATATGGAATTTGCCTTTTTCAAAGCTGCATCACAAAGGCTTGGCATCTTCTTATAGCTGTCCACTATGACCCCAAGGTCTCATACCTGGTCAGTCACTGGCAGCTCAGGTCCCATGAGAGAGAGAGAGAGAGAGAGAGAGAGAGAGAGAGAGAGAGAGAGAGAGTATGTGTGTATGTATGTGTATATAATATATATATATATATATATATATATAGGTTTTGGTGTCTTCGGGTGTCTTCCCGTGTAAGAGTTGGGGTGTCTAGGCGACGTTTCGACGAGGTCTCACTCGTCATCTTCATATATATATATATATATGCTTTCGTAGATCCATTTCGTACTCCAAGACCCTACCTACCAACCTATAAAAACAGATCCCACCACCTATCTGGAAAAAACCACCAAATCCAAAATAAAAGCCTCTCCTATCAGTGAAGAAATCCAGCTAAGAATCATCCCCAGAGAAAAATCATCCAGATGCCCCAAACTCTACGGTCTCCCCAAGATACACAAAGAAGGAACACCACTCAGACCAATAGTCAGCTCCATAGGCTCACCTCTACAAAATCTCGCTAAATTTCTCGCTAAGCAACTTCAGCCCTATGCAGAATCTATCGCTTCACACGTTACAAACTCCTTCCAGTTCATAGAAACAATAAAGAAGCAAAACCTACATCCCGATGACCTACTTGTGAGCTTCGATGTTGTATCTCTCTTCACACAAGTGCCCATTAATGAAGCCTTGACAGCCATTCAAAACAAATACAATCCCCCCGAATACATCCTGGACCTGACCAACCACTGCCTAACCAACACGTACTTCATCCACAATGGACAAAGATACAAACAGATAGAAGGAGCACCTATGGGATCACCCCTCTCACCGGTCATCGCAAATCTGTACATGGAACACTTTGAAACCAATGCTTTAGACAAGTCAGAACACAAACCCAAACTTTGGCTCAGATATGTTGACGACACCTTTGTAATTTGGCCACACGGGAAGGAAAAACTAGATAGCTTCCTCACACATCTCAACAGCCTACACCCCAAAATACAATTCACTATGGAAATAGAAGCCAACAACCAACTTCCCTTTCTTGACGTCCTAATCTACAAAAAACCTGATGGCTCCCTAGGACACACTATCTACCGGAAAAAAACACACACCAACCGCTACTTACATGCACAATCACACCACCACCCTGCACAAATAAACTCCGTAGCCAAGACTCTCATCTCCAGAACCAAACGCCTGGCTGACAAAGACCACTTGACAACTGAGTTACAGAATCTCTCAAATGTGTTAATCGCCAACGGATACCAGCAAAACAGGGTTACGAAGCTAATCCAAAAAGAAACACCCCCCAAAAACCAAGACACAGAAGAAAACAATGGCATGGCCCTCCTTCCTTATATCAAGGGCACTACAGATAAAATTAGCAAAATCCTCCATAAACACAATATCAAAACAGCCTTTTGCACCAACCAAAAAATAGCCAATATCCTCAGAAACCCAAAAGATAAAATCCAGTTAGAAAACCAAGGGGTCTATGAAATACCCTGCAAAGTCTGCCCAGCCACGTACATTGGACAAACAAACAGACGAATAAATGCACGTATCGCAGAACACAAGAATGCCGTCAAAAAAGAAGAAAAAACTTCCTCTCTTTACCAACACATGAAAGAAACAGGACACGAAATTAATTTTGCAGATTCCAAATTGCTCTTTAACATGGAACATCACCACAAGAGAATAATCATGGAAGCCATCGAGATAGAGAAACACCCTCACAACATGAACAAGCGTGACGACACGTCCCGCCTGCCAGACATCTGGAAATTAGCCCTCCCCACAAAAACCGACACCAGAACCAGAGGCACACAGAACGCCATCTCCAATCAACCACACCAGACCCAAACCCAGACCCTCTCCACAGATAAATTACAGACACCATCCAGTAGCCAAACCATAGTGGCACCTCCGGATGCTGCACCCCCCTGCAATCCCTACACAGATCTGGCTGGCACAGGGCACAAAACCACAGCTCGCCCCTATACACGAAGCCAAGCCAGAGCACAACTAAGTGCAGTACAGCCATCTTCTCAGAAAAACTCTTTACAAGGTCAAGAGGTCAAGACACGAAAGCTTTAGCAACTAATCCACACCTAATGACCCTCCTAAGTGGTACTCAGAATATCACTCAAGTAATCACTCAAGATATCCCTCAAGTAATTAATGAACAAAAGAAGAAAAGGCACATTAACCTAGGAACTTCCTCTCTGCCCAGAACGTTGGAGGCTATACACCACACCCCCTCAACAGTATTTATAGGAACTCAAACACTGAGACCCTGCTCTGTTCTAGTAACAAGAAGCCGAAAGCACCAGCCTGAAGATGACGAGTGAGACCTCGTCGAAACGTCGCCTAGACACCCCAACTCTTACACGGGAAGACACCCGAAGACACCAAAACCTACATATATATATATATATATATATATATATATATATATATATATATATGAATGAATGAATGATGCTGAGCAGTTTAATATCATCAGCAAATGTGGCCACATCACTGTGCACCCCAGCTTTAGTTATTATATAAACAATTTAAAAGTCCTTTTTCTTATATATTTATGGATGAACATTTTAGGTTCCTGTTTTATTGCTGTTATTATATTTGGTTTTAATATTTCTTTTCTTATTTTGTTAAGTTGCTTTGAGACAGTATCATGTAAAAAGCAACAAGTAAGTGTAATAAACAGGATGAATAAGAACTGAAATACTTAAAATTAAATTTATTTAGGTCATGGCAAGTGTAAGAACATCACTATCTTGAACTGAGGTTTAAGTCACCATTTAGGAAAGGTTATGTCTTCCACTTGCGTTGATGTTGTATGGATTTTGCATGTTTTCAGGTGATGTAAGATCAAATTTACAAATTTACAAAAACTGTGAATGCAATAACTGGCTGGACAAAAGGGAGGCATTGTTTCATGAATGGTTGATGGTGAGCTTAATTTAGAGTTTGCTTCGCATTCATAAACCAAACCTTTTTGAAGACACATTGCAACCTTAACTTGAATGTCAGCAGTTGCATCAGATGATAGGCCTTCCAAAACACTGGTGTGATAATGACAAACTCTGGATGTGTGGGGAGGTGCTTTTTTGGACCTCCCATGACCTTTCAGAAGATAAATGTTGTGCATCCATATCCTTGATACTGCAGGAGGCTTTTCATGTTGTGTAGGAAATCTAAACAAAAAAGAGTGGGGAGAATAAGGCAAATGGCATTTTGGTTTCAGACAGATATAAAGCATCATGTTGCCATGATCACACACATTCCTGAATTCATTTCATCTGTGTGAAGGTCTGTTTTGAAGCAGGTGGTGAAGCTCAGAGAAGTTCTATATTATTTATTTCTGTTATGGATAGATTGGTGAAAATCCTAACACAGACTTGTGTACACATGCATTGCCTCCATGTGAAAAGTTTTGAATATACTCATCTTGAATTTTCTGCACTCTAATGCACATCTGCTCTGGTGTATATTATTGTTAGATTCAAAATAAGTCCACAAAGACACTCCTTCTCTAATACAGTGGTACCTCTGGTTACGTACTTAATTCGTTCCGGAGGTCCGTTCTTAACCTGAAACTGTTCTTAACCTGAAGCACCACTTTAGCTAATGGGGCCTCCCGCTGCTGCCGCAGTGCGATTTCTGTTCTCATCCTGAAGCAAAGTTCTTAACCCGAGGTACTATTTCTGGGTTAGTGGAGTCTGTAACCTGAAGCGTATGTAACCTGAAGCGTATGTAACCCGAGGTACCACTGTACAGAGATTAGCTGAGTTGTCTTTAATGCTTATTTACTTTATGGCAGCCTCATAACCTGAGTTGCTCAGGAATATCAGAAACCAAGATATCAGTGCAGTTTTGAAAGATTCAATCAGTCATCTTGATTCAAATTGGCATCCAATTGCATCCAGATATAGACTAAAACCTGTTTGTTGATCTCAGGTGCCATCATGCAAACTGTGGTTACAATATTATTATTTACAGTATTTCTCCATGGACCTCAAGGTGGCATACATGGTTTCCCCCCTCCCATCTTCAGATATCATAAGAGGTATCCAAATGCTTAGCAAGGGAACGGACAACTTTCTAAAATATATAGAGAGATTAGTGGGCCCCTGGGACCTTTTTAATGTGGGTGGGTGGGATATAAAACTTTTGGGGTAGGTTATAGGATCATGCGTTGGCACTTTGAAACACCATGTTGAGGAAAGGAACTTGTCTGCATTATTTATTAAAAAATAAATCTTTCATCAGACCCAATATTATATAGCTCAATTGGTGCAGCAGGAGACTCTTAATCTCAGGGTCATTGGGCGAATGATTCCTGCATTGCAGGAGGTTGGACTAGATGACTCTCGTGGTCCCTTCCAACTCAACCATTCTATGATTACGATTCTATATTGGTTTGTTTGGGGATTATGGGCTTAATTTTTAAAACCTGACTGGTCCATGGCTGAAATTGGAAGGAGATAGATTGATTGACGATCCTAAAACTTTTAAAAATTTGTTGGTTGCCAGTAATGTAGCCAACGGGGGATATATTAGATAACTGGAAAAGAAGATGAGCAGATTAAGACATGATCCTGGGAGACAAAGGAATTTACATCAAGCTAGAGGGCATAAGATTTGGCAGGTTGGACATGAGTCATCAGCATTAGCGCCTATATCTAGATAGGGATGGCTGTGAAGATTTAATTGTAAGGGTGAACAGGCAGAGCAGAACACCCTGACCTTGCCAGATCTTATTTTCCTAATGATGCAAGACCCCAGGGAATCCGGGGAGCCATGATGAGCCATATAGATTTTAAACACTCTTAGAACTTCATAATCTCTGGCAAGTGCTATGACCTGCCCTTTTTCTTTTCTTGTTCCCTAATTTGTTAAAGCCTCAGAGCTAATGACCAGCCCATTGCGTTTATAGTAGGGATTGGAGAACCTGTCGCCCTGCAGCTCTCCTATCAGCCCTAACCAGCAGGGACAATGGTCAGAGTACAACCACATCTGGAGAGCAACAGGTTTCCCCATCCCTGGGTAGTGGGAATCTGCTTTCTCCAGTGGTTTCTTAAAGTGTTAAATGTGGATGAGTGATCCACTAAGCTGTCCTCACTGGGGATGCCATAGTCCATAATTTGTGCCTAGTTGATTGGCAGTTTATTAAGCTAACGTGGTTGGCTATCTTGAGCCATATGTTGGATTTTTTGAGCCAATTGATGGCATCTCCCTCCCAGTGAGCACAAGCTATAGGAGTTTGAAACTGCAGTTAACTTTCATCCTCCTCTTTCCCCTACCTTCATCTATACAGTGGGTTCAGGACAAGAAAGCAATACATTTCACAGATAAAAATAGGGCCACTGTGTGCAAGTATAATCCCTGTCCTCATACCAGATAAGGATCACTTGGGGGCACAGATGTAGACAATGGGAATCAGTTATGGCATTAAAAAACCCAACTTTTATCTGCAGAAGAAAACAACAGGTCACACTAAGACTTCCTCTGCTCTGGTACCCCCATTGATCCACCTAGCTCAGTATTGTGTACACTTACTGATGGTTCTCCAGAGTTTCATACAGAGACCTCTCCCAGCCTACTCTGGAGATGCGAGGGATTGAAGCAGGATCTTCTGCATGCAAAGTGGCTGCTCTACCACTGAGCTATGGCACTTCCCAGGATGCAGAGAAGACAGGGCTGGCTGAAAAAGATGAATGCTGCCTGTCTCTATCTTCTTCCTCAAGATGAGCTGGACTACTACTGCTGGAGAGTAATTGGAGAAAAAAATTAGGATGGTCTCCTGAGGAATAAGGAAGGTTGGTGATTCGAATCCCTGCGACAGGGAGAGCTCCCGTTGCTCGGTCCCTGCTCCTGCCAACCTAGCAGTTCAAAAGCACAAAGTGCAAGTAGATAAATAGGTACCGCTCCGGCGGGAAGGTAAGCGGCGTTTCCGTGCGCTACTCTGGTTCGCCAGAAGTGGCTTAGTCATGCTGGCCACATGACCCAGAAGCTGTATGCCGGCTCCCTCGGCCAATAAAGCGAGATGAGTGCTACAACCCCAGAGTCGGCCACGACTGGACCTAATGGTCAGGGGTCCCTTTACCTTTTTAGACTTTGATGGAAATGCTCATGGTGGCAGTATTCCTATGAGTGTATTTGGGTTTATGCTGGAATTGGAATGGAACTCAGAGCTTTACAGCAAAATCGTTTAAAAAAACAGCTAACCATGACATGAGTATAGAAATCTGCTAGAGAAGAAGGGCATTCTGCTGAAAGCACCACAGAAAAGGATTCATTTTTATCTTCTTCCTTCCATTCCATCTCCTCAACTGGCAGTGGCCAAATTACTGGAAGACATGAAATTCATTGGTAATATGGGTCACGATGTTCACCATCACGCATACGCTTGTGTAGAAGCTGTTCAGCCGTGCTTTCTTTTGTATGCACTGTGTACTGTCACATTACAAGACAGCTGGGTTCTTCATCAGTGACTTTCTGTGTTCTTTGCATTGTCACCTGCCATACTGTTTGAACCATTAAGTAAATGTCTTCCAAAAAGGCTCATGCCCTGGGGATCTATGAAAGAGCAGCCTGAGTCATAAAAAATGCCAGTTTTGCTTTTTCATAATAGATGTACCTGGCATAAAGGCATATTTAGATCAACCAGCTACACATAATTTCCTTATCGGAGCACGACACACTTGTTTGGTTTATCCCAGAGCAAGACAAGAGCACAGAAGGGGACTTTGGGGAAAATCCTTCTGAATGCCCCCTCCCCCATTTTAACTGCTGCGTTATTGTGTTGTTGCTTAAATATATTACCTTCTTTTCTCTTCCCTCATGTTGCCTTCACATTCAACTGTGGGCCTCTGAGTTTACAGGAACAGTACAGTGGTACCTCGGGTAACATACGCTTCTGGTTACAGACTCCGCTAACCCAGAAATATTACCTCAGGTTAAGAACTTTGCTTCAGGATGAGAACAGAAATCGTGCTCTGGAAGCGCGGCAGCAGCAGCAGGCTCCATTAGCTAAAGTGGTGCTTCAGGTTAAGAACAGTTTCAGGTTAAGAACGGACCTCCGGAACGAATTAAGTAATTAATCTGAGGTACCACCGTAGTTTGAAGTATGGTTGTGCACCAGACTTGGCCAAGGGCCAAATCAAATTGTCTGGATATAGGGATGGAGTGGGGAATATGGGTGTCACTCAGATTGTGAGGGTTGCTATGGGTTGGGTAGAGCATTAAGCTGATGTTGGGAGGGGAAAGAACAAAAGGCCAAGGAACCCAGTTGATTGTTGGCCATGAACACTGTGCTGAGACAGATATCTTTCATGGCCAAGCTATCTTCCAAGCTGCGACCCAGCAATAGTTTTGAAAAGTCCAACATTGCTGGTGCAGAGCATCCAAACTATTGTACCCTCCAATACTCCAATGACAACAATGGGAACACACTTCTAGCATCCAACCAAGGGCCACTGACATGATTCTCTACTTCATCATTACATGTTGCAGAAGCCTTATTCTGTCTGTTGCCTGACATCTTATTTTATCCTTCTATTGCCCTCTACACTATTTTTAAAGCCAAAGGGATGTGTGTGTTCTTTGGACTAAAGATATGCTAAGAAAACACAATTGCTCTACAGTAAAAACAGTTCAAAATATACCTGATCAGCAGTGGTATGTAAAATGGCAGGCTATGTACTGCCTTTCAGTGTTGATGCATCTACCATTTGTAGAAATGTGCTCTGGTTACTAGATACACCCCTTCGCACACTCACATAGCCAATGTGTGATTTAAATGCCAGAGACTGGAGTGCTGCTTAACCATGAAGAGTATGGAGTAAATTATACTCAAGAGGAGACGTACTGATATTAATGGAGCTAAGTTAACAATGTCCATTAATTTCACTGGTTTGAGTAGGACTAGCATTGGATGCAACCCATTGTGTCCACTTCTGGGCACCTCATTTTAAGAAGTACTTTGGGGCATGTCCAGAGCAAGAAGGACAGTGGTGAGGGTTCTGGAAGCCAAGTTCCTATAATGAACAGTTGAAAGATCTGGGCAACAGAGAATTAAGGGGAGACTATCAGAAGGTCGCGAGGGTGACTATGAGGGATGCGGGTGGCGCTGTGGGTTAAACCACAGAGCCTAGGACTTGCCCATCAGAAGGCTGGCAGTTTGAATCCCCGCGACAGGGTGAGCTCCCGTTGCTCAGTCCCTGCTCCTGCCAACCTAGCAGTTCGAAAGCACGTCAAAGTGCAAGTAGATAAATAGGTACCGCTCCGGCAGGAAGGTAAACGGCGTTTCCGTGCACTGCTCTGGTTCGCCAGAAGCGGCTTAGTCATGCTTGCTACATGACCAGGAAGCTGTACGCCAACTCCCTCGGCCAATAAAGCGAGATGAGCGCTGCAACCCCAGAGTCGGCCACGACTGGACCTAATGGTCAGGGGTCCCTTTACCTATCAGATGGTCGGCGGTTCGAATCCCTGCAACGGGGTGAGCTCCCGTTGCTCTGTCCCAGCTCCTGCCAACCTAGCAGTTTGACAGCATGCCAAAAAGTGCAAGTAGATAAATAGGTACTACTCCAGCAGGAAGGTAAACTGTGTTTCCGTGTGCTTCTCTGGTTTTGCCAGAAGCAGCTTAGTCATGCTGGCCACATGACCCGGAAAAACTATCTGCGGACAAACGCCAGCTCCCTCGGCCTGTAAAGCAAGATGAGCACTGCAACCCAGAGTCGTCTGTGACTGGACTTAACTGTCAGGGGTCCTTTACCTTATCACAATAGTATTTGAATAGCTACAAAAATGGATATGTTGCTTCAGAAGGCAGGGTAGAACTTGTGGGTGTAAATTGTAGGAAAGCAGATTTTGCTAAATATTCTTCTAATAAGCATATTTTTGTATGCAACTTTGAGAAATGTGCACATTTTTACAAAGCCATTTCTCCTAACACAATACATTTTTGTATTTTATTTTCTACTAATATATTCCTTTTCATTTTTGTAAACTTGTTTTTGGGAAACATCACAAAATTTGGATAACTGCGAATTCCAAAGGATAACTGTATTTCAGGTCACATATTGTTTTGGAAAGTGTGGATGTGGTTGGTTCACTTTTAAAATACATTTCCCCTCATCCATAACTCTAAGCAGGACTTAGTTGGATACAGCTCTAGCTTCATAGCAGCTCAGTGTTGTAGCCAATGCTAGGCCTATTCAAAGTGCGTGAAAAGCAAAAGTAGGTACGTAATAGAGGCAGCTATTTACACGGAACAGGGACCAGAAAATAAAAATAGTTGGACTTTTTGCATTTCAGTATCAGCCCTCGCCTTTGTGACATGGTTTGTGCATCGAGGTCCCCCAGGCCACCCTAAATAACTCACACATCAATTTTTGTTTAAGGTTTTTGGCATGAATTTGGCCACAACTTTAAATATACACACACGTGAGTGGTTGCTTAGGTATTGGTTCCGACTATCTGTCCGTGCCACTGGGACAGAACTGACTTCCGGATTCCAGCGGAAGCCAGTGAGGGAAACAATTTTGGAGAGAAAATGAAGCTGGGCCTCAGTCCCTCACTTCTCACCCTCATGCTCCTGGTGGCTTGCATGGCCCAAGTCCGATGCCAGGGACAAGGACGAAAAGAATGGCAAGCCCCTGGATTCCTTTAACGGAATTCCCTTTCCACACCACCATTGGAGGGGTAGGCACTTACCCCTCCACCAACCAATTTGAAGCAATGCCTAACCACCAACCTTACAAGTCGTGACGATTTGCTACGCAGTAGGCAAAAACCAAATGGCAACAGCCAATCAGCCAAATGGACAAAATTCCTACCAGGCCCCCACTCCAAAGCAGACGACCCCATGACTGGCATAGCAAGGTCAGAGGACAACGAACCCCTCCCCTTTTCAGGGAGGGTGGGAAGGTGATGCGGTGCACACAGCCCAAGAGAAGGCCCCTGGCTGCGAGCCCTGTATCTAAGACCTCTGACCCCTCCCACACTTTAGCAACATAACATTCTCCCCAGCAACACTCCTTGCCCAATCACAGCATGTGGCCAATTTGCCCAACAACAGTGGGGTGGCCTTTAGGCCCCCATCGCAACACGTGCTCTCTGTTATGGAGAACACGCTTTACAGAACATTGTTTCAATATATCCCGGAGAAACGGAAGAGAGGGGTGGAGGGGGACCCCAGCAGTAAACATTTTCCTCTGTTTCGTTTCACGCCTCTGCTAATTTTCAGTAATGGTAGGAAATAGTAAGAGATGATTTCATTGTAATGGCACGCTAGATTTATTTCCCTCCATAAAGCAAGAAACGTGATGCCTCTAGTACACAGCCCGTGTCTGGATAATCATACTGTAAAAGGAAATGGTAATTATAGAAATGATGCCTGATCTTGAAAGTGCATGGCTGGCCCGGCCTGGCCCGATCTCTTCACTGTTGCTTTGCCACGACACAGAGCACTTTGCGAAGCGGAGAAGCTAAAATAGCAACAACGACGAAAGGCAAAACGTGTCCAAGGGACTGGGGTGGGGAAGCCACATTTAGAGGCTAGAAAAACAAGGGAAGACATGGTCTGGAAGACATTTGTGTCTGTTTAAATAGCTCTTAGAGAGAGAGAGAGAGAGAGAGAGAGAGAGAGAGAGAGAGAGAGAGAGAGAGAGAGAGGAAAGAAAGAAAGAAAGAAAGAAAGAAAGAAAGAAAGAAAGAAAGAAAGAAAGAAAGAAAGAAAGAAAGATTAAATTCCAGGAGGCATTGGAACAGAATTTTCATTTTATAATTTTAACTGATTTTTTAAATTTATTTTCAGTGTATTGAGGATTTTTGCACGCTGCTTGGAGAGGATAATAATTAAGTCAAGAAATTGTCAAAATAAATCATAATATAGTTAGTTAAATAGAAGGGTTGGAGTGTATGTATTCTTGAGTTTTATGCTATACTTGCTGCCTTGCATCTTGGAGCTGAGCATCAGCTCATGTCCAGGGCAGACCTGTGCGTAGTGCATTGCAATGCTAGAATCTTGGGGCAAGTATATTTTATTGTATTTATGTTATCTGTTATACTTAACAGTCACTTGTCATCAGAAGGCCTCTAAGCGACTTACAGCAAAACACACACACACACACACACACACACACGATACCATAAAGCAAGGGGGGAAGGGGGGGTCATACCATACATCAATACATCATCTAACATAACATTTGTGGGGAAACCAACATGGCACATCCACCATATAAATGACAAGAACATTAACTATATACAGTGGTACCTTGGTTCTCAAACTTAATCAGTTCTGGAAGTCCGTTCGAAAACCAAAGCGTTCCAAAACCAAGGCACGCTTTTCTATAGAAAGTAATGCAAACTGGATTAATCCATTCCAGACTTTTAAAAACAACCCCTAAAACACTAATTTGACATGAATTTTACTATCTAATGAGACCATTGAGCCATAAAATGAAAGCAATAAACAATGTACTTCAGTCACACAATCAATCAGCAGCTGAACTGCGTTCCACACAGTCACAAAAACAAAACAAAAAAGAGGCACAAAAACGCAAAATAAATAGCAAAAACAGACAGACCCCATCGTAACACTCAAAACGGAAGTGTGGCACTCAAATCAGAAGCGTAACACTCAAAATGGAGCATGTTCGGCTTCTGAAAAAAGCTTGCAAACCGGAACACTTACTTCCGGGTTTGCAGTGTTTGGGTTCCAAGTTGTTTGAGTACCAAGGCGTTTGAGAACCAAGCTACCACTGTAGTTAGTTCCTAGGCCAAGAGCAATGACTTGAAAAGGGAACTATTTCTCACAGAGGTGAGTGGGGGGAGATGTCAGTGTGGGCCTGTAGGCCTAGGAGTAAGTAAGGCTTCATGTCTGCTGTAGTTTTAAATAACACTGTTCGTGTTTAGTTCACCTGAAGTCCCTGGAGTCTGCTTCTGAGAAAGGCACAACACATGGGGTTACCAAATGCAGGAACCACAGAAATAATGTAGTTTCAAATATACAGTGATATAGTACATATCACTATATAGTACACTATACATGTACTATATCACTGTATATTTGAAACTACATTATTTCTGTACTTAAACGTTGTATCCAAACTTACCATTACTTTAAAACTATCGTACTTACACATTGTTTTAATTTACTACTAGCTTCAAACTGTTATTCTTAGCAGAATATACTCGTTTTTCATTTCAACTCTTGAGTAGGAATTATTCCTTATATTGAAACTTTTGGCCAGAGTTCTTGATATATCCTTTTCAGTGCCTTTGTGGGTATGGCGTACTCATGTAATGGGAAGCCAAAACTGGCTGCAGCTTCTCTGTTGTTTGTGTTGTTCAACTCATGGCCCTGTAGGACAAGTCAAGAGAACTGTTTCCCCATGTTCTTAGCCATGGGATATGGCACTTAATCTCACATTATATGCAATATAAAAGATGTGTACCAGTGCACAAGGTGTGAAATGATATCATTCCATTTTGTGTTCTTTCCTTAAAAGAACATAGGCTTTTATATTCCATCAAGATGAAAACAGTGAGCTGAAGCTGCAATGAGGCAGCAAAGTATGCTACCTCTTTTTTTTTTAATTCCTAATCAAGTGCTCCTGTTGCTGTTTGAACCTAGGCCTTGATGACTGCCTTCAACAATACATAAAGAACTTTGAGAGGGAAAAGATCAATGGAGAACAGCTGTTACACATTACTCATCAGGAACTTGAAGAGCTGGGAGTCACTCGAATCGGTCACCAAGAACTCATCCTGGAAGCAGTGGATCTGCTCTGTGCTTTGGTAAGTGGACCTATTTACTTGGAACGCTCTCCATGTTGATCTCTGTGTATCTTTCAAACCAAAGTAAGCAGATCAAGTCATAACGATGCTTCTGAAATTCTTACTGTCTGAATTTTGGAGCCTCTATTGTGGTCCATGGGGTGCCTCAGGGGCCCAGATCTCAGTCCTTGGAGGAAATAAATAAATAAATAAATTAGAAACTTAGCAAAACGCTTACCCAAGAGAGCAAGGCTCAAGGTGCAGCATAATCTCTTCAAACCAAGGTCAACCATGGGAAATCAGGTCCAGTAACATCCATAAATGACCCTAAAGTTAGATGAGGCAAGAGGTGTAGCATGGGGGGATGACAGGGCAGCTGTAGCTCCTGGCACACAATTTTTAGGGGTTATGAACCAGGCACCCCATGCAGGGATCCCCATTCTGTCCTGCCTGCCGCTGGGGGTCTCAGCCCCAGAGCCTGGCCTGACCTTGTCACCACGTCCCCCCCCCCCCCGCTGAATGGCTGCCAAGCCAGCATTGTGGAGATTCACCCACTAAGGGCCACATTGTCCCTGTTCATCCTCCTTGATCTCTCATCAGCTATACGAACCACTGACCATGGTATTGTTCTAGAGAGGGTGTCTGAGTTGGGCGTGGGTGGCACTGCTTGGTTTTTGTTCCAGTCCTGTTTGAATGGCCATCTTCACAGGCTGATGCTTGGGGCGTTTTCTTCAGCCCTGTGGAGCTTTCAGGGTGGTGTGACAGAGGGTTCTATTTCGTCCCCCATGCTGTTTAATGTCAATATGGAACTGCTGAGTAGTGTCATCCAGAGTTTTGGAGTGACCTGCCAGCACCATGCTGATGTCACACAGCTGTATTTTCCCTTTACATCAGTAGCTGTGGCAGTGGGGGCCTGGTCTTGGTGATGGATAGGAGGAGAGCTTAAAGCAGAAGAATGAGGTGCTCTTAGTGGGTCTCTCCCTCGCATGTTCTGGCATGTTCAGTTAATCACCTCTTTTGTCCAGCTGGCTGCCCCTTCCTTCCTAGCTTTTCTCAACCCCGGCCACCTCATGGCCTCCACGGCTGGCATCAACACTGATTTCTGGTGAGATCTTGCCAGAAATCATCGCCAATGTCGGCACTGATGTGGGCGCAGTGATGGCAGGGTGTGGTTGCATTTTGCCTCGAGCGGCAAAATAGAACACTCCAGCCCTGATAGCAGGTTGGACAATTTGTGCACTTGGCTTTCTAAGCTGTATGGCAACAGCTCTTTAGGATCTCTAGCAGAGATTATGTTCCCCATCAACTGCTACCACCTTCTCTTTTCTTTTTAAGTGGGAATGCCAGGGACATGCTAGGGAACCACCCACTGCCAGCACCACTGTATTATCTGGATTAAGCTCTTATCCAGTTCTTTACCAAGGTCAGACGCCCACTGCCACAGCTGCAGATGTAATGGAGAAATAGAGCCGTGCTGCATTAGTATATTTCTGACAGCTGACTCCAAAATTCTGGGCGGCGCCACTCAGTGGTTTCATGCGGGTGTTCATAGAATCATAGAAGTGCAGAGTGGTAGGGACCCGAGGGTTATCTAGTCCAACCCTCTGCAATGCTTTAGCATTGCAGCTAAAGCATACATGACAGGTGGCCATCCAACCTCTGCTTAAAGACAAACAAACTCCAAGGAAGAAGAGTCCACCACCTCTTGTGGGAGTCTGTTCCACTGTCGAACAGCTCTCCCAACTCAGACATACATTCCAGAAAAATGCTATGCTTGAAAGATCAAAGCTGCTGAAAGATCAAAGAGAATCAACAGGAGTTGTGTCTTCTGGGATAAAATGCCATTTTTCTGGTCCCCATAGTAAGAAATGCTGCCCACTGGTGCTTGGAGAGCAGATGTTATTTCTTGGGTCAGATTTGACCCAAGAACTCACAATTGCTGACCTCTTTGATGGACTTCCCCCTTTCTCTGCCCTGCACCATGTAATATATCATAAAGCTATGAAATACCATTGAAACTATGAAATGCCTTTGGAGTAGAACTTAAGATTCTGCTCATGAAAACTCCATAATCTTTCTCTCTGTGTATATTTATGAGCCAAAAGAGCAATTGGCAGCTCTTATCAAAGAGTTGCTCTTTCTAGATGACTTTGACCTTGTAGCTCACTCCAAGTAAAGGCTAGAGATAATGATATCTCATTTGCTTCTGTCTTTCCAAGCTCTGACTTGACAATTAGCATGGGGGGGGGCAGTGCAGTGTAATGGCAAACATAAAACCTTATTATGAACTAGGTGCCAGTTTTACTAAATAGTGAAATGAAAAATACATTGACAAGACCTGGTGTTTTGTTTTTGTATTTTTGTTCTGCAACGCGCTGCATGCAGACATCCAATCCTTTAACACAATCTGTAATGCACTGTGTACATTTGCTTTTGTTATGATTATTGTCATTATTTCCCCATGAACTTGTGCTGGTGTAATAAGAAGCTGGGACATGGGTGGCGCTGTGGGTTAAACCACAGAGCCTAGGACTTGCCCATCAGAAGGTCGGCGGTTCGAATCCCCGCGACGGGGTGAGCTTCTGTTGCTCGGTCCCTGCTCCTGCCAACCTAGCAGTTTGAAAGCACGTCAAAGTGCAAGTAGATAAATAGGTACCGCTCCAGCAGGAAGGTAAATGGCGTTTCCATGTGCTGCTCTGGTTCACCAGAAGTGGCTTAGTCATGCTGGCCACATGACCCGGAAGCTGTATGCCGGCTCCCTTGGCCAATAAAGCGAGATGAGCACCGCAACCCCAGAGTCGGTCATGACTGGACCTAATGGTCAGGGGTCCCTTTACCTTTAATAGGAAGCTAATACCATTTGACAAGGATTTGCAAAAAAGGACCATAACTCAGTGGTAGAAAATAAGAGCATAAGAAGAGCCTGCTGAATCAGACCAATGGTCCATCTAGTCTAGCACACTGTTCTCACAGTTGCCAACCAGATGCCTATGGGAAACCCACAAATGAGACTTGAGCACAATAGCAATCTGCCCACCTGCAAGCCCTTCAACTGGTATTCAGAGGTGCACTGTCTCTGGCTGTGGAGAAAGAATAGCTATTGTGGCTAGTAGCCACTGATACCCTTATCCTCAATGAATTTATCTAAAACACTTTTAAAGCATTCCAAGTTGATGATCATCACTGGCTCCTGTAGGACTGAATTCCATAGTTTCACTTTACATTGCGTGAAGTATGATCTTGCTACAGGTAGGTAGCCGTGTTGGTCTGTCGTAGTCGAAACAAAATAAAAAAAATCCTTCCAGTAGCACCTTAAAGTAAAGGTAAAGGGGACCCCTGACCATTAGGTCCAGTCGTGGCCGACTCTGGGGTTGCGGTGCTCATCTCGCTTTATTGGCCGAGGGAGCCGGCATACAGCTTCCGGGTCATGTAGCCAGCATGACTAAGCTGCTTCTGGCGAACCAGAGCAGCGCACGGAAACGCTGTTTACCTTCCCGCTGGAGCGGTACCTATTTATCTACTTGCACTTTGACAGTAGCACCTTAGAGACCAACTAAGTTTGTTATTGGTATGAGCTTTCGTGTGCATGCACACTTCTTCAGATAGGTTTTTTTTATTTTGTATTATTTTGCATTTGCTATGACTCTTCTAGCCTTCAGTTTTATTTGGATGGCTTCTAAGTTCTGGTATTATCATGAGAGAGAGAGAGAGAGAGAGAGAGAGAGAGAGAGAGAGAGAGAGAGAGCATTTTGACTTCCATCTCTTCTCCAATTCATTTTTCCCTAATTCACCAGTGAAAAGGCAGCAGTGTCATAGTTTGCCTCGCAAGTATATTTGGACTAGTCCACATTGAAGATAAAGCTTCTTCCTTCTCTTTCTGTCTTGTCTCCCTTTTACATCCCAATTTCTTCCTAAAAGCACTCCACGTTTTCTGCATCCCAGACTGTTAAAAGATTTTATACTGCTAAACCTTTGTATGGCTGTGTGCAGTAAGGCTCTCTTCATGCTAAAAGCATTGCTCTTGAAAGAAGTGACATTTTCTCCCATTTTGCTTGCGTAGTCTTTGATTTGCACATATTGCAGAATGTATTTTTTAATTTGATTGTAATCTGTAATCATGTTTCACTCTGACATAAACCACTTTGTACACACACCGAATTGTGCCATTGCTTTTCTCTTTTTGCTTCAGAGTCATGGGAAAAATAGAAACGCATACAACTTAGAATAATAATATTTTGGTTTTGGTGGTGGTAGTAGGAATACACTGTTCTCTTTGCAGACACCTGGGTGTTCATTTTGTTTTAGGCCTCACTGCTAAGTTCTAAAGCGGCTAGAACTTTGGTGTGATTAAACCTAATGCAAGCTTTTGTACTTCATTACACTGCTGTTTATTGGCTGACATAAAGCTTGATTACTGTCCATTGGTGCATATCCAAATTAATTTACTGAGTCCACATTGCCAGATGTGCTCTGACTCATACACAGCCCAGCGTTTCAATATCACTGGATTAGTTATCCTTTATTCTTCCCTAGCCTGCCCTCATTGTCTGCTACGTGCAGTCTAAGGAGAAAGCCTCTAAAAGAGCAGCCTAGTTTTGGAGAGGGGGAGTTACAAAATAAAAATTAAAGCACATTTTAAATATTAGCAGCTTAATGCCTTGATTGGAGCAGCTTCAGATGCTTGCACATAAGGTGTGCAGACATGCTATATACCATGTTATTTTTACCATTACAAAAGGGCCACTGATGCTCCCTAGAAGTTGCCGTCAGATGCACCATTTCAACCACTAAGGTCTAGAACAATTTGCATTCTCTTTATATTAAATGGGAACATGCATTGACTCTGATAAAACTCCCACTGAAATGAAGGGGGAGTGGGGTTCATGACTGGTGTCAGTGCCTGGTGAGTCAGTGCCAGAGATTGGCGGAGTCTGACAGATGTTGGGCCTCATTAAGCAAGCCACCCAGAGTGCCACTCTCTCAGTTCGTGCTTCACACATAAGTGTATGGAAGAAATTTGCTTTGTTTTGTGCCTCCACTCATTTTTATTATTAAAGACCTCATTCATTTTGTTCTTCATTCATTAAGATCACATTGGCTTTATTCATTCATTACATTCCCATTCATTATGTAATTCTCATATTCATTTCCCAAGACCCTCTTCTTTTATTTTTGTTTGGCTTCTTTCTAGCACATGTGGTGGCAGAAGCATTGATTTGGGTGTCCGCCCGCCTCTTGTTTCCTACAGTTTTATTTTCCCAGAATGCCCCAGACATTAAATCATTGTGAAACATTGTGGTTGGGAAGTAGCTGCCATCACCCCCTTGAAATGACTCCTGTTAGTGTTTGCCCTGTTTTTCATAGAATGTCCCAGAACAAGATCTTGTCATTCCAGGAATAAAATGTTGCCGGCTAGGAAGCATGGAAATCAGCTCTGCTGCAACCAGAAAAGGTTATATCTCTCACCCCGTTAGTGGCAAATGGGGTGGCATTTTTCTTTTTAATTTAAAAAAAGTACCTGTTCAGTACTCATCCTGGTGTTCATTACTCATGAGAAATGAACATTGAACTGAATGGGTCCCAACAAATAATGCCTCCGTCTTATCTGGTTTAGCTTCCAGTGGTTATAGGGATGGGGTAGAAACTGATTTTGTTTGCATTTTAATGAGAAACTGTCCAATTTGCACTTTTCAGTGTGATCCAAAACACAGCTTCCCTTCAAATTCTGCACTTCTCCAAATTTGCAATGTGTTTCCAAACACTATGTTTAAAAATGTTTATATTAGGGTATTGTAATTCTGTTTAAATTATGCTAGTCATTTGTAAATGACAACAATGGAAACAAAAATAGTATAGACAGTTCATCTTCACTTTTAAAGTGAGCAGCAGTGACAAGCATGGTAGGCACTGCATTAATATTGTTGCTACTATTTTTTGAGAAAATGTTCAACATCAGTGCCCATTATAAGAAAACGCTGTATGTGAGTGATTTTAATCACATTTGCACACAGGGATCTGTCATTTTATATGACAGGAACAAGTAAGGCATGCAGATTCTGCAATTGAGTTGTGAGATGGGATACAATGCAATTAAAAATAAGGTAATCCAAAAGTTAACAAATAGAAAGGAGGCATCACCAAAGACTTTTCTTTCCTTGGACACCATTTGCTTTAGGATGTACATATCTTACTCATCTGTACAAAAAACTTGCACATTGATCCTCTTGCAAAAATCCTTTCCAGTAAAAAGCCCTATAGGGGTTGTACCCCAGAGCACGTCCTGTTTCATGCTGATGTTTAGGAAATGGAAGCATTTGTTCATCAATATGAAAGACCAATGCCAATCAAAAAATGCAAAATGATAACCTGGTACCAGCTCCCTCAAATTTGGATATAGGCACCTAGGAATTTGCCCAACCCAGGTCTTGGGGGAGCCATTCTAAATCTGAAAAAAGATAAAAGCAAATATTCACCAGGTACAAGATTCTAAAGAGCCACAATAATTACAAGCCATTGAGCCCCACACCTGTGTCTAAGTTGTTCCTTTGACAGTGATGGTAGGAGTTTTCCAACAGACTTCTGCTCTCTCGAATGCAGTACTCTGAAGTGAGAGCCTTCAAACAGCTCCCAAACACTGAAAGGCACACAGCATGTTTCAATATTCTTCTGTTTAAAAATGTAAATTTTATTTTTATGTTGTTTTATTATAAACAAACACAGAGTGCTCATCCTTTCAAGCCTTTTCTTTCTCAGAACTACACAGTGTCAGGAAATGACAGATGGGAGCACTTCTTAGATTGCTTCTCAGCCGGTTTGCTTCTTTAGTTCATCAAAACCCGGCTAAGGAAAGAGTGTAATTTACTTCTCTTGAGTAGGAAATAATCTTGGAGCACAAATCTCATATTTATGTCTAGATCCCATTGAATTCATTTAAGCTTACTTCCAGGAAAATAGAATCCTAAGGTTGCCATCCTATATGTTGAACTCAATGGAACTTAATTCTGGGGGGGAAAGCCTGGGATTTTGCTGTTGGCCCTATGCACACTTACCTGGGAGGGAGTATATTTAATTGAATTCAATGGGATATATTTCTGAGTTAACATGTATAGGACCACAGCCTTCAATTGTTTATTTCTAGTTTCATTTATTATTGCATTTATATTGCACCTTTCTGTGAAGAGCTCAAGGTGACATACATGGTCCTTCCCCTGCCTCATTTTATCAGCACAACAACCCTGTGATGTAGGTTAGGCTGAGAGTTGGTGATTGGCCCAATGTCACTCAGTGAGCTTCTTGGCTGAGTGAGGATTTGAACACTGGGCTCCAAGTCCTAGTCCAACATTCTAATTGACTACAGCTTACTAGCTCTCCTGTTAAATCCTGTTTCATTTTTTCCCCTTAAAGGAAATCCAGTGCTTATTTCAAATTATTGCTCTATTTGTCTTCCCATATTCCTTGCTGTAACAACTTTCTTTTTATTTATTTTTTTAATATTGCTGGCTTCCCTAGGGGAATTAAAATAGCAGGATATTTGGTTTTGCTACCATTATTTCTCATTTGAATGGATGTGCCCAATTAAGTCATTTTTGCATCATTTAAGCCTGATAAATGTCACTTTATGATAAATAGGCTAATAAAGTATGTTCATGTTTCACTTACAATGGATAAGGATTACTGGTGTGCTCTGGTTTGTGGCCTCCCCTGCAGATATCTAGAAGTCTCATGAATTTGTCCAGAGGAAAGGGGGGGGATGACAAGATGCCCAGTTTATGATCATAGATTTGAGGAAAAGGACAATCAAGCCTTCTGAGCATAACGCAACGCAACGCAACGCAACGCAACACAACACAACACAACACAACACAACACAACACAACACAACACAACATAACATAACATAACATAACATAACAACTCCCACCAAAGATATCCCCTTATTTGGGATAGTCCCTTTCTTCAGGAAAGTGGTTGACTATTTTTATTTTATGCTTCAAAGTAATTTCCATCCAATTTCAAAACATGAGCCACTATTAAGCTGAGGTGTGTACATTTGAGACGGCTGTAGCATCTGTGCATGTGGCAGCTCATGGGCATATAACAGTTTCATTGTATAGGAGTTTGGGGACTGCAAACACAGGGAAACAAGTAATGTGTGTCATGTTAAGGCATCCCCACCGTCTCCCTAGTATGTGCAGCAACACAAATATGCAACTTGAAACATGAGGGCAGCAGGAATGCAGGGCTGGCCCATCCATGAGGCAAGGCGAGGCGACCGCCTCAGGCAGCAGGATCCCCAGAAGCAGAAGATCCAGTCTCCAAGAAATGCATCGCCTGCTGCTGTCACTGCAATGCCATCAATACCTGTGGTGCACACCTTGGAGGCTGGATCTGTTGCCTCCTTGTCAGTCAGTGTTTGATTCCATCTGATAAGGTGGATTTGATTCCTCCACTTTGTTCCCAATGTAGATCTTCTCTCTCCCCTTATTTCCCGTGGTGGTACATTTCATGGTCCACCTCAGGTGCCAAATCATCTTGGGCCAGCCCAGGGTGCATGGACTGACTTTGTTAAGCCCATCATGTGTGCATAGCCTCAGACTGAAATACAAAGGAGAACTCATGGAAATAGAGGACAGGGCCCTATCATCTTTGTATTCTTCACAGCCACTGCTGCTTCTGTCCTGCCTTTAGGCTGTGCCAGCTTTCCATAATTTAGAGCAGCCCTGGGGTTGTTTTTTTTTGCTACCTTTACAGTTGTGCATGTTCAGCCTGCTAGGCTAATATTTGATGCAAAATACATTTAAAGCTGCCTCTCTTGCATTGCCTACAAGCTTTGCATTACAGAAACTCAGCAGCTGCTCAGAATCTAATGCGGTGTCTTTGAAGTCAGCAGTATCTTTTATTAAAATGAATACCCCTTAATATAATCAATGCTGCCCCAGTGAATATTCTAATGTAGTAATAAGGAAGCACAAGAAAACCAGGGGGCTGCCCTTTGATCTGAGGGGATTCCTCGGGTATGCTATAGCGTGTTGAACTAGGAGCTTGGGTGTCCAGGGTTCAAATTCTCACTCAGCTATGAAATAATTTGACAACTTTAGGGCAGTTGCTGTCTCTCAGCCTAACATGTGTGTTTTTATTTAAGGCATTTATATATTTCTTAACCATGAGCGTTTCTAAGCCATGCATGTAAAATACAGAGAATAAAACTTTTTTTAAAAAAAGTCATAAGACAGTACATGAACACTACCTTACAATTCCTGCATGACTAAGAAAGTCTTTTTCATGTGTCTGAGGTTCAACAACAGAGTGTGCCAGTGTGATCTCAGTTGAGAGAGAGTTATGTCTCTTAGGCTGCGTGCCTGAGCCATGGGTGACCACCGACAGAGACTCCCCTAAAGATCTCAGTGATCAAGCAGGAATTTAAGGGATCAAGGAACCCAAGTTGTTAAGGTCTTTGTAAATGAATACAAGAGCCTTGAACCTGCCCCTATAACATATGGGTGACCAGTGCATGTTTTCGAGCTGGCGTTAGTCTGTCACTGCCAGCAGTCCAACCACAGTATTTTGCACCAGCTGGACAAAGTGCAAGAGTAGCCCCACACAGAGCTCATTGCAATCATCAAGTATTGAACATGACTAATGCATGAATCACTTACCTCACCAGCTTTCCCTGATGTTAAAATGGTGAAGAGAGACATGCCCACCACCTTGAGTCGTATCTCCACTGGAAACTTGAGTTGAGGCACAGCAGATGGAAAAGTTTACTCCTTGATAGTCCAAACAAAGTCCTTCCCCTGCAATTAGACTTTCAGTGTGCCCTTCAGGTGGATATGATTCATTGTCCTAATAAAGGACAGAACCACTAACATATATGTAATAGACCAGACCAGCCTTCCCCAATATTGTAGTATTGTGTTTTGGACACAAAGCCCCTGGGCAGCATGCCTGAAGGCTGGGGATGATATAGTCCCAAAACAGCTGGAGGACACAAGGTTGGTGAAGGCTGAGAAAGGCAACAGTTTATGCCATTGCATTTGAAGTGTGCTGCAAAACCCCTGACATCACTCACTCAGTAGAAGCTCAACATAAACAGAGCTTTAGAAATCAGTACAATGAGAGCTGCCCTGTAGTAACTCTAGCAGTCAACATAATAGTAATTCCACTAGACACTCTCCCTGCAAAATTATAAGTTAAATTACATGGAAGTGGGTTTCTGTGATAAGACATTGTGAAAATTAGGTCATGTTGGGTTCAATTGCCTCTTACTCAGATATCTCACTCTCTTGCCCACGGAGTATGTGATTATCATCATTACCCAATTAAAAACACTGCTGTGGAGTGACAAGACTGGCAGGGCATGAATAACACCTGACATGGGGGATTCCTTGAGCAGACTTTTTCCCTGCTTATTAGACTTCTCCCCTTACATCTCATTTAACACTGTGAGAGCTGGCATATTAACATTACCATCGTCATATATTTTGCAGAAAATCACTGCTTGCCATGCCTGGACATCTGTCTCCAAATCCTGGCTTTTAGAAAATGATCCATATAGCTCAGTATTTTCGACACTGACTGGCAGTGGCTCTTCAGGGTTCCAGTGAGGGATATTCCTCAGAGTTCCAGTGAGGGATATTCCTAGCACTACTTTGAAATGCCAGAGGTTGAACACGAGACCTTCTGCATGCAAAGCAGATCTCCTACCACATTGCTACAGTCAGAAACAATTCTCTTCCCACAAACCATAGCTCTTTTGACAAAGGGAATGCATGACCATTATTAGAATATATCCTTGAATCTTGTATATTTTACGCGCTTAGTGGCCGGCCAGCTGAGTGGAGAGCTTAAAAGCTCTTTCCACGCTAGATTTTCCTTGCTTACTAGGCTCTAGGAAGGTTCCATGAGAGCCTCTCAGAACTCAGTAAGCAAGGCAGAAAGCTCAAAAGCTCTCTGCTTTGCATGGAGGTCAAGTCCCTCTTTGTGTACCTGCTTCAGAAAGGTAGGGATGGTCGTTGCAGGGTGGTTCCAGGGTTGTTCTGACTGTATGCAATTTCAGCTTTACATGCAATTGCCTGGAAAGTAATCTCCATGCAGGCTGGGAATTGTAACTCTGTGATGGGTAAAGTACAATTCCCAGGATTCTTTGGGTGGAAGCTACATGCTTTAAATGCATGGTGTGTATGCATGTATTGTTACAGTGTGGAGTGCTACTACCCATGATTCCATTCCCTTCTTCCAACAGTCTGTTAGCCTTGTGTGGCCTTTGGGCAGCCTTAGACTGCATGGGCCAATTTTGGGTCATCTCTCCCACCTCAAAAATAGTTTGTACTTCTGCAAATCTTGGGGTTACCCAAGCCTTCTAATGCCTCCCTCTTGTAAATTAATGATGTCATATTGGACACATATACAGTTGTACCTTGGTTTACAACCATAATCCGTTCTGGAGGTCTGTTCGTAAATCAAAACAGGTTGTAACCCAAGGTGCACTTTTGCCAATGGGGCCTCCCCAAAAATTTTGTTCGTAATCCAAAAAAATAAAATGGGTTGTAATACAAAAAAAGTTCACAAACCGGGACACGCACTTCCAGGTTTGACGTTTTGAAATCCAAAACGTATGCAAATGAGACTGTTCACAAACCAAGGTACCACTGTACTATTTATTTATTTATTTATTTATTTATGCATGCATGCATGCATGCATGCATTTATATTCCACCTTTTTTCTCCAAGGAGCCCATGATGGTGTTGACTGGCCCAAGGTCACCCATTGAGCATCATGGCTGAGTAGAGATGTAGAGCCTGGTCTCCCAGGTTCTCGTTCAGCTCTGTAGCCACTACAGTGTCTCTCATCAGGAAGAAACTAAACAGTGTGCATTTTGGGTGATTGTGATTAGAACCATGCATGCATACAAATCAGTCATTTCACATGATAGGGATAAAACAGGTATGCAGGTTGTGCTTTGAATTCATGAAATGGTCTACAAATGATATAAAAATGGGAAGGCAATTCAAAAGTTGAACAAATAGGTGTGCTGGTCATTCTGTCTGTGGGTGGATGCCAAAGGTGTTCATTCTCTTGGGTCCCTAAAGAGACCCATAGACAAAGTGAATTCTGCAATATGCAAGTATGCTTATCTTTGCCTTGTGTTTTTCCTCTCTATTTCTGTGATGGGAGCATACAGTTCCCAAAGAATTATGGGAACTGTATTTTGTTAAGAGTGGTGGGAATTGTAGTTCTGAAAGGGGTGTGCTACAGTTCCCAGGATGCTTTTTTTTAGGAAGCCAGGCGCTTTGAATGTGCCTTTAATGTATGGGGCCTAAACACCCCTTATCCAGTTCCCCAAATGTCTCCATTCCAATCAACCTTAAAAAATAAAGCAATAAACAAAGTTATTTTGAACAGCAGAGTTTTTGTCCTGCTTTATGACAGCACCATTTAGACTATGGATGAGAGCCATTTGGAAATGTACATCTGATGTGCTTTTTTTCATTAAAAAAGAAAGACAGAAAAGCCAAATTACATTGTAGGGTTTCTCAACACACAAAGAGGAAGTATGTTTGCAGGATGCAAAAGTCCTGGCTGGCTTCATTGTGTTATTTAAACACTCACTTTAAATATCATGAACTTTATATAATGATGAGTGAAGATGTTGCATCGTCAGTCAGGAGTTTTGTTGTGTGCGTTTGTTTCAATTCATCAGTCAGCTCCAACTGCAGTGCCCTTTCCTTTCTCTGGCATTCATCTCTCAGCTGAATGAAAAAGAGTAACGTTCTTGAAATACCAGATTGCACAGAAGCCAAATGGTACTGAGGTGGAGTGTGTGTACGTGCATGTATGCAGATTCAGAGCTAGTTTTGAAAAAAATATTGAAGGCGCAACAGCAGTCCCATCTGCACTATGCATCATTCCACTTAAAACAGCCCAAAAATATTGGGAGCTATAGTTTGCTAAGGGGGCTGAGAGTTATTAGGGGACCCCTATTCCCCTCAGGGACGCGGGTAGCGCTGTGGGTTAAACAACAGAGCCTAGGACTTGCCGATCAGAAGGTCAGCGGTTCGAATCCCAGTGACAGGGTGAGCTCCCGTTGCTCGGTCCCTGCTCCTGCCAACCTAGCAGTTCAAAAGCACATCAAAGTGCAAGTAGATAAATAGGTACCGCTTCAGCGGGAAGGTAAACGGCGTTTCCGTGCGCTGCTCTCGTTCTCCAGAAGCGGCTTAGTCATGCTGGCCACATGACCCGGAAGCTGTACTGTCCTCGGCCAGTAAAGCGAGATGAGCGCCACAACCCCAGAGTCGGCCACGACTGGACCTAATGGTCAGGGGTCCCTTCACCTTTTATTCCCCTTGGAGAGCTATAGTTCCCAGAGCTGTTTAACAGCCAATCCCTCTTCCTAGGGAACACTGCAAATCTACCTTTGCAAAGTTACGGGTGTGTGTTTTTTAATTATGTAAAAATTATTCCTTTGTTTGAACAGACAGGGAGCAGGAACAAGAAGGCTAGTCACAGCAGTGAGCCCCTCTTTGAGCTGATACCAAACTCAGATGAATTTCTTTCTGCCTCTCTATTTCATACACGATGTTTCTCTATGCTAGTTCATACTCAGTTCTTCAGTCTGTCCCTGAATTCCTGTTGCTGGGAATCACAGGGGATGAAAGTGCTGGTGCGATTTGATCCTGCAGGTGAGCTTCCAAGGAGGCACCTGTTTGGGAACTGTCAGAACAGGATGCTAGACTAGAAGGGCCTTGGGCTTGACCTAGTAGGGCTCTACCTGTGTTCTTCCCTATGCCCAAGGATGTTTGGTGGTGTTCACACAGCCAGAAAAACTGTACCCCAACACTTTCCAGATGCTGTGTGGAAACTGAACCCCCATTAAGATGCCATCACTGAAAATTGTTTTTATGTTCTTAGACAACAACCTACACACATGTAGAACATTTGGATAAGGATTTTCTAAACGTTTCTGCTGCTCAGCTACTTCTTCAGTGCCTGTTCACTGACTGGCCTGAGATAAAATGGATCAGAGTAATTTCTTAAGTGTCATATTTGCTAATGAACAACACAAAATGTCTTTAAAGCATGCCTTTCTCCTGTTGCGTGTTTCTGTTTTCCTGAAAGCTTGCAAATTTTCTTTTAAAAACTCATCCCTGTATAATTAGCACTCGTTACATGCTTTTTTATTTAACAGTTTCTTGAAATCTCTGGGGCAAGCACTTATTTACCATTGGGTTAACACTTTAGGATACAGTCAGTCTCGGGAGTTAAATCATGACTACTGAAGCTGCATTAACATGTGATCTGAATCAGTAAAATGCAAATACCAGGATCTAGGTTTTTAAGAAATGTTCCTCTGTGGAGACCAAAGTCTGAGAAAGGGCCATAGCCCTGTGATAGAGCATATGCGCTTGCAGAAATTCCCAGCTTCCATCTCTGGCATCTCCAGATAAGGCTGGGACAGACCCCTGTCTGAAACCATGGAGAGCTGCTGCCAATCAGGGTTGACAATACTGAGCTACATGAACCTGTGGTCCGACTCAGAAAGAGGCAATTTCCTGAGTTCTGCCGAATATTAAATAGGAAAGTGCTGTGTAAAGCAGTATGAACATTCGAAGCTGCCTTTTTTTGAGCCAGACCCCTGGTCCACCTAGCTCAGTATTGTCTACACTGACAGATATCCTTGTCTGAAATCCTGAAGAGCTGCTCTCTAACAGCCCTGCCTGGAGATGCTAGGGCCTTCTGCATGCAAAACAGGTGCCACTGTGCCACAGCCTTTTCACAGTAGCCACGTGATTACTCTTCATCCGTCTCCTCCTGCTATGTGCCGGTATGTGCCCCTTATGTAATAATCCCACCAAGCAGTGCCATTCATCAGGGATGATGGGAGATGTAGTCTGATACCAACTGGAAGGAAACAGGTTCTCCACGCAGGGGCGCAGCACAGTCCACAGGTGCCCGGGGCAGGTGTGGGTGTGCGCACTTCCCAGGTGAGGACAGAGCATGCTCATTCAGCCCTTGCTGCTGCTGCTGCTGCAGCAGCTGGGCATAGGCATGGCATGGAGGATGAAGAGCACCCTTGGCGCTCACCAAGCCACTGCTGCCGCCAGTGGGAGCAGGGTGCAGAAGCTGAAGAGCACCCTCTACACCCTGTCTCCATTCGTGCGCGGGTCTGCCCGTCAACTGGTGGGCGGGAGCAGGGCGGGGCGCTGAGGGTAAAGAACACCCTCTGCACTCACCCAGGGGGCTCGCGTGCTAGAGGCATGTGGGGGGCACCTGGTTCATGCCCCCCACGCTTCTGCCCCCGGGGCCACAGCCCTCTACCCCCCATGCTACACTTTTGTCTCCATGCTGGGTCTGGTGGGCACAGTGCTGGCCTGGGACCAAAGGCATCTTGGGTTCAAATCCATGTTCAGTTATGTGATTCTAATTTACCTCAGGATTGGTGTGTGTGTGTGTGTGTGTGTGTGTGTGTGTGTGTGTGTAGCTTTGTAGTTTTCACCTCAGCTACTATCCTGGATGATTACCAAAGTTTCCTAAAATTGTGTGAAAATTTATTACGCACTTCTGAAGAACATTTTGAATTTTTAAAAGATTTTGAGGTGTTCCTGCTTTCCTTTCCTCCTTTTTTCCTTTCCAGGTTCACTCATGGACAACATTTATGTTTATTTTTATTTCTGTAATCATTTATTCTCCACCACTAGGGCTTGGGAAGGGGCCCCAAAGGCAACTTACAGCTATAAAGATGTATACTAACAAATGGAATAAAACAGAGAACATTAAAACAGAGCCATCACCGCACAGCCAAGCACCAAAGGGAATTCCAAACAAATCAAATGCTTGGTGGAACAAAATATTTTTGAAACCTGCCTAACAAAACAAAGAAACAAGCAACAATAACCCCACCACGGATCCTCTTCATAATGGGAGTTCTGTAGCTTGGATAGGAATTGGGGAGAAATTAGATTCAGTTCACATTTAAAGGTGAACTTTCCAAACCAATAATGGAGCCAAAATACAGCCAGCCTTCAAAATTTGCACATCCCTGAATATGTACTGAAGTTCTCCAGCCATGGAATGTGTGTGCATATAAATGCACAAATTACTGAAAATAGCATACAAAAATGAACCATTTTAGGCCATATTGGATAGAAAGGCGTGTATAGTAGGAGAAAGTAAAATGCTGGTGAGCTTTCACGAGGACCCTTTCAAATAATAAAAATTGCAAACTGATGTGGAAATGTGAAGAACCGAACTTAACATTAAATGCTAGATAGAGACCTAGCCCATCTGGAGAAATGTCTGACTACAGACAAGGACTCATTGGGAATAAAGGTCTGAAGAGAAGGGAGCTGAGAAGGATTAGCTGAGGTTGGGCTGTGGTTCCAGCAGTTCCTGCTCAAAAATTCCAGTGCTGGGGTGCAAGAGTTTCTAGAACAATATGTACCTACCATGGACATAGCCAGGATTTATGGGGGGGGGCAGAACCTCAGCTAGTTAAGTATTTTTATTGATGTGCTTGATTGGCATCTGCCCCCCCCCAGCTATGCCCATGGTACCTGTTTGTGCCCTACCTGCTACTGGACCTCCTGCCTAAACTCAGACTTTAGCTCTCGCTCAATCCTTTGTTGTGGCTTCTATTTTCTTGGACTCTGACCTTGGGCCAGCCCTGGATGCCCCTTTAGTTGCTTCTCCACTGGTATTGCCAATGGCATTTGCCTTGTTTACTCAGAATCCCAGTGAAAACAGGACACTGCTGAACCTGGATGGTGCACATGAAAAGGCCCTATTCCATTCCCTAGGCAAATGCACTTTTGAAGATAGTGGTTAATGGAACAATGACTCAGAGGGGGTGGTCTTTCATTTATCCTAGTCCCAACTTCTGTGGGGCATTATAGGTTGATATCCAGTTTTGAATTGCACTTAGAAATGAACTGGAAGCCCCAGTTGGTTTGGGACAAAGATACAAGAAACGTAGGAAGCTTATTTACTTTGAGTCAGCCCTGGTACATCAAGTGCAATACTGCCTACAGTAGCAGTAGCGAAGTTTTTTCAGGGGCTGCATTCCCTCAAAGTAAACCTTGTGAGGGCCACATGCCAAAGGCAAAACTAGGTGGAACCATGGATATGACCGTTGTGCAGTAGGTTACATTACAGCTGTGTAAAAACCAGAGGTTTCTCATGCCCATGCCCACTTCTCCAGCCTCCATTCAGGCAAGCAAGAGACACGATCACACTTCAAGGATGCATTCTGACCAGGCAAAAGCACTTGTGGAGGGTGCAGTGGGGGTGTGGCCTGCAGAGTGTACATAGCCTAGGAGAGTTGCAAGGACCTAAGGTTTGACCCTGACCTTGAAGTTCCCCACCCGTGCCCTAAAAAGAGTGGCTTCGGCTCTCCATAGCATGTGGGGGTGTCATATTATCCCCATTGGTGAAGAAACTGACAAAGCACAGGCTCACTTCATCCAGTGCTTGGGGAATTGGCTGACTTATCTGAAATCCAGCAACTAGAAACTGTTAGTATTGTCTACCTCTGATAGCGATAATAGTCTCTCTTGGTAGGAAATTGGTATGCTCCCTGGGTAGCTGGAGAGGGATGAATTATGGGCAGGCACGGCGGCTTGTATTGTTAGCATGGGAGCTGGGAAAGCAGATTGCTGAAAAGCAAGCAAGAAGAACAGACGGAGATGCCAGCAATGGTTTGAGTGACTAGAGAATGCAGGTACTCCCTGCATAATGCTATCAGGTTGAATTCCTACTGCCCTTGTCTACTAAGCTAGCCACAAATGTATAAGTGGTCTGGATAGCTGGGAAGGTATATGGGAGGTATATAGGGTTGACTTAGTTGCTTGGTTTTGCAAAAGACGTATCCCAGGTGCAGGGCCAGATTTAGGTTTGATGAGGCCCTAAGCTACTGAAGGTAATGGGGCCCTTTATATGTCCAGCTGTCCTTTGTCAACAACAAATCGTCGCTGTTTTTTGTGTTGAATATATGCTATACCTGTATGGTAATTTATGGACCTAATAGGTATCTAAAGCCATTTGCACATAACAAAATATGTATTTTATCAAAGTAATTGTTGAACTGAAATACAATTAAGAAGTATATTAAAAGTGAAATACATCATAGGAGCATACACAACACAAAACACTGTTGCTGTGTGTAGGTTTTATTTTGTTTTTTATCTTATATTTTGGAAATGTACATCCAGGTTTTTTTCCCTTTAAATTTTTTGGTGGGCCCCAAGAGAGTGGGGGCCTAAGCTATAGCTTGTTTAGCTTATACGTAAATCCGGCACTGCCCAGGTGTACCCATCAGCCACATGTTGCTGGGTCTTAGATACCCTAGCTCAGAAATATGAGTCTTGAGGGTTTCTAATGCTGGGTGCAAATACAGTACAAGCATTATGCCTACATTTTTCAGCATGTCTCCAAGGGTCTGAGTGACAGGTCTTCTGGAGCTCTGGAATGGGCAAGATGAACGTGGAACCATGGGTAGCTGGTGTCTTGACTTCAGAGTCCAGCAAGGACCAGAACACCAGTTGGTGAAGAGAAGCGAGCTGAGTCAGAGGTTACAATATCAATGGCTAAGGAGCCAGACCACGTTTCTGGCTGAGTCCCGTCACTTGTGTGCTAGTAATCAGGAACCCAAGGCTGGTAGGCAAGGAGTCCGCTGAACAAGATGCCACAGCACTGTTATTTTTTATTAACTAAAACAAATACTGTAGCTTAATAAAGTAGTTCTTTTTTAAAAAAAATAAAATTGTTTCCTAATGGTCCTTACGGATTTTAAGTCCCATGTTATTTTATCTGTATGCTGAAACCTAATTTGAGGTGACAAAGGTGGCCCTGTAAACAGAATCAAGAAATAATCATAATAAATTTTCTCTTTGCTTTTGTAGTTCATAAAGATGTCTGAAATCCCAAAAAAAGTTTAAATGTTTGCACACTGCTGTTTCATTGTGTGTGTTTTAAATGTACCAAATGTCTCATTTGTTTCAGAATTATGGTCTGGAGACAGAAAACCTGCGAACACTTTCCCACAAGTTGAATGCCTCCGCCAAAAACCTCCAGAACTTCATCACGGGTAGGAGGAGGAGTGGCCATTATGATGGCAGGGCCTCCAGAAGACTGCCAAATGATTTTCTTACCTCTGTGGTTGACCTCATTGGTGCTGCCAAGAACTTGCTTGCCTGGCTGGACAGGTAAATGAAGTGTTGTTGTTTTTTAAGACATGTTTGAAAGATACAAGATTGGCTTTGTATTTTCTGCCTTTGAACCTCTCCAGATGTTCTTGTGGAGTATGGTGCTTAATGGGTTAACCTCTGGAATGCCCTGTGCCTGGGAGGGACTTCTACGGGAAGTCACGTAATTCCTTTGTCTGTGTGAGTTACTTTCACTTTTCTCCGAGAGCAGAGGAGAAAGCAACGATGTGTTCTAGCTCTGATGGAGTTTGCTGTATTTGCTTGTAAATAAACGCTGTAGAATAGATAGAAGTACAGAAGGACTATTTCCTTCTCCTTCCACACGAAGGCAACCGCTGCTACTCTGCTATTCTGCCTTAGGTGAAGTTTTCCCAGAAGACTGCTCGGAGGGGAAAGCAGTGTTTTCTGCGCAGGGAAAAGCACTGGACAGGCAGAAGTTCCAAAAGTTCTTTTCATTGTGCATGCACAGCGATTTGTGTTCATATAATGGTAGCAAGCTTTGTTTCCCATCAGTGCATGTCTCCCTGAAGTTTCCTGCTGAACTCCTGTAACTTGTTATGCAGCAAATGTTCTACATTGTTGTTGCTTTTTTGCACGTTTTGTTTTGTTTTGTTTTAAAACATTTTCCAACCATTTAGTATTTAGTAAATTTCTAACTGGTGGACATTATGTACGATATGAAAATAGTATCTGTGAAAACAAAGATACAGCCCAAATCTGGTAAAAACACATCAAGACATATGAAAGCAAATAATACATAGATTTTGGGGGCTGATACACATCAATCATGGGCCAATGTTATGGATCAGGAAAAGCCTGGGCAAAAAGATAAGTCTTTACAAGAAGTCTGAAGCAACTAGCGGTTGCTGCTTCACCCATGGTGGCAGAGCGAAATACATTCCACAGAGGAGGAGCAATAGCAGAAAATGCCAAAGTACATGAGTGCTTCCCTGAATAGTAACAATGCTGGAACCTTGGGGAACCATTTCAGTGAAATGATGGGTACCGTAGATTGTCCAGTATAAATCCACCACTTAATGCACTATTATTTGAGTGAGTAACGTTGCAGCAAAGAAACACCAATCTGGAGGGTTCCCTTCCCTCTGCAACATTCAGTTTCCCCATTGTTCATTTGTCATGGCTTGAGGTGGAGTTTCAGGACCTGGCTGCAGAAATGGGAGTTGTTCTCCAATAAAAAATTAATTGAAATATGATCAGCTCCCAGAGTGATAGGATTCTCAGCAAAGACTTAGCTATGGTCAGGTCTGTGTCAGTTTCACGTGTGTTTGTTCATATGGGTCTTCCATCCCATTTTACATTTTCATATAATGTCATGAAAACCACTTAGAGGGACACCTCTTCTTCTTCTTTTTCCATTAAGTGGTATGTAGAAATCTTGTTAAGTCAGTTCAAATAATTAAATTAATCTGTGATTTTTTAAAAAAATAAAAAATCCACATAGAAGGCAAATTTAAATAATTATATATCAATGCATTCATTTCTGAACATGTTTTATCCTTAATATGCATTTATAATGCATTTCGGTATGCTTTTTTGAGCTGGGAGATGTACTGCAAAATTCGAAGAAGTGTAAAATGGGAAGGATGGTGATTTTCTGATGTGCATTCCTGTCTGTGAGGTACAGATGATGTTGATTTGCTTAAACCTGTGAACCAGACAAATTTCTCCTCCATCCTTAAGCAAAGCACTATACCTAAGCAACACCACAGGGCTACACCAGAGTATTTACTGGTGGCCTCAACTGCAGTAAAGGTGCAGTCTGAAGCAGGTGGCCATGACTGCCCACTGTTTAACATTTCCCACAACTTATAAACATGAATATAGATAAATATTCATTAGGGCTTTACACTAGATCCAGCCAAATCATGAATCCCAAACTGACCTGGGATTCAGCTGCATCAGGTTACAGCAGCCCCAGCTTGAATAGGGTCCACCCAGAGTGTTTAATCAGGTCTACATTGCATGACTGTACAAGGCCCCTGAATCAGTTCAGGACCTGGATCTAGGTTGGACTGTTTCCAGGTTGGATCAGGACCCCTCCCACATGATCACACCCCAAATCAGATGGGAGGGAGGATGAACACCTTATCATTAATTCTCTGATCACCTTATCATTAATTCTCTAGGTGGCCTGAGTATAATACAGTCATACCTTGGGTTACAGACGCTTCAGGTTGCGTTTTTTTGGGTTACGGACTGCCGAAACCCGGAAGTACCGGAACGGGTTACTTCCGGGTTTCGGCGGTCGCGCATGCACAGAAGTGCTAAATCGTGCTTTGTAGGCACAAAGCGCAAAAGCACCAAGCGCAACCCGCACGTGCGCAGACGCGCTGCTGCAGGTTGCAAACACTGCGAGTTGCGAACGTGCATCCTGCACAGATCACATTCACAACCCAAGCGTCCACTGTATAAGATTTAAACAAGAACACTAAATGCCAAAGTTTTCATGAAGGAATGGAACGACACCCAGCAGAAAACTCACATTACATTTAAGAGCTAAAAACCATCTCAGCACTAAAGTGAACCAACAGATATCATTCAGGGGAGACCAAAAGTACTAACACCTGTCTTTAAAGATGGTAGAGCAATCTTTAAAATATTAAGTGTGTCCAGGTGATATTAAAAGGATGTTTCAATACGGTTCAAAAGGCCTGGAACTTATTTACTTTTAAGTATTTGTACAGTGCTGAAATGACATTAATTTGTCCAGCTCATTGAAAACGTCTCTGCTATAGATGTTCATTTGGTATTGTTTTTAAATCTGACTTCAATTATTTTTGTAGTTTTTAAAACTAGCTTTTTATTATATGTTTATAATAAATTGCCTTGACACACATGTAGAAGGCAATTCACAAATAATATGTTTTTTTCCTTTTCACTGACAAAAGAAAAGGGCAAAACAGGGCACATGTTGGGCTCAACCCTGCTCGAGATGGTGAATTCTAGGTTTACCTGGAGTGAACCAATTCATATATCATTGGAAGGTGACTGAGCAACAGTCTTATCTGCTCTTCAGGAGATAAGCAGTTATTGAGCAGGGAAGGTGATCTGCCATTTGTCAAGCTGGAAAAGCAAACATTTTCAGGCTGGATTCAAATTCAGGCAATCTCCCACCACCCCACCACTCTGCACCTCCCAACAATTCTTGAGTCTATCATTTGCAGCAAGGGTGGGGAACCCTTGGCTCTCCAGATGTTGCTGAACTACAACTCCCAGCAAGCATGGCCAATGGCATGGGATGGTGGGAGTTGTAGTTCAGCAGCATTAGAGCGCCTCAGGTTTCTCCACACCTGCTTTGCAAGCATAAACACAAGGATCAATCTAACCCTATATTGTGATTGGGTCTCCAAGGCCTCTGACAAGAGACACCAACTTTTCAGTCTGAATTTCATCGTATGTGTGTACACCATCCCTCAGTTATTTATATGTTTGTTTATACTTACTGAAATTAGTATTCCACTTAACTGTAATTAAAACTTCTTAGCAGTTTGCAAAGAACTATAAACGGAGACTATACCCTGCTAACTCAGATTGTATTGGGGGACTGCTTCAAACACTCACTCACTCTGCCCTCCTTCCTGCACATGTGTATTCAGAATAAATTCTTACTGAGTTCAATGAGATTTACTCCCAGGTACATATGTGTATACATTTGCATACTATCCCATATGTGGATAGTAAACATTCCTGTTGCATTATATTTCCTCATGCAGGGGAATTTTTTGAAGTGCAGGTGCTTTCAGTCTTTTCTTCTTTTTCTTCTTCCTCTCAAACACATGGAAGACTGTGTCATGTGTCCATTTGAATGTATGGACTGAATTTTTTTAGTGTAAATGCCAAAGAATAAACACAGAACCCTCTGCTGCTTTCACAGAGCTTTGTGAAAGTCTTGTGAAAGAATGTGCACAGTCCCATTTTTAATAATTACAGTGCAAGAAGCCAAGATAATGTAGGCAGTTGACTAGGTCTTGTAGAACCTGCCCTTTCTTTGGCCTATTAATAGTTTGGCATATTTCCATTAATACAGTGCAAAATTGTACAAAATCAGTGTGTACATGGTCATTAGTCAGACTCTCCTTATAGGAAATATGAATAGTGCATAGCATTAGACTGATTACCGGAACTGTAAATGTGAAGACTCCTAACTTGCTTTCTCTTTAAATCCCCTATTCTTAATAGGTCTCCATTTGTCAGTGTGACAGAATACTCACTGCTGAAAAATAACATTGTTCAACTGTGCCTGGAACTAACAACCATAGTGCAGCAGGTAAGAGCTAGTTAATCTTCTACTAAATTACTCCTAAATTACTTCCATAGTGGAAGGACGCAGATATGTCTCCTTCCTTGGCTGCTGAGGCCTCTGCACAGCTTTTGTTGCGCTTAGGCAAAGCAAGAAACATCAAAGCAGTGGTTTCCAGCAAAAATGGGTTTCCTCAGCTTACAAAGCCTGACCCTTAAATGTTTCTATGGTTTAAACTACAGGAATTATAGAGTTCAAGAACATATTCCAACCAGGCAAAATTACTGAAGGAGAATGCAATAGAAGACCCATAGGAGAACATGGCTTTGGGAGAGGGTGTGTGACTCAGAAGGTGGTGTGGAGCAGGACTGTCTCAAGGGCCAGGTGGACAGGATTGGAGGGCCGCATTTGGCCCCCCACCTTTAGCCTGAGGTTTCTCAAAAACAATGCTCCACACAAAAGGCCACAAATTGTTTAATTAACCGAAGACCTGGGAGAAGAGGAATGTTTCTCCCTAGTTCCTAAAGACACCATTAAAGACATAATGAAGACACTAGGTGAGCCTCCACTTCCAACATCATTGAAAACTTTCTACAAATCCTAATTCATGGAATAGCTTCATCATTTGTCCATTTGCTGACCTTCCCTTCCCTAGAAATCACACTTCAAAACTCACCATCGCAGCGAAGCTTTTGGATAAACTCAATGACCCCCATATCCTACTGAAGGGATGAGGAACCCATGGCTCTCTAGATGTTGGTGGACCTCAACTCCCATCAACTTTGACCAGAAGCATAGTGTGGGTGTGGGGTGCCGTGAGTGTCATGGCCCCAGGCACAATTTTGAGAGGGGGCACACACAGGAACCCCCACAGCAGGCACCTTCATCGGAGCCTGGCTCTGCACCCGAAGAAGCTGCACCAGGCCTGTACCGGGGGAAGAGAGCAGGCAAGTGGGTGGCAGCACACTTTGCACCCGGTGGCAGCGGCTCTGCCGTTGGGTCACTTATGACTCAGCAGTGGAAAGCAGCCCTCCTTGACCGTGGCGAGGCATGCCCGGCTGCAGTGGCTCCATCACCAGGTCAGGTCAGTGGAGAGAAGGGGAGTCAGTGGCAATGCTGCCACTCACTCTCCTGGGCTGTGAGGCACTGCTGAGATGTCTGACCCGGCAGTGGAGCGCATTCTACCCTGATCCCAGTGAGGTGTGCCCAGCCGCAGCAGCTCCACCTCCACTACTAGGTCAGGCCTGACCTGGTGATGGAGAGCAGGGGGACAGTGAGCAGCAAAGCTGCCATCCGCTCTCTTCGGCCGCGGCCTGGCCGTTGCAGCTCTGCTGATGGGTCAGGCCTGACCCAGCAGTGGCAGGCAGGAGGAGAGTGGGCAGCAGCTTCCCCACCCCTCTTCTACCCTGAACTGCAGGGCTCGGGGGGATGCCCTCTGTGCCTCGCCTTGGGGCGCGCCCTGCTCGCCCACCTCAGGCAGCATGAGTGTACACTCTGCCGCTGTCTCTGACTGTTGGCCATAGTGTCTGGGACTGGGGGGAGAATGGAGCTTCCAACAACTTCCAACAACTGTCTCCTAGCAAATGCTGTCTGAGGCAGCCACCTCATTTTACCTAATGGTAGGGCTGGGCGTGTTATATGTTGTTTGTCCCATATCTATGGCTAATTCAGTCTGCTGAGTGCCTCTAAGCATAAGAGAGGAAGAAAATTATATATTTCTGTCCAGCCTCTTCACAGTTTTCGTCATTCTATAAACCTATATCCCATGTCCTCCCCTGCCTATGTTTTTCCTCAACGTAACCCTTTGGCCTTAAGTAAATGATTCTATTGTTTAATTAACCATCTGACTACCTGAGTTTTGGCCCTTTTCTAAGCCGTTCACAGACTGCCTTTATACATTTGGGGAGAAAGCTCCGTCTAACCAATCTCTAATTTAAATGAGGTGGGTATAGAAAGCAAATAGATTTTTCTGTTGTGTGATATGAATCCCCAATCAATCTGGGCAAAGAACGCTTTGTGTTATCAAATAGAAAACCATCAGATTTCTCTGCCCAGGCCTGGTCTGTTCTTTGAAATTAATTCATTCCACTCTACAAAACAGGGGGGAAAATTTCAGATACACTCCACAACTGAAGGCCTTTATTCTCTGACCTGAAATAATTAGGTTTGCTGCAAAGGAAATTTGAGTTGCCTTTCTGATGCATAAATTAAAAGGAATGATGTTTGATTGGCATCGTTAGCTCAAAAGCCCAGCTGCGATTGATTTATCCTCTTGGTGTTTGAGAGTTAAATGGAAGCCACGTCTTCTAAAATGGATATTCCATTTGAAGTATTTTCAACTAGTACAGGCAGTGTGTGTGTGTGTGTGTGTGTGTGTGTGTGTGTGTGTGTAAAAGAGAGAGAATTGCCTTGGGGTCCAGACGGGCAAGCTGATTGAATGCCTTCCCTTGCTACAGAAATGAAAACTTCAAAGGCATACTTGACCATCAAGTGTATAGAGAGAGAGCCTTCCATATTTTTGTGCTCCTTGGATGATTGGACTGTGCCTCCGTAATTTCAGTTTTTGTAATCTTTCTGCATCAGAAGTGTGGGCGAGTATCACGTTTTTGATAGCTGGGGAACCCAGAATCACCAACTGAAGTCCTTCCATCCCAACCACCATACCTTACTTATTTACTAGCTGGTTACTTTAATTACAATATTTACACACACACACACACACACACACACACACCATCTTTCTACATGTTAAAAATAAAATGTAATCTTTTCATAAATGGGTGGTAAAGGTGGTGACCATTTCATGCAGGGGTTTCATTCCCAGCCCCTTTGTGTGTAGCCAGAGCACACATAAGTATGCCTCACCCCCGCCCCACACCCATTCTGCCCTCTTTCTGGTCCAAAAGGACCCATGCATTGGTGATTTTGTGTCAATTGGACATGCTTAAAATGGTTGTCTACACTTTCCTTTTGTCCCATTCTTTCCAGGCACAGGTCCACCCTTTCCAAGTCTTGGTCTGAACACTCTTTTTTTTGCCCTGAAGTTCCCCCCGCGAAATCCCACTCTTTAAAGCTGAAGTGCAACAAACAGCAATGCGGGTTTTCCCTGGATTGCCATTTGCTCTAATTCAGCTTTAAAGAGCAGGTATTCACAGGGGAAGCTACGGAGCAAAAAGAAAAAAAGGGGGGAAAGGATGCTTGGACGTGGAGCTTTAAAGTGTGAGCTATAAGTGTAGATAGGCCCTAATTTCAGACCTATTGAAATTAATGGATGTAACTTAGTCATGTTCATTAATTTCAGTGGGTCCATTCTGAGCAACATTCCATTGACTGCCACTCATAATTTCCAAGGTGGTTCATAAAAATATAAAATGAGTTGCCAATACAAACCAATACAAAGTTTTTTTTTTAAAAAAAGCAGAATAATAATGACACCATAGATGGCACAGCATATGGAAGAAGGAAAGGAAACCTAATTGCCAAGACCAAACTGTTGGTAGTCTAGGATTCTGGTTACTTATTACTCTAGTTTTATGAAATCTGCATTGATTACATTTCCAGGTTCATTTCCAGGTTCTGGTTCTTAAATGGCTTGGGGTCTGCTTATTTGAAGGACTTCCTCCCCTACCACCCCCAAACATTTGTATTCCTCCATGGACTGCCTGTTCTCTTCAGGTCCTGCTCCGAAGTTGCTCCTTTGCCAGCTGAAGTTTTGCCTTCACACCCATGAAAAAAGGTTCAAGATGCAACATGCATGGCGAAGAGGTCTTAATTGGCTATATTTCTTTAAAACATAAGCTATCTGCACAAACTGGTTAAGCAGATTAGCTAAATCACAGTAGTCTGGGCAGGAAAGAACCAAGAACATAAGCAGAGCCCTGCTGGATCAGACCAGTGGCCCATCCTGTTCTCCACAAGCAGGACCTGAGCACAACGACCCTCTGCCTACCTGCATCTCCCAGCAGCTAGTATTGAGAAGCATACAGTGGTACCTCTGGTTACATACTTAATTCGTTCGGGAGGTCCATTCGTTCGGGAGGTCCAAAAATGAAGGTGAAATGTGTGTGTGTCCTATGGGGCAAATGCAGGCTTTCGCTGAAGCCTGGAGAGTGAGAGGGGTCGGTGCGGATAGCAGCCTTCATCTCGAAGCCTGGGGTGGGCTGCACAGCGTGCCCTGGGCTTTGGTTCCCCGACCTGGTTTGGAGGCTGGCGGCGGGGAGAAGCACGCTTCTCCCCGCCGCCAGCCCCGCAAACTCGGGGGACAGCGGGGAGGTGCAGCGCCGCCATCCTGCTGTTCCCCGACCTGGTTTGGGCTTCAGGCAGATATCCACAAGCAGTGGGCGCCCGGCGGGAAGTTGCAACGGTCTCCCAAGGCTTGCGGAGAGCTGCCTGTTCTGTGGGCAGTGCGCCTTCCCACTGTCCCCCGACATGGTTTGGAGGCTGGCAGCCATCCCCATCCCTCTGTCCCCCAACATGGTTTGAAGGCTGGCAGCGGGGAGAAGCACGCTTCTCCCCGCCCCCAGCCCCACAAGCTCGGGGGACAGCGGGGAGGTGCAGCGCCGCCATCCTGCTGTTCCCCAACCTAGTTTGGGCTTCAGGCAGATATCCGCAAGCAGTGGGAGCCCGGCGGGAAGTCGCAACGGTCTCCCAAGGCTTGCAGAGAGCTGCCTGTTCTGTGGGCTGGGGTCGGGGGAAGCTCGGGCTTCCCCAGCCCTGCGCCTGGGGGAATTTTTTTTTTCTTTATTTCCCCCCTCCAAAACTAGGCGCATCCTATGGGCCGGTGTGTCCTATAGGGAGAAAAACACGGTAACTAACTCAGCAGAATGCCCTCCCAGCACAGGGTGGGGGCAGCTGCCTAGCTCCTTTTCTTTTTGTTTTGGAGCACCAAGTGAAAACTTGGCTTTTCTGGAAGGCTTTTAGCACTGGCTGAGGCTCTTTCTGCTAACTGGAGGCTGAAATCCCCCCCCCCCTGTTTTCAAGGGATAATTCATTCTCTCCAGAAGTGAGGGGATTATCTGATTATTTTGGGGGCAGAATATGAGTTTCACAGATTTGTGTATGAGTGGAGGGTTTGGGTTATCTCATTTGTACATGGCGGACACCAGGCCAGCCATTGAGCTTCCTGGCTGAGTGGGCGATTTGAACCCTAGTCTCCCATGTCCTAGTCTGACACTTTAACCACAGGAGCACTCTGGCTCACACCGTATAAATGTTTCACCAATCGTTTTGACATCTGAAAGTCAGGGATTATCCACACTTCTACTTGTCCTGTGCCTAGAAGTGGAAACCGCTTTCCCCTGGAAAATCTGTTCTTAAGTGCTCAAACAAAACAAACAGCACTCTGCAAAAAAACCTAAATGCCATTTGTTCCAACCCAGTGCTAAACCACGGGTTTTCCTGGGGAAAGTGGTGGGGTAAAGGGAATTGTGGATGAGCTCTTGCTCAAACTGCAGAAAAGTTAAAGCAAGGTGATATTTTAATAATAATAATAACGATAATAATAATAATATCTCTTGGGTGACACCATCTTGTATAGGTGCTGTTCCTTGCTTCCCTGCATGTTGGGATTGCACTGCTGAGTTATTTAATTTTACAAACGGCCTTTTGGCTTTACTCCAATAAAGCTGAATTACCAAAGAGAAATAGGAACCCCAGGAGAGGAGAGAAACAGACAAAAAACAGCCAGAACTGCAGTTTTGTATAGCTTAATAAAGCTTACCAAACTAAAGATGATTCCCCACAACCAAAATTAGACAATGCTCCCAAGATAAACATTTGTTACCCGTAGCATGTTGTTTGATTTAATGTTTGTAATTTCTAAACATACTGTAGACATTTCTTATCTTCCCCCACCTTTTCTTCCTTTAAAAAAAAAAATCCTCATTTTACTAACAACAAAAAAAGCAACCATTCTTTCCATTACATTGCAGGTTGCATTCGCTGTTGAATTACATGCTCACACTTTCTTTTCTCCTTTTCATATTGTACAACAAATATTGTACAGAGCCCCGGTGGGGGGAGGTGTCTTCTAGTAAGCAAATGGGGATTCTCCATACTTCCAGATTAATAATAATAATGGAATTTATTGTATGTTGTTGTTGTTTTTATTTATTATCCCCTCCTCCTCTCACCCTAAGATATCAGGGAAGATGACAACACTTTAAAATGCAACATTAGAAAAAGCTGATAACAATTTACAAATTACTGCCATGGACTGACAGGACATGGAGGAATAGTGGAAGGCACCAGCTGGGGAACTCACAAGGGAAGAAGACTCAGAGCCCAGGGGCTGGTGGTGGTCAGTTGGAGAAGACGGGGAAGAAGAGCTGTTGGATGTTGAAGGGCTAATTGGACTTAGTGAGCTGGGAGAGGCTGTGGCAGAGAGAGGCCCCCAAATCTGAAGCTGACACAAGAGGAAGGTGGTCAAGAGGCAGGGATGAGTCAGGCTGGTGAAGAAGCCAGGGTTTCCCCCACTCCTGCTGTGATAAGCTCCCTTTCCCCCTAGTCTCCCAGGACCAGAATAGGTATGAAGAGGGAGGAGCCGAGATGGGCATGTCAGTGGAGTCTCAGATTGCTTGGGAAGGACCTGGGAGAGATTTAGATAGCTGTGGGAAGGCAGGAAGCTTCAGTCTCCACAACTGCCTCATAGGGGCAAGGCCTACTGAGGAGAGTAATTATGCTCATTAGGCCAGGCTCCCCTGAGCAGTCCTTGCTTCTTCTTTATCTGTGCTGAATCTACAGGGCTTTGTTCTATTTTAGGTGAGAAGCCTTCAGGTACTTGTTTGAAAATACATATTTGTTTGAGCAAATCATTGCTCCATGTTGAACATCCATGCCAATATGGGATAGCAGGTAGTGTATTAAACCAGGACCTGTGAGATCAGGATCCAAATCCTCCCTTCACAAGATGGCTGTGAGAATAAAATGGAGAGGGGGAGAACTGTAGGGAACCTTGAACTCCTTGGAAGAAAAAAAAGGTGGAATATAAAAGTAATAATAATACAAAATGAAGTAATTTTTCAGCAACCTTAATGAACTGTATTTGTGGAATAGACACAACCCTAATTATAATATTGTTCACCCAGTACAGTATTGTAAAGGAACACTGACTTGCATCCAGTGCAGGGCTAAGTAACTGTCCCATCAGCACAAAGACTTCTGCTTGCACAGCACTTTCCCCAGTCTCCTCTGTGGGGGGCCCCTGGCCCCCACACCCTAGAAGGGTTAGGGGGAGCACAAGAGCAGGTTTAGGGGGCACACGGCCAGAAGAATGAGGAGAAAGTCCTCTTGTGCACACATAAATTCTTGTTCTGATGAGATACAAGCCTTGCTATCAACTCCTGACTGCTGCCAGCTAGGAGTTGGAAAAGATGTGGTTCTGGTTAATGAGAGTGTGAGAAGCAGGAGCAGAGGCTGAATGGGTCAATTGGAGATAACCAGGGGCACTAATGTGGATTTAGCAGATTGCCTAATGAGGAATAGTGCTCTGGATTTTTGAGCATGACAGTTGATCAGGCCCTACTTAACCGTAATTCCTCCATTATTAAAGTTAACCATCCTGTTAAGCTCTATATCAACAGAGTAATAACAAAAATCCCAAATATTTTCTATCACTCAGCATATAACTAAGTTTCAGGGCACAGTTCTAAGGCTGGATGAGAAGTAGGTCATATAAATAATATAATGATTACTCAAGTCAAAGCATTTTTTTACCCAGATGAATGTTAATTTCACAATTGCCGCTAGAGTTATAAAACCATACGGCTTGTATTAAAATTGCTGTTAGATTTAAAAAAAAAAAGACGTTGCAGGTTTCCCTTATGATAATGATTTTCCTTTCCTTCTTTTTTTAAAAAAGAGGGGAAAATGAAACCCTTTGCAAGGTAGCACACCCCCAAAAAGCCAAATTCAATGCCAGAGGCTGATTGCCTCCTCGTCACTGTGCAATTATATCAGATCTCTTTGGCTTGAAAGAAATCTTCTGACATTTCAGCTTAAAGAAGAGCAAAATCTAAAGAAGTCGCTGAAGGGGAGATCTTGTGGAATGCTAGACTTGAAGCAGATAACTTGGCAGGTAGAGAATTTTGGAATAATCCTTCGAGTGACAAGCCAGATTTTTCTCAGAGAAGCTGTTTTTATTTCCCACAAAAGCCTTTTGTAGGCAAGGCATGTCACATTTGGTTAATACAGGAGAGAGTCAACAGCATTGTACAATTTGCTTCTATTCTCATCCAATGAAGGCTGTGATTTATTTACTTCCTTAAGTATTTTTTTATCATTACATCGGTTCATGGGATACACCTTCAGTGAGTGAACGCCTGTTGCGGAGAGCTCCACACACATTCATGCCTTCATGTAGGTTATCTACATACAGCTGTTCCTGTCTGGGTTCTCTCGTTGTGGCTAAGAACCCAAAAGCAGCAGAATTAAACAAAAAAAGCAGGACTACAAATTCCACCCCACTAAAAGAGGCGACAATATCCTTTAACATGTGGTGCAGATGTGTTATATATTCTGCAGTATATATTCCAAGGTGCTGGAAGGTACGTGAACAAATGGTAACCTTTTTTAAAAAAAACTGAAAAACTAAATACAAGAGTATGTACAATAACATCTTCAGAAGTGCTCCTGTTCAGAGTTCCAGGCGTCAGTCTCTGTGCCTCCCCGTTTAGCTTTAGGCAGCTGGATTAGGCTTGTTTTAAGGACTTCTACAACTTTCACCATTGCTACCAGCCTTCCCAACTGTCTGGCCTCCCCCTCACTATTTCTCATCCTTGATTCTTGTTCAGAATTTACATATATGATTAGCAGCACTATAGGAGACCTTCAAATCTCCAAGTCTGCCTCTAGTTATTATACTGGGTGAATGTCTTGTTCCTTTCCTTAGGCAGTTCAGGACTTCTCATCATTAGTTTCCTCTTGGGGCTTAAGGTTGCCTCTGCAGCTGCTACTCAAATTCTCTTTCCTCTGCTGCCTGCTTTATCCAGCATGGTTTGGGTGCCTCACACAGAGTCCTTGGTTGTATCTGTTCTCTGTCATTGTGGCCATCTCTGTATTTCTTCTGTTTCCTATGGCAATATGGTAAAGTGCTTTCTCTTGGTGCCGCCATTTCTCTTCCTTCAGCCGATCTTCCATTCTATATGCTAGCAGAGCCAGAGTTTTCCCAGCATCTCCCCCCGGCCATGCCACATCATTTCTGGCCTGACTGCGTTTACACCTGCCTGGAACAGACCTAACGTGGGATGGAGGTTGTACACAACCACAACCACCTCCAGGCAGTTCAACCGACCACTCCAAAAGCCTCTGAAGATTTTTTTGATTTGTTGACTGGAATGGACAATTGCTCTTCAAATGATATATCTGCAGGTGGACATTCAGGGATCTCTACAGCAGGACAGGTGCACCCAGTGGTCAGGAATAGGAAGGCGTGTACTTGGCTTTCTCCCTACCGCAGTTACAGAATCAGTATAATCTGGACCAGATCAATGCAGTGAAGCAGGTTCAAGTTCAGATTCCACCTATCTTTCTCTTTGTGTGACCTTCAGCCAGTCACAACCTCTTGGCCCAGCTTACCCAACCTCATTATAAGACAAGCAGGATAAAAAGTGTAATCAGTAAAGAATAAATAAATGTTCAAACCGGGCTGCATAATTTTCCACGTGCAGCATGAAGGCAAAGAAACACATCTGGAGATACAGTTTAAGTGAATACATATTAGAGGAAATTATGTGTGTTCCGATATGTAATTGCAAAGGTAATAGTGGCTACATCAAGTACATCTCTTTGGAGCTGAAATAAAAGCATTAATGCACCTGAGCCTTCCTGACCACTTATATTAATGCACATGAATGGTAAAGATAATTCTATGCGCAGTTCACTAAGAAGTGAAAGTGGTTGTTAGCATTATTATTTCGACTCTCCCTGCCCAGCTTCGTTTAGCAGAATATGATTTGAAGTGGTATTTATATTTTCTTTCTGTTTGGCTTCCTTGCTAGATTTCCGGACAGAGTAAGAAGGCTTACAAGTGAGCAAACAAAATTAAGCAGAAATTGCAGAGATGTCCCTATGTGACTCTGGGCTGGTGTATCAATATGAATGTATGATTGTGTACGTGTATGTACGCACAAAGAGAGGGGACTGAACCAATGTACAAGATAAATGAGAATATTTTGACCATAATGCCAACTATGTGCATATCAACATGACCTTATCATGAACAGAACACAATCTGGCAAGCTTTATTGTCCCATGGCTTCTGTTCATTTCAGTGACGTTAGAGTGGGTAGATTCATTGGTGAAATGAAAAGAAGATATGTAGCTCATTTCTACAGTTATGCATAGGTAGGCTCAGAAAGCATGACTAGCCCATGGTTTGATCCAGTCAGGCTTGCAGGCACTTGATGTGAGCATTTTCAAAAGCCTCCAAGATGCTAGCATTTAATAGTGACCTCCCATGCCTCTCCATTCCCCAATATCATATGTCAAGGACTTTGGGTCTGGCAAAGCAAGAAGTTTAGAAAGTGGTGGCAACTGCTCCTGGGACTCTAGTGGAGAATCTTTCCCTACTGGGCATGGGGTTGTCAGTCTCGGAATCCCCCATAGGAAAATGATACTATTCACATCATTTCCACTAGTGTTGTTTCCCCAGTCTAGTCCCATCTCTGACTGGGGTCTTTGCTGTGTTGGGTCTTTGGAATCAACTATGGTCACCTCCACCACTTTCCACTTTGCCAGCCATGGTCATTCTTGACCTTTGGGAATGCGGAGGTAGGAAGAGGTAGAGGATGAATCTTACAAGATTGAGTCAAGCATTGCCTGGCACACCTTGCTCATGGAGCAGGGCTCTGCTTGACCCAATCTTGGCACAATAAAGCACAATCTTTATTTTTCAAGTGCCTCTACATGAGTGATCGTGGTGTCTCTAATATAGCCTTCGGAGGCAAAAGTGGCAGAGCAATGAGTGTGATTTTTACCTTTGTACAACAGGGTAGCTTCTACACATACTCCTGTAGCTCGTCTCTATGCTCCATCCATGCTAACAAGGAACATTTTCAGAGTTCAAGTGCACATTCCACCAAGTCAAAACACTCAAGAGGGGCACGAAGTGAGGCAAGTGAGGGGTGTGGTCTGGGGGAAGCAGGTGTGCTTGGGAAGGGGATGTGGCCTTTTGAAAGCATACAAGGGCCAGATGGAGATGCATGAAAGGTCACTTTTGACTTCTGGGCTTGAGAATCCCCATCCCTGTTTTATATGAATTGCTAGGAAAGACTCCATCTGAAACTCTGGAGCATCATATCAGTCAGTTATCTGACTTGGTTTGAAGCAGCTTCCTATGTTCATGAAGGGACACAGGTGGCACTGTGGGTTAAACCACAGAGCCTAGGACTTGCCGATCAGAAGGTCGGCGGTTCGAATCCCCACAACGGGGTGAGCTCCCGTTGCTCGGTCCCAGCTCCTGCCAACCTAGCAGTTCGAAAGCATGTCAAAGTGCAAGTAGATAAATAGGTATCACTCTGGCGGGAAGGTAAACGGCGTTTCCATGTGCTGCTCTGGTTTGCCAGAAGCAGCTTAGTCATGCTGGCCACATGACCCAGAAGCTGTATGCCGGCTCCCTCGGCCAATAAAGTGAGATGAACGTCGCAACCCCAGAGTCGGCCACGACTGGACCTCATGGTCAGGGGTCCCTTTACCTTTACCTATGTTCATATACTCACGAAATACTCAGGTAGGACTCACTATAAATCTGAATGGGATAATAGTAATTATTGTCATGTTTATTATTAGTTTCTTTTTTCACCAAAGTGACTCAGAACAATTTAGAGAAGCAAACATTGAATACAAGAGCAATCTATATTATCTGTTATATTTTGTAACCTGTCCGATTCACGAGGGCAGCTGCTGGCACAATTGCAAAGCTAATCAGGTTCCAGTATGGTTTCAAATTGGATGGGGGACTTTGTGTTGAGATCCCTGCATTGCAGAAGGTTGGACTAGATGACCCACTCTGCAATTCTATGATTCTGTGCCAAATTTATTCTGGCAACAACCCACAGATTCTCAACTAGGCTTTAATATTTCATTTAAAAGCCCCAACATTATCATGGGTAGGCCCCAAAGAATATAGTAACTACAGAAAATTGGCATTTTTTTAATTGCCAGCATGTATAATAATACATTTTGCGCTATTTAGCTAAGGTATAACTGTTGATATAATATGATACACACAAACACACACACGTAAATTCATGTGTGTATACTTACAAATATAGGTTTGTTTTTTCAAACTTCTGTGATTTTGTATCTGTCTGTTTTCTCTTTCATATCTGAGTTTCTGAGTTCTGTAATTTCAACTATAAAGTGACACTATCCTGAACACAAGCCTGGCATGCAAGCAATACCTTGGAAGGAATGCTGCAAGAGTCCCTCTTACCTGGGAGTCAGCTCCACTGAACTTAATGAGACTTATATTTGAGTAGACATATATGGGATTGCACTGTTAATCTCATTACTGCACTGTTAATCTCATTATTTTCAATGGAGTTTATTTCCGCATGAGGAGTTAGCGTCCCAGATGGTGCTTCAAAGGATAAAATTGACAATTTGGACAAAGGCATATATTTATGCAATTGATTGTGATTAAATGGCTTTCTCTGTGTAATGTGCAAACCACTGATCTGGATGTTTGATCTAGTTGTTTGATTTTCTTATTTTTTCTTCGGGAAGATGAAAATCTCTGAAATATTTCAGCCGTTGCCAAGGTGTTTCAGAAAGTCTTCTATATCCGTAAAAGAAACCCCTCAGTACTAAGTTCCTGTATTGTAGCAAAATCATATTATCTTTTAGATTTTCATTACAGATGCATGTTATTGCAGGACAGGATCTTCAAATTAACAGGTTAGCAGATATTCACTAGATTTATCTGCTGTCAAAGCTTGCTAAAGAAAAAATAGGAGGAGGGGTCTTGCTTTTTAATTATTCAGTCGAGCATTAGCAAGGTAGACTTTTCAGGCGTTAGCTGCTCTCCAATAAAATACAGCAGTGATGGTGCACCTTAGGCCTGGGGGCCAAATGCAGGCCTCCAGGCTTATCTGCGTGGCCCCCATGACTCTTCAGGCCACACCCATCCCCACTGACCCTTCTTAACACTTCTGGTGTTTTTGCCTGGCTGGAATGTGTCATTGAATTCAGATGAATGCCTTTTGCTTACCTGAATGAAAAGTAGAGAAGGGTGTGTTTAGAAGATAGCTCTCTACTTTTTACAACATTTACATTCCTTACTCCACCCACTTTTGCTGCTGGTCCCTTCCACTACTGACATCTAGCCTTGAAAAGAAACTGGGAGTTAAATGGCTGGACTGCCAAACAGATAGCATTTTCCTCCAGCTATCTCTCTTTCACCAGGAATAATTCCCTGCTTTCCTGCATCTTCCCCAAATAATAGTCTCTATTTACCTTTCCAGCTGATGTTGAGAGGGTGCTATTTAAAAAGTGTCCAGCTGTCCTACCATGCCCTCCATCACGTCTCCAGATAGTATAGGTTGCTAAAATGTTGCAGTGCACAAGTAGATCTCTAGTGATCGAGGCCCCACTTATACATTAAAAGCAGTATCATGGGTTTCCCCAAATAATCATGGGAACTGTAGTTTATCAAAAGTGCTGAGAGTTGTTGAAAGATACCTTTTCTCCTTAGAGAGCTACAAATCCCAGAGTGATTTAGCAACCAATCCCTCTTCCCAGGAAGCACTGGGAATTCTACCTCTGTGTGTGGAATAAGGGGGCGGTGGCGGTTCTGCTAACAATTCTCAGTACCTTCAACAAGCTACAGTTCTTAAGATCCTTTGTGGAAAGCCATGAGGGATTAGATGAATTCATTGAAGCAGTTGATGATTACTTGCCATAATATAGATCACTTCTATTAGCAGAGGCAGTATGTCTCTGAATAGCAGGTGCTTGGAAACACTAGTAGGGAGAGTGCTGTTGTACTTATGTCCCGCAGGTCATGTGACTCACATGGGAGTCCAGCCCCAGAAGATTGTGTCCTGATTTGGGGGCACTTTGTATTGGAGGATATGTGATTGGTCACAGTAACAACAGAATGCTGGACCAGATGGGCCTTTGTCTTGGCTCAGCAGGGTTCTTCTTACGTTCTAGTTCTAGGTCAGAGCAGAGAACCAGAACTTTGCTAGAACGTTGCTCAAGTTTTATGGTGGACACCATTCACACAACTTGTTGAGAGTTGAGAGATGAAAGATGCAGTCTTTCAAGTGATCAGTGTGCATTGTGTATGGCAACCATTCCAACAAAAATGGGAGTGGATATCGTTGTTTTTGGTCCACAAACAATACCTAACTGATGACTCCTCTACCTCCCACCCATCTGCATTGTGCTAGCTTTACATTGAAATTAATGGCTTCTGCATTGAAGTGAATGGTGTGAATAATGTAATAATAAACAGCGTATCTTTTGTTGGAAGCCAAGCTGCGGCAGAACAGAAATAGTACTCAAACATGGGGCGGAAGGGAGATCAGAGCCTTCTTTCGCCCAAAATGTATCTATAGGCCAATGGCTGCAATTTACAAAATGTCATCTGTCTTTGGAAATGGGGAAGGGGCTGTGTTTTCCACACTGTTGCAACAACCCCCTCCCTCCTGTAGTGTGAAATTGCTTTTCAAACTAAATCAAACAAAGAAAATACACCCAGGCACAACTTCTGTTGCATGTGTCAGGAGCTCCGCTGGATCCCAGCCATTATAATTAAGCACCACAATATATTTTGTGATTCTTTGCAATCCTAACCAGTTTTGCAAGGGAACAAAGCTGACATTGGCACTCACGTCTATGCTGTGGAGCTGCCAAATACTTTAATTAGCCTGCATTTTGCTTATTCTGCAGGTAATTTTTAAAGGAGTCAATTAACAGAAATGTTTTTTGTCAGTATTTGTGGTCAGTTGAAATCTGTTGTTGATAATATTTAATTTGCATGTGGCCAGTAATTATGGTCAAACAGAGCTTTGTTCTAGCGAGTCTGAAGTTACATTAGTTCACTTAGTGCAGGCATGGCCAAACTTGGCCCTCCAGCTGTTTTTGGGACTACAACTCCCATCATCCCTAGCTAACAGGACCAGTGGTCAGGGATGATGGGAGTTGTAGTCCCAAAACAGCTGGAGAGCCAAGTTTGGCCATGCCTGACTTAGTGTCAACAGTGTATTGAGCTGATGGTTGTCATATTCTAGGGAGCAAATTACAGATAGGTAGCAGTGTTGGTCTGCCATAGTCAAAATAAAAAAAATTCCTTCCAGTAGCACCTTAAAGACCAACTAAGTTAGTTCTTGGTATGAGCTTTCGTGTGCATGCACACTTCTTCAGATACACTGAAACAGAAGTTGCCAGATCCTTCTATATAGTGAGAAGGTGGGGAGGGGTATTACTCAGAAGGGTGGTGGGAATGGGAGATTGGCAGATAGCTGAGATGAGCCTGTTGACGACTCTTAACGACTGTAATAGGTCTTACAGGAAAAGGCAAGGGGTGAGAAGGTGAGAAATGGCTTAGTCATGTATAATGGGATAAGAATCCAATGTCTTTGTTCAAACCAGGTTTCTCCATGGTTTTAAGTTTGGTAATGAGTTGCAATACCCAGTAGTTGACCAGAGAGTCTGAATACTGCATCCACAAGTGGGAGCCAACACTCTGTAGTCACGTTTCCTCAAGTTTAAAGGCAGTTGTTAGGGAACACAAATAGGAGAGTCCTGTTGTGTACATGTCCTGATTGGCCAGTGTAGGAACAGAATGCAGGATTCTTCCAGCAAGACTCTTTATACATTCTTTTTCATTCATCTTGGTTGGTTTTTTCTCTTTGATGTGTATGATTAACCTCCTTTAATTGATAAAAGTTTGAACTGAAAGCATCTTTGTAAATTCAATGAACATTTAACCATATGAAGGAGAGGGGTTGTTGCTGTTTGCAACCCAGAAAGAGCAGGGAAAAGCTTCTGAGATTTTCTTATAAAGCTTTCTTAAAAGCAATTTGAATCAGTCATGGCTAGAGTGGCACATTATTTTTCAACGAGTTGTTAACATAGCTGAGGCAAAGTGGATTTCTAAGGATATTAAATACTGCTTCTCTCTCCCTCCTGTTGTTACAGGATTGCACAGTGTATGAAACAGAAAATAAAATTCTTCATGTGGTAAGTACGCATTTTGACTTTTTTTAATGGTTGTGCTTTGCACATGTCTGTCCCATATCCATGTTATAATCTTGTACATAGGATCTTATTTTTGTATTTACACCCCACCTTTCCTCCTTGGAGCTCAAGGGGGTGTACAGGGCTGTCCCTGTACCAATATTATCTTCACAGTTTAGTCTGAGAGACATTGTCACCCATTGTCATATATTGTCACCCAGTGAACTCTGGGGCGGCGTGGGCATTTGAACCTAGTTGCCCAAATTCTAACCCAACATACTAATTGCTGTCACACAACTCTAGGTTGTGTGTGTGGCTGAACCGAACAGAGTTTGTAATAGAGGTAAGTCTCCCCCTGCTTTATCCTGTCTGTTCCCTGGAATGGCCCTTCTTTCAAGATTTGCCCTGCCTGAGCTCGCAGAACCATAAAATAGAGAATATGTATAGCTGAAGGAGTATTGTTCAGTCAGGACATTGACATCTCACTCCAGGGGCCTTCTGGCAGATCTCTCACTGCGAGAAATGAAGTTACAGGGAACCAGGCAGGGGCACTTCTGGGCACCCTCAGATGTCAGATGTCAACCTTCAGGAATACATCTGAAGGTAGCCTTGTATCTGGAAATTTCTAATGTTTGATTTCGTATAATTGTAGAGTTGGAAGGGACCACAAAGGTCATCTAGTCCAACTCCCTTCAATGCAGGAATCTTTTAGGGGCTTGGACACATGACCCTAAGATTAAGAATCTCATGCTCTACTGACTGAACTATCCCTTCAGTCATGTTTCACTATGGTTTTTTTATATTCTGTTGGAAGCCGCCCAGAGTGGCTGGGACAACCCAGTCAGATGGGCAGGGTGTAAATAATAGCATGATAATAATAATAATAATAATAATAATAATAATAATAATAACAACAACAACAACAACAACAACAACAACAACAACAACAACAACAACAATCTGGTGTTATATAAGCTCATAAACTGAGCTGGGGTGAGGGGCTTCAGCCAGTACAGCGACACCTCTTGTTACATACACTTCAGGTTACAGACACTTCAGGTTACAGACTCCGCTAACCCAGAAGTAGTGCTTCAGGTTAAGAACTTTGCTTCAGGATGAGAACAGAAATCGTGCAGCAGCAGTGCGGCAGCAGCGGCGGGAGGCCCCATTAGCTAAAGTGGTACCTCAGGTTAAGAACAGTTTCAGGTTAAGAACGGACCTCCAGAACGAATTAAGATCTTAACCTGAGGTACCACTGTATAGCCGCTGTTGAGCCCATCTCAGCCTGAGATCCGCTCATCCCAGTAGACCTTTGTCTAAATCTTTGTCCTTGTAAGTTGAACCCACTGATTGAAGATCTTTGCTCTGGAGCAACAGATTTGTATATCATCTGAGTGACAGCCCTTCAAACGTGGCTGTCATATGGTCAGTTCATCAAGCCTCTCACTATCTAGAAGTAAGGCCCATTGGACATGCTGGATGTTAATATGCACCAGAAGAGGCTTCAGAGTCCTTGTTTGATTTGAACCACTTTTAAAATAAATAAGATGACAAAAAAAATAAATAGTGATGACAAAATTCAGCCTGGCAAATAAGTATACTAAATTCACCCAATTGCCAATGTTAGTGATCTGCTGCATATCTGAGGGTCTGGAATAATAATAAATAAATCTGGTAATAATAAATCTTTCTTCCAATTAGCATTATTTAAAATACAATACAATACAATACAATACAATAAAGAAAGTTGATGTTTCTACCTAAATGTCAGGGAACTGCCATCAGAGGCACGGGAGAAGGAGAGGGTCTCTGATTCTGCAGGGGAAGGTCCCAGCGCTAGAGGGAGACTCAGCTGGGAAGAAGAGGAAGAGAATGAGTGTAACACCAGGGATCCAGGAGAGCAACGGGACAGGGAGGTGCAGGGGCTCCAGGACTCTTCGTTGGAAGTTAGCGAGGAGAGCCCAAGCACCCCGCTGCCCACGCCCACCCTGCGCAGGAGACTCCCGCGCAGTGAGAGGCGGAGACGATTGGGCGTCAAACAACTCTTATGTTGGCAACGCTTTAAGAAACGCCCACAGACAGATTCTACGAGTGACTAAGGGCAGCCACGCTGAGATGGGCTGTGCAGTCAGAAGGGTTTAACCAGGCAATCTAATGCTCAAACGGAGCAGGATTACGCACGAGTAACTCCCAACTATTATACTAAATGTATGCAGTGTGAAAAAAGGCCCACCTTGTTCACTTTTCAGCTCTCTTAATGATGGATTTTACCATAGTATTTAATGAAACAGATACTCAGACTTAAAAAATAATGATACATTTTGATTGTTGTTATTCCTCTGGACAAAATTTCATATTTTTTGTGTGCATGTGGAATAAGAGTAGGTTCTTCATTTTTTTGAATCTCGTTTAAAATTAGCAAACTGCTGCTTTGAAATAATCTTTAGGGTTACCTTTTGTCAAAAAGGAAAAAGAAAAGAAATTCATTTCTTTTAAGCAAAGATGTATAATTAACTTTGTAGGCAGTCTACATTTCCACTAAGCTATAGTAAATGTCACTTTATTAAAAACTCAATATAGGTTTTAAATCAATATTGACTGCCAAGTGGCTTCAAAGGAGATGTTGTAACCATTTGGCTATTTATAGAATGGTTTTTAAAAGGAAAACAAAAACCCTAAACCCTATTGATGCATCATGTTAATTATTATAGTCTTGTGTGTCAATAACTCACAGTGGGATTGCAGTTCTTTATAGATTATGCTAAGGGTAGTTTTTTAGCAATTTGTCATGCCTAGAATTTCATCAGTCAATGACAACTGGAGTGTAGATTTTTCTAAAAACAGGCAAGCCCAGCAGTAATAGAGTTCTTGCTTCTTTCACACACTCGAGAAGAATTAACAAAAGCAGTTATTTAATTTTTTTAATTAACCATTTGATGAGTAGGAATTATTATTATAATTTAATTTATACGCCACTTAATTGCCAAGGTTGCTTCTAAGTGGCTTACAAGTGTGAAACCAAAGTAGACGTAATTAAAATACAAATACAAACAATTTCATCAAAGCATCAACATAAACATCAAAAATTAAAATGTATATAGCTCAAGCCCATCAAAACAGCACAATTAAAAACATTTAAATGGCAATTAAAACAGAAATTCTCCCTCCCCACCCCTCACAAAGAAATAGTTGGTGGAATTTAACTGGAATTGTCAAGAGAGAGGGGAGATGGCACTTGTCCTACTTAACCTTTAACTATAAAGAAGGCGTCTGATTCTTGCTCTGTGAACACACTGTATATTTAAAGCACATCCGCCAAAGAATCCTGGAAACTGTAGCTAGTTTTTTTAAGGGTGCTGGGAACTGTTGTTCTGTAAACTATAGTTTCCAAGATTTGGGAGTGTTGGGGATCGGGGAGCAGCCTGAAGATGCCACCACAACTTTCTGCTGGTCACACTTCTTAGTAAGAGCACACTGGTAAACAACAATCATCTCCTGAAAATGTAAAAAAAAATAAATCCCAACCCGGCTGAAAGCAGCAGATAATCAGACACCATTTCTGCAGGCAGATAATTCTTCCAGGAAACGGGAAGGGCGATTTTAGCCCTGCTTTAGAACTAATCAGGCTAGATGTGACAGAATCTAGCCTAACTGGTGTTTCGGTTGCAGTTAAATTAGCTAATGTTCCTTATCAATGAGTGATCCATACTGCCTTTTTTCCAGGTACAGCAGGGGGCTGAAATCCAATTACTTCTGAATGCTGCTGTTTTGAACTGGGAGTATGAACTTCCACATTCTGGAACTTATAGGCCAATTATGAGTCAGTACAAAAATGCAGGTTTCGTTTGAAATTTGGGTGGCCCTGACTCTGGCCTTTGTACTGGCCCTTCCAACTCACATAGCAATGTTCTACTCAAGGAGAGGCTGGTCAGTTAGGGAAAACTGAGCATTTCCCCAACAACCTCAGTCTTGATTCCTTCCAAGCCCACCTGCCTGCCTCCCAACTTGCATAAACCAGAGCAGAAAGTGGTAGCACAGCCTGTCAACTTTCTCTTCCTCAGTCTCAGTATTATCCTTGTACAACTTAGCAGGGAGAGGGTGGGCGGGAGCAGAACTACGTAAAATTTGTTAGTTCTCCCTCTCATTGGTAAAGGTAAAAAGGTAAAGGACCCCTGGACGGTTAAGTCCAGTCAAAGGCTACTATGGGGTTGTGGCGCTCATCTTGCTTTTCAGGCAGAGGGAGAAGGAGTTTATCCACAGACAGCTTTCCGGGTCATGTGACCAGCAGGACTAAACCGCCTCTGGCACAACAGGGCACTGTGACGAGTGCCAGAGCGCACGGAAACGCCGTTTACCTTCCCGCCGCAGCGGGACCAATTTATCTACTTGCACTGGTGTGCTTTCAAACTGCTAGGTTGGCAGGAGCTGGGGAGCTCACCCCATTGCACAGATTTGAACCGCCAACCTTCTGAACAGCAATCCCAAGAGGTGCAGTGGTTTAGACCAGTGTTCCCCAACCTTGGGCCTCCAGCTGTTTTTGGACTACAATTCCCATCATCCTTGACCACTGGTCTTGCTAGCGAGGGATGATGGGAGTTGTAGTCCAAAAACAGCTGGAGGCCCAAGGTTGGGGAACACTGGTTTAGAACATAGCATCACCCTCTCATTGACTCTGGCTTCACTTATTGCTGCCTGCCTGCCTTCCATCCCCAGCTGCTCTTTTCTACTATACTAAGCCTTCTTGGTGGCAACAACATGGATATTTTCTAATTGGACAGTGGCAGTATTGTGAGTGCCTTCTCATGTTCCCAACTATGTCATTTGGATCACAGGTTCCGGGGGCTTGAATGAGTTCACATTTATGAACAGAGTCCAAATTTGCTCTTCTTTGGCAAGCCCCCTCCAAGCTTAGCTCTGGAAAATTCTCCTATTATATGAATCTCCATGCCGCAATTTAGTACTCAGAAGTGTTGCTAGTCAAGTGCCAATCTTCCAGCAGAAACCCACCAGTATACTTCCAGTACAAATAATTTGAGCAAAATCACTGAACAAACCATTTAAAAGGCAATTCCAGAGAGAGCAGTTTTTCTGACTTCAGCTTTCAGTTTTCTCCTTTCATCAGCTCCATTGAAAGAAACCAGAGCATTATAAGTTCTTAGCTGATTGTGGATGAACAAGTATTTATGAAAATGTTATTTCTCTGGTTAGCATGCAGTTTGTCTGTGAACCCACTAAATACAGTTACTGGAAATGTCTACTACTGGGGTTTGTCCCCCCCCCCCTTTCTTGAGCAGTAGCACAGCATTAGAATGATGCTCAAAGTTCATAAAAGCTGAGATAATTTGTTTGGCTTAACTAATTCCGCCATGTGATACAGAAGCCCTCTTGTGATGCAAGCTGTACCACAGTTTTGCAAGACTCAATTCTGCACAGAACCATGTAGGCCTTTATTGAAATGTGTGGCAGGTGCATAAATAGTAATAGTAACACAAGGGAAAAACTGTTTAAATGCTCACAAACTTGGCAAAGTCTTTGCATATGTTTATATTATGGATGTATGCTTTGTATTGTTTTATTAATATTATTGCTTAATGCAAGTTTCATCATGGCCTTTGGCTAGAACAATAAACTTAGGAAAATAAAAAGAAAGAATAAAAATCCCCAAAAAGGAAAATAAAACAGCATTTTTAAAGCCCAAGGCTAATCCCCAATTAAGATCAAGGGTAATTGAGGTTCTACCCTATGTGAAAGTTTTCACATGGACCAATGTAGATGCAAAGACTTCCAACCAGCAGACGCTGGGACACCGGGGAACTATAATGTTCGAATAGGACTAATGTATGCAATTATATAAAGTTTGTGAAATAAATAATAAATGTACTGTTTGATTCATGTACACTGGTATTACAAGTTGATGGAGCAGAGAGGGAGATAGGAATACAAAAGCTGAAGAAAGCTAATGCGCAAGCCCAGTGTTCTGGGAAAAACATATAAAGTGGAACAATGAACAATTTCTAACACATCAGTTCCATTAAGGAAGTAAGAAGCAGTAATTTGGAACTCTGAAATCAAGAGAGAACATTAGCTGAGGGTGCCAGAAGCATCTGTTTACCACTATTTCATTCATCTATTCCAAGAATATCTGACTCATCTATTAAGCAGGGTGTGCTTCCTGTCTTCAATGAGGTAGTCTCCAAAGAATTTTTAACACATAAAAAGTACAACCATTACAATATCAACCATTAAGCCAAAGTCATCTCATTGGAACTACCAGCAACTAAAATTGTCACATACAACACGTGAGTTAAAGGCAGACTGAAAGTATAATTTGTAAGAAGTCATTGAGTTTCCTTAAAAATCAGCCAGGATGAAGAGGCAAATGTGTTTCCCTGTTTCTTTTCTCACTAGACAATACACATTCTTTGTGTGACTTACAGAACACATTTGTTTATTTGTTTTATTTCTAGTATAGATACAGATATTTGATTTAGCTTCAATGACAGGATCAGGCCGGTGTATGTGTGTGCAGGGGTGGGGTGGGGTGATAAAATAACATACATTTTGTTTCTATATTACTGGGTAAAAAGTATTTCAATATACATTTTTTAGAAAAACTCAAAGATTCTGAATGGTAATTTTTGATGTTTTTCCTTTCTGTATCCCCCTCCCCTCCACGAAATTGTCAAGGACAATAGCTAGTTGATGAAGATAGTACAGTATTTATTTGTCGGGTAATAAGAGATGTGGGGCTCCCACTCAGAAGGCCCTCTCCCTCACACATCCAACTGCAACAACCCATACTGACATACTACACAGCTGTACCTCAGATTCCGATCTTGATAATTAGACAGGCTCATATGGCTGCAAGTGTACTTCAGATATCCTAGTGCCAAACAATTTACTTTTGCTATGTGTCAAAAAGAAGTTCTGCATCTAGAATTTCTGTAGCTGCACTGAGAAACCTCCAGCTCACGGGCCTAATCAGGCCTAAATGGTAGGCCCTGGGATGGATGGATCTATCAGTTTTGGGTTTTTCACATTTTTCCAATCTTAAATTGAGTTCACCCCATTTTTGCATCAGTTGGTGATGTATTTTTTATTCATAATTTCCATGTGCATTTATTTTTTATGCATATATTTCTTTTAATATATACATCTTGTACACATTTTGCTTCACATGCTCATTTTTGTAACCAATTTTCCTGAATATAATGTAGGATGCTATTGTAATGTATGCTATTTTCACCAGTGTAAACATTGGTGTGCACACAGTCCCCTAATATACACTCTCTCTGTGTGTTATGTGTGCTTGCATGCATGCATTCTTTGGTTGCAGAACGCCATTTCAAAATGAAAAGACATCTGGATTCTGAAGAATATCAGAGTTTTGGTTCATGTTTTTGATTTAGGAAGTGTGAAAGAGGTGGGAGCAAACTCTCACATTCCTAGGTTGGCCAGTACAGAAAACAGGATGCAGATATTTGCTTGGATCCAGCAGGCCTGCTTTTATTTTCCAAGATATAAGCTTGAAAAAAACGTAGTTTTCCAAGATTTAAGCTTGGAAAAATGTAGTTTGTGAGCCCAGCATCAGTACAACACAGACCTCACAGTTGTTGTTTTTAGCAATTGTCACTCTGATCTTCCGCCTGCCGCTTTGATGGCTCCTTGTCTAAATGAGTCTGCAGCTGCTACAAAGATGTGTAAATTAGTATGCTAATGACACACTGCTTGTTATCTCTAGCACTTTTGACCCTGCCAGGACAGCGGAACAAACTATCCATTGTTTAGATAAGCTTGATGCTAGGGCAGGTGCCAGCTGGCTCAAACTCCATCCAGAGAACACTGTAAAAAGAAGGAAAAACTTGTAGAACAACTACTGTTAGGCAGAATGATGCTGCGGTCTCAGGCATCTGACTTTGTGTGTCATGAAAGGGCACAGCAAATGGTTATTTCTTTGGGTGGAGTGATTTGTCAGTTACAGTTCTCTTAGCTTTTCATTCTTCCGCTCTTCAATTCTCCACATTTCTGAAGCAATTTGCATTATTATTATTATTATTTTTTAAAAGTCCTCATGAATATTCATCAACCTTTTGTAGAATTTCTCCTAATAAACACAATTTCCTATGTACTTAAGACTAATGTACACTAATGTATTGATTTTTACACACACTTTCCCCTAAAATATGCATTATTGTTCGGCTGGAGAACTTCATCACAAAATTCAGATCAGTGTGAATTTTGAAGGAATGTATGTCGGTTCTCACCTTTTTTTCAGGAAGCGATAATTTGATAGATTCACATTTAAGTAAGAGCTGAATTGAACTTCTCCCCCAATCCTAGTTATTTAATTTGATATTATAGATACTGCCAGAGAGGTGCTGATGGAATTTTCTGCCTCAGCTACCAAAATAACAAAAAAATGGGTCGCTTGCACTTTAACTGTGGGGAGCTAGGGTAGTGACATGTGACTTACTTTGCAGAATACATACCTCTGTTTGAAGGACTGCCTGATCCAAGTCCAGTTTAGAATTAAAAGAACCTGAAGAAGGGAGAGCAGGCAGGGATTCTGAAATTGCCCACCAACACTGAACACCCAGACAAGTGACTGAGCAGGCACGCAGACTATCTGGTCACAGTCTACCCCATTGTGGGGTGATAGGTTATACTTAAACAAAGCGAAGGGGAATAATGAATGGAACAGTGTACCATTTTAGTATTCTGACTGTTATTGCAAATGGGTTAGAATATCTTTTCCTTCCTGTTGTTAACTTGTGTTTTGAGAGTGGAGCTGCCCGTAAAATAAAATGGAAGAGAGTTAATTCTTCTTCTATTCTTAAAGTTGCCCATTAGAAGAACTACTGCTTAACTTTAGGATCTGGACCCTGAGTTTCCTTTTTTATTTCTTCCTCCTCTGTCGCTCCCCAACTTTGTGTGGTGTCTATTAGTTTGTAAGCCTGAGAGCAGGAGCTGTCTTGTTTTTAATTGATTATACAGCCTTTGTGGGAGCTGTTTCAACTGAGGCTATAAGAGCTTAAGATGAGATCTGCTGTGTCAGACCAGTGGCCTGTCTAGTCCAGCATCTTGTTCTCTTAATAGCCAACCAGATGGCTTATTGGAAGCCCAACAGCAGGACATGAGCGCAGAAGTGCTCTCATGCTGCAAATGATCTAAATAAATAATCAAAATAAATAGAATACTGATTCATCTGTTGTGTTTTTAGTGCTCAAGTTCAGCCTATTTTAAATGATTGTTTTAGCTATTAGGATTCCATGTGGGCAATTGAAAGATCAGTTATGTCATAAATGTGCAGATGGGACAGCCCCATGCAGCCAGCAGAATGCGCACTGGACTGACATGTCTTGAAGGGGAACTCTCTTGTAAAGGGAAGCTTCACAGGTTTGAGGATGTACAGTCTGAACAACTTCCCTGCCCAGTTTTTCACATTATACAAGGCAATTCTGTGTTGCCAGTTGACGACAGAAGTGATTATGCCTTCCCCTGGCAGCAGAGGATCACAGCATCTGAAGATGCTCTGAATTTGGTATTTTTGTGTAAAGTGAAAACTAACTTGGAGGGGAAAGTTCTGCTGACATCAGAGCTGGAGATGAGGATGAGAAGGACCCTTCTGTGAACAGGTGGCCATATAGGAGTTCATTGGAAAGTCTGCATGGAAGCTATGCATGCATAGTTCCCTCCTTGTGAGTGGGAATCCTCTGTTCTCAATTGGACAGAGACACTGCACTCAGTCTCCACTAACTTGTGATTGCCATCATGAAAGAAGGAGTGTGGGAATCAGCCTGTTGATCCTTCTACCTATGACATGCATGCAGCTTTCACCATTTCTAAAAGCCCCCTCCCCATGTTGGGGGGTTGAATACCTGCAAGGGTGGGGTGCCTGCTCTACTCTAGTGAGTTCCCTGCACAACAGAGAATCTTTATCTACAGAGTTTTTAATCTAACATGGAGCCTACTTGAACAAAGCTGACCCCTTCCAAAAATAGATGTTCAGTGCCCAATATGTGGGGATTGCTAGAATGGCAGCAGGGACATGTGTAAGAGGCCAGTGGGTTTTGTCTCTGATTTTTCTCTTGCACAAGATTTTGCTGAACTATAACTTCCAACAACCCTTGCAGGCATAACCAATGGTGAGGGATTTGGGGAGTCGTTGTCCAACGACATCTGAGGGGCTGCCATTTAGCTACCCCTGCTGTAGGTTTCCTCGCACCCATGTATTCCGACACTAACTTTGGTTATGTCATTTGAACAGGGGCTTGCCTCTTATTATTTTGTGTAGCAAGTAGAGTCTTATGCCAGTTTTTACAAAATACATGATACTGAATTGTTTCCTGTGGGTAATGTTTTAACGCTGAGTTGTTTAGTGCTTCTCTAAAAAAAGGAAAAGCTTATGATGTTCTCTCTCTCTCTCTTCTCCCCAGTGTAAAACACTCTCTGGCATCTGTGATCACATCATTTCGCTCTCATCCGATTCTCTGGTGTCTCAATCAGCTCACCTTGAAGTTGTTCACCTTACCAGCATCATGCCCAGTGAAGGGCTGGTAAGTAATAGCAATCTAGGAAGGTGGTTTTCAGCAAGGCTGGGTAGGCATTTAATGCATGAAATGCTCACCTCATTCTAAAGGGTGCTTGTGAAGTGGGGGGGGGGCACCCAGGCTTTGAGGTTTAGTCCCACATCCCGCTACACGTTTATTTTAGTGAACTTGGCAACCTGCCTGCCAGAGTTAGTAGCTTTGAACAAACCTGGCAATCTTGATTTCTTCAAATTTATTTTCAGTCTTATATTGGATTCTTCACCTTTCACATCAGCTTCCTTTTTTTTTTTTTTTTTTTTTTGAGGAAGTCCTGATGAAAATTCTTTGGGATTTTCCTCCTGATATACACAGTTTCTCATGCACTTTTTCCTAATGTACACATTCTTGCAAGCAGTTTTCCCTAATATGCATTTTTGTACGTTATTTTCACTAACCTGTGCCTTTTTATGCATTCTTCATCCCAATATACACATTTTTTTGTATACATTACCTTGATGGAGAGCAACGTTGCAAAATTCAGAGAACTGTAAATTTCAAAGGATAGCTGTTTTGGTTCACATATTGTTTTGGGAAGTATAGAATTTATCCTCCATCCCTTTAATCAGGTTTATTTTATTGAAATGAATGAAATTTAAATATGATAGGGATGGATTGGCCAGTGCTTGTTCATAAGGCAGTAAGTGCTTGCCTTATGATGCAGTCCTAACCATGTATACTCAGAATAAAACTTTGTTGAATTCTGTGGCTCTTACTCTCAGGTTAGTAGGAAGAGGATTGTAGTATCAGTCAAACTCTGAGTAGACCCATTGAAACCAATGGGCGTAAATGTCCCTTGACGCCGTCCTTCAGGCTGCCTTGGGGCTGTTACAGGCTCTTCTAGTTTCTCAGTTTTGAGGGTTCTCTGGGGGTCTCGGACCTCAAAGGAGATCTCTGCAGGGCCTGATTCAGACAGGTTCCTAGCAACAACATTTTGCTTCTTCTGGCTTCTTCTCTGTGACCTCTCTGCTCCTGCAAATTCATAGGCACTCAAGTGCCTGAAACATGGGAAGTCCATTTCACTCTTATCCAATTTCCAGAAAATGCTGTTGTCAAAAATCTCCCTTCTCTCTGGCAAGAACTGCTGCAAGCAAATCCTTGATATATGAAATTTCCCTGGTGACCAACAGAGATGTCTCTTTTTCAGAATGATATGCTATTCTTGCTTCACTTCACCTAGCATTTTGTCAATACAGGAGGCATTCAACCAAGTGTCGTTCCTATGCAAACTCCATTTACATTAATGGGATTTGTACAAGAACAGTGTTTGGTGGATGGAGCCCATAGATTACAGCAGAATGGATTGCATTGTATGATTGTTAGACAGTGCAGAACTACGAGTTATTTCAATGAGGGGGGTTTTATAATTTGTTTCCCTCCAAGCACAAACATTGTATAGAATAATGCAATTTTATTTTTACTTCATTCAAGAGCTCTGCTTGTATGGTAAGGTTTTTGCAGCAATGCAAAAATAGGAGCATTTCCCAGGAGAAATTTGGGGAACCAAGCAGAGGGCTATTTAAGAATGCATTATTTGAATCAGGCTTCATTTCATAGTCCTTTGGTGTATGAAGTTAGAACTATAACTGTCAGAAGAAGGTCCTTTGCACTGATGGCCTAAAAGTTGTAGAATTATACTCTTTTGTTTGAGTATTTTGTTAGTATATTTTTCCCAGCTGAGCTTAATGTAGCTTGTTGTCAGGTGGCTCATCTTTGAATGCTATTTTTCATGTTTATTGTTTGCATTATTTTGTGACTTCTATGTCCCCCTCTTTCCCCCAGTATTGCCCAGCACTCTCTGATAACTGTTGAAACAGTTTGTGTTTATGTTATGTACTGAGTTGACTAGGATCCAAACTGCAGCAGTCTGATTGGTCCTAGAACAATAGGATCCAAATTGCAGCAGTCTGATTGGTCCTAGAACAATAGGATTCAGAATGCAGCAGTATGATTGGTTGGCAGGAACCACCCAATCATGCTCCAGATATAAGTGAATCCACAACCTGATTGGCTTACAGTAGAATTCCAGAATTAACCAATCATGTGCAGCCCATTGTGTAAATAATGTATATAAGCAGATACTTTGAGGGGACTTTCATTCATTCCTCCTCACCACTATGAGCTGAATAAAGAGCACGAAATCACTTTGCGACTCTGAGTATATTTCACTGGCGACGAAGGTGGGATCCCGCTGAGCTGACTGCCACACACAGCACTGCAGCACCGCCACCTGACGCACCGCTGCCTCGCACCATGTATCCAGGCTTCAGCTCCGGGACACAAGGAACTCAGAATGGCAACCGACAGCAGCTTCTCGCCGTTCAACCCAGCATCTGGAGACTGGGAAGCGTACGCCTCCCGTTTCACCTTCCTTCTAGAAGCCAAAGGGGTCACCGATGAAGAAGACGCGAAGAAGAGTGCAATATTCTTCAGCATCTGCGGAGAGGAGACATTTGAAATCGCCCGGGCTCTCCTTGCACCTGAAGACGTCGCTACTGTTCCATACAAAACAATAATGGAACAGCTGAAGGGGCACTTTTTGCCACAGCCCTCAGTGGTGGCTCGTCGAAATGCCTTCTACGCAAAGCGGCAAGCCCCTGGGGAAACCATAACTGGGTTTGTGACCTCTCTCCGCCAAGCTGCCCGGTTCTGCAACTTCTCAGAGCTGGAGAACATGCTTCGTGACCGCCTCGTCGGTGGCCTGAAGGATGAGAAGCTGCAACGACGCCTCTACACCAAGAAGGACCTAACGTTCCAGGTCGCTCTGGAAGAGGCCCTGGCAACGGAAGCTGCCGAGAGGTCGACGCAAGAGGCACGGCCGAGCCTGCCACCCCAACCGAGGGTCCACCATGAAGACCTCACCGGCGATTCAGGATCTGACAGGGAGGAGGTGCACCGAGTACAGCAGCGCACTCAAGCAGCCCACATACCACAGCTGCCTCGACGAGAAGGAGGGAACTGCGCAAGCTGCGGGGAAAGTCACGAGAGGAGGACCTGCCGTTTCCGCAACGCAGAGTGCAGGCAGTGCAGAAAATTGGGACACATCGCCCGGGTGTGTCGAGCTCGGCCCACCCAATGCCAGGCATCAGATGACCAATCCAAGAGCCCCAGGTCCCGGGGCCCAACGCACCAAGGCAACTCCACGGAGCTCACGGACTTCCAGGTATACCAGTTGCCCCACCCCAAGGTAGAGAAAATTTATGTAGAGGTACAGATAGAGGGGGCCCCATGCCGCATGGAGCTTGACACGGGTTCAACTCTATCCATAATCTCGGCAAGGACCTTAAGGAAACTGTGTCCTACTGGGGGTCCCAAACTCAGGCCGGCCCCATTCACCCTCCGGGACTTCCAGAAACGTAAGGTCCCCACAATGGGGGTGGGGACCTTCAGGGTGCAATACCGAGGGCGGACGCGGCAACTGGACTTGCTCATGGTCAAGGGCCCCTACATTAGCTTACTGGGATTGGCATGGTTTGGACCACTGGGGCTAGCCATCACCGGGGTGAACCACACTACCTTACAAGTGGACGTGGACGCCATCTGCAAGGAATTTCCAGGGGTTTTCGATGGGAAATTGGGACAGTATACGGCCCCCCCCATTGCTCTACAGCTTGACCCCACAGTACGACCGGTCAGGCTCAAGGCCCGCCGGGTCCCGTTCGCCCTGAAACCCCGTAGAGACGAGGAATTGGACCGGCTCGTGGAGCAAGGAGTGCTGGAGCCGGTGCCTAATGCCCCCTGGGAAACCCCAATCGTCACACCAATCAAGCCTAATGGTTCGGTCCACATCTGCACAGACTACAAATGTACCATAAACAAGGCCCTCACGGCCCATGCATACCCAGTGCCAGTGGCCAGCCATGTCCTTGCCACCCTGGCTGGGTCAAAAAATTTTGGCAAGCTGGACTTGGCCCAAGCATATCAACAGCTACCAGTATGCACTGATTCACCGCCCGGGGAAGGCAATGGGCCATGCGGACGCCCTCAGCAGGCTACCACTACCGGAAACAGGCCCCGACCCAGCACCTGCACAAGAGGTTATGAGCCTGGAGCTGCTTCCCGACCGCCCCATTCAGGCACAAGAAGTTGCACACCATTCCAAGAAAGATAGGGTCATCTCCCGGGTCCTGGACTGGGTGTGGAGGGGATGGCCCAGCAGCAGCCCTGGGCCAGAATTCGCTGGCTACACAACCCGCAAACATGAACTGTCGGCCCACAAGGGGTGCCTGTTATGGGGAAGCAGGGTTGTTGTTCCCCAGCCCCTCCGCAAAAGGGTCCTCACAGCCCTACACGAGACACACCCAGGGGTAGTAAGAATGAAGGCCCTTGCCAGGAGTTATGTGTGGTGGCCAGGGATCGACGGAGAGATAGAGGCCTGGGTCAAACACTGCCAGGCCTGCCAAGAATCCCGCCCAGATCCCCCAAGGGCCCCAGTCCAGTCCTGGGAGTCCACCCGAGCACCATGGTCACGCCTGCATGTGGACTTCGCTGGCCCCTTTCAGGGGAAAACCATTCTTCATAGTGGTGGACTCCTACACCAAATGGCTGGAAGTCGCACTGGTACCATCCACTTCTACATCCGCAGCCATCCGGGTACTACGCAGGCTGTTTGCAACCCACGGGCTCCCTGACACTCTCGTCTCAGACAACGGGACTGCATTTACGTCAGGAGAATTCCAAACCTTCACAGCGCAGAACGCCATCCGCCACATCCGTTCGGCGCCATTCCACCCTGCCACCAATGGCCAAGCAGAACGCATGGTGCGGACCACCAAGGACACCCTTCGCCGCATGACGCAAGGGGATTGGGAGTACCGCCTTGCCACATTCCTCCTAGCACAGCACAGCACCCCCAGCTCAACGACTGGCCGGAGCCCCGCTGAACTACTAATGGGTCGGTGCCTTGCAATCAGATTGGACCGCCTTCACCCCGATAGAGCTCAGGATGAGGTAGTGGTGGGGGAAGGCAGGAACCCCCGGACCTTCGAGGCCCAGGACCCAGTGTACGCAAAGAATTTTGGTGCAGGCCCAGCATGGGTACCCGCCACAGTCACCAGGGTCACTGGCCCCGTGTCGTACGAGGTGCTAACGGATGGGGGGCAATGCTGGCGCCGCCACTGCGACCAGATACGGCGACGATTCCCAGGAGAAAACCAGGAGGAGGAAAGGTCAGAGGAGTCCCAAGGGAACAGAGGGGCGGTGAGGCCCATAGAACAGGAGGGGCCAGCAGGAGAGGCAGAACCAGTAAATACAGAGAGGACCCGCGAGGCCGAAAGGACACCGGAACCAGAACCACGACTGAGCGAGCCGGTTGCGCCAGACCAAACAGGCCCATCACAGCCAGCATCCTTGGAAAACGAGCCAGAACCTGAACCCCGGACCAGGGAACACCACAGGCCGCAATGCACACGTAGGCTGCCGGCGTACCTCGAGGACTATGAATGCGACCTCCCGGGCAGGACTGGAACTTAGAGGGGAGGGGTGTTATGTACTGAGTTGAATAGGATCCAAACTGCAGCAGTCTGATTGGTCCTAGAACAATAGGATCCAAATTGCAGCAGTCTGATTGGTCCTAGAACAATAGGATTCAGAATGCAGCAGTCTGATTGGTCCAAGAACAATGCAGCAGTATGATTGGTTGGCAGGAACCACCCAATCATGCTCCAGATATAAGTGAATCCACAACCTGATTGGCTTACAGTAGAATTCCAGAATTAACCAATCATGTGCAGCCCTTTGTGTAAATAATGTATATAAGCAGATACTTTGAGGGGACTTTCATTCATTCCTCCTCACCACTATGAGCTGAATAAAGAGCACGAAATCACTTTGCGACTCTGAGTATATTTCAGTTTAAATGCAAGAAAGCTCATTGTCCAGTCTTCACTAGGGATGGGTGAATGTGCTGTTTTCTCATTTTCCCAATTTTAAATTCAGTTTTCCACAGCAGTTTGCATAGTTGTTGTTTTTTAAGTATCATGTAAAATTTCCAGAATTTTAGTGCAAATTTCTCCTAATATGCACATGTTTGTATAATGCATTTTATTGTGTCACCTTTCCCCAAAATACACCTTTTTGTACACAAAATTTGGCCGAGGAACCACATTGCAAATTTCTCAGAAGTGCAGTTTTCTTTTTCTTTTTGTAATGTAATTTTTTATTACGTTTTTCAAACACTGCTATGCAGTTTTCTAAAGAGAACTGTGTTTCAGTTCACACACACACTGGTTTGTTAAGCATGAAATAAGTAATTTCTCATTAAAATGCAAACAGAACTAAATTTCTTCCCCATCCACAGTTCTTACCATGGGGCATGAAAGAATCCTGAAGGTGGCTCACTCAGGCAGGTAGAGTCAGAGTCAAGTTCCAAGACCATGGTTAGTTCAAAGCACAAGGTCTGGAGCTTGCCTTGGACCCAACTACCCATCTTAGCCTCCGCCTTCTTCCTGAAAAGTAGAGGGGAATTTAGCACTTCATTGACTCTCACTTGGCTCCTGACCTGTACATTGTCTGCTCTGGTGAGCAGGAAATGGTGAACAATGGGCCCTGGGTGTAAAAGTGCCCTTTCTCAACATTCTGTCATACTTTAGTACTACTGAGAACTAGAACCTAGGATAGAGTGTGCAGATAGCTTTGGCAAAGGATCGTTTCATTAGCACTCTAGGATATAGGATCAGGAGCCCCTCCTTACAAAAGATCAAACATTAGAGGTGGGTAGCGAAAGAGCACAGATGTTAAAAATAAACCTTGATTAGTTTTATTCCTTCAGCTACATCCAGATAATAAAAGTGAAGCTAAGATCAGCCATTTCTTACAGACGTCTATTTCATGATATCATAAAATTGCACAATAACTTTTCAAATCACACACCGGTTTGCTTCATAAAACATATAACAATCATCTTATGATCCATTTGTCAGTTCACAACCTCCACAGTTTTCCTGGGACCAGATGAAAAGGAACATAGGAATACAGGAAGCTGTCATTGGCCCCTACAGCTCAGGATTGTCTACACTGTTTAGCAGTGGCTTTCCGGGGTTCCAGACAGGGGTGTCCCCTAGCTTTATCCAGAGATGCCATGGATTGAATCTGGGGTGGATAGAGCTTTAAATTATCAGCATATTTAGTGCACAGGGTCCCAAATCTTTTGCCAACTGTTAAACAGGATGGAGCAACAAGAGCAGACCTTGCAGAATCCCAAGAAACTGAAGGTCACAGGGATGAGCAGAAATCCTCACTACTACCGAATGTGAATTAGTTTGCATTTCAAGGCAAACCCACCTACCCAATTCACACTTTCCCAAACAATTGTGAAAGAAAGCACAGGTGTCCTTTAAAATACACATAGCTTTTGCGGTGTAGTTCTGCAGCCAAGTACTGTGTACACAAATATTCCCCATGTTGCCCCACATTGGGCAAAAGATTCCTGCACTGCAGAAGGTTGGACTAGATCACCCTTGGGTCCCTTCCAACTCTACAATTCTGTGATGCCATGAAAATGCATATATTAGTGAAAATAACATACAAAAAAAGCATTGTTTTAGAGGAAATTGCTCTGCAAAAATGTGCATATTAGGCAAAATTGCATGCAAACATGTATATTAGAAGTTTGCATCAAAATTGCAGACTGATGTGGAAATGTGAATTTAAGTTTGGAAAACTTAACAGAAACGGCCAGATTCACCCATCCCTACTAACCACCACTCTGAGGCCTACCCTCCAGGGGTGATCACACCACCACCATAAATCAGGTGGTCCAACATGGACATTGGTATCAAAACTGCAAAAGAGGTCTATCAGAACTGTCAACAGTGCTTGTCTTGTTTCCAGCACAGAGTTTAACAATGACACAGTTACTGCTGGCAGGGAAGTAAGTCTTAACTATCAAATAAGTGGTGAAGAGCAATAGTTCTGTGGTAGAGCATTTGCCTTTGCATGCAGATGATCCCAAGTCCAATCCTCTGGGTATAGCTGGGGGAAGCTGCTGCTTTGAACCCCTGAAGAGCTGCTTCCAGTCTAAGAAGACAATACTGAGCCAAATGGCCCAGTGATCTAACTCGCTAAGATGTAGTGACCTGGGTTCCTACACACTTGTCATCCATTCTTGTTGGAAAGAATGAAGAGTACACTAAGGGCTGTTGTTCCAGTGGTGGCAAAACCTGCCTCTCAGCCCTGGCAGTGAGAGGTCACATGCACATGCACCCTCCTCCCAATAGACATACATAAACACACACATACATGCACACAAACAGAGAGAACTACTTGCAACAGACCAGCCATGCACACCTGACTTTCTTTGCTGGTAATAACAATAAATTAGAAACTTCTTGGTGTGACCAAAGACAGCCTGCAGCAGCTTCTCCTTTTCCACCCCATAACTGATGGCAACTGAGGAAAAACCCTGTGCAGGTAATTTGTACAGCTTGAGCTGCCTGTTTGATTAAACATAATGCGGAATGGTCCCTGAAGCAGTGTCATCATGACATAGGCTGTCTTGCAGAAACAATACATTTCCTTTAGTGTCAGAATCTTCTTACCATGAAGGATAAACTGGCCCTTCGAGACTCTCCCTAACAGTGAGCACAAGAAAACGTTAAAGTAGATCTTTGTGGTTACAAGAGGGAAGAGCCGTAGCTCAATGGCAGAGCATTTGCCTTGCGTGCAGAACATAGGTAAAGGTAAAGGGACCCCTGACCATTAGGACCAGTCGTGACCGACTCTGGGGTTGCAGCGCTCATCTTGCTTTATTGGCCGAGGGAGCCGGCGTACAGCTTCCGGGTCATGTGGCCAGCATGACTAAACCGCTTCTGGCGAACCAGAGCAGCGCACGGAAACGCCGTTTACCTTCCCGCCGGAGCAGTACCTATTTATCTACTTGTACTTTGACGTGCTTTCGAACTGCTAGGTTGGCAGGAGCAGGGACCGAGCAATGGGAGCTCACCCCGTTGCGGAGATTCGAACCGCCGACCTTCTGATCGGCAAGTCCTAGGCTCTGTGGTTTAACCCATAGCGCCACCTGCGTCCACATGCAGAACATACATAATTGTATTTGTATGCCACCTTTCCATAGTTCAAGCCACATTCAAGGCAGCTTACAACATGAAAAAGTACAAAAGTAGTCATAAGCAATAAATAAAATATCAAAAAATGCACCAACTGAATCAAACACTTTCCACATAAATCATAAGATCTAAAATGATGATATAAAAATGTAAAATATAAATATTGTTTGCCCTCATCTGGTTTAACCAGCCAGCCAAAGCCATTTTCCACTGTCGCTTGCTGACAGCTTTTAGGAGCCACAGGTGAGAGCTGAGTGCAGGTGGGAACCAAAGGTGGACAAACTGCCCCAGAAGGAGCACAACATGTCGCCCACTAGAGGTACATCACCTCCCCTAACATCACATACACCCCTTAATAGGACTATTCCCAGGTAAATGTGTACAGGTTGCAGTCTTCATGCACATAGCTTTGGCTTAGCAGCAGGCACCCAGACATGTTCTTTGGCTATTTCCTATCCATTTCTTTGAAATCCCACTTAGCAAGGGGTACTAGCTACACCCTTGATCAACCTTTGGCCACCGATTGCCCTTTCCAGACCTTTTGGACAGCAATTCCCATTAGCCCCAGCCAGCATGGTCTTGTTGGCTGAGGCTAATGGGAAATGTAGCCCCAAATATCTCCAGAGGGCACCAGGTTGGCAAAGACTGCCCTTGCCTGTTGTTCATTTTCCATGCCAGTTTCAAAGCGCTGTAGCAGAACATCTGTCCTAAATAGAAAATGGAGCCAAAGCTATTTTGCTCTAGGTACAAAGCAATGCATCTAGACAAGCTGAATAAAAACAGCATATAATATTTCAACTTTTTATTTTTTTTAATGAGATGAAGCTCTGTACTTCAACATAGAGAATATGACAGAAGTAGGTTCTGGTGATAAAAATACTCCTTAAAAAAAATCTTATTCACATTTCTGCTTCTCATTTTGATATACTGTTGTCCCCCCCAACCCCAGTCTCTGGATTTTCATGTGCAATGATAATGCCTGGAAACAACAAAAGCAACCTCGTTAGCTTTTTCTATTTGAGGATCAAGGGAATGGGAAGTTTTTAGGACAGACTTTCATTTCAGCTCTCAGGTAGATTTCACACATTTTGCGCAGTTTGAGAAAAGAAACCTGTTTCCTTTTAAGTTAGAAATTTTTCCAGCAGTACAGTGAGGCAGCAGCTGCTATGCCCCACCTCTGCCATCCTAACCATTCCTTTGTAGATACAATGGCTCACATAGGATCAGGCTTTCAGGCATTTTGCATTGATTTGTACTAAAACTGAATGGTAGATGTGAGCACTTTAAAACGAAAAGACTTTATTAGCAAGTTCTGAAGATCTCTGACTTGCTGTTTGAAGTCTTGCAGAGTTTACAATCGCTTGTCATGAATTGCTGAGGAGCTGAGTTCTTGCAAGCAGCTCTTTTCAAAATGAGTGCTGATGGCTCAAATCCTGGGAGTGCAAAAACCCCAGATAGTGATTTTGGGATCCCCAAGTTGCATCATAGGATCTAGGGAGCTTATCACTGGTGGTACAGTAGCTCTCTCTTTTCTCATTCTTTTCCCATTCTAAGAGCAGAACTTATCTTGATGACTAGAAGCCCACCTTTCCTCCCAGAATTAAAAAATAAAATAAAAATTCAGGGGGAGGTGGCAGCTCAAGAAACACCCAATATCCATTTGGGAGAAGGGCAACATTTTCCAAAATGGCACCTCCGCAGAATGTGTCTGCCAATCAGTGGGCTGGGGAATTGCGGTTGGGTTGGTATGGTGGAATTTTCAGCCCAACTCTAGACTCAGGTCTTCCAAAATGCACTTTCTCTTCCTGACAGGCAAAAATTACCTTGCTGAATCAGACCAAAGGCCCATCTGGCCCAGCATTCTTTGTCTAACAGTGATGACCATTGGAAGCGCATATGGATGGCTGATGGAAGCAGCAATTCCTTGCTATTTGGCACCACCCCCCAGCACATGAAAATGAGAACATGCATATTTTATTTAGTTAAAACTGGTGTTGTGATAAAAACCTTGCTGCTGAGACCCCTCATTTAATGGCTAATGAGTTTGACAGTTCTCTATGTCTGGAACAGTGATCAATCCAGCTAATGCAATTGGTATTTGCTGATGCTGATACTGATGCTTTCAGTCTGCAAACGATATACAGCTGATTATGTTTCCTTATTTGCGTTGCATTTCCTTTGCAGTGAATGAACGGGGAGGGATAATGTGATGGCAATGTAATAACATAATTTACTTAATTTCACCACAGTGGGTAACAAGTTGAATAACATAGTTTTGGGTACAAGATGAGCTGCAGCAGAATGGATACAGTGCTGCATGTAATGAATACAGGATGGGATGGAAAGCAATGCCGTCTTGCGTCATTACTGGCCACAGGATGCTGCTTGTTATAGGGGAAAATGGGAAATTGGGGTGGTGGGGAGGTAGAATGAAAGGAGACTTCAGCTTGCTTTCTGGAACCCTGAGCAGGTGCATACCATACTGCAGCATTTGATTTCAGGTTCCACTTGTTTGCAGAATTCTTAATAGCCTGTTGTATATTAATCATTGCTCATCTCATTATTTCTCAGGGAATGTATATCAAGTCAACGTATGACGGGCTGCACGTGATCACTGGAACGACAGAAAACGTAGGTTTTGTTCACTGTGATCATTTTCTTGATTCTTCTGTCTCCATAAGTTGAATGTTACAACTGTTTTACTGGGTATCCTCCACGGACAGAGTACTCTAGGATTTGCTTCATTTGTTTCAGTAAGACAAGAACAGGAAACGTTCCTGGCAAATTGTGCCTCATTATTTTTGCTCTCTCTAGTTATCTTCAATATGAAATACAGTAAATTCCACAAATAGCATCGATTTCCCTGAAAGAAAGAAAATCAAGGTTCTCAACAGTGCATAGACACTTCGTGTATTGCTCCCAGAGGTTGTTACAGACATTCCAGAGAAAAGAACCTTGCTATAATTATGATGTCTGGCCTAGATTTTTGAACTGCACTAAAGACAAGTCCTGGCACAGAATCATAACATGGGAGGGTCCCCACACCTCATTCCCCAGTCAGCAATTTCTCTGGATTGAGGAGTAGCAGGAAGAAGTATTCTGTTGTCACCTATGTTAGGTGTGGGGAAGATGGGCATTGTTTGGAGAAAATAGATCTAACCCATTCTAGCAGCAAAGATCCGGAAAACAGAATTTCCCTGTTAAGGAAGTTCTGTTGAAATACTGGAATACTGGATAGGTTAGTCATCCCATGTACAGTATTTCAAAGTGTGTTCTTAAGCAGTCTACTAACAATCATTAGGAGTTTTCAGAAACACACTGGAACAGAAAGCAGTTTCCTAGGGGGGGGGAAGTATATCTTGATGTTAAATGAGGGGGTTAGTTCAATTCTGAAAGATGATGGAATCAGGTTCTTGGTAATGGAGATGAAAATGAAGATTTAGTAATGGTCAGACCATACTTGGGACTTAGTTCATAATTCATAATTGTCCATTGCGGAAAGGAGCTTAGTTTGAGCCATGAAATCCTAAGTTAGCTACTTATGATTGATGAGCAAAGTTCCCTTGCTTGCCATTTTGTTCATTAAGTTTTTTACATCCATCACTTTTTTGTCATTACCTAGATGTGAAAGTGATGATGTTGTACAAACTCTGAGCCAATTCACGCAACTCTAATGAGCCTGGATATATTTCACATCGGGTGGCCATTTGACAGACCTTGGGCCAGATCTGGCTTCAAAGCAACTTTATCTGCCCCTCTCCGCCTGATTACTATACCCAGCTTTAATCAAAGTGTGCCACTCCAAAAGGGGCTCCGTCATATTTCATAGGATCTGCATTGTACCCATGCTCTGAAGTTGCAGCTGTCAAATCTGCCTCTCTTAAATAGGTTTTTGAAAAAGCGGGTGTTGAGTCTTCTTTGCATCCTGTTGGTGGGTGATACTTAGCTGGTATAGGAACATATGGCCATGCCTATATTATGGAACGTCCTACATATGGCTACCAAATGGAGCATCTCTGCCATATCAGCATACCTAATCTCTGAGATCAGTTGGTGGGGGCGCTGTGCTTACAATGCTGCCAGTGAGTATTACTTGCTCTGCTCTGCTGGGACAGGCCCTTCTTGGTGATTGTACCCTGGGTGTGGAACTCTCTCCTCCTAGAAGTGCAAATGGCAATGACATCATTGGCCTTTCGTCATCTAGTCAATGAGTTGTTTAGCCTACCCATCCTATTCTGTGTTTTGTATTGTTTGCTTTGATTTTAAATTACATCTGTTTTTACATGTGTCTCTATTGGTGGAAACCATTTGCGACTTTTGATGTAAATCAGTCTAAAAACTGTATAGATAAATAAATTATAAATAAATATGGGGCTCCACTTCAGCCCTCTCCACTGGCCTTCCATCATTTTGTGAAGACCTTTCTCTGCTGTATTTTGCTGAGCTGAACCTATTCTTCTAACACACTGAGATTTTGAGGAGTCTATTTTATCTGCAATTTTAATCTGGATTTTAACAGAGTTCTTGCAATTGTGATGATTTGCTTTTTAAATACATTTTGAGCCACCTTGAGTATGGGGGAATTTATTAATGTGCTTTGTTTAGAATGTTCAGTGACCACCCAGACAACAACATTTTCTAGGGAATTAATATACAAACTGAGACATAGTTAAAACATTTAAAGCACATTTAAAACACAAAACACCAGCCACTTCAATTTCCTCACTAAAAACCAGCCCAAGCTGCATAACAGCATTTTTTTATATTAAAAAATGGAAAGATGGGGTGTAAATTATTTTAATAACATTTTTAATAACATTGCCCAGATACAGCACCAACAAAGTCTGGATTTTGAACTCTAAATATTCTACAAATCACGAATACTTGCTTAGGTTCCTTATGCATAATTCCTAATGCATAATTTGTTCTGATTTTGTCATAGTGGGGGATAACCTTTCCAACTGTTTAAAGATCTGAATGCCTGCTGTTTGATCTCTGGAAGTCCCGTTTAGATTAAATGGCTCTGTGATTTAGCCTGGCATAATCTGTGGGAGTTGAAAGTGACCCTCCAAGCCTCTCTGTCAAGCCCTCAGGAATCTCCCTAGGGCACACCTCCCTAGGCCAGACCGCCTCAGTGGTCCTGCTCCATGCCCTCCACTGTTGCTTTTGCCTGGCTGGATTGTGATAATGCCTATCTGGGGATGGGTATCTCTGAGTTGCATCTAGCTGCTCAGATGTAGCCCACTGTGCAAAGGTAAGAGTTACATCTATTGCTCTGCTCACATTTTGCCTCCAGCCCACTCCCAATTTTGCAGCTGGCTCCATCCACTGCAGTCGTGCAACCCATGGAAGATTGCCTGGGAGTGAATGGGAATCTCAGATTGAAGAAAAATTCCCCACCACAGTGTATAGGCCTGAAAAACAGCTTTCCTTTCCTTCTTAAAATATTAATAATAATACAGGGGTGCTGTTGCCTTTTACCAAAAAATGCATACACACAATCCCCCCACAATATAGATGTGCATAATATAGATAGCCTAGCACAACCCTAACCCATTCAGCACATAGACAGAATCTGAATCTGTTGACTGCCCATTGTCTGGGAAGCCCAGTTTGCAGCCAAACTATCCTTCTCACTACTTCTCTGTTACATTTCCAAAAGTGGCTGGATGAACTTTAACTGGAGTGTCTTTGTGGGGGGAGTAGGGGAGAGTGACACACCTTTGGCCCTTCAACTGACATGGCTCTTTTGAACCACAACTCCCATCAGTCCTATTCTGGTTGGATTGATGGGAGTTGTAGTCGAAAACAGCTGGATGGCACCAGGATGGTGAAGGCATAGCAATATCTTTATTGGTGATCATTAAACTCGCTTTTAATTGAACCTCCTGCCATTTGTGTCTCCTCCACTCCCCTGCTTACCTACCCACCCACCCACCCGCAATTTCCAATTTTTAATCTCACTGCAATTGCTATAGAGTTCTGTTTCAAAGCCTTGAGCTTAATGAAGCATATTTGGGTCCAGGAAATTAGGTGGGCTTATAAAATAGTCATATGTAATTAAGCTGAGGAACCGTGCTAACTAGAGATGGGAAAAGTCCATTTAGTTCAAGCACTCAATCCTTCCCTATTAGCTAGGACTATACCCACTAGTGTTCTGGGCCATTTAAAATCAGCTAAACTGAAACCATTAAAAGTGACGTTGAGGAGGCAAAGCAGTAAAGAAACTACTTGTTCATTATGATAGCCCAGAAAACATTAGGTGATATGGCTTAAGACCCCGTACATTAGGGTTTCAGAACTGGCAACCTGTGGGCCAGATGTTGTCTGCAGAATCTTAGGGACCTCACAGGTAATCTTTCAGGGGCCTCCCTGCTTGACCCCACCCCCATCTTCAGGGCCTCCCACAGGTCCAGTCCCCGCCACAGCTGCACCTTCATCTCAGGATGGGGCAGGGGTGGCGTGAGGTTCCACAAACGCTGCTCCTAGACAAGAACCCCTCCCCTACCTTGGAGCTAAGTTGACATGTCTCATTTGGCCCTTAGAAAGCAGAGTATTATCTCTTCAAATGAAGAAGAGAAGAGTGTCCATTTATGCATCGTTTAAAAACAACAACAAGAGGGCACAGATTTGCATTAAAAATGCATATTCTAGTTTGTATGCATAGATGTAAATTTAGAAATAATGGTTATGATTTAAATAGAAAGACTGTGGGTTGTGGCACACTTACTTCTACTCCGAGCAGACCCATTTAAATTAATAGACCTAAGGTAGTGATTTCTGTTAATTAAAATGGATCTACTTCTGAGTAAAAGTAGCATTGGCTACAACCCCATGATTCCATTTATAATTCAAATAGGACTCAAACAGGGCAGTACATCATGGAGAAAGATAATATGACTACCGTAGGTCCCATGTGTGCCTGCCCAGTCTGCAGTCTAGGTGGTCACTGTTGGTGGGCAAGTTCAAGGTTCCTGCTCTGCCTTCTTAGGTTTGAGCCAGATTTGGACCAGATAAAAAACTCCCTCCAACTGATGGCTGCCTTCTGACAGCCCTTGAAACAGACTCCTCTGTAAGGTAGGACACATGGCCACTGTAGGAGGAATAACACAGTTTCAGATGAGAGAGCCTTAAACAATTTGTATTGCTTGTGGAACTCTGATTGTTAGGAAATGGAAGAGAGATTATTTGCCTATTATATTGTCTTCACAGATGTCTCTAAAATCTATTTAGAATAAATTGTGGCAATTATTCTAATTCAGCAACAAAACATGCACACTAATTTTATTGTGATATTTATATCGCGTCATATCCATGACAATTTGGTAGACCTTGCAAAGCGTTTATCCCTCCCTTCTTTTCCCCCTCTCTCCATTTGCCTCCCTTCTTTTTCCTATCCTGAAGATAACTTAAAGGAAATATAGGCTTATATAAGAAAGAGACTGGTGCCCTGATTGAGCTAGAAAGGGCTCAGAAAACTCCTATGATGAGGACTGAAGGAGACTTTTTAGCACAGAAGCCAGGAAGGGCCACATTCCCTTCTGGGTAACCTTCAGGAGGCCATAAAAGAGGCAAAAGTTACCTGCAATTTTGCCTTTGCACAGTGGGCTTTGTTTCTGCAGACACTCTCATGCCCCTTTCTATCCTCCATCCAAGCAAACAAGAGTCGTTATCAGAGTTCAGGGATGCATTCCAGCCCGACAAAAGCATGGTAAGAGGCCTGGCCTGGGGAGAGTTCCAAGGGCCAGTCAAAGAGGCTAGGAGGGCCATATGTGGCCATCAGGACTGAAGTCTCCCATCCCCAAGATAGCAACTTGAACATAGCCAGAACAAAGCCAGAAAGTAACCTTGGTGGGATGGCAGGAGGAAACGAATCAGTTTTATAAAACTGTATGGATGCCTTCCTCCGCACACTCCCCTGTTCCAAGATGCAAATAAATAAGTTAATGAAAGAGCAGGACAAAAGTATCCAGTGGTTTCTTCCCCAAAGGGAACTGACCCTGTGAAAAGCAAGGGTCCTGAAACTTTCCACTGCTTGAGGAAGCACGCAAATGTTCTCAGCAGGCTAATGCAAGGGCTTGGCCTGCCTTTCTATCTTCGTCTGCCAGCTGCAGGGTAGCTGGCCACTGATGGACTCTAATGGACTCTAATGCTGATAGATTTTTAAATGCTGTTCATTGACAGTATGAAAGGCTGTGCACACGCTGCACTAAACCCACCCCATATCCTATGCCAAGCTAACAACTCTCACACCCCCGCAAATGTTACAGTCGGAATAAGTTTTGCATGTCAAGCTAATTTGACGGTGTTGTCCATTTTCATAGAAGGCACATGTTGACTCATAGAATCAGAGTTGGGACCCTGAGGATCATCTAGTCCAGCCCAAATACAGTATGCAGCTGTCTGATGTGGGGTGTAGAACCTGCAGCCTTGGCATTGTCAGCACCTTGCTCTAACCATTTCATAGAATTGTTTCTTTTTTTACTAGCCACAACTACAGAGGCCACAGTTATACGTAATGCCAACCACAGTCTACAAACATGGTCTACAAATTACCATGGTTTGACATTATTTGCATGACCAGAGCCCAGCTTCCATTGGAGGCATTTGAACAAAGAATGGGCGTTCCACCTGGGCCAGTGCCGCCCGTCTGACCTCTCCAGGAAGAGGCAGAAGCTTCACACAGCTAATTGTCTCTGTGACCAATAACTGCCTTCTTCCTCCCCACCCCCTTTCTGACATTGTAATATCGCCATATCGCGAAGTTTAGCTGGCAACATATTACGATGTTGGAAAGCAGATATCACCCAGACCTAGTCCTGGTGGGTCTAATTAGACCCACTGGCCCCTCTGCTCTCTCCGGACAATGTTAATATGTGGACCACTTTAGACACTCAGTGCTCTTAGCTATTAGTATTAAGATGAGGTCTGGAGGGCTGTTCTGCCGTTCTTTTTTATTGAGTTCTGTCTGCAGACATATTTGCAATTAAAAACCTCAAATGAAACCTAGATGGGGAGATAGAACACATCCAGGAAGTAGCAAGCAACATCTTCTGAAGCATGACACATTGTCCCTGCTCTTGGTTGAAGTGCACTGTGCTTTTGCTTACCTAGGTAAAGAGCAAGTTTTATTGCTGCTTAGAAACATTATCCCCAGGTCTCAGGCAGGGATTTTGATGGAAGGTTGTTGGGTCTTTTTTGTTTTCTTAGGCTAGTGGAAAATGCTAGTAGGAACGAGCCTGGCACTATTACCAGTGATCAATCTGAAGGGGGGAGAACAGCTGAGCCAAGCCGATCCATGCCTTTTGGGTAGAAAAACAGCAATAAAATGGTGGATGAGTGGAGATCAAGGCGGCTAGAGTAGGGTGAATGCTTTTCATGAACAAGATCCTAGGTGCAACTCCTAATATCTCTAGGTTGGGCTGGGAGAAGACCCTCTCCACCTGAAACCTTGAAGAGGCACTGTCAATCACTGTAGGCGATGCTGTCAAAGATCAAGCTGTCAGTAAATCACACCATTCAAAGTTGAAGTTAACTCTTTATTAGCAGAAACACCATCTCCACAGACTTGACAGGGTGTCAGGCCTAATGAGTGCAGCAGCTCATCCCCATGAATCAATTGCCAAGACTGATTCATGAAGTCCCTGCCTCCCCACAGCTATCTAAGCCCCTTCTTCTCCAGGGGTTTTTCTAAGCAATTGGGGGCTGTGCTTGTGTGCAGCCCACTGCTGCTCTGCCTGTTTCAGCTCTCTTCTGGTTTTGGGAGACAAGGAGGGATGAGAGCTTGTTGCGGCAGGAGGGAGAGACATCTGTGACTCTTCTCCAGCCTGACTAATCTCTGCCTCTTGGCCTCCCACTCTCCAGCTTCAGCTTCTTCCTCTAATTCTGGACTTCTCTCTGCCACTAACTCTCCCAGCTCACTAAGCACCTTTTCAGCTTCTGACACTTCCTTTTCCCAGTATTCTCCCTCATCTGTCTCTGAGCACTCATTGTCATCCCATCCCCAGTCCCTAGACTCAGCCTTCTCCCCTTGGTGGTTCACCAGTTGCTTCCTCCCACCATTCCTCTGTGTCTAATTAGTCCATGACAGTGCTGAACTAGATGGACCAATTGGTCTGATCTGGTATAAGGCAGCTTCCAAGTTTTATTAATAAATAAAATAATATATCCTGGAGGGAAGGAGGGGTGCAAATGTGATAAATAAACACACGGGCAGTGGTAAAGATCATTTCAGCAATAACCAAGTAATAAAGAGCTTTTGAATAAAGTGCTATTTTAATGATGGCAGAAAAAAAATGATGGTGGAAGCCTCGAATCAGCACACATCTACATTTTGAAGCAAAGAAATAGCCCTTGTGTCAAGATAATAATTTTCTTTATAGCGTCAAAAGCTTTATATGTTAAAGAAAAAGAAAAGAAAGATGCCAGCAGCAGGCTTTCACTTTCTTCATTATATTTTATTCTATTCCAGTATTATAAATCCATGATTAGTAAGGGGGAGACAGGCTGGAAAGAAGCACCACAATGCCAAGGATGTCGGCTGTTTTTTGCGGGGGAGGGAGTGGGTGGGTCAAAGTCTACATGAGAGAAAAAGAAAGGAAATGGAAAGAAATAGGCAATGTGGTTTGGGAGGGCCATAGCCTAACAGGTCCCAGTTCCAGTCCCTGGCCTCTCTAGGAATGTCCCTTGCCTGGAATTCTGGAGGGTCCCTGGTAGAATTATAATGGGTCTGACCCATTATAATGCAGCTTCCTAAGTTCCTGACCCATTTTGATTGTGGCTTCTCAGCCTGAGGTTTTAATCCTTACGCAGGCAAAAGCGCACAATCCTAGCTTCTGGTTCTCAGAAAGGGTAAACAAACACAGGGGTACAGAAGATTTAAAACATGTAAACCTAAAACCTGATGCATGTTTATCAGCCAGAGTAAAGAAAGACAAGCATGTCTTCTTAACTGTCCCAAAATAACTTTCTCCATACTTTCTCAGTATTTTTGGGAAAGGGTCCATGCCAGATGCTAGATGAAGTTATTTCTAAACCATCCTATTATTGCCCGATTTTTGAGTTTTGTCCTCGTTTTGCAGCCACCAAGAAACTCTTTGTCACACCTTCCTTCCAGTGAAGAAATGCAATTTCCTTTGCAATCTTCCCCCACCTACCCCCATTCCTCTGCCACTAATTATATATGGAAGGGTTATCATAGCTCAGTGGCAGAACATCCACTTTGCGTGCAGAAGACCACCAGTTCAATCGTTGACACTTCCAGGTAGATCTGGGAGAGAACCCTGCCTGAAACCCTGGAGGGATACTGCCACTCGCTGTTGACAGTACAGAGCTAGATAAACCAAAAGGTCTGCCTCAGGCAACTTCCTATGTTCCCATGTGCCCTGTTGCCTTCTGGGCAGGCCAGTTACTTTGGTAGGTTGGGTTTTTGAACCTTGCCTTACCTAGGCAGACAAAAAGAAGTACTTCTTCGCATAGTTCCAACTATGATATTCTCCACAACAAGAGGTGGTGGTGGCCACAAACTTGGATGTCTTTAATGTGGGTTAGGCGAACTCATGGAGTATAAGGCTGTCAATGACTGCTGCCCACTATGGCTTTATTCTACCTTCACCAGCAGAGGCAGTATGTCTCTGAATGCCAATTGCTGGGAACTACAAGTAGTTCCGGGACGCCGGTGGCACTGTGGGTTAAACCACAGAGCCTAGGACTTGCTGATCAGAAGGTTGGTGGTTCGAATCCCCACGAGGGGGTGAGCTCCCGTTGCCCGGTCCCTGCTCCTGCCCACCTAGCGGTTCAAAAGCACGTTTTAGTGCAAGTAGGTAAACGGCGTTTCCATGCACTGCTCTGGTTCGCCAGAAGCAGCTTAGTCATGCTGGCCACATCACCTGGAAGCTGTAAGCCAGCTCCCTCGGCCAGTAAAGCGAGATGAGCGCCGCAACCCCAGAGTCAGCTACAACTGGACCTAATGGTCAGGGGTCCCTTTACCTTTACCTTACAGGTAGTTAGTGGTTAGTGTTGCACTCATGTCCTGCTTGTGGGCTTCCCATAGACATGTGGTTGGGCTACTGTGAGAACAGGATGCGGAGTAAGATGAGCCTTTGACCTCATCCAACACGGCTGTTCTTAGGTTAATACAGATTTTTACTTTTTTGTTTACAGCTAGCTGTGCCCTGGCTTGCCCAAGCATCTCGTTTCTGACCACTGCAATAAAATCCTGCCACTTTCCTTAAGTGTCTTCTTTAGTTATACCCTTCTGGTGTTTGGATATACTTTACAGTATTTTCCAGATCCAGGAATCTGCCATGAACTCCAGCCAAAATCAATTGTACACTATCTTATTACAGAATCCCCACCTCCACTGCCGTTTTTGCTACCGAAAGCAACATACTTTATTAAAAGAAAAATAGGAGGAGAAATAGGGAAGGTGGGAGAGAAGAAGAAGAAGAAGCATCTTTTGTTAAAGAGCTTATAAATGTTTTAATAGGAGAAATTTGTCAGTCGACGACCAAATGAAAGCCATAAATCTTTTAGTGGTGAATGTCCCTCATCTTTGGGGCTGCTGTTCAGCAAACATGAGGAAGTGGGACACACCCACAGCTTGCCACTTCATTTCTGCTTGAAATGCTCAGTGAAATAAAAGCAACATCAAAGATGTTTCATTCCTAGTACTTCAACCAATTGATTTGGCTTCTCTTTTGAAGGAATAATTGACCCCAGCCAAGATGTAATTGAAAAAGATACCAGGAAAAGCTGGGTCAGAGTCAAGAGATGGGGAGGGCAGGGAAGAGAGAGGCAACTTGAAAAACAAGCCTAGCCTGAACCTTTGCAGCTTATGTTGGAAGAGATCTAAGGGAGAGTTCATACATATTCATGGGGAATGAGACATAATGGATCAAGCATCATCACAGCAGACAGCTGCTTCACACATGCATCTATCTTGCTTGATTTCTCTATGCTTAATAAGTGCCAGTTGAATGTGGGAACTGTTGTAATATCATGTGTTTGGGCTGATTAGAAAATTCCATCTCTGGTGTAGGGCTGGATCCACACAGGAGGGGGAAGGGGCCACAGTTCAGTGGTAGAGCATCTTACTTGCATGCAGTAGTTCCCAGGTTCAGTCCCCATAATCTCCAGGAAGGGTAAGAGCTGCAGCTCATAATAAGTATCTACCTTGCGCTGTGGTCTAAACCATCAGACTTCTTGGGCTTGCTGATCAGAAGGATGGCAGTTCGAATCCCCGCGACGGGGTGAGCTCCCGTTGCTCGGTCCCTGCTCTTGCCCACCTAGCAGTTCGAAAGCACGTCAAAGTGCAAGTAGATAAATAGATACTGCTCCGGCGGGAAGGTAAACGGCGTTTCCGTGTGCTCTCTGGTTCACCAGAAGCGGCTTAGTCATGCTGGCCACATGACCTGGAAAACCTGTCAGAGGACAAACGCCGGCTCCCTTGGCCAGTAAAGCGAGATGAGCACCACAACCCCAGAGTCATTTGCGACTGGACTTAACTGTCCAGAGGTCCTTTAACTTTACCTTTTACCTTGCATGTAGAAAATTCTAGGTTGAATACCTGGCATTTGCAGATAGGGTGAGGAGAGAACCCTGTCTGCAGTCTTTGACAGCTGTTGTTAATCAGTGTAGACAATACAGAGCTAGATTTACCAACGGCCTGACTCAGCAGAAAGTAGCTTCATATGTTCCAGTGTTCCTACAAAGTCTCCGTTAGGGCCTCCATCCTATGACAGTGTCCCCCAGCCACTGTTTCTGTTCCACTGCATATCATCTTTGCTAAAAGTGGCTTTATTTGTCCCACTGTCCATTGTGGCAAAATTATGTAACTTATGTAATTAGGTCATATAAATTATGTTGCCACTACATTATTCCACTCCCATTTGTTTCAATGCAAATGAAATGCAATGCAAATGTAGCAGAGGGAGGAAGTCATCAGTTATATCTAAATTTTATGATACAGTTCTCCAACCATGTTTACAAGAATGCACATTTATGAGGAAACTGCTTAAAACCATATAGAACATTGAAAATAACATACGAAAATGCATTATATTAGGGGAAGTTGCTTGCCAAAATGTGTACATTAGTCAAAACTGCATATAAAAATGCCTTCGTTGGGAGAAATGTGCATTAAAGTGCTGATGAATTTTCATGAGGGTTTAAAAATGAAACAAAACCTGTAAATCTTTGCAAAACATGGAGAACTGAGTTTAAGATTGGGGAAATGAGAAACAGAGAGAACCAAAACTGATAGACTCTTCCCTCCCCAGTCCTCACACATTTCTTTTGAAAGCCTGAAGAGGGCTTAAGAGTGTCACTTTGTAAAGAATGAATCAATATTATCTTGGTGCCAGACAGAATTATGCCATGGACTAGAATTGTAATAGTACAGTTGCAAAGTGTGAAGAATTCCACCACTGGGTTTTCCCATTGTCAAGCTTCTCTCTCTTTCCCCCACCATTCTCTTGCCTTTAGTCTCCAGCAGACCAGTGCAAGAAAATCCATGCAGGGGATGAAGTGATCCAGGTCAACCATCAAACTGTGGTGAGTACTTTTCCAATTAATCCGAGTGTCTCTATTCATCTCCACCTGGCTGCATTGTTCACCACCTTTCAGATATTTCTGACAGCTCCCATCAGTCCCAACCATCACAGCCAACTGCACCGTCTGGGACTGGTGGGCATTGTACTCCAAAACACCTGGAGGGCACTAGGTTGGTGAAGGCTGGTATAAAGATGCCCCCTTGTTAGCAACACCAGCTTATTGCAAATGCTTATTTAGAGTTGCTATCCTTAGGCACAATTTCTGCTGCGAATTTGTCCTGACGTTGCTGGGGGAAAGTTTGAAATATATTGATTTGTCTTTTTTGCCAAAAGGAATGCATACTCAGGCTTGATTCGGAACAAAGGCTCTTGGCAGAGGGAGGGGATAAAGCCTTTAATGTTTTAATGTAAGCAGGAAGTGCCAGGTAAGAGTATCTTTCACTGTGAGCCATTACCAACTAATGGCAACCCCTTCTGGGTTTGGGACCAGAGCTCAGCGCTTTGCAGGCAGAAGTTCCCAGCATTTCTATTTAAAGTGACAAGGAAGCAGGCAATATGAAAGGTCTTTTCCATTTGGGGAAGGGGGCCATAGCTCATTGGTAGGGCAATTACTGGTTGGACTGGGGAAGACTCTCTGTCTGAAACATGGTGGAGCTGCTGCCAGTCTGTGTAGGCAGTCCTGAGCTAGATGGACCAGAGGTCTGGCTCAGCGGAAGGCAGCTTTCTATATATCTATATTGCAAATGGTCTCACCTGGTGTAAGGCAGCTCTCTGCTTTCCTGATATCTATGGAGCAAGGTATGTTGCTCTAGGGTTACAGAATCAAAGGGAGGCGCATCCCAGAGTGTGTCAAGGGGCCAAGTGCCAGTGAGAGGCTACACCCCAACCTATGGCAAGGGGGAGACTAACCTGTCCCAATCTGTCATCCCAAGAATGAGCAGCTGTAGGGAGCTTGCTTCCCCCCACCCATCTCCCTTCATGAAAGAACACTCTACTCTAACCACCTGTTACTGGAAGGGAGGCATGTTCTGGCCTGTGCCACCAGCCATGTGACTCTTGGCCACAAATAGGCTGACCCCCTGCCTCCCAAGAAGTGCATCATGGAAAAAGCCACATCCATTGCATAACAAAGGACCAGCTGCTCCAGTGCTTGCATTCCTTTCTCCTCCATGTCACGTCCGTTAGATTGTGAGCCTGCAGGCAGAGACTGTCTTCCCTTTTGTACCATGCTAACAAAATGGTGAGCAGTTTAGAGGTGTTTAATAATACTATTGTTGCGATTGCACTGTTTACTGCCATATAAACCTGCCTGATAATTAAGATCTTCCTTGGAGTCTCTTCTCTGCATTCCCCTGTCTTCAGATAAGACTTGTAGAAGTGACTGGAACAGGGCCTTTTATGTGGTGGTGCCCTGCTTCTAGAACTCCCCAAACAACAATATTTTCCTGGTTCACCTCTTGGTAAATTTTGGTGGATTTTCATGTTTGCCCACGCTGTTGTCTTTGGTGCTATTGTATATTTAAATCTGGTTATTACTTATTTTTACTCTGAGATATATTTTTCTATTTTGGTGATTTGGATTATTGGCTCTATGATTTTTTAAAAAATCTTTGTTTTACAAGCCACCTGTGTTGAGCAATAATGTTTGAAGAAATACAAACAATAAGCACATATTAAAACTAAACTGAAGTTGAATTTGTCAGGACAGATTTGGTTTTGAATAACCTCTGCTTATGGGATCTCAACTTGGCCCTGGATGTTACAAGAAGTGCCAACTAGAGGTGTGGTATTTTCTGAAAAGCTCCGTGCTGCTGTTATCTGCAGGGATTTTTTTTCTAATTTTCATCTTGTTCCTTGATCTCAATGAGAAGTGAGGTATTATTATTTTTTACCAGTTTCACTAAAAATGTAAGCAATTCTTACATAATATGTACAGCATTATATACTGTAAAAAGTGTGTTATTATGCACACATGCTCTCCAGGTTTCCTTAATTAACCAGCACATAAACAAATAAATACAGCAACATATATAACTATATGTAATTACCCATTAATACGATGTATTAATACTTTGCAGAAATATAATACAGCGTAGAGCTTGACTCTTCCATACATATTAATGTATATGTTAATGTATTTTATATGCAGAATGCACATGATATATATTTTTCTGTGTGTAATTTTGCATTGCTCACACAGAATCAGGCAAGTGTGGCTTGGGTGTAAAGTGTGCTCTCTGCATAAGAGGCAGTCTAGTGTGGGCTAGGCTTAGCCAGGTTAGAACTGCCATATTATATGTATAGGCCACTTTAAAACAATTTTCTCCTCCACCTGTAGTGCTGTCAACATGCATGAAAAGGGACTCAATCCTCTTTAGGAAGCATTGCAAGACAGATACCCATGCAGGCTATTTGGAAGCCTAGTTCAATTTTCTAAAAATCTGAGGGTGGCTCTGCTGTATCACATTAGGGTTTCATGCTGTCCAGCAAACTGTGGCCAACAAGGAGCAGCCATTTGCTTCTGGAAGCTCATGAGCAAGTCATAAAGGCTACCTCTGTTATTTAATGACATCTACTACAAAGAGGTGTGCTGCCCCCATATGTGAGCATTGTTAAGATCATCCACAGAAACCTTCTTGTTAGTTCCGAATCCATATTTGGCTGGGACAAAGAGGAAGGGAATTTTCTTTGGCCTCACCCAGTATTTGATACTCTTCCTTAGAGCGGTTTGCATGGGCCCTTCTGTATTTGCTTTCCACCACAATGCAACCTTCTTTGGCTTTTAGGGGCTGGTTCTTTACAGTGGTGCCTCGCAAGACGAAATTAATCCGTTCCACGAGTCTCTTCGTCTTGCGGTTTTTTTGTCTTGCGAAGCAACCCTATTAGCGGCATAGCGGCTATTAACGGATATTAACGGCTTAGCGGCTATTAACGGCTTAGCGGCATTAAGAAAAAGGAAAGAAACTCGCAAGAACTCGCAAGACGTTTCGTCTTGCGAAGCAAGCCCATAGGGAAATTCATCTTGCGGAACGACTCAAAAAACGGAAAACTCTTTCGTCTTGCGCGTTTTTCGTCTTGCGAGGCATTCGTCTTGCGAGGTACCACTGTATTTTCTCTTTTCAATTGCTTGCCTACCATCATAATTATGCACAATCCCTCTTTTTTTACCCTGACTTCTCTTAATGTTTTATGACGCTTTTGACTGCTGGATTTCATTGCTGTTCTTTCATGTCTGTACAGGGCTGATTGTATTGTGTTGTATGTTGCAAAGTTTGTTTGTAAGATTCCTTGAACTATGGCGAAAGGCGGATCTTAAATGTTTGCTTGCTTGCTTCAGTTTGTGTCTCACCTAATACAAATATTCTCTAGGCTAGTAGTCCTCAACCCATCTTTAACCAAAACATATGTTTGGGAACCAATTTCTTTGTTACTGTTATTAATAATAATACTTGCATACCGTTATTAATAATACTTGCACACTGCTTTATATTTCAGTAAATGCATATGTGGTTTACATATATCAACCAAAATCAATATATTTGTGGTAGTGCTGCTTAGATCAGGCTGTGATCCAGTGCTAGACCCCAAACTACCAATTGAGGACTAATGCTCTAAGCCAGGGGTTCCCAAACTTGGGTCTCCAGCTGTTTTTTGTCTACAACTTCCATCATCCTTAGTTAGCAGGGCCAGTGGTCAAGGATGATGGGAATTGTAGGTTGTTTTTAAAAGCAAAAACACAGCTGGAGACCCGAGTTTGGGAAGCCCTTCTCTAGGCTACAAACCAATAAGAAAGACAAAATCATAATATACAGCATTTCAGTAAAAACATAAATCAGTAACAGGGAAATAATAAAAAGAGGGGAATTGAAGGTATTGAAGGAATTCCCCTGCCTTTTTCAAAAGTCAAAACAGATTTGCCCATGTTTTAAAATACCCCCCTCCCCATTTTATCCAAGTGGGAAGGGAAATAAGTACTTAAGCTCCAAGAGGGGCATACCAACCCCTCTCATTCTGGGAGCATATTAGGGGTGATTGCTAGTGAGAGCCACTGTGGTATAATTGTTACAGTGCTGGGTTATTATTTATATGCCGCCCATCTGACTGGGTTGCCCCAGCCACTTTGTACAGTTCTGACAAAATATCAAAAACACAATAAGAGCTCAAACATTTAAAAAAACTTTCCTGAACAGGGCTGCCTTCAGATGTCTTCCAAAAGTCATATAGTTGTTTATCTGTTTGGCATCTGATGGGAGGGTGTTCCTCAAGGCGGGAGCAACTACTGAGAAGGTCCTCTGCCTGGTTCCCTGTAAAGTGACTAAGACTTGGGAGAGCCACTTTCACATCCTCACTCAGCCACAAAACTCACTTAGCGACTTCAGCCCTTCACTGCCTCTCAGCCTATCCTACCTCAAAGGGTGGCTGTGAGGATAAAACATGTAAGATGTGGTGCAGGGGAACCATACATAGTACCTGGATCTCCTTGGAGGAAAGGTGGGGTACCTGGAGGTGGAGGGGCAACTGCAGGGGTTTCCCTGACTGCAAGGAGGAGGCCACTGTGAATGGATGTCCTGCTGTGCCCACAGCTGCCACACACCCCACCTGCCTGTGGTCTCTCCTATGATCCTTGTGCTCCCCCCGGATTTATGGGATTGAAGCAGCAAAACCAACACAGCATGAAAATCCTGTACAGGGAGATGCAGTCAGACAAATTCCATCAACCCATCAAATAGTTCAAATGCACACATTTGGTTATAATGGCTAATAGCTATTTGATTGATCTACCCCACATGAGTTATTAGGGGTGGGCACTGAAAAACAAACCCACTATCTCATAATGTTGTCTCACAACATGGCTGTAGGACATGTTTTGGTGTCATCATGTTGGGGAATCCAGCTGAGAAGATCTTCCCAACCTAATGGCCATATTCTCTCCAGGGGCTAACAAGTGAGATAGGGACCAGCCACTATGCAAAAATGTCTGCATGAAAAGGGAGTTAATCCTCTTTTGGAAGCATTGCAATACAGATAATCCATGCAGACTTTTTGGAAGCCACATTTAGTTTTCTAAACCGACTGTACATTTCTAACATTGCTTGTATGTAATGTGTGGAATACGCATATGTCATATTCCGTAGACTATATAGAATATACCTGTGTATATTCTATAGACTATATACAAGCAATGCTAGAAGGAATGTGGAAGAACAGAAATACAACATTCCCAGAAAGAACAAAACAAAATAACTAAGGCAAAAGGGATACTGCAGAGCTGGAAAGGTTCAGAAAAGGACATGTTAAATGATTGAGGGGTTGAAGCAACTCTCTTCCGAGAAAAGTGGCAACGTTTAGGGGCTTCTTCATTTAGAAAAATGTGGGGGCATGAAAGAGATAAAAGTGTACATTGTGTGAAGAAAGTGGAAGGGAAAAAGGCTTTTCTTCCTATCTCATAACAGTAGAGCTTGGGGACATGCAAGCAGAATGCTGGAAGATCCGGGACAGATAAAAGAAAGTGCATTTTACATGGCATATAGTTAAACTGTGAAATTAGCTCCCACAGGAGGCAGTGATGGCCACCCACTTGGATGGCTTTGAAATATTAGATTCATGGAGGTAAAGCCTAGTAAACACAACGGCTATGTCCTCTGAATACAGGTTGTTGGGAATTACAGGTGAAAAGAGTGCTATTGCATGCAGGTCCTGCTTATGGGCTCACTAAGGGCATCTGGTTGGCCAATGAGAACAGAGTACTGGGCTAAGGCCTTTGTCCCGATACTGCTGGGATTTTCTTACATACTTAAAGTGTTTTGTTTTGTTTTTTAAGTCTTGAATCACACCACAGCCATATGTGTGCTGGGATACAAGTTACTTTGCACCTGAAACTTCCAGTTTGGGGTTTCTTACCTTATCTTTTCTGTTGTGACCCAGCAGACTTAATTTAGCCTCCAAACTGTTCTGCCCTTTAAATTAAGGAGCCACTCAACACACTTACTTCTAATTAGTTGCACAAATGCTACTTTCAGTAAGGTAAGAACTGTCTGTAGAAATATCAGAGCCTTATGTTCAGCTTCAACTTCAAGAGTCCAAAAGTAGATTTGCTAATTAAAACAACTGTGTGGGGCAGGGTGCACTAATCATAAATTGGAATACTTAAATCAGTTTATCAGAGAAACTGATTTAAGTCCAACCTCATGCAATGCAGGAATCTCAACTAAAGCACCCATAGCCATCCAACCTCTGCTTATAAACCTCCAATGAAGGAGAGACCACCACCTTCTGCGGGAGTCCATTCCACTGCCAAAGTTCTTCCTGATGTTTAGTTGGAATCTCCATTGTTGTTGTTGTTGTTGTTGTTGTTGTTGTTGTTGTTGTTGTTGTTGTTGTTGTTGTTAATTAAATATTCTAACTTGAGCAGGAGAAAACAAACTTGCTCCATCCTCCCATCCTCCATGTGCCAGCCTGTTAGACATTTGAAGATGAAATGGGAGTGCCTGATCACCTCATCTGTCTCCTGAGAAATCTCTATGTGGGACAAGAAGTTACAGTTAGAACTGGATATGGAACAGCTGATTGGTTCAAAATTGGGAAAGGAGTACGACAAGGCTGTATATTGTCTCCCTGCTTATTTAACTTATATGCAGAATTCATCATGCGAAAGGCTGGGCTGGATGAATCCCAAGCAGGAATTAAGATTGCTGGAAGAAATATCAACAACCTCAGATTTGCAGATGATACAATCTTGATGGAGGCTGGAATTAAATAACCTTTTAATGAGGGTGAAAGAGTGCAAAATATGGTCTGAAGCTCAACATAAAAAAAACACACGAAGATCATGGCCACTGGGCCCATCACCTCCTGCCAAATAGAAAGGGAAGAAATGGAGGCAATGAGAGATTTTACTTTCTTGGGCTCCATGATCACTGCAGATGGTGACAGCAGCCACGAAATTAAAAGACACCTGCTTCTTGGGAGAAAAGCAATGACAAACCTAGACAGCATCTTAAAAAGTAGAGACATCACCTTGCCAACAAAGGTCAATATAGTAAAAGCTATGGTTTTCCCAGTAGTGATGTATGGAAGTGAGAGCTGGACCATAAAGAAGGCTGATCGCCAAAGAATTAATGCTTTTGAATTATGGTGCTGGAGGAGACTCTTGAGAGTCCCATGGACTGCAAGAAGATCAAACCTATCCATTCTTAAGGAAATCAGCCCTGAGTGCTCACTGGAAGGACAGATCATGAAGCTGAGGCTCCAATACTTTGGCCACCTCATGAGAAGAGAAGACTCCCTGGAAAAGACCCTGATGTTGGGAATGATGGAGGGCACAAGGAGAAGGGGACGACAGAGGACAAGATGGTTGGATAGTGTTCTCAAAGCTACCAGCATGAGTTTGACCAAACTGCGGGAGGCAGTGGAAGACAGAAGTGCCTGGTGTGCTCTGGTCCATGGGGTCACGAAGAGTCGGACACAACTAAATGACTGAACAACAACAACAATCATATCTCCTCTTAGTCTCCTCCTTTCCTGGCTCCTTCAACTATGCCCAGCTCCCTCAACTGTTACCCATAAGGCTTGGCATCCCTATTCATAACTGGCTATTTTGATGTTAACAGATCACTTTCACCATGTTTGACATTGAAATTTGTTGTTCAGTCAGACCGTTTCCATCCTATTTGAATTGGCTAACCACAAGTGCTCTTTTTATTGCAGCAGGATCTGATTTTATCATAAATACTGACACTGTATTTATTCATTCTTGCACCTTGACCTCATCCTGTCTGAGCTCCAGTGCTCCACAACTGGGCTACCTTCCTTGCTGCCAAGGCTGCAGCCAGAGGGAGCAAGTTTTAAATCAATTTAAATCGAGGTAAATCATGACACACAAATCAAGACAATTGACATCTGTCTTTAGATCTCCCATCGCTTTACATTTTTTTTAATAAAAAAGCAACAATTAGAAGCCCCAATTCAGACTGGGACTAGAGTTCTGTGGGGGGAGAGTTGTTAGTGTAGGAGGTGTGGAACTTGTGGCTCTTCGGATGTTATTGGACTATACCTCCCATCAGCTTCAACCAACATGGTCAATGGTCAGGGATAATGGGAGTTGCCAAGAACATTTGGAAAGACACAGGTTCCCCATTCCTGGTTAATACTTCCCCCACTCCAGTAGTTGGAAATTCCCTCTCCCCACCCCCCTACAGCTGCTATTTGCTCTAGTAGGGAATGTATTAAAGTATTAATAGTTCTATTTTCAGCAGGTACTTGTAGATATAGAAATGTTCTGTGGTGGGCACCTTTCTTAATGTAGCTGCCCATCAATCTTCATAGGCAGAGGACAGACAATAGGTGATGGTGGTGGATGCCAGCACACTGGAAGCCATTTGAAAGATGGATGGCTGCTCATTCCACTTTTGCCTCTGGCAAACAGGTTTTGCAGATTTTAAAATGGTTTCAAAAGAAATGTCTGTGTGCTGCATGAGAAGTGGACCCGCTCTCAAAACACTTGCAATTCTCTTAAATAAAACTCTTATCTACTTCTAGCTTTGCAAGCAGTACACATTTTCCCAGATACCCTTGGTTATCTGTTCCAGGTGCTAATCTTGATTATTCCAAGTCTGTTCTGTATATTTCCTGAACAAGTCTTACTTTTTGTCTAGTCAAAACAGGTTACTCCTTTTTGTTTTTGTTTTTTAAATAGCTTTGCCTAGGCACTGCTTCCTTTGCTTTCAGGAGTTTTTGGACACTTCCTTTGCTTTCTACCCATCCCATTTCCTGGTTTTTAGCTCTTCTACCTATTGACCATACCTTGGCCTAGCAGCACCCACTTGACTGCAGAGCAGGCTTCCTGGATTTCAGACCTGCCATGTTGTTGCTGCTTTTCTTCAAATTCTCTTCCTCTGATATAGGAATTTCCTCTTCCATTGCTCCCAACTCTCCTGGCTTACAAAATATGAGCAACACCATGGATCACTCCAGTAGTTAGGAAGCCAACTTCAGAGGTGAACATGATGCCTTCCTCCACTGGATTCTGCCTCTCGGGTGATCCTTCTTCATTAAATCTGCACATTTCCCCCATAACTGATGTGACCCACACCCTGAACATATAACCACTTTTGAGTGCTACAGCCAATTGTGAAGGGAAGGGTTGTGGTGGGAAGGGTGCTTTGTGTTGCCAGGGCTTGAAACTATCAGTAGTCTACTGATGTCTGGAGGGGAAGCCTGGGGCTATAGACATGGCAGGTTGGATTGCTCGAACATTGTAAAAAGCTTCACTCCAAAACAGTCTCTAAGGGGAAGGGAGGACATGTCAGAGGTGTATAAAATGATGCCTGGTATTGAGAAAGTGAGCAAGAGATGAGCTTTCCTCCCTCTCTCATAGCACTAGAATTTAGGGCCACCCAATGAATATTGGAAGGCTCGGGATAGGCAAACAGAAGGACTTTTTGACACAGCATGTCATTAAACTATGGAATTTGCTTCTGCAAGAGGCAGTGATAGCCACAAACTTTGATGACTTTAAGAGGATTCAACAATCTATGGCTTTCAATGGCTAATGGCCATGATTACTATGTTTTGCTTCCACCGCCGGAGGGACAATGCCTCTGAATACCAGTTGCTGGAAACTGCAGGAGAGGTGAGGGCTGTTGCACTGAAGTCCTTCTTGTGGGTTCACATAGGCATCAGGTTGCCCACTGCTGGATTAGATGAGCCATTGGCCTGATCCAGCTAGGCTGCTCTTTAAATTCTTATGTTCTTAATCTGGGCAAGCTGCCCATCCTGAATCCCTGTTGCTGTGATGCCTACCAGTCTTTTTCTGCTTTTTGCCTCTGCAGCTTCACAAGCTTTCATTCCATCCAAATGTATGGCTTTTGGTGGCAGAAGGTGGAACAAGTTTCAGAAATAGAGCCAGTATCTTGAGGGGGTTTGGCTAACATGGTGTGTAAAAAGAAATGCCCACAAGTTGGTCCTGATTACTTCATCACTCCCAGGAAGAACTGAAGTAGATGAAAGAGTTCTACTTCCCCCAGAGCACTAAACCCGGTGATAATCTGCTCCTATTACATTATCTGTATCTGTGGCCAAGTTATTTATTTATTTACTTATTTTATGAAATTTATATACTGCTTGATTGTAGAAAAACCCAAAGCAATTACAAAAAGAATAAGACAAATAAAAACATAGGATTATTAATAAAACCAATTAAATCAAACCATTAAAATGTTCTAAAAATTAAAACCAGCAATGAACTAAATGCACATCGTATGTATCTATGTTATTTATGCATTGGGAGCTTGGGGTTTAAAAAAGGGGTATATAACTAAACTGTACTACACGATTAGAGGTATATAACTAAACCGTTACCAAATCTATCCACACAATTATGTGGGAAGCTTGAGAACACATAGATCTCCAGCTGTGGCTACAGCACTATTTCTGCTCTGCATTTCCATGCCCCTTTGCCAAATCCTCAGTTAGGCTACAATCCTAAATCCACTGCTCTGGGAGTAATCCCCATTGGATTCAATGGGGACTTACTTCTGAATGGACACCGTTAGGATTGTGCTGCTGGAGTGCTTTTCTCAAGACCCAAGTGCCCAGTTAGCTGACTGCAACATGGCTCCACCTGAATTTGGCTGCATGCATTTGTGCATAGAGCACCGTCCAACATCCCTTCTATAAGCAGCACACAGCTAATAGGTAAGGATGTTAGCTGTCTACACTCATTAGGGAAGTCACTCCTTCAGACTTAACTGGTCTTAAAATCTTAACCTTATTCCAAGTTTGCCTACTTGCCCACTCTGATTGGTGGAATAGGCACTGCTGCAAGTGCCACGTAATACCCATTCTGTATTTGTATGAACTTGATTGCTTAGTGTGGAACTTTGGAACTCCCTTCCTATTGATATCAAGCAGGTGCCTTCACTGTACTCTTTTCAGTGCCTGCTAAAAACTCTCCTGCTTAGACAAGCCTACCCAGATGTGTAGACAGTTGAGGTACAGTAGTTTTAATCTCTTAGTATTTTAAATTTTGTAGGTTTAAAATCAGGGTTTTGAGTTTTTCTTGATATTGCAAATTGCTTTGGTCAAACCATTGTACAGGGGCTATAAAACAGGCAAAGTTTACCTCCTCAGCAGTAGCTCATTTTTATTTTCAGAAAGGTAACCAATTTATGCCAGCTGCTATTCAAATTTTTCAAGCCAAAGTGTTGTCCCAGCAACTTTCTGGGATCCCGGTATGGTTACAGGCATATAATAGTGATTTAGATAAGATACACTCAAGTTTCTTGAGACGTATCCTGGTGCTCCCAAGTTCATCAAGTATAAGAGGATGTGTGCTGAACTAGGTGTACATATGATGGTGTGTATACACTGGGTGTGGGCTAGCACTTTAAAATACTGGTTGCGTTGCCATTTCTGTTGCCAAATGTTACCATTTCTGTTGCTTTCTGACTTAAGGACTCTTATAAATCCAGAGGGTTCCAACATTTACATAGCAAAATCAGATCTATTGGTATTGATTTTGAACTCTTATATATTTCAAGTGAGCAATATATTTATCGTAATATTCAAATCAGATTAAGGGACATTGAAAAACAAAACATCGAGTCAGCTGTAAATAAAATTTGCTCCCCCAAGTTTTATGGTTTAAATATAACAGATAACAGGGTCACTTATATTTCAAATTTAATAATTCCAGTCCAACCTTTATGTTAGCCCAACTAAACGTTTTCCCCTCAGCTTTTGTCAAGATATTTTAACATCCCTAGAAACGAGAGACATTGCAGATGTTTTTTGAATGTGCCAGACACAGTAGAAGATATTCCTTTCTACTGCCCATTGTACAACCAGCTACGCAAACACGTGCATTCCTCTTTTTGGGGTAGTCTAGCATCACAGCACAATGAAAATATCAGATTTTTATCTGTGTGACATTAACCTGGAAGTAACTGCAAGGGTGGCTGAGTTTTTATCAATAGTATCTCTCTGAGTGGTGAATGGCATTATTTAGCAGGAAGAAACTCCCAATGAAAATGCTCATTATTACATGGCTATTAATTTGTAAAAACAGTGGTACCTCGGGTTAAGTACTTACTGTATTTTTTGCTCTATAAGACTCACTTTTTCCCTCCTAAAAAGTAAGGGGAAATGTGTGTGCGTCTTATGGAGCGAATGCAGGCTGCGCAGCTATCCCAGAAGCCAGAACAGCAAGAGGGATTGCTGCTTTCACTGCGCAGCAATCCCTCTTGCTGTTCTGGCTTCTGAGATTCAGAATATTTTTTTACTTGTTTTCCTCTTCCAAAAACTAGGTGCGTCTTGTGGTCTGGTGCGTCTTATAGAGCGAAAAATACGGTAATTTGTTCTGGAGGTCCGTTCTTAACCTGAAACTGTTCTTAACCTGAAGCACCACTTTAGTTAATGGGGCCTCCTGCTGCTGCCGCGCTGCAGGAGCATGATTTCTGTTCTCATCCTGAAGCAAAGTTCTTAACCCGAGGTGCTATTTCTGGGTTAGCGGAGTCTGTAACCTGAAGCGTATGTAACCCGAGGTACCTCTGTATTTTAAAATTTTATATATGAATGTTTTATGGTGGCTCATATTTGTAATGCCTAATCAAGGTTTGGCGAAGGAAAGTAAGTAAACTGCTTTGAAGGTTTATTTGTTTTCACAATCAAGTGATGTATAAATTTTATGAAACAAACAAAAAACAAACAAACCTTGTAATGGAGAGCCAGAATAATGAACTGATATTAGTTCCAAACACACAGTCTCTTAGAGCTCGTTCTCATAAACCTATGCCTGGGCTGCAAGTGAAACTTGTATTATTAAATGATTGAGATTGTGTTGGCATCCATCTTTCTCAAGAGACAATGAAGTGTGCCTTCAGGGGTGAAGTTAACCCCCCCCCCAGCTTCATATGGCTTCTCCCTGCCATCTGTTCTTTAAAAAACAGAGAAGTGTTCAGTCATACGAGCCCTCCCACATTCTACCTTGTAGTCAGCTTATAGACCAGGTCCACCTACCTTAGTAAGAACTAGAGAATTCTGGCTGCAATTCTCTATATCTGGGAGGACACCCCATGGAAAACAATACGATGTACTTTTGAGTAGATAATGTATAAGATTGCACAGGATACCTGCCATCTCTCAGTACTGATTGTGTCACTTAGTGCTTTAATTAAACAATATTTTATTATTATATGATTCTTAAATGAGATAATGTTTGATGATACAGTTTTGTCTGTACCTAACCTCCAAGAAATACTATGTCTGTTTATTTGTCTCTGTAAAGCATTTTATTTTGACCCCAGAACATAAAGTTCCCTAGGCAGCGCTCTCTCTCTCTCTCCACACACGCACACACGCACACACACACACACACACACACACACAAATAATAATAATAAGGCATTAAATCAAAAGCTACTTAAAATGCAGCAAAAACAAAACCCACCCATGTCTCCAAAGATGAATCATGAATTTTAAAACTTCTGTAAGTTATGCAAACTGTATACAGTACATTATGATAAAGGCCAAGCTGAGCAAATAGTTCTACCTGGCACTGAAAAGACTGCAAAGATGGTGTCAGGTGAGTCTCCCCGGGAAGGCTGTTCCCTAACAGGTGCCATGACCAAAATGTCTTCTCCCCAGTGGTTACCTCCTCACTTCATTCAACAGAGCCACCCAGAGTAGGGCCTTGAAACAGGACCTTAATGTTCAGGTAAACAAATGGTTTGCCGAAAAATGGTAAGAGAATTCCTCTTCTTAGCTGGCTTAAGGTGAAATCAAGCTATTTGTTTCTACCACAATATGGGTGCGAAAATGGGTCTGGCTGCTGGGGCATTGTATGATGTCAGGTGACTTAACTTCAAAGGAAGAATCAGGAATGCACTTTAGGTGCTGTCTTGGTTTCCCTTTGCAACCCTGACTTGGATTCAGGTTGTGGCTACAAATATCTGCACTGAAATTGGAGCTTACAGTCTATGCTGAATCTAAAGCTTTGCTTTTGGCAGGGGCTGTCTCTAGTCAGAAGCTCTGAGTAGAGCCAATTCCAGTGGAGCTGGAAGCTGTGGTTTCAGCAGAGAACAACTCTACTCAGCAGCTCCCATTTCGAAGCTCTTGAGAGAAATCAGTCCCAGCGGAGCTTGCTTTTGGCACCAGATTCAAAAGAAACTGAATGCAAGCCCTGCTGTCAGAGGAACAATCAGGAGCACATTTTAAGGCTCCTGTTTGTTCCCTTGCAGCTGCAGATTTTTCTGCTCCACATCTGATGTATTATGGAGCCAAGTGTGGGTCAGAGATTCTCCATCCCTGAAATATAATATGACTTTTTGAACTTTCCTTGTGGCAGCTTTCGTAAATGGCTTCAGACATGTTTCAGTTTGGAGAGAGTGCCCCAAACAAAGAATTTTCAGACTTTGCCAAAATTCTAACTTTATCAAATACCAGATGTGGGTTAAACCATTTGTGAGATCTGTAGGTGCATAAATATCGTAAGAGGAATATAACCAGCTTTGAAATCTGCAAAATGGGAATTTTGAAAACTGTGAGCCTTTGTAGTTCATTACAGCATGACAGTTATAGTTAGAGGGTCTGACTAGAACCAGGGACATCCAGTTAAAATCCTCACGTAGTCATAGAGTTCACCAAGTGACCTTGGGCCACTCACTCTCTCAAACCAACCTGTTTCCCAGGGTTGTTTTGAGGGTAAAAAAGCAGGAACCGCATGTACTGGCTTGATCTCCCAAAACGCAGGATATTATCTATATGGTGGATTTTGGTTCCATTTGTTCTTGTGCGTAGAGAGTGTCCTATCTTTCTTAAATAGAACTCAGAAGGCCTTTATTTCATGCGATTTTGACACACAGTTCTTAAATTGCCACTCAGTCAAACTGAAGTAGTGAGGAGATAGAGAAGGCAGAAGAAGATGTTATTTCGCAGAGAATAATAGCAACAGAGTCTACATGTTCGTAAGGCGGCCTGATCTGGAAGGACTTAATGATCCACTCTGACAGCCTTTTGCTGTTGAGTGAGGGAGAGAGTATTCATAGACTCCAACACCATCATCCTCTGGCTTCAACCATGGTTTGGACTGATGGGAACTGAGATCCAACAACTTCAGGAGGGGCACAAGTTCCCCACCCCTCACTGGTTTTCAATGGATGGACTGGAACACATGATCAATCATACTTTGACCTAACTATTTTTAGGAAAGAGAGGCAGAAAAAATAGAGGAGGATGGAACAGGAGAAATAATATTTAAAAAGTTGATCTCATTTTTCAAGTTGTTGAAGGTGGATTCCAAAATTTGAAGACTACTGCATTATACTTCTCTCTTTGGCCAAGAATGATTCCAAGATGATATCTCTGACATTCTGGTCTCCCAAACCCAGCAGGGGAGCTATCCAGCAGTATAAGCAGAAAGAGGGTCTACTACTTATCACCTGAGGAGCTGTCCAGAAGATCATTGAACAAGGATCACATATATAGCAACTATAGCATTTGCATCTTCCAAGCATCAGCTGAAGGTTTAAATTAGGAAGGGGAACCTGTGTTCCTTGAAATATTGTTTGACTCCAGGTATCATCAGCTCCAAACAGCAAGGCCAGGAATGATGGAATTTAGATCTGGAGGGCTACAAGTTCTCCATTCCTGGTGTAAGCACTCAGGCTGCCTACCCTATCATTGTCTTTGTAAGGCCCTGATCCTGACCATGCTGCCTTTTTCTGAAAAGGCCACTGACCTGGTATGTTTTGTGTTGACAAATAAGCACAGCATTTTCAGGTTCAAGCCTGAGTTCAGGCTTCCTGCCATTGCTGTTCCTGAGGACTCAGTAGTGATGATTGCAAAGAGTCCCAGAGATAGATGATTCCATTAAGGGCACATTAAGTCACCTGATTCCGCTGGTTTCTTGAGTGGGGGTATTATTCTGAGCTATGGTCTCAGGGTGCTGAATGCTCTGTCCCCCTAGTCCTGATGCTGGGACTCATGACTGGATCCTCATCTGTGGAGCTCTCCTCTGAGTCTAACACAAGGAGGATGCAAGTCCCAACAATGACCTTCTCTGGTGTGCCTAGCAGCTCTTAAAGACAAATTAGTTAAATGTTGGTGCTAAGCCCAATTTCAATTCTCTGTCTAGTATTCTAGTCTGCCATGATGTCATCTTACTATTTTTGCCTAAATGTAATATCTCAGCAATACCATCGATAACGTCCTAAGAGCTTTCCATCTTAGCCTGCTGACATTCAGGGCAGGCTGCCCTAAATTGCATATATTATTAGTGTTTTAATGGTTCCCTCATTAAGGTTTCTCCTTAGAGCAATTTATCTTCAGGACATTAATTATTTAGCATTATTTTGTGAGAAGGAGCTTGCGAAATCATCAAGGCTCCTGGATTTTTTAACGTTTGCCCCCAGCTTCAAAATTGCATCTGGTTCTCTCAGACATGATCAAACATTAAGAAAATCAGACATTTCTGAATACACATCTTGAAAACACGGAGATGAAGAGGAAGAAAAAGGAAATAAAAAGGAAGGTATTTTAGAAATAAACTGAAGGTGAATTTATATCTAAGGACATTCTCTAGGTGAGAAGAAATCACCTCATAAAACTGTTTAATTTATGCCTGAAGGAAGAGAAGAACTCTTGTGCCAGTTAAATTAATATTAATAGTAGTGGAAGCCTCTACCCATATACTCAGAAATAAGTTCTTCTGTGTTTTTGCAGGGGGTGTTACTCCCTAGTAAGTGAGTTCAAAATTGTAACCTAACCCTAAATTCTATTTTTAAAAAACCCTTCCAGAAAAGGCTGAATTTCAGCTGTGCACTGCAGGATGCTATCTGCTTTATCAGTAAAGACATTGCAAGCCAGAGCATTCGTGGAGGGCTGCAGGGTGGTAATAAGGAGGTCTTCCCTTCCCCTCATGCTTCAAAGCACATGTACTCAAGAGTGTGTCTATTTCTGTCCATTAGAACCTAAGAACCTAAGAAGTGCTTGCTGGATCATGCCAGTAGCCCATCTAGCCTTCATCTTGTTATCACAGTAGCCAGCCAGATGCTTGTGTAATAATAATAATAATAATAATAATAATAATAATAATAATAATAATAATAATTATTATTATTATTATTATTATTATTATTATTATTATTATTATTTATACCCCACCCTCCCCAGCCAAGACCAGGCTCAGGGAGGCTAACAACCAATAATAAAAACATTGTAGCCAAAAGAGGCTCCAGGAAGACAGCTTTGTTCATGATAGCCAAATAAATAACAACAAATAAGCCTAATCACTGATGCGGCAACTCCTTCTGCCCTGTAGTAGCCAGTCATTGAGGAATGGACTTAGGTACCTAAGCAGCATAAGCCAAGAGTTAGGTGTCCTATATGAGTACTCTACCTCCATCTACAACAGGTTTGTTATAAATTCCTTTGTCTCACAGAAGCCATGCAGATATAAAGGGTGGATGCTTAAAATGGGCCATAAAGGTAAAACAACCCCTGACTGTTAGGTCCAGTCGTGAACGACTCTGGGGTTGCGGCACTCATCTCACTTTACTGGCCGTAGCTCAGTGGTAAAGCCCTTCTTTTGCATGCAGAATGCCCCAGCATCTCCAGGCAGAACTGGGAATGTCCCCGGTCTGAAATTCTGAAAAGCTTCTGCCAGTCAGTGTAGGCAGCACTGAGCTAGATGGGCCAATGGTCTGACTTAGTGTAAGGCAGCTTCCTATATTCTTAAGGCAATGTGAAATATCCAGACCATTGCCACTCCTACATGCTCCATTGTCCATTCTCTTGAAATCAGGCACATTAATGATAGGAGAGGGTTATAGCTTGGACTATGCCCATTCAGTCTGTGGCAGCCTGTGTTCCAAATAACTTCACATTTCAGGGAGGAACCTCCTTGCATAGCTCTCATGCCGCAAAGTTAGCTAAGAAATAGGACTCTGGGTAAGCATGGGTGGGAGGGAGTTTAAAAAGCTCTAGATGCTAAGTTTGCGTGCCAAATGCACAAATGGATGACTGCTTTATCTGTGCAATAACCGGGAGGTACAAAATCCTGCTTATCAACGATGGAAGGAACCTGTGGCCTTCCAGTTGTTGCTGGATTAAATCTCCCATCATCCTTGACTGTTGGCTGTTTTGTCTGAGGCTAATGCGAGTTGGAGGAACATCTGAGTTGGAGGAACAGGTTCCCCACCTGCTATATATGAATTCCACACCTCTGAGTGTGGAAACTTGTGTAGCCAAAAATGGCACACTCTCTGCAAAAGAGGGTGGTCTTGGCAGGCTTAGCAAAACCCCAAAGTTTGACCCGAGCTGGGGTTTTAAATCTTGCTGATAGCCTTGCCCCCAGCTGCATCTCTCTCCTCCCACCACTGAAATCTCAAATGGCACCTGTGGAAATAGTCTGGGAAGAATTTTTTAAGAGAAAATAAATCTATTTATTTATGCTCAATTTATGAGTTTAGACTGTTTGCTTTGGAGCTGTTTCAAAACATTGTTTAAACATTACATTTTACAAGCCGGTGCCATGTTTATTCATGAGAACAAAGTGGGGCGCTTTTCCTGTGTTCTTAGCAAGGCATAGCCCTCCAAAGAGAAAAGCAAAGGAGAGTTTTTTTTAATGCTTAAGCAACCATGGAGCACCTCTTAGCTGTTTTAGAGGGGTAAGGCAAACGTGTGGCCTTTGTGTGTTAGTGAAGCTTTAATTTCAGATGGTGGTTATAGCTTGCGATGACTTAAGAAATGCAGTTCCTCTCTGTGGAGTGTTCAGTAACTCAAATAAATGATGTTTTATCTTTAATTAAACACCTTGAAGAAATTGCACCAATATTGTTCTACAATATGCTAGCAAACCTCCCTCCCCCCATCCCCCATCATCACCAAATTAACAGGTTCCATTACAACAGCCAGGATTCATTTTGTAATTATTCTGAAGCTTCTGTTCTATAATCCCCCAGTGAAACACAGTGATACTTCAGTAGAAAAGATAATTAAAAGTAATAATTCAGTTTGTTTAGAGGATATAAAAATTAGAGCAGTGCATCAGTGTCTTAAAAAATACATTTGTGCTTTTTGGAATATGATATTCTTATCACTAAGTTATTATTGAAATAAGACCACCTATCATTACCTTTTCAGTTGAAGAGAAAGAAGCAGGTGGTTGCATCCAATTTCTACAGAAATTGATGGGTGCAACTAACTTAGGTCTATTAATTTCAATTGGTCTATTCTGAGTAATGATGGGCAAATCTGTCAATTTCGGTTTCTCATTTTTTGAATGTTAAGATCAATTGTTCACATTTCCACACCAGTTTGCAGTTATTATTATTTGTGATTGGGGGAGTCCTCATGAGAATTCATTACAATTTTAGTGTATATTTCTCCTAACGTGTATACCTTTGTACATAATTTTTGCAAAACAGTGTTCCTTAATATAATGCATTTTATATGGTATTTTCATTCATAGATGCCTTTTAATGCACACTTTACCCTAGTATATACATTTTTGTGCACATGTACTTCACAGGAGAACTGTTTTGCAAAATTTGGAGAAGTGTAAATTTCAAAAAGATGTTTGTGTTTTTGTTCATGTATAGCTTTAGAAGGTGTGAATTAGGTAGTTTGCCTGTAAATGCAAACTAAATTCGAAGTTATCCCCACCCTAACTCGGAGTACAACTTTGTTGGATATAACCCAAAACTGGTTTTAACAGAAATGCTACCACGTCTGTTTCTTGCCAAGAATGATAAGTACTATTTATAAAAGAGAAATATAGAAGGAATGCTGATAATAAGAGATCCCTTATTCGCCATACAGAAATCTGAACGAAATACCGTTAACCATTTTGGGAAGATAAAATGGAAAAGGAAAAAAAAAAAACCTTTCAAAATTCCATTATGGGATTTTTCTCCAGGTTGGCTGGCAGTTAAAGAACCTGGTAAATGCATTGCGTGAAGACCCGAACGGAGTGATCTTAACCTTGAAGAAACGGCCTCAGAACACCCTGGTTTCTGCTCCTGCTCTTCTGAAGAATGTGAGGTGGAAGCCTCTTGCCCTGCAGGTAAGGCAAACCTGGTGTTGCATTTCTGTCTGGCAAACACTGTTTAATGAAGGGCCAAATCACTATAGAGTCCTCTCTTCTTTCTGGTAGGGGGGAGAGAACATTGATGCCTTCAACAGGCCCAGTTAACAATTGCACACATAGCAGCAATGGCTCGACATATGTAGCCTTCTGGGTTTGGGGGACAGTAGTGAAGGGTGCCTGCTGGAACTGGTAGGGCGAAAGACAGAAAGGACAACAGAATATGGAGCTAGGGCCAACTAATTCTGGCTTTGGCGCCCATCTATAATATCAGTGGATGGGTGGGACTTTCTTCTTATATCAAATGGCTTACCTAAACAGCCACCAACATGATTTTTAACAGTGCAGTCCTACAAATCTCTACTCATACGTAAACTGCACTGAGTGCAGTGGGATTTACTCTCAGGGAAGTGTGTGTAGGATTGCAGTCCTGATGTATCTGAAAGTGGAACTTCTTGGCTCCCATCCTCAGCAGCCGCTATGCTCTCCCAGCTCAGCAGTGACCTGCAAATTGAGAGCAATGCATTTTCTGAGAATTGTTCCTTTGAGAGGAGAGGACATAAATCTAATGACTTCCCCTTCATATCTTTTTATTATTACCGGGATTCCAAATGGAGGGAGAGCACAATTACAACCACCACATTTTCTGCTCACTGCCCTCAGCCAAAGCGCTACTCATTCATTGGGATCTCTTGGGCAAAGTCAATACTATCAGGCCAAATCACTCTCTGTTTCCATCATATCACCGCTATTCACTCTCCTCATCCACCCCTCCCGCTGCTGCCTTTTTCCCATCTACACTTTTCAAGAAGAAATTTAAAAATCCCTTTTGGATTTCACAGCCTGCTTGCTTTCATGATTTTGTTCCAGAGGATTATGAGTTTGAAGACAAGTATTATTCGTTTCCCAGTATGAAAACAATTGAAGCTATCATGAGTTATTGTTGGCCTGGTGTTGTTTTTTTCCTCGCCTGCTGGGGTTGCTGGAGCTTTCTGTGTGATTTGGAACAGGCAGCTCAGAGTAATCCAGCCCAATACATTTTGCTGCCTTAAGGCAGGCAAGATGGTGCCTCCCCATCCCATATACAGAAGCCAACTTTGCTGGCTGTTGGATCTTGCTTCAGCCCAGGCAACGGAGCAGAGTCCACCTTTGCACCCAAGGGCAGCAGAGGAGATTAGCCCATTAGGGCAAAAGGGGCACTGCCCCACCAACCTCAGAACTGATTCTTCCAAGTCCAGCTTTCTTCCTATCTACAAAGAGTTCAGGGGTTGGTACTGGCTGTCTTCATCCTCCTCCTTAGTCTCAGCTTTGCCCTTTTAGAACTGAGCAGGGAAGAGGATGGGGTCAAAGCCAGAGTTTGTTGACACTGTTGTTATCACTGGTTCCACCTACGGTTGGCCTCTCTGCTTTTCACCCTACCAGTCCCAATGGGCACCATTGGAGGGCAAGCATGCAGTCCAAAACCTCACTGCTTCTTCCAACCCCACAGTAGTTTCCTAATAGTAGGGCTGGCTCTGATGGTATACAAAAACCCTGGCTTGAAAAGAGCCAGAACACATGGAATGCGAAATGCATGAGTGTGTTCAAAAGGCCAAAACTTTGTAGATTTTCACAGTAAACAAAAATCACGTCCTCCTTTCTTTTTACTGGAAAGCTTCAACATGGTTTACATACATAGAACAAACATGGTTGTGGTTTTTTGTTTGTATGTGAACTGCTTAGAGATTTGCATTATGTTATTAAAAAAAAAAGGAACCATGTGCTTGACATTCCTGTCTGAGCTCTTTTTGCTCACTGGAACAAAAATCACCTTTAAAATAAATGGTTGTATCCAGTGTTAAGGGTAAAGGGACCCCTGACCATTAGGTCCAGTCATGGCCGACTCTGGGGTTGCGGCGCTCATCTCGCTTTATTGGCCGAGGGAGCCGGCCAGCATGTGGCCAGCATGACTAAGCCGCTTCTGGTGAACCAGAGCAGCACACAGAAACGCCGTTTACCTTCCCGCCGGAGCAGTACCTATTCATCTACTTGCACTTTTGACATGCTTTCGAACTGCTAGGTTGGCAGGAGCAGGGACCGAGCAACAGGAGCTCACCCCATCACAGGGATTCGAACCGCCGACCTTCTGATCAGCAAGTCCTAGGCCCTGTGGTTTACCCCACAGCGCCACCCGCGTCCCTATCCAGTGGTATCCAGTGTTAGCCATCCTTAAATTAGACCCTTTGAAGTTACTGGGCATGATTAATTTAGGCCCATTAATTTCAGTGGGTGTACTCTTGAGTAAAACTCAGTTTGCAACAACCCAGAATTTCTCGGTGGTGGCAGAGCAAGACCCCTCCTTTCTGTTGCCCTGTGGTTAAGGATCTGGAAAGGAGTAAAACACACACACACTTTCATTGCACTGAAAGTGGTTGCTGCAGAGTGAAAATGTATTGTGGCATGCTCTCTGTTGAATGACTGATGCTTCCATTGTCATCACGGTTGTAATAGCTGAATGAGTGAGTGAGAGTTTATTTCGGAGATTTCACAAAAGTAGGGAATATTTTCTCCTTAAATGACGTGCTTTGTCACTCATCGTCAATTTTTCTTTTGCATTTCAATGCGGTGTGTGTTATATACCAGCCACATGGGACTGATTTAAAGCAGCAACATTGGAGGCATCTCCAGCCAATGAGTGCTGCCCAATTTTTGTGCTTTTTAGGAGACAGGATTGCTTGACATCTCTGCTTGACAAGAAGGGGAAGGTAGGTGGAGCAACACATGTAAGCTTCACCTTTGCACAGTAGGCTAGTTTCTACACAAACTCACAAACCACTCTCTGTCCTCCATCTATGCAAGTAAGAGGTGTTATCTGTTTCAAGAACATATTCTAGCCATGCAAAAACACTAAAAGGGGGTTTGAAGCAGGTCTGGTAAAGGGTGTGACCTGAGAAGAAGGTGGGTGGCTGAACAGAGGACATGGCCTGGGGACAGTTCCAAGGGCCAAATGAAAAAGCTTGGAGGGGTGCATTTGGACCTTGTCCCTGTCAGGAGGAAAGGTGGGACATAAATTGAATGAATAATTTAATTAATTAATAATTAGTGATCGTGGTGAATATTAGTCGATTGCATTATGCTTGTTGTAAAGATAAAGGGACCCCTGACCATTAGGTCCAGTCGTGGACGACTCTGGGGTTGCGGTGCTCATCTCGCTTTATTGGCCGAGGGAGCCGGCATACAGCTTCCGGGTCATGTGGACAGCATGACTAAGCCGCTTCTGGCAAACCAGAGCAGTGCACGGAAACACCGTTTACCTTCCCGCCGGAGCAGTACCTATTCATCTACTTGCACTTGACGTGCTTTTGAACTGCTAGGTGGGCGGGAGCAGGGACCGAGCAACGGGAGCTCACCCCGTCGCGGGATTTCAAACCGCCGAGCTTCTGATCGGCAGGCCCTAGGCTCAGTGGTTTAGACCACAGCGCCACCCATGCTTGTTGTTGTAGTCAGTAGGAAAATTCAGATATGAAACCATCATTAGATGCTTTGTTCAATCAGCAGTGATGCTGCCTGTATGTATGAACAGGCCCTCAGTATCTGTGTAACAAAAGCCACTGAAGCAAAGCCCCTGAAAGATCTCTCTTGGCCCCATCTCAGCATTTCCCATCAACGGTTTGGCTTTGCCACAACATTCCGCGAATCAGCAGAAGGACGTTATCCTGTGACACTGTTTTATTCCGCTTTTGCCAGCTTTTAATTAGAACACATGGCAGTCGTGCCAGCCTTGCTGTGTTCTCCCCCAGTGGGCCTTGCCATATGTGAGTGGTCTGCTTTCTTATCAGAACCCATGTGGATATTTGAGATGGCCTCATTTCCTTACTGTTACTGTTCAGAGTCCCCCTCCCCGCCGACTACTTGCAGCACTGCTAAATACTCATTCATTCCTCAGCTTTATGAATATTTATGGTTGAGAGCTGTTGATTACTTCATTGACTTACTGCACAGCATTGTAGCATCAACACTGACTAACCTAGGGCTTAAATTAATTTTTTGCAAAGTATAAAAGCAACATATTTCAAATGCAAGTGGTATCTGAATACACATATTGGCAGGAATGTATTTATGAATTAGACATGCTGTATTGGAGCTTTGTGGCTGTTTACCAGTTCCTCTGAAATACTCGAGAACAGTGTCAGGCTCACTGAAGCATCGAATCTGTGCTGACTAACCTCAAGGGCTGTTAGATGCCCAGGAAATGGTCCAAGACTGAGTCCTGACCTGCTGTATTGATAGTAGGGATGGATGGATCTGTCAATTTTAGTGTCTCTCCATTTCTTACTTTTTCACTGTTAATTTCAGTTCCTCACATTTCAACAGCAATTTGGAATTATTATTCTTAATTCAGCATTTTAGCGTGAATTTCTCCTAAACACATTTTTGAATGCAGTTTTGACTCATGGCTTGTCAACACTTCTGCTTGTTCTATGCCTGGAAAGTATGTGTTTGATAAGTTTTCCACTTGCCCATATTTTTTAGGCACGGGTCCTGCCTTTCCCCCACCACTTTTCCCCATAATACATATTTGTATAAAATTTTCATATATGAATTTATATGTCTAGGTGCCTCTGAGAAATTAAGACAGTGAGTAGTTGGAGTCTCATCAGTACTGCACTTTGCACTGAAACCCAGCTGCCCTATAAGCAAAGTTTAAGGAACAGGAAATGGGCAGCAGGTCTAGGGCCCATCACAAAAGACTCAGGGCCTGTGGTCCCTGGGACAGCCCTTAACAATACCCCTTCCTTTTCCTCATGGGAGGAAACTGGATGGGTAGTGGGAAAACTGGATAGTGACGAACAGCCAAGTAAGAACTTGTGACCTGCCTTGGGAAATTAATTTTCTCAGGGCTTCCAATACAAAAATATTGCTGTTCCCTTAAGAAGGCTGGCAGTTGCCGTTTTTCTCATCCCTGTTCAAGCCATAAGGTGAAAAGGAGAAATGAAAGCTAGCTAATTATGAACTGATCTCAAACTTGTGCTCTACTTGTAATTAGCCTGGAAGTTCTGAGTCATGTGCATTTTTACTTTGCATTGACAAAATATATACCTCTTCTGAAATGTTTTGGATTTTATTCTGACCTAAAAATGATGTATTTAAGTTGATCTAACAGGCAAGAGGGTGGTAACCAAACAGAACTCAAGAGGCTAAAAACATTAGAAAATACTTATTTTGTACGTATAAAGGGAATTTCCCTTCCTTCCTTCCTTCCTTCCTTCCTTACTTCCTTCCCTCCCTCTCATTATTTCTTCTCTTCTTCCTCTCTTCCTCTAACTTTCTCCTCTTTTCTCTCTTTTCCTTTCCTCCCTTTTTTGTGTTTTGTGCTTTTATCTAGATTAGTGTTTTCCTTTTGACAAAAAAATATACTTGGTATTAATTTCTGTAAACCATTTTTCTAAATTCCAATAAAATCTGTTTCTTAAAAAATAAAATATTTATTTTGAAGGCAGCAGCAGAAAGCAAGTGAACACATAACAGCTTATGTGAGATACGAATGTAATGACATCAAAGAGAAAACAGCGCATTATACATGAATGAATCTTGGGGAAGGGAGAAATATGGAACAGAATATGCAAAAAAAAAAAAAAAGATTATAAGGGGGAGATAAAAGGGGAAAAAATAAGGGGGAGATAGGGCATGTCATGATAAACTATAAAATGCTTCTCCTACACCTCCCCACACCCCCTTTTGTTTTTTATGAGGTTTTAATTAAAAAGTTGATAATAAAAGTTTAAAATCACATAATAAAAATAATATTTTTAAACATTTTAAAGATCACATTTTATAGGTGCCATGACACACTTCAGGGCGCGTTGGGTCTTTTACGTTCTATCCTGTTAAATCCCCACTGCTTTTCCATAACTCCTTTGGTTAGTTGAAGCCCCCTTGCCACTGCAAAAGGTGCTGGTACTCTTCACTGGAGTCTGCCATCAGGGGGCAAGGTCAAGAACTGGTGCAGGGGCATCTGTGCTCAGGGTCAAAATGCAATAGGTAAGTCGTTGTTTGATTTGATTTGCTCCTTGAGATTCCATAATGGGAGATGACCTGGATTGAATCTTGAACGTTATCCATGTTACCAGCAATTTACTACCATCAGTAAGGTGTTATTTTTTAAAAAATTAAAAAGCATGGGAGATTATTGTGGTGGGGTGGAAAGCGAAAGAGTGGCCTTTGCTATTGTGCCATCTTCTTGGAGCTTCCAATGCTTCTACTAAATAGAGTAATTTCTGCAAATATCTCTTGGGGAGAAATTCTTGTTGCAGCCAATTTAGGAGAGAGATTCCAATAAGTTGCTGGTTCCTGCTGGGGCAGTGAATATTCCAGTTTTGTTGCATTGGCAAAAAAGAATAAAAAAGGGTAGAACTGGCTAGAGTATTCATTGTGTGCTCTCTCTCTCTCTCCAGCCTGTTATTCCTACCAGCCCAACTAGCAGTTGCACAACACCAACCAGCACGATGGGCATGGGCTCAAAAATGGACAGCTCGACTCTCCAAGATGTTTTCATCCTCTCCCCTATGTCAGGACTCTATGGCCCCAGGTATCCCTTGCCCTTTGACTGGTTTTGCATCCTGGCTTTGCATAGCCGTAATTGCAGGCTAGAGAACAGAAAGAGTCTCTCTTTCTATCAGGCTTTCTCCCTTGCAAGTGCACTCGTGCGCACACGTAGAGCCATTAATTCAAATGCAAAAAAAAGGTCACAGCAATTAGTGCATTGGAGCAGAGAATACTCTTACCCTGTCACTCTCCTGTGCATGGTAGAGAATGAGAAAACCCTGCGCTCCTGTCCTGTCTCTGATGCCACTGAACATTCAAGTGCGGGCATAACTAAGGCATGCATGTTTAAAATCAGTGGGCATATGTCCAGACCACACAATCAATATCCCACATGGAATCTGCAATTCGACCCCACGATATGGATGCATGCATATCTGCCCAATTTCAGGGAGTGCATTCCTCCAGATGTAGTTGGACTCCGGCTCCCATGCATCCCAGCCAGCATGACCAGTGGTTGGGGTTGATAGGAGCTGGTAATATCTGGAGAGCCACGGGTTCCGCACTCATGTTTGAATGTGAATCCAAATGTACGAGTCTACTAGCATTGGCCATAAGAGAGTGTGCTTGATGGGAGGCAAGTGAAGGGGCCTCCCCACTCCCTGATACATGTAAGGAGAGAACAGATAAGTGTATCATCCAATCTGTCTTAGGACAGAGAAGGCTTGCTATCATGTGAAGGGATAGTGTGGCTTAATGGTTTGAGTGTTAGACCAGGACCATCCTGTGTGCATGCAAATTTAAAAGGGGAAACCCTTAAAACGAGGGAAGGGCTGTAGCTTGGTATGCAGAGCAGATGCTTTAGCACTGAACATCCCAGGTTCAATCTCTGTTGTGCTGAGGATTGATCCTGCATGGAAACCTGGAAACCTGTTGCTATTTCATAGAATCATAGAATTGTAGAGTTAGAAGGGACCGCAAGGCTCATTGAATCTAATCTCCTGCAATGCAGGAGTCTTTCACCTAACGTGGGGCTCGAAGCCACCAGCCTGAGATTAAGAGTCTCATGCTCTACCAACTGCGGTGTTGTACACAACACTGAACTAGATGGCTGAACTAGTTAAAGACAGCTTTCTGTGCTCCTAAAAATCTGCACAGAAATCCAAAGTTAATAAATAAATAAATAAATAAATAAATAAATAAATAAATAAATAAATATACTTCCAATGCTTTCAGGGGTCTGCAAGCACTGCCCCTGCCCTCTCAATCCTACCCCCTATTTTTTAAGCAAAATCCAAAATACAGCATCAAGCCAACCGCAGCCTGGAGCAGCTAACCCACAGGACTCCCTCCCCACCACTGGATGTCTCAAAGGCACTTGCACAGAAAAGTCATTGCTTCCTCTAAGTAGAAATGATCAGACTTGTATTTTCAAGCACCAGTCATTGACTTTGCACCCCTCTTTGTTGATTATTTTAGGACTAAATAGGAGACCAATGAGAGCCCCACATGTGCTTTCTGGGGCAGAGCAGGATACGATCTATAATAATAGTGCAGCAATATATGGCATGCTTATTCTTTGTACTGGATGGGAAAGCATAGGTTATCTCTCCGCAGCTTTTCATTACTGATGCTCCTCCGATTTGCTGTTTTGCTCATTTCTTCCCCTACAGAGATGATCTTGGAATGGTGTCTTGTGATGATGTCAGCAAGTATGGCGGTGGAAAGTCTGGGATGAAGGGTTCTGAGTCTCCCAGCTACTTTTTGGAGCACGAAAGTGGGAAGTATTACACGTTAATCGAAGGCGAGGGCCACCCAGTAAGCTCTGAATATGAAAGAGGGAGAGCGACGGGGGTGCGACGAAGAGAAAAGACACCCACACATGGTACACTTTCCTTTTGTTTTCTTGTTGTTATTTCATACAATGGTAGGCCACTCCACAGCCTAAGTTCAGCTGGGAAACTGTGACCTTATTCTGAATGGCCATGATGGAAAATGGTGGTTTCCTAAGGGTGACCCACACCCCAAATCTGGGTTTCAGCACACAGCCATGACATCTGGTTACTGGGCAATACTGCCCAGAGAAGGTTTGTCCATTAGGGCAAATGGGTCACTGCCCCACCAACCACAGTCTGTCCTCAGCCAGCCCCTACAACCAGTCCAGTCCAGAGGATGGCACTGCCTGTCACCTTCCTCCTCCTCCTCGGTCGCAGTGCAGCCTTTCAAAACTCAGCAAGGAGAAGGATGGGGGCAAATCCAGAATGAGTCAGCTTTGCTTGGCTCTGGCTCTGGCTCTGGTGCTACCCATGGTTAGACTCCCTGCCCAGTGGTCACCGGCCACCACTGATAATGACCAAATAGGTGGCCAAATAACCTGGCCTGGTATAAGGCACCACCCTAAGCTCTCCAATAGCTTTGCGCAAGTGATGAGCCCTTAGATGTTTCACTAATATCATGATTCCAGTTGTGGGAATCTCTTCCATTTGAGAAGAGGATGAGGAATGGGAGAGGACAGCCATTGTTTCCTTTTCAGACACAGGTGTCCAACTTGTGCAAGCATTAATAAACATTGCTTATATGATTGCAAAGAGGTTTGCTCTCCCTGTTTCACTTGGACAGGTTCTGAAGCTGATTGGTAATCGATTGCCAAGAAGTGCTGGCCTGGAAACTCATTAGCTTTTGCTCCCAGTCTTTACTTTTTGCATGGCTGTCGAAAGAAATGACAATAAATCGGATTCTGAGAGATTGATGTCTTGTTGACGCACCAGGTGACCTGTTGGAACTTGTACAGTGCACAGAACAGTTTCTGTTCCAGTGCTGTAGTGGCTCCCTTGCAATGATTCATTTAAGTAGCTCAAACTCAAGGGGGGGCACATCTATCAATGCCTGTCAGGTATGATAGCTAAATGCAGCCTCAGTGTTTAAATGCAGCATACTGCTAAGAGGTAAGGAAGGAATGGGCATCTCTATCATGTCTTGCATATCAGTTTCCCAGTGGCATCTGTCTGACTTCAGCTGGGATCAAATCAGTCCTTAGTTTGAGCTCAAGTCCATAGCTCATTGTCTGACCACATGTCTTTGCATGAAAAAGGTCCTAGATTCAATTTTGGTATCTCCACGTAGGAGTGGAAAAAAGCTGCGGTCTGAAATCCTGTACAGTACCTGCCTCACTCAGCCTAGCCTACCTCCATTAGGGTATCAGTGAGGGGAAATCTTACATACATTTCCCCTGAGCTCCATGCAGGAACAACAGGCTTGAAATATGATGAATAAGTAAAAAAAGAAGACAAGGAAACAGAAATATGTCTCTCTATGCCCCTGAGTAGAACATCTGTGGTTTCTCCTTTGGCAGATGTTTAAAAGGACTTGTAACTAGGTCATGTCCAAAGTGGGGTTTTAAAAGTCAGGTGCAAAGGAAATGAAAGTCCTCTGAAGCAACACCAGGAGAGGTTCTGCTGGGAAAGAAGACATATTAGCCAGGAAGCTGGATGCAGAGATTGCAGTGAAGAGTGGATATCTGTCACATAGTGTAGAATAGCTTCTTCTTTCTTACTTTTGAAAAACAGTTCTTTGAAATTTGAACTGTCTTTTCTCTGCATCCTTTGAAATGAGAATTTCCAAAGTCTTGGTTGCTCCCAAAAGGATTAGACATGACAGTCATTTCTAGAATTTATAGCACGGATTCTGGTAGCTGTTTTAAGGCTTCCCCTTGCCCCCCGGCAATCTCCCTGGTCTTTTTCTAACACATTAAATAGATAGCTCCATAGGCATCATAAGGAAAGTATGAAGGTTGAGTTTTGAGATTTGATGCATTTGATACATTTTAGTGAGATGGATGCATTCATAAAAATCTTGTGGACTATCGACTTATGCTTTCTTGATTCCTTTTAGCGGGCAAACATATCTTTCCATGGCTCCTTCAAAGCTTCTGCAAAACACAGAGGAACTGCGTGGAGTACTATGCAACCCTAAAGATGAACAAGTTGATTGATTTATAAGCTCTTGGGAGTGGAGGGGAAGAGGCCATGACATCAGTTTAAGTCGCAACAAATGTAATACTTTTCAAAGTGACACAAAATCTCATGTTGGTTAGCAAAACAAGGGATGGGGAATCGCTTAGTTCCTCAGTTCTATTACTCATTTTTTCCAATCTTAAGTTCAGCTCTTCACATTTCCACATCAGTTTGTGATTTTAAAGAAGATATTAAAAAGTCCTCATGAAAATGCATCAGAATTTTTGTGCAAATCTATCCTAATGTGCACATTCTGTATTCAGTTTTGCCTACTGATGTGAATTTTTGTATCTTATTTTCACTAATATGTGCATTTTTGTTCACATTCATTGTGAATCTTGAAAGATGGTTGTGCTTCAGTTCACACATTCTTTCTGAAAGTGCAGATGAACTTGGCCCACCTTTATATGCAACCTGAACTGATTTTCTGCCCCATCCTTAGCTGCAATGCATTCTCATAGTTACCCATCGAGAACCACGTTGCTCTGTTAGAGAATAGTAACAACAGCAAGTGCAATACTTTTCTTAGGACTGATTAACTACATCAAAAAGTGGTGACCAAACTGTTGAATTCTCCAGAACGCTTCTGAAGGCTGAAGGCTTAATGAAACAAACAAAACAAAACAAAACAAAAAAAACCAGAAAGAGGATTGTTGAGAGGAAGGATATCGCTGACAACATGAAAAGCTCCTGCCTTCTTAAGATGGAAAGGAGGAGGTTTTGTGCATATGTGGAAACACATAGAAATTATCACATGCCTAGGTATTAGGGAGAAATTTGATTCAGTTTGCATTTTAATGAGAACCTACCTAATTTGCTCTTCCCAAAACAATATGCAGATCAAAATACAGTCACACTTTTTCCTAATTTTGTCATGCAATTCTCCAAGCAAAAAATGTACATAAAACTGCATTTGTTAGGGGGGAACTTAGAAATGTGTTTATTGTTGAAAATAACATACAACAATGCAAACATACAAAAACAATGCAATACAATACAATATACAAAACATTTGGGGGAAGTGCTTGCAGATCCAATGCTCTGGTTGCTGCTGTATTCCAGGGTCACGGCCACAACTTAGGAGGAGCCCTTGAAGCACAGAGTTGGGTTTGGAACGGCTGAGGAGGTGTAAAAGATAAGGAATTAAGAGTCTGGCTGCTGGAAACCCTAACTGGAGGGAAATATGAATCCGTAAAGGAGTTTTATTACATGTGGGTGATTTTCTCTCCTTATTGCGTACAAATCAGCACTTGGCTGAGGTGTGTTATTCGATTGACACTGGAGAGCAGAACTTAAGTAGGACTTAATACAACTACCATCTTCATTCTCTGCTTTTTCCCTGAGCCACAAAAATCTCGTTGGCATTTTGCCTTAATAGTAGGATCAAAGTGAAGATGGAATGGCTTTGCCTTTAAAAAAAAAGAAAGTGAGCCAATAAGGTGGATTTGGCTTGCTTTCATAAAGTCTGAGTGAACAATGACTTCTAGCTAAGACACCAGCTACATTATACTAGAGCTGGGTTCCAGTAGCATTTGGATTTTCTCCTGATCTTCACATTTGGTCTGCGGCATCTCTTTGAAGGAAAATATATTAGCAGATGAAAGCTGCTTTCTTAAAAATTGCAGGGTCATTTCACCTATAACATTAATGCAATGTGTTTCTGCTGCAGCCCAACCACATCGTTTTAATAATGTTTCATAGGCACCTGCATGCCCGAAAACTTTTGGTAAGCAACATGCAGTCATTGCTTGAGCTTCTATAACAGCATAGAGTGTTCATGGATGTTCTAATGGCAATAGGATGTTGTGTAAGTGAATAAGTTTCAGCAGGGAATTAGGTCAGGATGAAATCTTCACATAGACCTTGGGAAATAGGAGCTGTGACCTACTGGCAGGGAAGATTTGGAGAGTGGACATGTCTAGGGTCTGAAGGCCAAGGAGGAAGTGTCATGACAGTCAATTTCACATTGGTTTGGGTACCATATCTTTAAGCACCAGGCAAAAACATTCATCTTCTCTCAGGCCATTGGCTAATTAAACAATTTATGGCATTTTAAATGCAGGGTGGGAGTGGTTTGTTTCTTACTATGATGTGCATTTTTTGTATTTTTATATTGTAAACCACCTCTGGTCCTGGATGAAGGGCAGTATAGAAAATTATTTATTATTATTATTATTATTATTATTATTATTATTATTATTATTACTATTATTATTATTATTATTATTATTATCATCATTATCATCATTATTCCCTGCACATTTGGCTGGGTTGCCCCAGCCACTCGGTGGCTTCTAACACAAATAATAATGATAATAATAATAATACATTAATAGTAACAATCTGATCCAATATAAAAGTCACAATAAGTTTAAAATAAACAACTAATATCAAATAAACCAATATTCAATAATCCGTTAGAATCCAATAGTAAACAGTAAAATTAAACATCAGCAAATAATAATTAAACAGTTTACACTTATCAATTACAATAAAGAATTACTAATCTACAATCAGTAAATATAACAGCAAATCACAATGCATAAAATACCACAAAACATACAAAACAATGTAAAAGGATCAAATTAAGAAACAAGGACACACAAGTTATAAAATTAATTTTCAAAAATATCCCTGAACTCCTTTCTTCCCACCTGCTTCTGCTGTTCTCAAAGTCAAAGTCAAAGAGGGCTGGAGGGTTGGGCAAGGCAGGTGGAAAAGCCAATGCCTGCAGAAAATCTCTCTCAGATGGAGCCATTCCCTCCTCCTTTCCTGTCCATCTGGCTGGGTTTCCCCAGTTCTGGATCCATAACTTCTCAAGTGGGAACCAGTGTAGTGTAATGGTTAGAATGAGGGACTAGGTTGTTGGAAACCAGGGTTCAAATCCCTACTCAACCAAGAAGCTCACTGCATGTCCTTGATGAAGGTTATTATATCTCAGCCTCACCAGACGGTTGGTGTGAGGATAAAATGGAGAAAGGGAGTACCATATATGTCTCCTTGGGGTCCTTGAAGGAAAGGTGGGATATAATTATAATTAACAGTAGTAGGACCCTTTCCATCATAATAATAATAATAATAATAATAATAATAATAATAATAATAATAATAATACCAACAGATTTAGCCCGAATTTTGGAGCAGAGAAACTGCCTCCCCATTTTCAGATTTCAGGGTTGGGGGCAAAATTTACAGAAGCTACCATATTTTTTTGCCCCAGAATGCCACTCAGAGTGGAACAATGTCAAGCTGTAGCATCATTGGAGGTATTTTGAGGAAATAAACAAAGCAGCCATAAGCCTAGGAAGAGCCTAGAAGAACAAAGGTGAGCTTTACAGCCCCATTTTTGAAATTTGCTACATCCCTGAAATGAGATGGTTTCTCCCCAAAGCTGCAAACAAAGTGTCCATTTGTTCAGTCCTAATTTTAACCCTTGACCCTGAGTGTTTTTACGTCCATCTTGAACACTTTAGGCATAGCTGTTGGGCTATGGGAACATGGGGTGACCTAGGCGCACAAGGGGGAAAGGTGCAGAGCTGTGTTTTATGTTCTGCCAAATTAAGAGGTGTTCTCCTGTCATTCTAATATATTGTGCCATATAAAGGTGCTTTGCAGACAGGTAGCTCAGAGCAGGAGAGAGAGTGATTGAGAGAGAGAGAGGTTGCTGTAAACAACCTGCAGTCTCCTGGGGTGCAGATGGGGTAACTTGAGACAATAACAAAGCAAAGGTGGTTGGAGAAGAAAGGAAAAGGAAGTATGTAATTGATGAAATATTGCTTTGTAGGAAACAGCCTATTGCAGATGATGTCATTCTTTGAACTGATATTTCTATTTCATTTGTTTATTTTGGCAGATCCATGATCCGATCCTCCCCACTCCCCTCCCAACTTGATTTTTTAATTCAGTAACAAAAGTGCTAGCAAAAGTATAGATCAAGTAGGAGGCTATTTCAGGTATAGGCAAATTGCATTGGCGGCGCTGTGGGTTAAATCACAGAGCCTAGGACTTGCTGATCAGAAGGTCAGTGGTTTGAATCCCCGCGACGGGGTGAGCTCCCATTGCTCGGTCCCAGCTTCTGCCCACCTAGCAGTTCGAAAGCACGTCAAAGTGCAAGTAGATAAATAGGAAGCGCTCTGGCGGGAAGGTAAACGGCATTTCCGTGTGCTGCTCTGGTTCGCTAGAAGCAGCTTAGTCATGCCAGGCACATGACCCAGAAGCTGTACGCTGGCTCCCTTGGCCAGTAAAGTGAGATGAGCGCTGCAACCCCAGACTCGGTCATGACTGGACCTAATGGTCAGGGATCCCTTTACCTTTTTTAGAGCTAGTGGAGAAAGTTGCTAATGAGCTGGTGCATGTTTGGGGTTGTGTCCAACTAAGCCCAGCTCAGAATAGACTCAAAGGAATGAATCATAGAATCATAGAGTTGGAATAGACCACAAGGGCCATCGAGTCCAACCCCCTGCCAAGCAGGAAACACCATCAGAGCACTCCTGACATATGGTTGTCAAGCCTCTGCTTAAAGACCTCCAAAGAAGGAGACTCCACCACACTCCTTGGCAGCAAATTCCACTGAATGAACAGGTTATGCCCATTGATTCCAGAGAGTATGATTTACATTGGACATTAACCCTAGTCTCTCTCTTTCAGTTGATTTATGCATCCATCTTCATAAGTGCACTCCAAAGAGTCAAAGGTCCATCCTGTACATCATCCTACTTCTTCCTAGGGATGGCTGGTCACTTCAGTTTCTATGCACCCCAGTGCAAACTGACCTGATCTGCACCTCCAGAACTAATCCGTTGATTGGGATGTAAACAAGACAGGACTGAATTATGAGTGAACACAGGCAAAATGTGGATCAACCATAAATAAACTGATCCATTCCTGTCTCCCATGTTCTTCTAGCAAGAACATAAGAAGGCAGGAACATAAGAAGTTGTCTCATGTTGTGTCAGACCTCTGGTTCATCTAACTTAGTACTGTCTACACTGACTGGCAGCATCTCTCTCAGCCCTACCTGGAGATGCCAGGGATTGAACCTGGGACCATCTGCATGCAAAGCTGAGCTAGGGCACTTCCCCAGGAAGGCAACAGCCCTCTTCCCTGGTGTGTCACTGCCGACAATTAGTATTCCATGACATACTGCTTCTGAACCTGGAAGTCCTATTTAGCTATTTGTGGCTAATAGTTGCTGGTAGATCTCTCCAGCACTTCTCGTCCTTCTCTCAAGCAAAGTTACCTTTGCAAAGGGGTGTGGGGAACCAGTGATAGGGTGGGCTCAATGGGTGTGTAGTAGTGGGTGGGGCAGCAGATGTGATTCTAGTAGGCTATGGTCCAGCCATGCACAACAAGATGTTTCTACACTTGCATTTCTCCATCCAAGCAAGAGGCATCATTACAGTTCAAGGATACATTCCCATCAGGCAAAAGAACTGGATAATGTGAAGTAAGACCAGTGAGGGGTGTGGCCTGAGAAGGAGGCTTAGCTTTGGGAGAGTCCCAAGGGCCAGAAAGAGAAGACCAGGGGCCACATTTAGCACATGCGCCCGAGTTTCCCAGTCCTGCTCTTGAGCATAGGTTTTCTCCTCACCTACAAGAGTAGGTTTGCTCAAGTAGCAAGGAAATTTGGTTGAACTCCCCATATTTGCTTTGTGTTTTAGGGTTCGGAGGAAGAAAACCTATTTAGAATGACTCAAACTTTTCCCTAGACACCTCTTAGAAAGCTCAGAAAACCTGAATCTATTACGAGCCAGGGAGCACTCATATGTCACTATCACCAGGTTGAACACATCAAATAACAATTCTGAAAATTCTGCTCTTGTGAGAATTTTGCGTGTGCCTTGTAAACAATAGTTCTGGGCATGTGATACCACAGTTCAGGAACAAAGATTATCTGCTAAGATAATGGGGATTTTTAACATATACGGTATGAAGGGCATACACATTTCTCTGTAAAATGCTTGCAGGTAGCAGGTGGGAGAGGGTTTGGTATTTGAAAAGGGAAAGCTGATATGTTGATCTTTTGGAACAAATGAAGCACAGCTATATGCAGGTAGGTAGGACCATAAAAAGCTGTCCTATATTGAGTCAGAGCATTGGTCCATCTAATTGAGTATGGTCTGCACAAATTGGCAGTGGGCTTGCCAGGGTTTCAACCAGGAGTCTTTCCCTGGCCCTTGAAGATGCTGAAGGCTGAAGCTAAGACCTTCTGCATTCAACTATTGAGCTATGGTCTAGCTCCAAGTACACAAACCACATTGTACATTTAGTGATATGAAGATTCTGGAATGCAGATGGTATGCTTCTGAGTCTTGTGCTTCCCCCATCTCCCCCCCCCCCCGGCTGCCGCCGCCTCTCTGTTCTAATATATAACTGATTATTGCAAAGTTCATAGTAATAAGGCAACAAGATAAATAAAAACCTAATTGCTTTCATCATATTCTGCAAGATTGTAATCGGGGAGTGGGGTGCAACCTGGCCTCTTCAAAGCATGTAATGACATTCTGAATTAATGGCATCTCATTTAGCAGGCGGAAGAATCGGTGAATATGTGTCACAAATCAGTAAACAGCAAGCTTCATTTATCCATCTGTGTAGCTGCGCATTGAATCTTTGTTGGTGTGTATGTGTGTGTTGCTTTCTTCTTATACACAGAGAGAGAGAGAGAGAGCGCAAAATTGAGGAAATGAGCTATTGGAGTGGAAGAAAAGAGAAAAGAAATTCTTGATTTTGTTCAGTATTTTTTTTCCCTCCAGCTCTGGGTTTATTTTGGGAGCTGGAAGATTGGTCAATGTCTAATGTTTCAGAAAATAACCCGAGTGTCTCAAGCGAACAAGCCACAAAACCAGAGCCAGGCTGACATTTGCTAAGGTGGTGTGTTTGTGTGTGTGTGTGTGTGTGTGTGTGTGTGTGTGTGTGTGTGTCGGCTGTGTGTTTCAGATGAGAGTTGACTCATGAACTGGAGGGTGGTTTTTATGTGTTGATGATAATGTGCACTGACAATGTCAGAAATATGATCCCACATAGCCAGTTTTACAGAACTGCTTCTCCCTTAATGCTGCCACTTCTCCAGCTTCCCTTTGCTTTATCGGTTGAGAATTAAAAGTGTTGAAATACACAGCCAGTGTGATGACAGGGCACACTTGAAAGTTTTGTATGAATAAAACATCAATTTTAGATCTATGTTTCAAATCAACTTAGATATAGTCTTGGAGATCATTCTACAGCATCCAGCATCACAATGGAGGAGAGTCCATGATTCTTCAGAGAAAGGTTGGCCTGTTTCTTAACCTAGTGGTTAGGCATAGGACAGAATAGGACAAGTATAATTGGCCACTTTGAAACGTGCGTTGGTGACCTCATTGTTAGACTATTGTAATGTGAGGCTTCCGTTGCAGCTGATCTGGAGGCTGAACGATATCCTGTCGCTTACTTACAGAGTTCTCAATAACTCTGGACCAGATTACCCAAAAGACTGTCTATCCCTCCGCTGCCCAGTAACAGCATTAAGTTCGACAAATGGAACCTGGTTAGTTTTGCAATAGAGCTTGATGGTTATCAGCTCATGGTAACGCAAGGGTGGGCTTTTTCACCATTACCACCAAAATTGTGGAATGCTCCCCTTGATTAAATACAGGTGTCCCCACTGGATATTGGCATTCCATCATTTATTGAAGACACACCTGTTCAGATGAACATTTCTCCAATCTCCTTGATTGAATACTCTGCTTTGATTGCTGTTTTAACTGTTGTGGTTATTTATTATTTATTTTACCTATGGGTGTTTTAATGTAGTTATTGTACTACACATTTTAATTGCAGGTTACTGTATTTTGATAATTTGTTTTATCTTTTTTCTGCCATTGGTTTTTATTTTTCTGTGAACTGCCTTGGGTTTTCTTCTTGAAATTAAATGAGGAAAATAATAATAGTAATAGTAACAACAACAACAACAACGGGGGTTTTTTAGTTCAAAAATTAAAAGAATAACACATGACGTGAATGAAACTGGATTGAGGTTCAGCCTAAAGTCAGCTTCTATCACCCCTGATATTTTGCTTTACATGTTGCTTTTAAGGAACGCAGGAACAAGCAAAACAGAGATAATATAGGATATGCCACTTTAAACAGTCGTGCACTCCCCAAGAATCCAGGGAGCTGTAGTTAGTTAGGGGTACCAAGACTTGTTAGGAGACACCCTTGTTCCCTTCAGAACGCTCCAATTCCCAGAGTTCCTTGAGAAGGATTGACTGTTAAAACATCCTGTTTTAAAGTAGTGCAATACTGCTTTAAATGATATTGAAGATTGGGCCATATTCCCATTCTAAAGCAAGAATAGAGAACCTGCGGCCTTCCAGTTGTTGTTGAACTACCACTGCTGCTATTTCTGAACACTGGCTGTGCTGACTGGGGCTGATGGGAGATGGAGTGCAACACCACTTGGAAGGCCACAGATTCACCATATTTGTCCTACAGAGGAAGTGAGAACTTATTTTTCCCTGCAGGCCTTGCCTTCTGATTAGGGGAGCGAACAGGCGAACCACTGGCTACTTGCTATTTTACAATTCCATTACATTCCAGAGACTAGAACCAGGTACCATCAACTGCGTCAAATTGCTAAGATTTTCCTGCCAACTCCACATGCACGGTGCCTTTCTAGTGCTAACTAATTCTTCTTTTAATGAATTCCAGAATGTTGATTGGCTTCCCTTTGCACTTTTCCCCCAGGTGATCTGAGGCCAGTTTCTATGCCTACAGAATACAGCTGGATAGGAGAATCAAAAGAGCCAAATATGTTCAAGAGGGGTAGCCGAGGTGAGTGAATGCACAAGTGCAAGCACTTGAAATATAGATTTTCAGGATCCAACCTATTGCCGTGACTGTTATTTGTTTAAACCGTTCTTGATTCTGAACGTTACAGTGCTGAAACCCACCATGGGCCATGCTGGTAAAGAGCAGGAAATACTGTTACAACTACAAAAACATTATTCTGGGGTTTGTGTATACACACATAAGCACACATGCATACCCTCCAACATGTTACAACGAAAAACTGGGTTGCCATCTTCCGGGGCCACACTCCCATGTGAGTCACATGACTTGCAAGAGATCACAGCTCTGAAAAAGTGCAAGATTTATAGGGGCAAGATCGCAGTGCAAAATTGCACAAGATCACAGTGCCCAGAATGGCCACTGTGCTCTTATAGAAAAAATGGGATGTCCTGGTTTTTCTGGGACAGTTTAGGGGTATGCACATGGTTACGGGTTTATATATATGACCTTTGCTAATCTAGTTCATTTGCTTCCTTCAAAAGTCCTCAGACATTTCACCCAAGCAAGAGCCTCTAAATCAGGGTTGGGAAACCTGTGACACACCAGACATTGTTGGACTAGAACTGCCATCATCCCTGATCATTGACCATGCTGGCTGGGAACTGATGGGGCCCGCTGTTAGCAACATCTGGAGGGCCGCAGATTATCTGCTCCTGCTCTAAATTCACCTCAGAATTTCACTTCTGTTCAAACTATGCAGTGATTCTATTTTGTAGACTTTTTGGACGTGGTTTCGGAGGACCCGTGTAATAAATGCAAGAACAAAGAGACAATGTCTCCGTTTATTTCCCCAGGGAAAAGGACAAAAGGAATGTGCATTTTGTAGTTATCATGCCATACAGAGCTGTGGTTTGTTGTGCCAAAGAACAGTAATTTTAAAAGGATTGTTTTTGTTTCTGGGAAAGAAGGCTCTTTGGATCAATAGACTGGGAAGAGCTGATAGAATAGCTGTGTTTCGTTTCCTCTTTGTGTGTGTGTTTGTGCATCTTAAAAAAAAATTCAGGTCTAAAAATGACATGCAGTTGTGCGAACCATTGTGGCTTGTGGGTTCCCCTGAAAATGTCACGTTAAAGGCATCAAGAAAGAAGCTGCTTGGGGCTTCTCTTTATGTATCCCCACCCCATTCCTGGTCACAAAAGTTTCCATCAGCATTGAACCGAAGCTTGCTACCTTCTTTAGCTTGTTCTTCCTCGTTTTTTCTCCTTCACCCCATAACAGACTCTGAGAATTCACTTCTGCGATACCTGAGTGATGACAAAATATTGGTGATCCAGGAAGAGCCATTGACTCAGAAGGACAACAAGCGGGATACAGGTCGCAGGTCAAGGAAAAAGGGCAAGAACAGTGGCAGCCCCAACTATCCCATAAGCCCATCCATGTTGACCTCTTCTATAAATGTACGGCTTGAATCCGGACAGCAAGATGCCTTGAATTTCTCCTTAGCTGAGAGCAACACTGTCCCACTTTATCACGTAAGATTCCTTAACGTACATTTGATTTTTGTGGATTGGTTTGTGCCAACGAGATGGGATGAGCCAAGAAGATGGACCTGAGATGACTATTGTATATGTATATGTATATATGTGTATACATATGTATATATACCCTTTCGGCTTGTCACATCTTCCTGAGGAGAAAGTTCCACAAATGTGGTACCACCACCAAGGCATCCATGTTCCTCATATTTACCAATTGAATATTTGCTAATGAAGAGCCAGAGAGTGGGGCCTGTGATGCTCATCTTAAGGCTCAAGACAGATTCATGTGGTAGCCCACTGGGGGCCTTATAAACTGTCATGTTTGCATCCCACCCTTTCTCTGATGAGCTCAGCTCAGCATATATGGAGCTATCTCTTCGCATTTTATCCTCCAGAGGGGTCTGTGAGCTTGGTTAGGCTGAGGTTGCATCAGTTTGTTTTTTAAAAGGTGCTGAGAATTGTAGCTCTGTGAGAGGTCAACTACATTTTCCAGGATTCTTTGGGGAAAGTCATGTGCTTTAAATGTGGGTGTGACCTGCATCACAGTGACCAAACCTTTGGCCCTCCCTCCTTCCGAGATGACTCTGCACCTGCTCATGCCAGAGCACCATTTAAAAAACACACAACAGAATTATTTTCTAGATCTTGGTAGCTTAAGGTTTCCTGCACAGCTGTGTGTTTTCTGCCTTACTATATTAACTCGGCTGTTGTTTAAAGTCTCAAATCAGGCAGGTTGTATACCTGAGGAAGGAGTGCTGTTTTATTGTCTCTGAAATGAGACACTGGCTCTTACTAGAGTATTTTTAGCAAACAGTGACAATCTCTAACAAAGGCTGGAGTTTCCTTCGCCGTTGCTTGCTCTGTGATAATCTTTCTGGGTCAGAAAAGACTCAGAGGGGGAGGGGGAATAGATTTATACAAATGCAATGCGGGAAGAGGACCCAGTCAATCCATCATGGCGATGAGGCAATCATGTCACTGGAAGAGCGACAGGGAAATCATAACGCTGGCTTCAAGCTCATCATTGCAATTTACAAGTTTGATTTAACTGCTCCAAAGGTGTCACAAATCTTCGAAGCCTCTGTGTCGGGTTTATATAGCAGCGATCTTGTTGGTAGAAGGGTTAGTACCTTTCAGTGAGCCTTGTGATAATGAACTGGCATACTGTGTCAGAAAGTGAGGAAGCATGGATTGAAAAGAAGCTTGTAACTTATTCCAGGCTTCAGTGTTCTGTTGTGCTATTGTCAGGGCTGGAGTCAGATGCAGGGCATCAATAAAGGAAGCAGATCTATGTGGTCAGTGAACTGTTTACTCAAAGAAACAAACATACAACTCAGCCTAGTGGTCTCATCAACACTTCCTATGGAGCCGTTGCCATGACTGAAGGTCTCTGCTTTCTGCCCTCTCTAAGTCTCCTCCTTTCCCAGTTGTTTCCTAAGCAGTCTCAAACTGCAACTGCACACCTCTGGCCTCTGTTCTGCTCTACTTATTACTCTGCAAGTTCTCAGAGACCAGGGGGAGGGGAGTTTGTCACAGCAGGAGCAGAAGACTCCTGGAATTCTTTTGCAGTCCCTTGACCCTCCTCTTCTGCTTCAGCCTGAACTGCTCCCTATCACAGGCTCTTCCTGCTCAGTAAACCATGTTGCATCCAGAAGCTCCTCCCAATCTTCTGCCTCTGACCTCTCCTCGGTGTCCCCCCACCAATCCCCTGGCTCTGAGCCTTCTTCTGGGGGTTCCCTGGTGGGTGCCTCCCACCACTCTTCTTTGCCCAGCCAGTTCATGACAGTTATTGTAGATTGACTCCAGAAGAGAGGTGTAGATAAATTTCAGTAGCTCCTGTGGATTTCCCATATGGTTCCTGTTCAAAACTGGCCACTTCCTTCTTTTAAAGCTACTGGGTAAATTTATAGCATTCTCCTGAAGATGACTTAAGGCATATTCTCACAACCTTTGGGCATGTGGCAAGCAGGGGAAGAGAGCTTGAGCTACCCATGCATGCTGACTCCTAACCATCATGTCTGGGATTCCACTTGGATGTGCCACTGCTGGAAGCCCTCTTGGTAGTTCTTCCGCCCACAGAAGTGTGAGGAATGTTGGCCTAGGAGAGAGATCTTTCTCTGTGGCAGCCACTGACTTGTGGAATTCCCTGCTGACAAAGGTGTGCATCTTGGTTATGCAGCTTCTGTCATGTGCTGGAGACACACCATCTATACCCTCAATGTAGATCCCAGACATGGTGCGTTGTGTAGAGGCCGCATTAGAATCCTGGGCTCTCTTTTCAGATATAAACAGCCGAGCCAACCACAGCCAGAGACTCTTAGCTTTTTCTATGAGAATAAGGCAATTTAACCAACCCCTGGGCAGAGGTTTCAGAGTCACCATAGCAAAATTCCTAGTGCATTTTGTGTGTGTGTGTTACTTTGGCTTATATTTCTTCCCCTTAAAAAAACACCTGCACTCAACTAACTCCACCTGCTTCACCAAAATTTCCGTTTACGTCCCTTGAAGCGCTTCCACTGAATGTGTTCTGTGCATGTGAATTTCTGACAACACACACACACACTCCTGAAGCTACTCAAAATGATAACCCCTGAGACATAATTAAGCTGTTATGCGCCAGAATTCAGCTTTGTTATACTTCATTAGTCCCAGTAAACAAAAGGCATTTAGTTTTAAGACCACAATATCTACGTGCATGAATATGCAACAGAAAATGATGGTTCCTATTTTCCTTCTTTACTTTCTGTTGCAGTGTGCAGCTATGCTATCACACTTGTCACATTTCATTTTGTCTTTTGCCTCACATCTAGCCATCACAGCGTGGGTAACCATCCCTGGGTGCTTACCAGGAATGATGGGAGCTGTAGTCCAACAACATCCAGAGGGCCACACCCCTCCTTTCCCCAGAATTGCAGGCACTTGGTTGGTTGGCTTCTTCCTCTGATACTGGGTTCATACAGCAGGAGCCTCTCGTGATGCTCCAAAGTATAGTTGGAATATAATCAAATCTTCTGATGCTCCCACACATAAAATACTCCATAAGTAAATGTCAACAGTGTTGCTGGATCAAATGAAGCATCAGTCTGTTCCACCATCCTGTTTCACACAGTGGTCAGAAGGATTATTCTGGGAAGCCCATGATGGGAGTAGGAAGGCAATGACACTTCTACCAACAGACATATCCAGTAAAATACCCCTGTATAGTAGAGACTGATTCATTAGGCCAAGTTTGCCCTGCCAACTTAGTTTGCCCCTAGCCAGCCAACCTCCCTGCCTACCTCCTTTTTACAACCAGTCTACAGAATGGCACTGGTTGTCAGCATCCTCCTTAGTCTATTTCACCATTTTAGAATTCAGCAGGGAAGATGGAAAACCAGAGTTAGTTGTTGGTTCTCCCTATCATAGTCTCTAGCTTCTCTGGCCATTTGCTCTAGCTCCCCTTCCTTCTGGCCTTTCTGCTTTCTGCCCTACCAGTCCCCAGCGCGCACCAACTTTCACTGTAGTTAACTTTCTTCTTAAGAGACTGTGGTGTCTCTCACAGTCTGTTTTCCTCCCTTTGGATAACTTTCTCATATGGTTATGGATTGAAGATCTAATCCTTGGTGGTTCCTCTTGCCTGAAACGATTATAATTAGGTTGGTCAGGCACAAAAGATGACAGGGTTTCTGCACCTTTAGTAGCTGTATGGTGTAGAAGAGGACATTTCAGATGCAGCAGACGACTATTGTCCTATTGGCAATGCTGAAGTAAGATTGACCTGTCAGGCCATTTTGCTAAATATGGAATGGGATGGAACCTCTTGTCTGCCTTAGGCAGGGATATCTGAGAATTCAGAATGAAACAGAAATGGAGTGGAAATTGCCAGTGCTTATTTGTCCTGTTTCCAGGATAAAAAAAAAAAATCAATCCCATGAATACAATTGGTATCCCCATTGTTGTTGCCTTCAGTCTGCAAACAATATGTAATTGATTATGTCTTCCACGCCTTATGCATTGTGTTTCCTTTGCATTGGAATGAATGGGTGGACTAACACAATGAAAATGTGATTTACGTAATTAATTGCGTGGATTATGTAATTTTGCCACAGTTGACAGCAACGTGTTGCTGTTTTTTGTAGCAAAACATGAACTGCAGTGGAATGGAATAGTGCTGCATGCAACAAATGCAGAGTGGAATGGAAAACGATGCCTTCTTACATGCCTAGCCCTCAGGCACCAAACGTCTTGGGCCAACTGTACCCAGGTGCCTACTTTGTGGAGTTTTAGGTAGCAACTTTAAGCTGTAACATAGGGCTGCAGTCTAAAAGCCTGGGTGAATAAAACTATCTTAGACTGTTGCCTAAAACTCTGCAAAATACGCATTGAGCAGTCTCACTTACTTAAGTTAGACTGACTTTCAAGTAGATATTATAGGATTGTACTGCTAGCTATTGTTCTAGTGTGTTTTACAAAGCAATTCTCTGTTGGCTGGGTATAGGGAAAGCCTGTGGTGGAGGGACTGCTACTCCCAAAGCCCCACCAGGCTTGTTCTGGCTAAAGCAGAAAGTAAAGGTGGCTTTTTACCTTTGCGTCCCTCACCAATTCCTTTTCTTTCTTTCTTTTTAAAATTATCTCCTCCCATTGGATCCAGTGGAAGGAGAAATAGCATCTCCAGGACTGGCAAAGTTTCCATTTCACTTTGGAAGTAAGTTTAGGAAATTGGATGGATCTAGCAGCTCCCCAATACCTTTTTGACATGCCCCCAGAAACCCATTTCTCAAAGAAGGTCCACAGTATCCAATGGCCTCCCAGATATTTTGGAGGGAAGCTATATTTTAAACTCATTTAGGACTCCTTTTTGTGGGCTTAATCTGCAGCATGTGATTGACAAAATAGTGCATTAGTGGTGGATTTTTACTGGACTATCCAAACATCACTCAACTTTATTAAATGGGATGTTTCCCTAAAGTTATCACATTATTGCCATCTGGACAAAGGCAGCATGAAGAATCCTCATCATCATTATCATCAGTTCTGTTTTCCTAGATCAGTGCTATTTTATGCAGCATTCCACAGGGCAGGCACAACTACTGAGAAGGCCCTCTGCCTGGTTCCCTATAACTTCACTTTTTGCAGCGAGGGAACCACCAGAAGGCCCTTTGAGCTGGACCTCAGTGTCCGCGCGGAACAACAACAATAACCCAGAACATTTTGTAGCATGAAAAGGTACAGGGTTTTCAGCAAGAAGCTCAGGGACATGCGTCAATTGGAAACTAAGCAGCAGTATGTCCTTGCCCAAACCTTTTACAAGCGCAAATGGTATTATTGAAAGCCAGATTGCGTCAAACGGCTTCGAATACCACCATGAGCAAAAATAATCATGAATGCACAATGAAAAGGACTTCTGGAAGGTCCTTGAGTTAAAAGATAGTTTATAAATACTTCTTAATAAATAACAGAGGTCAACCAGTTCTTGGGTCATCTTCTTATAAAATGTTCAACAAAGGATTGTGTTTCAGGACATTGGATGCATCCTTATTTGAGCACAGGTTTTTAATTGACAATATGAACCACCATGAAACCACGTCAGCTACTTGCACTAAAGTGTTTTTCAGCAAAGCTCAGGGTCTGGCATTTTATATTGACAGCAGTTACTAAGGGGAAATGCCTGCTAAAAAAGCCTGTGTATTCCAGCTGAGTTTCTTTTCAACCTGTCCTCGGCTCTTTCACAGTTGGGCATTTCTTGAAATTACTGTTTTCATTACAGCAGCCGTGAGAAATGTACGGTTGGTAGCCAAAACCAGGATGATAGCATAATAGGAGGGAAGCACTGAAGAAATAAAATTTACAGCAGTTGGTTAAGAGCAACTGTTGAGTGCATTTTGGAAATCATATTTTCTACCTTGCGCCCGGGGGGGGGGGTGAGTTTAAAATAGCAATTTAGGTAGATACATAGCATTGCAAGACTGAATTCGTGTCCATGGTGTTTCTGGTTTATTTGATCTAACCTGGCATATATTCTGCTTTGCCAGTAGCACTCAGGAAGTTTTGGCCTGTGTGGATTCAGACCTTGAGGGCTTTAAATGTACAGTGGTACCTCTGGTTACGTACTTAATTCGTTCCGGAGGTTTGTTCTTAACCTGAAACTGTTCTTAACCTGAAGCATCACTTTAGCTAATGGGGTCTCCCGCCGCCGCGCGATTCCTGTTCTCATCCTGAAGCAAAGTTCTTAACCCGAGGTACTATTTCTGGGTTAGTGGAGTCTGTAACCTGAAGCATATGTAACCTGAGGTACCACTGTATAGCAATGTAAAAAGCAAAATCAACCTCCCGTCTCAGGAGGTGAGAAAACCCCAGTCCCTGTCTTCCACCCAATCTTCTATTTTCTTACTTGCTTCTCGGCACATTTTGTGCTACATAGAAAGGTAAGCCTATTGACTGTGAAGTCATACAACATTTGTTTTCTGGATCATTAGAGCGGCATTCCTCAGACTGCCACTGGCTCATGCTTTCTGGGTGTGAGGAGCAAAACAAAGGTTTCATTTCACTTTTAATTTATGTACTGCCTTTCTGTACTGCGATACACAAGGCGGTTTGCAGCAATAAAATACACAACAAAGACAATACATCTTATAATAACCTGGTCCAATACAAAAAGGTCACAATAAAATGAAACTTTAAAGTGGAACGACATAACAAATAAAGTAATATTCAATTATCTATTGGACTATAATAGTACACAGCAAAATTAACTCTCGGAATGTCGGCAAATACTAACTAAACAAGAATTCACTCTTAACAATTAACAAAAAAAAATTACTAAACTATGATTAATAAATATAACTACAAGTAACAATGCATAAAATTCCACAGTACATTTAAAAAACCATGTAAAAGGATCCATTTGAGAAACAAAGGCACACAACTTATAAAATTACTATTTTTTAAACCCCTGAATTCCTCTTCTCCCTTCCCAGCTGCTTCTACTGTTCTTGAAGTCATGGCTAGGAGAGGCTAATTGCTCAGCTGGACTTGACTGAGGGTGGGGGAGCGAGGCTCTTCCCCCCTTCTTTGCACTTCCTTGCTGAGGAAGCTGACTTCTGCTGAATTATTTTAGAGTGTTTCTATAGTCTCTCTTGTACTGTGCTGGATCCTCTATGCATCTCCACAAATGCCAGTCCCCTGGAGTGTGTTAGGCTTCCTTCCCTGGAGACGTACAGTAGCAGTAGAGCCTGAAGGCTGAGTGCAGAGGAAAGGCATGGTTTTGAGGGTGGAGGATAGAAATGCATGGAAGAGGGTTGCCTAATAGTGATAAGTGAACTCCCCTAACATTAGCAGAGTTTGGGGCTGGAAACTATAAGTAAAATTGGAGAATGTTTGCAGGGGGGACAGGACTGTGCATCAGATGTGCATTGAATGTGCTTTAAATGCATGGTGCAGATAAACTCTCAAGAGCGCATAACAATGTCCCACTGCTTCTCTTCCCCCCCCTCACTACAGATGTGCATCTTGGGAGAGGGGGAGTGGCTAATGGAGGGATCCAGTACCCCACCCCTATCTACATAGGAGCCAACTCCTAGGGGCCAAGGTCCCTTGGCCCCCTCCCAATAAAATATTTGAGGGGACTGGGACTCCCCAAAGTTGATGGGCATTGCCATGTTGCATGCACAATGTCATGTGATCAATTATGTGAGCCAGGGCTTACCTGCCCCTCCCATATTTTATTCAAGTTGGCACCCCTGCCTATTTATATCCAAATCAGCCGTCCTCTGTGATTTTTAGATGCAAAGACCTAGATTCCTACAACCAGGCCTACCATCTTAACTTTTGCTTGGCCCTTAGTTCTGCCAGCGTGCCAATGAAATAGGGCTGTTCATTCCAGTTCAAGTGCTTTAATTAAGATTCGCGCACACGGCGTAATTTATGCTACTGCTTCATTTCTTCCTCACAGCATGAGTTTGGAAGATTTGTTATATGCAAGTAGCTACTGGATGTATTAGACTTGGAGTAAAAAAAATAATACAAAACTGATAATTACACAGAACCATCTTTTAGAATAAATGTTTAGGAAGTGGTGTGGAATCGAAACCTAAAATTAAAACATGTGAAGCAATTTCATAAATTGCTTTAAGGATGCAAACTTTGCTTCATTAAATGGTGTCTTTAACTAATGCAATGTTGGCCGGATGCCCAGGTTTGATGCTGTTGTGCAACACTGGACTAACTGGAATATTAATATCAGGAGTCATGACCCTTTTCACTACAAGGTCGTAAAGGCAATTTAAAGGTCTTGCCATCTTTGCTAGGAAGGTGTGTGGAGGGGGGGGGGTTCCCTTGGTTTTACATCCTGCCCTAAATAGGACTAATAAATTTCATTTTGGAAAGCGTCACTGTAAAATACTACACCAAATTAAGTGAGGTCTAGCTGCTGCAATGCACTCTCAGGCCCCATCTTCACTATACGTTTAAAGCAGATTCATGCCACTTTGAATTGCCATGTCTCCCCTCAAAGGATCCTAGGGCATGGAATTCGTTAAGGGTGTTGTGAGTTGTTAAGAGACACCCCTGTTATCATGACAGAGCTACAATTCTCAGAGTGGATTAACAATGCTTCTTCTCTGCCAGGGAACTCTGAAAATTGTACGTCTGCGCAGGGAATGGTTGTGGGGAGGGGGTGTCTCCTGACAACTCAGCACCCTTAACAAATTACAGTCCCCATGATTATTTGGGGGAAGTTATGGCTGTTGAAGTGGTATGAAATTGCTTTGATGGAACGTGAAGATGGGGCATGCAACAAAAAGTTACTGTATGGAGTTTTCCTGTTCCAAGTTTTCAGCCAGCCAGTCATTCTGTCTTCAAGGATACTCCATTCCATGGTTTTCTGTTCCTTAGGAAGTCCTCCCAATGCACCTAAGTCTTCCTGTGCATGCTTCAAAGTCCTCAGGAATGCTAGAGTCAATAGAATTACCAGTGCTATACTAGGTGCTAGGCAAGGCCGTACGTACACAGCCTGAGGACATCTCACATAGAGCATGTCCCAGAAATAGCATGCGGTCTTCAGGCCAGACCAGCCCTCACCTTTCAAGGTAAGGCATAACATAGCCGGAGGACATTGCAACCTAGAAATAGTATGTCCCAGAAATAGCATGCTTCCCCAGGCCACTTCAGGACTCACCTGACATACTGTTTCTGGAATCAGCTTCCACATTTCGAGAAGGGGATCTGCGCAGAGCCTGTGGGGAACCTACAGCCCACAGAACTGCGGGGTCAACACATGGAGTCAGAACCAATATCAGTACCCATCATTCTTGGAATGTAAGAAGCTACCACGGGCTTATCTGGCAGCAGAGGTTGGGTCTAGAAAACTGCTCAGAATTGTAAATTTCCCACAAAGTCACACAGCATCACCCTGCAGGGCAAGGCGCATAATTCAAACTTTGGGCAGCTTCCCAGATACAGGCACTGCTCCCACATAAGCATTTTCCCAGGTAGGGGGAGCAGGTCATGAACTAAAGATGTGCTTTGCCAGGATGGGTGGACATCCTCAAATGTTCCCCCACTGCTGTCCAATAAATGCCTGGCTCTGCTTGCTTTGGGGATGGGAGGAAATTTCAATTCATTCGACATTTAAAAACTAAGATATTTAATTCACACTTTCCAAAACAATGCACAAACCAAAGCACAGCTATCCTTCAAAATTCACATTTTTGCAACATCGTCCTCCCACCAAGCGACACGCAGGGAAATGCATAAATTGATGGGGGGGGGGGACACAAAACGACACATCGTACTAGGGATCATTGCTTGGCAAAAATGGGGGATATTACACAAAATTGCATAAAAGAGTATGGATATTAGAACAAATCAGCACTAAAATACTGGCAAATTTTCATGAGGACTTTAAAAACAAAAGGTTGCAGACTGATAATGGAAATTCCGAGGAAGATTGAGGAAAGGAGGAAGTGAAATGGACAGGTTTGCCCACTCCTACTCATTTCTTGCCCTTTCTTGGAAACTTGTGCCTCCCTTCCGGGCTTAGTATTGTTGAGTTGGAAGGGACCACGAGGGTCATCTAGTCCAACACCCTCCAATGCAGGAATCTTTTGCCCAACGCAGGGCTTGAACCCAAGACCTTGAGCTTAAGAGTCTTGCTCTGAGCTATCCTGCACGCATTTTGTGCCCATCCTGGGGTTGGGGGTGAGGGCATTCCCACACAGTGTGTGAACAACTCTTTTCTTGTGCCAGTGGAGATTTGGGACACTTGTCAGACTTCAGTCTCAAATCACTGCCAGTATGCACCCATCAAACAAAATTTTTAAAGTTATTTGTACCTTGCTCCTGATATAGAATCAAAGCAACAAAACATGCGCTTCTTCTGAGTTCACCTTTTCTTTTCTCCCCTGCCCCTCTACCACCAACACCACCTTTGCCCTGTTGTTCACTTTCTTTCTTCCTTTTGCTCCTTTTCTGTTTTTTTTTTTTTTTTTCCTTCCCCAGCATGGAATTTAAGAATTGCAAAATGTTTGTTGCTGGAAGCAACATTCCTTCTTGTCTCCTCCCTCCCCACTATCCACTAGTGGGGGGAGAAACAAAATAACCTCAAAGGCAGCTTTTTATTTTTAGCCTAGCACACACACAAAATTCTGCACGTCTCTGTTGTATCTTATGATGGGTTTAGCGTCAGCTTACTGAACTCGAGAGATAAGTTAAGCCTTCTGGCATTGAAATTGCTGCTGGGTGAAAGGGGGAAATGCTTAGGATGAAGGATCTCTAATTTTCAAAGCTTGAAAAAGAAATAGAAATGTTTTTGTGTGGTGTGTGGAAAAAGTGAATAGAGTACAACAGCATCAGTGATGAAGATGGGACCACTTTACATCTGTAGCTCAATAAATCGCTTATCTTGATACTCTGCATGCAGTGTTGGAGAACCAGAGATGCATGACTGGGAAAACAGCCTCGCAGAAGCCTAGCTCACTATAAGCATTGCTGTTCCAGTTAATATTCTAGACCCCATTCAGATGATCAGGGACTTCCATTATTATTATTACTACTGTTGTTATTGTTGTTTACCCTCCTCCCTAAGGTCCATGGGAAAGGTAGGTTGTGTGTGTGTGTGTGTGTGTGTGTGTGTGTGTGTGTGTGTGTAAACCTTTACTTTTGCATAATGAATGTAACGGTTGAGAGTTTGTAGAGAATTTGTAGAGATTCCGTTGTTCCCAGAACCTTTCTTTGCTTTTGCATCATAAACACAACTGTTTGAGTTACAGCATCTTGTAGAGAATCACAGCCCTTCACCATCTGAGAAAAGAAGCAGGTTTGAAATCTGATGTGGATCTCCTTGATCTCCTAATCTCGCAAGGCAAATTTCAATAGGCAGGGGCTCCTTTCACATTAGTGCAATTAACTACAAACATAAGCTGAGGCCTTCTGTGATTTACAGATCAAAAGCCTTCTGCTCAGATCTGATATCAAAAGGTCTATTTAACCTCATGAAGCTCATTGCCCAATTAAATTAAAACCAAGCTTCAGTCTTGCCACTGTGAAAGCCAAGGGGATTGGTTGTAATGAAGTTTCAGGTTGTAGTGGATAGGCAGGCAGAGATAGGTGGGCAGACACACAGACTTCTGTTATAGACAAACAGTCAGATATAGATAAAAACTCATTCATCATTAATATTTTGATTCTATTTTTGTGGCTAGATGGCAAAACTCCATGCTCTGGAGTATGAGGGAGGCACATTTCTCAGTCTGACTATTAGGATGTAGAACAGGCATGGGGAACCTCAGACTCAGGAGTTGAATGTGACTCCATCTAATTCTTTCCATTCCCCAACCCCCAACTTCACCTTTCACCAGCCCCACACCTTACCCTCGTCAGGGGCTTTTGCCTGCATGAAATGTGTCCTTTTTTCTGCCAGAACTCACTGGATCTCAGTTCTGGCACCTCTCAGGTAGGCGCATTGCCATTATAAAAGAACAAAGTTCAGGGTAAGTTCTAGCACCTCATTGTCTCTGTCTTAATGCCTACCATGGCAGGTGGCCCTCAGAGGTTTCACCATGAGAAAATATGGCCTTCAAGCTTTAAAAGGTATCCACCCCTGGTGTAGAATAAACCCCACCAACAATTGTAATAAATTTCAAAAAATCGAATGTCACTGCTACCATATTTACAAGCAAAGGTGAACTATTAGCACTGTTTATTCCACCTGTTGAGTAGACAGCTGAGCCCATGATGGTTGTGATATTTATTTTTTCCTTATTCATGCCCAGCACTGCCTGGGAGCTTTTAAAAATCAAAATATGTAGTTTTTAAATGAACTGTGTAATTTGTGAGTTTTCACCTGTTGCACCAAAAATTGGGTGAAGTCACACCAAAGTCACATTTTGGTCTACCATCTTGTTTCAAAATGGCAGCTGATGTCCAAACATCAGGGAAAACTGATGCCTCCACCTTGGAAAACTTGTGTGCTGAGTTTGGTGAAGATACCTTGAAAGGAAGCCAAACCTATAGAGGGCAAACAGGCAAACTGACAAACTACTTTCCAAAATGCACAGTAGATATGTTTATTTCATTCTGTCCCAAGGAGGCCCCTCTTCCACTGTATCCTCAGAGCAACCCTGTGAGGTGGGTTGGGCTGATTAAGTGATTGGCCAAAGGCTAATGGGATTCATGGCCGAGTGGGGATTTGAATCTGGGTCTTTCCCATGCCTAGTCTGATGCTCTGACCATTACACCATGCTGTCTCTACAGAATTTCATGTCGCCTAATCTTTGTTTACTGTACCTTGGGTTCCATTTATCATTAAAAACATAAGATAATAATCTTATTTATTGCACTCTCTCTAACAGCTAATATCCCTTATCTCTGTGATGAAAATTAAAGGGTTCTTGAAGTACAAAATGCATTTTTATGTTATGAAGGCAGTGATTCCTTCATTGCAGAGTAAAAGAAACAGAACCACCACCACCCCAACCCCCCCACACCTTCTTGACTAAGCCCTGCTAAAGTCTCAAGAGCATCTATTAAGCCCTTTCAGAGAGTACAGCTTTCCTGCGAAAGCTGCTAATTTGACCAGCCAAGGGGTGGATTTATTTTTTCTAGCAATGGTGCAGATGGACATTTGTCCATCATTCTAATGCATGCTCCCAATCTTTCACAGGAAGGGCATCCTCAGAGATGGCAGGGTATAATTCACTTCCTGTATTTAGATTAATTGTAAGCAAGAAAGTTTCCAGTTAGGGCCAGCTGTGCTGGGAGCATTACAGTGCAGTCCTGTATTTTTGCATTGCAGTAAAACCTGGCACATGTCTCTTCTGTGAGCATGTAGAGGTTTGCACCCTCTGTCTGTCTGTCTGTCATCTATCTTCTTGCCCACTCTTTAGCCAAAAAGGCTCCCAGAACAGCTTGCAAAAATTTCCAGTGCCTGCCCTTTGAGCATGGACAGGGAACCTGTGGCTCTTCAGGTGCTTCTTCAGCTGGCATAGTCAATAGCCAATGGTTTAACAATGAATTCCTCTTCCCAGGGAATTCTGGGAATTACAGCTCTGTGGGGGAAACAGGGCATCCTAACAATTCTCAGCATGCTCAACAAACTATAAGTCTCAGGATTCTTTGGGGAAAGACAAGACTGTTTAAAGTGGTTTGATACTGCTTTAAATGTGCAGTGTGGATGGGGCCTTAGAATGCATTCTCCGAAAGGCTGTCTTTGCAGTTAAGGAACAGTGCATACCCTCCAACATTTCTCCAATGAAAATAGGGATGTCCCATTCCATAACAATAATTTTACTATTTATACCCCACACATCTTTCTTGGTTGCCCCAGCCACTCTGGGCAGCTGTCAACATATATAAAAACATAATAAAACTTTGCGAGTCAGATAACTTCACGCCTTGCAACATTTCCCCAATGAAAATAGGGACATTCTAAGAAAAAGTGGGACATTCCAGGATCAAATCAGAAACTGAGACAGCTTCTCTAAATCAGGGACGTCCCTGGAAAATAGGGACCCTTGGAGGGTCTGACAATGAATGTGTGTGTTAAGTGACCCTGAATATACATTCTTGCTTATTTGTTTTATGTGTTAAACTGACTAAGCTTCTGAATATAACAAGTTCCTTCCTGGATCAGACCAAGGTTGGCCTAGACCAGTAGTAGGTGGTTCACCAGAAAATGTCATATATCCCGGCAGGACACCGTGGTATTATCTCCGGTGGCATATGTGTACTTTTCTCGCTCTTCTTCGTCCTCTGTTATTGATCACATTAATGAATTTCATTTGATTCTGACGAAGATAATATGTCAGTCTATTTTTGGACGACTGGGTTTTGTTCATAAGCTACTGGAATATTAAATTTTGAACAGAATGTAGGCCCATAAATTACGGCTGTAATATGACCTGAAATGTATGTGATTGAATTTTAAGATTTGATAAAGCTGTACTCAAATGCAGCAAGAGAAAGAATTTAGTCTCTGGTTTAGTTTGGGGGGAAGAAAGGGAATGGTCGTAGCCTTCCTCTGTGCTCTTGTTGAAATGGGTGTGCACAGTTGCTGTGCGGTGAGCTTGGGACCTGGACAAAGAACTTGCATTCCCACCTTTTCTTCCATCCCTTTATGCCTTCCCCACCCTTGCTGGCCAACTCACATACAACTTTAGGACTGGGATAGGGAACCTATGGTCCTTTAGTTATTGCTCACTTCTCACATGTTCTGACCCTGGGCCAGGCCATACTAGCTGGGGCCAAGTTTACAGCACTCCTCCTTTTTTTGTAGACCCAATAGGAAATTCTAAAAAATAAACTGCTTCATCATTGGACACAGGGAGTGGAGAGAGTTAAACCACCCAAATGGGACACATTTGTCAATGTCTAAAATTAATAACGTGAGAATGGAGAGGCCGATGAGAAGAACATCGTTTAGCCTCTAAATATGAATAAATTATAGGCCAGAGACAGAACTGAGTGATGAGGCTCCTCTCTTCAAAGGCTGTTTTACTGGAATGGTTTTGCTTCCAGTCCACCATCATTTAGAAGAATATCAGGGTGTTTCATTCATATTTTAATATTGCACTGTTATAAAAAAGTTACAGTATTCATGGCTGAAGTTTTCATTGCAACCTTTGAAAAGAAACAAGCATATGCATACTGAAGTGGACTCTACAGCACAAAAACTGATGCCACAAAAAAACATGTAAGACATTTAGGACCCCCAAACTACTGAATAGGGATGTCAGAGAATTCCATCAAAAACAGAAATGGGAGTTGAAATTCCAAAACTTATTATTGGTTTCATATCTGGAATGTAAATCAATCCAACAAATACAATTGGTATTTTGCTACTTTCAGTCTGCAAATGAAGCATAATTGATTACTCTTTCTTTCCATTTGCATTGCATTTTCTCTGCATTGAACTGAATGGGATGGGGCAATGTAGTGACAATGTAGGTTATGTAATTTACATATTTTTTGCAATTAATAACATAAAAATTGTCACAGTGAATAATGACACAAATAATGCCATTTTGGGTGGAAGATGAACTCTAGTAGGACAGAAACAGTGCTGCATGTGACAGATACAGGGCAGAAAAGGGAAAGATGTCTTCTTCCTTCCCTACTACTGAATGGGCAGTGAGCATGCTCTGTGGGCATGGAATGGTGGCTGATAGCTGTGGGGGTGGAAGGTGGGCATGGAATGAAGTGGCTGGAATCCTGGAAAGCAGGCACTCACAATGGAGTATTTTGTTGCTTTGTCGTGTTTCTTTTTTTGTCCTTTTCCTAAAATGAAAGCTTTGCCCGAGAATTTTATATTCGTAGCCAGCTTACACCTTGTCAGCGAGCATTAGTGTAACCGCTCGAGACAGTCATATCTTTTCTCTTCCTTGGGCAAGGATGTGTTATCGATGTTGTGGAAGCATTTATATCCCTGGTCGGCAACTAGTTTTGCTGGAGACTGCTTGTGTGGCTATGTTGTCCTCTGGTTTGTTTACATACCGCTTTTTGGCCCCAAGATCAAAGTAAGGAATAGTGTATTAACACAAAATGAAGATACAACAGAAGTACATAAAGGAAAAACCAAGCACCCACTAATCACACTGGATATGCATTTGTGAGTTGCATTTGTGATCCCACCACTGACGAGGCTCTCTAGCACAGTGTTTCCCAACCTTGGGCCTCCAGCTGTTTTTGAACTACAATTCCCATCATCCCTGACCACTGGTCTTGCTAGCTAGGGATGATGGGAGTTGTAGTCCAAAAACAGCTGGAGGCCCAAGGTTGGGAAACACTGCTCTAGCATTCTACCTCTCTCTTAAAGTTGGGTTAACTCACAACTCTCTCACACATGCAATCCTTCCTTAATGCTTGAGCCTCTCACCTGTGAGCAAGCCCATTCACAACCAATCACCCACAGACAATGCTCTCAGCCTTGTCACACTCCAGAAGAGCAGCCACAGGGGCTGGTTCACTGGTGGTCACCCGCCACACCCAAATAATAGGCTCTGCTCCTAGAAACCAAGTAGAGCTGTGGCAAAGTTCATGCTTTTCACAAGCAGGACGACCTGACCAGATCTTCTGTCTCTTCCAAGAGAAGCAAGGTGGACAAGGAATGTTTGATCTGATGCAAAATACTCTGTTTTGGTTGTTTGCACAAAGGCTATGCATTCATGAATTGCATTCATCCTTTCACCATAGATGCAGCTTGGAGAGAAACCAGGTTGATTTACATATCTTCACCACCCATCTGCTTCAACCTCTCACCTAGGAGTGAGCTCATCCACAATCACACACCCCTCGTGCACCAAGGTCACACACATCCCCCTCCTCTCTGTGTACTGCTGCCTAGAGCCCTTTGCCAACTCCACTGCTCATTCACATCTCTCATTTCCCTATTGGGCTGCCAAACTGCCAGATAACACTGCTTGGGTGGATGAATGTGGTCCATTGTAAGGGGCTTTGTCCAGTTGCTGACCCCTAATTTATGTAGAGCTCAGGATTTTATATACAGTTACAGGTGCCACATAATACTCATTCCACAGTTCTAAGGGATTGATCTTTTAGTTTGACAAACTTTGGTACTGCCTGCCTATTGATATCAGCCAGATGCTTGCTTAAAACATTTTTGTTTAGACAAGCCTACCCAAACATGTAGAAGTTGCATGAGTTTTATTCCTTTTTAGCTATTGTTGATTTCAGTCATCTTTTGAATGTTTTAAATTCCTGTTTTTATTGGTAATTTCACTGTTTTATTTCATGTTTTTCTTACACTTTTCTAACAACCATGTGGTCACTACATATTGTTAAATAAAAGGAAAAATATTGTCCATGTTACCCTCCCATCAACAGTCAGCATTCTCTAGCCATTAACCAAACCTAGTTCTCATTGGGCTATTGTTTTTTGAGGAAGGTAAGGGATTCTTCCTTTGCATTTTGTTTCCAAAAATTTAGTGTATTTCTGCAAATCTCAGGGTTCCCTCAAAGTTGGTTAACTTCTCTTTTTTGTTCATGGGGTTGTACTTCTTTGGTTACACAAGCAATTATTAGAAATAGCAGCCTGCTGGGCAGAAAGGAGGGGTAGGGTGGGCACACCCACATTTTGCTGCAATCTTGCCCATCACTGACTTTGGCTCTACCCATAGTCAGCATGCACCCTTGACAGATTACCTGAAAAGTGTGTGCTGTCAATAGAAATCATTTGGCCCACCCTTGCGGTTCAACATCAAAACATGGTCTTTGCAGCATTTCTGCAATGATGCCAGCTTTATGTTGATTGCACTATTTTAATTATGCTTATATTTCTATGCACTGCACTGACTTCCCACAATCATTTATACCATAGTCTGGTGCCAGAGTTGAAGCAATAGATTTCTCCACAGGAGGTTGTTGCAAGTGTTGTTGTATGCAAGCAGAATTTAAAAGCATGTATATCAAAGGTGTCAGCTCCCAAGCAAAGATTACCCATGTCCTTTGATCCCTAGACAGTTTTTGAATCACACAGGCAGCACACCTCAGGGAGGCGGTTGGGAGGAGAGAGAGAAGGAGAGTGTGTTTGTGTGACCTTGGTAGATTTTGTGTTGATTCACATGCAAAATGATCAAGAGTTCCGGCTTGAACTCGGAAACCCTATTGAATGTTAAGCTAGAAAATAATGACATGACCTGTAACGTTTGTGTGATAACACCCTGCTGATGAGAAACATATTCCAGACACATTTCTGCTCTGCAAAGGAGACTGGACATTTGCCTCTGTCCTCTTAGATGTATTAGAGACATGACAAGAGGAATAATTAAGAAAAATGGAGGCTGGTACAGCCACAGCAGAATCGCTCCCAGGAGAAATCCTTCAACCCTTCCAAGGTAAAGCATTAAAGTTGGAAGATTAATGATGCTGGTCAGCACCTAGCTCTAATAGATAGAGTACCACAAATTCTTACATGGAGCACCCATAGTATTGAACAAGCATCTTTCTTGATGATGATGGGTTGCAGTGCCTGTCAGGAATATTCAAACCATTCCTGGCTGCATGAATTGCTGTGTGTGTGTGTAAGAGAGAGGGAGCCGATAGTTAGCTATTCAAAATTGTTTTGAATCATAAAAGCGTAAATGGGTGCAGACCTCATATTGAAAATGGCAACATTCAGAAAGCAGTGGGAGAATATTTCAAACACTCTATCACTGACCTAAATGAACTTCAAAAGGAGAATTCGCTAAAGAATTGGCCAGTTGGGATGTATCACTTAAATTTGGTTCTATTCATTTAGGACTAGATAAACACCATGGTTTTGTATTAGCACTATGGGTATGAAAATTAGGACAGCAAAGCTGAGTAGATTGTGCTGGTGAATAAGAAGCCAGGGTTGCCCCCACTCCCCCATCAAATAAGGCAAAAATCCATTCTCTCATAACATTAGAAAGCATTTCCTTGACACATTTTCTTCCCAGGAAGCCAATGGATTTTAAAGCAGAGGTTAGCTTTGAAAGTTTCAACATGTCAGGAGTCTCATAGGCATCAAATTGATGTGAGTGAAATTGGATGAGTGATCATTCACACCGTAGTTTCAGAGAACAAGATGAGAAAAAGCTGTTGATTCATTTGTTAGGCAAGCAGAAGGGGGGCAACTGGCAGGTTAAACTGGTCGCACAACAATCTGAGTAATGAATACAAAGTGAATAATTTTTGTGTATTTTCTGTAGAACATGGATGGGGAAACTGTTGTCCTCCAAATGTTGTTCGGCTACAGGATCCCCATCCGTGCTGTATGTCGGGCCTAGGCTGGAAGCCTCCTGTTGGTGCAAAATGTGGTGGCTAATTTATGAGGTCATACTACCAGCATATAGCTCCAGTACTTAACCAATTGCAATGGTTGCCCATATGCTTCTGGGCCAAGTTCAGACCTCTTGATTTAATTTGCATGTCCCTTGATAATATGGGTCCAGGAATTCGAATAATAGAATCACAGGATTGTAGAGTTGGAAGGGACCCCAGGTATCTAGTCCAACCCCCTGCAATGCAGGAATCTCAACTAGGTGGCCTTCCAACCTCTGCTTAAAAACTTCCAAGGATGAGAGTCCACCACCTTGAGTCTGTTCCACTGTTGAACAGCTCTCACTGAACTGCAGGTGGCATCTTCTTAGGGAAGTATCTTTGAGCCCTGGACTGACTCCATCTGCCAGGCTGGCCATTGGATCCTCTTGGACAGGAACTCCCTGTTCTAGGTGAGCCTTGCTCTTGAGCAACAAGGTCTTCTTGAGCTCTGGTGTGTGCCTGTATTCTTGATTAGCCTTCAGTGCTGACTAGGGGTGAGGGAGAAATTAAAGTAAGTCCAAAAGCCACATCTGGCCACATCAGGGGAGTGCAACCCCATCCAGAGAACTCCATCTCCCAGACATAAGAACTTGGGGTGCATAATACCTCTGTCTTTCCAGGATTCAGCTTCCCTTTTTTTTAAAAAAAGAAAGAAATCCATATATTGCTTTTTCTTTTGGGGGGATGAAACATTGCCGAGTATATTATCTGAACCAGATAGGGTTTCTCTCCCCACCCCTTCCCTTTTCTTTTCACAGTGAAATTGCTATGAGGCAGCAGCGGATAATCCTATTTGATCAGATTGCAATGTCTGACTGTCAGAGTTTCATGGAAATCCCTTCTCATCGTTACAAAAGTAATCTGATCTAATATGCGTGCATTTACAATCACGCAGTTATCTTTGAGATTGAGAAGAAAATGCAGGGTGCTGGTTAAATTTTCTCCCTGTTTTCCCAGGGATCCAGAATGGTTTGCAAAGCCTGCTGCCGAGCTGCCTCTTTCGCCCTCTCTGCTTTAAACTGCTAATCTCGCAGGGGTGTCATCACTGGAAGGTGGGAACTCTCAGAAGCAAGCACCCCTTCTTCATTACTCAATCCTTCAAGTCACCTCTGCCCCAATTTCCCCTCCCTCAAGGCTCTGAAATTTACCTTGTGGGGGGCATTCAACACAAGGATTTCCACTTGCACCACTGGACCCCCTCCCTTCCCAAAGTCTGCACACATCATGCACTCTCCCCAGATCTGCTCCAGAGGGTTGGGCAAGGCCCTAGAAGTTCCTAGTCTTTTGGATGTATTTCCTGGGGCCCTGAGCAAGCATGCTCTGATCCCTGCCTCAACCTTTGATTCTCCTCCCTTCCAACTCCCAGACCACAAGGCTGGGAGAGGGGTAAAGGTGCAAAGTCCAGTGTGCGCAGAAACACTCACTTGGCAGTCTGAAGGCCTTCACACCAGATGTCTCTTAAAGCAGGTGTGTCTGCTTGGGAGGAGGGAGATGTCCCAGAAGACACAGCTGTAAACAGTGACCCAGCAGATGACCAGGGAGTTGAGTAGGAGGTCGGGGGTGGGGAGCCACTGGCTCTTGGGCCAATCTTGGCCCACCATGGGGTCCAATTCCACTTCCCCCAAACACACCCACTTGCCAGTCAGCTATCATCACTTTATGATGAGTGGAGTAGGTTCAATTCAATTTTGCATTGGCTATGTCTGCCAGTTATCCACAGAAGCAGGATTTTAACCTCCCACTCATCACAGGGTGGCCCACCAGGCAAAATGTTCCACACCTGTTCCTGCTCAAAGTTATAGTCCAAACTGAAACCATAGTTTGGGTCCTAAATTGTGGTTTTCACAATCTGGTTTTGCAAGATGCACTGTATTGAGATTAAATGTATTAATGCCTGGACTAAAGAATGCAACCTGTTACTCAGCCAGGAATACCACATGGGATGAGACCTTCAAAGCTGCTTGAATCCAGAGAGGTGCTCTTACTAATTATCTTATATGCATCTATTTTCACCCTCAGCTTGCTAAACACTTTAGCAGAGGCTGTTCGTTTTGTATAGGCATTTTGACTGTCTCTCCGGCAGATGCCTCCAAATTAATACAGCTCGTGAATTGCAAATTAATGGCTGCAATACATGAAGTGCTCTGTGTCGTCAGCCCATTAATATGATATCAGGAGGTAATGTCAAAAAATGATTATAATTAAGGGCCTTGGTGTAGAAATCTTGAAGGACGGTGGTGCTTGCCATTCCTTTAGATTCAGCAGCACTACTTGAATGATGAAGTACTCCTCAAGCTAAGTGGGGTTTTCTGTGTCAACCCTTCATTAATTAAATATCAATTTCATAGATTTTGTTAAATAACATATTAGTAATCAGGCTAAATTGATATTTATCACCACTACAACATAGCTTTCATTGCAGAGTAATTAAATCTGATGACCAGTATCAGATATGTACCCCCCTTCCTTTTAACTTTTGTGTGTGCCAAAAAAAGAGGTGAAATAATTTAAAATGTCAGCCATAAACAAACACAAAACTGTTGGTTTCAAGGTGCAAAATTGAGGTCCTCTTCATGTCAAGTCCATCACTACCACCACCTTCTGGAGTCCATTTCACAGTCAAACAGCTCTTGCTATCAGAAACATTCTTCCTAACATTCAGTCAGAATCTTCCGTCTTATGATTTGAATCCATTAGTTCTAGTCCTACTCTCCAGAGCAGCAGAAAACAAGCTTGTGCTCCATCTTCCCTTCAGATATTTGAAAACAGCTATCATATCACCTCTCAGTCTTCTCTTCCCCAGGTTAAACACACACAGCTCCCTCAACCACTCCTCATAAGGCTTGTTTTACCAAACCCTGTTGTTTTCAAGACACAGTGTTGAAACCCAAATACAGCCCCATTGGTGTACAAGGTTGGCTTGCTTATAACCTATGGTGTCTTGTTTTAGGATCGCACAAAGGTAGAAAGCACTGGGAAATTTCACATGGATAGACAGCATTGTTCTATGTGGTATAAATGTGGGTTTGTGTAAGAAAGAAATGTTACAAGTTGGAGTGCTCTTCATCAAGATGTCCTGCTCCATCATTCCCCCTCCTGGCTGCAGTAGAGGAGGCATGGGGGTGGGGTTGCCAAGGAAGGTGGCAGATCCAGAAGTTATTAAAGTTACTGAATCTCTGGTGCCTAGCATTAACCCATTGCACCTGCAAACTGATCCCACCCTGAACTAAAAATTGAATAACAATTTGAACGAGTGTATGTTGCCTCAGAAGAAGACAAGCTTCTTGCCCAGAGCTGTTGTGCTACCAAAAAGAAAGAAAGACTTTGGTTAACCCCTATGATACAAGCTATTTTTAAGAAGAGCTTGTTTGAGCAGGGCAGACATTTGTGGTGCAATCATCTTTTATCTCTTTAGTTTCACTTATTGGAGTGTCCCAGAGAGGAGTCTCTGCAGACTCTTTTGTTCAGCAGCAGGAATCCTTTCTAGTTTTCAAAAAGAAAAAAGGTAGTGGAATTGAAATTGTGGTCTTCACAACCCATGATATCCAGTGGGTCACCACCCAACCTGTTGTGAAATGGGGGCTTGGTACTTCCACATGATCAAGCCTAAGAGTTGGTGATTGTGTAGAAGAGCAAGGAAGAATAGGGAAATGGGAAGAAATACAATTATTGAAATGTTTAAAACAAGGTTAAATTTGGCCTTTAAAAAAATTGTGTGTGTGTGTGTATACACACTAAATATTCTCAATCCCCAAAGGATTCAGATCCCAGTTTTGTATTTATTGACTGTAGCTGTGATACCCTTTTTTTATACATTCATAAATCTTTGGATAAACCTAATAAATAAGGAAAACTGGGGAACATTTGTGGCAAGTCCAGTGGCATATTCTATTTCTAGCATGGCTGTGAGTAATGGCTATGTAAATGTTTCGTGAATGGTGCTGTTGAAATGGCGAATGGAGCAACTGATGTGTGGTTGAATTGTGAGTTAAGTAAACTTTTAAAATAATAATTTTCCTTAGATATAAAAGCATTCCTGAATGTTAATATTTGGAGAGTTTTAATTCATTGCAGTTTATTTATGCTTTTGTATGTCATTGTATCTGGAGAGGGGGGGTGTGCCTGTGTGTTTGTGTGCACCTACTGAGAAGATCCATTAAAAAGCAACTGTACCAAAAAGAATTACCATGAAAATGAGAAATGTTTAGAAAGGGGGCCAAATTTTGTCCTCGCTCAGGGTGCCATATTACCAAAGTCTGCCCCTGACTTTCTGCATTCTGAGCAAAAAAGGGAATGTGATGTTGATGTTTACATGATTTTACATTCAGGCAATAAACATATCTAATATACTTTGTGGCAGGGGGAAGCTTGCTTACAATCTGTTATGCTTGCCGCTCTTAAATGGAACCCACATGAATATTTGAAACCCTGCCTTTCCTCAGCAAGCTCAAAGTGGTTAACCATTTGTCTCATGCTACAGGGGCACTAAACTTCTACTTGCTAGTGGTGTAGTAGCACATTTTGAGGGCCAGGGGCCTTGGCAGTCCTGCAGCAAAGAACCCAAGGAGAGTCCAAAAAACAGAGACACCTGTACTGATCCATTATTACCATATTTTTTGCTGTATAAGAGTCACTTTTTCCCTCCTAAAAAGTAAGGGGAAATGTGTGTGCGTCTTATGGAGCGAATTCAGGCTGCGCAGCTATCACAGAAGCCAGAACAGCAAGAGGGATTGCTGCTTTCACTGCGCAGTGATCCCTCTTGCTGTTCTGGCTTCTGAGATTCAGAATATTTTTTTTCTTGTTTTCCTTCTCCAAACACTAGGTGCGTCTTGTGGTCTGGTGTGTCTTATAGAGCGAAAAATACGGTATTTTATATACACACACGTGTACACATCAAAGAGCAGTGGTGCACAGAACAATACTCAAGTTCTTAGAATCTGCATAACTTCAATTCTATGCATCATTTCCTGGTTCCAGAGGTTTGACTTGTAAAACACAGTGAGCTTTTAACAAAAGATACTCAGCCAGCAGAAATGCAGCTTTAAGCTGGGAATGCCAGCAATCTTGTGAAAAAGATTTAAACTGTGAGTATGAAGGAGGAACTCTATGGGGTAGGGGGAGGAAAGATGTATTGACCCTCTGCTTGATTATTTCCCTCCTTCTCTGCCTTACTGTGCACTGGTTTTTCTCCAGTTGAAAACCTCAATTAGCACTTTGTTCACTTGCCAGAGCAAGGAGGGTCCATAAGCTATCTGGTGCTCCAGCAGATGGCAACCCAGAGCTGAGCTCCCCCTCCACTGTATTATTGCAGGGAAGACATCAGAAATTCCCTTGCATAATTCCAGAAATATTTCTAGGATTGTGCACAATGCTTCTCAGCCATATGCCCCACTCAACATTAACTAACTGCAACAGCTATTACACACGAGAATCTTATGATATTGAAAACACATCTTGGGGCGGGGGAACAAAGCGCCTTACCATTCACTGTTGTGACTGCTAACAGCTGACTTGCAAAAGTCCCAGGGTGCAGTTTTAAAATGGTTCACACATTTCCCCAGTGTTTGCAAATAGACAAATGGTATGACAATTTTTAGAGCATGTCTGCCTGGGCTTTCAAGCTGTTTGACTGGCTTCAAAATCTATATCGTTTTCCTGCATGCTTAACTTTGAAAGGGGCAGGGGGAAACATTTTCCTAATTTGAAAAACAAACAAACACCCCACACTTTTTACATTGTCTGTGGACACCTAAAATGTTTTACAAATTGTTTTCCTCCCAGAAGACTCTCCCTGACACAGTTTCCTCTGCTTACCTGTTCCAAAGTTGGCTACTCTAACTAAATTCCTCTAGCAAGGGAGACTGGTGCATGGAAGCAATCACATATGGCCGATACAGATGCAAACTTGCACCTGAGTATACATACACATTCACATTGCATTGTTCATAGAGGCCACATGGTTGGGTGAATTCCTTGAGTTGATGGGGACACACATCCACATCTAGGGTTCTTTGAATGTTCACTACTCAGTTTTTTAGCCTTCTACTAATTACGGTAGTCCCTTCCCTATAGCAATGAGAATGATCCTGAGCATTCCGTGACGCCAAAAGCATCTCAGGTGGTGTCTGGACAAGATCACAGACAGACAACCAGGTGGCAAACAAAAGCCAGTTTTAGGGCCAAACTAGACAAAACGTGTGTGTGTGTAATTAATAATAATAATAATAGGAGGGACTGTGGGAAGAAGAGGGCCAGATTCATAGTCATAGAGTTGGAAGGGACCACAAGGATCATCTAGTCAAACCCCCTGCTATGCAGGAATCTTTTGCCTAAGGTGGGACTTGAACCCGCAACACTGAGATTAAGAATCTCTTTAGACCAAAATTGTGATACTGGGAAGGTTAATCCTCCATAGTACCATTTCCCTGACAAGAAATGCTCCCCAACCCCTGGAGGTATAATCTGCCATTATGAGTGTGTGTGTGTGTGTGTGTGTGTGTGTGTGTACAAACCTAGTGTGTGTATCTACTAAAAATTGTAAGAGAGCCAGTGTACAGATCGACCTTTTGCTGAATTTATTGAAAATTATTTATACCAGATTAAAAACGAAAATGAAACGGTCCCCAAAGCATTTCCATTACATCTCTGGTTATTCTACATTATGCGGTCAGTATTTCATTTTTCGTGTAAAATCATTGTTCAGAGTGGGTGCAACTTTTCAGCTTCCTTCCTGTTAGAACAGCCGTGGTGGTGGTTTGGGGTTTGTTCTGCTTCCTTGTTTTCTTGGAGATAATGTAACTTTGATCATATTCGGGAACTCTTTCATTCTTCTCAGTTAACCCGAAATGCTAAACGTCACTCTCTTCTTCTTCTTTTCTCCTCTTCCTTTCTGCAGAGAGCAGGAGAGGCAGTCGGTGGTGATTCTGAAAGGTAACTATTCTTTGCCTTCTTACTAATCAAATTGTAATTAGAGAGTTGCTGCCCTAACTGAGCTTCAAAAATGTGCTTGTGATTTTCAGTTCCTTGCAAACTTTGCACTTTGTAAAAGGTAGCCCTGCATAGTTTGTCAAATAGCATGTAGCCAATAATGAGCAGCATTAAAAAACCTCTCTGAAGTGGGCCATTAAAGATTACATGAGAAAGAGATGGACGCTGGAGATTGACCATTTTTAGTCATCTTCACTTTTTTTGGTAATTTAATTTTAAAACAAATATATATAATGGATTTTTAACATGGAGCAAATATTCATTTATTCTGATCTTTGCATCACACCTGACATTTTAAAAAAATAAAAAATACGGTTTTATCAAATGCTAGTCTGTGCAAAATAGTCTCATTGAAAATAATGGACATGACTTACATAGCTCCATTAGTTTCAGTGGGTTTGCCCTGAGTGTAACTTAGTTGGATGCATCCTTTCATTTTTTCAAAGATGTTTACAACATGGGATGTGCCAGCTACATGTTTGAACAATTTTTTCTTTCCTTGTTTTAACGTCCAGTGACGAACCATTTGCTTCCTCCCCTCCCCACACCTCTTTCTGACTATTTTTGCTTGCTTTTAACAACATCTGCAACTGGTCATGATGTAAATGCATTTAAGGTTTTAAAAGTATTTCACAAACAGACCTAGGGGCTGTTTCCCTTGAATTGCTGTGGTGGCTACTGGACTGTTAAGCTTTAAAGCAGAGCTTGGCATATTCATGGAGGTTAAGGCTATCAACAGCAACTAGTCACAATGGTTGTGTACTGCCTCCAGCCTCAGAAGCAGTCTGTCTCTGAATACTGGTTGCTGGGAATCACAAGCACTTAAGATCCTGGTGGGCCACTGGGAGCACAGAATGTGCCACTGTTCTGAACCAGTAAGGGTTTTCTTATGTTCTTATGGGAGGCTGGCCACTTCCCATAAGTCTTTTTTTAATAAAATTTGGGTCGGGGGTTATTTATTTTTTTACTGCTCTTGAGAGACAAGAAAGCCTGTGCTCCAGTATTATTTTGGCACTAATCCTGGGCTAGTATCCAGAATCTTTTAAATGAGGGAGAGAAGGGGCGAAATCTCATACATGACATGGAAACGGAAGAAAGCTTCATTGTTAAGGGCGATGCTTAGTATTCATCATGTGCATCTCTTTGAAGTACTTTACGTATATAATCTTAATAAACATTACAAAAGCCCTGTAAAGTAAGTCCATAGATGCCAGAAGTGGTGGAGAGAGCGCTAAAGACTAAAGAAGGAAGAGGACTCTTATGCTCTAATCCTGCTTGCGAGCGTCCAGTCTGGCACTGTGAAAATAAGATGCTGGACTGGATGGGCCATTGGCCTGATCCAGCAGGCTCTTCTTACCTCCTTATGTTAAGATTGACTCATGCCATCAAAGGATACATAATTGAGCTGATATTTGGCCCATGGAAGTCTACGTAATAACCTGTAACTTAAAGTGAATGAAATAGGTCAAGGGGCTTTTATAGAAGTGTAAAGTTAGCTAGTTCAGGGGCATCCAGCATTTATGGGCAGCTGCCAAGCCCCACAGAAGGTGTATGTGTCTTCACTGATTTTATTTATTTCTTATTCTATATCTATCCCACCATTTTCCTCCAAAGAGCTCAAAGTGGCTTACGTGGTTCTCCCCCTCCCTGTGTATCCCCTCACAACAACCCTGTGAAGTAAGTTAAACTGGGAGTTAGTGATCATCCAGTGAGCTTTATGATCAAGTGCTGGGTTTGAACCCTAGTCTCCCAGGTCCTAGCCCAACACTCTAACCACTCTGCCACACTGGCTTGCCTTACGCTTCTGGGTCGTGGCACAGATTTGGTCCAGCAGGAGAAGGGAAGCAAATGGACTGAAACGACGGTGGTGAAGAGGTGGGTTTACCTAGGGAGGAGAGCCCATAAAGGCATCTTGGCCAAGCTACACACTGACACACACCTCTGTAGCAGGAATGGGGAATGCTTAGCACAGGTGCTGCCTGCAGCTGGATTTGAAGTGGCCTCTGTTCCCTCTTTTCAGCAGAGAGCAGCTGAGAGGGAGAAGGGTTTTGATGCTATGCAAAGTGTCTAATGGCATCTGCTTCTGCAAGAGGAACTGGTAGAAGAAGTTCAAAGTGGAGGGTAAAATGTCCTGGTGGAGGTCAACTCGTTTCCTTGCAGAACCTTCCCCATACATGTTGCAATTGTGTGTGCATAATTTTTGGCATGCAGTTGCATTTGGCATTTGGGTCTTTAAACTGCAAGGCGGGGCTTTCTGTTCAGCTGTGGATTAACATTATTTGCATTCTTCTTGGAGCATTGAGTTCCTTTTGTCTATGCACATTTAGAATAGAGAAATGATTTTGGAAGGCTTTTAAAATAACAACAACAACAATGTGGAACTTGTGTAGAGTGGAATTGCAAAGAAACAAGTACATGTCTCTATTTCCATGAGAATAACATTGTGCCTGTGTGAGTAAAGAGCATGCTATTGTGTGTGCATCTCGTCCCACCTGCTGCTACAATGCAGCCCTCCGCAGCTTTCCGCAAGCGTGCTGCAGCCTGAAGAAGATTCCCCACACCTGCTGTGTGCAACCTCCATACTCAGTTGCACCATGCCTTTGAATACCAGTACCTGGGAGCAATTATAGGAAGAAGGCTACTTCCTTCAACCAGCAGGTGGGCTTTCCAAAAGGAGTTCAGCAAGATTCTGGCCTAGATGAACCTATGGTCAGATCCAGTACTGCTCTTCATAGGTTCTATGTTATTTCATTCTCAGGTTCTCTAAATTCCTGTTTTCTATCTGTTGTAAAAGTACCCTCGTCGTCCTGAATGTGCCCAAGGGGGCTAAGTCTCAACAAATTCAACAGAGGTTAAGCATTTACCCACATCTGCATCCAACATGAGCTGGGGGGGGGCATGTTTCTTCCCCCCTGTACCCTTGCAAGTGATTTCATCTGCAGCCCACGTTCTGCCTTTACAAAACGTGTACAATGAAATTGGGGGTCGATACATTTCAGCTGTTTGCCTGCCCTTCAGAGAGCTTTGCCTTGCCTCTTCTTTTGAACGGGTGGCGTAGCCAATCATTGGCCCATTAAGGCAGAAAGAAAAACATTTGGTATTGAACACTCTGGGCATTATGTTACTTCTTGCGTTCAATGTCAAAAGTTGAAAACCCCAAGTATAGGCAGACAGGGATCGTTTTATCAGGCCACGTTTCATCATTACAACTCTTGTCAGATATTCTTAGCAGACGTTAGTTCTGTAAGGGAATAGGCACAAATATAGCATTAAAATAAACCCCCAAGTAATCTTCCAGAAAAATAAAAGGAAACGCCTCTGAAGTTTTATGTCCAAAATAATGGATGGTGTGCAATGTGGAAGTGGCAAGAAATATAAGCAGATCCACACCATATGTTTAAAGAAAATTCAATGCACATTTAAAGCATGTGACTACTTCCACCATCCTGGGAACTCTAGTTTTCCTCTCACAGCTACAATTCCCAGCACTCTTAGCAAACTTCAGTTCTCGGGATTCTTTGGGAGAATTCATATGCTTTAAATGTGCATTGAAACTATGTTGTGTATGTGCTCAAGAATCATTCCAAAATCCATCGTTGGGTAATCCTTTTTATTACAAAGGGCTTCCAGAGGTTGTTGCATTACAATCCCTGAAGATTGACCATGCTGGATGGGGCTGATGGGAGTTGGAGTCCAGCAACATCTTGAGGGCCACAGGTTTCCCACCTCTGATTTATTAGAACTAACAAACATGTCACGAAACAACTTTTCAAGATTGGGGCAGAACTGTAGCTTAGTAGTATTCCCTTTTCATGCAGAAGGGCTCCGTTTTGGTCCCTGGTGTCTCCAGGCAGCACTGGGATAGTAGTAGTAGTAGTAGTAGTAGTAGTAGTAGTAGTAGTATACCCACAGGTCTCAGGGCAGTTTGCAACATAAAATCACAATATGAAAACACAAAATACCGGTACATAAAAAAACACAACCCAATAACAACCCCCCCCCCCCGAGGTAAAGAGAAACATGGCAATTTTTAAATTAGAAAAGATAATAATAATAATAATAATAATAATAATAATAATAATAATAATAATTCATATTGTTGCACGCCACCCCAGTCTTCAAGCACTTCGAGATTCCAGGGGTTCCAAGTGCTTACCCAGGGTTTCTGTTTCCTTTTGAAAACGAGGCACATATATCTTCGTGATATATGGTTTGTTTACAGGATTCGCCACAAGACCCAAAAGGGTCTTCTTTCTCCCATAGCTGCAGCTTTGGGTTCAAACAGAAATCCACCATTGCTCTGCCTCTCTGCCTTTCAAGCCTGCAGCTTTTGCATCTAGGTCACATCACACCCTTGCCTTTCTAAACTCTGGCTTTATCTGTTGAGGATAAATCTGTTGAGGCCATTTGCTATCTCACATGAGCCCCTCTTAATGGCCCATCAGCCAAGAGGCTAGCTTGGCTTGATTAGCTTTTAACACTCGCCTGAGTCAGGGATTAGAAATCTGGCACCCACAAACTCACAGCAATACATATATGGACAAAAGTTCCAAAGAGTTCAATATAAACCTGGTCCCTTATTTATTCAGTAATCTGGTGGACAAATTTAAGATGGTCCACACCCAGACACTAATGGAATCCAATGGATTTCGGAATGCACATGGGGAGTTTCCAGTAGAAAGAGCAGGTGGCCCTGCTGAAACCCTTGCCATGCTGGGAAGAGCAAGGCACATCAGGCTTTTGACACGGTTGTCTCTCTGAGCTCCCTCTCTACCATTGTGGAGCTGGATGATGATGAGAGCACAAGTGGGAAAATGTGAGGCCAACACATCACAAGTAAACAATGTGCCTATCTTGTGGTGTTGAGGTGGCAAAGAAGGTCCACTTCTCTGCCTCCCTCGCATCCTCAGGTGTACAGTGCAGTTTTTCATATTGTCTGTGAACTGTTAACATCTACTCCAGGAAATGGCATTTTAGACCTTTTGGAAGCCCACTGTAAATTATTTGCAAGGCACTCCGCAGTAATCTGTGTGCCAAAACCACACTTACATGATTATGTAAAATTTCACCACAGCACACAGTGAGATGAGTAATGTAAGCTTTTTGTCAGAACCACAGTGGAATGGAAACAGCACTGCATGAACAAATATGCAGCAGGGCAGAAATCTATGCCTCCGTGCATTCCTGTGTCCTATGAAGCATCTCCAATAAAAACACATATAAAACAATTTCATATGTAAGAACAACGTCAAATCCAATACAAATATACAGAATTAGAGCTGTGCACCCAATTCAGCCAAAACCTCCTCAGCCCCAAATTGGGCTAATTCAGGCAGTTCCAGGTTTGAGGTGGCCCCAGATCACCAGAAGTCAGGTTGGAACACCTGGAGCAACCTGGAACTGTCAAAAGGCAGGGTGGTTGGGCAGCAGGGGAGGGGAGAAGCAGAGGCAAGCATGCATTCTAATTAGAAAGCAACTCCCTTTAACTCACTGGGACTTCATTTCACGTATGCATGCACAGTAGCGCTCTCAGAGTAGCATGGATAGGGTCGTGTGGCTTACCTGGCTTTGCAGCTCCACACGTCACTATCAGGGAAGGGGAGGGGAGGGGCGGCTGGGAACTCTGTGGTGTGTCAGTGCAGTGATGGAGCCAAGCTGCACTCCTGCCACTGTACCTGCATCATGCAGAGCTTCCTATGACCTCTCCCTCCTTCCTTTCAGTAACCAGAAGTGATGTTGGGAAGCCTGGGCCTATGCCTCTCAGAGAGATAGAGAAAAAGATATACAGATATACCGTATTGGCCTGAATATAAGCTGCATCCGCAAATAAGCCTCACTTTTAAAATTCGGGGGGGGGGGAGAGAGAGGCAGTACCAGAATATAAGCCGCTCGCTTAAATTTCCACAGGCACTCACACACGTAAATGGAGTCATCAACATCGGGGGGGGGGCACCTCCACGCAGCTCCATGGAAAGAGACTGGACAAAGGGCGGGGGCAGAGCCGTGATTCTGCTTCCACAAGCTGGGAGCCTCCCTCTTGAATTCCTGGCCAGGCTTTCAGGCTCCTGCTCTGCCCATGAGGAAGACAGAGGGAGGAAGGCATCCAGGTTTGTGAGGTTGTGGGAACTCGCGTCCAAAAAGAACCTGCAGGCACGGAAGGAGGATTGAGAGGAGATCCCATCTTCCCCCCGCCGCCCCCCACCCCGTGATTAAAACTGAAATGGTTGGGGTGTAAAAGCCAATTTTTGTAAGGTCACGAATTTAAGCCGCACTTTAACTTTTCATGGTCGGAATTTGGGGGGAAAGTGTGGCTTATATTCAGGCCCATGCGGTAACATCAGAGCGGTTTACAACAATTGCACATAAAACCATGTAATAAAAACCAAATAAAAAAAAGTTAAAATCAGAAATCAGCTGTTATAGAAAGATGCCTGCATAGGCCTGGCAGAATAGAAAAGTTATCAGCAGGCATTTAAAAGTTGGCATAGAAAGTGCCCACTAAATCTCTACTGGCAGAGTATTCTATAATACTGGGCCATTGGCACTGCAAGCTCAGTTTTTTGTTGTCACCAATTTGGAGAATTTCCAGCTACATTCTTACAGATGATATCAGTGATCAAGCTGGGATATAAGGGTTCAGGTAGTCCCTGGGGTACCCTGGATCTAAATTGTTCGGGAATTTTAAAATTAATACAAGGGCCTTGAACCTGGTTGTAGATGGGCAGCCAATGCAGAATAGTGCTGCTGTTGTTGTTGGCTAGATGCCCCCATCAGCAATCTGGCTTCTGCATTCTGCTCCAGCAGGAGCTTCTGAAGTGGGCCCAAGGGCAGCCCCACATACAGCACATTGCAGTAATCCAGCCTCGGGGCATGTGGTGTTGAGAAATCAGGTAAGCAACACAACTCTGTTCACCTACAGCTACTCCTTCTTTCCCTTCCCTCTGTCAACCACACATTTAAACATTAGGGCTGTTCCTCTGTGTCGGATCTGGATCAGGGCCACCCCAAAGTGCAAGATCAGGCCCCAGATCAGGGGGTCCACAGACAGTTTTGATAAGAATACCCACTTCTGACTACTAGTCACTGGGAATCGCATGTTGGTGCTTATGTCCAGCCTACAGGTTTCCCACAAGCATCTAAGTTGGCCACTGCAAGAACAGGATCCTGGACTAGATGGGCCATTGGCCTGATCCAGGAGGGTTTTTCTTATGCAGAGGCTGATTCCAGGACAGTCCTTGTGAGCGTAATGCCATGTGCCCCACTCTTGCACTGCCTCTTCTTGAGTGTTGTCAGAAGACTCCAGTGCATTTGTTCCTAACTTTCTCTTCATCTCGTTTTATTTATTTAATAGGAAATGTAAATTACCTTGCTGAAGAGGCAGAGAGACAAAACAATCTCTGTCTTGGATTATGCACACGTCTTGAGGGGCCCCGCTGTGTTGTTTAAATGAAACAACTTTTTTATTATTAAAAAAAAATCCTTTTCACTCTAATTAACATTGGGTGAACAGAAGAAATACTGGCACTGTGATTACGTAAATGCTTGTCCTTATTGTCAGCTTAATACATTTATTTACAGGACCCATGTGTGCGTTTGGTGGATTGCCACTGTGTGGTTGTTCAAATGAACAAGAAGCACTTGCTGTTCGTTTTTAGCATGGCAATCAGAGCTTTATTAAGATTTCGTTATAAGCATGCAATGGGAAGCTCGTTCAGCCAGCACACAACTTGCCTATGTCTCCCAAGAGTTGTTGTTAAGATCATTCCTCATTTGACCAGATATTGAAACCTGCCCTTGATTACTGTAGCTTTTCTTGCATTTATTTACTTATTATTTGTACTTATATCCCATCAAATGGTCCCAAGGGATATATATATATATATATATTCAATTAAAACAGGTTCAAATGATCATTAAAATCATACAGTAAAACCATGAAGCAAAGCAAGAACAAAATTAAGAAAAAGGCAATACAGAACAGTGATGTAAGTGATAGCCATAGATGTGGGTAACGAGATGCTTCTTGAGTGATAGTTGAAAAGCACACATTGATGTTGTGAGATGCACCATCAGAAGGGAGGTCATTCCACAAATGGACCCATCAAGGTGAGGAAAGAGGATTGCAGTCCTAGTGCTCAGATGTAGGACCCAATGTCCTACCAACAAACCCTGGCTGGCTCTATTATTAAGCAGAATGAATGAACGTCTGAGGCAGCTGGTTTGGGGTCACATATTTGGTCGCTATTTAATGTATTTATTTATTTTTGTATCCTTGCTTCCAGGCAGAGGCATTTGTGGCGCTTTCTGCCTCAGGTGCTAAATAACTTGGCCAGCCATGTACACTGTGCGTCTGGTGGGGTGGAGGGGGGCAGATGTTGTTGCTATTAGCTGTTCTGCCTCATGCAGAAAAAATGTACTGAGTTGGCCTTGGCAACTAGAACTGGCTGGCTGGATTGATGTTCCCCTTCCCACTAGCCAAAGGGAATGGTGCTGATCCTCATAGGAGGAACATGTAGATGTCATGACCGAGATATACGTCATTGTCGTGAGGAGGCCATTCCCAGTGGTATCACTGCAGAAAACATAATGTCTGCTCCAGTTTATAGGATTACAATAAAACAATCTAACCACGGAGCAATCCAATGAATGCAGAGATGGGAAAGGCATTCAGCTCACATTTTAAGGCAAACCTACTTAATTCACACTTTTCTGAAATAATACGCAAACCTAAATAGAACCATCTCCTGAAATTTGCCCTTCTCTGAATCCTGCCATGCAGTTCTCCAGCCAAGTAATGTGTACTGCATTATATTAGGAAAAATTGGCTTGCAAAAGTGTATTATGGAAAATGTGCATTTTAGGAGAAATTTGCAGTAAAATGCTGATGAGCTTTCAAAAGGACATCAGTCACAAACTGATGTGGAAATGAGGAGAACTGAAACAAGAGAAACCAAAACAAATGTAAGAGTTCCCCATCCCTGCTCAGATGTAAATGTCATTGAGTTCAGTGAGACTTACTCCCAAGTAACAGTGAACAGGACTGCAGCTTCAGTAGTAGTATTTTTAATTGTCATCATATGACAAGCTTTCTATCCTGCTTTAAAAAAAACAAACCCTTCAGAGAAAAAACCCAACAAAATGCATTCATCCTCTCTGTTTGACCAGAAATGTACTGAGTCATTGCTATTTCTGCTCAGCAGCCCTCCAGTCCAAAAGCTGCAGGAAGTAGAAAGGAGGCAAAAGAAGTTTCTCAGTCACAGCTGGGTCTCCTCCACCAGCCCCTCAGGCTGCTGACCCTTAAAGAATGCTGGCTGTAGCCAAATTAGCAGCAAGCTAGCACTTTTGCTTCCCACTGCTGTTAACACCAAAAAGGCAGGCAAAGGAAAGAGAAATCTCAGGCAGCCTGGGAATGCACATGGCTGCAGTTGTGTCCCTTTAATCAAACCACAGGCCAGAAGCCACCTGCTTTGCAGATTTGATCCATGATTTCAAAGCAGCTTCTGTTGCTCGAGTGGAATATGTGGATGTCGGGGAACCTAAGAATGTCCAGGCTCCATCACGTGATCCAAAGTTCAGGTCAGATGCTGTGAGCCCATCCCAGGATGCTCCAGTTCTGAACTCTGAAAAGCCTCCCCGCTAACCACCATGGCAATGTCTTGGTCTTATGCAACCATTCCTTGACCTAGCACAGAGATGGAGAACCTTTCACCTTCCTAGAAGATGCAGCACCACTAAACCGAGGCACCTGCGGTGATGGTGCTGTAACACAACAAAGATCAGGCTCTCCATTCCTCTGGCTGCCATGGAGTAGGCTGGGGGTCCTTTTCAGCCAAATGGCCACATTCCTTTCTAGGCTACCTTCTGAGGGCCCAATGCCAGCAGAAAGTGAGGCCAGAAGAGGCACGGCACAAATGTTGATTTTACCTTTGTACACTAGGCCTGTTTCTACACACACTCAGAATAACATCCAGATAAGCAGGAAGCATGATCAGAGTTCAAGTGACATGCTCTTGCCAGGCAAGAACACTCAAGTAGGGTGCAAAGCAGGCCCAGAGAGAGGTGTGCTCTGGGGAAAGTCCCAAAGGCCAGACAGAGGGGACTGGAGGGGCCCACAGCCCTCATGTAGGTAATAAGATTTCTGGGCTCCAGCACGAGAGTCTAGGATTGGAAACTCTGATTCTTTACACCCACAAGAGACATAAGCATTCCCAGAGGACCAGTATCCAATTTCTAATGCGTTGTGATCCTGCTTCAAAAACAAATCCAGGTAATTTCAGAAAGGCAAGATCTTGGAAGGCGAGGAACATATATGTCAATTGTTAATTATAATTGTTTAATGTACATTGAAATGGGAAATAACTCCAAAGTGTCTATACGTATACTGTGAAGCACGGCATGGGAATTTCCATTGAAGCTAAAGAAGAGCTGAAGAGAGAACCTAGCATTAATCATTAAGGGGGGCTGTATCTCTGTGCCTCACTCACAAGGGGATGAGCTCAGAATCACACAAAAAGGATTGTATTACAAGTTATGCATATGCTAATCTGTGGGTTTCCATCTTGGGTGGAATGGATCTTCGTTCTCAAGCTACTGAAGGGAATGGAAATACTAATCTCTCTTCAGGAAGCTGGAATGGATAGGAGACAGAGCTTTGGTTTTTAGCTCCGGATGCAATATGTTTTGTAAAGTGCCTTATACCTGGACAAGTACACAAATTATGCATCTATCTGAATGTAAATTTGTTTGTTTCAAGTTGTTTTGAAGTTAAGTTCTGCAGTAAAACTTGTGAAGCATATGACTGAACTGGGAAAAAATTATTTCAAAGAAGAGTCCATTTTTATTCATCCGATTTGCTTCCATATGCACAATATTAATATCTTCAATATTCACATATTTATTTGCTAGAGGCTCTCAGGACCATCTGACCTGTTCTGCCTAGATGGGGATTAAAGTGTATGAATGCCACATGCAAATCATCATGCATGTGACAATTCGAGTGATGGTTTTATGAATCCAAATAAAGATCACTGGTGTTTTCTACACACACATTACAAAATGAACAAAATGTTTCCACCATATTTTTTTGCAGAAGCATGTGTTTTGTTGTGTCTACCTGTATGATCTCTTTGTTTTATTCGAGGCTTACACTTCCTGCATGGATGTGCTCTCCGAGTAGGGAAAAACACTGTGTTCGAAACTGTTCATGGATACATTCTCATTTTCCAAATGATTAGGCCTTTCAGCAGTCTGTTAGCCAAGCATACCCATTTCTTTACTTGGAAGTTTGCAGAGAGAGAGAGAAAAAAAATCCTGCTCCCCACAAAAAAAAGAAAAAGAAAAGATTCATGTTATTCCAGTTTCGTGACATGCAGTAAACCTTTGCCTCAGCAGGCTTTTGTCCAGTCAGAAGGGCAGCTGTGTGCTGATTGTAAAAAATGAGGTTGAGCATTGAAACTGACAGATTCCAGATGGGTCAGATCAGCGGTTCCAGAAACAAGGGAGAGAAAACACCCTGGCAGGATTGTACAAAAACTTTTAGCAACCTTATGGGCAGTTTGAAATAGGATCATTCAGGCCAAAGCTTGTGCATGTAATCTTGGATTTCTTAAACAAAACTCCAGAAGATTGTTCACTTCTCCACATTTCAACGACTTTGCAAATTCTTTTTTCTTTTAAGTCCTCGTGAAAATTTATCAGCATTTTAGTGCAAATTTCTTCTAATGTACATGCTTGAATGCTGTTCTGCAACTTCAGTAATAAAGTGAACAGTGGTGTTCTGCCTATTATTTATATATTTGCAAAGCAATTTTACCTAATATCCCTATTTTTCCACAGCGGTTTTCACTAGTGTATTTTTGTATGTCACTAACATTTGCATTTTAATGCACACTTTACCCAGGCAACGTGCATTTTTGTATATATTGAATGGCTGGAGAACTGCATTCCAAAATTCAAAAATGTATGAATTTCAAGGGATGCTTGTATTTTGGTTTGGACTTTGTATTGGAAAGTGTGAATTATGTAGATTTGCCTTTAGACTGAACTGAATCTAATCCCCACCCCTACATAGTGGGATGTGGCATTTCTTCCACCTAATACTCTCCCTTCATTAGTGGCACACCTTGGTAATATGGCGCCCTGCAAGAGGCCAAAATATGACGGCCCCTGCCTGCTAGCCCATGTGGCACCTTCCCAAAGCTGGGTAAGGAAGACACCAGGCTTTGGGAAGCAGGCACCAGGTTCTGGCATAGTCCTAAAGCCCCTTTTCTCCTTCCCAAAACTAGGCAAGTACTAACTAGGTTTTGGGAAGAAGGCTGGAGGACTCTGTCAGAGCCCTCACTAGGCTTTGGGAAGGAGGCAGAAAGGAATCCCCTTGGCCTCTGCACCCTGTGTTGGGGAACCACTTGTGTTGCCCTAAATCTGTCTCTGTCTCGGAGGGCATTCTGTCCAGAGTTCCATTCCGATGTTTGCAGTACAGATAAAGCCTTTAGAAACAAGCTTGCCATTTTTGCATTACACTGAATTAGCCTCGAGAATACAAATGATCTGAAATGTTTAAGAGGGATCAACTTAGAGACTTTCATTTTGGGAAGCATGAAAAGCCATCCATTTCAACACCATTGGTGTTGCAACTTCAGTAATAGCTTTCCCTTGGACAAGCATCAATTTGCAGATATTTATTATAACTGAACTCTTAATTACTTGAGGGGCAGAAAGGCGCAAGATGCTCATATTAGGAAGGATTCTGCTATAAATAGCCAGAGACTCAGACAGAGAGAATTTGCTAGAATGAAAAGGAGAGAGCCGAGCCATGTTGGAGGATTTATCTGTATGTTTGTTTCAATTATTTCCCTGTATATCTTCTTGTTTAGAAAGGTCTGCAAATGTGGCTGCATGGGGCCTCCCACTAGGATGGATGAGAAAATAGAAATGTTTACATTTAAAGGCGAACTTACCTAATTCACACATTACAAAACAATATGTGGACTGAAACACAGCCGTCTCTGAATCTTGTAGTGTAGATCTCCAGCCAACAAGTATACCGAAAAGCATGCATATATTAGGGAAGATTGCTTTGCAAAAATGTGTTCATTGGGGGAAATGCATACAAATATGTGCTTATTAGGAAAAATGGACACTAATATGCTGAAGAAAAATATGAACTAATCTGGAAATGTGGCGAACTGAATTTAAGAATGGAAAAACACAAAACTGAAGGAAACCAAAATTGTCAGAATTGCCTTTCCCTGTCTCCAATTCAGGTTTACCTGGTCAAATCTGCTTAGGTTCACAGTAGAACTGTGTTGGGATGCTTGCAAAATTCTGCACATCCAAAACTCCCTGTGGATTTTGGAGTTCCAAACTGACTAGTCTCCTTTCCAAAATAGAACCAATGCTTTAGGAATCCTCCAGTAATCTGGCTTGTTTTTGTTTTTAATTTCTGGCTCTTATATAGAACAATTTCCCACTCTATGTGTTCCTCATGTGTGCATCACGGTAAAACCCTGCAAAAGGGCAATCTGTGCCATCATATATATGTATAGTTCTGTAAAAATTAGTTTGGTAGGAGTACATACTGCACATGAAGTAAAACACCACACCAAAAAGAATTGTGAAGCAATTATATATAGGATTGCATTAGGATTGCTTTCTTGTAGGGTTTTACTAACATATACATGCAAAAGAACTGAAAGCCACAACAAACTGACCACACTCTGATTGTGGAATTAACTTCAGGAATACTACTGAAACTGGAATTCAGGAGTGGGACAGAGGCTTAAGAGGAAGCAAACTCATGGTGCAATACAAGAGGGAGTTGAAGAAATTTACTCAATGGAAAGCTGCCTTATGCTGAGTCAGACCTTTGGTTCATCTAGCTCTGTATTGACCATGACAAGTATGGGAAACCTTTGGCTCTCCAGATGTTACTGAACTGCAATTCTCATCAACCCTGGCAATTGGCTGTGCTTGATGGGACTGATGAGAGTTGTAGTTCAGCAACATCAAGAGGGCCAAAGGTTCCCCACACCTGATCTGTGGTGGCTTGCAGAGGTCATCCAAGGTTTCAGGTGGAGGACATTACTATCCCTCTGTGAAAATGCCAGGGTCTGAAACTTTGCATAAAGGCCGATGCTGTATCACTGAACTATGACACTTCTAATTCCTACAGAAGAGCCATAGTTCATTGGTAGAGCATATTATTTACACCTAGAGGTTCCAAGGTTCAAACTGTAGCATCTCCAGGCAGGACTTGGAAACTTGTCAGAGTAGAGAGTGCTGAGTTAGATAGACCAGTGGGTCTTGATTCAGTACCAATGCAGCTTTCCATGTTCCTAACTATGTCAGATTGGCTTCAATTCTTTCTGGAGACACTTGTTTTCCACCTTCTCATTCCCAACCCCCAGCCCCTAATGCTAGCATTAATAGAGATCAGCTAATCAGCTTTGAGGATTGCTAAAGCAGATGCTTTCCCATGAACCAGTTACATTTTCTTAGGCTGATCTCCCTCTCCGCCAAGCTTTTCTTAAAGCTAGCATTTTGAGCAGACTTTTCCCTGATTTTGCAATCTTCTTTACAGACCAAATCAACGCACGTTGTATTAAATAGCTCAGAAGACTTTGAATGACCCTGTTCTTCTTTGATTTGGGGGAGCCGTTGTTTGTGTGGCTCTTACTGAGCAGGTCTAAGAACTACCTACTTATTCATTGATCCGTCTTCGGATCAACGTCTGTGTGTAAGAGAGACGTGCTAGGTGAATAAGCCCCATGCTCAGGCAGGCAAGTAAATCAGGCAGTCACTGAGCAAATAAACCATATTTATTATTCATTCAGATTGTATTTGTCTGAAGTTATAGACTCTTCCTTTCCCCTCAATCTCTCTGCAGGTATGTGAGTTCTGCCACTGAGCGACAAGGAGGCACATCCATGAGGAAGGTAATTCCTTGCTAAATGACTGTCCTATCCTAAGAGAAATCATTCATTGCTATGTGTTGATAATATAGAGTTGTCTCTAAATTTGTGTCTATGCTGGTGGGCACATCTGACAATCCAGTGTTATGTGTGTTGTTTTTCAAGTAAAGGCTAATGTAGATTTTTTTCCCCCAGCTTATCACCCTGCAATGTACTTCTGAAATGATGGATTTGTAAGCCATGCCATTCCTTGAGTATATAAGAAATGCTTAGCTGGATTACTTGCACCAGAGAGCAATCAAGCGAAGCTTTTTGTTCCCAACAGCGAAAACTTTTGAAGAATGGGCAGAATGGGCAGTATCCAATGCACTTGTTCCATTAGCATGATAATTTGCCCTTGTACAATTCAATTTTCCCCCTTCTTCTCCACCCACACCCTGCACCCTCCTCCAGGAGGCTTGGGGGAAACCCAGAGCAGATTTAGGTGGCATGCTGCAGTGTGGAGAGGGGCAAAAGTCTGGTTGTGCAGGCATAAATCATTTTGTAATTGAACAAGTTACTTAGTGATGCATTGGATACAAGCCCATGGGTATAGCAGCTCCCTTTTTGTTTGTCCCCATTATCTGTTAATCAGAGATATTCTGCTTCTGAATACTGCTTCTGAGGGGTGTGTGGGGAATTACGGGTGGTACCTCTGGTGGGGGACACGTGTTCCTTCTGAGGTAGTTGGTCCACCTTTGGTCCCCAGTGTGCACTCAGCTCTCAGCTGTGGCTCCTGGATGTTGTCAGTGTGCCACAGCAGCCACACCCCAGGAAACTGCTTCAATAGGCTGTCTAAACCAGGTAAGGGTAGCAGCTGGGTCTCAAACTCTCGGTGATTTTGGGAATTTCCCTGCACGTGAAGACAGGCTCTGGCAGATTGAGCGGACAAGACCGATAGTGGGTTCAACGGTCACGAAGGCACATGCCATAGAGAGAAGTGAGGGGCAGATGTGGATCATCAGCCTGGGAAGGTAACCTTTCTAGGAGCAGGTAAACTCTGATCTTAAACCTCTGCTGCCTTATAGGACATCTCCGGGAGAAGAAGAGGTTATGGAGTAAACCCTAAGCAAATATAGAGTGGAGTCCCTAAGACAGTTGGATGGCACCTTGTATGCCTCCTTTGGGCAACTCCTGCAGCCAAACTGGTGCCAGATGTATTGGTTTCCTTTCCTTTGGACCACATCAGTGAGGCCGAGGGGAGGGGTCTTGTTATCTGGGCAGGCTAGGACCTTCATACACACTGTCCAGGCTTGCGCCCAAGGAGGTCACTTCAGTGCTGTTAGTGCAGTGGTTTGACTTCACCCCCAGAGGTGCATTGTCTATTGAGATAGATGGATGCTAACTGCTTCTGAACATGGAAGCTCCATTCTGCTGGCACACCTTAATAGATGTGGCATGCATCAGAATGGGTGCAGTGTGTCCTCCCTCCTAAAATAAAAGCTGCTGTTCAGAGATCTGGCCACCCATTCCCTCTGAGCTGCACATTCCACACTCTGCCCAATTCTGTGTTTTCCCCCCTGTTTTTTTCTTTTCTTTTCCAACTGTCATTCTACATTCTAAAGCCACCAATATGGCTGTGCACTGGATTCACTCCCAATCCCAAACTGAATCAGGCCAATTTGAGAGGGTCCAGGCTTGGCAGAAGCCAAGTGGAGCAGCCCTGGGTTGCTCTGGGTTGGGTTAGGCTTCCCAGAGCAATCTGGAGCAGGCAGCAGGTGGGATGGAGAAGCAAGCAGTTACAGCATGTTCCACCACAGGGAGTGCAAAGGGAAGGAGAACCCTTCACTCATCAGCTGTTGAGCAGAAGATTCAATCCTGTGGAGTGCCTTGCTTCACAAGTAGCCCTAGGTACCGAGAACATTTAGTCCACACCAGCATGGGTATATGTTTGGGGGGGGGGTTTCTTCCAAATATTTTTTGAACTTCTACAAACCTCAGAGTTCATTCAACTATATAGTGGTACATCTGGATACGAACAGGATCCGTACCGGAGCCCCATTCGCATCCTGAAGTAAACGTAAGACGCGTTTGCGCATGTGCGGGTCGCGTTTTGCCGCTTCCGTGCATGCGCGTGAGGTCATTTTGAGCACATGCACGAGCGGCGAAACCCGGAAGTAACGTGCTCCATTACTTCTGGGTCGCCACGGAGCGCAACCCGAAAATATTCATCCCGAAGCTACTGCAACCCAAGGTATGAACTGTACTAGTATTCCCCACCACCACTTGTTTCTCAATGGCCCCATGTTGGTTAAAATCCTGATGACACCTACAACCTGAGTTTGCTGTAAGAAGGAATGTGTTTCTTTTTCTGGTTAATTGTGAGCTGCATGCTCCCTCTTGCTCCCCGTCTCCCCCAATCTACTGCCAACAGTAGGTTAGTCTGAGTTCGAGCATCAGGAATCAGAAAAAAATATATTTCTGCCTGTTCCTATCTTTGCTCCATTCACGATTCTTCAAATTTCTGTTTCTTCCTAGTAATCCATGTTTCCCACCCACCCCCATACAAAGTTCCCTAACCCAAACTTCCCAAACTTGGGTCTCTAGCTGTTGTTGGACTACAAATCCCACCATCCCTAGATAGCAGGACCAGTAGTTGGGGATGATGGGGGTTGTAGTCCAACAACAGCTGGCAACCCAAGTTTGGGAAACCCTACCCTAACCTAAGATTTATTTGCATGGGTGCTCCACCCCCATCTCCTGATTGTCCTGGTCTCCCTTTTCCATATCCTCTCCAGATCTGCACAATCCCTTTTGAGAGGAAATGCCCCAAGCTGTATCTAGTAGATGTACCTAATGGGAATTGTATTCATTGTGGAGGGGAAAGGTTTGCTAGGTAGAAGGGAAGCAGTGCTGTAGCCAAGTCTGGGCAGCATCTTGTGGTATGGCTCCAGTTTCTCCACCTCATCTCTCCTATACCATATACTCGGAGGCTCACATATCCTCGACTGCATTCAGTTCTTCCCTCAAATCACAGGGTGAGGTCCAATGCAGGGGGAGCAGACACCTGTTCATGTGGCAGAGTTCCAGACCTGCACCCCACATGCCACTAAAATCTTTCCTGGAGAGTAGGGAGACTCTTTTTTGCTGTGACTAGGGACATAACCAGGGACCAGGAGTCCCCTTCATCAGGTGATGGAAGCAAGGACTCCAAACCTGAAAGGGAAAGGCACTGCAGGGGCAGTCAACAAGAAACTGCTCCCCAATGACCCTGTGGGACCGGTGACCCCCCAACCTGAGGATGTTGCACTGATTCCACAGTCCCTGGAAGACCTGTCCCTTCCCCACCCTGTTACAGTAGGAGACTACTAGGGAAGGCTGGGCCCCTTTAAGTAGAGCAGCCTCTTGCAGCACAGGTGTTCGCAGTGATTAGGCTGCTGCTGATCCTTCTGCTGCAAAAGGGCACTAATTCAGCTTGTTTCTTTCCGGGGTAACTTCAGTTTGCTGCATTCCCTAGCTTGCCAGGCCACAGAGCAGGTCAAGAGGATGAGTAGAGCAAATGTAAGTCCTACTTGTGCAATCAAATTTCCATTGTTCAAGCGGATGCCACCCATGGGATCCATCTCCAGTGCAGCATGGCCAGCACCAAGGGGTGGCCAAGGCATAGTTCTGCAGTTAGGACCACTTGGCATGGAAGGAGAGAGGAGCACTTAACTTCCAATGTCTCCTCTCTCCTGTTCCTGGCTGAGGAACTTCTCACTTACTATGCAATATTGCCTGGATAAAAATAGAGGGGGAAATTGTATATCTGCAGTCCTATGTATGCATGTGGTAGCAAATTCCATAGTTTAACAATGACTGTGTGGTAGCCTGCTTCTTTTTGTCTCTGCAGAACCTCCTGCCATTCTACTTTGTTGAATGGCTCTGGGTCCTGGTTTTATGAGAGAGGAGAATATTCTCTCTCTCTCTCTCTCTCTCTCTCTCTCTCTCTCTCTCTCTCCATTTTCCCTCACAGTAGATTTAGCTGGTTGTACTTCTAATATAAGAGCTGCAATTCAAACCCACATTCAGCCACATTTTACTCTCTGGCGAGGCGGCAAAGGAGTTTGAAGGGAAAGGGTGCTGCCATTTTGTGTCCACATATATGCTTTTGCCTGGAGATGGTGCACTTGAGCTATGGGAGATATTCTCCCCTTGCTCCTCAAGTTTAAGTTCTAGAGATCTGGACAAGGGATCTGGAACTGAAAGGAACTCCACTGTGTGTGTTTGTGCACTAGTGGGATGTTTTAAAAGCATCAGCGGTGCCTCTTTATGCAGCAAAATAGAGTTTGTGTTTTACCAAGGACAGAAACCCCGAAGTAGGGCTTGCCTCGGTTGAGTGTCAGGAAGAATGAGGCACCCTCCAGCACCCTCATTCCATTACTGCAAGGATTTATGATAGTGCAACATAACCTTTCCCCCCCTTCTCCGTCCCATATGCAACCTGCACCCTCCACAAATCTGCTGCAGAGCGTGGGGGGCGGGACCCTCAGAACAAATGGAGGGGGCTGTAAAAGGAGGAGAGGGGAGGAGTTTCATTGTGTAAAGGTTAATTGTTGCGTTAAGAGAGCAAGAGATTTAGCACTGCTTTGGATACAAGCCCCAAAGCCGACAAAAAGCTGGATCCATCAGTTTAAAACAGTGCAGCTGTTTAAGATGACCATTCTGCCAGATCTCTCCCCCTTGCTTTTTGGATTGGCTTTGCTGAGGCATTTCCCTGTGGTTACCCTGGGTATCTAATCCAGCCCCTTGAATATGCACGTCCAGATGCTGTTGGGAAGAGTCAGAGCAAGGGGGGGGGAGTGTTCATGAGATGTTATTGCTGCTTGCCAGGAGGCTGCTAAGAGTTTTATGGGGTCCCCCCCCCCTTCCTCTGGGCTATTCTTCATGGAGTGAACGTGGGGTAATTAGCTGAACCGCCAAATACTCTGAACAGAAGGCCTGGCAGTTCCATTGGCTTTGCAGTGCACGTCTTGCATTTTAAACTCCATTCTAAGTAATCGAGAGCAACATTGTGTAGCAAAGTGCGCAATTAGGTAGGCATTCAGGATTTCAAACAAGGCACAAACTTTGAGCGCAGCTGCTGATAGCATTCATTTTCTTCAGACTTGATTTGTGTGGCTTTTGACAGGGGATGAGTAATCTCTTGCATCCGAGAGTAAATTTTGTCATTTATAGATGCAGATTCAGCTTCCAGACAGATAATAGGTTGTGCTACTGCTTGTTTTTTTTAAGTTACAGCTTAGGAAGTGATCCCTTAAGATTCCGTAAATATTGCCTGTAGGTCTAAACTACTTGGGAAACTTATTGGAGTCAGTGGAGGGTTTTATGAAGGAATCAAACTATTGGTTAAGAAGATTTTAAAGACTGTAACAAATGAACTGTTTTCATTAGGTCAGCAAGTGCTTGATAGATTTAAGCCAAATTTTGAATTGAGCAAGAAATAGAAAGCTCTTAATTTCAGCCAGTCACTCTCTTCTGGGGGAGATGAGGTAAGCAAAGATCTCTTTAACCCCCTTTATTCCAGGACTAATGGGACACTGGTGGTGCTGTGGGTTAAACCACAGAGCCTTGGACTTGCCAATCAGAAGGTCGGCGGTTTGAATCCCTGCAATGGGGTGAGCTCCCGTTGCTCGGTCCCTGCTCCTGCCAACCTAGCAGTTCGAAAGCACGTCAAAGTACAAGTAGATAAATAGGTACTGCTCCGGTGGGAAGGTAAACGGCATTTCCATGCGCTGCTCTGGTTTGCCAGAAGTGGCTTAGTCATGCTGGCCACATGACCCGGAAGCTGTACCCCGGCTCCCTCGGCTAATAAACTGAGATGAGCACCGCAACCCCAGAGTTGGTCAGGACTGGACCTAATGGTCAGGGGTCCCTTTACCTTTACCTTTACTCCTGTAATGGGAAGCAGCTGGTTCTTCACCTGAAGTTGCAGGGAAGGGGCTTATAGAGCAAAACTGCAAGTTACATTGAAATCCAATATTATAAGTCCCTATTTAAAAACAGAGAGAGCAAGAAAATGCAACTGCAGATAGGGATGAACAAATCAGTCAGTTTTGATTGCTTGCCATTTCTCATTTTTTCCAATCTTTAGTATAGTTTTCCACATTTCTACAGCAGTTTGCAAAGCCTTTTTTTTTAATTCCCCATGAAAAGTAATCGGCGGATTTCTCCGAATATACACATTTGTATTCAGTTTCCCCCTAATACACACATTTTTTGCAAAGTAATGTCCCTAACAAGGTGTATTTTTAAATAGTATCTGCATTTTTATACACACTTCACCTAAATACATGCATCTTTGTGGGTATTACTTGGCTGGTGAACTGCACTGCAAAAGTTTGAGAAGCACAAATTTAAAAGGATGGCTAAGTTTCTAATCACATGTTGTTTAGAATAGTGTGAATTATGTAGATTTGCCTTTAAGTGCGAAATGAATCAAATCTTCCCCATCCTTAGCTGCAGGAGGGAGATGCAACTTTGCTTATAGCAGCAAGGTATGGATGTTTCTACACCATGAGAGGCAGTGAGCAGCATTGCCCGGACAGGCGGAGTCCCCAGATCCCGAGCGGGCCCCCCCTCCCGTCATGTGGAATAACGACTCAAGACAATGTGCTATGGGATTAAATTGGCCACAACTTTATTAAATTTCAAATGTGGGTAGACCTTGGCTCAGGCATTGGGCGTTCTCCCTCCCCGGTCCCCAGCCGGGGACCTAGGGAGCATCAGGGTTATCCAGTGTTTGTGTGGGGGATGGGCCGGCTCTGGAGAACATATGTTCAAGCAGAGATAGCCGCCCCCGTTACGCCGCCACCGCAGGGGAGAGCAATGACAACCTTTTGGCGTACGGTCAAAGCCTCCCTTCAGAAACCCCTTTAACGGGGAACCCTGGTATTGCTGCTGCAAAGAGGAAGATGGACAAAAGGATTCTGCCCAAGGCCTGATACCGCCAAAGTTGTGACATTTTGCTACAGGAAAGGCGAAACCTGCCTATGCAGGGAAATTCCTTTCCAGCCCTTTGACAGCGACCTTAACGTAGCAGAGCCCGCATACCTGTGAAGAAAAGTTAACCTGCAAAATAAGGCATTAACTAAGGGTGGGTAGGGTGGGAGAAGCTCTGGAGCCAAGTGAGGATTCCCAGATAAGATCCTCCCTCTATTGTGTGGGCAGGTAATCCCTCCCCTACCTGGCCTGATCTCCTTGGCAACGCTTCCCCCAGGTGGGATTGGACAACTGACAGGGGTAGGCGGAGACCTCCAGGTATCCCACCTGAGGGAAGGCAAAGCCAAGCCTATGCTGTTGGAGCCGCTCCAGATCCAGGGGCTGCGCGCATCCACGCAAAGGTCACCCCCCCCCCCCGTTTTATGCGGGGAGCAGTCATTGTGGAAATGTTTTAGTGTAGAAACAGCACAGGAAAGGGCTCAAACACAGTGCAGACATTAATTCATTCCCTTGCCCTGTGCCTAGATTTAACAATGAAAGGTGGGGAATGCTAAGCACATCTATGTCCTTGAGTGGCTTACTCCAGAACAGTCCAAGCTCAGCTCATTGATATCTGTAGAACTTCAATGAATGGTTTTCAGAATTGCACGAAGAACGTATCAGAATAATAATAAAAAAGCTTTGCCATTCTTGCTGTGCATACTGAGTTATGATTATGCGATTTGATAGAGGCACTGTAGGAAATTGTAAAGCCTGTGGATAAGAGATTGACAAATAATGTTTATTTATTTATTTTCTTTCCTCTTAGCCCCTTGTGAATTACTATCTTCCTTAGCTGCCTCAGCCAAACATTGCGAGACATTAAAAATCATCACTTATCTGATCATAAGGGAAGATTGTGTGTCACGTTCATTGGCTTTCTCTGTGCTTGTTTTGCATTTGGGACTTCTGTGCATCACTTTCAGCTGCATCTAATTTTTTCGCAAAGCAATTACTAGCAGGTGTGAGGGCAGCATTTTCCTTAGGATGGCAGTGTGTCTGGAAATGGGGAATAACCCTTTGTACTACTCCCCACTGCGGTCCTGATGAAAACCATGCAGCTTGCGTGTGACTGCTGCTAAATGACACCCACACCATACATTGAAAGTACCATGATGCAACTTCAGTAGTCATGTCTTCCCCCAAGGAACTCTGGGGACTGGCATGTGCTAGGGGTACTGTGAGTTGTTAGGAGACCTCTATTCCTCTCACAGAACTGCAATTCCAAGAGCTCTCTGGGAAGAGGAATTGACTGATAAACCATTCTGGCAATCTGGTGCCTTCCAGATGTTTTGGACTATAACTCACACCATTCTCAGTCTTGTGTTCAGCACATTTCTATACCAGCTTGCCTTTAAAAAGGTCCTCATGAAAATTAGTTAGGATTTTACTATTCATTTATTCTAATATACACATTTTTGCAAGCAATATTCCCTAAAATTTTTGAATGTTATTTTCACTAATGTGTGTATTGCCCAGTTTCCCCTAATATTTGCTCAAAAACTTTCAGGTTTTTGAAATATGGCAACCCTACCATTGCCTGCTGGCCAACACACAGTCTCTCACCCCTCAAAGAATAGGGGCCACCACCTCCTTGCTGAGATAGTCTAGCACAGTGTTTCCCAACCACTGTTCCGCGGCACACTAAAGTGCCGCGAGATGTTGCCTGGTGTGCCGCGAGATGTTGCCTGGAGGGAGGCGGGCGAGTCAAGCGGCGAGAGGCGGGGCGGCGACGACGAGGAGAGGCCGCCCAGCGCGGGGCTCTCGCCGTCTGCCTGCCTGGCTGCCTGCGAGCTCGGCGGGCAGCGCCTCCGTCCGCAGCGCCCGCCTCGCGGCTCTCATTCCCTGCCCCTGCCAAAGCTCACCCAGCCAAGCCGCGCTCTCCTTCCTGCCTCGCTTTGCTGCCTCCTCCCCCCCCCACCCCCAAAGCTTGGAGGTTCCCCGGCAAGGGGGAGGGGAAAAAATTGAAACTTACACTTTCGTGCGCCCCTCCCGGCGTGACGCTGCACGCTGACGTCACGGGGCTGTAATGGTGGTGTGCCTCGAGATTTTTTTCATCGAACAAATGTGCCTTTGCCCAAAAAAGGTTGGGAAACACTGGTCTAGCATCTTCTGTTGATGGTTCCCAGAACGGGTCTTTCTAGTTAGATTTGAGTGGCCATGGTGAGTGTGAAAGGAGCACGGTAGAGAAAATGCTCCTTGAAATATTGGGGACCCAGGTTGGCCATGACAGGGATGGCTAAGCTGCAGCCTTCCAGATGTTGCTGACATACAACTCCAGTCAACTCTGACCATTGGCTGTCCTGGCTGGGACTGATGGGAGTTGTAGCTCAGCAACCTAAGCTGCCCTTGATTTAGGATTTTAAAGCTGACAAGAAAAATAGTCTGGCAGCCATGAAGATGTCTCAAAAGATGGCTCATTACAGCTTAGACCCATCAGTAATCAAATACACATTTTCTGTTGAGCAATGCAAGAGAAAAGTTGTAAAGCAAGCATTTGAGGTGCAAAATGGGTGTTCCGTCACTTTGGGAAATTCCAGCTAAATGTCATAACAGCAACATGTCCCCTCTATGACTGGCCCATACCCAGTAGAGTACTTAGCATACTTATTTTTCCAGCCCTAGTCCATTTACGTAGTTCTCTATGTGGGAGAGGGGAGAGGAGTAAATGATGCCAGTGGAACTAAACCGTGTGTGAACCAAAACCACACACTCAACATCCTGCATTGTAGGCACTGATAACGTACTACTTGCTGTGGTTTAGAAGGAGCCATAAAGTATCTCGCATTCAGATACACACCCCTTCCTGTTTTCTAGAGCAGTTTGAAACCGTGAGTTCTTTTATGCCAGTATGAAGCTAGATTATACTGAATTCAGACCATTGGCCCATCTAGTTCATTACAATTGTTGCAAGTTATTTTCCCTAACATAATGGATTTATGTATGTTACTTTCACTAACATATATCCTTTCCCCTAATAAATGCACTTTTATGCATATTGATTGGTTGGAAAACTGCATTGCCAAATTCAGAGAAGTGTGGATTTTGAAGGACAGCTGAGTTTTAGTTTGCACATTGGTTCAGTATTGTGAATTAGGTAGCTTCTCATTAAAGTGCAAACGAAACTGAATGTCTCTTCCACACCTACTGACAGTTAGCAACTCTCCGAGGTGTGGTCTTTCAGTGTTCTGCTATTTGAGCTCCAGTAGCTGGAGGTGCAAGAAATGGGACCACGTATGTCCAAGGCATATGCCCTTCCCTTGCATTATGACCATCATGCTGTACTGTACAGTGGTTGCTTTTTAAAATAATTTCCCATGCATTTTCCTAACTCACAGCTCAATGAACTTGCTTAGACTCCTCTATCATCCCCAGAAAGTCCTCCTTAATTATGTTCCCTTGAACAATATAATTCAGTGTGCAGGAAGGAAAACAAGAAGAATGAGGCTGATTGACTCCTATTTTTAGACATACTAATCCCTTCTGCTTTCTCTGATCTCTTTTGCTGGCCTGTTCACCATCATCTTCAGAGTCTTTTACAACAAACCAGAGAGGGGTGTGCCTTTGTTCCTTTGAATAGAAATCCTTCAATTGGTTCCAATAGAGCTTATTTTTTCTTGGGTACAAATCTTTTACACCACAAGGAAACCATCTCACAGATGTTCCAAATGTTGCATTTACTTTGGATAATTCCACTTTCAAGTGTTCTTACTTGCCAAAGTTGGAAAGGGAGCTGTGTTGGGCTGTACCATGAAATCCCTTTGAACTGGTCTTTTCCATGAATGTATTGTGAACCGCCAACTTGTATAAGTTGCACAGATCTGCAGTTAACCAAAAAGGCAGATAGAATTTGGAGCAGGCTCTCATCCCCCAGATGTCACATAGAAGGATGTGCATTTTCAAAGTACACTCAAAAGTGGTGTACATGATTTTATGATCACGGTTATTCTGTGATAGGTTAGTCTAAGAGAGAGAGACTGGCCCAGAATGACCTAGTGATTTGAATCCTAGTTTCCTGTGTCTTAGTGCAATGCTCTAGCCACTACACCACACTAGTTGATCTGAAACTGTCTCATACTGAGTCAGGCCACTGGGCCATCTTAATCTCAAGGTTGTGTTTGAGCCCCATGTTGGGCAAAAGATTCCTGCATTGAAAGGGGTTGGGATAGATGACCCTCATGATCCCTTCCAACTCTACAATTCTATGACTCTGTGATCTGGCAGCAGCATTCCAGAGTCCCGGGCAGAGGAGGTCTTTCCCGATCCTTCTGAGTTCATTTAACTAGAAATGCTGGACAGGGCTTCAGGTAACTGCATACAATTTCTACCCTGGACCCTTCCTTTCCAACGCCATATAAAACTTATGTTATTTAAAAGCATTTATGAACCACCCACCCACCACTGGCACATTGGAAGCTTGCCCAGAAAGGCATAAACACAAAAAAGGCTCCCCACTCCTTTCATAGTAACTGCTTTCTTCAAAATCCTCTGAGGCTAAGGTGGTCACCTGAGTGATGTGCTTCCTGAGCCATTTCCATAACACACGGCGGTTCAGTGACTCAGGCGTGACAGTCATGCTACGCTCATGTTTCTGAGGTTGTTCAGTCATATCCCACCATTGCTGTTACTCAAGCAGGGGTCGGGAGAGCAGGAGGCTATAGCTGAGCAATTTTTAGGGAAGGATCCTAAAAGGTTTACACGCAAACAGCCTGTTCTTGCATTGATTCTGATGGCCAGTTGGTACTAATACAGTACATCATTAAAACATTTGGCCAGGCTTTCCGTGACCTGAAGGAGCATCTCCACCCCCATTGTTCAGCCCGGACACTGAGATCCAGCGCCAAGGGCCTTCTGGCAGTTCCCTCATTGCGAGAAGTGAGGTTACAGGGAAACAGACAGAGGGCCTTCTCGGTAGTGGCGCCCACCCTGTGGAACGCCCTCCCTTCAGATGTGAAGGAAATAAGCAGCTATCTTCTCTTTAAAAGACATCTGAAGGCAGCCCTGTTTAGGGAAGTTTTTAATATTTAATGCTGTATTGTTTTTAACACTTGATTGGAAGCCGCCCAGAGTGGCTGGGGAAACTCAGCCAGATGGGCTGGGTATAAATAAATAAATTATTATTATTATTATTATTATTATTATTATTATTATTATTATTATTATTAGATCAGACCCTATTTTATGTTAGACCCCTGAATTCCTGATCACACACACACACACACACACACACACATATACACACACACACACACACACACACACACACACACACACACTGCTGTTTATTGGTTTTAGGTTGTTGTATTTTGTTTTAATGTACACCACTTTTGGGTGCAGCCAAAAGTGTGCAGAGCAACAAATATAAATTTGCAGGCTAGTGTCTGCCCGTATTCATCGCTCCCTTCTTCCATCCAGACAAGAATATATTAACAGAATTGAAGGGGATGTTCCTGCCAGGCCTAAGCACTCAGGGGTTCAACAGGGCCAGTGGGGGGGGGTGAGGATTGGGCCAAATTAGGAGACTTGGAGGACACCATTTGGCCCATGACCCTGAGATTCCCCACCCGTGTCCTATAAGCAGAGCACTTATGTGCTCCAGCCATCAGTCTGAGGCTAATAGTGCCATCTTGTTGAGTTTCATCTTCCATGGAACTCAAGTTAGTTCAGTAGCTCTGATAGATATGTACAGAGTTTGCACGGCTGAGCTGCCTCCCTTCCTGCATTTTTATCTTAAATTTCAGGCTAGATGATCAGGGAAGAATTTTCTGACAAAAAAGAAGACAGAATAGTATGCGGGTGCAGCGATCTCTGCTGGCTTTCTACGTGGTTATTTGTGCCAGAGGAATGCCATAAAACATCTTCTCTAACAGAAGAACAAAAAGAAAATTCTCCAAAACCCACGACTGGGCAGGGCCCCTATTAAGGGCCAACCAGAATGTCACAGAATCGTTCAGATTCCCCAGGTGTCCTCATCAGGCAAGACATTACATAAATCAAGGGGGGGGGTGAGGAAGAATCTTACTAGGACGCAGGAGACCAGGGTTCAAATCCCCACTTGGCCATGAAGCTCACTGGGTGAACTTGAGCCGGTCATCATCTCTCAGCCTAACCTACCTCTCAGGGTTGTTGTGGGGATAAGAGGAGGGGGAATAGAACCATGTGTGCACCTTGAGCTCCTTGGAGGGGGGGGGAGTGATATATAAATGCAATACATGAATGTGTACATAAATTTGTTTTTACAATATCTTGCCTGTCAAAGACTTCTGGAAAATTTGAATCTTAAGTTTGTTTTATTTGGGAACAACACGTTTAATGTTCTCACCTAGAACATAACAGAAGAACGTACTGGATTAGGCCAAAGGCTCATCTAGTCCACCAACCTGTGCCTATGGGAAGCACTTGTGGTTATCCCAACTGGTATTCAAAGACACCCTGTCTCTGACAGTGGGCGTAGAACACAGCCATTGTGGCAAGTAGCCTTGTCCGACATGAATTTGTCTAATCCCATTTAAAGCCATCCAAGTTGGCCCTTACTTCCATTAAAGCAACACATAGCAGTCCCTGGGTCATTATCTGAGGCTAGATTTTTATTTTTTATTTTGCGATTCTTTCTTTGTGGAAAGAATCTGGACCCAGAGTCCACCAAAAGCAACCAAGTAATAGCCAAGATGGGAGAACCGATTCCTAAGGGGGATGGCCATTGCTCGCCATTAAAGAGAGCTCTCAAAATAGGTAATAAGGGTAGGGATGGGGGGGCGCAAATCTGATTCACTTCACATCTAAATGTGAACCTGCATAATTAACACTGTCCAATACAATATTAGAATCAAAACAACAGGTCTTTGGGGTCTTGGACAAAAGTTTTCTTTCCATTTCTTGCTTCCTGATCACTTTCTAACTGGATTACTCAATGCATTCAGAGCTGATGCTCTACCACTGAATTATGACCATTTTTCATAGCAGCAATGGAAGAGGGTTGGTTGTGTTGGTGCCCCTCTTGTGGGCTTCCCAAAGGCATCTGTGGGGAGTTGGGTGCTGGACTGGATGGGCCTTCAATCTAACCCAGCAGGGCTCTTCCTGTGTCGGTTCTGCAGGCACTGTGCACATTTTCCTGTGTGTGTGTGTGTGTGTGTGTGTGTGTGTGTGTGGCTTGTGGCTCTGCAATCTGAAAAATGAGTTAATTCATGAGCTCTTGATAAGGTTGGATGTGATTGTCTACGTCCTCCTGCTGTCTGATTTTGATTTATTCAAAATAATTCCTGCTCATGGAAATTTACTGCATTGTGTAGGGTGCACTCAAACAGATTGCAGGGCGGTCGCTGCTGCTTATTGATTCTGCTGCAATGTGGAAGCTTCCACTGGGGGGGGAAATGAAATCAGCTTTCTTCTAGCCCTTTGCGGTTGCAAACTTCACTTTGAAACTAGAAAAGCAGGTAGAAAACATGAGTTGGTTTAAAATTGACGAAGGCACACATTGCACAGGACATAATGAAAAACGGCATGTAGCCGGGCCGATCCACTCATCCATGGTGCCCTGTTGAAAGTCACAGGCAAAGGCCTTGAAAAACCAGTGCATGCTTGCTGCCTCCCCAAGGCCTCCTCATACATAGATTTATTGAAGATTATTAAGACACGTGTGGAAATATTACTCACATTCCAATAGGCTGTTCTATGGCTCTGAATGAAGATGGTTAGAAGCTTTTTATGAAGTTCTCTGTGGAGTTCTGAAAGGACGAAATGAGTTCGCTCTCATGCATAGATTTATTGAAGATTATTAAGACACGTGTAGAAATATTACTCACATTCCAATAGGCTGTTCTGTGGCTCTGAATGAAGGTGGTTAGAAGCTTTTTATGAAGTTCTCTGTGGAGTTCTGTAAGGACGAAGTGAGTTCGCCCTTCTTCTTGGGTTTGCCGTGACTAGACTGCCACTAGATTACAAAGGAGGAAGAGGAGGTATTGTCCTGCTCTCTGGCAGAGCCAGCAGAAAGTAGAATATTGCTGTGCCTACATTTCCCAACCTGCCTTGGGGTCTAAAAAGGGGGGAATGCACTACCTTTCCTTAAAGGGGCAGCATTGGTATTCCTTCTACCTAATACTAATACAGTGGTACCTCAGGATGCGAACGGGATCTGTTCCGGAGCCCCGTTCGCATGCAGAAGCAAACCTAACTAGCGACGGCATGTCTGCGCACGCACGCGTCACTTTTTGCCACTTCTGTGCATGCGCGTGACGTCATTTTGAGCGTCTGCGCATGCGCGAGCGACGAAACCCGGAAGTAACACGCTCCGTTACTTCCAGGTTGCCGCGGAGCACAACTCGAACACGTTCAACATGAAGCATATTCAACCCGAGGTATGACTGTACAGTACAGTGGTACCTCGGGTTACAGATGCTTCAGGTTACAGACGCTTCAGGTTATAGACTCCACTAACCCAGAAATAGTACTTCGGGATAAGAACTTTACTTCAGGATGAGAACAGAAATCGTGCTCCGGCGGCGTGGTGGCAGCTGGAGGCCCCTTAGCTAAAGTGGTGCTTCAGGTTAAGAACAGTTTCAGGTTAAGAACGGACCTCCAGAACGAATTAAGTTCTTAACCCGAGGTACCACTGTACATAGATTTGCTATCACTAAATAACTGAACCCTGTGGGGGCAGAACAGCATTTCTTGCCACACAGTTGGCTTCCCACTGGAAACAAGACGTTCTTGTCTCTTTTATCTGTTCATAGACCAGTTTACTATTCAAAGGATCTCATACTGGTTTGCATCCATAATAAGACCATATCGATAAATTAACATAAAAAATACATTAAAAAATTATCTGTATCCTCTGCATACTCAAACAGCACCACCTTCAGGGCTCACTGGGTGGAACCAGTCCTGTCATGGTCTGAATGATTTACTGCGGAATGAAAAGGTACAAATCCCATGTGATTCAAGTTATTCCATCTATTATATATTCACGACTGCAGTTTTAGGGTGCAAATCTAGTACTAGTCTACACATGTAGCAGAATGCGATGATTGGAATCATGAGGTGATAGATTGGGTTGTACCATTTCATCCTACAGGTGTGGATACCAATTTTTAATCCCCCCCCCTTTCAAAAAACTAAATGCTCCAAGACACACCAGGGGAAAATAGGTACTACCCAGTCCATTTGGTGTTTGTGACAGTTTCCAATTGCAGGAGGGCTCCCCACTCCCACTCCCCAAGGGCAATTTGAAAATATAGCCCACCTCCTGTAGTGGTACAGTCCATTTTGCAACCTCAGCATTCTACCACCTCATTCTACTGTGTGCCTGCTGTGTGTGTAGACCAGGCTAAGCATATGCTCTGAAGTGCTCTGGGAGTGGTTTGCAATAGCTCCACTCTGAAAGTTTCTCTTGCATTTTTCTCCTACCTTTCTCCATCAGGTAGCGATAAAAGAAATTGCTTTCAAAAATTATGAAAGGGGACAGGTTTTTTAAAAAAAGAATAATTGAAATTTTCATGGGTGGGGTGCAGAATTTTTGTCATGCTTACCATACTTATGTAGGGTGTTGTTTGTGAATGACCTTCCTAGCTTTCTAAAAATCATCTCACCAGCAGCCTGCACTTTACAGCCTTCCCGGTTGCCCTCCCTTCATCTAAGCCAAGATGAAAACAACGGGAAGTAGCTGTTTCAGATCAGGAAGTGCAGGCACCCAAGGAGGCTGCAGAGTGTTATAGAAGTGCTTCCTGAAAATAAAAGTGTATATCCCACTTGTGGCCCTGGCCACTTAGCAACAATAAGAGATACTCAAAACTCCACACCCACCAGAATTCTAATAGAAGTGTCCTGATACTGAGGCAGGCAAATTGAAGGTTCTTTCATGCAGAAGGGGGGCAGGACTTTAGAGAAACTGGAGGTCAGATTTTAGCACAGCTCCAGGTTGAAAGCGCATTCACTGCATTCTGAGGTGTTTCTGTGCAGGACAGCAAACTGGTCTCTTCCTTCTAATAAGTGTAGCCCAGAAGGCTTATGGGGGCACTTGAGGATCCTGTAGCCAAGCAAGTAGCAGGCAGTGTCGTGGTTGCAGGACCTCAGATACCTCTGAGTGATCTCAATGGAGGGATAATAACTTCGGATTATTCCTCCCAGGCTTCACCACCTTGGAATATGAGTGGCATTTCATAAAGGGAGAGCCCTCTGACTTGGAGCTGAGCACTTTGTTGCTTTACTGTTACTTCATGCCCATTGTGCTCCCTGAAACAATGAATAGTAGTTGTGAAGTGGGAGGTGCTTGGTGTGATAGATTCCTTGGGGGAGGGGTATCATTCTTCATAGGGTCATCTGTATAGGTCCTGGCTCATGAGCCTCAGGTTCTAGTTAAGGGCTAGGAGATATTTTTCAGATTGGGGACCACATTGCCTTCTGGGCAGCCTTTTGGGGGGGTCAGTAGTGGGTGGAAGCAGAGGAAAAAGTGGGTGGATCAATTAATGCAAACTTCCTTCCTTGTCCAGCAGGGTGGTTTCTACACACATACACACCTCTTTCTTCTCCGTCATGCAAAGCAACATGCATTATCAGAGTTTAATGACACATCCCAGACAGGCATAAACAGGGAGGATGCAAAGCTGGACCAGTGTGGCCTGGGAGAGAGATGTGTGGCTGTGGAGGGGATAGTAACGTGCAGAGAGTCCTGAGGTTCACACTTGGTATTATGTGTGTCTTCACCCTATCTGTTGTTAGAATATATGTAATTCTTATTAAACAGCTGGCATGGAAGTTTGTTTGGTTTTTTTAAGAATGGCAATATTTTGGAGAGGGAGAGTGGAATCCCAGCTGGAAGCAGTAATGTATGTCGCCATTATGAAGCATTGACTTTTAGTCTACAATGGCTTAGCTCAACATTCCACATGCCAATAACTGATCAGTCTCTCTCTCTCCCTCTCTCTCCCTCTCTCTCTCTTTCGTCTTTTCTTCCAGTCATTTCACTATGCTTCCCTGAGGGTAAAAAGCAAGAAATGGCCCAAAGGTAAGTTGTTTTAATTATTCATCTGCTTACATATTCCTTACAGAATTTGGAAATCAAGGTTCCACTTTTGTGAAAGCATTACATTTGTAGCACGGTGCTCTTTTTCTTGAAAAAGAGGTGCCAGAACTCAGCATGAACACCTCCCTTGTTCTCTTGCAATGGCTCCCACTTGAGAGGTGCCAGAACTGAGTTCCAATTGGGGGGGGAGCCCTGCATTTGCAGAGCTTTAGCATAAAGCACCTTGTAAGTCATATTTGGATGTTCAAATCCACCTTGCATTTAGAATCGCATTAGGAAGAGCAGGTAATTCACTTGGTACCTTAGGCTGCAATCCTGTACACACTTACATGGAAATAAGTCTTATTGAACTCAGTAGGACTAACTTCTATGTAGGCATTGTCCTCTAACTGGTAAATACAGAGATGTCAAGCAAACAGCAGATATTTCTCAGGAGCATGTTCCAAAGATGAGGCAAAAGGAGTCCTGTCCCTTTCACCACCCACCTTAAGATCAGAAGACAAGGACAGTCACCGAAGGTATTCAGATGATAAATCTCAATGAACAGAGATGGGGAAAGATGGTTGTTATTAGCTGTCAAGACCCCAAACCTTTAGTTCCAGCTTATGTGTTCTGCAGTTCTTCTAAAACTGGCTGGAATGTCACTTCAAGAAAGGAATAAACTTTTCAGAGCTTAGCTGCTGGATGCCAAAGAAGAAAGGATAGTAATTTAATGTGATCTAAATTCTTGACTCTGCTTCACAGCTGTAGGACAAATATAATTAATATAACAATGTAAACTCAATTTTTCACAGTGAATAGTCTAATGTTTTAATTAAATTTGCCCAAGGCGTTTAAGGGAAAGTGATATGAATATTAGGGGCAGGGGGTCTCTTTCTGGTGATAGAGAAAGAAAGGGAGAATAAAACGTTAAAAGTTATGAAGTGGGATGCACTGAAATGTTGAAAATAAATTGTGCATCCAGTATCAGCCTTATAAAGCCAAAGTGCTCCTTGTGAATTAGACTCAGATTTTATTGAAAAATACTTTTGCTATACACTGACCATTCTTTCTTACTTGGTTAAAAAGAGATCAGACAGACAAGTCGCAGCACTTTTTAATCACCATCATCTATAGCATCCTCTGATGTTATGTGAACTATAAAGAAACTGGGAATCGAGAGAGGCTAACAGCATTTAACAGACATTTGTGTCCAGATCAGCCTTGCTCTACATTTGGTAATTCAGTTTCAAAAGGGGAGAGAAGTCAAACCAGCAATGCAGTGCATCCCATGTGCTGGGAAACTGATAAATCTAACTGGAGAAATCACTTGATGCCAATATTCATTTAATACACTCAGACAGCCCATCCATATATTACGAGTGTCTGGTTCAAGAAGTTGCTGAATGAATTTTTAGGTCGAACCCCGAGTGTGAGCTGGCAGGTACTAACTTCCAAAACCCCAGCCACATATTTAGGAAGCCACCTTATACTTTGTCAGCCCATTGGTCCATCTAGCTCAATACTGCCTATATAGACTGGCAGCTGTTCTGTGAGGTTTAGATGGGGTCATTTCCAGTCTTATCTGGAGGTGCCAGGGATTGAACCTGGGACCTTTTGCAGGCGAGACAAGCGTTCTGCCACTGAGCCATAACCCTTCTCCAACTGAAGAAGTGTGCATGCACACAAAAGCTTATACCAAGAACAAACATAGTTGGTCTGTGGGTTAAACCATAGAGCCTAGGGCTTGCTGATCAGAAGGTTGGCGGTTCAAATTCCCACGACAGGGTGAGCTCCCGTTGCTCGGTCCCAGCTCCTGCCCACCTAGCAGTTCGAAAGCATGTCAAAGTGCAAGTAGATAAATAGGTACCGCTCCAGCGGGAAGGTAAATAGCCACATGATCTGGAAGCTGCTACGCTGGCTCCCTCGGCCAATAAAGCGAGATGAGTGCCGCAACCCCAGAGTCAGCCACGACTGGACCTAATGGTCAGGGGTCCCTTTACCTTTAAGGTGCTACTGGACAATTTTTTTATATATTTCGATTAGGTATGCTGCTTTCCTTCCTTCTTCCCCCCACCCCTATTCACCAAAAGGTGAAAATAATACTGTCCTACCATATAGGGCTGCTGTAAATATTAGTTGTATAGTGATAGAATCTGATTTTGTTTGTGGAGATCCACTTTCAAATCCCTTTTCAACCATGAAACTAACAGATGCCACAGAGTTGTTAGGAATGTAAGACATTGCCTTATACCACTGCCAAACCATTTGGTGGATCTAGCTCAGTGTTATCTGCTCTCTGGGGTTTTAAACAGGGGTCTTTCCTCTCCTTGTCTGCAGAAATCTGGCTCTGTTTACATTTTAATGCAAACCTGCCTAAATTTCCCTTTCCAACACAAATGCACAAACCAACATGCAACTCTACTTCAATATTTGCACTTCTCCAATTTTTTTCAATGCAATTCTCCATTCAAAAAAATATGTACATAACTGCATATATTAGGAGGAAGTGCGCCAAAATGAATGTATGTATAAAAATAACAAATAAACTGCATTAGGGGGAATTGCTTGCAAAAAATTGTATATCAGGAAAAATTAGCACCAAAACGCTAATGAATTAATAATGAGGATTAGGGAAACCAAAGCACGTACATTGATTCAGAAATGTGGCAGACTGCCCTTTGCACCCTATGAACGCCATGAATCAGATGGATAAAATGCTGCAAGGATTTCGCAATTGCATATTATTTAAAAGGGTTCCGTTGAGAATCTTATATCATGTTTCTCAGTCACCCTTAAGGATTACACTTGCACTCTCTCCTGTTTTTGGAAGTTCTCATGTTCTCATTTCCATTCAAGGAGGTTCACTGAACAACAGCAGCAGACGAAGGATATCCTGCAAAGACTTGGGGCATGGAGATTGCGAGGGTTGGTTGTGGAAGAAGAAGGATGCCAAAGGTTACTTCACCCAGAAGTGGAAAAAATACTGGTTCGTCCTGAAGGATTCTTCCCTGTACTGGTACACTAACCAGAATGTGAGTACCTACCACAATGCAGAAAAGAAAAATCCCAAAATGAATATATGGGCAGAGAGATTCAGTTGCTTACCTTTAGGGTTCATCCACACTTCCTCTTGTTCCATTGCTTTCCATCCAGGAAAAACTGCTCTTTGGCAATTGCATTCAGATTGATGTTTGCTCTGATTTAGCACTAAAGAGCAGGTTTTCCCTGGGAACAGAGCAAGGCAAGCAGAAACCCACTTAGACCTATGCCAAGAAAGCATGGATCAAGTGGGAAACTGCTGGGCCCTTGGAGAAGAAGAAAAAATGAGGTGCATTCTAAGCTGTTGTTGTGTGTGTAGACAAGTTCACCATACTCAAATATGCTATCGGTGATCTCGGTTCTTAGAGTGTTGGTCCTGATGGTGCCATCATTGCACAAGTTGGGGATACCAGCAGGCTTGGGAAAGCCCCAAAGCTTGCAGAAGTACAAAAATATTTGAACGGTGGGCTCTGAAGGGGAGTTGTCACCCCAAAGAGGCCAGTGAGGACTGAGCATGCATTTTGATCAGGGGGGGCTGATAATTCTAAAGAGGAAAAATGAAACTAAGGGAGATTTGGAAATGGAATGGAATGTCCTGGCTGCAATCCTGAACAATGTCAACGATGCTTGTGTTCATTTAGAACTCAGTTCCATCGTGCTTCTACACTGATCTGCAAATAGAAAACAAAATCATGAGAATGTGTATTTAAATATGTGGCTTTGAATATATTTTCTCATGCAATACATATTTACAGATACGTTCTATCCTAAAATACATTTTTGGTACCCTTTTTTGAGCTGAGAGCTGCATCCCAAGACTTGGGAGAACCATGAAATCTAAAGGATAATTAGATTCCTCTCTGCACATTAGTCAGGGTCCAGGGTGTACTGTTCAGGTCAGTTGACATCAGAATTTGCAGATTGAATTGCTGAAGCCTCACTAACAGGAGCACTCTATGCAGCAACATTTTTGTTGCCATTCTTGCTTACAGTGGTTAATTGTGGAAATTCTCCATACATGGATGGACTCAGACCCTGCTAAACAACGCATGCAGGAAGTACTGTGAGAGTTGGGCATATGTGCGCATGTATGCATACATTAGAATAGCTCTGATGACCAAGATCCTTCCAATTTGCCAATCTAAATGTTACTTCCCATGCGTCTTCGCAGATCAGTGCGTGGGCCTGCATTTAACTGCACATAGAGGATTTCTGCATTTTAAAATGAGTAGCCTAAGTGTAAGTTAGTTCAGCGAGTGGTGCATGGTGGCACTGGTGCTTTGTGGAAAGAATCTGTGCTGTTTGTCCACTGTATCTGCTAATACAGCCTTGCAAACGTTCCTGAGACCAAATAGCAACTATCAGCTTGTCCACACGTCTGCTTGTCCCACCACTTTCCTTCGGAGTCACACACTGTTATCAATGAATTGGAACAAACGACAATTTTATTTTCTGTGGATTACTGTTTGTTCCAATTCAGCATTAAACAGTGGGTTTTCCTGGGGAAAGCGGTGGGAATAGTGGGGAACCTCTCAGACCCAGGCTTCCTAGGCACAGGACTAGTGTAAGGGCTCATCCACACTTCTAGTGTGATCCTGTCCATGTCTACCCAAAAGTGGGGATAGGGAAGAAATTTGGTTCAGTTTGCAATGTAATGCAAACCTACTTCATTTAGACTTCCTGAAACAAACAATCTTCTCCTAACTTTGTGATGCAGTTCTCCAACCCAAAACCATCTGCTAAATGCAGATATTAGGGGAAAGTGTGGGAGATTATTTCACCCAAGCCATCCTCACCTGCCCTACACCTGATGTCATATATGATATTGATATGAAGCAGGTAAAGAGCATGATCCCTGCAGATCCCAGCTTTGCAGGCACCACCAATCAGCTGGTGGTTGGCGTTTGCAGTGTGCTTTGTCTTTATGTGGGCAGTTTGATTTCAAACCATTCAGGCAAAGGAAAACAGGTCACCTGATGTCATTGTGGTGTCAAGCCAGTCAGAATTGGTCCTCAGGATGTAAGAACCAGGCCCAATGACCATATGCAGTTCCCCAAATAAGCTCATGGCTGGAGTGAAATTTGGACTCAAACATCCTGATTCATAGCTCAGGCTGCAGTCTTTTATAGACTTATCTGGGAGTCAATTTCACTGAACACAGCAGGACTTACTTTAGGGTAAACATCAATAGGATGCATGGTGTGTCTTCTTCTTTTTAGCCACCAATTTGTACCAGCTCTCAATGAGAGGGCAGTGAATGAGTAAATGGATTTGTCTTGAGTAAAATAAAAATAAGGGAGAGGGGAATATCAAGGTGAGATTTATTTCCATATGTAAAGCTTAGGCTTTTATTGGGTAATTCCATATCTGCAACTTGAATATTAGTAAGGAGGTTACCTGGCATTGTGATCAATCAGCAAAGGTAGCTAGCTGTCTTCTGTTTCAGCTTGTACCACTGCAGCCAGAGATTATTCTCAGATTAAAGTGGGCAATAAGAGCACCCGCTCCATAGTGTGAACGATTGCTTTTTTGAGATGCCTACACGTACAGAGTGTGAGCAAAAATCACATTAAACAAAAAGTAAATATGTGTTACTTGAATACTTCCACGGGAAATTAACAGCTCTCAATGCTGAAAGACAGGCTTATATTTGGGTTCTCCGTTCTAATGGTTAAGAGGATGTCAGCCACCCACGAAAGCAGCTGTCTATGATATGATGAACACAGGAGGCTGCCTTATACCAAATCAGATTCTGGAAACTTTTGCATGGGAAGCAGGTGTTCTAACCCAAGGTTAAGGAACCTGATTTGGCAAGTGGGATAGATTCTTACCTCCCCTGCCCATCATGAGCCTCTTTGAAATCAATTTATGGGTGCAGTCTGAATTCAAACTACAGCTGCAAATTTTCCCCCTTTCAGGTGTGGAACCATTGCGGGTGGTTTGGGGAAAACAGCTCTGTGGACCATACTATGGCCTGTGCTAGGCCTAGTTAGGTCTGTGGTTGGAAGTTCCCTATCCCTAGAGTGACCCCGGATTGGGTTATGACTTGGCCACAAAGCTTACTAGTTGACCTTGGGCCATCACAATCTCTCCGTCTAACCTGCTTCATAGGGTTGTTGTAAAGATAAAATGGGGCATGTGTATGGAGGAGACCATGTGTGCTGCTCTGAAGTGAATGCAGTAAGTGTTGCCTTTGCCCAACTCCCTTCCAAGCTGAGCTTCAGGAAAGGGGCAATGCAATCACTGCCAGGGGTCCCAGCTGCTGACTCCCATCTGCAAGCCAAGACCCAAGCAGAAGAGAGCAAGCAGCTGAGGCACAAACAGTCTATGATGCAGGAGAACTGTGATTCGATCTCCCAACATTGACAAACTGGAGCCTATTCAAATGTTCAAAGCAAGGAGACCAGAATGGTGAGGAGTCTGGAAAATGAGTCCTATGAGGGATGGTTGAAAGAGCCAGTGTATGTTTAGCTTGCAGAAGAGTTAACGAAGTGGAGTCACACTATTTCAAATCAAATACCTGAAGGTCAGTCACACAGAAGATGCCACAGACTGGGTCTCTGTTGCTGCAGGGGGTAGGATGTTCTGAACCTCAGGTCCAAAGGAGGACTTGTGGGAGTGGTTTGTTGCAGGGATACCAAAGAAGGATGTCAAAAACATCAGAGGGATCAGTGCAAGTGCTTTATTAAAGAAAGGTGTGGACTTACAGCAAAGCAGCCTGCCAGGTCTGCCAGATTTTACAAACGTGGGATGGACACCGCAGCAAGGAGAGAGCTTGTCCACACCCAAGCAAATGTTGTTCATACATTCATTTTAAACAAAGCATCATATATCACTTTGCCCAGGACTTCCCATCATCTCCACATCTCAGTAGGAGTCTTAGTCTAGCCTATGTAACAAGTCCTAGCTGCTACGCTGAGTTGTTGACCTGTTGTACACAAATAAATATAGCTGTGGAAGTTTTCCAGATTCCTGCACCTTCCTGGTATTAGGGTTGGAAGGTTTCCTCACATAGTGAATACCTTTCCAAACCCACCGGAAACTAAAAAGTCAATCAAATTTGACTCTGTAAGGGTGCTGGTGAAGGCAAGCAAAGTCAACTGAGAGTGAAGGCAGTGCTCTCTGGAGCCATCAGACAGTCAATTCCCCTCAGTTGGGCCAGGGGGTCACATAACGGAAAAGTTGACATCAGAATGCTACACAGCATGGCACTGTCTTATTATACGTTTGAATGAACAAGATGGACAACAGGCAGTTTCCTACAGCATATAAAATATTTTGGTTGGTTTGATTTCTGATATTGTACTTTTTTTGTTATATTGGATATTCTAGATCCTCTCCTTTTTTGATGTGTTATATAACATGGCTGTATGCTGCACTGCAACATTTTTATTAAGGGGGGAGGAGTTGTATATGTGTTATTGTTTAACATTCAAGAAGCAAAAAAATTGATAAATGTAATAATTTATGCAGCCACTCAGATTTGGCAGTGTGATCACTGAGGGCAAATTATGTTAATTGTAAGCGAGAACAATCCTTCCTAAACCAACGAACACTTTTGACTGAATTGCTGAAACAAAAACAAAAATATTGCTAAAAGTGGAGCGTGCATATTTGTATGTACAGAAATTTCCAGAAAACCAGTACAGTGGTACTTCAGGTTAAGAACTTAATTCGTTCCAGAGGTCTGTTCTTAACCTGAAATGGTTCTTAACCTGAGGCGTGCTTTCGCTAATGGGGCCTCTCACTGCTGCTGCACTGCTGGCACGCGATTTCAATTCTTATCCTGGGGCAAAGTTCTTAACCTGGAGCAACCCCTTCCTGGTTAGCGGAGTTTGTAACCCAAAGCGTCTGTAACCCGAGGTACCACTGTAACTGTCTTTGGCTCACCCTTAATGAAAACTCCTTTACCATAACCTCTTTGGAGAAAAGGTGAGATACAAATTTAAATATAAAATAAAATAAACTCTGGTTTTGATTGTGGCATAAGCTAGAACTTTACTGCAGCAGAACTTTACTTCAGAAAGCACTATCCGCCACACAAAGGGTGGGAAAAAATACCACAGTGCAAATGTTTGAGAAGCACTAAGTTATTAATAGTTTTGAACTTGCCGTCTACCCACTGAAAGTGCTCATATTTAAAGGTCATCCGCAAACAGATTCATTATTAACCGTAGCTTTTTGCTCAGTGATCTGGCAACTCAGTATCTAGGATAACGAGAGTGAATGGAATCTCATCTCTCAACCTTTTGCTCTTTGCCAATTGTATTTCTTCTCTTTCTTTCATGATAGGATGAAAAAGCAGAAGGATTCATCAGTTTGCCAGAGTTCAGGATAGACAGAGCCATCGAGTGCAGGAGGAAACAGTAAGTATGAGTCAAAAGAGCCTGCAAATGAAAGAGCCAATCCATGCAGAGAATGGGGGTGAAAAAAAGTTACCTGCTGGGAAATTTTTAACTCAGTTAAAACTTACTGTTTGTTCATAAGCGATGGGCTGAGAGGAAGGCTAGAAGGAGTTAGGGGATCAAACCCCTTCAGCAATGTTATATGTTGGGTTGGATCCTCAGGTCCCAAAAAATGGGAACATCAGCAGCTTCTTCACATCTTCGGTACATCTAACTTAGTAAAGTCTTCAGAAAACAGCACTCTAGGGTTTAAGGCACAAGACTCGCCTATTTGGAGATACCCAGGATTGAACCTTCCAAATGCAAAGCACAACCTCAGCCAGTCCTTCCTCTCTACCAACTTATCTGTTGAAATTGTCCAGCAGAATAGAACTCAAATAAGAAAATTATCAGAAATGTCAGCCCAGCAGTTTCCGTGCCTGGCAGATAAGATATTCTAAGACCACATTCACATTAGACATTCAAAACCCTAAGATAACACTTTAAAGAGGCATCACTCCCCTACCCCATGAATTCTGGGATATGTAGTATGGTGAGAGTTGTTAGGGTGCCCCCTGCAGTCCTCTGCATTGCCTGGGAAGAGGAAGTGATTATTAAACCACCCTGGGAATTGTAGCTCTGTGAGGGGAATAGGGGTCTCCTAACAACTCTCAGATCCCTTAACAAACTACAGTTCCCAGAACTCTTGGGGGAAGCTGTGGCTGTTTAAAAGTGGTATCATAATGGCTTAAATGTATGGTAACAGATGGGGCCTGTGGAACTTGTTGTTTTATAGTGAATTGTGGGTAAGCATGTTAGCAGCATCCAGAAATCGGTTAACATTTTGGAGACCAGATTTGTCACTGCTTTGTATTGGTTTTTCATCTGATGTAATGACCTGTGTTTCATACACAAGTAAACATTCATTCACTCACTGATTTGGTAGCACATCAAAGGGAGAGAAATAGGTCACTGCACAGGCCTAAAGGCAAAGCAGAGAGAAAATCTGCAAGAATCACTCTTCTGCCTCTGGCAGCCAGAAATCTCAGGACCAGAAATCCAACTTCCCTAGATAGCAGGATAATCTCTTGGGAGCTGCAGCTTTGCAAGATGTTTAACAACCCACACAAATCAAATAGTAACAATAACATGGTTGCTGCATCCCATTTTTGCAGTGTAGCTTAGAAAAAGAAAGGAAGATGCAGCAGTCGGACCATACTGCATCAGAACGTTGTCACAAAAGCACGATTGGTCGCCAGTATTGCAAATGAGTTTTTCCCAGTACATGTGGAACTGACATAAAAGGAAGGCAAGATGAGGGGTTTGCTCATCTACCCAGCAATAAAATTAAAAAATCACTTGGTAAACCACAGCCAAGAAAGAGGGCCAGGGTGGGAGCATGAGAGAATCTAAAATAAAATTAAAATTTTGCATTTATAAAGAAAAAAGAAACATCATCTGCTGGCAATAACAGTAAGAATAGTCCATTGATCCCAACTTAAACACAAGCAACATAGGCAGTTCATATGCCCAAATGGGTTTCAGAATGAGTCTGACAAATATAAGCTATGCTTTCGAGCATGACATCTTCAGACCACTGGGTAATAGATGGTGGGTGTTCATCCTTCCAGCCTTGCAGTACAAATCTCTTTGCAGACACAGGGGCTTGCAGGGTCCACTTTTGCTGTGGGATCTGTTAGTCCCCGCACCACAGGAATATGATTTAAGAGTGAGAGAATTCCTGACTTGCACACACAACCTCTTTCGTGTTACAAGGTCCCATTGAGGGTCCTTTGTCTAATGGGACCACTACCTATCTAACATTGATCTGTCAATATTCTTCTCAAATGTTGTGTTCTCAACATACATTCATTAGGTTGGTGATACTGCACTCGCAGGATCAGGCACAAGAAAATCCAGGGCTGGCCTAACAGGGCAACTTATACCCACTCTGGTGCAAGGACCTAACCACACTTCTGGTGGCAGCTTATTTCCCCCCAATTTTTTCTCGGAGCAATTGCACTTCATAGAGCATTGCTTTGTGCAGCTCAGCTAAACAGCAGACGTCTGCCATCTAGTGCACACTGTCAGAATATTCCATTCTCTTTAAGACTTGTCCTTCCTTTGTTATATGTTCTTTAAGGATGGACAGATATGCCTATTTCCACTCCGCGTCAGCTTCGCATGTGCTCACTCATCAGTCTATTCTGTCCCATTTTGACCTAGAATTGTAGAATTGGAAGGGACCACGCAGGTCATCTACTCTAACCCCCTGAAACGCAAGAATCTTTTGCCCAAGGAGGGGCTCGAACCTTGAGATTAAGAATCTCTTGCTCAACTGATTGGAGCTATCCCTTCTGCAACCTTTTTTCTTTAAAAAAAACTGCACAGAAATCTACATTTAAACACGTATTTTTACTTCTTTACATATTTATCTTCTTTCAAAATACACATTTTAATAACACATTTTGAAACAATTGGTTTTGGGGCTTCAGAACCACCTTGGAGCATTTGGGAAGTGTGGGAGCTGGCGAATAACCAAGTTCTGATCCAAGCATTTAGTCTGAAAAGTGTTGATCCGATCCATTCCAGTTAGAATGTTTTTGACTAATGGGGGGGGGGGAGTTTAGCAGGTTATTGTCCATATCCTTTCATTACCATAAACAATATAGAAAGTTGACCCTGAACATGAGACTCTTGCTCTCAGGGTTGTGGGTTTGAGCCCCATGTTGTGCAAAAGATTCCTAAATTGCAGGGGGTTGGACGATGGCCCTCATGGTCCCTCCCAACTCTATGATTCTATGAGAGTTCAATAAGAACACCTTTTCAGACATGGGAAAGAAGCTCAGAGGGGCCCTTCCTTGTATCTAAAATGTGAATCAACAAGTCATTTGATGCAAGTGCCGATTCCTGGTTTCCTACACTTTCTGGAGACCTGTTCTTCTTTTGTGTGGGCCATCTCCTTGCAGCACATCCAGACACTAAGCAAATAATGAGGAAAAGCCAATAATAGTCCTTAGGAAGCTATTATTGGTTGGCTTCAAAAGAAAGTGCCATTGAGTTGTGTGCTCACACGCAGGCTGCCTTTCATGTTGCCAGTCTTATTCAAGTAAGCCCACTTCACCACAGGGAGGACTTGTGGGATATATCTGGATTGGGGAAGCATGCGCTGTGCAGCAAAAGCTGGATGAGGAAGAAAATGTCAGTAGGACGAAGGTCTCTTTGATGGCCGAGGACACAATGACAAGGCTGGGGTGCCTTTTCTTGGCTAGCTTCGAAGGAACAGAGATCAGAACATCAGCTAGCTGCTCATTTACTCTCCTAAATCCATCACAGTGACATTTCCATTGCTTTGTAAATCCCTGCCACTTTGAAATGCATCAGTCTTGGCAAAATGCCTGTGATTGGCAAAATGCTTAAAGAAACAAGAAACCTGGGCTCCAAACTCATTTATTTAGAATATCACCCCATCTTTGTCACACCTATCCATGTAGCTCTTGCTTTTGCATTCCTACAGAGCCAATTCTCTAGTGAGCCATTTTTCAGCTCACTCACCAGTGAGGACCAACGACTCAGACATAGCTTTTTAGTTCTGTCCCCTACCTGCAAATGCCATCAGAGAGCTGTCGTGCCAGGGAATGTAAGCTAGAGAGGTGGAGGGGGCGGGAGGAACCAAAAAACTTTGCTGTGCGAACAGCAAGTGGCTGCTTTGAAAGGGTTTTCCAGTTCATTTCCTAAAAGGTCACACGTTGGAGGGTGTTACATGTAAAGCTGGCAGTGACCTGGTCTGATGAGTTTATAATGAAAATTCAGGAAACCAGTTCGTTGAATGCCATCCTAAGGCATTTAATAAGAGAGTGTTATGAAAAAGGAATTAGTCAGTGACGCATCCTGGACTAGGAACAAAAAGAGCCCTGCTAAAATATCCTTTGTTCAACGAGGGGAGATGGAGAGTGGCAGATGCTAGTTTCATTGCTTAGTTCCTCTCTCATACATTTACTTCTAGTAGTTCTTTATTTTTTAAACTTTAAGACTGCACTCCTATCATCACCATTAGCATTTATATCATTTGTTAGACACCTGATAAAAAGTCTTAAGGCATCTTACCCTACAAAATATGCATAAGATTAAAAACAAGTATTAAAAATAATAATGGGCAAATTCTAAAAGCTACAGACAGAAGCCTCCCTTGCCTCCCTCCAACCCACATACACCTGCTCACAATCCCCAAGAAAAAAGGTTAACTATCAAATGTCTATTAACAACACATCCCAGCGGGGCACAGGACATCACAGGCTGTGTTTGGGGCATTGCACTGAACCTGGGCTGTATCTGTTACCTGAAGCATGTAACCAGGGAGATGCAAACTGCATGGTAATTTCAATAAAATTGCCGGAAAGGATGCATCTCTTTGATTGTTTTCCTTTTTTAAAAAGAAAAAAACCCTTTAATTGTCAGCATAGATTTACTGTGCACATGGATACAAAAAGAAAAAATGGTACCATTCCACATAAATTAATATTATGGGCAGGGTGTCCACTGCATCCTCTGAGAGGTGGGACTCAAGATGAAATTCCTAAAGACAAAGAGCTAAAGTCCTGACTTCTTCTTCATCTGTTTGTCAAGTTCTAATTTGGGAAAGAACTTGACATCATATTCAAAGGGAACGTAACACAGGATTCTCAGAATATCGGTTTCCCTAGGTAACTTGCTGTTAAAGTTCAACTCCCCAAATACCTTCTGAACTTCAAGACAGTTATCTTTTCCCTCTTTCTGCTTTCCTCACAGTGCTTTCAAAGCTTGCCACCCCAAAATTAAGAGTTTCTACTTTGCTACTGACTGCCTGGAAGAAATGAATAGGTAAGAAACATTGATATTATACTAGAGTAATTTTGTTCTGATGTATTCAGAGCAGCAGACGAAAGAACGTTACTGTTTCCTCCTCCGTGTGTGCTGAGATTTCCATGGCTCTCAACAGGCTGAATGTGATTGTGTAGTTGCATTGTGTACTTGACTTACATAAACTCTTGCTTTAACTTATCTGGGTCCCTTTGCTTGAAGCTCCTAATGCTTCCAGCTGTGTGAATTGTATTTTTAAATGCAAATACAGTGGTACCTTGGTACTCGAACAGCTTGGCTCCCGAACAAATTGGCTCCCGAACGCCACAAACCCGGAAGTAAGTGTTCCAGTTTGTGATCACTTTTCGGAAGCCAAACATCCGACGCGGCTTCCGCAGCTTCCGATTGAATGCAGGAAGCTCCTGCAGCCAATCGGAAGCTGCGCCTTGGTTTTCGAATGGTTTCGGGAGTCGAACGGACTCCCAGAACGGATTACGTTTGAGAACCAAGGTAATCAAATAATTTTTAGGCTAGGCAGCTGATTGGCCACTGTGAGATCAGGATGCTAAACTGGATGAGCGTTGGCCTCATTCAGCATGTCTCTTCTTATGTTCTTATGACCCCTTTGGTATGTTCCAGCAGGGAGCTTCTTATGTTCTTAGGAGTGTGCATCCATGCAAAAAAAAACTGGCCTCAAAATTGCAGTGTATGATTTGCTGGAATGCTTGTGCTATATCTGCACTGGGCGCAAGTCATGAAAGGATTAAATACCAACGAGTGGGGACTTGCTGGCAATTCACATAGTTGTTCCAATGAACCCTTCCTGCTGTTCTGACTGTTGCAGACAGAGTTTGGTTTGCAAAATTAATGCTGCCATGCTGCTTTGTCAGGTCTGCACAAGCACACTGATGTTCTCTGCAATGAATTAGTCATGAAATTAATACATTTGTTTCTAGTTTGCCTCGGTCACTCAGTGCCTTGTGCAGAGACAAATAGCACAAACCACAAATAGGTTTGGAAATGAGAGATCCTTCCTGGCGTCACACTCTTCATGCAATTATTACACTTGAATAAATCAGCAAAGATTGTGATTCTTGTCGTCGCTTAAAGAAAAATCAAAATGGGAGATTAAAAGAAAAAACAGAGCGCAGGGGTTGCCCACATTCATCCCAAGTAAAGAAGAGCAGCAGGTTATTAACACTTTAAATTACCTCCTACCGATAGCGTGCTAAAGATGACATCAGAGGACACTTAGCTGGAGGAGGAGGAAGAAGAGGCTTTGGCTCCCTGGGGGTGGGGGCAGATGGGCACCATTGCTATTCTAAGAGAACACGGAAGAAGTTCATGGTAAGCTCTAGCATCTCTTTTTAAGAAAAATAGCACTGCTGCCCACTCTGCCTTCAGCTCAGACTGAAGAAAAGCTCAGGTGGGGAGGCTGCAATTTTGAAACAGATGTGAGCTGTTGAGAAGACTAGAAAGGAAAAAACACTTTTAAAAAATCAAGCTTTGCAACAACATTTAACTAATTTTGAAAACTCTTCTTGCTGTTGTTGTCATTATTGTTGTTATTATTACCATCTTCTATGCTACGAGTTTGTACTAGGACATTTCCCCATTCAGCACCTAGGGGTATCTGTTCGTAGTGGTGCTGCCTTTCAGCTTGGAATTGTAGGCATGTACAGACCTTCGTTTGTTGGTTTTGCCTGGATTGCCAGACCAGAGGGAGCATGTTCTCTATGTCCTTCTTCCCAAGAGCCAAGCAGTACTGCTGATTGGTTCCTGGAAGTAAGGCCTTCCCAGGCAACATGGTAGCCAGTTGAAGCCAGTGCGTGAATGGGCCCGGGGACTAGGCTAGCGCCCTCCTCTCCACTATCACATGCGGGGAACAAACCAGGCTCTCTGATATGTGGAGCCAGGCACCAGGACTTGTAGAACTGCACAGACTTTTAGTTTCTGTGAGTTCTGATTCCAATATGGGCATATGAATGTCTCTTAAGTGGTAGGTGCCATTGCTGTACTAGTGTTGTTTTACCAAATTGGACACAGTGGGTTAACTCGTGGTGGGCATTATTTTCTATAAATGCATGTGCAAAACGGTAAATGTTGTGATATCTCAGCCCTAAAGGAAACCAATACAAGATCAAGATGTCTTAATTTTCTTTATTATTTATGTATGTGTTTGCAAATAACAACCCTGAGTTATTTCCAGTGCAGGCTGAGTGATCATCGCTGCTTTCCTGCAAAGGTTTTTATAAGTGTATGTTAGCTGGATTTACAGGAAATTTTTGTACACTATCCATGTCCCTTTGAGACTTGCATGGCTGGCAGGAGAGCTGCCTTTCTGAATGTGCAGCTTCCCCCCTACTGAGAAGCATAAAAGGTTTTGCAAAACGGAAGGCTGTTAGGAGAGATCATGGAAATCATTTATGTTATATCCAGGATAGCTTCCCCAAAATAAGACCACTGGGCACGCTGTTCAAAATCTGCTTTGGGATTGTTCCAGACTTCCAAGAATTCATACAAATAGACAGACAGATACTTGGCATCTCTGGTAAAAATGCCGGGGCCCACTGCAGCTGACTCTAGCATTCAGCTTTTTAAAATAAAAATTATGGCCTGGTATTGAGGAGCACCAAGCCAGGTAGATACAACTTCCATCCTTGATGCCTCTGATCTCCACTTCCAATGTAACGTCATCAGTCCCCAGATGCATTTTGAGAACATGAAGATAGTGGCAGCTGTAGCCTCCTGACCTAGGGGAACAACTTGCATATTGCCCAAAAAAATAGGACATAGATTTCTGCGTATTCCAGGTTCTAACCCCACCATCTCCAGACAGGGCTGGGAGAGACTCACGCCTGAAACCCTAAAGAATCGCTGCTAGTCAGTTGTGATCTGAGTCTGTATTAAGCCAGTTTCCTACATTCCTATGTGTAGTCAGGAACTCAGTCGGCTTTAGGGAAGGGTCATAGCTCAGTGCTGGAGCATATGCTTTTGATTCAGAAGTCCCAGGTTCAATCCCTGGCAACTCCAGGTAGGGCTGGGAATGCCCCTTGTCAAAAATCCTGGAAAGCCCCTTTCAGCCAGGGTAAACGATACTGAGCTGAATGGACCAGTGGCCTGACTCTGCATAAGGCAGCTTCCTGTGTTCTTTTGCTGCCTAAGTGCTCACTGTTTTTTTATATATATATATATATATATATATATATATATATATATATATATATATATATATATATATATATACAGTGTGTGTGTGTGTGTGTGTGTGTGTGTGTGTGTGTGTGTGTGTGTATAATCAATATTTATTGAAAGTTTTCAACATAGAATACAATAAAAGCCAAACCAATCTAAGAGAGACAGATGTGGAAGAAACCAAAATGGTAGAGAGAGAAAAATAGAGAAAAGAAAAAGAAAAGAAGCAGGAGAAGATAATAATAATAGTGTTAAAGAGCTTTGAGGTATTATTATTATTATTTCTCTCTTTTTTATTCAAGTTCTGAACCACCTTTCGCCATTCAAGATCTGAGGATGGCTTATCACAATTATACCTTAACCCTTATTCCGCACTCAGAAGAGTGAAACCTCCCAGCTCTCGCCCAGGTGCTCACTGCTGATGGGCAAAGTCCCCTCCTGCTCTCCCTACTTTGGGCTTTTTTATCTTCCAACTGCTCACAGACCAGACAGCCCTTCCAACTGCAGGACACTTTCCGGCAAAGGACTGTCATCGATGTGGCAGAATACATGACTGTTGTAGTTTGGGTGGATGCTTACCAGTACCAGGGTTGGCAGAGTAGGAGGAAGCTGGAGCGGCTGCCATCTATCAGTTCCATCTGTCCTCACCCACCCCTCTGCTGCTGCCGCTGTTTGCTGCTGTGCACCTCCACCTGGCACACTTGTTTGAGCAGGGGCACTAGCAGTGTGTGGCTAAGGGATGACATGATAGAGATTATGAATAAGGTGTGATGAAAGCGCGTAGGGAGCAGTTTTTTTCTTCCCTCTCGTAATATTCAGAACTGGTGCTATCCAGTGGAACTGGATGTTTGGGAGCTTCAGGGCAGACAAAAATAAAGTACTTCACAACAGGCCACATTGGGATACATTTCCACAACATATAGTGATGGCCACCAACCTAGATAGATTTGAAAGAGGATTAGCCTGATTCCCCGTGAATTTCACTATTCATGGCTACTAGCAACAATGCCTATGGTTCTGCCTGCACTTTCGGAGGCTTTATGCATGCACACCATAGGCATCTTTGGCTACCTTGAGGACAGGATTCTGGATTAGATGGGCCTTTGACCTGACCTAGCAAGGCTTTTCTTAGGTTCCTATCAGAAAACAGCTGTGGGCACTTTGCCCAGGACATCTTCGAACCAGGTGCTGGTCCAGATTTTTTAACCTTGCCTGTAAAAATGTAAACAGTGAATGGGACAAACAGCTATTGGGGAACAGGTATATCCTACAGGTTCATCAGAGCTATAACTGACTGTGGCTTCATGTTGACTCTAAATTATTCTGATGGGATACCCAATCAGCACACACAAAGCTAGTCATACTGTGCTTCGTGTGCCAGGATATTCCTTTCAACAGGGTTGCCCCATTTGGCCTGTACCTTTAGCATCAGGGACCTGTGGCCTTGCTAGGTGCTAAAGTTGCATTTTGAACATGTGAGGGATGTTGCATGGGTATTGTGAGTGTTTGTGAGTGCACACCTGGCTTCCTGTTTGTATAAGGCCTTATCAGCAATTTCCTCAGAACAAGATGAAAGCAAAATGTAACTTTATATCAGAAATAAAACTGGACAGTGTGCAAAACAATAATAAAACCTAACAGTCAGGGTCCGTGAAAGCTTCAGGGCTGTCACTGAGAAGGCCTGCTTCTTCTGCATTGTCACCAAGTCAGCATCATGGAACAGCCAGCATGTTTTCCTTTGAAGATCTTAAATATCATCTTGGTCTATACAGTGGTACCTCAAGTTACAAACGCCTCAGGTTACAAATGCTTCAGGTTACAAACTCTGCTAACCTGGAAGAGTTACTTCAAATTGAGAACTTTGCCCCAGGATGAGAACGAAAATTGGGTGCTGGTGGTGCAGCGGCAGCAAGAGGCCCCATTATTGAAAGCACGCCTCTAGTTAAGAACAGTTTCAGGTTAAGAACAGACCTCCAGAACGAATTACGTTCGTAACTAGAGGTACCACTGTACTGCAAATGTGGTCTGCTACGTATCATGCTCCTAAGTTGTTAAGGCCCTTAAATGTCAGAAACAAAAGCTTGTGTTTGGCTCAGTAGCTAATAGACAGCCTGTGCATATTTTTCAACACCAGCATAATATGTGTAAAGCAGAGTGTCTTCCTATTAAGCACCGTAGCAACAGAGTTTTGCACTAGCTGCAGCTTCCACACCAGACACAAGGGTAGCTCCACATATACTGCATTACAGTAGTCTACTTCTGCTGTAAATGAGAATTTTCCATAGAAAGAGCTTAGTGTTGGCACTAAGGCAAGGGGTTATAGTGGCTTTGGATAGAAAAGAAAGTTAATAGGATGAAAAGAGGTGTGTGTTTTTCGTCAAAGTCCATTAAGCAGGTGGAAGGCATGCACACAAAAGCATGAATTGGTATGGTTCACTTCTCAGCTGCTAAGCTGTCCTGGGCTTATTCCTCTGTTGTTGGCTTGACAAACCTAAGCAGGCACCGCATGAAATGAGATCAGCAAAATCATGTCAAATTATCAAATCAGAGAAAACACACAGAGCACCTCTCCTGTCGGTGATCTTCATTTACTTTTTTTTAAAAATGCCACAACAGTGACAGATGCAGCAGTGGGGAAGGCAGACTGCAAAGACTTTATATGTTTGGAAGGAGCACGCTTGTTATTCCTGTTGCAGTGGCAGCTTAGTCTCCCTGTGTATACATTTTCTTCTTGACAGAAAACTTAAGAAATGAGTATCTGCCAAGCTCCCTGGGACATTATGGCCTGGATCGGGACAATCTCTCTCCCTGAATCAGCTGTTGGCGGAGACTTCGCCCCTGCTTTCTGCAGGGATCAGCTGCATGTGGGGAACTCATTTGTGCAGCCCATCCACCTGCATCTATAGGTGCCCCACACATGACCTCACATAGGATGTCAGGTGTGGGGCAGGTGGGTGTGACGCAGTCTTGCAGGCCAAATCAAGACCTGTGCTTGGCCAAATTTGGCCCAAAGACTGGAGTTTCCTTTCTCACGCTTTACAAATAAGGAACATTGAGGAGGTGCAGAGCTGGCCTCCAAGCCATGGTGCCCTGATCCTAGATCACAATCCTGACATGTAAGAGCCTCCTCGGTGATCTTTTGATGGGTGCATGCCTAGGGCTGATTCGGGTGTTTGGCAAGCTTGTTTGTGATCAGCCGTTCATTTTTCATGTTCAGTTTCTGTTTTAGGAAGTGTTCAGAACAGACAATATTGTTACATGTTCTCTTTTAAAACCACCCAAGCAGTCTTAATAAGCTTTCCTACTATACTATTTGCAGGGTGGTGTGAGGAGAAGGGTTTTGTTGTAATTTTATTCCAAGCCTTCAGTCTACTGCAGTTCTATTCTTTTGCAAAGCAATTACAGCCACGTGAGCGCCTCTGTTTTGAGGTGCTTTCTAGATATAGAGCTGCCTAACATTATAAATGGCGAGTCACGCACAGTTTGCAAACCATATTGGCCTTCCATAATGTGATTTATAAATAATGTTTTGACATCAAATTGTCCTTCAGCGCTATGAGTCCCTTGCTGTTAAATCATTCCCGCCCGCCCCCTGCCCCAGCATAACAATATAGGGGATGCAAAGTGAATCAAATGAGGTTTTAATAAGAAATGCCCTCCTGCATATAATGGAAAATGCATCAGAAACAACAACTGGAAAAGGCTCAGAAAATATGTATTCATTTAAAGATGTTGGGCTGGTGCTCCAGGTAAGAGTGGCTGTTAAAAACCCTTCCTGTGGCATCCGTGTGTGTACACCAGAACTCCAGTGAAGCTGAATGTCGGAAGATTCGTGAAAATTCCAGTTCCTTTTGGAATGAGTTCAGAAATATGCACGATGGATTTCAAAGCTTAGGGTGAAAAGGCGTGACATTAGCATATGATGAAAACTATACAATGGATGTACGTCTGTGGGAAGGTTATTCCACAGCTTAAGGGCTGTCCCTCTCTCAGGCTGCTACCCTCCCTAACATATTTATTTAGGGTGGCTGAACTACCAAGAGGGCCCCCTCTGCCAGTTTTAACACCCAAGAGGGTCTGTAGAGAATGAGGTGATCTTTCAGATATTTCGGGCCAAAGTTACTTTAAGACTTTAAACAGTGTCATAGCTACGAAGGGGTTAGCTGGGGGTTTTATGCGCTGGGTGAAGCCTCAAGAGGGGGCAACATTCAAGCTTCCAACCTGTGTGTGTATATGTATGCAGATGTGAAGGGGGGTGTCAAACTGGGTCTTTGAACCAGGTGAAATAAAGCCTATTTTTGCCCCTGCTTTAAACATTACTGTGAACACTTTGAATTGAGCCTAGAAGCAAACTGTGCAGCTGTTTTAAATTAGGGGTTATGCAAGTGGTGAATGTTTAAATGAAACGCGTTTGAACAACTTCAATTCAGGGTGATGTTCATTGTGTTATTAAGAGACATCCTTGCTGCTATTAATGACAGTGACCATTGCATGGAATATAGGGTGGGAGAGAAGTTGAATAATTATATCATTGGGGTACCAGCCAGGGCAAAATATGAATTAGCAAATGAAGGATGCAAGGCTATTTTAGCAAAATTCCCATCTTTACATGGGGATTTAATAGCTTATACTGTACAGAAAATCTGTTCGGGCCTCAAAGGAATAAAAGGAGGTTTCTATAATTGGTCCAAGGAACTTTGTCCTCGGGAGGGCTGTAAGTCTAATTCTAAATGTCACTAATTCTCATCTCACCAGCACCACAACTCCAGGCAGCTGAAACTATCCCTGCCCCATTCCAGAAAGAGAGACAGAATTTCGTTTGCAGCTTATTACAATTCTCTTCTGTTTCAATTTGCCCCCAAGGGATAAATGTGACACAGTACAGTTGCCTTCTTTCTTCAGGCTTTTATTTTAAAGGAAAGGAACCTAGGAAGAAGCACAGATGAGTCAGGCCACTAACTCAGCATCTAGTTGAGCACTGGGGAAAGGTCGCAAGTTAGACAGTGCCAGGTTCAATTCCCAGTATCTCTAGGTAAAACTGGTAGCGTCCCTGGCATACAGAGAGGGAAGAAAGTGGGTGAGTATTGAAACTGTAGTATCTGATTGAGATTCAGGCACTGAAGAACTTCAAGTTTATAAGGTTGTTGGGGGGGGGGGTTGATCGCTTGTTTCGATATATGAAAAAATAATGAAGAGTAACACTCTACGCCGTCACTGTCAATGAGCATTTCTTTGAGCTTAAAAGACAAGTGCAAACCACAGGAGGATCAAAATCCTCTTCTGTTACGCTTCTGGCATGCAAGCTTCACTCTACCCTTTAAATAATCAATGGCTTAAGGGAATCTTTCTTTGTTGGTTGGTTGGTTGGTTTGTTTTCTTTGCAGTCCTCCAAGTTGTTGGGGTGGGGAAGTGTATTTCATAACTCAGGCCTACCCCACATCATAGGACCCCCCTTTATTTTAAGTCTGACCGATGGCATTGCTTTCAGTGAGCAAAAATTTAAAAAGCAAACAAACCAAAGTTTAAAACCAAACAATAGAACAGCTGTGAATCTGTATAATGTCACAGTTGCAATTAAAAGCTGGAAATGATGCCTGCCTCACAAAGTCAGCTATACCGTTCCACATCCATTCCAGTACAGTGGTACCTTGGTTGTTGAACTTAATCCATTCCGGGAGTCCGTTCGACTCCTGGAACCATTCGAAAACCAAGGCACAGCTTCTGATTGGCTGCAGAAGCTTCCTGCACTCAGTCGGAAGCCGCGTCAGAAGTTCAGCTTCCAAAAAATGTTCACAAAGCGGAACACTTACTTCTGGAGTTGTGGTGTTTGGGAGCCAAGCCGTTTGACAACCCAAGGTACCACTGTATTAATTTTCAAATGGAAAACGTTACTTAAACCAACTACGGAAAAACAGTGGTGGTGACAGAGTAGTCTTTAGCACTCTGAAATGTATCATTTTCTCATCTTCTGCTTTCTTTACTCTTCTGTTAATTTTATTTATTTATTTTTTTATGTGATAAAGGACTGTAGGCCACTGCTTAAAGCCAATTGTCTTGTTTTGTATCGATCTGCCAGCCTTCCTGGGAACTGTTTCTCTTTCAGAACAGGTTTTAAATGCTTTAAATGAACAGTTGTAGCAGGGTGTGTATTTGTGTGTTTAAAATGCCTTGTCTCGTTTTTCTGTCATCAGATGGATGAACCGTTTGGGTCTTGCAGCCATTGGTTATACACCTGATGACAAGGATATCCGACCTGATGAAGGTAAGGCCATCGTTATTCTTTGACATCCATGTGGATGAACGGAGACATGTACAGAGTGGAGTAGCGAATCCATGACCCTTAACATGCTTGCTTACAAGTGAGCTTAGGGATGTTTTAGGAATTCATTATTTGTGAATGCCTATATAAAACACCATATATATATATATATATATATATATATATATATATATATATATGCAGATCAGAGCTTATGTATCCATTGAATTTCCCCCCTCTCCAAACATTGTGAGGAAGTTCACGAGATGTACTGAAAACAGGCATTTAAGCCAGGTTTTTTGGAGATAGTGGGTTATACCCAATGCTAGTCCTACTCAGAGTAGATCTCTCAGAGTTAATAGATATCACTAGCTTAGTAGTGCACCTAAATGTGGGAACAGAATGGTTAGTATTCTTGGTAAAAACAGGTAGAAGTGATGTGAATTACAAATACAATAGACAGATTTGAACATCCTCAAGTAAACCATAAACACGTAGATAGGGGAACCGTGCTGCCCTGCTGGCTGTGTCCCCTATGTCTATGTCCCTTCTGGTAACCTCCTATCAGAAATTCAGCACAAAAGAAGAGCCTGCACATACACAAATGCATGGCCTGGAGGTGGAAAGAGAGAGGTTTCTCTGTCTCATAACACTAGAACTCATGGATATGCAATGAAGCTGAATGTTGGAATATTCATAAGAGATAAAATAAAGTACTTCCTCACGCAACACATACAGGAGGCAGTTATGGCTACCAACTTGGAGGGTTTTCAGAGAGGACTGGGCAGATTCATCGAAGATAGGGCTATCAATGGCTGCTAGCATTGATGGCTCTGCTCTGCCTCCGCAGCTGGAGGCAGCAATGCTACTGTGTGCCAGTTGCTGGAAACCACAGGAAGGGAGAGTGCTCTGGTGCTTGCATCCTGCTTGGCCACTGTGAGAGCAGGATGCTGGGCTAGATAAGCAATTGGCCTGATCCAACAAGCTGCTCTTATGTTTTTTTTTAACTTGCACATTCGGGGACAATTACCAGGTTGCATAACTACACAGTAAGCTACAGCTTACTGTGGTGTTTTGAAAAATGTTCCCTAATGTAGGACTCATTTCAATGGCAAATGCAAACACTTTTTAGCAGATTACTGGAGTGAAAGTGACCAGGAAGATATTGATGGCTCATTAACTCTGAAGCAAGAGGCACCCATAACACTTTGCGACACCTACCACCGAACACCCTCGGTAAGTTACATGAGGCATGCACTAGGCTACTTCTGAGCCTTGGGCTGTATTTTTTTTTTAATCCTTCTGGTTTTTGGAAGAGTGTCTACTGACATGGTGTTGGATGTGGACTAAGTTAGTTGCACATAGTTTCCATTGAAATAACCGAAACTGGTGGTGCCATGACTAAATTGCCCCATTGGTTCCAGTGGGACCCAACCTCAAAGAACTTTGTCGGGATTCAACCCACTGTAAGTAAAGCAGAGCAGATAAGTATTTCTACTGTAAGTAAAGAGAACATGACTATACCTAATGGACCAAGAGTAGTGCTAAATAATAATATATTGATAAAGGAAAAACAAAGCTCTGGCTTTGTTGACTTTTATGCAGAAATTCCCATTTGCTCAGTCATGCTTAATGGACTTAGGAGCCCTACCTTTTAACCTGGTGAATGGTGAGCCGTCTGGGCCAGTAATGGAAAATGGAGTAGGGTAGATCTGCAGAACCGCCCTCCTGACATCTGCGTTTTTTAACAGATGGGGATGGAGCAGGGGTAGGTGGATGCAAAGTTGGAGCTGTGCTAGTACATGCACTGGCAAGGCTGCTTTCGTTGCTCCAATGCTGCCATTGAACCTGCACAGCCCCAACCTGGATACCGCCCTGCCCCATCCAGGTAAACAGTACTGATGCTGTTGCCAGGAGGGTCGTTCAACCCCACACATGGTTACCCTACTGGTCTGGTCCTTTGATCACATCAGTTGGACAAAGCAATAGAATGCTGAAGGGATGAGCATGACCCCACAGTATTATCTAGTCACATCATTACAATCATTTATATACTTTGTCTTCTCTCGCTTTTCTTTCATTGTCGATCTCAAGGCAGAAGGCATGTGGTTCCCGGGGCAGGGGCGCCTCCCATCCATACCCAGATTTGCTTAGCTTCAGCAAGGCAGTGGCATCATGTGGGGTATTCCATAGAGAAAATAGGAGTGTTGGTTGGCAAGGAAAATATAGATATAAAAAGAAATTCCCTGGATGTCAGGATCCAGGTTTTGACCAAGTACTCTTTGGTGAGAGAACCCCAGTAGAGATTCTAAATCATGAAGTATATAGCAAAGTACAGTGTGGAAATATGCCCTTGTGAGTTCCTTCCAAAGTTCCCCTCTTCCCCTAGCATAAAAAGAGCCCACGTTTGTGTTTTTTCCATACTTTGGTCAGAAAATACCGGCAGTAAAACTTGACTTAGTTACAGTGGTGAAAGTTCTTAAATGATTGGTATAGGAACACAACAATGGCTTGTAAGAGCCATGTGGTTTGAGCTGCAGCAACCAGCTCAAAACCTCTTCTCACATTGATTTTCTCTGGTAGACTGAGCTACAACAATAGACTTGATTACATTACCTTGCTTCCAAGGTGAGAAAGGGAGTAACCTAGCTCAGCCTAGCATGACAGCTTATACTATGGTACAGTGGTGCCTCGCAAGACAAAATTAATCCGTTCCGCGAGTCTCTTCGTCTTGCGGTTTTTTCGTCTTGCGAAGCACGGCTATTAGCGGCTTAGCAGCTATTAGCGGCTTAGCGGCTATTAACGGCTTAGCGGCTTTAAGAAAAAGGAAACAAACTCGCAAGACGTTTCGTCTTGCGAAGCAAGCCCATAGGGAAATTCGTCTTGCGAAACGACTCAAAAAACGGAAAACTCTTTCGTCTTGCGAGGCATTCGTCTTGTGAGGCATTCGTCTTGCGAGGTACCACTGTATTGACCCCTTCATGCATTAGACTTAAACATGTTGGTTATGTGAGGTTGATTATCCCACAGACCCCTTCTCAGACATAATAACAATTGCATGCACAATTAATGAACTACCCAAAGACGCATCTTGACTCAAAGGTATCAGTGCTGTCAGAAGTGGCTTGGTTAGTATGTCGGCTGTCATTTCTTTGGTTTGACAGTCGGCTAATTTAACAAGTCCATCATGCATCACCTCACACATCTATTGGTATTTCAGCCCAATGTGATTGGTTCTCACATGAAATTTCTCACTTTGAGATAATTTCAAACAGCTTTGGCTGTCTTCCATCAGTCGGACTGGTTTCTGCCCACACAACCCAAAGTCCATAATTAGCATGGAAAAAAACTACACATTTGGTACATTAAAAATTGGTTTACTTACAAACCCCTTAATGGTCAGGTTCATGTGCTTTTTCCATACATGAATCAGAAAACACAGGCGGTAAAACTTAGTTACGGTGGTGAAAGTTCCTAAACTATTGGTATAGGAACACAACAATGGCTTATAAGAGCCATGCTGTCTGAGCTGCAGCAACCAGATAATACATTTTATCCTCCTCCCATAGGGAAGGTAAAAGGAATTCAGGGTTGGAGAACTGGTGGCCCTCCAGTGAGATGTGGGAGACCAACTCCCATCAAGCCACAGTTAGCATGGCTGATGGTGGGGGGGAATGGGAGCTACTGCAACCCTATGCAAGAATAACTAGGAGTAAGTCCCATTTAACACGGTGAGAATTACTTCAGAGTAAGCATGCATAATGTTATGCAGTTAATCAGTATTCCAACCATCTGGAGCTTTTTTAAAAAAGAAAATTTCCTTTGATCTTTGAATAAGCTAAAAAAAATGACGTTAGGAACTGATTGAAGTTGGTTTGGAAGTTGCAGTTCACACACACACACACAAAAGCAAATTCTGCCAATGCTGAGAGTCCTAATTATGCAAAAAGCCCCTGGTGTAAGAACAGTTCATAAAAGAAATAATGAACAGGTAGCAACTAACATGACTCTGAATTTCTCTTTTCATGCCTGGAGAGGAAACAGTTCACTGACAGCTCAGCAGAGGGCCACATTCTCTTCTGGGCAACTTTCCAGGGGCCACATGCCAGTGGTGGGTGACAGCAGAAGCATAAGTGGGCAGAGCAGCAAATGTAATGTTTTCCTCCCCACGATAGGCTGCTTTACAACCACACTCACCTCTCTCTTTCCGCCAGCCAGCCAAGCAAAAGGCATTATCAGAGCTGAAGGGCACTTTCCAGCCAAGGAAAAATACTCAAAGGGAATATGAAGCTGGGCCGCTGTGGGGTGTGGCTTGGGGATAGGGAGTATGGCATGGAGGATCCTGAGGGCCAAACAGAGATACTTGGAGGGCCACATCTGGCACCCCAGCCTGATGCACAAGGTTGCACAGCAGCTGCAGCTGCAGCTGCAGCTGCAGCCGCTTTTGCTCCCAGCCTCCAGCTAACCCCAGAGCTTCAGCTCCAGATGTTTTGGTCAGTATTGGAGAGAGAGAGCAGGAGAGAGAGCTGGAGAATGGGGAATAGGCATTCAGAAGCCTTTTAGAGGGTGCTCCATAATTTACACAATCTCACTTATGCACATGGGGGCCCAGAACATAAGGGGGGGCTGTATATGTCCAGAAAGTGATGGTAATGATATATTCTTTCATTTGCCAAATGTATCTTGACATTTTTGGAGGGTGGGAAGGGTACGAATCTGCAAAATAAACTGTTTGAAGCCATAGTGATCATGTGGTTAATAAGTATGTTGGTGGATAGTCTACCGAATGCGTACAACCTGCTTTTTAGTTTCCTTTCCTTTTACCTGTGTTTTTTAAGTTCAGATAGGACTCTTTCTGTATTTTTCTTTCAGATTTTTCTTCAGCGTGAATGATGTGGTCCTCACACAGCCTGAACCAAAGGGAGAATGACTGAGGCAACAGCATCACATGGGTGAAGCTCAGACTGACTTTTCACCCATGTGATGCTGTTCCATCAACTGGGATGCAGGTTAAGCCCCTCCCTTACTGTTTTTCCACATTTTTTTTTTCATTTTCTCTCTTTTTTCCTTTTCAGAACTTAGCTGGAAGAATTTGGATAATGTTCAGCAGTCCCTTAAAAAAAAAAAAAAGAATTCTGCACTACAGTGTTCACATGTTGCTTGCCCCCTATTTTGTTGGAACATTTGTTCTTTTTTTAAAAGAAAAGAACTGGAAATCCAGTTTTGACTTCTTCTGAGGAGGCTTTAAAATCTCCCCTGCAAAGCAACATTGAATTGCAACTACATTAAGCAGATCTCAAGAAAAACTTCTTTAAAAACCTGTGTCGAAACAAGAATAGGGAGTGGTTGAGGATGTTTTCCAACAACTGCAAAGGGAAGTGATTGTGATTTTCAAATCCGCACATCAGATCTGCTGGTTAGCATTAATGTTAGATGTTACTTTAAAATGTGCAGTTGCCACCACCGTTGATGCTTCTGTGGTTGCTCCTGAGTAAGCAGTAGGATGTCACAAGATTTCCACCCATGTGGGATGCTCAGATGACACATTCAGTGGACTTTGAAGAGGGCTAAATATTCCCTGTGTTATTGCCAACCACATTGCCACAGTAACTCATGTGGGTAGGAGAAGGCTTTAGATCAGGGATAGGAAGCCTGTGGCCTCCAGGTTACAACTCATCCATCATCCCTGATCATTTCCATGTTGGTTTGGGGCTGATGGGAGTTGGAGTCCAACAATATTTGGAGGGCCACAGGTTTAGATTTCTTACCAAGACAGAAGCAGCTCTTGAGGGCATCAACTATCACACTGGTAACAGAATAACTAAAGAGAGGAGTGTAGGTTTTATTGTACAGCACACACTGGGTTTTTCCTTTATGTTCCCAACACTGTGTCATATAACAGACTGTTTCTAATTATTTCCAGATGAATTCTTCAAGCCCATTCCCTGAGCCTAAACAAGGACGACACTTCTCCAGTGAATCAACCTATTCTCATTCTTCTGCGGAAGATTCCAGGCAGGATGCAGCAGCGAGCACACACTCATCAGGTTGCAGACCTCCCTACAGAGAAAGGCGTTCCTGGCAGGATCTCATTGAGACCCCGTTGACCAGTTCAGGGCTCCATTTTCTGCAGACTGTCCCTCCTGACCCAGAGTACACAAGCGGACAACCCGGGTCATCACCAGAGAGGCGGCGACAAGCAACGCTACCAGTCCAAAGACGACACAACCATGAACAGGATGGCCCTTTCCCATTGGTGGAGTGCCACAGAGGCCACAGTTCTCATGCCAGACCCCAGAAGCAACGTAGTCAAAGCCTCCCACGAAACAGAGATGTCCGAGCGAAAAGCCGCGTAAAACCCAGTGGGATAACAGAAGAGAGGTCTGAAGAAAAGCTGCCTGTTAGAAGGCAAAGTAGCTTGTGTGAAGAAGGTAAGAAGGGCTCCTGGATTGGTGGTTGAGGGTACCCGGGTGAGATTGTGGAGATCTACTGCCTGCCAGAGCAGACAGAGCTTAGGTAGATGGGCCCCAATAGTATGCAGGAGGTTAGAGTGCTTTAACAGTCAAGCCTTCTTCCCAGGGAACTCTTTGAAGTATAGCTCTGTAAGGGGAATAGGGGTCCCAGGATTCTGTAGGGGAAGCCATGACTCTTTCATGATGCTTCTGTTAATGTACAGTTAGATGGGTGCCTAATTTTGTTCCCAAACCCTCCTCCCCCAATTCCACTGAGTTCTACAAGGGGCAGCATTGAGACTAAGGCCAGCCCCACCTCCTGAACTGGTTGTTAGGAAGGCAGGCAGGTAAGAGCTAGCTGAGGGTGGGCCAAGGTTACTGGGGCAGGGTTCCACCTGCCCTCCACCTGCAGCCTCCGGTGCAGACTACTGTGGTTTACAGGCAGACCTAAAGCTGAATAACTGCTTCAGAAAAACAATAACTGTCCTGTTTTGGCATAAATTATTCTTGTTTTCTGTCACCGTATATTGTTATTACACGCACAAATAAAGGAAGCTGGATTTTCTTTCAGAAAACGCAGAAGAGCGACCACAGAGTGCAGATGGTCTGCATGAGTTGTACAAAGCTCTGGAGCAAGCTAGTCTGTCAGCATTTGGAGAGCAACGCCCTTCCACCAAGCAGGAATACCGGAGGTCCTTCGTAAAGAGAAGCAACGACCCTGCTATCAACGAAAAGCTTCATCACATCCGAGCTCTCAAGAGTACTTTAAAAGTAAGCATTTGTCCTTGATATGCTGCAGCTGCATACACACATAAGACTAAGCTAAGCCATGGCTTAATGTGAACATACAGGCTCCCAGGGAGGAGAACAGTCATTTTGCTCCTCCCCAGTCATTCTGAAATTGCACAGCATGGCAGCTAACCCAAGCTTTGCCTTACTGTGTTGTCTGAACCTGGAGTCATGTTTAAGATCTCTCCTGCACCTTCTTTTTGGCTACAGTTCAGGGTTAAGGAGGAGAGAGCTTAACCAAGAGCCAGGGTTCAGAAAATACATTAAGTCAAACTTTGGCTTAGTTGCCACACTGAGAATACAGGACTGGGGGAAGGAGCAAAGGGTGACAGTGAGCTCCCTCTCTGAGAGCCAGAACATTTCCAAGGTACCAGTAAGCCATAGTCCAGCTTACCAAGTTGTACAAACCAGGCCTCTGTATGTTATTGCGTCAACATGAAAGACCAGTGTAATGCTGTAAAACTTGTTGTGAATGAACAAGACAAACATTTCAGAATATTTATTGGACAGATGATCCTTTTGCATATTGCTGATTTCTTGAATCCCGTCCCTCATCCAAGGACTTAAAAGTAATATATATAAGGTTCCACCCCATCCCCATGCTATTTTCACCATGATTCTGCCAAGTGAGTTGAGTGGAGAGGGAAGGGATTGGACCAAGATCACAGAGAAAACTCCACTGGCTGAGTGTTGGTTTGAGTGGGGACTCTGAAATTCAACTCCCTGCATCAGATTGATTCTGCTCTCTGCTGTGTACAGAGATATGCATGACTGTTGAAACCATTTCGAACTTCCCTGGCTGTTCAAAGTCTCAAAAGCATTATGAAGTAACCACAAAACTGGATGACTATATAAATCATGTAATACCTCATGCCTGTTAACAGAAAGCCTTCCTTTTAAAAGGATTCTTTCTTTTCACCTGGGTGTTATTTATTTCTTAAGTAAAACATTTTTGTTGTGCCATTTTGTTTCAAGTGGGACCCTCAAGGAAGATGACAACCATCCTGAAAACATAACATGCCACTAAAACACCATAAACAAAACCGTTGTAACCAGGAGCGATAACCAATGAATAATATCATCAGTAGTTTAAAAATAAAAACAAATTCCAAGAACCAGGGTATCACATTCTCAAAGAGCATTCTCTGACACTGGGACAGCCAGTGTTGTTCTCTCCAGATGTTATTAGATTCTAATTCCAATCAACCCCAGCCAGCATGGCTAGTGGCCAGAGATGCCAATGGGAGTTTTGGTGCATAAGAATCTGGAGGGCACCATGTTGGTTCACCCTGCTCCAATTATAGTGAAAGTGAAATAGGAGGAAATAAGCATGGGGGCGGGCACCATGGCTAAATGGGTGGAGCACATGCATTGCATGACGAATACCCCAGGTTGAATTCTAAGCATTTCCAGTTAAATAATGAAATAGCAGGTGATAGGAAAGACCACTGTCTCCTGGAGACTGTTGAGAGCCTCTGCTCAGTCAAAATGAACAGTACTGACAATAGCCTAACCTGGTATTAGGTAACTCCTGAGTTGATGGGGCAGGGTGCCACCACTGAGAAGGCTCTATATTAGGTGCAGGGAATCTTTGGCTGTTAAAAATGTTGCTGAACAACAACTTGCTTCAGTCCCAGCAAGCATATCCAATGGTCTGGGATGATGGAAGTTGTAGTTTAGCAACATGTGGCGGGCTAACGGTTCCCCACGCCTTCTCTTTACCCCTATGCCCATCTGTTGCACCTCATATGAGATAGGTGTTTATTTGCATCAGCCAGTAGAGATTGCAGTTTGTGCACAAAGTACATATGAACATGTCACCTTCATTTTAATGGCAGCCACAATTAACATATGTGGTGTTTTCCTGTCACCCACTTACGTTGGTCTATAAACATAATCAGGTCATATCAGAAGAGCCTTTTTCAGATATCGAAGTCCCAAAGAGTAATTGTCACTTTGAACTGGGCCCAGAAACAAATTGGCAGCCAATAAAATTGGTACATATGTTCACAATTCAGGCTACTACCAGCAGTCCTTTGCATTTTTCACCAGCTGATGTTTCCAGATGCTTTTTTAAGCCAGAGTACATTACAGTAGTCTCATCTGCAACCAAAGTCCATTCAACTATGTCAAGCACTACCATGTGTAAATAGGGATTAGGAAGAAATGGGGTTCAGTTTGCAACTCTACATAATTTGCACTTTCCAAAACAATACTGTACGTGAAACGTGTCCATCCTTCAAAATTCACACTTCTCTGAATCTTGCAGTGCAGTTCTCAAGCTAAGAAATGTGCACACAAATGCATATACCAGGGTAAAGTGTGCATATAAAAGCATAGAATACTAAAAGTAAGATACAAAAAATGGCTTGTTAGGGAAAACCATTTTGTAAAAATGTGCATATTTAGCAAAATTGCATAAGAAATTTATGCAATTAAAACTAAAATTCTTATGAATTTCCAAGAGGACCTGGGGGGGGGCAAGGTGAGGAGTGAAATATTCATTCTGATGAAGAAATGTGGAAAACTGAATGTAAGATTGGGAAATTAGAAATTAAGAGAAGCCGAAATCAACAAATTCACCCAACCCTAGCTGAAACTGTGACAAGCGTATAACTCCACACTTAAACAGAATGTTGTCTTTCCAAACTCTGGCAGGCAAAGGAAGGAGATCTTGCAGTGATCAATAACCTGCTCCATGAGCCCAACTTGACATCCAAGAAATTCAAAGAATGGAAAATGAAGAACTATGAATTTTTCCTGGACATTTGTGAGTACGGCGCTGTTCTGAAAACCCAAAACGGAGCCTCTGAACTTGCAGCTTCAGCCCCTCTGCTGACACACACTCATTCCTTCATTGAAACGCACGTCTGACAGGATGTAGCACTGGGAACACTTGGGGCGGAGTGAGCTAGTGGGGGGACCATGAAAAATCCATTGTGACAAAACACTGTAACCTGTGTAAATAATGTACTCAGCTGTATTGTAAATAGATTGGATAAGAAAACTCGTGCCACAGGATGCCTATTGCATTGCATGTTAAGACAGTCTTATTTTTATTTTATTTTACTTTATTTTATTGGATTTTTGTTTTTTGTTTCTGTTTGTTTGTTTGTTTGTTTGTTTGCTGATTGAGTTCTGCATTAGAAAGAAGTGAAGTATTCACTGGCATAATTGAAACCCCAGTTATATTAATGAGTACTGTACTAAAGTTGAGTATGGGTTAAAGGAGCTCTCTAACCATTTTATATAAGTAGATGTACTGTAGCTATATCTACATATATAAAATGTAACATGAAATATTATTTTTAAAAAATACTCTGAAATGCCCATCCTCATATATTTCTTTTATTTATTTATTTATTTCTCTGTCTTTTTTCCAAATTGAAATTTTAAACCCTAAAAGCATACAAAAAAACAAAAAAAAATTAAGAAAAGTAAAGAAAAGCATTGGCCACTCCTAGGGAAAGAACATTTAAATGTTCAGCATTTCCAGTCAATCGTTGCTACTGTCTTTTGTGAGCATAACAAAGGTTTCAAGTAGCATGGAAATGGTAAGCTTAAACCCTTTTGGTGTGCCTTAAAATGTATAGCGTCTATATCCAGGAAAATGTTACGTTCCCTTTTGCCTCGAGGTGTAAACTGTACATGCCGTTGAAACGCTGTGCTATTTTTATAATAACGTGCCTGTTTTTCAGAGGAAGAACGGGCATAGGCAACGCACATGTGTATGGCGGGAGTGCGTGCTCATGCACATGGTACGGAAAGGGGCCACACAAAGTGGCCCATTCAGTTCTGCTGCTACCTAAAGCAGCTTCCGGTCGCTTTTGCACCATCATGGGGTAGTCCACAAGAAACGTGCCCTCAATCTGAGAAGACGGTAGCTATTCCAGTTGTCGGCGTTTATCCACTGTGAATTTAGTGCCACAGACCTGTGAACCACAAGATTCCGATACTGTCTATTGCTGCCTCAAAACAAAGGATGAAGGGGGGGGGGATGTCTGAACTGAAAACCGTTGTTTTCTATATGTACAGTGTCTGACGGAGTTAAGCGAATCATTCGTATTTATGACTTAAGTAATGTTTACTGGAATAAAAGAAACAAAGAGACCACTGGAAGTACTCAGGACTTATAGTGATTCACTATAGAGAGAGAGGGAGAAATCGGGGCCTCCTAGATGAACCTTGTTAGCATTCTCCCAAAGGCCTACAGAAGCCTTTTTCCGGTACTGGCATAAACTGCTAGCAGTGAGCAGAGATGGTCCAAGACATTTGGTACCTGACGTAGAATATCTAAATGGTGATACAGATATAATAATAAACTAAATAACTGACCAGTAACAGCACAAGCCTATATCTATCTACTCAGAAGTAAGATCTATTGATGTAAATGGACCTTACTCCCAGGTACGTGCATATAGGATTGCAGGCTTTGTGCCCTTAATTGGCATCCCCAGATTTGCTTCCTCAGATGGGCCATTATGCCCTTGTCTTGGACAGATCTGGTAGTAAGCGCTGCAAGACAGTATAGAAATATAAGTAAAGGTGAGCCTCGCAGCCAGGAAAAAATACCATTTGCTTTAGTTCAAAAGTTTAGAAACCATTGCAGTATACTTGTTTACATGACGACTGTTAAAAGCACTTCACCAAACTCTCCACACTGTTGTAGAGTCTCCATTCATTCGGAAGGAAGCTTTGAATGGAAACCCCACACAGCCTGCAGAAAAGAGTTGGGAATGTGTAATAACAGGGCTTGGTGGGATGCCATACCCATGTTGCTTACCTGTTGCCTTTGGCAGAGCAGGTAAACTCAAAGCATGGTGTGGCACTAGCAATGCATCTTGCCACCCTAATGTCCAGATGGTGTGTATGTGCACAGATATGACCAATAATGTGTAACCCCTCCCCATAAACATTACATTCTAAAGAGTACCTCTGCTGGGCATATTCACTTAATACTCTACATGCATATATCCCATATAGACCTGGGGTGAAGAACCCGTTGCCCTCTAAATGTTGTCAGGCTGCAACTCCCATCATCCTTGGCCATTGGTCATGCTGGCTCGGGTTGATGGGAGTTGGAGCCCAACAATATATTGAGAGCTGTGGATTCTCCATTCTTTATTGCACCAAATGTGTGGAGACCAAGGGTAGGGGTACAGAATGCAGGCACAATCCCTATTATGCACCGACTAAGGCCAGTTTACTGAATTCCGGACAGAGCATTTGATCGGCAGCATTGCATTGGATGACTTAAGCCTAAGGAAAAGAATGGGATTCCTATTTTTAAAAATGAAGTTCACTGTTGACAATAATACATGTAATTTATGATGAATTATCTGTGAAAAATAGGTGTTTTTCAGGTGTCATTGAACTATAGATCCCATCATTCCTGACCACTGGCCATACTGGCTGGGACTGATGGGGATCCAGCGTCCAGCAATATCTGGAGGCGACAGTTTCAATGGCTATCCTTAATGCAAACATTCTTTCCAGTAAGGAATGGCTGCTTTTAAACAGATACACAAGACATATTGATATTCTTTCAAAACCCTTCTTTGGAAACCTAACCCTTTAATACTAAACACATTTACTTAGCACTGCCAGTTCACACATGCACGTAGAAGCAGTAGATTTCTGGCACATGCAGCTGAATGTGTGAAATAGACTCCCTTGGAGAGCATAGTGCCAGAAGAGGCGGGAGGTTATGTGAATAGTTTGATCAGGATGGGTTGACAGAAGAATCAGCATCATGTCTGAGGATGGCCTCAGCATTGTGCTTCTTGGTGGGGCCTGCCTGTGTTTGTGCCTCAGCATATATGCTGACAGGCTTACCTGAGCAGTAACGGTGATGGTGGTCGAACGAGTTGTGGTGCCTTGGAGGAATCCAATAGTGTAGAAGCCACCCTTAGAGTTTCCCACAATACCCCATTGCAGCACATTATCAGAGAGTGTTCGAAAGCACTGCAGGAAATTTAAACAGTGACTCAAAGCCATTTAGTAGGCTGTCTTGTTAGAGCACCAGGAAAAGGGAGCCTAGGCCTAGTGTTGTCAGTGGGCACTGCTGAGTCTCTAGCAGCTGCCTGAGGATGCCAGTGACTGATGCTACAAATGAAGCAGAATGAGGAGATGACTAGCAGACCATAGCAAACTCCACTTGCTATGCAGTTTGTATTTGCAGGAAGGTTTTGGTTGAAGGGGGTTAAATATGCTGGTTGGTCCTCCACATGTAGCCTGAAGTAGCACAGTCCAGTCTCCTTCCTCAGAATGACACCATCTTCTGTGAGATATACATATGCATAGACCAACCCCTGGTACAATGGCACACGGCTGAGGTCTCCACTCTCTTTTTCTTTGATTTCTTTTTTGCTGTATTCTGTCTTCATTTACTCTGTAGCGTGCTCCATTAATGTGAATGATAGGAGGGTGTTTTAAAAATATGCTTTAAAGGGGGTGTACTTGGAGGAACCATAGAGCTGGAAGGGATCCCACGGGTCATCTAAGTCCAACCTCCTACAATGCAGGAATCTCAACACATGGTCCCCCATCAAACCTGAAACCGTAACAGACCCTACTTAGCTTTGCAAATGGGCTAGCAGTTTTATTGCTGCACCACTAGGAAGCTACTCGTTGTCCTACAATACGCTATTGCCAATTCAAAATTGATTTAACCAGATGTAGCTTGTGAACCTGAAAGCTGTGCCCTGTATGGGGCCTTTTAGTGCTCAAGTGTGAGCACTACCTGCCTATGCACTAGAAAGAAAATGCACCTGCTTATTACTCCAAGCTTGCTGGGGCCAAACTTGCTAGCATTTTGGCATTTAGCAGATATGGATTTTTTAAAAGTGTAAATAGCTGCCACTAGAAGGAGAATTTTATCCTTTTCACTCCCTGCCATAATCCTGACACACACACCCCAGTGTTGCTATTTGCACATGGAGGAAGGTTGGCATTAAGGGGATCTTTCATTCTAATGCAAACAGCAGGTGGGGGCGGATTTTCATCAGGTTTCAAGTGGGTTGGTGGCTAACATTGTTGCCTGCCATGGTACCAATCTTAATTGCTTGATCTATTCCACAAACACCTATTGGCAAGTCTAGCAATCAGAAATTTAATCATGCTTCCCTGAATGTCAAGAATAGGAACAGTGATTTACTAGGCCCCGGCCCCTGAAATCAGGGACAAGTTGGAAGTACAGTGGTGCCTCGCAAGACGAAAAGAATCCGTTCTGTGATTCTCTTCGTCTAGCGGTTTTTTCGTCTTGCGAAGCAAGCCCATTGACGGATTAGCGGATTAGCGCTATTAGCGGCTTATCTGCTGATCGGATCAGCTGATAAGCGGCTTAGCAGCTTAGAAAAAGGGGGGAGGGAAAAAAACCAGCAGGAACTCGCAAGACATTGTCATCTTGCGAAGCAAGCCCATAGGAAATTCGTTTTGCGAAGCACCTCCAAAACGGAAAACTCTTTCGTCTAGCGAGTTTTCCGTCTTGCGAGGCATTCGTCTTGCGGGGCACCACTGTAAGTAATGTCCTCAGATGTGAAAAGCCACTTTGAGAACTAAACTAGTATAATAGGAAGGAAGGAACAGAAGGTTATAGAATCATAACTGAACTCAGCTAGAAGGCTGCCCAATCAAGTGAGGTCATGAGATAACAGAAATCCCAAGCCAACATGTTGGGGTTTTGTTTTTTTGATGAGGTGGAGACACCCCTTTGCCCAGCTCCGCTTGGTTCTGGTGGCATCCACCAGTGTGTGAGCCTCAAGGAACATCCCAGTGTGCCTGCCCAAATGCTGTTGATAGAGCAGACGTTACTGCTTGTGGTAGCCATTGGAAATAGGGCACTTCTGGACTAGTGCAATGTTCACTAGATCCTGAACCATTCCCACGGCTATCACATGATGGCAACAGCTCTGATTGAGGCCTCTTTGCTGTGCTAGCCTGGAAGCTAGTGAAACAAAGGGTCAGTTTTACTCTCCTCCCCTTCTACTTTGGCTGGTGCAAATGGTGAAACTATGGCTGCAGCAGTAGCTCTGCCACTCCACCAAGCCCTGCCACTGCTAGCTATAAGCTGCATATTGCATCCTAAAAGTGAAATTCTGTTTTTCATGCACAGACAATAGATTGGCATCTACTGGTAAATCTCTGGGAGATTTGTAGTAGATCTGCAAGGGTTTACCAATTACTCAACAATGGCAACAGAAAAAGGCTTGCACACACCTATGCACAATCTGCATATTAGAATATCTGCTTTGTAGTAACTCAGATGTAACTTGTGTAAGTGTGTGCAGGTTATCGAAATGTGTGGTTCATGCACTGCACCTGAGCATGTGGCTCCAGCTGGTGCACCTTAAGGTTCTATTAAAAGCACTAAGAAGGTCATGTAAACCTGAGGTCTACCTACACCTGCTGTACAGTGCACAGTTGCTTCGCATCTTGGGTTTCTAGGTGGCCTATGGGGAATTCCTCAATGAGAAGATCAATCATAGAGGGTTTCATTCAAAGGCAGCTTGTCCATTGTTAATGTCCCTTTTCAGAGTTCCCTAGGAAGTGGGCTTGGTTGTTAAACCACACTGAGAATTGTAGCTCTGTGAGGGCCAATGACTCCCAGCACCCTTAACAAACTACAGCTCCCAGAAAGAAGCCCTGGTGGTTTAAAGTGGTATAATGAGGCTTTAAATATGTGGTGTGAATGTGCCCTTAAGCTGCAGCACCTTTCCTAAACCTTGCTGTCTCTCTCGTTTCCTCACCAACACCTTGCAACTGCTCTGCCCCTGACTAGCAGGGTTCCAGCTCAACCAGTGATAGCTGGAATCCCAGTTTTCCTGCTCTGCCCATTTGTGGCATTGAAGCAGTAGTCCAAGCTTGTCACTCTCTAGGGCAGAGGTGATAAATCTTGCTCTGCCCAAGGGCCACATTCCTTCTGGGCACCTTTCCAGGGGCCACATGTCCGTGGTGGGTGGAGCCAGGTGAAAAAGTAGGGAAAGAAACATATATGCATTTTACCTTCGTATACTAATTTCTACACACATTTCTTCATATGTTCTATCCAGGCAAGGTAGAGGCATTATCAGAGTTCTAGGACATTGCAGCCAGGCCAAAACATGTTGTGACCCCTGAGCCTGAGATTCACCACTTCTGCTCGAGGGTTTCAGCATCCTATTCCCATAAAAAAATACCTTGGAAAAAACACAAGATAGATTGTCTGAAACATCGAACACACAGTGGCACTCTCTCTTTGGGAATAGTCTTCAGCATGCCCAGAGACACCCCCTTGCCATTGGGGAAGGAAGAAATGTTACCCCAAATGAGCTTATCAGCACACAAATGTCTAAATCCATCCCTAATTGTCTTTATCCAGGCTTGCTGCCAGTACTATTTTTAACCAAAGAATACACCTCACTTTCTTGGCAGTGGCTCTGCTTTCCTGGGGCTCCATGAAGTGGAGCAAGGCTTTTTTGTAGGTCGACAGCAGACATCTCTTTATTTTCTCCAGGGGGTCTGAGCTCAGCAAACTCATCATTAGAGAGCTTGTTTTGTTGCTTTGATGGCAATATTTGCATTTGCCTCCTTGTGCTGCAGGTATCTGTGGGTGGGTGGGTGGGTGGGTGGGTGGGTGGGTGTGTTTAAAGACTGGGAATTGTGCAAGTCCCAGATAACAAAGGGGCCACAGTAGGAACATAGGAAGCTGCCTTATATTTGAGTCAGGTCCATTGGTCCATCCAGCTCAGTATTGTCCACACTGACTGGCAGTAGCTCTCCATGGTCTCATCTTTCCCAATGCCAGAAATTGAACCTGGGACCTTCTGCATGCAAAGCAGATGCCATACCACTGAAACCATAGCATTCCTCCCTTTGAATGTATAGGGCTTTACAAAGACCACTGGTTGTTTTCACCAGCTAAAGCTGTTCCAGAGCTAGTAAGTGCAATGTCAAATCTCATACATTTGCCTTTAAATCTCTTGTATTCATTCCCCCTCCCCATCACTAGTTGCATGCATATCTTCAAGGCTGCCATCAGAACCCAAAATCCTCGGGCAGCTGCTGGGCCACCACCCAGTAGGGCACACCACAGATGCTTGCCCAGAAGCCGCCACCCCCCAGTCTGGTGCTATTTTAATTTCACTACAGTGCCCCACAACTAAGTATAACTCTGGGGCATTGTGAGAAATTTAAATAGCAGCCACTCAGTACTGCTCAGAGCCCTGCTCCTACAATGCTGCCAGCTAACCCACCAGGGCTCAGTGAGAGCATTTTGCTCAGGGCCCCTTCAAACTGGTACTATACCATCCATGGATGCACTTCCTTTCCCAAATTTACAGGATAACCAGCAATGACCTACCTGATGGTGAGAGCCAGAGTAATTTTAATTAGAGCTAGAATGGCATGAGGAAGCTAGGACCCAAAGGAGGCTGCATTTTATATTTACCTCACATATGGCAGGAAGCAATAAGGCAACAAATATTAATCCCACTTGCAGTTGCCCAGGGGAATAGTGAGTGTTCTAGTTGCAAGCTTTGCGGTGCTGGAGCTGGCAGCTATGATAGCCTGCAGTAAAACATCATCCATCCCCTTCAGCAGTAGCTATTGTACACTGGATTTGTTGAACAGATAGGCTGAAGGTGGCCCTGTAACCCTAATAAACCTAAATTATGCTGAATCTAGACATCCATCTGTCACCCATGCTTTTTCTTCTATGCATGTTATCCTGTGCTGCATACATTGGCATGTATCAATACACGCACATGTATCAATACATCTTGTTGGGCACCAGGAGCACACTACTAGAAAGCAGCCTTATCAATACTCGCTGACATCAAGTTATCAGTAACACATATTGAACCCAATATATGGGCTTGTCACTTCCCCCCTCTCCTCTTCAACATGGACGCAAGCTTACTGTTTACAGTAGTTTACTGTTACGTCTGAGCTCTGAGATAAACTATGGTTAGTCTTAACTATTATTTACTAAAACAAGTCAACTTCAAGCTGACTTCTTTCAGTAAGAGTAAGAGTTCAAATATAACTATAAACTGCTGTTAATTGAAAGTGAAAGTCAAAGCTTCCCAACTCCTCCTGGTTGGAAGGCTCGGGTTAAACCACAGTTTTCCAGTTCAGATAGATCAGGAAGTGGTTTAATAACCTACAAGAGAAACACCATGTAGTAGAGAAGGGGGGGCAGGGTAAACAAAGGTACAACACTTGCTGTCAGCCTACAAAAAAACATGGTTTGATGTTTTTATGAAACTGGCTTTAGAATCCAGTTCCTTAACAAATATATTTCCCAAAGATGCTGACTTCCTGGGTTTACTGGCTTTTGTTCTAGGGAAAATGCCCAGCTTTCAGAGCAATGTACGGAAGCTTAAAACTGCAGAAAGTAGTACCGGTTTTTGCAAAACTGAAGGTAGTCAGTTTTGGTGAATCCCAAGGATGAAGGTTGGATGACTTTACCCCTTACAGTGTGGTCTCCCAAAGCCTTCTTCTGAATCTTTCAAAATTCTACAGGAACCATTTGACAATTTCATTGTCAGTCCTCCTAACAAATCATGATCATTAAATCTATTCTTTTATAGGTCTAATTGCCAGATTTGGATGTATCTGATTTCTTTGATTTAGTACATTTCTAGACATCCTGCCTACCTTAGCAATTTCTCTTCCTTTTAACAGCCTTAATTTAACAAATATGAAAATAAAATACTTTAGTTTCAAGGTGGGGGTTCATTTCCATAGGATATATTGTATACACACTTAAATCTAAATTTAATTTCCCTGAAATAAAATGAATGGCATTTAAAAGAAAGAAAATAAACCCTGGGGTGTTGTTGCTTTTAAAGAAATGTTATTTTGTAGAAATAAGTTGATCACACTTTTGAAAGGATGTAAAAGATCATAAGTTTACTTCTTAAAGACACCATGAGTTGTATCCAATTACATTTAGTGCACTAGCTACACAGTTCTGTCTATGACTTCCCAGAATTAAGCCCCACTGAGCTCAATGAGGCATATTTCTAGGTATGTGTTTAAAGGATTGCAGCCTTATTTACACATGCTGTACTTAGTTCCCATTGAAAGGGACAAATTTCTCATGACTTACGTCCCACTGATTTTGATGGAAACTAAGTGCAGCTAATGGGCAGAACAATCTAGTCCCCTCCCCATTATGCCAAGCTGGGCAGAGGTGGTTGGACTGAGCAGAGATGTCCCTCTGTCCAGCTCTCCTGATTAATCTGGCCTCCTGCAAGCTGCCAAACATGTAGGCAGGAGGGGGAATCACTGGCAGGATCTCCCCGGTCAGCAGCCAGCAGGAAGCCACTGAATGGGAGTTCCAAGGGTGGGGCTCAGCCAGTTGGCTCCCAAACCGATTTCATTGCCTTCATGTGACAGGATGGGGCCTGATTGCTCTTCTGCCACGTCTGCCGTGCAGTGGTGGGCCTGCCACTCCATACAGCCCCACTGGTGGGGGAGGTTTGGAATGCAGCCTTAGTCTGGATGCAACAGCATGCTATTTAATATTCATCAGACACACACTGCTAGGCCCTGCTGTGCTTTACTGCATAGCTTATATCAAAGGGTCTTGCACTGGAGGACTTCCTGATAGATATCACTTTAGTTCAGGCAAACGTGAAATCAAAAATAACTATTTTTTTAAACTGAAAAATGCACTCACTTTGCATGAAGTTAAGTAACTAAAGCACTATGTTGTGTGCAATAATGCCACTACCTCTGTAGTATGTGGCGTACTAGTTGATGGTAAAGATTTATATTGAAAAGATTAGGTAGAGTGCTTTGTTGCTTTGCTGGAAGCAACCAAGGAACTCTGCCCCTCAAATTAGTGGATTATTACATATACTGAAGCAAAGAAACCTGAAGCATTTCAGTTAGGGTCTCAGTTATAAATCACTCTGCAGCTGTTTTCAAATCAGTTTGAATGCCCTGGCTTTCTCCAAAGAATCCTGTAAACTACACTTTTGTAAGGCGTGTCCTTTCTTTAACCGTTGCGGATGCACCTGCAGAACTATAATGGTTTGTGCTCTTTGGAAGGGAGCCATACCACTTGAACTGGTTTGAAACTGATTTAAATTTGTCCTGCAGATGTGACTTGAAAGGAGCTGGGAAACTGGGGCAGGAGAGACCCATCTGCACTCGTATGAAGTATCTTTATAATATGTGACACTGAAACTGTACTACAACAAAAATATTGTTGTCAACACCATTAATTTGCTGGGCCATAGGTGACTCTTGCCTAATTTACTAAGTAGATAACAAGACTTGTACAAATAGAGAGCCTTTAAAAAAAAAGAAAAAAAGAAAAATGCTTACATGTAGAAAATGTATGACACCCTTGTACTATGGCTTGCACTTTACCTGCATATAAACTGTGAAGTAGGCTGTAGTAATTTATTATTATTTTGTATATTCAGGGGTTGAAGTAGCAAAGCACTAGTACTACATGGCTGGTTTTCAAGCTGTACTGTTAAAAGATATCTCAGACTAGAGACGGACATGAGGGTTTTGAAGAGAGTTGAAGGTGGCAAGAGACAGGAATCTTGGGCCAAATAGGACCCAATCTTCCCTTGGCTGAAAAAAAAGGCTTTGCAAGCATGGATGAGATAATTACTCTTGCCAGGTTGCTATATATAGTGGTACCTTGGTTTGCAACTGCTTTGGATTACAACCATGTCAAACCTGGAAGTACGTGTCCCTTTTTTTATTACAACCCATTTTTTGGGATTACAACCCATTTTTGGGGGGAGGCCCCATTGGTGAAAGCGCGCCTTGGGTTACAACCTGTTTTGGTTTACAACTGGACCTCCAGAAAGGATAATGGTTGTAAACCAAGGTACCACTGTAGAATGCAATTGATAAACCACTTAAAGGATTGCAAACACCAATGTGGATCAAGACTACACAATCAATAGCCAGATTCTGACAATCCTTTAAACTTGGGTGGCCAGCATGTGCCCTCTAGATGCTGTTGGACTACAGTTGCCACCTTCCCTGATCACTGGACGTGCTGGCTGGGACGTTGTAGTTCGATTACTTTTGGGAAGTGAGGGTACAATGTTGGGTACGTCTGCTCTAAACTATTTCCTTACAGGACTCCTATTCAGGACTACTTTCTTGCTTTCTCTATGAATCAAGCTACAGTTTGCTGCTGTGATACCCAGATTGGTAAATGGTAGTTTAACAGCAGCAGGAGTGGGGAATTTGTTGGACTCCCAACTCCCATAAACATGGTCAATAGTCAGAGGTAATGGGAGGAATCAGATTGTTAAAACCTCACCTTGCTACTTCGGATGTTGCTGTAAACCAGGCATAGGCAAGCTCTGGCCCGCCAGATGTTTGGGACTACAATTCCCATCATTCCTAGCTAACAGGACCAGTGGTTAGGGATGATGGGAGTTGTAGTCCCAAACAGCTGGAGGGCCGGAATTTGCTAATGCCTGCCTGTGGTTTGGTTCAAACAGGAGATAAGAAATCATGACCGGCAAGAGACAGGAAAAACAAATAGGAAGGAGCACACACATACTACAATTGCTCACAATCCTCCAAACCATGTTTTCCAGGGGCTTTGGAATGATGCTGTTTAGTATAAACACCTAGCTTTTCAAACCACCTTCAACTCTCTGTAAAACCACTCTCCTGCCAAAAAGAGGTCAAATAAGTGTATTTTGAAAAATCTGCTAAGTTAAAAGTCAGCATCTGTGACTGACTATGCTATGGGGTCTCTCCATGGTCTTTCTTTTGTAAATATGAACATTCTCAACTATTTCTGTAGCAATAGGAGGTTATATACCAAACTTTCACTTGGACTGTTTTCAAACAACAAAAAATCTCTAGCGCCTTGTATTCTTTAAAAAAAATAAATCACGGAGAACCAGTCTTAGGAGCATTTTTGTTTACACAATAATATGTATATATAAGGATATATATATATATATATATATATATATATATATATATATATATGAGGCAGAACTGTTATTTATCATACTTTATGTTGTGCTTGATTATTTCTAAGAGTCTGTCATCTAGAAATATTTTCTGTGATAGAGAAAGAAAAATGTTATATTGTGGGAACCCTCCTGCATAGGAACTTGAAAAGTGAAAGCTTTAAACAACTGTACATCTATATTGTAGCTATTATTTTTAACTCCAACCTATTGTAATTTTCCTAATTTAGCCATGAAAGAAAACCAAAATGTGATGTTAAATCATTAACCAGGGAAGATCCCATTCATATGTTTTGCCTTGTTGTTTGAAAACTTCAGAACATATCCTTCATCTTTACTTGTGATGAGGGAGGTCTCTTTCATGGGCTGCCTCTATTTTCATCCCTTAGCAGTCAAGAGCCTTCATTTTCATGGATGCACATGGAAAATGGACTTACAGTGCAATCCTATACATTTCTCCTCAAATGTAAGTCCCATTGATTTCATTGGGGCTTATTCCCAGGTAAGTGGGTACAGGATTGCAGCCTCAGATAGGTAAAACTAAATTTCAACCCCTGGATAATACAGGTTTCTTTATGTGTCTGTATGTGTGTTTTTCAGTTTCACCAAAGTCTTTTTAATTTTATACTTGTCTTATGTTGGAAAGTGATCCACTGGTTTATATAGGCTATGAATGTTTGTTTTCCTTTGTTTTCCTTTTTTAGAATTAATGTACTTGGCTGCATTTTTTTTTTCTACCACAGATTAACTTGTTAACTTTTTGCGTGTCTACAATGAAACTTTATGAATGGAAAAATTTCACTGTGTGTTGCTCACTGGGCATATACCTCATGGTACATTGCACAGACTTGTAAGTTGTAAGTTGCACTGCAACATTATAAAAGGAACATATTGCTCTTTTTTCAAAGATATTAACTTATTAAAAAAACTATATAGACTGTACATTATTGAAAAAGGACATTTATTCTTCCTAAATTCAAAAGTAGCTTTTGTTTTGGGGAAAAGTTGTAAAACTTCAGTTGTAAATTTGGACTTCAATAAACTGAATTCTCTGATGTTTGAGGGCTCTTTCTTTTCTTAATATTTTGTATCCTTAAAAAGGGGAAACTGGTGTATGCTTCAGCCAGGCAAGAAAACACATAATGAACTGCTACATGAATCTTGTGGGAGGTTTATCATTTTAATTTGTTTCAGCAATGCCTTTTAATTTTTGTTTTAACACCTGGGTGCATATTTAAAACTATAGTGAATTATAGCTCCAACTACAGAGTTTGCAAAACAAACAACAAGAAGCCTTGTGGCACCTTGCCGTCTTCTGGAATGCTGTAATGCTCTCCCAACCAAACAAACCACTAATGGAAGAACCCTATATAACGCCAAGGACTTGGGAGTCACATTTTAGAGAACTTTACAAGGACAGATCAGTGGGGAGAGGCCAAATCCCTGAAAGTATTCTGGACCTCCCAGAAGGGGCCCCTGTAACAACGTCAGAGATTCTGGTAGCCCAACTGAGACAGGGGAAAGCCCCAGGTGCAGATTTAATACCCATAGAGGCTATTACAAATAATTTGGTTTTTTGGGCCCCGATTTTAGCCCCACTTTTCACCAGCTTAGACACTTATGGATATATTCCTGAAGACTGGGGGCTTTCAATCATTGTCCCAATATATTAAAAAAGCAAAAAGATGATCCTGCCAACTACAGACTACTCAGTCTTCTTAACATAATAAGCAAACTGTACGCAAGACTGGCTACAACAAGAAAACATCCTTGCAGATGAGCAAGTGGGATTTCGAGAAGGCCGTTCGACCATCGACCAATGTTTAGTTCTTCACCATCTAATAGAGAAGTACTCATTTAGTAATATTGCTTCTCTTTATGTGGCCTTCATTAACTTCAGAGCAGCCTTTGACTCTATTTCCAGAACAAAGTTATGGGAAAAACTGGAGACCTCCACAATAGATAGACGCTATACCTAATACGCATGTTACATGAAGGGACTTCATTAAAGGTGGGTTGTACCTCCCAGGGCCACTTATCTAATGCAATAGAAACCGATAAATGAGTCAAACAAGGATGCATACTGGCCCCATCTTTGTTCAATTATTATACAAATGAAATGATCCCTTATCTCCGCAATATTAATTTCCATCCTCCAAAACTTGCAGGAAATCATATTTCAGTGCTGCCATATGCAGATGCTGCTGCAATCCTCTCTAGAACACCAATAGACCAATAGAACACCAAAAGAGCCATGAAAACACTCACTGCATGTTGCAAAGAGAGCCAATTGAACCTCAATTACCAGAAAACCAAAATCATGGTCTTTGCCAGAAGGCCTAAATTACGTGTATGGTACATTGATGGTCATAAGATCAAGCAGGTCACCTGCTTTAAATACCTGGGTATAGCCCTTCACTCATCGGGAAGTAGAAAAATCCATGGCATCTACATTGCAGGGAATGCTCAGAGAAGCGCTAACACCATTCTTAGGTACCTTAGGTCCAAAGGTGGACACTATGTACCGGCAGCCCTCAAATTGTTTGAGGCCAAATCGATTGCACAACTGTTATATGGTGCCCAATTAGGCCCCTTTGCCAACTTCACTCCATTAGAATTGGTGCAATCCAAATTCTTAAGATCTGTCCTACAAGTACCTAAATATATCTCCAACGCTACAATACGCCTCAAAACTGGATTCATAAGAATTGAGGCCAGAGTGTGGCTCGCCACTCTTAATCACTGGCTGAGACTAGCCTCCCTTCCGAGTGGCCTTGCTTCCCTGACTATTAAAGACAATTTCCAATTGTTATGGAAACGAGCAGTGGATAATATAATAACAACTCTAGGATTCAATCCACAGATCTTACTTAACATGGGGCACGACAAGCAAAAAACATTATTAAACACTGTGTGGTAGACATAGAATGACAGGTAGACCTAGCCAGGTCCCCCCAAATTTTAATTAACAAAACTAGAAGATAATCGACTTCCCAAATGCCATACATAGCTAACCTTGAAATACCAAAACCATGAAGGGGTTTCACTTTGGCCTGTTGTCAGGCCCTCCCTTCAAAAGTTCACGAAGGCCGTTATAGGAAGATACCATATGAGGAGAGAAAGTGCCCATGTGGCTCTGGGCAGCAGGAAACAATGGAGCATGCCCTTCTTCATTGCCAGTAGTCATACGTCTGGTTGCAAACATAATCCGTGCAGGAATGTAATTAATACATTACTGTATTAATACTATTAGGTATCTGTTCCAGAATGCATGAAAAGGGCATATCACGTTTTAAACCTGGAGTACATAACAAACCCAAAGATTCTTTTACCCCAGAATACCAAAGCTTAATCCACACAGCAGGTAGCCATTTACTGGTGCAGCTTTTACATGAGTTGACAGATTACTGTATTTGCATTTTGTTGACTTTTAAGGTGTTAACCGCCCAGAAGGTACGATTAACTGGACTATAAAGTATATTGTTCCTGGCCACGTCAATCCCTGTTGTTTTTATTTGTTTGTTTGTCTTTACAATCAAGCGGTGTATAAAAATTTTAAGAAATAAAACAAACGTAGGAAGTTTCATAGCTGAAACCCGGGAAAAGAGCGCGCGGGGAGGGGGTAAAATAATAACCCTCCAATACTGAGCTTGAGGGGACCGTTAGTATTGACGCTGTGTTAGGCAGCGCCCTATTCCTCCCCGCCTAATCATCATCATCATCATCCCGACGCCCCTCTTTGTACAAAAAGAAACATTTGCGGCTGGTGGACAACCAAAATCTTAACGTCTCCCTTCACCAACAACACTGGGAGGGGGAGGGGAAAGCACGCGTCATTTTCTCCAATCCCGCGGCGCTCTCCTGTTTAGTCCCGCCCACGCTGTTTCTTGACGTCTCTGCCCGTTGGCGCCGTTGGTCGCGAGCGCTCGGCTGGTCGCCTCCTTCGAGTAGGAGGAGCCAAAATGGCGGCTAAGGTGAGTGGTTCCCCTCGTGCTTATCATCCTACCTTCTGCCCCCTCCCCTCCCCTGCCTCCCCTCCCAGGAAAGGCTTCGTGAGGCGCCCTCCTTTTGAGTGGGCAGCGCTTAAACGGCACAGATGACACACAGGGTGAGCTTTTCCCTTCGTTTAAAGGACGCCTTAACTTTCTTGAATGCGGTCGTGGAGATGCGAGGGGCGCCTCAGCATGTGCAGAGCGCCCCCGCTTCCATGCCTCATAGCATGTATGGCCCAGCTTTCCTCCGCTCTCCAGGTAGCCTCAAGGTAGTGGGCACGGTTTCTTTACCCTGGTCTCCTAGGGGCTGGTCTGACACCCAGCTTTTCCACGCCTGGGTGGCCAAGGACTGATGGGAGTTGTAGTCCAAATCATCTGGACACCTCCAGGTTGGGAAAGGCTGCAACCACCATGCTGCTCAGCTGGTGGAGCTCAGTGTGGCTTGGCAATGCATTGTTATTGTTATATTATTACTATGTTTTCTTTTGGTTGTTTAACAGTAACTGTCACAAAACTACATCCCACTACAGTGGAACCTCAGGTCGCGGATGTAATCCGTGACAGAGGCACGTCCGCAACCTGCAGCGTTCGTAACCTGCAGCGCCACGTCTGCGCACGTGCGTGATGCGACTTGACACTTCTGTGCTTGCACGAAGGGCAATTTAGCGCTTCTGCACAAGCGGCGAAACCCAGAAGTAACCCTTTCCCATCATGCCACAGTCATGTGCAGAAGCAAAGCTTACCTTCAAGTACTTCCGGGTTCCCCACAACCTGAAAACACATAACCCGAAGCGTCTGTAACCCAAGGTACCACTGTACTCCCCACTTTGGCACAGCTGAAATGAATAGGACTTTGGGTAACCAGGAATGGATCCATGAACTGTCTGACTGTGTAGAACTCGTATTCAGTTATGACACTATATATATATATATATATATATATATATATATATATATATATATATTCTGGGCTCGGAATTCTCTTATTCGATCTCTCTTGCATCTGGCTCTGGCTGGTGGATTTATCGGCTCTAGCAAGCAAAGCAGATCCCATTCTGCCTGCCTTTGCTCTTAAAAAGTCCGAACTCTGAAAAAGAAAAGTCCCAACTCTGCTTCTTTCCTACTGCTGCAGCTTCAGCGAGGAAATCTTAAGTGCTCTCAGGTTCTTATAAAGCTGCTGTTGAGTTTCAGGCATAGTCCTGAAAACGAAAGCGTGTCTGAGCAGGTGCAGAGTGCTGCCTCCTATGTCCACTCTGTTCTGTCGCTTTCCTTCTACTCCCTAGTGGGAAAATGTGTAGCAATTCTTAGAGCTGCTGGACATTAAAGACTAGTTAAGATGAGAAAAGTATCTGAACATGTGTGGTTCCATCTCCATCTTGTTCTTCTGAATAACTGCTGAATAACATACAAATCTCGAAATTGAGTGATGATCTGTGATCAGACTTTTCAAATAGAGAAAAAAGCTTCAAACCCAGGTCTTAAATTATTGGGGCTCATGCTAAAAGTTAAATGTTTTCATCACATTTATAATATTGTATGCACCTTAAAACATCTTAAGATTACACCCAAACCTAAAAGTACAAACAACCTAAAAGTTGTTTGTACTTCTATAAGTCCTCTTGTGTTTGGATGGTGTCATTTTTTGCTATATGGGATACACAATCAAAGAATGAGTTTGCTATTAGCATATAGCAAGAGTGGCTAAGTTGCAGCATGCAGACTGGATCTATTCCTCCCCAAAAGGATGGGTAAATGGGTATGTCCTCCAAGATCCCCAGCGATTTGGCAATTTAAGATGAAAAATAATGATCTTAATGTAATTCCCACTGTAGTGCTGTGGAGTTTCCTCTGTGGGACTGGAAGGGCTGCCAGCTTTCCAAAAAATGTGTGCCTCTGGTTCAGCATACCTTGCAAAGGCACCTCTTGTCTCTCGAGTGCCACAAAATGCACTTGTAAGGAACTGATCTTTGAGTGGCAGCTCCTCACAGTCTGGAGCTCCCTGCCCATTGACAGCAGGCTGGCACTTTCATTGAACACTTTTTGGTGCCTACAAAAAACTTTTTGTTTAGTCAAACTTGCTCTTACTCATTTTGCATTTTTATAAACCTTTTAACAATTATTTTTATTGACAATTTTAATGTATATTTTATATTATTTGTAAAGGTTTTACTTACAGTTAAGTGGTATGAAAATTTTGTTAAGCAAATAAATCAGAGCTTTCCAAACTGTGTGTCGTGACATGTTCATGTATCAGCTGCAGTGTGTAGGTGTGTCATGCGAATGCAGCTCGCTCTCCTGCCGGGGCTGGAAAAGGGTTAGTTTAACCTCCGGTTTGCTAGTAAAACTGAATTACTGTGTTTCAAAATGATGCATGTCTAAAAAATGTGTCACTAACATGAAAAGTTGGGAAAGCTCTGAAATAAAAATAGTGTGGGGCATGAAGGTCATAGTGTTCAGGAAACAGGAAGGTGCACTTCTTCCTGTTTCCCGAGCCCTGAAACATTATTTCAATGGTACCACCTCAGGGGGAGAAGAGGCTCTCTTTGCAAGGTAATTGAGGGTTTTCAATCCCCAGCACACTTCTTGGCTCCTCTCCTCACAGCCCAGCGATGGAAGCAAAGCTCTCCTGCTCCACTGCTAATCAGTGGAAGAGCTGTGTGGGGCAATGCTATCTGCCTGTGTGAGTGAATGAATGTGTGAGCCTCCCTTTGTGTATACAGTGGTACCTCGGGGCCTCCTGCTGCCGCCGTGCCGCCAAAGCACAATTTCTGTTCTCATCCTGAAGCAAAGTTCTTAACCTGAAGCATTATTTCTGGGTTAGCAGAGTCTGTAACCTGAAGCGTACCACCTGTACAGTGGTACCTCGGGTTACAGACACTTCAGGTTACAGACTCTGCTAACCCAGAAATAGTACCTCAGATTAAGAACTTTGCTTCAGGATGAGAACAAAAATCACACAGCGGCAGCGGGACACCCCATTAGCTAAAGTGGTGCTTCAGGTTAAGAACGGACGTCCAGAACGAATTAAGTTCTTAACCCAAGGTACCACTGTATGTGGTATGTGTATTGGCCATTTAGGCCAAGCCCATAGATGGCATGCTGCCCTCAGAGGGTTTACAAAACTTCAATGAGCTCCTCAAGAAAAAAAGAAAAAAAGGCTAGCCACCCTGTAGTTAAATGTTGCTCCAGTTTGAGCCCTCCGAAATGCAGCTAAAACAAAGTCATCCCCTGAGGCAGGATCTGGCTGAGCCTTGCCATTTTAATAGTTCTTTTCTGAATAAATCTTTCTTTTCAATAAACTGATTCAAAATAATTACTGGGCAGTGAAGTGATGTACAGTATCATTTTGTTAGTCGTTGCACAGTTGACTTCAGTAGACCTTCCAAAGCAGAGCAATTAGTGTCATTCAAGAATTGAGCTAATTCCAAAAGTCACAGCACAGTTCCTAGCCCTTTAAGTAGAGTGGAATGTGTGTTATAATACATACAGCTTTGTTTAACAGTTTGAATTTAAAAAAACCAAAACACTCCCACACAGTCTGCCCACTGAGTGCTGCTGTTTCCAAACATGTTTGTCATGTGACAAAATAGACATTTGAGCAATTTTGACACAACAGTGCACAAGAGCATAACTATTTTTTATTCTACAGCCACCTGAGGAAATGGCAGTGTGTGAAACATCTATTCCTCTCCCAGAGCTTCAGTTTCCAGAGTTCCCTGGGAAGAGGGATTATTTTAAACTGCTCTGGGCATTGTCACCCTGTGAGGAGAATAGGGGTTTCCTAATGATTCTCAGCACCCATAGCAAACTACAGTTCCTGCAATTCTTTAGACTCATTAGATGACCTTGTTGAGGACTGGAATAACCGGCTCTTGGCAGCCATTGATGAGATCACGCCTCTGCGACCCCGTCGAAACCGGGCCCCTTGGTTTACTGAGGAGCTCCGGAAAATGAAGTGGGATCTCAGACGGCTAGAGCGAGTATAGCAACGGACTCGTGAAGGAGCCTCAAGAACATCTTATAGGACGCTTATGAAAGCCTATGAGATGGCTATGAAAGCTGCTAAGAAATCTTACTTTGCAGCTTCCATTGCATCCGCTAGCTCTCGCCCGGCAAAACTTTTTAGAATAATTAGATCAATAACGTCCTTAGGAGGACAACCAAATTTAAGCACAAATTCAACCCACAGCTGTGAGGCATTCACGAGCTTTTTTGCGGAGAAAGTCCTGTTGCTCCGCCGTGACCTCCCTGCCAATTTAGATACAGTGACTGAACTGGAGGCCCCTCGACTGACTTCAGGTCCAGTGTTGGACCATTTCGATCGAATACTCCCTGCTGATGTGGATAGATTCCTCCAAGTTAGTAGGCCCGCCACCTGCCTCCTTGATCCGTGCCCGTCTTGGCTGATTAGGGAGTGTCCAGATGTTGCGCGGACCCCCCTGGTTGAAATTATCAATTTGTCCCTTGACACGGGGACATTCCCAGGGGAACTGAAGGAAGCAGTGGTATGTCCACTCTTAAAAAAACTTCATTAGATCCCTTAGACCTATCCAATTACCGCCCAGTTTCAAATCTTCCATATCTGGGTAAGGTAATTGAGAGAGTGGTTGCTGAACAACTTGGTAGGTTTCTGGAGGAAACATTGGCTTTAGATCCATTTCAGTCCGGTTTCAGTCCTGGTTTTGGGACGGAGACGGCTCTGGTTGCCCTAACAGATGATCTCCGTAGACAGCTGGATCGAGGCAGGTCAGGACTGGTGATCCTTTTAGATTTGTCAGCAGCCTTTGACATGGTTGATCATGATCTTCTGGACCACCGCCTCGCAGACGTGGGGATACAGGGCATAGCCCGTAACTGGCTGTGCTCTTTTATCTCTAGTCGGGGACAGAGGGTGGCACTAGGGAGGGAAATGTCGTCGCGCCACTCCTTGGTGTGTGGAGTGCCGCAGGGCGCAATCCTCTCCCCAATGCTTTTTAACATCTTTATGCGCCCCATTGCCCAGATTATCCAGAGCTTTGGGCTGGGCTGTCACCAATATGCTGATGACACTCAGCTCTATCTGCTGATGGATGGCCACACCGACTCGGCCCCGAACACACTGACTAGATGCTTGGAAGTTGTGACTGGATGGTTTCGTGGGAGCCGATTGAAACTAAATCCTTCGAAGACAGAGGTCCTATGGCTGGGTCGGGATGGCATGGGGATGAGGGACCAACTCCCTTCTCTTGCGGGGGCCCAATTAGTGCCATTGCCTTCCGTTAAGAGTTTGGGTGTAATCCTTGACGTCTCCCTTTCCATGGAGGCACAAGTTACAGCAACAGCCAAGGCGACATTTTTCCACCTTCGCCGCATCAAGCAGTTGGTCCCTTACCTTTCCCGCCCCGACCTGGCCACAGTGATCCATGCGACGGTCATCTCCAGGCTTGACTACTGTAATTCGCTCTACGCGGGGCTGCCCTTGAAGCTGTCCCAGAAACTCCAGCGGGTGCAGAATGCTACAGCGAGACTCCTCACGGGGTCCCTGCCATGGGAGCATATTCACCCAGTGCTTTTCAAGCTGCACTGGCTCCCGGTGGAGTACAGGATCAGATTTAAGGTGCTGCTTTTGACCTTTAAAGCCCTTCACGGCCTAGTACCCTCTTACCTACAGAACCGCCTCTCCCGGTATGCCCCACGGAGAGCCTCAAGGTCCATAAATAGCAACACCCTAGTGGTCCCAGGCCCTAAGGAAGTTAGATTGGCTACAACCAGAGCCAGGGCCTTTTCAACTCTGGCTCCGGTCTGGTGGAACGCTCTGCTTCACAAGACCAGGGCCCTGCAGGATCTGATTTCTTTCCGCAGGGCCTGTAAGACAGAGTTGTTCCGCCTGGCCTTTGGCTTGGAGCGAATTTGATTCCCTCCCTATCTTTCTTTTTTCTTTTCCTTCTCCTTCTGCGATGAGGCTACATTTTAATATTTTAATGTTTCAGTATTTTAATGTTGTATTGTTTTTAAGTTGTAATCATTTAACTTGTTTTTATTATTGCTTGTAAGCCGCTCTGAGCCCAGCCTTGGCTGAGGAGGGCGGGGTATAAATAAAAAATATTATTATTATTATTATTAATTCTTTGGGGGAAGCCATGGCTGTTCAAGTGGCATCATAGTGTTTTAAACGTATGATGCAGATGTGCCCTTTATCCTGCCACAACTCTTTCATACTTGTGGCTTTGAAAGATACAAGTTAAGTTGCAGAGTGGGTATCTGGGCAGAGAGTACTTTCACATGCTTTCTGTCCTTCATCCCTTAAGTACTTACTTCATTATTCGGCTCTCCCAAGAAACATAAAATGTGAACTTATTTCCTCTAGCTATAAATTACATATTCGAGTTGCAGCCACTCTTATGCACCTTAACATCAAAAGAGCAGAGAAATCTCCTATCTTGCAGGCCGATTCTGGATACAAGGATACATTTTTATCACACTTGATATTTAAATGACTAGATAAAATTTGGCTGAGAGCATTTTATCACTTTATAAGTCAGATTCTGAACGTTTACCACATTTATCACACATGCGCCTTCTCCTGAGTTAATCATTTCATTCTGCTGTATTCTTCCTAATACTCTTTCTATGCTCCTGCTCATTAATGTTCAGTGACTTCAAAGTGTGAGAGTTAATTGCTCTTAGGGGATGGGCAATACTCCCCCCTTTTCTGCATGCTTAAAAAAAAAGAAAGAAATCACACAGTTGACAGTCCTGGTATAATTTCAGAATGCCATTTTCTTTTGTGCTTTTCCATCAAATATCTAATTTTTGCATTTTTCTTTCCCCTCTGTGCTTCATTTGTCCGCCCCTCTGTCTATTCCTGCAACACGGTCAGTTTGCTTCATTGTCTGTTTCTTTTTCTGCTGTAGCTAGCTTGATACTTTACATCCCAAATGAGGAGCATTTGTCCCTCCAGATGTTGCCAGACTACAACTCTTATCATCTCATGTTTCAATCCTTTTTAATATTTTATTTTTAAATTGTTGTAGCCCACCTGGGCCTCAACATGGAGAAATCAAATAAATAATAATGTTGATATGTGGAAAAGATCACCAGAAATGCATTCTGTTGGGAGGAGACTTCAATCCACAAATTAGTTAAACTTGGTGTCCTTAGATTCAACTATTGGCTCCATTCCTCAATGGCTGTATTTCCATATCACTGTAAACTATGGTTAATGGTTTGACAAACAAATTTCATTGTGAAGCCAGGTATTGGTTGCTGCCTTGCCAATTATGGTTTGAGTGAAACAAACCACAATTCTCAGTTCCTGCATAACACTAAGTCAGAGATTTTGGCTTGTTGATCACACATGGAAAAAATGAAAGTGCATGTGATATCAACATTATTGGTAAGTCATTAGCAGTGGTTTGCGGTGATGTCTGAAATGGGCTAGTGTGGGAATTAATAAATACAACACAGTAATAAAACCTTCATTAAAATCCAGTACAGCTTCCTTAAGTTGTAACGTGACTATGGGGCTTATCAAGCATTAACTCATGATAAAAAAATGCAGTAAAAATGGTTTGTTATGCTAATTCACCTCCACTGGCATTTTATCCTTAAAGAGGTGAGAGCATAAGACATTTCCTGGTAGGAATGAAATTGATTATTAGAGGGGAAGAGGAGATGCAGCACTTGGAACAAGTAGTTTCCAGAGATGCAACATAATAGGGAATGGATAGCATATTGCAGAGAGAAGGTAACTGACACAAGCTGTATACATACTATCCATTTAAAGTACATAACTTCCCTGAAAGAATCCTAGAGACTAGTTTATTAAGTGTGCTAGTAATTGCAGCTCTGAGAAGTAAACTGCATTTCCCAGGATTCTTTGTGTTAAGCCATGTGCGTTAAATGTATGGTGTGTGCGCATATTAATTTGTAGAATTCACTGCCACAATAAAATGTGGTGACTGTTGGCTTAGAAGGCTTTCCAATAACAATTTCATAGGCAATCATTTCCATTCAGTATATAGTGAGTAGCAGAAAGTACTGTTAGAGGGACATGGGTGGCACTGTGGGTTAAACCACAGAGCCTAGGACTTGCCGATCAGAAGGTCAGCGGCTCGAATCCCCGTGAGCGGGTGAGCTCCAGTTGCTCGGTTCCTCCTCCTGCCAACCTAGCAATTCGAAAGCACGCCAAAGTGCAAGTAGATAAATAGGTACTGCTCTGGCGGGAAGGTAAATGGCGTTTATGTGTGTTGCTCTGGTTCGCCAGAAGTGGCTTCGTCATGCTGGCCACATGACCCGGAAGCTGTACGCCGGCTCCCTCAGCCAGTAAAGTGAGATGAGCGTTGCAACCCCAGAGTTGGCCACGACTGGACCTAATGGTCAGGGGTCCCTTTAAGTACTATTGCAGAGCAACACTGGATCAAAGTTCCTGTTTTCTTGCCCAGCTGCTTAACTCTCTGGAAGCAGTTGGTAGAGCATAAGACTCTTAATTGCAGGGTCATGGGTTCAGGCCCCACAGTGGGCAAAATATTCCTGCATTGCAGGGGGTTGGACTAAATCAGGGGTCAGCAAACTTTTTCAGCAGTCCACTGTTCCTCAGACCTTGTGGGGGGGCGGACTATATTTGAAGGGGGAAAATGAACGAATTCCTATGCCCCACAAATAACCCATAGATGCATTTTAAATAAAAGCACACATTATACTCATGTAAAAACACCAGGCAGGCCCCACAAATAACCCAGAGATGCATTTTTAATAAAAGGACACATTCTACTCATGTAAAAACACCAGGCAGACCCCACAAATAACCCAGAGATGCATTTTAAATAAAAGGACACATTCTACTCAATCCTGGACCGTCTACTGATTCCCGGACCGTCCACAGGCCAGATTTAGAAGATGATTGGGCCGGATGCCTTAGTTTGGCTATCCATGGCCAAACTAAGGCATCCTGTGCCTTAGTTTGCCTATCCATGGACTAGGCTAGATGATCCTTGTGGTCCCTTCCAACTCTACATTTCTGTGATCAGGCTTCACAGATTGTTGGTCTAATTGAGCAATGCTCTTCCACTCTTTCCCATGTTTTTTTTTATCTTCTTGAGGTCTCAAAACTTTGACCTTTTTAATGAATATATGTTTTAAAACGTTCTTGCTATATTCTGTAAACGCCATTTGAGCATTAGAGAGCAGACTTCTGTGTAGCGTCCTCATTCATGCCTATACCTTTAAGGCAGTTTTGCTCCCACTAAATGTTGTTAAAATATGAACATAGGAAGCTGTCTGATATTGAGTGAGGCCTTGGGGGTCCATCTAGTTCAGCATTGTCTACACTGATTGCAGTGGTTCTCTAGGCTTTCTTTCTCAGCCCTGCCTTTAAGACATCAGGGATTGAACCTGTGACCATCTGCATACAAGACAGATGGTCTCCCACTGAGATGTGTCCCTTCCTTCACCTTGGGAGATATTTTAGGTATTTATTAATTCTAAGGATTTCTACAGTGATCCTGCATTTTACCAGCACATTATTGCAGCAGACCATGCATAATGCATCTTCAGTGTACATATGGTGCTTCACAGTGACAAATATTTTTTAAAATGTGAGTCCCTGCACCAAGAAGCTTAGGACCACATCACAAGTAATATTCCTGAAAAGCGTATTTTAAGGAAACAGTTCAATAAATTATAGTAAGCAACTTCCTTGGTACCCAAAAATGATTAGTTTGAACAACCTGAACATTTGCAATTTGGAAACCTTTTCTACACCTACCGCCCCCCCCCTTGCAGTGAGAATGTTCATGTTTCTTAAAATGCTTTTGTATACATTTTTTTCAATTCTGTATTTTCCTATATCAGATGTATGAAAAACAATAATTTATTGTGCTTATACTCTTTAGCAGACTTAGCTGGTTAATGGATATTGTTGTTGAACTTGGTCTGAATATTGATGAACATGTGCATTTATTTATTTATTCATTCATTCATTAATTTGCTATTCAGCGATTAAGCTTCTTTCTTGCTTTCTTTTGGCCTCTACCCCCCCCCCCGCCCCCAGATAGCAAAATGGGTGGCTTTTCCTACAGCCTTGGCAGGTGCATCTATTGTACATGCTGCATCTGAAGAGGAACCAGAATCTCGTCGCATGAAGGCACATCAGGTAGGATTAGTATGACCTCTTTAAAAATTGAATGAGCAGAAGCACCTAGGTGCAGTGAAGGCTTTCTTCTGAATTTTGTTTCACAGGAAACAGAACTATATAATAGAATGCAACAAGTGATATAGTAAAATAATAATAATAATGTGATGATGATGATTCTCGATGCTGCATCACTTACCATTGCAGATGATCCAAAAATGGAGGACTGAAAAGATAAGCTAATGCAAATATGTGATATAATACATAATATAATTTAAAGCTGAAGAGAAGCATTCCTTCTATAGTTTCAATGTTCATTTGTTGAGAACTGTTTCTTATGTAGCCAAGGTAGTACCGCTCACACAAGAAGGGGATACCCTCAAGTTTTGGAGAGCCCAAAGGTTTGCATTTTAAAACAACCTGGGAGAGGGAGAGCCCAATAAGGACTGAGTGCGTGCTCGGTGTCTACAGAATGCTAAGTGATAGGGAAGGTATGGAACACCAGGGGCAGAGGCTATGCAGTGCAGCAGCTGGAATATTGAACAGCAGCACTCCACAGTGCAACATTTTGTTGCAAGTCCCACTTGAAAGACTGGATCACATTTGTACTTAAATTTACTGTGGCTTTTGTATTAATGCATATGGGTTTTTTTGGGTGGGGAGATTTGGTTTGCTTTCATCTTTGCTTTATTTATGCTTGATTGTTATCAATCTAGGTATGATGAACTTAAGAAGAGGGCAGTATACTGCAGCAACAAGCTCCACTACCATCTCTTGACCTCAACACATTCATCATATCTTGTGTACAGAGCCTACATATATACACTCTAACGTCTCCTGCACTCTGTACGTTAGGTACACAGAGTGCATATAGACCAGCATGAGGGCCTGCTACTGTGCTCCAGCTCCCTACTCTACATATTCTTTGTGTAGGGCTAATGAAGATTATGTTCTTGATTTCCACCCCACTTGGAGGCTTAAAACTTAGGACAACTGCTGATGACATATGGTCCAAAGCACAGCAGTCACATTGTACAAGGTGTTCTGTGCGACTCGGAAGTGTTCATACAAGAGTGAGCCTTCCCATCTGCACCATGAAGCTGGTGGTAATCTGCACCACCATTTGCACTGCTCAAGGGTGATGGAGATAGCACTAGGCCAAGGGTATCCAATATGGTGCCTTCCAGGTATTGTTGGACTAAAACTTGCTTCACAGCCACTGGCCATGCTGGCTGGGGCTGATGGGAGTTGGCATCTGACAATATCGGGGGGGGGGGTGCCACACTGGCTACACCCGCAGTAGACCAGTGGTTCTCAAACTGTGTTCTGGGGGGTCTTTAGGTTCGTCAATGAGAAAGTTGGTAATGGCTGGCAAGCTTCACTGAAAAACTGCTTGTCTGCCACTACCAATTTCTCCTGCAGATGCAGTGGGGTTTTGGATGCATTTGAAAGACAACTCTTGGTTCATTCAAGTTAGGTGCTAGCTCAGCTAATCATAGTACCCCAGAACACAACCCTGAACCCTGTGGTGCGTACAGGTATTATGTGGTAGAGATGGTTATAGCTCAGTGACAGAGTATCTGCTTTCTGTGCAAAAGGTCCCAGGTTCAGTCCCCATCATTTCCAAGTAGGGCTGGGAGAGACCCTATCTGAAACTCTGAAAGGCCATTTCCAGTCAATGTAGACAATACTGAGCTAGATGGACCACTTTCTATGTTCCTAGACGTGCTGGGGACCTGAACAGCCATGTTGAAATGGAAGGAATTCTCTGAAAGTAGAATCCACTGCATTAGATGACTTAAGCTCAGATCCCTGTGTGTGTGTCATTTCCCTGATCATCCATATCCATGGCAAAATGTCGGGGTCAACTTACTGGCACTTAATTACCATACATGCCTACTTACACACAGAAGTCTTTGGATCTACCCTTTTATCCAGTAGATGTTAGTATCCAAAGTAGTTGTGGATGTAGAACAACTCTTCTATTCATGCAAGTCTTGTACTACACAGGCAAATTTTGCTGGATTGAGGCCATGGATAAAATAATCCCATTCCAAGTATGTGGATTCCCCCTCCCTTTTCATGGTTTTCCCAAGACAAGCTTTGTTATAACTCCTATCCCCCCATTTCCTTCCAGCTTCCTATTTATAATGCACCACCTCTTAATTCAAGATACATTGATGAAAAGCCTGGCCGCTTGCAAAGTAGGATTTCATCAGTAAGAAACACAACAAGTTACTATGTCAATGGGTGCAAGGTAAGAATATTACTTAATTTAATAGATCAAGAATTCTCATACATGTCTTGCCATAAGTGAGCAATTGGATAAATTGGAGTCAGCATGGAATAAGATTTCTATGAATTAGTTCAGTTCAGGATTTCCAGTGCATTTTGAGTTCAGAGTTCTTAGTCAAACCCTTAAGAAGAGAAGTAACATATTCAAACACTCTTAAAAAACCTTCTGCCTAGGAAGTTGTCCTTTTGGTAGAAGAAAAGTTAGGAGTAAGAATGATGTTCCTGCTTTAGGTTTGCTTTGTGTTATCTGGACCAACCTTTTTATGCCCACCAGTCAGTAATTTCTCTTTATTTTTGTTGTGTTTCAAAGCTTGGAGCGTAGTGACCTCTTGTGGTGTAAATTCAAAATAAATTTTCAGTGCCAAGTTTTGTTCACAAAACACCAGTGCAAAATAAACTGAAATGTATCATTGTGAAACACACAATATCTTTCCCACTGTGATGTCCCAAACTCTATTCTTTATTCATTCGTGCAATATGTTATTTCAGCTGAAATAAATAACAGGTGGTAGGGGAGGGAAAACTGAAGGGAAGATGAAGGTAGAGCATTGGGGAGGAGTTTTCCAAAACATTTTGTCTCTTGTTGAAATCAATGAGAGGGCAGTAAATGTAATTTCTCCTTCTTGACACATTCCCAACATGCCATCAGAATGCTTCCTCTTTGGCCTCTCTGAGGTTGGAGAGGAATCAGCTGCAGACCTTTCTGCAACCACAGGCAAAAGGCTTCCAACTACGGATCTTCCTTCCTGAGAGCAGACCTCTCTCTGTTTTCAGTCTGATGAAACTTTGGCCCCTAAGATGTCCTCCCAGAGACTATAGGAGTGCAGAGTTAGGATCTACTACATATTTTAGAAAGTTGCACTATGCATTTGGATACCTCTTAAGATATCTTAACTAAGTTTTGTGTGCTAGTTCCTAAGATCAAGGAGCAGTTTTTCGTTTATGTTTGGATACAGTTGAATGCCATTATAATCAAGATTGTGGACTGAACCTTTTAAAAAAGATTTTATGGTTTCTTGGAATTCCTGAGCACCAGGTAGAAGGCAGCTTGTCCTAAATAAAGAAATATATTACATAAGATGTCCACCTAAAAATTGGTGCTGATGCATAAGAATGTTTACATCTTCTGGTGGTGCTAGAAAATATGATGTATCAAAAAGGCTAAATCAGAAAACCTCAAACACCTTATAAATGTAGCTTGTGCTATGCCAGTGGATTAATGCAATGAAATAACAATTTCCTGTTATGTTTGTCTATCAGTAGTTACGATAGAAGGCAAGGGGGATGTGTGTTTGTATTTTATTTTGTTTGTATTTATATCCCATCTGTTTGTCTGATAACAGGCAACTGAGACAGCTGACAACATGGGGAAATTAATGCACAATAAAATAATAGGATGTTAATCTTAACAGCAGATGGTTCAGAAAGGCTAAGTTTATTTATTATTTGTGGCCTGGATCCAAAGCACCATGTGACTAGTTTTGCATGCCCAAGTGTGTTTGGATATATGATTCAAAAAAGCAGACTTCTTCCAAAACAGAAGTTTCATAAGCACCTGGTGTGGGGGGCTGCTCTTCAAAGGGGACATGTTCAAAATTCCACACACATATAAGGCCTTGGGCATACCTAATTAAAGTATCTTCTTGGATCCCAGCCATTATTCAGTTTGGAGTATATGTGGGAGGCGGAGTGATTTTTACACAGCCTTGCTCCCTCTGACATTGAATGAGTTGCTGTTGGTAATGCAATGTGTACCACAGTGTAAATTAATAAAGCTGCCTTTTGTTTTTCTCTAGCTGAATAACTTTCCTATGTAAAGAGATCAAAAGTTTCATATTGAATATATTGTACACTGCACATGCTATAGCAGAGTCACCATGTGGCACCCACAAAGGCCTTCCCCGGAACCCATGAGGTTCCCTGCTCCTCTGCTTGCTGAAATTAGGCTTGAAGTATTATTTTGTAGCCAATAGAAAAGGTTGTGGGGGTATTTGGTTGTGGGGTGTGTGTCATTGATAGTTTATCAGACTTACAAATGTGGCCACGGATCCAAAAAAGTTTGCAACCCTTGCTACAGTAATATTTTGCAGCATTGGGTACAGGGCGTTAATAAAATATGGCACTATTTGCCCCCTACTTGCATCATATATTCTGGTTCCAAATCCACAGAAGCGGCAGCACAGTAGGAGTCTCCTCCTGCCCCACCACTAAAGAAGTGATAGCTGTGACAAATTTGTCATTACCAGCTATTAGATTGTTGGGGAAAGTCATGGGCTCAATCCAACACTTGCTTTTCTCTTGCCCTGCCTAAGACGTGATGTTGTTATTGCTGATGTTGCTGGACTACAGCTCCCATCATCCTTGAGCATTGAGCATTCTAGATGGAGTTGGACACAGGTCTCCACCCCATTGTTAAGTGATTCAGGAACATTGCACTTAAATCTGCCTCTTTTCCACCTCCTCCATGTTCCACTTGCTGATCAGTTATACTAAATTCAAAGAGCTGAATTACAAAGTGGGAAAATTTCCAGTGTTTTGTCTCCAACTGTTTGTCAATGTGATTATTTGATAAATATTAGGAGTTTTTAAGACAGTTGCATAAATATCAGATGGGGAAAATTATATTTTACTTTGTTTGTGCAGGATGCTTATCTCTTTGTCAAAAATGGGATAATATCATCTGTACAGTTTGGAAAAGGTGAGTGAGTATGTGCAAAGCTTAAATCTTTCATTTCTTTGTTCTTGGCCATGCAAATTACAAAGCTTCTTAAAATGAGGCGACATTCCAGATTTTCGTATAAATATTTTATATTTTCTTATAAATATTTTGCCCCACTGTAAATACAGCACAGTTAACAAAGTCTGAATTTGTATGAAGTAATCATTTCTACATCCAATTACAAATAAATTATTATTTTTATTAACTCTAAGAAAATAATATTCAGGCTTAGCAAATCTTGCTTCTTTATTTTTAAGATGCCTATGTTTACCTGAAGAATCCACCTCCAGAATTCCTTCCCAAAGTTGGTGTGATTACAGTTTCAGGACTGACTGGGCTAGTCCTTGCAAGAAAAGGTAAGGGATTACATGCTTATATGTTACTGTTATTATTAGTAGTATTAATTTATTAATCACCTTCTGTACAAACATGTCAAAACAATTCACATTAAAAACAGAAAAAACAGTTTATAACTCATACACATAATCTCCCCCATTACATTTAAAACAAAACTAAGAGAGTACAAAATACACACTTATGGCAAAGACCCATTGATCCAACTGGGAAAACATCCTAAAACAAAAAATAGTCTCCAGTTGTTTGCAGAAAGTGCAGATAGTGGGGCACCTGTTGTATCTCAACAAGAATGCTATCAACAGAACAGAAGCCAGCCCAGGCAAGCTGTTTAATGAATGGGGAGAGGCACAAAATGTCTACCCCCCTCCATTAAATGTGTTTGTAGCAAGGTTTAACAGAGGGGTAGGGAGGCCCTTCACCTATGTCTTATACTGGGTTAGCAAGCTGCCCTGTGACCTCCCCACCCCTGGTTAAACATTTTTGCAGTCAGGTTTAATAGAGGAAGGAGAGTTCTTTACAAAACAGTTTAGCAACTGGTGAGCAAGGAGAGGGAGCAGGTGGGTAAGATACAAAGGGAGGGAGGGTTAGTCATATGTTGGGGGAAGCCAGTTGATGAGGTGGGGTTGGTGAATGGAGCTGTGTGTGTGTGTGTGTGTGTGTGTGTGTGTGTGTGTGTGTGTGTGTGTGTGCTTCCTTGCCACATTGGAATGTGGATCCTAATGCAGATGGTTACAAAGCTTGCTGTCCTGTGCACCTACCCCACTGTAAGTTTAATACATCCAAGTAGAATCATGAGGATGCATGCAATGGAACACATAGTACAGCCTTATGCCTAGTAGTCTGTAACTGTATCCAGATTCAGATGCTTTTGCAGCCTCATTCCCATTAAGAACAGAAGAGATGGGCAGTGTTGATACAGGCTGAAGATAGTTCACTTGACTGAATACTTGTCTATATAAAAATATTGCTTATACATTGGAAGCCAGTGTGGAGCCTAGCCTTCTCAATATGATTGTTTTTGCTTAATGTTGCTTAAATCAGAGATGGGCAACCCATGGCCCTCTAGATGTTTCTGGGCTACACAACCTGTCATCTTTGGGATAGGACCTTGTCATCATTGGCCATGCTGGCTGGAACTGATGAGAGCTGTAATCCAATAGCATCTGCAGGGCTGCAGGTTCCTGGTCACTGCCTTATATGGTTGATTGATTGATTTTGCAGGATCTAGATTTAAGAAGATTTGCTATCCCTTTGGACTCTGCACATTGGGCATATCTGTTTGCTATCCAGCTCAGTCAGTAATTATTGCAAAGGTGAGTTCTATTAAATGGTGTATGAATGCTTTCCTTTTTATTGTTTAAAAATCTTGCCACTTGTTCATCACACTTTAGCATTTTAAACTGGAAAATTCTTTAAAGTTTAAAAGCACTAATAGATTGCTATCTATAATTGCGTTGTTCTTTCTTTCACTGTTGGCTGCATCACTGTTCATTGGAGAAGTCTTGTTAGCCTTGCCTATGCTACAATATTTTTAAAACTGGTTGTTCAGTACAATAACATTTCTAATATTAAACTAGGTAATAGGTGGAAAGGCCTATGCTGCAAGCCAGAAAACCTATGAAGCAATAGGATCGCTATGGACCAAAAAGTCCACTACGGAAGTTCTACTCACCCAGGATAAAGATACTCAGGTAGGTTCTTTTCCAAAATCTACCCTTTAGCAGCATGGGCTAGTTATCTTTCTTTGATCTACATTGTGTTTGAAACACATGCATAAAAACAATAGTGTTGCAGATATCCAGCATCATTATTTTTCAGCCTTTGAACTTCCAAACGTGCAACAGATTTTTATATACTATATATAGTAGACTGGTTTGGAGACTGACAGATACTCTGCACATGTTAAGAGACATATTTTTGCTGCTATTTGTGTGTATTTTTAAATGTTTTTTATTAAATTAAAAATAGTTATACAAAATTCTGCAAAATATAGAGTGTTATCAAACAGTATCTGGTGGCAATTATACATTCACCACATAAAATTATGGGTCACTGTCAAACAAAAATAAGACATGAAGTAAAACCAAAATAAATCATGGGCATATGAATGGATGGAAGGTAGTGACTAGAAATATTTATAGCATAGACATAATGGTTAAACAAGACAGGGTTATGAAACATGGACCCTATTACACCAATGGAAAGTATTTTAATGGGCACAATGACTATCAGCCATATTCATTTGTAAGCCAATGAGGATCCTCAGCCAATTTGCTATTATTATTTATGCACTGCTATCCATGTGCATGACATTTTACATAGCAATATTAAGCAAAAGACAAGCCACCAATCTGTGAGGGAAAGACTGTAGCACAGTCTCTGCGTTGAGAAGGTCCAGAATTGAATCCCTGGCATCTCCAGGGCTGGAAAAGACTCCTATCTGAAACCTTGTAGAGCAGTACTTGTCAGCCTGGTGTCTTCCAGATGCTTTGCACCAGAGCTGGGGCTGGGGAAGTGGGCAGCAGAGGGCACCAGATTGCTGAAAGCTAGTGTAGGCAATACTGGGTGATGGATCATTGATTTGACTCTAGTATAAGGCAACTTCCTATGTTACAAGGAGTGTTCTGCCTAAATTTAGATTTGGCAATATCAGGCTAATTTTACAATTTAGTCATTATTTCAACAGCAGCAAGTACTTGGAACAGTTCCAGGAACAGACCATATTGTCTCAGAAGCTCGGAAGATAGCCCTTGAATCAGAAGAAAAGGTGAAATCATCACAAATGCAATTTCATGCAGAGAAGACACTTCTGCAGACAGATTCTGTTCCTTTGATAGCTGAAGCGAAACCGCCAAGTGTGAGATCAGGTATGAATAACCAGCAACTGTCCTGAAGATCTTAAGTGACAAGACAGTGCCAAACACATACACACACTAACACCTTTTTATACTTAACAGATGTGATGAAGGCAACAAAGTTTAAACCAGACCCCAGCCTCATGGACCATGGCCAGTCCAGCCCAGAAGATGTGGATATGTACAGTACCAGAAGCTAACAGAGCACAAACTCCCAAAAAATTTGGATTACAATAATGCTGGGACATTAAAATGGGGAAAGTTGTGATCTATATGGTGGTATTTGATCAGGTAATTCTTCAACCTGATCTTTAACTGCACAGCCAGTTCACTCACCCTTCCTTTCCACTTATCATTTTTTCCCCTATTACTTATTGCTACAAGTGTTCTTTTAATTTTTGGAAATCACGAGACAGCCAAAGGGTTTCAGATGAGATTGTCATTGTCAAGCTGGCTATTAATGTAAATCACTTGGAGAAACAGATTTCTGTGCCGCTCCTGCACAGATAATGAAGTGATAATGAAAAGAGAAATATTTAAATTTCTTTTCCTTGGGCTTATCTTTAGTCCAGGAGATGTGGCTGCTCAACACTGTAGCACTTTGTTAATATGCTGGCCTTTAAAAACTTGCTGTCATTCAGAGGAAAAGGGGGAAACATATTGATAATTATAGTTTATGGATATATAGGTATATATATAATTAAAAATGCATTTCCCAAACTGCTTGCTGTGGAGGTGTTTTGGTAGCTTCATACAGGACATGAATTTTCATCTGCTTTCTACAGTCCTTGTGTAGTGGCAGGAATTTGCATATAAACCCAGCAGATGATACCAAGGCTATGTTCGCAGTTGTGAACGCAGGTATCTTCCTATTTCTCCACTTCCAGCCTCTGGGGCTGATTAGTCCTGTCAGGTATTTTATTTGACCTCAATTCCACTTTGGCCAAGTCACACCCATCTACTCTATTCCTGATACAAAATCAGATGAAGTTGCGCCTGAGCCAAAAAGATCTACCAAAGAGAGCCAGCCAAAAAAGGCATACAGGATTAAACAACAGGGTGCTTCTGAGCACATTCTGAGCCAACACATTTGTTTTTCATACTAAAACTGAAGTGAGCGCACAATCCTTTCACACACAATGCCACTCCTGGTTAGCTTTCTGCAATGCAACAGCCTAACTTGGGGTGTCATTTTGTCATTGCTATAGTTAAAATAGTTGCTGAAACTCTAGCTGATCTACTGAAAAGTCACTCTGGGGTCTACTAGTAGATACTGATCTACTTTCTGCCGCCCCCTGCTTTATGTGGGTACTGGGACGTTGCCTTGGTTCTCCAGTATTGGTGATATAGCAACAAGCCATGTGACACAAATGTCATGATACTGCTTTGGGTAAGGGTAGGAAAAGTGCAAGACTGCATTCTCTAGTTGTAACCTTTATAAACAGGCAAGACACTGGAAATCGGGGGACTGAGGCTGAGAGAGAATGGTTTGTCTAAGGCAGCCTTTCCCAGCTTGGCATCCTCTGACTTGGAGGCACCAGGAATCAAGTCTGGGACTTTCTGCATGCAAGGCAGGTGCTCTTTCCCACAAAGTCCTGTTCTTCCTTCTGGGTACAAGCTTGTACACGCTCTAATACACTAGGGCACCAGCTATTTTTGTATTTGAAGAAAAGCAAGAGGTTTCCTGGCCAGGCCAGCACATTCTGTCCCACCTGTGTTCTTTCTCCATATGAGTCACCAGTTGAGTATACCTTTGCTTAAGCTGATCCGTAAGATTCAGGCTGCATTTGAAGTGTTGTACATCCATGTGAAGAAAAAGTAAAGCAATTTATCAAAGTCATGCCAGTCATAAAACACGCATGCTTCTTTTAATTTTTCTTGCTATTTGCACTCTGCTTTGAAGCCACTGTGTTAACCAGAAGTCTCCCCTTGTAAGTGAGGTTTTTCATCGCAAGCCTGATGAACACTCCAAGCTTTGAGAGTGATAAAAAAAAATGGCGGACTTCCTTCTTTTAGTCTCCAGAAGCCATTCTGACTAGATTTTCTTTGTCAAATCTAAAGAGATGCCAGCCTTCTTCAGTGGAAAGGTCTGAAGCACCACGCCTCATATAGTACTCTATAGATGGCTTGTTCCAAACAACAACAAGGAAATGCATGCAGCTGCAGTTGGTTTCGATTGCTATCTGAAAAGTAAGCACAGGCAATAGCATTTGGGGAAATAAGAGAGGGGTGTCCAGTGCTGGTAGCCATTTATTGCCTTTCCCTCTATGCCAGGCACATCCAAGCTTAAGTTGCCTCCGATCTACCAACAAGTATCAAAAACTAGCAGTGCTCTACCACCCTCCAAAGCCAGATAGATAGATAGATAGATAGATAGATAGATAGATAGATAGATAGATAGATCTTTATTTCATAGATACAGTAGTTATGTTTGGATATCATTATGACAGATTCAAATAGTTACTAGATGGATAAGTAACTAAACAAGTGAGAAAAGGCAAACTATATTTTTATATTAGTTTGCACAGATCTGAGGAGCCAGCTTTTCTCTCTCTCTCTCTCTCTCTCTCTCTCTCTCTCTGTGTGTGTGTGTGTGTGTGTGTGTGTGTGTGAGAGAGAGAGAGAGAGAGAGAGAGAAAGAGAGAGAGAGAGAACTCTTTCCCTGTCCGGGTTGCTCCATGATTCTTCCTTCCCTGCTTTCTCCCTCTCCCTCTCCCTCTCCCCCTCCCTCCCTCCCTTCTTCAGGCAGCATCCCATTCCACTGCCAGCACTCAGCGCAGGGGAAGGATAGCAAGCCAGGGCACTCTCTTTCTCTCCCTCTCTTTCTCTCCCTCAGGCAGCATCCCATCCCACCCCACCACCAGTGCTCAGTGCAGCAGGAAGGATAGCAAGCTGGCAGCATATGCACACACCAGCTCTCCCTCAGAGGCGGCAAGGCAGCATCTCCCTCAAGTCCCCCCAGCAGCACAGCAATCAACCTGCGATCGACCATAATCAGTCTCAGGTTCCACCAGTCGATCGCGATCGATGTGTTGTACATGCCCACTCTATGCCATTTATTGCCTTTCCCTGTATGCATTCCCTCTAAGCCATGAGGTTGGTAGCCATCACTACTTCTTGTGGGAGTTACTTTTTTAAACCATTTATATTTAAGCTGCCAGTTAATCTTGTTGCTTGAAATTATTACTGTAGTAAATGCAGAAACAAAACTTGGAGTAAAAGAAAACACAGTTACTTGGCTTTCTTTGCAAGAAGCACTGCATTCACGGATTGCACAGAAAGTTGTAGGACTATAATACCTGCATCTAAAGTTCTGAATCTAAACTGGGACAACTTAAAGCTCTTTGCTGTTCTCACGTTCTTGGGCATTTTTAAGCATTAATACAAGATCAGAGATTTGGATATAAGTCATTAATTAGTCACTAATTTGTTAAGAATTCCTATAAAACCTTTTAGCTGGCAAAATGCTTTTCTGGTTCAGAGCCAGTTGATATGTACAGTAGCTGTGATGGTACATTGCACACCCACCATTTAATTTCTCCTTGTTTTATTTAAAGATGCCTATAATTGTTTTCATTTCCACTCACAAATGTCTCAAAGCAACTTACACATCCATAAAATGCACAAAGCTTACAAACAGTTAAAAACAATGCATCAGGAAATTTTATCTAAAAAGTGCTCATGCAACAATATTAAAAGGATGATTCCTGCCCCGTTCAGCTGAAAGGTGAACATCACAAACAGGTAAGAAATCATACTCTAGTATGATCCCAATCATAAGCGCTCAAGAAGACTTAAAATCCAATCTGTTTTTTGAGGTAAGTTCTAGTCTAGTTTGTAACTTCCACATTTTTCAAACCTGTAACACTTCCCTCTTTTTCTACCTAGTCTCCCTTCCCAAACTCAGGAAGTTGATTAGGATTGCCCTTCTGGAAGAGGATATTGTGTCACAGCTGGAGAACTAAGCTGAGTCACCAGTTGGAATGCAAGTAAAAACTTCATTCATACAAATGATGAGATGGTTAAAACTGTTGGTACCCCTTCAGACTACAAGTGAGGATTACCGTATTTTTTGCACCACAACACTTACTTTTTTCCTCCTAAAAAGTAAGGGGAAATGTCTGTGAGTGTTATGGAGGGAATGCCTACGGGTGGCATGCCTACGGATTTTCCTCCTCTAAAAACTACATGCGTGTTATGGTCGGGTGCGTGTTATAGAGCGAAAAATACGGTACATGGTTCAATGTATTTTCATACTGAAAGCTTCCCCACACATAGAAAGCTAGCACAACAGTGAGAGTGTTCAGCTATAACTCTTCCCCCGACATCTAGTTTTATATATGCAAAATTCTGATTTTATTTATTAGTACAGAGGGATTAGGAAAGTATTGAGTTAGAAGGGATTTCAAAGGTCACTTAGTCTAGTCCCCTTCATGCCAATGCAGTAAATCCACTGCTACACCATTCTTGATAGGTGGCTGTTTTCTGTTTAGTAACCTCTAAAGACAAGTTTACTTCCTTCCTAGGGAGTCTGTTCCAAAGAACAATTTTACTTCATTTTAATAATAATAATAATAATAATAATAATAATAATAATAATAATAATAATAATAAATTTATTATTTATACCCCGCCCATCTGGCTGGGTTTCCCCAGCCACTCTGGGCGGCTTCCAATAAAACACTAAAATACAATAACCTATATAACATCCCTTCAGATATTTGAAGATGCCTATCCTCCAGATTTAAGCCCAACTTACAGAACATGGTTTGCAGACCCCTCACCATCTTTGGGAGGAGATGCCATGGCTCAGTGGCAGAGCATACACTTTGCATGCAGAAGGTTCCCCTTTCACCCTCTGGCATTTCCAAGTACGTCTGGGATTGCCCCCATCTGAAAGCCCGGAGAGCTGCCAATGATAAGATTTGGTAGAAGGCAGGTTTTCTGTGTTGCTGTACAGTGGTACCTCGCAAGACGAATGCCTCGCAAGACAAAAAACTCGCTAGACGAAAGGTTTTTCCGTTTTCGATTTGCCTCGCAAGACGAAATTTCCCTATGGGCTTGCTTCGCAAGACGAAAACGTCTCACGGCTTTGTTTCCTTTGTCTAAAAACAAAGACATGTTTTGTTTATAAAGTTAATTTATTTTCCCTTCAATTTTTGAACTGCTCTTTACAGTATGTGTGACTTTAAAGAGCAGTTAATAAACTGTTGTTGTACCAAATTTGGCTTTGTTTTGACTTTTTTTGACCATAGGAACGCATTAATTGATTTTCAATGCATTCCTATGGGATTTCGTGATTCGCAAGACGAAAAATTCGCTAGACAACAAAATATGCGGAACGAATTAATTTCGTCTTGCGGGGCACCACTGTATTGCTGTTCCAGATTATCACTATGCTGCAACGTCCAGAGCTAGATGCAGCACTCCAGGTGAGGTGAATTTCTTCAGAGTGGAAGAAATGATTACAATCTACATATATTTTTGCTGGTGCATTAGCCCCTTTTTTAGCCTCTGCATTCTGCTATTAACTCACATTTCACCTTGTGTTCTGTTAGAAATTTCAGGAACTTTTTGTGTGTGTTCCTGCATATGCAAGCCCCTACCTGCAGTCTGAAGCGTGAAACAGTTGTATCAACAGTTTTTACAATCTCATCTGTTGCTTGTGTGAATGAGATTAGAGGTTCTAACCACTGATACCCTGTTGATCCTCTCTTTTGCTTCTTGATTCTCACAGCTGACTTAAATAATGAAACCAGGTCTGGGGAACTGGTAGCCCTCCAGATGCTGTTGGACTCCAGCTCCCATCATCCTCAGCCAGAATGAGCAATAAGGGTGATGGGAGTTGTAGTCCAGCAACATGTGGAGGGCACCAGGCTAGAGAAGACTCTCAGCCAAATTTAATATGTCAGCAGCTTTTTGACTAAAGTAGATTTAAGTCTGTACTGTTGAATATACAGCTTACAAAGTAAATACATACAAGTAAATAGAAGACAGGAAAACATAACTTGCCTGGCTTAATCTTTTTAAAAGTTCTGTTCCAATGCCCCAACCTGCCAAAACACAGTTCAGAAAAACCTCAGATGACAAAACTTGCAACATACCCATGTGAAAAATGTGCCTGCTTTGACAATATGCTATTTTATCTTCTTTGCCATGAGCCATGAACAAAATAGGAACATTTACAGGTAAAATCTAATGCATTATCCTATACACATACAAAAAATTTAATTTCTTTGAAATTGCAAAGAAGCCTGTACATTTATCATTATTTTAGGAAAGAAAAGGAAATGGAACTGCAAGGCCTTCCACCTGGTGCCCTACAAATTTTGTTGGACTCCCAAGTCCTATCAGCCCCAACTAAGGATGGGTGAATCTATCAATTTGGGTTTCTTATTTTTTCACACTCAAATGCAGTTCTCCACATTGGCACATCACTTCACTTTAAAAAAAATAAAAATTCTCATGAGAACTTAGTGATATTTTATTGTGCATTTTCCCATAAATATATATACACATACACACACAACTTTGCAATCTTCTCTAGCATATAGCTTTGCATTTTGTATGCTATTTTTACTAATATATGCATTTTTGTGCCCAGTTTATGCATTTTTCCACACATTACATGGCTTGGGAACTGCAGTGCAAAATTGAGAGACGTGTGAATCTCCAAAGAAAGCTTGTGGCAATTCAGTTTGTGTATTGTTACAGAAAATGTGAATTAGGAAGCTTTGCCTATAAATGTGAACTTAATCTAGTTTCTCCTCCATCCCTAGCCCCAGCTAGCAGAGCGGATGATCAATGATTTTGAGAGTTGTACTGTAGTCCGAAACATTGCAAGGCACCAGGTTACTGATGGTTGTTCAATGGAGAATGTAAATATTTATTCAAGGTGTTTCCCTATACTGCCCCACAAAGCTGGCTCCATAGAATTATTAACAATAAGCATGAGTAACAATTAGACAATAAAACAAGGCAAAATGAGAAATAACTCAATATTGAAATCCTATTCTCCCCTTTCCTCAGGACAAAATGGTTCTTCAGAAGCCACCATGGTTAGTGGCAGTTAAAAGGTAAAGGGAACCCTGACCATTAGGTCCAGTCATGACCGACTCTGGGGTTGCGGCGCTCATCTTGCTTTATTGGCCAAGGGAGCCGGCGTACAGCTTCCGGGTCATGTTGCCAGCATGACTAAGCCGCTTCTGGCGAACCAGAGCAGCGCACAGAAATGCCGGTCAGTCTTAAATTCAGTTATTCACATTCCAAATCAGTGCAAAACTCCCAGTATAAACAATTTTGAAAAGCAATTTCCCTTACATGATTCATTTTTCACTAAGCAAGCCTGGACAGTGTATATGGTCTTGATGGTCCAAAGGAACGGAAAGCAATATGTTTGGCACCAGCTTGGTGCAGGAGTTAGGTGCATTTATGCAAATTTCACCCTGGTATATGCAATTTTGAACACTTTCCTTGGTTGGAGAACTGCATCGCAAATTTCAAAGGATGACTGTTTCAGTTTGCATTTTGTTTTGGAAAGTGCAAATTAGGTATGTTTCCCTTTAAATGCAAACTGCCTTGCCCAACTGGCTGGGGCTGATGGGAGCTAGGAATCCAATAATATAATGGGGGCCACAGTTTCCCTAACCCAGTTTTAGGCTTTAGGGCTAAGTGATGAGGACTTTATCTCCGGGGTCTTCCCAATCTCAGCCCAACTACCTAACCACACCTCCACACTGCCTCTCACTTTATTATGTGCAAACAGTATTATTTTTACCTCTATATTCATCCATAACGTAGAAGTCTTCTAAGTACAACAGCTTGCCAATCCAAGGGTCATAAGTATAGTAATACATAGCAAACCCTACAATGTCGGTATCTGGTGAGACACAAAACAGCTATTGTAAGGAAATAACCACTATTGTGTAAGGCTGTCAATCAGCTAGAGAATTATGAATTAGTTAATCATCTTAGACTGTATCCAACTAATTTCTACTCAGAGTGCACACATTTGTTTTAGTTTAGTAATAATCATTAATTTCCACAGGTGTAACTAACATTAGATACTACACCTTCCTTCTAAATGATCACTTCAACATAAATAGACCAGAATTTTACTGAATTTGGTAATGGCACCTTTTGTAAGAAGTATTAAATTTGCCTTTTTGAAAAAAAAAAATTCTTTTGTCATGGCCTTCCAAAGGAGCCAGGGGAGCAAACAAAACCATGTGTAGTTATTTTTTAAGCAAATCAAATTTCCTCAATATAAAAGGGCTTACTGTTTAATACAACAAAAGGAAAGAGAACCACACTGCTATAAGGAAAAGCCACTTCAATGTTTTTTTAATTAAAAACATTTTCAGTAACAAAGCCAAAATAGTCCCACACCAACATAATGATGCAATTGTGCCTCAGAAGCCCTATTAGTAATTCTGTCTTCCCCCTGAGCATACAGAGATTTTCTCCTTTCCTTTGTTGTCAGTGGTCCCACTTTGCCACCAATTTATTACTTATTTATTTTATTTACTACATTTATATACCACCTTTTTTCTCCATGGAGCTGCTCCTCCCCACCACCCCTATGAAGTAGTACTGGCCGAAGGTCACCCAGGGAGCTTAATAACTGAGTGGGAATTTGAAGCAGGATATGGTCTGACACCCTAACCACTATACCACACTGGCTCCAATCCTCTCTGCACTCAGTACCTGAGTTGGCTATTAGAGCAGCAGAGGCTGGTCTGTTTGGGTAGGTGGGGGCATTGCCCCTCCAACCTCTGTCTACCTTCCTCTAGCGTCCTCATGTCTACCTTCTTAACTGCAGCTAGACCAGGTTGTACCACTGCCTCTCAACTTCCCCCTCCTTAGTCCCATTGTTGCCCTTGTAGAACTCAGCAGCCAGGAGGATGGAGACATAGCAAATTTATTTCACTCTCTCTGTCATTGGCTCTGGCTCTACCTGTTGTTTACTCTGGTGCCACCTTCTGTTGGCCTCCCTGCCTTCCACCCTACCAGTCCCAATGGACACTAACCACCACTGCACAGTGGTACCTCGGGTTACATACGCTTCAGGTTACATACGCTTCAGGTTACAGACTCCATTAACCCAGAAATAGTATATTGGGTTAAGAACTTTGCTTCAGGATGAGAACAGAAATCGTGCGGCGGCAGCGCGGCGGCAGCGGGAGGCCCCATTAGCTAAAGTGGTACCTCAGGTTAAGAACAGTTTCAGCTTAAGAATGGACCTCCGGAACGAATTAAGTATGTAACCAGAGGTACCACTGTATTAGATGCAGTGATATCATCTTGGTGGGTAGAAAGAAAAATAAGAGCCTATATTGCACTTGTCCTTTCCCCCCTAGAGAGCATTTTAATAGCTCAGACATAGGGAAGGATAGGGGAAACTGTGTGAGAGGTTAATTACCTCTCTCTCCCAGCACTACTGCGCTAAGCCAAATACCACCTCCCCAACCACTGACTAAGCTCTAAAAAAAGGCCAGGATCAAAGGGCTCACATTTTAGGTTCATGTAAATATCTTCATATTCTTGGTGGGAGGTGTTAATTTCGTTTTTGTTGCACAGTTGACCCATTCTCCCTCCCATCAGGATATGCCAAGAATTGCTTTTGAAATATTTATTAGATTCAAAACACCATTTGCCATCCAGCAGGGTGGTATATACATCTGTGACTAACAGAACACAAATCTAAAAGCCTCTTTTGGATTGTGAAGCTATTGCCAGACCTTTAATGTTTAGCTGATTTTTTAAAAAAAGGTTTTTTGAATTCTCCAAGCAATTAAAAGGATCGAGGCTGTCATCTTTTAGGACACACTATGTGCCTCTTGGTCAAATGGCAGGAGGTTCAACAACATGTGCTGAAACTCATTTAAAATTGCATAAAGTATTTTGAGGGAAGTAGCAATCCTTTGTTGACAAGCAATTCCAAAACAAAGTAGAATATTCTCCACACTTTAAATGTCAAGGAGTGCAAGTTACATCTTTTAGGTCCTGGATAACAGGAGGGTTCTTGTGGGGAGATGTTTATTATTGCCTTTCACGTGAGTCTGCGATTTACAAACATAAAAATGAAAAACAGTTTCGAAAAGAATAGGAAAAATCCAACTAAATACAGGCTTGCAAACAATACAAAGTGAACATTTAAATCAGAAACCTTTCTCTTGAAATGTAGCAGCTTGTCAAAGCAATAATGTCTTTTATTTCCCCCAAAAGTAAAGTGGGTCCACGATTTACCCTTAATTTACCTGCGCAATCAGAACCTCTGGCACACAGCAGAAAAATAGTTGGAGAGCAGGGGAAACCCACCACAGAAAGAGCCCTCTATTTTGCTTATCTGACTCTGGGAATTTCCCAGCATAAAACCCACATAAGTGGTGGGCTCACTATATCCCAATAGGGATGCTGTTCCACAGAGCAGGAGCACTGGCAATGAAAACCCTGCTCTGAGTTGTTGGGTTAAGTTAGCTATATTGAATTGTATTCTGTCGGTGGGTTCATGCTGCTGCCTTGTTGGCTGTGTATGTGATAAAGGGGAGCCATGCTGAAGTGAAGGCATCCTCTTCTATTTCTCCCCATGTCAGTTTCAGTCTACTGGTTAGCTTTTCTAGTAAGGCTGTTTCCCATACTACTTGATACCAGTGTTCCATCTTTATTCCAGACAGGTCCCTCCAGTGTCTGGCTATGTTGTTTCTGGCTGCTGAGAGTAGGTGGGATATGAGCTCTTTATAGGGTAAGTGGGCATTGTTATCTTGGAAGATATTCAGTAGGGCGTGACTTCTAGTACCTGTTTAGTTATTTTGCTTATTTCTTGTATGACTGTTGTCCAGAAGAGTTGGGTTTGGGGGCATTCCCATCACATGTGGAGGTATGAGCCTGTGGAGGTGCAGCCTTGCTAGCATTTTGGTGAGGTTCCTGGGTGTATCAGTGCCAGTTTCTGTGGTGTTGGGTACCATCTGTAAGTGAGTTTCAGAGTGAGTTCTTCTTGCTGATATGGATTTAAAGGGAGGTTTAGACCACATTCTAGTCAATTGGGTGGGGTTAATTTCACAACCTATGTCGTTTTTTGATTATGTGAAGAGGGTTTGTGGGGCTTTGGAGCAGTGTTTTGTATACTGTAGATACCATCCCCTTGCTATGTCCCGTTGTTGTTAGGAGAAGACTTTTGAAGGTGGTCAAGGGCCTAGTGGCTGCTGATTTTACTGCTGCCTTGTTTAAGGTGTGTAGTTGGTGGTGTGTTAGCCAGGATATTTATTTTGTATTTCTTGTGTCAATATGGGTTTGTTATTTTTGTAGAAGTCTGCTATGTGATATAGGCCTTTGGTTTGCCAGGTTTTTATCTGGAGATTTTGTGCTGCATGGTGGAATAGTGGGTGGTAAGCCAGGGGGATTAGTGGGCATGGGGTTGGGGACAGTTTGCCAACTTCTTTCTATGTAAGCATAGTCTGTGTCAGGCTTCCTCAAACTTGGTCCTCCAGATGTTTTAAGACTACAATTCGCATCATCCCTGACCACTGGTCCTGCTAGCTAGGGATCATGGAAGTTGTAGGCCAAAAACATCTGGAGGGCTGAGTTTGAGGAAGCCTGGTCTGTGTGAACCTGTTTAGTGTGGTGGGGATTTTCCTTAGTTTGTTTTGGAGGAAAGTATATGCTGGGGTAGGGACGCGGGTGGCGCTGTGGGTAAAACCTCAGCACCTAGGGCTTGCCGATCGCATGGTTGGCGGTTCGAATCCCCGTGGCGGGGTGAGCTCCCGTTTTTCGGTCCCAGCTCCTGCCCACCTAGCAGTTTGAAAGCACTCCTAAGTGCAAGTAGATAAATAGGTACCGCTTTCTAGCGGGAAGGTAAAAGGCGTTTCCGTGTGCTGCGCTGGTGCTGGCTCGCCAGAGCAGCTTCGTCACGCTGGCCACGTGACCCGGAAGTGTCTGCGGACAGCGCTGGCTCCCGGCCTCTTAAGTGAGATGAGCGCACAACCCTGGAGTCAGACACGACTGGCCCGTACGGGCAGGGGTACCTTTACCTTTATATGCTGGGGTGGGAGTGTTTTCGATTATGTCTCTCTCCAAGTGTACCCATTGTTTCTTCTCATCTTCTAGAATGTATGGGATTATATGGTTGGCGATGTAGTATAGTTCTATGTTGGAGATTCCCCATGCTCCTTCTGAGGTGGGGAGGTGCAGGTGTTTGGGGCTTATTCTTGGCTTTTTGTGTGAGAAGATAAACAAGTGTTGTTTCTTCTGCCATTTGTGGAGTTGGGTTGGTGGAATCCAGATTGGAAGGGTTTGGAATAGGTAGGTTAATTTTGGAAGAGTAATCATTTTGATCACGGCTATTATATCTGAGAGAGTGAAGTTAGTATTGCTCCATCTCGTCAGGTCTTTGTTAATTTGTCACCATAGGGGTTTGTAATTTGGTGGTACAGTTTTTTGTGTTTTCTGGTTATCTGTACCCCTAAGTATCTGAACTTGGCGCGGCAGACTTTTATCTTTGTGATGTTGGTGAATTCTTTTTGGATATGGAGGGAGTGTTGAAGCACATAGCCTCAGATTTTGCAAAGTTTAACCCGATACCATTGCAAATGTGCTGAGTTCTTTGGTTAAGGTGGTTGCTGTGTTGATGGGGTCTGGTGTTGTGACCATTAGGTCATCTGAAAAGGGCCCTAATTTATAGGTTTTGTCTTTTATTTCCACTGCTTTGATGTCGGGCTGCCCAGATTTGGATTGCTAGAGGTTGCAGGGCCAGGATGAATAGGAAGGGGGGCAGTGGGCATCCTTGTTTCGTGCACAATGTACTACCCATCTCCTAACACCCCTTATACCCATAGGTGGAGCAATGGATGCCAAAAATGACCTAAGTTAGTTTCTACAGACAAACACACTTTTTGATCCAGGCAGGCAGGCAAGAGGAACTCAATGCTACATTCCCTCAAGGAGGGGTATAGCTAGGGTGGGATTTGCTATGGTGAGAGTACCAAAGTTCAGATAGGGAGGCTTAGAAGGTTGCAGTTGAACTGGGAGCCTCAGCATTGCCAGTGATGAGGCTCTCCAAATGTCATTGGACCCCTCACCCACATCAAGCCCATTCAGCATATCCAGAAGTGATAACGTTGTAGTCCAGCAACTTCTGGAGGCCCACAGGTTCCCCACCCCAACCCACCTAGACCCTATTATCTTCTGAGGTCCTTCTCTGGGTACCCCCACCAGATGCAGTCCAGTGGGTAGCTTCTTGAGGTGGAGCATTTTCAGTGTTGGCACTCATTCTATGGGATACCTAGTTATACAAATAAATGATAACTTTGTTTTCTTGAAAGCTTACCCTGCATTGCATCATCCTTATTTGCTTCTGCTATTAAACACTGGAAGAAAGGACGTGATCCGAAACCATCTCGAAGCAAATCTGAAATGTTTAGATAGTTGAATAAAGCACTAAAATATAGTCCCAAGATAAAAGAAGATTCATAATAGGTAGTAGTACTAAGTAGTTGTACTTACTAGTACTAAGTAGTAGTAGTAGGGTGGGGTGGAGTGCGAGGGAGGGAGGGAGGTTTAGGGTTTGTTGTTGGTTTGGCCTTGTTCTTGTTTTTATTATGTACCGTATTTTTTGCTCTATAAGACTCACTTTTTCCCTCCTAAAAAGTAAGGGGAAATGTGTGTGAGTCTTATGGAGCGAATGCAGGCTGTGCTGCTATCCCAGAAGCCAGAACAGCAAGAGGGATGGCTGCTTTCACTGCGCAGCGATCCCTCTTGTTGTTCTGGCTTCTGAGATTCAGAATATTTTTTTTCTTGTTTTCCTCCTCCAAAAACTAGGTGCGTCTTGTGGTCTGGTGCATCTTATAGAGTGGAAAATATGGTATTGGGGGAGTTATCTTGTATTTTTATGTTGCAAATCGCCCCGGGAGCTACAGATGAATGGCAGTATACAAATTTAATAAATAATAAAAATGAATAACGTTGCCACCAGCATCTTCTCAAAATAGAATTCTGGGCGGGTATGGAAGAGCAGCCATGATGGACTGGAGGGTGTGAAATCAAAGGTTCACCCAAACAAATTTGTATTGTTGGGGCTCTTTTCTTTGGACAGCAACATGTGAATTGTGTTGGCAAAAAAGATCAAAGGCCAAAACAGGCATCTTCACCAATATGAAGATCTGATGTAAGGCCAGACCACATGAACACCAGCCTTTTTGCTAAATCTGTTTGAACAGGGGTAGGTAGGTGCTGGTGGGTTTAAAATCCCTGCGTGTAAATAACCGGCATGTTAGGGAGATGTTAGACTAATCTAATCTTAGCCAACCATACCGTCCTCCAAACATCTTGGAGTCCAAACCATTCAGAAGGTGTCAGGTCATTCGAACTAGAACCATCTTCCCTCACATTAGTTTTCTGTGAGCCAAATTACACTTGAAATGTGGATTTGCACAATGTGCAAGATTTCTCTCCCCCCCCCCCATGCAAATTGCAATGTGTGTGTTTGTGTGTGTGTGTTAGAAAGACAATCAAACCAGGACCATAGCAAGGATGGAAACTGGTTCAATTCCATCTCAGTTCTTGCTCTGATCCTAAAATTACCACCAGCATCCTGCCACCAGGTGATGCAAGTTGTATATAAAAATAAAGACGCCTGCCTTGAGGGGAGGCAGAAGTGAGGGAGCCCAGGCCAGCAGTTGGCATAAGAGGATGTCAGTCTCCACCTTATATAATGTATTTGTTTTAGTGTTTTAAAATTGTAAACTGTGTGGTTCTTCACCTGAGGGACAGGGCCGAGGACTTGATCGCATGTTATGCTCTGAAGAAGGCCTGGAGGTCAAATAAATAGCAGCCTCCTAAATTTAACACGGACGCGGGTGGCGCTGTGGGTAAAACCTCAGCGCCTAGGGCTTGCCGATCGCATGGTCGGCGGTTCGAATCCCCGCGGCGGGGTGAGCTCCTGTCTTCGGTCCCAGCTCCTGCCCACCTAGCAGTTTGAAAGCACCCTTAAGTGCAAGTAGATAAATAGGTACGGCTTTATAGCAGGAAGGTAAACAGTGTTTCTGTGTGCTGAGCTGGTGCCGGCTCGCCAGAGCAGCTTCGTCACGCTGGCCACGTGACCTGGACGTGTCTCCGGACAGCGCTGGCCCCCGGCCTCTTAAGTGAGATGGGCGCACAACCCTAGAGTCGGACACAACTTGCCCGTACGGGCAGGGGTACCTTTACCTTTTACCTTTAAATTTAACATGCTAGGCATCTACGTTACCTGTTTCTGTTACTTTTACTGCATTAGGCATGTTTTCATAAGCAGCTAGTTCCTGCCAAGAGAAGAAACCAGAATATCACCAAAATAGCAAAGCAGACTTTAAAAACAACAACACTATGAAAGATTGGAATGGTGTTGTTAGTGAAGGTCAGCTCCAAGGAGAGCCTTGAGAGATTAGGCATATGCCCATCTAGTCAAGCATCCTGTTCCCAGAATTACCAATCAGATGCCCTAGAGCAGGGGTTTTCAACCAGTGTGTCTTGGCACCCTGGGGTGCCTTGGAATGATAGGGGCACCACAAGCTACACTGGCCTCTGCCCCTCCTTCCTTCCCTCCCTTCTCTGATGCCCTCTCTGTTTGTTGCAGCCGCCCTGGCTATAAGCTCCCCAGGTGAATGGTGCCTCTGCCAGGGGGTACTGGTTATACCAGGAGCTGAGGCGGACTAGGCAAGCAAGTGGGTGAGGGAACCCAGCCAGCCAGTCTACCAGCCCCTGCTGTTGGGAATGGATGGACAGGTGGGAGGCCAGGCAGGCAGGCGTCACACTAACCTTTCTTGTGCTTGTGTGGAATAACTGCCTGGGAGCTGTGTCCGGTGCCAAAGGGGAGCCTTTCCACCATGCAGGCAGAAATGCTCTGAATGCCCTGAGATATTTGGGTGAAGGGCGGTATACTGATTTAATAAATGTAAATAAATGAATAAAGGAGAAGAACTTTGACATGAGTATAAGAAGAGCATGTGGCCCACCATCCTGTTCTCATAGTGCCCAACCAGATGCCTCTGGGAAGCCTACAAAAAGGACCTGGGTGCAACAATATCCTCCTACCCCCTTGTGATTCAGAGTTAGTACATAGCCGCCATGGCTGGTAGCCATTGATTACCTTCTCTGTGAAACCAGGAGTAGTGGAAGAATTCTCACACAAGGTTGAATATTGGTGACCCCTCCCCAACAGGGAAACTGGGACAGAGACAGAATCTGGCTAGTTTTTGGGAGGCTGGTGGCTGTGCCACCGACACAAGCAAAGTGATGGTGACAGGGATGCTTAGATTCCTTTCCAAGGTGCCATAGCTGAGCTGGGGGGGGGGGGCTTCTAGCTCATGGACCTCATTAGCCGCAGCAACTTGCCCAAAATTTGATATCATATATGACACCAGGTGTGTCTTTGGGCAAAGACAGGTTTCCAAACACCAACAACCGGCTAATTAGAAGCTGCAGTTGTGTCTGGTACTCGCAGACAAGGAATGGAAAACATGATGTGGGAGCCTCTGATAAAAGGCAAATACAGGGAGAGAACAGCAAGCTCCACCCATACACCTGTACCATGAAATGAAGGGGAGACAGAAAATAGATGCTCTGTCACTCCCCCTCCTCCTGCCAGAGGCCACAAAGAATCACCATGAGAACGGAGTACTGTATGTTTTTCAACCCTGGGACATCCAAGCTTTTGAAATTATTCACTGGTGTAATGCAGTACAGGATCATGTTGACCCGCTTATTTTATTAGGAGCCTTACAGAGTATCAGAACAAGTCAATGGATATTTGTTAGGCAGATTTGTTCTATGACTTCTATTTATGTATTTTTCATAATCATAATAACAACAACAACAGGCTACTACTATTTTGCTCCATAAATATTTGGGCTGTAAGCAATAGACTCTGCTGTATCACATGTATACATCTCTGCTGCCCACTGCACAAACCTTTCAATAAACAAATAAAAAAGAAATGTTTTTTTATGTGCAAGTTTTAAAGCAACAGATTGAGCTGGAAACAGGATGGAACAGATTTATGGGTGAAACCCTTCAAAGCAGAAGCTTGGATAATTGATATTAATCATTGGAATATTCCATGCCATGAGCAACAAGATGCCGCTGCTTCTCTGTGGAACTTGCTAGCAGCCTGCTTTTTGTTCTTGTTACTTGCTGCTGCTTTTTGTTTTACCAAGGAAGATATGGAGGTGCTTTCCATAACTCAGTGGCAGAACCCTGGCTTTGCAGGCAGAAGGTGCTAAATTCAATCCCCGTCATCTCTAGTTTAAAGGAACTCAGATAGCTAAGCTGATAAATTGTTCTGCCACGGAGATACCGCCTACAGCAGATAGTACCAGACAATATAGGCAAGTTATAGTGAAGTAATATAACGGCAGCATCATGGGTCCCTGGAACACAATCTGCAAGCTATATATTGTTCATTTCCTTGTGGTGGCTTGCATAAAGAATACATGATTCCTTCTTAACCACAGTTAGGTAGCTCAGGGTTCTTTCACATATTGAACAAAGCTTCAATGTCAGTGGGGCTGAAAAGTGGTGTGTGGTGGGATAGTTTCTGAGAATGCCGGGCGTTGGAACCTTCAGATCAACCTTCATCAACTTGGTGACCTCCATATGTTTTGGACTACAAATCTAGCTCTGGCTGTGCATAGTGGGAGTCCTTGTGCAAAACATTTAGAGAGCAGCAAGTTTGTACCCTTCCTCAGACAAAAATAGGGGATTTTCTCACTCTCCACTCCCTACTGACCCTCCTCAACCACCCTACATTTTTTGTATCCCACCTCTAAAGAATTTCCAATCAGAAGGAGGGCGGGTTTCACCACCACTAGACCAATGGGACACAGCACATGCACCGCACACTGTCCTAAGGAAACCCCTTAATCCCAATTTTATTTTATTCTTCGATAGATTTACAAAAAAGAAATTCGCACACAAGTAGATTTTTAGAAAGGGGCACGATTAGAATGAACACACAAAGCATTTTATTTTATTTTTAAGAAAAAGAAAAATCGACTCCTTGCACTCTACTCCCGCTTTCTTACTGCCCAGGGTGGTCCTGCCCTCTGCCTGCCCCTCAGAGCTGACATGTCACAAAGGGCTGCGCTTCCGCGGTGGAAGCCTCTCCTGCTCCTCCTCCTCCTCACATGCTTTACAGCAGCTGCCATGAGCTGCCCAAGGAAGGAAGTTGGCAGCGGCAGCCATGGAGAGGCAATGGATGCTCCCTGAAAACCGCAGCTGCCAACACTGTCATAGCGCATGGGACAAGCACTGGTTCATCTACTAATATTAAGTTTCTTCCAGAGACACTTGAAAATCTCTGGGGATCATCAGTTCAGGTTTGGGTTGACTGTTATTGTTGTATTGATTGGTTTTCTTTTCCTTAAAATAAAAATTATACGAACTTCAAAAATATACACACATTCCAGATTTTCTCTAAAAAACAACAAACAAAATATGCCAAAACAAACACACATCTAACTCTGGGTTGCCTCCATCATTGCTGCAGATTGGCCCCTGTTTATGGAAGCTGACAAAGTCCAAATAATATTTTTCAGGGAAGTCCCAAGGGCAGTGCCAGCACTCTTAATAAATTACGTCAGTTAGTAATCTATAGCTTTCCCTAGGTCACTGGCAGAGATCTGCCCAAGACCTCTCTGTTGGTAGGAGAGATAAAATTCTTCTATATGTTGCATAATGCAACTTGTTGTGCCTGTTCCTTGGAAACAGCTCAAATAAGATAGCTTCTCTGAAAGCAACAAACCACAATTTCTGATTCCATATTTCAAGAGGCAAATTGCTTGATTAGTTTTCTAGCTCAATATATGTTTTAATATGTACCCTGCTTTGAGACGGAGAAGGACGCACATCCAATTTTGTCTAAGAGGAATTGGTACATACCAGCTTCTAAATGACCTGGAGCATCAGAGCAAGAGCTCTTTGCACGGAAAGCTACAGGTGCGCCACTTGCTTTCCTAAGAGCTGTTCTGTTTGCAAAATATACACCTTGCCTTAATCACTGGAATACTGGTAATGACAACAACTAAAAGGGGTAATTCAGTTTTAAAGCAGGAAGATGCTGACAGAATAGCATGGTTTTAAACCAGTAGAAGAGAGTGGTGGAGGGGTCAGAAATAATAGAAACTGCATCCATTTTTTCCCCAAAATGCTAATTAAAGGACTGCTTTCTCTGCCTGGGGGATGCGGGTGGCGCTGTGGGTAAAACCTCAGTGCCTAGGACTTGCTCATCGTAAGGTCGGCGGTTCGAATCCCTGCGGCGGGGTGAGCTCCCGTCGTTTGGTCCCAGCTCCTGCCCACCTAGCAGTTCGAAAGCACCCTTAAGTGCAAGTAGATAAATAGGTACCACTTTATAGCGGGAAGGTAACAGCGTTTCCGTGTGCGGCGCTGGTGCTGGCTCACCAGAGCAGCTTCGTCACACTGGTCACGTGACCCGGAAGTGTCTTCAGACGCCGCCGGCTCCTGGCCTCTTAAGCGAGATGAGCACGCAACCCTAGAGTCGGACACGACTGGCCAGTACGGGCAGGGGTACCTTTACCCTTTTTACCTTCTCTGCCTGGCTATCTCCTTGATGGCATTTGGGCATCAAATAAAGGGCTAAATTAGATGTGATGTTAAATGTGTTATTTGACCAAATGTGCTTGTAAAAAAAAAAGTATATGGGTGTGGGTGGAAGGCAGGAAAAGCACTCAGGATCGCAATGATCGTGGGCGAAGAGGAGGGGTTTGTCTTTCTTAGCAACCATTAACAGCACAGACCTGTGGATGTTTATTCAGAAGGAAGTCCTGCCGAGTTCAATGGGGATTACCAACCACAGAGAGCCACTGTGGTCTAGAACCTGAAAAACCAGGGTTCATAATCCCCATGAAGTTTTCTGAGCAACCTTGGGACAGCTATAGTATCTTAGCCTAACCTACATCACAGGGTTGTTGTCAGAAGAAGCATGCATGTTACCTCGAGCTTGTTAGAGGAAAGTGGGGTGGGGATATAAATTTAATGAAATGAAATGAAATAAACTTGGCTGTGCTGTAATAGCCCAGCACCATCAACCCTCCCTGCTCCCTCAGCTGGCCCCTGGGGGAAGCCATTCCATCAGATGGCCTGACCGGGAGAGACAGGAAGCAGACCATGCTTGCTGCTGTGCTGGCAGAAGTCACACTCATTAGTGTCACCCATGGCATTACAGCCCCTAAAGACTTTTATTTTCTTGTCTGCTTTTGCGTAAAATGAACCTATTAATTTTGTAAATGGCATTGGTTTTGCATTGGGGATTATTATGTGACTGGTTGTGGTGATTTTATGTGGCTTTGCTATCTGCTGTCCTCTTTGTTTTATACAGTATTTAAAGAGTTTTCACAAATTATGTATTATTTTAATTGCCTAGTTCATAATGTTTTATAGTGGCTCCTTTCTTATAAGCCACTCTGGGATGTTCTATAATCCTAAAAATGTTTAAATCTTCCTTCCTTCCAAAATTACTGCAATCATACTTATCTGCTAGTCTAGCAGTTTATAGGATTGGACTGTGTCTCATGGCAGTCCCAAGCCCAGGAGTCGCCAATGGATACAATGGCAACTTGAAGAACTCCTCAGGGTAGCCCTGGTCATCAGGTAGCAAAGGTAATTACCCTTTTCTACCTTGAGGAAAGAGTGGAAGAGTGGTGTTCTTTCTCAGTTCCTCTTTCAGTGCTCAGATTAATTCTCTTGCATCCAGTTTTTTTACTCTGATCCAATTTTTACCCTGATATTTTGGAAGAAGGAAGTGTGTGTGTTTGTGTGTTTCTCTGTTCTTGTCTTTGGGTAGGGATGGGCAGATTCAGGGGAATGGGAGAGAGATAAACAGAAAGGGAGGCACCCACACAACTCACTCAAAAATCCAAATGTGTCCAATGGCCTAAAAATCGAACTTTCCTTCCCTACAGCCTCTCTTCCCCTCCCCACCCCCCGCTTACTTTGATGAGACGCAGGATTTCCGTACAGTCCCGTGGTTCTGCTGGACGAACCCGGAAGCGGTTCAGAGAGCTGCCAGACATCCTGAGAGCATGAAGCAGCAAGGATGCTGATCACTTCCCACAAGGGAGCTTGAGTGCTGCTGGGCCTCTCCTTGGGGGACTGACTTCATTCACCATCTCCAACGGCTATTGTTAGCCAAGGCACAAAAAATAAAAGGTGGGAAAAGATGTTATTCCTCCCCACCCTTCCCCACCCTGTTTTCTCCTTCCCCCTTTACATAGGTGGGGATTTGACTTCCTGCTGCTGCCCAGTTTCCATCCCACCTTGTGCTTCAGTTGGTGGTTGAGCCATTAAGCATATGTGGATCATATGAAGAGTCACAATGGGATCAGTGTCACAATTCTCTACCTCCCCTAATCTCCTCCCCTTTAGTGAATTGCTGTGCACAGGTGGGAAGGAGAGGGACTCAAAGAAACAACACAGAGGTGGGTCAACTATTACAGTGTTTCCCAACCTTTTTTCGGCAAAGGCACACTTGTTTCATGAAAAAAATCTCGAGGCACACCACCATTAGAAAATGTTTAAAAAATTAACTCTGTGCCTATATTGACTATATATAAAGTAACTCTCTTTAATAGGAATCAATGAAGGCATATTCTACATATGTAGCTGAAATAGTCGAAAAAATTCTGAGTTGTAAGAATGGGCTTGTATCATGCCAGATGGGGAAAGGTCACTTTTTACTTATGTAAAAAAAAATAAAAAAATAGTAACAGCATAGAAGGTAATGGTTAGGCTAGCATCCCTCTTCCAAATATGCTAGGTTTTTATTTGCAGGGACTGTTCTACATGGGAAAGCATTCAGCACTGTCATTCTCCCATCTGCCATCTGAATTGGTACTATTCTGGGTCAACTTACTCTGCTGCATGTGTAGATGAAAATGGCACCAAGTGTGGGGGAGGGGGCAGAACAGGTTTCAGATACAGGATATTAAGCATACACGTACTTCAGATTGAACTGGTTGCTTGCTTTGCAAGTTTTCATTTCCCAAATGACTGCCTTGGCAAGCGCAATACCTACCAGGCTCAACGCCGGTCTCGCGCTGCCGCTTCCCGCGCTCTCAAGGACCCGGAAGGAGGAAGGCGTGAAGGGAATCCCGAAGGCGCGAAAACCTCGCGCATGCGCAGGCCTTCCGCCTGCGACAGCCCAGTAGGCCGGCCGAAGCGAGCGGCAATGGGATGTGGGAGGGAGCTCGCTCGCCGCCCCGCGTGTGCCTATGTGGGGCACATTACAGCCCCGTGACGTCAGCGCCACGCAGGCAGCCAGGCAGGCAGACGGCGAGAGCCCCGCGCTGGGCGGCCTCTCCTCGCCGCCGCCGCCGCCCCGCCTCTCGCCGCCCGCCTCGCCCGCCTCCCTCCCACGGCACACCAGGCAACGTCTCGCGGCACACTAGTGTGCCGCGGAACACCGGTTGGGAAACACTGAACTATTATGATAGCTTTCCATGTTCAAAAATCCTAATGGGAGATATTTAGGCCCATCCTCACCCTTGCAGTCACCTAAGGCAGAGGTTGTGTGGCTATTCCCTCCCCCCCCACAGGTGGAATAAATAAAGACAACGGACACAGCGATTTAGGTTTAATGGGCGAAATTGGCCACAACTTTATTGATTACAGGAAAGAAGGGTATTGGCTTTAGGCATTGGCCCCTAACCGACTATCCGGTCTAACCGGGAAGGGTTAAACACCAACAGGGGGAGCCACCCGAGATGCGTATCCCTAGGCGCTCCCCGAGGGGTTACCGCTCGGGGGCGCGCTTTAGGCCCTAGCCTCCGTAGGTTTCGGACGAGGCGTCGCCCCTCGGAGTCCTTTAACGAACTACCCTTCAAGCATTGGGGGAGGTGATGGCGTTCCTCCCCCCCAACCTCATCTGCATGACAATACCCCGGCCAATGCCTACCGCCAAAACCAAGGGAGTTGTGACGATTTGCTACGAGGTAGGCGAAAAAACCAAGTGGCTCACAAAACCAGCCAATTAGCCAAATGGAAAAACTCCTACCAGGCCCCTTGTGGCGACCAGCCGAAGCCCATAGCAAGATCGGTGGCAAAACCTAAAGGGCGGGTGGGTGGGAAACCGCTTCTCAAACAGTGGTCCACAAACCGCCAGTGGCTTGTGAGCTCTGCTCAGGTGGTCCATGGAAAATCTGTGGAGTAGTCAATGATATGTTATTTTAGCACTGTGCCTGATTTTACTTCTTCAAGATTAAGATAAGGGATGCCAGAGAATTCAGAAAGAAACAGAAACGGGAACAGAAATTGCTGTTGTTTGTTTTACTTAATTACTTGTTTTTATCCTGCATTTTGGGACTCAGGTGGTGCTGTGGTCTAAACCACAGAGCCTAGGGCTTGCTGATCAGAAGGTCAGCGGTTCGAATCCCCGCAACGGGGTGAGCTCCCATTGCTCGGTCCCTGCTGGTGCCAACCTAGCAGTTTGAAAGCACGTCAAAGTGCAAGTAGATAAATAGGTACCGCTCCAGCGGGAATGTAAATGGCGTTTCTGTGCGCCGCTTTGGTTCACCAGAAGCGGCTTAGTCATGCTGGCCACATGACCCGGAAGCTGTCTGAGGACAAATGCCGGCTCCCTTGGCCAGTAAAGCGAAATGAGCCCCGCAACCCCAGAGTCGTCTGTAACTGGACCCAATGGTCAGGGGTCCCTTTACCTTTATTCTGCATTTTATTCTGTATACTGCCCTGAGATCTTATAATGAAGGGAGTGTTAGAAAATGCCCTGGGGTATCGGCAGCCCCCCCCTTCCTCCAGCTGTCCTTCGGTGAACGTGGTTCTGGAAAAGCTACTGCCTTCTACTCCAGATGCTCCAGCGACACACATCATAATGATTTATGCACACTAATCTCCTGACATTGTATAGTAATAAGCAGGAGACACCGTAGAACTAATCTACTATTTATTTACAGACTATACACAGAGAAATGCATAATGGTTACCATTCTCTTCAGCTCTGAGAACAAACGGGGACCTGTAAAAGCAAAACCACAGTTATAAAAGAACATATGCAGCTGGAAGAGATAAGACTGTTTCTTCCTGTTCTCACACTCTCTCGAGATAGTCATGTGAATTGTACCAATTACAAAATGCAGCTTCGGTGGACTGATTTACTAACAGGGAGATATACAAATTTAATAAAATAAAATAGGACCAAGGGGTCCGTGGGTTAAGAATTCCACAGGACATAGAATTTCCCTTGACTGTGTCTAAAGTAGCTTTTTGGCTTCTGCCAACTTAAAACATAATTCTGTTCTGACAGGCAAGTGCTATGGCAGTTTTTCAGATCATGGTGCCTTCCATTTACAGGAATGAACATGTGTTGAGCGCCTTATCACTGAGGGTGAGTAGGAACTGTGCACTTGTGATACTTGTGCTGCCATCATTATATTCAAGAGAGCCTTATCTAAATCACAGACTCTCAATTTAATCAGTTCATTTCCTCAAACTAAAAGTGTAAAGGTCAGGAAAAGTCACAATAATCATACTGTTTTCTTCTTCCGTGGGCAGATCCTTACCATACATTTAAAGCACATCCATCACACATGTAAAGAACAGGGCTTTTCCCAAAGAATCCTGGGAATTGTACCCACCCCCCAAACAGCTACCAGCTTAAGTTCATAGGATTCTTTGGAGAGAGCCATGTGCTTTACATATGTGATGGATGTGCTTTAAATGTATGGTGATACTGCCCCATTGCCAGTATCAAGAATTCCTGGGGATACTGTTGGTATTGCATGGTACTTTTTAACAGGCAGATTAGCCAACTAAGGCTACAATCCTAAACTCAAGGCTTACCTGGCCATTGCTATTTCTGTTCCTGGATCCCATACCATTTCCTTTGCAGTTCCTGAGGTCAGGGCAGCCTAATATTGCTGTAATATGCTTAGAATTATTTCACAACCAGATGGGCTGGAGGGGGATAGGAGTTATTTCGTTACTTTAGTTGCTTTGTCAATGCTACTCTTAAATTCATTTGCCAGTCATATCCAGCTACTACGTAATTAATAATATTATCCTTTACCCAATTTTGTATCAATTTCTATCCGTTCAATTTTATATTTTTCCATTTTGCATGTAAATTATGTGATTCTAATTTTGTATCATTTCCATTAATCTTGGGATATTAATAAGCCAAGTAATTCATTTCAGTTACATTCATTAGTCTGTTTTGGGTGTGTGGGTGTGTGGCTGTAGGTAAGCTTTACTCCCCATTCTACTAGGGAACTACAGAACCCTTACTCCTGTCCTAAATATTTAGCTTCTGTATCACCTCGCCCACCATTCTTTCTCCTTTTGGCCAATTATTTTTATTGATATTCCATAATTTTTAACAAATTGTCACAAAATTAATACAAATTCAATATAAATTTAAAAGTTGTCTTTCTACCCACCCCATATGTCCCCTCTATTTTCCTTCCTCATTTGCTTCTCTCAATAATATAACTTTTCCAACTACCATTTCATTCATCCCTTCTCCCTACACATCACCTGTTCAGTTACCAATTTCTGCTATAGTTTTTATACATTGTTACAGTGGCGTATTGTGGGTTGTCAGCACCCGGGGCAAGGCAAGTAATTTGTGCCCTCTAACCCGTGGATTTGCGCCCCCTAACCCCCAGATGTTGCGCCCGGTGCGGCCGGCCCCCCCTGCACCCCCCACGCTACGCCACTGCATTGTTATAACATGTCCTCAAAATAGTCAAGTAGAGTAAATCCTCTTCTATCTATTTATAATAGCCATTCATCAATTTCCAAACATTTCCTTCTGATACATCTTGAGTAACACTTTGCCTGGGGGGGGGGGAAACAGACCTTGCTTCCTCACTGACGACATAAACACATCCCTCCTTAACCTGGCCTTGAACATTGCTATCGGACATCTGGCCCCAGTAGTTAATAACTCAGCCTCACGGGTGCAGTATGCAGAGAGTGAAAACGAAACCTCTAGAAACTTTTTGGTTTATATAATAGACATTCTCCCCCTCTAACGCTGCCAGTCTCCCAGCGTCACCAACCCTTCACATTTTGCCATATTTTATCCTCAATTTGACACACAACAAGTTCATTAATAAAGAAACACCATATCTCTTCTTTTCTGTCTGAAAGTCTCAGAAGTCATCAACACACTGTGGTCCATCCTGTCCCGTTCACTGTTCTTATTTCCAACTTCAAGCTTCAAAGAGGGAGGCTGGTGTAATCTCAACAAAATCCCTATCTCCTCTCCATCCTCCCCCTCCCCAACTAATTAATTTTCCTGCAGTCCATTCTTCCAATCCTCAGTTCCATTAGTCCTTAGTTATAAAATAAATGCAACGCAAGGAGTATCTTTAAAGTCCACTCTTCTCCAAAATTTTGCATTCCATTGCTTTAAGGGAGGGTAGATAACGCAGATCCCCTCAAAAAACCCATTACTTACAACATTGACTTCACTTCCCCTCCAGCATAAATCAGGACCTTTTTAGCAGGTTGCCTCTTCACTTGCCAATTATGTCCAAATTCAAAGGTATTCCAGAATTTACCATGGTAGCTTGCTGGGGCTGTCCTTGGACACAGCAATTAAACCCAGCGCCCTTACCTTTTCATCTAGAAGATGGGGATTTCCATCCCCGCTCACACACACAAAAAAGCATTAATGGACGACTGTGGATTGTGCCCTTTTGATACCCTCGAAATGTTAGGGGAGACATGCCCCTTACCCAGTGCTTTTTTTCTAAAAAATAATAATAATGTTTAGTGATACTCTCATTTTCCTACACATATTGAAATACTGCCCCTCCATGAGGCCAAACTTAGATTCACAAAATGTTTAGGGATATGCGTCTCCCCGGAAAAAACACACTGAATATAGCATTGTTGATTTATTTTGTATGCTATAAAAGAGCTATTAGAGGATGTGTTATATATATATAGAGAGAGAGAGAGAGAGAGAGAGAGAGAGAGGGAGGGAGAGAGAGAGAACTGGAATATAAAACTAAAACTCCAGGACAATGTTCAATGTTCATATATTATTTTCACTCATACAATTTGATCTCCTGCTCAAAATAGAATAGTAACCAAGGATAGCTATTAAGTTATGTAGTGCTCCTTAAACCACCATTGACTTTGTGTGTATGGATGTGTGGTATTATGGAATTGTATATATATTTATAAATATTTTATTTCTTTTGTAATTTTAAAAAATAAAAAAATGGATCCAAATAGGTTTACCTTAGAAAAGTTAATTAGTAATTGCTTACAAGAAGGCTGCTGTAAAACAAGTTCAAAATCCAGGACCTTTGGTCTGCTATAAGGAGAAAGAACAAGAACAAGAAATCAAAATTGAAGGAGAATCTCAGATGGGCAGGAGAGTCCCAGAGAAGAGGATTAACCCTTGTTCCAAACAGCATCCCACCATGTTAACCTCTGGTGCTCTCTTCCTTCTCCTGACTGTGTTGTCCAAGAGTTGGCTGACGACGGAAGCTGCAGACCGTAAGAAACATTTGGGGCTGGTTATAGATGAGACCTAGTTGAACAAGATCCCCCTAGGTGCAAAATCCTGACTGATCCCCCTCACTTAGCTACAGTTTCCTGGGGAAAGCGATTAGTTGTTAAACTGCTCTGGGAATTGTAGCTTTGTAAATAGAATAAGAGTCTTCCTCAGCACCAATAACCAACTACAGTTCTCAGGGTTCTTTGGGGGAGGGCATGACTGGGAGCCAGTGTGGTGTAGTGGTTAAGAGTGGTAGTCTCGTAATCTGGTGAACTGGGTTCGTGTCCCCGCTCCTCCACTTGCAGCAGCTGGGTGACCTTGGGCTAATCACACTTCTTTGAAGTGTCTCAGCCCCACTCACCTCACAGAGTGTTTGATGTGGGGGACGAAGGGAAAGGAGAATGTTAGCAGCTTTGAGACTCCTTAGGATAGTGATAAAGCGGGATATCAAATCCAAACTCTTCTTCTTCTTCTTAAAGTGGTATACCACTGCTTTAAACAAGTGGTGCACATGGGGCTTGAACTTAAGGAGTCCAATATTAATCTGCAGTAGGTTGGGTTACGATTTCAGGGCAGGGCTGGGGAACTGTGCAACCCTTCAAAGGATGCTGGACTGCATCTCCCAATATCCTAGGCTATGGGCCATTCTGGCTGGACGTGATGAAAATCCAGCAACGTATGAAAGGGCCACAAGTTCTCCACCCCTGGACTTGGGGATATATCCCATTGAGCACAATGGGACTTACTTCTGGAGAAATATGGGTAGAATTGTGCCATCAGGCAGGGGTAGGCATGACAGACGTAGATAAGGGTGTACTGGAATATCTCTAGATGATGTGCAAGAGATCAACCATGGCTTCCTCTAGGCATCTGTTTGGTCACTTGTGGGGAAAGGATACTGGACTAGATAAGTATTTGGCTTCATCCAGCTGGAATCATCTTATGTTCTTATGTTTTTCTGACTAGCAATAGCAACAGTTAGAAAGCTCCCTAAACTAGGTTGCTGAAAGAGAACATTCAAAGGAAAAACAGGAGTTGGCTTTTATTTGAAAGGATCTCCCAGCCCTTCCTGGACATGCCGGCGGGAACTGAACCTGGGATTTTCTACATGTAAAGCAGAGGCTCTACCACTGAGCCACAGCTCTTCCCCTAATAACCCTAGGAAGGGAGGTACTTTAAAGTTTTCCATCAGCCATCAGCATCTAAAGGGTAGAAAGAGCAGCACTCAGGTTACCTGATCATAGTCTTCTCTGCATTAGTCATAAGTGTGCATCCATACATATAAAATAGCACACAGAGATGTCATGCAGTTCTGTGTCCTCTTTTATGATAATGTGTTAATGGTCACCCTATCAACAACAGTGGTCTCTGCCAGTAATTCCGGAGGTGGATGATGATGATGATTATTAACCAGATGCAAAGGAGGTCACAGGCTTCTGATCTGCTCTCAGGTGTTTACTGGTATACGTTTTCTCATATGCTATAGAAACATCTCTTTACCTTGGCCTGTTCTTAACCCCCCCCCAGCCCCCATTCTTCTGATTGTAATTTGTTTTAACTGGTTTAAAATCTTTTTGTGCAGTTGTAACTCACCCTCACACCTTATGTTGTAGGTCAGGCAAATAGTAATAGTAGTAGTAGTAGTAGTAATAATAATAATAATAATAATAATAATAATAATAATAATATTAATAATAATAAACAAAAACAGAACAACAGAAGTAATTTTAGGAGGTATACCTTTGTGTATCTTTGCATCAGAGTAGTGCAAATGCACTGGAAGGAGAGTTGGATCAGCTCTGCAGGCATGTTTTCACTGTACCAGCCTCCCTGTTGTCTCATCCCTCCCACAAGCAGCAGAGACCCACCTTTCCAGAGTGATGTGGTTGCACCCCATATGGCAGCAGACCAACCTAGGTATCAGCCATTGGGTGGTACTCAACCAAGTTTTACTGGGATTGGTCCGGTTAAAATGAATGGATATGATTACCTGAAAGTTAGGTTTTTTAATTTCAGCAGGTCTGCTCTGAGTAAAAGTTAAATACCATCCATAGTTTCTCAGTTTAGATGAAATAGGTATTGTTAATTAGAGGCTCCCTGGTTTAATTGTGGCTCGTATGAAGCAGGGAGCAAAGGTGCTTTGTGCATCGGGGCAGGTGTGTTTGTTTATATCAAATAATAATAATACGTAATAATGATAAATAATAAAGCAGGTTGAAATGTTGGTGGTCCTATATGAATCCACCACTAATGCACTGTTCTTGCACCGGTGGCATGTTGAATACCCCTGTTTCTGCTTCTTTGGCAATCACTTGTAGCCAAGTAAAATTGTCTTTCATGAACATGGTCTTAGCAGTGAGTGACTGTGGAGGCCAATTCTGGATCCACACATCCTGCCACAGTGGGGACATAGGTTTCTCGGCAGGAGTTGATCACAGAGTAGATTTGCCAAGAGTGCCTTCCTCTTGGCACATTTCTCCCTTGCGTCCTGAGTTCATGCTTCTTCAAAGTCTATGACACCTTTGTTGAAGGCTGTTCTCCAATCGGAGCACTCGCAGAGTTTCCCAGTTATCTTTTGTTGTCCACCAGTATTTTGCTTTCCATTATTAAGTTGGGAATAGAGTAGTTGCTTTGGAAGATGATAATCAGGCACCAGAACAACATGACCAGTCTAACAAAGTTGATGTTGATGTTGAAGAATCATTGCTTTGACGCTGGTGATCTTTGCTTCATCCAGTACACTGGCCTTAGTTCATCTGTCTTCCCAAGTGATCTGTAAAAAAATTCTGATGGAATCTTTCAAGGAGCTGGAGATTGCATTTATAAAAGGTTCATGTTTAACAAGGGTACAGTAAAGTTGGTAGTACAATGGCTTTTTACTAGCATTTTGGTTTCCTTCTGAATGTCCTAGTCCTCAAACACTCTGCACTTCTATCACTTCTATCAGGAGAAAGCTGTGCTCGCAGAGCTCAGGCGATGCTGGAATTTGGCATCAGTGTTGGCTCTTGTGGAAAGATAACTGCCTAGGTAGGAAAAGTGCTCAACTTTTTCCAACGTTACACCATTAAGTTGGAATTGTGGAGTTGCAGAGGGGTTGTTTTGTGCTTGTTGGTACAGCACTTTAGGAGTTTTTTGGATATTGAGCAATAGGCCAAGTGGCATGCTGAATACCCCTGCAAAGCAACTCAGGCCCGCAGGGTGCCTGAGACAAAGCAGCACATCATTAGAATATGATCACAAATTATCTCTATGGGTATCTTAAATTATGGTCAATATGACATTGCTATGCAGCTCAACTCTCTCCCCACTGTTTTCAGCCAATTGTTCCGGTGTGGCTGATCTTGATGATTGTCCAGGCAGTACAAGTGATTTCTGCCCAGAAGGAGTTGCCTGTGGTTGTAAAGATCAAATTCCCTTTTGCAAGTAAGTTACTCTCCTTCCTTTTAGGGTTTGGTTGAGCTTTGTGGGGAAAGACAATGGTTGGGCACCTGACCTCCCTCTGTCCGCCTCACTGCTGCATATTATGACAGGGGTGGCGGGGAGAGAGAGGCTTGTAGCAAGGATGACATGGAATAGATGTGCAGCAGCTGTGCTGAATTAGCTTTGTTCCATTGCCTCTCCATCCTATTATGCAGCCCCACTGCACCAACTGCCATGTCTACACAGGCACCATGTGCTTAAGCCATGGGTGGGGAACTTTTTCAACAGCGTTTCCTTGGACTCTGGCACTCATCACGGTCCTTCATGTGCCAGTAGCGCTTTAGTCATACTGGCCACGTGGCCCCAGCAAGCAGTCCGTGGACAAACAAGTTCCATTGTGAGGAAAACAGCAAGGTTAAAAATTGCTTCCCTGCCCAATTTGACCACACGTCACTGGATAGCACCCCAGCACAAAAGCATTGCGATGGGTTGCAATCATACTATTAGGGGGTTGACGCAAACTATTTTGATGTTGCTTTGCTTGATTCCATCCACAGGTGCCCTTCCTACCAAAATGGCTGGAAAAATTACTGGTACATGGGTGTCAAATGCGAGGAGCTTTGGAGCACTTTGGACTTGATTTTAGTTGTGGTTTTCCCCGCAGTGGCTTTGTCCTTTGCAGCTGCTGTCACAACACAGTGGGTCCGGTATTGCAAGGACAAGCCAGAGAAAGAAGCCAAGCGAAACCGGTGAGTCAGTATGTATTGCATAAAGTGGAAATATTTTATTTCCCAAATGAACATCCTTGTAGGCTGCAAGTCTATGCATACTTACCTAGTTTGATCCCGAGTAGAAATCAAGGAGAAATTAGGTGCCATTTGTATTTTAATGGAGAACAATGGACTTCACACTTCTCAAACTGAAATATGAATTTCTCTTGCTTGGACTACTGCAATGCGCTCTATGTGGGGCTACCTTTGAAGGTGACCCGGAAACTACAACTAATCCAGAATGCGGCAGCTAGACTGGTGACTGGGAGCGGCCACCGAGCCCACATAACACCGGTCTTGAAAGACCTACATTGGCTCCCAGTACATTTCCGAGCACAATTCAAAGTGTTGGTGCTGACCTTTAAAGCCCTATGGCAATCACAATAGGTGTTGAAATTTTGGGAGGTTGGATAGTTACAATGGAATGGTCTCAGGTGTGGGGTGCACATTTTTATTTATTCTTATTACTTTGTTGTTTTTAAAAGGAGGAAGTGCAAGTGGTGGTACCTCACCTGCCCCACTGTTTCCACTGGTGCCAGAATGCCCTCCTCTCTAACCTGTGCACAGTTGCCCCCTGTACAAAGAAGACAAGTGACAATGCTTAGACGAACACCCCACTGAGAAAGGAGTGGGTATTCTGGCAGTGGTAGAAGTGGGGGCAGGGCACAGCACATTCCTGTTTTGCCTCAGGTGGTGAAACGGGACAGGCTGTTCCTGTTCTCACCCCTCCTCACCAGCAGTGTACTAAATTTCTATATGTTTGTGGAAGTAACGAAGGAAGAAGGAAGGAAGGAATCACGGGTCACATTCTTTTGACTCTTATATATTTTCAGTACTCAGGCAAGGCAGCTGAGACCTGAACCACAGCATAATTCAGAATATGCTCCTAAACTGGCCAATAGGCTGAGATCTGCCTCTTATTCACAAGGAAGACAGGTAAAATATTGTGATTGTTTGTTTGTTTGCTTGCTTGCTTGCTTGCTTGCTTATGATGGACTTGGAATTTAATTGTGGTAAAAGGGGTGCTTTGTTTAATCCAGTGGATGGCATTGTTTCTTTTTGAAATGCCCCTGGGTTTTGCATTATTTTTTGTAAATGAGGGAAATAGCTGGCAGCCTTTTCTGAAAAGCATTCTTCCCCTATCCACTCTGCAATTGACATTTACAATGTATGTCTGATATGTAAGATGAGATTAGGGCATATGCATTAGCTGACATCAAATGGACTTTGTTTGCTTAGAAGCTGCAATATGATTGTCCTCCTTTATCCCAGCCAGGCCTAGAAGACTCCTGGTGGGGTTAGAGGAGGAATCTGCTGCTGCAGTGCCAAGAGTCCAGTTCAAGTTTTGTTACTCTTTGCAATCAATGGCCATTACAATATAAGCATAAAACACATATATGTAAAGCACAGGGGGGAGGATTCATCGCATAAAACAGATAAACCCCAATAATACAAATAAATAGCATTTAAAGCATGGATTTCGTTCAAAACCTCCTTAACATTTAGGACTGATCTGAAAGGTGCCTCTAACGGGATAAAGCTATCCCGCAGCTAATTAACTTGTTTACATCGGGCAGCAGACATCTTATCTGGAAAATGTCTCGTTTGCCTTCTAAGAAGGTCTAAAAGGCTAGAAGAAATGTCACACCTGGTAGGTATTGTAAAGGACAAAAGAATAAAGTGCAGCAAAAAAAAAAAAAAATCTTATTAGAAAATCTGCCAGCCAAATATGCTTTAGGGAAAGTTTGGAAGCTAAGCTGGAAGTGTGCCTGACAAGGAAATAAGTTCATTTCTGCAAATAGGTGGCCCTTTTATGGTTTGGTATCATACAGTTTTTTTAGAACCACAACCACAACAACAACACCTTGTGCTCAATGCAGGAAAGCTAGAGCATCACTTACCAATGGTTGTACAGCCCCTGCTTGAAGACCTCCAGTAAGGGACACTGGTAACTGGTCCCACAGTCAAACAGCTCTTACCACTTATATTTCTTCTGTGGGAGAGAAAGCCACTGATTCTTTCATTCATTCCTATACAGCAAGGATGGAGAATCTGTAGCCCATCAGATGCTGTGCTACAACTAATATTATCTTTGACCGTTAGTCACCTGGCTGGGGCCAAAAGGAGTTAGGAGCTGCAGGTTCTCCACCCCCGATATACAGTTAAGGAACAGAAACTTTAATCATTTATGTGTAGAATGATGGCAGTATTTTCTAAGTTTTTGCAATAAGAAATATAGGAAGGACAAGGTACAAAAACCAGGTTTGTTTGTTTTTAACTCTATCATGATATGTTTGCAACTGGTCTTTATTTCACTCTGATTTTCTCTTCCTGTATACCAACCTTCATCAACCTGGTGCCCTCCAGATATTTTTTAGGCTATACTGTAACTCCCATCTGCCTCAGTCAGCATGGGTCCCATATCTTGACGGCATACGGTTGATGAAGGCTGGTGAGTAACAGTAGATATATTATCTCATTATTTGTCTTCATTATTTTGGGGATTGCATATTTGTGTATTGCTTTGTAACGATTTGTTGGGTCTCTGGACCGTAATAAAGATTGTTGTTGTTGTTGTTGTTGTTGTTTTTAAGGGTTGCATCTTTATCATCTGTTTTTCATAATAAGCATTTTAAAATAACAAAACAGAAGTCAATTTGTCACTTAATTCCCCCTTCTTTCTTTTTTCTCTTTCTTGGTATAGGATGATATTAAATTCCCCAGGTACCCTCTCCAAAGTTACCCTCATGAACAAATACAGTCACCATATGCTGGAGACTACAGGTATGATGTCCTTTGGTCAAACTTTTTCACAATGATGATATATTTTTCCTGCTAGAAGATAAATTGTGCACACTGCTCGGCAATGATGGAAACCATTATATATATATTTTCAAATGTAAAATGATCTTGAACTGTTCTGAAATTTGCCCTCCATTTACTTGAAACCTTTCTTCTCCTGAGGAAGAAGAGTCCATTGTTCTGCATCATTTTCAAGGCATTTTAGAATTTGTATGGACCTGGAGTTTAGAACATGCCTTATAGTTGTCACATAGTCTTGTGTTTTCTGTTTGTTTTTCATACCAATAAACATTTATCCAGTTGCCTGCAACCTTCCCAGCTGTTCAGGCCATATAACCTCCTCCCAGGCCACACCTCTCACTGGCCTTGTTTTGTACCTTCCTTAAGTGTTTTTGCCTGGACAGAGGATATAGGTGTGTGTGTGTATAGAAACTAGCTTACTGCACAAAGGCAAAATTTGTATGCATCAATTTTTGCCGCCACCACCATGCGGCCCATGGAAGTTTGCCCAGAAGGCATTGTGGGCCTTGAGATTAAAAGGTTTCCCACTTCTGCTATAGGAGCTGCTTGCCTACCTCATCTATATGTACAGAAAACCCGCAAAAGACAGGGTCCTCGGCTGCATGTTCATCTATGTTCAGACCTTTGTATGAATGAGTGCAGGTCAGAAGCTGTGGTGGTGCCTGTGATCTGCAGGAGCTCATATGACGCAACTAGGAAAAGGGATAAGGAAGGAAACAAGCAAACTGAGACAGAAGTTCGTTACCAGTTTTCTATAATGACCAGTTTGTAATGAAGGATCTACTTAAGGGAGAAGAAGAAGAGTTTGGATTTGATATCCTGCTTTATCACTACCCGAAGGAGTTTCAAAGCGGCTAACATTCTCCTTTCCCTTCCTCCCCCACAACAAACACTCTGTGAGGTGAGTGAGGCTGAGAGACTTCAAAGAAGTGTGACTGGCCCAAGGTCACCCAGCAGCTGCATGTGGAGGAGCGGAGACGCGAACCCGGTTCCCCAGATTAGGAGACTACCGCTCTTAACCACTACATCACACTTCCTCTTAGGAGAGGAAAAGCTAGATGGAGCTGGTCTCTCAGCTGAGCCAACGGACTGGGCCCTGCTTCCCATCTTTCTTTTTGCTGCAGCCAGGTGGGATGCTGTGGGCTAAACTGCTGCCAAAACGGAGGTCCCAAAACTGAGGCCATTCATTTTGATTCAGTGCATACAATAAGTGGTTATCATCTTGTTATTTTGCCTAGATCTGTATACAAAGAAGTAGCCATGTTATTCTGTTGCAGCAAACGTAACAGAGATGAAATCTACACACATATTAAAAAAACCGCTGTGAAAATGCTTTTTAAAAAAGGTTTTGAAAAATACATTGAATTTGGCATAGCTCACTGTCTCCATATAGTGCCATATTTGTATATTGCACTTTACGACACATTTAAAATGTTTTATTTGCAGCTGTGTAGCTGAGTCCAGAGACTTGCAGCACCTTAATGGTTTACTGTGCCATATTTATCTTGAAACAGAACTCTTTGTTGCATTTATCTGCCTATAAGAAATTTATATTTGAATTTTTTAAAAAAGTGTTTAATTTGATTATTATAGTCAGATGCCTCACCAGCCATTGAGAAGAGCTGTTCCAAGCCAAGATGATGTTTTTGTGGGTCGGTCTTTCCAAGCTGGCCAGCTTCACTCTTGGGAGAGTGAGGTGCCTGGTGTGGATTATGAGGACATAAACCCATTTTCTGCTATGCCCATGCAACGATTTCCTGTATGTACAAATAATCTCAGTTATAGATTATTTAACAGGAGTGGGGTTTTTTGTTTTGTTTTGTTTTTACTGGGGCAGGATTCAGAGAGAGCTCTCTGCATGAGTGCAAGGACCTCTTTCTTCAGTTTCCAGTGGGAACCTGCTACACTAGCCTTCCCTGACATGGTGCCGCCAGATGTTTTAGACTGCAACTACCACCAGCCCCGGTCAGCATGGCCAATGGTTTGAGAGGATGGCAGCTGCAGTGCAAAGCATCTGAAAAGCACCTGGTTGGGCAAGGATGCCCTACACCAGATGCCACATCATTCCCAGTCCTCAGGGGTTACTTTTCAGGGCTGCAGTAGGAAAAAGGAACAATCCCCATCTGTAAACAGAACTCTGTTCACAATTTCCCTAGATACCACTGATAATATTTGCACTAGGAAATGGAACACATGTGAAGCCCTTGTGTATCAGGTTTACTACATAGGTGTTCAGCAAGCCTTAGGGCTTATTCAGACTTCCTTCTTTGCCATGCTTTTGTGCACAGACCAACAGTTTCCAGGTCTATGTCAGAGCTGTGGGGTTCTTCTCTCCCACCACTTACCCCAGAAAAGCCTGCTATTCACTGCTAAATCAGAACAAACAGCAGTTGAGGTTTCTGTGGATTGCTGTTTGTTCCGATTCAGCAGTAAAGAGGGGTTTTTTTTCATGGGGAAGCAGTGGGACAAAACAAAAGACCAGAAAACAAAACATAAAAGAAAAAACGTCCCACTGCTTGGTCCTGGATTTGGAAAGAGCCCTTAGAAGTAACTATGAGAGCCTGTCTGTTACATCACTCATTTCCTCTTCCTGATTCTTAGGCTGTGTACACAACCATACATTTAAAGTGCATCCCCATCCTCACCCCACAAAGAAACCTGAGAGCTGTCATTTATTACCCGGAATTCCTACGGTTCCCAGAATTCCTGAGGGTGTTAGTGCCTTAAATGTATGGTGTGGATGCAGCCCCAGGGCTTAACCTACTTCCCCACCTACCCACTCTCTTTCTTTTGTCTTATGCTCACCCACCCCACTGCAACTATTTGCTTCTCCATGGCTCTTTAAGAAAGTGTATCCACAGGAGTAGAAGCTGGTGGGAAAAGGGAAAAAATAATGGTACTCATGAACATGCCCAGAAGCAATTTTGGCCCTGTAGCAGGAGGAGGACTCTGTCTAGAGCAGTCACATGGTGTTTCTCTCCACCTGCTGCAAATTACAGTTGGTGGTAGGTGGCCCTGTAGGAAGTGGGGGAGAGAAAACAGTCTTGCTAGAACTGTAGCAAGGGCCTGGTGTTATCCTTGCCTGCTTCCTTCATGCTCCTGGAATCCCACATAGCAGTTGGTGGGAAGGAGGCTCTAGGAGAGGAGGCAGGGAGTCCTTCCAATGCATCAACCAATTTTCATATTTTAACTTTCCCTTTCAGAGACCCGGGGCATCAGTGGTACCTCGGCCTGAGCTCCAGAAGTATGGCCGTCAACCAGTGAATTACCTGAATGGTCAAACAGCTGGAAGGCCCTATGGGATTGGGCACCAGCAGGATAGATACACCTAGGAACTTTTAATAAATATGGAAAACAGGTGCAACTGCAGAATCGTCCTCCATTGTTTGGTGCAGCCTTTTATGGGTGCTCTCTTACCTCTAGCTTTCTCCATGAGGACTTTATCGCAAGCTACACTCAATGAATACATACCTATCAAGACGCAGCAAATATTTAATCAGCACAGCCCTTAAAATGAGAAATCTGTTCAGGCAGCATCTTCCATATTTAATAAATGAACCTACCAATCCACCTCTTCCTGTCCAAAGCGTCTTATGTTCTGCTCTATAGCATGTTGTTCTTCTAGCAATAATTGGTATTCAATGGATCCATTTTTTCTCTGTAGTGGCGCCCGCCCTGTGGAACACCCTCCCATCAGATGTCAAGGAAATAAACAACTGACTTTTAGAAGACATCTGAAAGCAGCCCAGTATAGGGAAGCAGTATATGGAAGCTTTTAATGTTTGATGTCTCGCTGTGTTTTAATTTGTTGGAAGCCGCCCAGAGTGGCTGTGGTAACCCTGTCAGATGGGAGGCATATGTATAAATACTGCAACACATTATTATTATTATTATTATTATTATTATTATTATTATTATTATTAATTGTTTTCTCTTTGGTATTACTGAACCTTGGATGGAGACAGGCTCAGTCACGGGGAGGGCTCCTCAGTCATTTTAGAACATTCTGCAAATTTCCCCCACAACGTGTACTTGTGTCTGTAAAACAGGGGTTGCCAAACTTTAAAAGCCTTTAGTCACATATGGATTTCTGAACAAATGATGTGGGTCCTACTCTCTCTGGGCACTTTAGATCAACCCCCCATCCTGTAACGAAAGTACACTTAAAATTAGTTTATGCACATGCATAAGTAGATAGATGATACAGATATAGATAGAAGTATAGATATGCTGTATGTATGGGGGGACAGTGGGCGCAGGAGACAGGTTTACACTGGGGTGGAATATTTTTTAGCAGAGCTGTGAAGTCTAGCCACTTTTATTTATTTATTATTGGGGGGGGGACACCCAATTCTGTTCAGACACCCTGGGAAGTTGGAAGGGAGCCTTGAAGTAGCCACAATTGTGGATGGTGCTCAGCATCTCTGTCTGTCAAAACCACCCAGGCCTTTCCAGCTCCTAGCTACGCAAATGCTTGTTTTCTGCAAGAGTGAGATATGGTGGGGCCAGGCAGCACCATTTTCTGATTTGCCTCAGGCAGCAAAATGCATTGGTCCTGCCCTGGTCCTGAATCTACCCTTTCCTGGCTGGCAGAGAATGCACTGGACAAAATATCAATAAAGGAAAATGGAAAGTGCACTCAAAGAAATAGGCGGTATATGCACAATGGAGTGATTACAGATGTAAGAAGAATTTAATGTGATTTGATATAAGATTTTCTATTGTTATTTTTGAATGAATTTTTGTTTGTTTTTAAATTTCAATATAACATTATTTATATATAAAAAATCTCACTCAGTTCAATGGGATACACTCCCAAGAAAGTGTGCACTGGATTGCATCTTTAATTCCAGAGGTACTATTCTTGTTGACTGTCATTTATCTTGTGAGTTCAAAAGGCCTTATAAAAATCTAAAATTATCCAAATGCCAACCTTTGCTTACATTTCATAGAAAATATTTTGTCCACTAGATAAACTGGTTGAGAAACAATGGTGGGGCACATCCTGTTTTGCAGCGAAATTGGCAAGTCACCCTCTCGGGCACTCCAACACCTGAGAGGGGTCCCAGATGGAAATTATTGGGGGGTAAGGCCAGTGGGTTTTTTCTGGGGGGTGCAGGGGGACGCATACCCCTAAACATTTTGTGAATCTAAGTTTGGCCTCGTTGAGGGGCAGTATTTCAATATGTGTAGGAAAATGAGAGTATCGCTAAACATTATTATTATTATTTTTAGAAAAAAAGCACTGGGTAAGGGGCATGTCTCCCCTAACATTTCGAGGGTATCAAAAGGGCACAATCCACGGTTGTCCATTAATGCTTTTTTGTGTGTGTGAGCAGGGATGGAAATCCCCGCCTCCCAGATGAAAAGGTAAGGGTGCTGGGTTTAATTGCTGCATCCAAGGACAGCCCCAGCAAGCTACCATGATAAACTCTGGAATACCTTTGAATTTGGACATAATTGGCAAGTGAAGAGGCAGCCTGCTAAAAAGGTCCTGATTTATGCTGGAGGAAAAAATCATCGGTTTGGAAAGGCTTGAAAAGAATGAAAGATGCTAATTTCTGCTTTGCTTGAATGGTGTAAGGAGGGGAAAGGAAGTCAGTGCTGTAAGTAATGGGTTTTTTTTGGGGGGGGGGATCTGCGTTATCTACCCTCCCTTAAAGCAATGGAATGCAAAGTTTTTGGGAAGAGTGGACTTTAAAGATACCTCCTTGCGTTGCATTTATTTTATAACTAAGGACTAATGGAACTGAGGATTGGACGGATGGACTGCAGGAAAATTAATTAGTTGGGGAGGGGAGGATGGAGAGGAGATAGGGATTTTGTTGAGATTACACCAGCCTCCCTCTTTGAAGCTTGAAGTTGGAAATAAGAACAGTGAACGGGACAGGATGGACCACAGTGTGTTGACGACTTCTGAGACTTTCAGGCAGAAAAGAAGAGATATGGTGTTTCTTTATTAATGAACTTGTTGTGTCAAATTGAGGATAAAATATGGCAAAATGTGAAGGGTTGGTGACGCTGGGAGACTGGCAGCGTTAGAGGGGGAGAATGTCTATTATATAAACCAAAAAGTTTCTAGAGGTTTCGTTTTCACTCTCTGCATACTGCACCCGTGAGGCTGAGTTATTAACTACTGGGGCCAGATGTCCGATAGCAATGTTCAAGGCCAGGTTAAGGAGGGATGTGTTTATGTCGTCAGTGAGGAAGCAAGGTCTGTTTTTCCCCCCAGGCAAAGTGTGACTCAAGATGTATCAGAAGGAAATGTTTGAAAATTGATGAATGGCTATTATAAATAGATAGAAGAGGATTTACTCTACTTGACTATTTTGAGGACATGTTATAACAATGTATAAAAGCTATAGCAGATATTGGTAACTGAACAGGTGATGGGTAGGGAGAAGGGATGAATGAAATGGTAGTTGGAAAAGTTATATTATTGAGAGAAGCAAATGAGGAAGGAAAATAGAGGGGACATATGGGGTGGGTAGAAAGACAGCTTTTAAATTTATATTGAATTTGTATTAATTTTGTGACAATTTGTTAAAAATTATGGAATATCAATAAAAATAATTGGCCAAAAGGAGAAAGAATGGTGGGCGAGGTGATACAGAAGCTAAATATTTAGGACAGGAGTAAGGGTTCTGTAGTTCCCTAGTAGAATGGGGAGTAAAGCTTACCTACAGCCACACACCCACACACCCGAAACAGACTACTGAATGTAACTGAAATGAATTACTTGGCTTATTAATATCCCAAGATTAATGGAAATGATACAAAATAGAATCATATAATTTACATGCAAAATGGAAAAATATAAAATTGAACGGATAGAAATTGATACAAAATTGGGTAAAGAATAATATTATTAATTACGTAGTAGCTGGATATGACTGGCAAATGAATTTAAAAGTAGCATTGACAAAGCCACTAAAGTAACGAAATAACTCCTATCTCCCTCCAGCCCATCTGGTTGTGAAATAATTCTAAGTATATTACAGCAATATTAGGCTGCCCTGAGCTCAGGACGTTTTGTGCCAAGTTTGAAAATTGGAAATATTTAAGGAAAATTATGGTCCACTTGAGAAATCATGCATCAAATATATGGTGCCCTTTGTAAAACCAAAAATAGATACTGCATACTTTCCAACAAAGTACCTTGATACCAGAAACAGGAACGTGTGTCTTCCCAGCCCAACAAGTCAGATGATCTGTGTGGGATCACTGAGCCAGAAAACATGTGTTTTGGGGCAAAACCCACAAGATCGCAACCTCACACAAAATTACAATGCTCAAAAAAGCACATTTCTGGGCTCTCTGGTTTTGCATGAGATCGCAATCTTACACGTTTTGCCCCAAAATGTGTGTTTTCAGCCTCCATGGTCTCGCATGAGGTCAGAACCTCACACATTGTTGGGTAGCATGCTGAAAGTACAGCATCAAAAAATTGTCCTGCTTAGATTGGAACAGTTGATGGGTATGGATACTGTACTTGAATTGTCTTTGACAACATGGATTAAGACTAGTGCTCATCCAATATATGGGCCCTCCCATATAAACAGATGGAAGAGAATCAACCCTTGTAGCCACATTCTGAATGTCTTCTAATTTGTTTTCCAAATGTTTCAACTGAAACTGGGTTTGTGAATACAGGGTGATTTTTCATACCCTTTGATCTGCTTGGATGAAATACGGCCTAAGGCAGACCCAAATATTGTGCCTACATCTCAGGAATTTGCAGGTTCAGTTGCAATAAAATATTGCCATATCTTCCAACATTCCTCAGATGAAAATAGGGACATTTCTCACTCTCCCCAAGTTACCCTCCTCAATCTCTTGTTTATTGCTCCCCACCCCCGAGCATTTCCCATCAGAAGAAAGGTGAATGCTACAGTCATTACACCAGTGGGACACGGCACACGCGTGTCCGGCAAAAACACCTTAATCCAGATTTTACAAAATGAGAAATATGCACCATTTATTATTATTTTTAGAAAGAGGCACCCCACTCCCCCTTTCTTCCACCTAGGGCAGCCCTACCCTCTGCCTGCCTCTCAGAATGACCAATACAATACAATGAATGACCAATACAAATAAAATTGGGAAAAGAGGACATCCTTGTCTTGTACCTTGGGCTAGTGTTATTTGTTTTGTTATTTGTTCTCCTCCTCCACTCTCCAGTAGCTGCTATGAGCTGCCCAAGGGAGGAAGCCAGCAGTGGCCATGGAGAGGCAACAGGGTGCTCCCTCCCAGCCGCTGCCACCGCTGTTGCTCGGGAGAAGCGCCAATCATCCTCCTCCCCGATCTTGGTGGCAATATCACTGGTGGGAGAAACAAGGACATTCCAGGATCAAATCAGAAGCAAAGATGGCTTCCAGAATTCTGGGAGTGACCCTGGAAAATTGGGACACTTGAAGGGTATGAGATATGCTATTAAGACAAATGGGTTACAAGGCCTAATAAAGGATCAGTTTGCCCAGTGCTTGGTCAACCAGTAGAAAGAGTTTGGAAAGGTCCATTGGGACTACATTGTTTGCAATGGGGATAGGATTGATCTGAATATTTTGCAAAATGCAACAAGCACTTTGTTAGATATCAGGCTGAATGTACTCTGTATAATTTAAGACCAATCCACTTCCAGAACTGGGCTTTTGGCAATATAGTCATAAGTGAGATTGGGCACCAGTGGCTCCAAAACCCTGGATCTGGTGACTTATTTCATTTTCATGGTGTTCATTCTTTGATTTTTACCTTTATCTTCACCTTGTAAAATGTGTTCATTTGAAAGCTTTCAGGTTGTTTGTATTTTGTTGCAGACTTTCTGATGCTAAATGTTTCAGAGAGTAGTTATGTTATTTTGTGTTGCTCGGTGAATATGGATGAGACAATTTGATCCAATAGGTTGTGCTATCCATGTTAGACCTTAGCCTAACAGGTTATCAGGGCTGTTAATCCCAGGCCCTGCTGGACCTCCATATGCATCACAACCAGCAGTTAAGGTGTATTTTATGCACACAGTAGATGAGCCATGGTGGATCAATATGGATTATGCTATGCCAGTCTGTGTCTTTCCTGTGGAAGCTGCTTGGATCTGTGAACACTTTTGCTGCTTCTGATAAAAAGCTCATGAAGAGCTTGGCAGTGCAGCTTGATTAGCGTGGTGGGAAAGCGTACATGTAACCCAAACAACGTGGGGGCATAACGCTTCTTGCAAGCCAACTCTGCAAGTTTCACAAAGGTTATTGCGTGGGGGGACTGCTTATACAACCAGGTTGCCCTTAGCTCATTCATATGGGTTTTATGTTGGTCCACCCCATGAATAGAGCAACTGGTGGGAAGGTCCAACCCTCCTACTCCGCCTGCTCAACAATTAAAAAGCAACCCAGCTCTTGCGCTCTTCCTTTAACTTTTTTGGAGCGAAGGAGGTCACATCGCTGTATTTTTCTTTCTTCTTGCTGATATCTGCCTTGCTTTGTGTCCGTTGCCTGTGCTAAGGACAGGGCCTGGTCTACGTTTGGTAAGTGAATTTTTACTGCTCTAATATGCTAGGAACTTCAAATTATTTCACAACTAGATTTGCTGCAGGTGTAGGAGTTGCATTATTTACTTTGAATGCTACCTTTTAACCCATATGCCAATCATATCCATTGTTTCCATTTTCTATATGAATTTTGTATCATTCATAATTCTATTTAATAGCATTTACAATTTTCCTTTCAAATTTTTTCATTTAATTTATTTTCATTTCATTTCTATTAAGCTTTGTATATCAAGTAATATGTAATGTGTTTCAGTTACATTCAGTTGCCAGTGAGATTTTTTAAAACTGTGTTACCGGTAGCTTTACTGAGTTTCACTTGGCTACTTCATAGCAAAATTGAACTTATTGGGATCCAATAAAAATTGGAGCATTGGGCAGGATTTGGCATGCTGTTCACCAAGCTTGATTGTATCACCATATTGGCAGTTTCTTATCTTGATAACAAGTCTTGAGTCCCAGTTTTCTCCATGCACCCCCCCCCCCAGTGAATCTGTCTCCTCTCTATAGTAGTTCCAGGGGAGATTGCCAGTAGACCACATGCTGTGGTGTGGATCTTTGAACCATTCCCAACCATGCTAACTGTTGATGGCTAGAGAAACTCCTATATGAGAAAAGGTTGTATTTAGGGCTTTTTAGTTCAGAAAAAAAGGTAAATGGGGGCATGTAGAGGTTCATAAAATTGTGTACTGTGTGAGAAAGTAGGAATTCCCCCCCCCCCTTGATATTTTCCATTGGTGGGATATTCAGGACAAAGTACTTGTTCAATACAAATCAGATTTTTGAAAGTATTATATAGCTTTTTATCAACAGAAATGATACAAAAAATCACAAACATAATCCATTCACACTTGAATTCAAATCTGTTATCAATAAAATGGAAGAGTGGAAGAGAATATATTTGCTATAGTAATAATAATTTATTATTTATACCCCGCCCATCTGGCTGAGTTTCCCTAGCCACTCTGGGTGGCTTCCAATCAAGTGTTAAAAACAATACAGCATTTGCTATGTGTTGAAATGGATATTAATAGCACAAACAAGTGGGGTGCAGGGTTCTGTCTTGTTCAACGTCTTTATAGAGCTACTTGGATGAAGGAGTTGAAGGGATGCTCATCCCATTTTGAAATCATCAGCAAGTTTGATGAGCATCCCTTCATCCAGGTAGTTCATGGAACCTTCTAGAAAAATAGCACTGGTACTGCTCTATTGTGTCTTGGTCTTCTGTGTCTAGTTCTGTGTGCTGCAATTTAAGGATACTGACAAGCTGGAATATGTGCAGGGGTGGATGATCAAGGGCCTGGAAACCAAACCTGGAAACCAAACCATTTGAGGAATGGTTGAATTGGAAATGTTTAGCCTGGATAAGTTGAGACTGAGAGGATATACGACAGCCATCCTCAAATGTCTAAAGGGCTTTCACATGGAAGATGGCGCAAGCTTTGTTTTCCCCTGCTCCTGTCTAATGGACTCTTGATTAAACATTAGGAAGAACTTTATGATGGCAAAAGCTTTCAGAAGTTGGTATGAGTCTCCTTTATTGGAGGTTTATAAGCAAAGTTTGGATGGCCATCTATCACAGTAGCTTTCGTTGAAATTCCTGCATAGCAGGGGTTGGACTAGATGACCCTTGGGGTTCCTCCCAACTTTATTATTTGATCTCAGTGAACGTAATTAGTGTGTCGAGGATTATAGCCTAAAATACTCTGGGTTCAGTGTGATTAGCTGTTTCCCATTTTCAAATGGGAAACTCTCCAGAAAAGGAGAGCAACAGCGCCATCTTATGCGTCCGAAGCCCAGCTGAATATTCAGCGAGGCTTGGGGTGTGATCCGAAGGCTTGCCGACTTAAAAAGCAAGCCCACTGGGTTCCACAAGGCTTACTCCAAAGTAGCCCTTGGTTAGGATGGCAGCCGCGACCCCTTTGCCAACCGCTGAGGGGACAAAAGATTCCTTAAAGGGCTGGCCAGATACAACCGCGGCGACGTTTAAAAACGAGTTGGGGGAGCAAGAATCACGACTTGTACATGAGAAAAAGCGAACGGTAGAGAAACTCAGCTGTGTGTTTTTTGTGGGGAGGGGGACACCTGCCATGTCTTTTATTGCCTCTTTGAAATAACCATTCGACGCGTTTTGAGGTACCAAACTCAGTTATCGTTTATTGTAACGGTGCTGAAATGACCTGTTAAGTTCCCGTGTTTTTTTTGACTGGGGCGGGTTTCGAGATCAGAACTCCTGCCGTACCCACCCACCCCCCAACCCAAAAAATCAGGTCGGTTATTTTCCATCATTTTTTTTTCTGGGGTATCGTCAAGACCACATCACCTCCCCTTTCTGGTCAGCGATGGCGTGAAGCGACGGACCACCGAGCGCTCGCGCATCCTCCCCCCTCCCCAGTCACTGCAGTCAATCCAGGGCGCCTCTCGACTGGCTTTTGTTTTGCTTGGGCTCCCCCCTACCCCCCGCGCGCGACAACTAATGGCAAAGAAAGTACTGGCATATAGAAAGCCTCATTCGCTTTTGCTACGCATGCTCTGGACACCGGCGGCGGCAGGGTCTCAGAAGATGAGAGAGATGGGGGGGTTAAACAAGATGAGGGGGGCGCGCAAGTGCGCGCGGTTGATGCTTGCGCCTGGGTGACGTGTGTTCCAGCTGGTCGCGAGACTGCTGGTGGTTGCGTTGGGGGGGGGGCGAGGGTGAAGAGAGAAAGGGAGGGGGGAGTGAGTTTGCGAGTGAGCAGGCCGCGCGCGCTCCCGCCCGCCTGCCGTTTCCTAGCCCTAGCCTGTGATTGGTGCAGGCCTCGGACCTGGCGGACCCTGAATGCCAGGCCCCGAAAAGCGACAGCCGAGGCGGCCGGGTCCTCGGGCCTGCACTCCCCACCCGCTCGGGCCCGAGCCCGCCAAGCGAAGGTGAGGAGGAGAGCGGCGGCGGTGTGGGGGGAAGCGGGGAAGGGGATGTGCGCTCAGCCGCGACAAGGGAATTGAGCAGAAATTCGATTTTATTTTTTAAAAAACGGGGAGGCGGCGGGGGAGGAGGCGCCAGGCCGCATAGGCCCCGGAGCAGGCCGCGCCCCGAGGCCTACAGGGCCGCTCATCTAAACAACCGCCTTCTTTTTATTTAAAAAACCGAACGAAGCAAAAATACGAAGCGTATGAACCGGGTCGCGCCTCACAGCCAGGCGGCCGCGAGCGAGCACTCGGGCTTCTCCCCCTCCGCATACTGCTCGGCCGGGGCTGTGGCCGGGCCCGAAGGCGGCCAGAAAATGGCGGAAAATAAAATGGCGCCCGTTGCAGCAGAGAAGCGCAGCTCGGCAGAGGCCCTCGTCTCCCTCCACCTTACAGAAGCTCTTTAAAACACGCGCGTACACACACACACATGCCCGCCCGCCCGCCCGCTAACTGACACCCACCCGCTGTAGCAATCAGACAAACCGTCCTCCCTCTTGCGCCTCATAGTGCCGCGGGACGTAGAAGCACGACAGAAAAGGAGGGGGGGGGGGAGAAGGAAGCGGCGGCAGTCCGGTGAAGACGAGGCCCGACGATTCGGGGAAAGCGTTGCTTTCCCACCTCGCAACTCCTGCTAGGGGAGCTGTCCCTGGTGGAAGCCGCCTCCCGCCTTCCCCGAGAGAGTCTTTTGTCTCCCACAGCCGACGGGCCCCCTCACTGCCGTGCTTCCTCTCGGGCCCCGCGCTAGGCACCGCTGGCTCCCTGCCCTCCCTCGGCCGCGCAACACCGCCCCGGGGAAGGATGGGTACAACCCCACCCCCTTTTGCCCGACTCGGGCTCCAAAGCGCCGCTTTATTGTTTGCTCATCACGGGCGCTGATTGGAAGCGAGAGGAAGAGGAGGGTTGTGTGTGTGTGTGTATGTGTGTGTTTTTTTGTGTGTGTTTGTATATAGTATGCGCGTCTCCGTCCCATGCACGCGCATTTCCCCAGCTGTCTGTTGCGCGCTGAGGAATAGCAAGCTAGAAGCCTTATAGAAATGAAGCATATAAATTTAGGTAGCAAAGCAACGCGCCTTGGTCTCGAACATGTGTTTTTGATTCTCATAAGCAGTCCGATCTCCTCTGCATGTTTACTTTTAAGTTCAGTTGGAACTCACTCGCCCGTGTGCTTTAGTTTTGCAGAGCTTAGCCTGTTCGGGTTTACTGGGAAATGATTCAGAAAAAATCCCAACCCAATCTTTTGACTTCCTTAAGATGCTGCAGATTTATGCTATAAACGTCAATGGCCTAGAGCCTACTTCATCGGATGCATATGATTAAAAACATCTGATCTTGTGTTCCGCTGCAACAGACTTTTTTTGCTGTGGGAAGTAAGTGCAGCTGAGATTCAGTAGGGCTGTAGACCTAGATTTCTTACTGCAAGCAAGCATAGTTTATTTTTACCTGGGGAAGTATAATTTTGCATCTACAGTCTTCATTGGGTAGGTCAAGTCCTTTTCCATATATGTTTGTCCTGGACATTTCCATTTGTATTTAATTGTACAAAATGCCTGGTTGTACAAAATAATTGTACAAAATTTAGGTGTTTCTTTATTAGCACCTGTAATTCCACACTTTAAAAAGAAATAAACAACCATCTGATGTTTAGAAGACATCTGAAGGGAGCCCTGTTTTTAACGACTAATGTTTTAATGCATTTTTATCTCTTATTGGAAGCCGCCCAGAAAGGCTGGGGAAACCTCGCCAGATCAGATGGGTGGGGTATAAGTAATAAATTATTATTATTATTATTATTATTATTATTATTATTATTATTATTATTAGTGCCTAATGGCAGCTCTGTTGACTTGGTCCTGCTTAGCTCATCTGCTGTGCTGGTTGGGAGAGTGGTGAGTGAGACAACTGCAGCTGCAGCAGCCACTTAAAAAAAACAACTACCTGCAAACATTTGCTGCCTAACAGCTGAGTGACTCAGAGTTACTGCTGTTGACAGGGATGTGGTCTTGCCCAGGACGGACTCTATATGCCTTGCAAAAAGATGGACCCCTTATGAGTGGAATGCTTGCAGTGCTATTTATTGCCCACCCTGCAATTTCAGTACCCAGATGTGGCCCTTTAACTGAAAGATGTGCCTACCCTTGCTGTGGACATTTCTTAGGAGCAAGCCCCCATTGAACCAGGGCTAGCTCCAGGTTTTTCTGAGCCTTGTGAATATGACTTTTGGTGGGTCTCCTGTCACTGTCATACGCTCTTCTCACATATAAAAATGAAGCAACACATTCACTTTTTCACACAGAGGGAACACTTGTCCTGATCTGCTAGATTGGGTACTCCTGCGAGGTGGCACTCCTTTTCATACAGTACTGAACAAGGCTATTTAGGCCCTGCTCAGTTAATTTTACCTGTAAACATGCATTGTTGGAAGATAAGGGGAAATTATCTTTTGTGTGCATGGTCAGAAGATTGAGGTATAAATAAATATGTCATAAGCCCCTGAAATAACTTAGGTGATATTTTCCATTCCCCCAAGTTACTCCTTGGGATGTGGGCAACGAATGGATGCCTTAATTATTCAGCCCAAGGCAGGTTGCTACTTTCTGCTCCACAAGGTTAGAGCATGGTTAGTAAAACGTAAGAGGAGAGCCCTGTTGACTGGACCATCTAGGCGCCATCCTTTTTCCTCACACTGGCCCACCATGACTAAAGGATGATTAGAAAGGAAGGGTAGGGCAATCAAGAAGATTCCAGTTTGTCTCATTCAGGCACAGTCTGAGCAGATGGGATTCTGGTGAACATAGGCACAAGTGTTAACAATGCTGAGGGATATACCATGCGTTGATTCATACCTGTGTGAGGTGCTACACATTCCTTTTTTATGTAATAATACATTTTATTCAATTTTAAAAACTTAAACACATTAACTTCAAATTCAAGATATGTTTCTCTTGCAAAACAAACAAGGTGACTTCCCACCCTTACCTCTGTGGTGTTTTTATTGCCACCCATATTCTGTTGTATTTTATGTCAAACTATATCTAATACATGTTTCCTTTGTTACATTTATTGTCATTCTCAATCCACTGCTCATAGTTCAAATCCTGTCCGTAATTTTATTTGAGTATAGTTTTTTCTCAAATACTGTGAAAAGGGTTTCCATTCTTCAATAAAAAGTTGGTCACTTTGGTCTCTCATTCTCAACTTCACCGGTTCTGCATAGTACTTTAGGTTTGCAACCCATTCCTCTTTGGCTGGGACTTTTTCTTCCAATTGTGCACGTATAGGATTCTGGCAGCTGTTATTGTGCAGGTATGTTTATGGACAGAGAACCTGAAATGGTCTTTGTTATGTGGTGGTAATATTATTGCTGCAGCCTTGTCCCAGTGGCCTTACACACCTGTTTATGACTCTTTACTATTTCACACTCTATAAATGTGCAAAAACTGCAACAAAAATCCTTAGCTGTCAAAGCACAAAATATATGCATTCATTATTTTATCTCCCCTGCCCTACCAGGAGAGGCTGGGGAGCCATGCTGATATTTGCTCTTGGTGTAAAGTCTAGTAAGGAGAAGATGCACACATGCACTTGCTAAATATGTGTGCACTGAATTCTGTATGAAACACATTCTGAGATAGTTATGTTACTACAAGAAGTAATTTCTATTCACTTTCTTTTCTCAGTTCGTGAGCATAGAAGATTATGGATCCAGGTGGTGGAAGTCTTGGGTTGCAGACACAGGAGTCCAAAATGCCTCACACTATGATTATGCAGGATTTTGGTAAAACAACAACAAACTTTTATTTTTAACTTGACTGTTTACTAATCACCTGCTGTATATTATGAATGAATAATGAATGGCATGGGTGCAAAACATGGCATAGATAGTAGGAGAGGAGCCTGAGAGTCGTTGTACCACAGTGGGTGGCTGACACTTTTGATTACCTCTTCTGCGTAGCAGTATTGCTGGCTTGCTGCCTTAGTAGATCAGAGGCATGGGGAATGTGTATGGACTGCAGTATACACAATTGTTTATAATATTCTTGTATTTAAGTTTGAAATAATGGAATCCGCAATATTAGATGGCAGTAGAGAGTTAAAATTATTTTTTAATTAGTTGTATTCCATATACTAGGGAACGCGGGTGGCGCTGTGGGTAAAACCTCAGTGCCTAGGACTTGCCGATCACATGGTCGGCGGTTCGAATCCCCGCGGCGGGGTGGGCTCCCGTCGTTCGGTCCCAGCGCCTGCCAACCTAGCAGTTCAAAAGCACCCCCGCGTGCAAGTAGATAAATAGGGACCGCTTACCAGCGGGAAGGTAAACGGCGTTCCGTGTGCTGCGCTGGCTCGCCAGATGCAGCTTGTCATGCTGGCCACGTGACCCAGAAGTGTCTGCGGACAGTGCTGGCTCCCGGCCTATAGAGTGAGATGAGCGCACAACCCTAGAGTCTGGCAAGACTGGCCCGTACGGGCAGGGGTACCTTTACCTTTACCTTTTATTCCATATACTAGGGAAGCAATTCTGTAACTAGATCTGCCAAGATGAGTGGGTTAGGATCCATCAAATCTTCAGCTCATCCAGGAGATTCCAGCACAGCTAGGTTATGCTGGTTTAACTCTCTCATTCATTGCACACCAGTTTATCTCCCCCGTCGCAGCTCAGCTGTAACTCAACTGACTCACTTGAGCCCAGTGGATCTTAAGCTGGCATAAGTCTTGTAAAAGTAACATGGTGTGTGCAGAATTAGAGAGACTTAGGCTGGATCGTACCCTGTTCAGCTCAGTCATGTGATCTGGCATAAGTCAAGCTAGCAAAAAAGGTACTATATCTCAAAAATAAAAAATTGTAAGGCTTGTTTTCTCTCTGCCAGACTTAGGGCAAAATAAAAAAATTCCTTCCAGTAGCACCTTAAAGACCAACTAAGTTAGTTCTTGGTATGAGCTTTCGTGTGCATGCACACTTCTTCAGATACACTTCAGGTATCTGAAGAAGTGTGCATGCACACGAAAGCTCATACCAAGAACTAACTTAGTTGGTCTTTAAAGTGCTACTGGAAGGACTTAGGGCAGTAACTGTGCTCCTGAATAGCATTTGAATCTGGTGTAACTTTACATAGGGTTAACTTATACTGGCTTGCTTTACACCAGCTTCTTGTGTATAGAATTGCTCTATAACAACCTAAGCATGTATACTCAGAAGTAAGTTCTTTGAATGTACTGATTTTTAATCTCTAGTAGGTGTGTTGTACTATAGCACAAATACTTGCCAAAGTTGAACATTATATGCATAATGATATAATTGAACAACTTAACTGAATTCCTTAAGCATTGGGTAATATCTAGGATAGCACAAGAGGGTGCCTTCTCCTGTAGTGGGATTTCTCTTTTGTCTCTTCACCCTGTGGTCTTCATGTGCACCCAAAATATGATCCAGAGGGTTGGATGACTCTTTGGAGCAGATCTTGGGGGCTGGAGAATAGAAACCAAAAACTTCATTGTGGTAGTGGAGTTTTGTTGCACAAGCAAGCGGACATTATTGAATGTCACCATTTTTTCTGAATATGGTTATCAAATATTTCTAGCAAAACCTCCCCTTCCCTTCAGAAGACCAGACTTCACATGAGCTACTGTCACCTATCCTACCTTTGGGGAGGATAGCTCAACAACAGAACACTCTCTTAATATGCCCTCCTTAAACTAAAATTAAATGTAATGAAAGGTAGGAGAGTAGTTTGTCTGACTGCATTCATTCTATGTATTTCTTAGATGCATAGTATTGTTCTACAGCAATATAACTATTAATACTTTATCTCATTTACATTTGTTTCATAGTGGCTGGAATGGCTGGTACTGCTCACATTGATGGAGATCATATTGTTGTGTCAGTTCCTGAAGCTGTACTTGTTTCCGATGTTGTCACAGATGATGGAATAACTCTTGATCATGGCTTAGCGGCTGAAGTTGTCCAAGGACCTGATATCATAACCGAAACCGATGTTGTCACAGAAGGGGTGATAGTTCCTGAATCTGTCTTGGAGGCTGATGTAGCTATTGAAGAAGCACTAGATACCAGTGATCATGTTTTGACTTCAGATCTAATTACAGAAACTGTTAGAGTTCCTGATCAGGTTTTTGTGGCTGATCTTGTTACGGGCCCTGATGGTCATTTGGAACATGTGGTACAAGATTCTGTGTCAGGAGCAGATTCTCCCACAATGGTTTCAGAAGAGGTTCTTGTAACCAATTCAGATACAGAAACTGTGATTCAGGCAGCTGGCACTGTTCCTGGTTCTACAGTTACTATAAAGACTGAAGATGATGATGATGGCAAGAGCACATCTGAAGACTACTTAATGATATCTTGTAAGTTAAGGTTTATATGGCATTTGAGTCTGTTCAGACTAGAAGTGATCCAGTGATGAGAGGTTATGAAGTATAATTGGTTGTTAGTTTGAATATAATTTTCCCAATAAAATTTTGGAAGAAATAGCATTACAACCGTAAAATACTCAATACTGCTTAAAAATGGTTTCTAGTTAGTAGCGGTAGGTGGCTAGTGTGCATAAATCTTTATCCAGTTGTACCCCTCTGCTTAAAGAATACTGTTGGATCGAGAAGAGGCTTCCGTGAGCCAAAATGGAAATTTCTGCAAATTCCCCTTTCTCCTGCAATTATTCACACTTCCTACTTCACCAGCTCTCTTGAGCAGATTTTGGAGGAGTTGCAGAGGAAAGAGAATTTGAGAAAATAAATTCTACCTTCCCTTTCTGCTAACAGAAACCTCTCAGATCAAAGAGCCTTCTATCAGCAGAAGAACACGATTGGATAGAATACAGCTCACAGCGAGATTTTGTTTTCACAGTTAAAGAGGTTTATGGGAACAGTACAACATTCTAATATATATATATTCTTGGAACCATGGCTGGGAGGACTTGACAATTCTTATGAAAGAATCTTCAAAAACAAAACAAAAAACTTCCATAGCAGTGCACATACAACACTTCAATTCTTTGCATTCTTTAGAGCACATTTCCAAATGGAATACTTCAATGTTAAATAAGTAGACATTTTTAAAGGTTAATTTAAAAAAAAAACAAAACAAAAAAATAATTTTATAATGGGCAGTTATGGGAATTAGTGGCAATACAATTGTACCTAGGATCCCGAACGCCTTGCAAGTCTAACATTTTGGCTCCCAAATGCCGCAAACCTGGAAGTGAGTGTTCCAGTTTGCGAACATTCTTTGGAACCTGAACGTCTGACGGGGCTTCCGCGGCTTCTGATTGGCTACAGGAGCTTCCTGCAGCCAGTCGGAAGCCATGCTTTGGTTTGTGAACGTTTTGGAAATCGAACGGACCTCCGGAACAGATTCCGTTCGACTTCCAAGGTACATGAATTGAAGATCAAATAGTAAGAACAACAGACTTGTGGCATCTTTAAAGACTTACAAAATTACCATGACATGAGCTGTGGATTATGACCCACTTCATCAGATGCATGCAGGGTTTTCTGAGCTAGAAAGATGTTTGTCTGTGTTGCCCTTAAGGTGCCACCAAGACTCTTTTGTTGATTTTGCTGCGGGAAACTAACATGGTATGACAACTGTTACAAGGAAGACATCAGTCTGTGTAAGCTAAAAAAAACCCCCACACAAATAATGAAATATCTCTTTGTTTTTGTTTTTTTATGTTTGTGATGTTCAAACACCCACAGTGGATTGCTAGCTCTTGATCCATATGATAGCCCTGCATGCACAGTACTGGTAACTGCTACCCACTGCAGCTGTTCTTTAGGGGTAACATAATATTCCACCACCAGCTTCTTTCAAAAATCTGTTATTTTATTTAAAACAATTTCTAAACCACTTAAAATTGAAAGTCTCTAAGTGGTATACAAAAATGCAGACATGAAAACAGTAAAAACAAAAAGTATCATAAAAACAACAAAAAAACCTAGTAATAACAGGGTCCAATCTTATTCTTATTGCTTACTACAGTATAGTAGGTTGACAACTTTTTCGTGGTGTCACGCCACTTCCCTTAGCAAGGATTCCACCACCAGTAATGTCATCACGGCAATCTGGAATGGTAGTGGAGTTTCTTACAAGCAATGTTTAGATTCACATTGTGGGTCATGCTGCAGACCACATGTTCAGAAATTATTCTTTGAGCCATAATATGGGTGGCTAAGCCACATCTCGTATGCTGGCCAAAAGTTACCTAGTCCTGCAATATGGTGCTGCATAGTTTGCTAAAATTAAGAATACATTCCTCTATTGAGATAGAACCTAGGTAAAGCAAATTTAAACTTGCTTAATAAAAGCACAACTGTAAAACTACGTCTCATGGACTTCTGTGCTTGGTGTGAAATCACCAACATAGTGTATGCTGAGACATCATATGAATTGAGAGCTGGCAATCTACAGTGAATCTGAACATCTCACATCTGGAAACAGCTGAAAAGGTAAGTTAGAGGCGGCAAATATTACCCTTTTTCTTCTTTGGTAAACAGGCTTTTCTGCAGAATTTCTCTTGCAAACAATCCCTTCACAATTATTTGTGCTGAGAGCAACAATATAATATAACTGGAATTTACAGAATTTATTCAGTTTCTTCCACTAATGGGTTTACTATGTGGACCAGACCAGAAAGTAATAGTCCTGCAGCTATCACTTTAAAATGAAAATTTTGGTGAGGAGAGTTGTGGGATTATTAATGCATGAAACTGAAATTTCTTCATTTAGTTCATATCTATATAATTCTGATGATGTCTGTGCAAATCTTGTTACACCTAGGTATATTTTGTTGAGAAAGAAGCATGGGTTGAAGGAGGAATCCAAAGGGTGCATATTGAATGGAATTGACATAAGTAATTAACTTAGATGTCAAGCTATGGTTGATCGATACAGTACATTTCTATAATGTCTGAAGTATTACACACACACACACACACACACACACACACACACACACACAAAATATGGTAGCATCCCTTAAAATACCTTGCAAGAGTTGAAAAATGTGAGCACGTTTGCGACATTTTTATTTGACCCCTTGTTTCCAATATTTTAAGCACCTAACATGTCTCTATAACAAGGGCTTTAAAAATGGAAAAACAACAGTGTGATAAATTAATCTTTTGTAACCACTTGTGAGGTCTACCCGAAAAGCAATATATAAAGACCTTAAATAAATAAATAAATATAACACAGAACATTGATAACTACTTCAGAAACAGTATGTTATTTCCTGACATCCTGTGATTCCAGCTGAAAAGCTTTCTTTTCAAGCAGCTGTTTCCAGTAAAGTTTAACAATGTAATATCTACTTAGAAGTAATCCTGTCTGAGTTTAGTCAGGCTTACTTTCCAGTAAGTGTGTGTAGGACTGTATCCTAAATGTCTCCTCTGTTTGCATCCGACTAAATCCATGTCACTGTTCCACATTTTTAAGGCAGCATGTGTGGGAAAGAAATGTTAGTACAGTGGTACCTTGGTTTATGAACTTAATCTGTTCTGGAAGTCTGTTCTTAAACCGAAACCATTCTTAAACTGAGGCGCGCTTTCCCTAATGAGGCCTCCCGCCGCTGGTGCCCTTCCACTGTTTGGATTCCGTTCTTAGACCGAGGTAAAGTTTGCTAACCGGGATACTACTTCCGGTTTTGCTGAGTTCGTAAACCAAATCGTTCTTAAGCAGGACTGTTCTTAAACCAAGGTACCACTGTACTCCCTACTGCTTGAACCACCTGAACAGGGAAGAGTGTTTTGTCTGCAACACTAAACATTCTAAAAGCAGAAATTACTATATTCATTTAAAATATCCTACATTGCAGACATTTTGTGACTGGATGCAAACTTTATTATGTTTAAAGAACTTTGTTAAGCAGGTGTTAATTTGTTGTGTGGTACACACCTTTGAACCATGGATGATCATTTCAAGATACTACTTCATTATTATATTGCCTGTTGTAATGCTGCTGCCTTTCAGGCAAGACTTAACAATTTTAAACAGAAGTGTTTGGGAGAGAGGTAAGTTATGTGGTTTTTTTTATGTGTTACAATAATGCTGGTAGTAATGTTTTACCTGAAGGTACTATTTTTGTGATAAGAACATTTTTCCCGGCTTCCCCCCACCCCCACCCCATATAGTTACTATTTGATAGAATACATTTATATAGGATAAAAGGGCAAGAAATGGTGAAGAATATAATTACACTTGACCACTGGAATACTTCAGTTCTTATCATCAACTCAGTGACTTAATGCCTAATCTCATCTCATGCATAAGTCATGTACTGAAATTTACAGAGGAGAATTATTATTTTTTAGGAATTCAGCAACCTCATTCACCATATTATGGCTTGCTAGGACTATGCAAACCTGCTTGTTTCAAGAGAGGAACTTGTACCTCCTTTGCTTCTCCTCGGTCCTTTCAGCATAGAGTGGTATTGTCAGGGAACTGCCATCAGAGCATCAGGTGGTGGAGGGACTCAGGCAGGATGAAAGAGACTCAACTGCTGAAGCAGGGACCAGCAGGGGGAGGAGTGGGTCTCTGAGGGAATGCGAGCAGGAGGGAGGGCTCAGGGAGGCTTCCAGCGAGAACAGTGGGGAGGTATCGGAGTCTCCCATAGGGAGACCCATACCTCGCAGGAAACTGTCACGCCGTGAGTCCAGGAGACGCGTTTCCGTTAAGGAACTTCTTTGCTGGAAACGCTTCCGCAGACAGCCACTGTCGGACTCTACTAGTGACTAGAGCAGACATGTCTGAGGAGCTCCGTCACACACGGAGGTTTGTGGGGGCGCACAAACTCTGAGGGAGCACGTTTTCACGCACAAGCAGCTAATCAAACCCTCACAGCAGTCCGACAGTCTTTGTACGCTGCCTGTGCAAGAGAAGGCATCATGAGCGAACCAACCGGAACCGGAGGAGCAGGGGCTGGAGCTGGTCCAAGCTTGGAAGATAGATACCGAGCGTTGGAGGTTCAACTGGCCCTGCAGACGGCGAGGCTGGAGGAGAGAAGGGCTCAGGATGCAGACAAGAAGGGGAGAGCCACTCAATTCCCCAGAAAGGTACCAGGATTGGTGCAGAAATTTGGGGGGGACCCCAAGGACTACCATGCTTTTAGGACAGAGATGCAATATGCCCTTAATGTGCAGTTCGATGAGTTCCCTGATGAGGAATCGCGAGTTGCTTTTGTAATTGGGCATCTTGAGAAAGGGGCTAGAGACTGGGTGCGACCCCTAATGGCAACGCACAATGACATACTAAAGGACACAATGAAGTTCTTTCGTGCAATGGATATCATGTTTTCCAGCGATATTGAGGAAGGGGTGGTGCGCAGACAGCTAATGGCTTGTAAGCAGGGGAGTCGATCTGTCCGTGAATATTGGACTGAGTTTACCATGCTGATTCACAGACTGAGTTGGGATTTATCGGCGGCACCCGTTCAAATGCTATTTGAAGAAGGTCTTTCTTCGGGGGTGAAAGACGAGCTGGCACGGAGCCCCAGGGCGGAGTCTATGGATCAGCTGACCAAATCTGCGCTGACCATAGGAGCGCGGCAGGAGGCAAGAGCCTTGGAGAGGCGGGAAGGGAGAGGGGAACGTTGGAAGGAGTTCCGCATTCCAGACATTCCTGAGCCAGCTTTCCCGCCGGCAGAGCCGATGGAAATCGGAACAGCGCGCGCGCGCGCATTTTCAAAAACCAGCGAGGGAGCTAAGAAGGAGGGAAAGGGCCCCCGGAAATGCTATCTCTGCCAACAGCCAGGCCACTTTGCCAGAGTCTGCCCCCAGAGGAAGGAATGGCAAGGGATGGTGGGAGCTGTTGAGGGGGGAGAAGAAGGGGGAGCGGAGCAGGTAAAAGCCAACGCCTGGTTGCCACAATTGGGGCACTGCAGCCAGGCCAAAGAGCAGTGAAAGTGCCCGTGCCAGAAGCTCCTCGACCTGCTCTAGTGATTGAAGTGTCGCTAGAGCTGCAGAATGGGCACCCCCTAAAAATAAAGGCGCTATTGGACTCAGGCAGCTCCTGCAATTTTATGAGCAAGGAGTTTGCTGCTGAACACCAGATACAGACCATCCCTTTAAGCAACCCCCTGCAGGTGACCACGATTGATGGCAGGGAGTTGTTGGGAGGAGGAGTCCGCTTGCAGACTGTCCCAATGATAATGAGGGTGGCAAGGCACACAGAACTGATAGCGTTTAATGTGGCCACCCTGGGAGGCGCTCCCATTATTTTGGGAATGAGCTGGCTAGCTCTACATGATCCGCTGGTTGGCTGGCATCAAAGAGTGGTGTCCTTTGGTTCAGCACATTGCCTAGAACACTGCAAAGGGGAGAAGGGTTCAGTAGGGGCCCAAGCCACCCTAGCAGGGACTGAAGTAATGGGGAAGGTGAAGGTACCACCACAGTATGCAGATCTCAGCGACGTGTTCAGCGAGAAGGAAGCTGACCAACTACCACCTCATAGACCCTTTGATTGTCAGATCAATTTACTCCCTGGAGCACAGCTTCCCGTGGGCAAGTTGTATGCCATGTCAGACAGGGAGATGCAGGAGTTGCGAGGGTTCATTGACAAGAACCTGAAGAGAGGCTTCATCAGAGAGTCCAAAGCAGCAGGGGGGAGCCCAGTGTTCTTTGTGGACAAAAAAAATGCAGACAAGCCGAGACTTGTATGTGATTTTAGGCGGCTGAATGCAGTGACTGAACCGGTGGCGTTCCCTATGCCCAGAATTGATGATATTTTGACCATGGTGAGGAAGGGAAAGATTTTCACAAAGCTGGATCTAAGGGGGGCGTACAACCTGATACGCATAAGGAAAGGGGATGAATGGAAAACCACCATGTTTACCCCTTTGGGGGCGTTTGAATACCTCGTTATGCCATTTGGATTACAAGCAGGCTCCGCGTGTTTTCAATCTTTTATGAACCACGTGCTGGGCCCTTTGCTCTACAAGAATTGCGTTGCCTTTCTAGATGATGTGTTGGTGTATTCTGAGAATGAGGAGCAACATGTGAGAGACGTCAGAGAAGTGTTGAGCAGACTGCAAGCCAACAGGCTGTGGGTCAAACTGGAGAAGTGTCGGTTCCATACCAAGGAGGTGGAATTCCTGGGGTACCGCCTGTCAGACAAGGGATTGGCCATGGATCCCGGCAAGGTACAGGCAGTGCTGGAATGGAAAACACCCAAAACCAAGAAGGATGTGCAGAGGTTCCTAGGGTTTGGAAACTTTTATCGTAAGTTCATCCGCAACTTCGCCCATCTGACGGCGCCCATCACTGACTGTCTCAGCAGTAAGAAGAAGTTTGTATGGACGGCGGAGGCGGGGCGAGCGTTTGAGGAACTGAAAAGGGCCTTCGCCTCTGAAGAACAACTTCTGCATGTGGATTTACGAAAGAAGCTAAGGGTTGAAACAGACGCATCTGACAGAGCCATAGGGGCGGTGCTTCTTCTGCAGCCGGGGAAGGAGGAGTCGGAGTGGCGTCCGTGTGCCTTCTTCTCGCGGAAGCTGAACAAATCCGAGAGGAACTACACGGTGTACGACCGAGAACTGCTTGCTATTCATGAGGCGTTCCGGAGATGGAGGCATCTGCTAGTTGGTGCACAACATAAAGTGCAAGTGTGCACGGACCATAAAAATCTAGAGTACTGGAGAACGGCGCGAGTGCTCAACCAAAGGCAGTTGAGATGGGCCCAAGAGTTCTCCAAATTTAACTTTGAGATTTGTTATGTGCCAGGCCCAGAGAATGTTAGGGCGGACGCTCTCTCACGCAAGCCTGAATATTTGGAGGGGGAGGGAGCACCCGAAGAAACCCATATCATTCCAGAGGACCGCTGGGTGTGTGGGGCGACTTTGGTGGGGCAAAGGGAATTGGTAGAGGGTACGGTGCAGGATGCATACGCCCAGGGGAAACTCAGGGATCTCAGAGGGGAGGAAGACAAACCCGGTGGTTTTGAGGAGAGAAATGGGGCATTGTATTATAAGGGAGCGTTATATATACCTGAAGGGGAATTGAGGGAGAAAGTACTCAAGCAGCTGCACGATAGCCCCACAGCAGGGCACTTTGGGCAACACAAAACCATGTGGCTGGTTACCAGGGAATTTTGGTGGCCCAAGGTCAGGGAAGATGTGCGGGAGTATGTGAGAGGGTGTGAACAATGCCAAAGAGCCAAGGGGGAGAGGCAGGCGCCGGCTGGTTTATTAGAACCACTGCCCACACCTGAGAGACCGTGGGAAGCAGTGGCAATAGATTTCATGACTGATCTGCCAAGGTCTAGAGGGAAAACAGCCATCATGGTTGTAGTAGACCTGTTAACTAAAATGGCCCACTTCATAGCCTGCTCACATGCGGTTACAGCAGAAGAAACCGCCAAATTGTTTGTAGAGAATGTGTTTAGGTTGCATGGCGCCCCCTTGAGGGTGGTTTCAGACCGAGGGAAACAATTTACTTCCAGGTTCTGGAGGAAGCTCATGAGCTTACTGCATGTAGAGGTTAATTTCTCGACGGCCCGTCATCCTGAAACCAACGGGCAGGCGGAAAGAGCAAATGGGGTTCTCCAACAATATTTGAGGTGTTATGTTAATGACAGAGAGAATGATTGGGTGGAGAAGCTGGCGTTGGCAGAATTTGCCTACAACAATGCAGAGAACGTGTCCACGGGGATGAGCCCCTTTTTGGCTAATCACGGGTGCCATCCCAGAGCCTTCCCAGGGGGGGAGGGGGAGAACTGGAGCGTTCCAGCTGCAGAACAGTTCGTGGAAGAAATGGAAGCGATCCATCGCCAGCTCCAACTCAACTTAAACAGGGCTAAGGAGGAATATAAGAGGCAAGCAGACAAAAACAGAAGGGAAGGTGAAAGCATCAGGGTGGGGGACCAGGTGTGGCTGTCAACCCAAGGGTTGCCATTCAAAGGAGGTTGTAAGAAATTAAGACCCAAAAGGCTGGGTCCGTTTGAAGTCATACAGCAGGTCAATCCAGTGGCTTTCAGGCTCCGGTTACCGAACCACATGAAGCTGCACCCAGTTTTTCACAGGTCGTTGCTGTCACCGTATAGAGGAGACAGTGAGGGGAGGGTCACTAGGGGACCAGCAATGGAGGAGAAGGAACACAGCTACCATGTAGCGGAGATCCTCGATTCCAGGTGGAAGGGAGATCAAGTAGAGTATTTGGTAATGTGGGAAGGGGAACCGGAGTCGGAAAACACCTGGGTTAGGGCAGAGGATGTCAATGACGAGGTTTTAATAGAGACTTTTCATCAGAGGTTCCCACGTAAACCTCAGCCTGTAGCGAGGTTCCGAAGGGAATACTTTGCCACCACCGACGAGGAAGAGGAGTTGGAGGGGTTCCCAGATTCTGAAGAGGAGGAGGATTCAGCTGGCCAGGACGACGATCGATGGAGAGAATTGTTCGAGACGTCAGAAGATGAGGAAGATTCGTTTCGGGGTTTTAGCCCTTCACCTCCCAGGGGGGAGGAATTGGGAGGGGGTGAGGGGGGCCCTGGAGGGGAGGTGGATGTCAGGGAACTGCCATCAGAGCATCAGGTGGTGGAGGGACTCAGGCAGGATGAAAGAGACTCAACTGCTGAAGCAGGGACCAGCAGGGGGAGGAGTGGGTCTCTGAGGGAATGCGAGCAGGAGGGAGGGCTCAGGGAGGCTTCCAGCGAGAACAGTGGGGAGGTATCGGAGTCTCCCATAGGGAGACCCATACCTCGCAGGAAACTGTCACGCCGTGAGTCCAGGAGACGCGTTTCCGTTAAGGAACTTCTTTGCTGGAAACGCTTCCGCAGACAGCCACTGTCGGACTCTACTAGTGACTAGAGCAGACATGTCTGAGGAGCTCCGTCACACACGGAGGTTTGTGGGGGCGCACAAACTCTGAGGGAGCACGTTTTCACGCACAAGCAGCTAATCAAACCCTCACAGGTATCTAAGCCAGTGTTTCATTTAGTATGTCATCAGAACCCGGGATTGTGGTTAAAGTCTCTCCTTGTTAGCACCTTTGTCATATGTGATCCTCGAATGAAGGGTGGTATAGATTTTTTTAAAATAATAATAATAATACGAAAGCCATACAACATGCTAATTACCTCTTTTTTTTGGTTGTATTGTTATATTTTGTATTTTACTTTTGGGGAGTATTTCCTTTTCTGAAAACCAATAAAAGTTTTTCTTTTTTTAAAAAAAGATCTCTCCTCTTTAACTACAATACACACCTGTAAAACAACCTTGGTGGATAAAGAGGAGATACCTTCACCTCTCTGGTTTGGATGACATGCAAACCACTGGTTTCCAACATTTTGGCCTGAAGGAACATTTGGAATTTTGAGAAGGTGCTAAGGGCACCAGTCAGAAAATGGCTGGCACTTCCAAAAGAGCAGAAAAAGAAACCAGACAGGAATAGAACATGGTTCAAAAATGGAGGAAAAGCTATTCTTTTGTGTTAATTTGTTAGCAAATAAGTTTTGAAATGCTTTCTACTTTTCCAAATGCTGTTAAGTCTTGGATGTTATGTTTGTTGCTGGTGTGCTGCTATAGATTAGAACTGGAAAATAAAATATAACTGAATCCTGAAATAATTTTAAATTACTATAGCCAGCCATATACATACATAGCCTCAAATAAAGGCATGATGCTAGCTGGCAAACCTTTCCTTTCCTTTCCTTTCCTTTCCTTTCCTTTCCTTTCCTTTCCTTTCCTTTCCTTTTCTTTTCTGGCTATCTGCATTGAATAGAAAAAATAGATAGACAAGGAAAATAACAAAATAAATATAAAACTCACCAGAGTAGGCATTGAACATTGCAATGCTTGAGGTTGACTGTCATTTAGAAGTTTTTTTTTTTTCCAAAATTAGGGCTGTATGAGGAGATGATAACAGTAATGTTTCTGGCCTTTGTACTGAACACTCCCTTCCAAAAACATATTGGGAGCAATCCTTGCTAGGCACCACACAGGAGGAAAAGTTCGTGATGATAATGATGCCTCTAAAATGCACCCCCAACAACAACTTGGAAACAATCAGGAAAAATGTGATGATTAAAATAATGACTCAGCATTACTGCTTCCACAATTTGGGAATAGCTAGAATTAATTTATTGTTATGACACCTCTGCAATGAGTCCACCCCACAACTTTGGGACAATCCATGTTGTAGGGCATGCAGCAGAAACAAGAAAAGGGTTACCATATCCACACCCACTCCTGTATTCAGTGGAGGCCTCTCAAGCAGCTTTCCGCTGCGTGTTCCAGCAGGCAAACTAAACAGACAGTGCGGCATCAGCAGGATTCCCATAATTTTTTTCTCACATTTTCAGAAAGTTGTTCCATATGGCCCACAGGCAGTTATTGAGGAGTTGCTTCTTCTACTCCCAGTTTTTAAGCAGTTCAAGTGGCTACCTGCATATTGCTCTGTGTGACTGGCAGGCAGCAAAACAAAACAGAACAGCAGTTATGTGGATCCAAGGACTAGCAAATAAGACAGAAGTAAGAAAAATACTAAAGTGCAGGGTGAAATGTTATGTTGCCTAGTATCCAAGCAACTCATCAGTCACAGCTCTGACTTCACTCATTGGCTAAGAACACCAACAGGTAGGAGCAACTAGATTGGTTCATTTCACAAAAATGTGCCTGCCCATTTTTCTTCACTTTTTTTCTCAGCTAGAGATTAAGCATTGTCATTTTGTTTTTGCTTATTCCTATGCATTTAGCATCTCAGGAACTTTGAATTTTTTTATGGCATTCTTTGTCTTATGATTCACATTTATGTTCTTATTGCCTTATACTTGTTCTCCGAGAATTATGTTTGATGACTAAAATTAAACCAGTGCATGAGAATTTGCAGAATCGGGCTTTTCTCCATTAAACGGGGGTTTTCAACCAGAACCTTGAAAGAAGGAAACAGAAGAAAAAAACAATAGGCAAGGCACTAATGTTATCTTCAAAAACGTCACATTTTATGCATGCTTGCCATCTTTTAGTTTTGACATTTGAGTACACATCTTCTGATTGCTGAATTATCGCTTCACTGTTAATGAATAGTCTGAAATTCTTAGGCTTTCTAGCCACAAGCCGTTTACACATTACTTTTTATCACCAATATCCTCTATAGAGAATATTGCCTTTTTAAAATCCCACTGTGACATAGGTATACTGATTTTACTGACCCATGTAATTTTAAAAAGAATAAGAAATACTTTGCATTTTAAAAACAAAGGACTATTATAGAAGAATGAAATGTTCATTGTTCCGATCTGGGATTAGGTTCTCCATTAAGTAAGTAGTTAAGGAGTTATTTATTAACCATATTTTTGAAAGAACTCTTTTTTTGTGCTGGTGGCACGATCCTCCCTTCCTGCACATATAGGAGGAGATCTCCCAATAATGCAGTCCCCCAAGTTTTCAGCATGCACACTATTTACTCTGATCAGCAAAGGCTCCCATTATGCTTGCCAAACTTCTCAGCCTTGAGTCCAGATGTTAGGCTGCAGTCCTCATCATCCCCAACCATTGGTCATGCTGGCTGGGGATTACAGAGATTGCACTCCAAAATCTGAGGACCAAAGGTCGGGGAAGGCTACGCTATGCCACAGAGATGCCCTCTCTCACAAGCAGGTTGCATAAGGAGGGATGGATAATGCCCATTTTGCAAAAAAACAACAACCCCAAAACCAAGCACCCATTAAAAAAAACTGTTCAGTCAAGGAAGTTTTTTTAAAAAAATGATTCACCATAGCATTACTGATAAATTTAAAAACAAAAATAGTGCTTAGCTTTTTTATTTTTATTTAGTTCTGTTTTCAGTAGCTTCAGCAGTGTTCCGATTCATTCACCGATTTCTGAAATACCACTTTCATCAATGACACCAAATGCTGCTGCTGTTTAGCAGGTATCATTAAATGACATCCAGCACAGGCAATATGAGCACACACAAATTTGCACTGTTAAATTCAACTGTTACATATCATTAGTACATGTAAATATATATTATGTGAAAATGACCCTATTTGAGTATTGCTGACCAATTGCAGAGAGGTTTCATATTGGGCATTTAATTAAGTTTAATTTAAGTTCCAGCAAAGGAAATTATACTGAATTTTGTTAGTTTAAAGCACTTTGACTTGATGATACTGCTCATACTGTTTATGAGTTCAGAATTAAGCTCAGTATAGAAGTAATGTTCCAAATCTCTTAAATCATGATTAAGAGATGAGAAGCAGGGCCATATCACATGCTTTCTTTCTTTCATTCTTCTTCCTGCGCTTGCACTGTAAGTCTAACTCAGGTTAGGATACGCATTGGCACTGGCCTGAAGCATAGTTAAACAAGATAAAATGTGGCATTCAACACCAATCTTACTCAGGGTAGACCCACTGAAGTTAACATACATAATTTTAGTGGGTCTATTCTGAGTAGGACTTAGTTGAATACAACTCATACTGATCAATATCTAGAATTGTTTATCATACTCCAGTTAAGAAAGAACCCTCATTAGGCCAACCGTGGTTAAGGTTAGTTTGGCATAAGTTTAATAATGCCTGTTGGGAAGGGGTATATTGGAGTGATAATGCTATCCTGTTGTGATTTATAAATCTGAAGTGTTACATCTCTCCCGGAGTCTTACATCATCCTTACAGGGTGACTCGCTAACATTTTATACTGTTGTTCTGTCACTCTGTCATCTTTCAGAACGCTATAGTCTGGAAAGCAAGCCACATCTTGGATTTGTTTGATATTTTGAAAATCTTGCAAAGCAAAGAAAATATATACTGTGTTAATTTCCTTTTTAAAATTGGACAAGCCTACCCGTTAATTCTCTCTCTCTCTCTCTCTATATATATATATATACCGTATTTTTCGCTCTATAACACGCACCAGACCATAACACGCACGTAGTTTTTAGAGGAGGAAAACAAGAAAAACAATATTCTAAACGAAATAGTGGATATATGATTTTTGTGGTTCATGCTGTGGCCACAGACATGTGATCTGACAGTGAGTTTGGAGTAGCCCAATACAAAAATCCTGAGGATCCATGTGGATCCATGCTTTGTAACCACGGAGGAGGGAAGGAAGGGGAACCATGGATCCTCTGCTCACGACTGCAGCAGATCCCCCCCGCCACCCACAGGCATTCGCTCCATAACACGCACAGACATTTCCCCTTACTTTCTAGGAGGAAAAAAGTGAGTGTTATGGTGCAAAAAATACGGTATATATATGGAGAAAGGGACAGCAATACAAAAATAATTCTGTTGCTTAATCGGGCATTATAATGTAACAGACATGTTTCAACAGTGTGCTTGTAATTATTGGTGGTGAAATTTATTAAAACTTATTAAAATTTATTAAAAATAAAACCAATCTATTCATATGTGAAATATTCACAAAACAGGCAAAATAAGGTGATTGGTCTGCATGCCAGCTTTATATTGCGAATCATGTTGTGTTTTGCATAAATGAGCTAAGAACAATTGAGCAACATTGCTAATACTTACTTCTTGCTTCCTTCTAACTGGTTTTTATTGTTGTTTGTTTTTTATAGTGGATGATGTTGGGGAAAAGCTAGACCATATTGGAAACACACCTTTAAAAATCAGCACTGAGGTTTCACATGATGATGTATCTAAAGATGATGGTTTTGGTTCTGAAGTCATTAAAGTTTACATATTTAAAGCTGAAGCTGAGGATGATGTGGAAATAGGTAAGTATCACAACTTCTGATGTTGCTAGTTTGTAGTGTTTACAAAATCCAGTTGCTTACATTGTGTAAAACAAATACTTCTTCGTAGTGGTTTCCAATTAAATTCCTTCCATTGTCTTTCATAAGGGAATCTAAAATAACTAAGATACCGAAACAAAACCATTAAAACTCTGCCCATAGATTACATATAGCTTGAATCACCCCCAGCTTCTGCCTTGGCTATCTCACTCAACTTCCAGAACCAACCCCTTTCCCCATGCCCTTGTAAGGACTCCTCTGAGTTTGTTCCTTTCTCCCATATGTCCAACCCATGACAATTTGTCATGCTAAATGGAAATTAAAATGCTGCCCCACCGTGCTGTCTTTCCCCCCAATGACAGTTGTTGTCTTGTTATTTCATCAAGCACACAGAAAAGAAATGAAACATTTTACTGTTCCTATCAAAACGTTATCAAATAAAAATTACTTATTCTCTTCAAGGTGGAACAGAAATTGTAACAGAGAGTGACTTTCATAATGGGCATTCTGTAGCTGGAGTTTTAGAGCAAGGCGGCGTCGGCAGAGTACAGCGAGAGAAGATGGTTTATATGGCTGTTAAAGATTCCTCTCAAGAGGATGAAGATATTGGTAAGAATTATATTTTTTTGTTGCTAAGAAAGTAATCTTGTCATTTCTCCCCCCCCCCCAAACCACTGTGAACATGAAGGGATTTTATCCCTATAGTGTTATATGATTATTTTATACTTAAAATGAGGATAGAGATCCTAACACACACAGCCCGCCTAAGTTACGTGCACCAGTCCACAAACAAGCTGAAATTCAATCAACTGCAAATGAGAGGTCATTGCAAACCTTGTCATGTGTGCTGTTGTTTGCACTATATTGCACATCATGGACTTGTGATCCGATACATAGATGGACAGTTTTCTTTGAAATGCAATCCTCAGCATTTTTATTTAGAACTAGGTGCAGCCTGTACTGCACCAACCTCCCCATCAGAGCTTTCTCCTGGTATGCACATTGACCCTACTAACAGGAAGTCAGCTATGTAGGTGTGCCCCTCCCCGCTTGTCTGCTCCTGCTGAGAAACAACCCCTACCAAGTTAAGTGGGCTTCTTTCCTATGAGATATGTATCAGGTTGTAGTCTTGAACATGGAGGGAAAACTCTTGATGGCAATTTCATGAATCTGGTGTTCTGATTTTGGATTTTCACAAATAGATTGGTAGCTTCTAGTTTAGGAGATAACTACTAAATCAAATACGAATTAATTGAGCAAAGCTGGAAAATGGCATATACAGTGTCATTAATTTCTATACCCTTTAAAACTAAATATAGGTTGTGCTGAAATAGCTGATGAAGTTTACATGGAGGTTATTGTTGGTGAAGAAGAAGCAACATCACTGCCTGAAGCACAGCTTGAAGACACTGGTGTGAATAAAACTTTTGTTCCTGTTGCATGGGCTGCTGCTTATGGTAGGACGCTAGATTATGACTTCATGAGAGTCCCTTCTCTCCTTTCTAATTGCACTAACCCATCTCTGCCCAAATAATAATTTTAACATTTAGTGGACATAAAAGCATAATAAAGCGTATTGTACAGAGGACCATGGATTCGTTTTAAAAGACTCCCCAGAGTTCTTTCTGCCTTTAGCAGTTCATGTGGCAATTGAAATGAAGCTTTCAAAAATAAGTCTAAGTTTGAATATTTAATAATAGTAAGGGAACTTCAAACACTTGCTCAAAGAACCCATTTTCATGCACATGTCTGCATATTCTGTTTGTAATTATAGGAAATTGTCAGCCCATCTACACTTAGACTTCAAAGTGCTGCTCCTAGGCCTCTGAGGTTTACCCCTGTGCTACCCATTCTCTTTTTCCAGAAAATGTTACAAAAATGGCTGGATTCACCTAATGAAATTAGAGAAGCATTTGAAACCCAGATCCCCAAAACACAAATATATATTTCATTTTTTAAAAAACTCCTCACTAGATGGCAAATTCAGATGGTGTTACAAATGTGACAGAAGTCATATGCTATCTGACCACTGTACAAAGCAGAGGTCCACAAATACTGTTAACACACTTTCCATGGCACACAACAATTTAATTCTGGTAGTCAGAATTGTGGTATGGTCTCCAGAATAGAAAAGCTCTTATATTTTGCCCTTTTGGTTTTTTAAAGTGCCAACATTTTTCCTTTTAAGCAGCCCAAGTCTGCTGCAATATAGATTACTGTTATGCCTTCCATCCTGTCCCATGTCCTCACAGCTGGCTGAGCAAGAGCATAATTTTTAAACTTCCTTTTAACTTTCCTCATTCTGTTTAGTTCCCTCTTATATATATACGCTTGTCTGAATCTTTGCACTGGAATAAAAAATTGTAGCAAAGGGAATACGGAGGGTTAGCCTGTAGCTTGAAGGCCCTGGTTAGCCAAACAACTGCTGATGTGTGGCAATGTGTGCACATACCTATGTTCCTATGGGAAGGGATGGTAGCTCAGTGGTAGAGAATATGCTTTGCTTGTAGAAAGTCTCAGGTTAAGTCCACAGCATCTCTTTTAAAAAGGGATCTCAAGTAGAAGATGCCAAAAAAGACAATTATCTAATACCCTAGAAAGTTACTGTCAAAGTTGACAAAACTAGGAAAGACTAATGGTCACACTCCGTGTAAGGCTGCTTCATATGATTCTGACAAATCAGAGGCTCAGTGCTAACAAGCTGTATGGTGCTTCTGTTAATGCTGTGAACTAATGTGCAAATGTCATTTTGTAGAATAGCTTCATACAAACATTTAAAGGCTAGTTACTACTTATTTTTGTGTGTAATGAAAAATAATAACGTAGACACTACATTTATGGCATAAAAAAGATGAATGTCTGGAAAGCAGTGACTATTAGTAAGTTTTATTTTTGAAGCAACTGACAGCAAATCATGTATCTAAAGTGAAAGTTAGTGTGAGATTTGGGGGGGGGGTTGGTAAAAAAGTAACTTGGAAATAGAAATGATTAGCTTAGTTGTTTTCTGTGTTGGACTGCTTTGAAATCATCATGCAGTTGGAATGTGTGAACTGTTTCAATGAACTACTTGTTCCCCTAGGAGATGATAGAAGACTTCCCCGGAGGTATGAAGACTGTCAAACAACAGGTCAGTAGATGAAGAATTGCTCATATGTCTAGTATTGCAAAGATGTTGTGAACTACATTTAGGTTTCATCAGCAACTATATAAGAATTGGCACATTAATATTAATGCATCAGATAATTCAATGTAAACAAAAACACAGTTATGATATTAACCATCTCCTTGCGTAGGGCTGTCAATAGCCCTGCTGTGACATTCCCAAAACAAACCCTATTTCCTTTTAAACTTGGCACCAGCTCTTACAAGCAGCTACCTCTGTTTCATTTTTGGATGAAATACTCCATTAAAATGCTAAAGGAAGCAAGAAGAAGCTATGCTGGAGCAATTTTTGTGCCTTTCTGCTCTATCCCCAATGCTGGATCCGGTGAATCTTTCATTATAGGAGTTCTTTTCAATATGTTACCTTAAGTATGTCTACTCAGAAATAAATCCCACTGAGTTCATTGAGAGTTACTCCTAGTAACGTGCATATGATCACAGCCTGAATGTGAGAATGATGTTGGCTGACATTTTTTTCATTTATTAATTCAAAGTATTTCCCCCTGTTCTTCACAGACTTAGCTTCAGAACAGCTTGTGTAAGATGAATAGAAACAAAAGCAAATCATTGCTTACTGTGTGTTGTATTAAAAAATATATGTAGCTATTATCCAGTGTGTGTTTCTAGCATCTTATGATGAAGCAGAATCCCATTGTCCCAATCTCAGTGCAAACACAATTGCAACAGATGGTCCTTTCTCTAAACAGCTTCAGTGTTCAAAATAAGCTCTTATAAGGGAGCCTCTTGCCACATTGTGATGCGTATCTGGTCTTTCACATCAGGAACCAACTTGGATGCAAGATTAGAAAACAAAAATGTTAATGCAACACAATTCCTGCAAATCTGTGATAGCATTAGCACAAACAGACTGCTTAAACAGAAAGCCAAGAAAAGGAGGAGAGGGGAAGCAAGGCAGTGGCAAACAGGTAAAACGACTTCCTTGGCTAGCTTTTACCTACTTATCTATAGCTTTTAGCATTCTTAAATTAGAAGATAAAAGTGTAGTTGATTCCGTATTCTTACAGCATTAGGAGTTTTTCTTTTTTGGGAAAAGATACCTTACGATTTCATCCAGTTTTCTCTTATCTTATTAGCTGCATAGTCAGAAGAGTATTTCCTGACTTTCTTATACTACAAGTTCATGTAGTATTTCTGCAGTAGCTAAGTTCTTGTTATATTAACATAGTAGGAGGCATGTGGATTGGAAATTTCTAAAAGGTAATTTATAAGAGATTATTCTTTGTTGTGTTGCACTGTCAGCTTGTGCACAGCCAGCACAAAGATTTATTTTTTAAAAAATCAGCAAGGGCAAAGAACCACCACTCAGTGCATTTTCATTGTAGAATTTACACAATATTAGACTACAGTGTAGTCATTATGGGACATAGTCATTTGCACAGCAGAAATCAATGTTTCGGTAATTCAGCCCCTTACATTTACAGTTTTCTTTCTGAAAACAAAAATAAAAAGTCTCCGCATAAAAATTCCAAGGAAATCAACTGAATTTTTCAATAGAAGTACTTCTTTACCCCAGCCAGTGTAAAATACTGGAGTAAAAATGTCAAACAGAAAACTATCCAGGAATACATATAAATACCCAAACCTTAGAGATGTTTGTGTGTGCTTCTAAACACCAGGGTGCATAGAATATGCCTTATTAGGAAGTTTTTTTGTTCCAGCCAACTTAATGTGTTGGTAAAAATGTCCCACGCCATTTTCAAACAAAAACTGATACAGGGAAATAGACTTAACCATCATCCTTCTAGCACCACACTTTTTCACTTTGGAATATTGTACTACCCTGACTTTGGAATTTTGGTTGAGGTGGTCAGTTGTCTTTGAAAGCCATCCATGTAAAGTTGTTGTTTTTCCGGTATTATTTTAGGACTTAATCTCCATACTTGTTAGCCCAAATATTGATGACAAGTGTTTTGAGCTTATCCAGCTAGAAGCTTGCTAAGTTTGAAGTTCTTAGCTTCAGCTTTGGACACAAGAACTGTCTTTCATTCCTCAGTCTCTTTTGTAAAAGTGTTAAATTTCAGTGCCTCTTGGTGAATCCTCAGAAGTGAAGATTTGTTTAATTGTTATCAGCAGTAAATTTCAGCATATGTTGACAAAATTATGAAGAATTGAAAATATGGTTGAATAATAGAAAGTGAGAAGACTATAAGAATTATAAGCCATAAATACAAATTCTAGTCGTAATAGGATTCTTAAGATTTAGTGAATGGGAGAGAGGTCGACCCTAGAAGAGGGCGATCCAACTTTGTATGCCTCCTCTTTGAGACTGCGGAAGCACAGATTTTGAAAATGGCAAAAAGAATGTTCCACAAATGTGCTGAGACTGGATCCACAGAATTCAACCCACTCCCACTTCACTGATATCCTATTGAAATCAGTGGGAGGGAAACTTAAAAATAAATAAATCCTAGCATAGGAAAGGAACATTAAGAAGGCAAAATGTTGGGGCCCAATACTTTCTCCCCTGCTGGCAAGAACTTAGTTGGTCATAGGAAAAAGCAATTAATCTGCCTTTAGTTCTCACTCTCCCACTTTTGGATTGCTCTGTTCTTTATTCAAAACATTACATGATAGGTGTTTTTTGAAAAAAAATGATACTGTGTTCTGCTTCATTGATGTCAGAATCATTCTTTTTCTTGTTACAATTTATTTCATAATATTTTCTGTTTGTTTAAAACAGCTGTTATAATAGGTCCTGATGGACAACCCTTAACCGTCTATCCTTGTCACATATGTGGGAAAAAATTTAAATCCAGGGGATTCTTGAAAAGGCATATGAAAAACCACCCAGATCACATGATTAAGAAGAAATACCAATGCACAGACTGTGATTTTACAACTAACAAGAAAGTAAGCTTTCATAATCATTTGGAAAGCCATAAGCTCATCAACAAAGTTGACAAAACGCATGAATTCACAGAGTACACCAGGCGATACAGAGAAGCAAGCCCACTGAGTTCAAATAAACTGATCTTAAGGGACAAGGAACCTAAATTGCACAAGTGCAAATATTGTGACTATGAGACAGCAGAGCAAGGACTGCTTAATAGACATCTGCTTGCGGTTCACAGCAAGAACTTCCCTCATGTTTGTGTTGAGTGTGGGAAAGGATTCCGCCATCCTTCTGAGCTCAAAAAGCATATGAGGACCCACACAGGGGAGAAGCCTTACCAGTGCCAGCATTGTGTCTTCCGTTGTGCTGATCAGTCCAATTTGAAGACACACATCAAAACCAAGCATGGTACTGACCTGCCCTTTAAATGTGAACATTGTCCGCAGGCATTCACAGATGAGAAAGAACTCCAGCAGCACACAGAGTTGTTTCAAGGGCATAAGACTCATCAGTGCCCACATTGTGACCACAAGAGCACCAACTCAAGTGACCTGAAACGGCACATAATATCTGTTCACACAAAGGACTTTCCTCACAAATGCGAGGTGTGTGAAAAAGGTTTCCACCGTCCATCGGAGCTCAAGAAGCACAGTGAAACGCATAAAGGTAAAAAGGTACATCAGTGCAGGCACTGTGACTTTAAGACTTCAGATCCTTTTGTACTTAGTGGGCATATTCTCTCAGTTCACACTAAGGACCTGCCTTTCAAATGCAAAAGATGCAAGAGAGGATTTAGGCAACAAACGGAACTGAAGAAGCACATGAAGACTCACAGTGGAAGGAAAGTCTATCAATGCCAGTATTGTGAGTATAGCACTACAGATGCATCAGGCTTCAAGCGGCATGTCATATCAATACACACAAAAGACTATCCGCACAGGTGTGAGTACTGCAAAAAGGGATTCCGTAGACCATCAGAGAAAAATCAGCATATAATGAGGCATCACAAAGAGGCCCTAATGTAATATATGAGCTGTAGAAGAAAACGGTTTAGAAACTGTGATCTGCTTAATTGGGGAAGAAAACTCTCATGAACTGTTTCTCCTGGTTTCAAAGCTTGATATTAAATCATAACTTTACATTCTTTGTATTACAAGTCTTTAAAAGTATTAGGGTTGACAGGGGATCTCATAGCCCTATGATTGTTGCTCATCAAAACCTAAAGAACACTATAAAATGCAGAGATGAATGTTTGAAAAGCTGCGGAAAGAGACCTTGAATGTCTTCTGTTTAAAGTGTTATATATAATTAAGCTAAAGAAAATACTAAGACCGTTATCTTAGCCCTTTATCAATAACGCCATTTATATCCTTAATGAAAACTGGGGGTGGGAGTTTTTTGAAATGTTTGCTATGGCAAGTCTACAATATGCAGGTAGAAGTCAGTTGCTTTGTCATTACATTTTTTAACTGTGCTGGGAAACAAGAATTGGTTAGATTTTGAGATCTGTCTTTTTTGTTGTTAAAGCAAACACACATTTCACCAGGAAACATAGTTTCCTTCCTTTATTTAGGTTCAATGAGCAATATTTAAACTTTTTTTTTCTAGAGCTGCTGACCTATGTTATCGCAGGATATGGTGTTAAAAATACAGCATTGTTTTTGAGCTCAAAAGGTGTTGTTCAGTACTAGGATTGGAGATGTGTGTGTGTATATAATTTCCCTTTACAGTTGAATGTTCAGTATGGCACATATAAAAAAAAATTACCTTTTGGCCAATCTAATTATTATAATACTTTTTTAAAAAAGAATAAAAAATTGATGGCTGCGGCTGTTGGTGCTATGATTTGGCACTGTTTTTCTTGCTACTTTACTGTTTTCTTTTTTCCAAAAAGAGTATCAAGATTACATTAGTTGGAAATGCCTAGGGAATCTTAGGGGGCAGTGTTCCTGGGAAGGGTGGACTACTGTGGTCCTTCCTTGCAAATTAAAAATCTTTCCATATAGAAATGAAAATTGCACCTTTTAATCAATTCATACAAAACATATACCATACTATAAACATGCATTTTCAATCTGTAAGAAAGTTATATATGCAGTATTTAACCAGAACAATATGCTGCCGCTAGAGTTTGGAGGTGGGTCTTCAGTTTACAGTGTATACATTTGAAATATGCATCCCTTTAAACAATGCTTTGTGTTAGCATGCTGCAAATCAAAATGGCGCTTAATATAACAAGCTGGTCTAGGGCTATTTAATAATTAAAAACTGTTCATAAATGTTATGCATATAATGTGTACTTTTTAAAAACTTTTTTTTAAAGTTGCTTTATGTTTGCACACAGCTGTTCACATAATAAATTGTAACTTTACTTCATGCTACTATATTGTGGCTTTGTGTTTCAGATAATGTTCATACTTTGTTTTTGCACCAGATGAGAATCAGTTCCTTGAGAATAAATTTTTTTTATATTTCTAAACTTCAGAAAGTTAACTTTGGGAAACCTTGTGTTTTATGTGGCTGTAAAAAATGATGTACACGATGTAAAATAAGATTGTCACTGTTATGTGGGACTATTATTTCAAAATGTGTTACTCATTGTAATGAGCATACAATAAAATGCATCTCTTGCACTCCAAGCTTCTTGAAAAAGTTTGCATTCCTTGCTCAGGCCAGATATTTGTTTTGCTTACTCATCATTTAGTTCAAATTTTAATTGTTGATATCCTGATCACTGTTTTTGAGGATTTATTGTAAATCACAATCACAGTAAGCGTCAGATTTTTTTATAAAAAAAATTGTAATTGATTAAGGGTGCAAAAACAGAACTCTCATTTACAGAAAAAGATGGTGGTTAAGACTTTTTTCATTTAATTGTTAGTGTGTGATTTTAAAAATTGTGTTCATATTCACTCTTGCCCGCTCTTTAATTCTATTGAGTGAACCAATATTGCCCGTTCATTGAATCTGCAGTAGTTCACTAAGAGCTGGAACAGTGATATTGAAAGCAGACAAAAAGTACAACTAAATTCATTTTAAGCTCCATTATGATGTGGTATTACAGTATGTACCTGTGTTAACAAGTGTACTTGCACCCTCCCTTTAGTGTTTTTGAAGAACTTGTTGACTAAATGGCATCACCTCACTCCTGAGTGTGCACTGTATGTGAGTTTGTGCATGCACATATACTACTAGCAGGCTTGTGTGGAAGCAGGCAGCTTGCTCCCATGGTTGCACTCTGATCATAGTGCAAGTATTGGAACAAGGCTGTTCAAAATAACAGCAACAGAACAGCTACCCTGATTTGGATCAATGCCGGTAGAAACATAGCAGGGTAAAACAGCTTGCTGCATCCGCCTGAGTGCTCCAAAAAGGAAGTACTAATGATATCTCTGCTTAGCAAATGCCACACAGCATGGGGGGGGGGTGCATAAATTTTATTATGAAATAACACCCCAGTACTGTTTTTATATTAAGTGACCTTGCACCTAAAATTTAAATTCACTTAACTTGAAAATAAGCGCCAATAAAGTGAGACTTGCTGTAAAGTAAGTTTTGAAGCATATTTAGGATCAGGATGTGTGTGCTTGGTCCATGTTTCTAATGTTAACATTTAATTTTGTTTCCTAGTGCTTTCCATAACGTGGTCCTTCAATACTCAAATTGACTCTGCCTTCAAACTCCTCCCTTTCATCAGCCAGTGAGACATAGAAGTGAGATGTGCTGAGGAAAAGGGCCAATTTGCACATGAGCCTTAGAATGACCAAATCACTGATGAAAAAGTGACTTTTTATAGCAGCTTCCAAAACATCTCTGCACATTTATTTCATCATGCAATACAAAAAAAAAAAAAATCTGTATTTTTTCAAACTAGGCCAAGATTCAGATTACTGCTCAACTTTTCCCAGATGTTTCCTGGGCTTATATTTTGCTGCCGCACAGAACCCACTTGGCAAACCACTTTTGAAACTGAGATCACTTTTGATACCAGATCTTCACTGTGATGTAGCAGGAACATGGAGGTGTATCCTCCAAAAGTATCCAGTGGGGCATATAAAAAGTACCTTTGCTTAAGCCTTTGCACCCTTTGGTTCCCTTATGTGTCATTCAAATATTTTATGGCTCCAGACTATTACCCAATCCATCCCGCACTTACTTGTGGTGGCTCTTCAAAATCTTGTTGATAAGTGACCAAAGCGTATGACTATTTGTTATATAGCTTTACACTGGGATGGGCAATTCTTTGTTTTCTTTTTATCTTAATTGCAAGGGAACTACAAATGACCATTTTAAAAAAAGAGCTCCAAAAAAGGTGGTGACAAGCTACAGTAGACGCTGATTCAGCTTCTTTCCTAATCTTCCAGCCAGGGTTTTGAATTCTGGAACAGGCTCATGTTCCTTCTTCCCCTCCTGTGCAGCTGTTCTCTCCTCCCTTCCCAGGGCAACATGAGCCATGGATTGCAGGCACAGTTGAGTTGAATTAGCTTTTCCAAACCAGGGTTCAGTGAATTCTCTGCCACAGGGTGACATTTGTCCTAGCACTAATAGTATATGGATTCCCCGGTATTCAAATTCCAGCAGCAATTCTGGTATTGGAGTTTGTGCTTCTGTGGAAAGTATGGGTGTGTGTAACAGCAAAACATTCCGAGTTTCAAAAATATGTACACACAAGATAGTTTATTTAGAAAAAACAAGGATGCAAAGTGTGGATAAAATGCTTTGGGATACATTGGGTTGTGGTGTTTTGTTTCATTTTTTAAATAATCATTTCATTTTATTTTTTGTTTGTATTTTCCTGGAAAAAAGAAATCCCTCCTCACCTAGCTTGCAAAAAAATAATAATCCAAAAGTATACCTGCAGAATAATGCATAATTAGGACCCATCAGGGAGAATGGATTGTGTGTGAAAGGGGAGAAATAGTGAATATGCCATGTTCCTACTCTCCTAACCATTTTTGAACTGAGTAGCACACATTGAAACAACTTTAGAAAGGTTGAGAAGTAAACGGGTGATTTTGCCCAAGAAGCCACATCAGCATAGGACTAAATCATATTTCTACAGGGAGGTTAGCTACATAGCTCTAGGCTGTGCCATAACACCTACTGAACTTGGGAGAATTCTATGTACTAGCTTCAATACAGTGTAAAAATAAAATGTGAGGGGTGGGTAGGGAAGTCCTTTAATTTCTTAATTGCTTCAGAGCTGTGACTTACAACCTTATCTTTTTGTTGCTTTAGATGTGTCAGTTCTGGATAAGATGAGATGGCTTCCCCAAGATTCCTTAGGAGTGTATCAGCTTGCATTGTGAAAACCTCTGGGGACCTGTTGTGTCCCTGGCAGGAATTTCAGTGCAGCTCCAGTCTCTTTTGTACTACATTCTTAAAAAGCAATAATTGCCCGGAAGGTTTGGTCATCTTGCCCATCATTCATGACTTCCTCTTCCCCATATTAAAGTCCATTATGTTAGCCCTTTAGGCAATGTTGCGACTTCTGGCTATTCCACATAGCCAAGAGGTTTTGTATGTATAGATGCTGCCTGTCCCATATACTTCAATGGGAAGAACTAAGCTCCAGGTAAAAAGGCATTTCATGATATGTGTATGGCAAACCCCGTGAAATGGAGAAAAATGCGCTCTGCAGGCAAGTTCTGCTCATTAGTGAGCCCATTACTGCTAGAGACTGCTGCACTGAAGAACATGTATTACATGTTTAAAAAATCAGGGGACTTGAATCCTCCCCAACCCAATTAAAAAATATAATTGACTTTTAAAAAGAACATTTCATACTTGATATTATCATCTCGTAGAGTTGCCAACTTCATACACCAATAATCTAAAAACTTCAGGCGACAGCTAAGAAATCAAGCTTACAAATATATTTATTTTGTTTTAACAAAGATATATGTAGGCTTGCCCCCTGTAAACTGTTAAGGGCTTATTGATACAGATACAGACTGTTATGTGTCAGCTCCCAAAATGACCAACATCCATCACGCTGTGGGAAAAGAGAGGGAAGGGAGCGCCCATCTACCCACAAAACAAATCCCTACAAAAACCTAGTAAAGTGTTATTTTGTAGCTGCATAACAAACACCACTCTGCTGTTGAGCTACAAACATCTCCAGTTGGTGTTCTAATGAAATGATTGGGAAATATGCCAATACTAATAATAAAAATAATACTATTAATAATTTATTTATTTGCTGCCCATCTGACAGGGTTTCCCCAGGCACTCTGGGCAGCTTCCAACAAATTAAAACACAATACGACATCAAACATGAAAAACTTCCCTGAGCAGGGCTGCCTTCAGATGTCTTCTAAAAGTCATGACATCTGATCGAAGGGCATTCCATAGAAGGCCCTCAACCCGGTTCCCTGTAACCTTACTTCTCACAGGGAATCGGCAGAAGGCCCTCAGAGCTAGATCAAGAGTGTTCAAGAGTGTGGAATGTGCTCTTGTCCAATTTAGTTCATTTTATTGGGTTCCTAAATGATGGTGCTCCTTGGGTATGCCTCTTTAATTTGCAGAATCTGGGAAAACATTTTTTTAAATAAAGATTTTTAAAAAGAGAGAGGCAAATCTCAAAGTTCTGGGAAAAAAGTAGAAAATACCTAATGCATTTCAAATGGAAACCTTGATTATTATTTTTCCCCTCCTACAGATTGTTTCTCTCCGTCTCTCTCTGATTTCTATTTTGGGTGCTGCCCTCATGTTTACCAATAAATAGGCCAATGCAAGGTATAATGGCAGCCAACAAAGCATAAATGGAAGCTCGCTTCGGGTGGATTAACCTGTTTTTGCAGCCTGCCTGGGAATGCAAAATTGAAGGGTAGAGAAAGCATATGCTAGTTGTGGATCAGAAATTGAGATGATTTACAACAGTAAACCACAGTTTACTCTGGTCCAGAGTTCCAATATTTTAGGTGGGAGTAAAACTGGAGTTACTTTGTTAACAAAACAACTTTGCTGGGCAAAACTCGGGGTTTGTTTCATTTTTTTTTAGTACTGTATAGAGGACTGAACAAGAAAACAAAAAGCTCTACATGCAAAACAGAAAATTATATGCTATCAAGATTAATAATAACAGTCACAATTGGTAAAACAAATTTGATAATAACTGCTTAAAAGCTTAGTCCCAAGATAGCTGCCTTGGGATATAACAATCACCAGCCACACTCCTCGAAAGCACATTTTCATTATTCTTTTTATCAGCCCACCTCATCCCCTTGCAAGAGTGATTATGGCAGTGGTGACAACATCCTTGTGCTTAACACTCATTGGCCTTATGGAAAAGCTAAACAGCCACATGAATACTAGCTGCAACACCAATGTGAATCAGGAAAGATGATGTTATTTCGGCAGACACACCAGTATGAGTGTTTGCCATCAAATACATCATTAGGCTGATTCTGGGTAAGTGACATACACACCCTTCCTGCTATGCTGCCCCACAAGTTTTCTATTTACAGTGAGCACTGCCCAAATGGAGATAGGCACCCCTCTATCCGATTGAAAAATCAATGAGGTTTAAGTGCATGGCTAACAAGTTTTATCAGTGAACACAACAACTCACCATTACTACCCTATAGCTGTGACCTTCCCAGATTAGGCAAGTTGGAGGGTCTTCATTAGCATTAGCTTGAGGGGGAGCATGGTATGACTTCTGCACTATTTAAAGCTCCCAATATGGTCACTGTGTGATCACACCATTTCCAAGTCACACTTGAAAAATGGGCATAGGCATCATGGAATTTTCTCTGAATGACACCTGCTAATAACCTCCCAACTTAAGTTGACCATAATATCTACCATAGGAAATGGTCCTTTCTAGTCAATTCACACACCCCAGCATGTCGGGCTCCCCACCCCCTGCCCTTTGACACCACGAAAATCATGCAAGTAGGTTTACTATATACAACTCAACCCTGACTGTTCAGTTTTGTCAATTGACCTTGCACTGCAAAGTGATGAAGTCAACCCACAGACATTGCTAACTATCCAGCATGATGGATTAATTTCAAAAGTGGCACACCTGAACTTTTCGAAAAAAGAGAGAGAGGGAGGGAGAGGAGAAACTTATTTTATCCAAAGCATAACAAGTTGTGTGTGTCTGTTTTTCAGTAAGATTATAGAACAGGTCAGTAGGGGGTGGGGAATTCATTCAAAAGACAATTTGCTATAGTAGTTGCCACATTGCATTTGAGGGAACACAAGCATCCCTTGATGAAAAGCTCAGTTCATAGCTCAGTGCTAGAGTATCTGCCTTGCACGCAGAAGATCAACTGGTTCAACTCCTGGCCTCTCCAGGTAGGACTGACTGTGAAGCATCCCACCTGAAATCACTTCAAACAGTACTGAGATGGACTAATGCTCTCAGTACAAGGCAGCTTCCTAACATCTTATGAGCTTTCCTGAAAAACCATTCACCCATTGCTACTCACCTTTGCAGTGAACTGAGTACATTCTAAGTGACATTCTCTGTTCCCATGGGTCAATGGGGAGGACAAACTTGGCAGTCCCTTGTATGAACTCATACACCTCAAACTCCTTTTCAAGACACATCAGAGTATCTCTGCTGATGAGCCAATACAATTAAGACTGGAGGAAGAAGAACGTTTGAAAACCACTCATATGTGAACAATTAAAGCCAAGACACCCCCATTCCACACACACCATTATATAGTGTGACTGTAACATTTTTTCCCTAACCGTGACTGTTTTGCGTTTCAGACTTGAAAAATCAATAGGAGAAGAAGAAAAGCAGAAAAATAATGTAACAACATTCATTTGCACATGAACTCCTCTGATCAGCTGTGGCTTGTCCAGGGAACTTGTTCATACTTGAAAGAAAGGAAGCAGTTCTTTAATCAGCCGTAAAGGCCTCCTGTTGCAAAACAAAGAAAACACATTATCATTCATGCTCTACCTCTGCAAACATTCATTAGATTTTAAAAATAATAATTATTTGCTATTTATTCTGAAAGCTCAAGTTTCACACAGCAAATGCAAGAAGCTATGGTTTTGTGCCCTAATCAGTTTAAATAAACTGTAACACTGCAAAGGGCACTTTGCGACATTTTGAAGAAAGAAAGAAAAATCAACTGAAAAATGAAAGATTTCCTGTCTGGCATGCAAAGGGCAACTTCAACACACCCTTTTCAAACATCTAATTGGAAATGTTGCTCTTATGTAGGTTTAGTTGGCTGGGGTTGTTGTTGTTGATTTTGCATACGAAGTCTTTCTGCAATCATTTTGCAAACTGCTTTTGAACTCCCAAGGTTTCAAAAGCAGTTGGCCATGGAGCCTGGGGAATTGCTGTTTAAGAACACAACCCTAAAGTCCCATTGGGTATACGGAACTAGCTGGGCAGACTTTCAAGATTTGGACCTTGTCCTCAAGATTTAGGATTCATACGCCTTTTAACTTTTGGCACAATTTTTCTGTACTGGGATACATCTATGACAAGCAAGTCTTTGCTGGCAAAACCTGGGTCTCACTCCAAATATCCTAATTTCCCCGCACTGCCACTACCTCTTGTCTACAGATGCCATTGGGAGGGCCATCCCAGATTTCTGCCAATTGTTCACCTCAGCACCCCAGCCCAGGCTGCCACATCCTATAAAGTTTGGGAGCCACTGACACAGATTACAACCCAGTTCACAATATCCAGCAATCTGAAAACAATGTCTGAGGACAATGGCTTGGGGGAAGGGCTGTGGTAGCGGAGCGGCAGAGCTTTACATGTAAATAATCCAATGTTCAATCCTCAGGGAGGGCTGGGAAAGATTCCTGCTTGAAACCCTGGAAAGCGGCTGCCGGTCAATGTAGATACTACCAAGCTAGATGGACCTGGTATAAAGCAAGTTCCTATGTTGATCCAAAATGGCTGCCCATGAAGAAATCTTGCATATGGGCTGCTGCCCACACCTGGGAAATCCTAGGGTTGCCATATGTCCAGAATTTCCCAGAGATATCCAGAATACTGTAGTAGGAAGCAGTGTCCAGGAAGAAATCAGCAAAATGTCTTTGGAAATCTGGACATATGGCAACCCATGTTGGCAGTGTCATTTTTGCCAATTTTTCATTTTTCACACAACAACTTTGGCAAACCAAAATCAACTCAACAACTTTTGTGTCTGGATCTTCACTTTTTGAAATATGGCAACCCTAGGATATCCCTCACAAAAGGTAACTGTGGGGAACCCACTATGCCCACCCACTAAATGAAACCCAGTTAGTTTGCCATGGCCTGATAAATATTGGCATATGATAACAGAGGTGTTTCTTTAACTGTTAGTACCAGTGTTGTGGAATGCCCTCCCTGCTGAAATACTAAATGCCCCATGGCATTCTGCTGGGTCCTGAAGACACATTTGTTTAGGCAAGCAGGCCCACAACTTGAACTTGACATCTTATTGCTTTAAATGCTTTTTAAATGTCATACTTTTTAACTGGCTTGCTTTATTTACATTTTAATTAAAGGCGTATGAATGCTTCAGTGGAATTGCTTTATTGTGCATTTTAATTATGCATGGTAGTGCTATTTTTCTAGAAAAAGAGGTGCCAGAACTCGCCATGAACGCCACCCTTGTTCTCTTAGAATGGCAGTGGAACCCCCCTTGAGGTGCCGGAACTGATGTATGGATTTTTAGTTGTAAACTGCTTAGAAGCCATTTTGGCACAAAGCAGTATATTACTTAATTAAATTAATTGTCTTTCTGAGAATTAATAATGCTCAGAAAAACAGTCACTGGAGTTGTACATCTTTCTTAAGTGACTTTCGGAACAAACATTCGCCTAGGGACGACTTACCTGCTTCCACATTTCTCCAGTTTTTTCAATTACAATTGTCTGCGATTCCTTTACAGGTGATGTGACATTGTAGTCATCAGACAAGAGGCCAAGGATAGGATACTGATTCCTGTACCTGGAATTCCAAAAGGATCTATCAGCATTGCTATTTTAATACCACATATAGTGTGCAAAACATTCTGGCATCAGATCTGCACAATACATTTAAAGTACTCTTATACCATGGCAACAGTCTTGGCTTCCCCCAAAGCATTTGGAGACCAGTAGATTATTAAAGGTGCTGAGGGCTGTTAGGTGACCCACTCTCCCAATCAGTTCAGAGCTACGATTCTAAGAGTTCTCTGAAAGGAGGGATTGACCACTCCGGGATTTGTAGCTCTTACGTTCTGTAAGGTCAGGAATGAAAATCTTTTCGGCTCCATGAGCCAGATCCTTATCAGATTTATATTGTATTTCACAAATGGACAGTCATCCCAGTACATTTCTGAGCACAATTCAAAGTGTTGGTGCTGACCTTTAAAGCCCTAAACAGCCTTGGCCCAGTATACCTGAAGGAGCGTCTCCACCCCCATGGTTCTACCCAGACACTGAGGTCCAGCTCCGAGGGCCTTCTGGCAGTTCCCTCATTGCGAGAAGCCAAGTTACAGGGAACCAGGCAGAGGGCCGTCTTGGTAGTGGCGCCTGCCCTGTGGAACATCCTCCCATCACATGTCAAAGAAATAAACTATCTGACTTTTAGAAGACATCTGAAAGCAGCCCTGTTTAGGGAAGTTTTTAATGTTTGATGTTTTATCGCTTTATTATCATCATCATCATTCTGTTGGAAGCCGCCCACAGTGGCTGGGGAAACTCAGCCAGATGGGCAGGGTATAAATAATAAATTATTAATATTACACCTTCCAGTCACATGACACCTTCCAGTCACATGACACCATTATCACATGACTGACAGGTAGGATGTCCTGCCCATCTGCCAAAATTCCTTGCATGGAGTTCCCAAGGGTTTGAAAATCAGCTGATAAGTGCCAGCTCTATGTGTGGCATCAGGTTTTGGGCGGGTGAGTGTGGCTTCTCCAAAACACCCTCAAGAGTCAAATGGAGAACCAAATGGGCTCAAGGTTCCCCACCCCTGCTGTAAAGCATTGCACACACCTGCAGCACAAGAGAGACAGACAGTCAGAAAGAAAAAGAGTTGCATGCAGTGCCCTTACTTTTTAGTGATGATAGTCTTTGTTACTCCTTGGGATGAATTGTTTGCTAGTTTTTCTTGCTTCAATCTGAAGATTTCCTGAGAGAGAGAGAGAGAGATTTATTTTTTAAAAAGGCTATTTCACTCAAAATCTTTATCAAGGCATTAACACAGTGACAATCACAAGTAAAATCCAGCTCTTTGAAAGGTAGAGGCTTGTCATGACTAAAGAACACTTCATATTGGGATATTGATCAAGAGGTCGCTGAACTATGGTTAATTAGTCAGGAAATGTTGAATGGAAGAAGAAGTAGGAAGGAATGGCTTGAGGATGGAGGCACAAGACCTATGTATTTCTGGGCTTAGTAGGCTGATACACACACACACATGCCTGAACCGGGCAAACTAAGGCACGTTGGGAACATCAGGGGTTGCATTGAGATGCATGTATAATATAATTCAATAGGTATTCCATTTCTATTTTGGACCATGGTCTTATATTGTATACTCCATATTATGCAGTGGGTGATTTTTACAATAATATGTTTTCAGGGTTCACAGCAACAGCATTTCCTTAACAGGAAGAAGAAATTAAAGCAATAAGAGGTTAATAGCTGCCACCCATTTGCTGAACAAGTGCAAAATGAGTTTGAATCCTGGAGATTTCACTGGGTGTTGTTTGGAAAACTGCTGCATTGTTTACATAGTGGTATTCTGTTTGCATCACTTAGTTGGCTTTGCTTGTATCATTCAACACATTTAGATCAATAACATTCTTAACTGGGCTCCTTTGACCAAGCCAGAGCATTGGCCCATCTGCCTCAGTATTGTTATGAGTTTGGGGTGTTAAGCTGGGTGCCACACTAATCAATACCGACTAGCAATGGTTCTCCAAGGTTTCAGATAGGGAACATTCCCAGTCTTGCCTGAAGAATGACCCTGGGATTTCCTCTGTGATAGCAGATGCTCTATCACTGAGCCAAGGATGGATATGTGTGTTTACAGAATGCTTACTAAATGCCAAATTATCTCACAAGGAAGGAGAAGGCGGCAGACTGGAGAAATGGAAAACTCTTGAGACTTCTGCTCTGTACTGGTGTGCCTGTCAACCTCCATGCAGGTGTACAAACCGTGTGTTGCTGAGCATGTAGACAAATAAAAGGCTGGGAACTCAAAGTACTGAGCAGTTATCATGAAAACACTCCAAATCATGCAACATGGGCTATTCCTTGATTTATCTGCTTGTGTTAAGGAATCAAGAGAGGCAGCAGGAAAACCTTCTCTTTGGGAAGGGTCATAGCTCCATGGTAGAGCATCTGCCTTGGATACAGAAGTTCCCAAGTTCAATCCCTGGCATCTCCAGGTAGGACTGGGAGATACCCCTCCCTGAAAAATGGTGTACCACAGCCAAGCAACAGACTAATGGTCTGACTCAGGAGAAGGCAGCTTCCTGGATAGCTCAGTCGGTACAGCATGAGACTCTTAATCTCAGCGTTGTGGGTTCAAGCCCCATGTTGGGCAAAAGATTCCTGAATTGCAGAGGATTGGACTACAGGATCCTTGTGGCCCCTTCCAACTCTACATTTCTATGATTCTATGTTCCTAAAACGTAGCTTTTGGCTAATTAAACCACCTATGGTCTTTTGAACTGGGGGCGGGGTATTGTTTCGGTCTGTTACCATGTTCTGTATTTTTGTGTTTTTATCTTGTGAACCACCCTGTGATCCTTGAATGAAGGTTGGTAAAGAAATTTAATAATAATAAAAATAAAAGTGGGGGAGACTGCCTGGGCAGTTCCAAACCACTGCCCGTTGCACCACGGTCTGCAAAGCAGCACTACTTACATCTTCCAACTGCTTCAATGTGGCATCTCTCTCTTCCAGCCTTAAAGTCAGGTCTTGCAGTCTAATCTGGAGGTCAGTGTCACTCCCCTGCTTCCTTGAAAAATCCCGCTGGAATTCACATAATTTGGACTAGAAAACAAGAACAGCAGGTCACATGTTGAGTCTCAAAAAAGTAACTCAGATACAGATTTTTTTTTAAAAAAGAAAACATTTTTTTTAAAAAAGTCAAGCGATAGAAAGTCAAGGAATGGAACTGAAGAATATGGGAAAGCCAGGATTTCCAGAGCAAATGCAGGGGGTCTCCACTATGAATCTCACCTCCTCTGCAGTGTGGTTACAATAATACTAACCCCCTTTCATAAAGGGTTGTTGTTGCAAAAACAAGCAAAACTACTAACTTAAATTTTATTTTTTAACACTGGTACTCTTTATTTTGTTGCTTATTAAAATACTGGTACCCCACCCTTTTTTAAAAAAATAAATAAATGTATTTTCATTGAAACTTTCAGCAAAGGATACAATAAAAAACAAATTAATCTAAATAAAAATACCTCACCCTTTGGATCCGAAGACACCCACCCAGAGCTTACGACCCTCAGAATAAAAACAACTATTAATAAGATGCTACTGCCAGCATTCATAGCGAGCGACAAGAATTTTCACACCCCCAGTGACATCGGGAGATTTGTGGTTCAGCTGTCCTTCTGGGTTTTCTAATGTGCAATAGTAACTGTGTGTTTAAAACTGACTGGGGCTGTGCATATGGAAGGGGTCAACCCACTTCGCTCATTGCACCCCCGATTAAAATCTCTTTTCCTTGAAGCTGCTATTTGTTCCATGGAGCAGGTAGCAGCTTCAGGTGGAGGGCAATTTAAAAGGCAAAAATGATATAAAGGGACAGGGCTAAACAACACTGCTAGTGCCCATTATTCTTACTATTAAAAAGGTTAATAGCATCCCAGTGGCTGTCATTAACCTTTTTAATAGTAGGAATAATTTTAGAAAGCAGGCAGTTCAATCACTGATTTCCCGATGCCACACTCACTGTGGCTCTGAGCTGTACAAACACAGAGGTGTGCTTGGAGAGGTTCGATATGGACTTTCTCCCCCTGTGGTTTCCCACAAGGAAAGCTGACATACCCTGAGGTTGCGGATCTCCCTGTCCTTATCCTCTCTAAGCTGGTTGATCATCTCCACATAGCGGCTGGATAGTTCGTCAACGGTGGTCTGGCCTGGAGTGTTAGAGGAAGCCTGTGCAAGAGCAAAATGCTTAATTTAGTTTGACTTTTGCAAATGGCACAGATGATAAAAAGAAGGGTCACTTTCACCACCATGGAAATAGCTCCGTCACAAAACTGATGTTCAAAGAAATTTCCTTCATCTCCCTCTCTCGCATCTCTAGAACGGGTTGAAACCCAAGGAAACTGAACGTTGGAAGAGTCGGGACATATAAAAGAAAGTACTTCTTCACATAAAAGGGATGCAGGTGGCGCTGTGGGTTAAACCACAGAGCCTAGGGCTTGCCGATCAGAAGGTCGGCGGTTCGAATCCTCGCCACGGGGTGAGCTCCCATTGCTCGGTCCCTGCTCCTGCCAACCTAGCACTTCAAAAGCACGACAAAGTGCAAGTAGATAAATAGGTACCGCTCTGGCAGGAAGGTAAAAGGCATTTCCGTGCACTGCTCTGGTTCGCCAGAAGCGGCTTAGTCATGCTGGCCACATGACCCGGAAGCTGTATGCCAGCTCCCTCGGCCTATAGAGCGAGATGAGCACTGCAACCCCAGAGTCGTCCATGACTGGACCTAACGGTCAGGGGTCCCTTTAATAATAATAATAATAATAATAATATCTTTATTGTCATTGCCCCCTCTCGGGGACAACGAAATTACTTGGCTGCTCCACCCACCCAGGTAGGGCACTCCACACAAAATCAAATCAACTATAAAAACACTAATTAAAACAATACAGTATAAAACAGCAAGGAAGATTAGATGACTTTCAAAGTCCAGGCTTCCCATTCAGGGCCGAGATCGCTCTGGGAAAGAAGCTGTTCTTAAGACGGCTTGTTCTTGTCTTCATCGTCCTGTATCTCCATCCCGACGGCAGGAGCTCGAAGAGACAGTGACCATCTTTACCTTTTTTTCTTCACATGGTGCATAGTTGAACTCACTGAGTTCCCTCCCAACGAAGGTGGTCATGGCCACAAGCTTGGAAGATGTTAAAAGAAGACTGGACAAATTCATGGAGGATAAAGGCTATCCCTGGCAGTGGCTGTCAATTAAGATGGCTGCCTCCACAGGCGGAGGGAGTGATGCTTTTGAATACCAGTTGCTGGAAACCACACGAGGGGAGAAGGATCTTGAGCTTGGGTCCTGCTTGTGGGTTTCTCGCATGCATCTGATTGGCCACTGTGAGAACAGGATGCTGGACTAGTTGGGCTATTGGCTTGATCCAGTAGGCTCTTCTTACCTTCTTTTATTGCTACATGCAGCCTAGAACTGCCTGCTGACCAGCAGCAGTTTGTCAAGGGTTCTCCAAGATACAGTGGTGCCTCGCAAGATGAAAAGAATCCGTTCTGTGATTCTCTTCGTCTAGCGGTTTTTTCGTCTTGCGAAGCAAGCCCATTGACGGATTAGCGGATTAGCGCTATTAGCGGCTTTTAGCGGCTTATCTGCTGATTGGATCAGCTGATAAGCGGCTTAGCGGCTTAGAAAAAGGGGGGGAGGAAAAAAACCCCGCAGGAACTCGCAAGACATTGTCGTCTTGCGAAGCAAGCCCATAGGAAATTTGTTTTGCGAAGCACCTCCAAAACGGAAAACTCTTTCGTCTAGCGAGTTTTCCGTCTTGCGAGGCATTCGTCTTGCGGGGCACCACTGTAGATTTTACTTGTTTTCAAACCACACCATGTTCCCTTTTTTAATTAACTGGAGGCATCAGAAGCTCCTGTGGCTAGAACCAGGAAGCCCTAGACCTGGGCACTGTTGAGAAGAGGATGCTGAAGCAGAAGGTCCATTAGCCTGATCAAGCAGCCAGGCTTTTCTTATGTTCTTATGCAGAGGATGGTGTAATTCTCATCACCAGAAGGCCGTAAAAGGCTTCTCTGCATATCCTGCCTATCTTGCTGGTTTGATCAGAAAACGGCAAGTATTCACTGATTTCTGGCTCATGGTTGTAGCATAGCCCTTAGACCACAGGGGGGCAACCTCAAGCCTCTCATCTACATGCAGCTCTCAAGCCCAGTTTCATGTGGGTGCCAACGAGGGAGAAAACGGGGTGGCAGAATGAGAAAGAGAGGAGGGCTCTCTTTGCATGTTCAAGATCTCAGATTCAACGTTCACCCCATTCAGATAAAGCTTGGGGGTGCCACTGTCTGAAACTCTGGAGCACTGCTGTCAGTCAGTGTGGGCAGCATTCCCCCCCCTGCAAAGTTTATTATCAGTATTTCATTTTATAATGCATATAAAACAGAGAATGAGACAAAAGTTAAAAGATGAAAAACAAAATTATGAAATAAGGCACGCAGAATGAGTACTTTGCAAGTGAGTTAAAATCACAAAGTCAAAGTAAACACTGTCAACTTTATCAGATTGTCAAGTATAGCTCCAAATTTGAGTGCAGGGAATATTGAGCTGGACGGGCCTATGCTCAAGGCAGCACTCCTCTGTCCCTAAGAAGGGAGCAGCAGAAAGCGCATGAGAGAGCAAAAAGGGCGACCCACCCATTTTGGGCTCCAGCACCTACCAATATTGGCATTTGCCAACCCCCCCCCCCCAGTGCCAGCACACAACCCTTGACCCTCATTCCTTCCAAGTGAATGAGGCCCTTGGCAGGACAAAAAATAACAATAAAAGGTTCCCTGTGCCTGGGTTAGATTACTGAACTAAGGCTGGGGAGGCCCAGTCACTCGTCATTAGGCCACATGTTAAATAGAAACAAAGGCCAGTCTTTACCTGGAGTCTCAGATTCTGGATTTCTTGCTCCAAGGCTCGCTTGCTGTATTCCAGGTCTTTCAGCCGGAACTCTCGGTCTCCGTCGTTGTGCCGGAGAGAGAGGAGCTGCTCTTCCAGCGAGCGGCACTTCAGAGTGTACTCCCTGAGGGCTTGCTGTGAACACACATGGCAGGAAGCAGGTAAGCTTAGACAACCTGGGGCCAATTTACCACTGGGAATGCTGTACCTTGCATACCCCCTACCACCAAGGTACTTTGATCCTCAGGGCAGGCACTCTTAACATTGCCACATGCTCCTGAGGCTCAACTCAGGTCCACTGAGATTTATTGTTTCAGTCTGATAAGCATGCAAACCTACCTGCTGTTGGCGATTATTCTCTCGCACCGATTCCAGAAGGGTTTCATACTCCTTTACTTGGGACTCTTTAAAAGCCAGGTCTTTCTCAAGCAGCACTTTGTCAGTTTCCAGTTTCTGTGAAAGCAAAATGCTCATTATGAAAAGGAATTATTTTTTTTTGGAAAATTCAGATGACAATTTTGAAAATTCAGGTGGGCCTATGCTGCTATGATGGTGGATGCGCAGGACCAAGAATTCTAATGGGGAAACTAACATGCTTATTGCAATGTGTAGAGACAAACCTGAAACTCCTCCTTACTGGGCCCAAAGCTAAAAATCTCTCAGGTGATTTGGATGGTAGCCAGGAAGCGGTTCAAAAACACAGTTTGAAGGACAGCAAAATAGGGGCACATACTACTGTTCCATCAGCAACTGCAGCTCAGTCACATACTGGTCCAAGGGGACTATATCCCCCAAAAAGAGCTGGGAGGACTAGGAACCTTTTGGGGGGGGGCAAGAGTTCTCTTTTGGTATGTATTTTATTTACTTATTTAGATAACATCTGTACTCTGCACTTCGGCTGAAGAAGCTCCCAGAGTGGCTTATATGCAATCAATTAAAACAAGGCCCACATAATAAAATATTATAAAAAAATAAAAAAAATAAAACAAGGCCCACATATCTAAAAGAAACAGCATTAAAGGAAAAAGGGAAGAGAAGGGAAGAGGAGAGGTAGCAAGCTCAAGTTCTCAGCGAAGGACTCGCTTCTGAGGAATTGCTACAGAGCGTGCCTAAGGGTCACCCTCAGAGAGGACCATAAAGCATCCGTAGCCTTTGATTTGATCACCCCAAAATGAAGATGACAAGTTCCTACAAAACACTTGAGAAGAAACAGCTAACATGAAGTTTCATTTGGAAATGCTGAAGTCACTGCCTCTGCCCAATTGGACAAAGGAAAAATTGTGCTTATCAAGAACATGTCATGTGACAGTGGTCTTTTGAAATCAAGGAGGGTTTCAAAAGCAGTTAGTGTACAGTAGAAGGGTCTGCCATGCAAGCAGGGGCAGGGGCAACAATTCTGGTGGTTGCACCCTAAGTAGATTTGGGAATCCCAGTCTTGTATACCAATTGATGAACTAATCAAATACATTTGGACACAGACTAACCAGGACAGCCACTCACCCCTAAGTCATCCTGAAGATGAACAAGCTCTTCTCTAAGGTTGCTGAATGTAGCAAGGACAAGCCTCATTGACTTATCAGCTGTTACTCTCATCTAGGAAAGAAGGAGGGGGAGAAAGGAGAAGTAAATTTCAGGGTCATTTCAGAGAAGCAAAATAATCTAGTTACTCCAACTAAGTTCTACTCAGAATAAGCCCATTAAAATTAATATACCTAAGTTAGCAAAGTCCATTATTTTCTACTGGTCTTCTCTGAGTAGAACTAACACTGGATACAACCCATTAATTCAAAATAAAATAAGTTTAAGGTGCCCAGTAAAAAAAACAACAACACCCTTGCATCTGTTTGTCTGGCAAGTAGCAAGTTTTATCCTCTTTAGTAAGAGCTAAACAAGGCAAGCCAATTTCAACAACTTCTGCCAAAAAGAAGCAAAATAATATAGCCCATTCAACATCATGGGGAAATTTAAAAAGCCTACATCATTTTTAATATTGAATGAGAGAGGCATAACTTTTCATTTTTCAGAAATGGGATTCAGATTCAGAACCCAATCTATATCTGCCTCTGGAGTGCTTCAAAGCAAATCAGGGTGTTTTCCAAAGCACTGAATCAGGATCTGAACTGAATCTTATGGTTGCTGTAAGAGATGGGCAAATCTGTATCCAATGTACACATTTTTGCAGAGTGTTTCCGCCTTACAAAGTATATTCTTGTATGTTACTTTCACTTATACATGCATGTCTATGCACACGTTATCCTAGTATATGCATTTTTGTGCTTGGCACCTGACTAGACAACTGTGTTGCAAAATTTGAAGAACTGCAAATTGGAAAGAATAGCTGTGTTTTGGTCCTCATATTGTTTTGGATACTGTGAATTAGAGTGAATTTCTCCCCCAGCTCTAGCTGGTGTACATCCCTAAAATTCAAAGTAGGTAAGACCTCCCCCTTGCTGATTTTTATTTTATTTACACTTTTGTTGCGAATTGGTTTGATTTATAGAATTTATACGGGCTTGTAATCCCGACACCCCTCCCTAAAGATATAGTGTTCTTCCTGCTATTATATGCACATATGCATGCATGAAAGAGTTCTTTCTAGCCAATATCTAATTCCTGATTATAATTTTAAATTTGTCCAGAGTTCGCTGTTGCTTGTTTAAAAATATGTTCTGATTGTTGTATGCTTAGAAGTTAAAATAAAGAATACAAAATAAGACTAGGGAGAAACCTGGCATTTTCAAATCACACATGTAAAGCATGGATCAGCATCCACAATGGAATCTGTTGATTTGTTCAGACAAGTCGTTGCAAATGAGAACGATGGTATTTTTTAAAAAGTGTTTTCATAACACAAAGCAAGGCAAACATTCCCTTTTAGTTTTTGCAGATTACTTTCCACCTCACGCCCACATACGAAATGCCCTACCTCCAGGAGATAACGGATTTGTTGCTTTGTTGATTCAGAAATCCCTTTAGGAATCAAACTCTCAATATCTTCCGTCTATTAATTTAGAAACAAGAGACAAAAAAGACAGAGTGAGTATTAGACCTGGTTCTCATCTATTGATAGCAATAATAATAATAATAATAATAATAATAATAATAATAATGGAACAAGCACAAAATATTATGAGCAACTGAAAGACAGAGAAAGCAGAATGGCAACAGAATGGCAGAGTTACAGTGGTGCCCCGCAAGATGAATGCCTCGCAAGACGGAAAACTCGCTAGACGAAAGAGTTTTCCGTTTTGGAGGTGCTTCGCAAAATGAATTTCCTATGGGCTTGCTTCGCAAGACGACAATGTCTTGCGAGTTCCTGCTGGTTTTTTCCCCTCTCCCCCTTTTTCTAAGCCGCTAAGCCGCTTATCAGCTGATCCGATCAGCAGATAAGCCGCTAAAAGCCGCTAATCCGCTAATCCGTCAATGGGCTTGCTTCGCAAGACGAAAAAACCGCTAGACGAAGAAAATCACAGAACAGATTCTTTTCGTCTTGCGAGGCACCACTGTAAATGCCAGGTGGGGCAGAACCACTATGCTAACTCTCTGGCAGGTTAGTCACTGTTGCTTGCTAGGAGGGAGAGAGACAGGGCAGCATGGTGCAAGCACCCTGGCAGAACCAATATAGTGCTCTTGCTGGTGCATCTGCATTAGCTGACCTCCCCACACCCTTGTACCTCCCAGTAGGCAACAGCAATCCGCCTGCCATGACACTACTGAAGCAGCTCCACCCAACACAATTAGCTTCTTCTGGGAAAAGGGCTGTGAGGACTGGAAAGTGCAGTATCTCTGAGGCATCAAGGGACCTTGTGGTTCACCCTCATTAGAGAGCTTGCATCTCAGTAATTAGTGAAGTGCACACTTAGGGATTGTACTGAAAAGAGGAGTTCCTTGTGAAGAACTTGTATAGCCTTTTTCTTCAACCAAGCAAAGAAGAAAATGTCACAAGTTTTCAGCAACTGATGGACTTAAGCAATTAAAGTATTCATCAACTTTACAGCAGCCTTCCTGCAAAATGTTTGGTAACAGGCCTAGCATGCAAAGGAGGACACAGCCTGTATACTTTTGGCAAGCTCATTATCTACAACTTGTTAAGAGCATGGCGACCACTAAATCTTTTGCACACTCAATCTGCTCAGTGTGGAAATAGTTTTTGCCCATCATTTTGATAAAGTGGGATTATGATAGGAATATGTTATAGAATATATAACCTACCTATGATTTCTTAATCATTTAAAGAAGCATTAGTTTGAATACCTAACCATGGTTCAATGACTGATCACAAACCAGTGTGAGAAACAGGTTTGCTTTCCATGGTTTGTGTTAAGAAACCATGGCTAAGGCACTTTCCCTACCTCTTCAGCCTTTCTGCTTGCAATTTGGCAAGTAGGTATTACTATTATATGTGTCTCCACACATCCCTCCACAAGCTAGGGCTTAATTCAAGCAATCAAAAACGCTGGTTTCACTTATATTTGGGTTCTTGACCAGGTGTAAGGTAGCTAACCATAGTTAGGTAATGTCTGTACAAATGCGGGATATTTGTTGTGAGATTCACGGGACTGCAGCCATGGACCATTGATGGAGGATACTAAAAATCTTTAAGAGTACTTACTTGATTCAGAGAGTCGATTTCATATCTCCTGTAAGAAAAACAGGACATCATTAGCACAGAGTATTTCCAAATGCACATAATTTTCATTAGCCAGCTGTGTAAAGTTTTCAACATTTCTTTAAAGTCCTCTTGGGTGATTCAGGTAAGAGGTAAGCTTTCATTCTTAAATATAACCTTTTCGTTCCTATAGCTGCAAATGCAGACAGAAGCAGACAAAATGCATACATTTATAAACAAGAAACACACACCATTCAAAATACACACACACATGCACACAGTCCAACTATTCATTAACTGTGCCTATTTGCAGAAGGGCTCCATAATGATTGACATGTATTCAATCAAACAAAATTTTCACAACATGCTCCAATCATGAAACTTGGATTATGTGACTGGTTGCAGAACTGGGGAGACTCATATTCAAATCAGAATTTGTGACCTCCTGCTTTCTAAATTCACAGAGTTTCTCAAAAAACAGGCAATCAAATGGTTAATTACTCACAAGCAGAATGGAGTTGCAGAATGCAGCTGAACTGACCATCCCTCCTTCCATCTATAAAACTCTGACTAACATTCCTAAGATTCTCAGAGCACCAGAAATAGGGGTAGGTACAAAGTTACCTTCCACCTAGCTTCTCAATATGCTGGAGTAAACAGCTATAGAGTTCGCTGCTCTTGCGGTGCAGTTCTGCCAGGAGCTCGCCAAAGAACCGAGAGTCCAACTGATCATTTACTTCATAAACACATTTCACCTGGTGGGAGACAATAAAAGACCACTTTACGGTCTGCTTTGCCCATGAATGTGATAAATGATTTGGGGCATTTGCAACCGTTCTTTAAAACAACAGCATCCCAATGTGATTAAGAGAAAAATGTCAACAATTAAAATATACTTAAAAACAATTTCAATTTCAGTACAGACACCCAGACTGTATAAGAATCTCCATTTAAAGAGTCTTGTTCGGAAAAGAAGATATTCAATTAAGTACCGGAAACACAATAGAAATGGCAGTCTGAAGCAATACAGTGCATGCGACCACCACAGCCAATGAAAAATGTGCATGAGCAAACTGGAAAGAGGAACTTTGCTAGAGATGAAAAGGACCCACATGCACTTTAAAATCATTATGACTAATTATTGCCTGCAATCATATGAGCCTGCCCTGTTCTTAAAATCAGCACCCAAGGTTTGCTCTCTGGTCTGCTGGTGAAACCCTTAGGATTGGTGTCTGGAATGGGGTCTTCTCAGTGGTGGCCCCACATTTCTGGAACACCTCCCCTGGGAAGTACATAAAGGCTCATCACACCTAAGAACTTTCCATGCATGCTGATTCCAGCTTGCTTTTGCTTAATGCCCTATGTCTAATATTCTTTAGCTGCTGCTAGCTTAAAACTAATGGTTAAATATTTTATTTGCTGTATTCATGGGCTGTTGTTTATATTTTTAATGTGTTTTATTTATTTTTTTGTGTGCCTTGTCAGGGCAGTGTACCCTGGAAGGTGAGCTATAAGAAATTTTAAATCATAAAATCAAATCCTACTCTCAGGGGATGGGAGCTCCAACTTTGTGGAGGAAAGGTGAAGAGAAGATGCAAAAGTAAAGAACTATAGCTAGAACCCTCAGGGGCTCATTGAAACAAGCCTAGTCAGCTAAAAACTTTGTGTGAGAGAGAGGAGACAAAACAGACGAAAATGATTCATCCTTATTAGACTCCATTTCTTCTCTCCCACCCCCCAGACACACCAGAATAAAAGCAGCAGTATAGGCTTAGGAAAGCCACCAGCTTCAATTCCAGCTGTTCCCACAATGTGCATTTGACCTCCTGGGGGGCCTAAGGCCTGTTGGCATGTCCTGTATTTAATTCATGTTATTAGAATCCAGTCTTCTCCTCTTTGCCCACAAGCGCTCCACCTTAGTACGTTTGGTTTCATAATTCTGTGGCTAACAGCACTTTTCTGCTAAGGTACTTGCAAAATTGCCTGCCTTTTGCTGGAGGCAAATGAACACACATTTTTACTCTAGTTCCCAATACCATCACCACAGAAGCTCAGAGCAAGAGTGGTCCTGTGCTACCCAGCTGCACATTACTCATGTTGCAACCGTAAGCAAAATGGTTGAGAAAACGAGATCCAGCTTTTATCCTAGATGCTAATAGCAAATGTGGATCTTTATGTAGCAAAAAAACACACACAAAAAACACCGCACAACACCCCCCCCACACACACTACCCATGCAAGAGAGGAGGTTATTAGCAGGCTCAGAAGAATCCCAAGCAGTTTCAGAAAGTCTCATATATAAGCCAGGTGCAAAATGGCTCCTTAAACCAGGGTTACAGTCGCCTAGTTGCAATTTTGGGGCCAAAAGGTTCGAAAGCCATATTTTTCAATATGACTTTTTGGTTCCTGAAATTCATTCTGATTGTATAGATAAAATTTAACTGATAGAATACTACAGGATGTGTTGTTGCTAGCGTGTGAAAACAGTCACGATCCAAGGATCCCCAGGCATGTACCTCCAGATGGTGGAGACATCCCTCCTTGGCAGATTTTGAATAAACATTCACAAACTTTTTGTTGATAATAATCAGCTAAATAGTTTGAGGATCTATACAACTTTGTAACATGCAGAAAACAGCAGTCTCAGAGAAACCAAAGACTGGAACTGAGGGAAGTCGGGGGGCGGGGGCGGGGGGCTTTTGTGTGGGAGGGAGGGAGGGAGGGAAGAAAAATGGGGGGGGGGGACAAGGATGATATGTTTTTGGATAATATGTCTTGTTTTAATTTTGAATAAATTTTATTTTATTTTTTTTAAAGGAGACATCCAGACATCTTCACTTGGTTGCAAGTGGCCTATAGCAGATGCAAAATGCACTTGTCACCAGGCGAATTTCAAACGCTGGTCCCAAGGTTTGCCGAAATAGTAATTTGCTTCCTCCTATCCACCACCCAATATTGACTGAGTGTGCTCAGCAGCTATAGAATGCTAGCTCAGCTGGGGATGGGGTGGGGTGGGGGTGGATTGGAACATCTTGCGAGGGAGCATCTGCTGGACAGAATGCTGGACAGAATTCTATACTGCAACATTTCATTGGAAGTCCCAACTGTATTTCTAAATGCAACCTCAGAAGAACAAAAGTGAGACGCTAAGAGTTAACAATCATAGCAGGTGTCAGAGCTGCTTCCAGATCCTAGCTCACAGAGGATCACGCTAGCCAGCGTTCACTTTATAAAAGTCTTTATTGAGTTACAGTTTCCATTCTCAAGCTGCTGCGTGCAGCTCTACGTCTTATGGGTTAGACCGGCGAAGCTCCGTCTGAGTCTCCGCCCCCTGTACACCAGCTTAATACCCTAGCCTTACTCCACCTTTTCCGCCTGACCGTTCTTCTCTGGGTCCCTCTGCCCCCCGCGGTCTCTTCCTTCCTGGACTCTTCTGACGCGGACCCCCCGGACCCTTCTGTCTCCTTGCGTCGGGCTTTAGGACCTGGCTCCCTTTCCGGGCTGCTTACTGCGCCACCTTCCTGTGCATTTGAACTTGGCGTGCGCGCCCAACCTTCCACTTTCCGCTTAACCGTTTCTTCGCTCCCCGATGGAGGTGTGGCCACTCCTGACTCATGCCCTCCCCCCTGCTGCGAGCTGCCAGAGCTCGATACCTGGCGCCCTTCCTCTCCACTGCGCTCTGTTGGTGACGCTTGCCCCGATTTCCAACTGCTGCCCTCTGAGCCCCCTCTGGACCCTTCTTCCTGGGGTGTCCCCCTAGGCTCCCCCCTTGCTCTGGCCACTGGCGCTCCTTTCTGTGAATCTTCTGATTCACTGGAAAGACTCGGAGATCTCGGGTCGTCGTCATCACTCATTTTCTCTTCGGACTCCTCCCCCTCGCTCTCTGTTTCCTCCCTTGCCCTCGCCTCTGCTCCTGAACCCCTTACAGCAGGTCTAAGATATATTACAACATTCAGTTATATTGCCACCTATTCGGCAATGGAATTATTAAACACACACAAATCCTCACAAGGAAAATACTCGGTAGGATCTCCTAAATATTAGCCTGGAAACTGTTCTCCAATCTCCCCCCCCCCAAAAAAAAAACAACAACAGGAGACTGTTTCAAGCTCCAAAACAGTCTTCACCAACCTGGTGCTCTCCAGATGTTGTTGGAGTACAACCCCCATCACCCCCAGGTGCTAAATGATTACAAGGATAGCATCTGCCCTTGGGGGGAACTTCAAAAAATCTCCCATCTAGTACCTTGGAGGGTAAAATGTTAAAACATGACAACAAAACTGCTCTTCCATCATTGCGTATTGTTAGACAATATAGTCATGGTGTATAATTGTCAGGCCCAGAGTTTTTTATTCACATCTTTTATTCTCTATTTAAGAATAAACTATGCTTGCACGGGGTCCCAGGATAGAAAATAAAAAGCAGGCAAACCAACAATACACATCTTTATGTATTTCTCAGCAAACACCACTATATCTAAAGACCAGGCCTAAGCACTGTAAGCTTCATTGCGGTGGGATTTTCCGTACAGCCACTTCTCAGAGCTTCCCACACTAGTCTCCGTCTGGTTATCATCAAGCCACGTTGCGGCTTCAGAAGACTCAAGTCAAAAAGAAACAAGCAGAAACATTTGTGGGAACCAGAAGTCTATTCTAAAGAGGCGCCATTCTTACCGGTTCGCAGGTCTGAAGGGTGACCTTCTTCACATTCCCACTTCCGAAATCATTGACACAGATGGGACTTACGTCATAGCAATTGCCCGTCTGGGTTTGCTGGCACTGCTGGACCACTTGGACATGTTCCACTGGTTGGCTAACTTGGCACTGGTCAGACTGGAGGCCATATTGGTATTGCTTTTTCATTAAAAGAAACAGAATTCATTCAGAACTGAGGCATTGCACTCAAACCCTTCCCAGTCATAACTAGTGGTGGGCGAACCTGTCAATTTCAATTTGTTTCTGTTGTCTCAGTTCTCCACATTTCCACATCAGTTTGCAATGTTTCATAAAGTCCTCGTGAAGATTCGCCAACATTATAGTGCACATTTTTGTCTAATATACACTTTTTTTGCAAAGCAATTTTCCCTAATACAATGCATCTTTGTATATTTTGTATCTATACATTTTGTATATATTTGTATATATTATATAATGTTTACACTTACACACACACATTCTATATTCCATATTCCATTTTCTATATTCTATATTGGATATGTATATGTGTGTTTGTATATATGCATTTATAGGCACTCTTTGCCCTAGTATTTGCATTTTTGCACCTTAGTACATTATTTGAAACACCACCACTAGTTATTTAAATGCTTCTGAGTAGCCAAATGTGCTTCATTTGATACACCCACACTTCAAGTTTAAACAGGTTTGTAAGGAATCCAACATGAGAGCTTTTTTCCATTATCTTTTTTTTTAATAAAAAATTTATTAGGAATTTAAACAAAACATATTATCTGAAAACATATCATCCTTAATTCCCCCATTTTTCTCCCTCCCCTTTTCCCCATTATCTTAATCTTGTATCTCCATTATAGCTTCTTCAGATGACCTTTGAAAATTAGAGCATGACACTGACAATGCTTTGCTAGAGAAGTCTTTGTTCTAGAGTTCCTTGATTGAGAGTCAAGACTCCTGAAGCATAATCCTGTGCACATTTACTCACACACTATGTACACTGGGTCTTATGCTCAGGTAGAGCATGCATCAGATTGCATCCTTAAAACAAGTTTAAAAATGGCCTAGAACTTCTGGTGTTGACAGGTCCTTAGAGGACATGCCTTCCTCCACAGGGTGTTGGGTCTCCACGCTGGTCTCTAGGGCTAGGTCTCCATCCTCATTTTCCCCATGGAACACCATGTACCTGCCTGACCTGAGTTTTGCAGATTCAGCTCAGGAGGAGTTCTATGGGGGCGTCAAGATGATGCAGCTGCATGCTTGCTTAAGCAACCTGGAACTCAATCACTTTGTAGGCATCATAATCTTTAAGATGTGGAGTCAGATTAGCTGAGCTAGGGGGAGGGTTGGAAAATATCCACCACTGTCATCTTTGATGTCAGTCTTCAGGTTGCCTCTGTTGTGAAAACACTAGTTGAGACCAAATTTTCTTGCTCTCTTGCTTCTGGCTTTTGGCCAGATTGGTGCTGCAGCCAAATACATGTAGGTTCCTGGTCAACATACAGACTCTGAAGACTCTAATGTGGTCATCCCAGATTGCAAACATTTTCTCTGCTCTGTAGTAGGCTTCATTAAACATTTGGTGCTGTCAAGCTAGGAATTCAAGACTCTACTTCTAGTTCAAAAGCTGGTGATTAGTTCTTACTGGCTGTATCTTCTTGGCCAGTTTTGTTTTAATGCAGCCTTTGCCAACCTGGTGCCCTCCAAATATTTTGTACTACAACTCCAATCAGTCTCAGCCAGCATGGATGCACTGGCTGGGGATGATGAGAATTATTATCCAAAACATCTGGAGTGCACCAGGCTGAAGAAAGCTATTTTAGTACCCTAGCTCTGACCAGTTGCTGCTTCCTTGCCTACTGGAACTATTAAGCAAGGCTGCTGATAAATCCAAGCTCAAATGCTGAGACTACTGGTTTAGGTCTCTAGGCTTGTTTCTGTGCCTAGGTCTACATCCCAACCTGTTCCTTCAAACTTTGCCTACCTACCTGCCTACCTACCTTCCTGACCTGAGATTTTGCAGCTAGCTGAAAAGCCATCGCCTTTGGGGAATCCCTAGGACATATGTATTGCCTTTGTAGGGTGACTTATATTTCTTTCAAGGTTAGAATGGTCCATCTACACTTCCCTTCTCAACTTGCATATGTGGAAATAGATAGATATTCAAAATACACCTCCAGTACCCTTTTCCCCACAAGGAAACAAACTCCGAAAAAGTATTTCCCTGGAACATTATACTCCTGGGGGAAATGGGGATTTCAAAAACAATACTATCCATTCAGTCTTTTAAAAAGGTTTCCATTCATCTGTCGCAGGGACAGTGTTCATTGCAAAGGCAGGACTGAAAAGTCTGAAAAGAAACAGGTGCTTCTTTGTGTCCAGAAGATCAAACAATGGTGAAAGGGGAGAGGGTAGCAGATCTATTTAGGGATTCAGACAACTTAAACTTAGCTCTGTTCTTATTGGCTCCTGACAGCAATCTTTAGATCTGAGAAAACTACTTTTAAATGTTATGAGTTTGGGGGTTTTCTGGTGAGGGTTCCTCTTAAAAGCTAGGGACACTTACCTGATCTGGATTTAGCAGTTCATATTTTCTTATTGTCTTTTCGTATATCACCTTATTTCCATCTCTCAGAAGTGGAGACAGGGGCTCCTGCAAATATAAAACAACCATTACACATTTGCATAACAGCACTTGTGTGATTCAAATCATCATCAGCAACTAGGAAATAAAAGGGGCTGTCTCTATTTGAGTTCCAGATGGAGATGTTAAGTTGGAGTACAGCGATATTGTGCGGAACATTTCCCCCTCTGGACCGTTTCCTGACGCTGGGGTTTGTTTTTTTCAGCGGGAGTGGGGGAATTCATCATTTTTAAGAAATGCATTGTTTCATAAAATTAACTGGTAACATAATGAAGAGATACAACAACAGTTAAATTGGGCGATTAGGAGAAAAACAAAAATCAAAGTTGTAATTAACTTTTTTCTCATGAGACTATCCCTAGGGAGCACATATATTTATGTACACAGCTCTCTAGGCAGGCAAAAAATAATAAGGCTTGGAGGAATTTTTAGCAGCTTCAGCTTTCTTAAAAAGCAAAATAACAGAAAGTGAGTTGCCATGACTTAAAACCAGGTCCAAGGCTACAGGAAGTCTTTGGGGGGGGGGGCCACCTTCTAGCAGTGGGAGGCACCAGAGGGAAAAGTAGGCAGAACAATGGATATGACTCTTCTCTTTAGGTTCCATTTCACCCACACAAGAGCCAGGAAGTTCTATATGTACACAAAGCCTCTTTCTACTCTTCATCCTCTGTTCAGACAAGCAAGGGGCATTGGTGGTGAGGGGTGTGGCCTCAGGAGAGTACTGAGGGTAAGATATGGGCTACAGGCCTGAGGATCTCCTCCTCAATTTAAAACATTCCATCTGGCTGAGAGAGAGAGAAGCAAGATCCACTTCATTGGTTCTGCTACGAATTTAGTTAGCATTTGGCTCCTCCTCTCCCTTAACTGCCACCTAGTAGTATCCATTCAATAAGGCTGAAGTGAAGGGAGAGATGGGAAGCAGGGTCCACACCCTCAGTTCACTTGAGGGCTCAGCTTCATTTGAAATCCCCTCAACTGTCATCTAGCCGCAGCTATTCCATCAGGCTACAGAATAAAAAGTTAAGAAAACAATATCGGGCCTTCCTCTCTCTGAACAGCTTATTTTCAAGCTGGTCATCATAAGAACTTGATAACTTTACGCACTGATGCCTGAGTTTCCTTCTTTTGATTTCTCCTCATCTTTTCCCCCTTTCCTGTTGTGACTGAAAATTTGAGGACTGTTTTGTTTGCTATTGAATTCCCTAGGAGCTTTAGTAGCTAAATATCAGTGTAGAAAGCTTTATTTAATAAACATTTTTTAAAAAAATGTTTACAAGTTATTTCAATGAAATAACTTCCAAGTAAAGCCTGGGTTTCTTTGCACTGCTTTTTAAGGATGCAAGCCTAACTATGTCTATTCAGAAGTAATTCCCATTGAATTGAATGGAGTTTACTCCCAGGAAACTGGAGTTAGGACTTAGATTGCAATCCTAGACATACTTTCCTAAGAAGAAGCCCTTCTGGACACAATGGAATTTATTTCTGAGTAAACATGCATAGGAATGTTCTGCAAAGTGTGCCTTGTTGATTGCTTTTTAATCAAAATTTTCAGTTCAACCACTTTTGACTATTTGAAAAACGTATATAGCACATAAATGTTAATGTGTCGTGGTTGTTTTCTTTTTTCATTTTATTTTACTAATAAATATGACGTGCTAAATGAGATCTCAGATTAAATCAAGGCAGTGACAAATTTTCAGATTTCAGATTGTTTTGAGGGAATCCTAAATCCCTCTGTTAGTGAGCCTGAATTCACTGCTACTGGCACAAAAGGAAAAAGCTGAAAGGGAAAGGGAATATAAGGGTTTGAATGAACCTGTCTGAGGGTTTACAAACAGTGACTCTGCCCTGTAATAAAAGTATTAAATTTTGCAAAAGTATATCAAACCTTGCCAAACCCCAATAACAGCTTGGACCCAGCTTTTGGAAAATAGGCGCTGTGGGTTAAACCACAGAGCCTAGGACTTGCCAATCAGAAGGTCAGCAGTTCAAATCCCCACGATGGAATGAGCTCCCGTTGCTCAGTCCCTGCTCCTGCCAACCTAGCAGTTTGAAAGCACATCAAAGTGCAAGTAGATAAATAGGTACCACTCCAGTGGGAAGGTAAATGGCTGTACGCTGGATCCCTCGGCCAATAAAACGAGATGAGCACCCCAACCCCAGAGTCAGCCACGACTGGACGTAATGGTCAGGGGTCCCTTTACCTTACCTAACCATTATGAAAGCAACAAAGTTTTCTTACCTGGCCAGGATTCTCCAATATAACCCTCCGGACACTGCCTTGGGAATAAGGAGACAATTTCAAGGACGGAGATTGGACTTCCTGTAGGGAAGAGAGAAGGTAAACATTTAATATGGCTGTGCAGTAAAATAGAACTCCTCCAAGGGGAGTGGAATCCTCAATGCCTTTCCTTGAAACCAAGCAAGCAGATGACTACTTAGCAGTTGGTCAACAGCACTATGCCTATGCATATCCATTTAGACCAGTGCTTTCCAAATGTTTCATGCTGGTGACACACTTTTTAGACATGCATCATTTCACGACACAGCAATTCAGTTTTACTAGCAAACTGGAGGTTAAATTAACCCCTTTCCAGCCCATAGCTGTCAACCGTCCCTTATTTGGCGGGAAACTCCCTTATCCCAGCGCTGTTTCCCACTGCTGTCCCGGATTGATGATGTCCCTTAAATTTCCCGGGTTTCAAAGGAAGCAGCTCCTCTCCCTCCCTCCCTCCCGGCCAGGGAGGAGGGAGGCTCCAACTGTGTTCAAAAGAAAGACAGCGGAAGGAAAGGGCCCTTGATTCTAAAGTTGTTTTCAAAATTAATTTTGCTTTGCTTTTCAAGAGAGCATTGTTTTATTACTTTGTTATCATTTAATTTTGTACTGCACTGTATTTATATTGTAGTTTCTCAATGTCTTTATATATACAATTCAAACAAACATACAGTGGTACCTTGGGTTACAAACACTTCGGGTTACAAACTCCGCAAACCCGGAAGTAGTACCTCAGGTTGAGAACTTCACTCCAGGATGAGAATGGAAATCGCGCAGCGGCGGCAGCGGGAGGCCCCATTAGGGAAAGCACGCCTCAGGCTAAGAACGGTTTTGGGTTAAGAACGGACCTCCGGAATGAATTAAGTTCGTAACCTGAGGCACCACTACATTGCATTTGTCATTTTGTAAACTGCTTAAGACTGTTTTAAAAATTAAGTGGTATATAAATATACGAAATAAGTAACAAAAGCATATCAATAGCACCATGTTGGGTATTCCTGGTTAGGGATTGAAGGTGCTGTCAATTTCGTTTGTCTGTTTCTCATTGTTCCAATATTAAATTCATTTCTTCATCTTTCTACAGCAATTTGCATTAAAAAAAAACCTCCTGAAAATTCACCAGGATTTTAGTGCAAACGTCTTGTAATAAACAATTTTATGTGTCACACAGTTTTGAGTAATTTTTGCAAGCATTTTTTGTTGTTGTTGCTAATATAATGCATTTTGTCATGATATTTCCGCTAATATATTTGTTAAGCACACTTTCCCCTAAAATATCCCTTTTGTAAAAATTGCTTAGTTGGAAGAACTGCATCACAAAATTTGGGTATGTGCAGATTTCTAAGGATGGGTATACTTCGGCTCTCACATTGTTTGGGTGGGAATGTGTGGATTTGACATATTCCCCCTACTTCTGGTAGAAAGGATTGCTGCTTAAAGGTACTGTTGTAAAAAGAGCATTACCCTGCAATACATTTCTTGCCTATGTACAGAAATCAGTTTGCAAATTCAGTGATGAAAATAAGTTGACACAACCAGAAAGTAGGAGTTGCATTCCTTATGCAAACTGATAAACCTATTGAGGGCAGCTTTGGGGCCCCTCCAAGCCTTGCTGGATAGCTCAGTTGGTTAGAGAACGGGGCTGATAAGGCCACGGTTGTGGGTATATTCTGCAACACACATGTTGAGATTCCTGGATTTCAGGGGTTGGACTAGATGACCCTTGGATCCCCTTCCAACTCTATGATTCTGTGTTCTTGATACAATAATAGTGCAATAATGGTGGATCCCCCCCCCTGCCTGGTTTTAATTCGTTCTGTGATGCTTCTCCATTGCTTAACGTTGGCTGGATCATGCCCCCAAATTAAATTTGATATTCTTTATGCTGCTACGACTCATTCCAACCATCAAACTATTGTTTAAAAGCAAGGACCCTGTTTGTTGCATATATATTTTGCAAGAAGGCATGGTCCCTTATTAGATAACAGCCATTTCAAAGTAGGTCAACTGATCTCATGCACAGAATATGTGCATCTCTCTCAAGCGCGTGCGCGCGCGCGCGCGCGCACACACACACACACACACACACACACACACTGTGCAAAGAGCCTGGAGCAACTTTCCAAGCTGCCTCCTATAACAAATGAGTCAGAACAATAATTCGCTGCAGAAAAGGATCTTAACTAAATGCCAATTATTATAAATTAGAAAACCTCAAAGGTAGGAGTGTTGCTGACTTGCCACAGAGGTACAAAGATGTCTGTCTCCCTCCCTCTCTCTCTGCCTCCCACAGTTCTTCCAGTTATGATGATAAAAGTTTGCATTAAGTGAAGTAAGCTAAAGTTGGGTGCAGGAACTTTGTTGACAGTGCCTCCAAGCTCAATGGTAGCACACAAGCTTGTAGTGCAGGAGGTCGCTTGTTCAGTCCTTGGCTTCTCCCATTCAAAGGACCGAGTCACAGGAGATGTGAAAGACCTCTGCTCAGAACCGTTGCTCTCCAGAGTTTCAAGGCAGGGTTCGCTCCCATCCCCACCTGGAGACGCCTGGGATTGAACCTGTAAACTCCTTCCTGCAAAGTAGATATTCCACAACTGAGCTATGCCCCTTCACCTTTTCTCATCTCTCTCTTCAGTGCCCAGAATCTAAAACCTAAATTATCAGGGCAGAGGCCTGTCTTTTGCTTAAGACTCTTCCAAGAAACACTATGTTGTTTAAATAGGCCCAGTATACCTGAAGGAGCGTCTTCACCCCCATCGTTCTGCCTGGACGCTGAGGTCCAGTGCCGAGGGCCTTCTGGCGGTTCCCTCATTGCGAGAAGCAAGCTACAGGGAACCAGGCAGAGGGCCTTCTCGGTAGTGGCGCCCACCTTGTGGAACACCCTCCCATCAGATGTCAAAGCGATAAACAACTACCTGACATTCAGGGAAGTTTTTAATGTGTGATATTTTAGTGTATTTTTGGTTTCTGTGGAAGCCGCCCAGAGTGGCTGTGGAAACCCAGCCAGATGGGCGGGGTACAAATAATAAATTATATTATTATTATTATTATTATTGTTATTATTATTATTATTATTATTATTATTATTATTATTATTATTATTATTAAATGATATACAGGTAACTTGCACCTTGTGCAGGTGTTACTTTCCAGGGATGACGCCCATATGCAAAAGTGTGTATACTCAAATCACCCCTTTTGAACCACCCCAGTGCGAGCAATTTTAACGCAAGGCAGAGAGCTTTGCCTTCTCGGCTCTTGGAGGTTCTTTTGTGAGAATTTGCGGGGCCATCTAAGATCTCATGAGAGCCTCCCAGAGCCTGGTAAGCAAACTGCGTAAAGCTGAAATTGCACATGTTAAACACGCGTAAGTTGCAGGTGATCTGTAATTGCAATTGCTTTAGCCGTTATAAATTACAAGATGTATGCTATCGGGGACAGACAGGTGGCAACAAAGAATGGACCAAACCCTGACTTTGACCAGCTGCCTTCCACTTCTGCCAATGTTCCTTAAGGGGCTTCAGAAGGGGTGGGGACCTGCGGGCCCCCCAGATGATGCTAAATTCCAGCGGCCACCAGCTCCAACCAGAAGGGCCAATGGTCTGAGAAGATGGGAGTTACAGCCCAGCCCTCCGGAAGTTGTTTGACTACAACTCCCAACAGCCCCAGTTGGGATGGTCAATGGCCAGGGATGATGGGAGTCTACAGTTTTCCCACCACCAGACTCAAAGAACCAGTCTGGCCACCTCCTCCTTATAACTGACTTAATTTTTTGTGTTTTACTTTTTCGGGTATATTCTGCAACATGGCACTAGCACAACCATAGTGCATTAGTAATGGGTTTGTACCGGACTGTCCACACATCATTCTGCTTTATTACAGTGGTGCCCCGCAAGACGAATGCCTCGCAAGACGAAAAACTCGTTAGACGAAAGGGTTTTTCGGTTTTGCATTGCTTCGCTAGACAAATTTCCCTATGGGCTTGCTTCGCAAGACGAAAACATCTTGCGCTTTTTCTTTAAAGCCGCTTGAAGAGGCACAGTTGCGACGGACCGTGCTTCGCAAGACGAAAAACATCGCAAGACGAAAAGACTCGCGGAACGAATTATTTTCGTCTTGCGAGGCACCACTGTAGTTGTTCTATGATGGTCCCCCAACATTACTGCATCTAGAGCAGGACCCTTGCACTATGGCACAACAGCAGCCCAGGACAAAACAACAACAGCCCTCATTTGTGGTATTAAAAGTTACAGGATTTCAGGAGCAATTCACGGGACATACACTGGTAGGAACCAACACAGTATACCCACCCCCAAACTTCTGCAGGTGCAAAGAGTCTTGAAAGCAGGAGTGCCCATAACCGCCTTGATACAAAGCATCATGAGGACACACGAAAAAGGACTTCTGGAGGGGCTAAAAGATTAAGTGGAAGCACGACCCAGTTCTCCAGTCCACTGCTCTAAACTGCCCCACTGGCCAAATTAGGTGTCAGTCATCATATTAAATTCAAACTGTGGCCAATTCTCCAAAAGAATCCTGGGAACTGTAGTTTAAGGATGCTGAGGATCATAGCTCTGTTAGGTGCAAACTACAGTTCCCAAATTCTTTAGGGGTAGCCATGTCCTTTAAATGTATGGTGTGTACACAGCATGTACTCAGGTATATAATAATAATAATAATAATAATAATAATAATAATAATAATAATAATAAACATTTCATTCATATTCTCAAACAACAGCAAACAGTTTTCAGCAGATCCTCATAAACTTGCCCAGACAGCGCCCTGTAGCCTCAGGGGCCTGGGAAATAAAGAAGTCATACTTTTAAGCTTCTCAGCTTAAGCAGAGTAAGCTGCAAAAATTATTGAACCCGTCTCGTATCAGCCCACAAGCTCATATTGGTTGCGGGGAATGAAAGAAGATATTAAAGTTGAATCAAAGTCTAATCTTTGGAGATTTATAAGGATGGGTTTCCAAATCCTGTAGAGAATAAGATACTTAAGAAGCCCTGCGGGGTGTTTCTCTGAACTAGGAAGATGCTTGCCAGTTTCCCAAAGTAAGAAAGGCTTCAATTTTGCCAAACCTGATTCCAGTCAGCTAAGAGCTATTTCACAGGAGGGACTGAGTCCCACATATGATTGTACCAGAAAATGTCTAATGGCCATCAGAATTTTGCAAACGGAATTTATGAAAAAGTTAGATCACTTAAGGCCAAATTAGATTAGAAGGGGAGTCTTATCTGTTTACTCAGTGTAGATTTCTCTAGCCTTACCACAAAGGCTGGGAACAAATCTTGACCTATCAGCGAGACCAAGTCAACCCACATGTCAATTTTCTCCCAACCACAGCCACTGGGGCTGTGCTATAAATTGATACATTGTCTGATATCGAGTTTTAGATCAAATCGTGATAACCGTTTTTTAAAAAATGATATTGCAATTTATCGTACCATATTGGCACGAATATAAGCCGCACCTGCAAATAAGCCGCGCCTTTAAAATTCATTGGGGGTGGGAAGAGAAAAAAATACAATACCCGAATATAAGCCGCTCCCTAGAAATTCTGCAGGCACTCACACCCGTAAATGGCAAATGTTCTGTTTTACTGTATGTCTGTTTCAGCAGCAATATCATAAAAGCCAATTTTTGTCACAAATTGAAGTCGCACTTTAACTTTTCATGGTCGGAATTTGGGGAAAAAATGTGGCTTATTTTAAGGCCAATTTGGTATATCCTGTCTGTGGTATTCAAAAATCGCAATACTTGAAAAACCAGGAAGCCGATGCTTCTTCCTGTGTGTGCAGCCCTTGGTCGTAATTCCACCTCAGTCAGCTCTTCTTGCCTCCTGCAGCAACATGAAACACCTACAAATCACTACAGCAGGCTGACTAAGATATCGCCCAGCAGATATCGCCAAACAGAGCTTTGGGAACCGGTTAGCAGTCATTGTCAGACATCCTTCCCTCTGCCTCCTGCAGGAGAAGCAAATCGGTACAAATTGCAACAGAACCTTTGATATCTATGCTACTAATTACTTCTACAGATTTAATTTTAAAGAAAAATTTATTGGTAAAGTACTACTATAACAGAACAGTTGTAACCATATGTTAAGTAAAAATTTATCGGTTTTAGAGTTAGACCGATAAGTACCAGTTGCCAGGACATTACCAGGTTCACCTTTACATGGCTCCAGCCTTATTTCAGATATTGTGATATATGGTGATATATTGTGATGTTGAAAACCAGATATTGCCCAGCCCATCAGCTGCCATTACTTGTGATGGTGTCACCTAATGGGAAGGAGGGAGAGGTTAAATCCTGCGTTGACTGTGTGTGCCTGTTCCCAGGGCAGCCATCTGAGCAGTTCTGCAGGATTCCCGGCAGACCCATTCCTGGATGATTAAAGGAGCGGTTTGCATCTCAACCCCCTGCTAAAATGAAGGGGAATAAATTTATTTTTAGTAGCACCTTGCACCATTCAGATTTGGCCCGGAAGCCCAATCCCCATAAGGATCAGGCCCATGGAATCAAAAGGATGACCTGCCCCTGCCCTGCCAGTGGTGTAGTGTGCCCCAGGCACAAAATGGTTAGGGGGCACAGACTTTCAGCACCCAGTACTGCCTCAGTACAGCTTCCGTCACTGGGCTCCATTGAAAACGGCTCCTCCAAACGAACCAGGAAGTTACCTGTCCAGACAATCTCTACAGCCACTGAAGAAAGCCCCTGCAGTGTGAGGGAATCAAGACTCTCTAGGCAGCTGGGAAGATGGCAATTCCTGCTCAGGCTGCTGCACCACCCCTCAGACTGCAAATGGCAGAATGCAGCCCATCTGTTCTGTTTAACAGGTTTGCCTAACAGGCAGAGATCACAACTGAGCAGGCAGAGGCAGCCTCTCTCACAAAGCTGATTCCATCAGGCTCAGCTGTTCCATCCAAGAAATGCAACACTCCCAAAGAATGTTAGGGAATTAATATGCATTGGTTTAACTCTCTAATGACCTCCCGTCACTGAAACAGCCCATGAGGGGGAGCTTGTGGGTTACCCTGAATGAGTCTGAATGGCACGATTTGAAGGAATGGAGGTGCATTCACGAGGCATGTTGGCAGTGCTAGCCCATGTGGCCCCGTTGCCTTCCATGTCCTTTCCACATGTGGCTGGGATCATTTCTTTTGTATTAATGGGAGCCTAGGTCTGAGGGGTGGATCAACAACATGGCAGGTTCAAAAAACCAAGGCAGAACCAAGGAGGCAGCATGCACACCCTAGAGCAGGCCCACCCATGTAAAACTAACAATGCTACCCAAACTCAAAAATGGTTCGAAGGTCAAATTTAATAGGTTTCAAAATGGGCAGGTATCTAACAAGCATGGGTCTCTCTCTCTCTCTCTCTCATGCAAAAAAATTATTACAGGATTCTGGGAAGATGGCAAACATTCAGCTGAGTATATACTGTGGGTTTTGGCAAACAGTGAGACAGTTATGTTTTCCAAGGGGCAAATTTGCTCATTCCCATGTAAAACATACAAATCTTCTGGAACTGCATCACTTCAGGACGCATGGTAGGAGCAGGGTTATATTATTAAATCAGTGGTAGACAACCTGGCACCCTCCACATGACATTAGATTACAACTCCCATCAGCCCCAGCCAGCATGGGGCTGTAGCCCATCAAGATCTGGAGGGCTCCATGTTGGCCAGCCCACTCATGAGGCAAGGTGAGGTGACCACAGACCCCCTTTGTTCCTGATGTAGGTCTTCACACATCCTTTCTTCTCTGGCAGGGAGGGCAGCACCATTTTGTGGTACGCCTCAGGTGCCAAAATGTATTTGGCCAGTCCTGGTCATCCTTGTACTAAATGCTCCCTCACATGGAAAACAAAACAAAACCCTGTCTTTGAAAAAACTAGTCTTTCCTTTCTCTTCCTAGCATTATAGTTTTCTTGGCTCCAAACGTCTGAGCACCTGATCCCCAACTTGTTTTCGAAACTGACATAATCCAAAGATAGTTGTACACTGACTGCCTTCAAAACGGTAAAGAAAGTAGCAGTCTGACAACGTAGAACGGACACTCCAAACCGATGACCTCCCCTGCTCTTAAGAGAGATTTTTCTGGCAATACTAGTTGGACAACATATCTGAGCTTTGAGACTCACATTCCACTCCTTTCATTTCAATTGTGACCTGGCTGAATAACGTTGCCAACTCATGGAGCAGATCCCTCACCTGCAATCACCTCTAGCCGTTCCTTCCCAATCTTCTCCTCCCGAGTAGACCATGTACACTTTCTGGAAACTCAGGAGCCAGTTAATGCTGATGGCATTCAGTTCCTCCCCAGATGACAGGTAACATTCTATGAGTTACCTATCAAATGAACCATCTTTTCTGGCAATAGCAATATGCCTTCAATTGGGGATTGATAGAAAGTGATGTCCAAACAGGTTGCCATCCTGAGGGATGGCAGTTAAGGCAGGGATGGGAGACAAGTTTTCCATCTTTCCAGGGTCACATATCAATTGTGGGCAGGGCCAGAGGCACTATTACTAGTGCGGTCTAAAGAAGACAGACAGACAGGACAGCTTAGTCAGTAAAGCATGAGACTCTTAATCTCAGAGTTGTCAGTTTGAGCCCCATGTTGGGCAAAATATTCCTGCACTGAAAGGGGTTGGGATAGATGAGCCACGTGGCAACTTCCAACTCTATGATTCTGGTTGTTGGGTTGGCATCTTTTTTGCCACCCCCCACCCCTTATCTCTCTTTCTTGCATTCTTCTGCAAACACTTGAGAAAGTTGATTTATCCTTGCCATGCAAACATTATAAGGCCCAGGAGCTCAGACAGAAAAGGTCAGACCAACCAACATTTAAGAACTGCAGCCATCAGCACTGAACTTCTGTGCAACCTTCAAAGGGCCATATACTTGTGAATGGGCTGGGCTTTGGAGTTCTGGTAGATGAGAAGCACACACTTCACTCATCACATGGAGACTAAGGGCAAAAGCCGGTAGAGCGATAAGTGTTAGTTTTGGCTTTGTGCCACAAGCTAGTGTCTATATGCAATGTATTAGGGCCGGTCCTACCATTAGATGGAGTCAGATAGTTACTGTTAAGTTGTGGGTGAACATATCAGACGACACAGCAATTCTTCAAACAGCTCTTGTTTATTCATAGGCCCAGAACAGGGCTGAAGGGTTCAGCCAACCTGCTTATATAGAGCTCCACTACAAAGCAACAGTAACAATTCTGTAACTATCCAATCACTGAACATCACTTTCAATTCCTTATTTGCATATGTGGACCTGAGTGAAAACTACCTACAGTCTCCCCCTGCTGGCCCAGGGTGAGAACTTCAGTACATAACAGTTGCCTCAGGCAGCTGATTTCTGGGGCTCGTGAAAAGGCAGCAAATTGTTAGTTCTTTGAAATGCTGTTGTATTTTTTACTCCCCAAGAGGAGGACTTGTGGGTTTTCCATCTCAGCCATGAAAATGATTTGCCTGGCCTTGGGCACTACACACCTTGAGCTGGGGGGACGGTTGGTGCCATTTGCTTCTCTGCTCTAGACAGCAAAATGTTTTGGGTTGGTCCTGAGGTGTCACAAGCGTAGCTGCAATGAGATTCTATTATTGTTATTAATATAGGAAGCTTCCTTAGAATGCATATTAGGACCAATAATAAGATAAATTAGGAACACAGAAGCTGCCTAATACTGAGTCAGACTATTGGTCCATTGAGCTCAGTACTGTCTACACGGACTGGCAGCAGCTCTCCGGGGTTTTAGGCAGCCCTATCTGAATATGCCAGGGATTGAAGCTAGAGCCTTCTACATGCAAAGCAGCTGCTCTAGCACTGAGCTACAGCCCTCTCCCCAGTAATAATATTGTGTGTACTATCAATAAGGAAAACTTACAAAATAGGAAAAACACTCATAAATGAAGGCTGTGATTCTAAGTACACATATTAGGAAGGAAACCTCAGTGAATACATTGGGACTTATTTCTTGATCATGCTGTAAGTTCCTTATGACAGTAAGGAAAAATCTACAAGATATGACTAGGTCTGATATATAAACTATTGTTTGTGCTAAAAGAGTTTTGATATATTGAGTCTATAGCACTGACAAGATTTCTGTTCAAATGCTCTCTTTCAGATAAGCAGAAACTAGATTCAGGATGACCTTTACTACTTCTGTAATGAGAGAGCATTCATCTTCAGTTTTTAGAATGTCAAAAAATGTTCAACTCTGGCATTTTAAGCTCCAGTGACAAAGGCCAACCAGAAATATTGATTTTTCTATAAATCTCTCTCTCTGGGTGCAGAGATCAGAATGTGACAAAAGGGTTGGGGGAGCAGAAAGTTTCAAATTCATAGAATTTTTAGACACCCGGGTGACCGGGTGAGGATTTTTCCAGACACAACAGAAGAGCATAAACAATGAACTCTCCAAGACAACACTTCATTTTAAGGGTGCAGGAAAACTAAACTTATTTTAGTAGCCATAGAAACACACCTGCTGCATTTTGTTTCAGACTTGTCTCCAAGACTGAGCTGGGGAAACAGGTTCTGTCTGTTTTTAGGAGCTGGCTGAGCACTGACTGGCCAGTACCTGTGATGCCACAAACCCATTCCTTCAGTCTAGAGCAAATAGTATATGTGTGTGTGTTTTAAAAGTTGCCAAATGATCTTCAAGAAAACGGCAAACACCTAATGCATGGAGGGAAGGTTCAACAGTGACAATGATTAAATCAGCATTGAAGTTGGTGTCAGCTTTGTCAATGGCAAAGATGGGGAAGGGTTAAAAGCTCCTTGTTTTCTTGTTTTCTGCTCCTTGTTTTTGTACACAGCATAAATGAAGTAGTTCCAAGTGCCCTAGACTAGTTCCCGGTTAATGAGCCAGAGGCATAAACTGTACCTACCACATTGCCAGGTGCAATGCAGACAAGCCAGATCCTATTTATCTGAATGGGATTAGTGTACTAAGCAATGCCATTTTCATACGTCCCATACATTAAACATTGTATGCAATGCTTAGAGTCGATCCATTAAAATTCATGAGCATGTTCAGGTTCATTAATTTCAATAGTTCTACTCGGAGTAGAACTTAGTTGCAAACAACCCTATGTTATGAACATCACCAAAGTTCCTATCTCTCTAGGGTCATCAGTGCTGGTGATGAAGGGCCTTCTGCTTGATAACTGGGATTCGATATTACCATTGCAATGCAGAAACATAACACAGATTATAATATTAGCTCTGTCTGGGCCTCACAGGATATATAGCATGGGCCTTCTTTTCTTTTCTTTTTAATTGATTTTTAATTTCAAGTAACAAAACATAACCATACAAGGAGAACAGAGCTTATTAGTTGTATGCCATTTGAGGTTAGGCATTGCTATACTTCTTTCTTCGGCTTCTAAAGGGTTTTATGAGGTAGCCAAGGCCTCTTGCTTACATGAATAAAATTCAGTATTATTTTTTTGCCAATTATTCACATGAGAGACAGGTATGCCTGTTGGCAGTGTTATTTTTCTAGAAAAAGAGGTGCCGGAACTCACCATGAACACCTACCTCTCTTGTTCTCTTAGAATGGCAATAGCGCCCACCTGAGAGGTGCCAGAACTGAGTTCCAGCGAGTTCCAATTTAAAAAAAGGCCCTGCTGCTGGTAAGACTTGGAATAAGTAAAGAAGGTGCAGAAATTGAATCGTTTTTGTGTTAGAAACTATGTCCAACCATGAGACTGTGAGCTTTGACCAATTTCTGAGCTTAGTTGTTAAATATTTTAGCAAGTGAGAAAAGTTCGATTTCTCTAGTTAAGACAGATTATTCGGTACATTCTCTCTCAGGCATTTAAAAGAAGCACTACAGAGTTTCAGGCCAGTTGTTTTGTGCCAATGCAGTTGTTGATTTGGCAGGTTGTGTATCAATTCAGATTTAGTGAAGCTATCAGTGAACCCAAATATCTTGCTATATATAGCAAGTTGGTGCATAATAGCAGGCAACAAGGTTTCAGGATCAGAAAGGAATAGTGCAACATCATCTGTGAACATACTGATAATATAGGTTTATCCAAATAATTCAAAAACATTTTGCATCATCTTCTGCTTTCAATGTCAAAGCTAAGGGTTTCATGGTCAAGGCAAAAAGCAGGAGAGGTAGTCAGCAGCCTTGCTTCATGCCCAGGTCAATAGGAAATGTTGAAGAACATTCCCCATTCATTAAAACTTGGACCACTGACCCATAGTAAAAATTATAAAGCATATCAACCCAGGATGCACTAATACCAAAGGAATGCAGAATTTCAAAGAGATATTACCAGTCTAAACAATCAAATGCCTTGACTGTATCCAGCATCAGCAGAACAGTAGGTTATGGGCTTCAGAAAATTGTATTGAGAACTCCTCTAATAGGAAGGCTATGGATCTTTAATTTATGGATCTGACTTCATCATGGTGGACATAGTTGGGTAAAATTTCTGAATGCCTACTAGCCAGTATGCCTGTAAATAATTTAGCATCCAAGTCAATCAATGAAATAGGTCTTTATGATTCAACTTATTTGAGGTCTTTTTGTGGTTTGGGTATAACTGTGATAACTGAGGTACGCATTCCTATATCTTTAAAGTTCAAGTACATTAAGAGCTATGAATGAAAACAAGCAAGAGCTGCAGCAAAATGTCAGACCCTCCACATGTTCTTATTTTCCAGGGACAGTCCTGGATTTACTGAAGCTGTCCCAGTTTCTGATTTGATCCTAGAAAGTCCCACTTTTCCTTACGACATCCCTATTTTTATCGGAAAAATGTTGGAGGGTATGAAATGTTACAGTGCAGACTGCACCTGTTTCAGGGTCCCAGCCAGTCAGACATGCCTTATTCCAGGATAATCCATCTCATTCTATCTCCCTTGTTTTTCATCCCTGCTTAGAGTCAGAGAGCCATCATTCTGCAGTCACTGCAAACAGTAGGGTTTTTCACTGAGCCTGCTGCTACTTCCTTTTTATTGTGCTTGAATGGTGCCAATGTGACTTCAGACAGATCCACAACCAGAGAATGATTTTTCTGTTAATATATACAGGATGATACACAAGCTGCATTTACGCCCAGTTGCTCAGTCAGAAGCAAGCAGACTCTCTCCTTCCAGAATACTAGCCAAAAGGGGCAAAGACAATGTTAGGTTCTGAAATATCTATGATAGGTTTTGTTTCATGCCCAGCTTGTACAGAGGGAGATTACAGATGGACAGGTTCAACATACCAAGGTGTTAAGAAAGGCTGCAGACTAGCTCAGTAGCACAGTATCTGTCTAGCATGCAAAAAAAATCCCAGGTTCAGTCCCCAGCAGTTCTGGGTAGATCTAGAGGGGGAAACACTCTCCACTGCCAATCAGCGCAGGCGATATTGAGCTGAATGGTCCAAGGATCTGACTCAGAATAAGGCAGCTCCCTATATCCCCATGAGATCCATATTTAGCACAAATGTCAACTCTACACATGCTTTCTTCTCTCAAGTCTGCTGCACTTTGGTAATTTTTTAATGACACAATAATTCAGTGCAGTAAGACGATTCAGCTGCCAAGAATTACCCAGAGGTGGAATGGGCAATGTGAAGCAGGAGTGGGAAAGGATGGCTTGAGCAGGAGCAAGAGAACTGCTGGTGAGGTACCGTCCCCTGCCTCTGGGAACAACTGAAGTCACATCCACACACGGAAACCTGGTGCTTTACATGTATGGTGCAGACGTCACCAAAGTCTGTGGCTTTCCCCAGTCACCAGCTTCCATGATTTCCCTTTCTCCAGATGGAGTGGGCTGCCATCCGAAAGGTCAGTTGTGGAGGAAGGAAAAACCCATGCATCTGACAAATCCACCAAATTTAGTTGCAGGGAGTTACCCTGCCTGACATTTAGAGTTGACATACCTCCTTCCTCGCAACATCGGGACAGCCCAAAAAGCTGATGTGGCACAACACACCTACACAAGTTGTTTTTTTATATATATAAAAAAATCATATTTAGCGTACAAAACATTATTTCCTTTGGAATTAGCAGAAACTAACTTTCCACAGTATACTGAGTACTTGCCCCCTGATTTTAACTAATAGCCACAGCAGAGTTATCTGGTTTGCATGCCAAAGGTCCCAGCTTCAATCCCTGGCATCGCCTGGTAGGGCTGGGGAAAGCCCCCTCCCCCATCTAAAAACTTTGGAGAGCCACTGCCAATCAGTTCACACATTACACTAAACCAAACCATGGTTTAGCACGAACAAGAGAGCATGCTGGCTCCCAAGACGCCCATCACTCCTCCCTGGCTGTTCTGCTGCTGAGCTAAGACATGGCTGACTAGGCGTGATGTGAAAACCAGGCCAAGCGAGTAGAGTTGGCAACCTGTAGCTTAGATGGACCAATGGTCTGACTCAATAAAAGGCAGGTTCCTTTGATCCTATGAACAGTAGCAATTCTGAAAAAGCAGATTTGGATAAAATTGTTCAGATCAGTCAGAATCCAATTATCCTCATTGGTGGTTGCATTAAAATGAAGCTGTTGCGCCAGCAAAACCTTTAGATGTAGTTAGCAAATCACAAAGCCCTGCAGCTAACCCTGAATGGACTGTCCCCTGAGCAATCTTTAAACATTGCGCTACTGCAAGTAATTGTAAATTTCATCATACAGTACTCTCCCAGTTCTGCCTTCTACATCTAGATGAAAATTGGCCCTATTGTTTTTTTAGTATCGGAATATACTATAAACCAAAAAAAGCTAACTTCAAAGATATAAGGATTGCCTTCTTTCTGGTAACTATTTTGGATTCAGTGTTAAGGAACTAGTGTATCTTGAAGGTCGATAGCAGCCTTTCCCAACATGGTGCCTTCCTGACGTTGATGGACTATAATTTCAATCATCCCTGACCAGCACGGCCAACGCCTTGCAGGGAGCAGATTGAGGAAAGCTGGTTTATGTTATGCTCATTCCTTTCATGCTGTTCTTACTGTCCCGCCTTTCCTTCTCAGTGAAAACACTACGTTGCTTTTATCATAGTCCAAAGTCCACTGACCATGGAGATAACACAACACATACAGATTATCCATTTCACAGGAAAATATATTTCAAGTTGTTCCAGAGAAACAAATGGAACTTCCTCTGGTACCAAATATTATGTTCCCTAAAGTTATTTCCCAAAAGCGTGTCCAGACACAAATCCAGCAGGGGGTCATAGAACATGTTCAACTCCTTTGGGGAGGGGGGGGACATAGCTCAGTAGTAAAGCATCAGATTTGCATGCAGAAGATTCCAGGTTCTTTTCCCTGGCATTTCCAGGCACGGCTGGGAGAGACCAATGTTTGCAACCCAAGAGAGTGAGGGATTATGGAAGCTGGAGTATAACAGCTGGATTCGATTCCCCATCACCTATGAAGTCCACCAGGTGACAATGGACCACTTGCTGTCTAACATACCTAACATACCTAACATACATCACAGGGTTGTTGGGAGAAATCAATGGGCAAAATTAAGAACCATGCATGCCATCTTGAGCTCCTTGGAGGAAAAGTAGGAAATAAATGTTTCTATACTAATAACAATTCCCACTGTCAACAGTTTACTATCTCTTGTTGGTGTATCAACATAAACAGACACTATCTTCCCTACTTCACCCTATGATCTGGCTCAGACAGAATTTGCTTTTCCCTAGGCAAACAGCAGGCAGCTGTGTTTACCAAGGCCTGTGGGCTTTTCGCTCCCACTCATGCCTGTGGGAGGCGAATGGTTTCCAATACAAATGTGCATATGGACTCAGCTCCTCTTTACCACACACACACACACACACACACACAACCCCTGGAATAAAGTTGTGTTTGTGAAAATATATTTTGGGTCAAGTCACCAATGAAAACTAGAAACTGAATTGGTTGTAAGCGGATTGCAGTTTCTCACAGAACTGTAGCGTTGGGAAGGTAGGGTCATATAATCCACCCCCCTGCAATGCATGAATAACAGCTCTTAAATACTATTTATTCTGTGACCACTCAGCGGGTATGAATGGATTCCTCCCGATGATTTAGATGGGATAGCTCTGCAGGATACAGTTCAGCACTGGTAACACCAGGTTAGATCCCCATAAGGGACTGCTGCATATTCCTGCATTGCAGGGGGCTGGACTAGATCAGGGGTCAGCAACCTTTTTCAGCCGTGGGCCGGTCCACCGTCCCCCAGACCATGTGGGGGGCTGGACAATATTTTGGGGAAAAAATAATGAATGAATTCCTATGTCCCACAAATAACCCAGAGATGCTTTTTAAAATAAAAGGACACATTCTACTCATGTAAAAACGCACTGATTCCTGGACAGTCCGCGGGTTGAGATAGCTATTGGGCCGCATCCGGCCCCCTTAGGTTGCCTACTCCTGGACTAGATGCCGCAAGGTTTCTTCCAACTCTATGGTTCTATGAATCCTACTGATACCTCCCTGGGAATTAAGTCCCATGGAACTCAATGGCCCTTAAATTCGAAGAAGACACAGGTAGGATTTCACAGGGACAATTTCCAACAAGCAAAGCACCACTGACCAAGGCCATAAATGTAGAATTTGACAGGGAGATGAGCCACCAACCGGAGGGGGTGTGGTGAGTCAAAATTTTTCCTTGCCGTTTAACATTGTGCCCCCTAAAGTTAGCAAGTGATTAATCTTGGGAATCAGGGTGAGCCTCATTGGTTAACACAGCTGTGTTCTAATCAGTAACCTCCCCCACCCGCAAAAGGGGTGCCAACTTGAATAAAATACGGGCAGGAGGGGACAGGTAAGGCCAGTCCTGTATGATCAATCACACACCATTTGAATGGCAATGACCATCAACTTGGGGGGGCAGCCCCCTCAAATGTTTTATGGGTGGCAATGGACCTCGGCCCCCAAGGAGTTGGCTCCTATGCCCCCCCCCCAATAAAAAGACCAATTGATAAAATGATGCTGGACAAGGAAACTGATAAGAGAGGAAAATGAAAGCAACTGTCCTTTTGGACGCGTTTGCCCTTACCTAGGAGGGAAGTGCATTTGCTAAGCGTAACGCGTGAAAAATGAGCCACGGAGGAAGCCGGGTTGGGGACCAAAATAGTAAAGTCGGAAGCCAAGCCCCCGATAACCCTCCGAGTGATGCCAGCGCCCTTCGACGGGGCGGGAAGGAAAACCATCATTTACCTGCAGCGGGGGGTCGCTGCTCCAGATGACGTGCTGGCAGCCCGGGGTGGTCTCCAAGGGGGAGGGCGCACGAGGCAAGCAGTTGGGCGGGTCCAGGAGCTGCACGCGTTTCCCGCCGGGGCTGCTGTAAGTCCGGACGCGTTCGTAGACCACGCTGCCTCCGCTGTGGCAGCCGTCCTGGGAGCAGGGCACCGGGTCTGGGCACTGCAGGGGCATCGGCAGCGGCGCGGGGCGATTCTGCCGCGCGCGGGGCAGCGTGGCTGGGAGAGGGACCGGACACGTCTGCTGGGGCAGCGGCCGGGACACCGACGGCGGGCCGCACGGCTCGTAACAGGGCCTGGCGGTCACCACCGGCGGCTGGGCCGGGCACGTCTGCGGGGGCAGCGGCCTGGGAATCGTCGGAGGGCCGCAAGGCTCGAAGCAAGGGCGGGAAGGGGCCGGCGGTGGCGGCACGTAGCAGGGTGCCGGCGCGGGCGGCACGTAGCAAGGGGCCGGCGGGGTGTAGCAGGGCTGCGGCGGCCGCATGCACGGCGGCAGCGTCGTCGCCTGGGTTTGTTGCTGGATGCCGTACATGGCTGGCTCTGGCTGGAGGACCGTCGAGGGAAGCTGGCGGGCTGGCACTGGCCGGGCAGGTGCGCCGGGCGTGGAGTTAGCAGGATGGGCCGCCCTCGCCGCTGGGGACACGCCTGCCGCGCCGTCGCGGCTCAGCTCACCTGAGTCCGCTCCGCCCCGGGCACAGAGCCAGACCGCCAGAAGGGAAACGGGCAGGAAGCCAGGATCCCAGGTGCCAAAGCAAGCACCCGCCCGGGCAACGCTCTTGCTGCCTCCGCGCCAGGCGAGAGGGGACTTTGGCCCTATTGGAGGCAGCTGGAAGCGCGGCTACGAAATCCGACAGTCGCTTCCACCCCGCCTCTCCACCCGTCTCTTCCCTTTGCTTTAATACTGTTTTATTTGGAGTTACCGTGGTTTCTTACAAATCAATAAATTACTTCTTTCGTTCGCTCTCTCTTGGCAAAGAATCCGTTCTTTTTATTATTATTAATAATAATAACACTTTCATGCCTTTTACGCGCCCACCCACTTAGCAAAAATCCGCCCTGTGAACAGCAGGGCGCCACCTTCCTCCTCCAGCCGAAGGTCAACGGTGCGCCTGTCCTGCACTCGCCACTGTCATTTGGGCCGCTCCTCTTCCCCAGTCCAGGTGGGTGGGAGGGTGCCGCTTCATTTGAAAAGCAAAAAACTTCCGGTGCAAACTTATAAGCAGTTTTGCGCATCGCGTGTAATACTCTTCTTCCCGTATAAGGACAGCTTAAGCTTTGCTGTCCGTTGAGTTCATTTGGGATTAGTTCCAAGCATAGGAGCAAATTCCTAGGGGCCACTCCAAGGGCCGAGGTCCCTTCGCCTCCCTCCTTAAAATATTTGAGGGGGCCTCTGCCGCTGCAGAAATTGGTGAGCATTGCCACTCAAATAGTGTCTAAAATTCTATTATTCTAAGCCTTCTGAGTCGTGGCAATGAATTCTATATGGGTTTCCCATGGGCATCTGCCTGTGTGAACAGGACTTCATGGACCATTAACCTGATTCAGCAGACTGAATATTCTTAATTCTTCCAAGTTACTTTGCTACGAGTTACACATTTTTATTTTTATATTACATTTCTAGCCTATGCTTCCAAAGGAGCCCAAGGTTGCAAACATCAAAGAGTTAAAACAATGCTATTCAAAATTTAAAAAACCTTTTAAAACATTTTTAAAAACCCAGCTGAAAACAATTCAAAACATTTAGAACATCTAAAGAAATTTACAAGCAATCACATGTCCTCACAGTTGCTAATTTGAAGGTTGCCATGGCCAGTATCTTTCAGCCATCAACTGTTTGGGTAGACAAGACTGGAGTCTTGCTGAAAGTCAAAAGTGATGATCAAGACACTAGCACAGGGAAGCATTCTACAGATGGAATTACCACCAAGAAGGTCCTGTCAAGGGGGAGCACCTCCATATAGCACAGGAACATGGAAAATAAAGTTCACTGGATTATTTGGGGGTCAGCCAAATGCCCAATAAACAGATCACACTCAGCCCTGGTCAGGTTGAATCAGGGGTACTGTGTCCAGTTCAGGATGCTAAATTTTAAGAGGGGCATTGATGAATGGGAGCATGTCCAGAGAAGGCTAAACAGGGTCTGGAAATGAGTTCCCATGAAGAACAATGGAAAGGCTTGGAATATTTATCCTAGAGAAGGGAAGGTTAAGGGAGGAGACATTTTAGTGGTCCTCAGATATCTGAAGAGAAGACTTGTTCACTGTTCCTCAAGATGACATATCTAGAACAAGTGGGGGGAAATTCAGCTATTCTAATGGCTTTTGGAAATTGATCAATAATGAATTTAAAAAATATGTTTAGATATACAGTACCTTTCCCCAAAAAACTGGAAGCATTTTTTGCTAGGTTTGATGGGAGAGGAAATTACAAATAGATCAAAGACTGTATGCCACAGCAGCAGCGAGAACTTTAATGGCCCCAAAGTGGAAGTTACAGGAAGTACCTACGATTGCAGAGTGGCAGGCGAAGATGATGGACTTTGCAGAACTGGCCAGACTGACCTGCAGGATTCGAGACCAGGACAATCAAAAATTTCAAAGGGACTGGAGTAAATTTATTGTTTATCTGAATCATAATTGTAAAAATTTGAAGACAGTAGCAGGATTGAAATAAATCCTACAATGTGGACAATAGATGAAAGAAAACCTGCTGAAAGGAGGGAGGGAAGTCGCATGCTCAGCAGAGCAGAAAGTTTTATGTTTGTTATTGTTGAAAATATTGTTTAAGGGAGAAAATAATAAAAATATATTTAAAAAAAGAAAAAAGAAAAGAAAACTCTTAATGGCAAGAGCCGTTCAATAGTGGAGCAAACTGTCGTGGGAAATGGTGGGTTCGCCTTTGCTGGAAATATTTTAAGCAGAGGCTGGCTGGCCCACCTGTCAGGGATGCTGTGGAGGCATTCTGCACTGCAGATCCAGCACTGAGCAGTGGGTTGAACTAGATTACCTTCAAGGTACCTCCAGACTCTAAAATTCTGTGATTCATACTGATAGTGCCTCTTTCTCAGTAAGTCCACTGGCCCTGATCCTGTTGGCATGGGGACACTGAATTTGCTCTTAGAAGGAGTGATGCAAAGCAGAGAGAACCACTTATACTGGATTTATGCCAGGAAATAAGAGATGCTCAATCTTTTTTAAAAAAAACAAATGAGCAACACCCCCTCCCCCAGTGCAGCAACACTGGCTTACCACATTTTGAAGGCACTGAAGTAGTGCCCGTTGCCATCTAAAGAGCCGCCCCGCCACACCCCCACAAGCATTAAGATCATACCCTAAAATTACATACCTAAACCAATTATTACTATCATATATTTTCCCTGAATTCTTGCAAGAGACTGACAATGGCTTCTGCCTCATGTCAGCTTTTAAAGACAGCTGTTAGAATGTGCTTGTTGAGGGTAGAATAACACCAGTCTCGCCTCTAGCAAGCTTTTTGTCTCGGTAACATAATAACCATATCTGTACTGTAATTTATCGGCGTGCAATGGCTGCACTGTTATTATATCCCCATAGATGATCTTGAAGCAGGCAATGCAAATTAGTTATAGTATTCATTAAAGCCACACGAGAGCAATCCCATAATAAGTGTGTATCCTTTTCATATGCAGTTTACCAGACACTGCTAGAGAAATGCTATTTGGGAAGGTAAGGATGGTGTGAATTAAGTGGCTATATTGTTACGTTACGCAATACGTCAAGTGTGAGGGACCTTGGGCCCCCCAGGTGTTGCTGGACTACAACTCCCATTATTCCCATTAGCCATGCTTGCTAGAGCTGATGGGAGTTATAGCCTCAGGGGCACCGCAGGGGGCGCCACAACTATGATGTAGAATGGAAGGTAAGAGGCAGGGGAAGGGGGCAAATTTTGGCATCACACAGAGCAATGCTGACATTTGAGACCCCAAGCAGAAGGTGCCAGTTTCAATCCCTGCTGGCACCTCCATATGGCCAAGACAATTCACCGACATCTTAAGTGTGACTTTCTCCTGATATACACATTTTCATGTGCAGTTTTGCCTAACGTACACATTTTTCCAAAGCAATATTTTCTAATATAATTGATTTTTGAATGATATTTTTTCCGCTAACGCATACATTTTCCTGCACATTTTTTACCCTAGCCCATGCTGTTTACTACACATTTCTTGGCTGGAGAACTGCATTGCAAAATCAAAGATGTGCCCATTTCAAATGATAGCTCTGTTTTGGTTTGCATGTTGATTTGTTTGGTTTGCAGGTAGGCTTGCTTTTGAATGCAAGCGGAAAGGGAAATTTCAGCAGATGCAGCTGTCCTGATGTAATTTGAAGCAGACCCAAAATTGTACCCCACCCTTCTGGTGTTGATCCTCTAATCCAGGCATGTCTAGCAGGTAGATCGTGACTAGTAGATCTCTGGACATCTGTGGTAGATCACTGGTAGATCACTGGCTCCCCCCAAAGAAGCTCAACAACTTTGGCTCCCCTAAAAAAAGCTCAGCATTTCTGACCAGCACCCCAAAAACGTGCCTTCCTCCTTCCAAAAAACCTCAACTAGTTTGACCTGAACCCCCCAAAAGGGGGTAGGTCATGTTAAAAAATATAAATGATTGGAGCATTAATAATGGAGAAGAAGTTAGTAAATGAAAGAAGTTAATATTATTAGAAATATGAATTTGGAGAACTGCTAATTAGGTGATAAAATGAAATTCAGTTAGAGGGGATTCGAGGAAGTCAATTATCAATGTAATGAAATTAGGATTTGGAAGTTAAAACTCTTTTTTATGTGTTTTTCTTTATTTTTGTGCATTGTAATGTTTTTCTTTCTCTTTTCTCTTTGTTTCTTTTGTATGTGATTAATGTGAAAACTAATAAAATTTTTTAGAAAAAAACAACAAAAGGGGGTAGATCATTGCCAGTTTTTAACTCTGAGTAGATCGCAGTCTCTTGGGAGTTGGCCACCCCTGGTCTAATCCATGTGTGGAGAACTTTTGACCATCCAGATGTTGCTGAACTACAACTCCCATCAGCCCCAGCCAGAATGGCCAATGACCAGGGATTATGGAAGCTCACATCTGGATGGCCCAAGATGACCCTTCAGACACCAGTTCATCTATTTTCCTCTTCCCCACAATGCCACCTGAACCTGGGAGCTTCACCCTACTGCATCACAGCTAGGCCACTCAAATTTGTAGGGAAGACCATTCTCTGAGCTTCCCATGCAAATGCATTTCACATAGGCTCGCAGGAACAGGGCACATAAAAAAATATTTTATTTTTTTGGAGTAGGAGAGATCATATCCAGCCAACACCCTTTAATTGGCAAAGAACTTTGTGCAAGATCAGCACCTCAACGCCACAAGCTGTTGTAAGGAGAGGACAGGAGTTTTGTTTAAGAGAGTTCTCACACATGGGAAAATTTTTACAGCCCTACCAAAGCCTTTAAGGCATCTGACTCTTTTGGTGTGTTTTTTTTTTACTTTTCTCAAAGACAAAAAGCAAAAAATATCACAAATGCATCAAGTGAAGCTTTTCCTAACATGGAGAGGCAACAACAGGAATGCTTCACTTCCTGAAATTCTGTCTGGTCTGTGGTTCCCAAAGGCAAAAGTGGCAATCCTAAAGCCAGGCAATGAGCTTCTTTGCCAACATGCAGGTGGAAAATATATTAAGAGCCTGCGGTCTCCTTATTATACCCAACTGCAGTCATCGCTTGCAGAAATCAAAGGGGCAAAAAACAGGCACACCAACACACTAGTCATGCTTCTGGATGTTTTTAGCCAATTACAACTCTGCCTAACTGGAGCCTATTCATAGCCAGACATTATCTTGCCTTGAAGATACCAGCTTTGGGGAGCAACATGCAAAAACCAAATATATTTTATTTATCTTTCATCATTCATCCTTCAGTACACAAAAATTGTCATTCCCCCCCCCCCAGTAGGATGTGAGTTGGAGGAGGAGTTAGCAGCCAGCAGCGTTTATATTTAGGTGATTGCAGCCTCTGCCAGATCATGACCAGGACTTCTAAACAGAGGTGCTGGTGAGGGAATTTTGAGGGGAAGGCCCTGAACACTGTCTCTCAGTGTGTGTAGGACCAAGATTCATGTGAACGGCAAGGGAGATGCTGCAGCGTCCTGCAACATCTGTGCCACAGTGCAAAACTACACCTTCAGCAAAGGGACGCGGGTGGCGCTGTGGGTAAAACCTCAGTGCCTAGGACTTGCCGATCGCATGGTCGGCGGTTCGAATCCCCGCGGCGGGGTGCGCTCCCGTCATTCGGTCCCAGTGCCTGCCAACCTAGCAGTTCGAAAGCACGTCAAAGTGCAAGTAGATAAATAGGGACCGCTTACCAGCGGGAAGGTAAATGGTGTTCCGTGTGCTGCACTGGCTCGCCCGATGCAGCTTGTCACGCTGGCCACGTGACTCGGATGTGTCTGCAGACAGCACTGGCTCCCGGCCTCTTAAGTGAGATGGGCGCACAACCCTAGAGTCTGTCAAGACTGGCCCGTACGGGCAGGGGTACCTTTACCTTTACACCTGCAGCAAAGGCACCATCTTGTGGCATCTTGGCACCCACAAAATTTCCACTGCAGCTGCTCGGCCGGGCGACCCAACATGTCACACATGTGACATCATATGGGCTCCAGAGAAACGGGTTGGGGCCTGGATGGGTGCACGCATGCGCAGCCAAGGGGATGGGTGCCTGCACAGATAGCCCAACAATGGCTGCCACAATTTCAGTCTCAGGTCGCAGAGCAGAGGGGAGGCGAGAGCGACACGAGGAGCCACATCCAGCGGGCAGGAGGAGACCCTGCTGAGGTCAGAGCAGCACAAAGCCACCCAAGGGCTATTGGTTTAGGTCAGAAGAGTTGCACTAGCGAGGCAGCAGCTCTTAAAGGCTTCGGCATCCAAAGCAGTTGTAGGGCACCTAGCAGGCCGGAGATGGGTGACACTGGGCAGCTCTGAATCTTCTCCTGCCTCTGATTCTTGCCCCCTGGCTGGTACAAATCACTGACCCGCTCTCCCAAGTCAGACTCCAGCCTCTGTTCCCTGAGTGCGACCCGCCAGTAATCTGATGGAGAAGCAGTGCCAGTTTCTTGCAAGATCTCATCAAAATTGTAAGAGATCTCACCAAAATCTAATGAGTTCTTGTGCAAAATGCACACTGAAGTCTGAAGCCCCCCCCCCCAGTTGTCAGAATAGCAAGAACCCCAAGGATGGTTTTTCCTCTTCTCTAAATTATGCTGTTCGAATTCCTGATCTGCAGTAATTTTGACCTAGGTGTGTACTTTTATATGCAGGTCAATCCACTAAGAGTCATGTGGTGCAGTAGACCACACACATGCACACAAACACACACACACCGAGGCACTGTTTTGCACCTGGCTCTATGCAGTGGGCCAGGAGCAAAATCCCTTCTCTGATGAAAATGGTGCCAACAGGTGGATTTCCCCTGGAAGTAAATAATTTTCCCTAGTGAGCCAGCAGAGCTTCAATTTTCCCCTCTCCTCTTCCTGCTATTTGTATTCTAAAACAAACAAACAAGCTGCAAGTTGAATGTGAAGAGGCACAACTTCGGCCTTTAAAGGGCTGTGCAAAGGTTGACCTGGGTTTCCCCTCCTTCCTGGAATAATTATGTTGGTTCATATTCTCTTTCTCTGTGTGTAGTTAGTAGATCCATTTGGAATGCTGCAATTACACTGCCAATGATGTTAAGAATTACTCAATGCAAACGCCAGTCAGAAGGAATATTGGGTGACAAAGTACACTGCTGTTTCCTGGTCCATGTTTTAAAATGATTACAAGTCGAAGGACACAGATGGGCACGATGCCCAGAAATGCTGAATGGCACTCACCCACTCCTGTCTTTCAAATTCTGCCTTAGCCAAGAAGATTTAACACAAGAAATGAGGATGGAGAGCAAAGGAAAGGTGACGTGGACAGAAGATGGTTACAAACCCATCTGCACCAGGGTGTGGAGTTAAGGTGATTAGTAAGGAATTCTTCTTAGCTACGTAAGTCATCGTTCAGGATGTATTCAGTACATTTAGTCAACTAAAGGATGACTTACACCAATGTGAGCCTGCCCAAATGCTCAACTCCAGGCCAGGTTCAAGGTTGTTGTCTTATTTCACAAAGCTCTAACTTGAGCGCAAAGTTCCTTTAAGACCAGAGGGTTTGACTCTTAAACCACACAGAGAACTACAGCTCTGTGATGGAGGTCTCCTAACATCTCGCAGCATCCTTAACAACCCACAGCTTCCAGAATTCTTTGCGGGGAGACATTTTTTGAGTGGCACCATCGCGCTTTAAATGCACAGTGTGGGAAGTGAAGATCAGCCGTGGCTGAGGATATGTGGAAAAGCACTTGGGAAGGAGGTGTAAAAAAAATCCTGCTTGCTGACCGTTTCTGCCTTTACCCCCACACCACACACATATCTCTCTAGGACAAAATTCCAGCCGCATATTGGGAATTGCATTCTGTGGGGCGTTCGTGTTGTGCACCTCCTCTGGTGTTTGGGGTGCAACTCGCGGTGTCTGTTGGCGCTGGAACCAGATGCAGACCAGGTACTGTTGACAAATATAAGGTCAGGGTGGACTTTGGTATTTTGCATTTCAGCGGCGCCCTGTGCACAGTCAAAATTCAGCGCCCCCTCGCCTCTCACCTTCCGTTCCACTCAGTTCACTATGTCATTGTTGCAGTGCCATGCAGCACCCCCTAGGCTCGGTTCCCAGTGTGGCAGAACTGGTAATGCTGCCCAAAATCTTCCTCTGATGAAGTAAAGGCAGACTTACTGGCCATTATCACAGAGCTAGAATGCAAGCCCTGTCTCAGTGAAATATAAATTTGAAACCTGGCAGGTGAGAGAAAACAGGGTGTGAAATAGACAGAGTCTGTGCACAACTATCTGTGCAAGGGCGCACATGCATGGATGGGGTGGGGCTGGGGGAGACATTTCATACGTCATATAGTCCCTTCCATTTCTAGGGATTATAGTTCTGTGAGGGGAAATCTCAAACGTTGTCCCATCTTGTGATTTATCTCCGCACATCTTTATGCCTTGTCCACCCTTTCCTGGGTTATTCCTGGTGGCGGGGGGGGGGGGGGAGCTGTTTGTCCTGCACCCAGCCTCCATTCAAGGAAACAGCTCTCTTATGCCCCACCCACCCCCAGTTACAGCCATAGAAAGCTTTGGCAGCACACTGGCAGTAAAACAGAATCAACTCAGACCATCAAAGATCTGGGAGAAAGGCAACTCTTTACTTGAAATCACGCACATGTCAACAAAGGCAGCAGGTGGGCCTCAGGGGAGAGAGCATTCCACACAGGGGGAGCCACAACTGAAAAGGCCTTGCCCCTTGGGATCACACGCTGGGCCTCCCTTAGGGGAGGGAAACAGAGAAAGGCCTCTTTTTATGAAGTTGTGCTTTCGGGAAGGGGGGGGTAGATGGAAGGGCTCCTCCCTCCCCTCTCCCTCCATACTAGAACATGGAGCTCATCCCATTAAACTGTTTGGAAGTAGATTCAGTACAGACAAAAGAAAGTACTTTCACATAACATATCAGTGGCATATAAAATCCAGTGTTACTAGATGTGGGCTGTGCCCATTAGTTTAGAAGGCTGTAAAGCGGATGAGAGATATTCATGGGAATATAGGTCTATAATTCCTTTTATTATTCCCTGGGGTGTGAGTGCTGTTGCCTATGTTGCCCAAACAGCACCACCCAACCACAAGAAGGAGGTACTGTAGCACCCTGCTTGTGGTTAACGCTTAGCTGGAATGAAATATTCAACGCAGCAACAGAGAAATTAAAATAATAATTTATTTGTCAGACAAATAAATAAGAGGCACAGTGGTATATGGTTACCAAGCTCTGGCCTGCCTCCTGCCATTATGGCCAGCCCTTATATTTCCTTAATCCACCCCCCTTTGCTCCTCCTGTGGCTGCCTCTGTTCAATCAGCCTGCTTGAATTTCCTATTGGCTGATTGCTATAACCAATTTTAAGATACACTCATATCCTCCTGTCCTTATATGGAACACAAAGAGCTATATATTGTTACATCTATAAATGACAAATAAGTAGTAATATATCTTACATGTGTCTCAACAAGGAATCTTAATTACCAGCTCACCTCTTGCCTTCCTTGCCCTATTGCCTTCTAAAACAAATGGTTAATAATTTTAAAATTTTATCTTGAACAGATGTCAGAGACCTTGGGTTCACATAAACATTGAAAGATCTCCTTCATTTGAAGGTTTCTAAACAAATGTCTGACAACTAATATATCAGAACTGTTTGGATGGCGTCTCTTGTCTAGGAGGAAAACACTGTCAAGGTTCTCTAAGCAGCTGGTCTTGTGCCTGGCATGAAACTTTTGAAAGTCTAAGCCCATTTACCTGATCAAGATATAAGCCAATATATGCCTTGATTAAAAATGCAGTCTATATTCAGATGCCACATTCCCCCCTTTCAAGCTCAAGGACCTTGGTACCAAGCGTCCTTGATAGCTTGATCTGCATCATATTCCTAAGGTAAAGCTGTGTATAGGGCCATGATATGAGGTAGAGTTTCATTCGAAATCATCTTGCTAATTGTACTTCTAAAACATGAAATGATACATGGCATCATACATAAAACCATTACCACTACTGTCAAGAAAAACAAGCAAGACAATAATATCCCTTTGAGTCCTGTGACATTAGGTAACCATCCCATATCCCATCCTTCCCTTGTTTGTACTGGGACATGTGCTATACTCTCCATCTTTGTGGCCAACACACGGATTGCCTCACCATTATCAGAAATGTTAAAGCAACAGGCATTCCCTGTCAAGTTCAAGACTCCACATAGGCCTCCCTGCTTGGCAAGTACATAATCCATTCCCATTTTCAGCTGCAAAATGCGGCTCTACTTTCATCCAACTGTTGTGCAATAAGTCTCAAACTCTGGGCCGTTACATTGGTTACAAGTTCCACTACTGCTTGCAATCAAATTATTCTGTTTAGATTATAAATAGGATCCCGTGCCCCTTGTATGAGCTCACCAGGATTCCAGGAGGCAGGATCATAATAGGCTATAATGCGCTCTGGTGGCCAATCATCAGTACCACTCCAACTTTGGGTACTTCCTCCTGCTATATGAGAAATATCAGCGTTTCTTCGTGTTCGCTTAGCTGAACTAGTGGGCATAATCCACATTGGTGGTAATACCCATCCCAGGAAACAAGTCCCACTTCATTTGGAAGGGAGTTTCTTGTATGCCCATTCTCCACATATCCACCACAACCATCGGGTCTGAGGGTTTTGGTATGTGGAGTGCATAAGGCGAAATATCAAAAGAGGTAGAGAGTTCACAGTGCAGTATGTTAGATTGCCTTTCTCTGTCACAGTTATGTTCCATACCACTTTCCATGCATGAATAAAAGGGGTTGCACAGGGCAAGGTATTCCGAGTTCGATAGGTAGTACCGTTTGCCCAGGTATGACTATTCTTAATATAATCCCAAGTATAGTGGCAATGAGAAGAGCCTATCATGGTAGAATCAGCTGCATCTGATGATTTATGTACACAGAATTCCCCTTGTACAGGTATAACTCGTAATGTTTAGTTGAGTTCCATCCGGGGAAATTCTGTACTTCTGTTTGGTGTGGCATTTCGCTTACCATACCAATAGCATTTAATGGTATCGGTAATAAGGGCATACCTCCCTCTGAATCATCTGGCCCAAGAGAGCAAACAAGGCAATTAGTCCTATTTGCAACATTGGCTTACCATTTCAGCTAAACCTACCCACATATTGTGGTCATAGCGGAATCCATATTTAGCAAATTTGGTCAGATTCAAGGACCCTTCCCCTTCCCAAGGGATCAGGATTAATAATAAAATCATGTTGATGTCTAGCATATGCATTCCTTCCACAAAAGATTACCTTATTGTGATAGCATAAAAATATTAGCCCCTATATAATTCCCCCAGTGACAGAAATGGGGAACCACCAAGACCAAAACATATATCCCAAGGATCCCCAATGTGTAATATCTCTGATAATTGTTCCACAAGGGGGCAGTCAATCAATTGTATAAGAGAATCTTCCCTTTCTCAGTCGCTGGTTCAGACGCTCCTCAAGCTTCAGGCGTGCGCAGGTCAGCCAGCTTCCAGGGTGTGGCTGCAGCAGGCCGGTCGTCTAATGTTGCCCGTGACCTAGCCCGTTCCCCGTAGGGCTAGATACAGGGGTTTTTGGAGAGAGTCAGTTTTAAAGGATTAGAGGGGTCACCTTTGCACGTCCAACTGTCTTCGGACTTCTTCAAACGGGAGTGATGAATCCAGGGGGGTCACCTCAGCTACCTTCACCGCTGTTGGAGTAGAGAGCAAGACGGTGTAAGGTCCACGCCACTTAGGTGCAAGTGGATCACGTTTCCACTCTTTCACCCATATGCTATGCCAGCCTGAAGCTGATGAATCGGCACGGCAATGCTGCACTGCGTGCGCTCGAGGGCCCACCTGTTAAGATAAAACAAACAAACAAACAAACAAACAAACACGGGAGAGAGACAAAAACACGGGAGAGAGATTGCACTTGTCCCTGTGTCACATGGTCTCTTATTTGTTTGAGGTCAGTTGGAATATCCTGAACAAAGGAGGGCGGCCTCCCATACAGGAGCTCAAAAGGTGACAACTTAAGTCTTTTTGTGGGTGTGCACCGAACACGAAACAGTGTTATGGGTAACACGTCTACCCTCCTGAGACTTTAGACATATTAGTGGGCTTCTGGCATGCCCTGCAGATACCTTGCACAAGCGTCTGGCGATAGGTGGTAAGCCTGGCCAGGTGAATTGCATTATTTGGATCCCAATTAGGATCTTCCAAGGGAAAGTTGTCCTGGAGATGACGGTCAATATTATAAATATTTCCCACTCTGGCCTGCTCACGCAAATATATCTGTGCCTTTTCAATTATGTCTCTCCTTTCCTCAGTGGTGAAGAGAGTATTCAGGAGCTGGCGACAATCTGTCCAAGTAGGACTATGAGTATTTACTATTGAGGTCACCAAGTCCATCATAGCCTGAGGTTTTTCTGCGGAAGGTGGGGTGTTTTCCAATTCATCAGATCCGTAGTTGTGAATGGAATGTACTGGAGGATCGAAGTTCGAGGTGGCCGTGGTCCAGGTTGCCCATTAACCAGCACAGGCTCCTCAAGTGCATCAAATACTCTTCTGAGAGGGGCTACTACGTGATCTTTCTCTTCGCTTTGCTCTAGGGGCCTCAAATCATAGGGGATGGTATCTGTCCCAAGGCGTTCTTTTAGCAGCTTTATACGCCTTGCTGTATTGCTTGCTGACCGATCAAGGTCTCCCTGTAACTTCTGTAATAATTCTCTAGGACTTGGATGTACAGGGGTTTGGGGTGGGCAATTAGTTGTTCCACTAAAGGAGACTGTAGATGGAGTTCTACTGGGACTCACAGGTGGAATAACCACTTCTGCTTGGGCTTCATTATAGGACTCCAATGCCTCCTGAAGATATTTTTCATAATCTATCAAGGAATCAAGTTCTGTGACTCCACCCCCATTATTCATTCCACTTTCTTGCCTTGGGGTTACAACTGGTGGAGTGTTTGGATTTATTTGGCAAGATTCCTTTCCTAGCTTTGGCTTTTACAGCCAATAATTTGCATCGTTGGACTTTGCATTCCCTTATCCATGGAGGATTTTTATTTAATGTGCTCAGCCAAGAATCTATATGTGAAAATTGTTCTGGGCACCCTCCAGTCTCTTTGGCGATGTTAGACCAAAGTTTGCTTACTAAATTTATATCAAAGGTTCCTTGAGATGGCCATTCAGTATTTTGCTTCGGCCACTCTAATTCACATAACGTTCTCAGGCGCTCTGGCGTCAGTTTGACTCCATATGCCCCTGAGAAGGCTTTCTTAAAATTATTTAACATACATTCAAAAGGTGTATTTCCCCCCTTTGATCCCCCAACTCCCATTGTATGGCCCTGTGAAGTATCCACTCAGTCACTCACACACACACCTTACTGGGAAACGAAGTAGTACTCACTCCACACTTAGGTCAGCTACACATTGTACTTTCTCACACATGCAATGCGCCAGATACTTCACCACACACTACCTCCCATTCTTCCCTTTTCCCCCACCAGACCACCATCTGATATACCCAGCCACCTAGCGTACTCAGTTCCCCTTTACTGAGACGCAGAAGTTTGATCAGGACTTCTCTTCCTCCCAATTAATTGGAGGGCCAAAACCCCTTAGTGCACTTACCCTTAGCTGGTTCCCTGTTTATTTCTCTGGTCCCCCCCGGTCCGTCGCCGTCGGTGGGCAGGGTATCAGACAGACGAGACTGCTGCGTTCCCCTGGAAAAAATTTTCCCAGTGCGCGCTTGGGTAGGCAATCAGTTGTCTTCTCTCTTGTACCCCGCCCAGTGAGGCGAAGGAGCTGCGTTCCAGCAGACCACTGATCCGAGTCACGGCACCATAAAATGTAGCACCCTGCTTGTGGTTAACGCTTAGCTGGAATGAAATATTCAACGCAGCAACAGAGAAATTAAAATAATAATTTATTTGTCAGACAAATAAATAAGAGGCACAGTGGTATATGGTTACCAAGCTCTGGCCTGCCTCCTGCCATTATGGCCAGCCCTTATATTTCCTTAATCCACCCCCCTTTGCTCCTCCTGTGGCTGCCTCTGTTCAATCAGCCTGCTTGAATTTCCTATTGGCTGATTGCTATAACCAATTTTAAGATACACTCATATCCTCCTGTCCTTATATGGAACACAAAGAGCTATATATTGTTACATCTATAAATGACAAATAAGTAGTAATATATCTTACATGTGTCTCAACAAGGAATCTTAATTACCAGCTCACCTCTTGCCTTCCTTGCCCTATTGCCTTCTAAAACAAATGGTTAATAATTTTAAAATTTTATCTTGAACAGATGTCAGAGACCTTGGGTTCACATAAACATTGAAAGATCTCCTTCATTTGAAGGTTTCTAAACAAATGTCTGACAACTAATATATCAGAACTGTTTGGATGGCGTCTCTTGTCTAGGAGGAAAACACTGTCAAGGTTCTCTAAGCAGCTGGTCTTGTGCCTGGCATGAAACTTTTGAAAGTCTAAGCCCATTTACCTGATCAAGATATAAGCCAATATATGCCTTGATTAAAAATGCAGTCTATATTCAGATGCCACAGTACTGGCAGGCTTGGGGAGAACCCAAGGTTTGCAGATGTTAAAAAAGGGAAGAAGAGGAAATCCTAAGACAAATACACAAAGAGGGGAGGGAAGTAGCCTATTGAAGACTAAGCATGCTCAGCAGCCGCAGGGTGTTGACTGTAGGAAAATGGCAAACTGGCTAGGAAGGGGGGATGACATTGTGTATCCCTGAAAACAGAGGGCCCTGCAGTATTGTGTCACAGGTCCTGCTTGTTGGCTATCAGCTAAGACAACTACATAGTTCAGAGTCTGTGTGTATACTGGTAGCTGAAGCAGGGCAACAGTGAAGGAAGGCTTGGGCACTTCTCAAAGATGGTTGGTTGACCAGTGTTTGGAAACAGGATGCCAGAAGTGGTGGACGTTTGCTCTGATTCAGCAGGGCTCAGCTTAAGTCCTTATCCTCAGGCAGTTTCAAAATATGAGTGCAGGCACATTTTAACTGCCCTGTTCCGGTTTCATCAGGCTCTTCACAGTGTTCTGGGACCTGACTAGGAATCTCAAAAATGTAGCTCCTTGCAATATGTAGTTCTAGGAACTTCTTCCCCACCCACTTGTGAGGTGTTTCAAAAACTGAACACACAGTCACATTATCTGACCCTACCATGTTTAATCATGATTAGTGTCCCCCCCCCCGAGCTTCAATTCCCAGTAACCTTAAGAAACTACATTTCCCAGAATTCTGTGTGTGGAACAGGGTGTTTTAATTGTGCACAGAGACATTGTTTAGCATCTCAAAGTGTGTTCACAGTGTTGTAAGTCTCTTTTTCATGTACAACTGTCTTGGCCCCATGTTACAGCATTTAAGATTTCCCAGACACCCAAGAGCTGTCATCTGTGAAGATGTCAGGACAGGACCTTGGGGCAAAAAGCCTAGGGCCCCACTCAGCAGAATGAGCAAAAGGATCTTTAAACACATCAGGGCAGACATACTGCAATTTGAAGTAAAGAGTCTATAATCACCTAATTGCATCACTCACTAACATGCTGAAAATTCACAGCTCCCCACTGTGGGCTGGGGTGGTACATATATTGCAAGGGCAACCTTGTCAAACCAGACAGATTTCATGTCACTGTCAACCCACCAATTCCTGGCTCCAGAGTGTATGATCAGGTTGAGTGCAAAGACTGTGCTACTCATGAACCATTCACCACAAAGTGACAGCTGGCACAGGAGTGAATTTTCAAACGTTTGACTGTTTCCCAGTATTTGTGTGCTTTGTACCCAGGAGGAATCTGAGAGCACTGTTTCAGCCGCATGAGTAGAAGAAATAATTGTATAATCGGGAGTCAAACTGGTTTCACAGAAACTCCACCCACCAAGGATCAAAGAATAATAGACTGCAATCATCATCACTAACCGAGAGGGAATATAAAAAGGCCTACACCTGTTACATAATGCACGCTTGTTGATTCATATCTCATAAAATAAATTACGCTAAATCTGCAAATGAGATGATGCCTAGGCAGCACTGAAATGCAAACATAATTTGCTACACTGCTGCAATTCAGGCCTCTAATTGGTCCTGCAAGGCTACCTCAAGCTTCTGCCGCAATGCAGGCTGTGTGGAACTTGGAAGCCCACAGAAACTGCTGAGTAAACACAGAAGGAGAAACTCAGTTTCTTGTCTGTTTTGTGCCTTGATCTAGTCAGCTTTCAAAGCAGTTGAGAGCCAGCGTAGTATTTCTTGTGCAGGATAGTTGTGACTGCATTTGTGGAGAGTAGCAGTATATGCAATGCATGGGGTGGGAAGGAAAGGAAAATCTGTGCTGAGTAATCACCTTCGCTAAGCAACCTTTGCTGAGAGAAGGGGGTTGGTAGACATATCAGCAGGCAACTAGCAACTAGAGAAGAATGGATCTGTCAATTTTGGTTTCTCATTTTTCTAATCTTAAATTTAGTTCGCCGCATGTGAGCATCAGTTTGTGATATTTTGTTTTTTAATCCTCATGAAAAATTGTCAGCATTTTAGTGTCCATGTCACCTAATATCTATGCTGTTTGCACTAATATATACATTTTTTAAAAAATGCACACTTTACTCACATTACTGGTTTGGAGAACTGTGTTGCAAAATTTGGAAAAGTGTGCATTTCAAAATATTCCTTTCTTTCAGTTCATGCACTATTTCAGAAAAAACAAGTTAGGTATATTAACCTGTAAATGAGAAATGGGCTGAATTTATTTCCCATTCCTACTAGCAACATGGGCCCATAAGTATTTATTTAATTGCAGATTTATAAGCTGCTTCGAATCCAAATGCTACCGAAAATAGTGTACAATGAAATAAAATGCAAAAGATTGCAGGCACAATGAACTCAAATCAGCAAAACCATATCTACAATTGCTCAATTAACATTCTATAAAATAACTGGGTCACACTTCAGGGTAAGGCTTCCTAAACAAAAATATCTTTCACAGCTGCCTAAACATCAAGACACCATATATTTATATCTCATTTCAGTTGGTAACTGATTCCAGAGGGCTGGAATGGCAATACTAAAAGCCTGGTCTCATACTAAGTGCACCTCTGGGGCATGTGGTCCTCATTGCAATTCCTCATCTAAGGTGTAATTGTCAGGCAGGGAAATATGCAGTTGAGGCAGTCTGTTAGGTTAGCAGGTTTTGAGTTGTTTGGTGCTGCTATTGCTAAAGGCAAAACCTAGAACTGTGCCTGGTAGCAACACTGGCATTGCAGTTCCCTGAGCCGAAGAAGGGTACACTCCTTCTATGTGGGATAGCCGTCCTCTTCCACCGAGCGCGTAGCTTTGGGAGGAACGCACATGGAGCAGTGAAGGAGGAAGGGGACACCCGCCTAGCCAGCCAGATCAGCCAAATCAACCCTGGCGATCAATGGGGTGACGGATGTCGCAGCCAGATCACCCTCACATCCAACACAAGGTAGAGACTGTTGCCTGGGCGAGATTTCTTCTATGCTGGTTAAACATCTGCCTTACATCAGATAAAGATCCTCTCCTCAGTGAAGTTTTGCTAGACCCCTTTCTTTCCCTAGGGCTACAACACTTTAACAAGAAGGTACAGCAACTTGGGCTGTCAGTGGAACTTTTGCAATCGATGTCCCTACCATCTGCCAAGGCTATAATAAAAATTAGGTTGTGGGATATTGAACGCCAAGAACTAACAGTAGCAGCAGAGAAAACATGTTCCGATCTTTATTTTCAACTTTCTTGGGCACGTGAAACTAACCACAATTACCTTGAATTTCTGCTTAACCCTCAAGAAAGAAGGGCATTTTTGCTGGCCAGGTTTAACTCAAATCCATCCAACCTCCTTTGGGGAAGGTTCTCAGGCAGGGTGGAAGGAGAAAGAACTTGCCCATGTGAAGACCACCTGGTGGAAACCCTTACACATATGGTTCTCAATTGTAAACTTTATGCTGATCTCTGTCAGCAATTTCTAGATCAACTCTGTATCCCCAAATGGAAACCAGAGTTGGAGGTCATACATTTTCTATTACTGGGGAATGATCAGGAGCTCACCAAGTTAGTGGCTAAATATCTCTATTTGGTTTTTTGTTATCGAAACACACTGCAGATGTCTGATCTCCCTGGAGAGCTAGAGATGTGACGATAGACTGCTCTGCCTCCTTTCTTTTAGCAAATGTTTTGTGCCACTGGAGAAGTGGCAATTGATTTGTTTTGGATGTTTGTATGTGATGCCAACCACAGCAAACTATGGCAAGTTCTTAAAGAAATGGGAGTGCCTGATCACCTCATCTGTCTCCTGAGAAATCTCTATGTAGGACAAGAAGCTACAGTTAGAACTGGATATGGAACAACTGATTGGTTCAAAATTGGGAAAGAAGTACGGCAAGGCTATGTATTGTCTTTCTGCTTATTTAACTTATATGCAGAATTCATCATGCGAAAGGCTGGGCTGGATGAATCCCAAGCCGGAATTAAGATTGCCGGAAGAAATATCAACAACCTCAGATATGCAGATGACACAACCTTGATGGCAGAAAGTGAGGAAGAATTAAAGAACCTTTTAATGAGGGTGAAAGAGGAGAGCACAAAATATGGTTTGAAGCTCAACATCAAAAAAACGAAGATCATGGCCACTGGGTCCATCACCTCCTGCCAAATAGAAGGGGAAGAAATGGAGGCAGTGAGAGATTTTACTTTCTTGGGCTCCATGATCACTGCAGATGGTGACAGCAGTCACGAAATTAAAAGACACCTGCTCCTCGGGAGAAAGGCGATGGCAAACCTAGACAGCATCTTAAAAAGCAGAGACATCACCTTGCCAACAAAGGTCCATATAGTTAAAGCCATGGTTTTCCCAGTAGTGATGTATGGAAGTGAGAGCTGGACCATAAAGAAGGCTGATCGCCGAAGAATTGATGCTTTTGAATTATGGTGCTGGAGGAGACTCTTGAGAGTCCCATGGACTGCAAGAAAATCAAACCTCTCCATTCTGAAGGAGATCGTGAAGCTGAGGCTCCAATACTTTGGCCATCTCATGAGAAGAGAAGACTCCCTGGAAAAGACCCTGATGTTGGGAATGATGGAGGGCACAAGAAGGGGACGACAGAGGACAAGATGGTTGGACAGCGTTCTCGGAGCTACAAACATGAGTCTGACCAAACTGCGGGAGGCAGTGGAAGACAGGAGTGCCTGGCGTGCTCTGGTCCATGGGGTCACAAAGAGTCGGTCACGACTAAACGACTAAACAACAACAACAACAATGTGATGCCAATAAAAGGTTTGATAATGATGATGGGTTCCCTGAGCAGAGGTGTTCCCTGGTGTTGATGGGATGCCCCAGTCACCTACCTAGTTGCTGAATCTGTACCAGCTTTGGAGCTAAGGTCAAGGGAAGCCCCACACAGAGTGCATAGCAGTAGTCTAGCATGTGCATCTCTCCCCCCCCCTTAGTTCTTGCTCTGGAAAGACTTTACCACTTGCTTGTTTTTGACTGAGTAAGCTAGCCCTGAGTCATAGGTTATGAGCAAAACCTGGAATTCTGTGCAGCCAGTTGTCCTATGCAGAGGGTTTTGCAATGATGTTCATCACGTCACATTCTTCTCGTGGCTAATGTCCCAGTGGACACGTGCAGGGAACTGCCATAAGCGCAACGTATGTGGCCCAGCCCTTCAGGGTTATTGTGACTTGGTTTATTAATACATTCTCCCCAACAACTCTCAGATTAAAAAGTTAGTGACCCCGCCCTCACAGCTTTTGTGTACTTATGGAATCCTGCTAATACCTTGTTGTGTGTGTATCAATAGGGCTGCTTTAACTACATATGCAACCAAGCATTGTAGTTTGCTAATACTGAGCCTGGGTGGCAATTGGCTAATATACTGACTAATATACTGCGGAGTATGATATGCTTCATGCGTTGATTTTCTTGAAATCGTATTTTATTTTGAGTTGCCCTTGTAGAACTGACAAAGGGTAGGTATAAAAATGTTTTTTAAAACAAACAAACAAAAAACAGCACTCACTGATAGAGATGTGACAGATATCTGCTTCAGTTTTTACTTAATTTGTATTATTTTATTTTATTTTTTAAATGCATTTTAGGGTGGTATACAAAGAAAGTTTAAATTACAAATTCATTATAAAACATATTCCATGATACAATAAAATTGGGGGGGGGGTATTAAATCAGCTAAAAATATTATAATCTAAAATGCCTTGGCAAATGAAAAGGATTTAACCTGGTGCCCCAAAAGAAGAACATTCCATAACTCAGGAGCCACCACAGAGAAAGCCCTTTCTTTTGTGCATACACTTCTCCTAATGATGAGTTATGGGAAAGAGCCTCTTCTGGCAATCTTAATGCAAAGACACATTTATATAGGACAAGGTCTTACTCCTTCAGATATTTTATATAGGAATAGGTACTCCTTTAGACATCTGGGCTTGTTTCTCCCATAGCCACTGCCTTGGATGCAAGAAGAAATCAGTCATGGCGCTCTCTCTCTCTCTCTCTCTCTCTCTCTCTCTCTCTCTCTCTCTCCCTCCCTCCCTCCCTCCCTCCCTCCCTCCCTCTTTCCAGCCTGCAGCTTTTTCCTCTAGGTCACATCACACACACTTTCAACCCTGAACTCTAGCTTTTGTCCTTCTCACTATCTGCAAGTCTCACACAGGTAGAGTTGCCATCTTTCAAAAAAGTAAAAGCCAGAACATCCGGAAGGTTGTTGAGCGTTTTTTAGGCATACCCCAAAGTTGTTGGGCTTCTAAAATTATTATTATTATTATTATTACACCAAAACCCCGCAATTTTTCAGTTGATTTGCCTAAGATCCAGGACAAAGCTCCACCTTTCAAAAATTTCTCCCAGACATCAATTCTGCCTTTGAAATCCTGGTAATGGCAGACGTGTGGCAGCCCTACACACAGGGCCCTTTTCCTTTGCTTTCATAATGGCCTATCACTCACAAAATCACCCGAACACAGCTAGCCTGGCTTGATTAGCCTAGAAGAAGAAGAAGAGGAAGAGGAAGAGGAAGAAAAAGAAGAGGAGGAGGAGTTTGGATTTTTCATTACCCGAAAGAGTCTCAAAGCGGCTAACAATCTCCTTTCCCTTCCTCCCCCACAACAAACACTCTGTGAGGTGAGTGGGCCTGAGAGACGTCAGAGAGGTGTGACTAGCCCAAGGTCACCCAGCAGCTGCATGTGGAGGAGCAGAGACGTGAACCCGGTTCACCAGATTACGAGTCTACCGCTCTTAACCACTAGACTACACTGGCTTCCTTAACACTTGCTAGGTCCAGGGACTCGGTGTCTGGCACCCTGTTTAATACCCCAAGCCTTGATTAAATGCTAACACTTACTGGATCCAGGGATGTCCTGCACCCACAAAGTCATAACAATACAATCTCCAACTAAGAGAGCAGGAAAGCTGATCCTTGATTCCCAAGTGGTTCTCTCTTTTCAGAAGAGAACCCAACTATAGTCTAACAGTTGGTTCCCAAGGAAACATATTGCCATATTTCACTAACAAAAGGTGTATGTACCGGGCTAGACCTGTCCAGTCAGTTGCAGGACTATCCAATCCATCTCCCTAGGTATTCTAATATTTGTTGGAAAGAAGGGTTTGTTGGTGCAAATGTTAACAGAAGACCAAATCAAGTTATACTGTGTCAGACCTGAAAAAGAACCTTGTGGTATCTCAAAGGCCAAGGAATAAGAGAAACACTTCCTGTTGCCCACTGATCCCCCAGGAGAAAAAAAGAAGAAGCTTTTCGGGGGGGCACCAACCCTTAATTTAAGAATTAAAAGAACAGAGGATCCACAAAGGAGGTTCTGTAGATGTTTAACCCAATGTAGGTCAAGGAAAGGGAGTTTCTGAGTGCTCACTCACACCCATACAGGTATGGTATGATTTCTCTCTCTGCCTCTTACACTTTTATTTTCTGGCAAGCTGCGTAGCCTATACTGAAACCGAATCATGTTGTTCAAAGACCACATCCCTCTGGCTACATCTCTGAAGGTGAACTGCAGGCATGCCTTCCTCAAAGATTAAACACTCTCTTTTCTTTGCTTGAAAACTGATCAGGAAATAAAGGAGGGGGGACAAGTTAGCTGCAAGCAGCAACTGATGCCAAGCGATGTCAGGAGTTGGCCTAGTCAGGCATCTTCCAAGGTTCACGCCCTAACAGGCAGGCCATCATCAAGAGCCCCTGGCTCCTGCTCCTTGTCATTATGGTTACCTATTTGTTTGCTCCCACTGTGGCCCACAGGGGATAAGAACATAGCAAAATCCCTGCTAGCTTCTGCCCAGAAACTGGTACCTCCACAGCCAGAGAAAGCATACCATTCGTATTGTGTTCATATCATATTGCTCTCCATCACAAGAGATGCCCTTGACTTTTAAGAACGTAAGAGGAGTCCTGCTGGATCAGAACCAAAGTCCCATCAAGTCCAGCATCCTGTTCTTACAGTGGCCAACCGGATGCTGCTTGGAAGCTCCTATGTTGGCAAGGGATTTTAATGAAAAATTTAGAACTGCCCACTTGTTGTGCAATTGTAATTTGCACGCAAAGCTACAGCTACAGCACACAAGTGCATTTTCCTCATACATCCCTTCTTGCTTAGAATCCCTTCTGTGACATTTAGGTGCCTCCACAGAGTGGGAGAAGATAATCAGAACTGGGAATCAGGCAATGCTAATGCAGAAGAGTGTCCTGGTCAAGCATCACGCAAGAAGCATCCAGCAGTAGCTGTGGAACCCACAGGGAGTGTCTTTGGGAAGGGGAGAAGAAATGGGTGTGCTTCATCAAAGGTCTGGGGTTCTGGGGTTCAAAAGTAGCTTGGACTAAGTCTAGGTCTGCATTAAGAGGCAAAATGGAAATTGTGCACAGGGTTCCAGTAAAGTGTGTTAGGGTGAACGTAAGGCTTTCAGCCAGATTTGGCCCACCAGACCTCCCACTTTGGCCTGGGAGACTGTTTTGGGCAAGCCACACAGGCTTTAACTGATATTCCTACATGAGGGTTGGACTAGATGACCCTCAGGGATCCCTTCCAACTCTACAATTCTATGATTCTGTGACTACTTAGTTTCCTTTTCACATTGTGATCAGTCACTTCACATAATACAACAGACTTGAATTTTTGAACCCATTTTTCTCTTTAACTGCCCATTTAGGTGTTGGGCTGCCCATTAAAAAGAGCCCTGTGAGTATCCTGTTCTTCCCATAGTTCCCTATTAGTAGGCATCCTTCAAATACAAGTGAGTGGCAGTTCTAGGAAGGATAAGGAGCAAATGCTGTTAATCCTGTTTATTCACTCATTCATATATTGCATTTCTATTCCATCTTTCCTCTGGGGACTATCAAAGTGGCATACACATTCCTGCACCTCTCCATTTTATCCACACAAGAACCCTGTGAGGTAGGTAAGGATGAGAGGCAATGTCTGGCTCAAAGCCACCTAATGAGCTACATGGCTGAGTGCAGATTAGAACCCTGGCCTCCCAGGCCCTAGTCTGACAGTCTAACCTAGCCTTTTCCAATCTTGGGTCCCAAGATGTTGTTGGATTACAAATCTCATCATCCCTAGCTAGCAGGACCACTGGCTGCTATAACTGCTCCCCTGCGTTGGCACTCACCTTTTCCGTCAATGCTGAGGGGTGGAGGATCATGATCCAGTGCTTGCCACCCCAAGCGAGACACTAGCAAGAGGTAACCCTTACATGCCCTCCAACACGATGCAGGGGAAAACCAGGATGCCGTCTTCCAGGGCCACACTCCTGCGTGAGTCACATGATCCATGCTAGATCGTGGCCTGGGTAAAAGCATGTTTTCGGGCACAGCGCCCAAAATGGCCACCATGATCTCACAGGGGGAAAAACAGGACGTCCTAGTTTTTCCATGACAGTTGCAGGGTATGCGCTTAAGCACCTAGTTTCCTTGCACATTGAAGGCACCTTCTACTTACAAACTGTCTCCATCTTGTAAGGAGCTTTGAAGTGGTACATGGAGCCATTATTGTCCATCGTTTACACACATGTTTCTTTTGTACCTCCCATAATCTCATCTCAAACAGGTTTTTCAGGCTTTTTAAACTCTCTCCAAAACCTGTATAGCCTGTTACCCCAAGATGATAATCGGGTGAGTGTCATCATAGTCAACAGTACCTCTCCCACATCAACTTTAACATAATTCCCACAGCATTGTTCCCACCTTAGGCTATCAATGCCCGTTTTTCCTTGCATATCATGTGTTTTTATATTGCAAGCCTGCAGGTAGGGACAGTCTTGTTTTGATGTAGGTAGGCCGCTCTGGGAGCCTTTGGGGATGAAAAGCGGGGTACAAATTCTCTAAACAAATAAATGTGAGACAAAACCAATGAGGGTAACAAGTGTTGTCTAGTTGTTACTGACCAGGTTCCATTTAGGGATGTTTGCTAGGGACTGTAATGGGATTTAGGTCTGCCTAACATAACAGGTCTTTTTTTATGGGATGGCCACTTAGGTTTTGCCCCCACCCCAAGGGAAATATTACACCCCAAACAATGCTCTCTAGCCATTAAAATGTTTCTCTTAATGTTCAACTGAAATGTATCCTCATATAAGAAGCTAATTAGATCTAGTCCTGCCCTTTGGGCGGAAGAGAACCAGCTTCTGCCTTCCTCTGTGTTGCAATTATGGGTGGGGGAAGAAAATCAATCTGACTTGCATTTAAAACTGAACCTGTTGAATTTTCGCTTGCCAAAGCACTATGCAAACCAAATCACAGCACTTGTCTGAATTTTGCGATGCAGTTCTCCTATCAAGCAACATTTACAGAACTGCATATATTAGGGGAATGTGTGCATAAAGATGAAGATACTAATAAAAATAACGTACAATAAATAGGCATTATATTAGTGGAAATTGCTTGGAAAATGTGTCAAAACTGCAGGCAAAAGTATGTTTATTAAGATAAATTCTCACTAAAATGCTGATAAAATTTCACAAAGTCATTTTAAATAAAAAAGTTCTAATTGCTGCAAAATGTGGAAAACTGAATTTAAGAATGGAAAAATGAGAAAATTAGTGAAAGAAAATTGACAGATCCTACCATTGCTAGTGACAACCCCAAGGCAATTTTCTGTAACATTAAGCATTTATATATGTGATTTCCACTAATATATGTATCAATATGTACACGTTACTCTGCTATATGCATTATTTTTTTTTAATCATTACTCAGCTAGAAAGTTGGAGAACAGCAACTTTTGAAGGATGCTTATGTTTATCCTTGCATTTCAGTTTGGAAAGTCCAGAGCAGCTAAGTTTACCTTTTTACTTATTTATTTTATTTTATTTTAATTTATTATTGTATAAAGCATGAAAATACAAAATAAAAACACAAAATACATAATAAAAAAGAACAAATCAAATCAATAACTGTCCTCCAACAAACACAATTAAAAGGACATAGAATGTTAATCAGTCAAAAGCCTGGTTAAAGCCTGATTTCACCTGGGGCCTGAAGATGCCAATCAAGCCTCCTTGGGGAGACATTCCACAAACAGGGAGCCACCACAGTAAAGGCCCATTCTCATGTTGCCACCCTCTGGACCTCACATGGAATAAGGGTCTCAGATGATAATTGCAGGATCCAGGTCAGTTCATATGGGGAAAGGTGGTCTTTAAGGTATTGCAGTCCTGAGCCATTTAAGGCTATATAGGTCAAAATCAGCACTTTAATTGGCCCCAGAAACTAACTGCCAGCCAGGGTAGTAGGGCCAGGATCGGTATAATATGCTCAAACCATCTTGTGCCAGTGAGCAACTTGGCCACTGAATTCTGCACCACCTGAAGTTTCCAAACTGTCTTCAGAGGCAGCACCATACATAACACATTGCAATAATCTAACCAGAGCATGGGCAACAGAAGTTAGGCCATCCCTGCAATATTTAGCTTTTCGATGTCATCTGAACTAATTCCCCCATCCCTACCTATTTTTCACATCACTAACTATAAACACTGTTTTTCCTCTGGACTGTTTATCTGTGTCAGGGCCTGCTGACCAGGCCTGATGGGAGTTGGAGTCCAACAGCATCTTGAAAGCCACAGGTTCCTCATCCCTAGCCTTTATCCTTTGAAAGCACAACTTCATTCTGCTTGGAACTATGAAAGCACTCACATTTCCTAAAGTAACTCTTGCCAGTTGGAATCATTACTCACTCAATAACTCAAAGTAATTGCACAGAAGACTTATAATCACAACTTTGCATGGATCAGTTTATTATCTTGGTATTATTAGATTTTTTAAAAGTATAAAATGTTGTGGATCTCAACATATTTTTCTTTATATACCCATTGAGCACTTTACAAATTACTTTCCATGAATTATTTTCTGAGGACTTATTTCTCTCAAAGAGATCAATTTTCCATTATGGTCTACCAAAATTACCTTCCTTTATTGTTCTTCAATGAATGGACAACATTTGAGACAATAATAATAATACTACCATTTATCCCCCCCCCTTCCTCTCCCCACCCAGAAGCTTACATTTCAATCAAAAGTGCCGTTATCTCTGTGTCTGGTCTTTTTTACTGCAAATAATTGAATACAAAAATGTACGCAATGTCGAGGAAGTAAATGAACCAAAAGAAATAAGCATTTGATATAAAAGCAGTATAGCATAAAATGTGCAAAAAATAAAATAAAAAATAAGATGACTTAGCTTACTGAAAATAATATGAAATTGGATGATTTCACTGGGATATTTAAACTTAATTTTGCACTTGAAATCTTTTAGCACATAATGGCATTACAAAAAGAAGAAATGCCAAGTCAAATAAATGGCTTTTCTGTAGTTCTAGCTTTTAGCACGCACAGGCACAAATTTTTTTGGTAATACAATATTCCAGGCTAGCGATGATCACAGGTTCGTAGCTTAAGGCAGATCTACACTTTATGCTTGATGAGAGAAGATCGCTGCAGAAAATGGCATCCCTGTATTGAATTATTTTCTTTCCCCTCTTTTACAACACAGGATGGCACATGGCACATCTTATTTTGTTATGTCATCAGAGCATAGGGTTCCTCCATGCTCTACCATTAGACAGAGTTCACATCTGCCCCATACATTGTAAAAGGCATGCTTAGAAAAACATTAGCAGCAGACCAATTGTAGTTTGTTAAGGGTGTTTGGAACTGCAGCTCTGTGAGAGGTAATCTACAGTCCACCAGGATTCTTGGGGGTGGGGGTAAGGGAGAGACATATACTTTAAATGAATGGTGTGGGCGTGACAAGAGTAACACAGATGCCTCAGGTGGTGTATTTTGGGGGATGGCAGAGAGGTGGAAGCAGCAACCCTCTGAGTTCCTGAGCTAGAACCCCCTGCATTCTCTAACTAGCTGGCCACGGTGAAGGGTGCTGTTTCATTATTAGTCCAAAGTTTATTGGTCAACTAAATTCAGGTTATAGCCAAAGAAACAAAAACCCCAATGAGCAAACAGATTTTAACAGGCAAGCAAATATAATAAAAACAGCATAATAAAACACGTGTAATAAAACACATGTAATACATAAAACATGCCTGCACATGTGGCATACATCTCAGGCTGCAAGGCTAGACTCGTAGGATTTCCTGAGATGAGCTTTTTTTACTGCAAACATAGCTATATTAAGCATGGCAGGCTTAGCCACAAAATTAAGCAGATGCTTAATTTTATCAGTGTCACCGAGGGTGGCGGTTGGCTCTAGAATTTTATTTAAATATTTTGCCCGTGGAGTTTCATATAATGTGCCATGCAGCATATATTGAATGATGTCCACTGCAAAATGTGCCATGCAACATATATTGAATGATGTCCACTGCAAAATGACATCTGCAGATACAGAAGCACTGTTCTCTAGGTGCTGAAGTCACCTTCTGTGCAAGGAATGGGGAAGGGGCAACATCTTGTTCTTCATCTCAGGCAGCAAGGTGCCTTGGGCTGGCCCTGTCTTCCCCTTCCCTTACCAGGGCAATCAAGGGTGCAACATTTTACAGGGGATGTAAGAAGGCACTGTTTTCTATTCCACCTTCTGTTTGTCACATACAGCATTGTTTCCATGCTGCTGCAGTTCATCTTCCACCAAAAACTACATTATTCACCTTGCTGTCCACTGTGGCAAAACTTACATAAGCAATTACCGTATTTTTCCGTCATTGCACCCTAATAATTGCAATGCAAAGGAAACACAATGCCAGACCCTCCAGGTGTCCCTATTTTCCAGGAATGTCCCTGATTTAGAGAAGCTGTCCCAGTTTCTGATTTGATCCCGGAATGTCCCGCTTTTCCATCTGAAGACAGGGAATTTTTAAAAAAAGGTTTAATGTTTTATTATGTTTTTCTATGTGTTGGAAGCTGTCCAGAGTGCTGAGGCAACCCAGTGAGATGTGTGGGGTATAAATAGTAAAATTAGCATTATGGAATAGGACGTTCCTATTTTCATCGGAGAAATGTTGGCAGGTATGCAGTGCAAATGAGGGGAAGCATTATCAATTACGGACTGAAAACAGCAGCAGCAAATACTGAATAACGGAGCACCTGCAATTTCCACTCCGGTCTCCGTTTTCGTCAGAATTCTCAAACACCCCTTGTCCAATTGATAAAATAAATTCAGGAAGGATGGTTCCACCAAGCCATGCTAGGAGCAAAATGAATAGTCCCACATTCAGCTGGGACTCCCTGTGAGCAATCCTCTTGATTCTTCCTGGGAATACTCAGGGATGGTCCAAGACATGTTGTTGCTACACCAAAGACCCCACCTGCAGCATACATTTAAAGCAGTATCATAAAAGTTTAGTAATCATGGCCTGATTCTGCAGCCTCTTCTGGTGCTCTTATGTTCATGTTGAAATCTTTAACAATGCATATATTATTCTAATAACTTTACTTAGATTTCAATAAGGTTTTAATAGTTTTTAAGGAGAGGAATAACAGTGTTCCATAAGCAATGTAATCGTTTGCAAACATGTTTATTGAAACATATTCATATAATGGATTAGCCTATGTTACTGTTTTGTGCAAGCTTTCTATTATTCATAGCAACAGTATATGTAAGAAAAATTATCTGTATCTGTTAAGTGCTGGTGAATTTTTGGAAGGCTGTTTTTTTTAAAAAAACAACAAACCACACAATTGCATACTGACGCAGAAAAATGGAGGATTTAACTTAGCTATGGGAAAAGGAGAAACTGAAATTGATAGTTGTCCCCCCCCCCCCCATCAATGGGTCAGCATCCTCCAATGCATTTGCGGGCAGGAAACTAGCTAAGGGGATGCAGGGCTTGCTGTAGCTGGGTGCACGTTGTAGCTGGTGCACATTTAACCCTGTCCCTCAATACTTCACCACCACTCCATGCCTGCAATCTGCCACCCGAGGTAGCTGCCTCATGCTGCTTAAAGACAGGGCCGGCCCAACCAAAGACTCTCCTTTGGTTTACAAACTAGCAAAATTGGTATGGCAGAATAGGCTACCATCACTCCTACACAGCAATGTGAATGAGATCCAGTATAGCGTGCAGTGCAATGGTTTAAGTATTGAATTTCGACTGTGGAGATCTAGGTTCAGTACTTGCTTGGGCACAAGGCTTGGTAGGCAATCTTACGTCAGTTGTTGCAGAACTAGCCTACCTAACAGGGTTGTGGTGAGGCAGGGAGAGCATGAATTCAGACACCCCAGAGCTCTTGGGAAGAAGAAGAAATATATACATAGTCCATGCTTGTCTGTTGAGGCCAGGATTTGTTTTGCTTCACTTAAGCTAATCCCTAATAGTTGGGTAGGTTCAAGGGATCAACAGCCACTTAATTAAAAACCAGCCACCAAACAGTTTCAAAGGGATAGATCCATTTACACAGGTGTGTACACAACATGCCAGATCACAGAAGCCTAGAATTTTGTAAACACACCTCCGTCCCCTCTGTTCTGGAGGGAGATGAGCTCTCTTCTTGCACTCTGACCTTGCTGTCTGTGGAGTCCCTCTTGATAAGGGCTCAGCTGAGAGGTTGGGGTAAAAGAAATAGCAGTTCTACAGAGAGACAGACAGACATGGGTTTGAGCCCCATACTGGGGCAAAAGTTTCCTGCATTGCAAGGAGCTGGACTAGAGAACCCTTGTCGTTCCTTCCGACTCTGCAATTCTATATTTCTATGATTCTGTGCAGAAAGGAATACCTGGGCATTGGCAAAAGGCGGAGCCTTTTTTGGGAGGAGAACAGGGATGTAAGAAGGCAACAATTTCCATTCCAAAGTGTACTCATCACAATCAATGCTGCTCCTATTATACTGCAGTTCGGCTTCTGCCAGATACGTTCTTCATCTCACTATTTAAAGTAAGTTACACAACTAACATAATTATTTACATAACCTAGATATCTTGCACTGATAGGCAGGGTGTGTACACCCTCCCCCCCATACTAGTTTTTTGTTAGCCCACTTGATTATGAGCGGCTATGACGGTGCCCAGATGTAGGTCTATAGACAATTAATTGATGTGGATTTTCAGACTTCCATTGAACTGGTGACCAGGAGTTGCTCCAATATAATATATGAAGGTTTCTCTGCACTTCCTGGAAGAATTGCACTCATATGTGTCCCTTATATGTTCACAGGAGTTGAGATGGCTTTTGGCCAAATGTAGTTCAAATTCTTTGCAGTTTGTTGGAGGTTAAAGAAAGTTATGGTGCTTGGCGCTTATTGTTGTTGTTTTTTATTGTTATTATACTAACTTTCCTTACAAAAGTGATGCAAGGTGATTTACAAAAATTGTATAAACATCACAACACACACAGCTTAAAAATAGATCTATACAGATGTGTCCTAAAGAGCTGGCCTCACTAAAAAACACCACAAATAAATGAAGCCATTCAATTAAGGACCAGAAGCCAAGTTAAAAAGGAAAGGTGTTTTTTTTGTGGCACTTAAAAAACAGATGAAGATGACACCAGGTTGCCTCCCCAGGCAGCGGCAGCATTCAACAAGCAGGGAGCCAGCACTGAAAAGGCTTGTTCTTCTGTTGCTACCCTCCATATCTTTCATGGAAGGTGTACAGAAAAAGGGTCCCAGGTGATTGCAGGGTCCCTGTCAGTTTCTGTAGGGAGAGGCATTCCTTCAGCTTGGACATTGTCCTACTGGATGCCCAAAGGTAGAGGATATGGGCACACTTTTCATTTCAACGTCCTTTGATTCTAGATCTTAGGATTCCTTAATTTGAGTACCTTTGTTGTTGGGATAAGAAATAACTCTGTTAAGGAAAACTTTATTAATATTGACCAGAACAGATTACTACGTTGTATTTAGGACTTGTAAAACTTGTAAAAGTGACTTTAGAGAAGTAGAAGATACGTACTGTTTTAGATTATAATGCATGTTAATTCCTTTCAGCTGGTTGCAATGGTATAATTTATTATTGTTGTTGTTGTTGTTGTTGTTGTTGTTGTTGTTGTTGTTGTTGTTGTTATTTAATATTTATACCCCGCCCATCTGGCTGAGTTTCCCCAGCCACTCTGGCCGGCTCCCAATCGAGTGTTAAAAAGCAATACAATAATCATATTGTAGCATGGCTTAATGCATTTTGGATGTGCATTATTCTTATTGCCCATCAGTGCAAATTACCTGATTGGCTAATGAACAATAAGCTTGTTGTTATATATATATAAATAAATACATACATACATACAAAAATACATAAAATAGAGGGCTGAATCTCAGTGGTACAACATCTGCTTTGCATGCAAGAGGCACCAGGTTCTATCCTTAGCATATTCAGGTAAGGCTGGGGGGGAATATCTGCCTCAAATGCTGGAAATCTGCCGTGCAGGTAATACTGAGCTACTAGATGGAGTAATGCCCCGGCTTCGTATAAGGCAGCTTCCTCTGTTCCTCATTTGGGGATCTGTAGGCTGATTGCACCATGTGGTACCCATCCAGATATTGCTGGACTCCATCTCTAATCATCCCTGACCAGTGGCCAAGTTGGTTGGAACTTGTGGGAGTTGGAGCCTATCAGCATCTAAAGGGCAACCAGTTCCCCACCCCTGCAGCACATCCAACTGTATCTGCCTATGCATATTAAAATATGTGCATCTATATTAACACTAATGCATAACTCACAATTATTAGCATCTTTATAACTGGCCCTCCAGTTGTTTTTAGGCTCCAACCCCTTCCAGCCCCAGCCAGCATTCCTAATGGACAAAAAACAGTTAGAGATGTAGTCTAGCAACCCCTGGAGGGCAACAGGCTTCCCACCTTTGCTCCAGAGTGTGGGGCTCTTTCTGGCTCCATTGCTTTCCCCCCAACGTCTGGCCCTTCACGTGTTGGTTCAACAATATCAGATCATCAGGGCCAATCAGAGGATGGTGGTCAGGAGAGCCATTCAGCTCAGGGCCTTAAACTCCAAAGGAGCCTCAAATTTAGGCCCTTGTTAATTTTTTCGTATTTGATCAGTTTCACAATCTGTTTTTTAAGCACATCAGACCAAAATGTGACACATTCTCTCAGGAGAGTTCAAATTGTCTTGCCATGCCTAATATTGACTGTGACAGTACACAGAAGCTAGCTCCCCACCCCTGAATAATTAGTGCATTTCCACAGGAAACAGAAAAGAGTGTTAAATAAATTTTAAAAATCAAATTATGGTATATCACTCTTCTTATTTTCTTCTCTGCCCTATTTTCTTTTCATTAGCTGTTGCTGCTGCTGCTGCTGCTATGGCCCTCAAAAACTGGAAGTGATCTGGGCCTCTCCTGACCTCTGATTGGGCCTGCAGGTGGGATTACAAAGTGTTGTAGTAGAGGAATTTGCAACTGAAATGGATCTCCTCCTCCTGACTTTGTCTGCTTCACTAACTCTTACCAAGAAACCAGCCTGTCCTATTTCTTAACTCTTATACCCATTTTTCTTGCTTTATGACATGCATAATGAGGCACACGTGACACCTCGTACATAAGGGGAGTGATTTCTGCCCGGTATTCAATGACTATTTCTCACACTTCACTGGTGCCATTTATTTTGCTACTCGGTACAAACCCATGTTGTTCCTGGAACCTTGCCTATAGAAACTCAGCAGTAACATGTTTGTGTGATATATAATTAGGCGCATGCTGTAACCTGTCCACAGCTGCTGAAGAACATCTTGCACTATCAAGAGAACATAAATCAGACCTGCTCTTGCTCACTCGTCCCAACTTTACCTTCAATACTTTGGGAATCACAATGAAAATAACATTGGAAATGGCAGGAGCTGTTTACAAACAACCCAACTGGGAAGAATTCTTATACAACCTAATTATTCCTATAGCTTTGGGATCCTCAACTTGGCACCCTCAGATACCCCCCAGATGCCTGCAAAAGCCCCCTACTCCTCTCACATTTTAAAAACTGAGTTGTGTGTGTGTGTGTGTGTGTGTGTGTGTGTGTGTGGTTGGTTGGTTGGGTTTTTTGTACCCTTTGGGGGTGGCCTTTTTTGTCTGTGTTTCATTAGTTTGGGAGCATTTGTGTAGGAGTTTTGCCTATTATGGGAGAGATGGTGTTTATTCCCTGTGAAATTGATATGTTCTGCTGGACTCCCCAAAAGTTGGGCACCCCTTCTATGTACCCCCACCTTTCTGAGTTTCCTCTTCTCCTCCAGAACATCACCTGAAATGGGTCTCTGTTACTTGGAAAGAAAAATAACTTAATAAGCAAAATATTCCTCTGTCGCATCCACCATCATCTTGCTAGAAGAACAAAGTAGGCATGAAAGTCCATGTAGCCTCATTCAGCTTTCCTTTCCATTGGATGAGAACAGCCATGTGTGTTTTTTTTCCTTGACAGTGGAACTGCAGCAGCCATGCCTCCTGGGAAAGGGAATTCCATACCACAAGAAAGGCACAACCAGAAAGAGGGCCCTGTCCACTCTGATGGGTCTACCCTCAAGCTTGACTAGGAAGCTGCGGCTAGTGCAGAATACAGCAGTTTGACTGTTCATGGAGGCAGAGTATCACCATCATATTATGCTGCTGCTGCAATAATTGCACTGGCTGCCAGTTAGCTACTGGGATAAGTTCAAGGTGTTGGTACCAGAATACAAAGCTGTACACAACTTGGGAACAGGATATCTAAAAGATGGTCTCCTCCCTTAAATACTCAACCAATCACTGCACTCCGTGGGAGATGACATCCTGTAGATCTCATCTTAGCAGGAGGTCTATTCTACGCAATGTTGAAATTCCTTCTCGTTACATATCAAAAAAGCGCCCTTGCTGTTGTCCTTTGGGCACCTGCTGAAGTTGTTCCTCTTTCAACAAACCTTTTGAGTGGAGAGTTTTATCCCAGCCAGTATCTAAACTGGTTCTGAAATTGCTTTTAGATGTGTGATTTGTTTTTACTGTTTTTGTATATGTGGGACCTCTCCAGATGTACTTTGTATTGTGCACTGAGGAACAGGTATCAGGGTGATCACAAGCACTCCTGCATTCGATTTGAATTGAGTCCTCAAAAAATTTAGGATGTTCATGTGGCATATGTATGTAGCAATCCTTGTATGGTCCACAGCTTCCAGCAAACTTTTCATATGCAAGATGCTGTAGTGTTGTTTTTAACTGCCACCTCTGATGCACCATAGCTCCATGGTACAATGACAATGTGCCAAATTGGTCACTTCTTTGTGATGGGTGTAGCCAATGCCACATACTTCCTGTTGGTGCAACTGGGCAGTCAGTGCAGATTCCATAGAATAAGTGTAATACGGCTACGTGCCCAAGCACCTGTCGATACTCTGACTACAGCAATTGGCACTAGCTGCAGTTTCCAGACCATCTTTAGGGGAAGGTCCACATAAAGTGCACTATAGCAATGTCATCACAAGGTTGCAAAAGCATTGGGTAAGGCTATCCCAATCCAGGAAAAGCCAAAGCTTGTGAAATGGTCATAACTGGCAATAGGCACTCCTTGTCCCCTGAAGCTACCTGGACTCCAAATGGAAGTGCTGCTGGATCCAGTGCTGGACTATGGGTTGTATCTAACCAAATCCAACTCAGAGTAGATTCCTTGAAATACAGTGGTGCCTCGCAAGACGAAATTAATTCGTTCCGCAAGTCTCTTCGTCTTGCGGTTTTTTCGTCTTGCGATGCACGGTTTCCCATAGGAATGCATTGAAAATCAATTAATGCGTTCCTAGGGAAACCGCTTGCCAGGCTGGCGGTGCGGAGAAGGGCTTTTCTCCGCACCGCAAGCCTTCAGGACAGGTACGGGAACAGAGGGGAAGGCGCGCAGCGCTTTCCCTCTGTTTCCGGGGCTTGCGTGGGAGGAGGGTTTTTCCTCCCCGCCGCCAACATTCAGAACAGCATTCTGAATGTTGGCGGTGGGAAGGAAAACCCTCCTCCCACCCCAAGTCTTCAGGAAAGCCATCCGATGCCACGCGGCGGGAGGAGGCGTTCCCCCCCCCCGCCCGGCATCGGAGCTTCATTGCGATGCCGCGCGCCGGGAGGAGGCGTTCCCCCCCCGCCCGGCATCGGAGCTTCGTTCCGATGCCGCGCGCCGGGAGGAGGCGTTCCCCCCCCCGCCTGGCATCGGAGCTTCGTTCCGATGCCGCGCGGCGGGAGGAGGCGTCCCCCCCCGCCCGGCATCGGAGCTTCGTTCCGATGCCGCGCGGCGGGAGGAGGTCCGAGGACAGTGGGGAAGACGTGCTGCGCTTCCCCGCTGTCCCGGAGATTTCCCTATGGGCTGTCGTCTTGCGAAGCAAGCCCATAGGGAAATTCGTTTTGCGAAGCGCCTCCAAAACGGAAAACCCTTTCGTCTAGCGGGTTTTCCGTCTTGTGAGGCGTTCGTCTTGCGGGGTACCACTGTAAATGGATCTATGTTAGTTAAGTCAATTAATATCAACAGGACTGCTCTGAGTAGGATGAGCATGTATGGTCACATCCACACCATATGCATTTAAAACAGGCTTTCTCAGCCTTGGCCCTCCAGATGTTTTTGGCCTACAACTCCCATGATCCCTAGCTAGCAGGACCAGTGGTCAGGGATGGTGGGAATTGTAGTCTCAAAACATCTGAAGGACCGAGGTTGAGGAAGCCTGATTTAAAACATATCCCTTCCCCCAAAGAATCCTGGGAACTTAAATTTGTTAAAGGTGCTGGGAATTGTAGATTTGTGAGGGGTAGGGTACAGGTCCCAGGATTCTTTGGGGAGAGCCATATGCTTTAACTGTACAATGTGGATGGGACCCAAGCTGGACCACAGTGGGGACAGGGAGTAAACCGAGTGAGGTAGCAGTCAGCTGTGTTTGTTATAAAATACAACATTATCGAAAGAAAGTGGAGAGCTATTCAAAAGATATCACATTCCTGACACCAGCCCCTCAGGGCAGTACCTGTGTGAGCAGCTGTGGGAATGATGGGGCGAAGAGAGGGAGGCTCCATCAGGATTCAGCAAGAGATGGAGCCAAGTTGGATGGGCCAAAAGAGCCCTGGGCCTCAAGGGCTTCCCAAACCCAGGGTGGGGTTGGAGGTTGGACAACTTTGGTATTAGACCCGGAGCTCCAAAATTCCTGGATCGAAGAAAGCTGGGAACTGCCGTTTGTAGGATGCCATTCCCTCTATGTAAATGCGTGACTCACATCATTCAATTAGCTTCCTTTAATAGTGCAAATCAAAGGGTGAAGCTAGGTACATTCCTAGGCAAGTTTCAGCTTATTGCACTCTTTGATGTTCTAAGTGTTGTGTTGATATTAACATTTTCTTAAACAAATCTGCACTTAACTGTCTCCACAGAGGAAGAATCTCATTCACAGTTATCATTCCCTCTTAATTAAGGCGAAAAAGTGGGCTGGCGGTTTGTTTGGTGTGTTTTTCTTCTTTTTTTGCAAATCAGCTCATTCATTCATTCGTTCATTTATTAAATTTCTATCCCATCCTTCCTCCTAAAAGAGCCTCCTAAGCCACAGATTGTGGGTTCAAGTCCCATCTGGGGTAAAAAAAAATTAGATGCTGGGATAGCTCAGTTGGTAGAGCATGAGCCTCTGAATCTCAAGTTCATGAGTCTAAATGTCTGTTTAAATGTCAATAGAAGAGAGATGCACTTCACAGGGGAAGGGAGGGGCATAGCATGGTGGGGGCACAGGGGCAATTGCCCCAGGCACATAATTGTTAGGGGTGCGAAACGCCTGGTGCTCCCTCAATACAGCTGAGCACTTCTGTCACTGGGAACTGTTGAAAAAAAACAGCTTCTCCATGCGACCCAAGAAGTGACCTCTCCAGACAACAGAATGACCCTTCTCTTCTTATCTCTGCAACTGTGGTCTCCTGGGTGACGTGGACACTGTTAGACAGTTGAATACAAATACATACTCTGTCCATTTCCCTCCCACCCACTCCGCATGGCCCTTAATGCTTGCAACCCATGCTATGCCATTGGAGGAGTGCATTCCATAAATGGGGAACTACCACCCAAAAGGCCCTGAACTGCTACAACTGCTATTTTGCATGTATTACATACTGTTTATTATGAATTGTGTGTCTTTGTTTCTCAATGTGATCCTTTTACATGCTTCTGTATGTATTGCAGAATTTTATGCATTGTGACTTGCTGTTATTGTTTTAAATAGATTATAGTTTAGTAATGATTTATTGTAATGGTTATGAATGAATTTCTGTTAAATTCTTATTTGCCAATATTTCGAGAGTTAGTTTTGTTGTATACTGTTACATTCTAATGGATTGTTGAATATTACTTTATTTGATATAAGTTTATTTTAAAGTTATGTTGTAACTGATTTTTTTATATTGAGTCAGAATATTATAAGGTTGTGATCTTTGTTGTATATTTTGTTGTTGTAAACCTCCTTGTGTATAGCAATATAGAAAGGCAGTATACAAATGCCTTACAATTTCATACAAAGTGAAATTGAAAAGTGAAAAGGGGTCATGTCAGGGGTCATGACAGTAATATCTTTATTAAGGAATCAAACCATTAGGTACAGGTGCATCAGCTGGAGCAAAGTATCTTTTGCATGCTATTCTTCCATTTTTGCATTGGTATCTGTGATGGCTGCCTCCCAGCTATCCTGGTCATGTGCTGTTTGACAGGAGCGTTGCTCCTAGCTAACACAGAGTGAACCCCTCTATGCGCCCCATTCTTGCCCTTTGAAATCCCCAGCTGCCACCAGATCCCTGGGTCAATATTTCGGCAAGGCTGAGACCACAACAGGTTCATGAAACAAGTCCTGAAATTTACTAAACCAGAAAACGGTCTATGGAATTTTAAGGGGAGAGGGAATACCATACCCTCCAAGTGTCCCATTTTAAGCGGGACATCCTGAATTCTCAGAAGCTGATCACAGTCCTGGGTGTCTCATTTTGACTCCTGTGCTCTGGCTGCTCAACACCAGAGTGCAGGACCAAAAAGCAGAAGGAAAACTTGACTCACACAGTACTACTCTTCTTCCTCCTTCTGTCTGTGGCACCGATGGTGGTGGAGGAAGAGACCGCGCCGATTGGCACAGTGTCTCCCGATGCCACGCAGACCAGTGCAGCTTCCTGTGGCTGACGAGGAGGAGGCCAGTGGGCAAATGTAGGAGGGGGAAAGGAAGGGCGAACGGGCAAGCAATGGTGTCAGTGGGATGGGGGGGGGGGGATGCTCTCCCAAAAACAGGAACCCAGTATATTCCCTTTGAGGGAAAATAGCAAAATAAAGCATTAATAATAAAGTAGAAAGAAGGGGGAATAGCATTAATAGCAGAGAAAAGAACACAGGAATCTGCCTTTTATTGGCTCAGCCCAGTATTGTCTATGGTGATCGATAGTGGCTCCCAAGGGTTCCAAGGCAGTGGTCTCTTCCAAGCTTACCTGGAGCTCCCACGGATTTAACCTGCAACTTTTTGGACACAAATCCTGTGCTTCGCTATGGAGCTAGAAGCCATTCCATGACTGCTATGAACTGAGCCTTATTCCATTGATCTCATTAGTCAAATTGCCAGTGAAATCTTATTTCCTTTAAGCCACCCCAAAGCGGTATGCCCCCCCCCCAAGTGAGCTTTGCGCAGATAAAAAGAATAATAAGAAAGGATACCCACTTTGAACATTCAGTTGTTTTCACTCGCTGGCATTTCCCTGTGTGCCAGTAATACTCCTAGTTCCATCTGATGAGGGGGAAGCCTCCTGCTGAGAGTGCAGGGGGACGAACAACAAACACCCTCCGTGCCTGCTGGAAGCAACTGTGTTTGCTGCCAAATACAGAGAGCTATATTTCAAGAAAAGCACAACCATATGCCATATTTTTTAACACATAAATGTTTCCTGTGGTTAGGCAATTAGACTGGGGACCCTCAGCTAGAGATCTGGCTGGGCTTTCAATGGGATATGTGTGAAGCTGTCTAAAACATTCATAAGAAGAGCCCTCCTGGATCAGGCCTGTGGCCCATCAAGTCTAGAAGGCTGTTTTCACAATGGCCAACTAGATGCCTATGGGAAGGAAGCCCACAAGCATGACCTGAGCAGTACAGCACTCCCTCTCCTCCTGCAGATTCAAGCAATTCAGAAGCCACTGCCTTTGACAGGGGAGGGCTAAGAGATACTGGTGACCTTATCCTTCATGATTGCATACAACTCCACACTAGGCCATGTGTGAGTTTTTGCCTGAGCCTTGGTCTTCCCACACCGTGGTCTTTCATCTTGTCTTCCTACAGTCCAGTCACTGTGAAAGCACACCCTGTCCCTGGTACGTGACTTCTTTGCCCTATCTGAAGTTGGGCCTCATCTATATGATACGGTCATGGCCACCAATTTAGATGGTTTTGGAGTTGTCAACATGATGCCTTAAGGCACCACTGAGCCCAGTGTGGTTTGTCCTATGACACCCACAGGTGTCAGTAATATCCCCTCCAAAAATGAATGGGAGACAGTTTGCTCTTCCTGTTTGTACTGTCTCAGATTCTCCTACATTGAACACACTGCCCTAAAAATATCCTTACATCATTGAATGCCAGGGCAAGGCATCATCTGTTCTGAATAGAGAGGTGCAAGGAGATTCTCTCTGTGAGTGTAGTGTGGTGGCAGATGTCCAGGGCCTTTTTGATGGTAGGGGCATGGAAGCAGCATTTTAGCAGGCATTTTGCATTATATATCATTCCCTCGCAGTAGCCAAAGTTTGTTACGCCAACTAAAAATAGTTTGTGCTATGCTATGCCCCCATAGCAGCCAATTTTGGACTGGTGCCCATGGTAGTTTCTCAAAATTCCAAGGGTCCCCACTAGCCCCAAAAGGTTGGTAATCCCTGGACTGGACAAAACCTGTGGAGGATAAGGCTATCAGTGGATACTCGTCATTGTGGCTATGTGCTACTTCCAGGTTTGGAGGCAGCATGTGTCTGAATGCAAACAGCAGCAGATAGCTATTATCCTCAGGTTCTGCTTGAGGGCTTCCTGGAGGCATCTGGAGGGCTTCCTGGAGGCACTGTGAAAAACAGGATGCTAAATGTATCAGAGCTCTTATTTTATTCTTATGCCTTAACCTGGCGAGGTAATCCCTGGGTGGAGTAAGGAAGAGGAAGATGCCCCATAATCACTAGAATTGCTAGGCACTTACCTAGACTACTGGAATGGCCAGTAATCAATGCATAACCAAATTTCCTGAGTGGTGCGGGTTAGGCAAATTGCACTGCTCCACCATCAATAATGGAGGGTGGAAAAAGAAGAGCAGGTTGCACATGGCACTGACAAATGGCTAGCCCATGGTAGGTGGAGGAGACAATGGGTGTAGGTGGTAGTGGCACACCCCAGGAAGGAAGGAGCATTCTGCTCTTGTTGGGCCAAGCAGCATTATGGGTCACATTTGGCTACCACTTGCCAACCACTGAACAGGGCCATCCTGTCCTATTTCACCACCTGACGCAAAACAGAAAGGTGCCGCCCCTGTTTCTCCGAAGCCTCTTTTACTGTGGAAGCATGGCTGCAGCAGCAGGGACAGCTGTGGCGCCTGTGAGGGCTGCTGGCCTATGGGATTCTGCCACCTGAGGCAGCTGCTTCAGTCTGGCCCTGCTGTTGGAAGAGTGAAGCAAATTTTAAGGGATTCTAATAGAAAGCAAGAGACTGGTTGTAGGTGGAGATGGGGAGAAGGCGACTCGCTTAACTGATAATAAATGCCCTGCCATGTTGGCAGGCAAGGAGGGAAGGGAGAGGAGGCAACCTCGTCTGAAGGATGACAGATGAGCATGATTAATTGTCTTCTCCACCCAAGGCTCAAGGGAGTTTGGGGATCTAGGCCTACTTTTCTACTTCTTCTTGACTGATCGTGAGACGGTGATAAAACTGCACGAATGCTAGAGCTATGTGGCTGTTAAAGTCAATTCATAGTTTCAATTCCCAACGTTTTCTCCCCTCGAAAAATGTTCTCCAAGCACAATTACCTTTTGCCCGCCTGCTATTAACAGAAAGACGCAACACATCTCAAGGTGTGCCGTTTTATCCAGATCTCTCGATTAGAGAAGAAGGCACTTTCATAGAACAGGTTTAGCATTATCTTAGCCAGGAGCAAGGGTTGTTATTATTGCACTGGAGGAGGTCATGAAAAAGCAAGCCAACCACACCAGGATGCCAGTTCAGCTCCTCACAGAGGACAGTAGATGTAGCTGCCTTGCACTGAGTCAAACCACTCGTCCAGCTAGCTCCATATTAGTCAAATCTGACTGGCAATGGCTCTTTGGGATCTGAGGTACAGAATGGTCTTTTGCAGTCCTGCTAACTGAGATAGTTTAGCTCAGGAGCTGGGAACTTTCATGCTGAGGTCCGCGTTACCCTGGAGGAAAACTGTTAGGTGCTGCATTTCAGCACTGGGCTGAGCCAAGTTCAAAAATAGGCAAGGCCAAACCCACACACAACCACACTCCTTACACACACACATTTCCCATGGAAGTAGAAGCATATATTTAATTCTTAGTCAACTCAAGCACTACTTTCTATTTTCTCCAAAGACTTCTTTTTAGGACATAGTTTACAAAAACCAAAACCCCAACATCTCCAACACTCTTTATCTGACCTGATCATGCAATGAAATAAAATCCAGTAATTCCAGCAGAAGAATGCAGATAGGGTCAGTGCACACCTGAACTGCAAGCCAACTTACAGCTCCTGTGCCCTTCTAAAAAATAGTAGCTACATTTTCTACTACATATTTTAGAATGAAAAGTTATCTGTCTGTCTATCTATTCTCTATGAATTTGGGCATCTCTGAATGTATTACCACCAAATTTGGCACAGTGATTCCTGAGATGAAGGAGCTGGTTTTTGTCTACAATTGGGTGCCGTTCTGAATCAATATGGCAGACCGAAGCATCACAAACTGCACTGATTTGGTCACCTTTTAAGATAATCATCATCAAATTTAGCATGATGCAACTCAGATCGGGGTGCAGGTTTTGGTCTACATTTGGATATCATCAGATACCATTTGGAATCAAGTTGGTGACATGAACCTATCAAAACTGTACTGATTTGGAAACCTCTTACAACTGCCATCACTCACTGGGTGAATTATATTCAGAGGACAACCTGGCTTTCCCAAAAGTAAATTTTGTTAACACTTATATAACTATTTTGCAACATTTTTAAATTTATAGTTTATTAGGGTTTTCACATTATTACAAACAGTACAGCCTCTTACACCCTCTCCTCCCTCCCTCCCAGTTCTCTTCTCCCTTCCCTCATGCCCTGCGGTTGTTGCTGCAGCATTTTCATTGAGCATGTGAGTTTTTGTACGTAGTTTTCAAGAATATACACATTTATACTGTTGCACTCCATCCCAGTCTCTGAGCGGTGTGAGATTCCAGGGCTTCCAGATGCTTACCAAGGGTTCGGTTTCCTAAGAATGAGGATGGCAGAGATTGTGGATACAGTGGTACCCCGCAAGACGAACGCCTCGCAAGACGGAAAACCCGCTAGACGAAAGGGTTTTCCGTTTTGGAGGCGCTTCGCAAAACGAATTTCCCTATGGGCTTGCCTCGCAAGACGACAGCCCATAGGCAAATCTCCGGGACAGCGGGGAAGCGCAGCGCGTCTTCCCCACTGTCCTCGGACCTCCTCCCGCCGCGCGGCATCGGAACGAAGCTCCGATGCCGGGCGGGGGGGGGGAACGCCTCCTCCCGCCGGGCGGCATCAGAACGAAGCTCCGATGCCGGGCCGGGGGGGAACGCCTCCTCCCCCCCCCCGCGGCATCGGAAGGAAGCTCCGATGCCGGGCGGGGGGGAACGCCTCCTCCCCCCCCCGCACGGCATCGGAAGGAAGCTCCGATGCCGGGCGGGGGGGGGGAATGCCTCCTCCCCCCCCCGCGCGGCATCGGAAGGAAGCTCCGATGCCGGGCGGGGGGGGGAAAGCCTCCTCCCCCCCGCGCGGCATCAGAACGAAGCTCCGATGCCGGGCGGGGGGGGACGCCTCCTCCCGGCGCGCGGCATCGGAACGAAGCTCCGATGCCGGGCGGGGGGGGGAACGCCTCCTCCCGGCGCGCGGCATCGGAACGAAGCTCCGATGCCGGGCAGGGGGGGAACGCCTCCTCCCGCCGCGCGGCATCGGAACGAAGCTCCGATGCCGGGGGGGAACGCCTCCTCCCGCCGCGTGGCATCGGATGGCTTTCCTGAAGACTTGGGGTGGGAGGAGGGTTTTCCTTCCCACCGCCAACATTCAGAATGCTGTTCTGAATGTTGGCGGCGGGGAGGAAAAACCCTCCTCCCACGCAAGCCCCGGGAACAGAGGCGCCTTCCCCTCTGTTCCCGTACCTGTCCTGAAGGCTTGTGGAGAAAAGCCCTTCTCCGCACCGCCAGCCTGGCAAGCGGTTTCCCTAGGAACGCATTAATTGATTTTCAATGCATTCCTATGGGAAACCGTGCATCGCAAGACGAAAAAACCGCAAGACGACGAGACTTGCGGAACGAATTAATTTCGTCTTGCGAGGCACCACTGTATATGGTTTATTGACACATATGTACAACCTGAGCCTGTGATGGAGAGGCTCACAGCATTAATACCCCAAGAAGGCACTGCTTCTCCCATAGCCACAGCCTTGGATTCCAGCAGAAATCAGGCATGATTCTGACTTTCAGGTGCCCAGTCTGCAGTCTGCTATAACTTCTAGCTTACACACACCATTCTCAACTCTGGCCTTTGTCTTTCAAACTAACAGGCAGTTGAGGGAGGAGATCAACCCATTCGGTGCACAGAACTACTTCCTTTGTTACCTTAACAATCCATACTTAGACCATTACCAAGAAGCTTCCTTGGCTATTCTAGCAATTGAATCCTTGTTGTATCTAGGAATTGGAAGGGACTCAGGCATACAGCCTACGCCCAGCCCCAACTCACAACACTCTGCTTGCTTTATCCTAGTCTATACCTTTTGTACAAATTGCTTTGCTAGAGAGCCACGTTGCAAAATTCAGAGAACTTAAAATATTGAAGGTTGGCTATGTTTCAGTTCATGTGTTCTTTTAGGAAGTGTGAATGAGGCATGTTTGTCTTTAAATGTGAGCTGGCTTTAAATGTGAGCTGGGCTTAATGTTATGAACCCTTGTCCTGTCATGCTGTATGACAGCTTCAATACTTGCCGGCTTAAATTGTTGCTGAAATATCTTATAAAACAGGTTGTTAATCAGCGCTATTACATCCTGTTGTCATATAAATATAGCTTTTAATTGAACCCTCACACATCCTTATGACTGTTCGGCTCAATGTTGCATTTTTTTATTCTTATTTTTTGTATCCCGAGGGTAGCCATTGGGCCTCTACTGACTTTAAACTAAAAAAAGAAAAGGAAATGATTGGCAACAGCATTATTTTTAATTAGTGTTAATGATGATATTACTTCTTTGGTCAGGACACTAATACTACCCTTTGAGTTTATAGTTTTTAAAGCATACTGGCTGAAATCCAGATAATTTATTTTAGACAAGCTTCATCTGAGGTGCTCCCTACTGCAGCTCCAGCTGACAAAGAGGCAAGCCTTCCCCCTTTTTTTAGAAAGCTGAGGCTTTCCTTTTAAGCAAAGTTACCTGCTGTGTCAAAATAAATCCCAGCGGTCCACATGGGTTAATTTATTTATATATTGCCCCTTCCTCCAATGAGCTCAGGGTAATATGCATAGTTTTTCTATCACTACCCCTCATAGTACAGTGGTACCTCGGGTTAAGAACTTAATTCGTTCCGGAGGTCTGTTCTTAACCTGAAACTGTTCTTCACCTGAAGCGCCACTTTAGCTAATGGGGCCTCCCGCTGCCGCCGCAGCACGATTTCTGTTCTCATCCTGAAGCAAAGTTCTTAACCCGAGGTACTATTTCTGGGTTAGCGGAGTCTGTAATCTTAAGCGGTTGTAACCTGAAGCGGCTTTAACCCGAGGTACCACTGTAGTCCTATAACGGATATTAGGCTGAGAGACAATGATTGACCCAGGGCCAATCCTGGCTGAGTAGGGGATATGAACCTGGGTCTCCTGGTGAAACTAGTTCAGCAATGTAAACCCCCTGTTGCCATCTTTTAAACCAGACATGGGGAACCTGTGACCCTCCAGTTGTTGTTGGAATTCATCAGCCCTAGCTAGCATGGCTAGTGGTAAGGGATGAAGGGAATTGTAGTACAGCAGCGCCTAGAGGGACACAGGTTCCCTAAACCTTCCTTTAAGGCACAGATTAGCTTTCCCCTCCTCCACCAACACGTCAAAATAAAAACACTTGAGTGTGTCACACTGGCTCTCAATTGTATTGTGAAACTGGGTGTGGATGGGCAGGAGTGTGGATTCTAGAAGGAACCCATTCATTCATTGTTTTGCACCTATATTTCTGGGTGGCGGCGGCTAAGCTTAAGATAACAAACAGAGCAACATTAAATATATAACAAGCTTTACATAATTACACTGGAATTCACCTGATTCCAAAGACAGGATAAGCTAGAAATCCAGTCCGATTAGCAAAACCAACGTAATGGTTTTGTTCTGGATTTATCAAATATTTCAAATTTTAATGGTAACTCTTTTTTTAAAAAAGGTAAACCCTTACTAGTGCATTTCCGAACACATATCTATATTATATGGTTTGTGAAAACCAGACATTTTTTCTGTAAAAGCAAAACAAAAAGGGAGCTAAATGTCTCCAAATCTTGCACCTAATATGTGAACCTACAAATGGAGAATTAAATGTGCACAGGGACACACATTTCACCTGAGACTGCAAGCACACCATACATTGAAAACACATTAAAAACATGAAGCCCCACAATAATCCTGGGAACTGTAGTTTGTTAAGGGAGCTAGGAACTGTAGTGTGGGGAGTAAATTACAGCTCCTAGAATTCTTGGGGGATGTGCTTTTAATGTGCTTTAAAATGCAGTGGTTTTTTTTCTGGTGGTACTCACCATTACACAGTACTGACACCTAGTTTTCCTAGAGATCCTCAGTCACATGGGGACTGAGCAAAGCCCCACCAGGCCTGGCTGCCACCACCACCCCCTGGAACTGGCCTAAACACACAAACCCTGCTCCCCGAGGAGTCAGGGGTCCCTTTACCTTTACCTTAAGAGAACCTAAGGATGAAGGTTTTGTGGAAGAATGGAAACTCTCCTCAGATTTAAAGAAATAGTATCATATGATGAGCACACGAGCAGGATTTGAACAATGAGCAACAGAAGGGATTAAATATTGCAATAGTTTTGTTAAGGTTTAAGAGATAGAAGATAGGGTGCACCAGAGAAAGAAATAGAAGCACCGTGGGAAAGCTGGTGGGAAGTGGGGGGGGGGAGTCTTTATTATGTATTGAAATGCACGTGTGGAATTTTGGAACACTTAGTAAACTTTTTTTTTTTATAGAAAAAAGACTGTGCTACCATCGGTAGCCTTGATAAATCTGTATGGCAACTTGGTGGTCCAACAGCTACATGATATGCTCTGTTATGTGCCAATCCCTAAGGTGTGTGTGTATGTGTTTGCACTTTAGCACGAAGAAAATGGGCCACAGGGTGTGTATAATGGAAATTAGGGCTAGCTGGGAGAACGCAATGATAAATATCTGCATGCTTCAAACAACTGCAGCAGCAGAATCAAAAGGGCAAGGCAGAGCCTCAGTGCACATGGAAAAAAATCAGCTTGTGCGGTAACATCAAACAGTGAGCTTGAAGGACCTGTTCCCACAAGGCCTCCTCCACACCACAGATTTTCAAAACTTAACCACACACTGATCACGTTTTGTCCACACGCAGCCATCCATGGACCTGCAGAATGTCCACATTCAGTGATGGAACCCTTCATCAGGATAGGGAACAATGTGCACGAGAGCTAAATGGACCTCTTAATCCGTCATTCAGGACTCATCTCAGGCCACACACCCTCCTGAACCACACCTTGCACCAGATCTCCTTTGCACCCTTCCTTGGGTGTTTTCACCTGGCTAGGTTGTGTCCTTAAGCTCTGATAATGGTTCTTGCTTGACTGGACGGATATAGGATGTGAGCATAGAAACTAGCCTATAGCATAAATGCAACAGCCACATTTCTTGCTCTGCCCACTTTTGCTTTTGGCCCTTGGGCTGAAAAGTGTTCCCCATCCCCGCCATACGCCACTCTATCCCCACATATGAGCTTATATTGTTGAAACAACATATGAAGGAGCCAGTGCAGCCAGAAAGAGGGCCAGGTTAAGGAACCTGTGGCCCTCACAATATTGCTAGACTACAACTCCTACGTGCTTTGCCCATTGAGCATGCTATTTGGGGAAGGGGTTGGGGCCTGTCAGTGCGGGTGTCAGGAACAGGTCAGTAATAACTCACATGGTGTCAGAGAAGTTAACTCTTTATTCAAAGAAATGAAACAGCTTGGGAGGTCAGGCTTAGCGAGCACAGAAACTCTTCCCCGTAGATCCTGCCCCAATTGTGAGGCAATTGTGAAGATTGAAAACGTACCCACGGCTCCCTATGTCTCTCTCTCCCCCCCCCCCACATTCCTCCGGAAGGCGTCTTCATTTTGCTTGTCTTTTCTCTGCCCTCTTCATACCTCTTTGGCTTCTGGGAGACCAGGGAAGAGAGGAGCTGCCCATTGCAGCAGGAGGGGAGGACTCCCTGGCTTCAGCAGCAGCCTGCCTGATCTCTTCATTTTGGCCCCTTCGTCTCTAGCCTCTTCTTGTGCCTCTGATTCTGGACTGCACTCTGCCCCAACCTCTTCCTGTTCACTAAATCCTGTAACTTCTTCAGTTCCTGACATCTCCTCTTCTCAATCTGTTCCCTCTTCTCCCTCTGACCACTCTTCGTCATCCCACTTTCCCTGGGGATCTCTTGGGGGTTCCCCAGTGGGTGCCTCCCACCATCATCCAGCCAGTCCATGGCAGAACCTGACAACTTCTGGAAGGCTACTGGTTCTCCATACCTGCTGTATAGGGCTGCTGTAAGGATTACAAGCAAGTACTGCTGTGGACATTTGGAAGTCATAATCCTTGACAATTGCATGCCACTTACAAGTGTCCATGGCATTCTCTACTTGTAATCCTAGGTGAAATATGCACTAATTATAGACAAGCATGTATTTTAATACATTTATGTGCATAAGCCCTATGGGAGAAGAAATGTAACACAAGGCACGTGTTAATACACTGAAACATTCAGAGATGGCAGTATCAAATCAGTGGTGCATGCCCTTCTGGCTTCCACTCTTTATAAAGACTTGAGGAATGAGATTGTCACTCCTCTTTTATTGTCCAATCCAGGTTGCCCAACCACTGCCACAGTGTCCTTTCTCTTGGCAGATCAAGATGAGCAAGTGACAGCAAAGGTTGCAAGGTTGTTAGCTGGGGCAATCAAAATAAGATCCGCTATTTGACTATTGATTCCAAACCCTAAAATGTAGCAGGAGACTCTTTCAGGTGGTCCGCAATTTAACGGAACCACCTTTACCACCGGGGCCTTGTAAAGACCCCAAGATCTCCTGCAACGATTTTGCAAAGTATTTTGCAGATAAAATCACTCATATTCGGAAGGAGCTAGACACCACCGTGGGAGCAGGGCTGGGGCGGGAGAGTGCTAGAGCCCTGTCTGGTCAAGTTGCATGGAATCAATTTCAATCCGTTACCCCCGAGGATGTGGACAGGCTGCTTGGACGAGTGAAACCAACCACCTGTCTCCTTGATCCTTGCCCATCCTGGCTTATAAAAGCTAGCCGGGAAGGGCTGGGCGATGGGCTCTGCGGGGTGGTGAATGCTTCCCTCTGTGAGGGAACATTCCCAGATCCACTGAAAGAGGCGGTCATTAAACCGCTTCTTAAAAAACCATCTTTAGACCCGGCCAGTATGGCCAACTATCGCCCAGTCTCAAATCTTCCATTCTTGGGCAAGGTGATTGAGCGAGTGGTTGCTGAACAACTCCAGGCATGCCTGGAGGATGCGGACCATTTGGATCCCTTCCAGTCGGGATTCAGGCCTCATCATGGGACTGAAACTGCCTTGGTCGCACTGGTTGATGATCTCCGGCGGGCTAGGGACAAAGGTGAGAGTTGTTTCCTAGTTCTGCTGGATCTCTCAGCGGCCTTTGATACAATCGACCATAACATCCTTCTGGACCGTCTAGAGGGGTTGGGAGCTGGGGGCACTGTTATACAGTGGTTTCGCTCCTTCCTCCTGGGCCGTGTTCAGAAAGTGGTGGTGGGGGGGTGAGTGTTCAGACCCTTGGGCCCTCACTTGTGGGGTGCCTCAGGGTTCCGTCCTCTCCCCCATGCTTTTTAACATCTATATGAAGCCGCTGGGAGAGATCATCAGGGGGTTTGGACTGGGTGTCCATCAATATGCAGATGATACCCAGCTCTACCTTTCTTTCAAATCAGAACCAGTGAAGGCGGTGAAGGTCCTGTGTGAGTGCCTGGAGGCGGTTGGAGGATGGATGGCGGCTAATGGATTGAAGTTGAATCCTGACAAGACAGAAGTACTGTTTTTGGGGGACAGGGGGCGGGCTGGTGTGGAGGACTCCCTGGTCCTGAATAGGGTAACTGTGCCCCTGAAGGACCAGGTGCGTAGCCTGGGAGTCATTTTGGACTCACAGCTGTCCATGGAGGCGCAGGTCAATTCTGTATCCAGGGCAGCTGTCTACCAACTCCACCTGGTACGCAGGCTGAGACCCTACCTGCCCGCAGACTGTCTGGCCAGAGTGGTGCATGCTCTAGTTATCTCCCGCTTGGACTACTGCAATGCGCTCTACGTGGGGCTACCTTTGAAGGTGACTCGGAAACTACAGCTAATCCAGAATGCGGCAGCTAGACTGGTGACTGGGGGCGGCCGCCGAGACCACATAACACCGGTCTTGAAAGACCTACATTGGCTCCCAGTACGTTTCCGAGCACAATTCAAAGTGCTGGTGTTGACCTTTAAAGCCCTAAACGGCTTCGGCCCAGTATACCTGAAGGAGCGTCTCCACCCCCATCGTTCTGCCCGGACACTGAGGTCCAGCGCCGAGGGCCTTCTGGCGGTTCCCTCATTGCGAGAAGCGAAGCTACAGGGAACCAGGCAGAGGGCCTTTTCGGTGGTGGCGCCCGCCCTGTGGAATGCCCTCCCATTGGATGTCAAGGTGATGGACAACTACCTGACATTCAGAAGACATCTTAAGGCGGCCCTATTCAGGGAAGCTTTTAATGTATGATATTTTAGCGTTTTTTGGTTTCTGTGGAAGCCGCCCAGAGTGGCTGGGGAAACCCAGCCAGATGGGCGGGGTACAAATAAATTATTATTATTATTATTATTATTATTATTATTATTATTATTATTATTTATATAATTGACTTTTTATTTCTATTATTTGCATATCGTATTGTTGTTTTATTGCTATGGCTGATGACTGACGCAAATAAAGATTCATTCATTCATTCATTCAGTAATTATGCTTCTTGCATACAGGAAGAAGAAAATCAGATTGAATAATGCAAAAACTCAGGGCCTGAGTAAAGGGCATTGGGAACTGTAAGTGGAAGCATTTCCTGTGACCCATCGTCCTGGGGCTGATTTGTCATCATTATTATTGATTGCAGTTATTAGTCACATGCTGCACATAAAAAGGTCTCCAAGCAACTCACAATTTTTGCAAAGGACACAAAGCATGAATACAATTTAAAATGTATTAAAACTGATGGTTGCTTTTATAAAAAGAAATCCACAGACAACCCCCAATAGAACAGCAGGAAGAGCCATAGAACATAAATTATATTGTATAAGAACAGATAAAAGCAAATTTAAAATAGCATTGCTTTGATCAATGCATTCAGATCCAGGAAAAGAACCATTGCTTTTGGCACTCTCAAATACAGGTGAGGGGTCGCAAGAGCCACCTGACTCGTTCATTTAAATGGAGAGAGGCAACAGATCTGTGAACTATAGGGGTGGATGGATCATTCTCTTTCTACTCTATGCTAGTTTTACATGTGTTGATTCATAAGTCTGTTCCCTCCAGTTTTCACACTAATCTGTGAATTTTTGTGATTTTTTTTAACTCTTCATGAAAATTCCCCAGAAATTCTCGTACATTTTCATACCTCTTCGTATGCAGTTTTCACTGATGTACATAATCAGCAAACTCTCCTAACAGAATGCATTTTTGTATGTTATTTTCACCAATATCTACATTTGAAGCACACTTTCCCTTAACAAAATGCAAACTTTTGTAAATTTTGGTTGGCTGGAGAATGACAACACAAAATTCAGAGAAGGGCAAACTTTGAAGGGTGAATGCCTTTCAGTATATGTATTGTTTTGAAAAGTATGGGTCAGGCAGGCTTACCTTTAAACATGAACTGAATCAAATTTCTCCCCCATCCCTGGCGTCAAATTTGAAGAAGTGCAAAATCAGAAGGCTATCTCCAATCCATGAATTAGTCTGGTAGGTATAAATTATTTAAGTTTGCTTAAAAATATTCTTCTCCATCCTTGAATGAACAGTGCTGATTACGTGTGCATTTACATACATGAATAGTGATTTTTTTCCCCACTGGTATTTAGAGTAGTTACAATTTGAGCACACCACAAAGAAAGCAACCAAATAAAATACCAGATTAAAAGATAATGTATAAAAACAAAATTGGGCTGCAGCCCTAAACCTCTTCTTACTTAGAAGTAAGCCTCATTGAACTCAGTAGGACTTAACTCTGAGTAGACTTGGTGAGGACAGCAGCCTAAAATTGTAATGCTTTAAGGGGGCGGGAAATAAAAACTGAATATGATGTTTGATTTTGCACACATGGGCATATTTAAGAAATATACTACTAGATCCTTTGCAACTACTCTAAAAAGGAGTGCTAATTTTAAGTAATGCCCAGATATTACAAAATCTTAAAGAGTCAGCCAATTTAACATAACATGCTGAGAATCAATACAGTAATTTGGATATGCAAGACAAGGTACTGTCCCAAGTGAAAACTAAGAAAATAGCTCCCTCTGCCGGGCTGTTTAAGCAGTTATTTGTTCCCTTTTTTACACTTTTTAAAAAGAACATTTCACGGGATCACTCCCCACTCCCAACCGCCCACCATGCCATTGTGTTTCTCCAGAGTAATGTTTGCTCCAATTTAGCAGGAAAGAGCAGGTTTTCCCTGGGAAAGGAGCAGGGCCGGATTTAGGTTTGATGAGGCCCTAAGCTACTGAAGGTAATGGGGCCCTTTATATGTCCAGCTGTCCTTTGTCAACAACAAATTGTTGCTGTTTTTTGTGTTGAATATATGCTATATGGTAATCTACAGACCTAATAGGTACCTAAAGCCATTTGCAGATAACAAAATATGTATTTTATCAAAGTAATTGTTGAACTGAAATACAATTAAGAAGAAGAATATTAATAGTGAAATACAATTAAGAAGTATATTAATAGCGAAATAATTATTAAGCTCTAACTGTATGTAGGTTTTATTTTATTTGTTTTTTATCTTGAATTTTGGAAATGTACATCCAGGTTTCTTTTCTTTAAATTTTTTGGGAGCCCCCAAGAGAGTGAGGCCCTAAGCTATAGCTTGTTTAGCTTATACGGGAATCTGGCATTGGAAAGGAGTGGGGCAAGGCGGCAACCTCTCACACTCATGCCTAGGAAGAAAACTGCTCAGCCCCCTGCTTCCTAAGCATGGGACAAGCCTAAGTGTGGTCAAGCCCTTAATCACCTTTCAGATGTGTTCACTGGAACAAGGTTTGATTTGGATACTATGTGTATGTGAGGTCATGCAAAAGATTAAATTTAAAATATTAAATGATTTAATTGAACTGTGTTGTTACATACAGTGGTACCTCTGGTTACGTACTTAATTCGTTCCGGAGGTCCGTTCTTAACCTGAAACTGTTCTTAACCTGAAGCACCACTTTAGCTAATGGGGCCTCCCGCTGCTGCCACTACACGATTTCTGTTCTCATCCTGAAGCAAAGTTCTTAACCCAAGGTAATATTTCTGGGTTAGTGGAGTCTGTAACCTGAAGCGTCTGTAACCTGAAGCATATGTAACCCGAGGTACCACTGTATTTTAATTATGGGTGGTTATATTTTAATGTTTGTGTAATTGGTTTTTACATGAGGAAACTACCTAGAAGCCTGGGCAGATTTGAGGGTAAACCATATACAGCACGGGTCTGCCCTTGTGGCTCGTTGGAAGTTGAAACTGCTCTACATGTATTATTATGTTGTCGTCTTTATGAGGATATACGTTTGACTTTTATTACACCTGTTTTGCAAAAGTCCAGGAAAGAATCAGAACTCCATAGTTTAAAACTACTGCTAGAGGATAAGAATCCCAAGACTACATTAAATGGAGCCAAATTCTGTGTGTCTGCAATCAATCGCAGGAAGTAAGTGGTATCCCATAATGACCAAACCCCCAAATGTTAACTACAGGGAGCACGCTAATAATTAATTTTAATTTTTATACAGTGGTGCCCCGCAAGACGAACGCCTCGCAAGACGGAAAACCCGCTAGACGAAAGGGTTTTCCGTTTTGGAGGTGCTTCGCAAAACGAATTGCCCTATGGGGTTGCTTCGCAAGACGAAAAAATCTTGCGCGTCCCCGCGGGTTTTTTTCGCTCCCCCCCCTTTTCCTAAGCCGCCTATCAGCTGTTCCGCTGAAAAACCCGCTTAACAGCTGATCACGGAAAGCCGCTAGACCGCTGTAGCGCTAATCAATGGGCTTGCTTCGCAAGACGAAAAAATCGCTAGACGACGAGAATCGCGGAACGGATTCTTTTCGTCTTGCGAGGCACCACTGTATTTAAATCCTTGTTATACTCATATTGTCCTTTGTATTTCTGATATTTTTATGATCTGTGATATTGTGTGTGTTGATGCTGGTCTGTGACTGTATTAATAAATTCATTCATACCTAGAAGACTGCTTGGGCATTAAGCACTGTTTCTCCATGAGAGAACTTTCTCTGTGGCAGACCAAAACTGTGGAACTCCCTGCCCATAGAGATGCATGTAGCATTGTCATTGTACAATTTTCACCATATACTGAAGATGCACCTCTTTAACTTGGCCTTTAGGAATTAAGGTGCTTTGTGGTGTTGTGTGTGTGTGTGTGTGTGTGTGTGTGTGTGTGTGTGTGTGTGTGTTTGTTTGTTTGTTTGTTGTTGTTGAATTTACATTGTTCTGTTCCATTCTGAAACAGTTTTACATGTTTCAATGTTGCAGTAATTTTTATCGGTTTTTAAATTGTATTTTCTATTCATTGTGTATATTAGGGGGGGAATGAGCCTTAGTGAAAAGAACATGCAAAAAATGCATTCTGTTAGGCAAAAATTGCTTGCAAAAATGTATATGTCAAACAAAACTGCACACAAACATATGCATATTGGGAGAAATGCAGACTGAAATCTGGTGAATTTTCATACGGACTTTTGATAAAATTGCAAACTGATCTGGAAATGTGAGGAAGTGAACTGAGATTGCAAAAAAAGAGAGAGAAATGAAAGTTAGTCAGTCAGTAAAAAAGAAAATTGCAAATATTTTTGTTTTTCCCAGCAGGGGTCAGTATGTAGCAGGATTGGTTTAAGAGACTTTAGATAGGAAGCACCAGTTCAAATCCAGTGTTTGCAAAGGAAGAGAAATATATATTTAAGAATGGAATAGTAAGTGGGTGAGGCGCAAGTTGGCAAGCTGCTACTAAAACAAACTTGCATTCAGTTTGTTTGTTTGTTTGTTTGTTTGTTTGTTTGCTTGCTTGCTTGCTTGTTTGCTTGCTTGGTTGTTTGCTTGCTTTTGAAGGATGAGTGGGGAACCTGTGGTACTCCAGGTATTGCTAAACTACAGCAACCTCTCATTCCTGAACATCAGCTATCCAGGCTGGGGCTGATGGGAGATGGAGCCCCAAAACATGTGGAAGACCATGGGTTTCCCACCCCTGTTTTAAAGCCTTACCTGTCATCTTTTTGAAGTAGGTATTGGACCAACTCTGAGACATCCCTCCTGGCAGCCAACCAGCCTTGCAAAACAGATTAGCCAAATGTGGAAGAAGACATTCTTAGCAAGATATATACGATGCCTTTTAAATATCAGTGTTGAGTCCAGGAGCAGCTCAGACTTTGTAACTTGACCACATATAGCAACTGGAAAATTGGCTATGCCCACACCATACATTTAAAGCACTTTTGTACCACTTTAGCAGTCATGTTTCCCCCCACCCCACCCCTCAAATCCTGGCACACAGTTCCTGCTTACTGAATGCAATGTGTTCCATGAAAGCTGTTCATGAGGTGAGTGTTCACATAACAAGTCCATGATTTCTGCTATTTCCTATGGAAATATTTCTCAAGTGGGATTTACCTGATCTCCCTCCCCTCTCGCTCCATGGCTTCTTCCTGAAATGGCTGTAGCCATTAACAAAGAGACAAAGGAAAAAAACTTATTTGTCTGAACATTCCTACTCCCTGATTCATCCAGTCTTGCTTCTCTCTCCCTCTCCCCATGGTTGCTGCCTGAAAATAGCTGCTGCTGACCATCTAAGCATGGGCAAACAAGAAAGGAAACAATTCTGTTATTTGGGTAAGTGAATCTGCAGTGCATATACAGTGGTACCTTGGGTTAAATACTTAATTTGTTCCGGAGGTCTGTTCTTAACCTGAAACTGTTCTTAACCTGAAGCACCACTTTAGCTAATGGGGCCTCCTGCTGCCGCTGCACCACTGGAGCACGATTTCTGTTCTCATCCTGAAGCAAAGTTCTTAACCTGAGGTACTATTTCTGGTACTATAACCTGAAGCACATGTAACCTGAAGTGTATGTAACCCAAGGTACCACTGTAGTGAGGTTTGGGCATAATTTTTAATGTGCAGAGAAGTGAATTTTTGGATAGTAAGTGTGTGGATAGCAGGACCTGTGTGTAGTTTATTAAATGTGCTGAGAGACTTTATTCAGCTCATGTAGCTGCAATATCAGCACCCTTAACAAACTACAGCTCCCAAGTTTCTTTGGGGGGGGGGAGCACATACCACTGCTCTGGTGAAGAAGGCCCAGCAGAGAATTTATTACCTCAGACTTTTAAAGAAGAACAATCTGAGTGAGAGACTGCTGGTGTGCTTCTACCGAGGCTCCATAGAGAGCATTCTTACATACTGTATTTGTGCTTGGTTCTCCAGTTGTACAGCTAGGGAGAGGAAGGTGCTCCAGAAGGTCATAACCACAGCCCAAAGGATTATTGGTCATCCTCTCCCATCTTTGGAAGAACTGTACGGTTCCCGTTGTCTTAGGAAAGCAAATAACATCCTGCAGGATTCATCTCACCCGGGACACGGTCTGTTTGCACTACTGCCTTCTGGCAGGAGATATAGAAACATCAAGTCAAAGACAAATAGACTGAAAAACAGTTTCTATCCAAGAGCTGTGGCCTTTTTGAATGCTGTAACTCGATAGTGTGACCTGGGAGTTTGATGGGTGTGGTGTGGGTGTGGCTGGAATGTGGTTTGTTTGGTTGTTGTTGTTGTCTTGCTTTTGATGTTTTAAGGGATGGCATCCAATTTCGTTGCACTTTGTACAATGTTGCACTTGTGTAATGACAATAAAGAATCTATTCTATTCTATTCTATTCTATTCTATTCTATTCTATTACTGTTAAAGTGGTTCAAGATTGCTTTAAATGTATGGTGTGGATGTGACCCCAGTCAATCATAAGCAAACTACATCCTTTGTGCTTTTCAGAGATGTGTGATGGGCTCATTGGATAGCTTATTCAGACACAGACATCAGCTGAAGAGATCAGGCCACTCCACATTCACAAAGACCAAAGTCCTCAAAGAATTCCTGATAAATTGATATTTCACATTTGTTGCCTAGAACTTCATCAACAATCAAAAAACAATATCAAAACAATCAAAACAATATCAAACTTCTAAACAAAAAAAATATATATTTGAGATTCAAGCCAGAAGTGGAAATTTCTCCAAGTGGTATGAAATTTTATTTCGGCTATCAGAAAGTGTCCCCCCTCACACTTTAAACCTTTTGGTTCTCTGCATTCTGGAAATTGCAGAATTAAATCTGTTGAGCACAATGCCGCAAAAGTGAAGCGCTTTTACATGCTGCTGATATCTTCGGGAGAGCACAAAGTACTTAATTTTGGCTGGATCGCACCCAACTTGTTTGCCAGGATAACCGAGAAGCACAACAGTTAACCAAATTAACCAAGTGTGTATCTCGGAAGCAAGAGCAACTGGGGTTGCAAAGTCCTCTTCTCAAATGGTTGCAAGAATTGACGTGGCATTTGGAACATGACCATTGTTTCCATCTGTATATATTACAAGAAGCCATACTTAATTGCATGACAACGTCCTATTTTTATGTCTCGGTGCTAGCTTGGCTGCCCGTCAGTACCGAGGATGGATGATGCTCAGTGAATGAGGCAGCTATTCAATAGTTCTTTTCATCTTCATCATTCAATGTGCAGCTCCCCATGCCTTATCATCCAATCCCCGCACAGGCTACAGAACCATTCATTTCCTTGTTGCTGTTTGAATGTTCCTCGTCATCACCATGGTGTCTGAATGTCTCCTGCATTAATGAGTTCATCTTCAGAACTTCCCCCCTGCCCAGACACAACATTATTTTCAATCATATTTAACAGATGAGGAAACTGAGAACTCAGAGGCAATTTATGAATCCAGGAGTTCTAAAACAGACTGATACTGTGCCTGAAGACTCTTTGAATGGCATCCATACCCTATGTCTTCTTTTATAAATATATCTTCTTTTTACATATACCTATGCTTGCTCTGACCAAGTAGCAATTTTGGTTTAGGCTCATTTTTTTTAATTTAATAGATTTTGAGACCATGCCTTAGGACATGGATGTTGCTGGACTACAACTCACATCATCCCCAATGCTTTGCTGGGGGTGATGGGAGCTGGAGTCCAACCGCATCTACAGGAACCCAAAATCCCCACCCTGTCCCCTCAGAGCAATTTATAAAATTACAATTCTACAGGGCTGTATTCAGCAATTGAGTAGACCAAAGTTTTACAAACTTTTCATGCTGGTGACACACTTTTTGGAAATGCATCATTTCGCGACACAGTAATTCAGTTTTACTAGCAAACCGGAGGTTAAACTAACCCCTTTCTAGTCCCAGAAGGAGTGTGAGGAGCATTTGTGTGACACACCTACGCACTGCAGCCAACACACTAACGTGTTGCAACAAAACAGTCTGGAAAGCTCTGGAGTAGACCCATTGAAATGCATTGACACAACTAACTTAATTCCGTTAAGTTCTACTCTGAGTAGAACTTACCTGGGTACAACTGACAAATTTCAGGCAAGAGTAATGACCACAGATTATAATGGTATATAGTCCAACGAAAGATAAAAAAGCAATGTAGCCCTAGTGGAATAAAACTAGTATTGCATACCCTCCAACATTTTTCTAATGACAATATGGACATAATGATAATTTTACTATTTATACCCCACACATCTTACTGGGTTGCTCCAGCCACTTTTCTTCTTTCTTCTTCTTTGGCAATTACTCATAGCCAAGTAAGATTGTCTGCCATGAACACGGTCTTAACAGTGAGTCCGTAAGTGACTGTGGAGGCCAATTCTGGATCCACACGTCCTTCCACAGTGGAGACATAGGTTTCCGGGTGGGAGTTGATCACGGTGAGGATTTGCCAAGCGTACCTTCCTCTTGGCACATTTCTCCCTTTCATCCTGAGTTTGAGCCATTCTAACATATGTTAGTAACATAAAAGGTAACACTCCACAGTGCTAGATTTTATCACTCATTTTGCATCTTCATGTCTACTTGGAATTGCTTACTTTTCACACATTCCAACCTTAATAGGTCGTAATAGATAAGACCTTTTGCATATTAGTATTATTTTTAAATGCATTATGTTACCCAATACTATCTAATTGGATTCAGGAGGACTTGCTGTCTTGCAAGTATCCACAAAAGTCTAGTCAAGGGTTGCAGTCCTAAATATATTTAACATTTTAATGCATTAAAAAAAGAACACCTTCCATTGCCTACACGACTAGAGTCAAATGATGATGACATCTTAATGGTACCCCTCTGAAAAGCAGCGATCAGAATCAATTTGTTTGGCAATCATGCAGTTGTAACGACTGCTTAAGGAAGGAATCTCCTATAATAATTGCAATGTGTACCATTAATGGATTATTATCATTGCAACGGTTCCTTGGTACTCAAGTGAATTAGATCGCCTGGTGACTCAGTCTTCTGTGTTAACCCAGACGAAGTATTTCTCATAATTATGTAACAGAGGGGTTGCAATGGTCATTACATGGATTTGGGAATTAAGAAAACATAATGAGGATCAGGTCTGTAAAGGGATAGTTACACATCCTGGCAAGGACTTTGCCCAAGTTTGGGTGTGATTAGTCCTCATTTTTAAATTGGTAAGTATGAATCCTAACATAAAAACATAGGAAGGGCTCTACTGGATCAGGCCAATGGCCTATCTAATTTAGCATTCTGCTCTCAAAGTGGCCGGCAATATGTCCCGATGGGAAGCCTGCAAAACAAAGCACAACAGCACTCCCCCGCTGTGATTCCCAGAAACTGGCGTTAGAGGCATGCTGCCTCCAACAGTAAAGATAAAGGTAAAGGGACCCCTGACCATTAGGTCTAGTTGCGGACGACTCTGGGGTTACAGCGCTCATCTCGCTTTATTGGCCAAGAGAGCCGGCGTACAGCTTCCGGGTCATGTGGCCAGCATGACTAAGCCACTTCTGGTGAACCAGAGCAGCGCATGGAAACACCGTTTACCTTCCTGCCGGAGCGGTACCTATTTATCTACTTGCACTTGACGTGCTTTCAAACTGCTAGGTTGGCAGGAGCTGAGACAGAGCAACAGGAGCTCACCCCGTCACAGGGATTTGAACCGCCAACCTTCTGATCGGCAAGTCCTAGGCTCTGTGGTTTAGATCACAAAGCCACCCACATCCCAACAGTAGAGGTAGAACATAGCAATTGTGTTTAATGGTCATTCAAAACCTTATGCTTCAAGAAATTACCTAATCCTACTCATAAACTGAGGGCAGGGAATTATCTACAGTAGTAGTTTTTTTATGCTAAACTTAAGCGCATACATATACCATACCATTGTTTTGGTATGGTTCCAAAATGCATTGCATAACAAAGAGGATAGCAGGAAATAATATACCTGCATCACCTGGTGGAGATTGCACCCCTAGGGCAGCGCAGCAGCTCCAGCATTCTGTCGGCATACACAGAACTTGAGGAACAAGCATTGGCTTTGCAACTCACATCTATCACAGCAGCTCCTCTGTTGTGGGACAGAGAAAAATGGTGCTGCAGAAATTGAACTCCCTCATTTCTATGCTGCGAGAGCTCATATTCATTTCTTGGAATGTTCATAGCTTCGGCGAGGTAGTTTTTCTCTGCAGAGACCATAAGCGAAGCCACAGATGACCTGGTGAGGACACTCCATCAAGGAAATCATGGCTCTCCAGGCCTCATATAAGTGATGCCCAACTGTCTTCATATCCTATTAGAATGCTCCGGGAAAATGTGTCCAGGAACTCTTAATACCTTCAACTTTGGATTTTTAACTTGTCCGCTGTCATCAGCTGCTCCTGCCAATGGATGAATGGTTTATGAGCACAATCCACTGATAGTTTCATCTCTTGAGCCTGAGGCAGCATTGTGCATAGCTTCAAGAATTTTGCTATGAGAAGGGGCTAAAGGTACATCTGGGAGTGGGAGAAACAATGCAGAACAGCCAGAGCCTAAATGTAGAGAGCCCAAAGGGCTAGAGCATCCACTTTGCATGCAAAATGTCCCAGGTTCAATTCCTGGCATCTCCAGGTAGAGCTGGGAGAGAACCATTGCCTGCTGAACCCTGAAGAGCCACTTTTAGTCAGTGTACTGAGCTAGGTGGACCAAATGGTCTGACTCAGTATAAGGAAGCTTCTTATGTTCTTATGTTAAAAAGTAATTGGATGGTAATTGGATGGTATTAAATATTCATTCCTTCTCTCTCTCTCTCTCTCTCTCTCTCTCTCTCTCTCTCTCTCTCTCTCTCTCATACTTATATCCATTTTGCAGCCACAAGAGGCTTCCAAAGCAGATTACAAAATATTATCAAGATCTAATACAAGGGTAGAAATTGTATGGTGTGTCCATGTGAAACCACGATAGTTCCTGCAGAATTAGCTGCCTTGTTCTACCCTGGTGTAATGCCAAAAGCTTCTGAGGCAAATCATGTCTTCCCAATATATGCATTTCTGTATGTCGTCTTCCCTAATATGTGCATTTTTATGAATACTTTCACTTAATACCAGCATTCCTGTACATATTTTTTTGGCATGCATACTGCCTTGCAAAATTTGGAGGAGCGTGAACTTAAAAGGATGCCTGTGTTTCATTTCACATATTGTTTCTGAAAGAATGAATAAGGTAGGTTCTTATTAAAATGCAAATCACACTGGATTTATTCCCCATCCTTAGAGCCTGACCATCTTATGGGTATGCCAGGATCCTTCCCTGAATATTCAGCATTAGTATTTATTATGTTTTTTTAAAAAATGCTCCCTGAAATATACTCAGAGTCGCAAAGTGATTTCATGCTCTTTATTCAGCTCATAGTGGTGAGGAGGAATGAATGAAAGTCCCCTCAAAGTATTTGCTTTATATACATTATTTACACAATGGGCTGCACATTATTGGTTAATTCTGGAATTCTACTGTAAGCCAATCAGGTTGTGGATTCACTTATATCTGGAGCATGATTGGGTGGTTCCTGCCAACCAATCATACTGCTGCATTGTTCTTGGACCAATCAGACTGCTGCATTCTGAATCCTATTGTTCTAGGACCAATCAGACTGCTGCAATTTGGATCTTATTGTTCTAAGATCAGTCAGACTGCTGCAGTTTGGATCCTATTCAACTCAGTACATAACACTCCCCTCCCCTAGAAAAGTAAAGAAAAGCATGCTCATTGTATTTTACCTGGTTTTCCACAAATTAAACCTTTCGCCTTTTGGTCCTCTCAATGTTGACTGTAAAGTGGAGATGGAGATCCTGAAGCCCTCTAGATGTTGCTGGACAAAAGCCGCCTCACCATCAACCTAGTTCATTAAGGTTGATAGGAGCCGGAGTCCAACATTTGAGGGGGCAATGAGTTTGCCACCCCTGTGAAGGAAAGGCATTGGGATAGCTGACAATCTCTAGGCCCTTATTTTAATTTTTTTGTACTTTTATTTATCTAGAATAACAACAACACATCTCTTAAATCCTGCACATAAAACATTACATATCATGTTTAACCCTATGCTTTCAAACAAAATTAAGATCAACAATAAGTGAAAGACCAGATTAAAACACATGTAAACATTCTATATGGCTGGATAGGCTTAGGCTTTTGGGCTGGAGTGTTATTTCCCGGGGTGGGGGTGTTGCTGTTCTAGATACTTAAAAAAAATATCTTTATCTTAGATCTTGTTATTTATGTGGAAATCGTTCCATTTGGTTGTGTGTTTTTAAATGTTTTATTTATTCTTCATGACTACTTTTGTTATGTTGCAGTTTTGTATTTTTTTCATGTTGTAAGCTGCCTTGAGCATGGTTTGAATTGTGGAAAGGTAGCATGCAAATAAAATTATGGAAGGATGGATAGATGAATGTTTGCATGGGAGGATGTAGGTAGGAGCTTCTATCTGGTCTTGCACCAGGGAAGAACAATGCAGCTAATGCTCTCTAAACAATTCTGGTTCCACATAGACACCAATAAAGGTAAAGGTAAAGGGACCCCTGACCATTAGGTCCAGTCGTGACCAACTCTGGGGTTGTGGCGCTCATCTCACTTTATTGGCCGATGGAGCCGGCGTACAGCTTCCGAGTCATGTGGCCAGCATGACTAAGCCGCTTCTGGAGAAACAGAGCAGCACACAGAAACGCCGTTTACCTTCCCGCCAGAGTGGTACCTATTTATCTACTTGCACTTTGACATGCTTTCGAACTGCTAGGTGGGCAGGAGCTGGGACCGAGCAGCGGGAGCTCACCCCATCACAGGGATTCGAACCGCTGACCTTCTGATCGACAAGTCCTAGTGTGCTGGTCCCGGGGGTAAGGTACCGTGAGTGCAGCAGAGTCCACACGGAGCGGGGCGAGGTCCGATGCAGAGAGACGGGCGGGGAACAGGAACGCTGGAACAGAAGGCTGAGCAGGTAACAGGAACACCGGATGGTCGGGAACAGGAGGCCGAGCAGGGAACAGGAGTACTGGATAGTCAGGAACAGGAAGCCGAGCAGGGAACAGGAGTACCGGTTAGTCAGGAACAGGAGGCCGAGCAGGGATCAGGATCACAGGAAGGTCCGAAGCCAACAACGACGTTGCTCCCGCAACCTGGGGCCGGGACGAGTGGGCTTTTATCCTCTTCTAAGGTCAGGGGCGGTCCCGACCCCCAGGAGCCCCGCCTACTCTGGCCTTAAGGCGAGCACTCCTCCTGGGGGCAACCAGTTCCCTTCGCCTCTCTGCCCTAAGCCTCTGCAGATCAGGAGAGGCCGAAGGGTTACTGGGCCCTGGAGGAGGCTCACCTGTGGCCACTGAGTCTTCCAGCACCTCTGGGGCCAGAATGGCTTCACCTGGTGCCTGCTCTTGAGTTTCCTCAGCATCTAGGCCTTGCCCCAGTTCAGCCGGCCCTGGAGGCGGGGACTCCTGTGCCAGCTGGGATTCCTCCGGATCGCTCTCAGACTCGGAATCCCAGGCCATCACACCATCCCCCCTCCCAGGCCCCCCCCCTCACTTGAGGGTCCGGACCCGGCTTGCTGGGGTACGCCGCATGAAACTCTCGGATGCAGGCAGGCGCGTGGACGTTGGCCGCTGGTTCCCAGGAACGGTCCTCTGGCCCATATCCCTTCCAGTCAATGAGATACTGCAGCCTTCCCCTGCGGTATTGGGAGTCCAGAATGCGTTCCACCTCGTACTCAGGCTCTCCCTGCACCAAAACTGGCTGCGGTCGGGGACGGTTCGGGTGGAACTCGTCGGGTGGGGCCACCGGACTCAGAAGGGACCTGTGGAATACCGGGTGAACCTTCAGGTGTGCTGGCAACCGGAGACGGAATGCCACAGGCGAGACTTGGTTCACGATAGGGAACGGGCCGGTGAACAGGGCGTCCAGCTTCCGCGAAGGTCGAGAAGGGTGGAGATGGCGAGTGGAGAGCCAAACCAGGTCACCGACGCGAAGTTCCGGCCCCACCTGGCGGTGGCGGTCGGCCTGGGCTTTGTACGCTTCCTTGGCCTGGTGCAGTTGCTCCACCAAAAGCTGTTGCTGGGACTGGAGCTCTTGAAGCCACTCCGTCACTGCCGGGACCGCGGATGCCGGCAGCACCTCTGGAAACAGCCGTGGATGATAACCATAGCTGGCCTGGAACGGGGTCTGCTGGGTGGACGCATTCACCGCGTTGTTATAGGCGAACTCCGCCAATGCCAGGTGGTCGACCCAGTCATCCTGCTGGTAGCTGCAGTAACACCGGAGGTACTGCTCTAGCACCGCGTTCGCCCGTTCCATCTGGCCATCGGTCTGTGGGTGGTAGGCTGACGAGAGGCAGACCTCTGTCCCGAGGGTCTGGTGTAATGCTCGCCAGAACCGGGATGTGAACTGAACGCCCCGGTCGGACACCACGCGCTCAGGTAGTCCATGCAGGCGGAAGACATGCTGAAGGTACAGCTGCGCCGTTTCCTTGGCTGTGGGTACAGATGGACAGGGAGCGCAGTGTACCATCTTGGTGAAATGGTCGGAGAAAACCAGAAGGCAGGTACAGCCACGAGACGAGGGTAAGTCCACTACAAAGTCCAACGAAACCGTGTGCCAAGGGCGCGGTGGAACTGGCAATGGCTGAAGTAGGCCGGGGGGTCGCCCGGTAGGACCCTTGGCGCGACGGCAGACATCACAACCAGCAACGTAGCGAGCCACGTCAGCCTTCAGGCGGGGCCACCAAAACTCCCGACTGACCAAATGGGTGGTCCGATACCGTCCAAAGTGCCCCGCTGCTGGGGCATCATGGGCCATCCGGAGAACCTCCAGCCGTAGAGGCCCTGGCGGGACGTACAGACGACCGTGGTGCAGCAGCAGGCCCTGATGCAGGACCAGCCCCGGATATTGTGGACTGGACCCTTCAGCCAGCTCCCGGAGACGATCCTGGGCCCAAGCGTCGACCCGCTGCTGTTCCCGCACCCGAACCTGCAGTGGCTGCGCCTCCTGGGTGGCCAGGAATGCAGCCGGAGGTAGGATCGTGGTGGGTTCTGCTTGCTGTACCATGTCTGCGTTGTCTTCAGGTTTCCGGGACAGGGCATCCGCCTTCTGATTCTGAGAGCTAGGGATGTAGCGGATCCGAAACTGGAACCGGGAAAAGAACAACGCCCACCGGATCTGTCTTTGGTTCAGCTTGCGGGTGGTCTGGAGGTATTCCAGGTTCCGGTGGTCGGTTCTCACCTCCACCGGGTGTCGTGCTCCTTCCAGATGATGGCGCCAAACCTCAAAGGCCACCTTGATGGCCAGTAGTTCCCGCTCCCACACGGTATAGTTACGCTCCGCTGGGAGGAGCTGGTGGGAATAGAAGGCGCAGGGTAAAAGTGGCGCTTCCGGTCCGTGCTGCTGAGACAAGACGGCACCAAGAGCCGTACTGGAGGCGTCAGTCTCTACCACAAAGGGTTGAGAAGGATCCGGATGTTGCAAGATTGGCGCTCTCTGGAAACAGGCCTTCAACCCTTGAAACGCCTCCACCGCCTCCTTGTCCCAGGAAAACGACGTCTTGGGGCGCAGTAGTCGGGTCAACGGGGTGGTGCGGTGAGCATAGTCCGCAATGAAGGTCCGGTAATAGTTGGCGAACCCCAGGAAACGCTGTAGGTCCTTGCGGTTCCGAGGTGCCGCCCATTCTCGAACCGCTGCCACCTTCCCAGGATCCATCTGCACCCCACCTGGTGAGAGTCGGTGACTCAGGAAGTCCACTGACCGCTGATGAAACTCGCACTTGCTGAGCTTTGCGTACAGACGATGCTCGCGCAAGCGCTGCAGCACGGTCCGGACATGGCCTTCGTGGCACGCCGGGTCACGGGAGTAAACCAGAATGTCATCCAAGTACACCACCACGTACTTGTCTAGCAAGTCCTGGAACACGTGGTTGATGTACCGTTGGAACACAGCAGGCGCGTTGCACAAACCAAAGGGCATAACCAGGTATTCGAACTGTCCGTACCGGGTCCCAAATGCGGTCTTCCACTCGTCCCCGGCGCGGATCCGAATCAAATTGTAGGCACCCCGGAGGTCTAGCTTGGTGAACACCTGCGCCCCTTGCACCCGCTCCAGTAACTCCGAAATAAGGGGCAAAGGGTACCGGTCCGGGATGGTAATTTTGTTCAGGGCCCGGTAATCATGGCAAAGGCGGAGCTCCCCACATTTCTTTTTAACAAAGAGCACTGGCGCAGCAGTGGGCGAGGTAGAAGGCCTAATGAACCCACGCTCCAGGTTCTTGCGCAAGAAGTCCTGTAAAGCCTCACGCTCTGGCTCTGTTAACGAGTATAAGCGACTCACCGGTAGAGGCGCTCCGGGCTGGAGGTCTATGCCACAGTCAAAGGACCGATGCGGCGGCAGCTGGTCTGCCCCCCGTTCCTCAAACACGTCGTGATAGTCCCGGTATTCAGCGGGGAGCGTTGCCGCAACCTCCTCAGTGGGCGCAGCTGCTAGCATCTCAGTCTCAGCAGGAGAACTGGGGTCTGGGAAGTGTACAGTCCGTTTGACCCAGTCAATCCACACATTGTGAGCCTCCAGCCAGTCCATCCCAAGCACCAGGGGGAACCGGGGCATGGAGGCAATATCCAGAGTTCGCATCTCACGATGCTGCTGGAGGCACAGGACCAGGGGCTGGGTCTCCTGAGTGACGGCACCCGAACGCAGGGGCCGTCCATCGATTGCCTCCACCTGCACCGGTTCTGGCTTGTTCCGAAGTGGCACCCGATGCTGGGCAGCAAAAGCAGCGTCCATATAAGAGCGGGTTGCGCCTGAATCCACCAGCGCATGGGTAAGAATCCATGGCCCTCCTGGAGGGTATAGATGTACCGGAACCATAAGGTGTTGTAATTCAATTGGTGCGGCCCCATTCTGTGCGGTTTGGGACCCCCGGTAGCTAGGGCCATCAGCTACTGGGGTTGGCGGTTTCCCTGCGGCTGGCGTTTCTCAGGGCAAGACCGAGCGACGTGTCCACTTCCGCCACAGTAAAGACAGAGATTTCCCTCCCGACGCCGCGCCTTCTCTGCGGGGGAAAGGCGTGGCCGCACTGCCCCGAGCTGCATAGGTTCCTCTGTTAAATCAGTTGTGACCGTGGGGCTGCCGGAAAAAGCTGGTGCCGTGAACTGGAAGTGTCGGCGACCCCGGGCCTGACGACGATCCTCCAACCGGTCGTCTATTTGTAGACTCCGTTGAATGAGAGTGTCTAGCGTGGTGGGGCGTTCCATTGTGGCCAACTGGTCCAGTACCTCGTCCGAAAGCCCTTCGAGATACTGGTCCCGCAGTGCCGAATCATTCCAGGTCAAGTCCTGTGCCAACAGCCGAAACTCCGTGGTATATGCGGCCACCGTGGACTTGCCCTGTTTCAAACGCCGAATCGCCCGGTTGGCTTGACTCCCTTTCTGGGGGTTGCCGAACGCGGCCTCCAAACGATTGCAAAATCCCGTATAGTCTGCTAGCAAGGGGGAGTCTTGCCTGAGTAGCGGCAACGCCCACTTGGCCGCCTGGTCCTTTAACAAACTAATCAAAAAGTGCACCTTGGTGCGGTCGTCAGGAAAGTTCCGGGCTCGCCCCTGGATATACAACTTGGCCTGGGCCAGGAACATAGGAAAGCTGGCCGGGGCTCCATCAAATTTCTCAGGCAAAGCCACTGGGTACTTGCCGGGAGCCGGGGCGTCGGCCCCAGGAGCCGGTAGGGCTTCTAAGCGTTGCTGAAGTGCCACGACCGCGTCACTGAGCTGCTGCACGGTGTGGGTCAAGGCCTGGTTCTCCTGGGCCAAAGTCACCAGTGCAGCCGCCTGGTCCTCCATGGCCTCTGGCTCTTCCCGAACGCACCCCTACGAAGGGGGAGTGCGGGTGTGGCGGGAGCAAACTGTGCTGGTCCCGGGGGTAAGGTACCGTGAGTGCAGCAGAGTCCACACGGAGCGGGGCGAGGTCCGATGCAGAGAGACGGGCGGGGAACAGGAACGCTGGAACAGAAGGCTGAGCAGGTAACAGGAACACCGGATGGTCGGGAACAGGAGGCCGAGCAGGGAACAGGAGTACTGGATAGTCAGGAACAGGAAGCCGAGCAGGGAACAGGAGTACCGGTTAGTCAGGAACAGGAGGCCGAGCAGGGATCAGGATCACAGGAAGGTCCGAAGCCAACAACGACGTTGCTCCCGCAACCTGGGGCCGGGACGAGTGGGCTTTTATCCTCTTCTAAGGTCAGGGGCGGTCCCGACCCCCAGGAGCCCCGCCTACTCTGGCCTTAAGGCGAGCACTCCTCCTGGGGGCAACCAGTTCCCTTCGCCTCTCTGCCCTAAGCCTCTGCAGATCAGGAGAGGCCGAAGGGTTACTGGGCCCTGGAGGAGGCTCACCTGTGGCCACTGAGTCTTCCAGCACCTCTGGGGCCAGAATGGCTTCACCTGGTGCCTGCTCTTGAGTTTCCTCAGCATCTAGGCCTTGCCCCAGTTCAGCCGGCCCTGGAGGCGGGGACTCCTGTGCCGGCTGGGATTCCTCCGGATCGCTCTCAGACTCGGAATCCCAGGCCATCACACCTAGGCTCTGTGGTTTAACCCACAGCACCACCCGCGTCCCTATAGACACCATTAGGGGTGGGCAATTCCATCAGTTTCGTTTTCTCTCAGTTCAGTTCTCCTGTCTTCAGTTTAGTTATCGACCTTTCCATTTCAGCTTGCAAGTTTCTTTTTTAAAAGCATGCAAATCTAGCAGAAATTTAGCACTCATTAATGTCTGAATTATTTCTGGGTGGGTGGGGAATCATTTACAACCCTGTTAACTTGGAAAATCACAATAGTTTGCATTGTAACATTCCCACGGTTTTCATGATTGTACCACTGCTGCTCAGATGATGAAATTTGGGGTGGTACCTTTCCAATTTTGTCCTGCCATGTAAGATTTAGTGCAAGTTGGTGGTATGTTGATTAAAGAGCCACAGTTCCAATATACCAATAATCAGGGGAACCTCAGTATTCAAAGATTGGCAGAAAATACTATCTAAATTTATCTGGCAAGGGAAAAGGCCCAGAATTAGATTCAAATTACTTACAGATCAAAGAGATAGGGGAGGATTCGCAGTTCCAAATTTAAAGTTGTATTACGAAGCCTCGTGCCTTTGTTGGGTCAAAGATTGGATTGTTATTAAAAATAAAGACCTGTTAGAGCTAGAAGGATTCAACATAAGATTTGGTTGGCACGCTTACCTATGGCGTAACAAGGGAAAGGTCCATAAAGGTTTTTCTAACCACATTTTTAGAGGACCACTGCTGGAAGTGTGGGAAAGAAACAAAAAAATATTGGAACAGAAGACCCCTTGGTGGCTATCGCCAATTGATATTCTGACAATAAAAAAACCAAACATCGAAGGAGAAAGATGGACCTATGAAGACTTGCTAGTAAAAACAGAAACTGGTTGGAGGATTAGGCCTTATGAAGAAATAAAGAACAAATTGACAGGATGGATCCAATTTCACCAAATTAATTCTATATGGACTGAAGATAAAAAGAATGGGATAAGTGAGAAAAAAATCTAGATTCCAGATTGAAATACTAGAAAATAAAACAAAACTCCTATCGAAAATGTACAGCCTGTTACTTGAATGGGACACCAAGGATGAAGAAGTAAAGGAGGTAATGGTGAGATGGGCAATGGACTTCGGACATAATATAGAGTTTGACAAATGGAAGGCATTATGGAACAAAGGTATGAGATTCTCAGCATGCACAACACTCAGGGAAAATATGTATAAAATGATGTACAGGTGGTACGTAACGCCCGTAAAATTGGAAAAAATATATAAAACTGGTGATAAATTATGTTGGAAGTGTAAGATCAAGGAGGGTGATTTTTATCATATGTGGTGGTTGTGTGAGCCTATCAAAAAATTCTGGGAATCTATTTATAATGAACTAAAAAAAATCTTTAAATATACCTTTATAAAAAAACCCGAAGCCTTTTTGCTGGGGATAATTGGAGAGGAAATCAAAAAGAAGAAGAAGAAGAAGAAGAAGAGTTTGGATTTGATATCCCGCCTTTCACTCCCCTTCAGGAGTCTCAAAGCGGCTAACATTCTCCTTTCCCTTCCTCCCCCACAACAAACACACTGTGAGGTGAGTGGGGCTGAGAGACTTCACAGAAGTGTGACTGGCCCAAGGTCACCCAGCAGCTGCATGTGGAGGAGTGGAGACACGAACCCGGTTTCCCAGATTACGTGACTACCGCTCTTAACCACTACACCACACTGGCTCAAGGAAGATCAAACACTCTTTCAGTACGCGACAGTGGCTGCTAGAACCCTAATAGCGCAGAATTGGAAGACATCAAAAATCCCAACAATAAACGAGTGGCAATCCAAACTAATTGATTATTTAGAATTGGCAAAAATGATACATAAAATAAGAAATCAAAAAGAAATAAAGTTTAACAAAGAATGGAATAAATTTATGACATACATGGAAACAGAGGTAAAAAAATTAAAAATTACAGTAGGTATGACGTAACACTTGTGATGTAAAGAGTTTTTTAAGGAAAAGAAACTGCAGATAAAAAATCATATAATATATTCTGAAACCGAGATGAAGGGAAGTCAATTAGTGTTGTGTGTTATTTAGTAAATGTAACCTAATTTGTTGGTATCTTATGTTAGGAGATGTTTTTCTTTTGTTTTCTTTCTTATTATTTTTCTTTTTTATGTATTTCTTTTTTGTCTGTATGTGTGATGTATGTTTTTTTCGTTTGTTTTAATGTTTGATGTAGCAAAACAAATAAAATTTATTTTTTTAAAAAAAGAGCCACAGTTCCAGATTGCTAGCAGGTACTAGGACAGAATACACAGAATAGCATTCATAGAATTTTTGTGTTGGAAGGGACCCTGAGGGTCATCTAGTCCAGCCCCCTGCAATGCAGGCATCTCAGCTGAAGCATCCATGACAGATAACCACTCAACCTCTGCTTTAAAACCTCCAATGAAGGAGAGTCCACCACCTTCTGAGGGAGTCCATTCCACCATCGAACAGCTCTTTCTGTCACAAAGTTCTTTCTGAGGTTTAGTTGGAATCTCCTTTCCTGTAACTGGAAGCCATTGGTTCAGATCCTCCCCTCTGGAACAGCAGAAAACAAGCTTGCTCCATCTTCCACGTGAGTCCCCAAGAGCAGAGCAAATAATCCAGTGTGGCTGGAAAGTTGGAGTTTAAAAGTGGAGGATGGGAGGAACTTTGGTAGATGCCTTATACTACATCAGGCTATTTCTCTGTCCACCACAGAGTTCTTCAACCTTGGGTCCTCAGATGTCATTTGGACTACATCTCCCATCATGCTTAATGAGCTTAGTCAATGGGCAGGGATGGTGGGAGTTGTAGTCCAACAACATCTGGGGACTCAGGGTTGAAGAAGGCTAATCCAGGATGGTATTATACACTTTGACTGATGGTAGCTCTCCAGGGTTTCCGGCAGAGCTCTCTTTCCCCATCATCTGTTACGTGTTCCTTGAAACTTGAGATACCAGGGACTGAACCTGGAATCTTCTGGTTGCAACACATGTGCTGTGCTACTTAGCTAAGACAAAGCAAGGTGTTCTGAGTCTCTCTTTCTCTCTCTCTGGTGAGAAGAGAAGCAGGAGCTGGTGAGCTGTGGGAATAAAGTCTAAATAACCCCATCTCTTTCGCTGAGTCGCAAGGTGTCCATAGTTGACCCTTTCCCTCCTTTCTTACAGAATGTAAGGCAGGCATCGCCCACCTGGTGCCCTCTACATGATTTTGGACTACAACTGATGGCCTGGTGGGAGTTGTAGGCCAAAGAAACTGGAGGGCACCAGGTTGGCAAAGGCTGACTGAAGGCCTTTGTTCTTCCCATAACAAAATTCCAACAGAATGCAGCTAAGTCCCAACTGCAAACCTTGGATTGTTCTTGTCCCTGGGATGAAGAACCACACGGACGAAACACAGCTATCTGGTAGGAGAGAGGGAGGGGGAGAAAGAGAAAGCGACTGTGTAAAAATGAGATATACGCGTGTAAATAAAACATTGATGAATGAAGGCCCTGAAAGCCGAGATGAAAGTGAAGCAGAACAGACAGGTAAATCATTTTGATACTTATGTTAGTGCTGAAATTATGTTTCTGTACTTTTTGAGGGTGCTTTTTTTCCTCCCCTGTTCTGCTGACAGCGGTGCAGGTGACAGAAAATTTGTCCAATTGTGTTGCTGACACAAGGGGAGGTTAGCAAGCAGTTTTGAGTTTTGCTGCTGAGAAAGCATGCTTTGGAGCTTGGAAGGAATGGCAGAAGCCTGAGCTCTTGCTTTTTCACACACAGCCCACACACACACACACACACACACACAAACACTTTTTAAGGCTGCAACCCTATACACATCTACCTGGGAATAAGTTCTCATCTTTTCAGTGGTGCTTACATCAGAATAGGCATGCATAGGCCTGCACTGTAAGTCACTCTGTTTCAAGTATGTTAGCCTGAAGTTCCACCATCCTCTCATTTTCACAACAAGACTTAGGGTGAACCTCTGGGCTTCTGCTAAGGGCCAGAGATAGTCCTAAGAAGTTGCCTTCTATCAAGTGACACTATTGGTCCATCCAACTCAATCCTGTCTGCACCAGAGGTGGAGAGCATTTGGTCCTCCAGATGTTCTTGGGCAACAGCTCCCATCATTCCTGACTATTGGCCCTGCTGGCTAGGGCTGATGGGAGTTGTAGTCCAGTGATATCTGGAGGGCCACAGGTATAATACATTACAAACTTGTTTTTTCCTTTCACACCAATTTAACAGTTATGGCTTTCTCCCAAAGAATCATGGGAACTGTGGTTTGGGGAGTTTGCTAAAATTCTATAATGATCTTCACAAAAGCATTGTTCCCAAGGAAGAGGGTATGAATGCCAAACCAGTGGTTGCTTCAGTTTTCTGCACACCACTTGGATATATATATTTAACCAGTGCTTTTTTCTGGGAGGATGCAGGGGTACGCATACCCCTAAACATTTTGTGAATCTAAGTTTGACCTCATTGAGGGGCAGTATTTCAATATGAGTAGGAAAACGAAAGTACCCTTAAATGTTTTTTTAGGGGGAAAAGCACTGTATTTAATATATTGAGCAGTATAGAAATTAAATAATCAAATCAATCTAGTTTAAGATTTAGATGTGTATGTATGTGTGTATATATGGTGGACACATTTACTCAGTGTTGAGACACATGCACACAGTCATATTTAGAAAATTCATATCAAGTATTCTGCAAAAGATGTATAAAATATAAAAGCTGATCTGAAATTAGGAGGATTCAGGACAAACAATTACAGTCGGTGAATGACATTCCCAAGAGCAGAACTGAGCTCTGGGGATCCAGAGATTCATTATTTTTAGTTAGGATTCAGTCACACACTGACAAATTCAGGTTGCGCAATTAAAGTTGATTTTCAGTCTCCTGCAACAAACCTGCTCCTCACCACCACCAAAAGAATTAGAAATCCGGTGATGAGGAAATGTGCTGTAAAGTGTGGGATAGCACTTGATACAATGTCATATAACCTGTCCCAAAACCTGTCCCTAGAATGAATGCTCAGCAAATAGCTAGCACCATCCAACTTCCTGCAAACTTTGTGCAGAGAAATCAGGATCAACGCTGAAGCAATCCAGGGCAGCGGGTTTGTTTGTGTGTGTGCTTAAGTCAACTGCCCGTCTTCTCCTATGACATTCAACACACACACTCTAATCAACCTAACAAAGACATCACCAGCACATTAATTTTAGAGGTTCCTTTGTGAGTCAACAAAGCAACCATGTACAGAATTATGCGCTTTATTTCTGAATGATTTGGCACTATGTAGCAGTGAACCAGACCTGTCATATCATATGCACTTGGCACATCCAACAGACAGCTGTGGGTGACGTCCCATGGAATTGGTTTACCAATGCATGAGTGAATGGCAGAAGGAGGAGACCAAACAGCAAATGTCAGGCAGTAAGCTTTCAGGGGCTGGAATGTGGTGGCTTTTAAAATATTCTTTTATTCAGGCAAATCCTCAGTCAGCATGTCTGGTTCCTCCAGGCATTTTCCCTTCATGTGATGAAGCATCATTAATCAACACAAAACAGAAAAGGATGTAAGAGCTCTCTTAGATCAAGCCCAAGGTCCATTTGGTTCCAACATCCATGTCTCACACTGGCCAACAAGATGCTTCTGGGAGGATCACAAGCAGAATGTGAAGGTAATAACCCTCTCTCCTCCCAATCACTGGCATTACCTGAGCAGTGGTGGCTGGAGCCCACTGGGATTGGTGGGGCAAAAGGCTGAAAAGCTAAAAGCAGGTGGAGCCCGAGCCAGTGATCCATTAATAGGCAGAGCCAATTAATTCTAGTTTTGTCCCTATACTCCTCCCTGCTGAGTTCTATCATTACTTTTACTTTTATTAATTATTTATTTATACCCTACCTTTTCCCCCTGACAGGACTCAAGGCAGCTTACAGATAAAAATAAGAACCACTAAAAACATAGGAAACACAATCATGAAAAACAAACAAACAATTAAATGTTGATAAAATTAAAACTGTTGTATATACGTACATATACTGTACTTTCCAAAGCTGTTTGTTCCACTGCCGAACAGCTTTTGGAAATAGCTTCCTAATATTTAGTGACAATCGCCTGGTTTAATGCTAACCATGCTTTAACACTATGTGCAAACCAGGACAATGAATCCTGATGCTTTGCATGAAGATGTACTTCTTTTGATTTGGTCTGTACCTAACAATTCCGTTCATTAAATTGTAGGTGTTGGTGTTTGTCAAATTATTCCCCCCACAGAAGTGAGGAACTCTATGCAAGTTAGCCATAGGGAGCCTGCACTGGCTTTGGTCTGGGTCTTCAGTGCTTAATGATCCTGAATTTCCCTTCTGTTTACATAATTCAGTGTAAAACGGAAGACGTTCTATTGGATTATTGCAAGGTGTTCAGAAATCTCCATATAATATCACAACTTGCTATAATTCGGCACAGTCTATCACATTATATATGTCTGATGACTTGGAGAAATTGCTCTCAAAATAAGATTGGAGTTGTAAAGAAAGCAGTAGGGAAAATATGATTTTTCATACTGTAGAGCTTGGTGAATTTATATAATCACTTAAAAACTAAGGAAGCTTGGCCTTTAGTTGTATTTCCCCCTCCCCCTCCCTTTGTAGTTATTATTGCCTCATTATACAGTCATTTGTACAATGTTTTGGCAGACATTCACTGTTGCATAAATTAAAGTCACTGAATCTAGTTTTTGCCTACAGGTCTTTGATGAAAATACCAGGAACATTTTTATTTGAATGTCAAAGTTTGTCAACCATTAAACTGATTGATTTTTCATTATACAATTCAATAGGAGAGGCAATCTCCAGTCTGTATGCAACATTACACTGAGAGATATACTCATCTCTGAAAAATCCTTCCTGCTTATGCTTTTTAAAAAATGATATTCCTAGCACGGAAGAACCACATGTTCCTAAGCCATCTCTATACATGAATTGTTTTGTTAATATGCCCAAGACAGGTATGCTACCGTAATTCAATTTTCATGAAAATAAATGAAAAGACATAACGTGGATGCAAAATTTCACTTTAACAACTTTTCAATGGGCTTCAAATGATAAGAGGCTAAGCAAGGATTTCCTGAAACTATCAGGGGAAGCAGTGAGAAAGAGAGAGTGCGTAACCAAGACAGAGAGAAACCCTCCCTAAATGGTAATCTTGCTTCTACACTGGCGGTGGGGGAAAACATGAAACCACATTGTAGATCGGGATACAGAACCCTTTATAGGCCAATGGCCACATTGCCTGCATTGATAACCTTCCAAGGGCACAGTCCAGTGGTTGGCAGGAGCCAAGGGAGAAAGTGGGACGGACATTCCAGTCATAAAAAAATCAGAGGTTAGTCCATATACAAACACCTCCAACCAGAGAAGCAATAGGTACTATCACAACTGGACAATTTCTAGCAAGGCAGAAGCAATTAAGAGATGCAGAGAGCAGTGCTGATGAGGGGTGAGACCTGGTGAGGGGTCGTGGCTTGGGGAGAGCCCCAAGGGCCAGAAAGAGAGATCTGAGAGGCTGCATTTTCTCTGACGAAAATAGGGACATCCTAAGGAAAAGTGAGCGCCGCAACCCCAGCCCAGAGTTGGTCACGACTGGGCCTAATGGTCATGGGTCCCTTTACCTCTTTTAAGGAAAAGTGGGACATTCCGGGATCAAATCAGAAACCGAGGCGGCTTCTGAAAATCTGGGACTATCCCTGGAAAATAGGGACACTTGCATTTTGCAAAGCAAAATATAATCCACTTTTGTATGTTAATATGTGCTGGTGTGTACTTTTTAACCTAGTATGTGCATATTTGTACATATCACTGGGCTTGGAAAATTGCATTGCAAAATGCTAACTTCTATGCCACAGGTAGAGAACCTGTGGTCCTCCAGATATTTGCTGGGCCATAGCGCCCATCATCCTTGACCATTGGCCATGCTGACTGGGACAGATGGGGGTTGCAGTCCAGCATTAAAACCCTATGCAGGTTGGGAGCAGGATCTGCATAAAATAGTCTCACCCATTATTTTCCCCCAACTGATCACTGTGTTCTGCAGGATAAGGCCTCCTCCAGATGTTGCCTCAACAGGAGGCCTGTTCTGTAGGGCTTTTTGTGCAACAACTCTTGCCCTTTGGAACATCCTCTCGTAACATATCAAACCGGTATCATCTCCACTGGCTTTTGGGCACCTATTCAAGATCTTCCTTTTTCAACAAGCCTTTTGAGTAGAGATTGCTATCTTAGTTCTGTTTTGGAAATTGTTTTCATATGTGCTTTTTGCTGTTGATGGTCTTAGGATGTTTTCATTGTTAATCACTTCCGAATGGGAAGTGATCCATGAATGAAATTAAACAATTGAAATAAGTAACATGTGGAGAGTGGCTGTTTCCCCATTACTGTGCTACCCAGAAGTACAGCTGACCCTCCAAGAGTCCCTATTTTCCAGGGACAGTCCCAGATTTTAAGAAGCTGTCCCAGTTTCTGATTTGATCTCAGCATGTCCTGCTTTTCCTTAGGAAGTCCCTGTTTTCATAAGAGGGTATGGAGTTATGTGACCCCTGAGCCAAGGGGGAAAGTAACTATACAACCTTTAGAAGACATCTGTAGGCAGCCCTGTATAGGTAACTTGTTCAATGTTCAATGTTTAATTATGTTTTTATATATGTTGGAAGCTGGGCAACCCAGTCAGTTGGGCAGGGTATAAGTAATAAAATTATTACTATTATTGAATAGGTCATCCTTATTTTCATCAGAGAAATGTTGGAGGGTATGGTACAGAAATATTATAATTTGTGCAGTGTGAACTGGCTCTTCGACAGTCAGCAAATCTTTCTCTGGTGAGCCTACTCTATTGGGGGCTTATCTGGGGATGGCAACAGTGGGCAGCAAGTGTGTGATCAAAGCCAGGAGGCTGTTTCAATTTCCCACAATGCTTCGGGCATACAATGGCTCCGAGGGCTGACTGCCTGTGTAATGTGAACAAGGTCTGCAAAATAACTCTCATTCTCAGGCTCTTCCTGGAAGAGGAAAACTATAATGATAGGCAATATAAATAAGCAACCCAATTTTGCACTGAGCAAAAGCGGTTAAAAAACAAACACTGCTTCGTGCATATGGTAATAATTTTCTTAAACAAGCTGGATCCTTAATAAAGCCAAAAATGAATATCTGGTTCCAGTTACTTCAAAAATTATTTTTAATTAAATTGCACAGTCAGAAGTCCTCTGCTGCAAAAAATTACGACTGCCATCATTATCTGCCCATAAATAGCCAACTTTGCAGATTAACACAGAGAATGTTAATGACACTGGCATTAAGTCCCAATTAAACAATGAAGTAATACATAAATTATGACATCTCAGTGGAACATATACCCAAGTGAGACGCATTTCAATAAAACACCATTTTATGTTAGATTTCAATAACTTTCATTTCCTTCTCCTTCTCTGAAAGTACTGACAAAAACTAAATATTCTGATGCTCAAATAAATACCGTTTTTTTTAATCCAATAACAATGTGGAATTGATGTGTGATTTGGCAGGGGGGCGGGGCGGAGAATGTGGTCTACCAAACATCTTCTATCATGTACTATTACAGTTAAATTTGATTTTCCAGCCTGAAAATTGTTTGCACCTGTCCTCAGCTTATTCTAGCATACAGTGTATCGTTAACACTTTCTGTTTGTTTTTGCTTTCAAACAAACGCTTCACACCATTGAATTGGTGCTGCTACGTGGTGTGTCAGAAAACAGCCAGGTGGTGGGTAAATATGGTGGACCTCGCAGTGAGTAGGCAAATTTTAATGATTCATTTTGGTTTTTATAGTGAGCCCTGAGTAACATGCACCCCTAGAGATGGGCTGGTTCACCCTGGCTAAATTTGGTGATGACCTAAGCTTTTTCATCCCCTCCTGCTCCAACCATCTTTCCCAAGCCAATATAAGACCTGAATAAAGAAAATGACACACCCCTCACCCTCTTAAATCTTTCCCTGGTTTGATGCAATGGAACATTGAACAGAGCAGGGCTTGCCAACCTCTTTAGAGTTCTGTGGGTACATTTGAACTTTTGAGCTTGTGCCATGGGTGCTGCACCATGCCTCTGCTAACCTTTATCCTGCTCACATTGTTGGATCAGCCTCCACCCCAATCCACAGGGACACTGAAAGAGAAAGGGCACCACACACTGCTTTCCCAAGGAATCTTGTTGAAAGTCACATCCAGCAGAATTAGTTTGAGCCTTGAATAGCACCTAGAGCTGAAATTAGAAAAGGCCAAGAGCATCATTCTCCCAACTTCCTTCCTCACCTGTATGTACTTTACACTGCAGGAAAGGATAACCACCCTCACCATCACATAACCAGTGAGTGTGGGAGCTCAGAGGCTTCATGGAGCCATGTTGGAGACTTCTTGAATGGGGAAAGTTGCAGTGGTACAGTTAGGCAACTTTAGACTCTGGAGGAGAAAGAGAGAACACCATATGGGGGCAGAAGGGCAGAAGTTGTTAGAGTTGGCTGGGAAGCAGGAACAAGGGGGTGGTGCTCTGTCTGCAGAGCTGGGCTGCTGTGAAAAGCAAGCTGCTCTTGAGATGGCAATCCTGGAAGATCTGCAGCCCCATCATTTAAACTCAGATATAGATATGTGTAATTAAACCATATTTCATAAAGACACCACAACCTCTGCTGTCTTGCTTCTCAACAGTCCTCCCCCCCCGAAAAATAGGTACTCACCATGAAGTTGTTACAGTAAGTGCCATACTTTTTAACAACAAAAGAATAGGGACCAGTACTGCATACCCCCAGGGGGGGAAGCATTGCTTCTGAATGGAAATATGATTCTGAGTGAGCTCCTGGAGCCCCTTTGTGCACTGCTCAGCAGAAACAGGGTAGCGCACAACCTCACAACAATAATATAAGCTGGTCCTCCTTTGTTTGAAGGCCAATGGTTCCTTCTGCTGAACGGGGCCCTTGATGTCTACCCCAAAGTATTGTCCTGATGGCACCACCTGTTGAAGGGGCAAAAGCTGAGGGTGGGAAATAGGAAGCCCAACCCAGGCACAGGACCTATTGAGATGAGTTCCTCCACACACCCCTGGTTTTCACAACTGCCAATATATTATTCACTTATGTACATGCACCGAATGTAAGGAAGTAACATCATTTCATTGAATTCAATAGAAATGATGTGAAATGCCAGGGAAGCTAGCAATTCTTCTCTGGCTTAGATCTGTATCTGAGCCTGTTTGAGAGACCTCTTCTGGCATTTCCAATACAAACAACATGCAAGAACAGAAATAAGGAAATAATGCACAAATTGCATCATTATTGCAGTTATAGACTCTATAGTGGTGTTTCCAGGGATGCTGTGGGGTATCAGTCACATTTCTCTTTCCCCATACCCAGGTTGAGTGGGCATAAAATTTGGATTTAGTGGTCAATCACAAACATATATCCAGATCTGGCAGAGGGTGAGTATAGGATTTCTGGGTTTAAAATCCATTTTCTGATATATTGATATCTTTATATATACTTATCTATCTATGCATAAAATACTAGTTTATTTGTAGAGTAGAGGACTCAGTACACATTTTCTGTATAATTTATTATTTTTCAGTCATTTGAATTTGTTAAATCATAGCACTCCCAGTTGGAAGAGCGATCACAGTAAAATTAATGTGCTCACTTAAGGAATAAGATTACCCCAAAATACCCCACATCAGCAAAGAAGAATTCATTTTTATTTTTTTTAAATTGTCTCAGTTACACTGAGTGTTTAATCCATAGTGGAACCTTTCTAAAGATTTCCCCACAAAATACATTAATGACCAATTTCTTATTATCATTGACTTGGTTTCCCCCCCGAGCCCATTCCTTAATATAGTCTTTGCCAACCCAGAACTCTCCAGATTTTTGGACCACAACTCCTATCAACCCCAACCAGTACACTGGGAGTTGCAGCTCAAAACATCTGGAGAGCATCAGGATGGTGGGGACTGACTTAATATATGTACCACTATCTCAAAGGAATAGCCAAAGAAAGAAGTTAATAAAGATATCTTCCCTATCATTCCCAGCCCAGAGAACATTTCAGTAATACCACACTTTAAAGGAATGAGTGCATTGCCTACATTGCTTTGGGGGGGGGCAGATACTTCTCTGAGCAGAAGGTTGCATTGTCACATAAATTATTGAAAATATGGAATGAAAACTGAAATGTGCGTAAGAAGGGTTGAGCAAGAGAAGGTTGGAATGTGAAGGTTTGTTTGCAAGAGAACCATGAAAAAGGACAAAGCAGCATGTAAGCAAGAAGAAGATAAGGATGAAGGATGAATGCTATTGCTATGTCAGAAGGTAATTAAGCTATGCCACATGCTGTAGCTGGACAGAAGAGCTGTTGTTTGGGAATGCATAAACCATAAGCATCCTGTGTCTTTTACACAGAGTGGCCATTTCCTCTTAAGGCGGGTCAAGAGGTGTCTATTGCAATGCTAAGGAAACCTCTGGAGTCCGAATTTTATTAGCTGTCCAGGCTGAACCCACAGAGTAATGAGTATTGAATGTACATCTCATATCTTAGGTGGATCTAGATCAGGACTTGACTTCAGCATTTTGCTTGTGAAGTAATGCCTCATTAAAGAGGTATTAACTTCCGCAACCGTTATAATGGAGTTTGCAAGATCAGAACAAGTTTTGCTAGGAGCTCTCTATCCCTGTTTTCAAGCATTACACTGTCAATAATAGCTGTGTGTTAGAGTGGCGACTTATGCAATGCATCATGGGGTGGAAAGAAGACACAAGAGGGCACAAATTTGCATATAATTTGCATGTGCTAAATAATGTGTATGGATACAAATTTAGAAATAATTGCTGCAATTTAAATAAATACATGAAGGAGCCTCCATTGTTCAATCTGGACACTGAGGTTCAGATGCGAGGGTCACTGAGAGAAATGAACTTACAGGGAACCAGGTAGAGGGCCTTCGTGTTAGTTGTGCCTGCCCTGTGGAATGCCCTCCCATTAGATGTCAAGGAGATAAACAATTATACGACCTTCTGTAAACAACTGAAGGCAGCCCATGTTTGATATATTGTGTGTTCTGTTGGAAGCTGCCCAGAGGGGCTAGAGCAACCCTGGGGCAGGGTACAAGTAATAAATTATTAGTATTATTATTCTTATTATTCCAAGACTCTTGGCCAAAATTAACACTTCTTCAAAATTAAGGGAGTGGAACATGCCATCTTATTGAGAATAGCAATGGGCTTTCCATAGGCTCAACCCTGCTGGCTAATCTCTACCAACCTCTGAAATTTCACTACACCAAGGGACACACCAACATAGTGCCCATGGTTGCCCATGTGCCTATGGAAGTCTTCCCTGGTGCCAACAATGTCTCCCCTCTTTCCCATGCTAAAATTAGGCTTGCAGTCAATATAATCATTTGTGCCAGGTGGTTCTAGAGTGCATGGAATGTCCTCAACAGTTTCTCCAGCTTGTAAATGTGCTAAAAAGGTCCTTTCTGACCTACCTCTATATTTTTAGGAATATAATCTGATATCTCTATCTCTATGAATGAAAGCTAAGTTTCCTAAGAGGCTTAAATTCACCCCATATCCCCAACTCCATGTTTGTTCACTGCATGATGGAATTGCAGAAGAGACACATCCTGTCTGTTGGGGCATTCAGAAAACCAAGTCACCATGATCAGAGAGATCAGACAGAGTTTGGGGGAACATCCCTTCTCTAAGCACTTTCAGGCACAACTTTTCGGAGTTTGCTCGAGTACGCACAGCTGGGTTTGGTAATGCATTGTGCATACATCCCATCTTTGTCTTGCCAATGTATGCAACTGGCATGGAATTTATTGTCTGTGAGAGTTATGACAAGAGAAGCATTTTCTATTAAAGTCTCCTTTGATCAGACCTCCCATGCAGCCAACAGCAGCAGCTTCTCCTTGATGAGTCACTGTCAACTTTCTAAATCTCAAGTGCTATGAAGATTTACAACATTCCTGCACGGCTTCCCATCCACATTCTGATAAGCAGCAACTGCCAGCCTGTAAATAAAGATAATGGTGGAATTGCTAAAAAGCTGTGCTCCCACCTAGTGCTTTATTGATAGATCTGACTCCAGACTCCCATCATTCCAGAGGCTGACAATAGTTTTTGAGGGACAGCCTAGAATGTGTCTGTGAAATGGTTGTAGTGAAATGAGGTGCTCTTGCAAGTCCAAATGAGCATAAGATATCAACACAGGCAACAATATGATTCCCAGAGTAGTCTAACAATCTAGGCCTCTTCCCAGGGAACTCTGGGAATTGTAGGTCTGTGATGGGAATAGGGGCCTCTTAACAACACTCATCACCCTTAACTACAGTCCCCAAGATTCTTTGGGGGAAGCTGTGACTTTTCAAAGTGGAATAATAAAGGTATAGTGTGGATGTGGCTTTAAAGCAAGTATAAAAACAAAAATAAACCAGGGACCTAAAATTCCAATTCTCATATATGTGTAAAACAGCAGATCCCACTGTGAGAATATTTTGGCCTGATCCAGCAAAACTCTTCCTATTTTCTTTTGACATTCCCAGCCTTACCAAGAGATGTCAGGGATCAAACCTGGGGCTTTCTAAACACAAAGCATAAGCTTAGTTTGATAGGCAGCCCTTGCAGGGTAAATAAGGATAAGTCCTTGCAGAGCTCTCTCTGCCCCCTGTCCAGTGGTGAGGCACCAATTCCTCTCCAGCCACTTCTGTATTTGACACTGGGGAGGGGTCATGCTCCCCCCAATTTTTCCCTCCCACAGGAAGATAAGGAGATACATTTTTCTACTTCTTCAGCGATTATTTGTTCTCCTTTGTGAACTAAGAACCTGATAATAAGAGAAAAACCGGCATTGGTCATCTTCAGGGAAAGAAAATTTCATTGTGATTCCCAGACAGTTTCTGAATCAACCCACCCACCGCCACGTGGATTTCTTTCAGGGGTCAAGTCTGTCATTGACACAAGGAGAATTTACACATGCAAGTCCCATTAGCATTAATGGGAGTTACCTACATAAATCCCCCCTTGCAATAATAGGAGGAAAAGGTCCAGTTAGTCTTCAGGCATTCAAGTTCTAATGATTACCTGTCAAATGGCCCAAAGCACAATCATTTGAGGAGGCTGGTGGGGTGGGGGGAAGAGAGAGACAAGAGCAAATGTAGCCATTTGCTGGCTAAGAAGGCTTCCAAGAGATAGAGGATCAATTACAGGCAGCAGAAGAATGATAACAGCATCCAAATCTGGATTTAAACTGACAAAACTTGACTGATACAACAGTAGTAAAACAATTACAAATCTCGGATTCACCAGTGTCAGGGACTGGCTGGATGACGAGGAATACTGGGAGGCACCAGGTGGTGAACCTGCAAGGAAACCCCGGAGGAGGTTTTTTAACAGGCCATTTCAGCTAAGGCTGTCCACACCATACATTTAAAGCATCCTCTACCAAATCCAAGGGATGGTAAATTTCTAAGGGTTCTGGGAATTGTAGCTTTGTTATAAGTAAACTGCAGTTCTTCTTCTTCTTCTTCTTCTTCTTCTTCTTCTTCTTCTTCTTCTTCTTCTTCTTCTTCTTCTTCTTCTGGGGGGTGCTTTAAATATATTGTGTGTGCACATCTTAATAATTTGGAAAGACCCAATTTGGAATAATTTGGAAAGATCCGAACAGACATGTCTGGATTTCTTTAACTTAGTTCCAGCTATAGTAAGTCCAGCTCTGCCCTGCCTTCTTCTGCTTAAAAACAAAACAAACTATTGGGGAAGTAGAGTTGGTGTGTCCCATCTTCAGCTGTGATTCTAACCCACTAGACCAATAGTGCAATGATCAATAGTCCAATAATCACAAGTTTTATTTTATATGTGTTACTTCTTTTTTTTAAGGAAGAATTCAAACCTAACCTATCACTTCCAAATGGGATAAAAAGGCGTGAATATTGAATGAGCTCCAAGGTGCTTGAAGGATAACACAGCCACTCGTTTAAAAATTCAATTAACCTTATCTTTCTCAAACTTGATTAATAATCCTACAGATAAATCACTTTTTTAAAAAAAGCTGTATTATCTTTTGAATATACTCTGAAACTAACAAACCTAATGGTCCAATCCTATGCTATCTACTCAGAAGTCCCATTGAGTGCAGTGGAACTTACTCTCAAGTAAGTGAATGTAGGATTGCAGCCTTATTTTATTCCACCTACCCTGGGCAAGTCTAACTCTTCTTTTGCAATGCTTAATTTATGAAATTCAGAGCGAGTGTTTCAACACATTATTCCTGGGGAAATGAAAGTGCAGCCGATACTTGCATAGCAAACCATTGGGTACTCAACTACCCCAGCAAACTCATTCAAAATGCACATCTGCCATGTGAACAAGTCATGAAAATAGTTTGTACACATCCAGTGTAGTGTAAAATCAAAGCCTGAGAACATCTGCAGTCTTTAATTTGCTCTGAAAGGCAAAAGCTGAGCATTTAAACGGTTTTTTTTAAAAAAAGACATCACAGCCACTAGAACAAGCAAAACATTTCCCCCCCTGCATGCATTCTTCTTTTTTTACTATGCATCTCATTTCTGGTTAGAGAGCCATGACATTCTTGATGCAAATCAGAGTCAGGGATAGATGAGCAACTTGGGAATGGGGAAGACCAAAACTGCATTATGCCTGAGTCAGACCATCAGTCTATCTGCCTCAGTGCTGACTACGTTGTCAGGGTCTCTGGGGAAAATTTCCAGTAGTAGCAGGAGATGCTGGAGGCTGAACCTGAGAACTTCTGCATGGAAAGCAGATGCTCTGCTACTGAGCTACGGCCCTTCCTCTGAAGGGGCAGGGACCCCCTTCAACATAGAAAGGAAAGAGGAAGGAGGTTTCTGAGGCTTGCCTTCTGTCTAATTTGTTTTGACACACCATCAAAAGTTGGAGCAGGCAATGCCTTTTACCTGGTTCTGGACTCCCAATTGGGAAATTTGTGTGAGACTTGCTTCCATGTCAACCTTTTGGGGCCTGGGGGCCCAGTGCTTCCCCCCCCCCCAGGGGTACTCAAGGGTACACAGTACTGGCACCTTTTCTTTTCTGGAAGAAAAGCACTGTGGGGGCCCATTTGCAAACCAGATAAATTGTTGTGCCTCACCACCAACAATTACAACACTGCAGCCCATTCTATCAGCTACAGTAGAATGCTTCTTTCAAGCCTAATTTCAGCTAGGTGCGGGGAAGGGGACCATGCGAGTGCTGGGAAAGGCCTCTGTGAGTGCAGATGGATGTCACGCCGATGAGCCCTGGCTCCAAGGCTTCCATTAGCCCCTTGTTTCTGATCCTATGCCCTATTGCAATGGAAATAGCTGTTCTAACCCCTGATCTGCACTGTGGGGTGGATTGTTAGCTTGAGTATGTAAGTGAGCTGGGCTAGAAGAAGGGCTAGAAGTGAGAGCTGTGCTTGATTTCTGCTTGAATCCAAGGATGTGGCTATAGAAGCAAGACTGAACCTGGATCCGAACCTGCTGGTATCTCCCTGTGTTCCAACAGGCCCTTTGTGCCCCACCTGGATCACGTTAAGGGAAAACCTGTTAGATTAGACCAGTGGTCCAGCTTCCATCATGTTGGCTGAGGCTGGGGGGTAGTTGGCATACAACAAAATCAGGACTACTGATTCCTCTCCTCTGATCAGGCTGAGTAATCAGATTCAGGCTGAGTAGTCATATTCACATTGGACAGGACTGCGGAAGTGATCTTCTCTGGACGTCTACAAAGCTCCCATCTTCCCTGCTGAATAGCTCTCACCATTAACGAAACTTCACTTAATGGTTAGTTAATATATGCTTCCTCACCATTTCACCCATTAGAACTAGTCTGCCCCATCTTCTGCATGACAGATCTTCAGCTATTTGAAGACAGCTGTCACATCTCCTATGAATGTTCTCTTCTCCAGCCTAAAACATATCTAGCATCCTGCTTCTCACAGTGGCCAACTGGATTCCTTAGGGCAGCCTATAAGCAAGATTGAAGGCCGCTATCTTTTCAGTGGTGGCTTTTGACAGCTGTATATGTAGAAATTGTCCCTGAAAACTGGGGAGGAGTGGGAGAATCTTTATCAAGTTTATAAGCGTTGGGATCAACCTTAATAACTTTGGATTGTACCCAACTAAGTTCTACTCAGACCAGTAGTCACATCAATTAATTTCAACAGGTCTGCTCTTTGTAGGGCTAGCACAGGATACAACCCATTACGATGTGACCTGGGACCATTCTTCCTTTTACTTCCTACCCCCCATTTTTTAAAGCCTCTCTCCACTCTGCATCTGTGCAGGTTCCTTGGCCATACCTGGAGTCTCAGTAGAAGAACACAATGATCTAACATTCTCCCATAGGCAATCCAGGAAGGGCAGATGGACAGGGAGCCTGTGGAGATGGCAGAGTGTGAGAGGCTTTTTTTTTTAATAAAGGAAAAAGTATAAAAGAAAAAAACCCATGGCCATATTTAGTTAAGCACCAACCTTCTGCCCCCTGAAAAATTCAACAAAATTATCTGCCCTCCCACCAAAAAAAAGCAAGAAGATAGCTGTTTTTGTAGATGGCAAGGAGTTCCATGAAACAATTTGAACAGAACATCTACACAAAACAATAACAAAATAAAGTGACACACCATTTTGCATTAATATTCACAACCATAATGAAACATGGAAACACGCTTGCAAGCAAACCTTTAATTTCTTATACTAAAGTTCATTTCCAAATTAAAAAAAGAAAATAAATTTTCTGTAGGAACTTCGTTCTTGAAAGCTCTTGGGAGCAAGCCCTCATTTTGGCTCCCGTATTGATTTGTAAACGTTCAAATATAATTGGGCTACATTCATGCTTTCTGATTTATGCATAGGAGCAGCAATGGCGAAGGAAAAATAGGCAGACTCTCTCTCTTACCCAGCATAAATAACAGCTTAATTGCAAACGCCACAAGAACTACCTAGCGAATGAAATGAATTTGAGCCACCGTTTTTGTACAGAAAGGCTGTGTGTCATTGATAGCTGCATCTTGCTTTACTGTGCTGAACGTAATTGTTATGTTTACGGAATAAACTTACTTTTGTGGCACAAAGCAATCACATAGGCTCAAGCACTGAAGGGCTGTATCACGGACCAATGACCTAGCTATTTCCCACCCAAACTGCATATTCATCATGAGGGGCATTTGTGGCCTTTATTAAGGAGCCGGATTTTAAAACATCAGTGCAGTGAGCTACATAGTAGCTGAAATGCTACCTGGGCTTTACGCAACCCAATTTAAGCTCTGCTACCTGAGTTTGTCTACCACAGCCTGTCTCTTCTTACAAATATTAACTGTAAATATATCTGTTGCTTCATCCTGGGCCTCAGGCTCTCACCTGTAAAATGGGAATAGCAAGATAGCACCACTGGAAAAACCAACAAGAATGTAAAACATTTTTGCATAATGCAAGTGCTGTGCAAATGGTTACTAATTCTGACTTATTAGTTGGCTTTTTAGATTCAGCAGCACAGAATCACCTCTTGTCCTTTTCTCCTGTATTGGATTCTCAGACAGATTGTCTTATATATTTACAAAGGCCAGTTTCCAACTGTCTCTCAAGGATGAGGAACATGTGGCCTCCTAGATGCTGTTGGGGCTACCACTTTCATCACTCCAGTTGATTGGCCATGCTGGCTTGGGCTGATGAGAGTTGGGAGCCCAACAATACTGTGTGTGACAGGTTTCCCATTCCCACTCTAGCATAACTAAGAAAGAATATTAGTGGCTATGAGGTTTCTCAGAGGGCACTTGCAAAAACAAGCCCTGCTTCAGAGATGTATTTTTCAACCAATACTTTTGGCTCAGTACTTTTGAACATCAACCAAGTAAACTTGTGCTGTCTTTGGGGAAAAAAACAAAAACAAATATATGGTGAGAAATATAGCTCAGCTCTTGAAAGTGATCCAGTGAGCTGGCACCCAGGTGCTACCAAACAACCATTTCCAAGAAATCTATTAAAAGATGTATTTATTTTGCATTTCTACTGAGTATATGACAGAAAAGCTTAAAAACCACTTCTGTGATATTCTGCAAGCCAGTCAAACAAACAAACAAACAAACAAACAAACAAACAAACAAACAAACAGAAAACACTTGGATCTTTTCCTTTTGGTGAGCTTCTGCTAGATCACTAACAACTGAATGTTCAGTGTCTAGTGCAGGAGTAGCAAGTGTGTCTCCCTCTAGACTTCAGGCTCCAGCTCCATCAGCCCCAACCAACATGGCTAATGGTCAGGGATGGTGGGAACTATAGTCTTGCAACAACTGAAGGGAACCACAGTGGTTACTCCTGGCCTAGCACCTACTAGTCTAACCCAATAGCTGTTTTCAGTTAATAGAATTTTCCCCCACACTTCCTGTAGAGCAAACTGAGTTCCATATGTTGTGCTGCTGCTGACTTTGGCAAAACTGCAATTCTGTGGAATGACGGAATGCCTTATTTACAAACTGATAAACTGTATTTCCAGGAAAAATGAGTCAAGAATGGAGTTATGTTTCAGGACATAGCTTTGGACAAGACTCTCCTGTGCCAACTCAAATCAAGCTATTAAGCAACTCTGTAAAGTCCCGCTAGGATTGCTGGGGTTACATTTTGTGTATGACAAACTGGTTGTTTGGCTGCACTTTGGACTGGGTCAAGCTTCCCCAGACACCATGGTGAAATGAGTTCAGTCTTGGCCTTGCCATCCATTCACTCTTCAGAGGGACTTTCACTCTCTTCAGTGCTTTTCTCAGGCAAAGTCTCTGGATTGGTCTCAGATGGATTACCAAACCCAGGATCTTCTGGCTGAGTCCCGTCTCCATCGTAGATGATATCTTCTGGATTTGGGGGTGGTGGGCAGAATTCCTCACTGGGAAACATCTCTTGAAATATGGCCTCAGCCTATTTGGAAGGAAGCAAACATTTAGTTAACCTCTTTACTGGCTGAGATTACAAACCAATCCACATGCATATTGTGGTGTGTCCACAAGCAACAAAACCATATTTCACATCTGCCTCGCCACGTGCTTGTTCACAATACTGCTCCTAAGAGATACCCAAGTACTTCCTTTATTCATTCATACTCATCTCTCCCTAAGAAACAGAAAAAGGAGAAAATGTGTGCATGCACACGCTTGGACTTTACTCAGATCCCTTGGAAAAGCTGTAGAATTCATTTGAGCCTTGAAAAGCACACAGAGCGGAAAGAGGAAGTGGGAAAGAGTGTCACTCTTCCAACTTCCTCCTTCCACTGTATGTATTTTTCAAGGTAGAAAAAGGTTGCCACCCTTACCATCTCAAGACCAAGAAGGGCAGAGAGTTGGGACTCAAAGGCTTCATAAGTGCCAGGGGGAAGATAACAAAGGCATCATTTCGCCTACCACCGAGTTAAAGATTAAGAGCTATATATATAATTATGGGCACAATGCTGTCAGGGTTGAACACTTCTAAATCCCACTGATTTCAAATGGAAGAGAGCTAAGTGAGCAGCATATATTTTTACATTCTGATAACCAGATAGGACTACATAGAAACATTTTCAGCCATGTCTGTCCGAGTGAGCATGCAAGGATAACATGCACAACTTCTTACGCTCACAAGGCTATAGCAACCATTAATTTTTAAATGACTCAGGCCAAGTGAGAATATATGCAAGAAATTTTAAGCAGCTGCAGTTGCCCCCCCCTATGGCCGTTATCAATGGGCTTTTTAACAGAACAGCTGACACAGCCTGAATGCTCACATCTGATCTGTATATTCAAAGGCTAATAGTAGCCTTAATTTTGTTTTACAAGGCAATAATTTGACTGGTAAGAGGATAAAAGATGAAGATCAAAGACTTATATTGGAAGCAGACGGCTTCTGTGATAATATTAATAAATTATCTTTTCCTCCCTCCTTTTTTTATAAAAAAGATACTGCTGGAGATTATTTATTTCTAGAACTGGGTGAACTCTAGCAAAATCTTCTTAGATGAATTGGGGGGGGGAACGCCCAAGCTTCCTCCCTGCTTCCAAAAGACCAAGAAAGGTTGTTTAATATTTTTTGGGGGGGGGTGAAATTTGAAGGCTTGGAGAAATCATCTCTACCCACCTGTCTTCCTACAACACACCAACTGTCTCCATCATAATGGAACTAGGGTGGAAGAAAGGAAACAGCACAGACAAGGATGCTGTCTATTCTATATAACCTTCTCTTCTGCTGTCTACCTTTGCTCCATTTCTTCCCTCCTCCCACCCCCAATTCCTCAAACCCATATGAGCCAGCAGAAGAGGGTGTGGGAAAATGTTTATGCATATAAAAAGGACCGATGGAACCATCCCATTGTCGGGGTAGGTCGTTTCCCAGTTCACATTAAGAAGCTATAATTAAATGTCCTTGGGTATGGAATTGAAAGCTGCCCATAGACAATTAATTGATATATCCAAGAGACACATAGCCCCCTCCAAACCCAATAGAGAAGACTCCTCACTCTCTGTAACTCAGCTCTTACTGTGTGAAGCATTTAACTAACAGCCCTGCTAATAGAAATTCCAAAGCAAAGGCAGTTTAATGTTTCCATATGGCAGGCTGGAAAGGCCTAGAGCTAGAGAGAGTGGCTTTAGACAGCCCCATGGTGTATTTAACATTGAATACTGCAGGTCAGACTTGTTCATAACAATCCTGAATGGTTTATAACAATCCTAAAGTGTTCCCTATTTCTCCTATCCCCATTTAGCAGGTTGGGCTGTGAGAGTAGCATGCAACAACCTTGCAGTGTAGTTCGCTGTCATATGAGCAGTAAGTGGGAGAGGGAGAGAGTAGCTTAAGGCAGCACTGTAACACAATACAATACACTGTGCACACTGTAGGTCAAAGGAAGGGCCGAGACTGATCTAGAGTCTCTTGTTTTTTAAGTTTTTATGCTTTCCAAATTTATGCATTTCATTAGTTTTACAATCAATTTAACATTTCAAAGTTTGACTTCCTTCCGCCTCTTTCTTCAGTTCCTGAAATTTATTTTTTAATATCTTCTGCATATCCAAATTCATTTAATTTGCTCATTAAATTATCTACTTTAAATACATATTCTTATGAAACTGCAGGTTATTATAATAATCCTGCTAATGTTTTTATCTGTTTGCAATGTATCTGTAAATATTCAATAAACCATTTCCATTCTTTTATTAAAGTTTGTTATCTTGATTTCTTATTCTTCCGGTAAGTTTCGCTAGATTGGTCTAGAGAAGTGGTTCCCAACCTTTTTTTGGCCATGCCCCACCTAAGCATCTCTAAAATCCCGATGCCCACCCCCCGACATATAATTCTTATTATTCAAAAAGTGAACTCCTATTCACATGGAGGAAGCCTAAAAGGCCATTCACTGTTAATAACTCATTCTCGAATTGCCTTCCCTTAAAAATCAAATTGCCCCACATTGGGAACCATGGGTCTAGAGTCTCAGTCAATCCCTCTGCCTCTCTCAGGTTGCAGCAAAAGGCAGTTTACTGCTCTCAGACCTCCTCCCAGGCCAAGTCCAGCACTCAAATACATGCAAGAAGCCTTGTGCTCCACTGGTACTTGCAACAGACATTGGTTGCAGTTCTAAAAGTAAATAGGACTCCTGTCTTTGATGCTAGCTTGTTCTTTTTTTCAGCCCCGAGTCACATCTAACTTACTTTAATTTTAATTAACAGGATTTATATGTGGTTTAATCATCCATAACCTCTAAGTGGTCTACATAAGCCAACACATGCACATTTTGTTGCAGAAACCCCACTTGTGAGCGGTAGTCACGTAGTCTGGGTAACCGGGTTCGCGTCTCCGCTCCTCCACATGCAGCTGCTGGGTGACCTTGGGCCAGTCACACTTCTGTGAAGTCTCTCAGCCCCACTCACCTCACAGAGTGTTTGTTGTGGGGGAGGAAGGGAAAGGAGATTGTTAGCCGCTTTGAGACTCCTGAAGGGGAGTGAAAGGCGGGATATCAAATCCAAACTCTTCTTCTTCTTCACTTGCCTCTATTTCTGGACTTGCCCACAAAACAAAGTAGGTATTACAACCCTGCAGTATACCATCACCCTGAATGTTCCTCTGTCAAAAGCTGAAAAATGTGGGACACCTCCCTTACCTGTTTGACAGCACAGTCATTTCCCAATGCGTTGTCTGGCCCAGAACAAACATAGATGTTGGGAGGCAAATTGGCATAGGATGTCCTGTCTACACCAGAGGAGTCTCTCATGTTGAAATATACCAACCAGAGAATCTGAGGCTTTTGCCCTTCTCCTGCGCCTTCACTTTCTGGAACAACAGGGGGAAGATTTTACTCACCGGAATTAAAATGCAGCAAGACTTGTACAGTACAGCAAAATGTTGGAAAGGCAAATTATTCGAGGTTGTGCTCTAGATTCTTCCACCTTTGGGGATTATGGACGAGGCCCTTTTGTTGCTGGTACCCTAATTGTGTAATAAGTCTCTCTGAAATGGATATCTGAAAGCATCTGAGAGCCCCCCTGCTTCTGGTTATTAAATATGGCTTTGCGAAATGGAACCTTTATGTGGTTACTTACAGTTGCATACAGTGAACAAAGCATCAGACTGATTAATTCAGGGGCCCATGGGAATCATAGAGTTCCTTGAGAAAGTTTTGAACCTCAAACTGGGTAGAAAACCATATTCAAGGAGATGTAGAGTATCTCCTAGAAGGGGTTTCACTCAGAGCAGAGAGTGTTCATGGGCATTGAGATTAACTAAGGAGGACGAGCCCACTGCTTAAGCACTCCAGTATGGGTTTTAGGGCTCAAAATGGATCCAAGGCGTCACAGGCTGTTATAAACAGCAAGCCACAGACTAGCACGCCTTCAAAACAATGGAGGATACCAGCCTTTACTGCCTCAGGAAGCAGTGGCTGACCTCATACACAGGATCTTACTTAGGTGGTATATTCCACACACAGATAGCTTTTCAGGGGCCCTGTTCAGATGTGTGTACAGTGGTGCCCCGCAAGACGAATGCCTCGCAAGACGGAAAACTCGCTAGACGAAAGAGTTTTCCGTTTTGGAGGTGCTTCGCAAAACGAATTTCCTATGGGCTTGCTTCGCAAGACGACAATGTCTTGCAAGTTCCTGCTGTTTTTTCCCCTCCCCCCTTTTTCTAAGCCGCTAAGCCGCTTATCAGCTGATCCGATCAGCAGATAAGCCGCTAAAAGCCACTAAAAGCCGCTAATAGCGCTAATCCGCTAATCCGTCAATGGGCTTGCTTCGCAAGACGAGAAAACCGCTAGACGAAGAGAATCACAGAACGGATTCTTTCCGCCTTGCGAGGCACCACTGTATATATAATTCTGTAGCAATGAGGGTGGTATGTTGGACTGAGAATATTTGGTTTCAAATCCACACTTATGCATGAAGCTCACTAGGCAACTTGCGGCCAGTCGATATGGCCCTAATTGCACATCATATTAAACCACAGGTTATAACAAACCATAGTTTAACATGAACAAGCAGTGTGCTGGTACACCCTGCTCAAAATTTCCTGTGGTACATCTCTCCTGCTCTGCCATGTCACAGATAACACAAGCACACCTGTATCATCTGAACTTGGGCTCTTGTTTCATTTCCCACACAGAGAGACCATGAGCAGTCATCCAGGATTTGTTATTGGCTTTCTGTTTGGGAATATTAAGTCTTGCTGCTCTGCATTTTAATTATGTGTACACGACTGGGAAAGAAGCGGTAACCAACCCTGAGGCTTTTAAGGCAGGGAAGAGGGGGAAACACACACACCCCTGAAATAAAATTTAAAACAAATGCTATGCTCACATTGCTTAGAAAGAAAGAAACCTTTCATAATGGATAAGAACAGAGGTTTGAAGGTATTTTTAAAAGGCAAGCACAGGACAACTAATCTCTCTCTCTCTCTCTCTCTCTCTCTCTCTCTCTCTCTGTGTGTGTGTGTGTGTGTGTGTGGTGTGTGTGTGTGTTTAAACAGATGTATAATGACTGTTCTCAAGGAGAGAGCAGTTTACCTTTTCCAATCTATTCGGAAGGGATAGTCAACCAGCATAAAGCCTGGTGCAGTGCATTCTTTTAAAAATATTATTAAAAGTTCCTAGTACTCTTTAAAAAAAAGAAGTTACTTCTTCCTCATTTAGGCAAGAAAATGAATAGAGTCCTCTTCTTCAGGTGACTTTGCTTCTCTGACCTGCCATGGCCCAGTGCTCACTTTATCTGGTGATTCATTTTCAATAACTCCAACAGTATTTGTTCTGACATTTTAATTAAAATATGACCACTACCTCATCTTGATGATAAAAAGGCCTATGTGTCAGTGAAAACTAGCTTCTCAGTGCCTCAGTGCACCTGAGGACCCTCCTGATCACAGAGTTCCTCCAAAAGAATTTCAGGCAGCTTCTAAACAATACATCACTTCAAAACCAGATCACTTTAAGCATTAAGATTAATGTTAAGAAGGAGGCAGGAGGGAAAAGACAAGATGATGCTAAGTGGCAATCTAACCACTTTTTCGTATTCTGAGGTGTGTTTTTTTAGATCTGTACAATGCTGGTTTGGTTTCAGGTTTTTTTTCTCTTTAAGTTAAATTACGGGAGATGAATTGGGAGCAATAGAAAATGGATTTGCAGTGTTTATATGAACCATCTCTCTGGTCTGCTAATGGGAGTTGAAAAAGTAATACCTGCATAAATAAATAAATAAATAAATAAATAAATAAATAAATAAATAGCTCTACAAATTTATAGTGTAATTTGTTGTTATTCTGCATGATTAAGTCCCATGGCACTCCAAAGCAAGTGCCTCCCCAGACAATACTGAACCTGGACAGTCACCATAGGAGGACCATGGCACATCCAGAGATGCACATAGAACTAGCTTCTCATTTTGTCTGATAAAACATAAAGTAAATAAAAAGATGCACACACATAATCAGCAAGGCATTTGACATGACTTCTGATACCTAAGTGGTGGAATGGCTGTCAATCAACTTGGGCTGAGAGAGAAGATTGTAAAGCATGACTTTTGTTTTAAAGTAAAACAAGACAAAGCATTTACCTGTTTCTGTACTTTCAGTGAACAACTGGCCCACAACAGGCTCCAAATCTTCTTTAGCAGTTTTAATGGACGAACAAGTTAAATGCACCAAATCTGTTGGAATGGGACAGAAAGGCACTTTTAGGATACTCCACAGCCTGGCATTCACAATTTTGACTGTGTTAAAAGTGTAGGTCAGCTTGGAACTGGGCTGTATCACGTGGAGACAGTGCAGCGTTTATCAGGTCAGTCTTCTTCTGGGGCGAAGAAGCTGCAACTTTCTTGGGACAACAACATTCAATGGCAGTGATATGGCATGGTAAACTTCCTCATTGCACTAAAACGTGGTCATGTGAATCCACCCTGAACTGCATTTAAAATTGCACATAGCTTTGCAATTTAAAATAATTTCCAACCCAGGTGACAACAATTAAAAAGAAGAAGCAGCAAGCACCACCAACTGAAATCAAGTCATGAGTAAAATACCTTAAACACCATTTCAGCTATTAATATGCAAAAATCAATCTTTGTCCCTGCTTTCTAAAAGAACTGGATAAGCCTTTTTTTAAAACAACAACAACAACAACCTCTCCCTAAAAATTTCAAAGAAAGAAGCTTGCATTTTGAATATGAACAACAGAGAAGTTTTGAATGCTGAGTCTGGCCACTGCCATTGCATGCCTCAATAGCATCCAGTTCCTCTACCATCTTGTGATGGACAATTCCATCGTCTAGATTCCCTTCCAAGGTTTCCCAGAGTAGGGTCTCCAGAAGTGATCATCACAAATAAGAAGGCTCTATAGACAGCAGAAGAACCTTGCTGAATCAGGCCAAAGGCCTATCTGATCCAACACTCTGTTCTCAAAGTGGCCAGCCAGATGTCTAAAAGAAAACTGCAAGCGGAACCTGAGCATAGCACACACTCCCCGCCTGCAATTTCTTCCAGCAACTGGCATTCAGAGTCATACTGTGATAACTGGAGGTAGAACTACAGTCACTGTGGCTGGTTGCTGCACCTCTGTGGATGCTCCCCCAGAGCATTCTAATCATTTTTTAGGTTAAAAAAAAACACCTGTCCACACTTTAAATTTGAGATTCATCTTGATTATTTGCTTTGCTTGTTTTATCATTTGACTTTTTGGAATCTACATTTTAATGCTTAACTTTTATTATTGTTTAACCTATTCATCCCATATGCATTCAGAATTCTTAAATAATAAAAACGAGTGATATAATTTTAAAAATAAACAAATAAGCAAATGCAGAGAAAACTGAAGCGTTTGCTATTTTGTAGAACGTTTGCCATAAAATCTTTTTTTCCCTATTAAAACCACAATAATTGAAGTTCACTTTAATTTACTATATAATTATCTGATCACATGTGATGTTACTGCTATGAGCTACTAGCATGCCCACCCCCACCCCCCGCATTGGCAGTGTCTCTCTGATGTAATTGGGTTTAACTAAATTAGTTATACAGTGTGCCACTGCTGGTCTTTGAGTAATTCATTTAGGGCTGGGGAGGGCACCGTGTCTGTATAGCCTAAGGCAGTGGTTTCCAATTAGCTATGTATTGTGGACCCCCTGATTTTCAAAACCCAAGCCATGGGCCCCCCCCTTTTGATATCTCTACGGTAGTTTTTGTTATGTGAATGGTGCCAAGGCCCCCCTGGATGGGTTACGTGGACACCCTGGGGTCCATGGACTACCAGTTGGGAACAACTGGCCTAAGGGAAATCCTACATCAGCCATACTCTGGGTATACCCACTGAAATCAATGGAAGAAGAAGAAGAAGAAGAAGAAGAAGAAGAAGAAGAAGAAGAAGAAGAGTAGTAGTAGTAGTAGTAGTAGTAGTAGTTTGGATTTGATACCCCGTTTTATCACTACCCTAAGGAGTGTCAAAGCAGCTAACATTCTCCTTTCCTTTCCTCCCCCACAACAAACACTCTGTGAGGTGAGTGGGGCTGAGAGACTTCAGGGAAGTGTGACCAAGGTCACCCAGCAGCTGCATGTGGAGGAGCGGGGACGTGAACCCGGTTCACCAGATTACGAGTCCACCGCTCTTAACCACTACACCACACTGGCCCATTGATTTCAATGGGTCAACTCTGAATATGACTAGTGTTGGAAAGTGCTCTCAGTACTTAGGACACGAAGAAGGGAGTTTGGTTCCACTCAGCGGGCAACATCAATTACATGCCTGTCTTCTGCACCATGTGACCCAAGGTCAGGTGTATCTGCATGCTTATCTTGCATAAATGAGTGGAAGAGATCAACCATGTTAATAACCATTAACAGCAAACATCCAAAAAAATAAAAGGAAAAGGGAAATATTCTTTATGCTTTGTCCAAAATCCAGACACAATTAGATCATGACCATGCCTTCATACACATCTGGCCAACTCAGATTGTTTCATTGCATTTCTTAATTATAGATGTTTGTATTTTCATATGCTTGTGTAATTATATACTTGTAAACTGCTTAGAAAACTATGTGGTAAATATATAAATAAATAATAGCCAGGTAGAGATTTGAACATGGAACTCAATGTCCAAGCTGAAAGCTATATTCATGACAGCACAATGACAATAGCAAGCAGTTTGCAAAATGGAAAAAACCCATATATGCTAACTTGGGGGGTGGGGACTGCACCCATTGAAGCTAAAGGAACACTTTAAAAATGTTTGAGAACAGCCATAACCAGATGGGGCAAGCAGGGCAGAGGAATGTGATGGGTGTTTACCCTCCATTTGGCAATACAGTTGTAAACTCATTGACTAGAGAAGAAAAGCTAAGTGCTAATGCCTTGAGGATATGGGCTTCCTGTGGTGTGCTATAATAGAGTTTTATATATATATATATAAATTAGCTAACCACCTGTCATTTTAATGAATGAGCATTAGCAGTCCAATTGACCTGAAGTGTAAATACATAATTATAGACTTTTTAATAAAAGCTTATTAAAGTGATTTTTAATAACAAAAGGTGGTAGTGGGAAAAACACACAAAGTCTATAGGCAGATCATAAGAACAGCTACTTCTCAAACTAGTGCAGAACTTCCTTAGTTTTCGTTGTTTGCAATTTATTAATCTTGGAAAGTAGAGGAAGTGGGTGTCTCACCTATGCTGGCACTGAGTTCTTTAACTAAATGTATGTTCAGTTTTTTGGGACACACAATGAGCAGGTTTGGTGTGAGCTTGTGGCATTTTGAGACAGCAGCTGATGACACACTACCTGGAAAGGTCCTTAAGTGATACTTGCCCTGTCTATCCCCCCCCCCCCACTGTAAGCAACTGGGTATGAGAAAGGTCTCTCATCTCTCACTAGTTATTCCAACTTCCACCCCCCATCCCACTGTGCAAGCAGGATAGTTCTACCTGTAAAATGAACCCCACACAAGGTCAATATACCACCGATAATACAGAAGTTCATTTTTTTTAAAAAAAAATCCCCAAGCAACTGGAAACAGTTATGTTTTAGACCCCCTTAGTTTATTATGTTCAGAGTAGAACTTTAATAGTAAACGTTCCGTTGTCAAGAAAAGGCAAATGGATAGGAAATTAAATTGCCTGGGCAAGTATTTGTTCCAACCTTTAACATCCGCATTTCAATGCAGTTTATTTGAAAAACCTTTCTAATAAGGAGATCTCTTAGAGGAAATGCCACAAAGCCCTTTTCAGGAGTGTCATTACTTTTCTATACAATATATTATATACTGTTAAAACACAGAAATCATCAAAAAAACTTTATTGCTGTATTAACAAGGTCCCATTTCCTTTAAGCTATTCTTATGCAAATACATATATATTAATCTCATTTACTGCTGCTACATTTTGTAGCTGCGACCATTTAAATAGGTAACAGAATTGGCTACATATTGGGTTTTGGCCTGGCAGATAAAGGGCTCGGGAGATTGATGCAAACAGAAGATTGCAGAAATACTGGGGATATGGGATAATTTTATATTGAATCTTCTATCAAATTTCTCCAAATTTTGCAATGCAATTCTCTAAGTTGTTCTTGTTGGCATCTGTTTGTCTCAACAGACAACTGAGTGTGCCTCCAGAGGTGAATTCAAACTGCTGCATTAGCTGACCTCCCTGGAGTGCTAGCCTGGGCAGTGTGTATGGATGTCCTGAGATGCCCAGATGACATGTACCAAAGGAAAGCAGAGCAATATGTTTGGCAGTAGCTTGGCTGAAGGAGTTGCCAAAAGGAGGCACACAAGGCGCCATTCAAGCATCTTAGGGACTCCAGATTTGTGTAGGGTTTACTCCTGAGCCTTTTCTACTCCCAAAAGAGAAGGATCCAACAAGGTTTAGGATAAGAGTTTTCCTTCTCCTAGATGGGCTTCCTTCCTGGGTTGACAAGCCCGAACTGCCTCTCCATATCATGTGCAGAAACTGTCTTCTTGACCACTGAACCCACAATCGGTCTTGACTGCTCAATCCACCAGAGCATATCTTTGCATGCAGGGGAAGTCTCTAACTCACCGAGGGTTTGAGACCCATCAGCTACCCTCACCTGGTCTAGCTGGCAGGTCAAAGCTGTTCCTGATGAGTGGCCGCTGTCACATGCTGACAGTTTGCAGGAGCCACAAGTGAGAGCTGAGTGCAGGGTGGGGACCAATGGTGGACAAACCACCCCAGAAGGAGCATGGTGTGTCCCCCATCAGAGGTACTACTTCTCCCCTAACACCCCAAGTAACGGGCACAAAAATAAATATACTAGAAAAAGGATCCAAAAAAGGGTATATAAGTGAAAACAGCAGACAAAAATGCACCATATTAGGAAAAACAGCTTGCAAATATATATATAGATTTTCAGAACTTTTTTTAATATAAAAAATTTTTTGCAAACAAATGTGGAAAACTGAATTTAAAATTAGAAAAAAAGAAACAGAGAGAACCTGAAATTGACAGATTTGCTCATCCCTAAGAACACACACAGAGGAATCTATGCCAGAGAGCAGTTGTTGGTGACAGGTTCCTGGAGTGTATCTACTGCTGTATCTACTACTACTACTACTACACCAGTATAAGTCAGGACAAATATGCATGCTGCTATCAAGCATGTATTGGCTACATTCCTGAAATTTATAGGGTATTTGCCATTCCTACTGAGAGTTGGCACTTCCTTTCTTGCCACAATAACAAAGAACAAAGTCAGAACATGTACTCACATGTATTTTTCATGCATGTCATGGTTGAAGAACATAGTTCTATGAGGCAGACAGCAGGCTGACCTGGCTCCATAGGTGGGACAGTCAAAATGGAAATCTGGAAGGCAAAGAAAACAGAATCTCTTTAAAAAGTCTTCCAAAAGAATCCATCTAGTAGTTCTTTGCAGGCTGCAATGCAAGGCCCTTTTGCCTTTGCACCAGCATATTTAGCATATTATAAACCCAAGTCTGCCAAAGCGCTATTCAAAAAGAGACTGAGGGATGTTTGCCCCTGCTGCCTAATTTATGCCTATTTTATTGAAAGCCACAACCACTGTGCTCTTCTCAATGGTATGCTTTGCTTATGAAAAGTGCAGCATTTAGATTTCAGCAATAAACAATGTCTACTAAGGAAATGGCCACCATGGAAATGTGATTGGAGGCGCTGTATTTGTTCATATGGGATGCATTTGTGGAGGTGGAACATATCCCTTGCTCTACAATTGATTGTCCCGTTCAAAGTGAGACTAGAAATAAATAAACAAATAAATAACAACAACAACAACAACAACAACAACAACAACAACAATTTTTATTTGTATCCCGCCCTCCTAGTCAAGTAGCTTCATCTACATTGGCTGCAGAGATTTTCCAAATTTAAACCAGGCAATTTTATATGCATACTTATTTTAAAGGATCTCTGGTTTTATCTGATCTGCAAAGCTGATCTGTAAGGCTGATCTGTATACTTGTTCCTGTTACAACCTACAGTTTATAGTTTTAGATTTGGAAGTTATACAGAGATGCAGTGGGGTGTAGAACGGAGGACATTTGTCCAAATCCTCACTTAGCCATGACGTTCACTGGCAAATTTAGGTTAATCATAGCCTCGGTTTAATCTACCAATAGGGCTGTTGTAAAACCACAATGGGATCACATTCAAGTATATCAATTCCCTTGAAGGAAGGCCATGGTTTCAAGCAACCTGTTGGTTGTTTGTCTAGACCTGGTATGTGTTTGGATGGGAGACTGCTTGGGAACCCAAATGTACATGCTTGAAGACTACCATGTTGGAAGAAAGCTGGAATTATAATTGCAATAAAATAGAGATCCAAATATAAATGAGATATATAGATTATGTGCAGAGAAGTGGGACCAGATCTCTAACTTGATGTTTATCAGCTCCATCTATCTTTTAGGCAGGTTAGATCCAGGTTAGGTTGTTGTGTCCAACTTGTTTCTTTGATTTCAATGGGACTAAAGTGTGATTAACTTAACCTGGATCCAACACATAACCTTTGCTTATACTTAAGAATTAACTTCATTGATCAAGCATCTATGATCTTGTTTGTCCATTTCCAAGTTTTGAGCATTCAAACTTAAAAACTCTCCTGTTTCCTGGCAAATGCGTCTAATGGTGACAAAGGCACTTAAATGGCTTTACAATGAATGGAAATTGTGATCGAAAATACAGTCACAAGCAAGCAGCTGTTTATAAGGCAGAAAGTTACCAATGCTTAATGGATGTGCTAACCTGCTGATCTGAGCTTGCCTTCAAAATCGACCGATCAGTAATGAGAACCGCTCTGGAGATCTGCCTGTAAGTGAATAAAGCAATTATGGTCTATCACCAAAACATAAGAAGAAAGCAGCCATATGGATTCAGGGTTTCTCTCTCTCCAAAAATAACTATTACCACCATGAGAAACTAACATTCCACCAGCTTGCACATTGATAATGACACATTTGCATATGGCCAGCTTAGCTAAGAAATTAACAATGACTCAAGTGCATGCATATATGAAGGCTGCCAGATCTGACTCTTAATATTTATCAACTTATAATGAATATACTCAGTACTCCGTATGGAACATAATGTTTACTTCACCCATCACAGAATCACTCTAATAGCAAATTGTTTTAGAGTGTAGAAATATGCAAACACATCAACCAATACAGCCAATGACTGAGAGCCAAAGAACTGTGCAGCTAGTGGGAATACACCTAGAGGCTTTGGGCTTATGTTTCTCCCACAACACGCCACATGGCAAACTACCTTTGAAATGAAGGGGACATTCAACAGCAGCTTGCAGTAAGGTGTAGGGTTCTGATGTATTTTTTAAATTCCTCTAGGCCAGAGGAAGGGAACCTGTAGCCATCCAGGTGTCACTGCATTCCATCTCCCATCCGCCCCTACCAACATGGCCAACAGTCAAGGATAATGAGTCTTGGCATCCAACAATAACAAGAGAGCAGCAGGTACTTCATCCCTTATGTTCCACCTAAAATAGCTATTTGGATCTTTGCCACTAAAAATATGAAAAGAATAAGAAATTTATAAATGTGGAACCACTGCCAAATGACGAAAGTAGGAGAACCTAAGGCCAAGGGCACTTCTGCCACCACCAACTGAACAAAACAGAGTGTGTGGAGGGCACAAGAATCTGCTGGAGTAGTCTACTACTATTAGAAGCTGCTGCGGATAGAAGTCATGGATCTGAGTGCTGTTGATCCACATGGAGAGTCACCAGGGTTGCATGTTTTGTTCTATATTGAGATATACATAGAACATAGGAAGCTACCTTATAGAGTCAGACCATTGGTTCTAGTTCAGTATTTGTCTATACCAGGTGCGAGGAACATTTCACCTTCCAAATGTTGCTGAACAACTCTCACCATCCCTGGTCATTGGCTACACTTGCTGCAGCTGATGTGAGTCGCATTTCAGCAACATCTGAACAGCCAGTGGTTCTCCAGGGGGTTTGCACTGATTGATAACAGTTCTTCAGGGTTTCACATAGGGGACATTCCCAAGCCTACCTGGAGATGCTGGAGATTGAACCTGGGACCTTCTGCATGCAAAGCAAATGCTCTACCACTGAGCTACGGACCTTTTCCTGAATAGTTCCTTGGCTTGTGACTCTGCCTACCTATGCTAGCCTTCATTTTCCTCTCACCAGGAATGACTAGAAAGACTCCCAAATCAGGCTCTAGATTTGCTTGGTCAACAGCAGTATTCACTGGATCATGATTATGGTTCCTGGGGCTCACTATACAGCTGCTTTCAGCTCAGCTCTGCCATCAATGAAGTGTACAGTGGTACCTCAGGTTAAGTACTTAATTCGTTCTTGAGGTCTGTTCTTAACCTGAAGCACCAGTTTAGCAAATGGGACCTCCAGGTGCCGCTGCGCCGCCGCTGCACAATTTCTGTTCTCATCCTGAAGCAAAGTTCTTAACCTGAGGTACTATTTCTGGGTTAGCAGAGTCTGTAACCTGAAGCGTCTGTAACCTGAAGCGTCTGTAACCCGAGGTACCATTGTATATGGATAGCATCTTGCCAATATGTTAGTGAAGAACAAGCAGCACAACATAACTGAAGGGGGGCGGGACGGAAATGTGATTATTTGGCAATCAACATGGTGTTTCTCAAAAGACACATCGGACCAAGCTTCCTTATTTGATAAAATAATGGGCTGCATAGGCAAGGGGAAGGTATATCTCTGTAATTAAGATTCTTGGACTTCAAGCCATAATTTTGATCTAGTTCCATATGTTTTCTTTACTGAAGAGACTGAAACCACTGCCGGGGGGGGGGGGGAATCACGTAATGTGATGAACTTGAAATTGGCTGAAGAAGTACATGTAAAGGAGGAGTGTGCAAAGGAGGAGTAATAAACAGCCTTATGACAGACTGGAAATGGAGACTTCTGCACGGATCAATAGTGGCTATCACATTATTGGATATCTTCAGCTACAACGAGGATGAAGAATGAAGTGTATGTACCACATTTGTAAGAAATCCTGTTTCCCACAGTAGCCAGCCAAATGCTTTGGGGAAGCCCACAAGCAGGAGGTAAGTGAAACAGGCCTCTACTGCTGTTTTTTCCCTCAGTAACTGGTATTCAGAGGCATTTTGCCTGGAGATAGTAAACAGCCAGCATGACTTCCTCCAGGTGTTTATCCGTAAGAACTTAATGGCTACAAGGTTCAATAAATTTAATTGGGTTTTTTTTAAAAAAAAAAAGACTAAGTTTTCAGAAAGCAAGAGGCTCTTTTTTTATTTGGACATCACAATGTGTTCAAAAAGAGTCCCGGTGCACCAGACCAAAGGGCCACCTAGTCCAGCATCTCCATAGTGGCCAACCAGATGCTCTTCCTCATTCTTGCCCCTCAGCAACTAGTACAAGGCATGGTGCCTCCAGATGCCGAGGCAGCATGCCTATGAATACCAATTCCTGGGAGACAACAACAGGTGAGGGCTATTGCCCTCACAACCCACTGGTGGGCTTCCCAGAAGCATCTGATCAGCTATTACTGTGAGAGTAAGGCTCTTCCTAGGTCCTAATCACTCCAATGTTTGCTTGCTACCCCAAAAGCATGGGAAGCAGCAGCTAGACTCTTGGTTCCTCTTTCAGCTCTTCAAAGTAATGTTTGAAGCTGACCTAAAGTTCAAGCAATGATTGAAACTTTCCTTATAAATAGAGACAGTGAGCTGACATAGAAGGAAAGTGGGGGGAAGTATCACTCCTTTAATTACCTTGTTTTGGTTAAATACCTTCTGAAGCATCCAGTATTAGCCATTGAGAGAGAGAGGAGACTGGATCAAACAGGCCATTGGCTTGACCCTCAAGAGCACTATGGCAGCTTTTTAACATTCTTAAATAGCCATTAGCTGGCTACTAATTGCCTCAGCAAAGGTTAATGGCATAAATGAAGCAGAGTCAGGGAGGGGGTGAGGGAATAGGTGTAAAATGCAGGAAAGTTCAATTCTTTGTGCCTTCAAGAGGCATCTGAGCTACTCTCCTGGGTAACTGGTCCAGAACCTGAACAAGGACAAAAATGCCAGGGCGAATTGCAATATAATACAGAAGAGTTTTTTCCCCTTAGTTGAAGGCCAAGCTACATGTAACACATAAGATCAGATCTTCCCATGTTTTTTGTCAAAGCTTAAAGACAAATGCTCAGGGAGATGCAATCCTTTCCCTTTCTGAGTTTCCCTGTCTGAAATCAAACACTTAGTAGCTGCTAATAGCCTCACCAAGGAAAGAAGACAGGTATGGATATAAGTACCTGGCTTTCCTAACCCACCACTTCACCAATTTACACATATGCATTTCCTTGGGAGATGCTATAAGCCCTGCTTTCAAGCCAATTTTGGCATATAGTCCTTTGGTTTGGAGATCTTGATAAACCATTGTTTTGTGTTCTGATAATGTACTGCATTAGGCTTGCATTAATCACCCACAGAACAACTGTAAAGAGGAATTCTGCAGCTTTCACTTCCATTTTATATTAACCACAGTTAGCTATGTCATCTGTACCCCAAACTGCAGTTAATATTAAAATGGATTGTGGGAACGATACAACTTCAAACCACAGTTTATGAAGCTGGCTTATTTCAGCTAACCATAGCTAAGATTAACCACAGTTTAGGGTTCAGATAATATGCTAAAGAGCAGTTTAAGTGGAACCTTCTGCTGGAGCAGTAAGAGGGTGGGTCATGAGAGCTAGTCTAATTTAACACCGTGGTTTGATGTTATGCCTGAATGAATGAGGTGCCTCTTGGGGCATGTTACACATAATTTCTTAAGAAGGAGGGTGTCTCCAGTACATGTATGCACAAGAGTAGCGAGTTAGGGAGTGGAAAAGAAAATGAAGACATATGTAGGACATCTATACATAGCTTGCATTCATTTTATAGTAGTTGACATAGCACTATGTGACAACTGAAGACCTGGAATGGGTGATTGTAATCTTTAAGGCTGGCAGAAAGGGGCATGAAATACCTATTAGGCTTCTCTTCTGTCTTGATACGTACCTGTAGGACACATTTGCACAGGTTTCCTCTGAAAAGTAACTATCTTCCACAACAAAATAGCTGGCACTTATTCTTTGACCAAAATGATCAATGACTGCTTTGCACCTGTTAAGAGAAAGATGGACAGATAGAGGGGAAATCATTTCTTTTTGACAGGCATATTTATGAAAAGCAAATTGAGGAGGCCTTCATTTTATGCTTCAGGCAAGTTACGGAGCACTTTTTATTTTGAAAATCTTTAAGAAATACAAGAGTTGGAAGGGACTCCAAAGGACACCAAATCCAGTCTGCTGGTGACGAAGGAGACGTGCTGATAGAATATCCCAGATAGGTGGCCATCCAGCTCCTGCTTAAATAATTCTAATGAATGACCATCACCTAAGGCAATCTGTTCCACAGCTGAACTGTTTGCACCATCTGGGAATTTGTCCAAATGTTTTGTCGAAATCATCTGTGCAGCACCCCTTTAAATATTTGAAAACGGCTCTCATATCACCTCTTAATTATCTCTTCTCCAGGCTATACATATTTAACTCTTTCAACCTTTCCATGTCGGACTTTCAGCATAGGTTAAAGTTGACTTTTCTGATTTTAAAGCAAAATGGTTTTATTGCAAGAAACTGATTTTAGTAATTGGGCTGTTTTTACTGCTTTATGTATTATTATTATTATTATTATTATTATTATTATTATTATTATTATTATTTTGTTAGCTACTTTGATTTTAGAAAAGAAAGGCAGGCAATAGCTTAGTTTTATTTATTATAAAATAATAAATAAAACAAATGCAAGTTCCATTCAATGGGCTTAACTATTTCTCCCTGAATTTGCCCAATCACTATGTTATAAACATAACCTACTAAAGTGAAATAATCAATGTATTAGAACATTTGATACATTGTGGCCGTGGCAAAGTTTCTTTCAGTTGTCATACGAATCAAAGATCAACATACCCATGACTAAGCAAATAACGCTTCGGACTCCCTTCCCTGGGGGGCTGTCTGTATGAATCTGTATTTTATTCTGAATCCATGTTATGGGTTGTTGGACCGCAATAAAGATTATTATTATTATTGATACATCATTTCACAATGACGTACCCCATCATTTTGGAAGAGGTTCTTCTTTGAACACCTCTACCATGTACACTGTTTAGCAATGCAGGCAGCTCCATTGGGGGTAAATGGGACACTGCCCCACCAGCCTCAGTCTGCCCTCAAGCAGCCTTCACCTGCTTGCCATCTTAATTACAACCTGTCCAGGAGAAAACATTGACTGGCAGCTTCCTCCTCCTCTTCCTCCTCCTCCATCTGTGCTGTAGAACTCAGCAGCAAGCAGGATGGGGACAAAACGAGAATGAGTTGGCTGTGCCTGTCGCTGGCTCTGGCTCCACCTACTGTTGGCCTACTGCTCTACAAATCCAGATAGGTACTACTCACCACTGCAGCTATGAGAGCTTTGTGATAAAGTGTTTTATAAATCTTTCTAAATAAATAATTGAAATAATCTAAATAAATAAATATGAGGTAGGGGAACACGAGACCTTCTTGGTCTTGAATCCCATCCCCAGAGTCGCTCACCTGGCACTGTCCTGTGATCCTTCAGATGCCATGTGGAGACCTCATTGTTCACTGAGGCCTTTAAAAGTTCTGAGTTTTAGCGCAACCTGCCATTTTAAATTGGGCAGCTTTATTTGTTCATTGTAAAACTGAAGAAAAATACTATCTCATTGGGAAAGTGCCCCGGGGGACTGTGGTGTTGAACGATGGCATATAAATACAGAAAACCAAGAAATAACTTAAACTGACATATAGGATCATCTATTCAGCTTGAAACATTATCCTGATTTAATTTTAACTTTTTAAAAAAGATCATTTTAGAGTTGTTCATTTAAATGCTAACAAACAGTCTGGTCAAGCTGGCACAGTTCATATTTAATTATAAGCTATTCTATTGTTTATGAAACAATTTCTCCCCTCTCTCTGAATATTCCAGTGGGAAGAGTGGAGGTTGATTAAATGTCATGTTGCAGCATTCAAAATAAGCAAAAAAGCAAGTCACTAGTTCTTTATTTTCCCACTTTTTTCCCCTTTTCGCCTTCATTCAGTGATGCTTAACAAGTCGGACATACAGTAAGGTTTTATCCAAAAAGTAGGAAGGGAGAGTGTATGCACACATCTTTTAATACTGGTTTCTACTTCAAAAGGGATGATCAGCAGAAGAATTCTTTCTAGTGCCACGTTCAAATAAGGAAAACACTTATGCAATGACATTATCAGGTCTTTGTCATCTGATATGTGTTAGGACAATGAATCATACAGAACCCTCCATTGACCTTCTTCAATGTGTCTAGATAAAAGGATGAAAATTAGAATCCATCTCCTTGCCAAGTGCCACCAGTTATAAATGTACTTTATAGGGCTCATTATCCAAACTAATGGACTAAGGGCGACATCCTTGAAATGGACTTACCAGCACTGACAAAGCCACTATGCAATATTTCAGGAAAGATATGTAAATTACAGTGTTTGCTATATCTTTTTTTTACTATGGAAATATAAATTTACATTTGTCACATCTCTTCAGTTGGAGGCCGGGATTGTTTCATTGGAAAACGCACTTAAAACTGTGCTAGAAGTAAAATGCGGGCAATTATTTTTAATGTAAGGCCTGCTCAAAATATACAGACGTAAATTAAAATACCTTAAATCTTATCAAATGGAGCCACATAAGCAAGATCTACGCAGCATAAAAGAACTGGGAAACAAAATTAAAAAGGAAAGGAAGCTTATAGGGAGCGGAAATTCAATTTTCATCCCCCTAAAGGCAAAAGTCATGAGGAGATTCTCATTCACAAGCAAAGCAGGCAACAAATTTGATGGGTATCCAGTGGCATTAGCAAAACAAAACAAACCCATCCCCCTTATTTTAACTAGAATGCTGTATATGAAAAAAAACTTTTTTCTCCTACTTCCCTCCTCAGCATCTTGTTTAAGATATAAAGCTACACATCCTCATTTACTGGGGCACATAAACATAATCTATAATAATCCAGGGCTCTGTGGCATGGAGAGATAATTAAGAGACAAGACAGGGACTGCTAAACTTATAAATTTTGTGTGTGGAACCTCTGGCCCTCCAGATGTTGCTGAACTCCAACTCCCACAATCCCTAGCCATTGGCTACGCTTGCTGGGGCTGATGGGAGTGGCAGTCCAGCAACATCTGGAGGACAAAGGATTCCTCACACCTGCTGTAAATCCTGATCTGCTATGTGCCTCACACAGCCATTTCCTAGGGCCATGGGAACTCTAACGCTCCTAGGGCTCTTTGTGTCTGCAAGGGCTTCCACATTCACTTCAATGGAAGAAAATGTTCCAATTTCCTTTTGTATTTGCAATTCACTCCTGCCATTAAAATTAATGGGGCAGACCAGACATGTGGGATGTTCCATGCTCACAGTGAAACACCCATGGAGCTCAAATATTAGGGGTGGAGGTGGAATGTACATGGAACTTCAGTCTCTCTCTCTCTCTCTCTCTCTCTCTCTCTCTCTCTCTCTCTCTCATGCTCGGAAAAGCTCTTGTGTGCCTTTGAGCATGCAGTGCTCAACATCATTGCTGAGAATGAGATGACCCAGTTTGAAAAGAGCTCCATGTGTGCTTTGGTACGCCCCCAAAATTTTCAACCCATGGCAGGAAAATTAGGAAAGAAACAATACTTGTGGGATTCTGATCCTCCATTAACGCTAGTCCTCAAGATGCCTTCCACCTTTTGTCATTTTGCATGAAAGCAATATGATGCAGTTCATATAAAAAGGTTATGATTACTTTACTTAATCTCAGGAAGTGCCATTCCATTGCTTCCATGTTATGTCAGCTTCAGTGATTTAATGGCAGAGAAACTGCAGGACATGCCTTGCACAGAGTTAAATCTTTGTGACAAGAGCATTCTTTCTGAGCATTCCTGTAATCTGTCACATGACATCCTCTAAAAAAAATGGAAGTTACGCTTCAAAATAATAAGCGTTACACTGAAGGTAACCAGACATTTTTTTCATTTCCTTTGCTATAAGCCACCTTTCCCCAGTATCTCATTGAAGGACTAATTTTACCCAAATCTGCTCTGCCCAAACCTAAGAACGAACCTCTGGGTCAGAAATATATACACACACAAAATCAATCTATAAAGCAACCTAAACTCAGTTAGCTCTATATTAGCATGTAAGGAAGTTTTCAGACACTAGGGAAAAAGTCCCCCCCCCCTTTCAGAATGTGAATAGGCCAGAAATGGGAAGCACAGTATTCATAGCTAGTAACCACTCTAAACCAAGTGAATGGGCAGTAAAATGGCAAATGCAATTCAGTGAAAACAAGTGTAATGTGGTGCATGTTCATTTTGCATGCACTTGTGGGGTTCCGATGGTGACGGGCCAGGATCATGGAGAAAGTGAACAGTGAAAAGTTTATGTCTCACACACATAAAACCAGAACTCAGAGACATCCAATGAAGCTGAATGCTGGGAGATTAAAGTAAAGGTAAAGGTACCCCTGCCCGAACGGGCCAGTCTTGACAGACTCTGGGGTTTGTGCGCCCATCTCACATCTATTGGCCGGGGGCCAGCGCTGTCCGGAGACACTTCCGGGTCACGTGGCCAGCGTGACAAAGCTGCATCTGGCGAGCCAGCGCAGCACACGGAACGCCGTTTACCTTCCCGCTGGTAAGCGGTACCTATTTATCTACTTGCACCCGGGGATGCTTTCGAACTGCTAGGTTGGCAGGCGCTGGGACCGAGCAGCGGGAGCGCACCCCGCCGCGGGGATTCGAACCGCCGACCTTTCGATCGGCAAGCCCTAGGCGCTGAGGCTTTAACCCACAGCGCCACAGTGTTTTTTTTTCATGCAGTGCATAGATGAACTATGGAACTCGCTCCCGCAGGAGAAAGTGGGATAGACAACTTTGATGGCTTTAAAAGAGAATTAGGCCAATTCACGGAGGAGAAGGCGATCAATGGCTACTAGCCATGTTGGCTATGCTCTGCCTCCTCAGTTGAAGGTAGCAATGTTTTTGAATACCAGTTGCTAGAAACCACAGGAGGAGAGAGTCCTTTTGTGCTTGACTCCTGCTTGCAGGTTTCCCACAGGTATCAGGCTGGCCACTGTGAAAAGACCCTGCTGCACAAGACGTGCCATTAACATGGGTGGATTTATCTGTGAGGCTGATGTGGCATCCTCCTCTTCTTTTCAGTCTCCCCACTTCCATGTGGGGAGCTTGCCAGATATTTATCTTGCCCCAACCCTCGTTGGCCAACTGTGACAGGTGGGTGGAGCCATCCACCTGCCAATCACCTGATGTCATTATGACATTATGAGGGGTTAACTTTCAGTGCCAACTGAGACTGAGCTTCTTTGAAGGCATAATATCAGTGTCAGTTGGCACTGACAGCACAGCTTCAAAGTACCCCTTTCAAGCCCATTTGCATTCAAACCACACCTGCAAATACAGTGGTACCTCGGGTTAAGTACTTAATTTGTTCCGGAGGTCATTCTTAACCTGAAACTGTTCTTAACCTGAAGCACCACTTTAGCTAATGGGGCCTCCTGCTGCCGCCGCGCCGCCAGAGCACGATTTCTGTTCTCATCCTGAAGCAAAGTTCTTAACCAGAAGCACTATTTCTGGGTTAGCGGAGTCTGTAACCTGAAGCGTATGTAACCTGAGGTACCACTGTAGAGAGGAAAAACATCAGCTTGCAAGCGCAGCAATGGACTTCTAAAGCATGTTGTTAGGCAAGGGTTTTGCAAGTACTATCGGCTGATCACTGGCCCTTGCAAAGGCCTTGCCTAGCACAGCACACTTAAAGGAGGTTGCTGGAACCACTAATCAGTGGTGACTACAAACCCACATTTGCTGCCCTGCACCCGACATCATATATGACGCGAACAGTAAACAATCTTCCTTTTCCCCATCTTCAATAGGACAAAAGAGCATAAGAACGGCTTGCTGGATCAGGCCAAAGGCCCATCTAGTCCAGCATCCTGTTCTCAAAGCAGCTGACAAGATGACCCAATGGGAAGTCTGCAAGCAAAACTAGGGTCCAACAGCACTCTCCCCACTTGTGATCCTCACCAACGTGAGGATGTGCTGTTTCCAACAGTGGAGGTAGAAGAAAGCTATTAGGGGCTCCCTTGAGAGGAAGGTTGGGATAGAAATTTAACAAATTTTAAAAATCTAAATAAATATTTTAATAACCATTGACAACCTTATTTCCCATGCATTTGTCTAATCCTCTTTAAAAGCCATCTAAACTGGTGGCCGTTTCAACCCACTTCACTGTCCTTCTCTTGAGTTGTAGGTGGAAACAACTAGCAAAATCACTCCATTCACTGCCATGTGGATCACATTTGTAGAAATCTTAATTGTATGGGTGCATGGGTGACTGAATTTACATAGAATCATAGAACTGTAGAGTTGGAAAGGACCCTGAGAATCATATTGTCCAACCCCCTGCAATGCAAGAATCTCAACTTAAGCATCCATGACAAATGGCCATCCAACCTCTACTTATAAACCTTCAGGTAAGGAGAGTCCACCATCTCCTGAGGGATGCGAGGAGACTGGGTCTTACATAGATATGTGGTGGTTTTGCAAATCTGTTTACCTGTTTTTGGTTCTGGTATTTAAAGAATTGAATTTAATACACAAAACAGGCCTACAACCTTCCCCTCAACTTGCTTTACTTGGAATAAAGGATATGTCTACTCCACCAATTGCTCATAAAAATCCTTATACCACTGGTCTGTCTAAGCCACTACTGCCAATGCTTGCTGGGATTAGTTGCCCAAGGTCCTAGGCAGACATCTCTCTTGGTCCTGCAAACCTCATCTCCTTTAACTAGATAATATGGGGGAGGGGGCAGTGATGGCAAAAGCTATTTCTACAGGAGAAGACTATCTAAGCAGAACATCAGAGGTCACTGAACTTTTCATTGCCTTACTCCCTGAGCTGCCAGTTTTTCCAGTATATTTTCAGCAACCGGAGATCAAACCTGGGACCTGCCACACACAAAGCATGTAGTACCACTGAACTGCTATCTCTCCTTAACTGATGGTTGTTGCATTTAGCTGGCAGGCTGTCAAGCAAGCAAATTGTGCATGAGTTACTCTTGCTTAATTAAGTGGGGTTGGGGGAAGCCTAGCTTGTAGTACATCACACACACACTGATGAGCATTTAGTCACAAGTCTAGCCAACATATACAGATGCTGTGTGTGATTCAGACTTAGCTATGCTTAAAGTGGACCTACTGAGATTAGTGGGCTTTATGTTCATTACGGCAGACGTCCCGCTGATTTTGGTAGGTCTCCTCTAAGCAGAATAAGTCTGGATCCAACACATTCTTTCTAATAGACCCTTTCACAGGAGTGAATTCCATTCCCACAGCAAAAAAAAAATCAGCCAATTTTGTTCCAACTTTTTAAAAAGTTGCCCAGAGGCCCGATACTATTGTAAAAAGAATTCATCCTACAGTAAGAGGGCAGCATAGTTTATGACAACAATCTACCTAAAAACTCATTAAAGCCTTTTCTCTTAGAGTGACATGCATTATCAGCAAAGATTAATCTGATGAGTCTTTGGGTGAGCTTCATTTTTAAAAATGCAATAACAGAGGGCTTTGTTGTCATCTGATGAAAATCAATTAGAGTAGGTAAGGCCACAAGGAAAACTAACATCACTCATCACCAGACCCCCGGCAACCGAAATGATTTGTCTTCCAAGCTTGGGTGATCAGGAAGGAGGCTGCAGTAATATCGCAGGGAAATTAATTTAGTTTCTATATTCTAAACCCACTTTCCTTGTTCTGGAGGACCTATACACAAATTACTTTTAATCAAGGTTGATGTGTTATTAATACCAAGGAAGATCTTTGAAGAACCATTTTTAAAAAATTGACTCCAGCATTTTTCATCTTGCAGTTCTGTGTATATATATTTATATAAAAAGGAGAGAAAGGTTAATTCTTGCTAGCCTTACCTTCTAGTTTCTTTGTCCACCACAAGGCACTGCACAGGATGGCGGAGACAATAGACACCACCAAATACTGCACACATCCTAGAAGAACATCAGAAATAAAATAAAAAAGAGGGGTGAGATGTAAATAAATTTCAATTCCCAGACCCTCCCAGTGTCCCTATTTTCTAGGGATGTCCCTGATTTAGAGAAGCCATCCTGGTTTCTGATTTGATCCCAGAATGTCCCGCTTTTCCTTAGGACATCCCTATTTTCACTAGAGAAATGTTGAAGGATACAGAGTTATCTGACTCCCGAGCCGTCTGAAGGCAATCCTGTATAGGGAAGGTTTTTTTAATGTTAATAATAAGAATAATTTTATTATTTATACCCCGCCCATCTGGCTGGGTTTCCCTAACCACTCTGGGTGGCTCCCAACAGAGGACTAAAAACAGAATAAAATTTCAAACATTAAAAACTTCCCTAAACAGGGCTGCCTTCAGGTGTCTTCTAAAAGTCAGATAGTTGCTTATTTCCTTGATATCTGATGGGAGGGCATTCCTCAGGGCAGGTGCTCTGCCTGGTTCCCTGTAACCTCACTTCTCGCAGTGAGGGAACCGCCAGAAGGCCCTCGGCACTGGACCTCAGTGTCTGGGCTGGATGATGGAGGTGGAGACGCTCCTTCAGGTATACTGGGCCGAGGCCGTTCAGAGCTTTAAAGGTCAGCACCAACACTTTGAATTGTGCTTGGAAACGTACTGGGTGCCAATGTAGGTCTTTAAGGACCAGTGTTATATGGTCTAGGGGGCCACTCCCAGTCACCAGTCTAGCTGCCGCATTCTGGATTAGTTGTAGTTTCCAGGTCACCTTCAAAGGTAGCCCCATGTAGAGCGCATTGCACTGTTCCAAGCAGGAGATAACTATGCATGTACCACTCTGGCGAGACAGACTGTGGGCAAGGAGTGTCTCAGTCTGTGTGCCAGATGGAGCTGGTAGACAGTTGCCCTGGACACAGAATTGACCTGCGCCTCCATGGACAGCTGTGAGTCCAAAATGACTCCCAGGCTGTGTACCTGGTCTTTCAGGGGCACAGTTACCTCATTCAGGACCAGGGAGTCCCCCACACCTGCTTGCCCCCGTCCCCCAAAAATGAGTACTTCTGTCTTGTCAGGATTCAATCTCAATCTGTTAGCCACCATCCATCCTCCAACCGCCTCCAGGCACTCACACAGGACCTTCACCGCCTTCACTGGTTCTGATTTGAAAGTGAGGTAGAGCTTAATGTTTAATGTTTTATTATGTTTTTACATATGTTGGAAGCTGCCCAGAGTGGCTAGAGCAACCCAGTAAGATGTGTGGGGTATAAATAGTAAAATCATCATTATGGAATAGGACATCTCTATTTTCATCAGAGAAATGTTAGCGGGCATGAATTCTATCTTCTCTAAACAAGGTAGCTTGCAATGATTCAAACAATTCATGATGTACGTTATGTAATTAAAGCCACATGAAGGCCACAATCCTATGCATGCTCTCCTAACAGTAAGCTCCATGGAACAGAGTAGGACTTATTTCTGAGTAAACGTGTCAAGGACTGCAGTGCAAATGCCAATTTGAATCTTTCTAGACTTCTTAAGAAACCATCACTTGATGGGAAGATAGAGCTTATTTAATATTTCATTTATTCATTTTTATTTGTTTATGGATTTTAAAAAAAACAAAGCTGAGAAAGGCCCAAGAAACAGGCAAGGATCCACTAACCATCTCAACCCATCCAACCTTCCCAGCCACCCCACCAAATCCCTGCCTCTCCCCCACCCTGCCCCCACAATCCAATCACCATTAGCCATGCACCTTTTAATAGCAGTTCGTTTCAGATGGAGCTGCTTGCACACCATAATAAAACAGGCTGGCCAAGATAACTTTGCCATATACAGTGGTACCTTGGGTTACATACGCTTCAGATTACAGACTCTGCTAACCCAGAAATATTACCTTGGGTTAAGAACTTTGCTTCAGGATGAGAACAGAAATCGTGCTCTGGTGGAAGCAGCAGGAGGCCCCATTAGCTAAAGTGGTGCTTCAGGTTAAGAACAGTTTCAGGTTAAGAACGGACCTCCGGAACGAATTAAGTACTTAACCCGAGGTACCACTGTACTTTGCTCCTCTCTGCACTACCAGAATAAATCTAACTCTAAAACAGCATTCCTGTACTAATATTTCTGTGGCCATTCACTTCTGATTTTATAAAAGGAAATGAAAATCAGATCCATTCATAAGTGATCAAGACATGTGGATGATGACTTTTAAAAAGTGAGTCAAACAATTCTCTCTCAGTTGAGAGCAAGGTCACAAAACAGGGGGAAAGGGAGTTAAAATAGCTAAGAAACTGAACACACACAAGAAAATGCTCAGGAGAAACCAAGAGGCACCGAAGAAATAAAAGAGGTCCTGGTCTTTTTCTTTAAAAGTGTGTGTGTGTGTGTGTGTGAGTGAGTGTGTGTGTATTCAAAAAGAATAACATTTCCATAGGAAAATCAATTAGATTTGTTTGCTCACATAACTGGAGACAGCGTGTTTGGCAATTCAACACAGCCAGCTAAACATGTGTGTTTATTAGACAAATGTTTGTCTAAAAACGGTAAACTAACGAGTGACGATCTAATAGAAGCAATGAGGCACGGTCAATTTTTCAATTAAATCAGCCCTAGAGGTTTTTATGCAGCATCTAGATGAATCAATATGTAGAACAGATATCCAGCACAGTATTTTACTTGGAATTTATTTAAACATGTGTCTGCATATGTTTCACACACAGACAGCACATATTATGCTACACTATATTACATTATTTATTAATAACTGAACTCTGAACTGAACCCTTCCAACTGTGCAGCCCTGAGATCAGTTGCTGGAGGATGAGGGGCATAAATGAAGCACATGAAGCTTCGGGGAAGGGCAGAATGCAAATTGCCCAGTATCTATACCAAACCTCTGGCAAATGCAGAAGTTTCATGTTAATAGCAAGGGCAAATATTATATATTATTTTAAAATAACTACCCTGCTTTGCAATTCTGTGAGTTTGAGGTGGCTTACCATTAAACAACGATTAGACACCAGCATTGAACGAATGGAGAAGTCGTATGTGAACAACTTATGCACAAAACAGCTTATTATAAAAGACTCTGGGATGGGTCACATTAAGTGGGTATCTTAATCTAATCTACTATATATTTTTGGGAAGTAGTTTGCCTGCCCGCCTGTCCAATTGTTCTCTATAGGTTTGACCACCTCTTGTGATATTGTCATCAAATTCAGTACGGGGTTACCAAGGTGGGGGGAGAAATCTTTGTTGACACTGGGTCACTAGCCACCATTTTAAATCCAGATGGTGAACCAAAATCATGACTTCACTCGGTTTGGGGCATAAGTCTGTATCCTACTGAGGTATTGTCACCAAGCTTGGCACAAGGATTCCCAAAGTGGGTGCAGTGATCTCTGTTAATGTTAGGTGCTATTTTGATTCAATATGGTGGACCAAAATGTGACTTTGATATGACTTTATCCACTTTTTGGCATGATGGATCCAAACTCACAAGTTACACGATTCATTAAAAAATAACTTATTTTTATTTGGTTTCTACAGATTTCTGAGTAGTGCCCGGCAACGCCCTGCTAATCTATTAAATGGAGATCACACAGACACACACATAAAACAAATATCCAGCAGTGTAGGGCTGATGGGGAGTGAACAGAATCTGGGCAGGGGGTGGGCACTTGAAGTGGGCTGTGCCTGCTTCAATTCTGCAAATGAGCATTTGAACATAGGTGGGAATCTTGTTTAACATCCTGTGTGTACTGCAAGGTCAGGGAATGTGGGGCCCTCCAGATGTTTCAGGCTCCAGCCGATATGGTCCATGGCTACAAAAGATGGAAACTGTACTCCAGCAACATCTGGAAAGCTACCTGGTGTTCAGGATTTCCTGTTCACTTCAATAGCAAGGGCAGCTCCCTGCCAACAACATTTTGCAGTGCAAGGAATATCAAAGGCTCCTAGAGACATATAGGGCTGTATTCAACCAAGTCCTATTCAGAGTAGACCCATTGGAATTAATGGGACTAAGCTATTCATTAATTTCCATGGGTCTAGAATTAGATACAAGCCATGGAGATCCTGGGCAGGACACAACTAAGATGTTGCTGCTAATGGAAGCCAACACAAAGACTCCTGCTAGCTCAATGGGACTTTCACCCCTATTCTCCTTCCCATGTTGCCTCTGTGACTTCTCCAAATCTGCTCTGAAAAGTGGGGGAAACCCTCAGAACAGAGTGCGGGGGGGGGGGGGGGAGGGGGAAATTATTCCATCAGGCAGGCACAAATACCTGAGGTGATGGAACTATCTCCTTAGTGCTATGTTGAGCTCCACCTCCTGGATTTTTATGTTACAGCTTTGTCCCATGCATGTAATTTGTCCTCCTACCTAGCCTTACAACAGTCCTATGATTTGGGTTACGGTGAGAAATTGTGAGTAAGGTAATCCCAGATCACCAAGTGAATTGCATGATGTAAAGTTGATTACAACCAGGGTCTCCTTAGTTCTTGACCAATGCTCTAGCCATGACATTTCAGTTTGTAATGAAAACAAACAATTTGTCACCTTATCAATTGACTACACCAGCACACTGATGTAGCTGTATCAGAGGGAGAGGTGAAACACCAAAGCCCTCATTACTAATTTGGTTGGGATCAATTTCTATTTGGTTCCTATGTAACACAATGTAAGAACTGGTACCAGATTTGCTTCTTTTCCACTTCCCATCTCACCCTCTTTGCCTTTGTTCCATAACTATTTGATTATATGCCAACAAGACTGTATGTAATTGTAGTAAATATATGAAATAAGACAGGTGAAACAATTTGGAATTAATTCTCTGATGCTCTTTAAAAGTCGAAATCTATATGAAAATCAAGCAAACTGTCTTGTCAATTTCTTATTCTACAATAGGCTGATTTGGCTAGAACCAAAGTACAAGGTAACTCTGATACTATTAACCCTAAATGACAGACGTTTAAACTGATTCTCCTCTAATTAACTGGCTACTGTCTCAGCCAATAATTCAGGTTTTGCTGAAAGATCGCGCCTGTTACGCACTGTGTTTCAACTTTGCCCTGGTGACATCAAACTGCATTACAGCTAAATTAACAGTTGCGAAAAATTTTGGCCTAGTAATTCCCCGCCCCCCGCCCCCAATCATCTCTAGCCTTTAAATGCCATTTCAATTCCTATCAAGCCAAGGAATCAGCAGCTGCAATTTCAAATACAGCTGCAAAACAATAGACCCCATTAATAGCTGAACTTTTGACAGCACATTCACAGTGATTTATGAGTTTGTATATAATTTGATTATTCTATTAATTCTACTGATTACTGCTGGAGCTAATACAGTGAAGGTCACTCCCTAAAATAAATCTTCATTACATTTCACAGAAAGTAACTGCCTCCAACTGGTTGTTTTCTTTAATTAAAACACTAATGTTACAAGGAAAGAAAGAGGCTTCAGGGTTACTGCATCTTTTGCCACAGGAGGACTATGCTACTGTGATGTGATACTCCTGGACCTGAGTATTTGGGGAGGGGGGAATGCAGATGTCTATCTGACATCTTGATTTTTAACTCACCACACACATAAACACACATGCTTTGTTTGGATAACAAATAGGTGGCCTGTGGGAATATATATATATATATATATATATATATATATATATATATATATATATATATATATATTTGCTTTCGTAGATTTTCACGGGTACAGGAATGCAGGTTTTGGTGTCTTCGGGTGTCTTCCCGTGTAAGAGTTTGGGTGTCTAGGCGACGTTTCGTCGAGGTCTCACTCGTCATCTTCAGGCTGGTGCTTTCGGCTTCTTGTTACTAGAACAGAGCAGGATCTCAGTGTTTGAGTTCCTATAAATACTGTTGAGGGGGTGTGGTGTATAGCCTCCAACGTTCTGGGCAGAGAGGAAGTTCCCAGGTTAGTGTGCCTTTTCTTCTTTTGTTCATTAATTACTTGAGGGATATCTTGAGTGATTTCTTGAGTGATATTCTGAGTACCACTTAGGAGGGTCATTAGGTGTGGATTAGTTGCTAAAGCTTTCGTGTCTTGACTTCTTGAGCTTGTGAAGAGTTTTTCTGAGAAGATGGCTGTACTGCACAAACCCAAACTTTGGCTCAGATATGTTGACGACACCTTTGTAATTTGGCCACACGGGAAGGAAAAACTAGATAGCTTCCTCACACATCTCAACAGCCTACACCCCAAAATACAATTCACTATGGAAATAGAAGCCAACAACCAACTTCCCTTCCTTGACGTCCTAATCTACAAAAAACCTGATGGCTCCCTAGGACACACTATCTACCGGAAAAAAACACACACCAACCGCTACTTACATGCACAATCACACCACCACCCTGCACAAATAAACTCCGTAGCCAAGACTCTCATCTCCAGAACCAAACGCCTGGCTGACAAAGACCACTTGACAACTGAGTTACAGAATCTCTCAAATGTGTTAATCGCCAACGGATACCAGCAAAACAGGGTTACGAAGCTAATCCAAAAAGAAACACCCCCCAAAAACCAAGACACAGAAGAAAACAATGGCATGGCCCTCCTTCCTTATATCAAGGGCACTACAGATAAAATTAGCAAAATCCTCCATAAACACAATATCAAAACAGCCTTTTGCACCAACCAAAAAATAGCCAATATCCTCAGAAACCCAAAAGATAAAATCCAGTTAGAAAACCAAGGGGTCTATGAAATACCCTGCAAAGTCTGCCCAGCCACGTACATTGGACAAACAAACAGACGAATAAATGCACGTATCGCAGAACACAAGAATGCCGTCAAAAAAGAAGAAAAAACTTCCTCTCTTTACCAACACATGAAAGAAACAGGACACGAAATTAATTTTGCAGATTCCAAATTGCTCTTTAACATGGAACATCACCACAAGAGAATAATCATGGAAGCCATCGAGATAGAGAAACACCCTCACAACATGAACAAGCGTGACGACACGTCCCGCCTGCCAGACATCTGGAAATTAGCCCTCCCCACAAAAACCGACACCAGAACCAGAGGCACACAGAACGCCATCTCCAATCAACCACACCAGACCCAAACCCAGACCCTCTCCACAGATAAATTACAGACACCATCCAGTAGCCAAACCATAGTGGCACCTCCGGATGCTGCACCCCCCTGCAATCCCTACACAGATCTGGCTGGCACAGGGCACAAAACCACAGCTCGCCCCTATACACGAAGCCAAGCCAGAGCACAACTAAGTGCAGTACAGCCATCTTCTCAGAAAAACTCTTCACAAGGTCAAGAGGTCAAGACACGAAAGCTTTAGCAACTAATCCACACCTAATGACCCTCCTAAGTGGTACTCAGAATATCACTCAGTAATCACTCAAGATATCCCTCAAGTAATTAATGAACAAAAGAAGAAAAGGCACATTAACCTAGGAACTTCCTCTCTGCCCAGAACGTTGGAGGCTATACACCACACCCCCTCAACAGTATTTATAGGAACTCAAACACTGAGATCCTGCTCTGTTCTAGTAACAAGAAGCCGAAAGCACCAGCCTGAAGATGACGAGTGAGACCTCGTCGAAACGTCGCCTAGACACCCCAACTCTTACACGGGAAGACACCCGAAGACACCAAAACCTGCATTCCTGTACCCGTGAAAATCTACGAAAGCATATATATATATATATATATATATATATATATATATATATATATATATATATATATATCCTTTTTTATAGCAAAGATCTCCAAAACGCTCACAAAAAGCAGCTGAAAGCAACAACAAAGCGCTTTTAATTGTTCAAAACACTACACACGCATTATCTAATTGTAGGCAGATAATTATCTAGTTACAACAACTGTGCATGGTAAGTCATTATTAACTACTATCAACAATATTACAGATACAGGTACTAAAAATGAGGAAGCATCACACGCCTATGTCCATTCAGCGAATTCATATCAGAGATTAAATTTGAACTAATGCACCGCTCAGACATAGCTGTCAACCGTCCCTTATTTGGCAGGAAGGTCCCTTATCCCAGCGCCGTGTCCCGCTGCTGTCCCTTATTGATGTCCCTTAAATTTCCCGGGTTTCAAAGGAAGCAGCTCCTCTTCCTCCCTCCCTCCCTCCCTCCCAGCCAGGGAGGAGGGAGGCTCCAACTGTGTTGCTTGGCTGCGTTGCTCACCCAATAAGGAGTCTAAGAACGACTGCGGGGTGGAGCTTGCATGCCTTGTGCTGTTCAAATCGGCCACATTGCTTGGGGACTCGCCTTTGCTCAGCGCTTCCCAGTGGAGAGGTGATGGTGGTTTTCCTTGCTGCATCCCCTTTGCCAGGTTGCTGCACTGTGGGAACCACCGCTTGAGGCTTCATTTGGCTACTGGCTGTGCTTTCTGCCTTTGACTCGGAGGGGCTCAGAAATCGAACATCCCTGTGCTCTGAAAATCCCTTATTTTGGCTGCTGATCCCTTATTTACGAGGCTGCTGGTTCCTTATTTTCAAATCTGTAAGTTGACAGCTATGAACTTGGATCACAATCACAAGACGCATTTAAAGCACTTTTGTAACACTTTAAGAGACAAGGCTTTCCCAAAGAATCCTGGGAACTGTAATTTGCTGAGGGTTCTTAGGAGACCACCCCCCACAGAGCTACAATTCCCAGCACCCTTAACAAACTTCAGTTTCCAGTATTCTTTAGGGGAAGCCATTACTCTTAAAGTGGTACAAGAGCGTGTGAAATTTATGATGCAGATGTGACCATAACCTCTTAGGAACAAAAAAAGGAACTAAAGCAAGACAAAGGAAGCAAGACAAGCCAAAGCTACTAATAAAATGCCAATAAATTTAGCATTAAAAGAAACAAAGTAACTAAATAGAGGTCAGCAAAAGCCTAGGTCTGGGTAGAGAACTTTTTTGCATTGAGGACAACATTTTGTTGGGATAATCTGCTGGGGGCCCACATGCCAACTGCATATGAGACCCAAAACAGAGGTGGGGAGGCAGCCCATTCCTCACCTCACCTTCAGTGGGGCAACCCAACTCCCACAGAGAACAGGTTATGTAAATGAATATCTATTTATGGGTTTTTTATTTTGAAAGTAAGAATATGCAAGTGTTTATAGGTTTGCTGCTGCTGTATTTTACATATACAAACCACCATGATTTATTTTATGCAGTATAATAATAATAGGGGGAAAATAATGCATATTGTATCCCACCATTGCCTCAAGGAGTATGCAACATTATATGTATTTTATCTTGCCCCACGCAGCGGCGGAGCAAGTTGATTGGGCGCCTGGGGCAGCACGCGTGCCCTGGGCCCAGGGGCGTGGCCAGCCAGGGCAGGACGCTTCGCAGGACCTCTGAGGAGTTTGCCTGCCTCCTCCCACTCAGCCGCCCTACAGCATGGGGCAGCATGGAGCCTGCGGGTGCCCAAGCCACCATGTCACTCCCAAGAAAGATGTGTGGCTCAGGTGCGCTGCAGGCCCCGCAGTGAGTGCCGCCTGGCATTTTGTCACCCCCCCCCCAGTAGTGACACCCGGGGTGGCCCGCCCCCACCGCCCCCCCTTCCTCCGCCCTTGGGCCCTATTTATCCCCACAAACCAAGTCAAGAGCCAGTATGGTGTAGTGGTTAGTGTTGGATTGCAACCAAAGAGACTCAGGTTCAAAAACCTTATCATCAGGTGACCCTGGGCTGCTCATTTTCTCGCAGCCCAATCTACCTCATGGGATGTTTTGAGGATAGGTGGGGCAGAGACCATGTATGCTGCAGAGCTCCTTTGAGGAAGGGAGATATAAATGTTATAAATAAAAATAAGCCGAGAAATAAGAGCCCAGAGCAAGGTCACCCTGGGAGCTTCAAGGCTGAATAAGGGTTTGAACCTCACTCCTGCTGGTCCTAGTCCCTTAACCACATGGGCTCTCTTAATTATTGAACTTTCTAGAAGGAATTTCAATGGAGATGCTCTAAACAGTGCAGTTAAGCCTCCTATAGCTTCAATGGGATTTAAGCTGCCCTGCACTCATTTCATGAGAGCAAGCGTCATTGAAATCAATAGCACCAACTTCTGCATCATGATCAGAGCATTTATCCGATATATTCAAAACAAGCATCCAGTTCAGCTCTGAGAGCTTCAACATCTGCAAGCCAGCAGCTATTTCTTAAATGCTAGAATTATTCCAATGTTTTGCGAGAAGGATTTCACTGCTCAACATGGGATCGTGGAGTGCCACACTCACAAAGGACTTTGTATGCTTAGGAGGGCATGTTTCAACACAAAGGTTATTTTCAAATTAAAAGTCTTGTCCTGTCAAAACTTGAGAAATAATATGGGCAAGGACACAAAAGCATTCCATAGCTTTATTAACGACAGCGCTCACTGATCTGTGAATAACCCGAGAAGAAAAAAAAATGAAGATTATTGAGTTACTTTACCAATCTATCCATCCATCACTGGAGAACAGGGCTTAGAAGTGATGGATTATCTCACCTCACTGATGTTTGTCCCAAACTAAGGTTCTATTCTCAAGGGAGGGGGGCACACCAGCCAACTCCAATCACAACTGTGCTATCCACATTCTTATATCTGTCATCAATGCAAAACTAAGAATAGAAAATGCTGAAACCAAACAATTTCTTTTAACGATAAACATGCTGCTTAAAAAAAATAAAAAAGCAATGCAACCTTCAGAAAGTAGCAAACATAGGAAACCACCTTATGTCATGGTAGACTATTTGTCCATCTAACCCAGTACTGCCTACTCTGACTGGCAGCAGCTCTCCAGGCAGAGGTTATGTCCACCTGATCCCTTTAACAGTGGATGTGGGGGACTGAACATGGGACCTTCTGCCTGCCAAACATGTTCAATGATCCATGACCATCCTTGACATCTTCCATGCACTTAAGCTTCAAACAAGATAGTCTGAGCTTTTTATTCCAAGCTATGAAGCCAGCTATCTCGCCTATATTCATTTAAGCTTTTACCACTCAGTCCTACAGTCCTACTTTTACCACCCAGTCCTACTTCCTTTAAGATGAGAATGAGAGATAGAGCTGTGTGCCATCACCATACAGATAACATTTCAGCCCAGAAGTTTCATGCAGATGTTTAAAAAGCATGGGACGCAAGGTAGGACCACATAATAACTGTTGGATGGAGAACTCAGATGTTTCTACTAAAAGCTTTAATGCTCAAATCACAACAATACATAAGCAAAACAGGTATCAAAGGCACAGCAGGTGCAAGACATGCCTAACAAGCTAAACATTGATCCAACAAGTCACACACACCCTTGGCTCCTATTATAAACTAGTGGGACAGGTACTGCTTCAGTGCAGCAAGTGGGACGTATCTTTGGACTGGGCAAGCAAACAGGAATGCCTTTGGGTGGGCTAAACCTGAGTGGTCTCTTTGCAGTGGCATGGATCTCTCCATGTCCTAAGCAATGGAGAAGGTGTCAGTGCCAGCTCAGTCAGACTGATCAGCAGGTGCCTCCTTGGGGACTGGAGAGTCATCCAGGTCATGGGCAAAGAGCAGTGCAAGGAGTGGCACTGGATCTGGAGGTGAGGCTGGCCCAGAGGGCCTGGGTGATGGCTTGCTGAATCTGCCTGTTGCTCTATCCTTGGGTGGTTCCATTGCAGCTAGTCCCAACCACCTGGTCCCTGGTCACCAACGGGCAACTCCTCCAACCTGTATTTGTTTTATTGATGATTTGTTAATTACAGAATATGTTTTATGCTGTATTTGTGATGTTATTGTTATCAATTGTTTGTAAGCAGCTTCGGTATTCATTTGAATGGAAAGCAGCATAGCAATACAGCATTGCAGCAATACAGCATAGCAATACAGCCAACCAATCAAATCAAAACCATATATCACAGTAGACAATACTGAAAGCTGCTGATAAATCCAGAAGAATTAACAGGCTCATTCTACCACTGTTGGTCTCCCATTACAAGTTGTTTACTAGGGCAACAAACCATAGTTTGATTGAAATGGAACTGCACTATCCAAGCAGACTTTGAAGCAGAGTTGCTACAATGCTCTTGAGCACCAGAATAGAACATTTAAAACTGGCTGGTAATTACCCAAGTTAGAAGGGGTCCAAAGTTGCTGTTTTGAACAAAAGCAAAGATGAAAGATTATGCACCCGTTATAAAGGATTGAAAGAGTTTTGTTTCTGTGACCAAGCATATTTTCAGGTTATTCTATTAAGAAACCCTAGTCTGGATCCAAAGGTTCTCATCAAAACTCTTTCCGATGGAGGAAGGTAGCCTATGAATCCATCCCACTGATCTTACAAACATCCATTCATCAGAAAGAAATGGTATATTTGTAAAACCATGGATAAAAAGCAAAATCACAAACCCAGTTTCTATTGCATAAATCTCATTCTGATAAGCTCTGAAAACAAAAATGTGAACCTTGCATATGGAAGTTACATAGTAGCATGAAAAAGAATCCCATTCACTGAGAGCAGTTTCAGAAATAAGGACCAATCTTATTCACTCAAGGGACTACCACAGTTCTAGTGAGCCTTGTAGAGTTTATGCAGAATTCATTCAGAATGGAAGGATATGACTTACAAATGTCTTTGAATCATTCACATAAATATGCATACCTGCCATTTATAACAGTAGCCTTGATGAGAACACACAGGGTAACTGACTGCAAGAAACGCTTAAGAGGGTTACATTAAAACAGAATATGAAGAGGTGGTTAGAAATCACAGGACAAGTGACACCTTATTCTGATAACCTGGCGATAAAAATTGTAGGGTATGATGTATAGGCAGAGATGTTACCACTTGGAAGACTGACTGAACACTAATCCTAGAAGTCTTAGAAACGCTGCTTAGAATTAGCAACACAAGCTGGGGCAAAGGTGGTCCTGTACATAAGAAACAGAATCATTACAAGTTGAGATCTTTAAAGAAGGAAGCGGCTATCTTCCAAGTTAATTGATCGTGCGCTAGGAGAGCATTTTAAACAAATATTTTTCATTTTTAATGCAAGGCAATTAACCTTCTTACCAGATGCAGCACCAACATCCTTAAACAGCTGCCAAGAGCCCATCACTGCTGCCAGTAGTGCCCAGGTCTCCCTTTTCTGGCACTCCAATAAGTGCCAGGCAGCCACCATTGTGATTGCCTACCATGTCCCTGATGCTACGCCACTCTGGTGCACCATGGGCAATCAGAACCGCAGCAGTAGAAGCACAACTGCTGCCACCCTCCTGGTCCTCTAGTAGGCCTCACCTCACCTACCCTTTGTGTCTGGTGGAAAGAAATAGGAGGAGGACAGGGGCTGGCTGGCTGGCTGGCTGCTGACATGAGAGACGCACCCGAGGACCCCCTTCAGCCTAGAGCTACTTGCCCTTCCTCCAAGGAGTTGCCAAATGGCAGTATAGCCACTGGAACCTACTTGGTTCAAAAGCAGTTCCATATATTCCTGAGTCAGGATCCATATAGCGCAACGATGTCTATATTGGCTGGTAGCAGCATTTCAGGCTTTCAGACAAGAGTCTTTTCCAGCCCTACATGCAGATGCTGGGACTCTGGGCATGCAAAGCTGATGCTCTACCTCTGAGCTGCGCGGCTTTCCCAAAGCACCCTTTAAAATAGTTTAGGGTGGTGATTCTCAAACTTTTCCTCTGGACCACTTGAAAGCTGCCATGGGTCTTGACACACCATTTAAAAACACAGGCACCTTTTGTTGTTGTGCAAATCAATGAACTTACCTAAGTCATATCTTAAATGATTGTAGTCTTGCTGTTCTAATGCAATGGGTATGTGTCTGGTTTTGTGGGCAGCGTTTGGTGAAGTTTATCTCCATCAGCAGGAAAAAAAAACCCAACCAAATTCAGAGCAAGGTGTGGGTATTTTCAGCTGTTCCACAACCTTTCTATGAGCCACCTGAGGGCAGCTCAAGGACTGCTAGTGGACCACAGGGCACAGTTTGAGAACCTCTGGACACAAACAGGGATTTCATAAAGGCTACCCATTGACTGTAAGAGACAAGTATCACACATCAAAACATAAGGCTGTCATTCCTGCACCACACAGCAACTTTCTATATTTATGGAGAACCTTCAAAAAGCTGCTTTGAGGCTTGATGGGAGAGAGATAGGAAAAGAAAATTTTACTGGCAAGAAAGGAAAACACATAGATGGTGGCTGCAAACTGAATTAAGAGACCCAAGATGACTTGCAACACCACATTTAACTGCTCCCAAGGGACAGCTCCAAATTAAAGTTCATATTTTAAAGCTCCAGTTAATGAATTAATAATAGAAAACAATGTACTAGAGCTTTAGGGATTGGATCAGTCCACAGGGGTGTGAGTGTCCCTCATAGGCTATTGTGATGAGGGGGAGGGGAGGCGCCACAAGCTTAGTATACTGTTGCCATCTTAGTTCTTCCACACGATTCACCACTAAACAAAGGAAGCCCTAAGGAAGCGTTGAATTCTTAAAAGGCTTTATTTTCCACGTACAAACATGTAAACACAGGGAAATGAAAACAGCTAAGTGTCTAAAAGGAATTAAATCAGATTAGTTAGTATTCCCAACTGAATGGATTTAAAAAAAGAAAAGAAATAAAACGTTGCTTACCGGCAAAAGCACTGTGGGATCTCTCCTTGGCCATACAAAGGAAACAAGAAGGGAGTGTTTCCATAACGCCCAAGGCACTGGAGGAACTTCTGAGTCGCCTTCAGGCCATCTATGGTGTAGCAGTCAGCCTCCGGGACCATTGCAATGGAATGCAATATGAAATGCTGCAGATTGGGAGTCAACTTCTGGGTTTTTAAGTAGTCTGAGAATTTAGAGTCCTTGTGACCTGTTTCGGGGAATAAAAGAAAAGTCAAGCATTAATTAGTCGTTCCGGATAATTATTTACAACTACAGCAACAAAACAACAACAACAAAAACCAGCCAGTCAATCTGCATACTACAATCACAGAAGGACTGTACTATGTCAGATACTGTGTTAGTCATCTTTTAGGCTTCAGGCATCTCACTGAACTCTACCAGGCAAGAAACACTCAAACACTAAGCCTAGGGACTGGTTTTGTGTTTTTTCTTTATTGGTTACATTTGTTCCCCACCACTCCTCCAAGGAGTTCAAGGTCATACACACACTTCTTCTCCCTCTCACCATTTTATCCTCCCAGCAACCCTGCGAGGTAGACTGAAAAACGGGGACCGGCTTAAAGTCACCCAGTGGGCTTCATAACTGAGTGGGGAATTGAAACTTGATCTCTCAGGTCTTAGTCTGACACTAACCATTACACCATACTGGCTCACACTGTTTTGGATACAAGCCCTCCCTACCCATTTTTTAAAGCACAACAACCATCAACCCCATTTTTGCTGTTCTCTCTTGCCTCAAGAAACAAAATCATCACTCACAGCATTGGAACTGCATGTATTGCCTGAATTAGAAATGCACTTAGATGGATGCTCTTAGCCCGGAGATGGAAGGAAGACAAAGTTTCCACCAGAGAGGAATGGCAGACCAAACTGATGGATTGTGTGGAGATGGTGAAAATGACTGGGAAAATCAGAAACCAGGAAGACCAGAATTTCCACAAAGGATGGGGAAAATTTATAATTTACCTTGGAGACCACTGTAAATACTTGAACTCTTTAGCAGGATTTGAATAACACTTGTAGTGTAACAAGAACTAGGGATATATGGGATACTTAAAAACTGGAGTGACTTACAATATGCAGCAGAAAAAGCACTAGCAATGGAACCCAAGGGTGGGGGGAAGCCCAGAGATTGGGGTAAATCTTTGTTTATTTACCTTTTTATTACTTATAATTTTTAATATACATTTTAATTTGTAAAACCAAATAAAAAAATATTATAAAAGGGGGCGGGGAGAAATGCTCAGAGCTCCACATGCTCAAAGGCTTCAACATCAACTCAAATGATTATGAAGGTTCCACACCTGCCCCAGAGCGTCCCCCAACAATAAAGTGAATGGAAAGCCTGCACACATGGGGCTTCCTTCAGCACATCAGAGGTAATAGGGAGATCTTGTATAGCATCTGAGAGCCAAAAGGTGCAGACATTTAAAGATCAAATGAAAATGCCCAGTGAGATTCTCCTCTTCAACAAATAGGTACAAACCTTGATATTCATCAGGGTGCTGCTTGTAATCCAGACAAAATGTAAGAAATTTCATCAGCATTCTTTTTTCCACCATGGTCAACTGTTTGCTGTTGAAGACGTCAGCTCTAGAACATGGAACCTGAAATATAATTTGGAGGTTATTTTCCACCATTCCAAACACAGTCAGGGCCAGGAAATGATCTGTGTCACAGAACTGGAGAAATCTGCAATTTTTTAAAAAACCATTGTCCTTTAGTATTAATTTAAAAATGGGATTTTTCTGTCTTAAAAAAGTTATCTCTTGCAAACACCATAGTCAGATAACTTAATCATGCTTAAGTGGAGGTCTGGAGTGTGCTGTGGGATTCTGCACTCTCTTCCCTGGTCCCATGCTTCACAGGTACAAATTACCTCCTGCCCTCTCAGAACCATGGCTTGTTCCTCAAAATTTAAATGCTGATTAAGAGGGAACCTTGGTTTAATATTAATCATGGTTGCATAGGGAGAGGGAAGGGATCCCACAGCCCAATTGCTTAACCATGGTAAAGAAGAATGGGGACATTACATTTACGCCTGCCTTATGAGTCACGCCTTCTAACAGTCATTACACACAGGCGTAGCCAATTCAGAGTATTCTGAAGATTATCAGCATGGATCACAACCTACCTTCCTTCCAGAGGGAAACTGCCTTATTTTATGAATTAAAAAAGTGCTATTTCAACAAGTTTAAGGATTGTCTTTTGAGCAATCACTCAACTTTTGAGAAATCTCTTGCAGCTCTTTTCTAGTCCTATAAACTTGTGTTCAGATCAATGCAAACTTCCTGTCTTTTCTGCCCAAGGGCACCATGATGTCTGCAAAAACTCATGTTTGATGCCTCTTAGACTTCTCTTCTCCCATATAATAAGCCACTAATATGCTATTCTTCTAGACAAACACTTGGTGTTGGTTCATGTGATGGTCTTTCATTTTAAACAACCTTTAATGCTGGGCAATTGTGTCCTTCAAGGACACAATTGTCCTCACAAAAACTATGATTTTGGTTTATGTGATTTTCCGGTATGCATCCTGTTGACTGCAGAGTTACATTAGAAGGCATTTCCTTTCTTAGTTCTGCTAATAAGCTCTAGCACCTCCTTCCCAACTAAATGCAAATAATGAATTTGGAAAACTGCACTATTTGGAAATCTGTTGCTAATATTAGATTTATTATATCAACAGTCAACTGGTGAGAATGGGAGATTTGGAGCACCAATCAAATTAACTCTCTTTTTCCAATTCCTTAACATATTCCCAAACCTCAGGTACATGTGCTCCCTCCTCTAGCCTTCTCCACTCCAGTTCCCTTCCCAACTCCTTTTGCTGGGCAAACCATTATTATCTGAATTGGTAAATTTTTAGTTTGCACTTGCCCTCCAAACCAAAACTACAAGGCCATTTAAAACCATAGTTTCCAACTATGGAATGTACAAGGGGAAGAGAGAGGGTAGAGGGGAAACAGTGTGTGTGAGCTTGAAACTTTGATCCCAGGCCTGCATCAGCAGTTGGTATCACTAGGAATGTGCCAAAGCCCATGCTTCTACTGAGGGCACACTGCCAACCCCAGGTGCCTCCTGGCTCCACTTCTCTCTCTTCCTTACTGCCACTGGGCATGCAAGCAGAGATAAGAGGGAGTAATGTGGATATAGCATGGACCTTCACTTGACTTGTATACTTCCTCTGGGAAGTTGTGAAGATTGGGACCAGAGGGAGAAAGCAAGTGAGTGGGTAACAGTGACAGTGGTGAGGAGAAGATGGGCCCATTCAGAAAGGGGGTCCCAATGACAGCAACTTACTCAAGACACTTCAAAACATGCAGCTGTTCCTGCTTAGACGAGCCAGATCAGGGTCTGGTCATTATATCCAAACCAGTCCAAGAATAAAAGAATGTACAGTATAGCAGAGAAAGTGGTAGGGTGAAAGGAATTATAGCTACATAAAAACTTATGTTAGTCAAATTTGCACTTTCAAATGAATTGCAAGCTCAGCTTTTGCAGTTAGGTCCATTTCAGTACCTACCTGTTCCACTCTGCCTTCTCGAAATGCAAGAATCCGGGTGACATTTTTGAACTCAGCATAGCGACTAACATTTGACTTAATTAGGAGGTCAATCAACAATCCTCGGGAATACAGTAACTGCATAAAAGAAAACATACATATATATTTGAAGACAATCTTAATTTTAATTATCTTCTTTCTAGCATTGTTGAAGAGGAACACACTGTCAAGGCTCCACATTTTTGCAAATTAAAAGTGTCATTTATATGATAACAGTGGGAGTACTACTTCTGTATCTTAAGCCTTTGAATAACAGTAGAAAATGCTGCCAGAGCTATAGCCAAAGTGGGACAAGTGAAAAACAAGAGGTAAATGCCAGCATGCTTGGGGGAGCCTTGAGATTTCCCCCTTTATTCTTGAAAAAGTAGAAGGAGCAAACCGCCACTACCCTGCAAAAACAAAATAAAACTGCCCAATGAGACTGAAACAACCACCTAATGCAGCTGTAAAAGAGTACAAAGAGGAGGAGATGAAATGCCCTGCTTTAAGAGAATGGTTGGCTGGAACAGCAGCATCACTTTCAGGATGAAAGATACACAACAACATTTTGTTGCAGTTGGAATTTGTCTATATACTAATACTATATACTACAAAAGTTCCAGCTTCAGTGTGGGTGTAAAGCTATTAGCAGGGTCATTCCTACTTGGTTCAGGACTTAAATTAAAAGGCACATACTCTTCCAGATTTGGTGGAGGGGAATAAGGATGCTCCCCTACACTCCATAACTCTATGGGCAATAACTGCTGCATATTTGACTTTACCTTACTGAAAAGTTCACTCCTGTGCTCACTTGAAGCAAAGCCAGAGGCTTCAAGGTGAAGAAAAGATGGAGAATAAAGGTAAAATGCAACCTGGAAGGGCTGCTTCCGATTTTTCTACGAGTGCCCGAGTAAGTGGGAGAATCATGCTTTTCAAATTTCCAGGTCATACTTGAAGGAGGAGGGGAGAATCTACTACAGACTAAATCCAGGAGGAGGAGGAGGAGGAGACACATAATTCACACATTCTCTCACACATAGTTTCTGGCTGCTTTCACTGTTGTCCAGAAGCAGAGAGAGAGATGAAGGATAGGTTCTTGCTGAAATAGTCAAGAGAAAAACCTTGGGGAAGTCAGAGAAGAGGCACAAATCCTTTCATGCAATCTTGGCAGAAGAAGTCATCTACATCAGGGATAGTCGTCATGAGTTCTCATCATCCTTGATCCCCGGCCATGCTGGCTAGGAATGATGCAAATTGTGATCTAACGGGTGGAGGGTATCACAATGACTATACTTGTTTTATATAGTGAGTTACTGGGTATCCAGACCCGCAACACATGAACTAGGGTCCAAATGGTTTACTCCCACCAATATGTGAGTTTCAAGCACTTTCAGGGGTGCAGTATTTACTTTGCACTGCCTCATGGGGCGATGCTTCAAAAGGCCACCTTAATCTGCAGAGGAAGGGCAGTTTTGAGGTGAGCTAAAGAGCCTCTGTGCATAAACAGTAAATGCAGAGAATGTGATCCCAGCCAAAGAACTGAAAAGAGCAGAAGAAAGGATGCAGTCAGGCTGCAAGCCATCTGGTAATCAGAAATAAAGGGAGGCAGCAACCAATGCCAGTTTGGTCTACCTGGAGGTGAGGACAATGAGAGAACAAGATGTTGAACTAGATGGGGATTTGGCCTGATCCACCAGGGCTTTTCCTATACAGTATTCTTATCCTTAGGAACTAAACTTCCTGGAACACAGGGTACTTCCAAACAATCTGTTTAAACAGCATTTATCCTGATTTATTTCCAGGGAGATCAGATGACATTGGCTATTTAATGAGCATTCATTTCAAATTATTTGTGTGGAAGTTAGGTGGAGCTGCATTAAAGCAAATGTAATCCCAGGGCATTTTCTTTTCACTTTCCTTAAAGCATAAAATCTGATTGTTTGGGGAAGTAGGTTTGTTGCCCAAGAGTGTGAAATCAACTGAACAATCTGAATTTTGCCAGGGTGCAACTGAATCCCATCCCAAAATACTGAAAGTCAGGGAGTGCCCTAGGTTTGATAAATAAAAATAGAGAATCTTATGGGAGCTATCCATGCCATCAAGAAATAGCTGGAGATCTTCTTTCCATTTCTACTGCATAACATACTTGCCAGTTTTTTGAGGTTTCAAACTTGTACATTCTGGTTGCATTTAGACAATGCATTAGCTTTTATCGACCTGTACAAAACCTCTTTGGCTCCTCCCTTTGTGCAAGCAGGGAAAACAAACTAAGAGGTTGCAATGTGTCCTGTTATGTGTCAATTGGTAACTATGGTTAATAGCTTCCAAACCAGCCAGGTTTTGAAAACCAACTTCCTTACACTTATCCATTTGCGGGTGATGAGAAGCTCTAGTTAATGGTGGCTTCCTGGTTTGTTCCCCTGGTTGTGCTAAGTGGGTGGGTGGGCAAGTAAAGTGATTCCATGCAGGTTCATGAAGCTCATGCCATTATTTCCATGCATTCTTTATACATTTTCTTTCCCTCAATTTCCGTCTTTTTTTTTTTAAAAAAAAGATATTTATTAAAGTTTTTAAAATATAACAATGAAAATGAAAAATAAAAAGAAACAAAATACAACATAAAAACAGTTAAAAAACAAATAATTTTCCATAACATATCTTCCTTACACTTATTTCCCCAGACCTACTCATACCTCCCTTCTTTGTATTCCACTTCAATTTGTTAGTTCAGCAAATCCTTACCATTAAGCTTTTACCCATTTGTAAACCTTTTTTTCATATATCCTAAAGCATTACAGCTGGAAACCCCTTAGTTTCTATCCAACATCCTTCTAGCATTCATTAATTTTACAATATTTCTGTAAATAGTCTTTAAATTTCTTCCAGTCTTCTTTCACCATCTCCTCTCCCTGGTCTCGGATTCTGCCAGTCATTTCTGCCAATTCCATGTAGTCGATCACCTTCATCTGCCATTCTTCCAGAGTGGGTAAATCTTGTGTCTTCCAATACTTTGCAATGAGTATTCTTGCTGCTGTTGTAGCATACATAAAAAAAGTTCTGTCCTTCTTTGGCACCAATTGGCCGACAATGCCCAGGAGAAAGGTCTCTGGTTTCTTCAGGAAGGTATATTTAAATACCTTTTTCAGTTCATTATATATCATTTCCCAGAAAGCCTTAATCTTTGGGCACGTCCACCAAAGGTGAAAGAATGTACCTTCTGTTTCTTTACATTTCCAACATTTGTTGTCGGGCAAGTGATAGATTTTTGCAAGCTTGACTGGTTGTTTCAATTTCCGTCTTTTTGAGGCTTAAACTACTGTCCTCATTTCCTCAATATCCCAGCAAGCAGTGTGCTCACAACGGTTACAAGTTAAAACCATAAAACTTAATCTTCTAATACCTTTGCTCACTTTATATAAGCTAAAAATTTATTACACATTCTGGGAAGGACATGAATGTAAAAAACCACAGCACAAGATGGATGACTTAACTTTTTAAAAAAGAAGAAGCAATGCTCCACTGAAGAAAGTTACTTATGCAATGCCATCACTCTCAAAGTCTTGAGGAGAGAACTTTATAAGGCCTAGCAAGAGATGTGGGAGACTGGTTCCAAAGGAAGCTAGGCCAGAGTTGCAGAATCTGGGAGAGCTCTGACTGAGTGACTTACCGTAATTTGCCAGCAAACCCCCACACAGTTACAACAGGTGGAATGTGGGGGACATAAGAAGCTGCCTTATACCAGCTCAGACCATTGGTACATCTAGCTCAGTATTGTCTGGAATGGGCAGCAGTGGTTCCCCAGGGTTTTAAGCAGAGGGCTTTTCCAGCCCTACCAGGTGATGCTGAGGAATGAACTTGGGACTTTCTCCTACCATGCAAAGCAGATGCTCTACTACTGAGCTATAGGGGCAGTGGGGGGACTGTATGGGAAACTCAAATCCAATGTCATCTGGAAGCCACAGAACTAGTTTTGGAACTCTTTGGACCCTGTCTCTGTTTAGCACTGCCACAATTACTATGTCTGCAACTTCACATGACTTCATAAGGCAAAAGTAACGACTATCATTAAGCATGTGCACCAAATCATAACATTTGATTCTCCCCAATGGTTCATCCTGCAATAATATTTCTCGCAACAAGGTAGAAGAGAGTTAGAATAGTACGACAGCACAGTAGTTGTTTTTTGTTTTCTGGAATTACAGTTTCTTAAAAAGCACATAGCTTTCAGAGAACATGTAGTACAGTTCTCCCTGCAAAAACCCAAATCCCTGATCAGCAAACCAACATTCCTAAAGGAAAAGGTGCAAGAAGTGTCTTGTTTTGAGACCCAATATGGTTGTCCTATCCCCAAAGCAAAGTGTGCTTTTAGCAGATACTTTAGCTTTGGTTAAATTTTTTTTTACGAGAGCACGTGTGTCTATTTAAAACCCCCACAAAATGTTCTTTTATAAAGTGACCTATGTTCTTTAGAGCAGAATACTAGGTCCCAGTATCATCGTAATTATCTTGCATTGCCTGTGAAGTTTCCAAAGGAATATTTTCAATGAAGCAAACATAGGGTGCAGGGTTAATAAAGAAAACATAGGCAATGAGTTCCCTTACCTTAGAAATTAAATCAATATTAAATCGTCTCCCTTCTTTAACAATTTGGGAATAAGTAATTTTCCTTGGTTCAGCTGCAGCTTCCACTATTGATGCAGCTTCGTTATTTTCCACTTCCTGTACTGACTGACCAGGCGTTACATTGTCACAGGGTTTCTCCCCCAGAGAGGTCACTTCAACAGCTTCGTGGTCAGCTGTACATTCTGGTTCACTTCCTGCAGCACTGTCAGGGAATGTTTCTTCATCTTTGGTCCCCGATGGCTGATCCTCCAAAGGAAAGCACTTTTCCTCAGCCTCTGGGCTGCCAGAGACTTCCTCTATAACCTCACTAGAAGCAGAAGCAACAGAGGCAGGGGCCTTCGGAAGTGCACCAGCTTCTTCCACATCTTCAGCTAGATCCTGACTGATTTTTTAAGGGGAGAGAGAGGGAGAGAACAGATGAAAATAAGTCCCCAAAGCTATCTTGCAACTTTCTGGGTACGACAGCTATTTCAACCAACTGACTGAAACATCATAAGAGCCATGTCTGCTTTGCCTACAGATGCACAAGACAGGACATACCATCTCCTCTATTTATAACATTCAGAGTGTGTCGTTGCTTACATTACCAAAAACAGCACAAATGATTAAGATAGTGGTAGCAATCAGTTTGGAGAAAGCCTCCAGCAGTATGAAAAATAGCCCCACTAGGATAAAGCATGGACATTGCTAAAGGATACTGACTGCTGTTGGGCAGAAGGGACAGAAGACAACAGTGATGGTGTAATGGAACAAAGCAGCTGGAATTCTGAATAGCAGCATTCCACAATGCAATATTTTGTTACAAGTCCCAAGTAACAGCGTGAACAGGGTGCATGTGCACAGGTCTCACCCCCAGCCACTGATTGGCTGAACAGCTGTGATGTAACAGAATGTTCGCAAAGGGCTCAGTGGGGAGGTGCCAGCAACAAAATGTTAACAAATACAATACAGCTTTGTTGAGGGAAGTGAATGACCAGCTTGGATGGAAGAATATCACGCCACAGGGACTATGGATAAAAGGAGCTGTGCATCATGGATTGTGTGCAAAGCCATAAGTGGCTTGTGTGTACATGCGCGCACACGCATATATGGAAACAAAATCTTCATCTTTATTACTGATCCACCCATGGCCTTTAATGAAACATAATGAAGGCATGCTTTAAATCTTACTGCTGTGACCATTAATCTTGTGGCTGCCTATCATGATAAAGGTAAGGAGGTCAAAAGAGCAAGGTCAGCAGATGTAACAAGTCTTTGGCATCCTCCTTTCTTCCTTAATGGCAAAATCCTTAACATTCTCCTTCTAAGGCCACACTCCACATTTCAAGCTCATTTTCCTTTTTAATCTTCAACTTCAATGAAGTCTACCTCAGCAACTAGCACTTTTGAACTTGGGATTTCAGTTTAGGCTACCAGCAGAGATGAATCAAATCAGTGTCATTATTAGTGGGGGGCGGGAGAGGAAGAGTTCACCAACCATTTTGCATTATCTTTTTATCTCAACCACTTAGCCATTAATCCTCTGAGTAAATGTTTTAAGCCTAGCCATCAACAAATGAACTGCAATCTGAAAGGTGATCTGAAATGATACAGCAGTAAAACTTCAGTACTTATCAATAAAAGGCAGAGTTTCCCCAGTTGCCAGAGGTAAAAGCTATTTAATTTTTTAGGTCTTCTTATGTCTATCTCTGATCTAATTAGCAGCCACACTAGTTTTTTTGCAAGAGAAGCCCCCGAGTGAGCTGGGCCGAAATAAAACTCATCACATCCCTCGGCCCAGGTCAGCTTTATGGGCTTCACCTAAATGTATTATTTCAGAAATATTGTTGCCAGTAACAATGTATTTTCAACTCAGGGCTGAGGGGTTAGGCTACAAGCGACAGGCAGGGTTTTTGTCATATATATATTTTACACAGCTGCAGGGGTGAGGGTGGGCTGCAAACTGAATTAGGAAAACAATACTAGGTGAGAAATATTTTTATCCTCTCTACATTTTCCACGATTAAAATCATTCCTCCCCTGAAAGCTGCTATTGGCCCTAAGAGGGGAGGGGCAAGGGGAGGAAAAGGAAGAGACAGAGGCTGTTCTCAGAACGCCTCCTTGGCTTCTTTGGAGTTTATCCTCAAAACTCACAGTTTCCAGGAAGCCTATGGAACAACCTCCTACTCCCAACTACAGATATGAGAGTTTGGTTCTCATTTAAATGCAAACTGACCAAATTCTCACTTTCTAAAACAATATGTGAACACAGCTACATTCAGAAGTACATTAGTTGCAGCTTTTAAACCAGCTGACAGTGCGACTATTCAAGGATTCCCGACAACCTTATAACAACAACCAAAATATTTTTGTATAAAACTTAATTCTTCAACAGAACTGTGGCTATAAAAGCTGGGCTCGGGGGGGCGGGAGAGACACCGAAGTTTAAATCTTATGTGCAGATGGAGGTTTGTTTGTTTGTTTGTTTAAACCTGTAATACTAATTCACAAGGATACATGTGCAGCACAAATTGTGGTGTAAATTCTGAACATTATCTAGCGTCATTCATTAATTAATGGTACTAACAAAAGAATCTCTCAAAGCCAACGTGTCTTATTAATGCCTCGTAACAGCCACCCCTTCCGATAGGTCAAAAGAAAAATTGCCAACCAGCTGGTTAATTTATGCAGCACAGGTGTTCACTATTTATTTTTCAACCATTTGCCTTTTTTTCAATACCGCTTGTTGCGGAGATGGTTTTCTTCCACTTTGATGGATGCACTTTGTTCTGTGGCCATTCATTTCGGCTTTGTGCACTATATTACCACTGCAACCCAGCTGTTTTTATTCTTTCAAAATAAATGTTTAATGGCAACTTCATAGGAGTTCAGGGAAATTAAGCAACAATGGCAAAAACTAACCGAAGCATGTAAACCGTCAGAACTGCTGTGATCAGCTCTCTCTCTCGAACATTAAGTTATTAAAAGGAAGAGGGTTTTTTATTTCCAATTTTAATTTTTTAGATACATAACATAAAATCAAATAACACTTATTCAAGACAAAGAGCCTGTTCTGATGTAACAGGCAAACTGTCCTCAGTGCTGGTCTGCATGGATTGGATATGGTTTGCTTAAACTAGGAAGTGAGTGAATTGGTTCACATGTAACACTAAACCAAACCATGGTTTAGCATGGATGCACAAGGTTTCCCACAGAGGAATTGTGCTCTTCCTTTGGCCTTCTTGCAGGTGTGCTGCCATGAGCTATGCTACAGTTTGGTTAAGTGCATTGTCCAAAGTCAATGTATGCCTCCAGGAAAAATCCACAAACTATAAACCCAAGAACACACCTTGATTCTAGCTTGTGGTTTGTCAGGAGCAAGACACTCTGTCACCCAAATTTTGGACACAATACGAAGCCAAACAATGAGTCCAAAGAATTTACAGGAGTTCACTATTCACTTCTGAGTCCAGTTCAAGGTGCTGGTGCTCACCTTTAGGGTTTCAGATCCAAATACGTGAAGGATCTCCTCTCCCTATCAAGGCCTGCCTGTACTTTGAGATCTTCTGGGGAGGCTCTTTTCCACACTCCACTACTGAAGGAAGCTTGTCAAGCAGTGGAATGAGACAGCCTTATCTATAGTGATGCCCCAATTACAGAATACCCTACACTCACAAACATGCCAGACACAGAAATTGCCTTCATTCTGACACCAGGTTAAAGCTTCTTTGTTTGCCCAGGAAGTGTAAGCTGATATTGTTTAGCCTGCAATTACATTTTTAGCTGTTTCTTTTTAATGGTGTGTTTTCTTGTTGGTCATTTTATGATTTTATTTATGTTCCACAACCCACTTTGGTATCTGTATAGATGAAGGATATGCTACAACTATTCTAAATAAAATAAAACAAATTGCTTGTGGCATCTCTGAAGCCAGCTGTGGCCACAGCAGTGAGCCCCAAACCTTCCTTTATTGGGTCTAAGTTGGGGGAGCAGGTTTCACCATGGAGGAGCAAGCTCACACAGCTGACCCATTGGCTTCCCTGTTCAAAATGTTCCTCCACATACACCATTTATGTGCAGAACAGGAAGGACTCACCTAGCATAGCAGAAATCTTCAACATGCTGAATGGTTTGGTCTGCCTTGTTCAGAGGAATACCTTCTTCATTTTCAAGGATCAGTTCTTCCCAGCGGGTGTTTCCCTCACAGGGGTCAGCCGTTTTCTTGAAGGAATATGCAAAAAAAGAATAGAAGTGTTTCATTAAACTTTTTTTAAAAATGAGCATTTTTTGGGGCTTTATTTAAATGTTAGGATGTTGGAGAAAGAAATGTTTAATTCACTTTCTTTAGCAGTGTGAGGTGCAGGGGTTATACCAGAACCTTTCCATACACTGAATTTTTCCAGTCTATGTATCCTGCAGATGTGTGTGTGTGTGTGGTTATGAAATGAGAGGTCAAAGTAAACAGATCTGGAAGGTTCCTATGTTCATACTGTAGTTTAAAAAAGACATTGCAGAGGGTTGTAAATAAGATTCTCGGCAGCAATAGAATCTTAACACCAAAATGTTTATTGAAATATCTGAAAGGCACAATAAACAAGGAAAACTTGGAAGTTGCAAGAGCAATGATTCCTGCAGCCAGACTAGTCACAGCAAGAAATTGGAAATCAGATATAGCAGGTGACATTTTGCAAGGATATAAAAACATATGGGATATAGCATGGTTGATAAAACCTACATATTCTAAAATAGATATTGAATTATTTTTTTCTGAAGTTTTTAACGAAAAGGCTGAACATTTAGCACGATACAAAATCACTACTGCTTACCTGGTTCTCTTTTATCCAAGACAATAATCCAGAGAAGCTAAAACTTGCCCAGTTTCCTCCATAGTATTGTCTTCTATTGTGGAAATGGGGGAGGGGAAGCGGGAGAGAAAAGAAAAAAAGAATAGCTAATGGGGTAAGCTTTCATTTTTGCAAAGATTCTATTGCAATTATTTAAACATAATTTACAAACTACTTAGTATTTTTTAAAAAACCTCTTTGCAGTGGACAACAGAAAAAAAATGAATATCATTAAAGCAAATATGCAATGCAAAGTCAGTAAAAGTACTAGTATAAAAGCACATAAAAACAGGAAATAAACACAGGGTCTGATCTTATGGTTCACAAGCAAAATGAAGTGAGTAAGTTGTGCTACCAAAAAGGCTTCCATGTGTACACAGGAACAGAAGAGGTTAAAAGAAAAGCAAAAAACACATCATAGATATCCCAAATAAGCAAAGTTTACAGTTTCCACTTAATATACATGTAGCATTGGTAGAATTTTGGGCTGGATGTTTTTTAAGTGTGGGGGTGACTTTTTGTTTCTGCTTTTAATAAAACCCATACACTCTGAAAACACATTTGCATTTTTCCACCTTAAAAATGATACCCACCCCCCAAAAAGAGAGTCAATTGTAGAACAAAAGAATAAGATATGATATTCCTAGCACTTCTGTGCATAGCCACTGTCAAGTGCCTCTGCGTCATTCAAGAACAGCAGCACCATCAAAGGCCGTTCTTTAGTTGAGAAAATAGAAGGGCCAGGTTTTCTTCCAACTCTTAATTTAGTTTCTGTCATTAGCATATACCTAATTTGCAGAAGGCTGAAAGCCCCTGGTCATCTGGAGGGAAAGGGCCACTGCAGAAAAACATGGGCACTGTGGCTTATAAATTTTCAAGAGAGCCTCTTGAAGCAACTCAGACTAGGTTGGCTACAAACAGCTTTTTTTGTCCCCATTTAACAATAAAAACACAGGTTGCACGAAGAAATGTTGAGTTATATGACCTGATAAAAGGATTAAGTGTGCATCAAATTAAGTGTGCTGTGCAAAATGTACTCAGCTTGCCACAGAGAAGCACAAGGAGTTACAGAGGGCACTAAAGGGTTACCCCATTCCAAGCTCACAGGAAATCCCACTTAGCATATGCATGCACATATTTAAAGTACATTTAATGCACATGGCTTCCCCCCAAAATCATGGGGACTATCGTTTAAGGGAGCTGAGAACTGTGGCTCTGTGAAGGGTAAACCACAGTTCCCTGGATTATTTGGGGAAAGAGAGGAGGGAAGCATGCAAGCCCAAATCTTGTGCATGCTTGCTTCTATAATGTGAACCATGGTTTAGTGTTACATCTGAAGCACGTTTCTGTCTGACAGAGACAGGAGACCTTCATAACTGTGTGGTCAAAAGAACTGCGTCACTGATGCAAATTTAACAGTAGACTTGCAAGAGGGGGCAAGAACAGTTCTTTTGTAAATGTCAATTAGGAAAGTTACACCTCTCGATACTGTAATAGTCCTGGAAAAACAAATCAAAGCTGCTGATGCCTGAGAAGAAGTTGCTGTTGCTTTATGATTTCTCCAGAGAGCGGCCAGCATTTGTCTCTCCCGTTTGATCTCTGGAGTGTGTGTGCATGTCTCCTGTCACCTTAATAAGCTGTCTCTTGTTACCGACCCGGTCAAATTGATTTTAAGGCAAGAATGTAAAAGGACTTCTGGGCCTAATCCTAAATTTCAACTAATCACTTGGCTGAAGCACTTATTAGATAGGGATATAGGGAACCTGTGGCCCTTCTGCTGTTATTGGACTACAACTCCCATTAGTCCTGGTCATAGGCCATGCTGGCTGATGGGATTTGGAGTCCAACAAGATCTGAAGGGCAGACGATTGCCATCTCATCCCAAAATGGTATGAGGGCTAGTCAGCTTCTCTGTACACCTCATACTTTTCTTTAAACTTTTCGTATCACTGAAAAAAAGAAACAATGAATTACTAACGTTTGATCGTTTTCACACATCAGCAGGAGAACTGGGTCAACTTTAGTGTAAAAGCAACCTGTTGGACCAGACCAATGGTCCAACAGTCTGTGGCCACTGAGGAAAAGATCAGGTGCTTCTGGCAAGCTCACCACCAACCTCCTCAGATTTTCCATACACACACACACACACGAGGGAAGAGGAAATTTAAGGCCAAATGGAGGTTCCATGTAGCTGTCATAGTCAACAGATGCTGATAAATACTAGGAAGACAGATCTATCTAACCTCCTCTCCCCTTTAATGCCATCTAAGTTAATGTGGCAGTGAAGTAAGAATAAATGTGTGCCCAAAAAGCCATTTTGTGATTGCTTCTACTCAAAAAGGGCAAGATCAGAAATTTGGCACAGGATGAGTTTTTCTAGTATTTGGTCTACATGACCAACATATGGCTTTTGCCATGTAGATCAGGATGATCATACATCAGAGCTGATTTTATGGATTATCCCTGCCCAACAAATGAGAAGATAAAGTTTGAGACTCCCACAAAGATAACTAGGTGGATTTGCATGGCATGGTGGCTATTTGGGTAAACACCCTCATATGTTACAACTGGTACACTACCACAACCATGAATTGAAAATAAAAATATTAAAAAGAGGGACTTTCCTTCCAAGAATGAGGGATAAATTTGGCTTGGAACTATTCTGTTATTTCTAGTATTTCACTAAGGCACCTATACTGAGGTTTTGGTAATACCCAAACTTATTTTTATGTCAAATGGTTTAACTGATTAAAAAAGCAAAGTAAGACAGCTGCCTATTCCTGCACTGCAGGGAATTTGGACTAGAAGATCCTCAGGGTCCCTTCCAACTCCAGAATTCTATGATTCTATGAATGTAACAAGTAAGCTGACTAGAGAGCAGTGAAAGGAAGTGGGGAGGATCTATCTATTCCCACCTGCCCCCAGTTTTCCAACTAGATTTAGGTAAGTGTATAAAGGGTTGGAGCCAAAGCAATTTTTACTTTGTGGTTACAAACCTTTGTGAACTTAGCTGGGAGTAAGCTCCACTAAACAAAGCGTGCAATATTTTGCAGACTGCTATGTAAATTTCATAAATATGCCGAACAGGACAATTTTATATGCCAACTAAGGTATGAAGAAACCATTTTATGTTGTCAAAGCAGTAATAAGTTTAAGTTTCATAAGAAAGAAAGTGTTGCATATGTTTATATTTTCCCCAAAATCTCCAGTGCCCCCACAAAAAGAACTAGGAAGAAATCCCCCACCCTAAGCTTCAAATTTTCTGGAGGTTTTACATCCCTAGTTCAACAGCTTATTTCTTTGTACTGTGACAGAATGATTAGACTCATAAACCAAATTTTACTGTCAGACACGAAATAGACAACCTGAAGAAATATGCTGCCTTCCCTTTGCTTTGGTTATTCCACCAATGCATCCAGAATTTACGAACAAGAGCAAAGTCCCCTAAAACAAGAACATTTGGGGGAGGGGGGAGGGGAGGAGGGAGGTCACTAGGAAGAAAGATCTTCATGCATAAACAAATCGCTTTCACAACTGCATTCAATTCTCAACTTTCACAACTTCAAATTTAAAGTCAATGCCAAGTCTCACGTTCCGAATTGCAAATTACTTTTCTAAATCACTTAGCATCTATCCTTGAAATTTCACACGTCAACAGCTCATTAATATCTACAGTAAATGTAGCTCTCTGAAAAAGAACCACATTTTTTTTTCAAAAACATTTTATTGAGACGGATAGCTAGCACCCAGAAATAGAGCCCCCTTCAATTACAATTTGGCAGAAGCTAACTTTGGTTTTAAAACATGACTACCGGAATTTATGGCCAGGCTGCAATGGAAGTGACTATTTTGAATAAGATTAGCTGTTCTTGATGGGGGATGCTTGGACAGTGTTTATAAATCAACAGAGGTGCTACTCAGTGGTTTATAATGGTCCACTTCAGACCATCTACCATCATCACATAAGCGGTATATTATGATAAACGCAAAACAGTGGCGGGAGATTAAAAGTAATAAGATCCACCCAGGGTAATGAATCCAGGCAGCATTGGCACACAAAGTACTTCAAAAGTTTCATTTGACTCACAGCTTCTCGCTGCCCCCCTCCCATTATGCTTTCTATCTAACTCCTATCAGAAAGGAGAGATTTAAAGTTTACACAGCATAGCGAGGATCAGATTTACAAGTGGGACCAATATTCCATTCCTCCTTCTCGTATGCCATAACACCCAAGAATATTGTTTAGGATTTATGGATTTAAATTTTGAGGAGCAAATCCAAGTGGTAGTTTTCATCTTTTATTTCTCCAAATTTTAGTTTTATTTATTGATGGAAGCCTATCCCTGTCTTGCAAACGCTCTTGGAAGCAACAGGTACCTGTCCAGCCAGAATAAATGAAAGTGGGAAATGTGTTTTATGCAATTCGATCTGGAAGGACTCAAAACACATAGCTACTGTAACGGGAGGGGGAAACATCCCATTCTAAGCTGCATTTCAATAGAAGATGAGAATTATTAGATATATTTTACTTACTCAAAGTGTTCAGACAGTGCTTTAGAGAGCTGACAATTCTTAGTACATTTTTCCAGGTCCATTTCTCGTTTACCGGGAGATTGGAAAACCACTTGCTCTGGATAGGGTTGCACTCCCTCTGAAGGAGCAAGAGTGTAGCTTGGGGGGGGGGGTACTCCTGGATACATCTTTGTCATTAGAGGCCCAAGTATTCTCTGTGGGTATGAGTGCATTTTACCAACTTAGCATGGTTCACTAGCTGCGGCCATTCCTGGACAGGGATAGCCTGATCATTGTAGTTCATGTGGTGGTAACCTCAAAGTTGGATTGCTGCAATGCATTTTATATGGGGCTGCCCTTCACAGAATCATAGAGTTGGAATAGACCACAAGGGCCATTGAGTCCAACCCCCTGCCAAGCAGGAAACACCATCAGAGCACTCCTGACATATGGTTGTCAAGCCTCTGCTTAAATACCTCCAAAGTAGGAGACTCCACCACACTCCTTGGCAGCAAATTCCACTGTCGAACAGCTCTTACTGTCAGGAAGTTCTTCCTAATGTTTAGGTGGAATCTTCTTTCTTGTAGTTTGGATCCATTGCTCCGTGTCCGCTTCTCTGGAGCAGCAGAAAACAACCTTCTCCCTCCTCTATATGACATCCTTTTATATATTTGAACATGGCTATCATATCACCCCTTAACCTCCTCTTCTCCAGGCTAAACATGCCCAGCTCCCTTAGCCATTCCTCATAAGGCATCATTTCCAGGCCTTTGACCATTTTGGTTGCCCTCCTCTGGACACGTTCCAGTTTGTCAGTGTCCTTCTTGAACTGTGGTGCCCAGAACTGGACACAGTACTCCAGGTGAGGTCTGACCAGAGCAGAATACAGTGGCACTATTACTTCCCTTGATCTAGATGCTATACTCCTATTGATGCAGCCCAGAATTGCATTGGCTTTTTTAGCTGCCGCGTCACACTGTTGGCTCATGTCGGCCTGGTTTGAAAGCTTCAGCTGGAGCAGAATGTAGCATATGGATTGCTGATGGGGGCATCTGGCAAACAACATGTGACACTATTGTTAAAACATCTGCACTGGCTGCCCATCTACTACTCAGCCGGCTTCAAGTTCCTTGTATCAATTTACAAAGCCCTGAACAAGTTATGGCTGAATCCTTATATCCCAGCTCAATCAAGGGATGCAGGTGGCGCTGTGGTCCAAACCACTGAGCCTCTTGGACTTGCTGATCAGAAGGTTGGCAGTTCGAATCCACACGATGGGGTGAGCTCTCATTGCTCTGTCCCAGCTCCTGCCAACCTAGCAGTTTGAAAGCGCACCAGTGCAAGTAGATAAAAAGGTACAACTGGAGTGGGAAATGGTGTTTCCATGCACTCTGGTACTCATCACAGTCCTCCATACACCAGTTGCATTTTAGTCATGCTGGTCACATGACCCAGAAAGCTGTCTGTGGACGAACGCCAGCTCCCTCGGCATGAAAAGTGTGATGACCACTGCAACCCCATAGTTGCCTTTGACTGGATTTAACCGTTATCCCAGCTCAATCACTGCAGGAGCATCGTTGGTTGTTCACTGAGTTGTTGAGGCTTGATTGACAATAATAAAATGAACCTGTAGTGCTACTGGCCCGGTACTGTGAAATATTCTTCCAACAGGGATTCAACAGGCACCTTCTGTGCCACCTTTTAAACACCTGCTGAAAACCTCTTTATTCCATCAGGCTTATACAGGCAATTAAGCCATCGTATTTCCACAATAGTTAGCCGGTTTTTGACAGTAACCTTTTATAGTGTTTTTACTGTATGGCTTTATATGTACAATTGTTGTAAACAACTCTGATATTCTTTAGGAATAACGGTATATAAATAGATTTATTCACTGAAAATACATGCACAGTTTTGAAATCAGAAGGCTATTTTAAGTGTATTCAAGAACATGTAAAATAGGGTTAGGTGCTGCCTATATCTGAGCCTTCCTACCAATCCTCTGCCAGTCCCAATTCAGAGAAGGGTGATATTCAGTTGTTATTCCCTCACAGGCTAACACCATGGCTAAGGAGAGATTTGCAGGCTCTCACACACTCTCCTGCAATTGTTCTCACTCCTGGAAGAGGTGAACAACTGACATATGAGAGTCCATGTTTTCCTACTTATTTATTTAAAGTATTTATTATCCATCATTCATCACAAGGTCCCATACAACCAATGAGATACTGAAAGGGGTGAGGGAATCTCATGCAAAAAGCTCCAGTGTAAATTGCAGAAAAGGGGGATACTTAAACTAATTCTAGGGGAATGTGTCTCAGATAATATCATGTTGTTTAGTGATCACAACAAAAATAAATGTCCCTAAAGGTATCATACAACAGTTAATACAAGGTGAAACCACAATCTGTTATGCGCAAGAAGACAAGCATTAAGTCCCACAAGATGTAACAAATATGGCAATTAGTTAGAAGACTTACGAATCCACGTGGAGAACCCGTTGGCCACTTCTTGAACATGCGGCTGCTATGATAGATTCAGGCAAACCTGTGAGGGAGGGAGAAATGGGCACCACTGTTATACCAGACCAGCTGAGAGCTGCCCCTTCAGGCACATCATCCCTACATTCAGAGGAAGGAATCATGAAGCTTTTAATGGGGGGAGGGGTTCTAATATTTTAAAGTTCTCTTTTCCATCCCTGTTTACCTCTTCTCCCCCACCTTTAGGCACACATTCCAGCCAGGCAGAAGCACTCAAGAAGACCACAGAGCAGGAGTGGGGAAGGGCGCTGCATGGGGAAGTTGAGTCCCAAGGGCTATATAAAGCAGTCCAGAGAGCTGCATTTGGTCCCAGGGCTCAAGGTTCCTCACCCTTGTTCTATGTGCACATAACAGGGTTGCTTTTGCTTCTGCACTGTAATGGAAAGCGACACCAAAGCTGTCTATCACGTAAGACCATAAAGAAGACCAAGCCGAAGCCTTGTAGATGAGCTTTACGCAAGTTCAGCAAAATGACTCCATAACAAGATCAGAAATCGGTATGAAACCAGGAAGCATTCTAATCTATTTCATATCTTAAGGTGCCCTTAAGGTAGAAATTCAGACTTTCAGCAACTTTTTAGTCATTTTTAAGGCCTACCATTTTGACAGATAGTGGAAGATTTAATCTCAGCTGGCAAAAGGGAGGGGGGAGTTATGAAGGTTCAATGCAAGTTCCCAACATCAATGGCTGTTTTGTTGTGATGGAACACCATTTTAACACTTGGGTTTTACCCCAGGGTGGGGAGGAGAAAAAGGATTGCTATGCTAGGAATAGATGAAAGTTTATTTTGCCTAGTAGACAATTCTGAAGGCATTGGGAGTTTCACACCACAGGCCAGAATCCTTTTTCCTTAAGCAGTGTTTCAAACTTACACAAGTGTCCCCAGTTCTATGAGCCAATTAGCATATTGATTTCCATTGAAGAAACACTATTTGGGCGAAGCTTCCAGCTACTTTCGTTGACACATTGCCGGTATCTCAGAATGGTGCATTGCAACAGACAACGCCTGTAGTTTATGCTTGTTTGGCTACGCGAGCTTTTCAAATACCTTTAAATCTTAAAGCAATGCATACCAAGATTTCAAAATCACCATCTGTAATCAAGTAACAACCACCTTGCATTTGCTACCTTTCATCCAGAAATCCCTATGAGCTATTTTACGAGTTAAATATAAAAGGCTTTTTGCTGTCAGATTTGAAAGTAATATTAATAAAATGTTAGCAGTTTATAATCTAGGAAATGAATGCTGAATGCAACTGTAAAGGAAAAGCAGGCAAAATTACCCTTTTCCAATTTGGGATGGGGCAACCTTCCAATTAAATTTGAGTTCGTCTAAAGAGCTTTGACTTAAAACATTACCAAGAAGCATTTTAAATATTTAGCGATGAGCTTGGAACTTGCAGATTCAAAGTTTGATCAAGAGGAGAAGAGCTAGTCATAATATCACTGGTATATTGTTTAAACAACTGATAATTCAGGCCTCAGATTGGTCTTATACATCACTCCACCAGGCTGTCCTAACCAAAATGGCAGCCAACACTGTATGACTCAAACATATGATCATGGTACTGAAAACAAAGTTTATTAAATGCCCATATGCTGGTGCAGCAAGCTGCTCACCATGGACATGGCCTCTAGATGAACAGGAAAGGATTAAGCAAACAGTGAATGTGGAAAAGGGGCAAAGGGTGCTTTTCCACATAGTGAGTGGGCAAGAAGATGCTATGACTTTACTTAGCATGCCAGGTTCTCAACATGCTGGGGCATGTCACCAGTGGTGGAAGCCCCAAACACTCACAGTGAGTCTGCCAGTCAGGAGCATCTTGAGCCAGAGACACCTAAACTGGGATTCCCGGAAGAACCAGCTCCCTTTACATCAGAGGCCCCATGCACCCCAGTGTCTGCTTGCTAGCACAGACAATACAATGCAGCAGCTGACTGAGAGGCAACTGAGTGCAAGCTGGAGGATTGCTCATCAGGAAGTGGGTGGAGCCTCAGAGGAGCATAGAAGGTCTGCTTGGAGCTATCCAAGGTACTGCAACTCCAACCTGACCAAAAAAACCAAAAAGCACCTGTTGTGGTCAGGGGTCACACTGACACCATACATCATCATCATTACTACTACTACAATTTATTACCCACCCTTCACCAGAAGATCCCAGGGCAGGTTACAACAATTAAAACACAGCATTAATATTAAAGGATAACATAACACTGTATGAACAAAAATAAGGTGGGTCCAAAAAATACACATCTCAAGTGTCAAAAGCCAGGGTGAACAGGTGTGTCTTCAGCATTCACTGAAAGCTGTATAATGAAAGAGACAGATGCACCTGTGTGGGGAAGAAGTTCCACAGCTTAGGGGCTGCCACACAGAAGGCCCTTTCCCAGGTCACCATCCCCTGAGCCTCTGAGGACAGAGAAACTACCTTCTGCAGATCTTAGTGCCCAAGAGGATCTGTAGGGAAGAAGATGCTCTTTCAAGTATTTGAGACGTTAGTCATTTAGGGCTTTACACACTAATGTGAGCACTAACTAACAACCAGTTAAAGCTCTGTTACACCATGACTTCCCCAGAAAACTGTAGTTTGTTAAGTATGCTGAGAGTTGTTAGGGGGCCCTCATAAAGCTACAATTCCCAACACTCTTAACAAACTGCAGTTCCTAAGACCTCAGCCCTTTTCCTCCTGAGTACTCCTTGTCTTGTCACCCTAGCAATGTGGGGGCCACTGCGCTAAAAACTCTTCCTGACCCACAGATGGGGTGCCCTCATGCCAGGTTCAGTGCACACCAGGGCTGCCTCAGGGCATCAGATGTTATTTTCACAGCCCAAAAAGGCATTAAGCTGCAGCATCTCCCACACTACAAAAGGTAGACTGAGAAAGGGGTCCTGCAGACGGGTAGTATGCCAAAAGGAAAACAGGTTTACAGAATGGACCCCCCATTCCCCCAAAAAAGAAAACACTGACTGTGGCTCTGCAAGTGAGATATTCCTGCTAACTTTAGAGAACTGACTCCTTTGCTGCTCTAATAATATTTAGTTCAGTAGAATCCTAGTTCAGTAGAGTTGGCAGGGGTCACTATGGTCATCTAGTCCAACCCCCTACAATGCAGGAATCTTTTGCCCAACGTGGGGCTCAAAATTCAACAGAGCACCTGGGATTGCACTTTTTTTCTTATAAATTCCTGCCCACAGCCATCCCTGGGTGGGCTCAAACCACCAACCTTAACAGCCAGGCACACTGAACCACTGCGCCACAGAGATATTTCTATTATTCTGTAACACAGGGTTGGCAAAACTGTGGCCCTCCAGATGTTGTTGGAATGCAACTCATATCCCCCCATATCATTGGTGCTGCTGGCGGGGGTTGAAGGGAGCTGGAACCTAGCAACATCTGAAGGGCCACAGCTTCCTCAACGCTTTTTAATAAAATCTTCCTGGTGAGCCCTACAACAAAGTGGCAAATCTTTTTCAGACTTCCAGGATTAATGTATCTCAATTCTAGCTCAGGGATGGGGAAGTTGTGGCTCTCCAGATGTTGCCGGACTCCCATCAGCCCCAGTCAGGATGGCCAGTGGCTAGGGCTGATGGGAGTTGCATTCCAGCAACAAATGAAGAGCCACAGATTTCTTCACCCCTGCCAACCATCTCCACAGAGTTTTAGCTAACCTTGCATCACAAGCAAGCAGAGCTAGAACTTAAGCCAATAACCTACTTCAGAAGCTCACAAATCTGTATGGCATTGAATAAAATAGCTGTATGACAATATGAAAAACAAGTTCACACCATCTAGTTTTGAGAGGTCCCCACCCTCCACCCTGCGCCAGATGCTTAAATATTTGCTTGCGTAAAATGAAGCCCACTTGCTTACAAAAATTTGAACTATGGAAACATTACAGCAGGAAATGCATTATGATGGAACTGAGGAAGATCATGCACCCAAATATTCAGTAGTAATCAAAACATTTAAGGTTGTGTATGTGTGACAGAGAAAGTGTGTGTGTTTTGCAGGGAGCTAAAACCAGCGCCCCCAATGTTTCACTTTGTACCTCATCTTTTGGTTAGTTTGCCACAATAGATTTTTAAAACTGTATTAGTATCTGGAATTGATTTTTCTTAACACTATACTTACATAAGATAAACATAAAATAAAGTACTACCACCACTCCCGGCATATCGAACAATAAATAATAGATTCCCCTGACAGGACTTTGATGACTGGGCAAAGCCCAAATGCTTTCAGCCAAAATCATATGGAGCCATAAATCACTCTTTATTTTATAGAATATTTCAAAATGGATCCCTGCTTTCTACCTTGAAAGTCATTTCATGTGTTATTTATAACTAGAGAAGACTAGAAAAAGAAAAGAGGGGGGAAATGCATGGAACCAGGAAATTTACAGTGACTCTTTTTTTTTTTTTAAAGAATAACTTCTTTTTCAGAGACAGAAAAAGAGGTGGGAATAGATTGACTCGGGCACAAAGAAAGAGAACCCAAACTCTTTTCAGAAGGGAATGTGTTTTATCTGATAACTTAACAGATTTGCGGTTTAGTTTTACTGGTTATAATGCTAGGACTCTTGTCCTCATTTCAAGCTGTGGTTCCTGTGCTGGAGAAGACGGTCAGATCAGGGTGAAGGGTAGGCGTAACCATGGACAACTGGGGATGGACCCAGAGGAACAGAGCTGGTCATATCATAGTCCCAGAATATTAAGGAGTCATCAAGGGAGGAGGGCTCTGGGGAGGGATACAGTGGGATGCCTTTTCCATGCCCCGTTCTGTCTCCCTGTCATCTACCTCGGTGCTTCGTGCTCATCTTGTCAGCGGCTTCAAGGCCAACTTCAACTCCGAATCTGGCTTTACCTCCAGAACTACGAGGGCCTTCCCCCAGCTTACTTTCCCAAGAGGAGCCTGCTGCCCCATCTGCTCCAGAAGTGTTGCTAATGTCTCTTCTGTCGTCTAGGTCATGGAGAAGCCAGAGTTGGCATGACCAGACAATGCAGGCTCAGCCTTCTCCAAGGAGTGTTTGCTTGCTTGCCCAGTCCAAGGAACAGCCTGATTTGCAGCACCAAGTTGTGCCTGCCCCATTCCTATATAATGGAATTGCAGGGGGCATGTCACTTACTGGATCAACATCTTAGCTTACCTGGCTTTGCATGGAACCTACTGTGTCTTCTAACTCTTGCTTCTTCTTCTTTTTTACTATGTACCAATTTCAGCAATTAGGAATTTATATGCAGTATTCATATCTACAATCTGAGTTCAAGTTCTTCATTCAGTGAGAACCAGGACACAAGTGTTCCTCTTACACTACTTAAATTTCAGCAGTAACACAACAACGAATGCCATCACACATGCTGCCATTCTCTCACCCTTTCCGCATATTACCTCATGATTCACCATATGGTATGGTGAATTCTACCCAAAATTTCATGAGGGGGTTGTGTGATTTATTAATACCACAAGAAACAAACAATGCTAAAACCAAACAGGGAAAATACAGAATGAAGACAAGTCTTGCATTTTCAACCTACATCCCTAGAGTTTAAAAGTTTTGCACTCTCAGAATCCAAGCTTAGCTCCCCAATGAGTCCCATCAAACTCTACTTAAAAGGCTGCACTTAGGAATTATCTATTTATGTTCCAAAGTCAACTAGTGTTGTGAGCTAGAACAGGAATGGGGAACCTCAAGTCTTAAGGTCCCAGTGCTGCCCCAGGCCACACACATACACTGAGCCACAACATTCATGAGCCCTGGCTTGCATTCTCCTTGAATTTTTCTGCCTGGCTACAATGCATCCTTAGATCAGAGGGGGGAATATGTGAATTTGTAGAAACTAACCTTCTGTACATAGGGAAATTTGCATTCATTGTTTTGCCTGTTTTTGCCTCTGGGTCTGCACACAGCTCCTGAAAGGGAATGTGGCTCTCAGACTGAGAAAAAAGTTCCCTCTTCCTGAGCTACAATATCTGACAGTAGCATTCAATAGTGAAAAACACAAACACTTTCAGAAGCAGGCAGCTGGAGCTAATCAGCCCACTGATCACAATATTACCTTGTATTTATGCCATAGGCGACAAGGAACTGAGTGAAGGCAACTGTATGAAATTCCATATATAAGAGTGAAAGGGCTGGGAGGGAGGGAAGGAGCAGAACACTACTTCCCTCCTCTGCAACAAACAAGAAACACAGAGGGCAGCCAGGGGGCAGAATTCTCCATCCATCCTCTGCCAGTCCCCAGCAAACTAGTGTATACATACAGTGGTACCTTGGTTTACGTTCCAAAAGTCCATTCTTAAACCAAAGAGTTCTTAAACCAAGGCGTGCTTTCCCATAGCAGCAGGGGCTCAATTTACAAATGGAACACACACGACAAGAAGTGGAACATGTTCTTATTCCAAGGCAAAGTTCACAAACCAAAACACCTACTTCCGGGTTTGCAGCGTTCTTAATCCAAGTTGTTCATAAACTAAGCTGTTCTTAAACCAAGGTACCACTGTATTTCGCAGGCTAGTTACTTCTGGCAGCTTATTCACAAGTCTGTACTAATACAAGCATCCTTATTTAAACTGGAGTAACAAGAACTTTGGTGGTACCAATCTACCACCAAGGTAAAGAGGAGGGCCACATTTCCTAGCAGGCAGTCTTCTGGGGGGCCACATGTCAGTGGTGGGTGGGACAACATATCTGACTCTTATCTTTACGCAATAGGCTACATTCCAACTACACAAAAGTCAGAGGCTTCTACATGTACATCTTTCCATATGTAAAGGAGGCATTCCCTGGGGAGAGTTCTGAGGGTCAGAGAGAAAGGCTTGGAGGTGCCAGACAGAGGCTTCTCATTGGCACTGTTTACTTTCTACCAGGAGCCAAGGACTGGGTAGGAGGCAAAGCTCAACTGTGATGCTGCTATTAGTAAACAAAGTCCTAAACGACTTGGGGTTATATTTAATGTTCATCATAGAGCAGACACACTGAAATTTATGAACAGGACTAACTTTGGTCCATTAATTTCAATGGGTTCACTCCAAGGAAGACTTAACTGGATACAACCAGTGTGGCTGAAGCACCTGAGAAAACGCTGGTCTAATACTAATGTTTTGTCCCAGAGATGAGGAACTCGTGGCCCTCCAGATGTTGTTGGACTACAACTCCCATCATCCTTGACCACTGGTCACAGAGGACCGTTTGGAAGGCTGGATTCACTTCCCTAGGCTAAAGTTCTCCACTGCTGACCTAGGCGAATGGTGGGGTCTCCCCCACAGAAATATTCGGGGAAAGCTAGAGCATCCCCAAATAACAGCTGTCTAGCTTCTGGATTTCCTGCACCAAGCAGGGAGCTGGACTAGACGGCATGCAACGTCTCTTCTGTGTCATTTATCTCCCAAATTCATAAAATGGGAAGCATTATGACCAACCAACCTACCTACCAACCACACAGGACTATTTGGAAGGTGAGGAAAAGTCTGTTGTGGAACATTATTTTTAAATACATTCAGCATGCAGCAGTTATTTGATACACACAGAGCACAAGTATTAACAGAACGTCTCCATCCAAACACACACACACACACACACACACACACACAAAAGTCAATTCATTATGGCATTAGCTTTCATGGACTGAATATTGTTGTTGTTACTCATTAATCACCTTCCACATTATGAGGCACAAAAATGTAATAAAAACAGCACCAAAAGATAAAAAAGAAACAATACAATGTGGACACCTATAGCAGATACCTATTCATCCAGCTGAGAAAGCTTGTCAGAGCAAAAATGTCTACAATTGTTTCCAGAAAGTGCAGATGGGAGACACCTGTCATATCTCAACAGGAATGTCATGCCACAGAACAGGGCAACCACAGTGAAAGCCCTGCTCCATGTTACTGTGGAGTGGGTTTTCAATATCTTTGAAACTTGAAAGAGAAGCTCTCCTGAAGACTGCAGTGGCCTACCGGGTACATAAGGGACAATGCATTCGCTCAAGATCCAACAGAGAATCTTAAATGGATAAGAAGCCAGGGTGAGAGGGAGGAGATTGTTAGGGTCTGATGCACAAGCAGCTGTGATACAGAAGAAAAAGGGGGCCAGGGGAGAAGTGAACACAAGGTGAAGCTACATCCTTCATACACAACCTCTGGCCATGGTCAGCAAGAGTTAACTGGGATTCATAGAAGCATAAAATTGTTGAGTTGGAAGGCATCAAGAGGGCAATCTAGTCCAACCCCCTGCAATGCAGAAATCCTTTTGCCCAATATGGGGCTCAGATCTACAAACTTGAGATTAAGAGTCTCATGTACTACTGGGATTGCCAACTTTACTTCTGGCATAACTCCTATGCAATGTCACAACAATCAGAATTTCAGCTGGTAAAGACTTTTCCATCACTTCATCTGCAGGCTAGGAAAAAGCTTCACCTGCTTTTGCTCATAACAAGACTTGGAGGCCCTGCAAAAAGGGAGGTTGACAACACTAGCTCGAAATCTTGCTTGTCTGTAGAATGTGTGGGTACATGGAAGCAAGCAGCTTGTTTTCAGCTGCAGTTTCCTATTTGTAAAGACAACCACAAAAACCCAGATGGTTGGTGGAGGTACCCTGGGTGAGAGGCAGGGAAGCAAAGAACTCCCAGGGTGAGAGACTGGGAGAAGAAGAAAAAGCTCCAAGTGAGAGCTGGGAGGCTACACCACCTTCTGTGTGAGACAAAGGTTAAGTGTTGCTTTTGAGGGAAGACTCTGCATTTTCTTTTCTCCGTTTAGGTTTTTATTTAGATTGGTTTCTTTTCCCTTATTGCATCATGAAAAGGATTTTTAAAACCCTATTTAGAAACACACACACACACACACACACACACACACACACCACAACCAAACCTCAAAAATAATAATTACCTTGTGAAAGTGAACACAAGGACTTCATTGCACAACTCATAAGGTGGTGTGCAAATTGTTATTTTTTACTAATAATAATTGTACTGTATTAAACATAGGAATTATACCAAGTAAGAGCTGTTTGACAGCTAGCAGGTTTGCCTCAAACAATGGCTGTCTTTTGCTGGAGGTGTTTAAGCAGAGGCTGGCTGGCCATTTGTAAGAGATGCTGTAGTTAAATGCCTGCATCAAGCAGGGGTTGGACTAGAGACCTCCAAGGTCCCTTCTAATGCCATGATTCTATGACGTGGCCTTAACAACACAGTAAGCCACAGTTTGTCACAAACTATGGTTTAATTGTGAGAGTGACTCCCTGTGCGGCTCTACGGCTGCATTTTTATGTTGTGAACTGCCCTGAGATCTGCGAATGAAGGGTGGTATTTAATAAAATTTATTCATTAAACAAATTTAATAATTTCACAAACAAGCCAATGTCACCTGAACGCTGACCACAAACCAAGGTTTATTCTCAGATACTCCTATCTGATTGTTCCTTTGGGATGAAGGGTGGGGCATAAATTGGATAAGTAACAATAATGATATCAAACAGGCAGGAAAGTTGAAGTATTTGAGAAGGCCTATATTTAATGAACTGAAAGGGGCTTTCCCTGAATCTACCAAAGCCGATTACATGAGCAGTGGAGCAGACCCCCCTCAGGAGGTGGTGGACTCTCCTTGGAGGTTTTCAAGCAGAGGTTGGATGGTCATGGAGGCTTTACAGTATTTCAGATTCATGAGCTGCAGAGGGTTGGACTGGATGACCCTCAGAGTTCCTTCAACTCTAAAATCCTGTGAATAGGCATTTCTTAAAATAGGTTACTGTGTTTTTAGGAAGATGGGGCTGCAATCCTAACCCCACTTACTTTGGAGCGAGCCTCCACTAGTTGCCCTTACTTCTGAATAGGCTGCACCATTGGGAAAGGGGCGTGAGGTAGGGAAAAGGCAGGGGGCAACGGAGGGCAGGTAAAATGGGGCCGGGGTCTCCCGTGTGCGCCTCATTCCTGCTGCCCCAAAGCCCATCGCTCCTCCATACTCACTCCAGCTTCTCACTTCCCAAAGACCGGCCACCCGCCAGCCACGTCTGATTCCCACGTTACATATACACGCGCGCAACCCTACCCACCCCGCCCTTACCCGTTCCTATGACCACCACATCAAACTCCGAGGGCAGGTTATCCGCCATCTTGGGAGGGGGAAAGCGGCCGCTGTCATACGGCAACGCCCCGCCCCTCCGCCCCGCTTGCGTGTCAGCTCCTGGCGGAAGTGAAGCCCCGAGCTAGCTTCGGGCACCGGACGCTATGGAGCGGAGGTTGTTGGAGGGGGTGGCGGTGCATTGTGGGTGATGTAGTCGTTCGCCTAGGCCTCACGAAACACCTTTTTACCTGGTTAAAAAAAACCTCTCTCCCAGGTAAAGGAAGGGAGAGAGGGGGGAACTATTATTTTTTAAATGTAAATGTTCATCTGAAGAGCACAGGGAGCTTTACAGTATAAAAACAATAACACCCCCCCCCATCAAATGTCATGAATTAATGTGGCGCCTGATACTCTGGCCTCCAAATCCCATCAGCCCCAGCCGGGATGGTCAATGGGCAGGGATGATGGGAGTTGCAGTCCAGCAACGTCTGGCGGGAACTTTTTTGCATACAGTCCTTACCTATATGCGAACCATCAGTTCGCAGCCCGTGAAAAAAGCGTGAAGACTGAACCTCTCTTCGGTTAATGTAAACCAAAAACTATGCTGCTCAGTGTCGATTTGCTTGGATGTAATTTTGCTTTGCTTTTTAAAAAATGTTTTATCTCAGAGCAACCAGATTTCTGGATTGTCACAAACCACACAACTTTTGTTGACGCTCCTTACCTGCAATGGTATAGGGAAAAATAATATTGCCAGAAGCAAAGTTCCTTCCTTTCTTTGCCTTCTCCATACATGCATACGTAGACGAAAAAAGTTAATGCCTGTTCAAATCATGGGCTGTTTTATCACCCATCACTGCTGTTTCAAAGGGTTGCCAAGTGTATGTTTCGTGTGCATGTCAGTTCTTAACTGAATTTAGGGGGAAGCGGGGCAGATTGATACAGAAAAATTCACTCCTATTTTATGTAACTGGACTCTGAGTATATTTCAGTAACAAACATGAGTCAAATAATAAAAAATTTGGCTTGACATAACTAATCAATATTATAATAGCAATCAAAAGAACCATTAAAGTTAGAAGATAATGAGAATATAATTACTTCAGTAAAAAATGGGTTTGTATCAGTCTGCCCCACCTATGGGGCACTTTGATACATTGGAGGGAGACTTTGATACAAAGTGTAAATTGTATGAGAATGGTAGTTATTTGCAAAAAAAATTAATGAAAAACAATTTTTATTGTGAGAGATTATATAATCAACCTTACAATTTGCTACTTAAAATCTAAATTATGTATCAAAACTAACAATGTTTCACATATTTCATAGACTTTATGGCAGGTTTTCTTAACAAAACATCAAAACTTATATTAATCTTTCCTCAAACACCTATCCATTTTTTTAAAAAAAAACTTTGAAAAACTTAAAAAGTATAAAAACTCACATTAGGTAGTCACAAAATAGTAATTTAAACAAAAAGCTTATAAAAAAGAAGATAATTACTTGATGTTTAGCTTCTATTGCACATCATATCCACTTAAGTCAATAGAAAAAGTATAAAGAGATGATGTTCAAGATGTGCCCTTTGGGAAATTTGGTTTTGGCAAAGGCAAAACAACATCCTTGAAATCAACACTTGCCTTATCTTCTACAATGGGGAAGACAAACACACAAGATCCTGGGTTTTTCCAGAGGGACTTTGGCCACGTAGTAAACAGTTTTTTTTTCTTTTCAAATTTAATGAGTTGAGAGATTTCATACAAACTTGTATATCGGGGCACTATTGTACACTAGCGGGGCACTTTTATATGTATCAATGTGCCTCGTGTCTTAGTGTATCAAAGTGCCCCAATAGACATTTTCAAAAAAACTAACAATTATTACTAAAATCACCAAACTTATTTAAAAATAATGTGTAATCCTAATTACCTGTACTGAGTGAAATAACTTACCTTTGGTATTTTTAAATCTTAACTAAACGACGTAAAACAGTGTTGGAACACTTTTACATTTCATTTAATTTTTTTAGTTGGCCATGCTAAAAACACACCTACTCTTATCAAACGCCAACAGCTAGCTGGCGGGCAGTGCGGTCGCAACTGTTGTACTCACACCTGTATAGACACATTTTAGTGCTGTCGCGACACGAATAACATTTCTCGATATTGAAATATTGTCAGTGTATTAACGTGCCTCGTGCATCAATGTGCCCCACTCCCCCCTACTGATTTTATTAATTTGTTTCATAAAATTTATACACTGCTTGATTATTATTATTATTTTAAAAAAATAATCAACATCAAAGCAGTTTTCAAGAAGATAAAACAAGAATTCAATAAAATCATGCAAAAGTAAAAATGCCAAAAAGATTAAAATTACTTCAGCTTCCTGAGCATTTAGGTAGGCTTGTGTAACAAAAACATTTTAAGCAGGCACTGAAAAGAGTGCAGTGAAGATACCCGCTTGATATCAATAGGCAGGGAGTTCCAAAGTGTAGGTGCTGCCACGCCAAACAACTGAGTCTTACAAATTGCCATTATCAGAACTTTTCTGCAGTTCATTATTGTCTTACTTCACTAGCTCCCCCCCCCACTCAACCCGTCTGTTGTCATTATTATTAAGGTTATTAGTTGCTTCTTTTTTACAAAAACAATTCACAGAGACTTGTAAAGGTAAATAAATAACATACATTAAAACCAGCTTAAAGCAAAACAAATAAAAATCGAAAACATTAATATTTTAAAAAAAACAAGATCAAAGCACCCGACCCTCTGAAGGAGGCCACAGATAATTAAAAGCTAATGTCCGGGGGGGGGGGAGTTTTTTCTGGGTGCCTAAAGATACCTCTACTTACGTTCACCTCTGGTTACGTATCCTTCTGGATACGCACGTGGCAAACCCGGAAGTATTTTTCTGGGTTTTGCTGTGTGCACATGCGCAAAAGCGATGTACCGCTGCACAGTGGCGTAGCGTGGGGGGTGCCAGGGGTGCCGGCCGCACTGGGCGCAACATTTGGGGGCGCGCGTTTGGCCGGCCCTCCTCGAGAAAGCAGGAACCCCACTGTCCTCGGACCTCCTCCGAAAGCTGGCGGTGGGGCGGAGAGACCTCCTCCCACCGCCAGCCTTCGGAAGGCTGCTCCGAAGCCTGGCGGTGCGGAGAGACCTTCTCCCCGCGCCAGCCTTCGGAAGGCTGCTCCGAAGCCTGGCGGTGGGGCGGAGAGACCTTCTCCCCGTGCCAGCCTTCGGATGGCTGCTCCGAAGCCTGGCGGTGGGGCGGAGAGACCTTCTCCCCGCACCAGCCTTCGGAAGGCTGCTCCGAAGCCAGGCGGTGGGGCGGAGAGACCTTCTCCCCGCGCCAGCCTTCGGATGGCTGTCCTGAAGACTTGTGGTGGGAGCAGTGGCGTAGCGTGGGGTGCAGGGGGGGCCTGCCGCACCTGGCACAACATCTGGGGGGCGCGCGGAAGAGACTCGAGTGCTAAAATCCACGGGTTAGGGGGCGCAAATTACTTGCCTTGCCCATGGTGCTGAGAACCCACGCTACGCCACTGCCGCCGCACGCACATGCACAGAAGCATTCCCTCCGGTTGCAGAAACCTCGGGATCCAACCAGAGCTCCAGAACGGATCCCGTCTGCAACCGGAGGTACCACTGCATAATGATGGCGCCAAGCGAGCCTCCAGATGGAGAGCATAGGGTTGCCTAGAAAGTTGAAGTAATTTTAATCTGTCTTAATATTTTAACTTTTGTATGTTTTAAAATATGGTTGTGAATTTTTCCTGATTGTATTGTTTTATCTTTCATAAACGGCTTTAAGGGTTTTTTATTTTAAAAAAATCAAGGTCTGTATAATTTTTTATATGGAAATAAATAAATAAATTCCACAGGTGGAGAAATATTCTACTGTGAATGCCAAGTTATATGCACAGATGCAGGTTTTAAACATTCTGTGTTCCAATTACTACACAATGGTACCTCGGGTTAAGAACTTAATTCATTCTGGAGGTCCGATCTTAACCTGTAACTGTTGTTAACCTGAAGCACCACTTTAGCTAATGGGGCCTCCCGCTGCCGCTGCACCGCCGGAGCACGATTTCTGTTCTCATCCTGAAGCAAACTTCTTAACCTGAGGTACTATTTCTGGGTTAGCAGAGTCTGTAACCTGAAGAGTATGCAACCTGAAGCGTATGTAACCTGAAGCGTATGTAACCCGAGGTACCACTGTAATTGAAAGAGATACATCTCATCAAAATGGGGAAGAATGTGTCCAGATAACCTATGCACCTTCTGTTGCTGCTTACGTGCTTAATGAATATAGATGGTCAACTTTAAGGCCTCTGAAGATCTCCCTTTTCAGTGTTCTTTATCTTTACACTGAACAATAGACTAGACACACCTTCAAGCAAAGGACTCCTTCAAATAGATAAGGCATGTCCAACAGGTCAATCGCAATCTACCAGTAGATCGCCAGGGTTCTCCAGGTCGATTGCAGGAGTTAAAAAAGAGATTGCCTGGTTGCTCCTGAGCGATTGTGATGCGCCCAAACCCCAGCGCTATGTCCTATCGGCACCGTTGGCGTTGCTGTTAAAGGTTTTATTCCCTTCGTCTGTGGCAGAGTTGGGGGGAAGAAGAAATGGGTGCGGACTGTAGGGTAGGGTGAGTGATCTAAAAAAGACTCAACAACTCTGGCTTCCTTCCCTAAAAAAAGCTCAATGACTTTGGGCAATGACAATGGGTAGCACACTGCCAGTTTTATTATACTGGGAGTAGATCGCAGTCTCTAAAGAGTTGGACGTGGCTGAAATAGAGGACTATCCTCTGCAAAGTAGGACCCACCACGACCCTACTAGGGAGTATGCTTAGGATTGCAGTCTTACGCTCCTGACCCCTGTGCTACATCAGCTTTTCTTTACCATTGCATAATGTAATGGTATTCAGAATAGCTAAGCTACAGCGCAGCAGTAGGAAAAAACACGTGCTTTTCGTGCAAAAGCTTCCAGGTTTGATCCTTAGTGTCTCCTGGTAGGGCTAGGAAACATCCCCTATCCAAGACCCTGGAGAACTGCTGCCAGTTAGTGCCAACAATAGTGCCAATTAGTGCCAATTAACAGCTGCTGGGAGTCACAAGCGGGGAAAGTGCCATTTGACTCAGATCACACTTGAGGGTTTTTTGCATTGGTGGAAAGCTGTGAGAACAGGATGCTGGGATTGGTGGACCTTTGGCCTGATCCAGCAGGACTTTGGCAACAGTGGAATTTGCTGCCAAGGAGTGTGGTGGAGTCTCCTTCTTTGGAGGTCTTTAAGCAGAGGCTTGTCAACCATATGTCAGGAGTGCTCTGATGGTGTTTCCTGCTTGGCAGGGGGTTGGACTCGATGGCCCTTGTGGTCTCTTCCAACTCTATGATTCTATGATTTTTTTCTATGATTTTCTATGACTCTTATTGCATTCCAGTAGATGGTGCGACTCAGTCTAAGGCACCTTTCTGTGTTTTCCTATGGGAATCTCAGATCAAAAATGATCCCTGTTTAATCATCTCATGCTGTCCATGTTCTTCAGTGTTCACGGTCAGGAAAGTTTTCCTGACTGAAGGCCTGCCTTGCTTGCCAGTAGCAGGATGTTGTGCTAGCTGCGGCTTAGCAGGCCTGGGCCTCCGAAATGTGTGTGAGGAAATACTCAAGTCTTAACACCCGACATCATAAGGGGTAATAACCTGACTGGCAGCCCATTAACGCCTTGTTATAAGCCCCTTGCTTATTCACAAGAGAACACAAAACCACTAATGGAAACCAGAGACCACTTCAGCCTTAAGAATCTGTTAGGCACAGTACGGCTAATGCACAGTCCTGTTGTCAGGCTGGCTAGAAACCTCAAAGACAGAAAAAACAAGGGGATTCCCATCTTGATAATAATAATAATAATATTGTAGAAAAGGGTAACCAACCAAAATGACCAGAGGGCTGGAGCTCAGTTAGCGGCATATTATTTAATGAATAAATTCTCTGACACAACACCACTTAAGAAAGGGAATTAGACAAATATGATTGTGCAATTGAACTTTATAGTTGTCAGTAGATTAGAAGCCTATTTTGGCATCAGGGATATTATATATATATATATGTGTGTGTGTGTGTGTGTGTGTGTGTGTGTGTACACACACACACACACACACACACACACACACATACATACATACACACACCAAAAAAAATACACAAACACATAGTAATGATAATAAGAAATATAAGCGCCCTCTTTGCATTATCACTTATTGCAGGAGTGGGCAACCTCTTGTCTGCCAAAGACAACATCAAAGGCAGATTTAGGGGAGCATGACTGGTTCGGCTGCAACTATGATGTAGAATGGAATACGAGAGACAGGGGGTAACTGAATTTTGGCACTGCACAGGGCACGGCTAAATTTGAGGCCCTAAGGTCTGCCACGACAGCATTTGCAAGTGGAGGCAGCAGAAGGGCACTACTTGGAACTAGAAATGTCATGGATTTATTAATCTGGAATATAGATCAACGTGCTTCCTTTTTTACCCTGACTAGAATCCCCACTCTCCTTGGAAGCAAGCATCACTGCTTTAACTTTCAAATAAGCGTACAGAGGATTATTTATCTATTTAAATTACAACTAGCCTACCATTCTGGAGAACGAGTGAAAGGAGTTTTATTCTAACTTTAGTTCACTATACCCATTCACATGTGCACACATGGCAGAAGTATACCAATTTGTCCTCAAACTGGTAGTAACTTTTTTTTTAACACCAGAGTAATTTATTTATATAGAATTTAAATCCCTCTGTTTGCCATGAATGGTCTTGAGGCGACTTTCAATGGTGCGCCACAATAAAAACACAATAGCAAAACAGCAGTAAGGCCACAAAGATAAAAGTAACAAAGCCAGTCAATAAACCTGCCAATATCCATTAGAAGGATTTCAGTTGTTTAAAATGGGGGTTGAAAACCTATGGCCCTCCAGATGTTGCCAAAGTACAGCTTCCCTCTCCCTAGCCATTGGTCATGTTGAGTGGAGTTGATGGGAGTAAAGAGTTCAGTAACAGCCCTGACCTAGGCCTTGCTCTTTGGACTGAGCAGCAGAGGTCAATCTTTTCCGGGCCTCCACCACTGATATGTCTTGCCTCTTCCTCAGGGATGAGGAACCTGTGGCCTTCTAGATGTTGCTTGATTCCCATCCCTGAGCTAGAGACAAGCCAAGCCAATGGCAGAGGCCTGAACAAGATTGAAGAAGAAGAAGAATTTGGATTTGATATCCCACTTTATCACTACCCTAAGGAGTCTCAAAGCGGCTAACAATCTCCTTTCCCTTCCTCCCCCACAACAAACACTCTGTGAGGTGAGTGAGGCTGAGAGTCTTCAGAGAAGTGTGACTAGCCCAAGGTCACCCAGCAGCTGCATGTGGAGGAGTGGGGAATCGAACCCGGTTCACCAGATTACCAGTCCACCGCTCTTAACCACTAGACCACACTGGCTCTAAGATTGATCTCTTTGTTGCTCAGGCTAAAGAGCAGGATTGATTGAGAAGCTTTTGTTGCAGGGGCGTGGAAACCTCTGGCCCTCCAGGTGTTGTTGGACGACAACTCCCATCAACATCAGCCAATGAGCACGGATGATGAGAGTTGTAGTCCAGTAACATCTGAAGGGTGGTAAGGGGAATATGAGAGTTGCAGTCCAGCCACTGAGCCACAAGAGGGAGGTATCAGCATCCCCATGGGAACCCCAAAGTTTGCTGTAATACAGATTACACACAACACACAATCCCAAAATCTGAGGGGGCAACCCTTGAAAGAGAAAAAGCCAAGGTCAAATCACGCTCAATAACTACTGAATTTTGAATGGCAATTGGGAAAGAAAAGTGGGGTGTGGACAGAATGTAGTATAGTGGTACCTCGGGTTAAGTACTTAATTCATTCCGGAGGTCTGTTCTTAACCTGAAACTGTTCTTAACCTGAAGCACCACTTTAACTAATGGGGCCTCCTGCCGCCGTGTCGCCGGAGCACAATTTCTGTTCTCATCGTGAAGCAAAGTTCTTAACCTGAGGTACTATTTATGGGTTAGAGGAGTCTGTAACCTGAAGCGTATGTAACCCGAAGTACCACTGTATCCTGCAACAGTGCATAGAGGGCTGGGCAGCAGCACGTCCTCTTTCACGGCAAAAAAATTACACTGCAACATTTTGTTGCAGATCCCACCCCTTGTTACTTCTCTAGTAACCATAACCTTGCACGTTTCTAAGAGCAGACACAGTTATTACCTTATGTAGAACAACCAAACGGGAATGCTTGCAAAATCAAGATTTGTTGTGTGCATGCGTGCGTGTTTTTAAAGTGAGAGCTATTTTATAACATATACAAAGGGAGAATTATTTTGCTGTCAGCATATCCTGGTTTCCAAAGTATCGGAGTATTTATCCTAGCGGAACATGCTATTGGCTGGCTGCTTCCCCGAGTTTCTGTTAAGTTCATTCATAAGATGGCAGTCAATGCAATTCTATTTCATGATGACAGTCATTAGTCACTGAACCAGAAACCTTTCTTAGTACCGGCTGAGTTAGCCAAATGTTTATCTAGGTTCCTTAACGGCAGGATTTGTTGATCTTCTACAGTGCAAAACTATTAGCTTGTAGTATCAGCATCAACTGGTGAAAATCTAATAGAAAGTGTGAAGCAGGGGGTGAGAGAGACGCAATGTATGAATAATTTTTATGGGAATGTCATGGCCCTTTAGAAAAATGTCATACACTGTTCCACCCCCCCTTTGCTATTTAATTGCAATGTCATAGTAACAGAAAGCAGCATACCCAATTCTGCACGGCTGAATAAGCGCATTCAATAAAGAAGATTTAACAGAGTAAATCAAACACTGGATTAAACATTTTCTGCATAACAGACCACAAAATGGGCATTCATTTTACCAATAGATCCTCTGCATTAGAAACAAATAGAAGTGCCCACCGACATAATTAAACAGCACATTCAATGGCGTGATTGAAGAATATCCTTATATTTTATTGAACAAGCACCCCAGTCAATTACAATTGCCGAAACCTATTCAAGAATGAGCAAGATTAAATGCAAAATGCAGCCATTTGCATTCAATAAATTAATTTGTTTTCTTTTGTACATTTTTAATCGGCAAAAGTTGGGAATCATTTGTAATCCGTGGATGGCATTTTAACAAATGAGCCATTTAAGTGCAATTAATTAATATGTATGGAGGAGGGGGGGTGAGAGAAATAATAAAACATGCAAATCTGGATTTAGTATTCCATTTTTTAAATTCTTCTTACATTCAGAAGCAGCTCCCTTTAAAAGTGATTTCCCATTACTGCAATGGCTTTGAGCAAACTACAGGGATCATACGGGCAGGGGGAAATCACAGAACACATTTTTTTGGGCTAGCCTTCCAGTTCTCACACTAATAAATGTCTGTTTGTCGCCATTGTTAAAAGGAAGTAATATTTGGGACTCAGCATTCCCGTGCCTCATATGACTATAAATTAGTTGAATATTTTTATTTCCATTTCACTATGAGACAAAAGTTGCACAGTGGCCCAGGTGACTTTTGCAAATGCAGTTTTGGAGAATACTTCACCAGTTTCACTGTTGTCCACTGGTAGTTGAAAACATAGATTGACAGTGCAATCCTGTTTACTCAGACATAAGATCAACTAGGTTCAGTGCAGCTTACTTTCTAACAAGTGCGTGTGTGTAGGATTATAGTCTATTTTTTAAAAAATTAAAATACTATAATTAAATGCACATTTGAAAATCAACACAACCCACATAAAAGCCTGTACCAAGTCAGCTATTGTTCTCAGACAATAAGGCAGGAAAACCTACTCACACACTTTAAAATTCATAGGCCACATTGTACTATTTAACTTAGGGTTGGCAACCCATTGTAAATCTTCCAGTTGGTTAGTGCTCTTGCTTTCAACCAGTTGATGAATCAGACTGCAACATTCCAATTAATGGTTGATGCGGGTTTTTGTTTTTGCTTTTAAATTAATCTCCAGACTGTAGGTGATACTTCGGCACAAAAGTGTCACGCTGAAACACACGCAAACACACCCATCCCACTCATTGCTCAGTGAAAGGAAAGCCCTCTTTATTACTTTCGATAGACGTGTGAAACAGGCAAACACCATGACCCTCTTCACTTTGTGAGTTTAGCTGATGATTTATGAGACAGCGCGAGGTGACAGGGCTAACTATGACTCTATTCTTCCCATCAGCTGGTGGTCTTCAACCACAATATAAAACACACCAGCTAGTTAATATCGGCACAGACAAAAGACAGCACTACTGATGTGCCTGGGATGTGCATTGTTTTGCATGGCTGAGGCCTGCAGTCATGCAAAGGCAACTTGGGAAAACGCTAAGAGGATCCTGCATCCTAAAGTCTCTCCTCTATCTGCTGTATATTAAACAGACCAAGTTTATTTTTTAAAAGGTGAGAATACTTAAGGATGTTGAAAGAGACGAGGGATAGGGATCTGTAGCTTGTGGGATAGATTGGATTACTGCAATGCCTTCTATGACTGAGACCCTTTCTGCATCTAACACCTCTGCTCAGAGATCTACAATGGTTATCCATTCACTAATGGGCAAGTTCAATGTGTTACTATTAATATATAAAGCCCTTAATAGCTTGAGTCCAGTTTTGCCATGTACGGTCATACCTCGGGTTAAATATGCTTCGAGTTGCGCGCGTTCGAGTTGCGCTTCTTGGCAACCCGGAAGTAACAGAGCGCGTTAATTCCAGGTTTCGTCGCTTGAGCATGCGCAGACGCTCAAAATGATGTCACGCGCATGTGCAGAAGCGGCAAAAAGCGACACGCGCGTGCACAGACGCACCGTTGCTAGTTACATTTACCTCTAGATGCGAACAGGGCTCCAGAACGGATCCCGTTCGTATCTAGAGGTACCACTGTATATGCCCAGTCAACTACTTCAGTCTGCAAAAGTGACACAGTTACAGGTGCTGAATAATACTTGTCCTATAGCAGCACCCCACAGTTGGAACTCCTCGCTTATTGACATCAGGCAGGTGTCTTCACTGTATTCTGCTTAAAACATTTTGTTTAGACAAGACTATCCAGACGTGCTGACGTTTACATGTGTCTTATCACTTTCTAGGTGTTGTTGGTTTTATGTTTTCTAAATGTCAGTTTTCACTGATTTTTAATTGGGAACTTAAAGTTTTTATTATATATATTTTTGTAAACTGCTTTTCTTACAACCAAGCAGTATACACATGTACTTAAATAAATAAGTTAAAATTAAACTCAATCATCATCTACAGGTGGCAGATTGTGTAGTTTTGTTGATGCTCTGGTTCCAGGGCAGGTAGGCATGGAGGGGAGGGCTGGGCCTTTTCAGCAACTTCCCCTGGGGACAGGTTGCTCAGAATGAGGAGCTGACTACAATGAAGGCAATTTATAGGGTCTGGTGAGTCATAAGAACATAAGAAGGGTCCTGCTGGATCAGGCCAAAGGCCCATCTAATCCAACCTTCTGTTCTCAGAGTGGTCAACCACTCTGAGGGAAGTCCAGATGGGCCCAACCGCAACAGCACCTTCCACAACTGTGATTCCCAGCAAATCATCTTCAGAGACCTACTGCCTCCAACACTGAAGATAGAACGTAGTCATCATGGCGAGAAGCTACTGATAGCCTCCATGATTCCATGTGGAGTCAGCTGACAATCAGAAAACTGTCTAGCAGGCACCCTTGATCCATGAGGTTTTTGCTGAAAAGCCAGAGCAAGGGTGGCACAAGAAACAAGGCACTGGTCGCTACAGGTCCTGGTTTGAGACCCACCTCTCCCTGTGCCTTACATCACTGGCTCGTTCAATGTATCTCTTCTCACAACAGGGCCAGCTGCTGATCTCAGCAAACCTGTGGGCTATGCAGTATATTTCTGTTTCTCTTGGTATAATTGACAGCTCAGCCTGGCCCTTTTCTGTCCTACTAGTCACCTTATCCACATATTACTATTCCACACCATCTTTTCATCGCGAAGCCAGTGTGTTTTTGCAATGACATTTCCCTTCAGAAATGGCAGGGAAGGAAGCCACAGACAGAAAATGAAATTGTCTGAGAAGTGTGGCGTTCTTCAGAGGGCATGTAAAAGTTGGGCCATAAATCAAGATTTGTGAACAGGGATAATTCACAGATCTTGATTTATTAGGATAAGTATTGCTGTACTATTAATAAGTATTACTCTACTATTTTATTCCATTTTCAATGACAGATTGAAATATCTCAGAAATGTTTGAATCAGTTGCACTGGTGCTGGCAACGGGGGTAAGCCAGAGCGGGCGGCAGAGGCCAGGCTGCTCTTGAGATGTCTGTGTGAGAGAAAATTGTTTTGGAAGCAGGGTAAAAGGAAGCACAATTGATTGGTGTTTTCTCTCCTATCACTTCTATATCTGACGGCCTTTGGGAGTGCCAGTGTAATATGGTGGGAATTCTTTAAAAAAATAAAATACTGTATTTTTTGCTCTATAAGACTCACTTTTTCCCTCCTAAAAAGTAAGGGAAAATGTGTGTGCGTCTTATGGAGCGAATGCAGGCCGCGCAGCTATCCCAGAAGCCAGAACAGCAAGAGGGATCGCTGCTTTCACTGCACAGCGATCCCTCTTGTTGTTCTGGCTTCTGAGATTCAGAATATTTCCCCCCCTTCTTTTCCTCCTCCAAAAACTAGGTGTGTCTTATGGTCTGGTGCGTCTTATAGAGCAAAAAATACGGTACATAGGGTTGCCATATTTCAAAAAGTAAAATTCCTAAAATTTAGGAAACCACCAAAATTGTTGAGCTTTTTAAGGAAAATTTCCCCCCAAAATAGTGATTTTAAGATGTTTCTGCTGCTTTTTCCATTTTGTCAATTCAGCAAAACTCCCCCTGATGCCATTTTCACACCTGAAAACAGGACACATCAGGAATTTTCCTGACGTATGGCAAGCCTAACTGATTGCTCCAGGGCCAAGAAACAGCAGCACTCTTCAGACATTCTTAGCCCTTATCAACTCAGCTGCTTACTGTGGTGCTCTGTGAAAGAGCTTCTCCTTCAGATTCTGAAATTATCCTAAGCCTGATCCACAGTACTTCAGAACAAGGCTTTTAGTGCTCCCTGGGATAGTATTCCTGTCAAGCTACTACAGGTGCTCACTATCTGCATTTTCCTGAAACAATTGAAGACAATTGTTCCAACAAGCTTTCTCAGCTGGAGAAATAGGTCTCTACCATGGCTGTCTACTTGTTCTTTTTTAAAAAAAATTATTGGACATTATTTTCTTTGTTGTTTTTATTGAATTTTGCATGTTACCTTGAGGCATGTGTGTAAAACAGGATATAATAATGATTATAATAATGATGGAGAAGCTGGAAAGTTATTTTTTTAAAGGAACTAGTTACATATCATATTTAACATAATCCAAAGCGGATCTAATTCCAATTCACTTCATTCAGTTCACATTCGGTTCAAGTTCATCCAAATAATTATTGGCAAATGAGAATGTTATGAGCTGCTGTGCTGAAGTATAAAATATACTTAAGAAGACTTAAATATCAACACTGAGAGTGGAATGAGAATTGTTTAATTTATTTCTCCCAGCCATTATGATATTGAAGCTTAAAGACTCAAAGACTCTAAAGAGTAAAAAAAAAAACACATGTAAGAGAATGAACTTGAAGATGAACCAGAAATCATTCAAAGTTCTACCCACCAAACAAACTTAATTCATGTTCAGTTTACTTGGCAATGGTGGGAACTGCTTTCATGTGAATCAGAGATTCTTGAACCAATTCAATACAATTTGTTGAGCCATACTAGTTCATTCCAAGCCAGGGGTGCGAACTTGGATACAATATTGGGAGAGGGAGTTATTCCCTGCCCTGCATAATTGACCACAAGATGTGTACATGCACACCATTTGAATGGCCATGCCCATCAAAAAATTATTTTGGGGGGGTGAAGGGACCTTGGCCCTTAGGAATTGGCTCCTGCGTTCCAAACACTAGTTCTACCCACATTATTGCCATGACGCAAGGGGAAGAGCATGATTTGTGGGCCCCACCCTTCCCTCACATCCCCATTGCCACTCCCACAGCCCTTCACACATTGGGGGCTGAACCTCTGCAATAGGAAGTCTGCTTTACTTGTTTAGGTTCTATTTTGATGTGAGTATTGACCTCAGCAAAGGTGAGGCTAGGGTACCTTGAACAGCTTTGTGAAGCGTTCAGACTAAACACCACATGACTGCAGAGCTCAGACACCGCTTCAGCAACAGTTCCTCTCTGTCTCAGTAGGGGGCAGCCTTCTCCATCAGCTTCTTTTGTCCTACAGAGAAGGAGAGATTCTGGCTGTGCTGGTGCTTCTAAGATGGACTCCTCTGAGCCCATCTATTCCAGCTATAAAAACAGTTACACACTTTGATTCTTAATGCAACATGATTTACATACCACCTGATTGCAAAAGAAGCCCACCCCAAAACCCAATGACCACCCTCTAAGTGGTTTACAGAAATATAAAATAAAATACTAAATGTATTGATAAAAAAAGTTGATACTGATATTTAAAATTTCAAAAAGTGATAAAACACATGTAACTTCTGCATGTCTACATAGCTTTGCCTAAAAATATTTTAAGCATATTTTTTATGGATACTGTTTTTATTGATGATTTTAATATTTCTGGTAAGCCGTTTTATTACGATCAAGTGGTATATAAATGTTGTTAAATAAAAACAAAATAAATATGTAAAAACAATTTCAAATCCAATCCAGATTCACCTACAGATTTTAGTTTAAAAGGCTTGTTGAAAAAGGAAGCACCCAAAAAGACAACAGAGATGGAGCCCATCTGATACGGAAAGGGAGGGAGCAGGTGCAGCAACTCTAGAGCCCTTATTCCTACCTCATATGGAATGGATCTCCTGAAAGGGTGGTATCTGTGGGATGCCCTCTCCTGGAGCGATGAATTTGGGGATACAGTATAGGCAAACTAGCAAGCACTGAACTAGTTAGTGCATGAAGGGGTAAAAGATCACAGAGTTGTATTGCTAGATAGACTCAGCTAGGTTACGCCCCCTCTCAGGGAGGAAGTGAAGCTTACTTCTTTTCTCTTTGACTGTCTCTTGCTCTCCATCCTGTAATCCACCAAGCAGGACATGTGTAAGCTTTCTCCCAAGCTTACAGCATGTGTTTGGAACTATATTCTGTACTTTCTACCCCACAGTATTTTGCTTGTGTTATGCTGGCTGCTCCATGGAACAATGCGTGACTGAGACCTTGAATCTGTAAGTAAAGCCTTTTGAACTTACTTAACAGTGTGCAATCTTCTCATTGTAAGAGGGGTAAAAAGAGGTCAACTGCTGTGTGCAGCTGAATGGGATAAGACGGATCTAACAACCTATAGTCCTAGTGCTTCGCTGTGCTGCATATTTTTGTGCATTTAATACTCTGTCTGGAACTGTCTGTGTGCAAGTCCTTCAATTTGAATCCAGGCACCCAGTTGTTTCCCTTTGTTTTTCACCCACACATGTGGGTCCACAGGATTCATATATTTAATTCCCCACAGTTTTGGTACTGCCTAACTCTGTGGCAAATATAGAGAGGAAGATAGGAAGATATATTTCTGATGCATACTTCATATGAAGCAAACATTTTCAAAACACACAGGTCCATCTTGTTAAGTGTAGAGTGGGGTATATGGCTAATGTATAATTTATGACAACTGTGGTGTGAAATGTGTAAAGCTACAGATTTTAAGTTGTGGAACTCAGTATTCTTATTCTTCTTGCACTGTTGTGCCTAGGAATAAAAACTATGAGGCATCAGCTGCATGTCAGCAGAAGGCAGCTCATAAAATGCCAGCCCTTGAAAAGAAAACCTTTTGCTTAGAAAATTCTAACACAAGGAAGGGGGTTGAAGGAGAAAAGCTGAGAATTTGTTAATCTGAAAAAGTTATGAAACTGCTAAAAAGCTCCTTCAGAAAACGCACCATAAATATCATCATACAATTAAAAAAGGTTTAAGGTGATCCATAAAGTTGAGTGAATTGATGTCTCTCATATGCAGTATTTTAACTTAGGCTTCAAGAGAGAAACCATAAACAAAAAGCTATAAAGGCATCAGAAGAAATGGGTTCTTGCAAGCTCAGATTCTTGGGAAGAAGCTTATGTTAGAGCCAGAATAGTACAGTAGATTTTGTACTGACGTGTGGGTATGCGGGTTGAAAATACTTGTCCCTTGTATGTGGAAAATGCAAGTGCCACCAGCACAGGACTTTGGGCACCGCTCAACAAAATGCACAGGAGGGCTAAAAAAAGGTGATGTGATACACACTACCATTTAAGCAAGACCATTAATTCCAGAGTCTTACATTGCCTATCTGTATCACTGCACAGGAGTTTGGTCCTTTGCCAGGGACTGCTTCTGCATATTTCTCTACAAAAAGCGGTTGTTTAAATGAGCATAGGTCGTTCACAGCAGACTGCAAGCACAGGGATTTTGTGCTCAAGTTTGCCTAACATGCTTCCATTCCATGGTCTTCTACTTATTCTTTGGACATCTCAGATCGGGCTGCAGTCTAATACCAACTTCCCTGAGGATAAGCCCCATTGAAAGCAATGGGAAGATATTGCTGGCACCCCACAGCTGCCCCTCCTCTTGACATGTAGGACCTCCCTAACTATCTACATCAGCCTTTGCTAACCTGGTGCTGTCCAGATGTTTTGGACAGCAACTCCTATCAGCCCAAGCAAGCACAGTGCTGGCTGGGGCTGATGGGAGTTGTACTCTAAAATGTCTGGAGTGCACCAAGTTGGAAAAGGCTGCTCTGCATTTTTGTTAGAAGCAGCTGTGTGTGGAGATGAAGGAGACCCACTTTGGATCAGGACTGTGTATTGGGGGAAAGTTTGTTAAGGATGCTGAAAGGCATTAAGGCAACCCTGTATCGGGAATTTTTTAATGTCTAATGTTTTAATGTCTAATGTTTTACCATTTTTTATGTGCTGTAAGCCACCCAGAGTGGTGGGATATAAATGATAACGTTGTTGTTGTTATGAGACCCATAGTAAACCACAGTCCCCTCGATTCTATGGGGGAGGCCGTTACTGTTAAAGTGGCATAAGGTTGCATTAAATGTATGGTTGTTGATGTGAGTCTAGACCAGTGCATGGCTTCCCCCAAATATTCCTGGGAACAATAATTTGTTAATGGTGCTGGGAACTGTAGTTCAGCGAGAAGTAAATTCTAGCTCCAGGATTGTTTGGGGAAATCCATGTGCATTAAATGCATGGTATAGGTGTGATCGGGACATGGGTGGCGCTGTGGGTTAAACCACAGAGCCGAGGACTTGCCGATTGGAAGGTTGGAGGTTCGAATCCCCATGACGGGGTGAGCTGCCGTTGCTCGGTCCCACCTAGCAGTTCGAAAGCACGTCAAAGTGCAAGTAGATAAATAGGTACCGCTCCGGCGGGAAGGTAAACGGTGTTTCCGTGCGCTGCTCTGGTTCGCCAGAAGTGGCTTAGTCATGCTGGCCACATGACCCGGAAGCTGTACACTGGCTCCCTCAGCCAATAAAGCGAGATGAGTGCCACAACCCCAGAGTCGGCCACGACTGGACCTAATGGTCCCTTTACCTTTAGAGGTGTGATCACAGACACTGATATTATATGGTCACTGTTGTTCCTGACTTTAAAAAAGAAATGTTTCACATAACAGTTAGTGAAATGTGAATGAGTGGCTCAAGAAATGCATCTTCTCTATTGAAATTACCATCTTGTGCATGCTTACTTAAGAGCATGTCCCACTGAGCTCTGTGAAGCTGACTTCTGATTTGAAGTGCATGAGATTTATCTGATAGGGTTTTTTTTCTTCCTGTGCAGTGCAAAGTGTTTGTACTTTGACAGAACTGCTGAGACTTCCCTACTGCAGAAGTTAGATTTTTCAAGGCATGCTTTCAAAAGAGAGGGAGAGAGAGGGAGAGAGAGAGAGAGAAGAATGGGAAAGATTGCTTAAAATGGGCACAATCCTATTAAACAAGTGAAATCTTAATTTGTATTTGTATGAAATCAAATGGAGTGAATTATTTGGAGATGATTATAATTGTCATTGTCATCAACATAATCATCATCATTATTTTTTTGTAAGTCTAAGTGGCTGATGCAAGATGAATTATTTTAAAATATATATTCCCCCCACATGCCATTGTGATTCTCTCTTGTGGCAATGTGCTTGAAGCTGGTACTTGCTTTCTTCAGCCCCTGAACTTTTCACAATGTAGCTGTCATCTTTTAACAAGCATTTAAAAGGAAAGAGTCTAAGAATGGAAACTATGGTGTTGTTTGTAATTTTTAAAATATTTCCCCATTTTTTTAAAAAAATACACTTCATAGCTTCAATTCTGCACAGTTGGGAAACAACAATGTAGAAGTAGGACCTGCAACAAAATGTTTAAGTATCATAGAATCACAGAATTGTAGAAATGGAGGGAACCACAAAGGTCTTCTAGTCCACCCCCCTGCAATGCAGGGATCTTTTTGTCCAAATGTGGGGCTCAAGCCTACAACCCTGAGATTGAGAGTCTCATGATTTGTTGTCTGGGGTTCCAGTCAGCCATGCCCCTTTTAAGGATACTCCATTTCATTCCTTCTCCTTGCACCCAACAGGCAGTTCGGATTCTGTGGCCTCTGGGCATGCTCAGTCCCCAATGGTCTGCTTTTGTTTCCCACATACAAGGGCTTCCGAGAAAACACATCATAGGAATGCTTGCAATAGGAACATAGATGATACGATTGCTGCTGCTATTAGTAATTGTTAGTTGTTCGTTCTTGTGCATTGTGTTGAATGGCACAGCATTGCCATTTGAATGGCAATGCCCAGTGCTTCTTTTCTGGGGGGACACAGGGGTACCTGTTCCCCAAAACATTCTGTGAATCTTTGTACTTTTGTCCATTTACTGTATTTATGTTCCCCGATTTGAACTATAAAATGGTGATTTTCTTGAATCAAAATGAGAGTACTCCTAAACTTTTTTTTTTAGAAAAAAAGCACTGGCAATGCCCACCATCTTTTATGGGGGGGGGGCGTGGCGGTGAAGACTCCTCAGCCCCTAGGAGTTGGCTTCCATGGTCATGGCTTACCCCAAAGAATCCTGGGAAATGTAGTTTGTTAAGGATGCTGAGAAGAAGACCCTCAATTCTCTCCCCCTCCAAATGTTATGGGAGAGGGAGAAAGTGTCTCTATCCATTTTTTGCACACCATGCATAATTTTATAAACATCTATCATGTCACTTGCCTTTTCTCTAAGTGGTCTAAACCACTGAGCCTCTTGGGCTTGCCAATCAGAAGGTCAGCGATTCGAATCCCCACGACAGGGTGAGCTCCCATTGCTCTGTCCCAGCTCCTGCCAACCTAGCAGTTCAAAAGCACACCAGTGCAAGTAGATAAATAGGCACCGCTGTGGCAGGAAGGTAAATAGTGTTTCCGTGCGCTTCGGTTTCTGTCACAGTGTTCTGTTGTGCCAGAAGCAGTTTAGTCATGCTGGCCACAGGACCCGGAAAGCTGTCTGTGGACAAATGTCGGCTCCCTCGGCCTGAAAAGCAAGATGAGTGCCGCAACCCCATAGTCGCCTTTGACTGGACTTAACCGTCCAGGGGACCATTTTATCTCTAAGCTAAAAAGTCCCAAATGCTGCAAACTTTCTTCATAGGGGACTTGCTCCATCCCCTTGACATTTCGATTGCCCTTTCCCCCTGAAACTTTTTCGACTATATAATATCCTTTATGAGTTCAGGCTACTTTGGAGTAAATGAAAACAGAATGTGGCAAAGAATACCCCTTTTCTATATGTAACAAGAGTGGTTATAGTAGGTGCAGAAGCGTTCAGGTACCATCAGGAACTGATCGCAGAACACCGCTGAAATAATACTTTCCCGGTCTGTCTACAAAGATTATAGCAGAAGGAATCTCTGGACTCCCACATATTGTTGGACTTCAACTCCCATCCACTGCACTCAGCATAACCAATGGCCAGGGGTGATGGGACTTGTAGTCCAATGACCAGAGTGTCGTTTCCCATCCTCTTTGCGTGTTTGCCTTACCACTATGGAGAGGAAAGCAAGCAAGGCGTTTTCTTGCCGCTAGGTGGCAGTGCTTTCGGGTCAGGGGCTGCACGAAATCTAATGGCAGATACTGTACAGACAACACAAATTGGGGATTGTATTATGTTTTGCAAGGGGAGAGAGAGGGAAAAATAGGATGAAAAATGTCTTAGAGAATACCTAACAGTTTTCTGATCGGAAACATTTGCCTCCAGAAATAGAGATATGCACCATTCTTCTTTCTTTCTTCTTCTTGGATGATCACTCACAGCCGAGTAAGATTGTCTTCCATAAACACGGTTTTAACAATGAGTCCGTAAGTGACTGTGGAGGCCAATCCTGGATCCACACGTCCTTCCACAGTGGGGACATTGGTTTCCAGGCGGGAGTTGATCACGGTGTGGATTTGCCAAGCGTGCCTTCCTCTTAGCACATGGGATCAGGTGTTAAACAGGGTTGTGTTATTGCCCCAACTCTAGTCATTATTATGCACCATATATTTAAAACGCCCTCTAATAATCCTGGAAACTGTAGTTTGTTAAGAGTGCTGGAAACTGTAGTTCTGTAAGAAGTACAATTCACAGTATTCTTTGTGGGGAGGGGTGGGGGGTATATTAAATGTATGAGGTGTATGCAGTCTCAGCTTCATGTATGGGGATATCATGAAATGATGAAAACTTGTTGCTCCTTACACCCTTTTAAAAAATGACACCCATCCATAAATCTGACATTTACAGAAAAGTTATCAGGATATGTTATATATTATGTTTTTTGCTTTGCTTTTCATATGAGATGGTGGTGATGATACACCAAGAACTGCCTTTCCCCACATGAACCAACCCAAACCCTACCCTCATCAGCTGTGTCCCTTATCGTGTGCCCAAATGGAAAATATTACAGGACTCGATGACCCTTGGGGTCCCTTCCAGATCTACAGTTTCTGATTCTATAAACTTTTGCTCTGGAGCAATAATGTTTGGAACATTGCTGTTCTGGAAAAAGTTACACTCCATCTTTGAACATTGCAAGGCACAATACACTGTGTACTTTTTAGGCTGGATACTTGCGGGATTTTAACCTTGAGTTCAATGGAACACCAACAGCAGCAACTTCACACTGGCTCCTTGTGAGATGTGGAACTCTTGAGTTAACTTTATTGGTTTTGGGGTTTTGCCACAGAATAAGATATATGATTTGTGCTGTTCTTTATCCCCATGGTTCCTTAGCATTTTTGCTTTTCTCTGTCTTTGTAATGCTGTTTATTTTTTTAAAGAGATAAAAAAGAAAAAGAAAAAGAGCATACCAGTGCAAAATATATTTTAAAATCTGATTGCACCCAAGTCAACTAGGACAGAGAAGCACGGCTGCACTCGCCTTTGACAATCTAAAACCCTTCCTTGTTCAGTTCCCCACACCCTCTATCAGTAATTGGCACACAGAATTACTTTGGGGAGCAGAGAACAGAAGCAACGAAAAGCCCTGAAAGCCCTGAATCATGTCCCAACCTCAACATTGCATCCTCTGCTGCCAGTGGCGTAGCGTGGGGGGTGCCAGGGGTGCCGACCGCACCGGGCGCAACATCTGGGGGGGGGCGCGAGTCCAGAGGGAAGGGACAAGTTCCTTCCTCCGCCGGGCTCCCCGCCGCCACCGCCAGCCTTGCGCCCTAGCGCGCGCGCCCCCCGCCGTCGCTGTGGCTGCGCTCCGCTCACTGCTCGCAGGAGGAGCAGCCGCTGCAGCAGCGCCGACGCCGCCACCGATGCCTGGCCGGGCACGGGCAGCCTCTGCACCCTGCCGCCGCCGCCATCCCCTCGGCCCAGCCACAGGCGGCGGCTGCTTCTGCCTCCATCCTCCTCCGGGCAAGCAGCGTTGTTTGCGCGGCAGCGCCAGCGGCAACTCACAGGTTAGGGGGGCGCAAATTACTTGCCTTGCCCCGGGTTAGGGGGCGCAAATTACTTGCGTTGCCCCGGGAGCTGACAACTCACGCTACGCCGCTGTCTGCTGCATTACTTATTGATGGCATTTTTAGCACACTTTTCCTGCAAGGAACCCATGGCAAGGCACATTGCCCTGTTCCTCCACCCAGCCCTGTGTACAGCTTGCCTGAGGCCCAGGATGGGAGTCTTGTTAGAATAAAGTAGTAAACTCTTATAAAAAAAGCAGCCAGCCCCTGGAGGCCCCCCACCCCATCTCAGCCATCTTAGCTCTCTGAGGCCCGGGGCAAGTGTACCTGGCTGCCCCCCTCCATGCTCACAACCACTCTGTTCAGAAGGTTAGGCTGCGACAGTGGCTGGACCTACATCTGGAGTTGTTGCAGCAAGAAATGGGAACCATCTTTTCTGTATGTGGCAGGCTGCTGTTACTGAGGCCTGGAACATCTTCTCAAGGTCTGGACCAGCCACCCCAGCTGGTGACTGGCCCTCCAGGACAGGATGTGCTCTAAAAGCCTTGTTCTTTGGGCTGGACCTTTGCCTGAGCAACAGTGGATCTTCTTGGCTGTGGTGTGCCCCTCAGCTCTGATGCACCTCTGACAAGCTGCTTAGTTTCAGCCCTAACACCATAAGTGGTTTCAAACAGCGTGCTTCCACTAGCACAAGGGCTTTGAGTTGTGCCACAGAACTCCCTTTTCCTTATTCTCTGCCCCCCTCCCAACCCTTTGGAGCAGATCTGGGGAAGATGCAGTGGATGGGGAGCAGGAGTGAAAGCATCTGCCAAGAACATTTTCATTAATCAAGAACGCAAGTCGGAGGTTCGAAAACGATCAGATACTGTCATAATTCTGTCCATAAATTATGCTGACTGGTGATCTGGTGCCATCACTCCCATGACCTGCTGGGCAGCTTCTGGAAAACCAAAGTCTTTGGGCTCCAGGGGAGTATGGTTGCAAAGCTGAAACTTAAAGGCATTGACAGGACACCACCAGGATTGGAGCCTGTGGCTTAATTTGACTCAACACGGGAAAGCTCACCTGGCCAGGACAAGGAAAGATTGATAGCTCTTGATTCTGTGGATGGGGGTGGTGGTGCATGGCCGCTCTTAGTTGGTGGAGCAATATGTCTGGTCAATTCCGATAATGCCAACTAGTTATGCCATTCCTGAGCAGTTGGAGCCCAACTTCTTAGGAGCATAAGTGGCCACTCAAGAATGAGTGATCACAGGTGCAATAACAGATAGATGGCCACCTGTCACAGATGCTTTCATTTAGGTCCCTGCATTGCAGGAGGTTGGACTAAATGACCCCCCAGGTTCCCTTCTAAGTGTATGGTTCTATGATTCTGTGATTTTATGTTTCTGTTGCACAGACAGAAATCCTAGCACTAGCAAAAACACTTTGTTGATGCCATGAGCAACAGTGATGTAGTGGGGCAGGATTATGGAAAAGGATTGTAGCATTGCCACTTTGTCTATGGCAGGAGTGATGCTGTCATCTACTGGAGGTTTTTTTGCCAATATTTTGATCTTGAAGGACGGCATACGGTAGGTTTGCTCAGCAGGCTAGACTCAGACAGTGACTGGCCCAAAGTCAGATAGTGGCATGCCAGGGATGTGAACGTAGGTCTCTACAGCCAAAGTCTGCTAGGCTAAGTAATGATGATGATTATAAAATGTATTACTACTACTGCTACTACTACTACTACTACAATTTATACCACTCTTTATCAAAAGACCTCAGGGCAGTGCACAACATTAAAAACACTGCTTGCCAAATTGTAATTTTATTACGGTTGTGTGATCCTAATAGACTGGCCACTATGCTACGTTTGTGTATTTGAGAGAGAGAGAGAGAGAGAGAAATTTGCAATAGATTTTAACTGTTTTTGTATATGTAACTGCTTTGTATATGTTACTATATTGTAAATCACCTCAGGATGCCTCATGGAAAGTGATTAGTAATACAGTGATACCTTGGGCTAAGAACATAATTCATTCCGGATGTCCGTTCTTAAACTGAACTGTTCTTAACCTGAAGCACCACTTTAGCTAATGTGGCCTCTCACTGCTGCCACGCGATTTCTGTTCTCATCCTGCAGCAAAGTTCTTAAGCTGAGGTACTATTTCTGGGTTAGCAGAGTCTGTAACCTGAAGCGTCTGTAACCCGAGGTACCACTGTACATTATTATTATTATTATACATCCTACCTTTCAGATCCTAATCGAACACTCTAGTTACTACAGGGTCAACACAATGACTGCATTTTTGGATTCCCCTTGGGTGTGTGACTAGGGACTCTGCTTGGGGGCATGGCTAGGTGTGTATAAGGGGAAGCTGTCATACTGAGCGCCTGCACTTCAGACTTTTGAACGACATCGCTGGTGAATAAGGATTCAAATCCAGCTCACCCCAGTCGTAGTTCAACACTCTAACCACCATAGCACACTATCTCTTGTGACAGTGGATGTCAGCATGTAGCTTTTAGCTCTGAGAAGTGCACCCCAGGAACTTTTGCAACACTGCGGTGAATGTTGGTGCTCAAAATGTCATGTGTTGGTTGCCTCTATACACTTGCATGGAATGCAAATCCAACCCCCCCCCACCTTAGCATTCTCCCCACCCCTCCCTTAACATCAACAGAGCTGTCAATCACAAAAGAGCATACCTAATACTTAATAAGGAATGCCACATCTTAGAGACATTAGAAACAGATGTCACTGCATTACTTCACTGCTGATGTATGTAATAGAAATGACACTCTAATTAATTTAATGCAGTATAAAAGGACTGATTATTTATCATGGCTGACAATAAAATTAAGAAAACATTCAATTACAATCAAGAGTAATTCATTATTTATTGATTTTGCATTATGCACATATTAATACAATGCATTTAATTACACAGGAGACGGTATCATTTCTCTATTGACAATCAACCCTTTGAGTCAATTTCATTCCCCCCCCCCCAATTTCATTTCAATATAGAGTTTTAGGATATACTTCTAGCAGTACCAACCTGTGGAATACCAACCTGGTGCCCTCCATATGTTTTAGACTACAACTCCCATCATCCCCAGCCAGCAGATAGGTTGGTGAGGCCAACCGTAAGTATCCCTATGTGTGGACAGTTAAGTATGTATGCTTGTGTGCGCACATCTCAATGTAGTAGCCTCAGATCTGCATCTTAGCATTGCTAGAGACTGCTGCACATTCTGAATCTATCACTGTATGGTGCTCATCAGACATAGGGATGGGTTGATCTGTCAGTTTTATTTTTGCTTAGTTTCTCATCTTTCCACTCTTTGGTTCAGTTTCCCACATTTCTCAGTGAGTTTGTATTTTAAGAAAAAGGGTCTCACAAAAATTCTTCAGTATTTTAATGTGCATTTTGTGTGTGTGTTTGCAAACAAATTTGCTGAATATGTATTTTTTTTTTTTTTGGTATTGCTGGCTGCATACACACTAACAGCTTAAAATGCAGTGAGGTTTCAATTTGCACATTGCTGTACACACCAGGGGGTGGGGGCTGGGATGTCTTCATCCAATGAACACTACCTGTATCCACACACCTTCAGTGCCCAGAACTCCTTTTAATGAAGCTGTCATCTGCACATGTGCAATGGCTGTCTCAGAGGTACACACATCAGCCTTACTGGGAACTGAACGTGGCTTATGTCTTTAAACTGGATGGAAGCCAATTTGAGGGAAAATTAGGCAAAACAACTGTATTGCACAAGAAACTACAGAATATTTATGGATTTTGACTAACATCACATGTATACAATGATGTGTGCTTTTTAATGCACACTTTCTCATAATGTATGCATTTTTGTACATTGGGGTGGGGTTGGAGGACTGTGTTGCAAAATTTGGAGAAGTGTGGATTTTGAAAGACAGCTGTGTTTTGGTTCATCTATTGTTTCAGTATGAACAACCTAGAGAGGAATTGAACCAAATTTCTCCCCTGCCCTTAGTCTGTTGGGGTAGATTCTGGAGACATGGTCATAGGTAGAGGTCAGACACCATATCAGGTGAACAGAGCTTAAGGGCCATGTTCTGGCTAGTTTTGTTCGAAGCAGCCTACAAGGGGTTTGTTCTTAAAAGCAGCACATAAATTCTTTAAATTAGTAACTCTGGAGATTCCTACTGCACATACATGCATGCTATCAATATTTGCCAACCTGATGCCCTCCAGATGGGTTGAGGAGAGTGCTTTTACTAGGGACAACTACTTTGGGACATTTCATGGTAAAAAGGCAGCAGTTGGAAGGTACGAGTACAGTGGTACCTCAGGTTACAGATGCTGCAGGTTACAGACTCCGCTAACCCAGAAATAGTACCTCGGGTTAAGAACTTTGCTCAGGATGAGAACAGAAATTGTGCGGCCGTGGCGCGGCAGCAGTGGAAGGCCCCATTAGCTAAGGTGGTACCTCAGGTTAAGAACAGTTTCAGGTTAAGAACTGACCTCCAGAATTAAGTTCTTAACCAGAGGTACCACTGTATTGGGGTCTGAAGGGACCCAGAAGTTTGCAGTCTCACAAATCCCTCCCCAACCCAACTATTCTGTCTGCTATAAAACAAAATCCCAATTACTTGCTCTTTTTGTAGCATGGATGCTGTCAATCCATTTTTTAAATTATTTGTACTGAAAAGTGCTCCGATATTCCCCCCGATTGCCAATATCAAGCGGAGAGGTTAAAAGTTAGTTTTTGAAAGCTCAAATGGGGAGATAGATTAGATTAAGAACTATCAATTGTGATGTGAGGCTCCTGGGCCTCCATTTTGGTGGGAGCCTAAATAAGCTGCCAGACCCAGGAGGCTGCTGTTGAAAAGGGTGCCTTCAGTTCACAGCAGGAGTGGCCAGACTTCAGAACTGCTGAATCTCAATCTCTCTCTCTCTCTCTCTCTCTCTCTCTCTCTCTCTCTGTGTGTGTGTGTATGAACCTCCAGACCTACCATGCAAAAACTCCCATATTTAATCACTGGCATTTGTAGGTAGAAAGACCCATCTGAAACCCTAAGAGCTACTGTGAATCAGTGTGGACTAAAGGTGTGGTGGGAGCTTGCATGCCTAATTAAGCCTGGTAAGCCACTGGGAGAACAGGATGCTGCACTAGATGGGCTACTGGTCTGAACTTGTTGCCCCCCAAGATGCTGTTAGATTCCACCTCTCTTTAGGCCCAGCCAGCATGACCAATGGTCAGGGATGATGGGAGCTGTAGTCCAACAACATCAGGAGAACCACAAGTTCCCCTTCCCCTGAATTCTAGATTGTGATAGGTAGGTCTGGGTACAGGTTTGAGGAGCCCCTGAACAATGTGCCCCCTTCTCCATCAGTGAGCGCTGACAGACTTACCTGGTGGCAATGGGGCAGCAGTATTTTTAACCAACATTTTCACTTCTCTCAAGAGTCCAAAGTGATGCATAATCTGGGGAAATTAAGGTGGCACCAGGAACCAGGGGTCCAATCCTTTTTATTGTGCATTCATGATGATTTGTGCCCATGATCATGACTGCAACTGGAGCGGTTGTACATGATCCTGCTTTCAACACTGTTCATGCTTTCAGGGCAGGAACATTTCAGGGTTCAGGGCAGACCTATAGCTTCATTTCCAACTGGTGCATTTCTGCTGAAATCCTGTAACTTTTCATACGGCAGATGTTCCAGGTGTATGTCCTTCTTTTGCTGGTGCAAGAGTGTCCTTCCAGGTGACAATAATGCAATAACATTGGGGAAGCATCGCAGGACAACTAACAAAGCAGAATGAGGTGTGGATGGTCCAGTATAAACCCACCAGAAATGCACTCTTATTGTGTCCTTGTAAAGGACAGCAAACCATGATCTCTGATCGCTTGGCTCATCCTTACTTGTGAACACAGTCAATACACGAAAGATTCAGAGTATTTTTAAAGCTGCCAATATATTAAAACTGGGTCATATGTTGGAGCATCTTTGTTTTACCCTGAGAAATTATGGGAAATAATCCTGCGGACTAATGTAGTCAGCTCTTCCATGCTCAGGTGAGCTGGGCCATCGCCTGGTATTAATTCAGAAACCTTGAGCCTTTCCTTAGAGTAAGTGCAGTTCCCTTCTCCATGGATAGTCGCTTCTCAAGGGTACCGTTTTTTACTACAGCCTTTATGATTTTATATTGCTGCATGCCACTCTAACATGCAGGGTGGGAGGGAGTTGGGGGGGTGATGCGCAAGACTTCATCTGGCCTTGCAAAAACTCAGCCTTATTTAGAAATATATTTAGCCTATGGAAGGCATTACAGTCCAAAGCTGGGGAGGGGGGTAAATCCCAGAGAGTGGAATTTGATAGTCTCATTAATCTGCAAGCAAAAATTCCTTGAAAGGGAGGAAAGGAAGGAAAACAACAACAATGCAAAACCTATAAATCAGATTTATATTTCCTGCTCAAAGACCTTTGCATGTTTTTGTTTTTGTTGTTTGCAGCTGAAGATACAAACCTTAAAAGTGGATGGAACATAAGAAGAGGGACAAAATCCTTTGGCTGGCCAGGAATTCTTCGGAATGTTTGAACTCACTATCTCTCAGCTTTTGTTCTCTCTCTCTCTCTCTCTCTCTCTCGGGAAATGGGGGTGTCACAATGACCTCCCTTGGTGGGTTATTGTGAAGATGAATGATAGAATGGCTGCAATGTAGCTTTGGAATCCTAAACCCAGGGGTACATTGCACTAAAGGTGGGAGGTCTAGTAGGTGCAAGGGCAGAGTTATCTTAAAAGGGGCTAGGGAGGAACAGGAGTAGCAGGATCTGACAGTTTCAGTTTTATCCATTTCTCATTTTAAATTCTGTTCTCCACATTTCTGCAGCAATTACTATTACTATATTATTAAAACCCTTATGAAAAATCATTAGCATTTTTTGTGCTGATTCCTCCCTAAAAACACATTTTTGTATGCTGTTCTCCCTAATGTACACTTTTTGCGAGCAATTTCCCAAAACATAATGCATTTGGGGTGTTATTTTCACTAATATCTTCATTTTTATGCACACTTTTCCCAAATATGTGCATTTTGGGAAAACGTTGGTTGATTGGAAATCTGCATTGCTACATTTATATAAGTTTGGATTTTGTTTCACATACTGTTTTGGAAACTGTGAATTTGAAAGATTTTCTTGTAAATGAGTACTGTATCAAATTTCTGCCCCATTCCTTCCTCCATAGAGTGGTAAATTCACCAGTGCACCCGCACTCCTGCTGTTTCCTGAACTACAACTCCCATCTGCTTCACGCAGTTAACACAGCAAATGCTATACAGGAATAATGGGAGTTGTAGTTCAGCAACATCTGGAGGGCCAAAGATTCCCTTCATCTGAGCTAAACAAAGAGTTCTAGTGAACTAAAAAATATTGCTAATGATTTGGCAATATTTCGGTTGGTCTTAATAAATGTAGTTTGATAGTGTGGATTTGGGATTAACATAATGAAGAAAAAAAAGGCCAACCTATTTACTTACAGCACAATCTTGCTCATGTTTACTCAAATGCAAGTCCTGGTTCCAGGGTATGGTTTGAGGCTACTACCTTAATAAAGCCAAGTAAGTCTGGGTCTGGTCAGGATGGGAGACCACTAGTGAACCACATCTTCTGGATGGTTCAGTTGGCTAGGGCATCGTGCGGATAACGCCCAGGCTGCAGGTTTGATCCCTATATGGAACAACTGCATATTCATGCATTGCGGGGGTGGGGGGGTGGACTAGATGATTAGGGTCCCTTCTAACTCTATGATTCTATGTATGTATTTAGGCTTGGATGGTAGGTAATAAATAATAAATAAATGTAAGAAATATATAAGTATACATATTGTGTTCGAGGGTGCTTTGTCCCCGGTAAACGTGGCACAGGATTTCAGAATTGTAGCAGTTGTGCGCTGAGTGAGTATTCAGAAAGTTAACTCCTAGGTTAAGCGTGCACGAGGCGGCAGCTCTCCGTATCTCGCATCTCTCAGTCGGATGCCCGCTGAGCGAGATCCTCGGCGGAGGGTCGCCCTCGCAGGATCAGGCTGCAGCTCTTGCGCACTTGGCTCAGAAATCCAGTTGAAAATTCAAGCGCTCTCGCGGCTTTATTTCCCAGTCACCTGTGCCTCTGGTCGGGGGCGCGCGCAAACTTCCCCGCCACCACACCTCAAGTTTTAACTTTCTTTCCTCCCCCCTCCCCGCCCCATCTCTCGCCGCGGTTTTCTCTTTCTCTAAGTCATAAAAGGTTTACCCTCGCCCCACCTCACTCCCGCAGCTAGAACGCTCAGCCCTTTTCCAAAAAACGCAACCTCGGGTCGCAAACTCTCTTCCACTTTCCCTTTCCCTCCTCCCCCAGCTGGGTGGGAACGGTACCCTCCTCTTGATGCGTCCCGGCGCTCCATTCACAGGTACCCAACGCTCGGGGGCAAGGGAGAGAGGGCCCCGCCCCGCCCCGCCTCGCCTCCCTCTCCATCCTTAGCCAGTGGCTGGCGGCCAGGCTGAGACCCCGACGCGTCGCATTGGCCGCCGGCCGCTGCCGCTCCGCGCTCCTCCTCCGCCCCTTCGCTGGGAAGTGGGAGGCGACTCCGCGAGCGGCTGGGTCGTGGGAGTGCGCGCGGGGTGTTTTTTCCCTCCCCTCTCCCCCACTTCTTTCCCTTTCTCTCCTCTCTCGCTCCGCGTCTCCGTCTCCTCCGTTTCTTCGAGTGTTGCAAACAGTTTCGGGTGGAAAAGTGGAGCCGGCAAGGTTGGATGCTGTAGCTGCCGCCGCCGCTGCCGCCGCCGCCGATGATCCAGGCGCCCGGGGCGGAGTAGAAAGCATGGCCGTGTCTTCTCCCCCGATTATCCCGGCAACTTCGAGCGGCGGCGGCGGCAGCGGGGGCAGCGGCGGCACCGGCAGCGCCAGCACCGCCGCTAGCGCTGGGGGCTTGTTCCGGGCGGACGCGCTCTATCCCTCCAGCCCGTCGGAGTCCCCGCGCCTGACGAGCAGCCTCATCCACAGCTTCATCGCCAGCACCGCCAACGCCGCCACTGGCGTGCCGGGCAGCGGAGCTGGAGCAGCAGGAGGAGGAGGTGGCGGCGGCGGCGGGAACGAGTGCAAGATGGTCGACCTGCACGGGGTGAAGGTGGCTTCATTCCTGGTGGACGGGCAGGAGCTGATTTGCCTGCCGCAGGTCTTCGACCTCTTCCTCAAGCACCTGGTCGGAGGGCTGCACACCGTCTACACCAAACTCAAGAGGCTGGACATCGCGCCCGTGGTGTGCACCGTGGAGCAAGTGCGTATCCTGCGCGGACTGGGCGCCATCCAGCCCGGCGTCAACCGCTGCAAACTCATCACGCGGAAAGACTTCGAAACTTTGTACAACGACTGCACCAATGCCAGGTGAGAGAGAGAGAAAGAGCGCGTGCGTGCGTGCGTGGGTTTGTGCCTGTGAGGGGTGTATTTTTGGGGGGAGGGCGACATAGGATATGGCGGTTCAGGCCTCCCCCTCCACCGGGGTCCCGACCGTAGTGAGGAGCAGAGAGGTCCGAGTCCCTCCGGCCGCGGCTCCCTTCCTTGCAAAAACCGGGTCCGTTTGAGGGAAGCGCCCCTTTCCGTGTATGAGTAGGACATCAAAAGTATCCCAAGTGCTTAGCTCGTTGTCTTCCTGAAACTGGATGGATGTTGCGTGCTGCTTTTTCTTTTTAAAATCACCCGCTTTTTTATTTGGGAACAAATCCCATTAGGTTTCTGTGATGCTTCCTTTAAAAAGTAGGGTACGCTGCTCCCCCCCCCCCTTTGCATCAGATCACAGTTCTGTATAAATCCGACATCCATCTAATTGCAAAGTCCTAGGGCAGGTCAAGAGAATTGTGTTTTGAAGATCCCACGTGTGCGCAAAAAAGTTTTAAGCCTTGTCCAATTTGCTTGAAACAGGAAAATGAGGGAGTAAGGAACCACTGATGTGAGAGATGCAAACAGGTCTTGTGAAGTGCAACTTGCTTGGTTTTGATTAAGAAAGAAAAAAGTTTATTTGGAAGGGAATGAGGGAGTTATTTTAAGACGCTTTGGAAGGGACTTGCCTGAGGAGTTGCAATTAAAATCAGTGGGCCGGGGGGTGGAGGGTGGGTTGGAACCTTAAGCGAACTTCTGAAAGTTTAACCACATTGTAAGTGATAGGAGTTGGTAGGGAAGCATGTGCTCCTCATCACTGATGATTTGGGGTAGATTTGAGCAGACCTACTTGGACATTAGGCTCACAGAAATCCTAAGTGGGGCTTGTTTGCGTGAAAGCGAACAAGCTGCAGCTGTAGGCAAACTTACTTAGGAGTAAATTAGGCTGTAGCTGTAGGCAATCTTAGTCAGGAGTAGTGCTTATCAAAATTGGTCAGATTTGACCCAGTACATCTAATACTTAGTAGGTGTTCAGACAAATGCATTTATCATGCGTGCCCCGTGCTGGGTGCTGTTAACTTACCTGCAACTGAGTGGGAAACACTGGGATGTATGGCCAATTCACACGTTATGTTGGACACTGGTTCTGTGGGTAGTATCCTAGTACCTGTATATAAATGATGGGTTTTATATTTGCCTGGTGATCAATATTACGCACTTTGCTAGGAAAATTCTCCAAGGGTAGAAAAATTTTCCGAGAGGAAATACTTAGCATCAGCAATATAGTTCTTTGAACATCACTGGGTTCACTTCGAGGAATATCTTGTTGATTTCAGCAACCTTTACTTCCAACTGCGGGCATTTAAAGAGTGGTTGTTTAAAACTTAGCTTCCTTGAAAGTAAGCTATTTTGATTGGGACAAGCAGATTTTGTTTCCCCAAGCAAATAGGGTTAGGAGTAGGGGATCTAGGATGCGCTTACCAGGAAGTAAGTTCAAACGAAAGGAATGCAACTTTTATATCTCTAAAAAGTGGTAAAGTTTTCAACATTGAGGGCCAGCCTCTTGCTTTTGATAATGAAACCCTATTTGTGTCTACCCAGAAGTAGCTCCCATTCAGCTCAATGGGACTTGCATTCAGATAGAGTGTGCATAAGATCACAGCCTAACAGTGCAGTCAGGCGTGAATCCCATTGAATTCAATAGGCCTTGTTCCCAGGTAAGTGGTTATCTGATTGCAGCCCTTACGATGCAATAATTAGCACGTTATATTAGGAACATGTGTATTTAGGGTTTCAGCTTAAACGAACCAGCAGGTGAGCATACCTGCAGCTGAGTTTTAGGAAAAGTAGCTGCAGGAGCTGTGAGATGCTTCCTGGCTTCATTTTGTTTTTCCTGACAAGTTTTTGTCAGTGGGGAGGGTCCCCCTCCCTATCTCCTTCTTTATCCTGTTCATCATTTCAGGATAAATTCAACATGGATTGTTCTTTTTCCTTCTGCCACATTTTTCTTAGTTTTGTATAGTGTGTGGTTTGAACGCCTGCCCTGCCAGGTAGCATTATTGGGGTATAAGCAACTAAAAGCCCTGGGGGCACCTTGGTGTCTGCTGTCATGTACCCTTGGTGCAGTAGGTGAAATGGTCTGGCAGGCTAGGGAGTCTCTCTTTGTATTCATCCCCCATACCAAAAAATTGCACCAATTTCTCTGTGTTGTAAGATTCCAAACATGGCACAAAGTTGGTCAGTCAAGAATCTGAAATTTGCGGGTGCTTCTTCCCTGTCAGTGAAAGTCTTATTGGACCAGCTCTGCCTGGTGTAGACCCCCATATGGTCTCTTCAAATCACTGACCCTAAATCTCATTGACCCTAAATCTTCTGTCCTCATTAGGTTGCTCTTTGCCCAAAGGAGATTGTGGCTGAATTACATTATGCAAAGAAGTGTGTCCAAACTTTTCCTAATAGTAATAGAATATACGGGGTTGAGATGTTCATGTATCTGGTATCCTTGTCCAGAGAATAACAAGGTTCACAGTTGTGGAGAATGTTAAAAGGAGAGAAGTGCGTTTTTCAAATGTGTAGTAATAAATTTCTTTCTTTTTCTTTTGCAATTGTTTGGCAATCATTTTTGCAATAGTTTTAACGGGCATGAAAGGATATACGGTACTTCTTTGCATCAAAACAGCACACACATACTTCATCTTCCTCTGAAGATGAAGAAAGTTCCCTGTTAGATATTATTTTCTGTGAAACTTTACCTGTTAGGATCTTGCTAGAGGTTGTGAACATAACTTGTGATGCTGAAGCAGTTCATTAGTGCAGCAAATGAAGTGGGGGGGAAATTCACAAGAGAGCACTGTGAGATAGGAACCTAAGAACTGAAGGAGAGTTTATAGACTAACTGTTGCTTAGCATAATTCTAGAGCAGTATCATGAGCTAGTTAGCCCAGTGAGTTAGGAGGGTCTGTTCTGTCGTCTCCTTTGGAACTGTTTAAAAGCAGCTCAGGTCTAGGAAACTGAAGAAGCTTCTTCAAATTTTAGGGTGCTTAATTCCATTATTAATTGATAAAGAAATGCATGCAATGTAAGCAAGAATCTTCAGGACTCTATGATGAAAATAAATAAATAAAAGCTTGCATTGGATCCTAAAACCTGAAACTATTAAATAATTTTTATTAGATTCCTCCCCACTCCCATCTTCTTCTGTAGGGAAGGACCTGCATTAAAAACCTATTATAACATTTGCACATGAGCAAATAAAGCATGTGTTAGTTGAAAAAACCACATGGCAGTTTGATTAGGTCTATTGTGACTCATTGTGAGGTAAATGTTTTGCAACTTTTTTGTCCGCAATAGGAGCCTGGTGGTTGGTTACATGTTACTATAGGAAAGTGCTGATCTTGCGTACAAAAGTGGGACTTGGATAAAACACGTTCTGCACTTGCTGGGGAAGTGTCCTACTCCTTTAGAACCTGATAATTTCTACAAGACTAGGCTCTTGATCATCACATGTTGATTGTTGGTTTGGCAACAGGTAAAATTCTAGAGCTGCTCAGAGCCCTTAACTCTTGCTCACAGTAATTTAGGTGCGTATGTGACGGAACAGATGCAAAGTCTGAGGTTCAAACAAATGGAGAACATTGCATATAAAATGTCTAGCTTTTATTTAGCAGGTGAAATCTACTTACACACTAAGTAACTCAAAATCATGATCTGATCTACTCACCCAAAGGTGGTGCTCCCATGCCAAATACAAACTGCTTGGTGACTCTCAAATCAATTTGTGATATGGCGGGCGGGCGGGCAGGGGGTCTGTTTCAAGAATAAAGAGTTTAAAATTTCACAGGTTGGCTCAAATTCCTGGGTAGTTCTTTAGATTGAGGGATGCAGACTTCAGGCTTGCAGGACTTTCTTGGTGTTTTACTAGAATTCTGAAATCTCCCAACTGTAGTCAAGTGCAGCATACAAGCACTTTGAAATAAAACAATTCTGAGCCCAGGGTTTTCTTTTAAGTACGGAATTCAAGGGAGCTTTTGGTTCACTCTGAGTTACTCCTACCTTCCTTCCTTCATTTCACAGTACTTTTTTGGGAGGGGGGAGAAGGGGAAAAAGTTTTTTTGTTGCTGTCCTTGCTAAACAATTAAGAGACAGGAATCTTTGCAGGTCCAATATAAATTAGAAGATCTACCAGTAGATTTACTGTCCTGCCTGCTTAAGAGCCGGTTCCTGGTTCTTAATTTTGTGTCCGGCACCATGCTAGTTGACCACTGCCCTTCGTTAACAGGGCAGCACATTTTGCTGACAACATAACTGCAAAAAATCCAGTGGGAATTGCAAAGTTCTTAACAAATGTCTTTTGACATTCTTGGGTCCAGTTGGCACTGAGTGGGAGATGGGCTCTTTCAGCCATTGACAAAAGCTGCTGGAGGGGAGTTATGAAATCGGGTGTAATAATTGATAAATCTGATGGGGCAGCCTGAAAGCAAGAGGCTTGGAAGCATGGAGAAACATAAAATGTGAATATGGGAGAGCTATTTGCGCAGCAGATAGGGAATACAGAGATAGGGAAAAACAGTTGCTGCCTCCCAAAGTGAAACAGGAAAAACTCAAAACTATTATGTGTGTTTTGCCAGTTAGATTTTTTCAAGTCTGCTCCTACAGCTAACTCAGTGGCCCTTGTAGCTATTATTTCTAATTGTTTCTGCTTAATTTCAACTCTCTGATCAAGTTGTTCTGATAGCAATTATCAATCTTGCTGGAAATGAATTACTGCATTTTTATATTAATCATCCTGTGAGATACTTGTTTTCAGTTTTGACTCAGCCACCAGATGAAATGAATCCATCCATCAAAACAAATCTACTTCAGATTTTGATTGCAGATCTGTGTTGTTACATGTGTGGATCATATGTACTAGAATTTTCTCTTATGTCAACATTTCTGAGTTAGATCCACACATATAAGATGAATCCAACAGTTTCCTCTTGCAGGGTCACCTACACTAATTCAGTGCCTGCACCTGGAAGGTGAAATTGTCAAGATGATATTACTGAGCAGGTGGGATAATTTTTTCCTGTATGCATTCTTCAAAAATATTGCTCAGTCATTGCACAAGTCAAGTTATGGGCTGTTTTGCTCACCAGTCACCACCACAACAAAAAAGTTACAGCCACTTCAGATTGCCCTGATATAATGTCAGCTTCAGTGGGGGTTTGAAAAGCTGTTTTGAAGTTTCACATCCTTTTCGTGCAGCAGGATGAAATATTAAACAGGAGTACCTTAAGCTAAGCCAAGGGAGAAATGTTTCCTTATGTGTCTCTTTGATTTTTAAAGTGGAACTCAGCTACTGAATTTGTGACAAACTATAGCAAGCATCTCATGCTCTCAGATCTCGAGTGTTCCATGGAAGTCCTGTTGAAAACATACACTGCTATAATTTAACGTTGGGGAAAGGCCGCAGCTCAGTGCTAGAGCATCTGCTTTGCAGAAGGTTCCAGGTCCTACACCCAGTGTCTCCAGGTAAGAGACTCTTGCCTGCTGGGATCTGGTGCCAGTCTGTGTTGGAAGTATTGAGCTAGATGGATCAGTGGTCTGACTCAGAATAAGGTGCTGCTTATGTGTTAGGATTTCAGACAATGATAATCTGCTTATGTACCCATATATTTGTGTGAGCACATGCAGCTTTTGGAGATGGCAGGAATATAATTTTGTGCATGTATTTCTAGAGTTGTCTCAAATCCCACCAATCAGCATGTTGTTTATTATTCTCACCTCTTATCACCAATGGCAAGGTGGGTAAGGTCATGTGTTCGGCTGAAATATATTGTACGTGCTTAATTAGAAGTCAGCCCCATTGAGTTCTGAATAGATACGTATAGGATCACACTGCAAGAAGTTTCTTACTTGCAGTCTGAATTTTAGAATCAGTGTTAGAAGAAACTTTTCTTACATAAGCAAAGAAGGGTGATTGGTAGAATAGAGACTGTAAATTAGCTAACAAGTTTTACAAAGAACGTTGTAAATATTAAACCTTTCGCTCTTTCCCCTCCTAATAACGGGGAAGCATTGTTAAAAACAAACACCAAGAAACTCCCCTGAATATGGCCTGTACACACTTTATTCTATCTGTTCCTAGTTGTAGGGTCTGTTAAAAGGAGTCCAGTAAAGTTGCTGGGGGTTTTTTATGAGAAAAACAATGTCAGAGTTATAATTCCAGGACTTATCCAGTGGCGTAGCGTTGGGGGTGCTGGGGGGGGGGCGGCCGCACTGGGCGCAACATCTGGGGGTTAGGGTTAGGGGGCGCAAATCCACGGGTTTAGAATCTAACACTGATTCTAAAATTACTTGCCTTGCCCCGGGTGCTGACAACCCACGCTACGCCACTGTATGCGCCACTCTATAGATTTCAATGCACACATTGTTTGTCAATGCTCACTTAAATAAATTGCATGCTTCTCCCTACATAAATTGTCAGCAGGGATTTAAACTTGCCCCAAGCTGTATGTGGAAAGTGTTAATTTTGCTGGTTTGGGCACGGATGTGAATTTGGGGGTGGCAGTCTTGGGGTCATGTAATGCAGTGGCTAAGAAGTGAGCCTTCAGTTCAATTCTTTAACCTGCCGCAAATTAGCCTTGTGGCTTTAGGAAACCACTGTTCTCCACCTCTTACCATTTGTAAGATGGGAATATTATAACTGAAAGGCCTTACAGTGGTGGTCAAATTATGAGAAGGAAAGCTGATGCTTAATACATCCCGGGAAACTTCCCTGTACTAGCCAAATTATTCTCCCTCCGTAGCATTTGAAATACAGTAGCAAAAAGGGCCAGTATAAAAGACAACACGATCAGTTTTGTTCTGCCTTTCCCCCAAAATTTGAGCACTATATTACACGTATATTGGAATCAATGTGTGTGAAACATCTTGAACACTGAATATACACTATAGAAATGCTTTGCATAGTTAGTAGCATTATTTTACCAGCATATGTATAAGCTTATTCACCAATTCTCACTGAAATTAATGAGATTTACTTCCTAGTAAATATGTTTAGGATTGCAGCCTACGTGTCTAGAGACATGGAGAAAGAGCCCCCCCCCCAATTCTCTTATGAGAAATTATCAATACTTTATAAAACTGTTTCTCTCTCTCTCTCTCTCTCTCTCTCTATATATATATATATATATATATCTCCAGAGATTTAATGTGCTTCAGTGTGTGCATTTCAGAACAGTTTTGGCATTTGTTTGCCTTCAGCACACTGAATATCTTACTGGCTCATTGATAAAGAAATCTAATTTGAAGGAACAGTGATTTAAAACAAATCTTGTAATTTCTGAGAGCTCTAGATTTCTCCAGCTGCAGATGAAATGCTTTCCCCCTGAAAGGGAAATGTTCGTACATTTCCATTAGATATTTGAGTTTTTATGGAAGCAATTTCTTCACAAACTCTCCCTACCACCTCCTCTCTCTAACCCCTCCCCAAAATACGGCATTCTGTGCTCCTGGAGCCAAAGCAAAATAATTAGGCATTAATGATGTTCTCGCCACATATTCAAAAGGTCTTTGGAAGCGTTTTCCCCTCTCCCCGCATCTCTTTTTCTCCTTTTCACCATCTCAACCTGCAGAAGAACTCTTCAGCGTCACTTCAAATCCGACAATTCTGAAAAGATGTAGGGATCAGAACGCGCACACTTTTAAAACTCATTGGCTCTGGCAAGGGAAATTGAGCATTTGCACCCAATAAGCCTGATTGTGGAACTGAATGCAAATTGTGTTTTGATTTATCTCTTTTTCGCTCCCCCCCCCTCCATTTGAATTGATCTTGCATTAATTTTGCCAAGCAGCTCTGTGAGGCTGCAGATGTTGCCCTGTGTTTAATAAATCAACGAGACGGATCTGAATGAATCACTTCAGATGGATTCTCTGCTCGGTTTGATGTCTAGATGTTATTCTTAGCTTGTTATCGTGACAGATGCATTAATGTTCCCATACACTGCCAGCAATGTCAAAGAGATTGAAGCTTTTAAAGTGGCGGTAACCTCTCTCCCCCTCCCTCCCTCTCTCCAGGTTTTCTAATGGGGAAAAAAACTCAAAATCTTTCCTCCAGAAATCCCCAAAACAGTATTTTTAGGAAGAGGACGAAACCATAAGTAAAGCCACAAACTTAACTGTGGCTTAAGATGATTCTGGAGGGTGGGTGAAGAAGGGGAATTAACCTCTTGATTAGCCAGCAAGTCAGGGTTAAATTTGTAAGAATTTATTTCTGAATGATTAATTATTGCACAATGGCAGAAATCAATATATGTATCTAAATATAGCACAAGGTCTTTTAATAGCGTAACCATTTTCTCAACATTAATATTTCATTGCAAAAGGAAAAGGAGGAGGAAAAAAAAAAGGATGACCAGGATAAGTAATATAAGATTAAGTATGTTGAAAATGAAAATGTTGAAAACAGAACTAAATTGATTGCTTTTTGTTGCCGTGGCTGAGGGTGGGCTTTTCTCGTTTTGGAGGTGGGGGTTAATTCAGTTGGACTTGACATTTCTTAGGTTGCTACTCTTGAATCCATCAATTTTACACTAATTTAAAACGGTCTCACACATGCACCAATACCTTGGTTGGAAATGAATGAACATTTGTTGACTGGCTGGCACATTCTGGTAACTTTTCGTACAGAAGTAGCACTTCGGATCACAGATCATAAAGTTGCGTAAAGTACCCTGACGGCTGCTGCTTTTTTAACAGAGCATGCTATTTTAAATTCTAAACATGCTGGTGGAAAAGGAAAGATATCTTGGTTATTGCACTGTAGCATTTCACCCTAGCGTACTAAATTCAATTTATTACCTGGCTTATAATATTTTAATGGCCTCTTCGGACCCCCTGCCACCCCCACAACCCTTATGACTGACATATGAGGAACTAGTGCTTTGTATGGGATCTGTTTCTGTCTGCGTTAAGGGTTTTATAATGTTATTCAGCCATAGTTGAACACTTTTAAATCCCGTTAATTTCAAGGGGGGATTAAGCATGCACTTCAGTCCATCTCCTACTGAAATTGATGGGGCTTAAATAGTGTTCATCGTTGGCTGGATCATGCCCTTAGTGCCCTGCCAAATGATGTGGGAGGAAAAAAATTCTAGTGCTTTATTTTTCTATGGCAAATTTTATATAAGTTTATTAGGAACAACAAATGGGTGCTGATTTCAAATGTGATATTAAGGCAGTCTGACAGTTTCGAAAGCACTTGTAGGTTTGTTTATTAAACACAGTAGAAGTAAAACAAACATGCTGAATTAAATTTGTAATTAACATGGAATCCAATAATTACTGGTTGCACTTTCACCCAACACTTAGCCACGCTGGCTGAGTATGGTGGGGATTGCAATCCAAAAAAATATGGAGGGCACCAGATTGGCAAGGTCTGATTTAAAACTCTAGGTTGTTCAGCAAACTGTGAGACATCTTACAGGCAAAGGAACTATGGCTAGATGCTCCAAAGCAGGGGTCAGCAAACTTTTTCAGCAGGGGGCTGATCCACTGTCCCTCAGACCTTGTGGGGGGCCAGATTATAATTTTTGGGAAGGGGAATGAATGAATTCCTATGCCCCACAAATAACCCAGGAATGCATTTTAAATAAAAGGACACATTCTATTAATGTAAAAACATGCTGATTCCTGGACTGTCCACGGGCCGGATTTAGAAGGATCTGGCCCCCGGGCCTTAGTTTGCTTACCCATGCTCCAAAGACTGGGCCACTTTCCTGCTTCTCTTCCATTCTGCTTCTATAGAAGAAGAAGAAGAAGAAGAGTTTGGATTTGATATCCCGCTTTATCACTCCCCTTCAGGAGTCTCAAAGCGGCTAACAGTCTCCTTTTCCCCTCCTCCCCCACAACAAACACTCTGTGAGGTGAGTGGGGCTGAGAGACTTCAGAGAAGTGTGACTAGCCCAAGGTCACCCAGCAGCTGCATGTGGAGGAGTGCGGAAGCGAACCCGGTTCCCCAGATTACGAGACTACCGCTCTTAACCACTACACCACACTGGCTCTCTATAGCTTGATGAGCATTTGGAGTTGGCTGGCCCAACGAACTATGGTTGAGTGAGGCTGCTAGGCTTGGACATAACACCAAACCACAGTTAAACAAGCCGTGGTTTATGAGCCAACAAAAAACTGTTGCGGTTTGTTTCCAGAAAACTAACTCTGGTTAAGCCATGCTTCGGCTAAACAACTATAGCTTAGTTTAATGTTCAAACCTTGACAACATCTTCTAATGGAATTCCTTTATCATCATTGAACCAGTGGCATTTAAAATAGTCATATGATCATAGATGATATTGCTGTGATGTGTTTGCATTTTTTCCTTTGCTGAGACTTTCAAAGTCCTCCTCCTCCTTACATCTGTTGAAGTTTTCCATCTCTCTTTCAGATTTGAGTAGATGTTTCTTTTATCAGAGCCCTTTACTTCAGATAGGAGTCATTACTCCTGATGCAAGCTTTTATTAAAAAAGCAAACAAACCCCGTCCTCAACTGCTTAAACCTGCAATATATATTAAATGGAATAACTGGTGTGAGGACACTTGTAAAGAGGAGGATTTTTTTGCCTTGTGCCTTCACCTGCGTTTTCACCCGAGCAAATGTAAAGTTCTTCTTGATGTTCCAAACAAAGGGTTGCCGCTAATGCTAGTCCTATGTAGAGTAGACCCATTGAAATCAATGTGCATGCCTAACCCAGACCCATTAATTTCAATGGGTCTGCTCTGAGTTGGACATAGGCAGATACAACCTTATGTCTGCAGTTCTGCATGCAATGAAGCAGCTTAAATCCCGCTGAAGTTAATGGAGCTCATGCAGCTTAACTGTTTACAGGCCCCGCAGCCAAAGGCGTTCTCTTTCCCATTCATTAAGCCCCTTTATATATCCTGTAGGAATCCTTCGCTACACCTCATTCAGTTGTTGTGTAGGTTTTTTTTTTTTTTTGCTATTGACCTCAAAATCTCAGTTTCAGCAACAACTTGTCCCTGCGATGAGAACGCAACAAGTTGTGAAGAAAGAACAGACCTGATTGGAAAAGCCACAAATTCTTAGTGCTCTGAAAAGAAGCTCCAGCGGTGCAGCTGAGTGCATTATTTGCTATGTATGTGCAGGGCAATTTTTATTTTATTTTTTTAAAAAAGAGTGTTTTGATTAGACATGAATTACTAAGTGCAACAGCTAGTCTAGCATGTAATGGTTCTCAGTGATTACAGATTTATTCTGCTTGATATATTAGAGACATCCCTAGGGGCAATGCGGTTTTGCTCTCCGCGGCCACCGGTTAACGCACGCTTCTGAAAGGCAGCAGAGTGCAGGGAGAAACTTTTTCCCACCAATTCTACAGCTGGAGAATTAGAAATATTAATAACCACAGCTAAAGGCATTAGGTCTCTCCCTGAAAGGTTCCAGTGTGTGCCTTTTTATATCCATGTAATTAATGACCTAGCGATATAGCATCCCTTGTATATGTCCTTTTTCACATGAACTTCTCTGTCTCTCTGCTGTAAGTGAGAGTAAGGAGATTACGTTTCTTATGTCTGTATGCTATTTTGACCTTCTAAGCCTGTTTTCCTTGTTGCAGTGCGTTGCACCAGACCCATGTTCTTGATCTAGCTCTATGAATTCTCAATAAAAATCCAAAGAATTAAATTGACAGCATAACGGCAGTTCTTATGTCCATGCAACATTTCTTTTCGTTTTAGGAGAATAAATATATATATTTCTGCTCCTTATCAGTAGTTCTAATGTAGTTTCGCAAACGTTTAAAGCTTTACAAAATGTTCAATTACTGTTGTGTTCAGTGATCATATTCCTCGTGGCTGATCTCTGGTAACAGCATTTAAACTGCAGTTAGAGACAACACACTATTTATGCACTGGGTTAAAAAGGAAAAGAGTAATATTGATCTGCCTGTGGATTAAAGTTTTCTTTTCTTTTTTAAATCGGTAACAGCTCAAACACAAAAGGCTTCTCCTTTTTTCCCTCCCCTCAACCCCTTTATGATTTCTCAAGCCTGCCATTGATCTACTGGTTTTATTGCATTCATTATTTATTAAAAGAATTTGCAAGCTAAACATAACGCTAAGCTAGTTTGCACAGAGGGACCGCACTTAGGAAATTGAATGGAGATTGCATTAGGGATGAACATCTGTGCTGTTTTTCCACTCGTGTATTTATTGGTTTGTATAAAAGGTGTATTGGATTAACAGTTATAACTGTTATGGCATGAAGCTTTCTCTCTGAGACCCCAGGCAATTTAGTTGTTGTTAGGGAAGGTTGCCGCCTTTACTTATTGTAAAACCCGCGACAATCCCAGACTTGGCATGTTCTCTCTTTTTTTAATGCAGCTGTTTCTGTTTGGATATAAAACACAATACATTGATTGTATGATACATGCAGTATCGTAGCATACAGACGGCCACCCTCTCTACTTTCTAGTGACGACAGGTGTAGTTTTGTAAATTAGTTCGCTGTCGCATCAGATGTATGGAAATAAACTTCATCCTACAACCCTAACCTCACTTACTGGTTACTAAGCACCACTGGAACTCAATGGAGGTTATTATTGAGTCAATATGTTTAGGGTTGTGTTTCATGTCTTATTCTCTTCAGAATTTGTACTATATTATTTTGACTTGGTGAACCACTCAGAACTCTGGTGGCAGCACTCTTCACTAGCTGCAGCTTCTGGATATTCTTCAAGGGTATAGAACACATTACAGTAGTCTAATCAGAAGGTTACCAGAACATAATTTTCCCTTGCAAGGGGGCCGGTCCATTGTCCCTCAGACCTTTTGGGGGACTGGACTAATTTTGAAAAATAATAATGAATGAATTCCTATGACCCACAAATAACCCAGAGATGCATTTTAAATAAAAACACACATTCTACTCATGTAAAAACACGCTGATTCCCGGACCGTCCACAGGCCAGATTTAGAAGGCGATTGGGCTGGATCCGGTCCCCGGGCCTTAGTTTGCCTACCCATTCTCTAATGGTATACAAATGGCTTTTGAATCCTCCACATAGGCCTCCTTGTGACAATGCTGAATCAAGGAGTGCCACCAAGCTACACACTAGTTCCTTCAAGGAGAGTTCAACCACATCAGCAACAGGATGTCTTCTCAGTGTCCCCAAGACCCACCAACACAGAAATCCTTCCATTTATCTGCATTAAGACTCAGTTTATCAGTTCTCATCCAGCCCATTACTTCCTCCAACACTGCCAGATTCAGAAGATTAAATACCTGCATATTGATTGCAACTTCATATAGACTTCATATCATTGTGTTAGTTTGATGTCAATGGATGAAATATGAAATGGGATAAGTAACACACAGGAGCAGGTAATGCGTTGGCTGAGGTGCTGTTTCCTATAGAGTCCTTCCCTTATTGCTTAATCTGGCTCTTGCTGCCATTTCTCAGAAGCCCTCTAAATGTCTATGTTGAAATGCCAGCTGGAGGACTGTTTATTCCACATGCTCTTTGGGTGGAATATCAAGCCTTGTGTGTCATTTAGACTTTGTGACACATGTACCCACCCAAGGCCTAATGACTTGTCTGCAGATGAGCTGTTATTTATTACAGTCATGTAGAATAAAATTGATTGTCTTCTAAAATTAATCTTTCATTTGCCTCTAGCTCTGTTTTTAATACAGGACACACAGTTGCCTGTTTTGCAGAAATACTGTTTAATCACATTAATATCTCCCCCTCCCCTTTTCTCTCTTCTCTTCCTCCCCCCCCCCACCTGCCCGCCTCTGGGCTGGGGAAGATAATTGTACAAACGAACAGCAAAATCTGTATCTTTAACTTCTCTTTATGATTAAATTATGCAAATGACTTATCTCCTGCCCTTCCAAGCAGTAATCATCTAATTAGGAGTGATGTGTTAAAGGGACAGTTTTGAATTGGGAGGGGAGAGTTGGAGGGAGAGAGAGAGAGATGGAAGGACTAATTTTTTAGCCCTAATGCAGGGACAGCTTTGGATGGCATGTCTTAAAAGCTCTTGTTACACTCTGTGCAGGTGTTATGTTAAAAGGGGTTGTCTAGCACCTAGTTATTCATTGCCCGACTTCAAGAATCTTATTTGCAACGTGATGCCCCCCCCCCCCCCGATCTTGTTGGACTCTCAGTTCCCATCAACTCTGACCATTGGCCTTGCTGACTAGGTATGATGGAAAGTGGACTTTGCAACATCAGAGGAATACAGGCTCCCCACTTCCATTTTACTGCTTTGTATTGAGTTCATTGGTTCAGAGATAATTCTAAAAAGGGGACTGGGTTGCTTTGAATGCTGAGAACCACTCCCCATTGTAGCCTTTTCCAAGCTTGGGTTCCTAGTTGTTGCTGGACTCCAAGATTCACCATTGGCTGTTCTGGGCATGATGGGGACTGGAGCCCAACAACAACTGGGAAGCAAAGTTTGGGGAAGAACACTCTGTTGTCTGTCTGATGCAGATAGCAACAAGGAAGGAAAGAAGTGATGCTGGTTACAGGTATGAGCATCAAAAGTAATGAGGCAGAGGAAGAGTAAAATTGGTATTGAGAAGACCTAAATTACCTAAGCCTCTCAGGAGCTACTGGGTTAAGAACCAGAAACCCTCAGCCCATTATGGTGAGCTGTGCTATGGAGCATCTTTTAGGGCAGTGAAGTAATTCTAAGACTGGTTTCTCTCGCCATAGGTTGCCATTGGGCACTTGTAGACCAAGGGCTATAGGAACATAGGAAGCTGCCTTATACTGAATCAGTCCATTGGTCCATGTAGCTAAGTGTTGCCTGCACTAACTGGCAGCAGCGCTCCAGGCTTTTCAGGTAAGGGTCTCAGCAAGCCCAGCTGGAGATACGAGGGCCTGAAGCTGGGACATTCTGTATGGAAAGTAGATGCTGAACCACTGAGCTATGGCCCTGTTTGGGTTGGGGTCTGGGCAGTTGTGGCTTATCTGGCTTTGGAGCATTTTGATGTGAATCCTGCCTTGGTTCCTCACCTCTGACTCTGTGGTGCAGCATCTGGTTTCCAGCTCTTCTCTAGCAGCTACGTGTGACATATACCGGTAAGTATATTTATGGCTATGCTAGGTTAGGAAGAGCTAGGGATGTGTGGTAAAAATTTTTCAGTTCACATTTAAAGGCAAACCTTACTAATCCACACTTTCCAAAACAATGCTTGAACCAAAATAGCCATCCTTCAAAATTCAAACTTTGCTGAATTTTGCAGTCGAGTTCTCCAACCAACCAATATCTACAAAAATGCATATATTAGGGGAAGGTGTCCATATAAAATAATACATTACTGAAAATAACATAGACAGTGAGTTACACTAGGCCAGGCATGGGCAAACTTGGCCCTTCTGCTGTTTTTGGGACTACAACTCCCATCATCCCTAGCTAACAGGACCAGTGGCCAGGGATGATGGGAATTGTAGTCCCAAAACAGTTGGAGGGCTAAGTTTGGCCATGCCTGCACTAGGCAATGTATATTGAATACTTTAAAAAAACCTGTATATTAGGGAAGATTGCATACAACTTGCATATATTAGGAAAAATTCAAACGAAAATTCTACTGAATTTTGATGATTACTTAATTTTTGTTGTTGTTGTTCTTCACATGGAAATGTGGAGAGCTGAATTCAAGATTGCGGAAATGAGAAACCGAGAGAATTAAATAAAATTTTATTGCACACTTTCCCCTACTGTATAGGTATTTGGAAATATTACTTGGCTGGAGAACTGCATAAAACACAGGATTGCTGTGTTATACTTCGTGTATTGCTTTAGGAAGTGCAAATTAGGTAGGATCACCTTTAAACGTGAACCAGATCAAATCCCGCTCTCCCCCCCCCAATCCCTTGCTGCAGGCCTAGAATCTTAAAATTTACAACTACCACTGACTTACCCAAAATATAATATGATCTAAATCATCAGGACTTACCTGCAATGAAACAGGTTAAGGATGGGAACATGAATGTGAACCTCTCCATTTATTTCAGAAACAGTGGGACAAAACGACCCAATGCCTCAGAAACGCACTTGCCACTTCTGCCCCCCCCCCCAATTATTTTATGGTGCTGCTGCATCCCTTGAATTATTATTGATGCACACCTGTCATCTTGCCTTCAAAACAGCTGCAAATGGTGTGATCTTTCTTTCTAGGTGTGTGATCTAGGCAGAGGAAAACTTCAAGTCAGCTGTGTTCATGCTTCTCTGAACCATTTGCCGTGCAAAAATAAAAAGGGTTCATGTAACATGATAATCCTGGGCAGCTTGTGTCTCTCTTTGTATCTACATCTTCCCCTTCATGCTGTGACAGTGGTGGTGAATGCTAATGAAACAGTACATAGGTTAGCCCCCAGAGCAGTAATTTTAAGATAATTAGTTAAAGAGTCTGCAAAGGAGGAAACACGAGTTCTTTTTTACCCCATAAAATAGTCCCACTATGCGGCTCATACGACTTGGATTATTCAGTACGTGATCTCATAGAGTAAAATCACTGCATGGCTCTGTGCACAGGATGACTTGCATCAAAGTCTAAATGACCTCCACCAACTTGAGTATTCCTTTTGTTGATTCCCAAGACCAGATTCATACAGCGGCCTATGAACCAACCACCATGTGGGGCCTCGGGGTAACTGTGGCAGCAGCTCTCTGAACTGATGGAAAGTGGATATGGAGAGGCCCCTTCTGGTCCTCTGTGTCCTCATGCAATCCCAAACATTGGCATCTTTTAACAGCAGGAAGTATCAAGGATGTCAGAGTGACTTCCTCCTTCCTCTCAGCACCAACATGAACAAAATATTGGCGGGTGCTCCCTCCCTTTGTGGGAGATATTATTCATCGCACACATTATTGCAAAGGACACAGTTACCTTAGAACTGCCAGTGTTAACCTTGCTCAGTTTGGGGAAAACGAGCTGTAACCAATAAATGCCAATATTATCTTTCTTAGGGGAATTAGGCATACTCAAAAAACTTGTGCCCCCCACAACTTGTGCCCCCCACAAACAGTAATGTAACTCTGAGAAAATGCAAAGGCCCTGTGTCAGCTGGCTAATGCTTGTAAAATGTTTTGAAGATGAAAAGGAGAAAATAAATTTTAGCTTGCAAATAGTGACATTTCCTTCCTCAAGAAAGGCTAGCTGGCACACCGATTGCTCCTATTTATTAGCTGTGATTTATTTGTGAAATTACAGCAGGGAGCCATACAAAGGTCTCCAAGTTGCGGGCTGAGATAAATTGTGCATTTTGAAATGTATTTAGCTAATTAAAATGGAAACCGCATTAAAAATATATTAAAAAGGAAGTGGGGAAAATCTTCAGTGGCTTGAAAGTTATTTACACTCAATGGCTGAAGCTATTTACCATCCGTGCTTGCTGAGGAATATCTTTGGCCGATACACCTGTGCTTGCAATCTAGATAAGCTGTTGTCCCTCTCAAGAATAGCTGTTGGTACATTTTAATTCTCAAGCATGTGATCAGGTCCACTCAACAAAACTGAGAGAGTTTTGGCTGTTTAAACATTTTTTAGGCCTTGAAGAGGACATTTAAGATGTATTCTATTGACCTGGCTGTAAACTGCTCACACAATTACCAACAGGCACCATTGAAGATCTTTTGCTTGCTAAGAATCATCAAATGGTTAGAAGTAACAGTGACCTGCATGTAGCACAAAGGGAAAGGGGGTGAGTTGGAAGCAAGAAGTTCCTGTTTCAAATCATATTACCCTATAAATCAGGCTAGATCAGATAGGGTTGCCATATTTCAAACAGTGAAAATCTGGACAGAGCTCCTTTTCCCAGACATTTATCCCAGACACTGCTGCCGCCTGCAGTATTCTGGATATGTTTGGGAAATTCTGGACGTATGACAACCTTAGAGCAGACCAGATCTTTGTCCAGTATCCTGATCCCAGTAGTGGACAATCGGATGCCTTCTCTGTCCTGAATCTCCTAATCAGTTTAGCAGAATATGACTCTGAATTCTAGTCTTAAGATGAACTATATTTCTATATAATAAAATGTAACAATGTTGTCACGTAGACCCCAGTGGAGGATTTGTAGTGCTGCATCACAGTTATGGATAAATACAGTGTGGGGTAGGGAAGCAAAAATGAAGGCAGGTTGGACAACAGCATTGACCATTACCCTAACGTCCCACTTATATGTCCCCTAGAAATCAGAATGGTACTAGCAATGTGTTATTTTAGGCACCTCCTTAAGACTTGTAAAAATTCAACCAGGCCTTTTCAGAGTGGCATTGTTAGATGAAAACAACAAGACCTTTTGCATCCAGCACAGGTAATCTCCACTGAGTCTCTGTTTGCCCTTGCTCTTTAGCTCATATGAACTGAGAGTGCAACCTTATTCCTTGTAATCCTACTTGTTTTCTGACCTTTTACAAGGTGAGTTCAAATGCAGAAAAGCTTGTTGTCATGGAGTGGACACAGAGGAACAGTGGGAGGAACCAGCTGGGGAAGAAGGCTCAGAGCCCAGGGATTGATGGTGGGACAACAAGGTGGAAGAAGACTGGTGGGAGGAGGTGTTGGAAGCTGAAGAGGTAACAGGGCTTAGTGAACTGGGAGAGTCTGGCAAAGAGAAGTGCAAAATCAGAGGCAGAAGCTGGAGTGGAGGGAGAGTGGAAGGAGGGAGGCCAAGAGGCAGAGATGAGTCAGGCTGGTGAAGAGTCATGGGTGTCTCCCCTTCCTGCTGCAATGAGCTCCCCTTCTCCCTTGTTTCCAGAAGCAGTATGAAAAGGGTGAAGGGGAAATTGGTGGTGCACAAACACAGTCTTGGAGAAAAACCTGGAGAGGAGACGATTTAGGCAGCTGTGGGGAGGTGGGGACCTTCAGTCTCAGCAACAGCTTCATGGGGGTAAGACCTCCTGGAGTTGAGTTGCTGTGTTCAGTTGGCCTAACACTCCTGTGTCGATGGTGTTTTTGCTAATAAAGAGTTAACTCCAACTTGCATGGTGTGATTTATTGGTGGCTCACTCCTGACACCTGTCAACCATTGCTAAGCTTTTCAAATTCAAGAACAGAAGTTTGAGTAAAGCGATGTAAAAAGGAATTGGAGAGGAAAACTGTGGTTTTAAACAACATAAGATTTGAATAAGGTACCTTTCACACAGTTTTTTAAAACCATCATTTCCCTCTCAGTGATCCCCTATCCTTGCTTTACTCAAACCTCTGCTGTTGTTTAAAACTGCCAATTGCCTCTTTCAGTGTTTCTCACCCCACTTTTGTCAAAGTTCTGCTGTTTAAAAGAGACACCTTTCCCCTTTCAGTACAGTGGTACCCCGGGATGCGAACGGGATCTGTTCCGGAGCCCCATTTGCATCCTGAATGGAACGTAAGACGCGACGGCGCATCTGCGTGCGCGCGGGTTGCATTTTGCTGCTTCCGCGCATGCGCGTGACATCATTTTGAGTGTCTGCGCATGAGCGAGTGGCGAAACCTGGAAGTAACACGCTCCATTACTTCCGGGTTGCCGCAGAGCGCAACCCGAAAGCGCTCAACCTGAAGCACATTCAGCTCGAGGTATGACTGTACTCAGTTCTCAGCTTCTCCCTCTTCCATTCCACAGCTGCCTCATGTGAGAGAGATAAAAGAGGTAAAGCCCACTAAAGATCTCATAGTTCTCACCATGTATTTTACTTCTGGTACCACATGAAGTGCTAGATTCAATGTAGCTTTGTAGGCATCACATGTAGACAAAGCATGTAGTAATTTAGAAGAGATACTTCGTTGTCTGCAATACAGAAATGATAATGTTGGCCCATTTTGCAGGGCTGTTTTAAGGATTCCCAAGAATGTACCAAAGGTACCTTCTTAGGCACTTGGATGTGCTGTCTGTGGTTCTTTCGTGTGAGATGGTACTTGTGATGTGGAATACCAGCTGTCAGTCACAGCGCTTTTGTTAAGATAGGAGTACTGGTACCTCCTTTTCTTTAACTCCAAAAAAGACCACTGGCTGTATTAAAGCAAAATATTTATTATATCAAATCGTACAGGGCCAAAGCAATATGATTGATAGCTGTGCCTGTATGCCAGTGCTTCTGTTGGAAAGTTCTTAGACTTGGAGCAGGAGTGTTGCACCCACTTAAAAACACACATTTTGAAAACAGTGAAACTACATATAAAGCTGTTCTTTGCTGCATAGACTGCAGTCCTGTGCACACTTACTAGGCAGTAAGTCACACGGAGCACACTAGGAGCTTCTACATAAACACATGTAGGATTGCGCTGCCCATAGCTAGAATTATTGTGGCTGCTAAATCCATGAAAACCCTTTTATTCAAAGGCTGCTTCATCTATAATCATAGTATCTGTGCAAAATGAAAATGAATGGAGCACATGGACATTAAAATTGCGATTTTTCCTGGTGAAAAAGGTGAGGGACTGATCAGCAGATTCTGTATTTATTTCTGGGGAAAGTAGCAATTTAAATGGTGCTTTGCCAGTTGATCCACAAGGGTATAAAATGTTTGGCAAGGGACATGGAAGGCTCCTGAAGCCTGAGGAGCTGCATGCAGCCCTCCAGGCCTCCCTGGTCTGGCCCTTGGAACTCTCCATAGGCCACACCCCTCATTGGCCTTGCTTCTTATCCTACTTGAGAGATTTTGCTGGGTTGGAATTTATCCTTAAACTCTTACAATGCATCTTGCAGGGCTGGCTCACCCATGAGGCAGGCTGAGGCAGCTGCCCTTGGTGGTGAAAGCCCAAGAGACAGTTCTCCTGTGTGCACCCCACCTACCCTGGCAGCACTTGCAACAGTGCTGTCTTCTGGTGAGATCTCACAAGATCTTACTGAATTATTGCAGCAGCTCGTGCTCTCCATGAGATCTCATAAGAGCTCAGCTAGACTATGTGAGATCTTGCTGAAACCTGCTGTGGCTGCCGCTGTTTTGCAGGTGCTGCTGTGCAAGGTAAGAGAGGGAGTGGGGCAGAGCGAGGTGGCACCTTCCCATTCTGCCTCAAGCGGTGAAATGGGACGCCCCCAGCCCAGCCTTTTGGTGGTGTGGATAGAGAATAGGGAGGTGTGTGTGTAGAGACCAATGCAGGAAAGTAAGAGTTGCATGTATTGCTTTGTCCACTTTTCCCTCTGATCGCACCCTCCACAGGCATGTGGGCCAAGGGAGGTTGCACATAGCTGATGTGGCCTTTGAGCTGTAGAACATTCACCACCCTTCCTCTTCATAGAGACTGTTACTTGGGTAGCCTACTTCTCCCCCCTTCCCTCTGTAAGTGTGCATTGGTGAGCAAGCCTCCTGGCTCCTGCAGCAAACGGAGGAGAAATTGGCAACTTCTTGATTTCTCTGTGTGTTTTAAGAGATTAATTGAAATGGATAATTAAATCATCTTGTGCCTTAAGTCAGCAGCTAATCGAAGCCTAAGAAACCCAGATTGCGTTCTGCAAAAGCATGCTCTGGGTGCAAACTCTCTTCCTTTTAAAGGCTATTGTTGAGTGTGGATGGCAGTGGAAATTTCACTCTTGGGATCCACCTGCATCATCCCTTCAAAGCAGCATCATACCGTTTTAAACAGTCATGGTTTCCCCCCAAAATCCTGGTAACAGTAGTTTGCATGTCGAGGTACCCAAGCCACTCCCAAATAAATCACAATTCACACAGAATTGTTGTTTAAGGTTTTTGGCACAATTTTGGCCACAACTTTATTAAAATACGTAAATGTGAGTGGTTGCTTAGGCATTGGTTCTGCCCAGGGACAGAACTGACTTGCGGATTCCAGCAAAAGCCAGTAAGGGAAAACAATATTGGGGAGAAAATGGAGCCCGGCACCAGACCCTTACATCTCCCCACATGCTCCCAGGGGCTTGCGCGGCCCGAGCCCCACGCCAGGGATTCGGACGAAGGCATGGCAAGCCCCCGGATTCCTTTAACAGAATTCCCTTGCAGCAACAGCATTGGAGGGGAAGGCACTGCCAACCACATCCCCTCCACCAACCAAAAATTAACCAATGCCTAACCACAACCTTACAAGTTGTGACGATTTGCCATGCAGTAGGCAAAAACCAAATGGTACCAGCCAATCAGCTAAATGGATAAAATTCTTACCAGGCCCCTGCCCTAAAAGCAGACGGCCCCATGACAGGCATAGCAAGGTCAAATGCAAGAGCCCTAAATTAGGGAGGGTGGGTGGGTGATTTGGTGCACACAGCAAAAGAGAACGCTCAATGCTGCATGCCCTGCACATAAAACCTTTGGTCCATCCCACAAATTGGCAACATCAAAATTAGTCCAGTAACCCAAACAGCCCAATCACTGCCAATGGCCATCTAAATGATCCCGCCCAGCAACTGAGGGGGTGGCCTGTCAGACCCCACCACAACACGTGCTCTCCATGAAGGAGAACACCCTTTGTAGTGAGAGTAGATAGGTAGCCGTGTTGGTCTGCCATAGTCAAAATAAAAAATTTTTTCCTTCCAGTAGCACCTTAAAGACCAACTAAGTTAGTTCTTGGTATGAGCTTTCGTGTGCATGCACACTTCTTCAGATACACTGTGTATCTGAAGAAGTGTGCATGCACACGAAAGCTCATACCAAGAACTAACTTAGTTGGTCTTTAAGGTGCTACTGGAAGGAATTTTTTTTTTATTTTGACTTTGTAGTGAGAGTTTATCATTACTATTCATCATAATAATCAGTTTTAGTAGTAAAAAATTGATCTGTAATTCATCCTTCATCCTAAGGTTCTCTCACATGCCCCTTAGAAATCAGAATGGTACCAGCAATGTGTTATTTTAGGCACCTTCTTAAGACTTTTAAAAATTCAATCGGTTGACATTTTCAGGGTGGCATTGTTGGATAAAAACACCTTTTATGTCCAGCACATGTAATCTCCACTGAGCATCTGTTTTTCCTTGCTCTTTAGCTCATAGGAACTGAGAGTGCAACCTTAACAACTGGTAATCCATTCCTCCCACTCATTTGCTGGGTCAGAATGACATTTATAAGGTGAGCTCCCACTCAGAAAAGTTTTTTGACATGGAGTGGTTGGACACAGAGGAACAGTTGGAGGAACCAGCTGGGGAGCCCCTAAGCAAAGAAGGTTCAGAGGGCAAGACCACCTGGAGATGTGCTGCTGTGCACATTAGGCCTGACACTTCTGTGTCGATTGTATTTTTGTTAACAAAGAGTTTATTCCAACTTACACAGTGTGATTTATTGCTGGCTCACTCCTGGGAAAGAGGTTAATGTGTGTGGGGGATGGCAGCAGGGTTGATGGTCAGAGTAAGCAGGGGCACATCCTGGGTAGCAGATGATGGGCATTGGAGCCCAAGAAAATCTGGTGGATCAGAAGATCACCACAATTCTGGTGTCAGGTGTATTCATAAGTCTGCCCTGCCCTGTTTCCATGTCTATCTTTTTTAAAAAAACACAAAAACATTCACATCAGGCAGTATACAGTGCTAGTCCTCCTCAGAGTGGGCCCATTAGATTTAGTAGATATGACTAATTTAGGTTCATTAATTCCATATTATTGTAGAGTTGGAAGTAACCCCCTGCAATGCAGATATTTCAATGGGTCTATTCTGAGTAGGACTTTTCTGAATGCTATCCACGATTTTTGAATGTATTTTTTCCACAATTTGTCCATTTTTAAATGCATTTAAACCTAAAATACAGGTTTTCACATTAAATTTGATACATTTTTCAAACCAATAATGATATCACAAAATTTGGAGAAGTGGGAAAAACAAAGGATAACTATGTCCTGATTTGTGCTTTAGTCCAGAATCAAGTCAATTTACTTAAAAATGCAGACTGAACAAAATCCTCAAGCGTATCTAGTTGGCAGTCACAGAACATCCAGAGTTAACACTGACCATTTTAATGTCTGCAAAGACTCCTATCTATTGTTGCTTTCAGTCCATCGGGGCATTTTCTCCCATTTGCATTGTTCTTCCTTTGCATTGGAATGAATGGGATGGAATAACAGAGTGTCAATGTAATTTATGTAATTACATAAATTGTATAAGTTACATAATTCCACCCCGATGGACAGCGAGAGAAATAACATTTTCAGTGTAAGATGATCTGCAGCATTATGGAAACAGTGCTGTATGCAAAGAATAAAGGCCATGAGAGAACAATGATGCCTTCTTACATCTCTAGGCACCATCTTTGATTTTATTTTGGTACTTCCTTAAAACATAATTATTTAGCTATTCAGGTGTAATTCCAGTTTCCGTCCTTCTTTTCCTAGTGTTCTGCAGAAGTATTTTTATTCTTCATACTTCAGTTTTAATATTTAATATTAGTTTTACTTTTGTATGTTTCACATTTTTAATATGTGCATGGCCTTGAGGCTTTGCTTTGGAATGAAAAAAAGCAACCACCTTCTGCATCCAGCTTATGTGATCCCTATTGAGCATCAGCTTGCCCTTGCTCTTTAGCTCAGATGTACTGATATACAGTCATACCTCGGGTTACAGACGCTTTGGGCTACACGATTTTGGGTTGCGCACTGCGCCGAACCCGGAAGTACCGGAACAGGTTACTTCCGGGTTTCGGTGCTTGCGCATGCGCAGAAGCGCCAAATCACGCTTTGCACATGCGCAGACACAGCACTGCAGGTTGCGGACGCTGTGGGTTGTGAACGTGCTTCCCGCACGGATCACATTCGCAACCCGAGCATCCACTGTAGTACCTTGATGTTGCTGGGATCCTTTTCTTGGTCCTTTGCTGGGTCAAACTGGCATTTTGAAAGATCAGCATTCAGAAAAGCTTGGCAACCGTTGTTAATCTCTCCAAACCCAAGGCTTCCTACAACACAGTTTAAACCCCTCTCTCCTATAGGTTTTCCGCTACCACCTGACTCTGGTTCTTGCTGAGACTGAATGCACTCGTGTTTTAAAATCTCACTATTTTTCTCAAGGATAGAAAAAGATGCCTTTTGACATATTAGCTTGCATGGTAGATATGAACACTTAAAGCAGAGGTGCTAGTTAGTGTGTTGTGTAGAACAGATATTATTTCCCTGATCAAATTTTAAAATAATTTGTTTTCAGAAATACCAACCGTGAAATCTCTTTAACTAGAGTTAGTGGGCAGCATTCAACTAAGTTTTACTCAGAGCAGAGCAATTGAAATGAATGGACCCAATCCATTAATTTCAATAGATCTACTCTGAGTAAAATTTACCGGAGTGACACCTTTTATCTCTTGCTTTGTCTACATGGGATGCCTACAAAGCTCCTGCCTTGCTCTGTTGGTCTGCACAAAAATTTCAAAATGTCAGATTGTCTAAGAAGTATTCTGTTGATTCCTCATTGCTCTACCTGTAATCATGCATTAAAAAAAAAACTTTTACAAAAATCCTGCAGAAGTCAAAGGTGGTGTGTGTGTGTGTGTGTTGAGTGGGATGCTCACACTTGCACCATAAAAACCTTGTTTATTGCCACCATCCGTCTTCAAAGATGCACCCCACAATGGGGTTTGGTAAAGCCATTACAAGGTGCCGTATGAGTTCCATTTGCCTACAGTAAATAGAATGTCAGAAGTGTCAGAGGGAAATAAATATCGGGCTGGTTAAAAGGGAGCAGAGATGGCTCAAAGCATCATTGAAAGGATTGATTTATCTGGCGTGCTGTAATGACTGCAGATGTGGATCTGTTATTCTAGATGAGCAATGAATTTGATGAGCTGATAACACGGGGGCCAGCAAGGCCTGGTTTTAATTACTGATGAGGAATTTATTTGTGAAGTGTTGTGATTTACGGAAGGTTTGTTCGGTTATTGACAGGTGACCTTGGGTCTTTTCCTTTCCTTTCCTTTTTTTTTTGAGTAAAATAAAGTGGCACACCTCCCTGTCCCTTCCTTGCCCACCTCCAACAGCAAAAGATGATGTGCTTTTATCTGTATGGAAAATACAAAAAGGGCCATTTTTCTACGATACATTTTGGGAAATTATGCCTGTGCAGTGGGTTAAGTACTTAATTCATTCCGAAGGTCCGTACTTAACCTGAAACTGTTCTTAACCTGAAGCACCACTTTAGCTAATGGGGTCTCCTGCTGCTGCTGCGCCACCATAGCACGATTTCTGTTCTCAACCTGAAGCAGATTTCTTAACCTGAAGCACTATTTCTGGGTTAGCAGACTCTGTAACCTGAAGCGTATGTAACCTGAGGTACCACTGCATAAATATATTCCTTTTGTGGAAACTCTTCAGAGGCAGCTTCACTATGAGATAGATCAGGGTTGGCTTAACCTGAAGCCCTCCAGATAAAGTTGCCTTACAGCTCCCATCATATCTGATCGTTGGCCATGAGGTAAGTGGATGTGTCCAGCTGATTCTGGCAATGCATTGTGGGTCCGTTAAGGACAAGAGAGTGAGAGACAGGCCATTCTGACTGAAGAGGGTACCACACTACGTTTGCCCAACTCTTGTCCATGGCAGTTACGGTTCTTTGCCACTGCAACGACATAGTTACAGGAAACATAGCTCAGTGGTAGGACTGCACGATTTAGTGATAAATAATTGAAAATCCACATCGCGATAACTGATTCAAAATATCTGCCTTCTGGATAAACAACATGAAACCAGCTTTTTTCTGTTGCTCTGCCGGCTCTGCTCTTCTGCAGGGGGCAGCAAACCACAGAGCAGGTACAGACGATAAGCTTCTCTTCCAGAAAGGCTACATGGTTGATAGGCAGCAGTGTCTGCAGTTGGCGCAGATAGAGCTGTGCCGTGGTACTAAGGAGGAACGGAGGAGCTCCCAGTAGAGCATCTGCTTTGCATGCAAAAAGTCCCAGGTTCAACCTCCAGCATCTCCCAACAGGGCTGGGGGAGAATCTTCCCATAAGACTGTTCAGGACCTCTGGATGATGGAGAGCATCTGCATCATCAGCTTGGGCTGGATCTATACTGATTGTAAAAACACTAAAAAAACAACAACTTATATCGCTATCAATGCAATTTTACATTGACAATTTTTAATTGCTCTACAGCACCCTCTAGTTTCACATGTTTATAACGCATTTATAATGTTTTAACTGACCAGTATAGATGAATCCTTGGCCTATCTGATATACCATTTTGGGATGAAGCATCATCTCTGCACACAGACCCTGAGACCCTTGAGACTTTGGGGAACAAAAGGCCTGCATACACTTTGCTGGTCTTTTGCTTTGGTTCATTCCCTCTTGACAGTGTCTGCCTCATCAGTTCATGTTAATTCCTTTGCTCTTCAGTGGGTGTTAATTGTGGGTTTTTATGATACCTTTTCATTTTTAATGTTTTGATTTGTTAACTGTCTTGTGAGGGACCTTATGATTGAAAGGTGGGATGCAAAATAGTTTAGGTAAACAAACGAAGCTGGCACAATAGATTCCCCAGGTATTAATCAAGGGGATGGTGCCCTTTGCAAAATTTGTGTTCTGTTTTACATTGCCTCTTTTAAAAAGGATCCTGTGATTACCACGACGACTACCAATTTTGAATGTGGTACTTTATGTCCCTCCTCCTTTATGTGTGAAAAAGGCATTGTAATCTTCCCAAAAGCTTAAAAGACACAATGTTGGATCTCCTTCTTTCCTCCTGTTAGTGCTGTGATACTGTACAGAAGGATCTGCTCTTGAATGTTGTCAAGTTAGGTAGTTAAATCTGAGCGCTTAGATCTTTTTAAAGAAGATATTTAAAAATAATTTAACAGGACATAATCTGGCAGAGCTACTACTTTTATATGTGTTTTAATTCCTGGGTTCTCTTGGGAGAAGAAAATTAGAAGAAGGAATTGCATGCTTTGGTGTCACCCTAATTTCTCTCGCCTCTCTGTTTTGGAAGAAAATGTTTCCTACAATGCGTTTGAATGGGCTCCTGCCCTTTCCACTCTAGCTGGAGCAGAGTGGCCAGCCAGATGGGCCCAGGGTATTGTGAACACATCCTTGAGAATGTTAGAAGAGCCTGCTGCATCTCAGAGTTTTAACCTTTCTGAGCACATTGCTCCCTTGACTACATTCTTTCTGATGCTCCCCTGTGGCAAAAAAAAACCACCCCGTGCTGGTATTCCATCATAGAAAGTTATGCCAAAAAGGCAAAGCCTAGAAGACTGGCAGAAGGTAGAGGGAAACGGGTAACATGGAGGAATGACATGTATGAGTAACATTTACAGCAGGGGTCAGCAAGGTTTATCTTGCCTGGGCCGGATTGGTCCCGTGGAGATCTCTCTGGGGGCCGGATCATGAGCACGCCCACCTGCGATTTTCAGTGTCTGCGCATACGCAGATGCAATTTTTGGCACCGCAGAAGTGAGTCCCTGCACTGCGCCGGTTTAGCACAGCGCGCAAGTGGGCAGCTCAGTTTGGGGGCAGCTTGTGGGCCGGCCAAATGCCCTCCAGGGGCTGCTTCCACCCCATGGGCCTTAGGTTGGTGATCCCTGATTTACAGCAACATAGTGATATAGTGGTCAAGATGTGACAAAGCAGGCATGTGCAGTGTGAAAGGCGCATTCGAAAATAGGACAGAAGCACTAGCCTTATAATCAGTGAAACTAATGCAATTAACCCCATGTATGAATGCAATTCAATCTGGGTTAAGGACTGGTTTTCAGACTAAGCCATTTTTGGCTGCCCTTATGGGTGGTCTTTATTGTGGTAGGTGAAGTTGGCCCTGTTACTCTCACCTGTTCAGTGGCTTTTGATACCATGGACCATGGTAACCTCCTGGGTTGACAGTTCAGGATGGACATTGGCGGCACGGCAATGCAGTGGTTTCTTTGGTGCCAGGTGAGTCCACGGGGACTGCTCTTCAGGGAGCACTCTGTGCTGAAGCAAGATTCAGCTGCCAATCCAGTCAGTTTCTATATGTAGAACTGTGCGCACGCACAACCATCTTGTCGTTTGCCCGAGGCAGCAAATGCCTTTGGCCAGCCCTAAGGGTTAGACAGAAAACTGAGAAATGATGTGAAAAACCAGGTCTTAGAAAACAAAATAACCCGAGGTCTTACACCAGCAGATGCTAAGCTTCTTGGGACTTGAAAGCTGTGATCCTTGGTTTTCTCTCACCCCACTCTTTTTGGTGGGATGAACAAATCCCTCCCCTGTGTGTGCTGAATTAATTGCGAAGTCAGAGAAGTTCATTTTGTGGAGTTATGTGATTATTATGTCTGATCCTGTGGGTTCCCTCCACTATGCAAAGAGGAGATGCTTCCCTCTTCTGTGAATAACAAGGTCTTTATTATCAAAATACATGAAGAGTTTGACTCCAGGGACCGTGTTATAATTAAACATCTATTGGACTGTTTTAGACTATATTTGTGACTTAACTCTTGCCTTTAAGCAAATGTAATTAAAAAGACTATTAGATAATACTCCTTCTGAGGGTGAAACTTATCATAACCCTGACAGAACGTTCAGTGTGACCTCCCCCCCACCCCCACCCCCCATCAAACAACAGCAGGACTATTATGTGCCTTGGATCAGTATACAGCAACAGACTTCAACATTTTGTTCCACTGAAAAGCAACAGCGAAGGGCATTATGCTGCTTAAATCTCTTTAGAATGCGCCTGTCACTCCCCCCTCCCCATTCAATTGAATAATAGTTCAAAAAAGGGAAAAGGATAAAAGGTTAATGAATTTGGACAGCCAGGTAAGCGCACCAGGGCCCTGTGATGGCTGTGTATGTGTCACCAAGCCTCACCCCCCAAGCCAGTCCTGATCTCCACCTTCCTGAAGTCCTTTTGTATGGCTGGAATGTGTCTTTGGACTGTGATACTCTGTCCAGCCAAGCAAAAGGTGCTATGGAGACTTTTTGTGTTCTGTATGTAGATCACAGAATCATGGAATTGTAGAGTTTGAAGGGACCCCAAGGGTTATTTGATCGAACCCCTTGCAATGCTGGAATATGCAGGTACATTGTGAATTTGTGTGGTTGGAATATAGCCTACTGAAGAAACTGCTAGGTGGCCCCTGGAATGTTTCCTACAATGGAGTATGGCTCTCAGGCTATGATTTTTAACCTCACCCAAATTACTTTCCTTCAGCCTAGGGATGGGGGTGTGGCCCTCTAGATGGGGGTGATGGTGGATGTTGCTGGACTGCAACTCCTCTTCAGCCCCAGTCAGCATGGCTAAAAGTTAGGGCTGGTGTTAGTTGGAGTCCCAATATCTGGGGAGCCACAAGTTCTCTGTCCCTGTTTTAAACTTGTTTCAAACGGGACAGTTGTGAGGTCCAACAGTCGGAGGAGCACAAGAAGGTACAGGTCAGACTTCTTGCCAGTCTAGCCCAGTACTCTCTACTCATGCCCTTGATAGCTCAGTTGGCAAGAGCGTAGTGCTGATAACGCCAAGGTTGCAGGTTTGATTCCCCAGAGGGACAGCTCCATATTTCTGCATTACAGGGGGTTGGACTAGATGATCCTCAGGGTTCCTTCCAATTCTATTATTCTAATGGACATTAGCTGTCCAGGGTCTTGGGTCCAGAAGTCTTTCTCATGAGTTGTTACCTGATCCCATTAACTGGAAAAAAATAGAAATTGAGCCTGAGACCTTCTTCATGCAAAGTTTCTGGTCTAGCCTGGACCGTAAACTACGCATGTGCCATACCACCTTCCACAACCTGGGGTTCTCTAGATGTTGTTGAGCTACAATTTCTGCCAGACTAGCTAGTATGACCAATGCTCAGGAATGGTGTGAAGGCTAACAGAAGCTACTTTAGCATTCAGTGCTTCATTGATAGGCCAGTTTGGAAGTGATTCTTTGAAACAGAAATGCTCTCTCTCTTCAATATTGTATTAGTTGAATATAAGAACAACATATAATCAAATATAAGCAATCAAATACAGTTTTCCCCTAACCCACCCCTAACCAGCCCCAACTACGTCCAGGTACGGTAAATACATTAGTAATGTAATCAAATAAAAAATAATTCTACAGCTGCTGGTTTAAAAAATATCATTCCATATGCTCCCATGTGTCTTAGGTGGTTTAAATGCATGTTCTTTCTTTGATGCATATGTAATAAAGGAGGACCACGTTATGTAAAAGATACCTAGTTTCTCACATTGTTTTGTTTCACGTACCCTTTCTGTTAACTTTTAATCAAAATTAATTCCCAGACATAAGCATACCAAACTTCATATAGGTTCACGTTTAATGTCCTCCAGTGTCTAGCAACAGCAAGACGTGCTGCAGTTATAAGATGCACAATTAAGTCTTTGTCTCTAAGATTTTGTGCTTCATCTGCAAATATAGAAAGCAATGTTATTTTGGGATCTAAATTGATTGATTCAAATGTAATTTTTTCCATTTCCTGAAATATTTTTAACCAGAAGTTTTTAATCAACAGGCATTTCCACCACATGTGTATAAATGCTCCTTCATTCCCACAATTTCTCCAACATTGCAGATAAATATTTTTGTCTATTTTGCTTAGCAATGTGGAATGCAAGTACCATCTGTGGGTTAGCTTATTCGGGCAAAAATAGCTCGAAAGGGGGCTTTTTGCCACATTCCTTCTCACGAACCATCATCAATCCCTTCTCTCAAGTCTCTTTCCCATCTAGTCTTCAACATGGAGGGCTTTGAGGTTGAGAAATGTACAATTGCTTTATAGATTAAAGCAATTAGACTAAAATCCTCTCTTGTAACCAAAACTCCCCCAAACCTCTTCATAGCATTTGTTTTAGAATGCTGAAAATGTGAAACTGTTTAATGTCCCCCCCCCCCATTAACTGGAATTTGATTAGGAAGTGCTGCTCCAAATTTTTGTGTAGCCTGGGCTGCGAGTGCAAATATTTTGAGGTGGGGAAAGAGATGAGCTGCTGCTACAGTGGTGCCCCGCAAGACGAATGCCTCGCAAGACGGAAAACCCGCTAGACGAAAGGGTTTTCCGTTTTTGAGCTGCTTCGCAAGACGATTTTCCCTATGGGCTTGCTTTGCAAGACAAAAACGTCTTGCGAGTGTTCCGATTCCCCCCCGCTTTCCCCCCTTTTTTCTAAGCCGCTAAGCCGCTAATAGCCTTTTAGCCGCATAGCTGCTAAGCCTTTAATAACCGCTAAGCCTTTAATAGCCGCTAAACCGCTAATAGCGCTAATCCACTAAGCCGCTAATAGGGTTGCTTCGCAAGACGAAAAAACCGCTAGACGAAGAGACTCGCGGAACGGATTAATTTCGTCTTGCGAGGCACCACTGTACTCTTCCATTGGTTATGGCATGGAAGCAATGGAAGCTACTACAGCACTGGAGACTACTACAGCTTCTGCTATTTACTCATTTAGCATGATGTTAACATTCTTCAATTATTAGAAAATATAATGATCAATAGAGTTCCCTTGAGAATATTTGCATAGATTTAAAATGTTTTTTCACATCTTATTGGGGAGATCCATCTTTGCTAAAGAACAGGCAACTCTTAGAGTACCCATCCAAATGTTTTTGTCATGGAAGGATTTCTTATATCATTTAATGTCAACCCAGATGGAGATTCATCATAGTGTTGTTTCCTCTTATTCATCATTCTGTCAGAACAATCATACTGCTGAAATTATGATTTCACATTGAGTGGGTTTTTCCCCATTGTGTGCAGAGCTGACCTCTGATAGAAATGAATGAAAAAGTTTTTGCTGCAGTAGGGAGTGGGCAGGAAGTTTGGAAATGTATATTGGTTTGCCATTTCTTCAGATGATTGACAGGATGGGAGAATTAGACACTGCTTCTTGGCTACAATCCAACACACAGGATGGAAATATGTAGCAATTAAACAGAAGAAAGCAATCTTTCATTCTCCATGAAATTCTATATAGTGGTACCTCTGGTTGTGGACACAATCTGTTCTGGGGTGCCATTTGCACCCCAAAAAGTCCGTAACCAGAGTGGCGCTTCTACGCATGTGCAAAGTGTGATAGAGCGCTTCTGTGCATATGTGAACCGCGCAGAACGCTTCTGCGCGTGCGCTCGCAGCAAAACCCGGAAGCAAACACTTCCGGGTTTGCTGCGTTCTTAACCCTAAAAAACGCAACATGAAGTGTTCGCAAGAAGAGGTATGACTGCATTGTAATTCCATTAGCAAAGGGATGTTGACCCTATGGTTCTCCATATGTTGTTGGACTTCATCTCCCATCAGCTGCAGCTAGCCTAGACAGTTATCAGGGATGATGGAAGTTGGAGTCCTACTAAGATCTGGATGACTTCAGGTTCTCCATCCTGCTTTAAGAGATTTTGTGACGGCTGTGGAAGTTCATTGGCTGAAATCCCAGAAAGGTGCAGCAGCAGGTGGTCTTGGCCATTGGCTGACTTGCTTAATCCTGAAGCACCCCAGTGCATGACACCAGCCCAAATAATGGTGTGCTTTGCCAGGCAGATTCAGAATGCTTAAGTTTGTTCACGCTTTGATTCATTCTGGTTTAACATAATCTTATTCAGATTTGTACATCCTTGTTTTGTTTTAGTCATTTTAACAAGTAATAATCTTTCATTTTAAAATGTGATTTGCTAGGGAATTTTAGCATTCTGAGTTTGTTCATGTTGGGGAGAGTCACTTCCTCCACTTTCCTTGTTTTCTCTCTTGGTGGTTGTGAGGATTGGGCCAAGAAAGGAAGAGAGAGCAAGGAAAAGAGGCAGAAGTAGTGAGGAGGGGCTCACTTTCAGCAGTGGGCACCTGAGGCCATCTTGCCCAATGCCCCACCCCCCAAAAAACATTGGCGCTCATACTAGTACATAGGGAGGAGTTAGTATTCCAAAAACGGGCTCATTCCTGATTCTCCAAACTGCACTTTGAAGGATCAGAAACAATCTGCCGAAACATCTCATATTGTTGGAGTCTTTGAAGTGATGACATCAAAGTAGCTTGGCTTGGGAGGGGGGACTTGCCAGGATTTTTGTATTTATTATTAATAATTGTCTTTATTTTCTGCCCCGTGACCCAGTGGACCATTCTAGAGTGTATTGGTTTTCCGAGACACCTTATTTGCCCTTAACAAGTCTGCAAGGAAAGGACGAGGAGGAGGGAGTAAAGGAGCGGAGACCCATCTTTAAAACAACAATCAGGCTTTGTAAGGTTTCATTCCAGGCTAATGGCTGGTGAAATTGTTCCGGGTAGTTAAAATGGAATGAAATGAATTAAAGAACATGAAAGGGAGCAAGCTGGATACTTTATTGCTTTTCTTTGAAGGCCCAATAGCTGCTTGGTGTATGTGTATATATATAACTGTGTCAGATATTTAAAGTCCAGTTCTTGAGGACCAGGGCTATAAATGCAAAGCTACGGTGTACCATTCAAATGAGGGCAAGTACTCAAAACACACACACACACACCACACGCTAACAACACTGAAACTTAAAGTAGCATTTTGACCAATGAATGTAAACATTTACCTTATACAAGGTTATGCTTTTTGCTCACTTAACTCAGGATTGTCCTCTTTTGACTGTTGCCTACCTGCAGTCCTGGAGAGCTACTAAGTCCCTCCCGTCACATGCTACCTGACCTTCTTCACTGTGGATGCCAGGGACTGAACCTGGGACTATTTGCGTGCAGAGCATATCCTCTGCTGCTGAGGCACGATTCCTGCAGAGATCAGCGCTCAAAATACAGAGGATACCTGGGCCTAGCATGCTTAACCTTTTGTGCCCTGCCTTTCTTAGCATTGCATCATTACCTGAGGCTATCTTACCTGGGGATGAGGTGCCGAGAAGTCAGAACATGCTAAGCAGCTCTAAACCATGGTTTGGCCCCTCTCTTTGGGAAGTTCAAGCCATGGTTTGGGATTCTAAACTGTGGTTATTGTAAACCATGGCATTATGTCCAAATTCTTTCACCCTTCCAGAATTCTGAGATTTTGGCTGACATTTTCATCATGCCTTAAAATATATATCATATGAACTAGTGACCTGAATGCCAGTTTTCAGAACACAGTATTCTGTGTCATATACCACATGGCTGTGCTCTTGGGGAATTACTGCAAATGTAGTGTCCTGGTACGGGACGCGGGTGGTGCTGTGGGTTAAACCACAAAGCCAAGGACTTGCCGATCAGAAGGTTGACGGTTCGAATCCCCGTGATGGGGTGAGCTCCCGTTGCTTGGTCCCTGCTCCTGCCAACCTAGCAGTTTGAAAGCACATCAAAGTGCAAGTAGATAAATAGGTACCGCTCTGGTGGGAAGGTAAACGGCGTTTCCATGCACTGCTCTGGTTCACCAGAAGCGGCTTAGTCATGCTGGCCACATGACCTGGAAGCTGTACGCTGGCTCCCTTGGCCAATATAGCGAGATGAGCGCCGCAACCCCAGAGTCGGCCACGTCTGGACCTAATGGTCAGGGGTCCCTTTACCTTTACCTACTGTCCTGGTAGTTATTACCTACATAGAAAGAACTGTGGGTAAGAATGGACACCAATTGGTTCACCTGCTGATAGATATTGGCTTGAGGATTTTGCCAGAACTGATTTCTCCCCATCCCCAACTTTCTCCATGGAGGAAAGAATATTACCTAGTCCTTATTTGCTGTCTCAGCAAATCTTATAACATTTCCCTTTTTCTTTTTAGTGTGTTTTTCCCCCCTTTAAGTCTCCTGCCTAGAAACCTCTGAAAGGTGACTTCTCTCCCCTCCCCTCCTCATGCACCATCCCTGCTGAGAGCTAAAGAAGGCCCCCCCCCCCAAACAGGGCAAGGGATAAGGGAGCTTAAAAAGCACCTGGTATGTGCAGGCTTTTTTTTTTTTAACACAGCTGCAAAAATAAAGTGTCCTATCAGGTTGGGGTCACATTTGTCTAAGAAAAACTAACAGGAGTATTTCTTTTGTCAACACGGGAGATGAGCAGGATGATAAGGGCAAATTATACTCCTCTGATCTGTCCCTCTTAGAGAAGTGACTGGAGATTAAAGCCTCGGTCTGGAATTTCAATACATCTATGCATTTTTCATGGAAGACAATGTTTGTCAAAATTGCTGGGAAAGAAGGGTCAGAATTTTTCATGAAAAAGCCACATTGTTTTTCTCTCTCACTTTCCTCTGAGCCGATGTGCATGGCTTAGTAGGTTTGGAACAAAAAATACAACCAACTCTTTCCCCACTTAACGGATGTTTTAATTGTGCCTTTTTGCTCTTCCCTTCCTCAGAGTAAAGGTTCATCCACACTTTTTGCCCAGTGCTTTCTAGTCATTCTAGACTTTCCCAGTCCGTGTATGAGGACTTTCTGCAACTTTCCCCAGGAAAACCCAATCTTTCCCACTGAATCGGCGCAAATGGCAATTCAGGAGCCTGAGGATTATAAGTACACCACGTTTTTCTATTTTTCTGTAAAACATCGGAAGAGTATGCAGTAGTAGTTGCTCTCTCACTGAGGAGTGTATTAAATCAGTGGTGGCTGGCCTGGGGACCTCCCAATGCTGATGGACTACAGCTTCCATCATCTCTGACCGTGGGCCAGTCCATTAGTGGTCAGTGGGGTGGTTCATTCAGGGCAGCCTTGCTCACTTATCTTTCCAATGCCAAGTATCACTGCTGGTTCCTGAGAGGATGAGGTGGAGAGAGAGCTCAGTGCAGGTACAGCAGTGGGGCTAATCTGATTTGATTATTCATCATCATCATTTTCTATTACCCTAAGGTCCCAGGGCAGGTTACAGCATCAAAACGTGGTATTAAATTCAATTTAAAACAACTTACAATCACAGAAATATGGCGCGTTCTAAAACTGGGGGTACTATTCAGTGTTGTTTATATTTTAGTAGACCCACTGAAATGCAGGTGGGTGAGTCCATATATCTCAGTAGCTCTATGCTTGAGTAAATCTTGGTTGGCTATAACTCTCAAACCATGGACTTCCCCTCCCCCCGGTGTAATCCTGATTTGAGGCATGCATGAGAAACACCTTTTTTTAAAAAAAAACGTCAGCAGCAACATACACATTTTGACATTTCTGAAACTTTGAATCGGTGTGACTGTAAAAATATTTATCGTGATTCAGCTTCAAAAGCTGCCATTGATTTTAAAATATGGCAGGAGTATTTATGTAATGGAAAAAAGCTGTATTTCGGCTTGTGTTTACTTTAATAAAACAGCTCGCTGCTTTCCTCTGATAGTATCTAGGCTTGGATAAAGGAGCGATAATTGGTCGAGGAGCGTAATGAAAGAGGGGCCTCTTGTCTTATCTAACATGGCAACATGGCATTAATCAAAATATCAGCACTAAAAAAAGTGGAAATGTTTCCTTTGAATTTCATTGAATGTGTGTGATTTTGGGGTGGGGCGAGAGTGGCTGAGTTTTATATTAGGTTTTTCTTTTTTCATTTTCAGCTTTTATCTTTTCCTAAAAAAACCACAAAAAACCACTTGTACAGTTCAGATTGTAGTTTAATATTATGGGAATAAGCCCTGTGGTCAAATGCCATGATACCTTAGTGGTACTTACAGTTTGTGGGGAGAATACGTTCCGTGCAAACCATAGTTTGCCTAGTTCAGAAGTAACCATGGGATAATTACTGATTTTTTATCATTAAACTTGTCCGTGTAGTGCCAGCCCTGCTGTTGGGCATCAGTGTGAAGTGACCTGCTTCAGGACCTGCTTCACTTAGGGCAGGATAGATGAAGGCAGGAATTGGTGTCCGAATGCTGCATGGAATACTTTTTTCCACATGTTTGGCCTCGCTGGGACTGCCATGGTGCATTTTCATCACAGCTGAGTAATTACAAGAGCCAGCTGCCCATCTGATTTTCTCTTCCTTCTATGATCAGGGATGTTTATATGTAGCTGACCACTGTACATTTTGTGGTAGAACTGGACTCAACAGCTGACTACTACTTATAATTACTACTACTACTACTACTACTACTACTACTACTACTACTACTACAATTTATTACTAAGGTACCAGGGTGCGTTACAACAATTAAAACACAACATTGATTATTATCATTATTATTTTTGGAAAAGTTTTTCTATTATTTCATTTTTTAATGTGTATAAAGCAGAGAGAACAAGTATAACAACAACAGACAAAAACTAAAAGATGAAAAAACAAAGCTATAAAATAGTTACGTAGAAAGAGTAGTTGCCTATGAGTCTATGAGTTAAAATAACCAACTTTATCTGTCAACTTCATCAGATCATAAAGTATAGCTATGCTCCAGATTTGCAAGGCTTGTGACAAGGGTTGTCTTGAAACTATACAACATTAATATTAAGACACAGTATTACAAAATAGTTTAAAAACAACTTTAAATTCCCCCAAATACTTGAAATCAGTGGTGAGCTATCAAACTTAGATTTGCGAACCCCTGTTGAGATGAGATGCTAGAACAAATGTCCCCAAACATGGCACCTTCTGGATCTTTTGGACTGCAACTCCCATCAGCTCCTGCCAACGTTGCCCGGTGGCGATGGAAATTGTAGTCCAGCAACATCTAGACCATGTCACATTGGTTGCAGCATGCTGTGATCTTACAGCATTGTGCATGGCCGTAATAGCCATATTTATTTACTTAAAAGTATTTTTTGTCCAGCTCTTCAGCCAAAGAAAGGCTCCTAGATGGGTTTGCAAACATTTCTAAGCCTGGGGATTAAATTCCAAAAAGCATAGGCATCAAAGGGGAATGGATTAGGAGTGAAGAGGAGAAAAGAAAACTCCAGGCACCAGTTCTTCTTATTCATTTATTAAATTTCTAAACCACCTTTCATCTGAGGATAACAGGGCGGTTTACAATATAAAACACAAAAATGCATAATTTAGTAACAAGCAGAAACAATTACACCCACAATACAATACAATACAATACAATACAATACAATACAATACAATACAATACAATACAATACAACGTTAGAGAGAATAGGTGACTTCTCTTCCCATTTCCTGCCACAGGAAGTCTGAACATGAGTTGGCCTTCCTTTGCAATTGCAATTAGCATTGATTGTCCTACCTTGTTGACATGCCAGCCTACTTTCACTGAAAACCTTCAAGGAAGGAAGTTCTACAGACTCGCTTAGCAGCTTGTTCTGCTCTGTCAGTGCAGTAACTGGGACAATCAACAGTCTGCTTTGCCACAGCATAAGCATGAACTTTGCCATGCATATGGCACGGTTCACCTGTGGGTTGCTTTCACCCCCAGTTTGGTGAAGACTTGTGCCAGGTCAAGACATTTTCTTGCCTGCAGAGCAGCACCAGACGAGCCACACACACACACAGAGAGAGAGAGAGAGAGAGAGAGAGAGAGAGAGAGAGGAACCTTGGTTCCCGAACGCCTCTGTTGTACGTTTTGGTTCTCGAACAGCAAAAACCGGAAGTAAACTCTTCTGTTTTTGAACATTTTTTGGAACCTGAACGTGCGACACGGCTTCTGCTGAGTGCAAGAAGCTCTTGCAACCAATGGGAAGCTGCGCCTCAGTTTTTGTACGTTTCGGAAGCTGAGCAGGCTTCTGGAATGGATTTCGTTCGAGAACCGATGTACCTCTGTCTCTCTCTGTCTCTCTCTCTCTGTCTCTCTCTCTCTCTCTCTCTCTCTCTCCCTCTGTAATGTGTACACACACACACACACACACACACACACACACACTGGACCATAAACATTTCTCTGCCCATTGTCCTAGGATAACATCTGTTGCATGTGTGATTTCACCCTTTATAGACCCACAAGCAGCCTCGAATTTGGTGTGGCTTAGGAAATCTAAGAAGCCAAAAATTCAGTGCTGTTTTGAAAGGTTAAGCCTACCATCTAGATTTAAAACTATGTTTAAAACTGCTCCTTGATCTCTGAAGCTTTCATGCAAAATTTGGTTGCGATAACTTAAGAGGTGTCCAAATACACAAAGAAGGAATAACTTTCGAAAATTCGTATTAGATTCGGTATTTAAACCAGCCATTGTTAGAAGTGCTTGTATTTCATTACGCATACCTTTTTAGAGTGATCCCCTCTCCCTGATTAGCTTGCTGTTTATATTTATTTTTACTCATGAAAAATTCAACAGATGGTGCTGGGTTAATTTTGTTGTAAATTAATCTTGCAGTTCACCGTCGGTCTTCTTTTTTTAAAAGGAGTTTAAAAGGCCACGAAGGCAAAAAAAAAAAAGGGGGGGGGGAAGAAGCTTGAACATGCTGTTAGGATATAATGTCACAGTTGAAATTCTACAGTATATTAGTGCAGTGGATTCACAGCCATTTCATACCGTATAAAAGAGTTGTACAATATTGATCCTCCTAGATTATTACATTTGCTTTTAAAGGCAAATGAAGCATTAACACCTGGGCCCACAGCATTGATCATAACGTTGGCACTGTAAAAGCTTTCCCGCTGTTAGCCGACTTCCAAGGTAATATGAACAACAGCCTACCTTTTCTTTTTAATTAGGTGATGGGCAGAGCAATCTTACGCACTAGTTTCTCGGTGCAAAAAGGATATGCCATAGCTGTAGTTTCTGAACCCAATGTGTTCACTCTGCCTAGAAGGGAAAAACGCACATTCAGGAAATACGTAAATATTTGCGCTGGTATAAGTTGTACTGTCAACAGCCATGGATCATACGTGTAGAGTAGGGTGGGGAAGTGGATCCTGCCAGCAGGCCAGATCCTTCACTTCCTGCTCACTGTGGGGCAATTCTGACAAGTGAGCAGGGGCTGTCAATCACCTGGTGTCCCAAATGATGGCAGGTGCCCCCCTTTTTTTGCAAGGCTCTTTTGTGTTCATGCACTTTATATCCATTCACGTTGAAAACAGGAGGCATCCCACACAAAGAAAAAGCTTGGACCTTGAAGTAGAAGGCCACATGTTGGATTTGGAACATAGGAAGCTGACATACCATTGGTCCATTTAGACCAGCTTTTTGTCTACACTGACTGGCAGTGGCTATCCAAGGTTGTGGGTAGTGTTCTCTACTAGCCCTCCCTTGAGACACCAAGGATTGAACCTGGAACCTTCTGCACGCAAAGTGTGTTTGCTCCATCACTGGGACACTGCCCTTCCCTCATTGCGCTTCAAACACTGCAGCTAAAACAAAAATCCTATGCCATTCTTAACCCGTACTATTTTCTACAGTGGTACCTCGGGTTAAAAACTTAATTCGTTCTGGGGGTCTGTTCTTAACCTGAAACTGTTCTTAACCTGAGGTACCACTTTAGCTAATGGGGCCTTCCGCTGCCGCCGCATGATTTCTGTTCTCATGCTGAAGCAAAGTTCTTAACCCGAGGTACTATTTCTGGGTTAGCAGAGTCTGTATCCTGAAGCATCTGTAACCTGAAGCGTCTGTAACCCGAGGTACCACTTTACTTTCTACTTTTCTGCTTTCTACTCTGGCTCCAAGCATTAGTTGTCCATGCAATTCTTATTTTAGGAATATAGGAAGCTTATGCTGAGTCAGACCAATGGTTCCTGTAGCTTAGTATTGCCTTCACTGACTGGCATCAGCTTTCCAGGGTTTCAGGCAGGAGCTCAGCCCAGAGGTGCCTGGGATCGAACCTGAGGCCTGATGTGTGCCGAGTGGATGCTCTACCACTAAGCTGCAGTGGTCTTGTTCTGTAGGGCCAAAAAGGGGGCGTGCCAAGGAGCGGGCCAAGGGAATAAGTGGATCCAAACTACAGAGAAAACTACATCGGCCTAGGAGCTGGCATAATTCACTTCCCTTTTTATTTCCTTTTCACTTAGAACAATGGGAGAGGGGAAAGTAAGAAAAGAAATCCTGGAAACAGACGGAGGGGTGTAAGAGCACTTGCTTGTCATCTCTTCCACCCTGCCTGTGAGAGCCCAGCAGTGTTGGATTATGCAGAAGGACTACTATTCGCTTCCTCCCCACAATCTTAGGTTTGCCATTGCAGCCTAGATGTCTCCTTTGAGAGGAGGTTTTATGAGGATGAAAACATAGCAAGAAGAATGTATGTTCACGTTTTTGTTTTTTTTAAAAAGTTTAGTGGAAACTTCAATCCTTATTAAACAGGAAAAGAAAGCGAGGACAGACTTGCTCTCTGCTCTTCTGGAGACGTGTCCTTCCTTCTTTAAAGCAATTCTTAGCAAAACCTCAGATTGTAGCAGTTTGTTTAGCAAGAACGGCAGAGCTTACTGGGATTAAAGATGAAAAAGAAAGAGCTCGGGGAGGAGGCGCTATTAACACCCACGATGATGGGGCTGACAGATCAGACCAAGAGTGGCACCGGGGCAGAGAGGCATCAGCCCTCGTAATGGAGACATGTCTGGTGGAAAGATTGCTCTATCACGGTGATGGGTTCCTAGCATGTTATAAATCTAAGATTGTTTCTTTCCTGCCACAGAGATGAGCAGGCTCTTTCTCCCCTTCTAGGATGAAATGTCAGACCGAGACAAGGAGCTGAGATGAAAGCACCCCCTCCCCTCCACAAATAAAATAAAAAAAAGTGGAGAAAGTTATATTTTTAACATAAATCTTTTGTGGCAACTCTATTGGACCCTCTTGCGATTTGAAGGATTAAAGCTCTACTGTTCCACCTGGCCCTGGAGAGAAGGAGAGCTGGCCTTCTCTTTTTTACATACCTCTTGTGCATTTATGGTCACTAGGACATATCTATATCTATATATCATCTATATCTCTGTCTGTCTGTCTATATGGAAAAAGGATATATTTTGACATATCAGAAACGCCTAATTCTTGGGGCAAAATAAGCTTGCTGTCATCAAGGATCATTGTTATGCAGCGTGTTAGCGACCTGTTTTTAATTTTAGTGGTGGGTACATACGAGTCACAGAGGAACGCGGGTGTTGCTGTGGGTTAAACCACAGAGCCTAGGACTTGCCGATTGGAAGGTCGGCGGTTTGAATCCCCATGACGGCATGAGCTCCCGTTTCTCGGTCTCTGCTCCTGCCAACCTAGCAGTTTGAAAGCACATCAAAGTGCAAGTAGATAAATAGGTACTGCTCCGGCGGGAAGGTAAACGGCGTTTCCGTGAACTGCTCTGGTTTGCCAGAAGCAGCTTAGTCATGCTGGCCACATGACCCAGAAGCTGTACGCCCGCTCCCTTGGTCAATAAAGCGAGATGAGCGCCGCAGCCCCAGAGTCGGTCACGACTGGACCTAATGGTTAGGGGTCCCCTTTACCCCTTTACCTTTACATATGAGTCATACCATTGGACCATTGGTCTAGCTGAAGATTGTCTATCCTGAGTGGAAGCGGCACCTTATGATTTCAGACAAGGAATGTTCCTGGTCTTGCCTAGAGATGCTGTGTCGTGGGATTTCCTGCATGCAAAGCAGATGCCCTACTGCTTATATAGCATGCTTGTTCTCAAACCAAGGAGTGGCACTAACCTCTCTCCCTTCCCATATTACTCACGGACAAATGCCTGTCCAAATGCCTGTTGTGCTGCCGAAGCGAGCACAACAAATGCCTGTCATACGTTTCTTGTGTTTACTCCGCCACAATGTTGTTTTGCTGATACTATTGCTTTCTAGCCCACCTTTCCTACAAGGTCTACAATGTAGCTGGGAAAACTTGCCCAAGACCTTAGCAAAACACTTGTCGGTCAGAGTATGCCCTGGATACTCGACTATATAGGCCATTGATCTGACTCTTATTAGAGCACGTGCAAAATGCCTTCCTGTTGGGAATTGATAGCCATGGGTAACCCCTGGTCTGACACCCACATGGGTTTAATCTTGGGTGGGGGATTCTCTTTTTGTTAACAGCTGTATCCCTGTTGAGTTGTCCCTGCAAACACCAGCCTAACCTGCTTGTAGGAGACTCTGAAGATAAAGCTGGAACTATTGCTCTTATAATTTTGCTCAAACGTCATTGATAATGGTCAATGTATTTAAATTTCTGTTTTGAATTGGGCAACACATGCAGATGGAACCGCGGCCACCCCATCCTCGATTGCCAGCTTTATTCTTGTTTTTCAGCCTGTGGGAAGTTATTTAACTTCAGCCAGCAAGCTCATAACTTGCCTTTATAAATGCTAAACCTCTTTTAGCTTGGAACAATCAATGTTTTATAAATATTAATTAACCCTCGCAGAATCCCTGTGCCTCATGTGCTCTGTTTTTTAACCTTAAAGAGAGAGGTTCAGACACAGTGTGGTTAAGAGCCTTTTTGTGTGTGTGCAAAAGCCGTTTAAAAAGGAGAGGAAAAGGGGGGAAAAAAAGGAGTCTGCTGATTCCTAGTGAGGATTTGTCAATGACACAGCACACGTGCCGTTTCCGATGAAGACAGAGTGAGAAATTTGCCGGCCCAAGGTCACAGGGAAAATGAGTGGCAGACTAAGAAATAGAAACCATGAATCTTTACTATCTTTTTCTCCCTGTGTTTTAACTACTGACCAAGCGCTCCCTTCAGCATGTACAGTTTGAAAGAGACACTGTACAAGGGCTCTTTTTTAATGAAAAGGTAACACTATAGAGCTTGTTTAAGGAAACGAGAGATTGTGTGAGGATTTGCGTGTCAAGGTCCCCAAGCCACCCCCCAAATAACTCACACCACACACATTATTTTTGTTTAAGGTTTTTGGCAAAATTTTGGCCACAACTTTATTGAAATACATAAGCGTGAGTGGTTGTTTAGGCATTGGTTAAGACTATCTGTACCCCCGCCTGGGGACAGAACTGACTTCCGGGCACCACCAAAAGCCAGTAAGGGAAAACAAATCGGGGAGAAATGGAGCTGAATCACCTCACCTCTCCCCACATGCTCCCTGAGGCTTGCCGGCCCTAGCCCAATTCCAGATGGACGAAAAGATGGCAAGCCCCTGGATTCCTTTAACGGAATTCCCTTTCCGCAACAACCATGGAGGGGCAGGCCCAGCCTATCCATACCCCTCCTCCAACCAATTTACAACCAATGCCTAACCGCCACCTTACAAGTTGTGACGATTTGCTACGCAGTAGGCAAAAACCAAATGGCAACAGCCAATCAGCCAAATAGACAAAATTCCTACCAGGCCCCTGCCCCAAGGCAGACGACCCCATGACAGGCATAGCAAGGTCAATGCAACAACCCCTTACTCAAGGGCGGGTGGGCGGGTAATCCTTTGCACGCCTCGAAGAGAAAGCTCCAGGCTGCTTACAGAGTATTTAAAACCTTTTACCCCTCCCACCCAAATTGCAACGTAACTTTTACCCCAGCAACCCAGCCATCCAATCATTGCCCTAGGCCCTCTTTAGCAACCCTGCCTGGCAACAGAGGGGTGGCTCGGCAGACCCCACCGCAACACGTGCTCTTCATGAGGGAGAACATGCTTTCTTGACAATCTTACCTCCTTATTGTTGTGAACCACTACTCAGTTACACGATGCAGGCAGTGAATTTTGGATCACTCCCCACCCCACCCAGAACAGGGCACGTCCCCTGGTTGTGGGGCATGGGGGATAGGAAGGAGGCAGAGGGACATACCAGTTCCCAGTGCAGGAGTTGTTATTGGAGTCTCAGTTGATAACGCTAGCAAGGGATAGTGGAGAGAGCAGCAGAGGTGGTGGGATGGCACAGGTGAGTTGGGGGGGCGCTGGCATTTTCCTGAGCTGGTGCTGGTTTTGTGGGAAATTAGCCTTTTCTCACCTTTCAGTGTGTCTTTAGCCAGTGATTCACATTTAGGAAAGTAGATCTAGCCAACTGCGCCAAGATAAGGCTAGAGTGTTTTGATTCCCAAGGGAAAGAATGTCTTGATTTGTTTTAAAGCCTTTTCTGCTGGTCTTCCCTGGTGGAGAAATGATTGCTGCTGCTCCATAGAAGGAACTCAGAATGTTAGTGTACCTATGATTCGGGAGTAGTGTGTCAGTTAAAAAAAACAAAACGTAAAGCATCAGCAGCGAAGAAAGGGATCCATGCTCTTTGTATTGGGTTTTATTTCCTGAAAAAAAATTGTGACACCCTTTCCCATGGGTAAATATGTTAAAAATTACTCTGTGGATGCTAATGCAGATAAAGTCCATCACACAGTGTACTGGGCCCAGATAATCCTGTTGACATTGCTTGCTGCTGACACTTAGCACCCCAGTAAGTGGCGCTACACCCCTGGCAAGCGCCTACCTCTTTCATATGTATTTTTAATCTAAAATACACCTTTTAATACACATCTTGGTAATTTTCTTCTCCTTCCAGAGAACCCTGTTGTTGGCATCCATCTGTCTTAAGAGACAATGGAGTGTGCCTCTGGGAGCGAAGTCAAACTACAGATTTGCAGAGGTGCAAAAAATGAAGGTTAACTGATTTCTGATCCCATGTATTGGTCCAGAAAGTATAGATCTGGCCTGCTTACTTAAAAAAAAAAAAAGAGCCTGCGCAAAATCTATGGCCATCCTTAGTCTGGAGTTGAACTCCTCCTGTGGCAACACCTCAGCTTATCAGAGACACTACTTAGAAGTATTTCTAAAGGCAGCCTTCGTCAACCTGGTGCCTTCCAGATAATTTAGACTGCAAACCTGGCCTCTTCTGGTAGGTCTGGGTGAGACCCCCTCTCTGAAATTCTGGAGAGCCATCAATAGCCAGTGTAGACAATGCTGAGCTAGACAGACAAGTGGTCTGATTTCCTATTTTGGAATTGTACAGAAAATTCCCTGTTTGTGCATGTTCGGCACACGTGCGACCACTGATGCACACACGTTTTTGGGGAACCAGAAGCAGGCTTATGTGCATCCCACGGTGCATCCCATGGTGTCTCAGAATTCAGCCTCTGCACAGATGTGAAGTTGCTTGTATTCTAACAATGCTGGAGAACACCAGATTGGCAAAGATTGCACGTTATTTTTCTATCCAATTTTCATTAGGATTGCTGCTATCAGTCCTATTCCCCCCTCTACCGTGACCCATCCCAGTTAAATTTTCCCTATCTTGGGGATAATATTATCCTTCAGGTTGATGAGTTAAGGCTTAGTTGTGTGTCCGTTTTGACAGGTAAGGTCAGTAATTATGCAGTGCAGGGCTTTAGCTGTGGTGGCACCATGTTTGTAGCTTTTTATTATTATTTTCTACTCCTATAAATGATGTAGATTCTACCTCACCCAATGTCCGAGTCAGCTTGCCATTGTTATTCAATTAACATCCACTATGAATGAAAAATTATGACACCTCAGACAGTGTTAATTAGGTCCCAAGGTCAACTACCAAAGCACCTTTCTTAATAAGGAGGCCTCTCCTAAAAAGGGTTGTGATAATCTAGGCTATAGAACTGGTTCAGTTGCCCTTGTGAACGTTGCCTTTTGTGAAGGCTTCTTTCCAAATCAGTAGCCAGATTTATTATTATTTTGGGGAGGGGGCGGGGGAAGAATAAGCCAAGGCACATTAGCCTTATATACTTAACATTATTTAATGGTATTATTTTTTTGCGAGGAGTTATGTATGTAAAACATTGGCTTCTTTCAAATATCCACAAGGAAAAGAGCCAGATTCTCAAATCCCAAAATTCAAAGAATATACCGCATTTTTCTGTCTACAAGACTAGGTTTTCCCCCCTAAAAAATAATGCCAAAAATTAGGGGTTGTCTTATACACGGATACATCTCCCCCCATTTTCTTAAATCTGAGTCCTCAAAAATAGGGGGCGTCTTATACATGGGAGCGTCTTATATACGGAAAAATATGGTACTTAACATGGGCCTGGACCCTACAACCCATTCATAGCTACAGAACTGCCTCTTTCTCTCTCTGATGTTTTTTTCCTTTTAAAAGAACTAATGGAGAGAGATGTGATGGACACGACGTGCAGATTTTAAATAATGGATTGTTTAATGGAATCATGAATAAATGGTAACAGATTTGTCTGTCAAAAATTAAATAGTGGTATTTCTTTGATTAATATCAGAATCTAATCTAAAATAGTTTTAGCCATTTCATACAGGTGACATCTGTGCTTAAATATAATTTTCCTCTCCCTGTTCTGGCATGACTGTTAATTACTTACTCAATGTAGTTCAACATTTAGTTAATAAATATGTCAAGCTTTTACCATGGTGTTCTTTTTGCAGAGTTGTGAATTTGCAATTAGTTTTAGATTTACTACATGGTGACAGACAGTGCTGTATAAATAGAGGTTAAACACACAATTTACATATTAATTTCATGATTCATTTATTCAATGATTTATGTGGATATAGATTGTATTTAATCTCTGTGCTGTAGTTGTTTGAAGCATGACGAACAGAGTCGCTATACTGGCAGAGCAATAATGATCGTTGCATTGAGCTACTGGAAGCTTGGAAGACTCATGAAAGATTTGGAAACATGAGTGTTTATTAGCCTTAATGCTGGGGAGGTGGGTGGGCAGAGGGATAAAAAGTAGATTGATAGAAAGTAGGGATTATCTTTTTTTTAAAAAGACCCATGGAATAAGGATTGTATGTGTGCATTGTGTATATGTATACATACTGTACAGGAAATGCAAGTTGTACTCTGAGGAAAGCTGATTTCTGTGAGGTGCAAATTTGCATTATGAAAATTCCATCATTTATTGCTTTCCTGAAAAACACAATTTGTATCTTCATCCTCTTTGGAAAAATCGAACTTGTTGCTAATGCTTATGGCACACAGATGTACAAATATAACCAGAACTGGACAATGTGTAAGTGTCTCATTTCACACTTGCTTAAATCATGAATGCCACCGCCCTTTGTATACTTTTTTGAGAGCAGTTGCTATTGGATTTCATAGGACTTGTTAGTACATAGGACTATGTTTATAGATTCAGTGGGATCTAACATGTAAACCTTTTTTGAGCTCTACTGCTTCCGTCTGCAGACTTGACCCAGTTTTTTCATACATGGCGCTTGTATTGAGTACACCTCTTTTCTGAGTTATTACACAAGTTCATCAAATGTCTTGCATGGTATGGTAAGTACTAAAAATGCACTTTCCCTAAGATATCGCGGCAGGAAATACTGGATGTTTCGATGCACTTTCGGGTGCAATACTCATGATGTTTCATTGGTGCAAGAACTCTTGCATCTGATTCTGTTCCCTTCTGGCCTTCCTTGGTTGGCTATAGGAGTCTTCTATATGAGCCTACCCCTGAACTGAGATCTTTCTGCATGTACCTTCTCCAGCTGAATCAAAGTGGTTTCAGCAATGATTCTTAGCATGGATGGCAATGCTGTCGGACCTCTGTCCTTAAGGACACACACTTTCCTCCTTTTCTGCTATTGTTCAGGCAACTGGTATTTTTCCAATGGGCTTTTGGGGCTTAATGATTCCTCTGGATCTGCACCTATTTGCTGCTGTTTAATGCTTGTTTCCTGATGTGTCATGAATTGCTGCCAACTTTCATTTTGCTGTCTTGATTATTGTTGTAGTGATAATATTTGTACATTGGGCTTTTAAAACAATGGCTTTGCTGCCTTGTGGATTTTTGAATGGACACGCTGGGTTGAAATGATAAATCTAGGCTTAGTGTAAGGGTGTCTTTCTCCCCACAATTGGAGTCAGCAGGGAGGAAGCTCCTTTATTGATTTTTTAAAAAAAGCAGGTTGCAGAGTTCAAATCTGGCTTTCCGACCCCTTGAAATTGGGAGCCGTTAAGGAGCAGAGATGGAAGGGAGCAGGTGCCAAACAATATTTAAATGACAGTCTCGGCAAACTAAATATTGAATTGCTGTGTCATTTTTTGTGAAAGAATAATCTACTTAAAGAAAATCGTTGCAAACTGCCCCTGACATTTGTTCTGCAGAAATTATTTTCACTTTATCTTCTGCATTGAAGCTCCCCCTTCTTTTAATCAGCCCAACAAGTTGTTGAAACTGCTTGCAATGAAAGAAAATAAAGGGTGGGTGGGAGAAGGTAATTGACTATTTTATCAAATGTTTGCAACAAAACAGACTCTGTGAGTCATAAATGAAGATTAAAACTCTTGATGGCAGGGAGGAATAAATAAGAATGATTTATTATCTGAAGCATCAATATGCTGTTGCTTCAGATTTTTTTTTTTATAAATTAAGGCTGTAATCCTATAATATTTAACTGGAAGTAAGCCCTATTGAATTTGGGGGGGGGGCTTACATCTGAGTAGACATGCATACATTTCTGCCGTTAAGAAATAAAACAAAACCTGTTCATCCTCCCTTTCCTGCAAGGATGCAGGTGCTTCTTAGAATCATAGAATCATAGAATCGGAATAGACCACAAGGGCCATTGAGTCCAACCCCCTGCCAAGCAGGAAACACCATCAGAGCACTCCTGGCATATGGTTGGAAAGCCTCTGCTTAAAGACCTCCAAAGAAGGAGACTCCACCACACTCCTTAGCAGCAAATTCCACTGTCAAACAGCTCTTACTGTCAGGAAGTTCTTCTTGTCTTAACCAAGCCAAGGAAGATGCATAAATGTGTACTTGAGATCAGGAAACAGGTAGGTAAATATGTCAGAGGAGAGATCGGCTTCTGTAAGACTTCATTTGAGCAAAAGAGACAGTAATAAAATAACTGTGTCAAAGCAACTCTGTGTGTACTTCACAAGGGGCAATGTGAGTTTACTTATGGTGTATTAACTTGTAAAACGTCAGTGCCTTGAAATGGAAAACTATCTTAATCTCCCTTAGTTGCTGGATATTGGGACTCTCACAACAGTTGCAGAAAACATTAATGAGGAGGTTTTGTAATTAAACTCTCCCTGGATTTTTTGGGGGAAATAGGCAAAAAACAAATGTCAGTGTACAAGTGGATTCTGGTGGGATCCTCTTGGCTCTGTGACATGCAGCAGCCAAGGTGATGCTTAAATGGGTTTAGTTCCAAGGACAGATTGAGAGGCCCGGAGGGCCACATTTGGCCTCTGGGTCTGAGGCTGCCCACCCTAGACTGGTCAGAGCTTGGACCATTTGCCAGTTATTGGCCTATTACATAGCAGAACCCCTATCGTCCAGGCTTCAGATACTGGAGGATCCAGAGTGGAGAGGACCTGAGATGAAACTGAAATTGAGGCATGACTCTCCATGCTGCCTTCTCTGAATGGCTTGCCTTCTGAAGAAGATCGGCAGCAGTAGTATGCTATTGTTCTTGGACCAGGAAATCCCTGCTTGGTTATGATGCTTAGTGAGTGCTGCTAGGCAAATATTGATCTCTTCCAACCTATCACCACAGAGAAGAGTCATCTGTATGTTGGCTTGAGTTTCTTGGAGAAAAAGTGGATATAGCATTGTAACTGATAAATAAGCAAATTGCATATTTTATTTATTCCATGTCCTTTCCCTATGCAGTGTGCTTCAGTCTTGCCTTCAGCCGCAAAATGTGTGGGGTGTTTTGGCATACAACTCCCATCAGGCTTGTTCTTTGAATAAGCTGACTAGAGATCATGAGAACTGTTGTTCAACAAACATATAGAGACTCAAGTTTAAAGAGCACTGCCTAATTTTCAAGAAGCATATGCAGACTCTAAAAAGTATGCAGGGGAAGAAAGTGATACCCCTCCACACACAATGGCTGAAAAGTTGACCATGGGAAGCCAGCAAGTGGAATTCAAGTGCGATAGTGTTCTCCCCACCTGTGGTTCCCAGAAACTGTTATTCAGAAACATTGCTACCTCAAACTGATAGCAAACTCGTTCTCACCTTTAAGAAGCCAAAACAGTAATGCTGACCTTGGTCTTTGAAATAAACAAATGTCCCTCAGTGGCATGCCAGTGACTAGTTTTCAAACCTCCAGGAGTTGGGTTCCTTTTTTTTCTGAGTGGTGAACCAGATCCTTGCAGGCAAGATACGAGCTCAGCAGTACTTTCCTCACTTGCGTTCTTTAGAAACTAGTAAACAGGGTCATGTTGCATCTGCCAGTGAAGATTGTACACAGTCATGATGGTTAGTAGCCACTAATGGGTTTTATCCTCCTTGGATTTTTGTGTAAGCTCTTTTTAAAGGCACCCAAGTTGGTGGCCATTAGTCCATACTGTTGTAAAAAGAAGAATTTGTGGAAATTCAGAATTCTCTGCCAAGGGAATTACAGTGGGATTCCCTGCTAGTAGACAGCCTTAAAACTTTTGGATTTACCACATCACTGATCACCTGAACAGCCTTTTGACATGTAAATGTTTTATAATTGTATGTGTGTGTTTTTTTAAAATAAGTATGGCATACAGTGGTACCTCAGGTTAAGTACTTAATTTGTTCTGGACGTCCGTTCTTAACCTGAAACTGTTCTTAACCTGAGGTACCACTTTAGCTAATGGGGCCTCTTGCTGCCGCCGCGCCGCCAGAGCACGATTTCTGTTCTCATCCTGAAGCAAAGTTCTTAACCTGAAGCATTATTTCTGGGTTGGCAGAGTCTGTAACCTAAAGCGTATGTAACCTGAAGCGTATGTAACCCAAGGTACCACTGTAGTGTCGCTTTCACCTGCCCATCGAATTGCCCTTTCTTGGACCTTGATGTGGAAAGATGCTACTTTAAAAGCTCAATTACTGATTTTGCTCTATTTGGAATGCCTCGCGAAGAACTGTTTGTTCACTATTTGCATGCACTGTGCAGAGCTAAAACATATCCGTCTCCGTTCAGCCTGACTTTTCATATCCACCAGCTGTGGGTCTGTTGTTGCAGCTCCGTAAACCTCTGACATCGTATAAAGCATTCTAGAGCTCCTTCGTACTTTGTTGTAAAGGTGATCCTTGGAAATTGTTTGTTGAATAACCCCATGGTATACTGTACATCATTTTTATTCTTTGTAATAAAGATGGAGAGGCTACATACCATCTGCACAAAGTTGGTTGGATGCTTGTATAAAACATTATGTTCCACAGCCACATAGATCTCAGGAGCTGCAATATATTCACTCCCTTGCTATTTCCATTCCAGTGGAAACTCTTCCCAGTCTCCATGCAATGCAACTGGGAATGTTTTCAAGGTTGGGGTGGACCGAAAGTTAGATTAGGCTTATCTGGATCTATTTTTAGCTCCACAAAAATGTGTGAATGATTTGGAATTTTTTTCAGAGGTTTTGTGGTAGTGGTAGAGTTTACCGCGGCAGTTAGTGGCAGCATTTTCTCTTTTTATATAACTTAAGATACACACAGGAGCATACACTTAGTTTAAAGTCAAAATACCAGCAGATTGGGCAATAATTGAAGAGGCTGCAGGCTAGACCCATCTGATGGAAGGGAGCGATTTTGTTTAGCTATCCATGTGAAATGTGCAGTGCTTAAGTCAGCTTAACTTTGCCTGTATAGAGTAAGAAGTTTATTCATTTCATTTCCTTGGTTGTCCAACCACACAATCAAGTTGTAGTGGCGTTTGCGAATTAATTCTTTAAACCGGGTGTGGTTTACCCAGACATGTGGCTTTTCAGATGTTGCTGAACCACAACTCCCATCATCCCTGCCAATTGGCCATGTTAGCTGGGGCTGATGGGAATTGTAGTCAAGCTGCATCGGGAGGGCCAGAGATTCTCCACACCTCCTGTGTACCAAAGAAGGTCAACCTGCTTCCTGAGGGCCTCATTTGGCCCCAGTGCCTCTTGATGTTCCCCATGCCTCCATCCCATTCCTCCTCCTTCCTTCTTGTTTCTTTCCCACTTATTTTTCCAGGATTCTAAAAGTGCCTCCCTTATATAGAAGGGACAGTGTTTTATTTTCCTTACAATTTTGTCATAGAATAATTGCTTTGCACTTCTGGAATCAAAATTTGTAACATGAAAATCAGATTTCCACTCCCCTTCTGTTGCTGGTTCAAATTTGCCTGCTCGCTTAAGATGTTCATTAAATACAGGGCAGCAAACACACAAAATGATGAAACAGTTAAAACGTTTAAAACAATTCAAATACAGATGCAAATTGGGAAAGATCCTTACTTAAATGACATGCTGGAAGAGGAAGGTCTTCAGTAGGCAGTACAATTGCTAGAAGATATGTTGAGTGAAATGATTATCAGCACACTCCCATTCATAGTTACTCAGAAGTAAGACCCATGGGACGCGGGTGGCGCTGTGGTCTAAACCACTGAGCCTAGGCCTTGCTGATCAGAAGGTCGGCGGTTTGAATCCCCGCGGCGGGGTGAGCTCCCGTTGCTCGGTCCCTGCTCCTGCCAACCTAGCAGTTCAAAAGCACGTCCAAGTGCAAGTAGATAAATGGGTTCCCGCTCCGGCGAGAAGGTAAACGGCACTTCCGTGCGCTGCTCTGGTTTTGCCAGAAGTGGCTTAGTCATGCTGGCCACATGACCCGGAAGCTGTCTGCGGACAAAACGCCGGCTCCCTTGGTCTATAGAGCGAGATGAGCTCCGCAACCCCAGAGTCGTCCACGACTGGACCTAATGGGCAGGGGTACCTTTACCTTTAATGTTACCTTTAAGACCCCTTGGAGGTTATGATCTAGTAAGTATGTTTAAGGGTGTAGCCTAATTCAGTAATGAACGGACAACAAAACAAACAAACAATAATCAATCAATCATACTCTAATAAATAGAGCAACGGCTATGAGAAATCAAGTATTGAGGAATATATATATATATATATGCTGGCTTTTTAAAGTGGTGTCTCCTGTTTGTGGAATCCACATCCCAGGGAAATGTGTCTGGCACCATCATTGGCAGTATTTAGGTTCCAGGCTGAAACATACTTATTTATTAGTGCTTCAGTTAGTGTCTGCTGTGAAGCTCATCTTTTAGCGAGGTGGGGTATGTCTTATTATTGTTTTGTTGGATGAGCATTTTAGGAATTTTTTGTTGTTGTTGCATGTTGTTTTCCTTTCTTTTTTTGCTTTGATATGGTTTTAGCTTTTTGTAGTTTATCATGTCAAGTCACAGCAACATCTTCAAAAAACTACCTCCCTCCCCAAACTCCAGGGCAGTGCAGAGATACAGCTGCTGCTTATTTTGTATTAAGCAACAAACAAATATTATTAATAGTAGTATCTAATCTTAGTCCTACCCAGAGTAGACCCATTGAAGTTAAAAAGGTTCATTACTTTCTGAGTAGGACTTTGTTCAATATAACCTAATTTGTATTTCAACCAGAAAAAAGGTGCTAATCTCCACCTTTTCACAGATAGTATTGGGTATAACAGCTCACTATTAATTTAAACGTAATTTAAACTGTATTTATTATGGTGATTATAGCAGCTGTTTAATTATGATGAAGGCAGTGGATTTTGTGACAACTTGGGAAATAAAGTAACAATGCTTTCACTAAAAGATCCCCACAAGTATTTTTGAGGAAAAATAATAAATAGAAATTATGAGTTGCATTCATAATTGAATGGGGTACAAAAAACTGTACTTGTATCATAAGAAGTTGATTTAAGTGAAGACTGTCCACCTATTTTGGTATTGTCTACACCAGTGGCTCACAATTAGCTGAGTACTGTGGACCCCCCTTGTTTTTCTAGAGCCAAGCCATGGACCCCCACTTATCAAAATTGATGGGATTATACATTCCATTGTATCAATATTCTATTTGTGTTATACGTTCTAGTGTGTAGGAGCAGATGGGTGCATCCAGTTGTTTTCTTGCAGTAATTTATCAATGCAGATGTGCCCATCAGACAAGCGGAGGGCAATATGGTGAAGATGAAGGAACAGGAAACTCTGGTGAGATGCAGATGCCCTTGTTTCAGAATTAATGTTTGAGATTCTCCTAGCTTTATTATTCATTTTTAAGGCAGTCGTCTCTAGGGTAATTTCCTCTTAAGGTAAGTACTGTACCAACATATCAAGCGCAATATATCAGAATCAGGGTGCCGTGAAACACCAAAAAGAACTGTAAAAATAGTACAGCCCAGCGATAAAATTAGCAACAGCAATAATATCCCAGCACAATGCTACTCAAATAGTTTAAAATTGATGTAAAGGCATGGTGCGTAGAGCAAGTCAACAAGGTTGACTAAGGGCCGAAACCCAATGAGGTGGCCCACTGACAAGAGGCCTCTGGATGAGTCCTTGTCTTAACCATTGCAACCCAGTTATTCACCAATCTCTCTCCTTCTCTAGCCCAGGCCTCTGTGAGAAGGACTAGTGAAGGCCACTGTCTGCTTCCTTATTGGCTCCCTACATGGTAGCAAAGATGAGGAAGAAGAGCAGTAGCAGCTGAGAATGGAGGTGAGAAGGTGGACTTGCTGAGGGAAGGAGATGCTAATCTAGGCCCTGCTAGGGCTCCGTATGCATCACACCCAGAAGGTTAGGCATGTTTTATGGACACAGTTGAGCAGCCATGGTAGATCAAAAAATATGGCAACATGCCGTGTATGTGTCTTTCCTGTGCTGGCTGTTTAGAGCTTTGTACACATGCTTGCTACTTTCGATAAGGCTCCTTCGTTTCAGTTACATTCAGTAGTCTGTGTGGTATTTTTTATCTTGTCAGCTTTATTCCATGTTCCACTGTGTTGCTCTTGAGCAAAACTGAGCCTTGACTGGAATCCAGTGAATGTTAGCGCATTAGCCAGGCATAGTGTGCACTGATGCTGATTGGATTAATGAATTAACAGGGAGGGGCCTTTTCCAGTAGCTCTCCAAAACTTAGAAATATCACTGATAGCACCCATGCGTGCCTAAGACAGTGGTGGAGAACCTTTGACTCTTCAGGTGTTTCTGGACTACAGCTCCTATCAGCTGTTGGCCATGCCAGCTGGGGCTGATGGGAGCTGGAATCCATGAACATCTGAAGGACCACAGGTTCCTCATCCCTGAGAAGACAGCTTGACCAAACGAATCTTTAAATCCCTTTGTTGGCAGACGATCCCAGATTCAATCCCTGGCCTCTCCAGGGAGGGCTGGGAGAAACCCTGAAATCCTGGAGAGCTGCTGCCAATCAGTGTTGACAGTACTGAGATTATCTGCCCAATCTGATTGGGTATAAGGCAGCTTCCTATTTCCCTATTAGGTAGAATTTTGCAACCTGAGAAGATTAGGATAGAATTCAGGAGGAATGGAAGTTGGTCAGAATGACCTAGAGGACTAATGAGGGAATATCTCTCCTCCATAGAAAAGGTTCAATATGGCCAGTATTGTGTCCATTTTTGTTCTGTTACCAATTCACTTTGGGGAATGATTCTTTTTAGGAATGGAATATTGTCACTGGAAGGATCTAATAGTGGGAAACTCACCTTTCCCCCCCATCCCTGCATTATTTCCCACCTGTTTCAAATAGGTGCTTTGAGTAGAGAAACTGGTGGGGCCAGGAGCCAAGATGAAATGTGGCAAGTGAGATGATGGAGCTGGGACCGAATCAGGAGTTATAAGCTGACTTCTCAGATCCTAATATTTTGGTGGTTTTGGTGATCAGACCAGAAAAATACTAGTTATTTGGTTGGTATCCCATTCTGTAAAAATGACACAACATTGTCATTCTGAATGAAGTAATTATACTAAGTCACCCCCACCACTACCACCAATGTGAAATCAGTCCATGGAAGCATTCTAACTTTTAAGAAACAGTGTTCCCTTGTCAGGGTTCATCCTTGTGGCCTCCCCCCTCCCCCCGCCCGTGAGGCATGGATACTGGTATAAGGAACAAGCTTATCACATGAAGATTCTCAGCCCGAAATCGTTTCAATGTTTTATGAGGTCTCTCCTAATTATAGCTTTTTAATTAGTGCAAGTCGTTAGTTCCTGATTAGTTTACAAAAGAATAAAAAAGGAGGAGGTTATTGCTCTTTAATAAGACTCCTAGATTTGAATTCTTAAACATTAAGTGTGGTGGCGGGGGCTGAGTCTTGGGGGCTGGCTGGTGCACAACATAAGAAGTCCTCCAGGGTTGTAGCCAATGAAGTTTTTACTCATGGTGGATCCATCGGTAATAGTAATAAATTTCATGGTCATAAATTTCAATGGCTCTACTCTTAGTAGGCATTGGCTACAAGCCCTACCTCCCTTCTTGAAGAATACTAGCTTTCAGTCAGTGATGTACAGTCCACTTCAGCTTCTGTAGAATAGAATAGAATAGAATAGAATAGAATAGAATAGAATAGAATTGTTTAGTTGGTAGGGATCCTGAGGGTCATTTAGTCCCTCCTGCAATGCAGCTGGCCAATAAGCTGGATCGAACCTGCGGCCTTGGCGTTAACAGCCCCACGCTCTAACCCACAGAGCAGATGCTCTGGGTCCAGAAGTGGAATGACAGACAGGGGGTTTGGGCAGGAATATGAGTTTTAGGAAGCATAGGTCCCATCTCCACTATATATTTAAAACAGTATTATACTACTTTCATCACTTTCTCCCAAAGAAATCCGAAGCCCCCCGTATTAAATATCTTTTGGAAGAAAGGTCAAATGATATTACACTGGCCGTGGCAAAGTTTCTTTCAGAGGTTATAAGAAACAAAGATCATTATGCCCTAGATAAAACAAAATGACTTCCTTGGTTTCTTCCATCTGTCTGTATGGCCGTTTTAACTGTATCTTGTTTTGTAATTGTTTTGTGGGTCTTTGGTCCACATTAAAGTATTATTATTATTATTATTATTATTATTATTATTATTATTATTATTATTATTAGTTGACAGCAGAATTGGCTCCAGGTGAACTTTGCTAGGGAAGGCTTTTTCCCATCTGGGTGCCACCACTATGAAGGTTTAATGTCTTGAAGAAGGAGCCCTGCTGAAGACCTTAGTCTACAACCGGGACAGGGAACCTCAGAGCCAAGTGTGGCCCTCCAGGTCTCTCTCTATAAACAAGTCCAGTTTCGAACTGATCCTATGTTCTAAAAGAAACCAGCCATCAAACTTATTTCCAAAATATGCTTAGCCTTGCAAGTTAGAAGCAGAAGTTTCTAACAAAAGTTGCTATGCCCCTTTTGCCTGTTGCTCCACTTTCCACTGGCATGGGGTCTCATGAGAGCTGTTCTGGAAGTGAATGTGGCCTTAAAGGTAAAGATAAAGGTACTTCTGACTGTCAGGTCCAATCGTGGACGACTCTGGGGTTGCGCACTCATCTTGCTCTATAGACTGAGGGAGCCGGTGTTTGTCCGCAGACAACTTCCGGGTCATGTGGCCAGCATGACTAAGCCGCTTCTGGCGAACCAGAGCAGTGCATGGAAACACCATTTACCTTCCCACCTATTTATCTACTTGCACTTGACGTGCTTTTGAACTGCTAGGTGGTTAGGGACTGGGACTGAAGAACGGGCGCTCAGCCCATCACGGGGATTAGAACTGCTGACCTTCCGATCAGCAAGCCCTAGGCTCTGTGGTTTAGGCCACAGCACCACCCATGTCCCTGAATATGGCCTTTAGGTTGAACAATATTCCCAGTACCTGGTAGACAGGTAGACCCTTGTGGAAATAGGTGTTCTTCCAGGTGCCTTGATCCCAAATCATAAATGCTCATGATATTTCTTTAAAATTATACAATGGTAGTATTGTTATTGTTTTTATTATTATTATTATATACCTCCAGGACAAGGGAGCCTTAAAGGTCAAAACCAGCACTAAAACAGCTTGAAAGCCATTATAATTTATAACAGCCATTGACAAACTGAAGTGCATTTCTAATTTGCTTTTATTTTATTAAGCCGGGCTGTGCATTTGTCTGAGGTCGGGGACAGCAATCCCTTTAGTAAATAAAAATATTAGGTGCTTTAAATTTATCTTAGTATACATACGTAGAACATTTCACTCAACTCAGGGCTCAAGGTGGTATCCATAGGAAGTGGAGGGCTCAGGTGGTCTCCCTTCAGATACCAACCAGACCCGAACCTGCTTAGCTTCAGCAATATAACTGCACTATGTACATCCAGGCCAGGTAATGAAGTTGCTCTTGCCTTTTATGCAGTGGTACAAGCACATTTCCTACTGCATGACATCTGAACAGGCTCTGATTCATGCTGAGAGATGTGGTCTCTTAAGCTATACAAGTCTTGATCAGAAATACATCTGGATATGCAGTTTTTGAGCCTGACATGTGTGATGCAAACGGCAGTTATAAGACTGTGCCAAAAATCAGCCTCCTCCTTCTTTTGTTTTGTTTTCCAGGTGGTGTATATTTGGAATCCTTGTGCTCTTGATTGTTATGTGCATTTTAGATTTAGACATCCTATTGCGATATTTTTATACTTTTCCTTCAGGGATCGTTATTCTACTGCATCCAGCACAGGAAGTTTCAAGGTCAGCATTACTTGAACAGTTGTAATAGTCCCAACAGAAAGATAAATATATATTGACTGTAGCTGAAGCTACGAATCTTGCAGTTGCTGAAGGTCAACGACCCCTCTGAGGTGCTCTTCAACCTTCAAATGTCTATAGGTTAAATCGCTGATGAATTGCCACACGCTTCTGAAGGGTGGAAATGCATAGGCACTGATATTGCAACCCTGAGCATAGCAAATCATGCACAAGTTCCACAGAATTCAGTGAGACTTATCCATGCATTGCAGATGGTAGATTTGCAAATGTGTGTGTGTATGTTGTGTGTGTATATGTGTAGTAAAGGTAGGAAAGACAGAATAGAGAGCAAACCAAATATTTATTACAACCAAAGACCTGAAATAGGGTGAAGTAAATTAAACAAAAAACGTAATTGTTTTGCATTCAGTATGTCATACCTTTTTGCCCCATTCTTTTGATTACAAATTGTTTTAGCTGATTTGAATATTGTATTTTTACTTTGTTATAACCCACCCTATGAAGTTGTTGTGAAGGCCAAGTATGCCACATGGGAGGGATGTTGAGCTTCTGCTGTGTGTGCAGAAGGTCTCAGGTTAAACCTCTGGCATTTCCTGGTAGGGCTGAGAGAGACCCCATCTGAAACTGTAGAAATCCAATGCCGGTCACTGTAGATCAGCTTCCCCCAACCTAGAGCCCTCCAAATGTCACTAGGCTGCAACTCCCATTGTTCCTGAAAATTGGCCATGCTGACTGGGGCTGATGGGAGTTGGGAGTCAAACAACATCTGGGAAGCCCCAGTTTGGAAGAGGCTAGGTAAACAACATTAAACTAGAGATGTCAATGGTCTGACTTGATATACATTTCTGAGTGCAAGCTTTGGCAGGACCATTCTGGGGTCAAGGGGACATGCCCAGTTCAGAACAGGAGGCTGTGTTCACCAGCTTCAAATCCCTAATGATGTGGAATGCTCTGTTCTGTTGATCAGATAGAGTCAGTGGGACTTACTTCTGAGTATACATGTATAGAATTGCTCTGCAGATCAGGAAATCCCCTCTCTGCTGGTTGTGTGGTGGGGTGCAAAACTACTCAAAAGTAATCAGAACCACTCAAAAGTCAATTAGCTGTGGAACCTAGAGGTGGTAACTCAATGGTCCAAGGTTGTGTACCACCTGACCCCCATCAGCTGCTGGTGATGGGAAGGAGAAATGAATAAGTCCATATTTTCAGGGAACCTGTTGTTTTATGATTCTGCAGATGTAGATTGAATTTTAGAATTCCACATTGAAATGTACTACCTGCTATTTGCTTAATGTTTTTTCCCCTGCCTGTTTAGCACCGGTAATATGAAAGGCATATTTACGTATAAATTTTAAAAAATATTTTAAAAATTAATCCCTAACCTTCATGAATATTGCATTGTTGACCCACTTATTTAACAGCTTACTAGAATACGGCCTAGTGCACCTCAACTATCCAATGCATTTTTAATTCAGCCCCATGGAGAGCAAATGCTCAGTTTCACCTGCGTAACAATACTGGACCATAAGCAAACTTATGAAGAGCAACCTAAATCAAGATGCAGTGCTTGCATCTCTGGGTGGTATCCTGCTGCAGGCAGCTGTTGCTTCCCTCTGTATATTCTGAGGCAGGGGTGGACAACCTACTGTCCACTGCCTAATTTCAAAAAACCCTCTGCAAGTGAGTAGTTAGACTTCTAGCAAGTTTTGCCCTTCTTTCTGCAGGGAGTCTGCTAGGTGGAACAGGAGCGGGAGAGATAGAAGAGCAGCAAAATGAGAGAGAGAGAGAGAGAGAGAGAAGGAAGGAGTGGTCCAGCCCTTTGCTTTTGCTCATTGTTGACATGCAGTCTGAAACAGACTGCCCCATCTATAGTGACTACACATCATTGGACTTCTGATTTTAAGCTGAAAGCTGCAGTTTGCAGAGTTCCTTTGATCTGTTCCAGATAACCCACCATTCAGCTTCTCTGGTCCTCAGTCATGCAGCACTTTATTAATTCCCTTTGCAAGAACTATGCTGTCAGTGCACGTGATTCTGTGTGGCTCTGTACATACTTATTTAGAAAACAACGGGAAAGAAAACAATGGGAAAGAAAACAGTGCACTTTTTGAACTTTGGCAAAGAACTTCAGGACTTTCCGAATCTGTCAGAGTTGTCACATTGACACAATAGTGCGAGACTAGTGGGGAAATTAGCATTGGTCAGAGATTCCATTGTTTTACACATAAAAACTTAAGTGTTATATATATTCCAACATTTTAATTTTTAAATGTTCATCTTTCTCTTTCAGTGCTAAGGGGAAAAATATTCTTGAAATATAAAGGAACTGCCCTGTGGTCAAAGATAGTCTTAACTACCTGTCAATCAAAAGGAGAAATTTGTTGAGACACTTAATTACAAGATAATGTAGTCATCAAAATGTCGTTGTGGTAACTGACAGCTCATTTTGGACTGAAAGCGGAGAGCACCCTCCCCTGAGGTCAGAGATGTTCTGAGGTTAACTCAGTAATGACAAGTCCTTTATTATCACATTATGACATTGAAAAAAAATTGCAATTATACTAATAAATTAATAACAGTAATAAAATGACAGTCGTAATTGCATAATATACATGTTGTCAACTACATTTTGGTGACATGGTTTGAATTTTTATTTTAGCAGCGTTATCTTATATGAAGTCATTCCAACTTAGCACAAACATTCCTTGCTTCTGAAGCTTTGGGTTGTTGCACTTTCAGCAGCTTTTAGGCAAGAAATAGGAACAAAGAATGTGAACATTTTGAGGCCCCCTCCAACTAATAAATGTCCGAGGCCTTTCCAATTGCTTTTCTTCCAAACATGTGTATTTATAGATTTTGCTCTGAGAATTCCTATTCTATTATATTCTATCCCTTGATTTCCCTTCTCTTATTAGCTGGACTTAATCTGCATACAAGATTGAGTTTGCCTTAGCCATAACTCCTTTTTATTGATACCATTCACCAGTAGAATATATAAAACAGTGAGTTCTTAGAGCATATATGGAGTGCTTCTTATTCACTGTTGCATAATCACAATCAGCCCCCTCGACACGCTTATGATTAGGAGAAGGGCTTCCAAATAAGAGGGCATGGTTTCTGAGCATGTGAAACAAAAGCCCTTCTTCCCACTCATTCATTCTAGGGATTCTTTTGAAATCCTCCCATCTGGTTTTGAATCTTGATCTTGGAGTTCCAAGTTGCCTGGTCTTTTCTATGGAGTGATAGCAATACTTTAGGGACCTGTCATTATTCTGTGCAGTTTGCTACAGCTAATTTGTTCAACCCATTCTCCTCCCCCTGCCCAATGCACAGAAATGCTTGCACACACTAATAAAAGGGTAGCTGAACAAGGCAACTGGATGCGCCTCTGCCTGTATGTGCTATGTTTCATCAGCTATGAGCCTTTCTAAGAGAGGAGCAGAGGGCAGAGTAAATGAAAGGAAATGCAAGTTGTGGTAGACTATACATGCACCATTTCTAGAATTAATTCTAGAAATTGACCATGTTCAGCCAGAATGTTAGCATGTAGTAGTGAATGAGCCCATAGAATGGAACCAGAGATGTTCATCCCATGTTCATTCCTCCTCCTCTGTGCCATTGTCAGGATTAGCACTTGATGCTTTGAGCAACCAGTGTTTTCTTCCAACAATCTCCAAGGAACTACCATGCAGTATACGACATTCCAGATGTAGTTGGACAACTATCTCTGATGACTGACAATGCTTGTTGAGGGCTGATGGAAGTTGGCATGCCATATATACTGGATAGAAGTGAAGGGACACAGCTTATAACTGATCAGGCCTTGAGAATAAGTTTAACACATGTTCAAAATTGCACCACCTCACAGTTGATGCAGCACTCCATGTGGGGTGCATTGCAGAAAGTCCTTGTTCTGTGTAGAGATGTAAAATTTATGGAAATTTTGAAGCCATGGGGGAAAAAGTTTTCCCCCGTCCCCCCCCCCCCGGGGAAATGAAAATTTTGGAAAAATTGAAAAAAAGTTCAGTGTGGAGTAGCTTTACAAATCATGTGAAACGCAGTGTATATAAAAGTATTGTGCTTGCAATAAAACGGGTAACCACCTCCCTTTCCCTCAAAAGCAAAAAAAGGCAAGAAACCATCAACATAAAGAATAATCAGATTTGCCCCTTATCACCAGCAGCAAATAAAGTTAAGGTCCACCTCAATATTTAAGCTCCATAGAAGGTCTACCCTTTGAATAGTGCTTTAAAAACAACAACAAAAGACACAACATATACATGCAGTTTATTCTATCTCATTTTCTGAACTACTTCTATCATTTTCCACGTCTTCTTCCTCTTCCTCTTTGTCATTTTTCTCATGGACTTCTCAAAAGCGGTTTTTTGGGAAAAACTGCCCCCCCCCAATTTTCCCGTTTTCCCCCAGGCCTTCCCATCTCTACTTGAGGACAGCCAGGGCAAAGCGTAAGACCAATTTTTTGCATGCCAGGCCCAGAAGGAACCAACATACAGTTACTAAATAGTATGTTGCACTAAGGCTCAAACTCTGTTTGAAAGGAAAAGGAGTGTGTGTCCTTTTTAAATTGAATTTGTTATTATATATTATAAACCACATGATGGTAAGAGAGCTTCTAAACAGTTTACAAAAATATACAACACAACATTAAAATGATTGATAAAACACAGTTAAAAGCAGGTACTTAAGAGTATTCAAAAGATGATTAAAGTCAGCAGTGGTTAAAAGGACATACAGTGGTACCTCTGGTTAAGAACTTAATTCGTTCTGGAGGTCCATTCTTAACCTGAAACTGTTCTTAACCTGAGGCACCACTTTAGACAATGGGGCCTCCTGCCACCGCCACATGATTTCTGTTCTCATCCTGAAGCAAAGTTCTTAACCCGAGGTACTATTTCTGGGTTAGCAGAGTCTGTAACCTGAAGCATCTGTAACCCGAGGTACCACTGTAAATCACATGCAGCTTCTACGTGTTCAGATGGGCTGGCCCTAACAAAAATGTTTTGAGCAGTTGCCAGAAAGAGTACAGTGAGAGCACCTGCCTGGTGTCAGTCAGCAGGGAGCTCCGATGTGTGGGTTCTGGAAGTCCTGGGGGGAAATGGAGGGATGGAACAGGTTTTTTTCTGTTTTCCCCCAAAGCCAGATATTTTTGGGGGGGACGGCTTGGGGGTGGGATGGAAAAAAATGTGGCCCCCCCAATTTTTCCGGTCCCCCCCAGGCCTTCCCATCTCTGGTTCTGTGCTTTGCCCAGATCAATCTTCCCAGCTGTCTATAGTTTTATTCCCCTCTGAAAGCAGTTCCCATTTTTTCCTGTATCATCCTTAGGGCATTTGAGGACTTCTTTTAAATTTAAGGCAGCGTGGGATTTTGAGTTCATCTTATTGTCACAAGGTAGGCAAGGGTGGTGTATGTATTATCCTTTACAGTAAACATTTCTCCAGTAGTCTTCAGATTCCCCAGATGCCCACACTTTTTGATATGAAAAAAGAGGAGTGAGAGCCAAGGGCTATTACTGAAGGCACCTGGGATGGCTGCAGACTGCGTATGAATTGTTGAAGGGAAGAAAAGACACTCAAAAACACCTCTTGACCATCTCAGAAGTTAAAGCAAACACATAAAAACCTCACTCTCCCCCACCCATGAGAATTTCACTCCAGTTTCTAAATTCAATTTCGTTTCTCAAGAAGAGGTGGACAACAGTTGAAAAAAGAGCACTGAGCTAGCCCTTATGTTCAGTTCAGCAAAGGAAACAGGTCCTTGTGTCCACATAGTCACCTCCTCCATTGATGAGTATGGGGAAGCCATTGCAGATGCAGTGATGGAGCCCACAAGGACTCTAGGGCAATTAGTGTTTTACAGCAAGTACTCAAAAGTAAATGATTTTTAACTTTGCTAACTGAAGGAAGAGATACAGCCACAAAGCCCTTGTAAATGTGCTTCTGCCTCTCCAGTTTAATGTCGGGAATTAGATTTGCATTGATGCCACTACACAAATGGAGTCCCGTTTCCCGTCTGCTAAATGCTTACAGGGGATAGTTTCTTACAGAGAGAACTTGGTGCAAGCAAGCTTTGTTTTATTTTTATTTTTATTATTATTTTTGCTTACTCAGAGAGGAAACGTAAGTGAAATTCTTGTTGACAGAGGGTCTCCTCTTGCTCACCTTGAAGTCTGTGCCAAAGGTCCTATTGATTTCATTGAGTAGCACTGTCCACCTTTGTTCTGGCTGGATCAAGACATGGTATAGGTGACAAGTAAGCATAACTCATACCTGCCCTTGGGGCCAGCCCTACCATTAGACAGAGTGAGGCAATCAGCTGGTAGATACTGTGGGTGGGGGCAACAGCAGCTCCCCCCCCATGCTATTTCTCGTGAGCCCCCAGCCATTGTCCTCTATGGGAGGTTAGAGCTGTGTGCCACAGGCCTGTCATCAACCCCTTAAACTAGCCTTCTCCTGCAGATGCAGGGAAGGATGTTGTTGCACCTCTAGTGTTGAAGCCAGGCTACAGCTGCACTATGCATTAAAAGCACTATTATACAGTGGTGCCTCGCAAGACGAAAAGAATCGGTTCTGTGATTCTCTTCGTCTAGCGGTTTTTTCGTCTTGTGAAGCAAGCCCATTGAAGGATTAGCGAATTAGCGCTATTAGCGGCTTTTAGCAGCTTATCTGCTGATCGGATCAGCTGATAAGCGGCGTAGCAGCTTAGAAAAAGAGGGGGGGGGGGAGGAAAAAAAACCAGCAGGAACTCGCAAGACATTGTCGTCTTGTGAAGCAAGCCCATAGGAAATTCGTTTTGCGAAAGCACCTCCAAAACGGAAAACTCTTTCGTCTGGCGAGTTTTCCGTCTTGCGAGGCATTCGTCTTGCGGGGCACCACTGTACCTCTTTAAACAGTTGTGGCTTCCCCCAAAGAATCATGGAGCTGCAGTTTTTAAGGGTGTTAATTTCCTTTCACAGAGCTTTAACTCCCAGACTTCCACAGGAAGCGGGATTCATTGCTAAACCAATCTGAGCTAGTGTATTCCCCCATACCCATCTTGGAGGAATGGGAGAGATCCAGACTCCAAAAGGATCCATTCCAATAAACGACTGGAACACTCCCCTCCTTTTATCTCTGCAGTGACAACAGAGGGGCATTGGTGGCAGCCCTTTCCATTGCAGCTGAGAGGGGGATTGCCAAGGTAGATCCCCTTCTCTCCCCTCTGGGAAGGAGATCCTCAAAATCCCATGGTCTCTGGAACAGCCTCTCAGCGACTATGGGATTGCAACCAGAATCTTAAACTTGGAAGATGGTGCGGACTGTAGAAGTTTCTACTTTATGCAAAACACAATTCAGAATAGAGATGATCCAGCCTAATGTCTGGATTTGACAAATAGCCAACTAAACTCTCACTCCCCCTTTTCTCATCCTTTTGGCTGCATTTGCTGGACTGAATTTTCTTTCTGGTGGCATCTGCCCTGTTCACTCTCCTTTTTCTGACTTACATTATGCGATATCTCTGGGGTGCGCTTAAGAAAGGTCACCATCTGTGTACTTGGGGAGGGAAGAAGAGGAGAGATAGAGGTGCAACTCCTGGAACCAGGAGTTGAGGATTTTCTGATACTGAGCACAAATGCAAAAATGGCGGCATCCAGGGATTAATGAATAGCAGAAAGTGCTTTAATTTATTTGGAAGCAGTTTGTAAATGGTGTGGAGTGCAACACAAATTTCCCCCTAGGTGTATTTTATTCTAGAGAAAAGAACCTGAGCCCCTGGCCCTCAGAGAGATGAAATATATGATACATGACAATTGGCTGATGGAAGATCCCTTTCTTTTCAGCAGGAGGGGGGTGAGACAAGGAGGCCTAGGCCTATAGCTTTCTTTTATGTTAATAGTAAAAGTTCTTACTCAACTGCAGAGTGCCCTTTCTTTATTGCATAGCACAGCAGAAACCTGGTGTATTTGATGTGTTTTACGAAGCATGCGTATCTACAGATGGTGTTTTTGGAACATGCGAAATATCCAGAGTTTGGAAAGTTCATTTTACAAAGGAAATAGTGCTAGTTGAAGTTCAGCATGCATGTCAAAAAGGGAACTAATTCCAGTTCACATTTGATAGTCAGAGTTACACCCACTCATAGCCACACCCCTTCTAAGATCATACAGTTATAATTATACAACAATAATAATTGGGGGTGAATTGCAAATATCAACACACTCCAACTAGATTTTCAGCTAGATTTACCGTATTTTTCGCTCTATAACACGCAGATTTTTTCTCCTAAAAAGGAAGGGGAAATGTCTGTGCGTGTTATGGAGCGAATGTGTGGTCCCTGGAGCCGAAAAATAAAGCAAAAATCAAACCGCGCTTCAGGGAGAAGGGAGCTCCGTGAGACAGGAAGTTGCTGCTTTCCTGCATTCTGCCTCAGGGTCTTACTGCCCACCCTGCTCTGTTTCGTTGCTGTGTTTGCTCAAACGGAACAAAGAGCAGGGAAAGCCCCTCCCCTCCAGGCAAGAAGAGAGGAAAGCAGAGCGTCCGAACAAAGAGCAGGGAAAGCCCCTCCCCTCCAGGCAAGTAGAGAGGAAAGCAGAGCGTCGCTCTATCCTGTCCCTGCTCCGGAGGGAACAATGTATGTGAAGGGAAGAGAGATTACAGGTTCGGCTTAAAATTCTGATTTGACTTCCTGCTTTTTGTTTTTGGGGACACACAGCATTCAAATATGCTTTCTTCCATTTAAAAGGATGAAATCCTTAAACAGTGGCTGGCTTGGGTGGGTGGGTGGGTGAAAACTTTTGCCTTCCTTTCCTCACGTTATAGCCCTCTCCTGCATTCTTAGCCTTCTGTGTTTTTCCTTCCCTCCCCACTTAAAATGTGGTTACAAAGCATGGATCCACATGGATCCTCAGGATCTTTGCATTGGGTCACCCCAAATTCACCATCAGAGCACACAGCACGTCCATGGCTACAGCCTGCCCCCCCAAAATCACACACCCATTGTTGCCTGGGGCTGCAATGGTGCAAAAACGTGGTTACAAAGCATGGATCCACATGGATCCTCAGGATCTTTGCATTGGGTCAGCCAAAATTCACCATCAGAGCACATAGCATGTCCATGGCTACAGCCTGCCCCCCCCAAAAAAAATCACGCACCCACTGTTGCCTGGGGCTGCAATGGTGCAAAAACGTGGTTACAAAGCATGGATCCACAGGGATCCTCAGGAACTTTGCATTGGGTCAGCCAAAATTCACCATCAGAGCACATAGCATGTCCATGGCTACAGCCTGCCCCCCCCAAAAAAAATCACGCACCCACTGTTGCCTGGGGCTGCAATGGTGCAAAAACGTGGTTACAAAGCATGGATCCACAGGGATTCTCAGGATTTTTGCATTGGGTCACCCCAAATTCACCATCAGATCACATGTCTGTGGCCACAGCATGAAGCACAAAAATGATACGTCCACTGTTTGATTCAGAATATTTTTTCCCTTGTTTTCCTCCTCTAAAAACGATGTGCGTGTTATGGTCAGGTGCGTGTTATAGAGCGAAAAATACGGTACTATTTTCTGTGCCAACTCTGGTTGGCTTGAATCAGCACAAAGAGTGAGATGGCTTTTTTTTGGTGGCCGGAAAGCTCCCCTTCATGCTGATAGGGTGGCTGTAAGACGCTGGAGGCTGGGACCCTGCTGCAGAAATAGTCATGGGTCTTCAATCTCTCAGTGACCCTAGACAAGTTTACCTCTTCTGGAGAGCTGATGTCCATCCTAGTGTACAGTACTGAGATGGACTAGATTAGGCATGTCCAACAGGTAAATCGTGATCTACTGGTAGATCACTGGATGTCTGTGGTAGATCACTGGTAGATCTCCCCCTGAAGAAGCTCAACAACTTTGGCTCCCCTAAAAAAGCTCAACATTTTTGCCCTGCAACCCAAAGAAACGTGGCTTTCTTCCCCCCTAAAAAAGCCTTTCAACTTTGACCTGAACCCCCCAAAAGGGGGTAGATCACCGCCAGTTTTTTAACTCTGTGAGTAGATCACAGTCTCTTGGGAGTTGGCCACCCTGGACTAGATGGACTATGGGTGTGGCTCCATATCAGGCAGTTTTTATTCTTGTGTAGTTCAGGGGAAATCAGTGGATGTAGTATATCTTGATTTGACCAAGTCTTTCAACAAGACCCACCATTATATTCTTGCTGTTAAACTGTGGGTTAGATTATTACACTTTTAGGTGGATTTATAGCTAGATGTTGGACTGTATCCACAGAAGTTGCTCCTTGTCAACAAGTGCAGGGTTCTGTCCCAGGCCCAGTTCTGTTTAACAGGTTTAAGAATGACTTGAACAAAGCAGTGGAAATGATGCTTATCAAATTTTCAGGTGACACAAAACTGGGGCGATGGTTATAACTAGCATCTTAAGAAGTCAGAAAGGATTCTAGGTGATTTTGACAGGATGGGGAACTGAGTCCAAATGATAAAAATGATTTGTAATAGATAGAAATGTAAATTGCTGCATTTAAGTCAGAAGAACCAGGTGTACAGCTACAGGATAGGAAACCCCTGGTTTGACAACAATTTGCAAAATGGATCTATTGATTTTCACAATATTGTCAGCTAAACATGAGACTGTGGTGTGATGCAGCAGCTAAACGGACTGATGCATGTCTAGGCTACATCAATAAAAAATATGGTGTCCAGATCCTTGTTTGTTAATATCTATTGTCATCAAGATGCCAAGTGTATCTTTTTAACCATGCTGCCCAGGAACATGCATATACAGTCGTACCTTGGAAGTCGAACGGATTCTGTTCCGGAAGTCCGTTCAACTTCCAAAACGTTCAAAAACCAAATTGTGGTTTCTGATTGGATGCAGGAAGCTCCTGCAGCCAATCAGAAGCCATGGAAGCCATGTTGGACGTTTGGGTACCAAAAGAATGTTCACAATCCGGAACAATCACTTCCAGGTTTGTGGCATTTGGGAGCCAAAACATCCGAGTTCAGGATCCAAGGTACGACTGTATTTAAAATGAAAACTGGAATCTCAGCTTATGATAAGAACTTTTAAGTTGCAAAAGATTTAGCAGGTGGCAGGTGGGAAGCCTGCCGTTCAGATGTGTGTCACTCCTTGGATAAAATGGGTCCTTTGTGTTTGCAGCGAGGCTTAAAAGAATGCCATTATTGCTTTCCTATATCTGTAAAATGTGCCGTAATAACACTTATTGAGAGTCATTTTTGCAAGGGTAACATTTTGAAAGGGCCACTTAGCAGGAAAGATAACCCCCCTCCCAACACACCCACATGCAGGAAGAGCATGTGTCTGAGTCAGATGTCCCCAAAGCTTCGTTCATTGTTGTAGAAATCATAATTGTGCAGTTGCACGAACCTGAACATTTGTGCTTTTCCTTGCAACAAACAGCCCTTTTAAAGGTTACTTGTATGTTGTGAACAAATCCTTTTCTTACCCCTGTAGCTTTGTTTGGAGGTATATGATGTAGCATCCCTCTTGAAGCTAAGCAGGTCTGGGTCCAGTCAGTTCCTGGATGGGAGACCATCTGGATGCATGTTGCCTTGAGTTACTTGGTGGAAGAAAAGTAGCTTGTTTTTGTACAGCCCTCACTGATTTCGGGCGGGGGTGTGTGTGTGTGTCACAGTTATACACTGTGTCTCATATTAGTTAGTGGGAGAGGGTTGCCATCCGGATTTTCCAGTTCAGTGTCAGGATCTGCTGACCACTGCCCTATGTGATCAGGTGCATGACTGCGACCTCTTGCTGAAGAGTCAAGAGCAACTGATCACTGCCCCCATCAGGTGAAGTGCACAACTGCATCCTCTTGGTAAACACCAGGAGATGTTTTGACTCTGCCCAATAGGCAGCATGTTGGGAGGAAGGGACTATATGAAAGCTTCCTCCTCTGTGGTGCTTTCCTTGAACAAGGCCTGCTAAGGTTCTGTTGCTCCTAGTCTTGCTCTTCTAGTCCTGCTTCCTGGCTTGTGTTCAGGTCCTGTCTCCTGGTTTCCCTCTCACCCTGATTCCTGGCACCAGCTTGCTACCCAGTCCTGACAATCAGGCACTAAAATGCCTTGGGTAGATCATGTCTCATGAAAGCCTGAGAACTGTTTTGCTAAGTGAGTCCATTGGTTCAAGATCACCTATCATTCTGTTTCTCACAGTAGCCAGTCAGATGCTTCTGGGATGCCCACTAACTGGAAATGAAGGCAACAGCCCACCCCCCTCCCCCCTCCCTAAGCAACTGGTATTTCATGCTAGACTACCTCTGAATATGGTGATTCCATTTAGCTGTCATGGCTAATAACAACGGATAAATACATTTTCTGCAAATCTATCTCTAATCTTCTTTCAGAGCTATCTCAGCCAAACTCCAGCATCACATCTTGTGGCATGAAGAAGATGATGCTCTTTCTCATTCATCCACTCCATATATATATATGCCTGGGTGTACATGCACTCCTGAAAAACCTTCTAGGTTTAATTCATGGTTAAAAGGGTCAGACCACAGAACATTTGAAACACCTCTATCTGCCCCAAACCCTGGAGAGATGCTGGCAGTCAGAGTACATAAGAACATAAGAAGAGCCTGCTGGGTCAGAAGCCCAAAGGGCCATCTAGTCCAGCATCCTGTTCTCACAGTGGCCAACCAGATGCCCACAAGAAGCCCATAAGCAGGACACAAGCACCTCCTGAGCATTCTCTCCTGCCGAGGTTTCCAGCAACTGGTATTGCTGTCTCAGACTGTGGAGGCAGTGCATAGCAACATGGCTAGTACCACAGATCGCTCTCTCGTCCATGAATTTGCCCATTCGTCTTTTAAAGGCATCCAAGTTGGTGCCTATCAATGCCTCTTGTGGGAGTGAGTTCCACAGTCCAACTATACACCGCACGAATAAATTCTTGCCACCTCAAGTCAGCCCAACTCATACTTGCTGACTCTTGACTGGTAGCATCCCTCTAAGGTCCTGGGCAGACTTCCTCATCACTTGCCACCTGATCTGTTTATGTAGAGAGGTCAGGGATTGAACCTGGGAACAGTTGCATGCAAAGCACACTCTCCATCTACTACTGAGCTATTTCCTCACCTTACCTGACTTTTATCTCGATGAACCCAACCCCAGCCTAATGTGTCAGTCTTTCCTCCTAAGGAAGGTGCTCCAACCCCTTGATAATTCTGACAGGCCTTTTCTGCGCCTTCTTGAAAAGAGCTGTGGTTCCTAGTTGCATAATGGCACCCAAAATCTGCCACCTTCAGCAGGGATCAAACCTCTTTGCTCTGTGCAATAATAGCCATGGGGACTGAATTGCATTGTTGGAGGTGCCCTCTGCAGATGAGCAAGCCGTCCTGAATGCATTTATCCCAACAGCCCAAGGGAGGAAAAGGTGAGGGTTCAAGTTGGGTTGAAAGAGGGACTTTGTTTTTGCCAGACCCTGGCTTCTTCTTGCTTTGCTGCCTTCCCTTTGGTTTCTAATTGTCTTACCTTCTGCAGTCTGTTTGCATTTGAATTAGAAGACAGGAGCATTATGCTTACGCCTGGCTTTCAAGTTGTTCACCTTTAATTTCTGAACTGCAATTAGATCCAGTGTGGTGTCGTCCCCCCCTCATACACTTCTCTTGCTGCTTTTCAGGCTAGCAATTAGGAAGGGTTGGGTGAATAAGGTTACCATTTGCTCCATCTCTATTACTCTGACGGATGGAGCTATTAAATAAAGGCAAACTGTAATTCCTCATTACCTGCCTGCCTCATTTCTGCTCTTTGCCCTGGAGAAGAGCTGCATAAAAGATCAGAGTGTTATTGAGAGCTACCGGACAAATATTGAGTATTTGCAGCAGAAAAGAAAAGCAGCAGCAAAGATTCAGCAAAAGGGCAGCTGCAGTTGGGGCAGAAGGAGAATTTTTTGCTGTTAAGAGTGACTGCAGAGGGCAAACAAAAAGTATTATAAGGCAGCTGCCTCCAACCCTGTGTACTCTATATATTTAAGGGCTATAACTCCCATCAAAACACCTGGAGGGCACCAGGTTGGGGCAGCTGGTATAAAGTATGGGGGAGAGCCATAATGAATGCAGAAGGTCCCAGGTTCAATCCTGCCAGTCTCTCTGGACAGTGCTGAGCCAGGTGGATTACTGTTTCAGTTCAGTATAAGGCAGCATCCTATGTCTTGACTGCAGACTTGTAAATAAGCCTGTAGTGGTTACAAGCCTGCTGGTAAATTGACCATTGACCCTGCTGGCTAGGACTGATGAGAGTTGGAGTCTAATAACACCTGGAGTGCCACAGGTTTCCACATGTTGGGGAGTACAGTATGGATGGCACAATATGTTTTTAAACAAAATGGTGCCACTACCGAGCAGTCGGGAAACATTCCCTTTCCCTCCCTCAATAAACCAAACTCCAGAATATACCTTTGAGTCTCTAGTATGAAGGATAAACAGTTCCCTCTTGTGGTTTTAGCTGGTGAGTACTGTCTCCAGGATTTTGAGAGCTCTTGAGCATGCCACCCTCCGTGTCATCCTCCCCAATCTGGAAGAGAAAGGGCATGTAAACTGACAACCTCTTAAATTGCACCTAATCTTCTTGGATGCAAAGTGGAAACAGTAGTGCTGTTAGGGAAGTGAGCCCTCTGCTGGTCTTGCCCTGTCAAATGCCCTCTGGAACTGGCCCTAGAAACGAGGTCCCATGTAGTAGAGTTTGGAAATCTCTTTACAGTTTGGTATACTTCATTTATGGAGAAGAATTCACCAGCGAACTGCTGCTTTACTTACGCCAGTGTCCACTGTTTCTAGAATCAGGAACCAAACACTTGAGTTAGATTGCTGGGTGCAAACATCCCTTATCTTAAACTATATTAGCCAGCAGCAAGAGTGACACACTGGAAGGTGGTAGCCTCTTTTTTCCCCCATTTGCATCTTGGTTTGTGTATAGGTTGCCAGCGCATGCAATTGACTTGCTGTTTGATTTCACTGTAAATGCCAACATGGACTGGCTGGGTGCAGAGGAGTGGTGGGAGGCCCCAGCTGGGCAACCCCCAAGGGAACCCCCTGGGGAAGAAGGTTCAGAGCCAGGGAATTGGTGGTGGGATGACGGTGAAGACTGGGGAGTGGGTCGAAAGCTGGAGGGGCAACAGGGTTTAGTGAGCAGGAAGAGTCTGTGGCAGAGTGCAGTTCAGACTCTGAGGCTGAAGCAGAGGCTGTATTTTGGTTTACAGTGGTGCCTCGCAAGACGAAAATAATCCGTTCCACGAGTCTCTTCGTCTAGTGGTTTTTTCGTCTTGCGAAGCAACCCTATTAGCGGCTTAGTGGCTTAGCGCTATTAGCAGTTTAGCGGATTAGCGGCTATTAAAGGCTTAGCGGCTTAGCGGCTAAAAGGCTATTAGCGGCTTAGCGGCTTAGAAAAAGGGGAAAGTGGAAAAAAATCGGAACACTCGCAAGGACGTTTTCGTCTTGCGAAGCAAACCCATAGGGAAATTTGTCTTGTGAAGCAGCTCAAAAACGGAAAACCCTTTCATCTAGGGGGTTTTCCGTCTTGCGAGGCATTCGTCTTGCGTGGCACCACTGTACTTGCATAAAGAGTTAACTTCACTGGCACCAGTTACTTAATTACTTGAGTGCTGATGTGCATCTTACTCCACTCAAGCAGTGAGTGAAGCCGCTTTCATGGTTCCCACTTAACAGCTTTCAATGTGATGTTCATGCTTGCCAAATCCCAGTTACACAGGAGCAAGATCTGAAGTTATTGAAGGAGATTCAGATTACAATATCCTAATAGGGTCCTAATAGATCATTGACCTGTTTCCTCTGTGTCTTGTCCTGTCTTCTCCCATGTGGGTGGGGAGAGGTGGGAACCTTGCAATGTGGAGCTTTTGTTTCTGGCTTTGTTTGGGCACTACAGTGGTGCCCCGCAAGACGAATGCCTCGCAAGACAGAAAACCCGCTAGACGAAAGGGTTTTCCGTTTTTGAGCTGCTTTGCAAGATGAATTTCCCTATGGGCTTGCTTCGCAAGACGAAAACGTCTTGCGAGTGTTCCGATTTTTTCCCGCTTTCCCCCCTTTTTCTAAGCCGCTAAGCCGCTAATAGCCTTTTAGCCGCTAAGCCGCTAAGCCTTTAATAGCCGCTAATCCGCTAATAGCGTTAAGCCGCTAAGCCGCTAATAGGGTTGCTTCGCAAGACGAAAAAACCGCTAGATGAAGAGACTCGCGGAATGGATTATTTTCGTCTTGCGAGGCACCACTGTACAGTTAATTTCCCTCTCTCCTTCTTATGTGGCTGAGAAGAGTTTTCAAGAACTACAGCTTCTAGAGTAATCCTAGCTAGGAACTGTGGCTAACATTAACTGTGCTTAGTTTAAAATCTGCTGGCTTTGGAAATGATGAGTTGAATTGTTTTCAGCAAACCACAGTTGAGGTTAATTACAGTTCATTGGTAAGGACTAGGCAACAAACTATGGCGAACTAAAGCAAAAGCTAATGTAGGGGAAATCATGCGAGCCCAATAAAACTTATTCTTGCTTTTATGTGTTACACTAAACCATGGCTTATAATTATTTTCAAATGTGCCCACTCTCCCTCTATACCTGTCTTCTCATAGGAGTGGTGGTGGGGAGATAGGGAGCATTCTGAGCATGATCTGAAGGCATATATTGAAACAAAGTTAGAAATAGATCTGTAGGTCTGAGTCTGATCACTGTCTGGTTGGAAGACCACCTAAGAGCTCCATAATGAAAGAAAAGCAGGATTATTAATGTGCTAAAATGTATATTGCACTTTAGAGGACTTAAAGGACTTCACATACATTATCTTCTGATCTTTACAACAACCCTAAAGGTAGGACAGAAGTATTTATAACCATATTGCAAGTAAGAAGGCAGAAAGGAAGGACTTTCTTTCTGGCCATTGAGTGAGTTCCTGGAAGGGGCAGCATTTAAATCAGGGATTTCCTGACTGGATACACATTGCAATGAGGCTGCAGCAGACTACGGATGCTCAAGAAATTTGATTTTTGTGAATCAAGATAGAGACTGACATGAACCATATACAGTGGTGCCTCGCAAGACGAAAAGAATCCGTTCTGTGAGTCTCTTTGTCTAGCGGTTTTTTTGTCTTGTGAAGCAAGCCCATTGACGGATTAGCGCTATTAGCGGCTTTTAGCAGCTTATCGGCTTATCGGATCAGCTGATAAGCGGCTTAGCAGCTTAGAAAAAGGGGGGGGAAGGGAAAAACCAGCAGGAACTCGCAAGACATTGTCATCTTGCGAAGCAAGCCCATAGGAGATTCGTTTTGCGAAGCTTCTCCAAAACGGAAAACCCTTTCGTCTAGCGAGTTTTTCGTCTTGCGAGGCATTCGTCTTGCGGGGCACCACTGTACCCCGGATCAATGTATGGACTGTCAAAGGGACATGGTAAGGGACACAGGCAGATGCTCCAGAAGGTAGAGGTGGCTTTCTCAGTCTCTTACAAGACCTCTTCCTTGGGCTGCCTCCCCTATGTTAAATAGCTCACTGAGCTCCTTGCCTCCCCCACTTAGCCCTAGTTGGCCACAATTACAGACGTGGCTGTTCCAGTGCGTATTGGTGCTTTGCCCAGTCCCTAACCCAGAGCTTTCCAAACTCTGTGTTGTGACACGTTAGTCATTGTGTCGGCTGCAGTGTGAAGAAGGTGTGTCACACGAATGCTCCTCCCGGGGATGGAAAGGGGGTTAGTCTAACCTCCGGTTTGCTAGTAAAACGGAATTACTGTGTCGCAAAATGATGCGTGTCTAAAAAGTGCGCCACCAACATGGAAAGTTTGGAAAGCTCTGCCCTAACCAATCAGAACTTTGTTATCCATCAGCGTTTACACATCCTGAATGGTGTAATGCAGTTCACAGTTCAGGGAAAAAACAACCCAACCTATCAAAATAGGTTTAAAATGAGCATTTTAAAAGTATGCTTTAAAGTCCATGTTTAAATACATATTTAGGAAGCATGGTTTAAATATATACAGTGCCATTAAAAAAAACCACAGATTTAATGCAGGAACAAGATGGAACTGACTTATTGGGGTGGGGGTGAGACGTGAAAGTGACACGGACCAGATAGAGATTGATTTGCCCATCGCTGCTCCAGCCTGGTCTTCTCCTGTGGGGTGAGCAGGTGTGTGCATTTGGGGCAGGGTGGGCTGTGCTGCTTAAGCCTCCATTTGCTCTTGCCTTGTCTGCATCTCCCAGGAAGGAGAAATACTGTAATAATTAGTGAGATCATTAGCATGGACCCCGTGTACTTTAGTATTCACAAAGAAGTCTTTAAGCTAAGCAGTAAGCTTTCCTATGCAGGCGAGAAACAAATGGATTAGATCTTGCTGAATAAGCTCTTTAGGATCTCCAAGGAGGTGACTTCTCCGCTGATGGCCAGTGGGGGTCTGGAGAGTGAAATAATTACTTAACAGTGTGTAAACAATGTGAGATGTGAAGTGTGCTTCCCCTCCCCCCTCCCCTCTCCCTCCATCTCTTTCCACCTCTCTCCTTTTCCCCCTTTCCTTCATTGAGAGAGTTTCTCATTGCGATGGCTCCGTAGGGACACACAGCAGAGAAATTTGATTAAATGGATGCCTGGGGTCGTGACCCTGTCTAAACACGTTGCAGCTCTCAGCATTAATCAAAGAACAGTAAAAGAAAAAAATTCTGACCTTGGTGCGCGTGAGGTTTGTATACAGTTGCACAGAGGAAGTTTGTGTGTGTGTGTCTTCCTCTGTTTGTGTGTCTGTGTGTGTGAGAGAGAGAGGGAGAGAGAGAGAGTGCAGGCAGGACACAAACACAAACTAGGGAAGAAGCAGATTTGTAGAGCAGAGGTCCAACATCCTAATATTAACATCATCATCAGAGTCCTGCTGCATCAGTCCAAAGGTCCATCTGGTTCATTGTCAATATACTTATTATTATTACTTTTTTTTTATAAAATTTGTATTGGTTTTACAGAATTTTAAAACTTATTATTATTACTGTTTATAATTATAAATTATATTTATTTCCCTCCCCTTCCTCCCAAGGGAGCCCAGGGAGATGTCATGTTTTCACAGCATCCACGAGGATGCCTCTCTGGGAAGCATGCAACCAGCAACAATGATGGTGGCGATAAATAATGAGATGATGAAAAAGAACAACAAAAATAATTCAGAACCTGCACTTTAGAATGTTCTTTAGACCAGCCGTCTATTTTGCAGTGGCCCCTAACTGCCCTTGTTGCATTTGAGCATATTTCTTTAAAACATCTGTTTCGGGTGGATACCTATCTGGACATTTGGATATCAATATATATGTTTTAATTAAAATATATGTTTCAATTATATCAATATATGTATATATTTAAATTAATATGGATGTGAGATGATGGGGTTTGCCCCTTCATCTCCCTTTTTTTCTCCCCCAAGTTTCTTCATTAATCTCTTTTTATAAAATAAATAAATAAGAAAAACAAGAATATTCCTTAGGATATTTGGGGTTCTCTGTATTTTTCATGGAAGCTTCATACATTTAACAGAGCCAAGTGGTAAAGCCTTTTCTGGACTGTACCACTTCAGGATGTGTCATGGGGGTGTTGCTTATGTATTATGGAGCACACACCTATCTTCCCTGCATGTAGACAAACAGCATTTCTTAACCCTGACATCCTGTTTTTCCACAAGCAGGGAATTTCCAGTGCTAATTTGAACCAGCCCCTGGAAATCACTCACAAAATAATTTGGGAGGCCCAAATTATTTAAAACATTCTGCATTCAATCCACAATAGAGTTATGACTGGAGATTTTAGGCTTGAGCCAGCATTATGAGATATGACCCATCTGTAAAATGGGAACATTCAAAAGCCTACTTTAGGAGTAACGAGACTAAACTGCATTGCAACTGCTGTAGTCATGTATCAAAAGATGGTGATGAATTATTTTGGTTTAACGGTCAGACAGTAATTGTACTGTCTAGGTGATAGTGCTGGTTGTGTTAGAAATGCTGTATTTAAGAGTTTAGGCACCACACCTTTATCTCTCGTTAATCTAATGTCAATACCTGCCTGCTTGCCTGCAAACTGACAAATGTTGGGCAGATGACTTTGATTACTGTCTGACTGCTCTACATGTGCTAAGCCAAAACATTGTGCCAAACCAGTTGCATGAGGTGGTAGGTAGTCCCAGAATAGCACAGGGAGCCTTGGTATCTGAAGGATAGTCATCTTTCAAATAAACCTGCATGATTGGTAAATCTTCAGCGGAGACACTGCTTTGAGTGCCCCCTCCTTCACAAACGTCCTTCCCAGTGTGATAACCATCAAGTGAGAGGGAGAGATGGGATGACCCTGTTGACCTCTCCTCCCCTACACATCATTGTTCCTGCAGGCCTAAGGACACCCAATGAACTTGACATCAGAGGATTGAATCTAAACCTACTATGATTGCAGTGTGTATATATGTGTATATGTGTGTACACACACACATACACATGCAGAGAGAGAGAGAGAAGTACCATTGAGTTCAATGGGGATTTCTTGATAAGTTTTTGAAGTTTTTAGGCCATCATACAGAAGGAAATGCCTCTTCTAAGGTCGTACCTGCCATGCCAGTTGTGTGCATAATTTTAATTGGGTACTGTTTTTTATTTACATGGAAATCTGTGCAACTTTAGTCAATGAGTGTAACTACTAAAACTCATGTGGTTAATAAACATTTTTCTTTCTTTCATCATATGGCAGTCTAAAACCTATCAATATGTCCAAGAATATTTATTTATGTATTTAAAACATTTCCATCTCACCTTTTTCACACATGTGCCCAAGATGCCTAATAAGATACATTTTTAAAATAAATAAATAGCTATAACCACTTAAATTCACACTCAGGGAGAACCTAAAACAGGTCGTACATTGAAGATCTCAGTGGGTGGGAAGTTACAAACACCACAAAACATCACACCATTAAATGTTTGGCCCTCCAGGTGCTGACTACAACTCCCAGCATCCCTGACTGTGAGTCATGCTGACTGGGGCTGATGGGAGCTGGAGTCTAGCATCATTTAGAAGTTCTCTGGTTCACTAGTTCTGCTTTTAAAAATAAATAATGGCGGCTGACTGAAAGACTGCTGAAAAAGTGTTGCACTAAGGCAGTGGAGGGCCACTGGAGAGTGACCAAGATGAGCTTTCCTTAGAAGGGATTTCTGCAGCCACAGAGGAGTCCCTTTCACGTGTGCTTGCCTGCCCTACCACAGCCACTGATGGGACATAAAGAAGAGCCTCTCCTGCCAATCTTAACAATGGGATAGACTCATATGAGAGGAGATGGTCCTTTGATATCCTGGACACAGAGCACCTTGCAATAGTTCAGTCTCAAGGTTATTAGAGCGGAGTATCTTATCTCTTCAACACAAACTCTTCAATGCCCAGCACTTTGGACATACCCTCCAACATTTCACCGATGAAAACAGGGACGTCCCATTCCATAATGATAATTTTACTATTTATACCCCACACATCTTACTGGGTTGCCCCAGCCACTCTGGGCAGCTTCCAACATATATAAAAACATAATGAAACATTAAACATTAAAAAAACCTTCCCTATACAGGATTGCCTTCAGACAGCTCAGGAGTTGAATAACTCCATACCCTCCAACATTTCTCCGATGAAAACAGGGACGTCCCATTCCATAATGATAATTTTACTATTTTTACTCCACACATAGTACTGGGTTGCCCCAGCCACTCTTGGCAGCTTCCAACGCATACAAAAACATAATACAGCATTAAACATTAAAAAACTTTCATTTATAGGATTGCCTTCAGATGGCTCAGGGGTTAGATAACTCCACCCCTTCCAACATTTCCCCAATGAAAATAGGGGCATCCAAAGGAAAAGTGGGACATTCTGGGATCAAATCAGAAACCAGGACGGCTTCTCTGAATCAGGGACGTCCTTGGAAAATAGGTACACTTGGAGGGTCTGCATCGAATTGTTCTTGGTGACAAACTGGAAGACACCACTGCTCACCTCACACAGATTTTTTTTTCTTTCCCCTTTTTGGTTGGCCCAGTGGTAGAGCTGCATCATCTCTTTTTGTATATCAGGGAGGGATTTGAAGGACTTGAAACCCTCATGAGCGGTCTTGGAAGTGATGACTGCTGTGTGAGGAAATAATGTTCTCCACAGAACAGGCGAACAGTTGCAACAACAACAGGATTTTAAGAATTGCCAAGGCAGGTTTTCTGCCTTGCAAGCACAGCCGAATACACAAACGCATATGGCGGTACATGGATGCTCTCTTCCCCTCACTCCTCTCCCTGCTACCCAGGTTTTGAATGCTACTCTGACACAGAGAGCAGTGCTGTGCTGAAAGAGTTAAATTTTCTCTCGCACCCCTTGATAAAACAATTCTACAGTAAATATTTTAATTAAGTTTTCTTGGAGAACACAAAGGTTCATCTAGACACAGGTCACATTGACAGCGCTAAACAGCATGGAAAGATTTATGAGGTCCCCTTGTTTACCCAGGAATGTAAAAATTTCCCTTTCTAAATGGGACAGTCTTATCTTTATTATTCCAGGGCCCTTTCAGTTTACAGTTGTGCTGTAAGCAATGTTTCTGAAGCTTATTTCGGGATTCCTAAATAAATGAACAGACAAAATTAATGCTTGGTGCCAGCAATCTTAACATTTTTATATATTTTGTGATTGAGAGTTAAGTCTTGCTAAACAGAGGCAGGAGAAGGGGGGAGAGAGAAAAATTGACTGCTGTACTTTATTTATACAGAATTTATGTGATAACAGACAGTAAATTGAGCTTCTGGAAATAAACCTTGTTTACAAATCTTTTTTTTTTTTTTAAAGGAAAAAAGTGGAAGCCAAGCTATGATGACTTGAATTTCAAGTCTTGGTAACATCAAAGAGTGCATCTCTCCTTTTTAATCTAATATCTGTCAAAATGGATGTCTTCATGCATCTTATTTATCTGAGCCCTAGGAACATGTGGCTCTGCTAACCTACTCATGCTCTAGCTAGGTTGTTATAAACTATTTCCCCTCCCTTTAGTGGAAAGGCCAAAAGCCAATTTTTATTGGCTGCAGGATGCATCTTCCTCCCTTGCCCGCACTGAAATGATCAAATGTTAGAGGCATTGTCCTAGCCTTGATGTCTACAGGAAACGTTGACTTCCACATCTTTGTACAAACTCAGAGTCTTTGTGTTCTGCAGAGAACTTTCCAATACGCCTTGTCAATAATAATTGGGAAAACAGCTAATCTTGAGGTTCAGGAGAGACTATTACTAGCTTCCTTAAATAAATGATAGGCTACAGAATAGAACAGCTGACCAGGGCGGGGGGGGGGGGGCTGTTGGAGAGCTGTTCCCATCGGCTGATTTTAAAATCAGATAAAATAATGAGGGAGGTCCTAGCTGGAACAAAGAGTACCATTTGTATGCTAAAAATATTGGAAGAATGTTTGCAGACCAGACCATCTGTGTTTTGTTTCCAGTAACAATTAGTAATGCCATTATCTTCTCTCCCCCCCCCCCGCCTTGTGTTAGTTAGAGCAGACTTCGGCGACTGGGTGCCCTCTGCTGTTGGGAGTTGTAGTTCAAAGCATTTGCAAGGCATCAGGTTGGTGAAGGCTGACCTAGAGACACAGCTTCGTAGGGCTCAGTCCCAGAAGATGTGAAGAGGCAGGGAAACTGAAAGAAGAGATCCTGGATGAATTTGACCTTTAATAAGTTCCAATATAGACTGACATACACAGCAAAGCTCTGACTCATATGCCCATTGTATCCACACTTCCCAAATGTTCTGGTGCACTTATTGACTTTAAAAAGTGTATAAAAATAGTTTAAATGAGTAGTTTGAGAGGAAATAGAAACACATATTGTGGGATATTTAAATATCTCATTTTTTGTGTATATCTTGTTATTAAAAATTGGATTATTGTGGAAAAGGATGCAACAGACTGATGCATGAAACAGACTTATATGAAAGTAGCACAGACCAGAAATTAGAGTGATTTACCTGTCCTTAGCTGGGAGTTCTTCTGACTGCATGAAGAGTTTTCATCAGTCAGCCATGAAATCAGAGCCAGGATCCACAATGAGTTTATTGGTTTGTTTGTTTTTCAATGCCAGAACTGGTATTTTAGAAACGAAGGAATTTTAATGTTAATTTTTTTCCTTACTGGTTTCTTTTTATGTTTCTTTTGATGTTTCATAGGAACATAAGAAGCTGCCTTTATATAAGCCTTGTCCATCTAGCCAAGCATTGCATACCCTGGTTGGCAGCTGCTCTCTAGGTTCTTAGCACAGGTCTTCCACATCACCTGCTATCTGAGATCTCTCAACTGGAGATACCAGTGATTAATCAATTGATCCCTTCTGCATTCAAAGCAAGTGTCCTGATACCCTCAGCATTCAGGATCTGGCATAGTTTGCCATTCATAGAATAGTTTAACAATCAGTCCCTCTTCCCAGTGAACTAAAGGAAATAGAGGTGACTCCAAACAGTTCTCAGTCCCCAGGATTTTTTTTTTTTGGGGGGGGGCGAAGGGAGACAAAGTTAAAAGTGGTATCATAGTGCTTTCAATGTATACTGCAGATATGACCTAACACTTGTTGAGATTCTGCACAAGTTGCTTGCCCATCACTAACCACCAGGTGGGAGATTCTTTAAAAAGAAGAAAAATATAAGAATCATATGATAGCTGGCAAGCCATCTATAGGGATGGTAGAATTTCTTTCAGTCTGCATTTCTAAGAGAACTGTCTTAATTCATATCTCATGGATTAATACAGGGGTCGGCAAACTAAGGTCCGCGGGCCGGATCAGGCCCAATTGCCTTCAGGATCCGGCCCGCGGACTGTCCGTGGATCGGTGTGGGGATTCTGTTCATTCGGACTGTGCCATTTCCCCCCTGTGCCACTCCATTCCGCCCTTCCCTCACACACACTGTGCTGCCGACGCCTCCCTCCCTCCTTCTGGGTTCTCCCTGCCCTGCCTAGAGGAGGAAGGGGGTTGGGCTGAGCTGTCTGAGCACCATTTTAAGCAGCCCCTCTCCAGAGCCAGCCCTTTCGCACCGCTCATCTTCCCTGCACAGCCACTGCTGCCCTGGTGCTCCTGTGGGCCAGAGAGCGGAACGGATGAGCTTGCTTTGCCTACCCATGAGAAGCAGCAGTGGCAGTGGTGGCAGCCCCTGGGAAGGTAAGCGCAGCGGCTGAGGGTGAGGGTGGGGGGTGGTGGAGAGGAGGACTACTTGCCCCCCCTCACCTCTTCCACCAGCTCTCCCCCCTCCGGTGCTGCTTCTCTGACCCACCACAGAGTCTGATGGACAGACTCCGGCCACCGGCCTGTGGCTAAAAAAATTTGCAGACCCCTGAAGTAATACATGGATTAGAATGCAATTATACTTCAGGTTTCACACTAGGATCCCAGTGCTTCAGGTGGCAGGGTATGTGAGCTGCCTGCCATTTTAATTGCCCACAATTAAGGATGGTTGAGGAATTTGATTTTTGTGAATTCCAGTGTGAACAGACCTGATCAAAACCTCTTATACCTGTGCTCCCTAAACTCACCCCCCTCCCATGAATCATTTGAAGATGGCTGAGGGTCTCGGCAGACTATGATTTTTCTGCCTGTCGTAGCAACAGCAGTGCCCTGTGCTACATGCAAATTATTTTTAATTGTGTTTTCTTTTTTTTAGAATTTGATTTCTGTAGAATTCAAATTGTAAGAAAAGAAAGTACAATAAAAGAAGTCATAAATGTAAAATAAATAAATCATAATGACTGTTTAAGGTGATGAATCTGCTACCTCTTGACCAGAACGAACCTTGCAGACTGTTGGTTGCTTGCAGGCCACAGTTTGGCAGCCCCTGTCTTACGCTAATGTGTGCACTGGGATATAATTGTCTTTTGGTTTTCACAATTGCCCCCCAAAATTGATGCAAATGTCAATCTGCAAAGTTTTGCTCAAAATACCCTGTCAAAACATGTTAGCATACCCTCCAACATGTTGCTGCAAAAAACCGGGACGCATGTCTTCCGGGATGCACTCCTGCAGGAGTCACATGACCCATGTGCTTTGGGGTGCCATGTTTTCAAGAGCATGTCCCCCAAACAGGATCCCCCAATTTAATGGGGGGGGGTGCAGTTGAAGGGTTTGCATTAGTTATGTTTATTTTGTAATAAAAGTACCATTGGAGTTGCATACGTTGAAACAAAATAGGTATTTTCTTTTCATACGGTGCGTGGGATCGAATGGATTTGAAAATGAACACATGTGCAATGGCTTGCAGTTCACATTTCAACAGCTTGCAGTGCTGCCACCGCTAACAGCAAGTCAAGCCATTGGTAGGTGGACACTGATGTAGCACGGAGGGTTCTCTGATAGGGCACCCCTGAAACCTGCAGCTGGCCCTGAGTTTTTTTGCACTGTTTTCATTTGGACTCTGGCCTGGGATTGCAGCTGGAGCTTCTCTTGTCCTCGATAGGAATATACAGACCAGGAGCCTAGATCAGGTCCATCTTGGTCCAACACCCTGTTCTCACAGTGGCCAAGGATCTATGTGAAACAGCACCCTCTCCCATTGTGATTGCCAGCAACTGGTATAGTGGACATAGCATGTAGCCATTGTGACTGTTAGCTGTGGGTGTTCAGAGGCAATCCCTGGGCTGCCATTTGGGAGATCAAGGAAGCTGTTCCCTTTCCCTCTGGTGCTTGAAACCACATGTTCCTCAGGAGTCCCTATCTCTTTCTGGTTATTCTTATAAGTTGAGCATAATGGTCTTAAAAGGCACTCCTTTTTTATGCAATGTGGTCTTGAATAGATTGAAGCAGAGGCCTTTGAACCTTTCTGTGAACCTTGACACCCGCCTTTTCTCCCTGCAATCTCTGTGCCCCTCAGTTTCAGGCTTTGCCTTTTTTTGTTTTAATTTCCAAATTGGATTCATGCGATCTGTTAAGCTGGTTTGTGAAGTTTCCCTTTCTGCGTCTTCACTGTCTCTAGCCAGACAATGAAAACGAAGATACAGTAGGATTCATTTTCTCATTATTGATTTCACGTGCCAGCTGCCAGCTGTTTTTGCTTGTTCGTTTATATAACCCTCCGGGCAACTTTTTTTTTAAAAAAAGTACTTTTCTTTGACCATCTGCTAAATGCAGTTGGTTTAATAATTAAAGACTTGCCGTCCTTTTCCCCCAACAAACACAACTGCTGCCATATTTGCAGCTGAGAGATCAACATTTCTGGTGTGTCTGTGTGCATCTATTCCTCTGTCGGACTGTTTCCCTTTTTGAGACAAATTCACAGCAATAGAGTTTTTAGATAGATAAATTAAATAGATGAATAAATAAATAAATAAGATAAATGGAAAGACAGGCTAATTAGATAAATACATAAAATAATGTTGGATAGATTTTGTCTCATTTACCCATAGCAGGGATTTTATGCATTGAGAATCCAGATAAAACTTCTGACACTCTTTGCAGATTCTCATGTTTGCCATATACCTCCTTGTGCACACGGACAATGTTTAGCTTTTCACTGTGCTGCCTTGCAGCCACGTCCTCTGTGCACAACACACACTCTCCTGCTCATTGTTCTGAATAGTGCATAAAGACATCATATTGCAGCTCAGCAGAGAAGTCTCTGTTTGTTTTCGTGATGTCTTGACAGTGACAGCTATTTCTGCAGTGACGTTTGGATGTCTGTGTTTCGCCATCTGTTTTGCTCCTGGCAAGGGATAGTGAGGCTGGTAATGCTTCAGAGATGGAAAGGTACGGCTATTCCCTTCAGTCCCTAACAATCTGAAAGAAAAAAAGAATCAGCTGGAAGCACAAATCCTTTGCATTTATGAGCTCCTTGATTTGATCTTGCCAGAGATTTTGAGGCTTAAACTGGGAATCCCATCGGCTGAGGCATGAGCTTGCCTACAGACTACCTGCACTCAGAGATCTCTCCAGGTGCAAAACATAGGAACGAGGCAGGCTGCCATAAACCGATTCAGACTATTGTTTTATCTAGCTCAGCATTGCCCACACAGACTGGCAGCAACTCTCCAGGATTTCAGGCAGGGTGCTTTCTCATACACACCTGGAGAGGCTGGGGATTGAAACTGGGACCTTCTGCATGCAAAGCAGATGCTCTGACACTGAGCTATGGCCCTTCCCCAGAAGGGAACAGGACCGTGTAATATTGACCCTCAGATTGACAGACAGTAGGAAGCCTCTGGATTGGCCGGTCCTGGTATATAGGCACTTTTGCCTTTCCCTGGTCTACAGAGAAGGAATTTCTGCCTGTTCCTCTTTTCAGTCTCCAGCAAAAGCCCTTGCTTTTAAAAATAAATTAAATTAAATTTATTTATTAAATTAGTATACTGCCCTTCATCTTAAGATCTCAGGGCGATTGACAGCATAAAAATACAAACTAAAAACCCAGAATACATATTAAAAACAAGAAGGGACTAAACCTATTAACCCTCCTCCCACATTGTTCTTGCTATAATAAGTATTATTCATTAAATTTCTATATAGGCAACAAATCATTTCGTGGGTGCTCAAAGCATGCGTGGCTATGCAGTCATGCATCACCGCAAACCCAGAAGTGGCGGGAAAGGGCATAATGGGGCAGGCCTGTACATGCTCTGCTGTCGCACGCAATGACCCCGAATGCAACCCCCTTGCAAATTGGGGTGTGTGTATGTTTGTCTGTACTTGCCTTCATCTGATGGATCGCAGGATGGTTTGCAATATAAAATCACAAAAATACATTGCATAGTAACAAACAAACAAATCCCCTTCCCCCAATTTAAAAGGCAATGGACTAAAGGCATGAGAGAAGAGGGATGTTTTTGCATGGACCCAGGGCTGACAGTAGAATTGCCACCCATCCCTACAAAAATGGGACCACCCCATTTTTGGACAGATGTACCTCCCACCCCCACCTCCCCCGTATTCAAGCTCGGCTGGCCCCAAATGACAGTGGCATCTCTTTTGGCTCTGCACGAGTGAAAAGAGAGAAAAGGGGGGAAGGAAGGACCTCCTCTCCCTCCCTCGCCCACTCCTTCCTTCTCTCTTGCTGATGCTCCTCCTCAGCCGCCGCCCACCAGTCCAGCATGGTACAGGTCCTCTGATGCTTGGCCCCCTCTGCCAACCCAACCTGACCTCTTCTCGTTCCCCCTTCCTCCTCCACACTTGAGTCTCTTCTGACACCAGCATGGTTGAGAAGCTGGAGCCAGTGGCGTAGCGTGGGGGATGCAGGGGGCCCCGGCTGCACCGGGCGCAACATCTGGGGGTTAGGGTTAGGGGGCGCAAATCCACGGGTTAGGGGGCGCAAATCCATGGGTTAGGGGGCGCAAATTACTTGCCTTGCCCCGGGTGCTGACAACCCACGCTACGCCACTGGCTGGAGCTGCTGCTCAAGTTGCCCATGAGAGCTGGCTGTCTACCCCTGGCAGTGGCTTGTCTACATGTGATTAAGGGGAGAGAGAAGCCAGGGTGGTGAGGGAGGCAAGAGGTTGAATGCGAGGAACCCCCCTCCAAGAAGGAGAGTCGAGGATTTGGAGCAATGAGAGTGTGTGTGCCCCCCAATCCACACCCCAACCTGTCTTTTATTTTGCCCGACCTGTCCTGTATTTTGCCTGACCAAAGGCGGCAACCCTAGTTGAGACCACTCCAGGTGTTCACCCTCATCTTTTCTGAACGTTTTTCAGACTGAAGACTGTAATGCAGCTTTCGATGCTCAACTAACCTTTATGGCCACCAGGTTAGAAACCACCTAAATCAGGATGTGATTGGGCAAAACTCCTTACGTTGTCTGGAAGTTGGATTTTACAGGATTTTAACCTTTTGTCCATTTCCTTCTATTACCCCCTTTCCCAAAAGAAAAACAGACGTACTTTCAAAGGACTTGTGTAAAACAGATTTCAGAGCCATAATGTGCATGTGAACATCTTTCTGAGTGTGGTATGCATCCTGTTTATACTTAAGGTTACAAATAATAAAGAAAGACTACTAAGGAACTCAGAATAAGTTCATAAACTCTTCTTGCTTTGAATGATAAAAAGTTTGATTTGCTCTTTATACAGTTGTTCATTTGCCATCTTGTTTTGAAGGACAGCCAAAAAAACCTTCCTCCAATTTACCATTTTCTTCAAATGTATCTTCAACCTGACCTGCAAGATTGTTCTCTTGAGAGGTGAAAAGGGGTAATCCTCTTTTTAGAAACGGCAACAACAATCTTTTAATCTTTGGGTCCTTTTGAGAACTGTTTCTGCTGTAATAATTTGGTTTTGTTTTGCTGCAGAACCGTTTGTACAGTCTCCCATTCCTTGCCACATAATTTGTTCACAAGGCAGTGCAGATATTTATGTTTGTGATGGCGATCTTAAAAAACTGTGCTGGCGTTTTTTCCTTCAATAGGACTAAATGAGCCTGAAGAAGGAAATGATTGTGTGTTTTCTTAATGAGATCAAAAGATAGCCATATTTTTCCTTTTGAGATCACTATATTTGTTTGTCTAAAAGATCTTTTATACTTTTCATATAAACACAACTCTATTCCAGACAGCTGTTGTACTCAGGAACTCTTTATTACTTGTAAAATTGATATAAACAAGTTTACTTACCAATGTTATCTTGATTGCTAGAGTTGACAGCAGAGATAAGGGGATCGGTACACTTTTAGGCCTTCTTCATACAACCACTGAATGCATGACTGCCCAGTGGTATCATTTGCAGTCATGGCGGAGGGGGCTTGTGCACTGAATAACAGGGCTATATGGCTGGTCCATTAGGGCTCAGGAGCACTGCCCCACCAACTGCAGTTTGCCCTTAGCCAGCCCTTAGCTTGGTTTTTTTATTTGCAACCAGTTTAGACTTCCTGGCTCACAGTAGAACTCAACAGGGAGGAGGATGAGGGCAAAACTAGATGTAGTTGCCTTTGCTTGACTCTTGCTCCCTATCAGAAACAATGTGCAGCAGCCACTACATAGAGTAAAAGAATTATAGAGTTGGAAGGGACCCCGAGGGTCATCTAGTCCAACCCCCTGCGATGCATAGAAAAAACAAACCATTGTAAGAGTAACTTGTCTACTTTTTGCTTTTTGATCACTCAGCTATTCGCCCCATATGCATAGTGCGGTCGCCTCTGGTTGGAGTGGAACTGATGGTCATAAATCTGGTGTGTCAATTCAGATGCCACACCAAAATAATTAGCACAAGCCATGGCTTGCAAACACATTTCAAGACATGATTTCTGGTTCCAGTTTGTTGACCAATTGCAAGCCATCTCATGTCATGCCAAAGTGTACTTAAGCTCCCTGAACAAGGATTTGGCACAATTTTTTAATTGAATCATTGTAACACACGGTCCAGAGGGCAGGGCTTATTTCAGAATAGCCCTAGTTTGGACTTGTTGGACTTTTTGGTTTGGTCATGCAAGCCAGTTCTTGAGTTGTGGAAAATCCCCATGGATCTCTTTTGTGCCCTTTGTGTTCTGTGATGTTTTGGTTTGGTTATTCAGGGATAAGGAAACTGTGGCCCTCCAAATGTTTTTGACTCTTGACTCCCATCAGCGCCTTCCAGTATGGCCAACTCTCAGACCAGTGACACCTTGGGCAGGGGCAGGGGGAGGGGTGGCACACAGGTTTTTCAGCCTCGCCATATGGGATTTCATGGGATTGCCCTTGGTTTCCCTGAGACGAGTTTTCATAGTATCATAGAATTGCAGAGTTGGAAGGGACCCTGAGGGTCATTCCATCTAATCTCTTGCATTGGAGTAACTTAGATGTGCTGGATCTATTGAGGCTTTCTTCAAAAAGCAGCATTTTGAGTTCACAGATTAAATTATTCATTTGGTAGTTCACGCTTTGAAAAGGCAAACCTCAGTAAAAGAAAATGTTACAGTAACACCCTATAACTTTCCAGAAATGAAGGAACATCTAGTCAGCCCTCTTTATCAGTCTCCGCTTCTCCCAAGCTTTATGAAGCAGATATTTTAAATCTACCTACTAGTGATATTCCCACCTCCCAACTGCAGGGCAGAATTATGCACAATCACCTTGCTTTTTTTAAAAAAAAGAAGAGGCAGGGCAGCCACCTGGATAGTTTTCCTTTTAGACCAAGCAGAGAAGGTCACTGAAGGCACCTCTAAGATCTCCCTGAAAGGACTTGTCCTCAGTGACTGCTTCCTGGAGTATTAACAGAAATGGTGCTACGTGACTGAATTTCTGTTTAAAATGTATACCACATTTGGAATGGGAGTGAGGAGAGGAGAGAAGGGGCCCACCTTACATACATACTATACATGTATAGTTTTGTCAGTTTTGTACAGTTTTGGTATATGCGGCAGTGGAGTAGAATGTAAGTTTCCTGTAGTGGCTGTAACTTTTTGCATGAGGGCCTAGTAGTAAGGCAGGGAGGTCTGAGGCTGTATCAACCAGATCCAGCCAAAGCACAGATCTTCCTGGAATGGCCTAGTTCAGTTAAGGATTCAGGCTTTGGCCAGATCCCATGCATACCCCTAGAAACCACTTCCCCCTCCCCAGGCACAGAGATAAAAACCTAGAGGTACAATGTGGGCACATATATGCCCTGGGTGTGACTAACAGAAGTCCCAAATTTCCATTATAGAAAAAGTTTATTTTTGGGGGGTGGGATTAATCCCCCCTTTCTCCAAGTTCACAGCTCTGATCCAAATTGCCCTCCCTTTGTGTGTGTGGGGAATAGCTTCAGTGACTCCCCATGTCAAGTCTACGTTGGCCTGTGGTCTGCAGAGATGTGCTAAAATGTTAGACACATGTGCTCTTTAAGGAGCAAAGGTTGAAGGGGGTTTTAACTAGAGAAAATACAGACTTGCTCCAAGAGATAGAAAGGGAGAGGTTGTATCACCTCCTTTTTTCACTGCAAGCTAACTCAAACGGGCATCCATGAGTTTTCTCCTTTCCAACCCACCCTGCTATGTCACGAAAAGAGCAACCAATTCAAGTGACATGCAACTTGATGGCGAAAGGAATAAGACTTTGGAATAATTAAAACAATTAGCGCAGGCTGAATTGAAAGGAGGAAATGAGTGTGAATGTCACTCAGTAAGAGAATGGAGAATAAATGTGATAATTCAGGGGGTGGGCATGCCACACTTCCTGTGGAGCCTGAGGCTGGGGGTGGGGATTTCATAAGACATCCTGGGATTCACATCTTTCATTAACGAAAAGGGCAGAAGTTGTAGTGTTTGTGGTTTGGAGATGGCAACTGTGCTGAGGTTTGATAAGAAGGTACATAAATCCTGTGTGCTGGCAGTCAACTCATTCAGCAGATCGCTGTTTGGCTTAAGCAAGCCACGTAGAAGGCGGAAGTATCAGCAGGCTCAGGGGAACCCTGAGGTTTGCAGAAGTACGAAAATATTTAGCAGAGGGATGGAAAACTGGCCAATGAGGATCGGACAGAATTCAGTTGCCACAGAGTTCTGGCTGTTGGAGGGGAGGGGATGAAGTCATAACCAGACCCAGTGCCGTGATTTCCTTGGCGAGGGTGGTTGGATGCTGAGGAGGAGGGGGAGGAGATTGGAGAGCTGGAGTTGGGATGACCTCAGGGAGGTTCCTAGTTGAACAAGGGAGGAGGAACTGGGACCCTCAAAAGGAGTCTGACCCAGACAAGAGGCCCAGCAGGCTGGGAGGTGGAGAACTGGATCCCAGGAAGGGACTAGCCGCTTGTCAGAAGAGCAGTCTGCTCCTGTGGCACTAGATATCCCGAGACCCTCTGCATCAGGAGAAGATCACAGGGGAAGGGCCATAGCCGAGCAGTAGCACATGTGCTTTGCACATGGAAGTTCTTTGGTTCAATCCCTGGCATCTCCAACAGTGCTGGGGAAGATTCCCTGTTTGAAACCCCAGAGAGCTGCTGCCAGTCAAAGTAGACAATATTGGCTTAGCATACGGCAGCTTCCTGTGTTCCTAAGATGTCAAGCTGGCTCCAACTCTGCTCCCATTTCCAAGGATGCAGCAGTGCTAGTGCATGCTAATCTATGCCTTGCTAGGCCTACACATCCCATCCCACTTAGCAGTTATGATACGTTTTATGCGCATAGTAGAGCAGCCATGGTGGCTCAAATCTGATGGCCCCGTGCCATGTTTGTGTCTCTAATATAGAAGCTGTGTGGACCTCTGTGCATATATTTGCTGCTTTTGATAAAGGTTCACAGAGCCAATGTATCACAGAAATTTGGACATTGGCATGGCACCAAAACGAAAGTGAAAGCTAAACATGTTTCAGCAAACAGGAGTTGGAAATGTGGTTTGGGGCAAGGATAGATAGACCATGTGCTCCCATTGTCAGTTTTGAGACACAGCCTTCTCATAGGCTGCCACTGAGTTCTAATTCTGGCAAGGTAGGTGAGGGCCAAGTAGCTCAGAATTGTCTACACTGACTGGCCATGGTTTCAGGCAGGGAATATATCCAGCCCTACTTGGAGATTCTGGGTGATTGAACCTGGGACCTTCTGCATGCAAAGCAGATGAGCTATGGAGGAAAGGAAGCAAGCTGCTGGGGGTGGAGCCTGTTCTGTTTGGTTCTGGCACCTAGACTTTGGACTACTCACCACAGGCATGTTTACAAAGACTGTACCTTAATAATTTAAGTGCCAAGGAAAATGGTTTCTGTTTCTGTTAAGGGTCTTGACCAACCTTCCCCAACCCTGGTGTCCTCCAGGGATCTCACCAGACCCACCCAGTGTAACTGGCAGTCAAATCAGCCCCTTTTCTTGTTTTTTATTCCTTCTTTTAATGTTTCAGATGGTTTGCTGTTAGCCACCTTAGATCTGTGGAAAGTTGGAAGGGTGTGTGTGTGTGTGTGAGTGAGAGATTTTAAGCAAATTAATAAAACAGCTAAGCCAGGCTCTTCATCGGGAGTAGTTACATTTAAGCATAAGGGGAGGGTGAAACATGTCCACACTTTCATCTTCAAAGATTCTGGCACCTTGCTTTCTGAGAGAGAGAGAGAGAGAGAGAGAGAGAGAGAGAGAGAGAGAGAGAGATTGCAGCCCAAAGATATTGACGTTTGCTGGCTATAAGGCAGTGGCATGTCCCATTCTCTCCATTCCTGCCATGGGAAGGTTGAGGAGTGAGGCTGAGGAGCTGTCCAGCAGGTGAGAGACCAAGGTGTTCCATATTGCAGGGTAGCTGTCCAGCAGGAGAATCACTGACTAAGCAACTCTGTGGCCTGCTGTGCTTCCCCACACCTCCCTAGCCTAGAGTGTCATCAGGACCCTTCTCTAGAAGGTTTTATTGGATTCTTTGTAAAGAAGCCAGTAACAGATACGTATCCTGTAATCAGCCACTGTCCACAACTGTTGGCTTGATGTACTAGCCAACCATTACTTATGGTTGCTATCAATCATTCCTCCTTCTTTCCCCCTTGAAGAAAGAAGGAAATGTTTGTGTTGGGCCTTGGGAACAGAAGTACTCCCCAGAAGGGAATAGGTGCTTGCTGCTGGTGAATGGGCAATTATATTTATGGAACCCTGTTTATGAGGGTACAAAACAGGGCACCAAAAATATGGTATTCCCTCTCTTGGGAAGTCCACCAGAACATGCTATTTTCTGTTTTTCGGAAGAAGGCAAGGTACAAGTTGTTGAGAAATTGTTTTTTTTTTTAAAAAAAAAAGTTGAATAGTATCCTGTTGCAGATTATAAATTGTGGTTCTTCCTGAGGTATTGGGTTATTTTGTGGTCGGGGAATTGTTACTGCTCTTTTGTTTTGTTTTTATAATAATTTGCATTAATAGTTTGTAGATTGCAATCTGAATTTCCTCCCCAGATGGGAACCCAGAATATAAATACAATAAATAAAAAATTCTGGCTCTGCCACCACCAACAAAAACCTGACAGCCACCCAGGAGGCCAATGAAAACAAACACAAAACATGGCCCAATCATCTGGTTAGAAACTCTTAATTAGCAACAGATAAAGCTGCCTTCTGCTCTGTTAGTCCATAGGTTTGCCTAGCTCAGTGTTGTCAGCATCAGTGGTGGCTAAGCTCGTGGCCATTTAGGAGTTGCCAAACTTCAACTCCCATCATCCCTGGGCCATTGGCCATGCTGACTTGGGCTGATAGGAGCTTTTAGTTCAGCAACCTCTTAAGGACATCAGGTTGACCACCCTCAGGTGTACACTGCCTGGCAGTGCCTTCTCCAGGGTTTCAGGTAAGGATTTTCCCATTCCTTCCTGGAGATGCCAGGGATTGAAGCTGGGGCCTTCTGCATGAGCTACAGCTGCTCTCTCCAATAAGTGGATCAAGTACAGATTTATATAAGTGTATCATGACCATTAAGCATAAGTTTTTGGAGTGAGAAGGAACATTCTGATGAGAAGCTTTTGAACTTCATTCAAGGTTAAAGCATCACGAATGGCCTCAGGTGCACAGTCTACTCTGAAAGAAAGAAATCGCCAATGTTGCTGTTTTCTTCCCATTATTCCCCACAGTTTCCCTTTTGGGAAAAGGAAGATCGAAGAACAGAGAAGACAGGACTTGCTTGCGGCATTTTGTTAGAAACATAAGCAGCTACACCCACAAGCTGATCCTATGTTTGTTTTTTTCCCTTTTTGAAAAAGGAAGATATGTTACGGTGTTCAGCATTGTTGCCATCATCAGCTGAAGAAGAAAACTTTCATAGAGATTAAATAGTTCTTCAACAGCTACTGGAAGGGATCTGTTGTTGTTGTTGTTGTTGTACATATGAAATAGATCAAAGCCATCAGTTTAAAGAGTACAGGGAAACTTGCTTTTCACAAAGGCCAGAGTTGAATGTTTAAATCATGGCTTAGGAAAAAACAAGGATTGAGTGGCTGCAATAAACAAATCTCGATTTTCGATGACAGGCAGAAATGTACAAGAAAAGGAAGATGATGATGCTTGGGTTATTTGTAATTTATTACATCTGTCCCCTCATTGCTGTTGTAGGAACTGAGTCTTGCTCGTCCTCAGAGTTGTTAGGCGACCCTTATTCTCCTCACACTACAATTCCTCAAGTGATTTAACATTCACTTTTCTCAAAGAACTCTGGGAATCATAGCTCTCCAGGTAGGGTATCCTAATAATGCTCAGCACCCTTAACAACCTACACTTCCTAGATTTCTTTGAGGAGGAAGCCATGACTATTTTCGAGGAGGAAGTGGAATCATAGTGCAGATGTAGCCTAGTTACTCTTGAGCATTTCTGACAGTTGCTTCTTCTTCTTCTGGGTTCAATTGGATTTAAAAAGAACTGTCCTCCTGATAAGCCAGAGCACTGAGTGTTTCCATGACATACATGACATCTTACTCTTAATCACTTTCCCCTTTCTGTTGCATTCCAGATGTGTGTGGATGGATGAGAGAGCCTGGCAATGTTATCAGAAGCATTTCTTAATAAGAAAGGTAACCCAAGGAGTTAGCATAACAGAAGCTGAGTTGAACTGCTGATTGGAACGCTGAAGTGGATAAAACAAAAGCTTGTTATCTGAGATTTATTTTATAAGGGTCTTTTCCAGCAATCGGAGACCTTCACTTGTTTGCCTGTCTTGCCCTGGACCTTGGCACGTAATTCCACAGTATAGTTGTCTTTCTGACATCCTATTGGCCTTTCCATCAGCATCAATCCGACAGTGTGTTTGTCTAGAAAGGAAACAATTAAATTCCAATCTCTCTTGAAAAATCCTAGCTTTTTAAAGAAAACACACTTAGGCAGTCATAGAATGGTGTTTGAAGAAACAGAGACCGTATCAGAAGCACAATTCAGTAGGCTAGAACATCAGTGTTTGGCTATGAATCCTGCAATTCCAGTAAAAAAAGAAAAAAAGAGTATAGCCTTTTTCTCCAGCCACATTTTTTTTAGTGCAGTTTGCATTTCTTTTTTCCAACAGAAGAAGTTTCTAAGCATGATTTGCTGCCCTCTTCTGCTCTCCTACATCAGACTGAGCACTTGATGCAAATGCAAAAAATATTAACTCGAGGTTTTAAATATGTGTGCATGCACGTACACAAACAAGATGTGGAATTTCTTTGTGGTAGGAAAAGGAAAGTAGAGCAGAAAGAAATAGCTTCCTTCAGATTTTTACACCCAAGTAGTTTCTTTGGATGGTGTTAGTACTTTGAGTGACTGCCTGTCTCCTGCAAGCTGCTGGGCTGCGCTGCTCTGATGTATTGCAGTGAGTATTCCGAGAGCTGAGCTGCAAGCGGGAATGATTCTGTATATTTGAATGTAGCCACCAGTTGCAGATTCCTAATCGGGTATGTGCTTTGCTCCAAGGATTCAAGCCAGAAAAGGTTCCCCAGCTCTGGGCTTTATAGACAAATGGTCTATTTTGTCCAGTATATTACTATGTGATACCAAAATATCAAATAATCAGTTTTGCTAAAAAAATAAATAAATCCATGTGATATTATGCTGGATTTCCTTATTGTTAAAAACAACAACTTTGCATCCCCTGAGAACATGGATTTTGCATAATTCCTTCCTCCCAACAGTTATTTCATCTGTCTTTCACTTCACCTTCTGTTTCTTTCAAAAGCCAGTTGTGATGGAAGTGTTGATTGTTAGCCAGCCCTCTTGTGAATCCTCTCCCTCCCTTTGTGCAGCTCAGATTCTCCCATCGTCTGTATAGGTGATGGAGGAAATTATATGTCCTAAAGATAGACAGTCTTATTAGGATTCATTTATAAGAAGGAGTGGAGCTTGTCCCCATGAAAAGGACTGAGTTGGGTTCATATTCCCTTTTCCAGTTTCCCACATTTTCTAGAAAACTGCAAGCAGTACACAAATGTGCACCATGACTAACTTTGGAAGCAGATAATCTGCTGTGGAAAGTGGTGGAGGAAGATGATTTGGAATTGAATAGTGGCAGGTATAGAAAAGAGCTAAGGTCCTCCCCAACCTTCACCACTCCAAATTTCATCCCCTTGAAGCTTCCCTAAAAGACGTATACCCATGAGGGTTTTAAACACCTTATTCATTTGTGGCATGTAGTTAATCATCCAATTTAGATGATCGTTTCAGGGCGTGTGTAGTCCACGCCAGTGAGCTTCTGCAGATTTTAGCAGCTGGAACCCTGGTTATGCAGGACCCATGAAGTGATACTAGCCATACTTTCACTACCACAGTGTGTGAGGAATCCTTCACACTTAGAAGCTTTTCTCATACATCAATAATATGTACAGGGCTCTGGATAGGAACATGGCTCCTTATAGGTTATATATCAACATATAGTTCTGAGCGTTTGAAATATTGTACTTTGAATATTTAAGAAATGGGAATCCCACTCAGGGCAAGTGAAGGGACTTGACATCTGAATCTTAACTCACCAGGCCTTGAGAAGAAGTTGCACACATGTTCAATATTGCACCATCACTCACAGTTGTTGCAGCACTTCATGCAAGCAGCGTTGTAGAGAGCTCTTGTCCTGCTGGGCCGAAATCTGTCCTCCAGTTTTATGTAAACCTTTCCTCCCCTGAACTAGAGGCTTCTATTTTACTACCTCATTCTTAGGACATTTTAGAATGTCTTTATAATTTTGGTGATTGCAGCCTTGAACTTACCTTATTGTCACAAGGTGACCCAGGGTGGTATGTGTTGTTACTTCCCCTTAAACATTTCTGCAATCTCCCCAGCTGCCTGCAGTTCCTGATCTGACAAAAATCCCCAGTGGGAAAAGCTATCTCATGACATATTTCTCTGAGCTTTAATTGAAGCAGGGAAAGCCAAGGGGGCTGGCTACTGAGCGCCTGAGAATTGGTGCAGTCACTGATTTTGTTTCTAAGGGAAGTACTTAGACAAAACAGCTGTCAAGTGGAGAACAGTCAGTCTCCCCATCTTCTCATGCTAACATGAAAATCAAGCTGAGGACATCATGAGGTTTTCAGGAAATATAGGTACCAGGAAAGTTCTAAAACTGTGGTTCCTAATTAGCTAAGTACTGCGGTCCCCCTGTTTTTTTCTAAAGGCAAGCCAAGGACCCCCTAGTTTTGAAAATTTTGATATCTCTATGGTAGTTTTTGTTATGTCGATGGTACCACAGACTCCCTGGGTGGGTTATGCAGACCTCTTTCAGAGCCTGCACCAGCAAGGAAAGTGAATTATTTAGCACTGTCGTTTCAGTTTCCCTAATATGAAAATTAATTAGTACCTTTTATGTCATTGGAACAGAAGTAGTTTCTCTCTCTCCTGGCACATGTTTGACAGGTGAGGCTATTCTCTGAAAGGCTTTCAGTGTTTTGACCACGGATCCCCTCAAGGAATGGATTCCTTTGTTAAGATATTAAGCAATGTGCTTTTGATCTTTCCTACAACATAATACCCAAATGATGGTGTAGAACATAAGCCATTTACTGCTCTTAAGAACCCAGCTTGAACCTCCTGAGCTAGTCATTTACATGATGTTTTCTTGGGATTACCTATATTCTTGTCCACTCTGACCTTGTAATTTTGTCGCAGTTGGAAACGTAATGCAGAGTGACTAAGATAATGTTGTTTACACAGCCTTTAAGTGGAGTGACATTATAGTCAAGCAAGTGTCACATCACCCAAAGTGAAGGAAGACTTAATTACCATAATCCTGTGAATACTAAAATTCCTTAGCCATGTGCAGCATAGTAATGTAATGTTCTGCATGTTTGGTTTAATAACCCAAAGGAAGAACATACTAGCTCCTGTCTTTCCTTTTGCTTCCCACTCCAAAATGAGAACAGTCAGGTTTTAGGAGTGAGCAAAACTAATCTCAGTCTTAAGAAAAAAAGTTTTGTGTAACAATAAAGTACCAAGATAAAATAAAGTACTGCAGAATGTTAGAAACCTAAGAGTCAATCCAGATCTTCAAGAAAACCCCCAGACAGTGTTATTTCTTGCCTGCAAAAGATCTCATTTTTTAAAATGTATCCTTTGCAAGGTGTCAAACCTTCTTGCATTGGGAAAGCTAGCATGTGGGAAGATAGCCAAGCTAGACCCAGAGACCAAGCAAGTGACCTTCACATGTGTCATTCTGAAGTGACATGTGTGTTATGCTCTGTTGCTAGATAGGTTCATGGGTTACATAGAGCCATTTGCCATAGAAGGACTGACATGTCAAGTAAAGCCTTCTTTGCCTTCTTGCTGTGGGTTCAACACCACACAGGAAGAGCAAGAAGAGCCTAGATTAAACTCAGTGTATCCTCACTGTTTGCCCTGCAAAAGGGCCTTCAGCATTTTACTGTTTTCTTCTCGTTGAGCTCTCCTGAACTGCCTTGAAAGTATGCCACACTTGGTGTGGTCCACAGGCTATGTTTTAAGAATCATTGATTCAGAAGATAAAGTTTAGTTGTTTTGGTGGTGGTGGGACTCTCCTAGGAAATGGAATTCTAAGGTTGAAGAACATCTGCTAGGGATCATCTGTGTATGAAGGCCCTTTTGCAGTTGAATAACTGCTCTCTGTTGATATGAGACCTCCCATGGGATAACAATCTTTTTAAGCAGCAGAAGCTCATCCCCATGTTAAAATTATAACAAAACATTCACTTCCTGTGCTATCTAATGGTTTCAGTGATTATTAACATGCTACACGAGCTATCCCCAACCCAATTCCCTCCAGATGATGTTGAACTACAGCTACTATCATTCCTGACCACTGGCCCTGTAACCAGTTATATACAGTTATAATTTCAGTCCTACACCAGAGTCATTTTATTGGTTAATATTTTCATTATTGTTATTCATACCTGGTCTACTGAATCTCACAGTCAAAACAAGTTTAGCTATCTTGCTAATGGATTGTTTATTACTCTTGAAAACTGGGTGGCCTGACTACCACCAGCCCTACTAAGTACTAATAGTCCTTTAAATCATTTCTATCCATGATAGATTAAAAGTTGCTGTTTTATTTTATCTTTCTAAAGTGGTAAAGCAGATTAAAGTTAACTGAATGACAGAGAAGGAACGAGACTGAGAATATTATCGTTCTCTATTGAAGAACATTGGGAATTGTGCCATTTTTCTAAGGTTATGAACAACTGTCCTTCAGTATTTAGATGAACCTACAAGAATCTGATGTACAATATTTTTGAGCATTTTTGGCCTGGTCTACACTGGCAGCAGTATGAGGTGATATAAAGTTCTGAGAAGGTGAAGTGGACTGATTGGACTACAGACAAAGGGCAGCATTAAGTAGCACAGCAAGGAATGGGCTAGTCTGGAAAAGGAGTGGATGGAAGGTACTTTGGGATCTACTGATTAGTCTCTGAAATCAGCAATTGTTTGAGAATAACAGCAGGGGGAAAAACAGCATTTTTCCTTCTAAGTTAAGATCTTTGAATGAGGCCCTTCTGTCCATCATGGAAGTGCATTATGCATCCATAGATATGAGGGTCTTCTTGGTGGTGGCATTCCGATTTTAGAATCTCCTCTGAAAGGAAGGAAGACTGGTGCAAACATTGTACTGTTTTTGGTGCCAGATTGAGTTTTTTTATTCGCCCAGCCTTTTTCAGTGGATATATTGTCTTAGGTGGTATAATAGTTTTGGCTTTACTATATATGAGATTTTTTAATATTTTGATTTTTAAACATGGTTCCTTTTTAATATTGTACAGGACTGGTGCCTGACTTCAAGGAGTCTCTACACAGTGCCATCAATGCCCTCTCTTTCATGCCCACAACCACACAGCATTTTTTCTTCTAGTTCCTTTTTAGCTGCGTAAACAACACTGCCCTTCCCAGCTGCACTCTTGTCTTGTCATTTAAGTGGTGGGTGGAAGTGCTGTTTTCATATGGAAGCCAAACTTAGCTACTGTCTGTGGTGGCTGTTTCCTCTCTCAAATGCCTTCAATCTGACTTGGCTTTATGATGTCACCAGAAAGCCAAGTCTGATTAGTTTTGTGGTGCCATGGCATTATCACAGTAGTGATATGATTGGCTAGAACAGGCCATTGACCATCTTAAATGTTCTCACTCATACTTGACTTTATGATGTCATCACAAAGGCAAGTATAATTGGTTTTACAGGGCCATGGTATCATCACACAAAGATGATCTCTGATTGGCTAGAAGAGAAAATCCCTTTATGGGGGGGGGGAGTAGCCACAAGAAATACCAAACAGGAGTGAATATGGTGCAAAAATGTAGCGTAGTGGGGGTGTTTTTTCAATCTCCAAAGATATTCTTTTTCACACCTAAAAGGTTCAGACATGTAAAATTTGCTAAGCCTCAATTATGAGAATTGCCACAAGCTTTAATCAGTGTAATCCATGGATTAATCAACTAAAGCTTGAGGCTGTAATTCCAAACATAGTTGTATGCTTAAATTCGATGGAAGTCGAAGATTGATTGTTAGTTGGTGAGGGCAAATGTTAACTGATGGTGCTGAGAATTAAGGGCATACTTGTTTACTTTTTGAAGTCATTTTACCTCTGCTGTTTTACTGGAATAGGAAATGAGAGAAATGGGAGGTGGATTTCTCTTTCTTCAAACTGTGTCCATTAACGTCTTGTGTTGCTAAGTTGAAAATGTTCCCACACTTCTTTCAGTATCTGAAGAGGACCATTAATTAGTTTAAAGACAGATCTTCTGCTACAATTCTTAATAACAAATAGTGTCACATTGAAATACTAATGCCATATCTACACAAAAATGTTACTTCAGTCAAAAAGCATGTGTGCATTTAGTTCTTTGTTTTTCTTTCTTTATTCATTTCATATATTTATATCCCACTTAATATTCAGAACTTCTGCTGCTTTTGTTCTTGTTAAAGCTAGCTGCATTCTAGGTGTACAGAGGAAAACAGGAGGCTGGCTTATACTGAGTCAGATCATTGGTCCATATAGCTCAGTATGGCCAACACGGATTGGTAGTTGCCAGGGATTAAACCTACAGCCACCTGCATGCAGAGCAGAAGCTCCAACACAGAACTACTGTCATGGACTGGCTGGTTGCTGAGGAGTGGTGGGAGGCACCAGCTGGAGAACCCCCAAGGGAAGAAGGCTCAGAGCCAGGCGACTGGTGATAGGACAACAATGAGTGGTCAGAAGGAGAAGAGGGAGCAGCCTGGGAGGAGAAAGTGTCATAAGCAGAAGAAGTAACAGTGTTTAGTGAGCAGGAAGAGGCAGTGGCAGAGAGCATCCCCAGGAATCGGAGGCAGAGGTGGAGGCTGGCCAAGAGGCAGAGATCAGGCAGGCTGCTGCTGAAGCCAGGGGGCTTCCCCTTTCTGCTGTGGCCAGCTCCCTTCCCCTTGGTCTCCCAGGACTAGAAGAGGTCTGAAGAGGGCAGAGCAGAAACAGACACATCCATGGAGTCTCAGATCACTTGGGAAGGACCCGGGGGAGGAGGAGGCATAGGGAACTGTAGGAAGGCGGGGAATCTTCAGTCCTCGCAACTGCCTCATTGGGGCAAGATCTACTGGGGAGAAATACTGGGCTTATCAGGCATTAGCTGTTTTGTTTATTTGAATAAAGAGTTAACTTCACTGGCAGCTTGTGAGTAATTACTTACCTGACCCTCGTACCCGCCTCTGACAGCTACATCTGTTCCCCTTGTTGATACATTTTGGACAGCTACAGATCTTACAACTGTAGTGTGCGTGAATTTCTGCTGAAAGCCTATTTTTACATGGCGGAGTAAGCAGCAACCTTGCAGATTTGCTGGATCATGCTGCAAGTCACCAGCGGCCTCTAGAGGGAGACAGCAGGAGCTCAGAGATTTGACAACATGATTCAGCGTATCCACAGGCTTACAAATGGTATGGCAGCTATACTGTTCTTCTGAGATCTGATGCTAGTTTGAGGAAGCAGTTAAAGGCAAAGTGAGAACAGGGGTATGGGCTCCTCTTTGAAGGGCCTCATACTCCAGATCTCTTCATTAAGCACCCCTTCCCATGACATCCCTGTACTTCCAGCATGCTGCTGTGACTGACTACATCCTCTGGCAAGGGCAAAGGTGTGCAGAATTTGGGAATATCTTCATGTATTTTTGCTGACCTCCTTGCAGGGTGGGAAATGAGACTGTAGTACTGTACGTATCTAAAGCAGTGGTAGCCAAAGTGGTGCTGTCCAGATGTTGTGGTCTATGGTCTGTATCAACCCCAGCCAGGATGATCAATAGCCAGGGAAGATGAGAGTTGTAGTCTAAAACAAAGTATCACATTGGCTCCCCCTGATCTAATGTGACGTGTGAAGACTAGAGGAGATAAGGACATTTTTCTGAGCAGACCCTGCCAGAGAACTTAATGTTTAATTTTGTTCATGTGAATGCAATCTGGAAATCATAATGTGTGCATTGGTTCCAAGAAAGGCTTAAAAGGATAGCCTAATCTCAGTTGTCCATGGTCAGTGACCTCCCATCTGGACTACTGTAATGCAGTCTACATGGGGCCATCCTCGAAGGGGAGCTTGGAGGCTGCAGCTAGTTACGACTGTAGCTACAAGGTTGGCCAGTGGTGCAGCCAATAGAACAATGTGTGATTTGGTCATGAAACCGCTACAGTGGCTGCCAATGAGCTACAGAGCCCAATTCACAGTATTTCTGATCTGAATTGGATATAGAGTGGCAGAGAGGGTATTTAAAGAGTGTTTAGACAGTGCTCCCCACCTATGCGATTTTCACTTAGGTGTGCAGAATGCTGGAATGTAACCCCCATGTAAGTGGGGAGTCATCTGTACATAAAATAGCTCCTTCCCTGGTATTGACCATCATGGTTCTATGATCACCTTTTTGCTGGTGCCTACTGCCTGGCCAGCGTTGACCTGTGGCAGGACCTTCTTGGTGGCAGTTCCCTGTTTGTGGAATGCCCTCCCTGATGAGGTTTGTCTGTCTCTATTATAAACCTCCAGGAAGAACCGAAACATCAGTGCTTATCATAGGAACTGTAGAGTTGGAAGGGATCCCCCCGGGTCATCTAGTCCAACCCTCTGCAATGCAGGAATCACAGCTAAAGACTGAGATTCAGGGATACTGAGGCATCCAAAACATATGGCGGCAGCAAGCTGGAGAGGGCTGTGTTACACCTGCGCATTTAGGCGTTTGGTGGTTGAAGACAGTGCTCCTGGCCACCTTGGAGTTCTTAGCTCTGGGGGTATAGAATGTTTTTAATTGTTTTTAGCTGTTGTTTTCAATAGATTTCCCCACCTAGTTGTATTGCTTTAATATTTTTGTGTTCATCGCCCTGGGCTCCTTTGGGAAGAAGGGGGAGGGGATAGAAAATTAATAATAAATTAATAAAACCCAACCAAATGGTGAAGATAAGCACCACGTGCAAAAAGATCTGAACTTCTGCTGGTTATTCTCCCCACCCTGATCTCTCCCTGGCCCCATGTAGCGCTCTTTTCTGTGATGCATTTGCTTGGAAGGCATTTAAAAGGCTCAGAAAGAAAGAAAGAAAGAAAGAAAGAAAGAAAGAAAGAAAGAGAGAGAGAGAGAGAGAGGACACAGAGTTCTGTTTTGCTAGCTCTCTGCACATTTACAGAAAAAAGTAAAATCAAAGCCTTGCCTCCTTTTGTTGTGGTGGTTGGTGTGCATTTGTGTGTGTGTTTGTGTGTGTCATCTTTCCCCCCAGTATGTGCTCCCGATCGACAGCTAGCTGTGCTTAGATTAGTTTTCATTGCTTCATGCTGACCAAATTTCCCTTTGAAATAAGGGCACTGGAGCTTTAACCTTGACTCGGCGGTAATGCAGCAATCCTGCCGTAAAGTCACTGAGCTGGTGCTTGAAAAAGCCTGGAGCACCTGTGAGCACAGACTGTTGGACTGAATTCCCAGCCCCTAGAGTGTTGAGGCTGCAGCTGCCGGGCTCCGAAGCAGTTGGAGGTGCTTCGCAGCTCCCTCTTGTCGCCTCCCCTGGGACCCACTAAAGGGTTTTAACTTTCTTTGGATGTATAATTTTTGTTGATTAACAGGAGGTTCCGGGAAGGAGCCCTTTTGTAAAACTGATGACAGGGAGGAGCTGCGGAGAGCAGGAGCTGTCGAGCAGCCGTCTTTGTGGCGAGGCTGAGTGCTGAGACTGCCACTGAACCCGAAATTCTCTTTCTCCCCATCTCCTACAATTATTTGGGGCAGTGGCTTTAACTAATAATAGTACTAGTAGTATTAGTATAAGTAAGGTGGTGCAGCCAGTATCCCCAGAGGGGTGAATCTCAGGTTTTCTAGCATTTTGCCTTTTCTAATTGCATTATATAACACAATCGTGGCATCACCACGTTGGAGCAGGCATGCTACCATTTCCCCCAGCCCTCTTAATCTTCCCTTAATGAAGAGCAGAGCTGTACTGCAAAAGGCATCGTTGAAATACATTTTCTAAAATCCTTCTTGCAGGGCTGTAAGCTTGATTTGTGGAACGACTGGTGTTCTTTTCCCTTCAACTATCCCACTTAATTAAAAAAGAAATCATTGTAAACCATCAAGGCATAGGACCTAATAATGAAGATGATGATGATGATAGTAATAATAATAATAATAATAATAATAATAATAATAATAATAATAATAATAATAATAATTTCCAAGAGGGGAGAGATTATCATCATTTACTTTTTTTTATAAAACATCTATCCCGATTGTTAATCCAAGAATGGGCTCTCAAATTGATACATCCAATTTTTTAAAAGTAAATTCATATAAGATTTGAGAATGCGAACATATTAACAGTAAAAAATATCAACAAGCCAAAATGTGTGTTAAAAATAACTTCTAAAAACATTTGGGAAGAAATTCGGAGCATCACAATTGTTTTGCAGTTGGTTCTGGGTGTGTGTGTGTGTGTGTGTGTGTGTGTGTTTGTTTCTAAGCCAAAATATAAAACATGTATGTTAAAAATAACTTCTAAGAACATTTGGGAAGAAATTTGGAGCATCAGAATTGTTTCGCAATTGGTTCTGTTGTTGTTGTTGTGTGTGTGTGTGTGTGTGTGTGTGTGTGTGTGTGTGTGTGTTTCTATGTGTGTGTACACATGTACATTTGGATAAGCATCTGGCAAAATTGCCTGGGGCTGCTATCTTAGCCCTATTTAACTCTGAATCAGCGCCATTGAATTCAGTGGAACTTACTTCTGAGTAGACTTGTATGCAATCTTAGGTTTCAATAACACCCTTTTAACATGTGACACTAAAGGAAGAGTCACTGGAAGAGAAGAGAGCTTGCATAAAATCTGAACATTTCACCATCTGTCTTTCATGACCAACCATGTGCAGCAAAGCCATTTGTAAAGTATTTAAATTACTGCATAAACTTTTTCTCCACTGCATAAACTTTGGGTTTTACAAAGGGCATGCAAACTTTAAAACAAAAGTCTAAAACTCACAGGATGACTTCAAAAAAAAGGAGAACATTTCCTTCTTCTTTTCTCTTCAGTAACACTGAAGGGGAAATTGTGCATTTAGCTGTTTTAAAGATGAGAAAGGTTTATGGAGATACAAATTATTTGTTTTTATATAAAGTTCTTGCTCTTTCACAAAATTAAAATAGAAAATATGTTCCCTTTACGGAGCCAGTTACATCCAGAATTCTTGTGACTGCAAACCTAATTAGTGAAATTAAGTTGAAAATGCTGTAAACAAGTAAAGTTATTATTCATTCTGCTCTACACTACAAATGTGGGAGGACATGTTAAATGATAAATTAGGCATGAACTGCTTTAATCTGTAAACTGAACATGTGAGAAAACGGACTGCATTTGTAATTAGTGTTTACGGCCACAGGAGAGTGGGTCTTTTTAAAACAGTGACAGGAAATTGATCAGTTTAGGTTGTCATAGCAACCAGAAAGGCCTCAATTTCTTTGGCTGGCTTTTGCCTATTATGCTCTCCCCATGTTCCGAAATATATTTATGAACTGTAAAGATAATCTACTCAATAATGCAAAGTGGTCTGGAATGGTTAAATGCCAAACTGACAGGGTCCGAGTGAACGCCTGAACACCCTGATAACAAGCTAAAGTGTCCTATGGTTGTCATGGCGCTGTTTTTACAAAGCAAATGATGTCTGGAGAAGGGGGGGGGACCCTCAAAATTAGCTGAAAATGCAAATTGCTTTATGAGGCTGTCACCTTCATAATAACAGACAATAATTGATGATTTATGAGATGCCACCATAGCAACCTACTTCTTGGCAGCCTCCTGTTTTTTGGTGTTGCACAGAGAGGTTCACAACACTTCTGTGGAAAAGTTTTGAATGTAAGCAACAACAAGGTCTTCTAGGCAGCACTGGCTGTCAGTGAAAAGCACATTGTCACACTTAAAAAGCAAACAAACCTCCCAAACCCTGTAAAACTTCTGGTGCTCGTGGCAAATCCAGAGGACACATTTTGAAATGATAAACTAGACTTCTAGTGTTGCTCAAAACCTTGCGAAATAAAAGGGCGTAAACCTTCAACTGCAAGCAGTTCCCCCTCTTAGGTTTGTTAAGTGTGCCTTCAAGTTCCCTTCTGGGAATGCATTTCATAAAGCACTTCATTTGAAAAATATAAGCCTTTAAAAATTAATTGCCCACGCTAATCCTTTTGGTCAGTGAAAACTAGCTCTTTTTTATTATTAACACAAACATTTACTTGGATTAGTAGCTGTTCTTCCGTTATTAATTGGAATTTTTTATTAATGGCTGTGATGCCCCTAGATGGGGAAGAGAGCTTGCTGTAATGATCTATTTTTAAAAAATTTAAAAATGGGCTTTTTAAATTCAAAAAATAATTTTTGATAGAAAGATTTGATTAATAACCACAGCTTTTAAAGAAAGTATAATAAATGCCTATTATGCAAATTTTAAAAAAGAAGCCATGTACATCTGCTGTCTGCAGTTACATATTGTTTGATACAAAGAGTTTGCCTTTGCTTCTACCCTGGAGTGACAATCTGGCTTAATTAGGAAGCAAAGGAACATGAGAAGCTGCCTCATAGAAAGTCAGACCATTGGTCAACGCAGCTCAGTGCTGTTGACACAGACTGGCAGAGCTCTCCAGCCTTCCAGACAGAGATTTTTCCAAGCCCTACCTGGGAGTCTGGGGGAAAAAATGCCTGTTTGGTCAGTGGCCTCCTTGAGGAGAACACTCAAGTCCTTTCCTTCTTCTTTGTCCCTCTTTTCATAACTTCCATGGCTTTCCCACTATCCATTCCCCTTCGTTCAGCTACTTGAAGGACCATTTCTTCAAGCCTTTTGACTCTTAAAACCTTACATGGTTGAAGGCCCCTAGACCTAAAGGATTGCTTTTCTGTATATAATTTTGCCTTGGAGGTAGCAAACAGAGAAAGCCCTCAGATTATGACACCTCAGGGTCTGGGCAAATTCATATATGGAAAAGCAATCTTTTAGGTCTAGTGGCTTTCCACCATGAAAGGTTTAAAGAGTCAAAAGGTATGAAGTTATGGTCCTTGAAGTAGCTGAATGAAGGGGAATGGATAGGAAGTGCATTGGATGCAACCCATTGCACGGATGTAGCCAGGGCGTGCAGGGAAGGGACAGCTGCCCACCTAAATCAAGTAAATAAATAAAAATACTTAACTAACTGACCAACTGTAATGCAGATAACTCAGTTCTGCTTCCCTCCCAAGCCTGCCCCCCCCAATAAAGCCTGGCTGCTATGCCCAATACCCATTGACTAAGTTCTCTTTGAAACCAATGGCTGTACCATGTGCTGGGGTAGCCAACATGATGACACACCAGGTAATTGTTGCACTGCAGCTCCCATCACAAACTGGCTTAAAGTGTTGACAAGACACATTTATTCTTAATTAGCTCTTCCTGCTTGTTTTTTTTTAAAGACCTCCACAAATTCATAAATTTAATTTTTCTCTTATATTTAATTCTACATGGTTTATTTCTTCTCCCCCATTGATTTGATGAGGTGTCTGAAGAGCTCTATCAAATTATGAATAAACTTCAAAGATCTTGTTTAAGGTTGCCATATTTCAAAAAATGAAAATCCAGGGACAAAGTGGCTGAGATTTTGTGCGTGCAAAATCTCAAAAAAGAAGAAGTTTTTTGAGCCTTTGAAGGAAATTCACCAAAAAAATTCAACACTTACACTTCCAACATGGGTTACCATATGCCCTGGTTTCCCCAAACACTTAAACCAGTTTCATGCTGTTTTCAACAGACGAATCCTGGATATGTTTGGGAAATCCCAGACGTATGGCAGTCCTAATCTAGTTTGATTCATCCATATAAGTTGCAGAATGTATGCATAGTGGGATTCCTGCCAACTTCTTCCTACCACTGACTTTATGCCACTTGGAGATTTCAACACTTGTGGGCCACTGATTTTTTTTTTTAATGGCTTGTGTCCTCCCACCCTTAAGTGCAATACAAAATAGGTATTTGAAGATGAGCTACTGTTGCATCTTGTACCTATAAGAGAAAGCTAGCGTCAGCATTCAGCAAGGTCTTTACCATAAAGACCATTTTGAAGTTGATAAATGCCAGCTGTGAAAACAGAGAATTAAACAAAAGCAACTGAAAAGTTGCTCTGAAGTAAACAGGTGAACAGTATGTAAGACAAAGTAACTTCCCAAAGGCATGGAACATGGTCATTATTTAACCCCTGGCTGGAAATAAACAATGTTGACAGATAATAAATGGTTGGAGGGAGGGGGAGCTATGATATATTAACCACATCGATACTGTACTTGTATAGCCTATATTTTGACATCCTTATCTGTAAGCTTAGACAGATATGTCAGCTTGTTTTTGTTGTATTTTTAAGTTGCCTCTTTTGATATCAAAAGATAATCTTCCCATTGTCTAATGCTTGACTACAGGAAATGTTTGGAGAAATGTCAATGATTCTGGGGGTTTTCTCCCTCCTTCTTTTAAAACACAAAATCCTTTACACTTGGCTACATCTCTTGAGCACAATTGTGAATATGGGACAGAGTTGTTTGCATATCAACAGCGGACAATAAACTGTTTTGTCATATTCAATTACTGATGTCAAAGAAATAATGACAGCTTCTCTTATATATTTTTTATAAAAGCAACATAAAACACATGAATTCTTTGCTAGAGTGTAGTTGGAGAGGCTTGAACCAAACATTGTTGTCTAATAAATTAATATTTAGGTCTTGTGATCTTTTAATTGGAAAATAGCAGCTGTGCTTAGCTGGAGAGTTACTCTTCTTTTTTTCCTTTGTGGTTTACAACTGAACTGTAATAAAGGTTTTGCAAGCTTCTCATGGGGAGGGCAAGAATTATTTCTCCCACCACCTATCAACTCCTGAGTTCATTAAGTTGGAAAAAGAGTTGTCAAAATAAGGTATGATCCCATAAAGGCAAATTCAGACACTAGGGATAGTACACATATTCACCCCCACCCCGCCCCAAGAAGGTGATTCACAAGGCTTCTATATGTGGATCAGAAGCAGATAATAAATTAGATGTATCTCTAGTTTATATCTGCATAATTATTTTAAGCAGCATGCAGGTTCCAGTGCACATTTTAATATGCATCCACTTGTACATTCTGGTGTACATCCAAATGCACATTGCACTGAAAGTATTGCAGTGTACTAGATGGACAATTTCCACAGTAAGATGCTCTTCTGGTTTCCTAGTATGTTCATGAAAGCCTTGTTCATGTGCAGGTTGCCTTTTATGGATTTAGGTTCCAGTGCAAATGAAATTTCATCGCACATATGTTGTCCCCCCCAAATGTGCATTTGGATGTGCATGTAGTTGCACATTCCAGTGTGCACATTCAAATGCACATTGGTTGAAAGTAATGTAGTGTGGCTAGAAAACTTCAACACTGATGTGCTCTGCTGATTTACACTTTCTGATATATGCATGGGTGCCTTGTGCAGTTCCATGTGCAGATTGTCTTCTGTGGATTGAGATGCCAGTGATTTAGGCTACATACTGTATGAAGGAAACTTGAATTCTATAACATGTATACATTATGGAGATTTGAGCCCACTAGTCATGGGAAGGCAAAGTGTTACTCCTGGCACTGAATTCCTAACCACTGGAATTTTTATTTGGTTATACCAAAACCAGATATTGCTCAGCTGCTGGAAAGTGGTTTGTGTGTTTTGCAGATTTGCCCAGCCATCTAATGCAGGTTGACGCAGAAGTAGGTCCCACTGTGTTCAATGAATACGAAAGGAGGGCTTTCAGAAAATTTTAGAAGTATTCTAACAGGCTAGTTCACTTATATTTCATGCAGGGGTTTTTTAGCACCAGAAGATGATAGCAAACTAAATCATACTCAAGAGTAGTCTATCAAAAAAAGATATTGTGAAGCTCTTGTCAGAAGTCCCTACTGGCATTAATGAGCGACTTTCAACCCTTCAAATTAAACTCCCCCCAAACCAACAGACTACTATTATAAGCGCTTATGCACCAACACTGGATGCCGATTAAGACATTGAAGAAATTTTTTACTGTATGCTTGTCAAACCTGGACCACTTATAAACACCATCTCCAACTCTTGGAAAGATTCCATCAACGGTGTCTCAAAAAAATTGTACATATCACCTGGGAAGACAGGCAAACTTATGCCAGTGTACTGGAAGAAGAAAAGATATCCAGTATTGAAGCAATGATTCTTCAATATCAACTTTGTTGGACTGGTCATGTTGTTTGGATGCCTGATTATTGTCTTCCAAAGCAACTACTCTATTCCGAACTTAAAAATGGAAAGCGTAATGCTGGTGGTCAACAAAAGAGGTTTAAAAACTCTCTCAAGGCAAATCTAAAAATATATAGTATAAACACCAACAATTTGGAAACACTGGCCCGTGAGCATTCCAGTTGGGAACAGCCATTACCAAAGGTGTAATGGACTTTGAAGACGCTCAAACTCAGGACGAAAGGGAGAACCGTGCTAAGAGGAAGGCACATTTGGCAAACCCTCACCATGATCAACTACTGCCCGGAAACCCATGTCCCCAACGTGGAAGGACGTGTGGATTCAGAATTGGCTTCCACATTTGCTTATGGACTCACTGTTAAGACCATGTTCATAGAAGACAATCTTCCTCGATTAAGAGTGATCGCCAAAGAAGAAGAAGAAGACTCAAGAGTAGTCCTGTTGAAATTGGATTTCAAAGGATATACACAGAGTATGGCTAATATTGCTCACTTATTACCTTACAGCATTTAAAACAAAAAAACCTGAAACTGCAGAACATTTCAAGAAGGGTTTGTAATAGAAGGGGATTCAGAATGACCTAGGAACCCTTGTTTAAAACAAAGAACACAGTCTGCTTAGCTTGATTTTGATTGACAAGGATGTCCAGGATGAACCATTGGGTGACATGTAAACATGTCTCATCAGAGCGATCTGCAACACTCCGAAGTCAGCTGAGCATTAAGAAACCTTAGAGCAAAAGGTTTTTTTGGAACTGGCTTTAAGTGACAGGAAACATACTGATTCAATATCCCCCCCCCCATTTTTTTTGTCTGTAGGTACAAAAAGAAAAAAAAGAAAAAGGAATCTAGCATATGTTTACATCTTCCCGTGGCATTTTGCTCCAATAAGTGATGCAGAAAGATTAGGGAGAATATTAAGAAACCCATGGTTTAGGGTTTCTGCCTTTTCATGCCGAGTGACAGTAATCCTCTTTGACAAAAGAGGGTTATTACTATCAGTAAATCACATTCAGTAGTTCCCTCGGCAGCCTCTAACAAATTCTCATGAATGCGGGGCAAATAGGAATTGTCAGGTTGAAAGACTGCTCGGAACACCTTGGCCACAAGGGTACAGCAAACAACTGTCCCTGAGGCACCAACAGTGGACAAGCTCCAAGTGGACATGCAGGCATCTGTGATGGTCCAAGCTCACATTGAAACCCTGTCTCAAGCCAGACTTTTAATATTTACTGAAGACTGACATTTGACCAGTCTGTCCAAATCCATTGGTGAAATTTAGTCCTCACCTTCTTGACCTCTCAGGCTACTTTCTCCACCTTTTGAAGCTGCCTTGGTTGCCCCTTTCTTTTCTGTGTGGTGAGAGAACTCTACACCTATTGCGAGTGTTTCGCTGATGGATATAAAAGTGCCAAATGGACACAAGTTATTGGGAAGGGGAATTAAGCCAGTGGGTGGTGGTGAGTAGTGGGGCAGTTCTAGCAAAAATACACAAGAAAAGCTCTGCCGGATCTGGCCAAGGGTCCATCCTGTCTAGTATCCAGTTTTCACATTGGCCAACTAGATGTCTGTCGGAAAGCTTGCAAGCAGGCCTGATGGCAACAGTGCTCTCCCCACTTCTCATCCCTAGTTACTGGTATTCAGAGGCACATTGCCTCCAACAATGGAGAATATTGTATAGCCATTGTGGCCAGTATCCATTGGTCACCTTGTCCTCCATAAACTGGTCTAATCCTATTTTAACGCCAACTGAGTGGATGGCCAGCACTACATCTCACAGTGAATTTCATAGTCTGAGCAGTCATCTATTTTCAGCTGTTACTCAGTGGTAAGGGGGAGAGCATTATTTGGCCCATTGGTCCTGCCTCTTCTCTCACAACCTTTTTACCAATCCCCACAGCCCTCCACGCTTTGGGGGGGCTTAATGTTGGCAGCAGGGTGCCATTTCTACTTGTGAAAGCTCTGTGTACAATCTAGAACCCTGATTGCACATGGTTGCACTAGGAGCCCACTCTAGGCTCCCCACAGCAGACATTCACCCCCCAAAACGTTGAGATTGGTGAGGATCATTGACAAGGGGACAACAGAGAGGATGGAGCCAATGACCTGGTCCCCTTTCTCCCCTTCATGTCATTCTAATCATGGGCAAACAACTGAATAAGGCTTTGGTTTGGCATGAAGTGCGCAAAGGAATAACTCTGTGTCTCACATGTGCTCCCTCCCTTTTCTTTTGCATTGTGTCAAAGACATTTTGTAGACTACACCCACAAAACCAAATGAAAAAATTCCAGTTTGGAGGAAGCCTCACCCTGCAAAGCTTAGAAACCAAAGGGCACTTTCCCCTCATTGGTTTTTGCCCTCTCTCTAAATTTGAGGAGATCTTTTTCTCTATTACATATATGTATGTAACACTCTTGATAAAGACTACACTTGTGCTACAAAGAGGCTAAGAAGTAGAGGCCTCTGTTTTTCTGTTTATAAATACTCTTTCTTTAAGGAAAACAACACAATTCTATGTGTGTGTTGGTGAGGAGGGGGGGGATGTTGCAGATGGGTTGCTTACTCTTCTCTCTTTGAGCCCATGCAGTGTCACAGATAGCAAAAAAGCAAGGCCTTTAAATCAGCCCAGATTAAGACCCTGTTAGCAATGTGAAAGGGTAACGCTCAATCTGAAAATTAAAGCTAACATCAGAGGTGATGGAATGTGATTAATGAAGGAGATAATGGACTGAGGGGATCTAACAACAGAGGACATTTGGCTTGTATGAGATCAGCCATGTGAATACTAGCTGAAGAATACAGTTTTATCTAATTTCGATGCTGAAACAGATGTTTAGAGATAACGGTGTAGAAGGTCACCGTGAGAGCACACATATTAAACACAATCATGATATAAGTAAAGTGCATTCTTCAATCCCTTGTGGGATACTCAAGCCATCCAGTGACTATGGAATAATCACAGTGCAGCAGAGAAAGCAGCAAATTAGGAGGATTGTATGAGAAATAAGTACTCAGATTCAGAGCCTTGCGTGTTCTTGGATGTGTGTCTACAGAGACCCTTTAGTGCACATGGATTGTCCTTTTCACTATCAGAAGCCAGGTTCGTACATCTGTTGACCTCTGTGCAACTGACTCTGGAATGATTTGCAAAACTCAGCAGTCCAATCAGCAATGTGTGGAGGACCTGCTTTGTATGACTGATTGCTCCATGTGTGGGCTGTACAGGCAGCTGCTTCTGCAACTGTATGATGGTAGCCGTTTGGAAAACTAGCACTGCAGTTGTTTCTAGGAATGGATTGAAAGGTGAAACTACCTAATTTGCATGAACCAAAACTCAGTCATGCTTCAAAATTTTCAGTTCTCCAAATTTTGCAATGTGGTCCTATAGCCCAGTGCTGCTGCTGCTGCTGCTGCTGCTGTTAAGTTTTTGCCTGGTGCCTAAAAGCTGTATAATGAAGGTGCCAGGCAAACCTCCCTGGGGAGAGCATTCCACAGATGGGGAGCCACTGCAGAGAAGGCCCTTTCTCGGATTGCCACCCTCCAAACCTCTTGAGGAGGAGGCACATGAAGAAGGGCCTCAGAAAATGATCTCAGGGTCCGGGTATGTTCATATGGAAAGAGGCGGTCCTTGAGGTATTGTGGTCCTGAGCCATTTAAGTACTTTGAATTGGGCCTAGAAACTAATTGGCAGCCAGTGCAGTCAGACCAGGTTCGATGTAATATGCTCAAACCGTCTTGCTCTGGTGAGCAACCTGGCCGCTGAATTCTGCACTAGCTGAAGTTTCTGAACCGTCTTCAGAGGCAGCCCTACATACAATGCATTGCAGTAATCTACCCTGTACAGATGGGGGCATAGCTGGGCCACCCGCCAAAGCTGATGGAAGGCACTCTGTGCCACTGAGGCTATCTGAGCCTTGAGCGACAGCAAAGGACCCAGGAGTACCCTCAAGCTATGAACTTTCCCCTTCAGAGGAAGTGTAACACTATCAAGAACCGTTGATCTCCCACCCATCCCAATCCATTTTGTTGCATACAGAAATACAGTCATACCTTGGGTTGAATGCTTCGGGATGAGCGCGTTTGAGTTGCGCTCCGCGGCAACCCAGAAGTAATGGAGTGCGTTACTTCTGGGTTTCTCTGCTTCCACATGCGCAGGCGCTCAAAATGACGTCACGCGCATGCGCAGAAGCGGCAAAAAGCGACGCGCACGTGCACAGACGTGCCATCACTGGTTACATTTGCTTCTAGATGCGAATGGGGCTCCAGAATGGATCCCATTTGCATCTAGAGGTACCACTGTGCATATACTGGGGAACATGTCCATAAAAATACAAAGAAGCAATATTTTAGGAAAAAATGCTTTGCAAATATGTGTATATTAGGCAAAATTACTTAGAAACATGGGCATATTAGGAGATGCTGCTAAATGCTCATGAAGACTTAAAAAAAATTGCAGAACCATGTGAAAATGTGGAGAACTAAACTTCAGATTGGAAAAATGAGAAGCTAAGAGGAACCAAAACTGACAGCTTGACCCCTTCCTAATTGTATCAGGTGATGTTTGGGGAGATTGGTTTTGAATGGTTGTTTCTTTCAAGTCTCATGAGAACTTTAGAAGGGGACAACATATTTTCTCACAACTAGGCTGACTGAGGTTCTACTTATTTCTCACAGGCTTTCATTCTGATTATTGAATTACCGCAGCTGTTTCATTAGTGCACAGGTAGGAGTGCTGTTGGAAGGTGAATGCTATTTCTTTACAGAACAGTAAAAAGTTTGGCAAACGCGAAATGCATGTTTGTGTGCTTCATCACTCGCCTTCGCACAAGTTATTGGGTACAGTGACAACACAGAGAAACCGAGGAAAGATCAGAAGAGTGTTGGCAAATGAGTCTTCTCCCCCCTTCACAAACTTTTTCCAGAAGAAAGCTTAATGGTATTTTAGAGTTGATATTACGCCACTGAAAAAAGGGAGTAATGCACCTTTAAAAGCTAAACTACATCTTCTTTCCTTTTATCAAATTCTCTATAAATCTTTCATGACAGTTTATTTAACAGAGTGTCATTGAAACTGTATGGGTGATTGATGTGACCCACGTAAGATCAACATGAAATGTTTGTAAATGTCAGCAAAATGTGACCATTGAGGAGTGAGTGAGGATGGCGAGGCAGTAAAAGTGGAAAAACAAACCAGGCACGCGGGGGGGGGGAGGGGTTGGGGGATATGTTTATCTTTCTCTTTTTCTTTCTGGGATATAATTAGCCATTTGTGAAAACAAGTATATGATATTTCTTGGAATTTGTGCCACAAGGGGACATTGACACTAGTTTTGACTTTTCAGCCTTTCAAAGCATTTGCTAGTTTTAAACCACCCCCCACCCGCCCAAATCTCATTTCAGTGGTAGAAGCTGGAGAAATGAAGGTATACTTCCTCCTGCAGAAATAAAAAAGTGTTCATTCGGATGCCCACAATGAGATACAGTGGCTAAGTGGTACTTTACTCCGTTGCTGTTGGCTGCAGGGTCACTTAGTCTCATGATGGATGAGCATTTGCAATGGTGGCTTTGGACAGCACTTCTGTAATCCAACGAAAGCAAGTAAAGGGGTATTCTGCTCTTCCTCCTGCCTGCCTGGGCTCTGGGCTACTGAAGGATCTTTCTCTCTCCTCCCCTCCCATTAATACTCAAGGTGGCTTACAAATAAAAACAGAAAACACAGTTGCAATACAAAAAGCTAAAAATATAAAAAGCCATATAAAACTCTTAATTGAATCAAAACAAAATACAGTAATGGCTAGAATATGGCTAATTTGGACTGTCTGTCTTTAGTAGTAAAGGAAGATGGGTGATAATCTATTTGCACTCAAAGCTTTCTTATAGACTGGGACATATTTTGATCTCTTTAGGTTCCTACCCATATAATTATGTTTAATTAAATGTTAAAGGAACCAGTTGCCAGATCTAGCAGAGTGGGATTTAGGTGAGTGGTACCAGTTCAGTAGCACTGGGCGCGGAGCCTTGGGGGAGCCATAACAATGATGTATAATGGAAAGCAGGAGGCAGGGGGTGCTGAATTTTGGTGTTGCTCAGGGCACCATTGAAATTTGAGACCCCAAAGTCTGCCACTCGTTCCAGGCACATAGAAAGCTTTCTTATACCAAATCAAACTGTTGATCCATTTAGTTTAGTATTGTCAACACTGACAGGCAGTGGCTTTCCAGGGTTTCAGGCAGTTCTCTGTGTATTGCATGAATAAATGTGCAGTGCCGTTCTTTTGCACATAAGTAAGTGTCCCTGCTTTCAGTCAGGCATACTGTGTTTTCAGGATTGTGGTCGGTGTGGCTAAAAGACTACAGTATGGTACCAATACTTGATGAGATTATGGGTTTCTCCTTTTCACCACCCCCACCCCGTACTAAATTCTAGTATTAAATAAATAAATAAATAAATTTGAAATGCAGAGTTTGGGAAATTATTCATATAGCGCTTCTCTTTCCCCACCTTCTTTTTGGCAGAAAGGAAAACAATGAATAGATTGAACTGGCTGCTGGCCAACTCAAATTCTCAGTGGAAGTCAGCAGCTATGTTTGAGTTTATTTAATTGAAAATTAAACCCTAAAATGTAGCTTGTTTTGAATACTTGAGTAAATTGATGTGTGCACAACTGTAGCTTTTTGAGAGGCTGCTTTCGATCGAAGTAGCCAAGCCAGGTGTACAGCTTTTCTTTAAATAAGCATGGAAAGTGCAAAAGACGCTTTTCGTATCACAATCGCAAGTAATTTGGACATTTTCGTTTGATGGCTACTTCGGTAAGCTACTCAAGAGATGAGCTGTTATTGATTTCCCCCCTGCCTTCCAGCCGAGAAATATTACAGAAAGGGGATGATGACAACAATAAAAATCTTGATGGCTATATGAAAACTCCAGGAAGCAATATAGGAAGTAGAGGAGCTACGCTGTTAGCTCAAGCAATGTGCAGTGATGTCTGTTTCAACAAGTATTGGAGAAGGACACAGACTTGATTAGGTGGGAAACTTCAGCTTAATGTTTTAAGTAGCAGTGCCAATAATAAGAACATACAGAGAGCCCTACTGGATCATACAAAATGTCCACACAGTGCAGCATCCTGAATCCAATACTGGGAAACCCGTTGCTTCTGGAAAGCACAGAAGAGGACATTAGGGCAACAACCCTCTTCCTCTGCTATTCTACAACAACTAGTGTTCACTGCTATACCTGAGCAGGGTGGTTCCTTTTACTTACCACAAGTTTGACCTGTAATAAGCGGTTGCAGCATGGAATGTTCCAGCCAGCTATTCATGCCCTTTCCCATTCTGTTTCCCTTCCCTTCCCATGTTCCTGCCTTCTGACAACCAAACAGCATGCTTGGTTTTCACTGGTACTACAAGAAAATGTATTATAGGAAATTGCCTTATTCTGAGTCACACCATTGGTCTATTGAGGTTAGTATTGTCTATGCTGACAGGGGGCAATTCTCCAGGGTTTCAGACAGGGGATCTTTTCCATCTCTGCGTGGAGATACCAGAAAATGAATGCAAAGCAGATGTTCCACTACTGAGCTACATCCCTTTCCCATATATTGCTCCGTTAATGTGAACTTCATTTTACAAAGCAACTCTCAGAGAGTTAAGAGGTTTGAGGCTAAATGACAGAAAATGCCTAATATGTTTCAAGCTTGACCTGTTGTTGCACCCCAAGGTCTCACCTTCTGTTCCTACCATCCTTCCTCTTCCTTCCTGAATGGGCCATCAGGCTTGACCTTTGTTTCCCCCGTCAACTTCTGGATAGAGTTTAGGTCAGTATGTCAATTTCACAGGCTAAGATCTATAAATGCTTAGCCAAGTCCTGTACATAGGGGCCATAAATTGGAGTTAGCTGGTGAAGCCAAACGAATTCCATGCCGGTCATCTGCCAGAGAGGCAGCAAGAGAGAGTGTTGATTTCAGCCTCAACTAGTACTGCAACCCAAAAGATAAGATGCCTGATTCTGTGAATGGTTTGGACAAATTCAGAAGTTAAAACAACCATTTATTGTTTATTTAAATTGATTGCAGGACCATGCTCTGTATATTTTATTAATGAATCAAATTGTTTGGTTGAAGTAAAGCTGGGCACTGGGTAACCTTTTGTCCCTAACCTCACATTCTTGCTTTGGGGCTTTAGCCAAACTGTGGCACAGTCCTACTCAGAAAGTGCCAAGGCTCAGTAGCTTTGCACACAACCTTAACATCTCCTACTAGGCCTGGGAAAGAGTCCCTGCCTGAAACTCTGGAGGGGCCACTTTCACTAGGCTACATCAACCCAATGATCTGATTCTGTATAAAGCATAACCATCCTGGTCGCGCCCCCCGCAGCATGACTTGATAACTTCATATTTAATAATACTTTCCATCCGTTTTCCCAGAGCAGAAGTTAAGCTAACTGGCTTGTAATTTGATCCCTTTTAAATAATTGGTGTTAAAGTGCCCATGAAATTTTGCAGAAAGGAAAACTCATAATATGCCCTCTCCTTATCTCCACCTGGTCCTTGGTTTTGCTCCCCTTTTCCCTTCGTTAGCCATATTTGCCAAAATCGCCGTCTCTTTTATCTCGCCTGCCTCCTTCTTTTGGCTATTCACACCCAATCCCTCAATTTAACTCCAACTCTGCTCTTCTCACCTTAAGGGGACGGTACCCCTTTGGGGAGGCACCCTGCCTGGCTTGAAGCAGGAACTTTCAAGAGAAACCTGATCAACCTGGAGCATTTTCCTGCCCTCTTTCACCTTCACCCTTGGAAAAACAATATGCAGAGAATGTGGCTCATTTAGCCAGGGCCAGCCCAAACATTAGATAGGTTAAGGCAGCTGCTGCAGACATCAAATGCTGACCAGGTGAGCAATGGCAGGAGGTGCTATCACATGGCCTGCTGCCTTTGGTTGTAGAGAAGGACGCTGTCCTGTTGCCAGTGCTGAAGTAAGGTTCACGTCTCTGTCTTGTCAGTTCCTTTACATGGAAGGGACAGGGCACCACCTTTCCCTTTGCAGTGGAGGCTAGTCTGTTAGGGCAAATAGGGCAGTGCCCTGCTAACCTCGGCATGACCTCAGCCAGACCCACTTGCTTATGGGACTGGCCATTAGCTTCATCCTGGAATCATCCTTGGCCATAGTCTGCATTCATATGACAGGTTATTCAATTTCCTTGACATTTCCCTAGCTGTTATATTGGTCAAAAGTCCACAGTTCCATAACACAATAGTTATTGCAATGTGAGGGGGCCATTGCAAAATGTGAAAGAAGCACTAGCATTATAAGCAGGAAAATTAACACAATATAACCCACATCTGCTTCCCTGCCTTCTTCCCTACCAGTTTCAGTGGGCATCAGTGACTGCTGGTCTTTTCTCTTGGGTAACCAAATTCCTTGAGTTGACCCTGTTCCAAAAACGTTGCAGATGTGATTTAGCCACACATATTTCACATTGATCTGAAGCAAATTGCTGATGTATTAATGTTTGTAAGTCTGGGTTTTTCCAGGTTTATTTATTTACACACCTCTGAGAGGGTATTTTCTATCACAATCTCCGCACGCCCTCAAAGCAAACCTTTGAGATTTGAGGATTTTATCAAGACCTTAATCAACTGCTTTCACCCAGAGGAGGTTCGTCATGTGATTATCAGCACGCTTACTGACAGTTCAGGATTCTGCTGCAGAGAATAAATAAACAGCACGTGTAAAATGAAAGCTACTTTGGATGTGTATCGGAATACATTGCATCGTGCCTTGTGAGTGACTGCACCATCCCTTGTTGTGACAAGCCATCACATAACACGCAATGATGAATGCCCCACCCATCATGAAATTGTATCATTATGTATTCTGTTTGTTAAGCACTTTTAATAGTGTGGTTTTTTTGGGGGGGGGGATATGCCAGTCAAAATACTAAGGACATGATATTTATCTCCTTGCTTCATATGTGCCTTTAACCATGCAGACTTACAGCCAGGGAGCTTAGCAGTTAGTATGGGTACATTTGACTTCCCAAGCAAGTTTATAGTCCTCATTGTTGGGGGGGGGGCAGGAATGAAGAACTGAAAGTAAATGGAGATTTCTCCTGAAATTGTAGAGCATACCTACACAAGAGGGAAGACCTCGCCTGTTTCCTTGACACCCCTTCATATAATATCTTCATCCCCTGAAGAAACAGAGAAAAGATCAATGTGTGTATAGTATTAGCCATGTCGTTGAAGAAAAAGAAAAGTTTGGTTTTCTAATGTTGGGCACCAGTGCTTTGACACATTGGTCAGTTGTTTTGTCCTATATTGTCAGTTGAACATATATTATTTGATTGTGATCAAATACTCCATGAAGCCCAAAGTGCAACTGTGTTTACCCCCTTTTTTATTCCATTGTCAAGGACAAGATTAAAGGCTGTTTGCCCCCTAGCCCAGTAGCAGTGATGGGTAAATATACCAGTACAGTACAGCAGAAGCTCTTTAGCTGGTCACCTGCAGGCATTTCTGAACAGGAACACAAGCAAGCCAACTTCAGTGGGGAACATTTACTGCCTAGTATCACCTATGATTCCATCTTGCTTGTTGGAAAGGGGGAAGCATATCATCTGCAGATCTATTCTGCAAAGATCCTGTGTGGGACTGGACTGAGGTCTAGAAAAAGCTTTTGATATTAAAAGAATAGACGATACTGACTGAAATAAAACATATTCTGCAAGTCGGATGTTAAAATATGCATTGTTGAAAAGTCAAAATTATTTGCTAAAAGTATATATTTGATAAAAGTGGACGCTTATGAAATGCATAACCGTTCCAATCTTAAGAGTAGTTTAGAAGAAGTTGGAATATCTGATGACCGATTGAAAATACCTTTCTAGAAGTTATTTCAAGAAACAAAACAATAGTATTAATATTATTAGGATTTATATTTGGCACAAGTTTCAAGATAATCATATGCACCTAGGTCCTTGTTTATCTCTTACTTTTCATTGCTATAAAAACCATGATTTTCCTCCTTGCATGGTTTTCAGTTGTATGATTTGTAAACAAAGCCTTGACTATTATTTGACAACAGTTGACCCATATTTGACCAGGCATTTGACCGCATTATCCAACTCTAATACTACCTGGTGCAAAAGTGCAAGGCATTTCATACATAACATGCTCATCAAAAAGCAGAAACTTTGCTGTTTGCCTGGCTGCCCTGAGCAGAACCAAAGATGGTTCATCTCGAACTGACAAGTTTGAGTTTAAAAGAGAGCATCAAGTTTAAAAGTATGATTGTAGTGAGCGTGCTTGGGGCTGTGTGGCTGTGCAAAGGAAGAACAGACATATGGAAGCAGCTTTCTCCAAGGTACCAGCGGGCACCGTTTGTGTGTCTCAGTGCGCCTGTTGGCATGGTTGGCAGCTCAGCTCCCCAAGAAAGGCATTGCTTTCAAACATGAGTAATTGATGAATTGTATGTAATATGCAAATGTGAATGCATAAATCTCCTGAATGACAGCTTAATTTATGTGAGCCTTTAAGAATGCAGGATTAGATTTTAATTAAATATCTTCAAAGGCACCCTGACTTACTCAGTGGTTTTTTGGTTTTTTTTGTGGCTGCGCTCCGCAAAGGGTGTGGGGCGGGATGGTGGGTCCTAATATCTACTTGCACGGTTTACTTTTTTGCCCCCTATGCAATCAGTGCAATCTGATGCACGTTTACCCAGGAGGGTGTCCCAATAAGTTCAAAGGGGCCTACTCCCTGTGACTGCAGTCTGTGTTGCAGAACAAGAGAACGTGACTGAATAAGGTTGCACATCTATAGCCGCTGTAATTATTTCCTCCTAATAAGTTTATACGCTTTTGCAAATTAAGGTCGGCTAACAATACAAAAATTAATAGAATCCTAAACCTCAAACAACAACAGTAAACAACCCTCCCCACCCCCTGTGTTCATATTAAACAAGAAGCAGCAATCAGCAAAAAAAGGACTCAGTTTCCAAAGCAGTATCCACTGTCAAAAGCTTTTCTGGATGGCCTTATTTCCACCAACCAGCAAACATTAACAGCACCAGGCAAGCCTCCTGTTCCAAGGTGCTGTACTTAATCAGAGCACCACCAAGTGATAGGTTCAATGCTTATTCTGATCCTTTCCTCCTCACTTCATGTGCCTGCCTTAAGATAAGACGTCCTAGTTTGTTAAACAATTTGTCCTTAATATCCAAACCAGGAAACTGTGGTTTAAGCATCTCCTCCAAGCCAAGTTTGCAAGTCATGGTTTGGGCTAGGCAGCATTTAAACTATGAAGTCTTAGGGTTCAGATGTTATAGGAAACAGTGGTTTAAAAAAAATCAAAGGAGAAAGCCTTCTCTGCAGCTGGGCACACAAGGGGAGAAGGTAGGAAGGAGTGGTCAAACCTAATGGCTATTCTCTCACTTCAACAAACCAAAATTGGTTGGACTAGAAATGCTATATCTGAAGTGAGCCACTTTGTGACAGCCTAGCTGAGTTGTTGGAAGGGAAGATGGAGAAGCATGTGTAACACCCCGAGCGATTTGGAGGAAGGGTTGGAGAAACAAGTTAGATACAACATGGCTATTTACACATATCACTCCTCCCATTTTAACTTCACAACAACCCTGTAAAGTAGGTTAGGCTGAGAGACCATGATTCCAAGTACTCAGTTTGGTATATTAAAATTAAATTTGAACATAAAAGGACAATTAGCTCCCCCCCCCATTAGACATACCCACAGAATATCTTGACCAATAAATTCTGTAACAGGCCAACAATTGACACTCTCTGTGTATGCAGATCAGGCCAGATCAAAGGCATTACTCACTATGTCCTGTGTTGCCCTTTTGAGTCCTCTATTCATTTTTGAATTTCCTAAAAGGTCAATCATATGATTTCAGAATTAGATAGTTGCTGTCTGGTGTTGCCTATAGGGTAGCTTTGTATGTGATAGCATTGTCGACTCCCTAGGTTTTTTTAGTTTTGTTTTTTAAACACATAATCTAAATGATCTGGAGAATTTTAAGACCTGATAATTTGCAGTTCCGAAAATCGGTATGTTTTAACTTACCTTTTGATTGCCTTGTTTGTTTATTGTCATTTATATTATAACGGTCATTGGCCACTGGCAGTAAAAATCTGACTAGCCTGGGCAAAGGTAGGTTCACATGACTGAGTGGGGATTTGAACCCTCACCACTCAGGTCATAGTCCAAAACCTGTTGGATGCGCCTAAAAGAGTTGCAACCTGTAAGTGCAGTAGCCAGGATCATATCCCCTGTGTATGATGAGATTTACCAGTATATCCATTTTTTTGACCAAAAAGAGGAAGTTATATCTGTTTTTAGATTTCTACTTACCGTATTTTTTTGCTCCATAAAATGCACCAGACCACAAGACTCACCTAGTTTTTGGAGGAGAAAAACAAGGAAAAAAATATATTCTGAATCTCAGAAGCCAGAGCAGTAAGAGGGATCGCTGTGCAGTGAAAGCAGCGATCCCTCTTCCTGTTCTGGCTTCTGGGATAGCTGCGCAGTCTGCATTCACTCCATAAGACACATATACATTTCCCCTTACTTTTTAGGAGGGAAAAAGTGAGTCTTATAGAGCAAAAAATACAGTACTTACTTACTTACTTACTTACTTACTTACTTACTTACTTACTTACCACCCTTCAACTGAAAATGACAGGTTGGTTTTACAATATAAAAATACAAAAGTACATTACAATAACAATCAAAACAATACCCACCACACACAGTTTAAAAGGCCCTAGATTGTTTAATTAGCTAAATGCCCCAGAGATGAGGAATGTTTTTGCCTGGCACCTAAAGATATGCAATGAAAGCACCAGGTGATCATCTGTAGGGAGAGTATTCCACAAACAGGGAGCGACTACAAAAAAGGCCCATTATCGTGTTGCTGCCCTCCAGACCTCTTGTGGAGGAGACACATGAAGAAGGACCTCAGATTATGATCACAGGGTCCAGGCTCGCTCATATGGGGAGAGGCAGCCCTTAAGTTATGGTGGTGAAAGCTTTGCTTTATACAGAATGGCTCAGAAATTGAGACGCGCATTGAAGTGGATAGAGCACAGAGTGACTCATAAACAGATTCGCATTTTCAAAAACAACAGCACAGATACAGAGTGAATCTTGGAGCCCACGTACAAAACTAATAAATAATAGTGCAGCATGCATGTATTTCTTATTAGAGTCTCCAGACACATGATGGGAGTTATATCTATTTGGCCATCGTAAAACTGTTGCCATAAAAACATGTTTATTGAGCACAAAACTTTGAAACAGGTTAAGGAAATCAGGCTTTCATTCAGTAATAGGCTGAAAATAGGCTCCAGACATGAAGGTATTAAACTTGTCCTGTTTGTGAAAGAACTTCTTTCATAAACTGTTTAGAATGGAGAGCATGGAGCCTGAAGACAAGCATACTGTATTTAAGACAGAACTCAAAATAACCTCTTCAGATAAAGAGAGAATGCATTCTGTCATTAGTGTTTACTTAAGGAAGAGCTATGCCTTCAGAACCAGGAAACCACAATGTGTATTAATGGAAAAGAAATCTAAAAATATATGACCAGCCTCCCCGCCCTCCTCATTGCCCACTTCGGTCCCTTTAATAGAATTGCAGGTTATATGTTAACCGTTCTATATTCTTGCAAATGTGGTGTGTGGTAACCATAATGCATACATAATTCATAGGCCAAATGAACATGTGCCATTTTGCTAGTTTGTCTATGATTTACCTATGCATCAGCTGCTGCATCTGGAGAGCCAGAATGGAAAATAAGGTCTTTCCTTGCAGATCCGGAACTGCCCCACTGTTTATGGTGAATTCATTCTGGGGCTGGGCAGATTCTCACCATTGTGGTGCATATCTTCAGGATTTGCCACCAGCTACAATCCCCATAATGGGGAAATAGATGAAAGGGTTAAAAAACAGAGTTAGGGAGCCTGTGGTCCTCCGGCTGTTGTTGGTCTACAACTCTCATCATTATTGGCTATTGCTGATGGGAGTTAGAGCCCATCAACATCTGGAAGGCCATTGGTCCTCCTATCCCAGGCAGAACTTCTGTACCATTAATTGTTTGCGGTACCCTTAACAAAAATTAGGAATATAAGAAAGAATATAGTTCACAAAACTGAAAAAAGTATTGCCGATCGAATCCCGCCCAGCTTTTGTTTCCCTCCTTTTCCTGAACAAGTTGAGCAACTGCAAGAGTCAATTACAGCTGCTGCTTTTCCTACCTGGAGCGAGGCTTGCTAATCTGTTTTCTCCCCATCCATTCCTGGCCCTAGCCACATCACATCGCCTTGGGCCAAAGCAGGAAATTGAGGAGATGAAGGTGGCTGGCAGCCTCAAGGAACAGTGCTGCTAGTGCCGGCGTAGTACCAAGTATTCTGTTCTTGTCTGAGATGACGGTCTTGATGATGCCTCAGGGATTCTGATCATCTTTAATTTTCTCTGCTAGCAGACATGGGTAACAAGAAGATGAAGGGAAAGGTAAGGCTAAACTTTAGGCAGAAAGTAGCAGGTGTCAAACATTGTGACACGCACTTGAAAAGCAATGGGGGAAATGTGTTTATTTCCTTGTTACTGCTTACTCAGACTTCTTCTCACCTCTCCTCCCAGAACCCAACCCAGAAATTCTTCCAATACCTTTTAGGCGGCTGATGTAAGACATTGATGAAACAGCTGTGGCTTCTGTTATCTCTACCTCCCCTTTTTCCACCTTCCCTCCTTCCCATTCATGGTATATATGTGGAAACTATAGATCTGCTTGCTTCAGGAAGTTGGGAAGAGTGGTAGGAGACAGAGGAAAGGGAAGAACTAGCAGGAGAAACTGCCTTGCCTCCCACCTTATCATCAACTGTAAAGTTATATGGTGAATTTTTGAGTTGCACCATATCTCTTAAAGGGCGTGGGTCCAGTTAGGAACAGAACAAGCTGCTAGTTGCTGGAAACCACAAGAGGGGAAAGTGCTCTTGTACTTGAATCCTGCTTGCTGGTTTCTCACAGGCATGTCCTGGGAGGACAGGATGCTGAACTGGATAAGCCATTGGCCTAATGTAGCAGACTCTTCTTATGTTCTTATCTTCCTCAATTTTCTCTGTACCAGGAGTGATGATTTCTTTTTAGCCTGAGGGACATATTTCCTCATGGACCCTCTAAGTACCAGTTGTGGGTGGAGCCAAAGCCGGAAATGATTGGAGTTTGGAGGCAAAAGCCTATGGAGCCACAGATGTGGTTCTTCCTTTTGTGCAGTCCCAGCCTTGTAAAAGCTAGATGTATCTGCCTACACCGCTCAACATCCAGGCAAGCAAGTGGCCTTATCACTATTATTTAATAGAACACACTTCATGATCTTAGAGCCATCATGTAGCCAGGGCTGTCTTACCCATAGGCGCTAGGAGTGCGGGGCACCCAGGCGCCGGGCTCTCAGGGGCGCCAGGCCGAGAGTCCGGGGTCTGAGAGTTGAGTCTGGGGAAGAGCCCGCCCATCGGTCAGAGCACCATGGCAGGCTCTTATTCTGCGGATGGCTCTGCGCTACGAGTTCGGGGGCGACCAAGCCATCAACATGCTAAGGCAGCCGGCCGGCTCCATCCTCCTGCGTGCCTGGGACTAGGCAACCTGGGGGAAGGGGCGCTGGGCGGATCTTTGCACCCTGGCGCCACATATACGTAAGACAGCCCTGCATGTAGTTACTCTATGTCACTGGCAAACCCTCCCAGCCCCACCTTGCATGTTTTTACTACTACTACTACTACTAGTAGTGCTGCTGCTGCTACTAATTAGTACTGTGGAAGGGTTGGAGTGGCTGATTTCCTCTCAGCTCAAACATAAAAATAATACAATAATCCACAACAAAGCTTTCAGCAATCCAACCAATAGACGGTGCTCCATTAAGATGAATGGGTCACTGTCCCACCAACCTCAATCTGTCCTCAGCCAGCCCCCACCTGCTTGGTTTCTTGCTTACAATCAGCTTCCTCCTCCTTGGTCTTAGTTTTGCCCTTGTAGGGAGAAAGATGAGGATGAAGCTAGAATGAGTTGACTCTGACTGTCATTGGTAATGGCTTCACCTGTTGTTGGACTCCAAACTAAGGTTACCAGACGTCCCCATTTCCTGGGGACAGTCCCCGGATTTACAAATCAGTCCCCTGACAAAATCCATCTATTTAGTAGGAAATTGAAAAGTGTCCCCGGATTCATTGAAAAAAATCTGGTAACCTTACTCCAAACCTTCTGCCTCACCAGTCCCAGTGGGCTCCACCATCCATCTCTGAATCTAATGGTACAAATTTTTGAGGACAAAGCAAATTCAGAGGGAATGTGAGAGTAGGCAAAGAAGGAGGAACAATTTAGTGCTGTAAAAATGTATATAGTTCACCCACTCAGTGGTCAGATGTGAAATTGGGCTCCCAACATCTACTATCAGGGGTCGAGCGTATTCTGTTCTTCTTAAATTGCAGTATCTTGTTGCAATTTTTTGAGTTTTGTTATCAAAGTCAGCATTCTGAGAACCTCAGGTTTCATTTGGTTTAAAAGCAAAAGACTCTAGCCCTCAAGAGTGTGAGCAGTTCCTTTAAAAAGTATGAGCCACTTCCAATATTTACCAGGCGGGGCTTTGAAGTATGTTTATGTGCAGAAAGGACAATGGGGGAAAAAAGAAATTTGTAAGGTAATTTTTCCAGTTTTGCATATACTGGTTGTAGAATTAAGCATTTATTGACTTTTGCTTGTGTGTGTATGAAATTGAATTCATTGGTTTGTATCATCTTCTTCTTCTTCACCATTATTAACAGTTTGTTTCAAAGGCTTCTGCATGGCTTTCAGAGTGCTATCTCTGAGTAGTCTCTTAACTCTTTTCCAGGCAGCCTGCAACAATATTGTTAACAGCAGTTGAAATGTGGGATGTAAATCCTCTTAATAAATAAAACACACATACCCCTGAAATATTTAAAATGTGAATATTTTCACTCTTTGGTGAATCACATATGGCTGCAGCTGTTTGGGGATCTTTACACGAGAATGACTGTGCCTGCCTCATGTGGGGGTAACTTAAAATAACATTGATAATTACGTTCTTGGCACCACCATTGCCATTTGCATGCTCATGTTTTTGAGAAATGCTTCCCAATCCTACATGCCTCATTATTGGCTAGGGCCACCCTGGGAATGCAAGAGCTGTCAGTCAATCCTGAAGCATGTCATGCGTTGGCAAACTACATGTTGCAATTACACAGAAGCTGAGTGTTCCGAGGGCGCAGTTGCAGAGGGTTTGGGAACTCGATCAAAGCCTGGAGAATATTTCAGCAAAGCGGAAAAGCTTGTCTTCACTCTTCATGCCACCTTCTGATCATAAACGAAGGAGGCGATGGGAGGGAGGGGGAGAGAAGAGGAGAAGGCACTGCAGGCAGAAATAACAATTGCCTCATTTGCACTGGTGAGTCAAGGCTATATGCTGCAGTCATCACCAGTAAAGCACTAAAGAGTTAGTACCTTCCTATCACTCCAGATCTCCTGAAGTGGAAGCCTGTTACAATGGTACCTCGGTTTTCGAATGTCTCCGTTGACTAACATTTCGGTTCTCAAATGCCGTAAACCTGGAAGTAAGTGCTTTGGTTTTCGAACACGCCTCTGAAGTCAAACATGCCACACGGTTTTTGCTGAGTGCAAGGTTCTGAGGCGTAGCGGAGTTTTCGGTTTTTGAATGTTTCAGAACTCGAATGTTCTTCTGGAATGGATTACTTTTGAAAACCGAGGTACCACTGTATATGCTATGAGTTCACACATTAAGTTGCAATTCAGCAGGTGCTGGATTACTCAGAATGCTGCCTTCTGCAATGACTAGTTTTCCTAAGAAGAAGGGTTGCATGTTTTTAGCTTAGAGAAAAGTTGAGTAAGAGGTGAGGTGATAGACGTTTATAAAATAAAACATGGCATGGAGAAAGTGCATAGAGAAAAGTTCTTTCTTTCTTTCTTTCTTTCTTTCTTTCTTTCTTTCTTTCTTTCTTTCTTTCTTTAACTAACTAACGTATTAGTTGCTTGTCACTTGAAAGTCTCCTCTCCGAGTGACTTACAGTAATACATACACAATGCCACCGGGGGGGGGGGGGAGAGATGTGTCTTATAATATATTAATATATTACCAAACATAACACTCATGATGAAAACAACAACACTCACCATAAAAAATAATAGCAAACAAGATTAACTATACTCAGATAATAAAAGAAGAACATTCCCACCCACTAATTAGCAGATGAACAACTATTTCCCCACTTTAACCAAATTGAGATTGCTGTAGCTATTTGTTGACACTTTCTAAGTGCTTTGTGGAAAGTCTGTGTTCTCCCCCCGCCCCCCGCCCTGTGACTTTCATGGAAACACAGCCTTTGACTGAAAGGGATTACATGCTGCTTTCAACATATCAACAATTCCTCAATGGTCACATTCAATTAGTGAAAAGGAAACACCTGTATTTGTAGAGGAAGAGGCTTGTAGATTAGACTGTGCAGCCTTAAGTGGTAACATTAAAAACAGAGTGTGTTACTTATTTCCGGTACAGCAATGTGTGGTGCTGTTGGGGCTGAGTGTGTGTGTGTGTTTGTGCGTGTGTATTTGGATAACTGTTTTGCACGTGGACTTTCCATTATGCTTTGCTAACGGAAATCGATGGATAATCATTGCAGCTTTCTTGTGCTTTTATATAAAATATTGTTTGTGCATATGTAATGTTCGGAAAATCTGAGATGTCAACAGCTGTTTTAGCATAGTAGCTAAGAAAAAGAGGGGTGAGAGAACAACCTGGTCTCTAATCTCAACTGACATATCAATTTACTTGCTAGCCTTAGACAAGTGGCTGTCTTTTACTATTTGGGATAGTAATATTTGTGTTATTCTGCAAGGTTGTGATAGGTTTAACTGAGAAAATGGGTGTGGTTCAGATATAACATGCTTCCAAATCATGGTGTGTCAGGTCAGGAATGTCCTAGGTTCTCACACACATTCTTTAGTACAAATCATAGTTTACCCTTGCATCCACACTGGCAAACAACGCTTTGTCCTATTCCTGCAAGCCACAATCTGGGTTGAAGTGCGAGTGCAAAATGCACAGAGCACTGGTTTGGTGCAATGCCAAACTATGGTCTGCGCTAAACAGGAAATAATTCATTGGCTTGGTTCAGATATAGCGAGAAACCATGAAATTCCATTGGAAGAATGAGCCTTGGGCACGTGTGCATCTTTCTTTCGCACCTATGAGAAGACAAGCATTTGAAATCTGAACTTAAGGATTTGGTGCTTTGTTCAAAGTACACTTCGTGAGAAGAAGCCAGAAATTTCAACCTAACTACAGGAAACTGGTTAATTTGAAGTCAGAAGTGAACGTGCTTGATGTTCTTCATGAATGTAAGATCAGAGCGGGAATCTGACACAGAACATGCTGTGGCTCATTATCAAGGAGGAAAGGAATCGGGAGTAAATATCCAACACTTCCATTCTGGTTGCACAATGGAAGTCCACTAGCAGAATGGAATTCCCACCCTCTCTCCCCTGCATACCCTCCAGAAGGTTGGGAGAACCCTCTGGAAAAGATTTTGGGGGAGCACAAGGGGAGAAGAAAGGGAAGTGCCACTGCACTAGGGGAACTCTGCTAGTGCTGCTTTGATTACCACCCACAACTTCTCATCCCATCTGAACGAAGCCACTGAATCTGAGGGTATGAGGTGAGAAACACATAAGCCTGAGGATAGCTCATGTAATTCTGAACTTTTGTTCAGCATTTGTCACATGTGTAACATGCACCAAGGCGGTGCTAAGTACTAATATGTCCCAGACAAATGAAGTGAGGTGGGTAGCCAGGAGTGAGAGGGCCTTTCAAGGGAGCACTGTGGCTGAGTGGCTGAGAGCAGGCCTTGCATGCAGAAAATTCCATATTCAATACCTGAATACCCAAGTAGGACTGGGAAGAATTCCTGCCTCGTGTCCTGGAGAGCTACTGCCTGTCAGTGTCTATAGTGCTAAGCTAGGTGGACTGAGGGCTTGATTTTGTGAACGGCAGTTTCCAGTGGTTGAATGTGGCAACCTGCTTAAGAAATGGACTTGCCATAGAGGTTTGCTCAGTGCCATCTTTCTGCCAGGTGAAGAACTTATTTTGTTCAACCTGGCCTTTAAAATAAATTGTGGGCTGGCAATCTTCATTTTAAAAAATATGTGCTTCAAGTACTTTTAAAGTAGTAATAATAATTAAAAAAGGTTTCACGTTGTACTTTAATTGTTATGCTTGTTTTTTGTGACCTTACATTATGGAGTGGCTATATAATGTCTGTCTGTCTATTCATCCATAGGAGCCGATTGCTAAAGGTTGAGGTCATTTCACACACACACCCCAATAAAATATTTGAGGGGGCTGGGCCCCCCAAAGTTGGTGGGCATTGCCATTCAAATGGTTTGAGTGTGTCATGTGATCGATTATGCAGGGTTGGGCTTACCGCATTTTTCGCACCATAGGGCGCACCGGACCATAGGGCGCACCGTTTTTAGGGGGCGAAATCAAGAAAAAAAATATTCCCCCCCCAGCCCCAAAGAGCAGCGCACAGGCTGCACACAGCCTCTCCCTGCCAGAGGGAATGGATCCCACTCGCTGTTTTGGCTTCCCCTTTAGCCCCGTACAGCCTCTACCTCCTGGGAGAGGCTGCATGAGGCTAAAGAATCCATAGCCCCGTACAGCCTCTCCTTGCGGAGGGGTTGCGCGCAGCTATGGAAGAAGGCAAGGCAGCGAACGGGATGGATCCCGCTCGCTGTTTTGGCTTCCCCTTTAGCCCCGTGCAGCCTCTCCTTGCCGGGAGACGCTGCGAAGGGCTAGCTAAAGAAGCCATAGCCCCGTGCAGCCTCTCCTTGCGGAGGGATTGCGCGCAGCTATGGAAGAAGGCAAGGCAGCGAGTGGGATGGATCCTGCTCGCTGTTTTGGCTTCCCCTTTAGCCTCGTGCAGCCTCTCCTTGCTGGGAGACGCTGCGCAGGGCTAAAGAAGCCATAGCCCTGTGCAGCCTCTCCCTGCCAGAGGGGTTACGCGCGGCTATGGCACAAGCCTGCATTCCCTCCATAGGACGCACACACATTTTCCCTCAATTTTTGGAGGGGAAAAACTGCGTCCAATAGAGCAAAATATACGGTACCTGTGCCGCCATATTTTATTCAAGTTGGCTACATCTATCTATCTATCTATCTATCTATCTATCTATCTATCTATCTATCTATCTATCTATCTATCTATCATCTATCTATCTATCTATCATCTATCTATCTATCTATCATCTATCTATCTATCTATCTATCTATCTATCTATCATCTATCTATCTATCTATCTATCTCTTGCCCTTTCTATTTTACATGACAGTCTTAAGGGTGGTGATGTATTGCTGCTGCCCCACCCCCTGCACACTAACTGGTGTAATGTTAGTTTTTAGGTAGTAAGTGAGAGAATGTTATTCCAAATGCTTTCCAAAAACCTTTATTTTTGTTGCTAGTTGCACATTCATAATTATCATTTTATCAAAGGAGAGCAAATTTCAAGGATGTGGGGGTGGGGGAGGTTATTCTTGGCAAGAGGCCTAAGGTGAAAACCTGCTGCGTTTAAATGTGTAAATTATAATGTGTGCAGTTATGAAGAGTAATTTTTGTGAAATGTTCACATAACCGTGAGATTCCTGAGGAAGCTGTCAGAGAGTCTGCAGTCTTCAAGGGCTAAGATTAATTGAAAAGCAGCTTGTAATACATCGCATATCTGAAGGCAAAATGAATAGTTTAACTTAAATAACAGCCACTAATCGTACAGAGGGAAAGGATTAGAATACAAAACAAATGGACCTTCTCTCAGAGGTTGACAAAAAGAGGTTTCTTCAGCTCCTTACTGTAGAGGACCTCGAAATTGATTGATTTCCCTGTAAGTGAATGTAAATGAGACATAAGGCAAAAACTGTTATTCATTCTGACCCTTCCCTTGGTTTTCAAACTGAACTTGTCTGGGTGACCTTTTCAGATCTCAGGGACAAATGGTATATACTTAATATTTAAACAAGACATTTGAAGGAAAACATTTGTAGAAAGGTGGGTGGGAGGGATCTGTCCTGTAAATGTTTACTAATTCTCCTTTTACAATATAGACACACAATATATCAGTGTTAAGGAGCCTGGGACCTCCCAGATGTTGCTGGATTCCAACTCCTATCAGCCCCAGCCCAGTAATCCTTGCAGGGCTGCAGGCTCCTCATCCCTAGAATACATATGTGATTTGCCCCTCTGCTGTCCCAACCCATCCCAGTACCACAAACTAATTAATATTCTGGTTTGAGCTCAGTTTTACCAACTGCATACATTTCAAAAACATCTATTTGGCAAGGACAGTGGTTATATTCTGATCCCTGCCCATAGTAAATTGGGGTGTCTGTCTATCTATCTATCTATCTATCTATCATCATCATCATCATCATCATCTATCATCTCTCTCTCTCTATCTCATCTATCATCTATCTATCTATCTATCTATCTATCATCTATCTATCTATCTATCTATCTATCTATCATCTATCTATCTATCTATCTATCTATCTATCTATCTATCTATCTATCATCTATCTATATCTATCTATCTATCTATCTATCTATCTATCTATCTATCTATCTATATCTATCTATATCTATCTTGTTATCAGATTGGGTGTGTGTGTTTTGGATGATATATTAGAGTCTGTGATTTTGTATCTGCAAGATTGTTGTTTGTAGTAAAAGGGAATGACAAACCTAGACAGCATCTTAAAAAGTAGAGACATCACCTTGCCAACAAAGGTCCGTATAGTAAAAGCTATGGTTTTCCCAGTAGTGATGTATGGAAGTGAGAGCTGGACCATAAAGAAGGCTGATCGCCGAAGAATTGATGCTTTTGAATTACAGCGTTGGAGGAGACTCTTGAGAGTCCCATGGACTGCAAGAAGAACAAACCAATCCATTCTTAAGGAAATCAGCCCTGAGTGCTCACTGGAAGGACAGATCGTGAAGCTGAGGCTCCAATACTTTGGCCACCTCATGAGAAGAGAAGACTCCTTGGAAAAGACCCTGATCTTGGGAAAGATGGAGGGCACAAGGAGAAAGGGACGACAGAGGATGAGATGGTTGGATAGTGTCTTCGAAGCTACAAACATGAGTCTGACCAAACTGCGGGAGGCAATGGAAGACAGAAGTGCCTGGCGTGCTCTGGTCCATGGAGTCACGAAGAGTCGGACACGACTAAACGACTAAACAACAACAAAGTGGTCAAGCCCATCTCTTTGTTAAGTTAATGGCCCTAGTGGGGCCAGTAAGCACTCCATTTACATGTCTAAAGAGTTCCTCAAGAATAGATGTTTGCCATAGACACAACTGGTATAATGCTTTTTCAGGAGGCAGGGTGTAAGCGTCCTCCTCTATTACCTGGCTGGATGCCATGCCATAGCATCCCAGGGGGTAGGAGAGTAATAGGCTGTGTAGCTAGTCTTTATTTTAGTCTTGTGTGAAGCTGGGAGTTGTAAAAGACAGAGAGGCTTAATTTTGCTCTCTGGGCTGAATCCAAAGCAATAGCTTTGGGGACTCCCCTAGAAATCTAATTGGGAAGCAAGATCTGCTGGGATGTTAATGCTATGGGCCCTTCCATCTTACGTTCAGGTTGTATATATACTGTATGTGTAAATGAAACCATACACCCTGAAGACACCACAGTCTTCAGTGACCTTCATTCCATGGAAACCAAATGCTGGGTAAGCACTGGCTGAAGTCTCTCACTAATTAGAGAGTGGGGTGTGCACAACAATATGCATGTGGGTATCTTTTTTGCTAGAGTTTCTTGGATGTTTGCAACTCTAGGTGGCTATGATAAGCTTTTGAAGCAGCCAAACATATTTTTAATCCAAAGATGCACATGCAAATAATTATGTAAGGGAGGAGTTACTGATGATTGCTCAGGTTTCGCTTGCTTTATTCAACTTTAGCTGGCGGTCAACTATATTTATTGCCTGTGGCCGTAATACTATTGTGTTCATGTATTTCTGATGTCCATGTTTTCTGTCCACTGAAGAGCTGTAGCCACAAACAATCTCATGGAGCAGAGAATTACTTGCGTGGACATAAATGATCTACTGCTGCAGCTCCTAAATGCTATATAACACCCTTGAAAGTTTCAGAGGTACCTTTCCTGTGATTCACGCAGTCATGAATCAAAAGTATTCTGTTTTGTTTCCATTTCTCCCACCCAATCTGCTGTTGACCCAGAAACCTTCTCTGCTAGATTCATTGACAGTTGGCACTAGAGTAAGGTTACCAGATTTTTATTCAATGAATGCGGGGACACTTTTCAACTTCAATGGATTTTGTATGGGGACTGATTTGTAAATCCGGTGACTGCCCCCGGGAAACGGGGACATCTAGTAACCTTACACTAGAGTCCTGGCTGCCATTTTTCCTTACAGTAATGCATGTGAGTAATTCACATTCTCGTAAGGAAACTAAGGAAAGTAGTCTAATTTACAAAGGTAAAATTACTTATTTGCTCCGCCCACCATGGGGAGGTGGACCTCAGAAGGTTGCCAGAAGGAATGTGCTTCCCAGCCTCTGAGATAGGCCTTTAATCGAAACCAGCAGGACTCTCCTTATGTTAACTAAGGTGCTGTCAGCTGATATGAATGCCAGCTACGCAATCCTGGCAACAGTAAGAAAGAAGTGAAGGTAAAGGAGAGGGTTGGCCCATCCCACTGTTTAAGTGATTAGTGTTTCCATTAATGGAGAACAAAAGTGCCTTTTCACACGAGAGTCACTCACACTCCTAGTTAGTCCATTCATTCTCTCAGACCTCTCATGAAAATAGTTTTCCTAAGTTACGTTCCAGCTTTGAGAATTTGCTGAAATTATTATTTATTGAGATGATTTATGAGCTTCCTAGGCCTCCTAACTTTTCTGTGGAAGTTTTTTTCTTTGTTTGTTTTCAAACAGCTCCTGGCATGCATACGTCAAAAGCAGCAGTTGCCCCCTTGGAAAAGGTCATATTTTCCGCTTGAAAATAGGCATTCAGTGTTGGATAATGACACTGCTGGATGAGCCGGTCTTCGGCGTAAAGATACTTCCTTTTAATTTCTGCGCTCAGGAACAGAAGTGCGTCGCTTGTGTTTGGCTTAGATGAAAGTGGATAGAACTAATTTTAGATTTCCAACCCCCCTCTTTGTTAGTTTTAACAACCTTTATTCTAATGGCTGACCTGCTGAGCAGAGAATCAAAGCCCCTTCAAGGGGCAGGAAATCAATAACCAACAAGGAAAGTCTAAAGAAAATGAATGCATCCAGTGTGAGCAACTGACAGAGGAATTACTTTTTTTTTTTTGTATAAGAAGGGCAATAATAGAATGCACATACAAATATAATAGAAACATAAAAAAACACCAGGAAGGGGGGTGGGGAGAGACTGAGGCTCAAATATACCTAACTCCTATTTATACATCAAAGCTCCTGGCACTTTTGTTTTTTCATTTTAAATGTGGTTTGAAGATGGGTTTCAGCCGAAATATTTGTGCCTGTAAAGTGCTTGTAAACTAGCTGGCTGTAATAGAAACATGTATTTAATGTTTCAAAGGGGGAGGGAAATCCTCCCCTCTCAACTTCATGGATTAGGGTTGCCACTTTCACTATATTATCATTATCGTGATTGTTATTATTATTATTACCACCACTACTACCTCCTAAATTTATAATCATTTAGCCAAGCTTTTGCAGGTGTGTACTTCCAGTTTTAGTTCTCATCCCGCCCCCCGTGCCTGTTGCAGCTACATTTTCTTCTGTATATACTGTTAGGCTGGTCTTGTATTATGTGTACTGCTTCGAGACTTTGGAGAAGAGGTGGTGTGGACAGGATTCAAATAATATTAATTTTATAAAGTATGTAACATTTCTTAAGCATAGCACATGGTTTCAGATTGTAAACTGGAAGGCCTATCCCTAATGAAAAAGTCCAACTCCAATGGGCAAAGAAATTAGTGGTGGACATGTTTCCCCACATGCCCTAAGATGATCAATATAAACATCTGGAGGAGTTCTAGTTGTGGCCACCCCCATGGACCAAAGGCATGGCTCATGCTGGTGAGAAGTTGTGCCTTCAAGTGTAGTGGGCCTTAGGTATATGGGACCCCATCCTATTAGAAATCAGGCAGGCACTATGCCTGTTAAGTTTCATACACCAAGATAGGATCATAGAATTGTAGAGTTCCAGCACTATATGTGCATTTTCCATGTTTCTGTTTCTGACGTTTTAAGTTTTAAATTTTCTAGTGTGTATGCTTTTTTTTTCTTACTGCAAGCTGCTTTGAGACACTTATGGTTGAAATCGGGTTATGAGTTATATTAAACAAACAAATAAATGAAGGTAAATTCAAATAGAGGAAATCAGGCAAACTCACAGGCACCAGTTCTTAAAGTGACATTACCTTTATCCTTGCATTCGTTCATAAAATATTCATTTCAATTTCCAGCTAGGATAGAAACCATTTACGAAAGGGAGGAGCCAAAAGGCTTGGATGTGTGAGGTCATAAGAAAGAAGCAATGGACATATCTAGTCTTGCATCCTATTTTGAAAGTGGCCAGCAGATGCATATGAGAAGCCCACAAGCAGGTTTGGGTTTAAATCCTGCTGTTCTCCTGCCAGAGGGAGAGAGAAAGAGTTTGTTTCGGGGTATGGACAAACACACACTCACACACCTAAATCACCTGAGTGATTTAGTGGCTAGAGGAGCAGGGAGAGCTTGTTTGAAATCTCTACTCAGCCCATGAAACTTGCTGGAAGATCTTTGGCCATATTCCATTATGTTGAGCGAGACCTAAACTGCAGCCTAATTTAGTGGGGTACTTCTCTGGTGCAAAATCAGAGGTTTTTGAAATAGTCCATTTGTTGGCAGAACCTGTCCCCTGGTGTCCCTGATGTAAATGCTGAAGGTGCCCATATCCCCAAAGTCTGGAGCAGATGTAACCAAAATAGTGGCCTCCAGATGTTGTTTCATTGCAAGTCACAGCACCAGCCAGCATGACTATTGTTCAGGGGTGATCAGAATTACAGTTCAAGATGTGGATGCCTCAACATTGTCTTCTTCTGGTCTATGGGGCCTCCATTTCACCTCTTTTGAGCCTGCTGAGATGCCTCTTTAGAGGGGCATAATACTTTCTGTCCCACTTCAAAGACTAGATGGAAGTGAAGCATCAAGCTCTGCATTGGCACACCCATTTTTGCCCAACTTCAGTCGGAGGCAATTAGGAGGAGAGCCATGTGTTTCCAAGACATTTAATAGCGCATTCCTATAGTGCTTTCAAACATATTTTAAAATGCCTTTCCCTCATAAATAATTTACTTAAGTTTTTTGAAAGGTTAGCACTTGCTATAAAGGACGCATCTGGCTGTAAGGGTGGTTTTATGGTTAGACATTAGATAAGGAAAAGTATGTTTGAATATTGGACATTGGGGTATTTCTCCACATTATGGCTATGTCCTTTTTTTTTTACAAAAAAGTTCCGTTGAATCTACCAGGGCAGAAAAATAGACCTATGACTCAGAGGCATGATAAGCCAACAAATGGTTCCGTTAACTTTTTTTATAGCAGCTTTGAATTCTCAGCAAAACTAAAAAGGTTTAACATATCAAAAGGGAGAAGACCTGTGCATAAGGTATATCAAATGAGTTCTGTACTTACAGGAGTATTACGACGCTCGTTATCTGATTGGCTTGGGGATATTTAATATTTAAAATATTGAGAGTGCAATTCTATGCATGTCATACATTCAATGGGTCTCACTCCAAAGTAAGTGTGTTTAGGACTGCAATCTAAGCTTCGTTTCAAAAGAAAGAGATCCTGGAAAACAAATTGTTTTATCAATTTTGTATGATGTCGCATCAGGAGCTCTCTGGGGCATTGTAGTCAATTTTAAATAGCTTCACCAAACTTCTTCAATGCTCATTGGAGCATCGGAAAAGGGGAGCCCAGGCCAGACAGCAGCAGAAATGGCCTCAGTTGATGCAGCTCTGATCACTGAGGAGCATAATGTATTCCACAGCAGGGCCACAAATATCAAGTTGCAGTGATGGTTGGTGCCCATTGGGGCTGGTAAGGTGAAAGGCAGAGAGTCCAACAGAAGGTGGAACAAGAACCAATGACAGGAGGGACCACTATGTCTGGTTTCAGCCATTTCTTCCTCCCTGCTGAGTTCTACAAGGGGAAGCACTGAGACTAAAGAGAAGGAAGATGACTGTCAGTGGCTTTACCTGGCCTGCATGTAAGTAAGAAGGTGGGCAGGAAGTGGCAGGCTATGACCAGGCTGAGGTGGTTTGGGCAGTGCCAGTTGCTAATGGTGCTTTAAAAACTGGTCTTGGAAGCTAGTTTTTGTGCAGGGCTGGCAAGTTAATCTCTTTCCACAGGTCCTGCTGCTTGTAGGATTTCACTGCTGACTCCTTCTCCGCCTTCGGTCCACCCTCTGTCCTTTTTCCATCTCACTTTGGTTACTCTGCTCCGCTGCATTCTCAGGCTGAGCCCTGACCACCACATCTATGTTTTTCTCTCATAATCCATCTTAGTCTAGTGGAACCTGTTGACATGGATGAGGACCCAGGGGCTGATGGTATTTGAGGTGGCTGAGGCTATATAGGAAAGTAGTCATCTTTGTTTGTTTGTTTGCTTGCTTGCTTGCTTAGGGTATGGGGAGTGAATTATTTATATGAATCAGTGAAGAAATGAAAATAATATGCCTGGCAAAAGGTTTAAATTAAATGAAGAACAAGCAGGACTGCAGTTGAAGTATTCATTATTGTTACTGAGTATTGTGTTTATAGTTATTTATTTGTAATATTTATTCTAGCGAAGTAACAGTTCAATGCATTTAATAATTTCATATTAGGTGCCCTTTTGAGAATTAATCTTTTAATGCTGTTTCTTCAGATGGTTGTGACAATGTAAACTGTGCATGGTTTGTATGAATTATTAAAAATTAATGAAGGAAAAATTAAAAATAAAGAAAAAAGATTAATATAGCACTTAATAATAAAAAACCCTTTAAGCGGTTTACATAAAATTATATAAAATATTCATACAGATATAATCAACAGACCTAAAAAAAACAAATAGATTTAAGAAAACTAACACAATATAGATAAAACAAACCATTTTAAAAACTAATGTACATAATAAAATTACAGGTCTAAGTTGGTTTTCCTAAACCAGAAAGATTTTTAGCTGGAATCAGAAGCACTACAACCAAGGGAACTGTCTCTTATTAATAGGCAGGTTGTGTCAGAGAATAGATAATGCCACACAATCAGTTGAGAATAAATCAGAACCTGATAGTGATAATAGGATCCTAACTCTTACTGGCATCCTCAAGCCTCCACCCAGGGCCGGCTCAACATGAGGCAAATTGATGTAACTGCCTCAGGTGGAATCCGCTAGAGGCAGCTGCAACAGCTCCCTGGCTATTTCTTCTAAGCTCATCGGCACAAGACAGAGCTCTGTGTGCCATGGGGCCTGCCCTATATGCTGATAACAAACCTGTTGCCCTCAAGTGTGGTTGGCATAAGGTTACCAGATTTTTTCCAAGGAATCTGGGGACACTTTTCAACTTCAGTAGGAATGATAGGTTTTTGTCAGGGGACTGATTTGTAAATCCGGGGACTGTCCCTGGGAAACAGGGACGTCTGGTAATCTTAGGTTGGCAACACTATCACATCACCTGAAATAAGATTAAACTGCACGTCAGGTCAGATACTTTGCCCTTTGCTTCAAGCAGCAAGGGTCCTACTCCATCTTTTCCTATGACCTGCCTCTTAGAAAATCTTGCTAGCTCTGACATTTTGCCAAAGTGTTTATACCATAGTTCCTAAGTACTCATTGTGGATGCCCTTCTCATTTCTTAGGAGGAGAGGAGGTGTCTTTATAAAGGAAATGGGAATTGAGAGCACTGTGGGGTTGTCATCTGTAGAGATCAGGGGAACCTCAGTACTGGGGGTGACTTTCTAGGCATTTCTTGTCTGGCCCTTGGAATACACCTTGATGGTCTTCTGTCCCTGTGTTCTGATAATGCTTCTTGCTTGTCTAGATGGAGGAGAGAGGTATGTGCTTGTAGAAGCTAGCCTACTGGACAAAGGTAAAAATTATATTTGCTGCTCTGCCCACTTTTTCCTTTGGCTGCACTTGCCATCAGCACGTGGACCTCAAAAGGACTCATTCCAGACAAGCAAAAGCACTGGCACTCAGGGCCAGTGAGAGGCGTGGCTTGCAGAAAGGGTGTGATCTAGGGAGAGACCTGAGGAAAGGCTTGGCACTGAATTTCTCTACTCCTGAGCTACATCAGCTGCCTTTAGGCCTGTGGATCCTAGGCAGTTTGCCATTACAGTGGAACCTTGGTTCCAGAATGGCTTGGTTGGCAAACAAATTGGCTCCCAGTTTGCAAATGTTTTTCAGAAGCCGAACGTCCAACACAGCTTCTGCTTGAGTGCAGGAATCTCCTGCTACCAATCAGAAGCTGTGCCTTGGTTTTTGAACGGTTTTGGGAGTCGAACGGATTCCAGAACGGGTTAAGTTCGAGAACCAAGGTACCACTGTATATGTGCATACACACTCGTGGTTGAAGAGTCTGTTGCCCCAACTGCACTATACATTTAAAGTGCTGTGGTACTACTTTAAACAGTCATAGTCCCCCCCCCCAAGAATTCTGGGAACTGTAGTTTGTTAAGGATGCTGAGAGTTTATAGGAGTTCCCTGCTCCCTTCACAGAGCTGCAATTCACAATTAGTTTTCCCATTAAGCTCTGGGAATTGTAGCTGACTGAGGAAAATGGCAGGAGTCTCCTAACAACTCACAACACCCTTAGCTAACTACAGTGCCCAGGATTCTTTGAGGGAAGCCATGCCAGTTTAAAACTGTATGATACTCCTTTAAATGCACAGTGCAGATTGGGCCTGTATTTGTGTGTACGCACACCTGCTCCCTGCCACCCAAAGAAGATTGCAAGATTGATGATTGTGCGAACTGGCTCCAAAGCTGTGGGTGAAGCCTCAGTGGTATGCAGCTAAGCACCATGTCATTATACCATTGGTCATCCCTCAACAGTAATTCACTTTAGTCTGTTAAAGTCAAGAGGAGACAGCGGCCTGCCGTTCCCACAAGATGTGGTAAGGAGAGAGTCCGAGCATTAGCGTGAAGCCCTATTTTATGAGGGTTGCTATGGTGACCAGGTTCTAGTTATCTGTTTAAACAACTTCATGTATGATTAATGTTAATTACCCATTTTGCATGGTTGACTCCCCACCCCCACCCTGCTGCTGAATTGGCCTGCTGTTGCCTTTGATCTGGTTAGTAATACAATGTGGTTCAATAGTTAGACAAGTGATCAGTTTGCCAATGCTGAGAGGAGACAGAATCGGGTTGCAGAGAGGTCATAGTTTCTTTATCTTCCTAAACACTCAGAAGGTCACGTAGAGTTTAACTGCATTTGGTAGGGTGGAAATGTGCGCAGTAAGGCCCAAGTGAAGAGAATAATGTTCTGAGGTCAAAATGCAGATAAAGAACTTGTAGAATGAGGAGTAATGTGTGTGTGCGTGTACGTGTGTACTCCTTTTGCAGGGATAAAGCTCCAAAGAATATTTCAAATGCTCATCGCGTCACATCCTCTTCCTTGCATTCCATTTGGGTATACTTATGAACCAAACCTATTGAAACTGGCCTCCAATGGTCACTAAATTTGAACTGTAGGTCTCTCTGTTCTTTGAGCCCCGGCTCTCAGATTGAGCTGTCATCATTCATGTGAACAGGAATTTCTGGATTTTCAAATTTGAGAATCAATGAAAAGTAATTTATGGGAGTAAATACTTTCCTGCTTGGGTCAAAGAAATCGAGTCAATGGAAAAGTATTTGAATACACTGCACTTAATTAATTTATGGACTTTGCTACTGTAAGTTGATAGGTCACATCCACAATATTCATTTAAATCATATTTACACCAGTTTAGCAATCATGGCTTCCCTCAAGGAATCATGGGAACTGTGGTTTCACCCTCACAGAGCTACAGTTCCTAGCATCCTTAACAAATTACAGTTCCTAGGGGAGTCGTATGGCCATGTCGCTCAAATATGATTTAAATGTGTAGTGTGAGTAATTCATGAACAGGGCTTCTCCCTGAGATTTATTTCCCTCCCCAGCTGTAATATGGAGATGATCATTGTGGATTTTCTTATAGAGTTTACGGACAATCTCTCTGCTAATTATGAGAAACATTTTGAATATTTGTGAAGTGGGGAAGTGCTGTATAAGCAATTGTTGTAAAGCCGGCATAGGCAAACTCGGACCTCCAGATGTTTTGGAACTACAGTTTCCATCATCCCTGACCACTGGTTCTGTTAGCTAGGGATCATGGGAGTTGTAGTCCCAAAACATCTGGAGGGCCGAGTTTGCCTATGCCTGTTGTAAAGCAGCACATGCCTGCCTCTTAAGAAATTACCTTGATACCCTGCAAATGCCTGAGAGAAAGAGAAGGATCCTACAGCTCCATCAATACCCTGGTTGAGATGAATGAATTGTATATAAGCTAATGGAAACACCACCTGAAGCTGTCTTAGAGGATTTTTGCTTAAGTGTGTTGTGGATTTGAAGGTGTCAGATGTGCGACAATTTGCCAAACCAAACATTCGTAGGATACTGCCTTATGTTGAATCAGACCACTGGTTACTCTATCTCACTATTGTCTACACTGACTGGTATCAGCTTTCCTGGGTTTCAGGCAAGGGTCTCTCCCAGCCCTACCTGGAGCTGCTGGGGATTGAAGAATGGGACCTTCTGCATGTAAAACAGAAGCTCAGCACTGGGCTGTGACCCTTCCCCTCATAGGTTCCTGCGATCAACAAGTAATTTACTAATCAGAGTCCCTAGGATAGAGGATAGGGTGGAAACCTGCCCAAATCAGTAGAGATAGCCAAATTGTCTGGCATTAATTCATAAGTAGCAGGTGTCAAAAATGAGGTAGCTACCAGTATTTTTTTTTTAACTTAACAGAAAATATATTGGCTCCCTCATTTATCACCTTTTGTAGCAAACATACTTTGGAATGTGTCATATCTCATTGACATCCAGAGATTCAATGCTTTCCCTTCTCATCTAGATAACTGCCAAGCCCACAAAGTTTATAGGGAGGCTGCTGAGTTAATGTTGCTGGGTGATAATCCACTTCAGTTTCAGAAACATGAAGTACTGCTGAGATATATTTCCAGTTGGTTTCTTCTCAGCACTCAGGGGGATAGGATACTATTTCAGTTTCTCTAATGAAGGCCAGAAAATGAAAGGCAGAGCATCAGGTTAAATTATGCCTAAATGAAGGGCTAGACCCCCAGAGGAAATCAAGCTTCTGCGGGACAGTATCCCTCCATTAATCCTACAAAATGCTACATCTAATGTTAATTCTTTAAAGCTGAACTGTTGAAAGATCTGCAGATCCACCTAGTGCTTTAAACAGTGATCATTTCAGCATTAACATTTCATGCTCATAGGGAGTTGTTGCTACTCAAGCAGTTGCATTGGTGCAATTTAGTAGTATGCATCATGCACAATGCAAGTGGTTGGCCTGGCAGGACGTGAGCCTTGATGTGTTTTGCATATACTATCACTCTGCTACCCCTTTCCCTTTGTGGTCCATTGGCAGTATGTTGCCATTGGGATGCAATCCTTTGCAGTATCTAATAATGACAACTTCATTGCTGAAGCTCGCTCCTACTAAGGTAGGTATATGATGTTGCCTCAGCAAATGACTGAAGCTGTGTCCTGCTGAGGTAGAAAGATGTTGTTCCAGCAGGGAGCTGAAGCAACTGAAACATTGTGGGCTAACGTGACCTGTACTGTGACTGGCTCTACCGCCCTAAAGGAGCTAGTTTGGTTGTTAAAATACAGTTAACCCACTTAATTTCTGTTGCACCAGGAATGAGTTGTGTGCTCCCACTCCCTGTTGTATCTCTTGTACACCTTCATTTAATACGTCCTGATTTGCTAATCCACAGTTTCTCATGATGTCCAAATCAGCTGCAATCTCTATGAACCAGGATACCAAATTATAGTTTGATCCTGGCCTGGTTTGTAGGGGATGCTAAATTTTGGTTTGGATGTCACAGGAAACTATGAATTAAAAGATTAAAAAGATGGCTCACAAGGGGAGGAGAGAGAGTATGGACACATACTCAACAAATCGTTACTTCTGAACTTGACCCCATGTGGAGGGGGACACATGTGCTTACTCTGTTGTCACAGTTGAAGTCGGTTTATGATCTGACCCATTGTCTTTCAGCCTACTCCTCCCTTCCTAGAAAGAAAGATGAAATATTATTTTATATTGCTGAGCATAAATAATCTAGTAATTAAGCAAAACACACACACAAGCAACCTTAATAATCACTAGCAAGCAATCACCATTCAATTAAAGAATAATTACATGGCTATTTGTACCCTGCAAAACAAGGCATTACTAAAATCAGTAACACAATCAATATTTTCACTGCAACAGGATGTGGTAGTGATGGACCTTTCAACCTGTGCTGATTAAATTGCCATCAGATTGTTTCCTAGTTAAATCCCCACATGTTTATTTGTCTTGATTAATATGTAAATTTACATCTGATTCTAGTAACTTTAAAAGTAGGGCCTTGGCCTCCATCAGGAAGGCTATGTTTTCAACCATTTGCATACAAACTGCTTCTAAAAGTTTGTCTTTAAGTTTGCAAAAACAGCAGTTTTAGACTATCACATGACAGTCTATTCTCGTATCATTTTGGCCACATTGGACTTTCCGTGAAGTTCACTTTCCCCTCCTGTAAGGTATATGCCTACATGGCTCAATTTCACACTAAACCATGGTTTGTGCAGCCATATTTTTAGAACCTAAAACCGTACTATTGGCTTCCAAATGTACTGGCAAGACACAGTTTTGACGTGCTTGTGAAGTTTCTATTTCTTTTTTATTTGTGCTGCTCAGCAAGCCATAATATAGATCTGCTTACTCACTTCAGTCTTCTCTGGGGTTCATGTGGTTTCTGCAGAGGTGGAGCTACTATGGTTTGTCAATTCACCCCTGCACAAAACCATGGTTTGCACTCCTTCAAAGCATAGTTTCCCATTTTGTTTCACTTGGCAATTGTAAGTCATGTTTCAGATCAATCTCTTCCTTAGCCATGGCTTGCACTGATGGTTGAAGTGAGCTCCTGTAAATCCAGAGGGGTTGGACCTGTTACTGCCACCTTTTCTCCTCCACTCATAGTGCTTAACTGTTTGCTCCCTCTCACACAGAAGTGGATGGTAGAACATAGATGTCATATACAGCAGTGTGCATAGGGTACCGTAATGGGGTAAAACCTGCCTTCCTCAAGAGATGCTGGAGTTATGTGGGAAGGGGGCTATTGCTCTTACAGGGTCCTCATAGTTAAGACTGCTGCAAGGAGAAGACCAGTGGAAAACCTGTGCCCCCCCCCCCGAAGTGGTTGAACTCTAAGTCCCATCAGACCTAGAGACAGGATCAGTAGTCACTGGTGATGGGAGCTGTGGCCCAATGCAATCTGGCTCAAGTTTCTTTCTGTCACTCCGTTTGTTCCATTGTGGTGATTGATACCCAGCTTATCACTTCCTCATGATCCAATACTTAAGGTGCTTAGTTAGTGTGCATTGATGGCTGTGTGTAAAACTGCACACTTAGTAAGTATGATGTTGCAGTGATGTGAAAAACAAGGGATCGTGTCATTCAGTTGCTGCTGCACAAGAGCAGGTCTCCAAAGCCTGAGGACTGTTGTGCAATAAAATGTATTGATCTATACAGCAAAGTTTTTTATTGTGTTTTGCTGCCTTGTATTGCATAGGACTCCCCAGAGTATATTTTAAAAATGCACTGACGATGGGACTTAAAAAATTAATCTAGATAAAAAGGACAAGGTTTATAGGCCTAAAGTAGTAAACTCAAGAATGATTTTAGGATGTGATATGTGTGTGTGTATCTGAGATCTAGACAGATGTATAATAAAACAAATATTATGCACACTCTTTGTGGAAGTATGAATACAGTAATGGCACCTCTGTGCAATAGTACCAGAGATTTCTGACATTTAACCACTTGAGTGTGTCTCCTTTTGATAAAGAGCTTTGCTACTGCAAGCTTGATGGAGTGAAATTTAACTTTCGTTTCTTTGCGAACAAGGGAAATCATTTTTGAGAGAAATGGTTCTTGCTATGAACCTCTCATTCATTGTTGCTGGTTGGCTGTATAACACAAAGTTTGTCAAAAGCTTCTTTACTCATCTGGATGGAATGGATTTCTCTCTAGGAAATAAGAGGAGGGGGAATGTCCAATTCGTGTTCTGTTTAGTGAGTACTAACGGCTCCAGGTGCTTTTGTACATGAATATTTCACTCACTGAGAAGTTGCAACGTGGGATTTGTGGTTATATATATATGATTTAACAATTAGGCTACAATCCTATTCACACTTATCTGGGATTTAGTTCCATTGAACTCAGTGAAGCTTCTGGGTGTACATGCATAAGCTCTTAATAATTCTGCCAGATGCATATTTGGTTCACAGTTGATCTGAGGAAAGCTTGCGTTCCAAGTGGCTGCTTGTTTGGGTGGCAGGTCTAATTGGAAATCTAGCTTGATGACCTAAGTCTACTTTTTTAGTATCGCTTGCCCTGCATATCACAATTACTGGCCAGGTTACAGTGCCTGTGTCCCATTTATTTGTGCCTCTGGAACACAACCAGTGTTCTCTGTCTGGCAGCACAAGGACCGTTGGAGTAGTGGGTGGAAGAATTTAAAGGCTGCACAACAAAGGAATCCAGTGCAACAGCTGTGCTAGGAGAAGCTTTTTGTGCAAGATACTATTCTTCTTGCACAATCCATCGTGCAACCACCTTTGTTAATTGACTTGCATTTCCCCTTGTGCAACAAGTATACTTCTAAGTGACTTCAGCTTAGTGCTACATTGGATACAGCCCCTTCCCTTGTTACATGCTTGGGTTGGAGAACCTTTCTCATCCTGAGAGCCATATTCCCTCATGGGGAACCATTTAGGGGAAGCGTACCAGAGGTAGGCCAGGGCTAGAGGCAAAAGTGGGCAAATTGATGCATGTGCTAAAGTCAGAGCTTTCTACAAACACACATAGGTCCCTCCCTCCATGCATTATCATTATCTTCGTAGTTCAAGGGCATACAGCTAGGCAACAGCAGATGAGGGTGCAAAGCAAGGTTGGTGAGGGGTGTGATATAGTGAGAAGGATGGTGACCTGGGGAGGGGGCGTGACCCAGGGAGAGTCCCAAAAGCCAGATACAGAGGCCTGGAGGTCCTGAGGTTCTCTACTTCTGTTATAAACAATACATTCTATTTGTTTAATTTTAAACCTTGAACTTCAGTTGAGAAGTCCCATTGCTTGTATAACAGGAATGCTTGAAGTGGGTTAATCTGTTAGGGGTGGGGATTCCTGGAGTATATTCAGATCTGCTGTGTCCTTCTCCCCTATTTTAAAGAAAATATAGGGGCTGGTGCAGCATAACCATGCGGTCTCATTCATGGACAAGAAGCACCTAACCTTTTCTTTCTGTGAGTAAGAGAGAGAGGGGGGGTGCCACTTTCCTTCTTTTACATTGTAGATTAATATTCTTAGCCACAATTTATAAATGGCTTGATACAGGGTTGAAAAATGTGAGACTTTTGATAGGCTAGATTGGAGTTGTTACCTGAGCCCATTGCACAGCATTCAGAAGCACCAATCAGTTGATGAAGAAGGGAAGCCTAAAAGATAAATTGCTGTGGTCACTCTTGGAATGTGCTATGCTATACTGTAGTACAATATGCTTAAAAATGTTTCAGGAGCCCCATGAAAGCAGCACAGGTTTCATTCAGCTAGGATACTGAGCTTGGACATGACATCATATTAGCACAATTAACCTAGTATAGATCCCAGAAATACGTTCTGAAGTCAGTTGGCTCCATTTTACAGGTGGGAGTTTTGAGGTGCACTGGGTTTAAACAATGTTATATGAAGGAGTTTCTTACCAGCATATTTTTGTACCAAGGACTGTATGGAAGGGAAGCTGGTTTCCTTCCACCGCGATGGGCCCAGTGAGTCAGACAGCAAAGAATTAGGGTGGCCATTTGCACATTGCCTAAAGCAAAAATGAAATGCATCACCACAAAAGAAGGGGAAGAGAGCAAAGATTTGCACAAAATTTACATGTGTAAATATTTATGAATAAATGCAAACTTAGAAATAATTTCCATAATTTAAGGCTATGACCAGAGGACAGGAGCTAACTCTTGATGAGAACCTCCAGGGTCCTTATCTTCCCTTGTTATGGTCAGTGGTGGCTTATGCCCACCCATTGGGTTTGGTAGGATGCAGGAAGACTAACAGTAGTTGGAGTCAGAGCCAGTGAAAGGCAGAGCTAACACAATGTGTCAGCTCAAGCCTTGAGTTTTCTGGGGGATACCCCGCTTGTGGCCCTGCCAGTCTGTTCTGCAATGACAGGACCTTATCTGTCATAGCACCCTATTTGTGGAACTCCCTTTCCCTGAAGAAGTGACTATTCCCATTCCTGTGTCATCTGAAGTCACATCTGTTCCTTCTTGCCTCTGTGACAACAATTAATATTTTACTGATTGCTGTTCTGTTGTACTGAATGTTTTGATAATTGAAATATTTTTGCTTTGTTTTTTGTTTTAGTTTATTAATGGATTGTGTTCATTGTTTTTTGTTTGAATGTGTTGTAAACCACCCCTGGGATATTTTGGGATAAAGCTAGCAATTAAATCAATAACGGCTGGGTTGCAATTAAATTAATAATGACATGGATCAGAATCTAGAATGCCATCCAGTCACACTCTGAAACAAGGGTGCATGACTAAGAAAATCCCTTTTCTCACCAAAGGTATTGAAGAACCATGGTTATCATGTTTAATTATGAGAGCTGGTGCAATGTGGTGACGAGATTTGTTTGCTTTGATCGTCATTGCCTGGGGAAGGTTGGGCTGAGAGGTAGCAACTGTCTCAAGGTCACACACTGTAAATTTTGTGGCTAAATGGGGGTCCGAATCCTGCTCTCACCTGTCAAATCCTCATTCAGCTTAGCAAGACAGTTGCTGCATCTCAGCCCATCCTTCCTCACAGGGTTCTTATGAGGGTGAATCAGAGGAGCCGCATACTGCCCTAAACCTTTTGAAAAAAGAGTGAAATCAAAATCTTGTAGATAGATGAGATTAGAACACTGGGTTATCTAGTAAGTTTGAATATTTGCTCTCTGAAATGGAATGCCACATTCCTAACCCCTATCCCCCATGCAGACCATCCAAGTGTCCCCGTTTTCCAGGGACAGTCCCAGATTTACAGAATCAGTTTCTGATTTGACCCTGGAATGTCCTGCTTTCCCTTAGGATGTCTGTACTTTCTCTGGGAAAATGTTGGAAGGTATGGTAGGATGTCCCCATTTTCATCAGAGAAATGTTTGCGGGGTATAGAGTTATCTGACCCCCCCAAGCCATCTGAAGGCAGCCCTGTATAGGGAAGTTTATATATATATATATATATATATATATATATATATATATATATATATATATATATATATATATATATATATATATATATATATGTTTTATATATGTTGGAAGCTGTCCAGAGTGGCTGGGGTAACTCAGTCAGATGTGCACGGTGTAAATAGTAAAATTATTATTATGGAATAGAATTTCCCTGTTTTCATTGGAGAAATGTTGAAGGGTATGTCAAAGTTCAGAAAAGCAGATCACCCCCAACACTTGTTTAAGGGCCACTGGCAGAATCGGGTACCGAAAGAGTTAAGGCTGTAGGAGCTGGTTTTGAATACAGCCAAGGCCTCTATGCTATTCAGGACCTTAAAAAATCAATGCAGAGTGCATTACTATGCAAATCCTTTTGACAAAAGAGCTCTGAAAAGTTCATTTTCACTTTTGTTTCAACAGTTCACGACCAGGAAGACCCCCCAAGCGCTCTCTGGGGGTTGCAATACAAGAGAACACGCGCCTACTGCCCCACGGAGTACCAGGCCTCTTATCACCAGGACTTATCTCCCCAACAGGTAATAAAATCCATTGGATGATCGGCTCTGTCTCTCCGTACTGCACAGCAGTTGAAATAAACTAATATTGATCTAACTGCCTTGTCCTTCAGGGCTTTTCAAGCTTTACCAGAGGTTACGCTATTGGATTTTTTGAGCATTCATGAAAAACCCCGTGTGGTGTTGCTGTGCTGACTAAAACCTAATGGATTTGCGATTTAGTTCTTCATTAATCGTAATTTCCTTAAAGGGAAAGTGCCATTAGATACTTGGCTATATGATACAGGCGGAGGCAGGGGTAGGATGCTGATCTTCAAACGGCCTCATAGGCTGCATGAATACCTGCTCTTAAATGTAGTGGGGTGGGCGAAATTATTCTTTCTCTTGCTCTGTCGAAACACATGGAAACCAACTGTCCATAGGCAGAGTAGGCACTGGCCTTTTAAATAATATTGGTTTGCTCTTGAAAGAAAATTACTTTCAAGCTTTCTTAGTTCAAAGGCTATCCCACTTGAGCGTGTACACGAGAAACCTCCAGAAACTACGGTAAGCTTTCTGTGAGTTGGTGTGTTGCAAGTTCCTGCCAACTCCGGATTCTAATAGAATATTTGTGAGTACTAGGAGATAATTTGCGAGGGGGGGGGGAGGGGAGAAAGATTTTGACTGCCACAGGGTTAATCCGGTGCTGCAACCATGATCAAAGAGGACCTTCATGCATGGTGATAGCTGTGGGTAGCACCAGTAATGTTTCCTGTGGCAGACCATGCAAGATATAGAGATCATACACATGTGTACATAATGCCTCTGAACATCTGGGTAGGCAGTGCTAGGAGAGCTATCACAGAGGTGGGTAACAGGAACCAGCCATGGGCTAAGCTTGACCCATTTTCAACAATGACAGGTGACCCGTTTTTGCTGTCCTGGTTTGAAATCAAACTATGAAGGCAAGCACATTGCTTGGAAAGCACCGACAAACTGCTGATCATTCGTTTGGGTCTTGCAGTGTGCTGTGCATGCAGTGCTTCACAAGGCCTGACAGTCAGCTGGTTATTGGTGCTTGTAGGGCACAATGAACAGGGCACTGTAAGATCTAGAGATCAGCTGACATCAGGTAGGGGACAGGCCAGCAGGGCTTAGCCAAAATGCCCTTCCATTAAAGGTAAAGGGACCCCTGACCATTAGCAGCACATGGAAACGCCGTTTACCTTCCCGCTGGAGCGGTACCTATTTATTTACTTGCACTTTGATGTGCTTTCGAACTGCTAGGTGAACAGGAGCAGGGACCGAGCAACGGGAGCTCACCCCGTCGTGGGGATTCGAACCGCTGACCACCTGATCAGCAAGTCCTAGGCTCTGTGGTTTAACCCACAGCGCCACCCGCTCGCTTTGGCAGCACATATACTAAAATTGGAACGATACAGAGAAGATTAGCATGGCCCTTCCATTAGCTGGCCGCTAATTAATTAGGTCCTTGGTCTGGGGGTTCCCCACTACTGGGTATCATGTACAAGAGGGCAAAGACTTGTTTCATTTGAATATTAGGAGATATCTCAGCCCCCATTATGTACTTTGTGTTTAAAACAGCATCATACCACTTCAAGCAGTTGACTTCCCCACAAAGAATCCTAAGAACTGTTGTTTGCTACGGGTGCTCCCCTCAGAGAGCTACAATTCCCAGAGGGATTGGTTCTTTTTTAACCACTCTGGAAACTGGAGCTCTGTGAGAGAAACATCAGTGCAGCTCAAGGATTTCCCACAGTTGTAATGTACGGTGTTGTTCGAAGGACCTAATACCGCAATGTATACCAGTGCCATTATTGTGACTCAGATAAAATGTCGTGAAATGTTGTGAGCCTGCTTTTGGGCACCCCAAAAGTCTTCTTCAGACTTTGAGTTTTGTACAAATGCATATCCATCTCAATTTTTACTGGAAGTTACCGTGTGGTCAAACTCTCCCTGAGTAGTTTAGATTGATGGTTGAAGATCTCAGGTTTTTGTCTGCAAGGAGTTGTGGTAGGTTTGTGTACCATTCCAACATACAACAACCCCGCCCCCTGGATGTAGTCTGAAGTCATATAGTCCAGGATCTTGTGATGATTGGTATGTTTGGACTTAAGTAAAGCTTGAAAGAGAAATACCACCATTTTGCCCTGCTTAGAGATCCCAACCCAACTGAGTGATCTGGCTAGCGCCTGTGGACAGAATGCTGAACTATTGGAAGAATTGGACTGACTCAGTTTGACCATTCTCCTTATAAGCTGGGAACATTGGCAGATGTGAAAGAAATGCAAAATCACTTCCAATATGCGTTTATTAAAAGGGCAGAAATCGGGACTGGTTGACAAAGATATTTCACAACTGCCATGTAATGACTGCTTTAAATTACCCCATGGCTGGCTGCTAATTAAAGGTGCAGGAACACACACACACACACACACACACACACACACACACACACCTATGGGAAACACTAGCGTTAATGCTGATGTTTATTGCAACAAATGCATGAAACATGGCCATCATATGCATGCTCACTTTTAAACATCTAAGTGTTATACATAAGGGAGGCAGGATTTGGTCAGTATCCCCAAACATATGCTACGTGCCCCAAAGTGGAGACGATTAAAAGCAGCAGCTTCATGGGGCATGCGAGACATACTATTTTAGCCATCTATATGATACAAAATGTGAAGCAAACTGTACTCCTTTAAAACGACTGTTTCACCCACTGTCTCTGCGGAGACTTGTTCTCGGTGACAAAAATTCTGCTGCGAATTACTTTGATGTTTGTGGCTAATAAATTAATATGATTAAGTTAATGAGCAGCAAAATGTTGCCAAACTCCACAAAGTCCATCTTTTGATTCCTGCTCTCTACATTTGCAGTCCTGCCTTTCCCCCTGTGGTGAGAGGATCGTTGCTTCCTACGCACTGTCACTGTGATAAATGGCAGATCCCACAGTACCCTGTGTTCCATCTGGTGTGCCCTCAAACTAATCCAAAATGAGAAGTATTTTATACAGATCGCACGCTCATGAGTGATGCCTTGCAGGGATCATAGGAAGATCTGATTATTTTTAGTTTTAAACTTTCCTCTGATAACAAAGTTGTTCAAGAATAGTATCTAGGTCTGCAAGCTGTAATAGTTAAATTGATCAACTGAAGCTAAATTGGAGTGGGCAAATTTTTGATCTGTGGGGCTGCGAGTTAAGGGAATTCACAAGGTATGTTGGTTGTGCTACAGCACCTGAAAATACTGCCTTTCTCCCAAATTTTTAAATATCTCTTTTCTCTCAAGACTTCTGTCTCTTTCTTTCTCTCTCTCACCCTCTCCTGTCCCACCTTCCTTAAACATTTTGTTCCTTTCTTTAAACATCAAGCCCGTGCATTTGTTCTTTTTAACATATTGATTGCAAAACTCCTAATCCTTGAGGTGATTGTTGTTGCTGTTTTTACTTTTAATGTAATTACTGAATAGCTTGTCATAGTGGTTGCTGCTGCTGCTGCTATTACTTAAGACCCCATGTCATCTTTGATGTTACCTGCATGGTGGTAGGTAACGGGGAGGCTGATTGCATAAGCTGAAACCGATCCCACAACACATCACAAACTATGACACTACATGCTTCGTTTGGAACTACAACTGCAGAGTCAAGGTCACCCAAAATCAAGCAGCTTTATCCTCAAAGTATATAGCCACTTGGACACAGCTCCGTAGGCTGCTTCCCTACGGTGGGAGGCAGTAACCTCCAGCCCATCTAAAATAACTCTCCTGGCTGACTACTAGAGGATGCAATGCAAGCTGTGAAATGATCATTCTTTGCAGCCCGCACTGCCTCATGGTAGGTATGATTATGCATGCTAACCAGTGTTTGGTTGGCTTCTGAGCAAGACATGTACAAGTTGCGCTAGAGTCTCTGTCCAGCATTTTTCAGAGCCTGAAGCTCCCCAGAATACAGTGTTGGAGTGAATGCTTTGGAATCATGTCAACTGCTTAGCAAAACTAGGGCTTTGACAGATCATCAGCTTTCTCTGCAGTAAGATACCCCAGAGTCAGAGAAATACCTAAAGGACAAAGAAAAACAGTAATGCTCCCCATAGCTTCTGTGTCCCAGAGCAACCACTGCCTCAAAGACTTGGTTGACACTTGGCATTAAATTTATGGGGACTGATGCACTTAAGACAGGGTGATATTAAAATTCATTTTGAAAGCATGACAATTGTAATAGTAGTGTTCCATATTATGGAAGGAGATGTGGAAGTTATAGTTTTCTCATTTTTTAATTTATTGTATTTCCAAGGCAGTAGCACTCCTGCTAGTTTGTGGTCTGTTATTGCATTGGGATGTGGGCTCAAGGATTGCCTTGGTATCTAGACTAGAAGCTAAAAGAGAGTCATGTTTTATCATAAAAAATGTTAAGTGGTAATGGCAGCTCTTAGAATAACTTGACTGATAGTGATACCCCCTTTAGTCCATACAATTGAGAGGAACAAAGTAGGCGTTTATTTGCTTTTGACATAAGAAAAGCAAGCCATCATGCTTTTTAAGATGTACAGAATCCCAAATTAGATAAATATTTGCTTTACAGCATAGCATTTAATGTTATGTTTGCCATAATTTGCTGCTATTTTGACAGGCCACAAATAAGAAGTTAGTCTAACACTCCATAAAAATGCAATAAATTAGATACTACTTCCCCGGGAAATAATTATTCCACGTATTTATGAATTGTGCAGGGATCTGCAGTTTGTACCAGAGCTATTCATTTTCTCAGTCAGACTTAAGTAACGAAAAGATGGAGGTGGTGGTGGTGGGTTTTTTTTGGATGGGTGGAGGGTTTTGCATCATCCAGATTTTTGTGCATACAGTGGTACCTCTAGTTACGAACTTAATTCGTTCCGGAGGTCCGTTCTTAACCTGAAACTGTTCTTAACTAGAGGCGTGCTTTCGCTAATGGGGCCTCTTGCTGCCGCTGCGCTGCTGGCACACGATTTCCGTACTCATCCTAGGGCATAGTTCTCAACTAGAGGTAACTCTTCCAGGTTAGCGGAGTTTGTAACCTGAGGCATTTGTAACTCGAGGTACCACTGGTATTAGAAATGACTCTGAAATCTTGTTCATGGGATAGGATTTTAGAGACCCCAGAGCAAGAATTGGAGGCCATTTTCAGTCCAAGGGCCACATTCTCTTCTAGGTAACCTTCTGGGGGCCACATGCCTGTCGTAGGAGGAACCAGAGGAAAAAGTGGAGAGAGCAAATAACAGAGCAATTAACCTTTCTACAGTAGGCTAGTTTCTAGAGGTACTCGCATGCCCTTCTCTATCCTTCATCCAGGCAAGCAAGAAGGATTATCAGAATTCATGAACGCATACCAGCTAGGCAAAAACATTCAAGGGAAGGTGCAAAGGAGGGCATTGGGAGATGTGGTCTCGGGAGATGGGGTGTGACTGGTAAAGGGTTTTTGGCCTGGAGAGGGTCCTGAGAGCCAGATAGAGAGACCTAAGATCTCCCATACCTGGCAGGACTCCTAATCTATTTGTAGGCTCCCTTAGTTTTCTACATTTCCATGTTATAGCCACTTTTGCCTTCCTTTTTACACCTCCTCCTATGTAGTGGAGGTTGGCCCATTAGAGGAAATGGGGCACTGTCCCAACCATATCAGCCTCCCTCAACCAGTCCCCTCCTGCCTGCCTTCTTATTTGCAAAAAGTCCATTGGCTGACTGGCTGTCAGCGTCCTCCTCCTTAGTCTCTGTGCCTTGCAAGGCACAAGGGCAGCCCTGGGCACAAAAATAAGATGCAGGTTGTAATATGTGCCTATTAATATCAGTCACATAAATAAAAGCAGTTATCAAAATATTGTATTGCAAACAGGGTTTTACAAATTATAATGAATTAACAATTATGAAAATACAGCTTGGAGAAACAGATGAGGAAAGAGAGAACAGCCTCTTCTGAAAGAACTAGATGATAACCTTTCTGGAATTCCTTAGCATGTTGAAATAGTATTTTTGCACTGACTTATTAAATTAGGCAAGGTCACCTTTTCATTTTATTAACAGATTAGGTTTGCCAGATCATGGACTTTGATTCTGAAAAAATATGGCTAAATCGTTCAGGAACCTATGTCAAATAGAAAATAGACTGAAACAATGTTGAATCAATTTGAGGTGGCTTAAATCTTCGGTGTTGTTGTTTTTACCAGAGGACGATTTGTTAAAGCATGGAGACAGTGCTTTAATGTGTGGTTATGTAACTCAAGGCTTCATTAGGTGGGCTTTTCAGATAAAGGTGGAAAACAGAAAAATAGTTTTGAGTAAGCCTCTTTTCTCGTACTGACTACTACCCTCAAAAGCAGAGAGTCATATACATCAATAATAAGCCACGTATGGATGCCTATGCAGCCAAAATGTCATCATTCATAAGAGGGAGGTATCATCAGGTTTGGAGGAACCCCAAGATTTGTAGGAATAGGGAAGCCCAGACAGCCCAGTGAGGACCAAAGCTGCTCAGTTGCCATAAAATGCTGAAGACCTGTTGAGAGTGAGCAAGAGATGTACATCATTGGCCACCTCTGGCAATGTTAAATCTATGCCCCATTGCTCATTATTTTCATGGTTAAATAGTTAATAGTAATAATAATAATAATAATAATAATAATAATAATAATAATAATAGTTTATTCTTTATACCCCACCCATCTGGGTGGGTTTCCCCAGCTACTCTGGGTGGCTCACAACATAATTAATAATAATAATAATAATAATAATAATAATAATAATAATAATAATAATAATAATAAAAAGGTGATAAAACATCAGACATTAAAAACTTCCCTAAATAACCTGCCTTTCTTCCACTGTGCAATTCACATGATAGAACACATAGTTTCAGGTTGTGCTTACGTAACTATTTTTGATATGATTCTTAATGTTCTTTTATATGCCAATGGTTATTACTGTCTCCGAAGGGACTCATGGCAAAGGCAGTGGCACAGACAGGTAATATAAACACATAAACCATTAACAGTGTTTTGTCTAAATAAAAGGTTTTTCATACATTACTAAAATTAAATCATTATCACATAGTAGCATATGAGCACCAACAGATTCTCAGCTGTAGCTAAACAACCTGACTCTTAAATTGGGTCTTGTTGGATCTAGCTGTGTCTTCTCCACCTCAGCCTCTTCAAATAAGTGCCAGAAAGATAATTGCTGGTCCTTATAAAAACAAAACAACAACCCATAAAATAATATAAAGGAGGCAGAGTACTTGCAGAGTCACCCATTCTCTCCAGCCTTCTTTCCCATCCTTTTTACCAGATCTCTTGTACAAGTTAAAGAGATCTGTTCTGAGCCCCTTGCTAAATGGGCGACTTCTCTCTCTTGTCACCATTTCCTTATTTTTATGAAATAATCTTTAGAATGTTATTGTGAAGTGGTGCTGTTGGAGTAAGCAGCTAGGCTAGATGAGGAAGGGCCATAGTTTAGTGGTAGAGTGCCTGTCTTGCATGCAGGAACTCTCCCATATCCCCAGGTTGGGTTGGAAGAGACTCCAATCCTGAGTCATACCCTGGAGAGCTGCTGCCAGCCAGTGTAGACAGTACTGAGCTAGATGGGCCAATGGTCTGACTCGGGCTACAGCTGCGTTCCTCCAGACTGTGACCATCTAAACCAACCTTAAGAGAGCAAAATGCAGTAACTGTCTTCCAGAGAGAAGGTTCATATAGTGGTAAAGAAGCTGTTTCTAATATGCGGGAATGGGCTGTGTTCCACTATCATTTACATCTCAATAGTTCTGCACACATATGCAGCAAAGGTTCCTTTTTTGCAATGCATCGCACACCCTCGGTGCTCAGCCGAGTGCAATTGACTTGGCCTCGGCAATCATGGAGCAGGTGACTCGATTATGCTGAAATCAGGCAGAAAATGTCCTCTTCTGGCTACTCAAGTGAATCAGTCAAATTATCAAGTGGCAAAACCAATCTTAGGCCTTGGGCCATTGAAGCTGCCACTTCCTATAAGTCAAGCCTGCATTTTAGTGTGAAATTGTTTTCTTTCTTTTCTTTAAAAACAAAACAAACCCACTTTCATTTATTATGCTTATTTCAGCTAATCTGTTTAGCAAATATGAATTCATCACCCCCCAGGAGTCACTTCAGATGTACAATCTTCTCTGGAAGCTGTACTGAAATATCAGAGGGCCTGTCGCTGCCAATTTAGTGAGTGTCCAATCTAGGGATGACCTAAATAGGGAGAACAGAATTTCAGCGGTTTGTTTCATCTTAGGGCTTTATTTTATTTTATTTGCAAAAGGCTAAAAAATGGAGAGAGGAGATAAGGGGTGAAAATGGTATAATTCCGAGAGGGGGTATACGACAACTCATATTTTATTTATACACAGCTCAATTCTAACAATGCCTACTCGGATGTAAGTCCGATTGAATTCAGTGAGGCTTACTCCCAGGTAAGTGGGGTTAGGATCGCCAGCATTATTCAGTTGTTGGCATCTGTATAGTGCTCTCTAGTCAGTGAACTCAAGGCAGCCTGCCGTTTAAATTAATGGCATGCTATCTCATAGATGGGAATCGAAAAGGGAAAAAAATAAATGAGTGGAATGATTATGAGGAAAAAGGAACAAAGTGAAGTCTCAGTACCTAAAGAATGATGCATCCTTGTGGTGACAGCGCACGTGAATAGGTGAGGAGTCCAGTGGCAGTTGGTCATGTCACACCCAGGCCAATGGAGGGGGCTCACTGTCTCTTGTTTGTCCATGATGTAATCATCTCAATAGTTCTTCACACAAGTGGAATAGCTGCTGTGGGTGGCAGTTCTGGGAGGGTGGGAGCAAAACAGCAGCTGGTCCCAGCTAAGCACATAGTCTAGGTGCTGCTATTTCACTTGTAACCAGGTGGAGAGGGGAAGCCAAATGCCGTGCCACTAGAGCAAGCCTTGCTGTCTTAGCTGCCCCTCTGATGTGGCCAGGTTGAAAGGCTGCTGGTGGAGGGAGGTAGTTCTCACTTTGAAGAACCTTTCTGCTATTAATGGTGGGCTTTTAAGGACTTGTCCTCATGCCTGTAATGTTCATAGTGATGTAGTCAGGGGAGGGAAAGGAATCAGGCATCTGCAGTGGCTGAGTGACGTACACTTGCAGTGGATCCTAAGCCTAGGATTTAAGGGAGTTTCAGCAAGCAAAGGGAGGTAACTGTAGGGAAACCAACCAGACCAGCAAAGAAATTTCTTAACCAAAGATATTCATAGGTCATGCGATACTCTCTGACCCATTAACATATTTCAGGTTTAGACTTGCCACAGCCTTGTCCTCTTACCCCAGCTTGACACAAGCTCACCCCGACAGTTTCTGATGAAGGATGATGGGGGTGGGGGTAGGAATCCAACAACATCTGGAAGACACTACATTGAGGATAGAGGAAAGTTTCAGAAAGGTGAAAAAGGAGGCTGATAGGTTTCAGCTGCTGCACAACAGAACCCAGTGGAAGAGGCCTTTGCTCCTGGTTCAACCACTTGTGGGTGTGTCTCTCAAAGCCCCCCACTTCCACTAAACACTTGTTAATCCCATGGTTCTGAGAAGCAAAGGTCGCTGTTGTTGATGCGGGCCAGCCATTGCTCTGAAAGAGCGGGTGTACCTGAAACAGTAATCGTGGCTTTCCACTCTATTATTAGATTAACTGCATAGGGATTGCTCCCCCTCCCCATTTCCTCCTGTGAGTTGATGCATAAATGACATAATTTACCCTCCAATAAATCTAACATCAGATCAGGCCATGGCGCAGTGTACACATACCCAGCAGTCCCATGACAGATTATTTTTGATTGCTTCAGGAGTTTACAACAGCTTGAAACCATTCAAATTTAAAGACATCATTGAAATTTTACAGTGTTCCTAACTCATGCAACAAGCAGACATAGCCCAGCCAGAGGTTTTCTGGAACAGTAGGAGCTGCTGTTAGGTGGTGTCATTCAGGAGAAGGGGTCTGGATCTGTGAGTGTCAACAATTCCAGATTCTCCTCTAGCAAACCTCAAATTATGCAATTGGAATACAGTATTCAAATGGGATCTATAAACAATATGTACTTACTGCTCAGTACCACTCTCAGTAGAATAACATTAATAGGGTATCAAAGTCTTACGTTCCAGCTATGCTTTTTCAGCCTGGAGTGGTAAAGTGGCCAACTGCAGGGCATTGGGTGTATAGAGCAGGTCTTAAATAGTAGAATAGCTTACAAGTGGGAACTGCAGCAAACTGTTGCCATATATTAATTTATTTAACAAAATTTATATACCGGATGATTGTAAAACAGCAAGCTCTATTCTGTTTACCACAATATAAAATAAAACATTAAAATTACCTGTAAAAAAATAGTTCAGTCGGGTATTTAAAACTATTAAAAAGAAAATTAAAATCAACACTAGCTAAAAAAAAGAAGAAATAAAACACCTGTGACTTCTATATGTCTGGGTAGGCATTCTTAAGCCAAATATTTAAGCAGGGGCCACATTCTCTTCCAAAGGCCACATACTGGTGGTATTTCTGAATCTGTATATTGGCTTTGACACAAAGAGTTCTTACTAGAGCTGTGTGCAAGTGGCTTCCCAGAATTCTCAACCTTACCTGTGGAAATGGAGGATAAAGCCAGCAATGGGTATTAGCTGAGCCATTGGCTGAGCTGCACCTCCATGGCTGAGCTGTGCCTTAATGGGCAGGGGTAGTATTGCTTCTGAGTATCAGTTGTTAGAAGCCATAGTAGGGGAGAGTGCTCTTTTGCTCAGGTCCTGCTTAAGAGTTTCCCACAAGCATCTGGTTGGCCAGTGTGAGACCAGGGTGCTGGACTAGATGAGTCATTGGTCTGATCCACTAGGTTCTTCTTATGCTATTGTGCTGGAGAAACTGGGAAGAGTCATGCTGGTGGTGGAAGAACGTTTTGCCAGGCAAATAACTTATTCAACCATTTATTGGAGGTAGGGCTCACCATTAGTAGTGACATTGGCTTAACTTCTTTTGTCTCTTTTTTGATGGTATATTTTGGTTGTTTCCCACAGCAAGTGGGAGTAGCAGCAACTGTGTTGGCAACCTGACTGCCATTTTGCATCCTGCACCAGAACGTAGTGTCATCCCAGGGTAATGTGGTGGTAGTGGGCAATGAAAACTTATACTAAAAATGTTGAAAAATATTCAGGGAAAACTCTGCAAAGTGGTCTTACTTTTTTAAAGGGGTGGTGGTAGAAGAAAGGAAAAATCTCAGAAGCTTTCTAAGAAAGAAAAAAAAGTTTTCTGAGAAATTCAGCTCAGCGCTAGAACTTCCCACCATATACCTTGTCAGGGAACTGCCATCGGAGCATCAGGTGGTGGAGGGGCTCAGGGAGGAAGAAAGAGACTCAACAGCTGAAGCAGGCACCAGCAGGGGGAGGAGTGATTCTCTGAGGGAATGTGAGCAGGAGGGAGGGCTCAGGGACGCTTCCAGCGAAAACAGTGGGGAGGTATCTGAGTCTCACATAGGGAGACCTACACCTCGCCGGAAACTGTCACGCCGTGAGTCCAGGAGACGCGTTTCCGTTAAGGAGCTCCTTTGCTGGAAACGCTTCCGCAGACAGCCACTGTCGGACTCTACTAGTGACTAGAGCAGACATGTCTGAGGAGCTCCGTCACACACTGAGGTTTGTGGAGTCGCACAAACTCTGAGGGAGCACGATTTTACGCACAAGCAGCTAATCAATCCCTAACAGCAGTCCGACAGTCTTTGTACGCTGCCTGTGCAAGAGAAAGCATCATGAGCGAACCAACCGGAACCGGAGGAGCTGGGGTTGGGGCTGGTCCAAGCTTGGAAGATAGATACCGAGCGTTGGAGGTCCAACTGGCGCTGCAGACGGCGAGGCTGGAGGAGAGAAGGGCTCAGGATGCAGACAAGAAGGGGAGAGCCACTCAGTTCCCCAGAAAGGTACCAGGATTGGTGCAGAAGTTTGGGGGGGACCCCAAGGATTACCATGCCTTTAGGACAGAGATGCAATATGCACTTAATGTGCAGTTTGATGAATTCCCTGATGAGGAATCACGAGTTGCTTTCGTGATTGGGCATCTTGAGAGGGGGGCGAGAGACTGGGTTCGACCCCTGATGGCAACGCACAATGACGTACTAAAGGACACGATGAAGTTCTTTCGTGCAATGGATATCATGTTTTCCAGCGATATTGAGGAAGGGGTGGTGCGCAGACAGCTAATGGCTTGCAAGCAGGGAAGCCGATCTGTCCGTGAGTACTGGACTGAGTTTACCATGCTGGTTCACAGACTGGGTTGGGATTTATCGGCGGCACCCATTCAGATGCTATTTGAAGAAGGTCTTTCGTCGGCTGTGAAAGACGAGCTGTCACGGAGCCCCAGGGCGGGGTCTATGGATCAGCTGACCAAATCTGCGCTGACCATAGGAGCGCGTCAGGAGGCAAGAGCCTTGGAGAGGCGGGAAGGGAGAGGGGAACGTTGGAAGGAGTTCCGCATTCCAGACATTCCTGAGCCAGCTTTCCCGCCGGCAGAGCCGATGGAAATCGGGACCGCGCGCGCGCATTTTCAAAACCCAGCGAGGGGGCTAAGAAGGAGGGAAAGGGCGCCCGGAAATGCTATCTCTGCCAACAGCCAGGCCACTTTGCCAGAGTCTGCCCCCAGAGGAAGGAATGTCAAGGGATGGTGGGAGCTGTTGAGGGGGAAGAGCAGGGGGAGACGGAGCAGGTAAAAGCCAACGCCTGGTTGCCACAATCGGGGCACTGCAGCCAGGCCAAAGAGCAGTGAAAGTGCCCGTGCCAGAAGCTCCTCGACCTGCTCTAGTGATTGAAGTGTTGCTAGAGCTGCAAAATGGACACCCCCTAAAAATAAAGGCGCTATTGGACTCAGGCAGCTCCTGCAATTTTATGAGCAAGGAGTTTGCTGCTGAACACCAGATACAGACTATCCCTTTAAGCAACCCCCTGCAGGTGACCACGATCGATGGCAGGGAGTTGTTGGGAGGAGGAGTCAGCTTGCAGACGGTCCCAATGATCATGAGGGTGGCAAGGCACACAGAACTGATAGCGTTTAATGTGGCCACCTTGGGAGGCGCTCCCATTATTTTGGGAATGAGCTGGCTAGCTCTACATGATCCGCTGGTTGGCTGGCATCAAAGAGTGGTGTCCTTTGGTTCAGCACATTGCTTAGAACACTGCAAAGGGGAAAAGGGTTCAGCAGGGGCCCAAGCCACCCTAGCAGGGACTGAAGTAATGGAGAAGGTGAAGGTACCACCACAGTATGCAGATCTCAGCGACGTGTTCAGCGAGAAGGAAGCTGACCAACTACCCCCGCATAGGCCCTTTGATTGCCAGATCAATTTACTCCCTGGAGCACAGCTTCCTGTGGGCAAGTTGTATGCCATGTCAGACAGGGAAATGCAGGAGTTGCGAGAGTTTATTGACAAGAACCTGAAGAGAGGTTTCATCAGAGAGTCCAAAGCAGCGGGGGGTAGCCCAGTGTTTTTTGTGGACAAAAAAAACGCGGACAAGCCGAGACTTGTATGTGACTTTAGGAGGTTGAACGCAGTGACTGAACCAGTGGTGTTCCCTATGCCCAGGATTGATGATATTTTGACCAGGGTGCGGAAGGGAAAGATTTTTACAAAGCTGGATCTAAGGGGGGCGTACAACCTGATACGCATAAGGAAAGGAGATGAATGGAAAACCACCATGTTTACCCCTTTGGGGGCATTTGAATATCTCGTTATGCCATTTGGATTACAAGCAGGCTCCGCGTGCTTTCAATCTTTTATGAACCATGTACTGGGCCCTTTGCTCTACAAGAATTGCGTTGCTTTCCTAGATGATGTGTTGGTGTATTCGGAGAATGAGGAGCAACATGTGAGAGACGTCAGAGAAGTGTTGAGGAGACTGCAAGCCAACAGGCTGTGGGTGAAACTGGAGAAGTGTCAGTTTCATACCAAGGAGGTGGAATTCCTGGGGTACCGCCTGTCAGACAAGGGATTGGCCATGGATCCCGGCAAGGTGCAGGCGGTGCTGGACTGGAAAACACCAAAAACCAAGAAGGATGTGCAGAGGTTCCTAGGGTTTGGAAACTTTTATCGTAAGTTCATCCGCAACTTCGCCCATCTGACGGCGCCCATTACTGACTGTCTCAGCAGTAAAAAGAAGTTTGTATGGACGGCGGAGGCGGAGCGAGCGTTTGAGGAGCTGAAAAGGGCCTTCGCCTCTGAAGAACAACTTCTGCATGTGGATTTACAAAGGAAGCTAAGGGTCGAAACAGACGCATCTGACAGAGCCATAGGGGCGGTGCTTCTTCTGCAGCCGGGAAAGGAGGAGTCAGAGTGGCGACCGTGTGCCTTCTTTTCGCGAAAGCTGAACAAATCCGAGAGGAACTACACGGTGTACGACCGAGAACTTCTTGCGATTCATGAGGCGTTCCGGAGATGGAGGCATCTGCTAATTGGTGCACAACATAAGGTGCAAGTGTGCACGGACCATAAAAATCTAGAGTATTGGAGAACTGCGCGAGTGCTCAACCAAAGGCAGTTGAGATGGGCCCAGGAGTTCTCCAAATTTAACTTTGAGATTTGTTACGTGCCAGGCCCAGAGAATGTTAGGGCGGACGCTCTCTCACGCAAACCTGAATATTTGGAGGGGGAGGGAGCACCTGAAGAAACCCATATCATCCCAGAGGATCGCTGGGTGTGTGGGGCGACTTTGGTGGGACAAAGGGAATTGGTAGAGGGTACGGTGCTTGATGCATACGCCCAGGACAAACTCAGGGGTCTCAGGAGGGAGGAAGACAAACCCGGTGGTTTTGAGGAGAGAAATGGGGCATTGTATTACAAGGGAGCGTTATATATACCCGAAGGGGAATTGAGGGAGAAGGTACTCAAGCAGTTGCACGATAGTCCCACAGCAGGGCATTTTGGGCAACACAAGACCATGTGGCTGGTTACTAGGGAATTTTGGTGGCCCAAGGTCAGGGAAGATGTGCGGGAGTATGTGAGAGGGTGTGAACAATGCCAAAGAGCCAAGGGGGAGAGGCGGGCGCCGGCTGGTTTATTAGAACCACTGCCCACACCTGAAAGACCGTGGGAAGCAGTGGCAATAGATTTCATGACTGATCTGCCAAGGTCTAGAGGGAAAACAGCCATCATGGTGGTGGTAGACCTGTTAACTAAAATGGCCCACTTTATAGCCTGCTCACATGCGGTCACAGCAGAAGAAACAGCCAAATTGTTTGTAGAGAATGTGTTTCGGCTGCATGGCGCCCCCTTGAGGGTGGTTTCAGACCGGGGAAAACAATTTACTTCCAGGTTCTGGAGGAAGCTCATGAGCTTACTGCATGTAGAGGTTAATTTCTCAACGGCCCGTCATCCAGAAACCAACGGGCAGGCGGAAAGAGCAAATGGGGTTCTCCAGCAATATTTGAGGTGTTACGTTAATGACAGAGAGAATGATTGGGTGGAGAAGCTGGCGTTGGCAGAATTTGCCTACAACAATGCAGAGAACGTGTCCACGGGGATGAGCCCCTTTTTGGCTAATCACGGGTGCCATCCCAGAGCCTTCCCAGGGGGGGAAGGGGAGAACTGGAGCGTTCCAGCTGCAGAACAGTTCGTTGAAGAAATGGAAGCGATTCATCGCCAGCTCCAACTCAACTTAAACAGGGCTAAGGAGGAATATAAGAGGCAGGCAGACAAAAACAGAAGAGAAGGTGAAAGCATTAGGGTGGGGGACCAAGTGTGGCTGTCAACCCAAGGGTTGCCATTCAAAGGAGGTTGTAAGAAGTTAAGACCCAAAAGGCTGGGTCCGTTTGAAGTCATGCAGCAGGTCAACCCAGTGGCTTTCAGACTCCGGTTACCGAACCACATGAAGCTGCACCCAGTTTTTCACAGGTCGTTGCTGTCACCGTATAGAGGAGACAGTGAAGGGAGGGTCACTAGGGGACCAGCAATGGAGGAGAAGGAACACAGCTACCATGTAGCGGAGATCCTTGATTCCAGGTGGAAGGGAGATCAAGTAGAGTATTTGGTAATGTGGGAAGGGGAACCGGAGTCGGAAAACACCTGGGTTAGGGCAGAGGATGTCAATGACGAAGTTTTAATAGAGACATTTCATCAGAGGTTCCCACGTAAACCTCAGCCTGTAGCGAGGTTCCGAAGGGAATACTTTGCCACCACCGATGAGGAAGAGGAGTTGGAGGGGTTCCCAGATTCTGAAGAGGAAGAGGATTCAGCGAGCCAGGACGACGATCGATGGAGGGAGTTGTTCGAGACGTCTGAAGATGAGGAAGATTCTTTTCGGGGTTTTAGCCCTTCACCTCCCAGAGGGGAGGTAATGGGAGGGGGTGAGGGGGGCCCTGGAGGGGAGGTGGATGTCAGGGAACTGCCATCGGAGCATCAGGTGGTGGAGGGGCTCAGGGAGGAAGAAAGAGACTCAACAGCTGAAGCAGGCACCAGCAGGGGGAGGAGTGATTCTCTGAGGGAATGTGAGCAGGAGGGAGGGCTCAGGGACGCTTCCAGCGAAAACAGTGGGGAGGTATCTGAGTCTCACATAGGGAGACCTACACCTCGCCGGAAACTGTCACGCCGTGAGTCCAGGAGACGCGTTTCCGTTAAGGAGCTCCTTTGCTGGAAACGCTTCCGCAGACAGCCACTGTCGGACTCTACTAGTGACTAGAGCAGACATGTCTGAGGAGCTCCGTCACACACTGAGGTTTGTGGAGTCGCACAAACTCTGAGGGAGCACGATTTTACGCACAAGCAGCTAATCAATCCCTAACATACCTTATGGGTGGGAAGGCTCTCTAGTCATCTTGAATGAACAAATGTTCCTCCTGCAGGGCCTTCCAGATCTGAAATGCCCACCTCTTCTTGTTCTATCTGTATATATGGACAAAATGACATAAAAGACAGTGTTCCCATTCAATATTATGTAAAGGCTTTTAACAGTGTTTTTCTTTCCAGATATAAGAACTTTGTTTTTCCCTGATGAAAGCCACATAAAGTTTGCAGAGCTCAAGACCCTTCAAATACAAGGTGTTTACTCCTATTTATATCTTGTGTCACATACATCCCCCCCCCCCGGAACATAACTTTGCATACATATATTTTATAAAAAAGCATGTGTGTTTGTATTCCTGCATATGCATATGATTTCTGTCTGTTACCCTTGAATTATTCTAACTTGCAACCACTTGAATGGTGAAAGCTTTGGTGTAGCTGACTTGGCAATCTTTTAAGATGTGGATGGAAAGAAACACTTCTTATACACAATACATCATTAACTTACTGAGGGTTTTTGTTTTTGTTTAAGCATAGCTGTGTTGGTGCATCTGAGAAATTTCAAAACCCATAGGTGGGCAATAACTTTATATTGACCGACCAACTAGAATATCCCAAAATAGTGAACAAGTTCCTCCAGAGCCTCTTAGCTGGCTGGAGGTTAAGCAAAGCAACAGGAGGGATGTGAAGCTGGTATTGTTGAAGCTGCAAAATATATATGAATTAATAGTCTTAAGGTGGAGTGTAATAGGAGCTAGACTTACTTGGGCTAGGTTTTTCTAGGTGAAGATTTGGTGATGGCAGCTAGCTTAAGTATCCAGGTGGGCCACGTCTGTATTGCTCTGTTAATGCCATGGACTGACTTAGGGAGGTTCACACATATGGAGGGTACAAGTAGCCAGCAAGTGGTGCAAGCAATGGAAGGTTGAGGCACTCCTAGAGAGGAGCAGGAAACCCCATAGATCCAGCTGTCCTATGTCGTCAGGCCATTGACGCATCTAGCTCGGCATATGTTGACTGGCAGTAGCTTTCCAAGGTTTCAAACTGGAGTCTTTTGCAGCCCTACTGAGACATGGAGACTGACCCATGCATCAAAAACAGGTGCTTTTCCTTTGAGCTATGGTTCTTCTGAATATAGAAAGCTGCCTTATACCACTAGTTCATCAAGCTCAGTGTTGTCTACTCTGTGTCCTACTGAGAGCAGTTCAGGATTATAGACCTGAGTATTTCCTAGCATCTCTTTATAGATGCCAGGGATAGAATCGGGGGCTTTTTAAAAGGATGTGCTGTGCCACTGAGGCACAGCTTCTAAAAGGTATGGCTCCGTTTACCCTCTATTCAACAAGTTATGTGGGAATTGAACATAGGACCTCTCAAACCGAAAGGGAGAATTGTGCCACTGACTAGGCCAGGAAGCCAGATATTTAATCATCTGCCTCCGAAAGCACATTAAAATCTCTCTGTGTGTCTGCTGCAGTGTGCTCTAGAACAGCATTCTCCATGCACTTCGATATTGATTTATGTCCACTTGCTGAGCATATTGGCAGCCACTGATTTGGAGGCAGATGTTTAATTCAAGAAGTGGAACAGCTGATGTAGAAATTACTTGTGTGCCATGGGTCTTCAAACATCATGCAGCGTTGAGCACACTAAGTTCCCTAAGCCAAGCTCAGAATTGCTCCCAGCACTGAATTGGAGAAACCCACTTAGTGCTATAGTTCCATCCGTGTAGTGTTAGCAGCCACAGAACCTCAGAGTGGAATGAATGCACATATAATGTGGCAAGGCCTAATAGTGGGTTCATGGTCTAAAGCCAAGCCCCTCCCCGTGCACTTTTTTTGTTCAGGAAGCACACTTTGGGATCATGAATCCTTTGACTAGATGTTGACAGCGCATGTAGCACTATTACTTGTGAATGCAACCTTTCCTTCTGACCCATGAGATTTGCACCATAAAGAAACTGAGAATAAATCTATTGTTTAGGTTCCAGATGTGGCCATGTAGCATCTGGGCAAAGTCATCTGTGCACCTGTAACCTAAAAATTTTCTGCATGTTCCAGCATAAATGCTTTAAGTAATACCACAACCTATTTCCTAACGACTTCAAAGGAAGCATGGCCATGCTCAGACTGAAAACATGAATTGTTTGTAATTCTTAAGCATTGAGTATATTAAATGCAATGAGCAATGGGTGGATTTGGGTAGAATGTTATGTGTAACCATAGCCAAGGGACACATCTCATGTGTGCACTGTGCAGGAATTGTCAAACATGCACAATGTATGCTTTCAGCTTAAGTCTAGCATTTGGCTGATTTCTTTTTAGTATTTCTATCATCTTGTAATTTCCTCCAGAGAAAAGAAAAGAGCAATTTGTACCTTTATGAAGGGGGAGAAATTGCTAATTGAAACCATGTAATAAAAGGGTAATTTGGGGGGACGACTATTAGTTTTGGGGTTTGTTCTCATTCATACACACACACACACACACACACACACACACACACTCTATTTTAAACCGATTGTTTTTAAAATTACTTTTGTCTTTTAAAAGGCTGTAAAGTTGTGTTGTGTGTCAGCACATTCCACCTTCCCTACACATTTCATTTCTGATTTTGTTTTTATTTGCATGAATAGTTAAATCTTTATAAAAATGAGGCTGCAATTAATTGAAACAATTCCAACTGATGTTTTAATGCTTCTGTTTATGTTTTAATAAATTCCACTGTACACCATTTTCTGCCCCCCCCTACAGTTAGGGGATGGGCGACTAATGTGCCCCCCATAGGGTTCTCTGTGAAAAGTGCTACAGTGCTAATGAAGAGGAGGAGATGTCTAATCAAGCTTTTGTTAGAGGTTTGTTATGCTAGATTTATAACCAAATGTGGATATAATTTATTTATGGTCCACTGACCACAGATTCTCCTCCTCCTCCTCCTCCTCCTCCTCCTCCTCCTCCTCCTCCTCCTCCTCCTCCTCCTTCTTCTTCCTCTTCCTATACTGCCCTTCATCTGAGGATCACAGGGCGGTTTACAATATAAAACCACAAAAATACATACCATAGCGCCAAACAAAAACAGTACTCCACACACAAGGTTTAAAAGGCCATAAGGTAACGGTAAAGGGACTCTTGACTGTTAGGTCCAGTCGCAGACAACTCTGGGGTTGTACGCTCATCTTGCTTTATAGGCCAAGGGAGCCGGCGTTTGTCCGCAGACAGCTTCTGGGTCATGTGGCCAGCATGACTAAGCCGCTTCTGGCGAACCAGAGCAGCGCACGGAAATGCCGTTTACCTTCCTTCCGGAGCAGTACATATTTATCTACTTGCACTTTGACGTGCTTTCAAACTGCTAGGTTGGCAGGAGCAGGAACCGAGCAACGGGAGCTCACCCAGTCGCAGGGATTCGAACCGCCAACAAAGATGCCAGGCGAGCGTCCCTGGAGAGAGCATTCCATAAGCGGAGTCACCGCAGAAAAGGCTGTTGGTAGTTTATTTCTTGACTACTGCATCCATACTCTAACTTTCCCTTGTGGACCTCAAGGTGGTATACATGGCTGCCTCATGTCCTCATGATGGCTTAGGCTGAGAGAGTGTTTCGGGGTCACTGAGAATGCTTCATGACTGAGTGAGCCCTGGAAGCACCAGAGACCTGGTGCTGCCCTGACCTTTTGGACTTCCTATTCCATCATTCCCAGTCCTATCTTGAAGGCACAGGGCTGGTGGAAACTGCACTACACTGTACTGACTCTCAGTGTAGTGATGACTGCCACCTAGTATGGCTTTAAAAGGGAATTAGACAAATTCATGGGAATAAATCTGCCAATGGCTGCTAGTCATGATGGCTATATACTACCGCTACAATCACTGGCAGCATGCTCCTGAATTCCAGTCACTGGGTAACAGAAGTGGGCAACTGCTGCAGCTTGTGTCCTCCTTGCAGGCTTCACTTATTGATCTGGAACAGAATTATAGAATGAAGGACTAGATGGGGCTTTAGGCCGATCATTTAAGATGTTCTCTCAAAAACTGCAGAACCAAAGGGTTTGCAGCCTTGCTCCAGGGTTGAGGTGTGCTACACACTTCGTCAGGTACTCCAACTGGCTTGACCACTTAGGTACATTCATGGGACTGGCAGATCCATGGCAGAGCTCAACTTTTCCCAACTTGGTGCCCCCCAGATGTTTGGGGCTAGGGCTCTTGCCAGCCCCAGCCGATAGACTGAGATGATGGGCATTGTAGTTGTACAACATCTGGAAAGTCACAGGTTCTCCACCCCCAATTTATTTATTGAAACTAGCCGGTTATATTTTTGCCCTGAAGGTCAGCAGCGACAGTCCTGTCATTAGGCAGACTAAGGCAACTGCCTCTGGCATCTGACTTTGGGTGTTGTAAAAGGCAGCAAGTTCTTAGTTACTAATTTTATAAATTTGTTGTATTTTAACGGCCAGGGAGTGGGAGGGCTGCTTGTGGAAGTTTCTGCCTGATGTGCCCAAATAGTCTGGTTGGCCTAAAGCACAGAACACCTTTGACTTTGGGAGAGAAGACTTCTCAGACAGCAAAATGTGGTAGGCCTCCCTTTCCCTTTATCCCTCCAGATGTGGTGAGACTACAAGCATCACCATCCCTCTCCATTGCCCATGCTCAGTGGTGGAACTGGCAGGGCAAAAAGCCAGGAAACAAAAATCGCTGGGAGCCGGAACCAATGAAAAGTGGAACCAACTAATGCTAGTTTTGTTCCCCATCTTCCTCCCTGCTGAGTTCCACAAGGGCAACACAGAGGCCAAGGAGACCAAGGATGTTGGCAGGCAGGTAGGGGCCAGAAGAGGGCAGACTGAGGTTTGTGGCATTTGCCCCACTGGAGAAGCCTCCACTGGGTGCCAACTGTGATCGATGGGAATTGTCATCCAAAACATCTGGAGGCAGAAATCTGGGGAAGGCTGGGCTCTGCCCCAAAGGCTACTTTGAGAAACAGTGAACTTTGTTTGCCCCCCTCACACCAACACAGCCACACCAACCGAGCCCCCTCCCCATTTGTAAACTTATTCTTAATGGGAGGATTACCTGAGTGTTTGTTTTCACCAAAAGCCATAATGTAATCTCAGACCTAATACTCTGACAACCGTGCACTAATTAAAACTACAATTATATATATATATATATATATACATATTGCTCAAACAAAACGACTTCATAAACATTACCACAAACTGTTTACCCTCCCCACCAAAAGGAAAATAGGAAGGAAAGGGGGAGAAAACAATTTATGCTCGCTAATACAATTTCCCATTAAAGCTGCTGCCAGGTAAATTAAAAAAAAAACCCTCTTGAAATAGTAAGTAAGTGGGAAATTAATTCAACAGTTTAATCTAGAGCTAATAACAGTTGCAAGCTCTGAAAGAGATTGCTACAGCAGGGAGTTAATTAACAGCTTATTCCCTATTTGATAAAAGTAATCCACTCTAATTCCAGTGTAATTTACCTCAATGTAATATAAAATCACAAGCTGCTTCTGGTGCCGGTAATAATTAGCCTTGTCCTATGGCCATGTTGACAATGAAAGTCAGCAGTGGTATTATTATTATTAATATTATTATTATTAGGATGCCGACTTAAATACCTACATTTGAAGATTCTCTCTGAAATCTTCTAAATGTGTTGCCCTCAGTGTCTTTGTCTAATTATGGCAGCCTTCTGTCTCCAGATGTTGCTGGACAACAACTCCCATCATCCCTGACCATTGGCCATGCTGCTGAAGCTGATGGGAGTCGGAGGTCCAAAGACATCTGGAGGACAGCATGTTGTGGGAAGGCCAGTAAATGGTGTGGTCCTGCATCCTCGTTTGCACTGTCTCTACTTAACATCTGGAGACTGAGCAAAAAGAAAACAAGCGCAATCCTGAAACTGGTTGCTTAATAGTTTAGAACCAGAGCCCTGTTCAAGTGACTCAAAGAAGCCCTGTAGGGACATAGGAAGCTGTCAGACCTGGAGATTCCAGAAATTGAAATTGGAACCTTCTGCATACATAGCACATGCTCTGCCACTGAGCTATGGCCCTGCGCTTGATCAGCTGTGCTCCCTGCCACCATGCTGCATTTAGGCGTATCTTGTATTCGTACACATTGTGTGAGTGCCCACAGAGGCCTTTTGTTCTTAGGGAAGCTTCTATGTCAGGCTTCCTCAACCTCGGCCCTCCAGATGTTTTTGGTCTACAACTCCCATGATCCCTAGCTAGCAGGACCAGTGGTCAGGGATGATGGGAATTGTAGTCTCAAAACATCTGGAGGGCCGAGTTTGAGGAAGCCTGTTCTATGTGATGTGGAATACTACAAAATCTGGGTTCCAGGTCATGAGGAAGCATTTGTGCAGGCCCCCTTCCTGCACATTTTCATGCTTTACCCATGGACACCAAAGGGTGGGGCTAATCAAAGCACACGGTGTTTGGGAACAGGGCTAGAGGGCACGCCTTGCTCTCAAGTCTTGAACTCTTGTTGCTTTAATTGAATGAGGCTTGGGATAAGCTAAGACCAGGGGTAGCCAATTCGGTGCTCTCCAGATGTTGTGGGTGGGAGCTGATGGCAGTTGCAAGTGTGCAGCATCTGGGGGCCATTACCTGCCTTAAGAACTACTTCTTAAGGCCAGCACCAGAGCTACTCTCTTTTTATCCCACCAGCATTAGAGGATTGTTGAGGCCTTTTCCATGGTAGTGCCTGGAAAAGTTGATGCCCTGGGATCCCCCCACCCCCACCCCCAGATTAACAGCTAAGGTTATCTGTTTTAGCAGGCTTTTGATCTCAGATGGTTGCTGTGCTTTTTAAATGCCTTCCCGTGAATTATCAATGCTGCTTTCGGTGTTTTATTATAACGATGGTTTTCCTGTGACATTTTTATTGGTTGCTTTAATCAGTTAGCCATTTTGTGTATATTGTATGGAAAAGTAGGATATAAATATAGTGAAATAAACAAAATTATGTTTAAAAGTGCTTATTTTGCATAATTTATTCTGGGTTGTGATATATATATATATATATATATATATATATATATATATATATATATATATTCAATTTATTTCATTTATAGCCTCCCTTTCTTGTGCTGCAGAATTCATTGCAGTATACACAGGGAATCCCAGATGGTCTCTCATCCAAACACAGACCTGACCTGACCTGGAACTGTTTAGCTTCAAGCACACTTGTTGCATGAAGAGTCACGTGATCTGAAACCCAGTAGAAGACCAAGGAGCTATATGGAGCACTGACTTAACAAGTGGCAATCCTGCTCCTACCTTCCCCAGAAAATGTTTTAAAGCTGGGGTAGGGAAGCTTTTTGGCCTGGCTGGCATTTTATCCTCACCCCATGGGCTAACTGCCATGTAACTGACAGGTGGGTTGTTCAAGCCATCTGCTCTTCACTGAGAAGTGAAGAGAGAAGTCCTGCTTTCTGAAGAGTTCAGGTATGTGAGCAGCTGATCTAGCCAATATCTACCATCACAACCCGACATCACATATGACATCAGGTGTGGGGCAAGTAGATGTGATTTGAGGAAAATGGCCTCATGGACCAAATGAGTATTGGCACGCCAAATTTGCCCTGTGGGTCAGAGGTTCTCTACCTTTGTTCTAAAGGAATTTCAAGAGAGGAAGTGCAAGTGGGATGGGCTTTTTCTTCTCACACTACTTCTGATGTAGTTAGGCTTCAGGCTGATGTTCTCTCCATATGTTGCCCAGAAAGTGTGGCCAAGTTTCAGGAATGATGAGAGTTGTAGTCCATCAATGTCTGGAGGACTCCAGATCCCCACTCCAGGTTAGAACTTACTGGGCATCTCAGAAAGTTAGGATATGGATATAGATATCAGTTTGTGTGCCCATAGACACTCCATTCCTTCTCTGAGTGCCACTGCTGAATAAAACTCAGTGGGAATCCACTATGACCAGGGCCTTCTCTATATGGAATGCCTTATCTAGACAAGTGTCATTAGACCTTAACACTATGTTATTTTAAGGACCTAGCTCTTCCAAAAAGCCTTTGGTTGCCAGGGTTCAACTTTTAGATTTTAACCTATTGATTGATTAATTATGGGAATCTGTTGTGCTTGCCACTGCTATGGGATGGAATGGTGCTTTCTGTAACAAATGTTTATTTTTCGTTGTGTGTTTCATGATGTTTCCATTGATTTTTTATTTGTGACCTGCAAAGTGATCAAAGTGAATCAAGTATAAAAGCCAGAATAAAATTTAAAACTAAATATATATATAAAATATATAAAAAGGCAAATTTAACTGCAGATAAATATGTCAGTTTCAGTTTTCCAAGTCTCTTCATTTGTCCAGTGTTTAATTTAGTTGTGCAGATTTCCGCAATGATTTTGATTTTTTAAAAAATCTAACGAAGATTTTAATTAAATATACATCTTTGCAACTAGTTTCCCCACATATATTGCATTTCTATGTTATTTTCAGCAATATATGCATTTTTTAATGCACACTTTAACATAGCACACAAACACACCTTTTTTTTTACAGGTTGCTTAGCTGGGGAACTGCATTGCAAAATTCAGAGAAGTGTGAATTTCTTAAGGACAACTATGTTTTAGTTCACATACGGTTTTTAAAATTTCAGATGTTCTAGGTTTGCCTTTAAACATGAACTAAACCAGTTTTATTCCCCTTCCCGAGATCTAACACAACCTACCCTAATAAAAGTTAGGAACACAGATTTTGAATATCTGTAGTTGCTCAGAAAGGACATGTATAGGAACATAGGAAATTGCCTCCTACCAAGTTAGCCTTTCAGTCCATTAGCTCAACATTGTCTATACTGGCAATAGCTCCCTAGTGGAGTGAACTTTTTCCATCCCTATGCAGAGATGCCAGGGATTGAACCTGGGACCTTCTCCACGCAAGCCATGTGCTCTACCACTTAGCAGCAGTCCTTCCTCATCGGTACTGTGTGAAGCCTGTGTCACACATCTCAGGTTTGAAATAAGCCAAGCAAGCGGTATATTAGCGAGCCTGATTTGTTGGGGGCTTCCTCATTGTTTCATATATTATCTCCCCTGCCCCTGAGCTTTTGCGATAAGGCTCGGATAGATGTCAGAAAAAGAGATCTGCAGTCTGTGGTAAGTAATATTTTTAATCCTCCCATCACTGATCCGTTTGGAGTCGTTCAACAAATGTAAGTAGGGTTTGCTTTTGTTCCGGCTGACTTTTGTTCAATTCTATTAGCATCGGACTTCCTTTAATGTATCCAAAGTACTCCCCGTCGCTTCCTATTACAGATATCTATCAATTAGACTTGACTACATTGTAATCTCTTTACCACCTTCCTCTTACCCTCTCTGAGGCCACTGACCATGCAGGAAATGATAATATTTAAGATAAGTGGGTTTAGTGTGAACATGGGCACCACTGAAGGACTTAATCATAATTTGAAAAGGCTGTTTTGCATAATATATCACTTTGACACTGAGAGTAGAAATAAGTGGTGCATGACATTACTCTATCCAATTAGATGTTAACAAGGGTTAAATGGTGTGTGTGTGTACACACACACATATATAGTATAGTTTCTATCTAATATTTGTATACTCTGGAACTCCCTACCTATTGATATTAGGCAGGTGCCTTCACTGTGTACTTTTTCCGCAACTGCTAAAATTGTTTAGTTTAGGGAAGCCTACCCAGACACGCAGTTTTATTTTGTATATTTGGTTTTCAAAATATGTTGATTTTATCTTTATTTTTATCATTTCATTATGTCTTTATTTGCTATTTTTAAATGAATATTTTATGCCACGTTGTGTAAACTGTTTTTAATTAAGCGGTTGGGATAGCTATGTGCCCAGATAGGATGACTACTATGTTGCAGAAAAAAAGAGAAAAAGTTTTTGCCAAAAAAAGCAGAGGCTATTGATTCGCAGTTTGCACGTGCTAATTCATATGTATAGGTGCAAATTTAGAAATAACTATTCCAGTGTAAATAGGAGCACAATATCTCTCTCCCTGAAAGAGCAGGTATGTAGTCTGGGGGTGCTAGATCTGGCTCTATCACTGGTGTCATTAGAAGCTAGGGGTGCCTGTTACCAGCTTCAGATGGTAAGGCAGGTACAGACCTTCCTGAATTGGGTTAGCTTGACCACAGTACTCAAAGCATTGGTAGTTGGATTGCTGCAATGTGCTCTGTGGAGGGACTACTCTTGAGGTTGGTTCAGAGGCGGCAGCAGCAGTGACTAGGTTGCTTGTGGGAACAAACTCCTGCTAGCATATAGCACCTTGTTTGTGAGATTTGCAATGGTTCCCAAACAGCTATCCAGCAAAGTTAAAGGTCTTAATAATGTACAGTATACAACCTTATACAACTCGGGGCCAGGTTACTTGAGAGACCACCTTATAGGCCCAGTAGTTCACAATGTTCTGCAGAATACTTGCTCCCTGAAGTACTGGAAATACCAGAAGCCTGCTGCACAGTAACCTTCAGAGCAGGACTTCCAGTGGGGCTGCCCCTGTTCTGTATTCCTGATATGTCAAATGCCCACTGTGTACCCTCCAGAAACAATTGGAGACATTTTTCTTCCAACAAGCTTTTTCAGCTAAATGAAATGGTATTTGCTGTAGATGTTGACTTTGTCATGTTTTTAAAATTGTACTTGGTGTTTCTTCACCTGTTTTTAAAAGTAATTCAGCTTTTTTTTAAAGGCATATACCTATAAATTGCCTTGGGACATATATTTGGAAGGCAATTAACACATCTATAAAAAAATAATAATCTAACTGTAGTGGCGGAAACTGTGGTCAAGTGGCCTGTGTGCTGCTCAGTCTGCTGTCCTGGTGTTCACTGTTTATGGGCCAATTTCAAGGCTCCTACTTCCCTTCTAATGATCTTTTATCTTTAAACCAGACTTGGACCAGACAGCCCTTCAAATTGACAGCTCCTACAAACAGAGCTGTATCGTTTCTAAAGTAGGGCATATGGCTGCCATAATCATAACCCCCAAAGATTGATCTGGTTTTTGAGGGATGTAATACTAAGACCTTTCATTGAATGGGCAGGGTTCTTTTCAAATATTGGATGACAAGGGTCTTTCTTAACTAAAAAAGGAAAAGGAAAAACAACCATGTTGCTTCAAGTGGCATTCCAGTCTACCCATGAAAATGTCTCTGGCCTTCCAAAAGGTCTTGAAATCCCTTCCCTCTAACTCCACCTGAGAGCCAGCTGATAGCTCCTCCTCTACCACCACATTTGTAGATGACAAATGGTCCTGTAGAAGGCAGATATTTGGTCCAGCTTTATTGTTTATTGAGATGCCTATATTGTCTGTCTTTCTGCCTGAAAAGCTCATTTACTTTACCTGGCATTGGCCACAATGAACTGTCATACTTATGTCCCATTACTCCTGAAGAATAAAGAGGATACTTATTTTTAATAGTCTGAAACTCCTCACTAACCTAATGGATGTTTGATATTCAGATTTATTTATTTTTTTATTCAGTCTTTTTCAACGCAATGAGGTAAATTGAGACAATTAACTCACACATTGTTTCCTGGGGGCAGGAGGAATGTGACTAGATAAAAGTGCATGAAATTAAGTTGTCCATGTCTATTCTAGTAGAACCACCTAACATCACTGTTAATAACAGTTACATTTCCCTACTACAAACAACTCTGTTCACCATAATGTGAACACCTTTAAAAGTTGCTGAAATCAGCTCTATAAAAGACTTGGGAGTCTGGGAGTAATTTACCCCCCTCCATATAAATTTTCAATTAAATAATTGGCTTTCTGACTTTAAAAAAATACATAGATTAAAAGAAACTGCTAATTGCTTTCAAATGCACTGGCTGAGAAGACTTCTTCTAACCTAAACAATGGCTTTGATTGAAATACAATTTGGCAAGTCATTAGGCCCAAACTTGATGTTGAATAGCTTTTAACATTTTGGAGAATAAATGTTGAAGTTGAATTAGCAAAGAGACGCATCTTCTGTCTGTTTTCAATAGATGATCCACATGATGAAATGCCTTTGTGCTATGTGATATTCAGAAAATAAGAATACAGTAGAGTTGAAGCACTTGTATATCCTGTTGTTTTCAGTAGGGGAAAGAGTCAAGCTTTGCTTAATTCTGCCTTTGGTGGGCTTTTAAAAGGTGCTTTTCTTCTAGAATCAACCACAGGCCATGAAGTTTAGGGCCAGCTGCAATCTCAGTTTAGCTACATGTGGCCTTCCAGGTCCCAGAAGACTCCAAATTCAATCCCTAGCTTCACCACCTAGGGCTGGGAAAGAACCCTGCCTGAAATCCTGACAAACTGCTGCAGGTCAATAGACTGTACTGAACTAGATTGACCAATGGTCTGTCTTGGATAAAGCGGTTTCCTATTTTCCTTTGTTGTCTCTCTAGTCCCAATCTGTAGTCTGATTGCCTGAAAATGGGTCTATTTATAACCAGTTTTCTGTGTTCCTCAGTTCCCAAGCTGAGCTGCCTGATTGTTGCCTTGATGGTTCAAGGAATAAGGCACCTTCCAAACAAACTGACCCGTCAAAATGTATGGGTAGGTCATGGAATTTGTAGTATTCTACAACAATTCAGCGCGGGTGGCGCTGTGGGATAAACCACAGAGCCTAGGGCTTGCCAATCAGAAGGTTGGCGGTTCAAATCCCTGCGACGGGGTGAGCTCCTGTTGCTTGTTCCCTGCTCCTGCCAACCTAGCAGTTTGAAAGCACATCAAAGCAAAGTATAAGTAGATAAATAGGTACCGCTCCAGCGGGAAGGTAAACGGCATTTCCGTGTGTTGCTCTGGTTCACCAGAAGCGGCGTAGTCATGCTGGCCACATGACCCGGAAGCTGTACACCGGCTCCCTCAGACAATAAAGTGAGATGAGCGCCGCAACCCCAGAGTCGTCTGCGACTGGACCTAATGGTCAGGGGTCCCTTTACCTTTTTACAACAATTCAGTTCATTTCCAGTTAAACAGGTGCATGCAAGACTTCCCCTGGTTTCTGTAAGCAGCAGCCTAGCTTTCCCCACTTTTTACTTACAGTGGTGCCCCGCAAGACAAATGCCTCGCAAGACGGAAAACCTGCTAGACGAAAGAGTTTTCCGTTTTTGAGCTGCTTCGCAAGACGAATTTCCCTATGGGCTTGCTTCGCAAGACGAAAACGTCTTGCGAGTGTTCTGATTTTTTTTTGCTCCCCCCTTTTTCTAAGCCGCTAATCCGCTAATAGCCTTTTAGCCGCTAAGCCGCTAAGCCTTTAATAGCCCCTAAACCGCTAATAGCGCTAATCAGCTAAGCCGCTAATAGGGTTGCTTCGCAAGACGAAAAAACCGCTAGACGAAGAGACTCGCGGAACGGATTATTTTCGTCTTGCGAGGCACCACTGTATTTCAAGGAACTATTACTTAACTTTGAACCTAATTTATTTGTAAGATGTACCATAACTGCAAACCAGCAACAAAAAAGACACTATGCATTAATAAAGTACAGTAAATGTTCTGACATTCACATCTGTTTTCACAAAGCCCAAATGCTAAACCTGGTTCCCCAAAATAATAATAATAATAATAATAATAATAATAATAATAATAATAATAATAATAATAATAATAATAATAATATTTTACTGCAAGTATAACAAAAAGAAATCAAAAAGAAACAACATCAACTTACATTAACAATAAGAATAATCCTAATTTGAATATATAGTTATATCAGCAGTTCTTATGTTCAAATAAATATGCAAATGGTATTTATGATTATATGATACACATTCTAATGTAGAAAGGGCAGTACAATCTTCAGACCATTATTGGATAGTGGGTGTTTATACTTCAAACCTTGAAGCATAACTCTTTGAAACCATAAGGGCTTGCTGGGCAATCACTTGTAAACACTATTGTACCTGTGATAACACAGTGCAATGTTACATGCAACTCCAAGGAATATGTTTTTATTTCTTACATTTATACTCTGCCTTTCCTTCTCAAAGCTCAAAAGTATTTAACTGAGCCTTTTGGACATTATCACACATACTGTCAATTAACTGCAAAGTCACTTACTATATACAACCCCTTCTTTTGTTGTTGTTGTTGTTGTTGTTGTTGTTGTTGTTGTTGTTGTTGTTGTTGTTGTTGTTGTTGTTTTAGGGCCCTTTAACACCAAGATAGATTTTATTCCTTAAAGTGTACGTGCACAGGTGGATAGCAGATGTGAAGGCAAGCTTTAAAGTGTGTTTACATGGTGAATGATTGCACTTTATTCTCTCCAGCCTTGTATTATGTACAGTTATGTTAAAATAATGAATACTTTAAAACAACGAACTAAAATAATGAATAAAATATGTTCTTTTTCCAGCTTGTTCCAAGGGTTTGCTTATACTCCCAATGCATGCATCTTGTATATTCCTTAGACAGCTCAACTTCCTTACGTAGGTGAACATTTTTCTTGCATCCCCTTAAGAGAGACATTGTTTACTCTTATACTGCTGCCCTGTTTCTCAGCTACAAAAGCTCCTGAAGTGGCTTTTAAAAAACCTGAATGCACCAAATGTAAAATCCACAATTAAAACTAATTATTTAAAATGCAGGTGTCTAAAAACCACACACAAAAGACAGCTAATGGGAAAAAACAAATAATGCTGGGGAGTTAGAGTGCTGTAGTGGTTAGCAGTGGAGGCCTGGAACATTGGGTTGAATGGGGCACTGCCCCACCAGCCTCAGTCTGGTCTCAACTACCTTCCATGTCCCTGCCTTCTTTCTTACATTCAGGCCAAGGGGTAGCACTGTCTGTTAGCTTCCTTTTCCGTAGTCTCGTCACCCTTGTAGAAATCTGCAAACAGGAAGATGAGGAGAAAACTAGTTGACTCTGCCTGTCATTGGCTCCGACTCCAACCACTATTGGGCTCCCTGCCTCCTACCCTACCAGTTCCAATGGGCACCAGCCACCACTAATGGTCAGGGGTCCCTTTACCTTTACCTTTACCTTTACCTTTACAGGATTGTTGTGAGGTTAAAATGGGGAGAGATGTGAAGTGCCTTGAGCTCTTTAGAGAATAGGTAGGTTACATGTGTATAATATATATAGGCTCTTTACAGGCAAATAATGGTTTGGTTGCTAATTGTGTAATATTAATTCAGATCTTTTAGTTTTTATGCTTAGGTGGCTCTGGATCTCATTTGCTACCTCAGCCCACAGCTGACTGTTGTCTGCCAGTCATCTATTTTTTTGTTTATTCCTGGCCAAGGTGAACAGATTTTAACTCAGGGGTTGCCAACCTTTTTAGGCCTGTGAGCACATTTGAGTGAGCGCTATGAGCAACACCCTCTCCAGTTAGTTCTCTCACCTCCCCATGATACCTCCCCCAGGCAGAGAGAAAGAGAGAGAACATGCACTTCACTTTTCCAAGAGACCTTGGTAAAAGTCAAATCTAATGGGCTTATTCCAAGCCTTGCAAAGCACATAGCGCTGAAAGAGGAAGTGAAAAGAGAGTAACTCTTCCTCCTTCAGGTCTTATGTACTTTCCAGGGAGAAAAAGGTAACCTGACAGATTGTCCAAGGGTCCCTATTTTCCAGGGACAGTCCTGGATTTACAGAAGCTGTTCCAGTTTCTGATTTGATCTCAGAATGTCCTGCTTTTCCTCAGGACATCCCTATTTTCATCAGAGAAATATTGGATGGTATAGAATAGGACTTCCCAAGAGCTTTTTTTTCAGCCAGAACTCCCCGGAACTCAGTTCTGGCACCTTTTTTTCTAGAAAAATAACACTGGACTTGCCCATTTTCATTGGAGAAATGTTGGAGGGTATGTAACCATCTTTACCACTGCATGACGGGGCAGTGAGTGAGTGAGTGAGTGAGTGAGTGTAAGTGTAAGTGTAAGTGTATGAGAGAGAGAGACTCAGGGAGGGGAGAAGCCTTTTTGTAGGTGCCTGGGAAAAGTCTCAAGAGTGCCACTGCACCTGTGAGGACCACGTTGACAGCCTCTGCTCTGACACTGGCTTTGCACCCTGGACTTTCCACATGCAAAGCTCAGGTGCTCTACCCCTGATCTCCAGCCCCTCCTCTGTCTGCCACACCATGCATTAAAGCACATTTAAAGCACACGGCTTCTTTCAGGGAATCCTGGGAATTGCAGTTTGTTTGTGGTGCTGGGAACTGTAACTGTTTGAGGGATAAACTACAGTGAGGGATAATCTACAGTTCCCATGATTCTCTAGGGGAAAGCTGGCGTGTGGTGACCTCAGGCTCAGTTACTGGGTCCTCAAAAGGGAGTCAGTCTGTTTTGAAACCAAAGCTTTGCAACATTAAACCGTTAGAGCTTTGAAAATTTGCTAACTTTGAGAAGTTGCTAACTTTGAGAAGTTGGTGATCTTTCTGGCCACCTATGAATTTGCATTTTTATTACACATGACAACATTATTATTGATGTGTGTTGAAGGCTTGTAATGTGAGTTGCATGATCTTATGAAAATCAGGCCTTTTTGGGTGGTGCTCTGAAGATGAAACATGGACTATTTACTTTTTGCCATAATGAATACTAATGTACCAGGGGACAAGCAAGACATCTTTGCCGTCTGTTCGCCATGGCCAGAAAGAAACAAAAATAGATGAATGGAAGACAACAATCAGTCAGCTGTGGGCTAAGTGCAATTGGAAGTTCTGACTAAAGCCAACTGATACCCAGACCCACAAACCTCTCTTGTCTCATTTTTGCTGTGACTAAATAAAATAGGAACAGACAGCAAATTGTCCTGTTTCCAGGATTCCTGGTGGGAGTTCTGCATAATAGATTCGTTGTTTCTGCTTATGTTTACATTGCTTTTAAAAATAATAATCTCATAATTAGTGATTGTTTTGTTCATTTGTGTCAGGGGTTTAGGAGCAGAGGCACGGGCCAGGGAGGAAACAGAGAGCGAAGGGGAGGAGGCAGAAGAAAAGATGAGTGATGACGACGACCCGAGATCTCCCAGTCTTTCCAGTGAATCGGAGGATTCACAGAAAGGAGCACCAGTGGCCAGGGCAAGGGGGGAGTCTAGGGGGGCACCCCAGGAAGATAGAGCCAGAGGGGACTCAGGGGAGAGCAGCTGGAAATCGGGACCAGCGTCACCGCCAGGAAGCAGGGAAGAGGAAGGGAGCCAGGGGGCAAGCGCTGGCAGCTCACCACAGGAGGGAGGGCATGAGTCAGGAGTGGCCACACCTCCATCGGGGAGCGAAGAAACGGTTAAGAGGAAAGTGGAAGGTTGGGCGCGCGCGCCAAGTTCAAATGCAGAGGAAGGCGGCGCAGTAAGCAGCCCCGAAAGGGAACCAGGTCCTAAAGCCCGGCGCAAGGAGGCAGGAGGGTCCGGGTCAGCGTCAGAAGAATCCCGGAAGGAAGAAGCCCCGGGGGGTAGAGGGACCCAGAGGAGGACAGTCAGGCGGAAAAGGTGGAGCAAGGCTAGGATATTAAGTTGGTGCACACGGGGCGGAGACTCAGACGGAGCTTCGCCGATCTAGCTACTAGACGTAGAGTTTGCGCGCAGCAGCGTGAGAATGGGAACTGTAATTCAATAAAGACTTTTACTTAATGATCGCTGGCTAGCGTGATCCTCTGTGAGCTAGGATCTTCAAGCAGCTCTGACAGTAAGCTCCGTCTCTCCATTGTGGGCATCTACAGCCTCGAGGAGGGGAGAGAAACAGGTGCCTACTAGCGAGCTCACGAACGGCAGACGACATGACGGCTGAGCAGCAGATAGAGGACCTCAGAAAAGCAGTGGCACAACTGAACGCCAAGGTTCTCGCATCCAGGAAGAGAGAGGAGGAGGCAGCTGCCGCCTGCAGGGATCTCCAGGTCAGGTTAGACGTGCTGACAAAGCAGACACCCCGGCAGGAGGGAATTGGGTTGGCGAGACGGACAGGCGGGCTGGTCTCTCACTTCGATGGGAACCTGCAACAGTATCCCAACTTTAGAGCCGACGTACTGTGCGCACTGCAACTGCTGCATAAAGACTTTAGAGATGAACAAGAGAGAGTGGGGTTCATCATGTCCCATCTGCATGGGGATGCGAAAGCATGGCTACGCAATTTATGGAGAGATAAGGATCCGGCACTCCAGAATGCGGATGCCTTTATTAAAGCGATGGATGGGTGCTTTTTATCAAGTATTGACGTGGATCTTGCACGGAAGGAGGTGCATGGGCTGAGACAAGGGAGGGCCAGCGTCAGGCAGTATCATGCCCGCTTTTTCGCCTTGGTCAGTGCCCTGGAATGGGACAGAGATTCGGCTCCTGTAAGAGACCTCTTTTGGGAGGGGCTGCACAACTCGATTAAAGATGAGATCGCGAGGGGGGAGAGACCCCGAACCACCCAGGAGGTCGTTCAGAGGGCACTGGCAGTGGGGGTGAGGCTGGAAGGACGTCCGTGGAGCAAGGACGAAGGGCGTGGAGGGCGCGAACCAGCCGGGGGCCCCTCCTTCCTTCCCAGAGAAGCAGCGCGGGCGCAATCCACGCCTCCGCCAGGAGGAGGAGCCGAACCTATGGAGGTTGGAGGTGCAAGGGCTCAGTCAGCAACCAGAGCCCTAGCACCGGCAGCAGTGAAAGCGAAGCCTCCTAGAGGGAACAGGAAGTGTTACGTCTGTGAGGAACCAGGGCATATGGCGAAAGAGTGTCCCCAGAGGCCCCACAAGCTCACTGCAGCCTCAGCAATGGTGACTGCAGCAACGCAGCAAGGAGGACCACAGCAGGGAAACGACGCAGTCTGGCTGGAGGAAGAGGCACTGGGGCCCAGCCAGACGTGTTAGTGACGCAGTCCCCAGAGATTTTACAGCCCGTGAACCCCCTCCCGCCCAAACCAGTAGTGAGGCTCACAGCATCTCTCCAGCTGCCCAATGGAATCACCATAGACGTGCCAATCACCATCGACTCAGGCAGCAATGCGGACTTTATAGGACAGGACTTTGTCGACAGGCACGCTGTGCAGTTGCTGCCGGCCACACTGCCCCTGCAGGTTGTCACGGTGGATGGCAGGGAGCTGCTCGGGGGGCAAGTGGTGAAGCAGACGCCACCAATGGTGATGCGACTTGGGAATCACAGAGAAATCATCAGCTTCAACGTCACTCAACTATCTGACACGCCCGTTGTATTGGGCATGAGTTGGCTGGACAAGCACAGCCCAACGATGGCTTGGTACCAGAGGCAGCTGACCTTCGGCTCTTCCTTTTGTGCTGAACACTGCATCGTGCCCAGGCAGGAAGGAGAGGAAGAGGAGTCACAGCTGCTGCTAGGCACGCTGCAAGCGATTCCCCACAAGTACGCTGAATTTTTGGAAGTTTTCTGCGAGAAGGAGGCAGACAGGCTACCCCCTCACAGACCATATGACTGCAAAATTGACCTGCTGCCGGGGGCGGCGCTGCCTAAAGGGAGACTGTATTCCATGTCAGAGGACGAACTGCAAGAACTCAAGGAGTTCATTGATCATAATTTGCAGCGCGGCTTCATCCGGGAGTCCAAGGCAGTGGGGGGCAGTCCCGTATTCTTTGTTAAGAAGCGGGACACGCCCCAAAAGAGACTCGTAGTGGATTACAGGATTTTGAACAGTGTGACTAGGCCATCGGACTTCCCCATGCCCCGAATTGACGACCTCCTCGCAAAGGTACGGAAGGGCAGAGTGTTCACCAAGTTGGACCTGCGGGGGGCGTACAACCTCATTCGCATGCGGGAGGGTGATGAGTGGAAGACAGCCATGTTCACGCCACTGGGGACCTACGAATATAGAGTTATGCCTTTTGGATTGCAAAATGGCTCCCACGTTTTTCAAGCATTTATGCATCACGTGTTGGCGGGACTTCTCTACAAGACGTGCGTCTGTTTCTTAGATGACATCCTGATCTTTTCGGAGTCGCAGCAGGAGCATGACAAACACGTCAAGGAAGTGCTGAGCAGGCTAAAGCAACATAGGCTCTACGCCAAGCTGGAGAAGTGCCAATTTGACGTGCCGGAGGTGGATTTTCTGGGCTACAAGCTGTCTGACAAGGGGCTCGCCATGGACAGCGCCAAGGTTCGAGCGGTGTTGGATTGGAAGAGCCCGCGCAACCGGAAGGAGGTCCAACGGTTTGTCGGCTTTGCGAACTTCTATCGCAAGTTTATCAAGGGCTTCGCGATGCAGACGGCGGCCATCACTGACACGCTTAGCTCCAAGAAAAAGAAGTTCATTTGGACAGAGCAGGCGGAGCAGTCCTTTCAGGCACTCAAGCGTCTCTTCGCGTCGGAAGAGCAGCTGCTTCATGTCAACCCCAGCAAGCCGATGAGGGTGGAGACAGACGCTTCGGACAGAGCCGTGGGGGCGGTCCTGCTGCAGAAAGACCCGCAGGGGGTGTGGCGACCGGGAGCGTTTTACTCCAGGAAGCTCAGCAAGTCCGAGCAGAACTACACCATATGGGACAGGGAGTTGCTGGCCATTCACGCAGCGTTCAAGGCGTGGAGGCACTTTCTGATCGGCGCCAAGCACACGGTGCAGGTTTGCACGGACCACAAGAATCTAGAGCACTGGCGCACGGCACAGTTCCTGAACCAGAGGCAGATACGTTGGGCTGAGTTCTTTGCGAACTTCGACTTCCGAATAGAGTATGTCCCGGGGGACACCAACATCATGGCAGACGCTCTCTCCCGTAAGCCACAGTATCTGGAGGACGCAACACCAGCGGCCGCCATGCACATCTTCGCACCGACGGTGTGGGCGTGCGCCGCGGCGACCGTGGACCTAGAGGCGGTGCGACGAGCGTTGCAGGGGGACTCCTTCGCACAAGCAAAGATGGCAGAGGTGCAAAGGGGCAAGGCAGCGGCCGACGGTTTCCAGCTAAGAGATGGATTGCTCATCCGTAAAGGGGCCATCTACGTGCCGGGAGACGAACTTCGAGCCAAGGTGCTGCAGCAGCTGCACGACGCGCCCACGGCCGGGCACTTTGGCAAGGAGAAGACGGTGGAATTAGTAGCCAGGGATTTCTGGTGGCCTGGAATGAGAGGGGAGGTCGCAGACTACGTGGCGAGGTGTGACACCTGCCAGAGGGCCAAACCAGTGCACAAACCGCCGGCCGGACTGTTGGAACCGCTGCAAACTCCGGTCGAACCTTGGGAAAGGGTGGCCCTGGACTTTGTCACGGATCTGCCCAGCTCAAGGGGCAAGACGGCAGTGCTGGTGGTGGTGGACCTGTTTTCCAAGATGGCGCATTTCATTCCGTGTGCTAAGGTGGCCACGGCGGAGCAAACCGCCAAACTGTTCATAGACCACGTGTTCAAGGTTCACGGTCTGCCACGGTCTATTCTGTCCGACCGGGGGCGGCAGTTCATCTCGAATTTCTGGCAGAAGCTGATGGGCTTCCTGAACGTCAAGATCAACCTGGCGTCGGCGAGACACCCGCAGACCAACGGGCAAGCGGAGCGGGTCAATGCCATCATGCAGCAGTACCTGAGATGTTATGCAAATCAACAGCCTGCGACGTGGGTGGATTACCTGCCGCTTGCCGAATTCGCCTACAACAACACGAAGCACGTGTCCACGGGGGTCACGCCGTTCTTCGCCAACAACGGGAGGCACCCCAGAACCTTCCCGGGACTGGAAAGAATGGGGGAGGGGGAGCCGCAGACAGCAGATGCGTTCGCGTCGGAGCTGCAGGAAGTCCACGATCAGCTGAGGCGCCACCTGGAGCTGGCCAAGCACACATACAAGGTACAAGCAGACAAGCACAGAAGGGTTGGAGAAGAGCTCCACGTGGGAGACTGGGTTTGGTTAGCAGCCCACGCAGTGCCGGCCAGGTCGTTGGCCAAGAAGAAACTTGGGCATAAGCAACTGGGGCCCTACCAAGTCGAAGAGCAGGTCAACCCGGTAGCTTTCAGACTGGCACTTCCGGAGGGTTCCAGAATGCATCCGGTATTCCACAGATCGGTGCTCACTCCCTACAAGGCACCGCACAGGTTCCAGGAACCCGGAACGGCGCCGAGTCCGGCCAGAGACAGAACAGGGCACGCGGGAGTGGCACAGAAGGAGCGCATCAACGAAGTCACGGAGATTTTGGACTCCAGATGGGGGGAAGAGGGGGTAGAATACCTTCTCGCCAAGGAGGGCACCCCGGCCAGTGCGAACAGCTGGGTGCCGGGCTACGCCTTAGACGAACCTCTGCTCAAAGACGAGTTTCATGCCCTCTTCCCACATAGACCTATGCCAGCAGACTTTTTCGACGACTGGCTTTTCACGCCCACGCTTTCGGCCAGCACGTTCCGGGGGTTCGACTCGGACGAGGAACCGACACGAGACGTCCGTTCCCTGGAGGGGTCACCCTCGGGATCCGCCTCAGAACCCTCGTATTGGTGGGACGATAGGCCAGAGGAGCAGTTCCGCAGGAAGTGGCTGGAATGCTCAGGACGAGCAACGCCGCCAGGAGGAAGTGAGGGAGAGACGGACATGGACATTTTCGGGGACGACCCTGGTTTCGAGCACGGCGGCACAGAGATGGAAGCGGAGGTGACCGTCGTCGACGAGAGCAGGGAGGAAGACCCGGGAGAGTTCAGATGGAGGCCCGCCACGGGAAGCGACCGATATCCGACGTTCGTCCCTTTGCAACAGCAGCCCCCAGCTCCAGCACCGGAAGGAGGGGAGGGGGGAATGGGGGGCTTCGAGGGGGGGATGGATGTCAGGGGTTTAGGAGCAGAGGCACGGGCCAGGGAGGAAACAGAGAGCGAAGGGGAGGAGGCAGAAGAAAAGATGAGTGATGACGACGACCCGAGATCTCCCAGTCTTTCCAGTGAATCGGAGGATTCACAGAAAGGAGCACCAGTGGCCAGGGCAAGGGGGGAGTCTAGGGGGGCACCCCAGGAAGATAGAGCCAGAGGGGACTCAGGGGAGAGCAGCTGGAAATCGGGACCAGCGTCACCGCCAGGAAGCAGGGAAGAGGAAGGGAGCCAGGGGGCAAGCGCTGGCAGCTCACCACAGGAGGGAGGGCATGAGTCAGGAGTGGCCACACCTCCATCGGGGAGCGAAGAAACGGTTAAGAGGAAAGTGGAAGGTTGGGCGCGCGCGCCAAGTTCAAATGCAGAGGAAGGCGGCGCAGTAAGCAGCCCCGAAAGGGAACCAGGTCCTAAAGCCCGGCGCAAGGAGGCAGGAGGGTCCGGGTCAGCGTCAGAAGAATCCCGGAAGGAAGAAGCCCCGGGGGGTAGAGGGACCCAGAGGAGGACAGTCAGGCGGAAAAGGTGGAGCAAGGCTAGGATATTAAGTTGGTGCACACGGGGCGGAGACTCAGACGGAGCTTCGCCGATCTAGCTACTAGACGTAGAGTTTGCGCGCAGCAGCGTGAGAATGGGAACTGTAATTCAATAAAGACTTTTACTTAATGATCGCTGGCTAGCGTGATCCTCTGTGAGCTAGGATCTTCAAGCAGCTCTGACAATTTGTATTGGGAGTTTTCTTCCAGGAAGGGGGAAAGAGCTCATTTCCTTGAAACAGATCGTTCTTTTTCTCTCTCCAGGATTCAGACTGTGCTTTCTTGCCTATGCAAAAGCAAACTAATAAGCCACGAAATGTTCCAATAAAACATAAACCATTGCTCACTTGCTTTGATAAGGCTGTGTGCTTACCTTAAACAGTAATTAGGTAGAGCAAGATGTTCTTCTGTTTGTTTTTGTTTTTTGTTTGTTCAAAAGAGGAAGATAAATTGGTTGTTTACAACCGTTGGGACAAAATGTATCTCCTGTTATTCTTTTCGCTTTTCCTTACTGCCCAGCAATTTAAGCTATTTATTTCTAAAATGTGCAGCCTGCCTTTACATTATTCTGTGTTTTTTCTATAAACTACGGTATGTGCCCATGTTTAAAAGTGACTGAGTTGTTATTATTATTATAAATTTTAGTTTTGCAATATAAATGAGGAGAAAAGAAACATGGGCTGCATTGAGACATGGGGTTGATTGTGCTAGTTTTACTGGTTATAACTCTATAGCTTATGTCCTAATATCTATTGTTCCTTTGACACTGGATTAGCTGTTGCATTATGGAACTGTTGCTTTTCAGTAAATATACCACCACGTCACACTGAATTTTAAATGGCAGGAAAGTACTGCATTCTTTGATACTGCCCCAAATTTAATCTAATGCAATTACAGCACAAAACTCCTGTGATTTTTCAGGTTAAGTAAGAGTGTTGTAAATTGCCCCTCCCCCAAATAACATAGAAATGCATGCTAAATGTCTGCTACATTCCATTAGATTTCCAGAAGTGGTTTTTACATCGTGTGAAAGATAACATAATATGAAAAAAATGAATAGGTAAGGAAATATTTCAAAAACCAAATAAAATGCTGTCTGATTGCAGCCATTGTTAGCTGACACTAAGAATAAAAATATTCCATGTGAAACTAGCGATGACTGCCCATTCCCAAGACTTTCTCCCTCTGCTGACTTGGCATTTTTTCTTAACTATTTGTTTCCTTTGGAATCAGCAACCCTTTCTACCAGTCTTCTCTTCCTATAAACTTCTGGTGGCATTTCTGCCATCGGAATCAGTTGTGCAAAAATAATGTGTCATGCACTGGTTTGCAGACGATCCCCCTTTGTGGGGGGAGTGTTGTAAGTTAGGCTTCTTTTGCATTCTGAGATTTTCTCAGAATAAACAAAAGATCCTATTGTGGTGGTTGGCAGCTGGATGACTTTGAACTACAGCCAACCCATCCTTAGCCCACCACTTTCGCCTTCATCAGGGAAAGAAGCATTTCAGCCTTGGCTTACCGCAGGCCTTCTTGAAGAAGAGAGGAGTTGCATACACACCATACATTTAAAGAACACCCACATCCCAGAAACCCAGGGAATTGTAGTTGTTGCCCCCCCACCGAGCTACAGATCCCAGCACCCTTAACAAAGTACAGTTCCCATGATTAATTGGGAGTCTGTGATTTAAATTGATGGCATGTCCGCAGCCTAACTTTCAGGAACACATGCTTCCAACCACAACCCGAATCTCACTGACATTTTCTATTCCAATTTATACGTGTTGCTCCTTATGGCAGAAAGAGTCTTGAAGCAACTTAAAATAGAGTCTATAAAGTCCAAAAATACAATAAATGGCAGATAGATAAACTGAAATGCTAAAATGCACTTGGCATTCATTAGAGGTATCTGAAACTATGGCGAACCACTTCCAGTCAGTGCTGACAGTACCAGCCTAGATGTACCAATGGTTTGAGTCAATTTGTGTCATATGAAGACACTTGTGCAGTCTGAGCCCTTTGCTGTCAGGAAAACAGTCAAACTGCTTTGCAGGGGGCTTTGTTCATCGTTTTCTTTTTTTGCTTGGAAAAGTTCCATAGAAGGGCACACATACAACAACAAAACACACCTTGGCGTGATCGCTTTTGGTATCTCATTGTTAGTGTTTATTTAGGCAAAGGTGCTCTCATTAATGTCTCTGTGCCAGATGGTCTCATCCCATGATACCCCATATAAAATATAATATATAAGCATCTGTATCAATAATTCAGCCTGCGTGGCATAAATCAGTCACATGGCCTGTTCCAGCAGATGGGGAATGCCCTTCAATTTTCATACTAATAACCTAATTCATAAAACATTATTTTGCTTATTTCCATATCATTTTAATATATGTTAGAAGGGGAAATGCTGAGCTCACCCTTCTATCTTGCATAATTATGTGTCTGTATCCATGCAGACGTTAAAGATGAAGGGGAGAAAAATGAGATTTCTGCAATCCCTGTGGTTGTCACTATGTAGAACTGGGGTGGGGAGCAACCTGTGAACCTCCAGATGTTACTGGACTCCCATCAGACCCAGCCAGCACAACCAATTGTCAGGGATGATGGGAGTTGTAGTCCAGCAGTATCTCAAGGGTCGCAGGTTTTCTGCCCCAGATGCAGAAGGAAATATTGATAAACCTATAGGTTGCTTGAGCCCAGGGGCAAATTTGCATGAACTTTTTGGGGAAGTGAGAAGTGTGTTATTCCCTTCGTGGATTAAGATCTCTTGTGAATGTACTTCTTATTCTGAAATCTATATTAAGCCACACCACAACAGTTGTCTGTGTGATGGTCTGCCTTCCAAACTACCTAGCTAGCATCGGCAGAAGAAGTACTAACTGTTGTGGTGAATGGGGTACTTCCCTACCAACCTCTTGATGCCCACAGCCAGGCCCCACTTGCCTGTCTTCTTTCTTACACCCAGTTCAGGGGGTGGCACTGTCTGAGCAGCATACACTTCCTTAGTCTTAGATGTGGCAAAACAATAATTAGTTGGCTGCACCTGTCACTGGCTCTGGCACCACCTGTTGCTGGCTTCCCTGCCTTCTACCCTATCACTTCCAAGGGGCACCAGAAGGGAATGACACACCTGCCGGAGAACTGGGTAAGAGAAGACAGGTTAAAAACAACACTTTTGTCCCAGTTGAGAAAGCAGACAAAGCCTTTGTGGTCTGGTGCAGAAGCCTTAAATAATGTAACCAGCTCCAGTTTTTCTCCCTCCAAGATGCTGCTGAATGGGCAAAATGTTTTTTAGCAAGTTACTCACCAAAGATGACCTCTCTTCAAATTAGTCTACAGTTGGCATACTTCAGCTCCTTTGAATAAGTATCGCCTTTCATGTTTGAAGCAGGCAGCCTAAGGAAGTGAAATTTCTATCTGTGTTGAGAAAGAGGAGATCTGGTTGCATTTTAAGAATGACTTCTCAGGAAAGCTATGGGCAGTGACCTATTTCAGCCACACTTATACTTGGAATATGTTTTATGCATTATCATTCATGCTACTCTTATTGTTTAAATTAAAAAAAGAAAGAAATTGCAGCTGGGAAGGTATGATCTGCAGGGAACTGTGGCATGGGTCAAAGTCCTCTAATGTTTGCCTCCACTAATAATTACCCCCCCCCCAACCTACTGTTTGCAACAAACAGCATCTTCATGCATGAATAGGAACTTGAACAAACTTTATAAGCAGTGCTATATTTCTAGAAAAACAGGTGCTGGAACTCACCATGAATGCCTCCATTGTTCTCTTATGGCAATGGCGACCACCTGAGAGGTGCCGGGTTCTGGCGAGTTCCAGCTGCAAAAAACTCCTAATTATAAGGCCCTTGAACTCCAATGTAGATTCATTTTTTAATATTTTTATAAACCACTTTGAGGTTTTTTACAATCAAGTGGTGCATAAATTTTGTGGAATAAATAAAATCAGTTTCATGCTAATCATCAACCAGTCTGGAATCTGATCAGAAAGTATCTGTGAGTGGTGGTGACATATTGAGTGTCCAGCTGTCCTCCCCCCTCCATATATCTTTCAGTTTTCACCAGTAAACAGCAGGCTTTGAGGAGGAAGGATGCCTCTGAATACCAATAATAACAATTGGGGAAAATGCTGTTGTGCTCATGTACACTTCCTATCAACATCTGGTTGGCCACTGTGAGAGCAGAATGCAGGACTACATGGACCTTTGGCCTGATCCAGCAAAGTCCTTCTTACATTCTTAATCTTAGCTGTGGTCAAAACTCTGTCCTTGTTCTCAGTAAGGCAGTAAATATTTGCTTTCATATTACCACTTGAGACTACAGGTAAAGTCTCTCTCATATACAAGTAACCATCACATGCTGAGAAGATTTATTTATTTATTTCATAATTTATACACTGATTGTAAAAAAACCAACAACAAAAACTTGAGAGTTTTGGAGTAGGGTCATAGCCTAGTCCTTCCTCTAGTGTGCTAGATTTCTGTGGGCAGGTATTTGCTTTGTATAGAGAGGCATTGCACATCAAGACACAGGAAGCTGCTGATAACCGATTTGGGCCATTGCTCAAACGAATTTCTGGCCCAGAATTGTCTAAATCAGGGGTTGTCAACCTGGTCCCTGGATGTCAACCTGGTTCGGGATTCTAGGTAGGCAGTAGGGGGTTCCACGGCACAAGCGGAATCCTCCTTCCATCGAGCACTGATGGGCGGTAAGAAAATTTTGCCATCAAAAAAGATGCATTAGTGGGCAGTAGGTATAAAAAGGTTGACTACCCCTTCAGCTTTGCTGAATCTTCAGTGTCTTCCCCAGCCCTACACCACAGTGCCAAACATTGAATCTGGAATCTTTTGTGTGCAAAGTTCTGTTCTGTGCCAGTAACTTGCACTTCTTTCCCACCTGCAGTCTGAAGGAGCACAACTGGCCCCCGCAGCAGTTTGCACAGTCCTCTCGCAGGACTCAGTCCTGTCCATTTCATTGAATCTTGCGTAAAGAGACACAACAGACTTTCCCCACTGCCTGTGTATTCCCCCCCCCGTTACGAATTTCAGCATATTTGCACCATCTTTAAACGTGTTCAGATTAATGCACTCAATAGCAACAAGCTTTTCTTTCCATCTGTTTCCCTCAACTTGCTTGTTTTATTGATCCCATCAATAACAATTATTAAAAGTGTAGGAAACAGTTGCTTAATTAAGTTCAACTACAGTGGAGGGATTGCTTTATCTTCCTCGCCTACTGGTGCTGTTTTTAAATTGTTTTAAGGTGTTAATTTAAATATATACGCTCAAGCAACTTTGGATGTCAGATTTAACATAGTGGCACGTGGCCATTAAAAAAACTCAACCTTCTGCCTTGCAGTTAGAATGATAGGATATCTTTTCATCCCAATAAATTGGTAACTAGGAAGCAAGCTTTTAAAGTGGGAACTATCTGGAGGGGACTGGGGAAAATAATTTCCTTCCCAGTGCTTCTAGTCAGACATGTTGGATTGAGGGTGGGTTGTTTTAAAATGCTAGTGAAGTATAGGCTGTGACCATTTTGCACGCATTCAACCAATGTGCAACTGCCAATGCATGGGTTGCTTTGGAACTAGAGGAGGGCAGAATGCAGGTGGAGCAGGCGGGCTTATGCACACAGGAGACAGATATGCAACCCATGCACAACTCGGGGGTTGCCTGTAGTACACACAGATTCCACTCTTGGAATCTTTGTTATCCAAAACCTTGGTTATCCAAACACAAGGAATAATTCCCAAACCTCACTACCTGAATGGCAGATCCAGATATCCAAACAGCCGGAGTTTGCACACTTCTTTGTGCTTTGCTGGCTAACAGCAACCATTTCAGGCAGAAAGCAGGGAGGGGGGGGGATATCTGACAAATCAGGGGGCAAGAGAGGTTGAACAAACCAGTTTTCCCCCGGTCTCTCTTTTGCTGGTTGACTGCAGCCATTTTAGGAGGAAACCATGTGGGGGGGGGGGAGAGATCACAGATTAGAAATGTTCCCACAGGAAATAATGGAAATCGCCAGCTTGTTATGCAAATGTTCACCTAATGAACAATTTCCTGGGAACACATTGTATTTGGAAAGTGGGAACTGTGCGTATTTTGTTTCTACTTTTAACACTGCTAAGCTCTGTTTCAGAGTTGTGTTAGACTTCTGTATCAAATACAACCAAGAACCTTGTAGCTTTTAAAATACAATGATATGATTCAGACATTAATGCCAAACCATGTTTTGTGGTAATGTCCAAGCCAACATAATGTGATGGTCTGTGCTTTGCAGGTTGCCACCAAAGCAGAATCCAAACCAACACAGTTTCAAGATGGCTTGCAAACATTTGAGTAAATTGGCTGGAATGCAAACTCTTAACTTAAATTTCAGAAAACACATAACCATCAGGGTATTTATTTGTTCATTTGTTCATTTGTTTATTGCAACACCTAATCCCTTTTTATGAAACATCTGAAAACAATTTAACAAGGAAAACATTTCACATAAAAAGTAATTAAAACAATTTCATATGTAAAAACCATTTCAAGTCCAATTCAGTTTTAAAAAATAATAATTCCCCTTCAAATGCTTGTTGAAAAAGAATGAAAGACAATGGAGATTGTATCTTTCTGATATTTACAGGAGAGAGTTCCAAAGGGTAGCAGCTGCCACTCACTAAAGTTCATGAATATTGGGATGGTTGCTGGGATGATGCAGATAGAATGAAAAGCAGATATAGGTGTTAAGTCAATGGGAGAGGGAGGGAGGGCAGGTTGGTTGAAGATGGTTGATGAGTTGACTTGGGGCTGTCCATTGAGAAACTGCACATTACCATGGTTGGCAGCTCAAAATGCCGGCTCATCTCATAACATCAATACTTGGTATTTTTGAAGTGTTCAGAACACCTTACATATGTTATCTCAGTCATTATTATCACTGTTGTATGCAGGAGGTAAATATTATCGTCCTTATGCTACAAATTGGGGGAGATGACTGCAGTTGAGAGGTTGTAGCATTTTTGGACTTACATCCCACTTCTCCAGGGAATGTAAGAGGTTTACATGTTTTTCACTCCCCCGCCTCCCCACTTCATTTAATCTTATGAGAACTCTATGAAGCAGGTTAAACTGATAATATAGTTACTGGCACAACTCACCTAATGTGCTTCACTGCTAAATGTGGATTGCAGCTTGGGTTACCCCATTCCTAGACCAACACCCTTGTTACTTTTCACTAACCTGGAACATTAATTTAGGTTGTCCAGTGAAACAGTGACAAAGGTGAAATTTGAGCTAAGGACTTTTGTAAAATGAACTCTCACTTAATTTGATGGAACTTGTGCTTTTCAGATTGCACCCTTAACCACTCTGCTGAAAACACAAAGTAGTGCTACTGTATTATATAAGAGTAACCACCAGGTGTGTGGTGGGTGTGAACACCTTGTAGCCAAATTCTTAGAAAGCTTTTGTTTTGTTTTGTTTTGTTTTGTTTTGTTTTGTTTTGTTTTGTTTTGTTTTGTTTTGTTTCCTAAACTTCTTCTGTGGTACATGTTAAAGTTTTACAAAAGCTATTAAAAAAGAAACTTCAAATAGAAGGCAGTTCATTTCGGCCATGATATCACTCCAGAATTGAAGCATTATAGAAAAGCTAAACAATGCCAAATGGATTTGGCCGAGATCAAAAGCCAAATCTATTTGTTCGCTTTCATCTTCAGTGTTCCATTTCCTAGGAGTCTGACCTTAGTCAAACATCTATTAAAGTTAGCTTTTTGATCTCCCCCCTTCTTTTTCAAAAAAAGAAGGGGGGAAAGTCAATCTTGAAAAATTTTCTTCCAAAGACAATCACACTATTGTGTTTTTAATGTTCCACCAGCATCTAAGTAAATAGGATTCTCTGGTGTGTGCGACAGAACACTGGTTAAATGGGACAATCATTTTTGTGTCTTAGACAAGAATCAAAAGGAAGCATTCTTCAGAGGCTGTTAACTGGAACAAGAAAATCCCCCTTAGGTCACTGGAAACCTGTTAGCTGGTCGATCTATGGCCTGTTTTAGTCCTTTGATTAAAAAAAAAAAAGCTTTGTAATTTGATAACAGGTAGCTTAGTTGCTTCTAATGTGGTTTCCTCTTCATCAGTCAAAGTTGACGGGTGTTTAATCAGGGAAAAGGTTCATTTACTCCTAAATTATGAGACTTGTAGTCAGGTTTCAGTACCAGTAGAAAGACAGCCACTACCAGCTCTTTGATCCTCCCCAATAATGTTAAAATGATCATTGTTTATTTACACCTTTAAAGTATTATGCTTTCTGTAGCATGCTTTCTGTAAATAGTTCTTAGCGTAAATAGTTCTTCGTGTACTAGGTGCTGGGTCTCCAGGTTTGGCAATGGCTAGAGAGGGCGCAGCCTGCAGAGGACCATATAAGGAGGCCTGGAGGGTCACATCTGACCCCTGGGCCTGATGTTCCCTGTCCCTGCCTTAGCCTATCACTTCAGAACTGTGTCATTTATTAATGATGATAGAGTCATACATTCATCATCTGTAGTGGAAACAAAGCCAAGAAGGGAAGCGTCTAGGTCTAGCTGCTATATAGAGGTCTATATTGTTCTTTCTTCTTTGGCGATCACTCATAGCAAAGTAAGATTGTTTTCCATCAACACGGTTTTAACAGTGAGTTCATAAGTGACTGTGGAGGGCAGTTCTGGATCCGCACATCCTTTCACGATGGGAACATAGGTTGCCAGCGGGAGTTGATCACGGTGAGGATTTGCCAAATGTCCCTTCTTCTTAGCTCATTTCTCATAGAATCATAGAATCATAGAATCATAGAGTTGGAAGAGACCACAAGGGCCATCGAGTCCAACCCCCTGCCAAGCAGGAAACACCATCAGAGCACTCCTGACATATGGTTGTCAAGCCTCTGCTTAAAGACCTCCAAAGTAGGAGACTCCACCACACTCCTTGGCAGCAAATTCCACTGTCGAACAGCTCTTACTGTCAGGAAGTTCTTCCTAATGTTTAGGTGGAATCTTCTTTCTTGTAGTTTGGATCCATTGCTCCGTGTCCGCTTCTCTGGAGCAGCAGAAAACAACCTTTCTCCCTCCTCTATGTGACATCCTTTTATATATTTGAACATGGCTATCATATCACCCCTTAACCTCCTCTTCTCCAGGCTAAACATGCCCAGCTCCCTTAGCCGTTCCTCATAAGGCATCGTTTCCAGGCCTTTGACCATTTTGGTTGCCCTCCTCTGGACACGTTCCAGTTTGTCAGTGTCCTTCTTGAATTGTGGTGCCCAGAACTGGACACAGTACTCCAGGTGTGGTCTGACCAGAGCAGAATACAGTGGCACTATTACTTCCCTTGATCTAGATGCTATACTCCCTTTTGTCCTTCTTCAAAGTCCATGATGCTATACTCCCTTTTGTCCTTCTTCAAAGTCCATGATGCCTTGGTAAAGGCTGTTCTCCAATTGGAGCGCTCACAGGCCAGTGATTCCCAGTTGTCGGTGTTTATACTACTTTTTTTTTAAAGATTTGCCTTGAGAGTGTCTTTAAACCTCTTTTGTTTCCCATATATGGCATTATATTTCCCAATAGAGTGGTTGCTATGAAAGATGATAATCAGGTGTGTGTGTGTGGAAGGGACCACAATAATCTTTCGTCCAACCCCATACCATACAGGAATCTTTTGCTCAACATGGGGTTCAAACACACAACCCTGAGATTAAGAGTTTCATGCTCTATCGGCACTCTAACCTAGGAATGGGCAACTTGAACACCTCTAGATGCTGCTGGAGTTGCACTTCTGTCATACCTGACTGTGCTGACTGGGCTTGCTGGGAGCTAGTGTCCAACAAAGTTCTGGAACAGGTCCAGCTCTACCATCAGGCAGAGTGACACAGTCAAAGCCTGAAGCCTCTTCTCAGCTAGGCTGCTGCCCTCAGGTACAGTTGAAGGATGCTGTCCCATTACCAGTTCCAACACTGATCTGTTCAGCTCCTGCATAGTGAGTGGATACAAGGGGGCGCCACCCTGTCCTTAGCTCAGGCAGCAACTATTTATTGCCCAGCCCTGACCAAGAGAGCTACAAGTTCCCTATCCCTGCTCTAACCAGTACACCACACATGTGACATATTTACTTGGGAGTAAGCCCCACTGTGTTCAGTGGGGTTTACTGCAATTGGAGAGTACATAGGCTTGCAGTTTTTGTTCCTTAGCACCACAGAAACCTAAGTTCAATGAGTACTTTTATTCTTCATCTTCAGTTAATGCATTTACCAGGACAGTTGCCACTTTTAAAGAAGAGGTTCAATTATTATAGGACATGGAACACTCTGCTGATTTTCTGGATAGCCAGTCTTTCTTCCCCCTCCCCCTCCTCTCTCTTCAACCCCATTGCCCAAAATCCTTTCTCTGCCTTTTTACATTCATCTTTGTGATCCTGAGAACTGAAAGGGTCAGGCAGTCAACTATACAGAATAAGATAAAGGTCGCTGGAGTGGAGCTCACTAAAAGTATTAAGTATTACAATCCTGACAAATCATTCCCATAGCATAGACTCTAAAAGGAACGGAAAATGTCATGAAATCAATCAACCATCATAAGCGGGTCTCTGAAAAGAAAGCAAGGGAAAATACAATCTAACCCGGCCTTTTCCTTTCCAACTCTGATTTTGTCATTTCCTTTCAATCATATAACTTAAAAAGATTTTCAGAGTATGAGACGGATGCATCTTGTTTATGTTTCATCCATCGTTAATAATATTGTTATTTTACTGATTTTAACATTTTACATGGTGGAATAATATGCCAAGATACATACAAATAGTAATACACATACATTTTCACTAGGTTTATTTCAGATTCTGGGACTGAGGTTCCCCTGAGAAGGGCGAGGCCAGATTCCAATCAGCTCCTGATCAGTGCTGGGGCAATATCATAGGCTGCTTATTAGCTGGACTTAGCCTGGCATCTATCACTTCCACCCTGGCATGTTCAGTCCAAGATCCTAAAACCATCTCTGCCATTTTAGGACTTATACATAAAGCAGAATGAATTGGTTGAACCAATGAGGGAGCAGTCAGTGAAAACTGCAAGTGGTGGGTAACATTCTTTTTAATACTGCCCCCACATTGCAGTTAACAACTCCAAGCAAAACAGCCAGAATGGAATTGGAACATCAAAGTTTGTATCACAATATTTTCATAGAGAAGCATTAAAAAAGAAGACACCCACCCCATACAGTCATAAGTGATGCAGTCCATTCTGGCACCCCAGAACTCAACCTACTCATTCCCCCTTCTTTCTGATCCATCTGCAAACTAGATTTCAGTCTCCTCACTAGTGCTAGGCTGAGCATTTGAAAGACTGAAGGATTAACCTGGAGTTTGCTTGATTGAAAGAGGGATAACTGTCAGAAGAGCATGAGACTCTTGATCTAGGGTTGTGGCTTCAAGCTCCATGTTGTGCAAAAGGTTCCTGCATTGCAGGGGGTTGGACTAAATGATCCTGTGGTCCCTTCCAACTCTCCAGTTCTATGAATCTATGTGTGTGCAGTGAGAGGGTAAATTTCACCTTTGTCCATTAGTTTCTATACACGCCCACACACCTCCATCCAGGCAAGAAGCTTTATCAGAATTAAGGGAGAAATTTTGAGCCAGGCGAAAACACTCAAGGAAAATACAAAGCAAGGCCAGTGAATGGTAAGACATCAGGAGCAGGAGTGTGGCCTTGGGGAAGGTGCCTAGACCCAGGTAGAAAGGTCCTCTGGACTATGGTTCCCCACCTCTGCTCAGGAAGTTGCCTCCACCTTCAGACAAGGTACCCAGTGACAGTCTATCTTCTCTCAAGAGGTAGCATCTGCCTTCAGTGTGGTGTAGTGGTTAAGAGCAGTGGACTCATAATCTGGTGAACCGGGTTCGCTTCCCCGCTCCTCCACATGCAGCTGCTGGGTGACCTTGGGCTAGTCACACTTCTCTGAAGTCTCTCAGCCCCACTCACCTCACAGAGTGTTTGTTGTGGGGGAGGAAGGGAAAGGAGAATGTTAGCCGTTTTGAGACTCCTTAGGGTAGTGATAAAGCGGGATATCAAATCCAAACTCTTCTTCCTTTTCTTCTTCTTCTTCTTCTTCTTCTTCTTCTTCTTCTTCTTGCCTGGTCCTGAGGAAGGCACAATCTGCCTCTTGAAGAAAGCATGCAGTAACTAGTGCAGAATTATAGATGGGTTCCATCACCCCACAATGAGCAAGATCTGGAGGGAGGACAGTTCACTCCAGCCTGCTTCTGAAGGAAGCCAGGAGCAGCTGCTCTCATCTCTGAGGGGGTATGGGACCCAGAAACTGCAACATGGCTCCCCCCCTTCCTATTTTCAATATGGCATTGTGCATTAACATTTCATACCACCAGATGTTTCATTGTTCTTGCTTTCTGAATGTCTCACTTGACCCACAGCAGGTTTGAATGTGGATATCTCATACAACTGGTAGAGCACCCAGAAACCAGGCACAATTTGGACTTGAAATCATAGCGGCGCCAGAGCCTTAGTGGTTTTGTGTGTTTTCTCCCCCTTTTGAATGTTTCCAGTTACAAATAGTTTGATAATTTAATTAAATGTTTTGTTTTGATATGAGGGACTGCAGTGCAGGCGGTGTGGCTTGCCATTCAATTTTAATTAATTAATTGCATACCTCAAGATTAGATTACTCATAGCTCCTCTTTAGTTAATTTACTCGTTCACAGTTTTGACAGAAAAGCTTTATGAATAATGCAGAGGGATGGGTACCATCTAACCAATTACTAAACTTGGGGGTATGTGTGAGGATTTAGTTAGAGAACAGTACTACCTTCCATCATCATCCATAATCTATAAATATGAATGCAAAATACATATAAGTATGAATATATGTGTGAATATCTATCAGGGTGCCCACCGGGTTCTATAACTCCATTTGCACCAGGTTACAAATTATAATTGCTGTGTGAGTCTTGCTTCACTCCCTCAAGCAACTGCCCACATTATTAATGGCTGAGAGCCATTATGGCAATGCACTGCTTCCTGTGTTGGAGGGAATAAGCCAAAAATCACAAGTGGGGAGAGTGTTATTGTGTTCATATCCTGTTTGTAGGCATCTCAGACGCATCTGATTGGCCACTGTGAGAACAGGATTCTGAATTAGATGGCCCTTTGGTCTGAACCAGCAGGGATCTTATGTTCTTAGGCAAGTTGAAATGACAGAAAAGACTGTTTGGTCATTTTGTTTAAATAATTTTTCTCTTTATTTCTGTGGCTAGGTCTAACAGCAGCTGCCATGGCAGAGGCGATGAAATTGCAGAAGATGAAGCTGATGGCCATGAATAGCCTTCATGGAAGTGGGAGTCAGAATGGGACAGAATCTGAGAATGAGGAGCTGAATTCCAATGCAGGTAAGCAAATCTGAAATCTGTTTCTTTGAGTTTACCTCTTAACTGTTCGCTCCTGGGAAGAAGAAATTCTTCCATTGTCAAGCAGTTGCTATTTTGGGTTGCCTGCAACTCGAATAGCCACTTTACGAGAGTCACACATGGAAAAGCTGCCAGATTATGGAATTGATGGTGGTAACTCGCTTCTCCACCTTTGTCTTTCTGAGGGATGACTCATACTGCATTCCAAAAATTAGAATGTTTTGGAAGTCATCCATAATTGACAGGAAAAGTCCACACACAATGGAGGATTTTTTTCTTTTCTTTTTTGGCAACAGGAGAAGTCATTGTTGCACAAATGAGCTTTGGGGGAGATGTTGATCACACCTTTCGCTTTTGGCAAATGCCAATCTTAATGCTTAGCCTTGGGGAGAATGATTGTGTGTTTACGTGTTAATCATCATAATTAACATGGACCTAGCACATTTCAAGTTTTGGGAGCACTTAATGTATATCAGCATAATGTCCTTTTGGGATCTTCTAAGATAGGCCTCTATTATTTTCACCAGGTTGCAAATATGGTGCTGAGGCTTGAGATAAGATTTATTATTCCATTTTTTTAATCTCTCAGTCTTGTTATGAAACTATTGAGTGGTCTCCCAGTCCAGACACTGATCATATTCATACCACAAGGTTGCTGCGTTATATGCATTAATATCATAGCTCTGGCTGAATATTGGCTTGCCAGAGATTTTCTGGTATATGGATTGACAATCCACAATGGCGCAATATGCCTGCAGGGTCTCATTTCCTGAAATTAGACTTGAAATAAGCCTTCTGTTGTAACCAAGAGAAGCTATTTTTGCCTGGGGTCCAAAAAAGTTTCTCCACTTTTCAATTTCTCCAAAGGCCCAAAAAAGGTTAGCAACCCCTCTTGACTTTGAAGAGGCTCATATCATTGATTCCCCAGCTCACAGTACTGTTTACTTAGCTTCATTTGTAAGAGCAGCCTGTACAAGGCAGTTCACTACGTAGTAAAACTGTTACAGGCATCACCCAAAAACCCCAAACCGAATTGTGGCTTCCTAGTTTGTTCAGCTTCCTGATTCATTTCTCCCACTCCTGGTGCAAGAAGAGAAAAGCAGTAGTGATCAAGCACTTTGAACCAGCACACTGCTCATTCCAAATAATGCACAAGAGCCAGCAGTCTTATCATGATGTGCGAACATGGGCAATGTATTGATCTTGATCCATGCAGTGAGTTATTACAGCAGGGGAAATATGCAAAGAGGGTGGGTGATTTTGCCAGCTTCCTTATGGAAATCATATGAATACAAAATGCTTCAATATACCAGACCAGACTGTTGGTCCTTCTAGCCCAATGCTGTCTACTCTGACTGCCAGCTGTCTTGCAGGATCCCAGACAAGCTACCCCTGTATGAGAAGATGCTAGGAATTAAATCTGGGACCTTCTCTGTGTAAAGCAGGTGTTTTGCCATTAAGCTATGCCCTTCTCCCCAGTCATAAAGTGTATACCAACAATTATCTCTTGTGCATGTTCTTTTTGGTGCTCTCTGTACCACCCAAGGCCATCTAGATCAGCATTTCCCAACCTTCAATTCCTTAGCTATTGTTGACTACAACTCCCATCATCTCCCAGCCAGTGGCCGGGGTTGATGGGAGTTAGAGCTCAACAATAACTGGTGGCCCAAGCTTGACAAACATTGCTCTAGATACTTCACTGAAACTATGGTATGCCCATTATAATTCTATGTCTACACTCAAGCTTTTAACAAATGTTTGGGGTGGTGTTTTGTGTGTATAGACTCATACGGGCTAAATGACTGCTAAAATAAAATGGTGTAAAACAAAAATAAAAGGAGATTGAATTTTGAAAGTGACTTCTTAACAAAGGCAGGCGGCAACATAGCCACTGAACCAGGAGCCATGTCAGTGAAGAAAACATTTTATTTTAAGGAGACAGACCTACAGTTTCTTTGATTCGAGGTTGTGTTTAATAGCTTCTGTAATGGCTGCAACATGACTCTGCATCTCGATTTCAGCATGAATAACAACCTGTTCGTGTTTCATTTAGCTCCAAATGAGAAATTCTGTCTTTTTATTGTTTTAGGAAATTAGTCTGTGTACTATTGCTCCTGGAACTTTATAATTAATCACTAAAGGTTATGGCTGTTGAGAGTTTGTGGGAAATAGACGCCTGAGTGGTTATAACTATAGCTGTCAAATCAGAAATATTGGTTTACAGTGGTAGAGTTTGTTATTCTTTTGGATTTTTAATAGATACACACACGGGGAACAAAGAGTTTGAAGTCACCTCTTTACTTGAAAAAAATATATGTTGAAAGTGTGTGTGTGTCTGTGTGTCCTTTCATTCATTGCTACATAGTGATTTCCACAAGAGAGATAGAAAAGATATGCCTTTAAAACCCTTTTCATTCTGGATGATTGCCTTTTGTGGTAGTTTAAGTGGAGCAAGGAAAATGTTTGGCAATTGGGCTTGAATAAAATGGTATTTGCCAGTGTCTTTCTTTTTTGAGTATATATTATTGTGCTTTTGTTAAGATTCAAATCCAAAGTACACCTGGAGTTTCTGAGAGAAGGATGTTGAACATGTAGTGTGCCCTTCTACAAGGGTCTCACAGTTTTTCTTCTGCCCACCAGTGGGTGGGAGGGTGGAAAGCAGGGAGACAAACAGCAGGTTCTGTTAGAGCTAATGACAGGCAGAGGCAAATAACTCTAGTTTTGTCCCTACCCACCCCCACTCCTAGCAGAGTTCTGCATGGGCAAAACTGAGAATAAGGAGGAGTTTGTCAGGAGACTTGTAGTCCCCTCACTGAGCTCCAATTCCCAGAGTTGCCTGGGAAGAAGAATTCATTGTTAAACCTCTCTGGGAATTGCAGTTCTGTGAGGGGATTACAGGTCTCCTAACAACTGTCAGCACCCTGAAATTCCCAAGATTCTTTGGGGGGAGGAACCATGGTTGTATAACATGGCATGATACAGCTTTGAAAAGTATAGTACAAATGGGCCCCAATTTTATGGAACTCCCTTCCAGCTGAGGTCAGGCAGGTCTAATGTTCCACTAAAACCTTTTTTAAAAAATTCGTTTAGCAAGCATTTCGTTTGAATTCCGTTTTTACAGTTTTCGCTTACTTTTATCTTCTTTGTTTCATGGCATAACTTGCAACCACTTAGAGACTACCCGTAATTAAGTGCTTATATAAATCGTCAGAATAAATAAAACACAGAAATTAGAAGTACTAGTAGTGGTGACAGTCATGTGACAGTCATAGAGGAGGGAGAAAGGTTGTTTTCTGCTGCTCCAGAGAAGCGGACACGGAGCAATGGAGCCAAACTACAAGAAAGAAGATTCCACCTAAACATTAGGAAGAACTTCCTGACAGTAAGAGCTGTTCGACAGTGGAATTTGCTGCCAAGGAGTGTGGTGGCGTCTCCTTCTTTGGAGGTCTTTAAGCAGAGGCTTGACAACCATATGTCAGGAGTGCTCTGATGGTGTTTCCTGCTTGGCAGGGGGTTGGACTCGATGGCCCTTGTGGTCTCTTCCAACTCTATGATTCTATGATTCTATGTCACTGCTGATATGTGACCATTATTTTTGGTTCTTTGCTGATGTGCTAAATATGTGAATGAGTGGATGAAAGGGAGATAAAAAGTGAACAAACTGATTGTTGCCTGCAAGTTTTTGTTGTTGTACTTTGAAGGACTCTTTATGCCATTGCGCTGTAATCAAAGAAGCGTCAACATATAACTCCAGAGATTGAAGCTGCCCATTCCAGCCATTAAGCAAGGAATAAAGTTGACTTAAAGTGAAGTGGGGTGGAGGCATTTTAATAGAAGTTCTCCAATACATATGTGTCTGTAGCATTCCTGAGCAACAGCACCAAAGAGCATTAAATACTTCTTGTGGCAAATATTCATTATCAATGCTTGATTATTATTTCTTCTTCTTCTTCTTCTTCTTCTTCTTCTTCTTCTTCTTCTTCTTCTTCTTCTTCTTCTTCTTCTTCTTCTTCTATTTATTGGCATTTTCGTTTTAAAAAAACATCATGTGATTTTCCATAACTTTACATTACCTATATTCTGACTCTCTCGAGTCAACGACTTCCCCCCCATCCCTCCCAACTGACTTTCTAGCTTCCAATTATCATTTCATCCGCATTTCTCATTCCCCTCATCTACCTTTCTTTTTACTTTAAAATTCCTTATCATTGTAAATAAGTTTCTAATTTTAACTGACAAACTTTTTGGCCAGTCCTGTTAGCGTTGTTAAGTGTTTACAATGTTCTTTCAAATAAATAACAAATTTACTCCAGTCTTTTTGAAACTGTTAGTCTTGCTGGTCTCAGATTTTCCCGGACAGTCTTGCCAGCTCTGTATATTCAATCATCTTACTCTGCCATTCTTCTGTCGGAGTTTCCTGCTGTTTCCACTTCTGAGCTAAAAGAATCCTTGCCGCTGTTGCTGCGTATAAGAATATAGTATGGTCTTTCTTAGGAATCTCTTCTCCTAAAATACCTAACAAGAAAGCTTCTGGTTTCTTATGGAACGTGTTCTTAAACACTTTCTTAAGATCATTATAAATCATGTCCCAGTATGCTTTCACATCATTGCTTGATTTCCGAGGCAAACTGATATATTAGTAAGGAGCAGGGCAACCAAGGAAGCAGCTTCTGGCAGTTCAAGAACCAGGGGGAAACCTCTTTTATAGGGTAAATAATAATAATAACAATAATAAAATAAATTTCTGTTTTGTGTATGTAACATGAGTTTTCCCCCATGTACCTGCCATGCAGTTCCACCCGCCCCTCCTAAATGCAAACATCCTTCACGATCTGTTTAAAAAAACCACAAATACATCACTCAGAGGAATATTTAAAGGAGCATCAGGAGGGGAGAAACTCATTGGTTTAATGGAATGCTGTCAAGAAAAATCAGCATCAGAAATGACACAGGGGCAGAATTGATACTTCTGCACTGACACGTTAAAAGAAAATCCCATACATTATTTAGAAAACCTCGAAATCTGTCAGCAGTATGATTGCCGAGTTAGCAGAAGCAGGAGGGAAGGGGCTCGGAGTTGAAAAGAAAAAGGCATAGGCATGGATCCATATTGTAACCTTTCATGTTCTACACCCACCACAAGTACCTAGCTATTACACGGTCAGCATTCCCTCCCCCCTCCCTTTTAAAAATCCCCATTTTAAAAATCTCAAGTCGAAAGTGGTAGGTGTTTTATTCAAAAAAGCAGGCTGCCTAAGATGTTATTTTGTTGTAAGTATAAAGATGACAAGATCTAAGAACACGGTGTGCGCGTTTTGTTTTGTTTTTTTAAAGAATCTTTTTTTAATGCCTTGGCTGATTTCCTAAAGTAGTTCCCCCTGCCGCCACCCACATCAGTAGAATAGGCATAATGTAACCATGTTTTGCTTATTTAAACACATCGGTAATATATGGACAGTTTTATATTCCAGTGGTGCCAATGTTTAATTCTCTATACTATATATCTTTATCTATCCACATATATCTAATGGCCAAATAAAAGCACCTTGATTTTTGTTTTTGTTTTTAATCTTTATGTTATATTTTGCAAGAGAACTTATCCCAAAAAGTATACTCTGGGCAAGGATACATTTTATGGACATTGAACACCTCTCCCTGCCCTGTTTTGACACACACACACCCCAGCCACAAAGGTTTAGGTGTCAGTAGCAAAAGAAGACTTGTCCCTATTTCAAAAGCCACTTTGACAGGAATTCTGCACATCTAAGCATGAAGGGATGTGGATGGTGCTGTGGGTTAAACCACAGAGCCTAGGACTTGTTGATAAGAAGGTCAGCGGTTCAAATCCCCGCGGCAGGGTGAGCTCCTGTTCTTCGGTCCCTGCTCCTGCCAACCTAGCAGTTCGAAAGCACATCAAAGTGCAAGTAGATAAATAGGTACCGTTCTGGCGGGAAGGTAAACAGCGTTTCCGTGCGCTGCTCTGGTTCACCAGAAGTGGCTTAGTCATGCTGGCCACATGACCCGGAAGCTGTACGCTGGCTCCCTTGGCCAATAAAGCGAGATGAGCGCTGCAACCCCAGAGTCGACCACAACTGGACCTAATGGTCAGGGGTCCCTTTACCTTTACCTTTAAGCATGAAGAATGGGGCTGGCTCCACGTCTCAGATTCCCCTAGTAAATTGCCCTCTTGTGGGGTGCTCTCCTGACACAGGGCCCCAGTGAACTTCCCTGGCTGCAGGCCATGCGGGGTGATCCTAGATCTGGGACAATGTGGGGTATTAAAGGGATGACTGCTCGGTGTGCTAGGCATATAAGGGGGCCAAGTAGTACACCCTACTATGGACCTGGGATCCTGACAACTCTTCAGTGTGCATCAATTTTGTTGTCATAGCAAATCAGTTGAGCTCCCTTTATCCCCTCCTAACTTTGATAGGAGCAAGGCAGGCTGGCTGTTGCAGCACCAAGGACAGCTCCTAGTCCAACTCTCCTACACTCAACTCCTTGTTGAGTACTGTACTACTACTACTGGTTAATTGCTTGTTAGCCAAAAATCTCCAAGCAACTTACAGCACATTTAAAAACATAAACAGAAGTACATTATACCATTTTTAAAAAAATCAGACAAAACACCTGCCATTTATTGATAGACAGGTGTGTGTGCATTTGTGAGTGTGCGCACATGTGCACACACACCTTCCTATCTATCTTGCTGGAGAAAGCATTCCACAGGTAGGGAGCTACAACCAAAAATGACCTTTCCTTTGTCACCACCTTTCATCACAGCAGGGCCTTGGTGAAAGGCCTCAGAAGAAAACCTAAAGGTCTGGGTAGGTTCATATTGGGTGAGGTGTTCCAGAAGGTACTGGGATCCTGAGCTGTAAAGAGCTTTATAGGTCAAAACCAGCACTTTGCATTGGGGTTTGAAGCGTACCGGCAGCAAGTGTAATTAGAACAGAGTAGGTGTTATATGATCTGTTCGCCTAAAACCTGTCAACAGTCAGGCAGATGCGTTCTCCACTAACTGAAGCTTCTGGACTTAGTTCTGGAGTCTCTCAAAGGACTGACCCATGGCCTGTTGGCAGGCACTTCTTCTGCCCCCCATGGCCTCCCACCTGCACTGCTGGACTGGTGCGGTGGGGCTGGAGACACTCGGGTTCTCAGACTCATGGGAAGGCACCCATGATGGTCCTGACTCTGGTTCTACAAGGTCTAATGTATGGGATGTGGTCCATCAGGCTCCTGCCTGCAGTTTCAGGTTTAGTGGTCGCCTGATCACCTCTTTAGCTGTTGTTACTGTGGCCTCCAAGTCCGCATGGTGGTCACTACTTTGGGGTCATGTCTCATTGGCAGGGAGTTAAACTAGATGATATTTGACCACTCCCCCGCCAAATATTATGATCCCATAAGATGATTCTTGTTAATATATTGTTGTACACTGATATGAAGTGGTTTATAAATTTGCAAAATAATAAATAATGAAATCACTAATAAAATAAACTCTGCTGCCAAATGATTAGAACTCTTGCTCTTTTTCATAATAATAAACTAGAAGATAGGTGTTAAATGTTTCTTTTGTTGTTTAAGCTGCTCTGCTTTCATCATACCCCCTCCCACAGAAATATTTGGGAGAACCCCTCTGATAGATGGGAAATACTGTGCCTCATATGCCCCCATTGCACAAAAGGTGTAGTTTAGCAATCTGCCAGATTAGCAGGATGCTTACTGAGATAGCACGTGCTCTGATTGGCTGAGTTTACCCGAGAGGGTTTTCTTTTGCATTGCATGGTTTGATTGAATGTCTCCTTGTTACATACAAGGCCTGAAGTAAGAAAGACAAAACCTCTCTGTTCATTTCTCCTCAAATTATACACTGTTTTTGTTGAGGTTTCCTTAGTGAAGTGTTATCAGGATTCATTTCTTCTTCGGACTCCCATCTGTGTTATTTAAGTGGGTTTGCCAACACCTACCTGTAACACATGACACTACTAACAAATGTCTCCAGAATGAATTGTGAGTAAATGTATGGCCCAGTTCTTCCGGGAGAAGAAGCTTGCTTGCCGCAGCTCATTTGCATATGTCAGTTCATATTCCTGGTTATCAAATTAAAAATTGCCTGCTGCTATTCTTAAAGCCGAACTTAAGCAAAGAGTAAGGTGGCAAAAATCCATCCAGGCCGATTTGGAACCAGTTCAGTCATTCCTTAAGGCATATGTGATAGTCAAATGTACTAGAGGAATATTTGGGAAAGCTGACTGCATGTCCACTTTTAAATATTTGACCCAAATGGCACTGTTAAAGTTAACCATGTGAGTCAGTATCAAGAACATATCATTGCAAACTTGTCATCAGCTGTTAGCACCATTTTAAATAAAAGTTAGTTATTATTTATTTAAGGCATTTATATACCACTTCGTTAGGGACGCGGGTGGCGCTGTGGGTTAAACCACAGAGCCTAGGACTTGCCGATTAGAAGGTTGGCGGTTCGAATCCCCACAACGGGGTGAGCTCCTGTTGCTCGGTCCCTGCTCCTGTCAACCTAGCACGTCAAAGTGCAAGTAGATAAATAGGTACCGCTCCGGTGGGAAGGTAAACGGCATTTCTGTGTGCTTCTCTGGTTCACCAGAAGTGGCTTAGTCATGCTAGCCACATGACCCGGAAGCTGTATGCCGGCTCCCTTGTCCAATAAAGCGAGATGAGCACCGCAACCCCAGAGTTGGTCACGACTGGACCTAATGGTCAGGGGTCCCTTTATCTTTACCTTTATACCACTTCATTTACTGTATATACCATGATGGCTGAGTTCTGCCAGCGCTGTCAGAGGTGGTAGTGTACCTTCTGAATACCAATTGCTGGAAACCACAGGAGGGGAGAGTGCTGTTGTGTTTGTAGGCTTCCCATTAGGGCATCTAGTTGACTACTTTGAGCACAGGATGCTGGATCAGATATGCCACTGCCTGATCCAGCAGGTTCTTCTTACGATCTTATTTCAAAGCAACCTTCCACCATAGTTGCTGTTTTGGCGTGGGCACAGGGCAGACGAATCCAAAATACAATCCCCAGGTAGCAGCTGTAAGACAGTGAACATACATTTGATTGCATTGGTGGTCAATACAGCAACAGGATGAGTCAGGAGAGAACTCTCAAGATGCATATAATAAGCTTTTCCCCTTGGGCTCACAAAGAAATCTCAGAAATACTGACCCAAACAATAGTGAGTTCACCCATGACTAATCTTAACAACCTTATTTTTTTTACTTCACTTGAAATTCCTTCCCTTATTAGAAAAATCTTTTATTGTTAAATCTTGATTGCGACTTAAGGACATGAGGGTATGGCTTGATGAATCAGTCAGAAACCAATCTGGGTTGCTTATGCATATGGTCATTCAATCCTGCTTCTACATTAATTTGTATTACTTTTTTAAAAGCTTGGAAATTCACATTTTAATACAGATTTTAAATACCCACCCACCCCCACAAATATGAATATCCAGTGCTTGGGGGGGGTACTCAAGGTTACACAGTGCCAGCACCCACCCACACCCAAATTTTAAAAGTGTGGCACTCACTGTAAGTACTTGATGTTGAGGACTTCCGGAGGCGGCGCCAACAGTAATGGCGGTCTCCTTCTGAACGGGAGGAGAAGCTCCACGGAATTCAGGGTCTCACCGCTACGGCGCAGCGGGGACCCGTTAAAAAATTGCATGATGTTGAGTTCTGGTACCTTTTTTTTTTTTTTACTTTTTTTAAAAAAAATATCTAACAGGACAATCCAAAATTAGGGGAGGAAGAACCAATGGGAGGTAAGCCACTCCCCCCCCCATAGCCTGCAAAGCTCATGCTTGCATGAGAGTCAGGGGATGTACATTTCTCCTCCCTTTCCCCCTTCCTTTTCCATTAAAAATGAAGAGCAATTTCCCTCCCATTTATTCTGGTGGGAGGGAAATAAATTAGTTCATCCTTCTTTCTGGGTGCATGTCAGAGGACTTTAAATCCTGTGGATCCACAGTGTCAGCTAGCACACTACTCAGAGGAGGCGTGTGAGCCTGGTCTCCCGCTCTGAGGTCCATAGCTCAATGGAGGAGCATCTACTTTGCAAGCAGAAGGTCCCAGGTTCAGTCCCAGGATCTTCAGGTGGGACTAGGAAAGATCCCTTCTGGAATCCAGGGCAGCCACTTCTAGTCAGTGCAGGCAATACACAGCTCGGTGGATCAATTGATTCAGTATAATAAGGCAGCTTCCCTTTTTCCTGTATTTTTGTTCAAGTTGGAATTTGCTGGAAACTCTAAAAATTAACAGCAAAATATTAAATTATTAAATCTTAGTGTTTCATAAGATGGCATAGTGATGAGATTCAAGTGGGACAGAACTTTTTTAAAAACAACAACAAAAAAGCCTCTTCCAAATGAAGAGAGTGCCTATATCTGTCACATTTTTTCGTTTCCTTAACAAATTTATAGTATTTGAGTGCAGAGGTCTAACACTTCAAAGCATAAAAAAGAGAAAAGACATTCAGCATTCACTAATCTTCACCCCCCCTCCCCATTCTGCTATCTTCTTACAGCAGCACTAATGGAAATGTATTTTGTTTAATGACTCTGAAATCCTGTTTGTAATTAGATGTGGGAATTGGTCTTACTTTGTAACAGATGATACTGGAATAATAATATGAGAGATGCTACACTGAGACCACTCTCCTCCTAAATCTATATCATCTTTCAAGCTATTGACAGGAAATGTGTCCGAGAAAACATAGAAAACATAAGAGATTGATTTTTTTAATAAAGAAAAAGGCAGGAGTGTGTCTGATCCGGCTTTATTCCTCATCAAATTATTTATGGGTTTACGTAGTAAACCATTTTGTTTTTGTTTTTCATTCAGACCTGAGTATTTTAGGAGCTCATGTGGTGGGAAGGTTAGTGAGGCAATGCTTGCAAAAAGTGTGAGTTCTATTTCGGTCACACTTAGACTGCTGCTCTCTTCAAAACCTACATTCATTGCAAACGCCAGATGTGACCCTCCAGGCCTCTCTCTATCTGGCCCGTGGAACCCTTGATCTGGCCCTTGGAACAGGCTACACCCTTCCTTGGTCCTGCTTCAAACCCTAGGTGTTTTCACCTGGCCCAAACATGTCCCAGAAACTCTGATAAAGCCTCTTGCTTCCCTGGATAGAGGATAGAGAGGGGTGTTTGTAGAAACGAGTGTACTCAACAGAGGTACAATTGACATTAATTGCTGTGTCCTCTTTTGCATCTGAACTCGCTCACATCTCTGGCATGTGGCCTGTAGAAGTTTGCCTAGAATGTGCACCTTTGGGCTGAAAAGGGCTCCCCATACCAGGTTTATTGTGAAGCCCTTGTGAATCCCTACTTCTCATGTCATACTGTAACGTGATCTCTGAACAAAAGTTTTCAGATAATAAAATTGTAGAGTTAGAAAGGACCATGTGGATCATCTCATCCAACCCCCTGCAATGCAGGAATTTTTACCCAACTTGGGGCTCAAACCCACAACCCTGAGCCTATTGACTGAGCTATCCGGCTGAAGAAGTCGCCCACCCTTTCCCTGTTTATCCCTCCCTATAGCTCTGTCCCTTTCCTTACCTATGTTGCGTTTTAGATTACAGGCTCCTTTCATTTTCTATGAAGTGCCACACACATTGATAGAATGGAATAAACAAACAAACAGCAAGAACAATAATTTTTTGCGTGGCGACAAAGCACTGACGCCCTTAAGAGATACCCCTTGGCAATTGTTTGACTGATGCTCTCCCTGAAAGGTACAAAGCTCTTTCAATGTTCCAAGGGTTAAGCTGCTCATGCACTTGAATTCAGGTACTTGAATACAGGAAAAGGTAAAGGGACCCCTGAGCGTTAAGTCCAGTTGTGGACAACTCTGGGGTTGCTGCGCTCATCTCGCTTTACTGGCCGAGGGAGCTGGCGTTTGTTCGCAGACAGTTTTTCCGGGTCATATGGCCAGCATGACTAAGCCGCTTCTGGCGAACCAGAATTCTATGTGAGAGTGGTTTGGAGTAGATGTATAAAGGTTGGATTACAAGATTTCCCCAAGGGGAGCACCATTTTCCATGACCTCTGTTCATTCTGTCTCCCTCTGTTTGGGGGTGGGGATGTATCATTGGACTGAATTCCATTTTTTGCTAGAAATGAGTTTCACAGGGGACAGCTGAGAAATTGTGTTGCTCCTATTTAATTGTTGGTTTAATTTTTTCAGCCTCCTGAACAAGTAGCTCAGGTTTATTATGCTTCATAACTAAGCAGTAAGAAGGTTCTGGCCATTTCCTAATTATTACATTGGGAAGGTGCACATGACAATGATTAGTGTTTCCAAACATCTACTGATGTGGAAGCTCTTTGCTAAAACTTAAGAAATTACTCTGTATGAATGTGTATGTGTGATACTGTCATTCTATCTGAGCAGTAAAGGAGACAGTCCAGATATTTAGCTTCATAATCAGAAGCAGGGAAAAGGAATGAAATCTGAATAAAACACTCCCCAGAACCCAAAAAATGTTAAACAGTTTATCCCGTCCGATCAACCGCACGCGCAAAACTGAAACCGGAACGAGCATTCTCTCTTTGGATTTGCAACTCCCATGCTGAGCGCAAGACGTTTCTGCCAGCTATACAGCTGCCAACAGCAGGAGCCACATAAATGCCAATTTTAATCAGAGCTGATTTTATCAAACCCACATGCAACAATAAAAAAAATACTAATTTATGTAGAAGGCAGCGATGTTTCCTGACAACATGAACATTAATTGTCTCATTGATTGCTTCTTTATGTATATGTATAGACCCAGCTGGTTCCAGGCTTTTGGAAGGCCCTGGGCAAGAGACCATTAAAGGACCTTGACAAATAACCAGCTAGGTGTGGAGGGGATCTAGGGCCTGCAAACTGAAAAAAGACACCCCCACTAACTACCGCTAGTCATCTGCAGCACATTTTTTTTTTTACTTTGCACGGGACTTTGGCTCATTTGTACTACTTTTTCAGAATGACAGTCATTAACAACAAACTTCTAAGGCAGATGACTGTTGCTATCGCTGCACTTCAGAGGAAAGCTGAAGAAGTCACCCCATCCTATCACCTACCAGGTGACATGTTTGGTCCATGCCTGCTAATGTGTGAAAGGATGGGGTTAAACTCTACATTGGCTGTGCATGTCTTCTCCCAGCATAGAACCAGTGTGAGCAGCCAAGGCAGCAGGATTTGACTGCTACTCGTTGGCTGGGAATTAAATCTTGCTCAGTTCTGTAGAATTCCATGCAACCCCCTTTCTTGATTCAGAAGAAGTTTGCATGCGAACCCCTGAGAACAGGAAAGCCCCCCACCCTTCATTTTAGCAGGGCCTTCACTCCCTCTCGACAACTGATGGAAAGGGATTAAATTATTGCCTGCACAAACTTGTTCCCAGTAGGGAATAGCCACATGTAGCCAGAGAAAGCCATCTCCCTCCCTCTATCAGGAGGAGTGATAAAGTGATTGCCACTTGTCAATGTGCTGAGCATAGGGCTAGCAATGGGCCTTCTGCTTCAGTTCCCAAGCACCAGCCACCAGCCAGCTTACTATTAGATGCTTGGGAACATTGCTTAAGAGATTTCGACAAGTTGGCAGGACAGTCCACCTGTTGAACGTATGACACAAATGGCAGGTGGGTGATTCCCCCCCCCACCACATGGAGCTAGAAAGTTTCCCCACCCTTAACTGAACAACAACAGCATGTACCAAGGGTAGCTAACACAATGCACTGCCATCAACCCTAGCCAGCATGCCCAAAGATCTGGGTGTTGGGTGCTGAAGTCCAGCAGCATTTTCAGGACACCACACTGACTACCTCTGCTTGATGCTATTCTCCAGTACTTCTGTGTAATAGCCGAACAAACTTGGTAAAACAAAAGATGCACCAGTTAAATGAATGAATGAATGAATGAATGAATGAATGAATAAATAAATAAATAAATAGAAAGAAGACATCCTGTGTGTATACATCTGTGTCACCATTTTATGATATGCATTGAGAAGGCAAGGTAATAGCTGGCCAACTGCATTTTGGCACGTAGTTTTCATACCAGGTAGTGATGGTTGCTGGTGTGAGTCCCATTAATCTGGCACTATTAAAAACCTGGCCCAATCTACACCATAGCAATTTGCCAAATCAGCATTAATTAACATTGCAGTTGTGCTGCCATGTTGCTTCCAGGAAACACAAATGTGTCTCAAGAACAGAAGTGTCAGGCCTAACATATTTTCCCTTCTAATTTTGTGACACTTTTCATTTGAATGGATTTTTCTAATTGAAAACATACACATTTTATGTTTTTGACATGAGACGCACCACATGCAATTTGCTTACTTGGTTTAATATATGCAGGTTGCAGAAATGCTGTACAACTCTGTGACCCCCCCCCCCAAAAAAGCTCAACAACTCAGCCATCTCCCCCCTGCCCCATTTTCTTAAATTTAAGTCCCCCAAAATAGGGGGGAGTCTTATACATGGGGGCATCTTATAGATGGAAAAGTACGGTATCTGTGGCCCTTTTCCATGGGTAGGATGTTTTAATCTAGTTTTTAAAAGACAGAATGGTCTTTCAGATTATTATTTTAAACACTGGTTTTAATGTATGTTTATGTTTGTTTTATGCTTAAAATATTGTAAGCCACTTTGACTTGCCATGGCAAAAAAGTGAGTAATAAATGTTAGTAATTATTATAACTGTAAAACAAAACCAACCAGAGTTATTCATTGCATCAGAACTTGGGGAACTCTGGGTAGTTTGAACTCTGGTTTGTTTAAGCCACTGTTTGATTCTGTCGGATTTCTGAAAAAATGGCTAGAAAAGAGTCAAAATAAAAAAATTCCTTCCAGTAGCACCTTAAAGACCAACTAAGTTAGTTCTTGGTATGAGCTTTCGTGTGCATGCACACTTCTTCAGATACACTGAAACAGAAGTTGCCAGATCCTTCAACAGGCTCATCTCAGCTATCTGCCAATCTCCCATTCCCACCACCCTTCTGAATAATACCTCTCCCCACCTTCTCACTATATAGAAGGATCTGGCAACTTCTGTTTCAGTGTATCTGAAGAAGTGTGCATGCACACGAAAGCTCATACCAAGAACTAACTTAGTTGGTCTTTAAGGTGCTACTGGAAGGAATTTTTTTTATTTTGACTATGGCAGACCAACACGGCTACCTATCTGCAACTAGAAAAGAGTGTATGCTAAGTCATGACTTCATGTTGCATCTCAATTAAATTAGAATGCTTTCATTTATTTATTTATTGTGCCCAAAGCAGAGAGTTGCTACAGACAATTGGGAGATCTGTATGGATTCAGACATGCATATGTATCTGCTGCTCAGAGGAATGTGAGGCTGGATCATGTCACTTTGTTGAAATCAATGGTTAAGGCATTTGGTGGTTGTGTACCTGTTGAGCCTCTTGCATTCAGAAAAGATTGTGGCAACTGTGTGGCAGTTATAGAGCATCCATTGTGCAAATGGATAGCCCAGATAGCTCTAGAATTGGATGCAATTACCTTAAAATACCATAGTCTACAGTGATCTTAATTGTATGCGTGTGATACCTTCTAATTCAATTAAGACTAACTATTCCACATTAAGCTTTCTGCTAAAATCCATGCAGTGTACTATAAAAAAGTCATTAATTTGGTAATATCAATTTAACTAGTTTTAGCTCATTAACCTTGACACTGTCGGTGCAAGAGAGAAGAACCTTTTTAGATCATTTTTGTTCTCAGCACAATACCAAGGCGCTCTAAAGACCACTTGAAAGTCCACGTCCATTACCTTGGGCCATCAGTTACACAAATCTGTCTGTGCTTTGGAATTATAAATAGGAGGGTACTTATTTTCAAGTCACCTTCAAGGGTGTATACTGTTTCAGCAACTTGTTTTCCATGAAATTATTTTTTGTGTATCTTTTGGTCCCTAAGACAGCTGCAGGCATACATTTTATTTATATTAGGTAGATGATAGATGATAGATAGATAGATAGATAGATAGATAGATAGATAGATAGATGATAGATAGATAGATATTGTCTACTCTTCCTTTTAAAAACTTGGAGCAGATAACACGTGGTTATCAATTATAGCCTCAACTTCTTGGCTTTTTTTTTGAAAAAATGTATACTTCACATTTTAAATGCACGATCAGGACAGCTTACTAAAAATATCATAAATACTGTAATATAACCAGTACTTTAAAAAAAAAGCTAAAACCATCCACTCTATAAATAGATTGTCCAAATAAAACAGATCAGCCAAAGTTTTTAAAACACGGAGGGGGAAAAACTAAAAGGCTTTGCTTGGTGCCAGAAAGACACCAGAGTGGGGCTCTAATGCGTCTCTCCAGTGAGTATTTTCTTCGGTTACAACTTGGGTCTCTCAGAGGCAGTGTTGTTGTTTAGTCGTGTCTGACTCTTCGTGACCCCATGGACCAGAGCACGCCAGGCACTTCTGTCTTCCACTGCCTCCTGCAGTTTGGTCAGAGGCAGTAGAAACTATCAGTAAACTCTTCCAAGTAGCTGTGGACCCTGAGCAGCTGCCAGTGGATTGTCCTGGCTGAGCTCTGTAGGATGTTGTCTCAGCAAAGATCTTACGCCTTTCATAGGTAGCTGAGATCTGCTCCAGCCTTCCCAGACATGATATCCTCCAGATGTTGCTAGAGTGCAGTTCCCCTCATCCCTAACCATTGGCTAAGCTGGTGAGAGTTTGAATCCAACATTTGGAGGGTACCAGGTGGGGGAAGACTGGCCCATACTGCAGTTGGCCCCACCATCTTAGGCACGGGTAGGCAAACTAAGGCCCAGGGGCTGGATACGGCCCAATCGCCTTCTAAATCAGCCCACGGACAGTCCAGGAATCAGCGTGTTTTTATATGAGTAGTATGTGCACTTTTATTTAAAATGCATTCCTGGGTTATTTGTGGGGCATAGGAATTCATTCATTCCCCTTCCCAAAAATTATAATCTGGCCCCCCACAAGGTCTGAGGGACAGTGGACCAGCCCCCTGCTGAAAAAGTTTGCTGACCCATGATCTTATGGAGCTGGCTGAGTTGACTTAAAGGTCCCTTATCCAGTTCTGAAGGTGTTGACTTATATGCTGTGGAGGAGATGGGTTTTTATTATTATTATTGAGGACTTGTCCTTCAGGACTGAGGAAACTGTGAGAGCTATGTCCTCAGACAGGAGAACCCAGGGGAGTTGTTGAGGACCTCCCCATGCCATAAGAATGTAAGAATGGCTTACTAGATCAGGCCATTCACTCAGTTTGGAGAGATCATTTTGGAGCTTTTTGCAATCCCCTTTTGTTTTAATAACCATGAACGATTTAGTGTCTTCAGCTGGCAACCTCACTGTACACTCCTAACACTAAACAATTTATGAACAAGTTAAATCACACAGGCCCCAATACCGATCCTCAGGGGACCCACCTTTCTGCTTCTCTCCATTTGGAGAACTGTTCATTTATTTTTACACTTGGCTTTCTGCAATTGAACCAATTCCTGATCTACAAGAGGACCTCCCCTCTTATTCCTTGACTGCTAAGCTTACTCAGTCTTCAGGGAGGTACTTCGTCAAAAGGTATTTTGAAAGTTCAGGTACAATATGTCAAATGGACCACCTCTATCCGTTTGCTTGTTGACACTCTCAAAGAATTACGTTAGGTGTGTGAGGCAAGATTTCCCCTTCTTCTTCTATGTGCTCAGTTTTATTGTATCTTTAACAATAATTTCTACCAGTTTTCCAGGGACAGATGTTAAGCTAACTGGCCTGTGATTTCCACGATCCTCCCTGGATCCCTTTGTAAAAAATGTCATTACATTGGCTGCTTTCCAGTCCTCATGTATGGAGGCTGAATCAAGGGACAGGTTACATATTTTTGTTAGAAGGCGAGCCGTTTCACATTTGAGTTTCTTGAGAACTCTTGTGTGGATGCCACCACAATTAGGGCAGCCTATCTTTACTCTTCATCTGAATATTCTTCAGGGTAGCATAAGAGAAGGAAAGCATTCCAAAGCCAGTTCATCACCACTGAAAAGGTCCTTTCCCCAGTGCATCTTGTTTGTGGAGATCCTGTGAAGAGCCTCTGCTGAAGTTCTCAAAGTACAGAAAGGCAGAAATGGAGACAGGCTACCTCTCAGGTACCCTTTGAATTGGTCCCAGAATCAGACTGGGATCCTGTGCATTTGGCAAAACACTAGCGCTAAAACAGCATAAACAAGATCTAAATCAAAGCTTTCCATAATAAACATTTATCTTGTTCATTTTACATGTAACATATTTGGGGGAGGGGGCGCAATTTGGATGGCGCAGTAGAAACACTGCTAAGAGGAAACGAAGTAAAGGTCACATTTACCCTTGCAACGCTCATTAGTATAATTACACACACAGCTAGACGTTTTGAAATGTGATGATAGGGGGAAATGTACAGGAGTAAGTAGGCAGTCTGCTGGTCAGGGATTGACCCAGACACATATCTGACAATGCAATGGATTGATAAAATCTGATATTATGGTAATGTAACTTTGTGAGAGAGAAAATAAAACGAATCACTGTGAAGCAATTTTTTAAAAAAGAAAAGAATGAGGAAATAAAATGCTTTGTGGGATGGCTATCTAATTATTTCTTTTTGGAAAAAGGAGGTGGTCCACACCAACCTCAGTCTGCCTTCAGCAGCCCTCACCAGCCTATCTTCTTGTTTACAAACCGCACCGCCCCCGTGTGTGTGTGCACGTGCAGCTGGTATGTCACCTTCCTCCTTCTGAGTCTCAGAAAGAGCCTTTGGCTCTATCTGTCATTAGCTCTGGCTCCACCTACTGTTGACTTCCTTGCCTTTCGCCCCACCAGTCCCAACGGACAGCTGCTGGCACTGGGTGCCAAACAGAAGGTGCGCCCATTAATTCAATGCAGGTTTGCATGCAACATTCTTGTGCAATGTACGCTTAACTATGTTCTCACTTCTGCATTTGGTTGGCAATGTAGGATCAGCAGGTCTGACCCGGGAAGCTGCAGGAAGAAGTTCTGCAGATATCAGGATAATGTGATCTCGCTGCACATCTGAAGTTATGAATGACTCTGCTTGCCCACTGTTTGGGAAATGCTCTGGAAAATGCCTGTGCAGTGAACGAACACAATCAATATAAAACTTGTAGTTGATATGAATAAACCACCCTAAGAACATTAAAAGAGTCATGCCAGAGCAGAGCAGAAGCCTGCCTAATCCAGCATTCTAGTCTCGTGGTGGCCAAACAGATACCTTTGGGACCTTCAAGCACAGCATGATCTCAGTAGCACAACTGACCAGGTGCAAGGTTATACATACTGAGAGCTGAACTATGCAGGTAGAAAAAATGTGGTATTGACGTAGCGGACCACATGCTTGAATGTGCGCTCTCTCTCTCTCTCTCTCTCTCTCTCTCTCTCTCTCTGACATTATTTTCCCCCCTGCCTTAGCCACACTGGAAAAGTAGCACTGGAAAAGAGAGACTAGACTAGCTCTCCTAAATCACTTGGCTTCCCTGGTGTAATAAGTTTCTGACATGAGGGGAGCATTCAGATACTGAGTCCCACACTTGCAGGATGAAGTGGTATAGTCCAGGAATGACTGTATTACGTAATATTTTTGAAGTGCAGATCCCAGTGTCATTAGGAAGATATGTACAGGCTTCCCTGGAAGTCTTCTTGCAGCCCCTGCTGCACACAATGTTATAACATCTGCATGCTTCATACAGGGTAAAATGTAGGAGTCAAAACTGCTGGGGAAGGACTTTCTTATTCCCATCAATGTTTAAAGAGAGAAATGCCTTTTGCCACATAAGAAGAGCTCTGCTGGATCAGGCCAGTGGACTCATCTGGTCCAGCATCCTGTTCTCACAGAAGTCAACTAGATGCCAATGGGACGTGAGAACAGTCTTCCTTCCTGTGAATATTAGCAACTGGTACTCCAGTGGAGGAATGTACAGGGAAACATGCTTGTCATGTACACAGAGTTGATTCAGATGATCCTGCAAACCGTGATTGTAAAGATCAGAGAGGAACGGTAGAGTTTCCCACACACTCTCTCCTCTTTCCTTTCCTGGTTAAAACCAGCCAAGGTTTGCCTCCAGACAAGTCCAAATAAAAGCAGTATACAAAATGACTTGTTGATTTTCTCCAACTTGTTTGTGGGCAGAGAAACTGACAAATGTCTACACAGGAAAGAGATATTCCCCAATGGCTTCTTTGGGTGAGGCTCATCATGAGTAGTGGCAGGAGCGTGGCATCTTTATATTTTTCCTTTCAGATGTTTGTTTGTTTGTTGGCTTTGTTTTGTGTTGCCATTGCAAGTGGTGGCATAAATCACTGTCTTTGCAGTGTGGCCATATTTCAATATCGCCTCCAGTGCATGAGACCCAGCATCCTTTTTCAGTATTCAGCGGTGAGAGGGAGGAATGGTACCCATCATCCTCAAAAGTGTTGAAGAATATTCGGATAAAATTTTGTGAATTGACATTCTTTTTCTAAGTTGGTGGGTTAGTGAGAAAAAGAAAAATTTCAGAAACCTTTTCCGAAAATCAACTTCCGAGAAATTTCTGCTCAGCTCTGGTTCAAACTATCTTTTCCAGTTCTGGTATGGAAGCAACCTGTGGTCCTTGTAAACCGCAGGCATATGATGATGGTTTGCTGAACCAGAAAAGGGAGTCGGACAAGAAATCTGATACCATGATTTGGGGGAGGGGGAGGAATAAGCTTAAAGCTGAGGTTCACTCCCAATATTACAAACTGTGCTTTGAAAGCTCACCAGAAAGATCACAGCTTGACTGTGATAATAAGTAGAGAGGAAAAAGTCAACAAAATAATGCACTCTCCACAAAAGGCATTGTGATACATAGCTTTTTAAGAAAGTATAAATTTTATTGCATGGGATGTCAAGAATGAACATCAACTTTCTTCCCAAAATGAAGAGCTTGGGTGAAGTGAGCATTTGTCATTATGTTTAATTTGCACATACCTCACCAAAGAAAAGGCCATGGGAGTTAGGCCGAGAGCACAGCTGTACGGGCGCCTCAACTAATTGCCTCTCCATCCTCAACCTCATTTATCTTCATTTCTTCCCAATTATACCACATTATCAATAGTCTCTGTTGCATCAGAGTCTTAATCCCCTTTATTCAGGCAGCATTAGATAGTGGCAGATGACTTCTTGGAGGTAGTCGGAGTAAATAGCTATGAAATGCCACCTCTGGCAGATGGCGTTGCTTTGCAAGAAATGGGACAAAACATTTGGAAATGTGTTGCTGGGCACTGGTATGAGAACGCAAGCTGTCAATATTTTTATAAATGATCATCAAGGTGCTGCTTGCTTAGCACCAGAATGTAACCCAGCCAAGATGGTTAGTAAAGTTTGGAAACTGTTCCGATGTAGATTTCAGATATATTCCAGAGAGTCCCTTTAGAAGGGGTATTGGCCTTGAACTATTATAGAAGGGAACTTCAAGGGTCATTTATTCTGACCCCTGCTGATGCAGGAAATCCACAGCTACACAGAGGTTGCCAACATATATGGGAGCGGGTAGACTATGGTCACATTTGGAAATAGGAGAAATTGTAATGGGCATGGCAGCAAAATGGTGTCTGTGAGAGCCTTGCAAGTCACAAAATGGCTGCTATGAGGGCCTGCCCTGTGACAAAGGACAAGTCACTAGGAGTCACAAGAAGGAACTGAGCCCATCAGAGACCAAACTATTATTTGCTCCTTAAAACACATAACGAAATAACCAACTTCCACTGATCACCCCCCCACCCCCACTGCAGCAGCCACACAAACAAGCCACCCCACATAACAACCACACACAAGACAAAACAACCCATTGCTCAATGCTGCCCTGTCTCAGCCCACATCAGGAAAGCTGGGGCTGTTCATTCTGTCCTACAGAACACAATCAGGACCACAGTGAGAAATGTAGCTTTAACTCTTTGTGTCCCCTTTCTGTGCTTCTGGTTCTGAAGCCCCACACCTGTAAATTCCTTTTCAAAAAAGACTTCACTAAGAACATAAGAAGAGCTCTACTAGATGAGGTCAGTGGCCCATCTCATTCAGCAACCTGTTCTCAGGCTGACCAAACTGATGCTTACGGGAAGCTCAAATTCAACTCAGTGCTACTTGACTGCAAGGTTGGACCAAGATTGGACCAACCAAAATTGTGACTACAGTGGGAAGCAAAGCATGAAAGCACCCAACACTAGGGTGCTGCTCTAGATTCACATCCCCCAACCTGGCAATATGCAGGGAGGGACTTTTCAGTTCCTGTCACTCCCTCTTACCTTCTCTGTGCAGGTCAATCCCCACCACAACACGTTTCACTGCCCCCCCCCCTTACCAGGCTGTCGTCCTCCTTTTTAAAGGCAGTTGGAGTTTCCAGTGCCTCTGGTAGATATGCCCCCTTCTCTTCCAAAATGAAAGCCAGGAGCAACAAGGAGTTGTGGGGAACAACAATATGTTTTGTCCTCCACGCAATCCTAGCTTTGAAATTTGTTCTCCAGTGCCGAAATGTAAAAGTTAGCAACTCCGTTGCAGATCTCATGCTTTGAATGCAGAAGGTCCTGGGTTCAATCATGTTCAATCTCTGGCATTTTCATGTATGGCTATGAAAACCTCCATCTGAAACCTCAATGAATCACTGCTAGTCAGTGTAGATCAGAAATAGCCAACATCATGCCCTCCATATGTTATGGGCTACAAATCCCATTATCCCTGACCCTTGGCCATGCTGACCATGGTTGATGGGACTTGGAACTCAACAACATCTGGACAGGTTCCCCATCCCTGTTCTAAACCTGATCTAGGTCAGGTGCAGGGAAGCTTTGGTCCTCCACAAGATCCCTGGCCATTGGCCATGCTTGCTAGGGCTGATGGAGGTTGTAGGTTCAGCAGCATCAGGTGGGTTAAAAGTTCCCCATGCCTGACTTATTGCATATATACAAAAGCAATGTATACAAGTTAACACATTAGCAGGATTTTTAAAAATGCTTATAATATTATACATAAGGTATAAAATTGGAAAGTAAAACGAGCTAAAGAATTTATGGACATGAATGAACAACATAGTATAAGGGAACCGGGGGTGGGGGGGTGGGGAGTCAGGAAATTCTAGTAGTCCCATGTTTTGGATTCAATATGGATTGTGTATACGTATAGTTTTTTATGGTTTTGATGTATGGTTTTTCTTTTTTATGTGATGTTTTGTTGTTGTAAAAATTGTGTGTGTGTGTGTGTGTGTGTGTGTGTGTGTGTGTGTGTGTGTGTGTTCCCCATGCCTGGCTTGGGTGATCATCTGAACTTGGCCTGTCTATGTAATCCAAAACATCTAGAGGGCACCAGGTTGGCTACTGGTGGGGTAGATTTAGATGGGTCAATGGTCAAATGGCACATGGCAACCTGTGTTCCAGTGCAACTCAGTAGTATTGTGGCTCATGGTCTAGAAACTTAATGACAAGCATCAAATATCCTGACAGACATGCAATTTCTTCCACCTACCCCCACTTTTAGTTTTTAAAGTCAGAAAGAGTTTTTAAAGTCAGGATAGTTTTTAAAGTCAGAAAGAGTTTTCAAAAAGTTTTGGGGGAAAAAATGATATTCTGGGTGCCTTTCCCCTCCTTCCTCCCCAGTGACTTTTTATTATATAATTATCAATAGATTACCACACCTAAGTTGTGACAGACATATTTTTTAAGTATGACTGACTGATGGACAGACTGGGAATTGCTGAATTAATGGGCATATTTCAAAGCCTTGGCAGGACTGAGCAGTAATTACATCTGCTGAACCACTTGATAACTTTTTGGAAGTAGACCAGTAAAGCCATCGCTAGAGTTCTCAATTTTTAATATTTTAACTTAACCGGTTTTATAGCTTACTTCGAGTGCACAGTACAGAACACCCTAAACGCAGCTGTACAAACCGGTGCATGAAATGTCGAAATGCCTTTTGTAAGTCATTCATTTATCATTTCAGATTATTACTAGGCTAGTTCTTTGGGGAATTGTTTTGTCCAAAGGATTTCCAGTCTCTCTTTTTCCCTTCTCCACCTTTAGAAACTCAATCCTTTCTCCATCGCCTCAAAATGTCTGGTGCCTTTTTCATGGTGGGGGGAGAAGGATGTCAATTCTTCTTTTGCACCGAAATTGTTGGCATGTCAATTTAGAATTATATCACCCTGTGCTTCATGGTAAGCACTGTTGAATTCAGTGGGGCTTACCTTTGAGTAAACATATTAGGATTGTGCTGTAAGTCAGTCTTTCCCTTTTACTCTCCTTTCAAACACAGCTGAAAGAAAATTTCAGTTTAGAAATTTTATATGATGTTGATTGGAATTTATGGTGGGGGAGTATACTCAGTCCTAAACAGAGCAAAAACTGACTAACAGATGCCCACTTGACCGCTTCAATTGGTGGAATTGGCACTACTGCAGGTACAGTATAATATAATACTCGTTCTGCATTTATCTTTTTGTAAACCACTTTGAGGTATTTTTTATTTTTACAATCAAGAGGTATATAAATTTGAATGAATGAATGAATGTTAAGTGGGGGCACACACATACTGTACCAAATATAATTTTAAGAGAGAAGCAGCTTCCAGGCACCAAATTATCTCAATGTGTGTGTGGCCCTTGCAGACCTCTATCCCTTTCCCCAAACTTAATGGGCATGTTAGTAAGGAGGGCTCACAACAGCCATCTCCATTAAGATCTAGATGTTGCAGGGAGTGTCCACAGCTGGTAGGGGTCCATGGGAAGATGGAATTCTCATGGCCCCTAAAGTCCCTAACATGCATGCTTGGAGTAGGAAAGCTTTTGCCCTCCATATACTGCTGACATACAACTCCCATCATCATTGGCCATTCTGACTGGGACTGACAGGAGTTGCAGTTTAGCAACATCTGAAGGGCCACAGGTTTCCCATCTCTTCTCTAGGGCCTCATAAGCCTGACCAGCGGTGGGGTGGGGAGAATTTGCATTTAAAGCACTTACCTGAATTTTGTGGTGCAGCCCTCTAACCGGTCTTTACCAAAAATGCATATATTACTCTTTTTATTTCTTTATTTGCAGTCAACAGACCATGAAAACATTTTTGTGACAGTTGACAGTTAGCAATTACAAATGATAACATTAATTTAAAAAGTGCACATGAAACAGCTAAAAGCACAGAGTTGAAATATTGGGCATATTAGGCGGGAAAATGTGCACAAAGGTGAACATTAGTGAAAATAACATACAAAAACACATTATACTTGCAAAAATGCATACATTAGTGAAACTACAGAGAAAAATATGTTTATGAGGAGAAATCTGCACAAAAATGCTGAAGAATATTCATGAGGGCTTATAGAGAATATCACAAATTGCTGCAGAAATGTGGAGAACTGAATTTAAGATTGGAAAAATGAGAAACTTGAGTTGACCAAAACTGATAAATCTATTTGTCCCTCCACAAAAATGACAAAGCTGCTATTATTTAATTCTTTAATTAATTCCATTTACGCTTTGCTTCCTATGGAATACCTTAAATGGATTTCACAATAACTACATCAGCAATAAAAACAAAAAGGATTACACAATTTCATGTATACAAACAATGGACTGCATTCAATGTTAATCCTACTAAGAGTAGGCCCACTGAAACGAATGGACATGATTGATTAGTTCCCATTAATTTCAGTGAGTCTACTCAGAATAGGATGTTGCATACAACCCAGTTATAACTGTTTTTTTTAAATTGTAGAACAATTTCAGATGTAAAAATAATGTCAAGTTATCGATTTTTTGTGAAGCGCTTTGAGGTTTTATTAAAACCAGGCGGTCTGTAAATGTTGTGGAATAAATGAATCCAAATAGATAAAAATCCAAAGTAGGCTGGTTGTTTTCCTGAATTCAAAAACAACTCAACTATTCAGCTAAAGAAAAGATCACCATTTATAGCCCCAAAACCTTTCTAAACATGAAGGTTGTAGCCACCTGGCGGAAGAAGGCTGGTGGAAGAAAAGGCCACGACAAGCCTCTGCTGTGAGTTATTTATTTATTTAGAACACTTATATTCCACTTCACTTCTCCATGAGGCTCACAAAGAAACCTGCAAAATATTATCACAATACAATCACATTCAAGTCTGCTATCCATGACATAAAGAGTATGTTGTGCCTGTGGTGCCAGGATTGTGCAGGTGGCATTTCCCCTTTGACCTGAGCCTCCTAAGGAGCAGAGCCTGCTGGAGGGCTCTTCCGAGGCAAGAGAGTGGTGCTGAGCAGCTGAAACTCTCTCAGCCCATGATGGAGCCAAGCCAGCCGTTGCTGGTAGTTGCCAAGCGGCAGCTCCCGCTGGTGTCCTCTGGGGCAAGGCACAATTGCCTGGGCTCAGTTTTGAATGGATTCAGAGTGCAGACAAAGTGTAAATATTTGCTTTATTTTTGCAAGCCGGTATTTGTTGTTGTTGTTTCATTTTGCCATGGGAAACAAACAAACAAAAAAAGGTTTTCAGAACTTCCCACCCTTGGGCTGTTAGCATGCTCATGTGCGTGTGCGCGCGCGTGCACACACACACACCAGCTTCTGAGAATTCACCAGGCATGGACACTGAAGACATTATTGCTTTCAACTAGGGGATTCAATTTCCCCCTCCCCCTCCCTGAATTATATAGCAACAAATCAAATGTCAAACGCAGATAGATGTAGTGGACAGTGTGAATTTCATTTAGACAGACCACACAATTTTAAAAATAGATAGAAGGAATCTGAAACCAAAGGAGAAAGTGCTGTCAGCCGATTGAACTTTAGATTGGTTTTTTGAAAACTTTTATTTCCCTCCTGTCCATCTAAAACTTTGAAACAAATTTGCATTTTACAAAGTCGCCTTCCCCTGGAAGATACGAGTTTGAAGAACCAGTGATCGATACCTGGAGTGTGGGCACATGATTTTATGCCTTGAGTTCCTTTTCAGAACCTTCCCCGCCCCAGAAAACCTGGCTTCGAAAAGCAATTGAGGAATTTGTCCCAACAGATTTTGATGGTGGAAATGCTGCCAGTGTGAGGCGGCTATTCTCCTACACAGGGAAAGTCACACAGTTGTTGTGAGGATGAAAGGCCATGTGCTTGAGCTCCTAGGAGGAAAGGTGGGATATAAAGGAACTAAAAAGCCCAGGGGTCCCCAACATTTTGATGGCACCTTTGGAAACTGCCATGGGAACCCATTTCACAGAAGAAGAAAATGAAAATAAAACCCTCTTTTAAAAATCCTAGTGAAGTGTCTTGGCCAAAACAATATAATAAAGGCAACTGCCTTCATTCCTGATTTTTTTTTTTTTATGGGACCTTAAGTTGGCAACAAGGGGATGTCTGATGGTGCTATGGCGCCCACGAGCGCCACACTGGGGACTCCAGTGCTGGCCATACTGCCACACCCCAACTCTGTATGGAGAGCCAAAGGATAGAAAAGGGGTGCCTAGCTACGTTAAAAGGCCTCTTTTCAGAATTGGGGCCAGTGGTGCATGGGATGTCAGGAATAAGGCTGGTGCCATAATCCTCATCTCCCCTACAGACATTTGTTCTACATGTGGAAGGGGAGATCTGAAAACATCTGAAAACAACATTTGTAGTCAGCCTATAAAACAGTACTCTTAAGAGGTCATCTTCACCTTCTTTGAATGGATGGCATCTCTGTAATATGTATTGTTTCTTTCCATACAATTTCTGAAACCAGCTCAGCTGAACTTGTTCTGTTTCTGACTGAAATTTTATATGTAGTGTCCCTATTGGCCTGCATTTCAGTTCCTTTTCCTCTTGGATAGCATCTATCATTCAGACATCTGGAACGTGCCCAGGCACAGATCATCATCTTAATTTACACACTGCACCCACTGTTTAGTAAAAGATGTGGACCTTGACAGACTTAATTATGATAGAAAATGTGTTGTTCTTTTTCAAAGGCAACATGGAATCAGAGAACTGTTCAGTTGGAAGGGACCCTGAGGGTCATCTAGTCCAACCCCCTGCAATGCAAGAATCTCAACTGAAGCATCCATGGCAGATGGCCATCCAGCCTCTGCTTAAAAACCCTCAATGAAGGAAAGTCCATCACCTTCTGAGGGAGTCCATTCCACTGCCAAACAGCTCTTATTGTCAGAAAGTTCTTCCTCTTGTTTAGCCACCTTTGGTCGGAAAAAAATATGCCCATGTCAAGCTGATCCACTGATTTGTCAAATGCCTTTAGCATTAACTACAGATTGTATGTATATTTCTCTCTCTTGGCTTATCACTATAAAGAATCAAGTGTGGGGTAGTGATTACAGTGTTGGACTAGGACCTGAGAGACTCAGATTCAACGCACCATGAAAATTTACTGGGTGACCTAGGGCCAGTCGCTATCTCTCAGCCTAGCCTACATCACAGGGTTGTTGTGAGGGGAAAACCATTTATGGTTTTCCTGAGCTCTTTGGGAGAAAAGTGGCATATAAATGGAATAATAAATAAACAAAATTGCAGCATAACCTTTTTCCTGAAAGCCAAAGCAAGTAAGGTTTTTACTCTGCATTGTTGGAGGAAGGGTGGTTTGTGCCTCTCTCTCTCTTTTTTTTTACGTTACTGTGACACAAAATGTGCTTAGCAAAATGTGATGGAGATCAAATTCTCAAGCCCTTAAAACTTGCATTTGGTTTTGCCAACGTTATTTAAAAAGTTAGAAAACTTTGGCCACAATCCAGAACACATTTTGATTTTTTGATTTTTTTTTAAGGAAATGGATATATTAATTTATGCAGACACCATATTGAGTGTTGTTTGTGAGCGTTTTATCTAGCTAACTTTTGTAGACACAGTATAATTACAGTGGTGCCTCGCAAGACGAAATTAATCTGTTCCACGAGTCTCTTCGTCTTGCGGTTTTTTCGTCTTGCGAAGCACGGCTATTAGCGGCTTAGCGGCTATTAACGGCTTAGCGGCTTTAAGAAAAAGGAAACAAACTCGCAAGAACTCGCAAGATATTTCGTCTTGCGAAGCAAGCCCATAGGGAAATTCGTCTTGTGGAACGACTAAAAAAACGGAAAACTCTTTCGTCTAGCGAGTTTTTCGTCTTGCGAGGCATTCGTCTTGCGGGGCACCACTGTACATAATGGTACATGCAATTCACATATTCATTCTGAATAAAAGAAAAAGATCGACCCTTTTAGAAACCAGAATTAGTGGGCTCTTATATCACTTTAACAGGAGACCCATATTCCTACCACAGAGTTAACAATTCCCAGAGAGAACTATAGCAATTGCAGCTCTGTGGGGAGAATGGACAACTGTCTCCCAAAAGCTCTCAGCTCACTTTATAAATTAACAGTTCCCAAGATTGTTTGGGGAAAAGCTTAGGGTGGCAATTAACCTTCTCCTACTCAGAGTAGACCTGTTGACATTAACGGATGTTGAGAAGGGAGTACAAAACTGGTGATTAAAGGATTTGGTTCAACAAGACAGCTCTTTTAAAGGGACTGAATCCTTCCCCTCTCACACACATTGTAAAGCAAAAAACCAACAACCCTGACTTTGCCATGTAATAGTTTAAAGAAGAAGAAGGATGAGTCCACATTTTACTTTTATTGTTAGGTGTACCCTTAAAAATGTGGGGTGTAAATCTAAAAACTGCAGTTGATGAAGCTACTTACCTATGCTATCATTCCTGAAGATAATCTCATTGGTGATGGGGGGAAGAGGTAACCCCACAAAAGAATGTCAAAAAATGTCCACAACCTGGTTCCCACCAGATGTTTTAGACTACAGCTTCCATCATTACTGATAACTGACCACTCTGGAGTTGATGGGAGTTTTAGATTACGAGCATGTGGAGAGTGCCAGGTGGGTGCAAGCTGACCTATAAGAACTCAACTTCCAAGGAAAAGGAACTTTTTAATTCTAGAATGCAAAATGCATATTGTCTGCTTTGTGCTCATTAGTCCAACTGTGTTTAATCTCTGGAACACTGGCCTTTCAGAAGATGCAAATACGACCATGCTTTGAAATGCACCCTATTTCAGTCAATGTGAATTTGGGACAGTCAGTGCACAGTGTGTTAAATTTACGATGGAAGTGCTGACACAACTAACGCAAATATAGCAGCGCTGTTGAACACCGCTGTAATTATGCCACATTATATTAAAACATATGGTATAATTTAGCTTGGCATAAATGTATCTTTCTTTGTCACTGCATTGCTCATCATTTTTGAAAATTACAAATCTGTAATAGTAAAGGTAATTCATAGCTTAGCTGTAGTATTAAAATGATGGAGTGTTTCCCTTTTTGCTCAATCATTGATCTTTCAATTTTTCCCCCCTGTTTGATAGCATTAATCACATTTATTAGCCAAGTGCTTATCATAAAGAATGTTGAGTGTTTCTATGCTGTTACTTTCATCTTCAATTAAGATACATTTTCCCTCCTGCCACTGTCCCTTACGCACCAACAAAGTATTACTGATTCTAATTGGAAATCAAGTTAATGAATTCCTGGCAGTGTCAATAACCCAGACAGGCGCCTCCCCACCCCCACCCCCCACCCCCACCTCCTTCGACCAATACAAAATCTAATCGAATGCTTTCATTGAAAAGGGAAAATAACAGAAAATACCTTGATTAACATTAACTTAATACTTTGCTCTGTAGAAAATTATTGTGGCACATTGGCACAGGACCGAATGCATGGGCAAAATTAATAATGCATTCCTTAATTAGCATTTCAGGTTTTTTAATCCTTTTTTAGGGGGGAGCCCAGATTAGAAAATTGGGGAGGTTTGGGCTGGCAGAAAATGGTTGAGTAGTCAGGGGGAGGGACCAGTTTGAGTGTCTTTGACTTGTAACGGGAAATGCACATGCCCTGGTACATGGAACAAGATGTGCCACGTAGAACAGGGCAGTCCACTTCACACACACAACATTCTGCACCAGGCTTATCTGAAATAATTCCTTATGCTGGTCTATGACTGTAATAAAGATGTGAATTGGAAATAATTCCAACAAAAACAGAATTCTCTGACCTATACAAAATTCAGCCAATGGGTACACATTTGTGTTGTCTTTAGATTTTATTGTTTCTTCTTCTAGTTGTGCAGAAGGGCCATCAACTATTAATGGTGTTTCAAGGGACAGCTTGGCCCTGACTTCCAGGCAAATTCATTTCAGCTGCCCACTCTGAGATGTGCTTGTTTACTTGAAGAGCTGAAAAGATTCCATGCTCTGTGGGTTATATACCAGAGATGGGGAGCCTATGATTCTCCATATGATGTTGGACTCCCACTCTATAATCAGTCACAACTAGCCAATACAATGGTCAGAGATGATGGAAACTGTGGTCCAACAACATCTGGAGACACTGGCACCAACTATAGGGGGCCCTGGCGGCCTGGGCACCCACACCGCAGGGCTCTGACATGACTTCCAGACTTCTGAGGCGATGTCCGAGGTCCTGCAAAACCTCTGACACAACTTTTGGTAGAAACCAGAAATCACATCAAAGGTCTTCAGGGCCTCAGAAGTACCGCTGTGAAGCGCCAATGTAACATGACATCACAACGTCATGATATCACATTATGTCACGGGTGCCATTGGGCACCCATAATCTGAGGCCAAAGCTGGCACCCCTGTGGCGAGTCACTGGTTCCCCATTTCCTGTTATACAGCATAGGCTCTTTCCACATAATTGGGAATTCTGGATGGTGGATTTCCTGGTCAGAGCTCATATATTCTGTATGCATGTAGTCTTTAATCAGTCCTTTGATCATATTTGTCAGTCTTCTCCATCATTATTTTTTTTCCATTTCCATGGGTATGTCACATGCACAAGTCTAGAATCCATTATGCAGGAACTTCATTTAGCCATTGTCCCTGAACATCTTATTCCTGTGGGGTCTATTGCTATACTGTAAAAAAACCAAACCAAAACAAAACAAACCCATAACTTACACCTATTACAAGGGAAAGAGTAACCACAGCCTTTCAGTGCTGTTTGATGGAACTTTATTTTGTAATCCAATATGTTGGATGTTCAGTTCTATGTATCAGCAGCAGCCAAGAATATATGGATGTTGCTAGATCTTTCTTCTCCTTACAGATGGGCTTTCTCTTTTCTTCTGCCCGATTGTATCTTAGTAAACTCTTGACCTCACAGACGTCCTGTGTTGAGTTTATATTGGTGTCCTTTCTTTTGTTAGTTTTATGTATTGTTGTCCCCCCCCACCTTAATGCATAATTAAACATTTCATCTAATTAACTATTATTATTATTTTTGTAATCTTCCTGTCAGGGTAGGGAAGAAATCTTTTCATGACCCTTTGCCAGCGATGAAAAATAATTGCTCAAAACCCAATCTTTGCACACTCTTTTCCAGGTGGAAGTGAATCTTCATGGGATAAAGAGAAACTTCAGTCACCCATCCCACCAGGATCCCATCACGGGGTCAGCCATGCGACTCTGGCAGGGCAGCCAAGTCTGGGAAGTGCTCATCCTCTCAGCCCTCTGCAGCAAAACCATCTGCTCACAAACAGTATGTATGATGGTATCCCCTTTTCATCCTCCACATGGCCATGAGAAGTGTGGGAGGAAAGCTGAAAACATTAAAAAGCTGGACTGAAATTCCTACCACACTTTCATCCCTTGCAAAAGTGTGCGGAGATACTTAGAAACTTTTTGAGGGCCAAGTGGATTCTAAGAATTGTCAGGATGGTGTTCTTAAATACAAGGTATTTACATCATCAGGAAAACCTTAATACTACTTCAGGTGACCAGTGTGGCTGCTCTCAACAGCCCAGTCAACATTCAAGGAACATAATTTCCCTGGGCTGTGGCGGCTGGTTCTTTAGGGCAAATGGCCCAACCAATCTCTGTCTTGATTCTTTCTAACCCACCTGTCTGCCTTCCTGCTTACAACAAATCCAGGGGGTAGGAGGATGAGGTGAAGGTAGAATGTGTTGGCTCAACCTGCCTTTGGCTCAGGCTCCACCTACTGTTGGGCTCCATTCTTTCTGCCCTACCAGTTGCAATGTGTACCAGCCACCACTGTCCTTGGAAATCAACTGTCTTTATTATTTTGGTAAAGGAAATGAAAGAACCTTGACTGTCCCTTATTTAAAGGTGAGACCACAATTAACAAAATGTTAGAATTCACCCATCCCATTAATCCAATCTTTGGGGGTGTTATTAGCCCCCTCAAACTTGGGCCTAATACTTAGGACCAAAGCTATAATTTGTAGTCCTAGATCTTTCATGAGTTACACTGAAATCTAAGCACTTTTGCTTGGGTTTGTTTACTTTTTTGTGTGTGCAAACAAATGGGAAGTGGACAACAAACAACAACAACATTTTATTGGGACATTTGGTTTTTGAAATAAAGCTGGAAAGAATGTTTCCTTGTCATACAAGTTTCTTTGGTAATTCTGCCAAACTTAGTGGTTTGAAATCATTGGAAAATACAGCCTTCTTTCTTTCCTGGTGCACAAAAGAATATTTTGTCCAGGCAGGAGAAGGAAAAGAATGTAGATAGGTTGCATGCCAGATCGACAAGGAGGAAAAGAGTTGTGAAAGGGTGACAGCAAACGAATGAGGGAGAAATAAGATCTGCATTGTAATGTTCTAATTTGTGTTCCAAAATTTTAAAGGTAGGTTTATGCAATTAACTTTAAGATACATATCTTTGTGGATATGTGATGCATACATACAAAGTATCTTGATTATCACTCCCAACGTTAGTTGAACACACTGAGCAATTTGCACTGGTTCTTATAATAACGCATTCTCTGGTCCCCTGTTTGGCTAAAAGATAGACCCTAGACTTCTTGTGTCGCACTGAATAACAGTAGCTAACTTCTATATACTGCTAAATTTCATTTTCTGTTCTGAGGAGTTCAACACATTTGTAGTATCTAGTATCTTTTCAAGGTCTGCAAATGAAATTTATTTCCTTCCTTTCAGATTATTTCACTATTTTTATTATTATTGTTGATCACCCTGTTGTCTTGCTGATCACTCAGCAGTCTTCCGCAAGACAATTCAAGGGTTTATTGAATATCGGGCATTATGTCTGATTTGTGAACATGAGATGCATTTCCTTCACACCCCCTTTTGAAAGCACTTGATGTATTGTCCCTTAAAACTGGCAATGTGCTGTTAAATTCCGTTTGTAGTTTGCATTTAGTTTGCATGTCAATTGGACTCTAAGTAGGCACGCAACTCAGTGCGGACAGATGGTGTCTGGGAGGGTTGAAAACTCCATGGAGTATGAGGAAAGATTACCAGACTGCTGTGGGGGGCATCAATGAGGAAACAAAGACTTACGTTTGTATGAGCTTGGTGGGTTGGGTGAGGTTGTAGAACTGCTTAAAGAAAAGAGATGTCACACACACTGTTCCACAGCCCATCTAAGTGACCAGTTAATTTTATTTATTTATTTAGCATTTTCTGTTAACATTTCTAAACTGGCAACCTCTCAGCAGTGTACAATAAAATCAACGAAACGCCAGAAAAATTATAAAATCATAAAATGCAGAGCAAATGACCAACACTGAATCAGATTAATTTGTGTTTAAATTCAGATCCAGCCCTATCTTCAAAGATTGTGGTGCACATAACATTTAAACAGATTAACGTGCTGAAAAAATAAATATAAAAATGGTCGGGTCGGGGCTAAAGATGGATGTGTAATACATCCCTGTCCATCTCTAGCACAAAATTTCTTCTCAGGATTTTTTTTTTTAAAAAAAGGTCTTGCATAACTGCTACTCCTGTGAGGGACAGTGGAAATTATTTCACGTCTGTGCTTGTGGTGAGAGGTGAGAGGGCTGGTGCTCCAACATCTACAGTGGCTTTCTTTTGTCTTCCAAGTACAATCACACCTTCTGGTTTTGCTTTACTCAGCCCTTTAATGCATTGAGTCCATATGACAAGCACAGTCTATACTAGGAATGGGGAACCTCTGGCCCTCCAGATGTTGCTGGATGACAACTTCCATCATCCCTGACCACAAATTATTTTGGATAGGACTGGTGGTGTCCAACAACATCGGGAGGGGTGCAGGTTCCCCATCCTTTATATACAACAGGAATTGAGAACGTTCTGCCCTCCAGTTGTTGTTGGATTCCAGTTCCTGTCAGGGGCAGCCAACATAGGATGATGTGACTTGTAGTCCAGCAATATCTGGAAGGCCACAGGTTCCTCATCGCTGGTTTAAGCAAAGAGCCTTCTCTGTAGTGGCACCCACCCTGAAAATACCCTCCCATCAGATGTCAAGGAGATAAATAATTATACAACTTATGGAAGACATCTGAAGGCAGCCCTGTATTGGGAAATTTTAAATGTTTAATGTTGTATTTGTTGGAAGCCAACTCAGTCAGGTGGGTGGGGTACAAATAATAAAATTATTAGTATGATTAATTATAAATAAGCCTCAGGCTGTCAGATTCCCCACACATATTTCTTTTTCACACATGAGAGGAGGAGAGGAAAAAGCTAAGCCTTAAAAGTAAGCTGCCAATCCAACCACAGTTAACTAACAGAAACCCAGATCAAACTGCAGTATGATGTCCTAGATATTCTAAGGTTAAAATGCACATTTCCTTTCCCCTTGTATCGCATGAGCAGGAAGAAAAGGGTATGCGTGTGTTGAAGCCCAAAGCGTAGGAGGCAGGGGGGATGATCTCAAGATTCATTTCAGTTGATACCTGAATAATGATTTTGTGTCGCCTTCATCAAGAAGTCTGGGGCTGAAGGGAGTTGTGCCCCTAAACATCTGGAGGGCACCAGGTTGGTGAAAGCTGATTTGGATTAATGTGAATGAGCCTGGAGATCACCCCTCCTCTTAATAGTTATTAAAATGTGTTTGCCCTGTTTTCCATCTGTGCAGGACCATAAAGGTAGCTAAAAATGCCCTCAGCCACAAAAACACTTTAAAAGTTCATAATAATTATAAATTTGAAAACAAGCCATCCCATCAGTAAAACTTAACAGGAAGAGCAACCAATGCTTTGCTGGTCAGCTATACAATGAATCTTTTTGACTGAAGAATTTTTTTCCACTGACATGTTCTTGCAGCTGCATATTTTTAACCTGGGTTATACACCTGAGTTGTCTGTGTTTCTGGTCTTTTGTAATTACCATTTATGTCAGTGTTTTATGCCCAGGTTCACTCTGCTTAAAATATTATCTCCATCTTTGTTAAGAAAGCTTTGCCCCTTGAAAATGCCATCTGTTTGCAGTGTGGATTTGTTTATTTCAACGTCTATTCCTCACCTTTCCCCAAGGGCTTGAGGAAAGTAGCAATACTTAAAAAATAAACTAAGATAACACACCGTAATGAAATTCAAGATATCCTATAGCTGTTCAGTCCTGGCCATTGCATGACAACTGAAACAAGAAACAGTTTTTTCTGGAAGCTATTTGGAGGTTATGGTCTTGGATGGAGCTGTGTGTTTCAGAGTGTCTGTTTGGCTCCCTCTCTATCTGGTTTTGGACTCCAGGTCAAGATGTTACACACTTTTGACCTGGATGGGAAGTAATGATTGGTCTTAATCATTTTAGGTTATCTTAAATCATTTTTTAAAAACACAATATTTTATTAATGAAATGTGTCAAGTGGTGGCTAATGCCCATTGGGACTAGTGCAATGGTAAGCAGGGGGGTCAACAGTTGGTGGAGCCAGAGATGACAAGGAGCCATCCCCTAACTGGTTGCAAGTAAGAAGGCAGGCAGATGAGGGCTTGTCAAGGGCAGTCCAAATGGACCAACGTCTATATGATTAACAGATGGAAAAAGAATGGGCATCATTCCATACCTCCTTTTCAGCACCTCAAAGAAAAAGCCACAGATTTCTATATCTTTCTGGTCTCTCTGTGTTCCCTCACTTTCTTCTCTTCTTCTTCCTCCATCTCCTCCAGTGCAGACAGAAAAAACTTCCAACATTTTAAAAGTGCCCTGTGGCTCTATGTAGCTTCCCATCCCCATCTGTTTATTTGTAACATCCACAGATACCACAAATTTTCTTCTCACCCCACCTGCAATTTGCTGGGGGAAAGATCTGATAGATTATTAATTCCATGGAACAGTTGCAGTCTTGAGTAAAATGTCAGATTATTAAGGAATGAAAAAAATAACAATGTTTAACTGATCCACAGCCTGTTTTTCCCCCACAGGAATAGATCTGCCTTTTATGATGATGCCCCACCCACTTCTCCCAGTTGGCCTACCTCCTGCTTCGGTGGCAATGGCTATGAATCAGATGAACCATCTCAACACTATAGCTAACATGGCAGCTGCAGCTCAGATGCACAGTCCTCTTTCAAGAGCAGGAGCTTCAGTTATAAAGGTAAGGCTCCAAGCTTAGTTACACGATCAACATAATCACATGGTGCAGCTCTTGTTGGAATATACCCTGGCAGCAAGAAGGGAGGACCTCATATTTACAAGCTCTTTTCCACACAGAGAAAATAAATACAGAAAAACTGGGTTTTCTCCTGAGATGATCTGTTTCTAGTTCAAGGGGAATGTCTCTCAGGTCAGCAAGGTTTAGGGGAGTGACTTGTCATGCATAGGTAATGTGCTCTGCAAATCATACAGCTCAGGGAAGTAGGAAGTGAAGTTCCAAGGTCCTAAGAGTTATTACACATATATGAACCCCAAACAGCAAAAATTGGAGCAATTGGAAAATGATAGAAACAATGAATGGAGTCATCTCAAGTACTTAGAGCACAGTGGTGATTACTGAGACCTTCTTTCATTCAGCCTTCATGGGTTTGTGTGTGTGTGTGTGTGTGTGTGTGTGTGTACGCGCACACTAATTATGGTGGAGCCAACAGTTCCTGAGAGCAGCCTTCTCCTCTCCCCCGCCCCATAGAATGCCTGCAATAGAGTCATCATCCATGGCATTGTTGAAAACAAAAATGGCAGACTCCAGAATCAAGAGTGTTGTTGTTAAACGACAGTCCAGAGCCTGCATCAGTGTGGGCCTTGCTGATGCTCACCAATATCAGTCCATATGTCACTTCAATTATAATGTTTAAATGGGATTAATGCAATCAATAGATTGAATTGTGCAAACCCTATTGCAAGCTGTTGTATAAGTTAGTTGCTTCTCTGTAGTGTCAGAAGAGTCTGCTTCATGGACATCTTTGAATGAGGTTATCGTGTGTGTCTCCCTCCTTGCCTTAATTTATCTAAAACAAAGCTGCCTCTCCCTGCCTTCACCACTACCCTGCTGCAAAATGTGCCTGCTCAGCAAAGTTAACATTTAGTACTCTGGAAAGAAATGTCATAACTATGAAATTTGATTTCATCTTGACAAGAACACTATACATTAGGAAGAGCTACAGTAGGCCCATTTAGAAAGCCTTCCTTGCCATCTTTAATCTAGCCTAATGTGATTAGCAGGTCCTACTAGCACTTCTGTAGTAAAGACTCTTTGTCAAAAACTCTACTGTAAATCCCTGCCTTTACAGTCCCGCTGAGGAAACTTTCTCTTTTTGAATCTTGGCTTGCCGTAAGTCATCCATGGGATCAGAATTTTAAACAAAATGTTAGCACTCCCTGTTCTGCAGGATATGTCTTTAAGAAGCGCAGAATGAACTGAATTGCGTGTAAGCTGGTTGTTGATTGTAGGACTAGGAATGGGAAGATTTCTCATTTCCCCAGTTCAGGAAGGCTTTGCACGGATGCTTGAAGCTCTAATGGAGGCTTCATCTTCTACACCATGCATTTCCCATTGTGGTTTAATCAATGCCTCTATCCAGGGAACTTTGGGAACTGTAGCTCTGTGGGGAATGGGGTCGCCTTACAACTCTCAGTACCCTCACTGTTCCTAGGATTCTTTGATGGAAACCATGACTGCTAAAGGTGGTATAATAGTGTTTTAAATGTATGGTGTTGTTATGACTGGAGCTGTTACATAGGAGCCAGAGACTCCACCCCCTTCCTAACTCTCAACCAGAACCTGATCCATACAGGTGCATACAGTGGTACCTCTGGTTACGTACTGAATTCGTTCCAGAGGTCTGTTCTTAACCTGAAACTGTTCTTAACCTGAAGCACCACTTTAGCTAATGGGGCCTCCTGCTGCTGCTGCACTGCCGTTCTCATCCTGAAGCAAAGTTCTTAACCCGAGGTACTATTTCTGGGTTAGCGGAGTCTGTAACCTGAAGCGTATGTAACCCGAGGTACCACTGTATATGTAATTATCTCTGCTGCTAAGTAGCCTTGCATGAAGCTACCTGGGCACTTCACAGATGGCTCTGAAGCTCCTGGCTCACCTTCTTCATTTTCCTTATGACTCCGGATGGAATGAGCCAGCCAGAAATTTAGGTAACTGGTGTGGAGCCCTCTGGGTGAAGTAATACCACTGTCTAGGGTGTGAAGTCTAGGGTGAAGTAATACCACTGTCATTGGTCTGAATCCATTGCCACGCATGTCTTATCCAGTGACTCCATTGTCATTGATGCCTAGATCTAAGGACTCCATTGTCATTGGTCTGAATTCATTTTCATTAATGATGCAGTCACTGGATGCAGTGACTCCATTGTCAGGATTGCTGGCAGCCTGGAGATCTGCTGAGGGAGAGTTCATGCTCCCTCTGCTCCTCCGCTAAGGAAACCCTAGGTTCCAAGTCTGAACTTCGACACAAGCCCCAGTCCAAATCCCCACTCACCCATAAAAGTGAAGATGCTTAGCACTCAAAAGTGTCCACTAGTGAGCATGCCACCCTGTGACATGCAGCCACTCCTGCTTGTCTAGATGAAAGATACAGAGGGGGAAGAGGTGGGGAGGTAAACCCCTATCCTTTGCATGGTCTGGAATGTATCCTATTATTGTGCAAAGATAAGAGCCATATTTGTAGCTCGGCCAACCTTTTGGCTCAGACAGACTTTTTCTCTGTCGCTGCATGAGACAGGGCTAGAATTATTATTAATGGGTGGAAACTGGAATAAAACACACTTCAGCTAAACATTAGGAGAAATGTCATGGCAGTGAAATCTGTTTGACAGTGGAAACAGGCTGCCCTGGGGAGTGGTGGCTCTTCCTCACTACGGGTATTTAAGCAGAGGCTGGCCACCCGTCTGTCAGGGATACGAACAGGCAGGGTCCGCACCATCGTACATCCAACACACATTTAAAGCGCATGTCTTCCTGAGTCTGTCTGAGCCAAAATGCTTGGAACTGTAGTTTGTTAATCGAATTGTAGCTCTGTGAATGGGAAACTACAGTTGGGGAGCCAGGTTCTGTAAATGCATGTTGGATGTGCTTTAATTGTATGGTATGGACTGTTCCCATTGTTTCATTCTGCATTATAGATCTTGCACTCAGTGGGAGGTTGACCTCCAAGATCCCATGTAATCTTGAAAATCATTTGATTCTACGTTCATTTAAAAAAACAAACACTGGGGGAGGAGGCACTTTGATATTATGGCACTTCAAATGCATCAATATATTAGTAGTAGTAGTAGTAGTAGTAGTAGTAGTAGTAGTAGTTTTACTGATACACGTGCCTAACGGTAATAACACTGGAGATCTCCCACTTATTCAGTTTGCTGTGCAATCATTGTGATGGTATAGCAGGAGGAATCGATGCTTCTTCCTCGGGGATGCAGGTTTGAGACCCATAAGTGCCAGATAACAGTTCTTCCAAAGCTCAGTGGTAGCTTCTGGTAAATAATAACCAATGCGCTGTGTTTGTCTTTAATGTTGGGAGAGCTATTTTGAGTTGCAAATCCACATGCTTTTCTGTAAAAGCTAACCTGGGAATATTGTCAGACCAATCGCTTATTAGCCTTTTACTGTGCTTCAGGTCCTTTTAATGTTGGCTCAGCCGCCAGCGTTTGTTGTTAATAACAAATATAGCCCTAATGTGGGCTGGAAATAGCATTAACGTCATTAAGCCTGGAAACATCATTTAATCAGTCAGACACAGCATCAAATAAGGAATGTTTTCATAGTAGGAAGGAGATTGCAGGGAGCTCGAGAGAGAGAAAAGCCTAATTAGTTTGAAGAAAGTGAACCATGTGATGGAAAATAATGGCTAGGCAAAAAGAAGGGTGGGCAGTGCATTTAAGATGCCTAGAAGGGCTTGCTTCACCCCTTCGAAGTTTACCCATGTAGATTTGAGGAAGGCAATCCTCAAATCTCAACAGGTACAGCTGACTTCTTCTTTCTCCTCCTCCTTGTGTTTTTCGCAGCCAGAGGCAAATGGGACTTCCAAAGCAATGCTATAAGGGTGGGGGAGGGGTTCTGGCCTCTTGAATCTCTGTGCAGAGCTTGGGGATGGGGTGGCCATGGCAGGGTGTGGGTGTTGCAACATGTATTGAGCTCCAGTTGAGTCTCAGCTAACAGCCTCAGTATGCATTCACCTCCCCTGCTGTTCCTTCACTATATGATCACATATTTCTTTGTTTCTTGCTATTATTTTGGAGTCCTTTTTGAATTTTTTAATTATTTCATGCACCTCTACAAATCTTGGAGTTCCCCCAAATAGGCAGATATCTCACCAGTGGTTTCTCAGTAGCCCAGTTTTTGGCTTATAGTGCTGTCGGCATTGGCTGGCTGAGTTCAGTATTAGTTGGAAGGTCTCTCCCGCACCAGCATTTTGTACACAGAGGAGAGTTTGCAGAGGCTGGGAGGCTTTCTAGCTTTCTCTCTCTTGACAAGGAAAATGGAATGGGCAGAGAAACAACCACTAACACTGCCTCACATCAACCAGTCTTCCTTGCCACAGTCTTAGCAAAGAAACTGTTCATCATTTGTTCCAGGACCTTGAATTCAGTACTTCCTTACAAAATGAAATTGCTTTCCAAGAATAAGCCTATTAGAACATAAAGCTGCAGCTAGCCTACAAACTATTCAAAATGCTGATGGACAGGAACCCACCCAATTCCTATAATTTGCAAATGAGCAAAAACGGTCTCCCAGCTGTGTGATGGGAATAGTGTATATACAGTGGTGCCTCGCAGGACGAAATTAATTTGTTCCGCAAGTTTTTTCTTCCTGCGAGTTTTTCATCTTGCGATGCACGGTTTCCCATAGGAATGCACTGAAAATCAATTAATGCGTTCCTATGGAAACCGCCTTCAGACCAGGTCCGGGGACAGTCTGTCCCCCGACCTCTTCTGAAGGCTGGGGGGGGGGACAAGGGCTTTTCTTCCCACCCCCAGCATTTTAAAAAACCCCGGGACAGCGGAGGACTTCTCCGCTGTCCGGGGCGATCTTAAAATGCTGGCGGGCGGCATTTTAAAATCGCCTGGGACAGCGGAGGACTTCTCCGCTGTCCGGGGCGATGTAAAAGCCCCTGGGAAGGCAGGCAGGGGGGACAAAGACTTTTGCCCCCCGCCCGCCTTCAGAAGAGGTCCTGGACCTCTTCTGAAGGCGGGCGGGGGGCAAAAGTCTTTGCTCCCCACCGCCTGCCTTCCAAAGCCGTCCGGGACAGCGGAGAAACGTGCTGCCTTTCTCCGCTCTCCCGGGAAGGCAGGCAGGGGGGAGCAAAGACTTTCGCCCCCCGCCCGCCTTCAGAAGAGGTCCTGGATGCGCTGCCTTTCTCCGCTCTCCCGGGAAGGCAGGCAGGGGGGCCAAAAGTCTTTGTTCCCCCCCCCCGCCTGCCTTCAAAAGCCATCCGCGATAGCGGGAAGCGCTTCCCTGCTATCCCGGACTGCTTTTAAAATGCTGGCGGTGGGGAGCAAAGCCTTTCGGCCCCCGCCGGCCTTCCTGGACCTCTTCTGAAGGCCGGAGGGGGGGAAAGGCTTTGCTCCCCACCACCAGCATTTAAAAGAGGTCCCCGGAGATTTCCCTATGGGCTTTCTTCTTGCGAAGCAAGCCCATAGGGAAATTCGTCTTGCGAAGCGCCTCCAAAACAGAAAACCCTTTCGTCTTGCGGGTTTTCCGTCTTGCGAGGCATTCGTCTTGCGAGGTACCACTGTACTGGATTTCGATACTTGCTCTTCACTGTGCACCTAGTTCTGCAGAGACAGCTTGAAAATCTTCTAGATTATTTTCTCCCCAAGGGGTTGCAGATGCCACAGAAGCAAACTTGGAACATACTAAGTGCCCTGCTGGACCTGAGCAAAGCTCCAGTTTCATATGTTCAACAGTGACCAACCAGATGCCAAAAGGAAATTGCAGCAGGGTGTGCAGAAGGAAGATGGTGTTCAACTCAAGTTTCCACTTTTCTAATCCACTTTTCTAATCCATGCCACCCCATCTGTCTGTTTGATGGGATTTTATCACATATGTTGTTGACTGATATATAATGTAGTTTGACTATTCCTCCAAATGAGGAGTTGGGAAACTGTGGCTCTCCAGCTCTTGCTGGACTGTGACTCTCAGTATTCCCAACCATTTTAATTGCTGACAGCAGCTGATGAGAGTTGTAGTCCAACAACATCTGGAGGGCCAGAAGTTCCCCATCCCTGCACTAAATGTCCTCTTACCTTTATTTTAACAAAGATCTTTGTTGGGCCATTAATTTATCCCCACCCACCCACTTATCTGGAGTAGCAATACTGATAACAAGTCCAGGAAATGTTATAATAGCACAAAGGAAATGTCTGTTACTATTCTTCGACTCACAGAGAATTGCCAAAGTGGTGTGTTCTTGGTTGGCTATTTACCAATATCCTCTGATTATCTATGGGTTTGTTTGGGTTGTTGTTTTTCCTTCGGCTGAGCAGCTGGCAATTAATGAGTTGATGAGAAATGGTCACAATGCAGTGAAATTAGTAAGTGAACATCTGGTATTAAAAGCTAATGCATGCTGAAGGTGGAGGTAATCTTTCAGATTATAGTGAAACAAAAGTCCAGTTCAGGCCTGAACAGGAAATGCTTCTTGTAGGGGGCAGGGGGACAGGGCCATCCATGCTGGCTCTGCCCCAAACATCTTATCCACTTACTTCCTAATCTTCTTGTGTTGGGTTGGGAAAGTCTGAAAGGGGCTTCTCATTGCATTCACTTGGACATGAGTTGAAGTATTCATTCAGTTAGACACCCTTGATTATCAGAGTTCCCAACCATGCTGAGCGTTCTATGTAGGTTCAGTGTTGAGAAGGTTGGGAACAGAGAGAGTGGAACTGGTGCACGCTGGGACATGGTGGGTGAGATGAGCTTGTGGAGTTAATGCCTTCAGGTTGATAGTCCTCCCCCCGCCCCTCCCCCAAGGCATAATTCCTAAACAGCACTACTCATTTTATTGTTACCAAAGTTACTTCCTCTGGAGGGACAACGACATTGTGGTAGAGCACGTTCTTTGCATGCTCAGAGGTAGAGCAGGTGACCCACATTCAGAAAGTCCAAGGTTAGCTTTCTGTTTCCAGTTTAAAAGCAAGAGGTAGTTAGTAGTGAGAAAGATCCCTGACAGTCATGGTTACACAGTAGTCTGCGAAGCCTTTAGTAAACCAAGTGGTAGGTTAGAAAAGTGTGAAGTTCAGATCATTGCTCCAGGGATATGCTGTGGATGAGAAGCTTTGCTGTGTACATGGAGATCCCCCAACTCCACCGTAAGAGCTTCATTCATTGGGATTGCCCCCTGTGTTGAAAAGAATGGGAAAGTCTGCATTCCTGAAGCTAAATATGCAGGTTGTAGCTCACATGAGGTTCTGAATTGAAACACATCCATCCAATTTAAGCCTGATTTATACTTTACCTGTGGCATGGTTGCCATTTCCTGGTGGTGGGATTCTATGGAACATTTGGATGATTCTCTCGTGTGGTTACAAGGATTACATGGGCAAAACAGTTCAGAGCTCCACCATTTCTGAATATTTGTGGGGAACGGGAATGTGATGTCTAGTCACTCCCAACATGGAAATGCTCATTTGGTCATACCCCATGATACCTCTGCATCCGTTTTAAAGGAATAAAAGTGCCCATTATTCCCATGTTGCTTTCACAAATTTAGCTGAACATGTGGGTGCCAGGGGGCATAGCCAGAGAGATGTGCCAATCCTTAGGCAAGGCTGTTGAGCACGATACATCTTTCCCTCTCATATGTTTTATGAATGCATGGGGAGGTTCTTTGAAAACACTATTCCAAAAGGATACAGTGGTACCTTGGGTTACAAACACCTCTGGTTACAAACACTTTGGGTTACAGACTCCCCTAACCCGGAAGTAGTACCTCGGGTTAAGAACTTTACCTCAGGATGAGAACAGAAATTGCACAGCGGCAGCGGGAGGCCCCATTAGCTAAAGTGGTACTTCAGGTTAAGAACAGTTTCAGGTTAAGAATGGATCTTCGGAATGAATTAAGTTCGTAACCAGAGGTATCACTGTGTTTGGTTGTCAAAAGATTGACCAAAAAGGCCTACCCTTGATACAGCGTTCAGCTCCTTCTGAGAAGTTCAGCCTCAAACAGGTATAATAACATTAAAAACACCACAGTGAAAACATCACTTTGAAGAGATAATTTACATTACCAAAGGTATTCTGTGTTCATTGGGAAGCCATACTTTCCCTATAAAATCACAATCTTGAAGTTTCTTCATTTTTGTTTTCAGAAAGATCCTGAAGCAGGGTGATGTTGTTATGCTGCCTCCAGTTTCATTAGTGAGTTAACTCCCACATTGCCCTGCCCAGAAGATCACAAGAGGAAAGGCATAAATTAAAAAGAAATATCGAGACAAATGTATGAATAAAATTTCCAGTATTCAGACAGAGCTGCAAAACCCACTTGTCAGCAGAGAAATGCCATTAAGTCCTTAAGGAACTCATTAATAGATTAACATTTGGATGAGTAATTATAGCTGCACTAGAAATAAAAATAAACAAGCAAGTCTTAGCATCACAGCTCCTCTAAACACTTGGCACACAAGTGAAGATCAATACTATGAAATATCACTGCTGGAAGTACTAAGGTCAAGTTGATTATGTCAAGAATAGATATGCTCTGCATGTGTGTGTATCTGTGTGTTATGTATATGTTGTTGTGAGTTTGGCTGACTTGATCACTGTGAAAGGGTAGTTTGGGCCCTGGCAAAAGCCATCTTCTGTCATGTGGTCCCCATTGGTACTGAACTTATAAAGGGGCTATGCAGAATGCATGGACTAACACACTACTGGTTAGTCCCCCATGGTTGGGGCTCCCCCATGGTTGGGGAGTACTGGCACTCCCCCATGGTTGACGCATGATCTTATCTATTTGAAGCAGACATGGGTGTATATGCATAGGGTTCCATCCATGGAAATGGGAGCACTAATGTCAATACTTCCACATGTATGAATCCCTTTAGGGTGTTGGCATCTAGTGGGAACAGTTAGCCAGTGCATTCCAGACAGCCCCTTAACAAATTCATGGGTGACTTACATTTAAAACTAAAACATAAAAATGCAAATAAAACATCAATGTTCTCATGCAAACTCCTACAGTTAAATCACATGTGTGCGCGCATGCACACACACACACACACACACACAACCACCACTTGCCCAATAACAGCTACAGAAAGCTTTGGCAGCACACTAACAGCACTAAAGTAGGACTAAAGGTAATGTTAAATGCTTTTTAATGACTGGGTGGTCTGCTGAAGTTCAGCAGTTCATTTGCAGGGGAGTAGGGTTTGAGAAAATGTCCTGCAGGTTGCATTTCTGTACATATGTTAGAAGGGGGGATACAAAGGGAAATAGGACACTTATTGGTAAATGATATTATTATTATTATTATTATTATTAAGCCCATATGTGTTTGTCTATTTTAAACTGGCCGTAGTTTCAGTTTGTATGGAATGAGAAAGAAACAGAGAGAACTGGTAATTTTTTGACAGAGCTATTTATTAATTATTTTACTTTGAACAATGTGTATAAAGTGTTCAACATTTTAAAAATGCAAAGCAATGTACCCAAAGTAAGAAAAACAGTGCATAATGAAATAATGTGAAACCAATAAGAAATGCAGTAATTTCACATATCCACAATAACCAGCAATATACATGACTCTCAGACTAATCTTGGAAAGCCTTGGCAAAGAGAAATGCTTTTAGAACGGTAGCATAAAAAGCAAGGCTCTCCCATCCGGCTACTGGAGCATCAGGTGGCAGATGCTGATGGCGTGGAGTGGTGGCAAAATGTTGGTGCATAGTTGAGTTGTCTTTAATTCTTACGCCATCCTGATGCCCTTCTGTGCAGTGAAGGACGCTGTCCCTTTGCCAGTGCTGAAGTAAGATTCAAATACCACCTCCTTCCCTACAGATCCTCTCAGGTGTTAAGATTGGAAAAGCGGCCCTTTTAAGACTCATGCCACCCTAAGAAGTTCTGCAGGTGACAGCTGAGCAGAGGGCATTATCTGTGGTTTGACTAGTGCCTTTGTTATACACCTTTAGGTGCCAGGCTAAAATGTTCCTGTTTAACTAGGTGTTTGGCTGATTGACATCTTATGCCTTTTTAAATGTGTTGTCGAAGGGGAGGTGGTTATTGGTTGTCTTTGTTTTGATTTTTAGTATGGATGGATGGATGGATGGATGGATGGATGGATGGATGGACAGACGGATGGATGAGCGGACAGATGGACAGAGAGACAGACAGATGATAGATAGATAGATGATAGATAGATAGATAGATAGATAGATAGATAGATAGATAGATGATAGATAGATAGATAGATAGATAGAGGTAATCTTATGTTGTTAACCGCCCTGAAATCTACAGGTATACAAATTTTAATAATGATAATAATAATAATGACGGACCAGCACTTCGAATTGTCCCCAAAATTGATCTGGAAGCCAGCACAGATTAGACAACGATAAAGTAATGTGCTCCCCCCAAAAAATCCCAGATAGTACGCTTGCCACTGCATTTTGCACTAGTTGAAGTTTCCAAACATTCTTCAAAGGTAGTTCCATGCAGGTCTACTTTATCTAGGAAAGGGTGTAGCTGGTACTCCAGCCAAAGCTGTGCAAATTTGCCCCTGGCCATGTGTGCCACCTGGCAACCCAGGAACACCTGCAGACTGCAACCCTGGTCCTTCAAGTAGAGTGCAATCCTATTGACAGCAGGCTTTAGTTTTGTTGTAGCAGTCTTCTAATACAGGAATGGGGAATCTGTGGCTTTCTGGTTCCCCTGCAACTCCTACCACTCCTGACCATTGGCCATGCTTGGTTGGACCTGACAAGAGCTGGAGTCCAAGCACCACAGGTTCCCCTTGCGCTTTTCTGATATTTTCTTCTCTCTGAGTGAAGAAGCCTTCAGAAAGAAGCCTTTAATGTATTGGGCTAGCGGAACAACAGCTATTTCAGGAGAAGAAAACTGAAATACATGAAGAGTGACACGGGGCTGTAAAATTCAGAAACGACAGAATGAAGTCATCAAGGTGTAAAAAAAAAAGATTTCAGGCTTTGAGCTTTGCAATTTTTCTATTGAAATGTCCTCATTGATTTGTTACAAATACTGTTAACCCTGTGTTTGGAAAATGGCGGGGACATTATCGCTTGTGTTCTCATTTGTAATAAAATAGATTAACTTGCTGTGAAATTTTAACTAGACGGAGACACAACAGTAGCTACCTAATGAACCACAGCTCATTGCTGTTAAGTAGCTTAATAGATGCATACTGATTACGGGGCTGAAAAATGGATCTGTTTACGTGCAAAGAAGAAACCGCTCGCATATATTAAGGGGCAAAAAGAGAATCACAACTGCCTTCCATTATAGAGAACGTCTCAATCCACATCCTGGTTCTCATTGCTGGGTCTTCATTTATCACCAAGTGCCATCCAAATGTAGTTTGTCAAGAGTCCAGACCTCTAGGGAGCTCCACTACCGCCTACCTGGGAAATGGAAATCCTTCTCACATCATGCATGTGCCCACAGGTTTAGTTAGCAAAGATGCAAATTTCCTTTCTCATTCCAGGGTTCATTATTTGCAAGTTAAGCTGTTCTGTCATTTTTCCATTAGGCCAGAGACTACAACTCCCATCTTTCCTGACCATTGGCCATGCTGGCTGAAGTTGATGGGAGTTGGAGTCCAACAACATCTGGAGGTCCATGGGTTCTGCTTTAAAGTCTTGAATCAAAGGGGTTCTCTGGGGCGAGTAAGGGGTTGGAAACTAAGGGGGAAAACTCTTCAAATGCATGCAATAGATGGGAAGAATTCAAAAAACAGAACCAACGCCTCCTTGTTTCTCTCTCAGGTCCTTTCTCATTTTAGGTAATTTAATCCAGAGGCCATTTTCACTACCCAAAATAGTAGTGCCTATTGTTCTCCTCCTTTTCTTACCAATATAGTTATAATCTCTGCAATAATATCCTACAGGTCCCCCGGGAAGAGAGAAGGAAAAAAACACCCAATGTTTGTTTCAAACTGATTTAAATCAAAAATGCCCTCAAGATACAGAGGCACAAAAGGCCTTGAATAGATTACGATCTGTTTAAGGTTAACAAATATTTTTAATTAGTAGACAAATAGTACAGCAATTAAATGCTTCTCTTTTAAGTTTTATTAGTTATTGTATGTTCATTAAATAAGAGATAATGAGTTAAAAAGCATGTCCGTTGAGGATTAACCACTGTATAATAGATAGGCATCTGTTACATGATTTTGAGGTTCACTTGGCATTGAATGTCCAATAACTATCCTATTAAAAAAACGAATTTCAGGCAACATTTTCAGCGCCGTGTGTTTGGAATAGACAAATGCTACGTACAGTATTGCAATTAGGAAACTCTGTTCTAGGACCCCTTGCACAGCCTGCTGGAAGCAGAGCTTGAAATATGAGGCTTGATTAGTAGCATGGCATCTTAACACATTGCCAAAATAGAGGAAGCTTCCTTATACTGAGTCACATCATTAGACCATCTAGCTCAATGTTGTCTAAACTGACCAACAGCAGCTTCTAAGATCTCAGAGGGGACTTTCCCCCAGCCCTACCTGAAGATGCCAGGGATTGAACCTGGGGCATTATGCATGCAGAACAGATGCTCTACCACTGAGTAGTGGCCCTCCCCTCCCAAGAGGACATGTATCACCAACAGAGGACACAAAGAGGATAGATTTACATAAAATTTGCATGTGTTGATTTGTAGGTATAGAAAATTGGAAATAATTACTGTGATTTAAATAGTGGGTTGAAACTGTGACCAGTGTGCCTGCTTAGTCTGCTGTCCAGCTGCTAACTACTGATGGGCAGCTTCAGGACTCATGATCTCCCTTCTTTTTTATTTTTAAATTGGACCTGGATCAATCAGCACTTGAAACAGAGAACTGTATTCCGTATAGTAGGATACCTTACTGACTTGGGAAGCCAGAGCCTAAAATAAAAAATCACTGGGCAGGGTCTGGCATCAGCACGGAGAGAGATCAGAGCTGCAAGAGGTGGTGAGAAAGAGATATTTGATGGATCTAAGGACGGAGCCTCTCAGACTTTGCCAAACCTTGAGGTAGAGCCTAGCAGATGTAGGTGCACCCAATCCGTAGAGCAGAACACAAAGCAATTCAGCAAAGTTGTGCAGCAGGAGTGGCTAGCCTCCTGAACTACAACTCCCACTATTCCTGGCCATTGACCTTGCTGTTTGGGGCTGATGGGAGTTGTAGTTCAGCAAGATCTGGAGAGTCACAGGCTACCTAACCCTTGGTGCACACCATAAAAATGCATTGGAGGTAAAAAAAAAAAGTCTGCCCTTTGGGTAACTGATCTTGAAAGTGTATTCTAAAGTAACACCAAATACTATTTGATTGCTTTAATTGCTTACTATGACATGGTCATCTCACACAGCCACTGCCTTAGCTTGTACCCCAGGTATTAAGGAGTGGAGTTAAAGCACTCCCCCCCCCACCTCTCTGGGCTCTTTTCTACCTTTGATTGTCTCTCACCAGAGCACTCTGGGGCTGGTTGATGCCTGACTGCCTTTTGAACAGCCACCTGCAGCACTCTCCCCACCTGCTATTCCCAGTGGTCTTGAGTCCCCCTTGTATTCAAAGGCACTGCAACAGAGCCATGCCAGCATGCATTCCTGCTCCCCCTCTTGACTACCCTTTTCTGCCTCTTCTGCCGATGCACCTATGATAGTACTGTCTTGGCAGATATATGTGTGTGTTCTGATAGGTTTGGGGGATGGCCTAGCCATCAGTCTGAATTGGGGCAGCAGTGATGTACTCCAAATACTTTATTTTAATGTGCTTCTTCTTTCTAAAGGAGAGAATTCATGACAGCCCTTCACCAGCCCCATCCATGGAAGAGAGTCAGCGGCCCGGGAGTCATGCCTCTTCACACCAGAGCAGCAGCATTTCAAGTTCTCCATCGCAGCTTGACAACACATCAGATAGAATTGGTTGGTACCCTATTCATGGCGACTGTTCCGATGCCACTGTTGTCTGGAAGTGTCCTTTGTCAAAGATCTCTCACAAGAGACAGGTGGAAAGAAAGCTAATTGTAGGAAGTGAGCATATATCCAAAGGATGCAAACAATGACTGTGGGTGGCAATAACATTTAATCAGTTAGATTAGCCACTTAAGAGCACAAGCCTAAGATTGTTCTCAGAGAAGTTCATCCCACTGAGTTCAGTTGGATTTATTCCCAAGGAAGATTGCACACCCAATTTTAAGTGGAGAGAGGAATATGATACAAGCTTGAATCCAATTTAATTAGGTAACAGTTATACTTAGTACTTCCTCACAGAATATGATCTGGTTGGTTTCAGCCCTGGAAAATTTAGGAAACAGATTATATTAGTTTAGGAGAGCTCCTGCAAGTCCGAGTAAAGAATATGGGCTGGATAGACCAATGGTCTGACTCTGTGTAAGGCAGGCTACCTACGTTCCTATAGTCTCAGTCTGCAATCTGATTGCAACCTGAAAATCGCCATATTTATTTTAAAATGTTTGCTCTCTGACAACAAACATTCATCAGAGTCATGAAAAGTATGTTGATAATAATAATAATAATAATAATAATAATAATAATAATATTTTAGAATAGAATTTTAATAGTTCTGTTAAGTATGACAAATGTAATTTTTAATCAATAAAGAAAATAAGAAAGCCAAATATCATATAGTTACCTCATCCATGTGATTTTACAGGTGCTACATTAAAAGAAAAATCTCAGTGGCAAAGATTATTGTCTTTGAACTGTCATCCATCAGTTTGGGTTGTTAACCATCTAGCTGTCTATATCTGTCTATTAAGTGAGAGGAATTACAGATAATTACCAATTCCTTAAATCCTCCGGTCTATTAAAAGCATTTTTCTTCCGAAATGATTTCAATGAATCACTCTTCTTAATTAGTTAATCTGAACATTTCAGAGGAAATCACTCATGTCTCAACTCATCTGCAGTTTTTCACTTTCTTCGTGGTTTTCTTTGTATTGTGCTTGCAGGCTTATTTCCCCCTGTCTGCAAGAATTGGTAATTCCCTCCCTCAAAAAATAAATAAATAAATCCATTCATTTTGTCCATACCCCTAGACTCCCATTTCTCATGTGTATGACTAATGGATGGAGGGTGCGCAGTGCTATTTTTCTAGAAAAATAGGTGCCAAAACGTACCATGAACACCTCCTTCGTTCTCTTATAATGGCAATGGTGCCCACTGGAAAGGTGCCAGAACTCAGTTCTGGTGAGTTCCTGCTGGAAAAAACCCTGGGGGGGGGCATGGAGCTAAGCCTCATGGTCTTGCTCATGGCAAGTATGCTTATCTGGCTCTTCCCTTCTCACAGAAGACAGAGCCCCCTGTTGGGAGCCCCAGTGATGTGGAGAAGGGGCCAGTGGGAGTATAGCTGGCTGCTCCCTTTAGATTTTCACTGAACATGCCATTGTAGCAGGGCACAGGGGTGTTGGAGTACATCTGTTGGCAGAAAACATAGCCCCAGTCTACCTTTAATGCATTAGGCTTTTATATGGAAGGGATAATGTGGGCTCCTAACACTAGGTGCCTTCTTACACAACCACTTCAGAATTGATCATACAAGGTGCATGAGCAAATGGTGCATATGGATTTTTTTGAACTTGTGAATGTGTCCAACATGGTACAAAATAGGGGAACCAGGCATTTTTTTTTAAAAAAAGTGAAAGATAATTCCTAGAAATGGTGGTGGTTTATATTTGAATGATCTAACTGGTGTGCATTTTCACGTTCCACAGCAATTTTGCTGTCATCCATTACTAGACTCCAGTTGCCAGTATTGATCACAGAGCAGGGATGGAGAACCTTTGGTCCTCTGGATGTCAGACTACAACTCCCATCATCCTTGGCCATTGGCTAGGGCTGATGGGATTTGAAGTCCAGCAACATCTAGAAGACCACAGGTTACCTATCACTGATATAGGTGGGGGAAAGTATTTTGCAAATTCACTTAGAGATGTGACCTCCCTCACACTAGGAAATAGTGTTACTTGGTATTTCAGAGAGCATAAATGGATTGACATTTGAATATACCTCAGGCAGATTAGTAGAATATCATCAGTGGTGATAAAGGAGACAACTAAATAATTATGTGAAAGCATTTGTAGTAGGAAGAGTAGGTATCTCTCCTGCTAAGGCTTGCTTCAGTTGACACAATCCTACACTGCAATCATGGTGGGGTTAAGCTTTAAGAACATCTGTGAATTCTTTGCAGTGGCCATAAAGTTAACTATTCTGATTTCTCTGGCTGTGATGTAATGTAGCCCAGTAGTCAAGGGCCACCAGTGGAAAAGGGACACCGAATAACTAAAAGGATGTGCTTTGAAGGCCCTTTCCCATCTGACTTTGTATGAATTGGCCAGCTATGTTGAAGCTCTTGGGCTCCACAAATCTCTTACCCACTAGCCAAAGCAGTGTTCATTATAAAACCTGATCCTTGGTGGCAGGTATGTGGCACAACACATTTCCAGTTCCTGAATAGCAATCTCAAGAAGATTGAGCGCTCCCAAGAATATAGTATTTGCTCTTCACTGTTGTACGTTGAGAATATTGTTTATAATTTTGGCAAATAAGCAGGTCAATGACCCTCACTCTTTCTCCTTCTTCACTCTGTCATGCCCATTCTTTTAGGCATGCTGCCAACTAATAGAGAGGGTGAACCTGTGGATCAAGAACCTGGGCCCAACCCAAAGAAACTCCTGAAAGAAAAAGGTAATATCCTCTCATATTTCGTTCTTCATAAAGGATCAAAGACTGGATTCACTGCACTCTTCCTGTCTGTTGAAAAATGATCACAGTAGCTAAGTGTGTAGTTTTCGTTTGGTTTTAGATTACAATTAGATGGCATTTGTTGCAAAGCCCCCCGCCCCCTCTGTACTCTGTCTTCTAACCATGGAGAACAAACAAACCCTGTCTGGTTCATAGGCTGCAAGTTCTGCTTACGCGGTTCAATCAGTTGTTAGGGATATTGGTGAGCTTCTTTCATGTAGAGGTAAAACAGCTGATCCAGACCTCTGAGGCCTCAAGCTTCATGGAAATAAACACACCAGCGATAGGGACAGACAGAAAAGCAACTCGCAAGTATAGACGTGAAGTTCAAAAGAGCCAGGTTTTATTCATTGGGAAGAGAGCATTTACACAGGTTGACGGAAATAATACATAATCTCAACACAAAGATAGATGTTGATGCCCTTGGGTGGTGGTATCTATTCCCGAATAGTTCTAGAGGACCAAGACCAAGTGTAGTGCGGGGGTAGCCTTGAGATATTAGGGTCTTGAGCTCCATAAGGCTACATATATCAAACCCTGTATTGAAATACCCATCTGGTTCCTTCTTGTCTTGCCTTTAGACACCAGATCAAGACACTGTTTTTTCAGTATACTTTTGCTGTCCATGGTGAAGGACAATACGCACACACACACGCACGCACGCACACACACACACACACACACACACATGCCACGTACAGAAGCTGCCTAGTTTGGCAGCTGAATCTTACTTTGATAGTGGTAACAGGATAGTGACCTCCACTGTACCTGAGGCTATTGCATTGATGAGGGTGCAGCATAGGTTCAAAAGCACAAAGGGACATAACCACCAGGCCCTTGGTCCACCTAGTTCAGTATTGTCTACACTGACTGGCAGCAGCTCTCTGAGGTTTCAGACAGGGGGCAAAATAATAATAATCCCCAGCTTCACCTGGAGGTGTTACGGGTTGAACATGGCATCTTCTGCATGTCAAGCAGATGTTCTACCTCTGAGCTATGGCTGTTCCCTTGTAATGTGGCTCTTGGGAATGTGACCCAGCATTTGTCACCGGAGTCTTCTGCCTAACAGATGGTCATCTTATCAGAGTTAGGTCCTGGTTTTGCTGCTGCTTCTTTCCCCCAGTTTTACTGGTTGCTGCATTCATTGAAGAGTGTATGTGTGTGTTTTGCGATGTCTGAGCTTTCTGGTTGTTGTTTTTTTTTGTTGTTGTTGCTTTGAAGGACTATATGAATGGAAAAGCAGAGTGAACATGTCTACATAAAGTATAATATGGTATGCAAAAATAGATTAAATATGAATATGACTAAAGATTTTGAGTGCTTACTGTGACTCAGCAAGTTGGCTGACAGTTGCATTTCTGAATACAGTTTTCCCCCCTAGAACACCCATTTTGGAGTGAGCCTGTGGCTACAGATTATTGCAAGTTATATGGCAAAATTATACAAATTTAGATTCACACTCCACCAAAATTATACCAAGCAGATGAATATTAAATAGGGAACACCAGTTCAGGAGTGCAGATTCTGCAGTCATATCTGCACTGTGCCGTGTAGCTTACCTATATACTTCTGTTACTTGTGTTTTGTATACAGTATTTCCTTCCGTAATATTTGTATATTTGTATGAAATGTGAGCCTCATTTTTCATACCCTGACTGTTTGTCTTTACCGAGAAAAATAATAATAATAATAATAGTGTTTATTCCTGTGAAGGTTTTCAAAGTTATTATTAAGGTGGTATGTAGTTAACTCAAAATTATCAACATTTATTAAGTATGACAAGTCAGCAATTTACACAAGCATGGCAAACATATGTTTTCACATCTGGTTTGAGTAATATCATCATGATTTTTAAAATGATTTATAGCTCTGCAGGCCATAAAATGCCAGCTTTGCTGTAGCTTGAAGTTTTTCAGTCATTGAGCAAATTACTAAAAGAATGTAATGGGGGCAGGGTGGGGGAGCAGGGGAGTGAGGGAGAGGTGTTTGCCCGCGTCTTAAATGTAACTCCAAAAGTTTGGTATTCCATAACAATTAGCAGGGCAACTTGTGCAAAATCCAGCTACAGTTGTTAACACTCCATATTAAGAAGCACTAAAACGCTGACAAGGTGATCTTGTTCCTCAATAGGTAGGGAGCAGAATTCAGAGTGTGTGTAGGATGCCGCAATAATCAGGACCACCTGGGGCAGGGAAGAGGGGTTACAGGTCCAGATCCAGCAGGGGAGCCAAACTGTGAGCTTTCATTAAAAAAAAAAAGTGTCCCTAGCACATGTGGAATGAAAGTTATGAAGCAAAATGCGCAGGCACCATTTAAAGCAATTGCTTTGTTAGTTATGAGCTTACCCTTACCTTTCAGTGTGTTTCACCAGTGAGTGAAGTCAGAGGTGTGTTTGACAAACGCTATAGAGAAGCATAAAGTCACACAAACCAGAGAAGACACAAACACGGCTTCCGAATGGCCAAGGAAATCCCTTCTCCAGACAATACAGAAGAGATTTCCTGGGCCATTTTGAAGCCATGTTTAGGTCAGGGATGGGGGGGCGCATGTCAAACTAGTTTTTCCTCTAGAATCAGACAATATCAAAAGGCTGCCCTGTTAATTTTTAAGGGACTTTCTGTGTCATTTTGATGCTGCCTCCCCATCTTTTTCCATAGAGAAGTGATTGCTATCCAAATAATATCAACAACAACAACAACTGAGAAATCAAGAACTGCAGTGTTGTGGTGACAGGGCAGTAGGGTGTCCTCTCAAAAGTAGCAGCAAAAACAGGAATTCATGCTCTTTCTAACTCAGATTAAGCTTCATGCTATCTTCTTCTTCTTCTGCTTCTTCTTCAGTATGTGGGTATCAAGTAATTGCCCTGCTAATGGAAATAAAATCAATCATTACCATATATTGCAAGGAGCAGGAGGATTGTTCTCGACGATGTGTAGGCTATGTCATCCCTACAAAGTAGCCCAGTGATGCTATACTTATTTTGGGGGGGCAAGTAGTGTATGATCCGCTTGCAGTGTAGTACAGTGTTGCTATTCAGTCTCTTTTAGGTAAATGCAGTTGGTGGAGGCAGGGGTTAAACTTATAGCAGCAATGGGCAAGGCAGGTGATTAATTGCTTTAGCACCCATAGAGGAAAAATAGGGGGATTCACTGCTGCTGGTGGTAAAAACTTGTAAATGGAGAGATTCATGTCAAAGACTGAAATACTTTTTGCTCAAAACAAGAAAAAGAAAGTGGTAGCTATTTGACTTGTTCTGGTAACATTGCTGTAGTTATTAAGGAAAAAATAAATGATCACAACAAATGTTTTTAGAATGCGCAGCTTGCTTTTTAAGAATTTAATGTTGATTTCTCCAGGCATGGGCTTAGTTGCCGTAAATCACCAATCTCCTTTGATCACAACCCCCATCCAAAATGTACTCTTATCTAGTACTGCTAACATAAGATCTACTGACGAAAGGTCTACAGCAACATAACCAGTTTACAACTCATGAAACTTAAGTTCTTTCCACCATTCAGGATTGGCACAGGGGGAAGAACAGGGCTCTTGAGCTGGATAGCAGGCAGAAATCCATCAGGTTAGGCCTTTTCTATTATGGAAATATCTCTTGTTGCTTTGTCCCAGCTCCTGCCAACCTAGCAGTTTGAAAGCATACCAACGCAAGCAGATAAATAGGTACTGCTGCAGCGGGAAGGTAAACGGCGTTTCCATGCACTCTGGCTTCTGTCACAGTGTCCCGTTGCGCCAGAAGCGGTTTAAGTCATGCTGGTCACATGACCCGGAAAGCTGTCTGCGGACAAACGCCAGCTCCCTTGGCCTGAAAGCAAGATGAGCACCACACCCCATAGTCACCTTTGACTGGGGTTAACCATCCAGGGATCCTTTACCTTTTTTACCTTTACCTCTATGGGGAAAGTTTCACCTGATGGCATTCTGTCTGTCATATATCTTACTTTTTATTTTGTGTACTCTATCCCTCCTACAAAAGAGGGTATGAATGTTCTTATGGCACAAAGTGTATGCAAGTTTTTGTACACTTTTGAGTGTGAGAAGGAGAGCCCAATTCACATGCAGTGTTCTGGGCCCCTAAAAATCATGTCGGCAGCCTTAAGTTTAATTCTCCCCTGTATTATGTAGTCTCTTTTTTTAAAAAAATATTTTATTGCCAATTTTTAACAAAAGAAAATCACCAGACATATAAAATACCATCACCAAAAACTAGCGAACAAAGAAAACAAACAGAAACAGAAACATAGAATAAAAAGATCATAACCGTTCATACATTGTTTTTTCATGACTATCTGGACTTCCTCACATCTCCCTTTCCTGCGTTCTCCAGAAAAAAAGTTATAAACAGCAATTTATTACCTTATTTCAATTCTTATTTTCTAATTCTCATATATTATGCCTCAAACTTTAAGTATTTTTATCAAATGCTTAGCTGCTTGATTTAGACATAAGATAACCTCAAATTTCATCTTTATCATTCCACTTATTCTCATATATCTCTCATCTAAATTGCTGGTGCCATGTTATTTCCTTTCGTGCACTTTCTTAACATTCATACAGTTTATAAAATTTTTGTAGATAGTCTTTAAACTTTTTCCAGTCCTCTTCCACCGCCTCTTTTCCCAGGTCTCGGATGTATTATGTAGTCTCTATAAACTGGAAAATATGAATTTGTTCAAAATAGGCAAGGGAAACACTTTTTCCAAGGGAAACGCTTTTCTACATTTTTGAATATATGGCACTTTTGTTTAGCTGAGGATGGGTAAGTTAGTTCATGACATTTTTGCATGTGTTCATCATAAGTCAATTCCATTTGTGCTTTAATCTGTTAATTTTAAATTGTTCTTTTAATGAGCATGAAAATTTAGCATTTAAACACATATTTAAATACCCATTTTAAGATGTATTTTTGCCTCAAAATATGCACTTTCAAACATACTTTGAGCCAAAAATCGCTCCAGAAGTTTCAGGAATTAGCTAACTTCCAAACCAGACATGGAAGGTGCAACTGAAGTCTGTTCATAGTGATTTATACGAACACCAGATTCCTCAAGTGGCCCATGTTTTAGCAATAGATATCTAAGCTAATTTGTAACACTGTTTTTTTGAAAAAGCAATTGCCTACAAATATTGTGAAAGGGCCATATCCTTTCCCCATTTGTTTGTAGAGACTAGGTTGGATTTGGTAAGTTTTATTATATAAGGGGTGAAATACTGTCTACCTGTGTCTTTAAACCCTGAAATCATTCTCAGTTATTGGGATAATGTACAAATCGCTCTCCCCCTCTTCTTTTTGTTTTGAAGTTTTATTCTGCGTGGCATTGCAGTTTCTGATACTTTCAACCGTTCCAGCATCTGTTATTGTTGCTTTCAGAAACTTTGGAAATAGTTTTGGGGAGGGGAGGGGTTGCAGTAATAGACAGTCTTTCAGATGGACTGTTTTCATTTTTGAGCAAGGGGTGAAAATTAATGAGTTGGAAGATAAGAAAAGATCAGTGATTTGGCTCAGGAACTTAGCTGACTCCCCCCCCCCCACTCCTTCTCTCTCTCCCTTTTTGGTGTGTTTGTTTTATATGATTCCAGCACCTACTCAACAAAATGCTGTCCAAGAAGAATCAGTCCCCCACCACCACCTCAAACAGTCGCAGTCTAGAATATCAGCATATGTCTTTCGCTTCCCATGAGGTGATCCCAGACTTTATTCTCCCCAAAAAAGAGTAGCAAAGAAGTGCTTCATAAATGGCACAAATTTAGAGGGCAAGCAGATGGAAAGGCAAACTAATATCCTGAGTTGCTGTTTCCACCAATATGCCATGCAAACTGATAGAAATGCTGATGGGCTTAGCATCTATAGCTTTTAAAGCTATAAGCGGAAGTCTTTTAAAAAAATGTAAGAGATCTGAGTTTATGGTATAGCACTCATTTGGTGAGGGGGCGATTTGTACAATAAAACAATGGCTTTGGGAAAGGGCTGCAGTTCAGTGGTAGAGTGCAGAAAAGCCCAAAGTAAATTCCTGGTTTCTCCAGGTAGGGCTGGCAGAAACTCCTGCCTGAAACACTGGAGAGCTGCTGATAGTCAGTGTGAGCAGTACTGAGCAAGATGAACCAATGGTCTGACTTGGTGTGAGGCTGCTCCTTGTGTTCTTATAGGCTGACCCTGTGATCTGCTGGGACAGACAAAATGTTAGGAGCATTGTGTGCTGGCAGGCATGTGGAATAGTGTCTTCTCCGTGTTGGCCCCCCAAATTGTGGGATTCAGTACCACGTGAGATCAGGCACATCCCTCTACACTTTTAAACAGGCCTTCAAGACTCAACATTGACTGAAGGTTCCCCATCTGTATCCTCAAAGGTGGGGTATAAATCAAAACATTCAAAGGGACCAGCTCCCTTCCCTCCCACTCGCACCAGTACAACACCGGGAGCAAAACACATGAATGTGAAGTACCTATTGTGAAGTGACCCTAGCAGCAGAATCCTATACATGTTTCCACAGATGTAAGGCCCAATGAGTTCATGGAAGCTTATGGACAGGTAAGTAGATAGAGGATTGCAGCTTGAAAGAAGGGCAGCATAAGGGCTGATACTGGCAGGGTCAGGAATAGGCACTGTGGCACTGGCAAGTATCTCCCCCACACTCCCATCACAATTGACTGATGCTTCAGAACTAGTTGACAATAAACCTAATAGGCTAAGGCACTCTATAACTAACCTTTAAATGAGAAGTTGCCCGTTGTTCCTTTAGCAATTAATCCAGTGTTAAGGAATTTAATTGACCACAAGACTACATTATTAAAGGAGCGGGGTGGGTGGGAAACGGTCACCCTAATTGAGACTTGAACCTGTACCCTTTATTTACTGTGCTGCTCAAGATGTGATTTAGGGGTTAATTGACTGGCTAGCATTTCCCTGGCTGCAATTATTTCCTCTAACCAGCGCTAAATGCGCACTGTAGCTAAGACCATTTTTAATGGCATCTTTTGCTATCAGCTCTTAGAATAGTGTCACAAGGACAGCCATGAAAGGCTGACTGGTGGGGCCATGGAAGGATATAAATAAAGAGATTCAAGGTTGTCTTTCAAGTTTCTAGTGAACACATCAAGAAAGAAAGAAAGCGGGTATTGATGTTGATTCACAGTTACAATGGAGGGTGGCTAATTTGCACACGGCTGATCCACACATCCCGTAATTCACACGCAAACCTAAGCAACATCTTTGATGTCATAAGCAATGTTGAATTATCTTGGACCATTGCAGGCTCTTTGTCTTTTGCTAAGCCTTCATTAATCAATACAAAGCTTCTAACTAGCAGACTATTAAATGCCATCGCTGGGAATGATCACATCTCAGAGGTTGAGAGGCTTGGTTTTCTTTGTTTTTTTGTTTTTAACTTCACACAGAATGTTTGCCTGATACATTGGAGCATTGTGCACTGTGTTAAGCTCTGAGCATCACAACCTAAGAAGAGTGGCAATATATTAGGGCCAGTAGTGTTTTGTGTGTCAGGCTAAGACCAGGGATACTCAGGTTCAAATCCTCATTTGGCCATGAAGCTCACTGGGAGACTCTGGAATCTCTTGCTACTCAGTCCGTTTCACATAATGTTTGTGGTGCCGAAATGGGGAGGAGAGCGGCATATGCTGCTTACAACTCCTTGGCAGAAAGGCAGAATACAAATTCAGTAAGTAAAAATTGCGTTTGAATGGTATGATATTGACTACCAGATTTTGGGTGTTGCATAGCTTATTCCTATGTGTCCTATTTTTGAGCTTCATATGGGGCTTCTCACTAAATACAATGACAGGACAGACCTGTTACTGGTTTATATGGATCTTTGGTCTGAAGCAAGACTCCAGGGAGTTGGAGCATGCCCTGCTGTACCCAACATTGGGGTGAGGTGGAGAATGAGAGGCAAGAGTGACATAGATACCCTTCCTTACAATGGTGGTGCATAATACACAGCTGTGCCTGCCACTTACAGTGGTGCCTCGCAAGACGAAATTAATTCGTTCCGCAAGTCTCTTCGTCTTGCGAGTTTTTCGTCTTGCGATGCACGGTTTCCCATAGGAATGCATTGAAAATCAATTAATGCGTTCCTAGGGAAACCGCCTTCAGACCAGGTCTGGGGACAGTCTGTCCCCGGACCTCTTCTGAAGGCTGGGGGGGGGGTAAGGGCTTTTCTCCCCACCCCCAGCATTTTAAAAAACCCCGGGACAGCGGAGGACTTCTCCACTGTCCGGGCAATCTTAAAATGCTGGCGGGCGGCATTTTAAAATTGCCCCGGGACAGCGGAGGACTTCTCCGCTGTCTGGGGCGATTTAAAAGCCCCTGGGAAGGCAGGCAGGGGGGACAAAGACTTTTGCCCCCCGCCAGCCTTCAGAAGGTGTTCCCACCCCCCCGCCCCGCTTCGGAGCACTGTTCCGAAGCCGGGCGGTGGGGAAAGGTGTTCCCACCCCCCCGCCCCGCTTCGGAGCACCATTCTGAAGCCGGGCGGTGGGGGAAGGTGTTCCCACCCCCCCGCCCCGCTTCGGAGCACCGTTCCGAAGCGGGGCGGCGGGGGAAGGTGTTCCCACCCCCCCCCGCCCCGCTTCGGAGCACCGCAGCCCCTTGCTTCAAAAGAGGTCCGGGGGCAGCGGGAAGCGCTTCCTTCTGTCCCCGGACCTGGGGCTGCGGGGAGAAGATCGCTTCTCCCCGCAGCCCCTTGCTTCAAAAGAGGTCCAGGGGCAGCGGGAAGCGCTTCCCGCTGTCCCCGGACCTGGGGCTGCGGGGAGAAGATCGCTTCTCCCCGCAGCCCCTTGCTTCAAAAGAGGTCCGGGGGCAGCGGGAAGCGCTTCCTGCTGTCCCCGGACCTGGGGCTGCGGGGAGAAGATTGCTTCTCCCCGCCGCCCCTTGCTTCAAAAGAGAAGACCCGCTGTCCCCGGGGCAAGCTTCGTTTTGCGAAGCAAGCCCATAGGGAAATTCGTCTTGCGAGGCAACTCGAAAATGAAAAAACCTTTCGTTTTGCGAGTTTTTCATCTCGCGAGGCGTTCGTCTTGCGGGGTACCACTGTATTATGTCATTTTCTTTAGCCAGTCTCCCTTAGCATGGTTGGCCCAGGCCAGCATCTTAGTTGTTCATATTTCTAGACATGAGCCAGCAGTGTAGTGTGGCTGCTAAAAAAAAAAGGTTAATGCAGTGTTGGGCTGCATTAACAAAAGCAATAGTTCTAATTACAGGTAGGTAGCCATGTTGGTCTGCTATAGTCGAAACAAAATAAAAAAAAAAATTCTTCCAGTAGCACCTTAGAGACCAACTAAGTTTGTCATTGGTATGAGCTGTTGTATGCATGCACACTTTTTCAGATACAAGTGTGCATGCACACAAAAGCTCATACCAGTGATAAACTTAGTTGGTCTCTAAGGTGCTACTGGAAGGAATTTTTTTATTTTGTTTCAAAAGCAATAGTGTCAGGGTTAATAGTTCCATTTTATTCTATGCTGCTCAGGCCAACATCTGGAACGTAGGGACCACATTTTATGAAGGATGGTGACGAAACAGGAGCATATGCAGAGGATGGCGATCAAGATGGTAAAGGACTGGGAAATTAAATCCTGTGAGTTGAAGGAGTTGTGTACATAGTACATTTAGCCTGGAGAAGATTAAGTGGAAACAAGATAAGCATCTTTAGATGTATGGGCAGGTGACATGCAGAAGATACAGCACATTTATTCTCTGTGGCTCACATTGCAGTTTATTCAGTTTTCCTGATTTTCCCTAACAGTTAATTTCTGCATTATATTTGAGCTTTCTCATTACATTAAAAAAGCCAGCTTCCAGAAACATAGTGGAATAAAATGCAAGTTTAGCAAACATATTTCTTCTTCTTTTTTCTGGAAGCAAGTAACATATAAATGAGCACTAAATCTGTGCAATTGCATTCCACGATGTTTCCGGAAGTGGCTTTTACATCGTGTAAATGCAGAAATTAACAGTTAGGGAAACATGAGGATGGAACAAACTGCCGTGTGAACACAGCCTGTTTCTCCAGAGGGCAGCCATCTGTCAGGGCTGTTCTAGCCACATTCTGCCTTATAGATCTTTTATCATTATATCATTATCTTTTTATCTTTATCATTATTATCATTGTTGTTATATAGATTTATTTTCCCTGGCGGGACCCAATGCAGTTTACAGATACAAACAAGAACCACTAAAAGCATAGAAAATGACAATACTTTAAAACAATTAAATATAATTATAATTATGTGTGTAAATAAAGTATTTAAAACATACAAATAATCACACGAAAACAGCATGGTACCAGCCCTTTCATTAAAAGCAGTCAGTTCCCAATTCCCAGGTTAGAATGTGAATTCTTTCTCTCTTGCTTGGTCCCTTCTGTTATTTTATTAAGAAAATCTTTTTACCACTTGATTGTAAAAACAAAACTATTAAGTGGATTACAAAAATGTAGAATGAAACATTGAAATTATCAGTAACACACACACACACCAGTTAAAATAGGTATTTAAAGGGATTATTAAAATCAACAGTATCTAAAAAGAGGTAAAACATATAAGAAAAATGTTTTAAGCAGCTGACAAAAAGAGTATTGCACAGCAATAGGCAGAGAATCCCAAAGTGTAGGTGCAGCCACAATACAAGATTGATTTCATACAAGTGCAAGATGTGTATTGTGTGGCACTTGTAACAGTACCACTTATGCAAATCAAAGCTGTCAAGCAGGCACATATGGCAGGTTAAGGTGATCCCACAAGTAAAGTGGTCATAAGATGCTTAGGGCTATATATATGTAACAATATGTAATAATATGATCTTGTCCCGGGACTTATAAAACTTGATGGGCACAACTTCTTGAAATCCACGGGACTCAGCTGAACCTGCAGACTATCTTAAATCCTGTTTATTGCAATGAGTCAGCCCCCAAGCACATCTAAGTTTGGATCCAACCATCTCTTTTTATTCAGGGTTTATTCAGTCTTCCTGGGGAGATGGGCTCTGCCCAATTCACCAGACCGTGTTTTAGCCTCCATTTGCATGATCCAGTTATCTTCCTTACCTCCTGGTTTGCAATAAGTTTAGTTGATCTTTGCATCTGAATCACACAAATGGATTACTGCAAGCCATTGTTTCTTCATAAACTAGATATAGAAACCATGCTTTGAAAAGGCTTCCGATTTTGAGTTGGAGGTGAGTGATGGGTAGTGGTAATATTAGCTTGCTCAGTACAGGTGCAATGACCAGTTATACTTCATGCAAACCAGGAAGTGAGGGAGGGAAACGAAACCTGTGAAAGGCTGGGGGTGGAGGGAGGCAAAGGCTCTTTATATAGCAACAGTCAAACCATAGTTTGTCCCGTAACATCTGAACTGGACCAGTGGGTGTACCAAGACATTAATATTTCCACACGCACAGTTGTGGGCCTTGGAGACACCATTCTGCAATTGTAAAGTGCACAGGAACCAATTTAGGGCACCTTGTAAAACCCTTAAAGATCTTTGCAATGATTGCAAAGCTAAAAAATGCCCGGCCTGCACAGCCTTGCATGCTGACATACCTTTCTGTCACCATTACTTGGTGAAATAACTGATAGCAATCAATGTGATTATTTCCCGTCGCCAGAACATTTTTATTTTTACTGTGGTATTAGCTGGCTGTATGTTTTGGGAAAGAAGATATAAATATGTTTAGCCTCTGAATATAAGCTCCGTAGAAATGTTATATTACCCACTTGGAAGTGAAACTGTAGGTGACATACTGTTCAGGAACGAGGGCCAGCTTTGCTTACAAATCAGCTGGATGATGAGGTTGCAAAAGTTATATTTTCCCTGCTTTCACTGGTGGAATTTATTAGCTTCTTGGAATTGATTCTGGATGCCTTTCATTTGCCATTGGGCTAAAGTCAGAAGCAAAATGATGATATACCGCATTTTTGCTCACTCATCTTTTTATTGCCTAACTATTGTTATTGAATAAAAGACATTTGATATATTTCAAGAAGGAGACCCAGAACGAGAGAGGGAGAGAGAATGTTTCATTTTCTTTCTTTTTTTAAATGGTCATCTGTTTATTTGAATGCTGGGCTGGCCGGCCACAGTATTCAGCTAGCAACTGGAGTGAGGGGTTGGGGGGAAAGGAAGGGGGAAGCATGGAGAGAATAGATCCATTGACGGGGGGAAGCAGTGAGGCCTACAGAGGCTGCCAAAACGTTGTGTCATTTTATTTGCCCGGGAAGAATGGACCGGAGCAAAGTTAATATCGATGCAGTGTATGAAAGTGTTTGAGTCGTTATCTCTGGGAAGATAATGTGAACTCAGCAGTATCATTGCTTTGATCTTTGGTTAAAGTCTTAACAAAACTAGATTGCCGTTTGACTGACAACCTTGTCAAGGAATGAATGAAGACTGACACTCCAATATTGAAAATGCAGCGTTTACAGAAGTTTTTTGAGTCCCAAGTTTTCTCATGACACTGCTTCTTTTGTGGAAGACTGAATTTCACATTTATTTCCACCACCCCCCACAAAAAATAATGAAAATAATAAAATATATACCTTGCCGGCTACAGCAGAAACTTACAATTTTTAGTCTCCCGGCTGCCAAAAGCTGCTGCCTTTCCTGACAAAGTTGTTTTTGATGTGTTCATGCTAGCAGTACAACCAAACAATCTCAGCTTGGCAACACTGGGATTTATCGTTTGGAACAGATACTGCTCTGGCAGTTTTCGAGAGTCAAACGAAATTATGAACTCTGCTACTCAGGTGCAGGTGCCCATGTTTTCCCCCATTGAGAGTTGCTTTTATTATTATTTATTATTATCTCCTTTTTTAAGATCTTTAACCTGCTACATCTCAAGGGCTCAAATAAATAGCAGTAATTTACAAGGGTGGGGCAACAAACTAATTAACTATCGAATACAATACCAAGTGAAGCATTACAACTGCCTTACTATATATTTTATTATTATGCACGGTGACAAATTTGTACATATTTTGGGTTAGAAATTGCTTGGGATGATATATAATCCCTAATGGATCTGGGGAGGGTGGTTTCTGATGTTTTGAACCATACAGTTCTCAGACCATTAAAAATAATCATATCCTGCAAAGGTTCTAGTTAAAGACAGCTATAGACAAGGTGAAGCAGCCATCTCCCTAGATTATGGGTGCTATTAATGATTCCAAAGATGGTCCCTTTTAACAAGTTGTGAATAAAGCTTACTTTCATGGAGGAGTTCCGAGGTGGTAGCGTGCATTGAAGCTGAACAAAGCAGTTGCTGTAGGATGCTCCAATTTTGGAGAGGAGATGTTGCACCTTAGCAGTAAATCTCATGCTTTGCATGTTTAAGATCCTAGTTTTGATACGATGCATCTTCAGGTAGATCTGAGAAAGATCTGTGTCTGAAACCTGTATCTGTTGCTTGCTTGGATGCCAGTTGTGTGTATGTAGAGATCTGTGGCTGGAATGTACAAGTGCAAGAGTCGTATCTGTTGCTTTGCTCACTTTCTGCCTCTGGCATGTGGCCTCCAGGAGCCCGCAATGCATTGTAGCCCTTAAACTGAAAAAAGATCCCCACCTCTGCTTTCAAGAAGAAGAAAAGATTGAAAAACATCAAGTCTCTAGTGTGCAGAATGCAGGATGATTTGCACCATATCACCCGCAATCCCCATGCCATTTCCAATTTGCATTGAGGGGCAGTTGGTTGAAGAACCATTTATGCAGTTGTGACTGTCATTCTGGTCTATAGGGCTATCACACTGGAAATCCTGCCTGAATTGTCTCCTGGGTAAATTCATTTTACCTTGCTCCCTTTGGTTCTGCATATCCAGGGGCACTTATTGGTAGCAGGATTAATCACAGAAGTTTGTTTCCCCTCTCCAGTTTTCCCAAGTCATCTTCATTCTTTCTCATGGCTTTTGTGTAAATATTTCACGGTCAAAAGACATGTAAATATTTTTCTGTTGGGAAATGCAATACATTTCCGCTTAAGTGTCATTCTCCTTTTCTGTTCTGATCATTTAGAACATGAAAGAGAAACTTGTTTTATTCCGACTTCGCTCTCTCGACACTGTGACAATGTGCTCTTATTTATTGCTAAAACAAAGCTGTAGGGAACGTATATTTGGAAACCATTAAGTTACTATTATCCCAGCAAAGCTTTTCAGAGATGGCTCACTTGTTGACTGTTTTTGGTTTTTATGTTTAAGTAAATAAATAACCTTTCCACTTCTTCCAGAGAACAGGAGTGAGTGAGAGAAAGATTAATATCTTCCTCATCCCCTTAGCTAACAATTTCCTTAAAGCAGATAAATTACAGCAGCACCACCCCTCCTTTTTTTAAAAGCTGGAGTTTTAATTTAGTGTTTCCTTTCATCCACTGAAATATTTTTTCTTTTCTTTTGAGCCTCCTATAGTTTGTTCTGGTCATTAACATTTCAGTAAAAAAAAAAGTTTGAAAGGTGCTTTTTATGTTTGGGTAGACTGTGGTGCACATTTGGCTGTTAAAACCCAACCTCCTTAAGTCTGTATTGATGCTGAATACTCACAGCTATTTGCAGCAGTTCACTGCCCAGTTTAATGGTGCCGCCAAGGGCAATGATCACATTACTTGCTATTATATTTGGGGTAGGTGGGTGTTACTTTGGCAATAAAGGCATATTTCTTGAATCGCACACCAAAGAGCTCCAGGGTTAGCAGCATATGTCTATTAACAACCCATGCTAGAATTTATTGCGGCAGGAAGATAGGACCTTCTTCAATCTTAGCCTCATTTGTTTCTTGGAGTCTCAAGTTCTGTTTGTAGAATACTTGCCTCTAAAGTTAGCAAGCTTATGTGGATTGTTTAACATGTTCTCTAGAAACATTCTTTTCATAGATCAAAAAACTCAGGAAGGAGCTGCTTAGCTCTTACACCTCCCGTTATTTATCTGCTCAAAATGGCACTGTGCCCTGCTAAAAATTTGCTCGTTTTTTCTTCTTCTTTTGACAATTATCCATCAATTTATGAGAAAATAAATTACACTGAAAATAATCAAAGCGGAGAGAGTGTTTCAGTGAGATTCTCATGAGTCAGGGTGCCAGGGTGATGGTTGGGTGCTTACTTTTGAAGTAGCCAAGGGGTGCTTTTGAGTGTCCTCAACATGAAGGTGGTGAGGAAATCTGGATCATTTTGGCTATGTGTTCACTTATTGGCTGGATCTGGCAAGCCATCCAGAAGAACGCCAAAGCAGCTGCCTAGGGGCAGTAAAACCAGTGCAAAAAAAAAAAAAGAAAGAAATTTCAGATAATTTGTTGGTGCTCCCTTCCAAACCCGCTTTCATAGCGAAAATGTTTCAACTCAGCCCCAGCACCAAATGCTTCTCACCAGCACTTCAGAGAGATCACTGTAATGTTGGTGACAAATGTGCCATCTCAGGTATTTAGGATCACAGGAACATCTATACATGGATTTGATAGATACAAATGAAGATGGATGCTGCCCATGACAAGCAGCCACCAAACATCTCCCTAACAAGGGGTGATTACAGAAAGGAGGAATGTTTGGGAAGGGAAGGGAAGCCACAGTTCCCATATTGTTTTGCTCCCATATTGTCACCCCCTTTTTTTCTTCCTTCTTTATCTGCAAGTTCATAGAAGCAGCATAACCACCTGCTTCCACCACTTACTGTGTTCTCTTTAGAGACTGGTAAAAGAGTTATTTTCAGTTTCTCTCAGTTTTCTTATTTTCTAGTCCTCCAGTTCAGTTCTCCACATTTCCAGATCAGTCCTTATGAAAATTCATCAACATTTTGGTGTGAATTTTCTCCTAATATAATATTTTCCTATGCAGTTTTGCAAAGCAATTTTCCGCACTATATTGCATTTCTGTTTGCCATTTCCACCAAATGTTCCGTATGATATTTTCACCCCAAAACGTGCATTTTTATTCACACTTTACATCAGGGTGTGCATTTTTGTACACATGGCTTAGGAAGCTACATCGCAAATTTGTCTCAGAAAGTATGGACTAAGGAGGTTCACCTTTCCCACATACTTTCTCACTTGTTCTGCTTCACCTTTTATTATTGCTGCTATTACTAATACTTGTTGCTTTATCATTTTGATTTACTCTCACGAAGGCACATCATAAGACTGAATCAGTGTCCCCCTTTCTATTTTATTCTTTCTAGGAGGGAGGGAGTTCAAGCCCAACTTTCCCTATGGCCTGCAATCCTCTCTTTTGTATAGCATTCTGCTTCTTTCTGCTTCTTTGTTGAGGGGGGGATAAGCTTTGCTTTTATGTTTTTGTCCGCTTCTTAATTGTTTAATTGTGGGGGGTGGATTGTTTGTTTGTACTTTGGTTAAGCCTCTTTGAGTACATTCCTTACAAAAATACTCAATGAATGGCGATGATAATAAATAATTGAGCCACTGTACGAGGCAGTCATCATTCCGACAAAGAAAGCAAAATCAGCCATGGTGATCTTAAAATATTTGTGCTGTAAGGAGAATTAAAAAGTGGATCATATCAGGACAAAGCTGGCAGAAACTCTGCAAGACATGAAAAATAAATTTTCTCCATTCCAAATGACATTGTTTGAAAAGGAGTGTGTTGTCCTGAACTTTGAATAAGAAGGAATGGCTTGTCACTAATGAACTCTGACAATTGTTGCAACATCATCTTGTACAAAACAAAACTAGAGCAAGCAAACCCTAATAGGATATTTTTAAAATTGAAAACAGCTTTTGTAGGCTGCAGTTGTGAGTTACAAAAAATCAGGGGAGAGTGCTTAACCCTTGTGGCTTTCTCATCTGAGTCTCCCCATGTGTTGCTATTTTTCTGTATGTTTCCAGATATGTCTACCCTCACTAACAAGCATCTTTTACCCTGCAGAGGGGAAAGGAGCACAGGGGTGGAGCCCAGAATAGCAGTTGGGGGGAGGTTGCCCTGCTAGCATCATTCATCCCCCAGAAAGCCCCCACCTACCTGCCTTCTTACTCATAGCCAGTCCAGAGGGCGGCCCTGGTGTCAGCTTCCTCCTCCTGAGTCTCGATGTTGCCCTCACAGAACTCAGCAGGTGGGAGGATGGAAACAAAACTGGAATTACTTGGCTCTGACTGAACATACCGTTGGCCTCTCTGCTGTCCACCCTAACCACTGTTGGCCTGTCTGCTGGCCACCAGCCACTGCTATTGCCCTGCCCTCCTCTGTGCTGAAGAGTTGATCTGTAGTTGCTGACACCTAGTGATCCACATCACCAGGGCACAGTGGGGAACTGCACATCTTCACGCCATGAGTGGAAAAGCAGACTGACAGTCCTTGGCACCTAGAAGGGAATAGCCCAGGGAGGAGGGGAGACACCAGACAGGGAAGGAAGACGTAAGAGGAAAAGAGAAAGTAGGAGGAGAAAGATGAAATTATAGACATGGAAGGAGAGGTGGGGTTTCGAAAGGACATGTGCAAGAGGAAGGGGCTATGTGTACCCACCCTACCTGGCAATAGGACTTAAAGGGAAGGTCTGTAGCTCAGTGGTTAGAGTAGCAGCCTTTCTTGCAGGAGGTCCCAGGTTCGATCCCCAGCATCTCCAGGCAGGGCTGGGATTGCCCCTTTCTGCAACCCTGTAGAACTGCTACCAGTCCGTACAAACAGCACTGGACTAGATAGACCAGTGGTCTTACTTTGCATAAGGAGTCTGAAGACCAGCAGGGCTCCTGCTTATGAGGGAACAAAGAAGAGTATCTTTGTCCATTTGCTTGCTTGTTTTGCATTTTCCTTTGGTTTGTTTATTAATTGCAAATGTTCACATCCCACTCTTCAGCCCACAGGCTTTCAGAGAAGCTTACTGTTTAAAAGCATTTAAGCATTTAAAAGCATAGATGGCATCAATAATAATTTAAACTACAGCAACAGAAGTAGATTCTTTAAGAGAGAACAACCGAAGCTCAAGCAGTCTGTTGTCAAAAAGACATCAGAGTTGAAACACTTGGGTCCCTCCTGGTGTAGCAGCTGGGAAGAGATATGAGGCCTGTAGCCAAGATTGAAAGCCAGTAATCTACACACCTACCTGAAGCTAATTTAACCATTATAATGGGGAGGGTCAGGGGTGGGATACCTGTGGCCATCTAGATATTGTTGGAACACAACTCCCATCAATATCTAGTCCAGCAATATCTAGAAGGTTACAAGTTCTCCATCCATAGCTTAATGCTTTGCAAATTAATCTCTGTGGCATATCCACTTCCAAGATCAGGTAGCTGGTGAAGAGAAAGTAATCGGCCAGAGATATACTGCCATTCAGAGTAGACAACGCTGGACTTGGCAAACCAGTAGTTACTATAAGGCAGCTCATACAGCCATGTGATTGGATCTTTGCCTTCCTGTTGGAGACGCATAGATACTTGCAACCACCCCTACACCCACAAAGACCAATCAATGTGATTATCCACAAGACTGAATCAGTCAGATATACCATATGATATATTCCACTTTACTTGGACTAACTATAAAGCATGCTAGAGCCTGGGCAGAACCTTGCATGCCCTACTGTATTTTTCGCCCTATAGGACGCACCGGCCCATAGGACGCACCTAGTTTGGGGGGGGGAATAAAGGGGGGAAATTATCCCCCCCCAGCCGCAGCTTCAGCGCGCCCTGCGCTCCAGGCAGCAGGCTGCTATCCACAGCCTAGGAAGCCCTGTGGGAACTCTCACAGGGCTCCCTAGGCTGCAGATGTCTGCCCGAAGCGCGGGGCGCTCTGCTTCAGCACGCCCCGTGCTCCGGGCAGCAGGCTGCTATCCACAGCCTAGGCAGCCCTGCAGGAACTCCCGCGGGCTCCCCAGGCTTGCTGATAGCTTCCTGAAGCATGGAGAGCGAGAGGGGTCAGTGCACACCGACCCCTCTCGCTCTCCAAGCTTCAGCGAAAGCCTGCATTCGCCCCATAGGACGCACACAGATTTCCCCTTCATTTTTGGAGGGGAAAAAGTGCATCCTATAGGGTGAAAAATACAGTAATTTTCAACACAGGCACACTTTGCAGCACCAGTTACCCAGGGTCACTTCCAGGTTGAGGGGGATTGGGGCAAAGTGCCCTCTCAGGACCAGAGTACCCGTAGGGTCTTCTATTTATGTTTTAGCTGAGATGACCTTTGGGGTCCCTTCCAACTCTAAGATTCTATAATTTTATCTTCCCCTTTTTTGACCAACATAGTCAGTACCTATGGGACTGCCTCTCCTGGTATGCCCCACGGAGGACCTTACGGTCTGCAAATAATAATATCTTGGAGGTCCCGAGCCTCAAGGAGGTTAGACTGACCTCAACCAGGGCCAAGGCCTTTTCAGCCGTGGCCCCGGCCTGGTGGAATGCTCTATCACAAGAGACCAGGGCCCTGCAGGATTTGACATCTTTTCACAGGGCCTGCAAGACAGAGCTGTTCCTCCAGGCCTTTGGTCGGGGTTCAGTCTGACTCCCTCTCCCCTTTCATTATAATTTGCATGAAAGTGGCCTTCCAATTTTTCTCACAGGCTCATATAAGTTCAGCACAAACAGTTGGGCCTGGTGAGCTTTTAAGGTCCCCAACCCTAACCTGCGGGTTGCCATCTGATTGGATTTTATTCTGATCCTGATCTGATTTTAGGATGTATTTTAATTGATTGCCTGATTTTATGTTAAAGTGTTATACATTTGATGTTAGCTGCTCTGAGCCCAGTTTTGGCTGGGGAGGGCGGGATATAAAAATTATTATTATTATTATTATTATTATTATTATTATTATTATTATTATTACTACTACTACTACTACTACTACTACTACTACTGTCATCTGTCAAGGTGGGTCATGGCCCATGGAGACACAGCTGATGTCCACTAAGGGCACAATGTCTTTTCTGTGATGGCCCCCTTAATATGGAATCATCTTGCTCCTGAATTTTGGCAGGCACCATTTTTTACTGTATTTCAGTGCCTCTTTAAGACATACTTTTGTGGTCTTTCCAGGTCAGTTATTCAAGTTTTAAGTTATTTCCCCCCCCCTGAGCCTGAAGGCCAATTTCAAGAGCAATATGCTGTTGGTAGGTGGGGCCAGAGACAATAGTGGAAGGGGCAATTGATGTAATTTTTGCCTTTGTTTGGTAGACTTGTTTTCTACACACACTTGCACCCTTCTCTGCCCCCCATCCAGGCAAGCAAGAATCTGTATTGAGAGTCCAATGACACGTTTTAGCCAGGCAACACCACCCAGGGACAGGGCAGAGTAGGACTGGGGAGGGAAGCAGGCTTGGGAAGAGTCAGAGAGGTTACCTATGGCCTCTGGGCCTGATGTTCCCCACTCTGGAATAGCTTTGTTGATAGAGCATGAGACTCTTTAATCTCTGGTCATGAGTTTGAGACCCATCTTGAGCAAAAAGATTTCTAAATTGCAGGGGGCTGGAGTAGATGTCCCTCGTCCCTCGAAGATGAACTCTTCAATTCTATGAGATTTTGCAAAATTAAAATGGTAGCTCCTCATCCCAGGTGTGCTCTTTCAAAGGAGGAGGAGGAGGACACAGGGCATCTCTCAGTGATGGGCCCTAGTGGGGCCTGCCAGATGCGGTGGTGGGTCTGCAGTTGCTTGAAAGAAGAAGAAAAACAACCCACTGTTTTACTGATCTGGCTGGCAGCCGTGTCCTACTACAAGTTACATTCATTAACGATGGCTTGCTAGCAGCTGTTGATGGGGCTGCAAGTGAGTATTCTTGCATGCTCTTTAACAGTTGAAACATTTTCTTTAGGTAATTTAAGGTTTTATATAGTTCATTACTTTATTTTTATTTTACTCCCAGACTCACTGTCCAATTTACATGGTCTTAGGACCCCCTCCCCATCCCCCTCCTGCCCTTTCAGGAATAGTAGAAGTAGCTTATTTCAGTCAAAAGCTATTACTGTAGGATATAAATCCAAACAGAATAGGCCGTAAAAGCAGGAACATGTTTTATTGTTTGAGAACAATTGAACCACAGAGGTTATACACTACTTCATTAATCTGAAAGGCTGAATGGCTCCTTTTTTCTGCAGTCTTCACAAGAAATGGTGGGAGGAATTGGGGGTGGGGGACAGCTACTACTACTACAACAACTCTGTACAGGTGATGATCAAGATTGATAAACTTTCCAGTTCATTATGATTGCCTGGGTGTCTGAATGTTCGTTGGGACATTTGCTTGTTTCACCTTTGCAAACACAATTTTTAGCACTTTGCTAACAATGGTATAGAGCAGTGATGGGATTCACTAAAAAGCAATGAGGCTGGTTCACACGTGCAGCACAATGAGGTGGTAGAGGCTTGCTCTGGTAGGCTGGGCTGTAGCACTTCAGGAAGCCTGTGAGGACCCACATTTCCGAACGCTCCCTTGTATCAAATTTCCCTGCAAGTAGAAACATAGCCTAGTGAGTAGGCTTTGCTAGAATTCCCCACCCCAAGTTCTTACCTTTTTAAAAACTTGCTTTGGTAAGTAATGTAAGGAAGCATTCAAAGCCAGAACACCCCCACCCGCAACCTGTAGTGGTCACAGTTCTCCTTACCAGCTTAGGATTCTGCCGTCTTGTTTTGCTGCCTATGCAGAGCTGGTTTGCAACCACTCCTGATCTTCACCTGCCACAGGGGCATTTTGGGTGGCTTTTAGGGTGTCCACTCAGTTCTAGGGTATGCTCTCAGTTCATATTCGGCAATGCAAAGGCCAACAGGTATGGCTAACCACCCATGTGAGTTTATACCCTAGAGCAGAGCTTTCCAAACTTTTCATGTTGGTGACACACTTTTTAGACATGCACCATTTCATGACACAATAATTCAGCTTTCCTAGCACACCAGAGGTTAAACTAACCCTTTTCCAGCCTTAGGAGGAGCACCAGCCGGGGGGGGGGGCAGGGAGGTGGCGTTCGCACAACACACCTACACACTGCAACCGACACACTAATATGTCACGATACGCAGTTTGGAAAGCATACATCCCGTGAAGAAAGCTGGCGACTTACAGACAAGTAAGTCCCCAGAGGATTAGGCACTGACCACCTTTAAATTAGATTTTATATCTCCCCCCCCCCGTGATATTCTCAGCAGTGATTTTATTATCAAACAGGCATATGCCAGACACATCCCTAGCCTAATCTGCAAATTTTATGAAAGGTGGGTGTGAGGGTTTGATTAGCTGCTTGTGCGTGAAAACGTGCTCCCTCAGAGTTTGTGCGCCCCCACAAACCTCCGTGTGTGACGGAGCTCCTCAGACATGTCTGCTCTAGTCACTAGTAGAGTCCGACAGTGGCTGTCTGCGGAAGCGTTTCCAACAAAGAAGTTCCTTAACGGAAACGCGTCTCCTGGACTCACGGCGTGACAGTTTCCTGCGAGGTATGGGTCTCCCTATGGGAGACTCCGATACCTCCCCACTGTTTTCGCTGGAAGCCTCCCTGAGCCCTCCCTCCTGCTCGCATTCCCTCAGAGACCCACTCCTCCCCCTGCTGGTCCCCGCTTCAGCAGTTGAGTCTCTTTCATCCTGCCTGAGTCCCTCCACCACCTGATGCTCTGATGGCAGTTCCCTGACATCCACCTCCCCTCCAGGGCCCCCCTCACCCCCTCCCAATTCCTCCCCCCTGGGAGGTGAAGGGCTAAAACCCCGAAACGAATCTTCCTCATCTTCTGACGTCTCGAACAATTCTCTCCATCGATCGTCGTCCTGGCCAGCTGAATCCTCCTCCTCTTCAGAATCTGGGAACCCCTCCAACTCCTCTTCCTCGTCGGTGGTGGCAAAGTATTCCCTTCGGAACCTCGCTACAGGCTGAGGTTTACGTGGGAACCTCTGATGAAAAGTCTCTATTAAAACCTCGTCATTGACATCCTCTGCCCTAACCCAGGTGTTTTCCGACTCCGGTTCCCCTTCCCACATTACCAAATACTCTACTTGATCTCCCTTCCACCTGGAATCGAGGATCTCCGCTACATGGTAGCTGTGTTCCTTCTCCTCCATTGCTGGTCCCCTAGTGACCCTCCCCTCACTGTCTCCTCTATACGGTGACAGCAACGACCTGTGAAAAACTGGGTGCAGCTTCATGTGGTTCGGTAACCGGAGCCTGAAAGCCACTGGATTGACCTGCTGTATGACTTCAAACGGACCCAGCCTTTTGGGTCTTAATTTCTTACAACCTCCTTTGAATGGCAACCCTTGGGTTGACAGCCACACCTGGTCCCCCACCCTGATGCTTTCACCTTCCCTTCTGTTTTTGTCTGCTTGCCTCTTATATTCCTCCTTAGCCCTGTTTAAGTTGAGTTGGAGCTGGCGATGGATCGCTTCCATTTCTTCCACGAACTGTTCTGCAGCTGGAACGCTCCAGTTCTCCCCCTCCCCCCCTGGGAAGGCTCTGGGATGGCACCCGTGATTAGCCAAAAAGGGGCTCATCCCCGTGGACACGTTCTCTGCATTGTTGTAGGCAAATTCTGCCAACGCCAGCTTCTCCACCCAATCATTCTCTCTGTCATTAACATAACACCTCAAATATTGTTGGAGAACCCCATTTGCTCTTTCCGCCTGCCCGTTGGTTTCAGGATGACGGGCCGTCGAGAAATTAACCTCTACATGCAGTAAGCTCATGAGCTTCCTCCAGAACCTGGAAGTAAATTGTTTCCCTCGGTCTGAAACCACCCTCAAGGGGGCGCCATGCAACCTAAACACATTCTCTACAAACAATTTGGCGGTTTCTTCTGCTGTAACCGCATGTGAGCAGGCTATGAAGTGGGCCATTTTAGTTAACAGGTCTACTACAACCATGATGGCTGTTTTCCCTCTAGACCTTGGCAGATCAGTCATGAAATCTATTGCCACTGCTTCCCACGGTCTCTCAGGTGTGGGCAGTGGTTCTAATAAACCAGCCGGCGCCTGCCTCTCCCCCTTGGCTCTTTGGCATTGTTCACACCCTCTCACATACTCCCGCACATCTTCCCTGACCTTGGGCCACCAAAATTCCCTGGTAACCAGCCACATGGTTTTGTGTTGCCCAAAGTGCCCTGCTGTGGGGCTATCGTGCAGCTGCTTGAGTACTTTCTCCCTCAATTCCCCTTCAGGTATATATAACGCTCCCTTATAATACAATGCCCCATTTCTCTCCTCAAAACCACCGGGTTTGTCTTCCTCCCCTCTGAGATCCCTGAGTTTCCCCTGGGCGTATGCATCCTGCACCGTACCCTCTACCAATTCCCTTTGCCCCACCAAAGTCGCCCCACACACCCAGCGGTCCTCTGGAATGATATGGGTTTCTTCGGGTGCTCCCTCCCCCTCCAAATATTCAGGCTTGCGTGAGAGAGCGTCCGCCCTAACATTCTCTGGGCCTGGCACATAACAAATCTCAAAGTTAAATTTGGAGAACTCTTGGGCCCATCTCAACTGCCTTTGGTTGAGCACTCGCGCCGTTCTCCAGTACTCTAGATTTTTATGGTCCGTGCACACTTGCACTTTATGTTGTGCACCAACTAGCAGATGCCTCCATCTCCGGAACGCCTCATGAATAGCAAGCAGTTCTCGGTCGTACACCGTGTAGTTCCTCTCGGATTTGTTCAGCTTCCGCGAGAAGAAGGCACACGGACGCCACTCCGACTCCTCCTTCCCCGGCTGCAGAAGAAGCACCGCCCCTATGGCTCTGTCAGATGCGTCTGTTTCAACCCTTAGCTTCTTTCGTAAATCCACATGCAGAAGTTGTTCTTCAGAGGCGAAGGCCCTTTTCAGTTCCTCAAACGCTCGCCCCGCCTCCGCCGTCCATACAAACTTCTTCTTACTGCTGAGACAGTCAGTGATGGGCGCCGTCAGATGGGCGAAGTTGCGGATGAACTTACGATAAAAGTTTCCAAACCCTAGGAACCTCTGCACATCCTTCTTGGTTTTGGGTGTTTTCCATTCCAGCACTGCCTGTACCTTGCCGGGATCCATGGCCAATCCCTTGTCTGACAGGCGGTACCCCAGGAATTCCACCTCCTTGGTATGGAACCGACACTTCTCCAGTTTGACCCACAGCCTGTTGGCTTGCAGTCTGCTCAACACTTCTCTGACGTCTCTCACATGTTGCTCCTCATTCTCAGAATACACCAACACATCATCTAGAAAGGCAACGCAATTCTTGTAGAGCAAAGGGCCCAGCACGTGGTTCATAAAAGATTGAAAACACGCGGAGCCTGCTTGTAATCCAAATGGCATAACGAGGTATTCAAACGCCCCCAAAGGGGTAAACATGGTGGTTTTCCATTCATCCCCTTTCCTTATGCGTATCAGGTTGTACGCCCCCCTTAGATCCAGCTTTGTGAAAATCTTTCCCTTCCTCACCATGGTCAAAATATCATCAATTCTGGGCATAGGGAACGCCACCGGTTCAGTCACTGCATTCAGCCGCCTAAAATCACATACAAGTCTCGGCTTGTCCGCATTTTTTTTGTCCACAAAGAACACTGGGCTCCCCCCTGCTGCTTTGGACTCTCTGATGAAGCCTCTCTTCAGGTTCTTGTCAATGAACCCTCGCAACTCCTGCATTTCCCTGTCTGACATGGCATACAACTTGCCCACGGGAAGCTGTGCTCCAGGGAGTAAATTGATCTGACAATCAAAGGGTCTATGAGGTGGTAGTTGGTCAGCTTCCTTCTCGCTGAACACGTCGCTGAGATCTGCATACTGTGGTGGTACCTTCACCTTTCCCATTACTTCAGTCCCTGCTAGGGTGGCTTGGGCCCCTACTGAACCCTTCTCCCCTTTGCAGTGTTCTAGGCAATGTGCTGAACCAAAGGACACCACTCTTTGATGCCAGCCAACCAGCGGATCATGTAGAGCTAGCCAGCTCATTCCCAAAATAATGGGAGCGCCTCCCAGGGTGGCCACATTAAACGCTATCAGTTCTGTGTGCCTTGCCACCCTCATTATCATTGGGACAGTCTGCAAGCGGACTCCTCCTCCCAACAACTCCCTGCCATCAATCGTGGTCACCTGCAGGGGGTTGCTTAAAGGGATGGTCTGTATCTGGTGTTCAGCAACAAACTCCTTGCTCATAAAATTGCAGGAGCTGCCTGAGTCCAATAGCGCCTTTATTTTTAGGGGGTGCCCATTCTGCAGCTCTAGCGACACTTCAATCACTAGAGCAGGTCGAGGAGCTTCTGGCACGGGCACTTTCACTGCTCTTTGGCCTGGCTGCAGTGCCCCAATTGTGGCAACCAGGCGTTGGCTTTTACCTGCTCCGCTCCCCCTTCTTCTCCCCCCTCAACAGCTCCCACCATCCCTTGCCATTCCTTCCTCTGGGGGCAGACTCTGGCAAAGTGGCCTGGCTGTTGGCAGAGATAGCATTTCCGGGGGCCCTTTCCCTCCTTCTTAGCTCCCTCGCTGGTTTTTGAAAATGCGCGCGCGCGCGCTGTTCCGATTTCCATCGGCTCTGCCGGCGGGAAAGCTGGCTCAGGAATGTCTGGAATGCGGAACTCCTTCCAACGTTCCCCTCTCCCTTCCCGCCTCTCCAAGGCTCTTGCCTCCTGCCGCGCTCCTATGGTCAGCGCAGATTTGGTCAGCTGATCCATAGACTCCGCCCTGGGGCTCCGTGCCAGCTCGTCTTTCACCCCCGAAGAAAGACCTTCTTCAAATAGCATTTGAACGGGTGCCGCCGATAAATCCCAACTCAGTCTGTGAATCAGCATGGTAAACTCAGTCCAATATTCACGGACAGATCGACTCCCCTGCTTACAAGCCATTAGCTGTCTGCGCACCACCCCTTCCTCAATATCGCTGGAAAACATGATATCCATTGCACGAAAGAACTTCATTGTGTCCTTTAGTATGTCATTGTGCGTTGCCATTAGGGGTCGCACCCAGTCTCTAGCCCCTTTCTCAAGATGCCCAATTACAAAAGCAACTCGCGATTCCTCATCAGGGAACTCATCGAACTGCACATTAAGGGCATATTGCATCTCTGTCCTAAAAGCATGGTAGTCCTTGGGGTCCCCCCCAAATTTCTGCACCAATCCTGGTACCTTTCTGGGGAATTGAGTGGCTCTCCCCTTCTTGTCTGCATCCTGAGCCCTTCTCTCCTCCAGCCTCGCCGTCTGCAGGGCCAGTTGAACCTCCAACGCTCGGTATCTATCTTCCAAGCTTGGACCAGCTCCAGCCCCTGCTCCTCCGGTTCCGGTTGGTTCGCTCATGATGCCTTCTCTTGCACAGGCAGCGTACAAAGACTGTCGGACTGCTGTGAGGGTTTGATTAGCTGCTTGTGCGTGAAAACGTGCTCCCTCAGAGTTTGTGCGCCCCCACAAACCTCCGTGTGTGACGGAGCTCCTCAGACATGTCTGCTCTAGTCACTAGTAGAGTCCGACAGTGGCTGTCTGCGGAAGCGTTTCCAACAAAGAAGTTCCTTAACGGAAACGCGTCTCCTGGACTCACGGCGTGACAGTTTCCTGCGAGGTATGGGTCTCCCTATGGGAGACTCCGATACCTCCCCACTGTTTTCGCTGGAAGCCTCCCTGAGCCCTCCCTCCTGCTCGCATTCCCTCAGAGACCCACTCCTCCCCCTGCTGGTCCCCGCTTCAGCAGTTGAGTCTCTTTCATCCTGCCTGAGTCCCTCCACCACCTGATGCTCTGATGGCAGTTCCCTGACAGTGGGCTAAGGAGTTTTAATGATTTGCAGGGTGGGAGTGGGACAGCGTCAGGCTTCTGTGTACTCAGAAGTCACGGAAACTAAGTGTGAAGCTGATTTGACAGGAGTGGATGTGTAGGGGCATATGGCTCAGAAGCAGGAGGACTGCACGTCCAGCGTTTCCTAACCAAGCGCCTGTAGTTAGCAAAGTGCCCTGAAGCATCTCAGAGGTCCTTGTTTTGGTTCAGGGTGATTTGGAGAGAGCCTGCTTTAGCTTGGACAAACCCCACTTTGGTTCTTGATGGAGGATTTGTTCAAATCTAGGTTAATCCTCCTCTCCTCGTTTTATCCTCGGAATAACCTCATGAGGTAGGATAGGCTGAAAAACAGTGACCCAAGGTCACCTAAAGAGCTTTCATGGCTGTGAGGGAATTTGAACCCAGGCCTCCCCTTTAATATTCTCATAGTATAACTACTCTACCACTGGCTCTTACATTTGAAGCCATTGCAAAATAACCTATGGAAGAATGACAGTTTTCCCTATCTTAATACTGAACAGATATTTGGTATTGTGGCGGGGGTGTGTGTGTTAAAATTAGCCCTATTGGTCAAATGCCCTTGGTTTGTGTTGAATTCTGCTATTAACTCTGCCTGATTTCAAGAGTCCGGCCATGATGGCACCAGGGAAATTAATAGACAATGTCCTCAATGGCTTTTCAAAGATTGGAGCGGGGTGGGGTGTGGGGGGTGGGCTCCATTCCACCTCTTAAAATTATTTAAGCAGGTGTTGCAGGAAAGCTATTGCTTTTATATGACTCTTCAAATGTTTACAGCTAAACATTTTTTCCCCGTGATTGAATTTTTCACAGTGCTAAAATACCACCGAGAAATATGCTTCCCATCAGCTTTATTGCTCCCTGGATACTTTCTCGACAAACCTTGTATCTTGCTTGGACACAAACTCTCTATTGCAAGAAGATATCTTGCCGTTTTTAACAAGCTGTGTTGCTTTGAAAGGATATGCTTGTAGCGCCAGTGGGAATGTCAGTACCTTAAGAGTAATACTGCTTTAAGGGTACTATTTTATTAAAGCAGACATGAGTAATTCGTTCCTGACTGTTATACACCCCAAGTTTATTAAGGGTATTTTACATCTGCGGAGGAGATTACTACCTCACTTATTTTCTCCACTGCTTGGCTTTAATAGATGGTGGGGATATAATATTTATTAAGTCTAAGCAAGGAAGGGTATAATAGCGGGATTGTCCTTTATAACCTATTTAATACAGTTGTAAAATAAACCTTAATAAAACAGGAAGTGGGAAACACCATTTCCTATCTGGTGTGTGTGTGTGTGTGTGTGTGTGTGTGTGTGTGTGTAGGGTTCATGGGGTGTAACTTGTCTCCATATATTGCTAATATGTTAAGAACTTCAGCTTTACAATAGCATTAAACCTTGCAAGATTGTTGGATAAGTCTGAACTTGATCTTTTACCGTGGCCATTTCATGGATGGTTTCACGGGATCATGCATTTTATTAATTCAGCAATTGCAGTTAGTGGTGTGCAGGATTGTGTCCCTGGGTCGCAAATTTTCAGATTGTATGAAGACAGGGCTGTCTCTCAGTTCCCCTTTCCCATTTTCCCTACAGAATGGAGGGATCTGCTTCAGAACAGTCTGAAATGAATTTTCTCTGGGCCTCGGGACTCCCTCTAGTCTTTCCACAGCCACCCACCTCTCTGCATGGCATGACCCCTACTAGCCCTGATTTGCAGCCTCTTGGCTGGAAGTGTATCCTTGAACTCTGATAATGCCTTTGGCCTGCTTGGAAGCAGGACAGAGAAGGCTGTGAGAGTGTATGTAAAAGCTAGTCTACTGGACAAAGGGAAAACACTTGCCTTGTGCCCTCCCCATCACTGCCAGGTGGTCCCGAAGGGTTGCCAAGAATGCAGTGTAGCCCTTCAGCTAACAAAGTTTTGCCACCCCAGTATATATGTGGTATGGATATCAAAGTACGTGCATAGATAACATTGAAGGAGATGGTCATATTTAGCCTGGAGAAGAGATTATTAACAAGCACTATTTAGCCTTCTTCACATACCTGACGGGCTGTCGCATAGATGACAAATTCATCTTCTGTTGCTCTTGAGGGTAGATTAAAGGAATTAAACTGTAAGTGCTGGAGCACATGACAGCAAGTCAAAGAGGTCAAAGTGCCATAGGTAAAACACATGGAGAGCATAATCTATACTGGGTGCAACAAAACCTGGTAGAGCTGAGACAACATGGTGGATGTAGTGGTGCTCTGTTTATCTAAATAGGATGTAGAGTCCGACAAGCTAGAAAACGCAAAAATATTTCTTATATTGGCAGAGGTTTGGGCTAGAAGAACTTTAAGGCCCCTTTCAGCTCTGTGATTCTAAGGTCAGATAAGGGAATTCAGCCAGGTGAGGGAATAGGGTTGGAGATTGGTCCCCCTGCAGAACTGGCACTGTATCAGCCTGCCCCACACTTGCGATTAAGTGAAATTAATGGCACTTTCCCCCCGAAGCCAATGTATTTAGGAAGGAAGGGGGAGGATAGCATAATGATCTCTGCTGATGTCCTTACAGTGTGTGAGTGGGACTGGGTGGATTTTACTTTATTTTTTAATTTTTTTTAGAGAGATGCACTAAAACCACCTACAGTGTGACAACAAGTAGAAGGATAATTGCTGAAAATGAAGTCTTCTCTGCCATGCATTTCCTTGAACATCTGTTGTTCCATATGGAGTCATAAATATTTGCAACAAAATAGCTAGGGGAAAAAATCATCTCAACATTAATATGGAAAGGTTGAATCTGCCAAGGAAACTCAAGATTCTTTAGAATTCTCTCCCCACCCCCACCCCACCCTGCATGGGCAAGTTTCACCTACCCATGATAGTGAGAAACAAACAAACAAAAATGTTATTTAATGTGGGGGAGGGTGAGACTTCATGGGAAGTTTGGGTATTGGAAAGGGATAAGTTTCATATAAATAGGTTTGCGAAGCTTATACACACATAGGAATCTGCCTTAGGTCAGTTTGTCCCTCTGTACTCATATTGTATAAATGGGCAGCCTGCAAGCCTAAACCGCCTGCTCTTATTTTAAGGGGAGGGGAAGGCAAGGGGCAAAAGAGGAGAGAGAAAAGGGGGTGGATGAGACAGAGAAACAAAGAGGGAGAATAGGTGGTTGAAGCAGAGAAGGAAGGAAGTAGCAGGAGACCCGGGGAGAGAGATAGAAGGGAATGGATGAGATGAAGCAGAAGGCGAGGGGGAGAGGGGATGAAGGAGAGAGTGGAAAGGGGGTGAATGAGGAAGAGAGAGGGGAGGAGAGCAGGAGGAGGGAGCAGAAGGAGAGGGGGGGGAAGAGGTTGACAATAGGGAAAGACAGCGAGAAAATAGCAGAGGGAGGAAGTGGCAGAAAGAGGGAGGGGAAAAAGGGGGTGACAGGGACATGGAGACCCAACGAGTGACCTGATGCCACTTCTAGTATGTAGCCTCTGACAGATTGTCTCTGAGGGAATGTGCCCCATAGCAATTGCTACCCCCAACCCACCCACAGTACTCTCTACTCTGACAGGCAGAAGCATTTCCTGGAGAAATAATCTAGAGACTCTTTTCTACAGGTACCCAAATGCTGGTGCACCTGTTGTTTATTTGTGGCTCATCTATGTAGGTTGTCATTGGGGGCTACAGGTTTGCTGGTGGGCTGTTGGTTTTTCCTTTACAGCAGGGACAACAGCAACTGTCAGTCCCTCTTGTAATTCTGTTATTAGTAAGTTCTGGATTACTTGGAGGTGTTATAATTGATTATGGATTAGGGTGTGTGTGTGTGTGTGTGTGTGTGTGTGTGTGTGTGTGTGGAAGAGCTGTTGCCCAGAAATGTTTTTCAGTGGGTTTTATGGTATTTACATCAGCTTTCAATCCACGTACTGCATGATGATTTTAAGTTTTTAAAATAGTCCCATCGTCCCTGAAGACTGAATGTTTTGACTTGGTTGTTTCTGTGGCTTTGCTGATCTGAGCTCCTTACTAACCAAATTAACCGTGTTTCTCCCCAAATTCTTATCCATGTTCGCCATATATTTCTGTTCCCTCTCACCGTGAAGTTAGCTGTTCCCTCTCACCATGAAGATTTAAGTCCAAATTAGTTTTTTAAAACACACACACACACACACACACACACACACACACACAACTGTTGACAGGAACTTATGGCACCAAAATTTATTTTAAATATGTACCCAGTTATAAATAGGTATAATCTTCAGTGTTATTAATGGGAGCTTCATGCAGGTAAATGTCACGACTGTATAAATTACCTAGGTATCATTGTTAACAAGTATATTGGCATAATTCTGCATTGCAGGGTAATCTTTGTGCTATTGTACTGATATTTTCTAAGTAATTGTTTGTTTAAAACACCTTTGACAAGAATAGCTCTGTAAAACGGTGGGTGGGTGCACACGCGCAAGGATGCATCAGTCTATTCCCAAACCATGTCAGTTTTGCCTGTGTTCATTGATAAGGCCATTCTGTCCTGTTTCTGCATCAATCTCAATCTGAAACTAAAGAGAACAAACATACACGCAAAATTAACATTATTATTTACAAAATACATATGTTTTATATGCATTGTATTCTAATATTAAGGATGAATAAATCTGTCACAGAGGTTTAAATTCCGAAGTGTGCCTGTGCTTTCAGTTTGCCAATTGTTTTGGAAAATGCAAATTAGATAAGTTCATCTTTAAATGTGAGCTGCATCAAATTCCCCCCCCCAACCCCATCTAAAATACCCATATTGGTGTGGACTTTATACTAAATTACACATTTTTTCTCCACACATTTTATTCCAAAAGTGCAGTTTTGTTGTACATTTGTTTAGCAGAGAACTCTATTGCAGCATTGGGAGAAGTGTGAAAAACAAAATATAACTGCATTCTAATCTAAGTATTAAGCTAAGAACTGCAGATCAGATTCACTTGAAATACAGTTTGAACAAAATCCTCACAATCCATATGTTGAAAATTGCAGTTGATACCTGTACGGAAAAGAACCTATTGATTTGAATGAATAGACAAACACTTCAAATGATTCCATTGTTTTTCCCTTGCTTCCTCTTATGCCTGGACATGCCTCCTGCAACACCCATTTGGTGTCTCATTGTTCCTTAAAGCCCCTCTTCAAAACCCACCTTTCCCATGAAGTCTTTAGCACAACCCATTAGCCCTCATATTGTACTGTAACTAAGGGGTAGACACGTGTAGCTTATGGGTTTTTAACAAAATTGAAATAAACGAATAGCTAGTGTGGGAGAAGACAAGTCAGATAAGTCACTTTGCCCTACTCCTGATGGGCAGAACTTGTATTAGGGCCTATGTGCAAGTATGTGCAACTAAAAAAATCACCTCTTCATCCTGTTTACTTTCCTCTTCTTCCTCTCATCATTCCCTTTTTATAGAATTTTAGATTGTAAATATCTTGGGGCAGATATTTGCTTCCTGTTTGTCTGTAAAATATAATGTTGTGCATACCTATGGCTTTCAATAATAGATGGCGGTGCAACTAAGCTTAACTGGCAAATAAGGTAATCTACAAGTTAGCTGTCTTTTTCATTTGATGCTTTTTGCAATGCTTCTGAGATCCCCTCAAAATGTGCACACATTCCTTAAGCACCTTATCACAAATCGGACCACTGGAGGAGGTGGAAGGCACCACGGCACCAGGCAATATAAATCATACCGTTAAAATGATCCCAAAGTTTGATTTAACACTCAGCAACCAGATTAATCAGCTACTCCTCAAATTGCATTCATTTTGACCCCTTTGCACATTCAGGGGGTGTAATTAAGAAAAACAGCCTGCTTTAAATTTGGCACTTGAATTGCAAGGTTAAAGCAGTAAATTTGGGGTGGCTTGACTTCTGCCAGGTTAGAAGGAGGCATCCCTCTTTCTCACTGATGAAAAGAACGACTTACCTCCTGGCAGAGAGGCAATGAAAGCAGAAGCAGTGGGCGAGGGAGGAGGTTGCAGCGCTAGTAAGTCATTGAAGGTAGATAGCCTTGTCCTTGAAGACTTGAAAATGGATGTGAAATTTCATGGAATCACAGAGGTGGAATCAGGGTGGAATGTGGATTTCCATCAGACTTTTTTTTTCCAAGTAAGTCTCATGATAGCAAGATCTGATAACTATAATGAGCAGGGCTGGATTAAGACATGCCCAACTATGTCATGTTTAAGAGGCCCCACAGCAGCAACAAAAATGTATTATTCTAACATAAAAGACAATGAAAATAGAAAATAATAAAGTGGGTTGGGTTGGGTGTGGTTTGCAATTGATCTGAACTGTATTTTAGCTGCTGGTGGTGCTGTTTGGCAATTTATGGACTGAAGTCACTAATGAATTCAACCAAAGCTAGTTATCTCCTAAGCATATATTCATCTGTTGTAATGCACTAGGCAAAAAACTTTCTTTTTTATCTTTTGGTCCTTAATTTGAAGGGTTCCAAGTTCTTTTAAGTACTTGTTTCCTGTTTAGGTGGGCCAGGTTCAGTAAGACGTGGGTTTTTTTAAAATTCATATAGGTTCATTTCTTAAAGCTTTTTATTCGTTTGTTGTAGTTGGTTTTAGCATTTATACTGTGCTGCAAGTCTCTGAATCACTTTTGTAAGGCAACTAAGTAATAATAGTATTTGTGTGTCGAGGTCCCCAGGGCCACCCCAATAACTCACACCTCACACAGAATTTTTGTTTAAGATTTTTGGCATAATTTTGGCCACAACTTTATTAAAATACAAATTTGTGAGTGGTTGCTTAGGCATTGGTTGCGACTATCTGCCCCCACCATGGAGGACAGACTGACATTCCGCACGATGCGAAAGTCAGAATAGGGGGTAGCGATGGAGCAGGGAACCTGCCCTCAGCCCTCCCCAAATGCAACCAGGAGCTCATTGCTATGGCCTGAGCCCCCTTGACAGGCTGGACAAGCAATAGTTAGCCCCCAATTCCTTTAACGGAATCCCTTGCAGCAGCAGCATTAGAGGGGCAGGCACAGCCAATCCATGCCCCTCAACCAACCAAACCATAAACCAGTGCCTAACCGCAACCTTACAAGTTGTGACGATTTGCTACACAGTAGGCAAAAACCAAATGGCCCCAGCCAATCAGCCAGATGGACAAAATCTGCCCCAAGAGCAGACGACCACATGACAGGCATAGCAAGGTCAAAGCGAACAACCCTAATTCTAGGGGGGGGGGACGGGCAATCCGATGCACGGGCGAAAAGAGGAAGCCCTAGCCTCGTGCAAGGAGTTTTAGCATTTCTGGCTGTCAATCAACGAATGGCAACATTAACTTCTTCCCAACAACAAGGGAAGCCCCAATCACATCAGTGGCCAACGATCAATTAGCCCGCCCCCAACTTTGGAGTGTCCTGGCGGCCCCCACCGCAACACGTGCTCTCCATGAAGGAGAACACGCTTAATAATAACTGTTACTTCCCAACTGTCATTCCCAGCTCCCCCCTACTCCCAGGTATATAATAAGCTGGACAGCAGAGTTGCTTAGAGTATGGTGCTGATAACACCAAGGTTGCAGGTTCAATACCTGTATGGGACAGCTGTATATTCCTGCATTGCAGGGGGTTGGACTAGATGACCCTCAGGGTCCCTTTCCAACTCTACAGTTCTATATTTCTAAGTACAGTGGTACCTCTGGTTAAGACCTTAATTTGTTCCGGAGGTCCGTTCTTAACCTGAAACTGTTCTTAACCTGAAGCACCACTTTAGCTAATGGGGCCTCCCGCTGCCGCTGCATGATTTCTATTCTCATCCTGAAGCAAAGTTCTTAACCCGAGGTACTATTTCTGGGTTAGCAGAGTCTATAACCTGAAGCATATGTAACCTTAAGCATATGTAACCCGAGGTACCATTGTAATCTCTCTTCTCTCCCCGCCCCACCTCTCCAAACACAAGCCCCGATTACAGTTAATTATACAATATTCAAGCAAAACAAACATTTCTGGTTTGAGACACCAGGAGCCATGTTCTGCCAACAGGTGGTTTGGGCCAATGTGATATCCCTTCCCTGATTCCTGATAAGGGCAGGCAGCCCCACAAGTGATGCACTTCTATTGATGGCCTTGACCATATGAAGCATAGCTTAGCTCTCATGCCAAAGTTTTATCTAAGGCCAAGTAGACACGCATCAGTAATGTGCACACAGCCTCCACTCAAATGAACATCTCCACTAATTTCTGTGAAAGAGGATAGTTCTGTGACGTGCACATTGAGGTAAGCCAATGGAGCTGGCCTCAGTGGGAAGTACTTGTTCAGGCCAGCTCTAAACATTACATTCATTTTGTGATGTTCTCATGGGATGTATTTGCTCAATTGCAGTCTTGATCACATCCAGGTGGCTCGTGTCTCCCACTTCCCACCTCAGGAATTCCCTGATTGTTTGTCATGCTTCCTATTCTCCTGGCACACGAGCAAAGTTTACATTAAAGAATACAATCCGTCTCTCATAATATTCAAACTCAGGACCATCCAATGAAGCTGCACGCTGGCGGATTAAAGACAAGACAAAAGAAAAATAATTATTCACACAGCACATAGTTAAGTTGTGGAATGAACTCCCCATAGAGGCAGTGATAGCCACCAACGTGGATGGCTTTAATGAGGGCTAGAGAAACTGATGGAAGATAAGGCTGTCAGTGGTTACTAGCCATGATAGCAATGTTCTGCCTCCACTCTCAGAGGTAGCAAGCCTCTGGATACCAGCTTCACGGGGATTACCAATGGGGAGAGCACTGTTGCACTCAGGTCCTACATGCCAGCTTCCAGTAGGCACTGTGTTAACAGGATGCTGAATTAGGTGGGTCTTTGGCCTTATCCAGCAGGGGTTTCCTCGTGTTCTTAATATAGCTTCCCTTCTTAACCCTGCCTCCCCTTCTTTCTGTTCTTTCCACTTTGTTCAATTTTAGGTTGCAAGTTCCATGGGGCATGAACTTATCATCTTGTACCTCTTGTAAAGTGCCATGCACACTGATGGTGCTATATAAAATGATGGTGATGATACTATATAAGATTATGATGATGATACATTCAGTTCTGCTTGGGAGGAAGTTATTTGTCTGCCTGAACAGATTGTGCAGTGGCCAGAATGGAAGATAATCTAGCCCTCTTTTTGTCTGTGTAGTTATCAGTCAAAAGCACTGGCACATAGGGAAGGTAGTCAGCAGTCTGCCTAAGCAGATTGGGCAAATTAGTTAAGAGCAGACATTATGGAAAGAGAGCATTAGTTAAGAGCAGACATTATGGAAAGAGAAATCAAAACTTCTATTTCAGTACTACCAGTGGTGTCTGGTGCCCATTGGGATGGATAGGGTAAAAGCATTGAGATCAAACAGTAGTTGGAACTAGAGCCAGTGACAGGCAGAATCAATTAATTTTAGATTTCTCCCAGTCCTCCTTCCTTCTGAGTTCTTTACTGAGGCTAAGGAGGAAGAGGCTGATAGGCAGTGCTGCCCTCTGACTGATTGTAAGAAGGCAGACACTTGGGGGCTGGCTGAAGGCAACCTGAGGTGGGTGGGACAGTTCCCCCTTAGCCCTAATGGAGTAGTCTCCACTGAATACTACCAATGCCTAATGGGAGATATGTTTCTACAATGCAATTATACCTATATCATCTATATCTATATCTATATCTATATCTATATCTATATCTATATCTATATCTATATCTATATCTATATCTATATCTATATCTATATCTTAGAAAAGCTATCATGTTCAACTATGGAGGGGGGAGGAGCATTGGTGTAGCGTGGTTGCCGGTGCCCGGGGCATGCTGGGGGCAGGGTGTAGAGGGTGAACGGAGCCTGCCGTGTGAGCCCTCGCCCACTGACACTGCCAGAGCAATGCCAGTCCTAAGCTGATTTGCGAGGCTGGGATCTAATCTGAATGATTCACCCATCTTTGTGTGCGCGTTTTTGTGTGACAGTGTAGACACTTAATAAGATGGACATTTGTCATGGTAGTATTGAGCCATCATGGTCAATGGCATTTTACAGAGTAATAAGAAAAGGCTGTGTTCCTGTCCCAGTGCAAGGGAAGCAAGAGAGGGATGAGAAGAAGATGGGTGAGAGGTTAAGCAGAAGAACTCAGTTCAGTTCAGTTACACCAGGGGTGGGAAGCCTTTTGCACACTTAACTCCCATTAGCCTTATCCAGCATGGCCAACAATCAGGAACGATGGGGAGTAGTATTCCAGCAACACCTGTGGTGCCACAGGTTGTGCACTAATGAGTTAGACATAGGCCATATCTGTGCTCTCCATTTAAAGCACTAGCATGACTTCCAAAGAAATCCGGCAATTGTAGTTTGTTAAGGGAGAGAACCACTGTTTCCCTCACAGAGCTAATGTTTCCAGAGTACCAATGAAAGATGGATAGGTGGTTATACCACTCTGGAAATTGTAGCTCTGTGAGAGGAGTAGGGGTTCTCTAACAATTCTCAGCACACTTAACAAACTGCAATTCCCAGGTTTCTTTGGGGGAAGCTGTGACTGTTGGTTTGATACTGCTTTAAATGGATAGGAAGCAGCTAGCTGTTGACTGAAATTGAAATGCTGTGATGAATTGGATCCAGTGGAAACTCTTCCACTAGGGCTACTGGGGCACAGCCCTGCCAAAGATAATGTCCAGTGTGTGTGTGTGTGTGTGTGTGTGTGTGTGTGTGTGTGTGTATCCCAAATCTCAAAGCTACACATGTAATAACAGTGACATCCCCAAGACAAAAGGAATGTATTCCTTTAAGCAACAGTAGCGGCTAGATTATTATTGGCTGAAAATTGGAAAACAGAAAAAATACCAGAAATATCGGAATGATGAGCTAAAATCTGAGAATTTGTGGAGATGTCAAAATTAATGGCAACAATTAGAGGCTGTTCCAACCAAAAAGATGTACAAAGAGTGGGAGTACATAAAGGAATACATGGAAAGATTTGGTTTTGGAGCTTAAATTTAATATGCAATAGGTAAAATGCGCAAGGATACAAGATGATATCATGACATATATGGAACAACAAATACAAACTTTTGTTAACACAACAAGAAACAATATTAGGTTGAGAAGATCGTGCATGGGTGAAGGGAAGTAATGAGAACGGGGGAAGGGAGGTGTAGGGCAGCATTTGGAAAATTGTTAAAGATATATATGTGATTTAAGAGGTTAAGAACAAGGAGTTAAAAGAAGATTAACATAAATGAAAAGAAAAGTCATGTTCTTGTTTGTGTTATGGTTTATTTTGGTTGTAAAATCCTCTTATGTGAAGAGGATTTTTAAATTTTTACAATTAAAAAACAAAAAAAACTTAAAACTTAAAAAATAAATCTCAAAGCTACACATGCTTTCCCAATCCTAGTAAATGCTTTCACAGCTTTGGGTGTAATTTTGGGCTTAGGATCATAGAACTGTAGAGTTGAAAAGGACCTTGAGGGTCAACTAGTCCATCCCCCTGCAGTACAGGAATCTTTTGCCCAATGTGGGGCTCAAACCAACAGCCCTGAGATTAAGGGTGTCATGTTCTACCAACTGAGCTATCCATTCTGAGTATTTTGCTTTATATTCTCTTTCTCAATACATGTAAAACAACAACAACAACCTAACAGGATGCCTATTCATCTGGAATGAGTGCTAGAAATTAAAATAGAATAGAAGCTAGGATGCTATTACAAGGTATGGCAAACAAGCTCCATAAAAGCAGTCTTCCCTTTGCCTCAGTAAATGCAGTGTTGCTTGTGCCCTTGGTTAGGTCCTAGTTTTATTTCCTGTTTATTCTGCCACCCCATGGGTGGCAGCTTTCAATGTATACATCGTGAATAGTGGGTGTTAAAATTCAAACACACACATCAAAGCCTTTGTATTCCACCCACAAAGAGAGTGACCTGTTTAGGGACATTCCATACTTATCCTTTCTGTTGTGGTTGTCATGGCATCATCACTTTGCCAATTAAGATTTTTATGTCTTTAACAAATTAACAAATACAGCTCTACTCCCTCCATGTGCTTCTGTTGAAGGTAGCCCTAAAGGGGGGCACCATTCAGATGTGAAGATCTATTACAAGATTGAAATAGATTTCTAATGCTTATATCATTCATCTTCGCAGTGTGTGATTTCAATCAGGAGGAGAAAATGATGAATTGTTTGACAGGGGTTCTTTTCTCCCCCACCCCCTCTCCCTTTCCCACCCATAGACGCTAAACCGTAATATGCTTCCCCTAGTCTTTTCCTAGCTATTACGGACTTTAACATGCAATGTGACCTTGGTTGGCAAACCATGTTTGGTTAGCACAAAAACTTAATCATAAGAAGTCATAAGTAGAATCCTTCTTCTTTACTGCCCCTTTTTTCGGGGACTTGGAAATTTATGGCTTGTGGGACAGGTAGGATATGAACAATGGGGCAAATGGAGTGCAGGGTTATCTCATCTGTGTGAAAACTGCTGGTAGAAATCGATGTGACCTCTGCTAGGCTGTCATCCCAGTCTCCACCCTCCGTCTCCTATTTGTCTTTTGGTGGGGAGCTTAGATCTGGATGCTGTCTCCCTGTGTCTCTCTTGGGCCAGATTATCAAAATGAATCATTGCCTGCATAGCTCTTATATTTCTATTTATTTTCCTGCTGTTGACTAGCTCGGGTGAAATATGATTTCTTTTTGCATTTGATCCTCACTGCAGCCAGCAGCACCTAATTTAGCCGTGTCTATCTCTTTAAAGAAGACTAATGCCATTTTGAAACTTCAATCTACTCTACAGCAACATTACTAACCATAGACGGTGTGCCCTGTCTCTGCAGTCAATATGAATTTTCCTTTTGGCCATTTTAATAGCATTACTTTCCCCCACCCTCCCATGCCCCCCCTTCCCAAGCAGTTGAGGTTTCTAGATTGTTTTAAGCAGTTTATCCACAATTCATTCATTGCGCCCGCTCGCTTGCTCTCCCCCTCGTCTTTCCCTCCACCTCTCCAAGATGCGTTTAGTTTACCTTGCTTCACAGAGGAGTGGTTTTGGGCATAAACAATTAATTTTAATGACTTGACCCTGCATATGAATTATTTGAGCATGAGAAATGGTATGTAGTCTTTGACTTGGGAAGAACTTGTTTTAAGTGTGTAACCAGAGGATAGGGTTGGGGGGAATAGCAGAAAGATTGATCATACCTTCTCATAAAATATTAACCAAACTGATGTGCTGAGAAGACAGAATCTTATTAGAAACTCTGAGAAATAATCAGATAATAATAGTGATAATGACAGTGGTAGAAGTAGTAGTAGTAGTAATAATAATAATAATAATAATAATAATAATAATAATAATAATGGCATGCATAAGAAATGGAAGAAATGGGAAATCACAAAGCAAGAATATAACACAAGTAGCCAACAGTTACGGGGAGAAGGTCAGGCAGGCCAAAGCTCAGAATGAGCTCAGGCTTGCAAGAGAGGTTAAAAATAACAATAAAAGGTTTCTTTGGCTATGTTTGAAACAAGAGGAAGAGCAAGCAAGTGGTAGGTCCTTTGTGTGGAGAAGATGGAGAAATGCTATTGGGTGACAGAGAGAAGGTGGAACTGTTCAACACCTACTTTGCCTCTGTCTTCATCAAAAAAGAAAGCAATGCCCAGCCTGGTGATAACAGAATAAATATTGTAAGGAGGGTGTTGCAGCCCAAGATAGGAAAAGAGGTGGTGAGGGAATACCTAGCTACTTTCAATGAATTCAAACCTCCAGGGCCTGATGAGTTGCATCCAAGGGTACTAAAGGAGCTTGCAGATGTAATCTCAGAGCCTCTTTCTATAATCTTTGAGAATTCTTGGAGAAAAGCTGAGGCCCCTGTGGATTGGAGGCAGGCAGACATCGTCCTCGCCTTCAGAAATAGGAGAAAAGACCCAGATAACTACAAACCAGTCAGCTTGACGTTGATACCAAGAAAGGTGCTAGAACAGATAATTAAACAGTCAGTCTGTGAGCACTTAGAAAAGGATTCTGTGATTACTAAGACCCTGAAGGGGTTTCTCAAAAACAAGTCATGCCAAATGAATCTCTTTTATGTAGAGAGTTACAAGTTTCATGGATCGGGGGAATGTTGTAAACATAGTGTATCTTGATTTCAGTAAGACTTTTGACAGAGTTCCCTGTTATATTCTTGTGGAGAAGCTGGGAAAATGTGGGCTAGACAAGGTAACTGTTAGGTGGATTTGTAGCTGTTTGACTGATTGAACCCAAAGAGTGCTTACTAATGGTCCCTCATCATCCTGGAAAAAGGACAAGTGGGATGCCACCGGGTTCTTTTGTTCAATGTCTTTATAAACAACATGGATGAAGGAATAGTGGGGATGTTCATCCAGTTTACAGATGACACCAAACTAGAATGGGTAACTAATACTGCAGAAGACAGAATTGGGATTCAGGATGACTGGAACAGATTAGAGAACTGGATCAAAACGAACAAAATTAATTTAAATAGGGACAAATGTTTTGCTCTATACTTAGGCAGGTAGAAACAGCTACACAAATATATGATGATGGACACACGGGTTGCCAGTAGCACATGTGGAAAGGATTTAGGGGTCTTAGTAAACCACAAGCTTAACATGTGTCAACAGTGTGATGCAGCAGCAAAAACAACTGTTATTCTAGGCTGCATCAACAGAAGTATAGTTGGAAGTCATAGTACTGTTGTATTCTGCCTTGGTCAGACCCTGCCTGGGGTCCTGATTCCTGTTCTGGGTGCCACAATTTAAGAAGGATATTGACAAGCTGGAACGTGTGTGCCTAGAAAAGAGGAGACTAAGAGGAGATATGAGAGCTGTCTCCAAGTATCTCAAGGGCTGTCATATGGAAGATGGAGCAAGCTTGTTTTCTCCTGCTCTGGAGGGTAGGGCTTGAACCAAAGGCTTCAAGTTACAAGAAAAGAGATTCTGCCTTAACATCAGGAGGAGCTTTCTGACAGGAAGAGCTGTTTGACAATCGAAGGTGGTGGGCTCTCCTTCATTGGAGGTTTTTAAGCAGAGGTTGGATGGCCATCTCTCATAGCTGCTTTAGCTGAGATTCCTGCATTTTAGGGGGTTGGACTAGATGACCCCCTCAGGGTCCCTTCCAGCTCTACAATTCTATGATTCTATAAACTTCACTCCTAAAATCTGTGCACCCTGCCTCACACCTTGGAGAATCATTGCTAGAATTTGCTGTTGTTGTTAGTGTAGCACTTAATGCCGAAATAGGCTTCTAACTGGTTTACATGAATAAAAACAAATTACACAAACATTAAAATACAGAGATACATAATTAAAATGCATACTGAGTGATCCTACTGATCCACTAAAATATAACATCTAGAATTAAAGTATGAAATAAAGCAATCCTATAAATATAAAATATTTACGTACGGGGATGCATGAATCAGTGGTCTGACTTCACATGGCTGTATGGCATCTTCATACAGGACACAGAGCTGTCCACCCATTACTAATTTCTGAACTTGCACAGTGTGGTTACAGAATACACACAGCCCCAAATTACCATTGTTACATGATCACTGAGTATCGCAAAGGGGATTAAAAAGAATTAAGCATTGAATCCATCCATCCATCAAAAAGGGCAATGGAGCAAAAATCAGATTTCTTTTAATCCTTTTTAAATCAGCAAGAGTGAAACAATATGACCAACGAGAAGCAAAAATGACTCTCAACGCAGTGAAGATTGTGCACAGTCTTTGTTTTATGTAAAAGCCAGCAGTTTTGACTGTATTTTAAACATTACATGATTATAGTTAGTATTATACCTGTTGTTAGAACCAAATTACTTCTCATTACTCCAATGTTGCTTTGTTTATTTAGGACAAAGAAGTCTCCGAGTTACAAAAAAAAAAAAAAAGTTATCTCATTTCTTTCCTTCCTTGAATTGTTCCTTTCTGGAACTGCAATATGACCTCATTTGATTTGACTTTGATTTGATTTATTGTATTTCTATGCAATTTCTAAAGTAATTAGTAAATTATCAGTAAACAATTACAGTGTATAAAACAATCTAAATATCACAATTACACAAAGGTCATATTGCATAACAGATATATTACATAACATATAATATATCGTATTATTCAACAAATATTTATAATCTGTAAAACAATGTTAACAACAAAATAGCAGCTAAGTAAACAAGGTAAACACTGTTAAGTTCACAAACTCTCTCTCCACTCTTCCATAACTCCTAATATTTCACTCCATTCAGTTCATTAAAATACACATGATGTCCATTGCTAAACCAGCTTACACAAACGCTGCACTGGCTGAGGTCCTCAGGTAGTGGGCCACGGTGGAGACTGTGATACTCTTGGGCCTGTTGCCAATGGTAAGGTGAATACTGACTCCAAGTAGCCCACTCAGGTGCCATTGAACTCATCCCTGTGTCCCGAATGAGATCCATTCCCACCTGAGTGGGAAGTCCAAGATGATCCTGTCCCTCCAGAGCAACTATGGTTGAGGGGCAGCTGTTTGATCGGGCCCCCTTTCCATCAGTGATTCTTCATAGGTCTGGATAGGTAGCTAAGCCCCAACTTCCATGCTCCACTAAGTGCAGAGCCTAACATTTCTCCCTGTTTATTTTTTTCCAGAAAGCCAAAATTTTAATAAGGAATGGGGGGGTTATAATTTATCGGGGGGGGGGATCATTGTAAACAGTTAAAATTGTTAGTAGGAGTGGAATAACACTTGGTGAATTTTGGATTATAATGGAGATGTAAAAGATTTGGATTATTATAAAAGGGAGGAAATGGCTAACAATAGAACCCACAAAGGGGAGGAGAGAAGTTCAGGAGATTCTTTGGAATCTTGTTTTTATGATGTATGTTGGATAAGGGATTGTAAAATCTTAATTTGGAAAACCAAATAAATATTTTTTTTAAAAGAAGAAGAAGGGCAAAAGCAGCATCAAAGACAAGAACAAGGCCACAGATTCATGCATCGGTTCTCAGAAAATTTCTTCATGCTTATTTGCAGACTGTTTTTTGTTTTTTTTACAACAACCCTGCATAGCAAGGGGTTGGACTAGAACATTTCTCCCTATTGAAAGTCGTTTCGTTAGTTTTGTGAGTCTGTTAAGGTAATCTTAAATCCTAATTCTGTGGAATAAGCTAGCTACCCCTCCCAGTTTGGGAGCATCCCCTCAATTCTTTCACCCAGGTCATTTTTAAAGATGTTGCCTCAGTTGCTCCCCAAGTAATAACCTGTTCCTTCTCTGTCGTGTCTTTACAGAAGAGATGCAGATTGGCATCCCAATAATGGCACCAGCCCTAGAGAAGATCCAACTGGCTGGGCAGAGTGTTCCTCCTGGTTTCCGTGCACCTTTTCTTTTTGCAGATGGATTGTCCTCCGTAGAAACTTTATTAACCAACATACAGGTAAAATGCCCCAGTTCCACATCCCACCCTGCATTGAGATGACAGAGACTTAAAATCAAATTATATTGGTATCAAATATTAACAGAAATAAGATAAATTATTGGTTATAAATTATCAAGAGTTCCTCTAGTCTGTCTGATTATCTTAAAGAAGTGGTGTCCCCAAAAGACAACTGGCAACAGCTGCCCAGATGACTACACGGTATGATGACTATATGTCAAGTTCAGAAAAAGTCAAAAACCCTCCTGAATTGGCAGTTTGGATAATGGAAACTTGGGAACAAGTATACATGTAAAAAGAACAAATGTAATCAGAGCCAGGGAAGGGAGGCAAACAAGATAATACGTTCTCAGAGAAACTGAGTTTATTTTATATTGGAATAATAATACACAGGCTGTAGTAAACCCATATGCCTTATAATATGAAAGATGTGCTCATGTATAGGAGGTCAGATATGTGGGAAGGATAAATCTCTATTATCTATAATATAGTCAGGATTTGGGAACTTTGTTTTATGGTGGGAACTTTGGATTCAGTTTCAGTCAACTATTTGTTAATTTCAGAATCTCATTTTTTAAAATGGATGGTGATTTTAACGTGAATTGTGAAAAGTAGAAAGTTTGTGTGTGATATTATATTGTATTACAAATGTTATATGCTTGCAAGCACTTCAACCTAACTTTTCACCTTTTGCTTTTTTGTCATTTCTTTTCTTAGCTGTCTTGAGGATCTTATAGTCAAAAAGTTTGATGGAAATCATTTAAATAAATCAACTAACAAATACTTCTTCTCCTTAGAATGCGTTTGCCGGATTATTTATGGATCATCTGCCAACGTCCACTTATCCTTCATTCATCAATAGATTTTAGCAATGAGACTTCAGCTGATACATGCAATTCCACTATATTTGAATGCCCCCAACCCATGGAGTTCTTATACGCAAGGGACTTCAGGCACACATGAGTATCGCCACCTTCAAAATCTTCCACAAGTATTTCAGACTGAGAACTCTAAACAATGTATGCAAGTTCTGAAATAAATGAGGAAGCCCCTAAATTGGAAAAAGACTGATGCATGAGGATGAGAGGGAACATGATTAGGCCATTGCTGCTAAATCTTCTCCCACAAAAACCATTTGGCCCTAAAATATATTTATTTTTCCAGTAACACAAATCTTTGGGTGAATCCAGTATTTGCTGAAATTTGGAGAATTTGTGCTAAGATAATAGTGGGAATCTGTGTTAGTTAATGGTGCAGCCTTTCTAAGCCTGGAACCCTTCATATGCTTTGGAATACGGCTTCCATCAACCTGAGCTAGCATGGTCAATGGTCAGGAAAGATTTGATTTTCAGACCAAAGCATATTGAGGGCACCAGATTGAGAAAGACTGCTATATTGTATTGCACTGATGTATGAGGCTGGAAATTGGGGTGTGCATTAGCCAGAGCCTGGATCTGTAGTAAAGCATCTGTGTCCTGCAGACTCTGAATGGGATTGTTCAACCAGATGTCATCCAACAATAATGTCAACCACTAGATTCACCAGAATTGTGATCATGTTGACAAGGCAAAAAATAAAACAGCACCCATAGTTCCCTTGCCTGAGCTCAGCCCTACCATTCCATTAAAAAGTTGTTTTCAGGATCGGTTTGTGTGCACCTATTTTAACAGGGGTTGCTGAAAGTTGCTGTAGATAATGCTCGAGTGCAGGAGAAACAGATCCAGCAGGAAAAGAAAGAGTTGAAGATGGAGCTGTGCAGGGAGAGAGAACTGAGAGAGAGTCTGGAAAGGCAACTCACTGCTGAGCTGCAAAACAGAGGTAAGCCAAAATAAAAACTGATTTCTGGCATTCTGCTCCCTATGGTTAGAAGCCTTCCTTTTCCTACCCACCAAGCCTTCATCTAAACCTAATTCATTTGGATCACCATGGCCTCACCTCTTCTATATGTGCTCTTACTGTATCACAGAAGGAAACAGGGAGAGGCTGCCAGAGGGAAACTTGAGAACATCAGGAGAAGAGAGCTGTTGCCTTCATATCTTGTTTGTGGACTTTCCAGGGACATCTGGTTGGTCACTGTGAGAAACAGGATGCGGGACTAGAGAGGCCTTTGGACTGATCCAGCTGGGCTCCTCTTATATTTTTATGATATTGATGACATCTTTGTGTCAAAACATAGGAAACCTGTGATCAAATCTCCTGATGTTCTTTCCACCACTGCTTTGGAGCAACTTTGATGGGCTCTGGTTTTGAGTAGACTGTAGGGTTTCTCAAACTTGGGTCGCCAGCTGTTGTTAGACTACAACTCCCATCATCCCTAGCTTGCAGGACCAGTGGCCAGGGATGATAGGAACTGTAGTCCAAAAACATCTGGAGATCCAAGTTTGGGAAATTCTGGACTAGAGCAAGCAGTATTGGGGGAGGGGTGTTCTATTTCATACAGTAAATAGCTTCCATCACTACTAAATGTCATTATTCTGTTCAGATGCAATTTTGTAGTGCTCACCTTCTATAATGGGAGCAAATATAACCATAAACCAATGCTGCACTGTAACTGGATTGTAGCAACTTGCTCTGATCATGGTCACCTGTCTGTTCAATGCACAAATTGATCTTTATTCATTTACTTACTTACTCCTAGTGGAAGCACTTTCACTACTAACCAACACTGCATAGGTTAATGGGGCAGTGTTGGTCAGCAGTGAAAGTATTTGCACATTACATCTCCTTAAGAAATCATTGGGCTTGGGTGACAGTCTTTACTGAGGTCATATAGCCTACATATGCCCCAGATTCATGTTCACATTTATTCACCAGCAGTATTTGTTCATATTTAATCCCTCACATTCAGCTTACCTATAAAGAGCATGGAATTGGTAAATAGCAAACTGGTGTTTATTATCTATAACAACTGGGATTTTATGTCTGTTTATATATACAAATTCATGCAAATAATCATTCAACAGCTTAATAATGGCCCATTATTGATAGCCATTGATATGTAGGCTAAAAATTAATTTGGAATATAAAATTAAAATCTGAAGAAGATAATACCAAAGACTTACATTTCAAATGTGATGTACAGCTCACATTTCACTGGCTAAATATTTGAGGTTCATAGCAAATTGAGAGATTGTAATGAAATTCAGGTCACAAAAAATAATTCAGCATCATGGCAGTGGGGTGGGGAATCAAAACTGTGGGTTGGATCCAGACTTAGCGCTACGTAGAGTGGGCTATCATACTTTGAGAATATAATAGTTTATTCTCTTAAGTATGACAGTGTAGATCCAACCTATTGTTTTGTTTTCCCCCACAAAGAAAGTCCCATGGATTTTAGTGGGTCTACTCTAATTATCTAGAGTAGATCAAACCCTCTCAGTTTTGCAAAAGCAGAACAAAAACCTCGAAGGTGTGCTTTCCTTTTCCAAATGGAAAGAAATTTGACATTCCAGATTCTGTCTTTGTTTTAATTGTATTATTATGATTAAAAGTAGTATTACTATTGTTGTTTATTGTTGTTGCTAAACACTCTGCTTATGATTCATGGAAAGGCAGGATGTAATTTTTTTAAATAGATAGATAGATGATAGATAGATAGTGTAATGGTTCTAGGGGTTGCTCGTGCGTAAGCCGGTGCAAACACCTGGCTGGATTGCCTGAGTGAACCTTTTCTGTCCGGACAGCCACTCACCCGTGCCTGTCTCAATTGCTGGTAGAATCCGTCAGTGGGCGTTTCTTAAACTTCTTCCAGCAAAGAAGCTCTTTGACACCTAGTCTCCTCCTACTCTCTCTGCGCGAAAGCCTTCTGCGCAAGGAGGGCGTAGGCAGCGGAGGACCTCTACTCTCCCCGCTGGTCCCTGGCAAGGAGTCATGGGACCACCTCGCTGCTTTCCCCATCTGCCCCCCTTCTCCACTGGTGCTACGCTGATTCTCTTCCCCAGAAGATGGGCTGCCTCTCCCAATCCCGGGACGCACTCCGGAATCCCTCTGGATCTTGCTCTCTCCCTCCGGCACTGATGGCAGTTCCCTGACTGACAGATAGATAGATAGATAGATAGATAGATAGATTTTCATTTTGATGCCCAAACGTGTAGCAAGCAGAATGACCATTATCTAATTTTCAAGAATGTTTATATGGAGAAAGAGGGTGTAATAGTCTTGTAAACCAAAAGCAGAACTGGAATGACAGCAGAGAAATATATTTGTTTTATATTCCCAGGGAAGGTCCCATTAATGCTTTCATAATTGTGTTTTCATCTTTCAGCAATAATTCAAAAGCGCTTGAAGAAAGAGAAGAAAGCCAAGAGAAAATTGCAAGAAGCTCTTGAGTTTGAATCAAAGAGGAGAGAGCAAGCGGAACAGGCACTTAAACAGGCAACATCAGGCGATAGTCTCAGGATGCTAAATGGTAACGTGATAGTCGGGCATTGCTGGTGAATTCATTTATTTGTTCGTTCATTTAAATCATATTATACTGCTTTTCAGGAGTACAACCTTTCAAAGCAGTTTATAAAGTGTGAAAATATACAGTCTCGATGAAGATTAATGCAGCACTACATAAGAAGATCACAACAGGAGAACATTTTAAAAGCCAGATGACTTCATCAGTCAGATTTTCAGAGCAATCCTAAGTATCTGAGGCCAGCAGAATTTATACCTGCTTAAATTAAGCAGGCATAAGTTAATTGCATTCCAAACTCCATACAGGAGTGTGGCCACTGCTGGCTGAGTCGGCCCAAGCCTGGCAGAAGGAAAGCATCCCTTTTTAAAAAGAGCTTAACGTAAAACCACACTTTTTGTCACAGTTGCCAGGCCATATGAATGAGCTGAAAGAAATGTTGTCTCCTTGCACCATCACATTCCCAATCACATAGCTTTTTCAGGACTTAGGCCTTCTTATGTTCCAACAGCTGAGCCAGCAAAGACAGGTAGAGGGATTTATTCTGGCATGCCATCAGTTCATCATGGGTTTGAGTTGTGCTGCACAACTGCAATCCTAAATCCATTTTCCTGGGCTTCTGCTGAAGAAGAAGAAGAGTTTGGATTTGATATCCCGCTTTATCACTACCCCAAGGAGTCTCAAAGCGGCTAACAGTCTCCTTTTCCCCTCCTCCCCCACAACAAACACTCTGTGAGGTGAGTGAGGCTGAGAGACTTCAGAGAAGTGTGACTAGCCCAAGGTCACCCAGCAGCTGCATGTGGAGGAGCGGAGACACGAACCCGGTTCACCAGATTACGAGTCCACCTCTCTTAACCACTACACCACACTGGCTCTCGATGTGGATGTGGATCCTGTTACCTGGTCAGTCAGGTTTGCGTGGAAAGAAGTGGTCCTTGCTGTATCAAGGGAACAACTGAGAATGAGGTCCAGCGATGTTAGGCTGCTGCAGTAAACTGCTCTGGAAATGTACTTCTCCCGAATAAGTTAAAATCTAGAATCCTTTTTAATCCCAGTTCAGGAAGTATGCTTACAGAGTTGTCCCTGTCCAAACTTTTCACCAGTCTGTAGCATATCTCCAAAGACCAGAAAATTCACTAGGCCAGTCATGAACTCCTACCTCACAGGGTGGTTGTGAGGATAGAAACAGAGAGGGAAGCTTGAGCCCATGGGGAGAAGGTGGAGTATAAACATAATGAAATATTATTTTGATCTGTGCTTAACTTTCTTTAGATATTGAAGTTACGTAAATTATTGTTCTTGTTGTTGTTGTTGTTGTTGTTGTTATTTATTAAATGTGTATATTTGCCCTATACCTGTAGATCTGAGGGCAGTTCACAACATAAAACTACAAATTGTGCTTTGCAGATGCTGGGATTCCAGACATGGAGGCGGAACGCAATGGAACCCAACATGACAGTGCGCCAATGCAAGGTATGGTATGTTTCGGCTCTTCTTCTATCCTTTTTTCGTTTCTAACCCAGCAAGCTAGCAATTAATGGGAACAAAGCCTACACAGCCCTAAAGATGCTTCTGAAATTCTAATCATACAGATTTCTCCACAGATTTCTCCACCTGTGGCCCTCCAGATATCGTTTGTCTCAAGCAGCAAAATCTCTCAGGCCGGTCTTGCCCTTGGAAACCACCACTGTTTCCTCAGCATGCAAGTCTTAACTCTTCACTCTTGTGTGGGCGTCCAGCAGGCAGTTGCATTGTAAAGCCGAAGAAAAGATTCACATTTGAATGTTCTTCTGTTTCAGTTGCCATAACTCACTTGCGGGGCCAAATGCAGGGATGGTGCATCAACCAATTTTTATCAACCAATCTCCGTTTCCCATAGAATAAACATACTGGGTGTCATTAAGTGCACCTTCAGATCAATGATTTTTGCAAATGACATTCATGTACCATTCGAGTGGTACATTTTTTGCTGATAAAAGCAAATTAAATTAGCACAACTACAAGCGGTGCTGATAAAAACTGAAGCTCGAACAGCAGCACCATTAGCTAACAAAGTAATATTTTCTCTTTACTGCTTTCTGCCATTTAGTTATTATCCTATTGGAAATCTAATTATAATCCTTTTACTCCCCAGTCAAACTTCACAGTTTTTGCAAGCTTAGCACTGACATGTGATTTCATTACGTTTGATTGCTCGCACCCAGATTGACTTAACTTCACTCGGAGACCTAAAAGCCCTCTCAGTTTCTCAGATTCCCTGTTTGCACATTACAGCAACAGCTCCTTTAATTAATTAGCATGAACAGCAGTAACATGAACTGCTGAACAGAAAATAACATCATTTTATGATCGCAGGGAGACTTCTCCTTTTGCATGTTTATACCTTAGTTAACTTTTGTATATTATTATATTTCATTTAGTAAGAGCCTGTAGGTGCAAAAAAGAGGAAAATAATAACCAATGCTAGTGTTTCATCTTTCTCTTCTTCTATAAAAATAAGAGTTAATACTCCTTAATATTACAGATGTACCAACACAGAAAACATGAAAATCTTCACGTTTAAAAAACAAAATAACAGCAAACTTGTAGGGTGATTAAATTGAACACATTTAGAGGCCAGTGATTTCATTTGGAAAGTCTTGACAAAATCAGTGAGACCTTAAAAGAAGGCCCGAGTAGAATCTTCTGAAATAGAATATTTTGAAATTGAAAGTTAGAATGGTGGGAGGTATCCCTTCTTTGCCACCACTTTGTAGTTCTGGCAGCAGCAGTAACCACATTCCCTGCCACTGTTAAGCATCCATGTTTTGCTTTAGTTGCAGCAGGAAAATATGAGCCTCACTCTAGTTTGGCTTCATGATATCACAAAACCATTTTATTGTCCTCACTCTGAATTGGCTTTGTTGGCTCATCATGAAACCAAATCAGAGTGAGGGCATTGCTTTCTTGCTCTTGCTCTCATGTTGCATTATGCAGCTAAAAGAAATAACGGGTGCCTCTCATCAACATGGGGTACCACCAGTGTTGCCAGTGGCAGAAACAGAACTGGCAAACTATTTGTCTCTGTTCCCACCCCATCCTGAAGAATCACTGGAAGGGGGAACGTTTTGTACATCTTGAAAAGGGTGAAGATGAGACTGAAGCTTGAGAACTCCAGTTTTGACTGTATGTCATCTGGAATAGAGTTAGAGCACCAATCAGCTAGTATGCTTTGCTAAACCCCCTTCTCACTAAATTACTGTATGACCTAAGTAAAGGGGAACAATTCAAATATGCGGGACCCCCTCCTTCAGAAATGGTACAGTCTAGCATTATAGTCTGCTCATTGGACAGTTTTTATTGGTCCTCGCTGAGGCCTATCAAGGACAAGAGCAGAGCTGTTCTCCCTAGCATTTATTTATTTATTTATTTGCTTGCTTGCTTGCCATTTAATTGCCAAAACTCTACATGTAGGGAGAGATTTGAACACACAGCAGTGTATTCAAACATGCAGTCCTGCCACTTACACTCTGAAGTTCTCAAGTCCCCAGAGAGCATATGAACTGGCCTATAGAAGCTGTGCTTTGGGGCAAGATTCACAAAATTAGAAACTAAATGTAAAAATCTGTTGTGTGCATGTGCCCACAATGCCAGAAATTTGATTGAGCAACATCAAATGAACCAGTTACTGTGCTCTCATGAGCATGCACTGAGAATTAAGGGAAGTGCTGCAACACAGTGGTAAGATCACCTACTTTGCCCACAGAAGGTGCCAGGTTCAGTCCCTGGCACCTGCAGGTAAGGCTGAGGAACAAACCCTGCCTGAAGCCCTAGACAGCTGCTGCCAGTCAATGTGGATGGTAGTGAGCTAATAGATCAGTGCTCTGACTCAGTATAGATTGCTATGAAGAGTCCCACCTCCAAAATTACTGAGTTTTTCCCCCTTTTCTTCCATGATACCAAATATAGAACAGAGGGAGACATCTATACTATGAAATAACAACCCTGTTAGGAAAGAAAATATCATCCAAAGGGGAAATTACCATCATTAACATAGGATTTGGCTCACAGGCAAAATTGTGAGATCTTTATTCATGTTACACAATGTACTGGGTCTGAAAACCCTTTCTAAATGTCTTGCTTATTAAGGCAGTCATGCATTTCACGGTAGGTTGTAAAATAGCCTATCATGCACTGGGGGCTCATAAGCATATTTTAGTGTTAGGGAATATCATTTATACCCTTTTTATATTGTCAATATTATCCCTAGAGAATTAAATTATGCTTTAAACTACTGTAAATCCACAGTTTGGCTCACCTTTGTCTAATTTCATTTTTTAATAGAATGAAGCCCACATAAATGAATATTTGATTATGGGATAAACCTAATAAAATAATACGTTTATGGCCCAAAGATTTATTTAAAATCTTCACTATGTAATACAGTAAAAAATGCTATAAAATGGAAACATCAATAGGTCCTGAACATTCCATACGGGATGAATTTTTGACCTTAGCTTCTTTTCTTATTCAACCAGTTTGCACAAAGCTTGAACAATGAAAAAGATTTTGGTGGATTTGGGAAAGGGAAAAAAGTGGGAAATAAGGTAGTAGGCATAATATCATAGGACTGGTTCCCACATGCACCCTATTGAATGAGTGCAGCGTCAAGGTACTTCTTGAATGTGTGAGTCTCAGATTTAACATCCATCTGTATCTCAAAGTCAACACCTATGCAACTCTTAAATGCAATAACTCCCATGGTGGTTTAACAACAACAAAAAACTCATATCAATAAAAATACAAGCCCCAATAAAACTCACCACAATTAAATAAGCAGGAAAAAAAGAGCAATAAAATCAAATGGAGTAAAACTCCTCAAGTTATAAAAGCCCAGGGAAAGTAAAGAAAAATATTTGCCTGATGAAAAGGCATACAATCATAGTAACACAGAATTGTAGAGTTGGAAGGGATCCCAAAGGTCATCTAGTCCAACCCCCTTGCAATGCAGGAATCACAGCTAAAGCATCCCTGATGGTTGGCCATCCAACCCCACTTAACAACCTCCAATGAAGGAGAGTCCACCACCCAAGGAAGTCCGTTCCACGGTTGAACAACTCTTACCATCAGAATGTTCTTACTGACATTTAGTCAGAATCTCTTGTAACTTGAATCCATTGGTTCAGATCCTACCTTTCAGAGCAGAATAAAACAAGCTTACTCCATGTGACAGCCCTTTAGATCTTTGAAGATGGCTGTCATATATTCTCTCAGTCTCCTCTTATCCAGGCTAAACAAACCCAACTCCCTCAATCATTCTTTCCCTACACAGTGACATTGATTATCATCAACATCTTTTACTTTTGCATTGTCACCTAATAATGTACAGTGGTACCTCAAGTTACAGACGCTTCAGGTTACAGACTCTGCTAACCCAGAAATAGTACCTCAGGTTAAGAACTTTGCTTCAGGATGAGAACAGAAATTGTGCAGTGGTGGCATGGCGGCAGCGGGAGGCCCCATTAGCTAAAGTGGTACCTCAGGTTAAGAACAGTTTCAGGTTAAGAATGGACCTCCGGAAAGAATTAAGTTCTTAATTCTGTATGTATGTTCTATGGGCTGCTCACAGATATGCGTCATCCGTGTTCTGCAAGCAAGGCAATGGTAAATAGTGGTAATAGGGACACAAAGCCTGTATACTTAATATCAGCTAATGTGAAATTGTTACTACATAACACTGACTGGCTGCATCTAGACATCACTATAAACAATGGTTTGTCATAATGGAATGATCTTAGCTGGTGTGGCTACAAGGAGGCATTTGGAAGCTTTTGTTTCTGTTTTCCGTTAATTATGGCTTGCTGTATTATCCAAACCTGACAAATGATCTTAACTATGATTTGCTTCAAACTGTGGTTTCAACAAACCATAGATTAATCACAATTTGGGCTTGCAATGTACTGCTGAACTGTGGTTAAATGAAACCAGAAGCAAAAGTTTCCAAACTTCCTAACAAACTGGGTCAGGGGGCTGCTAATTTGGTGATCTGATCAGAGTTCAAAGTTGCACATTGGCAAACCAGAGAATTAGGGAATATCCAGTGATAAATACCACAGACTCAAGATTATAACTGAAACAAATCCATCAGTTTATTGACATGCAGTGCTCCGTTCAAAGCATATTATTACCTTCATATGGAAGATAATGATACTCTGAACTTGAAACGGAACTTGGCAACATAAAGCAATGAAAGATAGCAATATGGTACTTAGAAAATAATACGGGTTGAGAATGGCATAATAGCATTATAATTACATTGACAAAGCAATCAGAGTCATTTGAATGAGCATCTTAAGCTTGCTATTTCCGACTCTTAACTGAAGATTTCGCCTCCTATCATCCTTCAACCCACCTAGTTATCAGACAGAATAGAGTGGGACTATTACTTCCCTTGATCTGGCCACTATACTTCTGTTGATGCAGCATAGAATAGCATTAACTGGGGGTTTTTTTGCATCACTTTGAGACATGTGTATGGAAAGCAATTTATAATATATTGTTCATAATAACATCAGTAATAATGATGTGCAGAGAATCATTTCCTTCTTTCATTGTTGCTACCTATTCAGCTCTTCATTAAGTGCTTCCTCTCAGCTCTGCCTGGGCAACAATGAACTTTATTCCCAAATGCTAGGCATGCTGAGAAACACAGAAATGAGGATAAGGTATGGAAGATAGAAATTCTGCCTTGGAATACTGTGAACACCAAAATTTAATAAGGATGTTGACAAGCTGAAGTGTCTGTAGAGGAGGGCAGCCAAGATGTTCAAGGGTCTGGAAACCAAACATGAGGAACAGTTTAGGGAATTGCATATGTTTAGCCTGGTTAAGAGGAGAGTAAGAGGAGATATGATAGCCATTTCCAAATATCTAATGGGTTGCCATGTGGAGGAGGGTGGAGCAAGTTTGTTTTCTCCTGCTCCAGAGGATTCAAGTTACAAGAAAGTAGATTCCAGCTAAACATCAGGAAGAGCTGTTCAACAGACTCCCACAAGAGGTGGTGGGCTTTCCTTCCTTGGAGGTTTTTAAGCAGAGCTTGGATGGCCATCTGTCACAAATGCTTTAATTGAGATTCCTGCATTGCAGGGGGTTGGACTAGATTCCTCTCTGGGGTCCTTCCAACACTACAATCCTATGATTCTATGCAATTAAAACAGCTTTAAAAACAATTGTTTTAAAAATTAATATCAAGTATATTGATAATACTAATATCAAGTATATTGATATCCCATGGCAGAGACCTAGTCATCTGGCTGAGAAACCTTGTTGGAACAAAACTGTCTTCAATTGTTTCTGGAAAATGCAGATAGTGGTTGCCTGTCATATCTCTACAGGAATGCTGTTGCACATAACAGGGGCAGCCACAGTGAAAGCCCTGCTCTGAGTTACTGTGGATCCGGCTTCTGGTGCACTTGGGACTTGAAGGAGAAGTTCTCCCACAGACTGCAGTGACCTACTGGGTATATAAGGGATAAAGTAGTTTCTCATGCAGCATTGATCAGGAAATGGAACATAATTTCCCATCTTTTCCATCATTACTTGACTTGCGTAGGCAAGCTACGTGAGTTGTAGATCTTGAATGTCCATAATCTAACTAGGGGAAAGTGTACCTGGGTTCCATTCTTGTCCAGCATTGCTTAATTAAGATCATGGTCTATCCAACTCATCCCAGCACATTCTATTTTCAATAATGTTTGGAAGCACTGTTAGATTTTTCTTTTCTTTTTTGTGCTCTTTAGCATCTTATTGTGCTAACATTGTGCTTTTCCAAGATGCCAAGGTCTCACATGACTGTCACTGAGAGAGCTGGCTAACAGTTCCAAGCAGCCTTCGCAGAGTGGTCCAGAGTTGAACTTTCCCATCCTTGTCATCCATTTTGATCCATCATGGCTACTCTGCTGTTGGGTGAAGCTTGCTGAAATGGCTTGTGTCCTCATGCCTAGCAGGGCCCAGATTAACAGAGAATAGGCTCATTCCCAGAGCAATAAACCATGGTCTGTCATGATATCTGAACATATCCATTATCTGCCTACCATCATCTGTTCATTATTTTTCTGTAAAATCTGCTTTCTGTATACTTTATACAGGCCATACCCTTGACCTACCATTGTCCACCATAAGTGACCTTGCCCCATGGCTGCTAGACTCCATTCTGGGCCCTGTGACTCATGGAAAGGAGCACTCTTCACTTATGTGAAATGTTGAAAGTTGTTTACTCTTTGCCCAAGCCCCTGTGGATCTCATGGCAATAATGTTGCGCCACTATAAAGACCTCCACAGTCCAGTTCTCCTGGCATCCTTTTTGAGGTTCCCAGGCTCCTGGACATTCCTCTGGCAATCATTTGTCCTTGGTATTTATTCATGTTTATGTCCAAGCTCCATATTAGATCATCACTGTTTGGAAAGCACAAGCCCTCTTAAAAACATGAAACATTCAATTACTAATTAGCTGTTTCCTGTTTGTAATAGAGTGAACATGCTGGATGTGGATTAAAATTCAGCTCCTGCACTCGGCTGTTTATAGTTCCAGATGTTTTTGTTTTATCTAGGAGTTTACTTTGACAGCTCCCGTTAAATGATAAATCACTCATATTATAGCTGAAATGCATTTCAAAATTGAAATGTAGCAAAACTTGGTGATTGCTCCAAGGATCTGTGTCGGTTAGCCGGTCAATACAGGTTCTTTCCTTATGAAGATTTGGTATTGGCATATGTAAAACAGTAATGGGAGATATGTCAACATTATACACATGCCGGTTGGGTTGATCATTTTCCTACAGCCTCCAAAAGCAGTAGTTGCTGGTGCAGCTGTTTGGACTTTAAATGTATTCTAAGACTAATAGGAATATAGATTTGCATTCCTTTTGGCTCTCCGTAGACTCCCCCCCTACCCCCACCACCACTGCCTGAACTTAAAACAGCATATTTCTTATCATTAAGAAAAGAGCTTGGTGTCTGTTTGCTTTTCCAGATAAAGAGGAATGTAGAAAACAAAGGTGATAGAAGTGGCTTCTCCTCCCAATCCCAGGAGAAGATATTGATTTACTAACCATGCTGATTTGTAATGCAGTCTTTTATGTTTTAAAATATGCCCTCTTGCAGATGGATTGGGCATGTGATGAGCTTAATTCACTTTGTAGACTAATGGAAGTATTCACTTGATTCACTCAACACCTTTTTAGGTCTCTCAATTTCGTATTCCAGGTTTTATTCAAGAATATATGCAAAAACTAAATAAATTAAGCTGTTTCAGTCTAGGACTTCACATTGGTACTGGCAAGGCCTGGCTAAAGGGCAGGCCAGCTGCAGGAGACCAGGACCACGGTCAGCTCTTGTGTGGATTGGGTATCATGGACTGGCTGTAAAGGCATTAAAAGCAGCAAGTTAGGATGTTGCTGCAGCAATAGTCCAAAGCCAACTGGATTTTTATAGTCCTGCATCAAAGAGGTTGCTCCACCCGCTCTGAGGAAGCTTGCGACTGAAAGAGCTTGTACTCTGTTTCTCAGGCATTGGCTTTGGTGGGGTAGGGAGGGAGGTCCTGTCTGGTGGAGTCAGGCTTCAGGGAATCAACCCCACCCCGTGGCAGTAGATAAGCAGAACAAAGGAAAAGGGAGTCTTTTTACCAGTTAGAAACTTTAATGATCACAGCAAGAGAATAAAGAACCCATCTCCTAGGAATGGTGCTGCTCCCAATTAAGAATCTCACCCCCCTACATCCCTATTCATCCACGTCACTTCTACGTCTTGAAATCTGAGCTTGTACCCTCTGTGCTTTGTGTGCTTTCTGTTCTGCCACTTTCTCAGCTCTTCTTGACCTTGGGGAGAGCGGAGGAATGCTTTCCAGAGACAGTGAATCTGTTAACCCTCTCTCTCCCAGTGTTTCTTCTCCTACCTGTTCCCCATCCAGTATTTCCCAGCTTCTGCCTTCTGAACTGTGCCCCTCTGCAAACCACTGTTCCAAATCTATACCGTCCTCCTGCTCCTGGGAAGATTCAGGATCCAGCTCAGGAGCAGGGGGAGGGGAGGCTCCCACCATTCCTCCTCCGTGCAGCCCTCCTCAGCACGGTCTCTGACAGGTGGTAGTAGTAGGGTGCCCTCCCACACCGAGAAGGGTTCTGAAGAGGAGGCGCCTCAAAAGAGAACAGGGCAGATGCTGGCAGTGCTGGTTCCCTGGGCTCTCTGGAAAGGCAGATATTTCCAGGTATGGCTCCTATCCGAAGTCTCTCCAACCCCCCCCCCCCAATCAAGGTCTGACTTAAACTTGTTGCTTATTGTCATACTTTTAAGCAGAAAAGAAAATGTTAAGCCTTTAAAAAAGCAAAAATAAAAAAAAATCTAATTGGTCATAAACTAGTCGTTGATTCCTAGTTTGCTGGATGAGGTCTTGAAGTCTTGCATGGAATCTTAAGTGCATGACCTCCCACCAGAACTATCTAGCACCTTGGATTTAGCAAAGTTTTGTTTTTATTAACTTAGAAAGGATCTAGAGTCTTACTGGGGGGAAACCCAGCCAGATGGGCGCAGCATAAATAATAAGTTATTATTATAAATTATTATAAATTACTACTACTACTACTATTACTACTACTAGAGCTTCTTTTTTAATGTTCTGTATTATTTGGCTAGTTCAGCCCTTAGTGATTTTGCCTAACCCATAAAGACAGATGTATAAAGTCAGGAACCAATGAAGGCTTTTCTGCTACAGAGCGAATTCTGCTTCCATTCATTTTTGCTCCTCTAATGACATGCATACCTGACTCTGAATCCAGTACAGGTACCCCCCCCCAAAAAAAAAATATGGCTACGCTTCTTTGCCTGTAAAAAATGGATGTGAAGGATATGTTTAGCAGGTTAAATGTTTATTTTTGCACCTAGGTATGTTTTTAAGCTGGTCCGTTTTCTGTCATCATCACCATCGCCATCATCACTACTATTACTAGTATATTGATCCATGCAGAGGAGGGGAAGTGAGTTCATAACTTCCACAAGGGCCAGCCAATCAGCACTTTGCACAGCCAGAATCAGGAAGGAATTGGTTGTTCCTGAGCTCAGTTCTTTTAGGAAGGTTGTATGTCTAACCCAAGCAAAGTGAAGGCGGATCCACAACAGGCTCACCATCTGTGTCCATCTGTACAGAGCCTTACAAATACTGTTTGTATATTTACTCAGAAGGAATTGCCATGGTACATGTCTCACTTCTTGCTGTACTCAAAGTCTTACTTTTACTCTAGCCAATCAGGATATTCCTGCATTTGCAGATTTGAAACGTGTGTGATTCATAAATATTGATTTTAACTCAGCCTTTTCAAAAGTGCAAATATTAGATTTATGTAATTACCATGCTGTGTTCTTCTTTTTTTCTTCCAGAAAACAGAGCATACATCAAACCTACCATTATGTACTGAAGACAGTAAAAATGAAGGGGTGGGATGGGGAAAATATAATGATCACTATTTGAAGACTATATAACTCATGAAAGAAGTCCCTTCTAACCTTTGATGCCTTCAGTGTTCTGCGAAGGACAGGATTGGTAGCATTGAAATGTGGACAGTGTGAAGCAATTTACTGTTCCTGTGTTGAAAACTGCCAAAATGTCATTGAGAAATATTATGACTTCTTTCAAGCTTTCTGTACTATACCAAACCTGTTGTAGCAATTCATTTTAGGCCCCAGAGGATAGAGAGGGAGGGGGTAAAAGTTATACTAGAACTCTTAAGCACACACAAGAATGATTCCCCAAAATAACTAACTTCCCACCCCCCACAAGGAGTTAGCTATTACAGTATAGCAATGGCACAATGAATTAAACAAGCCGCAAAGGTTTTCACTGGCTGTATGTCCTACAGGTCCAGTGTTAGCACTGAAACTGCTCAACATAGAGCCGTTTCAATTGTGTTTATAAATTTAAGCTTTGTTTACTGAAGCTGAAACTCAATATATAATACATTTCGAAGATAAAAGTATGTACATTTTTTATTACGATAACGATGTAAAAATTGTCCTTTCCTTAGATGAGCAATCTGAGAGGGTGTGAACATAACCCACAATAGCTGATGTAATAAGGGGATTATAAATTGATGCAGCATCATCATCATTATTATTATTCTTACATTATTCTTATTATTATTCTCAGTTCCGCTTGGCTTTTGGTCTTTCAAGAAGAATGGGGGGAGGGGAGGATGACTATATAGTAGAATATTAGACAATAGAAAATTTAAAGTATAGTTTCTCTGTTGTACAATATTAAGTTAAAAGTACACATTCTTTGTTAAAATGTTCTTGCTAAAAACAGCAGTATTAAAAACATTTTGTTTGACTTTGGAAATTGATTGATTTTTTTTTTAAGTGTTGGAGAGGGGAAATGCCAAAGGGAGAAGAAGCCATAACAGTGTTTGTGTTTGTTTGTTTGTTTGTTTGTTTGTTTGCTTGCTTGCTTGCTTGCTTGCTTGCTTGTGTGTGTGTGTGTGTTTGGTAAGGATGTAAGAAAGCATTGATTTTCATTCTGCCCATATTCATTGTAGCATTCTTTCTAATCTGCTGCAATTCAGTTTCTGTCAAAAATCTTACTTTCTTGCTGTCTACCACAACAAAATTTCACATAATTATTTAAGCAATTAATTGCATTATCTGACACCATTCATTTCAATGCAAAGAAAACACAATGCAGCTGGTGGGAGACAGGGGGAAGTCATCAGTCACATAGAATTTGTATTGTTTTTGGATAGAAAACAAGAGCAGCAGTGGATACTGATCACATTTTCTGGATTGATTTTCATTTTGGACATCGTATGAAAAAGCAAGCATCAGCAATTTTAACTCTCATTTCAGGCAGTGTTCAAAACTCACATTGTTCTAGGCGCGTTTTGCGACAGAATTTCATTTGTGCAAGCAGTTTCTGAGCTCTGGGCGCAGTACTGTGCTGAAGATTTCAGACTGCAGAGTGGAAGGAAAGGAGGAGCTTTTTCTGCCTCCCCACTTCCAGCTACTCTCTGAAGAATATTAGGGGGGCGGGCAGGGGAACGACTAGACCATGTGAAAAATGAACATATTATTTTAGCTGCAGTTCGTTCATTTTCAGCTTTGCATTCTGGTTATAAAAAAAGTGCACCTACACATTCCATTATTGCACCCATAACCTAGGATTAAGGTGCCATTTGGCTCCTAGCTTTTATATCTCAATTTCTTAACAGGGATGATGGGAGTAGGGAGTTCAGCAACATCTGAAGTACCATCGCTTCTATAGCATTCATGCCTTTCTGGATCCTGCTGCTGCTCCTGTTACTGTTACATTTATATCCTGCCTTTTCACCCAGACTGGGACTCAAGGTTAAAACAACACAGATAAAATACAGAAAGCTAAAAACATTTACATTATAATGGTTTAAAAGTCATTAAACTATAATAAAATTAAAGCAATACAAAAGCAAATCTATTAAAATACAGATAATAAAAGCAGCATACCTAGAAAGTCCTCTACCACTTCACCAAGCTTAGTCATCATGGTATATACTGATTGCGATCTTGAATTATTAAAGAGGATTCATATTTACTCTTTATGAATACTGACACAGTTCACATCCTACATGCAGACTTCTGATGCGCATCTGGATGCTCAAATTGAGAACAGGATTCTGAGTTCTCTGTTGCGCTTTAGTTTGATGCAGCATAGCTTCTTTTGTGTTTTTTGTGTTACCAAGATGGGGGGGGGGGGTTAGAATAAACTATAGCATACAACTGAATTTATCCTTTGAAGCAACTTCAGGAAAGTGATCATAGCATCCTTTTCCCACTCAAAGACAGGTCTATGTTGATACTAGCTTGGCAAGCACAATTGCCAATAATAGTTTTAAATGTCAAGCACAGGCAAATGAGGTTTAGGGAAGGGGAAAGTTTCAAAAAATGCATGACATAGATCATGTTCACCATCCATGTTGAGAGGTGTATGCATGAGCTCCTTCGAAACAATAGGTGCCCAAGGTTTTGTTCCTAACTTTTATGCAGTTAAATAGCATTTCACCAATAACAACAACTTTGTCAGAACTGATTGACAGAGCAAGTGTGGCATAATGGACAGACAGTCAAGCTTCAGCTGCTGGGGAAATCAGAGTTCAAATATCCATTCAACCATGATATTTATTGGTTAACCTTGAGCCAGGCATGCTTTACCAGCCTCCTCTACCTCACCGACTAGTTGTGAATATCAAATTTGCAACCTGCAAGGCTAAAATGGATTCACAGCCCTAAGTTCTTCAGAGGGAAGACGAGATGCAATGTATAATTGAGTTATTTCTGCTATTTAAGAGTGTTGGCTTCTGTCTTCTTTACATGTGTGTGTGCGTGCCCATTGGGACTGATGGGGCAGAATGCAGAGAGACCAACTCTAAGTGGAGTCAGAGCCAACTAATTCCAGTTTTGCACCCATTCTGCTCCCTGCTGAGTTCTACAAGGAAAACACTAAGACTAAGGAGGAAGAAATAGACAAACAGGAGCTTCTGGTCTGGCTGTAAGAAGCAAGCAGTTGCAATCTTGTTAAGGCTGGTGGGGCAGTTCCCCACTTCTGCTAATGAACCAGCCTCCACTGCTCTTGCCACTCCATGTCTCTCTTAGTTGCTCCTCTGTCCACTGCCCCCCTCCCTTTCCTCCTCCTTCATTTTTTATCCCTTATATGAGAGCATAGGAAGAGTCCTACTGGATCAAGCCAAAGGTCTAACGTCCTGTCCTTACACTGGCCAACCTGATGCCTGCAAGCAGGACCTGTGCAACAGTTTTCTCCACTCCAGCAACTGTATTCAGAAATATACTGCCTCTGATAGTTTGCCTCCCTCTTGCTTCTATTTTCTTTTCTTAGCTCTTGGGCTTCAGTTTTGGTTGAGAGCACACATAGGGCTCCAGATTATGAATTTTTAACATTATTTAATCACACACACACTTCTCAAGACCAACAAGAGAAATGTCCACAAGACAACACTATCAGTGTTCACATCTGCATCATGAGTAAGAACAAGGAACATAAGACCTCTGATGGATGAAGCCACCAGCCTATCTTTTCCAGGGTCTTGCTTCACACAGTATTTAACCGGATGAGAATGGTGATCAAGTTTATTTCACGCCTTTCACCAGCAGGTCCCAGTTGTGTGATACACAACTCAGTGTTGAAACAAATCACAGCCACAGGAATAGGGTGGGTCTCCAAAAAACATCTGAGGTGGTAAAGACCAGGGCAAAGAGGTGGATCTTCATTATGCGATGAAACTGTATAATGAAGTTGCCAGAAGCACCTTTGTAATGAGGGAATACCATTACCTAGGAGTTGTGACAGAGAATGCCCTGTCCTGCGCCACTTCCCCCAAACTTTTTGGAACTCCCAAGAGGGCCCCCCTCTGTTAACATGTGAGGGAGTCTGTGGGGCAGCAAGCGGTCTTTCAGATATTTAGGGCCTGAGTGGCCTCTGGGAAGTCCACAAGCACAACCTGAAGGCAGAAGTTTTCTCCCATTCATTGCCCTCCATCAGCAGGTGTTCAGTAGCATACTGCCTCTGCCTTAATATGGTAATCCCATTCATTTAACGGACATGCCTAATAGCCACTGATAAGCCTTTCTACCACCTCCTCCATTTGTCCAATCTCTGAGTCAATGGCTTCCTTTTCCACTGGTTTTGAATCTCCTGCTGTTGTTGGCATCTGTCTGTCTCGAGAGACAATGGAGTGCACCTCCAGGGGTGAAGTCAGGCTGTGGCATCTGCAGCACTGAAGTGTCCTCCCTAGGGCCCAAGCCTGGGCAGTGTGCATGGAGGTCCTGGGCTGCCCAGGCATCAAGTCCCCTCTTGGCCTCTCTAGTGTGGTCCAAAGGAAAGCAGAGCAATAGGTTTGGCACCATCTTGGCTGCAGGAAGGTGACAGGAGGAGGCTCACAAGGCGCACAGTTTTCCATCTTCTAGATGGGCTACTTTCCCAGGTTGATGAGCCCTGTCTGCCCCTCACTTCCTTCTACAGCACATGCAGAAACCGTCTTCTTGACCATTGGACCCACTATTGGTCTCATCTCCTCAATCCACCAGAGCCTGTCTTTGCATGCAGGCAAAGTACCTAACTCACTGAGGGCTTGGGACCCATCAGCTACCTTTATTGATCCAGCCAGCCACTCAAAGCTGTTCCCAGGGTGTGGCCACTGTCACATGCTGACAGCTTCTAGGAGCCACTGGTGAGAGCTGAGTGCTGGGTGGGAACCAGGTGGACAAACTACCCCAGAAGGAGCATGATGTGTACCCCACCAGAGGTACTATTCATCCCCTAACACTCCAGTGTGCTCAGTGTTTTTGAGGAAATCATTCACTTCCTTTATAGCATGCAAAATTTCACCATCCTCTCCCTTCATTCCCCACCCCCAAAACTAAACTAAAAGAACAGAAAAGCTCTTCTATGGGAGAGTGCTTTCTCTTGGATCATTTTGTTTCCTCTGAGCTGCAGTGAACTTATTTGATACCCCCTTTAGATTAGGTTGAGGATATGAATTCACATAGGGGAAGGGGCAGAGCTCAGTGGGGTACTGCATGCCTTGCATGCAGAATGTCCCATGTTCCATTGCAGGCGTCTCCTGGCAATGCTGGAGAGGAGACTGGCTGGAAACTCTTAGAATACTACTGCCAGTCAATGTAAACAATACTAAGTTAGGCAGATCCACTCTGTTGGAATAAGGACACTTCCCATGTTCCTTTTCCATTTGGGAAAAGGCTGTGGCTCAATGCCAGAGCACATGTGTAGCAGCATGCTGACGTGCCCAGTTTCAATTGCTGGCATCTGGAAGGACTGGGAAAGACCCCATCAAAAATGTGGGGGGGGGGATACAGCTGGATTGGGGCCATAGTGTGTGGTGGAGGAAACAGTGTCCCCTGCCTATCCTCCTTTGTGTAGATTAGGGCTGCCCCCAGATCTATTTGTTGCAGGACAATTCCTATCAGCCCTGACCTTGACCATGCTGGCTGATGAGAGTTGGTACACAACAACATCTGTAGAGCCACAGATTCCCCCATACCTAATGTAGATTATGAAAACTATGAATCATGCAAGCCCCCCCCCCAAAAAAAAAAACCACTTTTGAAGGACACCAATCTTGCAAATGGGGCCTTTGCATGGTTGGGAATTTGAATAATGAAACCCTAGTTCAGAAAATCAACATCATTTATGTGGATGGAACAAGCTACTCTTCTGCTCCATCACATGAAGGTCCTACAGCAGGTGTGAAGAACCTTTGGTCATCCAGATGTTGCTGAAGTATAACTCCCATCAGCCTCATCAAGCATGGCCAATGACCAGAGATAATGGGAGCTGTAGTTCAGCAATATATAGAGGGCCAAAGGTTATTTACACCTGTCCTATGGCAATGTATAAACTGTAACAAAGGCATGTGTTGTTATTTGCAAACAATGCTTTTGCATGTGCCCTTTGTGCACAAGCAGAAAACTAGCATCTGCATGTCAGCAGGGACCTTAATGTATAAACTTTTGATGAGAAGTCAGCATCTTATTCCTAAACCATTAAAATAATTTTTAAAAGAAAAAGAAAGTTCTGTGTTATTATTCCAAATGGAAAAATTAATTGTAAATAACTGGAAGTCAATTAAGGCTGGGTTCTGCTGGGTAATGCAAATCTTTTATAGTTTTCTTTCAGTTAACTGCCTCATTAATGATTTATAGATGTGTATACAGCTGTGGGAACAGCAGCATTATCTAATGTGCTCTGAGAATAATTACATATGAAAAGAGCCACACAGTTCGGGTGGCGGAGGTGGGGGAGAACCCTCTGAAATTACTTCCATAACCTTCTGCTGTTAACTCCAAACATATAAAAATGTAACACACATACACAATATTTTCTCTCTCTAAAACATAATACTAGGTAGATAGTAGATCGAGCAAAGAACAGAAGTCTCTTATTAAAGAATGCAGTTTATAAAATGGTTCCATGAAAAGCATACACCCAAATATCAAGAGCCCCTGTATGGATTTCAGTCAGCTCTTGTGTATTTAATATGTACCCCTGCCTATTTGACTAGTACAGTGGACCCTCCAGATACGAACTTAATTCGTTCCGGGGGTCCATTCACACCCTGAAAATTATGTAAATAGAGGTGTGCCTCTGCTCATGCACATGGTGCAATTGAGCACTTCTGTGCATGTGCAAGGGGCACAGGGCACTTCTGCGCTTGCGTGCATGGCAAAACATGGGAGTATACACTTCTGGGTTTGCCGTGGCTGTAACCCAAAGATTCCGTATCCAGAGGGATACATAAGTAGAGGTACAACTGTATTGAAAGGCTAGCACTGCATAGGTGGGACTGATCATGCAGTTTTTCCTCACCTGATTATCACACAGCCAGAAGGTAGGGCAAGAACAGGAATGCTTGAGTAGTCCTACCCACATTGGGCATAAGATTCCAGCATTGCAGGGAGTTGGACTAGATGACCCTTGGAGTCCCTTCCAACTCTACAATTCTGTGAGTCAGTTCCTTGGTCCATATAGCTCAGTATTGTCTACAAAGACCTGTTGCAGCAGCACTTCATGCCAGGACCTCTGCTAGCGCAATGAGGCTTTCCCCTCCCTACTCTCCTACCTTGTGTGCCTGCTTGCCCCCTAAAATTGTCTCAGGGGCTTGGGAATATCCCCAGAACAGCATGTAGAGAGAGGAGAGGGGAGGTCAAAAATGTTTGCACAGATGGAGTGATCTCCTTAGGCACTATGCTGAATTCCTTCCACAGAGTCAAAAGAAAAATGCAATCATCAGTGCACCAACAAAGCAACAACTTTGAGAATCACATCGGCAAAAGCGATAGCAGTATATGGGCCATAATAACACATCACAACTCACCCAAATTCCTGGGCAGCGGCAGAGCACATGCCCACCCTGCCCAGGGAGGGCACGCTCCCAAGGGGCGAGAGGTACAGAGGGTGCCCTCCCATGCACCACAGTTCAGGGTAGGAGAGGGGCAGGGAAGCTGCTGCTCACTCTCCTCCTGCTTTCTGTAACTGGGTCATACATGACCCGGCAATGGAACTGCTGCAGCTGGGTGAGCCTCGCCACAGCTGAGGGCTGCTCTCTGCCGCTGGGTCAGAAGAGCTGTTGCCGCCGGGCATGAGGTGTGCCGCCCACTTGCCTGCCATTTTGTCACTCCCCTCAGTCATGACACCCAGGGCAGACCGCCCCCCCTTCCTATGCCTCTGTCCCTGTGTACATATTTTCCTTAATAAATTAAGGATCCAAAGACTTACTTTAAGCAATAGCTGTGGTGCTATTGCATTGTTGGCCAGTTCCCCACCCTCAGCTAATTATTCAGTAAACTGGACAAAAACTGGAACACAGAACAATATTTGAAGGAGAAATCAGTTGCCCTTTTATGCCAGGCAGATTTCCATTACGTTTTCTTGAATGATGGCCAGGAATGTTTATGACAATTTCAATAACTTTTTTTAAAAAATTAAGCCAAAGAAAAATATGTTGAAATGAGTCTCATATCAGAGTAGAAAAAGCCACACTTACATTTACTGAATTTTATAAGTAGTAGATAGGTAGCCGTGTTGGTCTGCCATAGTCAAAATAAAAAAATTCCTTCCAGTAGCACCTTAAAGACCAACTAAGTTAGTTCTTGGTATGAGCTTTCGTGTGCATGCACACTTCTTCAGATACACCCAGAAGAAGTGTGCATGCACACGAAAGCTCATACCAAGAACTAACTTAGTTGGTCTTTAAGGTGCTACTGGAAGGAATTTTTTTATTTTGAATTTTATAATGCATTTTACTTTCCATAAACACCCGCTTTCTGAAACTAGATATCGTTCTGCAAAAAACAACAAAAAGGACGCTGTTTGCATTTACACTTCTATCAGTCCTTCCCAGGCATTGAAGAACCGGGAAAATTAAATAAAATGCCCTTACTGGGGAAGCTTGTTGAATCCATGCTTTAAAGACATAGCCATAATGTCTTCCTCCACTCTTGGAGGAAGTATGCCTCTGAATGTCACTTGTTGGAAATCACAAGATTTTGGTGTTTCATTTTAACAGGTTTTGTTTCCAGCTCTGTTTCCCCCCACCCTAAATTGGAACTGGGGTAGTAGAAAGCCACTATTATTTCTCTTTTAAAACATTTCTGGATTTTTGTACACAGAATGGCTTTGAAAGGGAATCTGACAAATCTGGGGTGGGTAAGGTTATCAAGGATAACCTATTAGTACCAGAGGCAGTATTAACTCTAAATAACAGTTGCTGGGAATCACAAGTGAGGAATGTGCTGTTTAGGGTTGGGAGACATCTGGTTATCAACTTCATGATATATCACCAGCTAAACATCACAATATACTAATATATCATGATGTCTGAAATAAGGATGGAGCTATGTGGAGTCAGTGGCTGGCCTCACGGTTTGTCCCGCATCATGTTGTTGTTTAGTAGTTTAGTCGTGTCCGACTCTTCGTGACCCCATGGACCAGAGCACGCCAGGCACTCTTGTCTTCCACTGCCTCCCGCAGTTTGGTCAAACTCATATTGGTAGCTTTGAGAACACTGTCCAACCATCTCATCCTCTGTCGTCCCCTTCTCCTTGTGCCCTCCATCTTTCCCAACATCAGGGTCTTTTCCAGGGAGTCTTCTCTTCTCATGAGGTGGCCAAAGTATTGGAGCCTCAGCTTCAGGATCTGTCCTTCCAGTGAGCACTCGGGGCTGATTTCCTTCAGAATGGATAGGTTTGATCTTCTTGCAGTCCATGGGACTCTCAAGAACCCCAGGAACAGAATTCAAAAGCACCAATTCTTCAGTGATCAGCCTTCTTTATGGTCCAGCTCTCACTTCCATACATCACTACTGGGAAAACCATGGCTTTGACTATATGGACCTTTGTTGGCAATATGCCTGTTGTCTTTGTCCATGGAGTTTTCTTGGCAGGGATACTGGAGTGGCTTGCCAGTTCCTGCTCCGGGTGGATCACGTTTGGTCAAAACTCTCTACCATATATGACCTGTCCATCTTGGGTGGCTCTGCATGGCATAGCTCACTGAGTTATTCAATCCCCTTTGCCACGGCAAGGCAGTGATCCATGAAGGGGGTCCCGCATCATAATTTAATTTTTTTTTAAAAATATATATGTCCCGCATCATAATTTTTTGCAAAGCTCTCACACACCATGATTCACGATATTTTGCCAGGTCAAAAATCATGATATGGACTTCAAACTGGTTTTGGACAATATATTGCCAAGCCCTAATGCACATCATGATTCGTGTTATATTGCCAGGTCAAAAATTACGAAACCAATATCACAACATGGACTTCAAACTAGTTATGGGTGATATATCACCCAGCCCTAATGCTGTTGTGCTCATGTCCTGCTTGCAAGCTTCCCAAAGGCTACAGAGGGGGAAAGATCCTGGTCTAGGTGGTCTGAAGGCTCTTCTTATTTTCATTGAGCTGGCTAACCACACCTCGGCCTCTTGTAATTCAATTGGTATCAGCCAGATCATGGACACTGCAGTGATTTGAGGGCCCTGTTTGTTTCTTCTTTGTTTTTTTTATTTAACCCTCCTGTGACCATGATGACAGCTTGTAAATAACATGGCAAACATTGAAGAGTATTTACTGGATATGTCATTGTCATATGTTTCCTGAACGTGCATGGGCAGTGGGGGAAGAAGGTTTTACCGTTTCTTTTTGCTCACTATATTAAAAGGGAAGGGGCCCATGGGCTTGAATCATATTGTGAAGGGAACGGAGAGGGGGAAAGAGTCCTATAAATTAATGCAGGGTTTTACAGAGGCTTGTGTGGAATCAAGGGAGAGTTATCCAGGCCCTTCAACTGCTGCTTGAAAGATCAGGAGGACAATAGGAAAGATAAATCCACTTGTAGCTTCCACCCTGATCAATTTTAAGTTGAACATAATTTCACTTAATCCAGGTACTGACGGCACCTCAAGCTATTAATACAAACTCAGACTCTGTGGCATAGGCTTGTGAAAGAAACATTTTATTGGAGCTTCACCTGATTAAAGAAATCTGATAGCTGGTTAATCATAAGTTTCAGGTGATTAACTCATGAGGGAAAAAAGCAACTGTTCTGAAGGGGGGGGAGGCCATGGGTATGTTCTGTATCAGAGACAAATTTGTGATTGCAACATAAGGCCTTATTTTATCACAGGGACATTGGAGGATGCCTTACACAGGGTCAGATCATTGGTCCAGCTAGCTCAGTGCTGTCTACACTGACTGACAGCTGCTCTCTCAGCTCTGCTTGGAGATTGATTGATTGATTGATTGATTGAGGAGTATTTCTACCCCTCCTACAAATTGGAAGTTTTTGAGGCAGCTTGCAATAATCAAAGCACAGTAAAACAATGATACAATAGTCACTAAAGCAGGACAAAGGTTTGGACAGTGGTACCTCGGTTTTCGAACGTAATCCATTCTGGAAGACCATTTGACTTCCGAAACATCCTAAAACAGGCGCAAAGGGCAGCCTGCAAATTTAATTGAGAAAACTGAGAAACACACAGTGGAAACCGTTCAACTTCCAGTAAGAACATGGAGGCCGTTAGTCCTCTGTTGGAATGTTGCACTTGACTGCAGCTTTACATCCCACAAAGGTTAACAAAAAGAAGCTTACAACATCAAGTCAGGGCAATGCAGAAAATATCAGAGACAGTGGGTTTTTGTGATGTTTTGAATGGGTTGTATTACATATGCAAACAAAACAGAACTTGGATGCATTCCTCTTTCATTACAAGGGATACACAGATGAGGGATACAGAACCTCAGGCCCAGGGGCCCAAATGAGTCCCTTCAGGTCTCTCTGGTCATGCAGGACTTTCTCCAGATATTGCCACAACCAGCTTCCTCATTGGGTGGCTGCTGTTAAGGTATCATGGACTGACTGGATGCAGAGGAATGGTGGGTGGAACCAGCTGTGGAAACCACCAAGGGAAGAAGACTCAGACCCTGGAGAGTGGTGGTGGGATAATGATGAGTGGTCACAGGGTAATGACTAGGAAGAGATGATGCAATCTAACAAGTCATAGTGAGCTGGGAGAGTCTGCGGCAGAGATAAGTCCAGAATCAGAGTCAGAAGCTGAAGCAGGAGAGTGGGAGAGGGAGGCCAAGAGGCAGAGACGAGGCAGGCTAGTGAAGAGTTAAGGGTGTCTCCCCCTCCTGCTGTGACAAGCTACCTTCCCCCCCCACCTGATTTCCAGAACCAGGAGAGGCATGAAAAGTGTAGATCAAAGACAGGCTACATGCAGGCACAGTCTCTGATTGCTTAGGAAAAGCCCTGGGGAGGAGGAGGCACAGATGGCTGTGGGAAGGTGAGGACCTTTAGTCACAGCAACTGGTTTCGTGGAGTAAGACCTATAGGGAAAGAGCTGCTGTGCTGACACTGAGCCAGGTCTGTGAAGAACATAGTTTTGCAAATAAAGAGTTAGCTCCAACTTCAAATGGTGTGATTTACTGCTGGCTTGTTTTTTGACATAAGGTCTCCCACAGCCCTGATGGCAGACAGAGGAGGGGCTGGGGAGCAAAGATATGAACATGCCATCCACCCAGTTCTCAGGTGTTCCAACTGATGCTAATGAGACACTAAGGAACGAACCTGGGACCTTCTACATGCAAAGCAGATGCTCTACCACTGAGCTACAGCTCTTCTCAGTGGTTGGGTTTTCTTCTTACTCCCCTCCCCACTTTTCCTCTTTAAATTTATTGTGAGTTTGTACGTTGTGCAATTAATTGTAAGCTGTCTGGTGACATAGCATCATGATTGTTGTAGTCTTTTACTGCTTATTGTTTGTTTTTAAGTTAATACAGTGGGCAGTGTGGGCAGTTCTGTTGCACAGGGCACCAAGCTCAGGGGGTGCAAAATTGAGAAGACCCATAACTGAAAAGATCCATTTCGGGGTACCAATTTTTGGCCTTGCACAAACAGAATCCAGACATGGGAGTGGGCTGCTCAAGACATGGACCGAGCAATTTCACCCATTTTCCCCAAATAACACCAACAGAGGAGGCTGGCTGCTGTGTCATATGACCAAGCCAAAAGGGGTTTGGAAGAGGTGAAAGTCTCTCCTTGTCCTGTGCTATCTCTGCCACAGTCCCAGAATGCTGGATTAAGTTCCACTGCCTGAGACCCAGTGCACAACAATTGTTTTATACAAGTCTCAATAGCAGACAAAAAGAGTCCAAATATAAAATCAGAATAAAGAGTAAAGAGTAAAGGATCAAAAAGGGCCAAAAAGGAGTATCCGGAGTGTGAATCAGATGTACGACTCAGTAGTGGTGACCAGTTTTTTTTGTTTTTGTTTTTTTAAGTACGATAGTTTTAAAGTAATGGTAAGTTTGGATACAACGTTTAAGTACAGAAATAATGTAGTTTCAAATATACAGTGATATAATACAAATGTACATGAAATACCAGTGCACAACAATTGTTTTATACAAGTCTCAATAGCAGTCAAAAAGAGTCCAAATATAAAATCAGAATAAAGAGTAAAGGATCAAATGGGGCGAAAAAGGAGTATCCGGAGTGTGAATCAGATGTACGACTCAGTAGTGGTGACCAGGACAGGGCCCTGTTTCGGAGTACACGCCTTCTTCAGCTGGTAATATCAAAAAATATGTCAAGATAGATCAAGGTGCTTCAATCCATAGATCATAAATATAATAAATTATATACATCTGATTCACACTCCGGATACTCCTTTTTGGCCCTATTTGATCCTTTACTCTTTACTCTTTATTCTGATTTTATATTTGGACTCTTTTTGTCTGCTATTGAGACTTGTATAAAACAATTGTTGTGCACTGGTATTTCATGTACCTTTGTACTATATCACTGTATATTTGAAACTACATTATTTCTGTACTTAAACGTTGTATCCAAACTTACCATTACTTTAAAACTATCGTACTTACACGTTGTGTTTAAATTAACTACCAGCTTCAAACTGTTATTCTTAGCAGAATATACACGTTTTTCATTTCAACTCTTGAGTAGGAATTATTCCTTATATTGAAACTTTTGGCCAGAGTTCTTGATATATCCTTTTCAGTGCAGTTTCAACAAGAACTCCAATTTCTTTAACTGCCTGAGACCCAGCTGAGCTGGCTGAGCCATGGTGAGGGACTTGTGCACAACTGAGAAAGCTGAAGATCTATAAACGCTCCCTCACCCTGGTGGATGCTGGATTTGAATTGTGCTGTAAGTGACCTTGGGCTGCTAGTCACTCTGTTTCTTAAGAAAAAAGAAGAGCCCTGGTGGGCCAGGCCAATGGCTCATCTAGTCCAGCACCCTGTTCTCACAGTTACTGGTGGAGGAAGGGGGGAGCGCACCGCCCCTGGCAGCATGATCCCAGTGGGGTGCCATTGTGGCTGCCACCCCGCCCACGCTGGGCACCATGACCCCACAGGCAGTGCGCCACACCCCTGGGACACAAGCCAGCCCCACCTGCTCTTCACCCCCCGGTGCTGGAGCATGAAGCTCTGCCACTGCTCACAGTGGCCAATTAGATGCCCATGGGAAACCCACAAGCAGGACCTGGGTGCACTCTCCTAACTTGTGATTCCCTGCCTCAACTGAACCGCTTCACAGGGTTGATGTGAGGTATGGAGAAAATCATTTATGCAACCCTCAGTATTTTGATGGATGGGATAAAATGCAACAAGTAAACAAAAATTGCATGCGGAATCCCTCCCTGCAGCTGGAGAACCTGCCTTTTGTATGACCATTGATTACTGTGGAGTAGTCAACGTGGCACCCTCCAAATGTTGTACAAATGTTGTACACTAAAACTGCTGGTAGTGGCTGTCACTGATGAACACTGGAATCCGAAACATCAAAAGGATGCCACCTTGTCTGTCCTTGGATTACTGCATGGAGACCCGAGACATGTACAGTTTGTGTAACCCTGCTTACAGCAGAGATGGGAAACCTGTTGCCCGCCAGATGTTGTTGGACTCCAGCTCCCATCTGCCCTAACTAGCATAGCCAAAGGTCAGGGATGATGGGAGTTGTAGTCCAGCCACCTCTGGCATACAGTTTTGGGTGAACAGGTGGATAAGGGTGGGCCCTGCAGACAGAGTCCCACTATCTCAACTACTCTTCCATATCCTTGGATATGTGGAATAGGTGGCAATATTTCATGCCCAGTGTGAATTGTTTTGTTATTGTGCTGCTATTAATGCACTTCAAAAAAGAGGTGTGGGGGGGTGTAAGAGGAGGGCAAGTTGTTGGTCACTGGACAGCAGGCACACTTAAGGCTTGAGCCTTATCAAAGACCAAGAAAGGATTATTCAGCAGAGAACAAATAGTATGTCCTGGTTCAGCAGCTCAGCCTGAAAGGGGCAGATGACGTTGGTAAGAAATAGCGAAGACAAGGTGTTCCAAGGGGAAGACAGATTTGTGTGTGTTCATTATACATTTTCCAGCTTTGTTATTCTGGCAATGTCTGGCTTATAAAAAATAGGTGGCTTCAAACCAGGTGGAACTTCTGGTTTCATCCCAAGTTGTTTACCCACAGTGGCATACGCAAGATAATTTATTGGAGTGGCAAACATGGTTATAGATTTTACCTGTCACCTTTCTCCAGGCTGCTGTCCTAAGTTACAAAATCAAGGTGGGAGGGGGGGTTTGAGCAGCACGTAGGCCATATATAATTAAAGTTGCTGGAAGAATCACAGACTTCAAGCTTTTGCTTTGTGGAAGAACACTAAGAAGAGAGATCAGGACCCCAGACGTTTCCCATCCGCCATTGGCACCTGGACAGCAGACTAACCAGGCAGGACACCTGGTCACAGTATTCTATCTCCCTAGGATAAGAGGTTCTTATATTTAAATTAAATGTGAGCCAATGCATTTAAATCAGCACATGTAATTCGATGTCCTCTCCTCTCTTCTTTTGGTGAGGAATTTACTCTCTTTTTGGCAATGTACAAATGGCAACCCTAAGCCAGGGGTAGGCAACCTAAGGCCCCTGGGCTGGATGTGGCCCAATCCCCTTCTAAATCCGGCCTGTGGACGGTCTGGGAATCAGCATGTTTTTACATGAGTAGAATGTCTCCCTTTATTTAAAATGCATCTCTGGGTTATTTGTGGGGCATAGGAATTCGTTCATTTTGTTGTTGTTTCAAAATATAGTCCAGCCCACCACATGGTCTGGGGGACGGCGGACCGGCCCACAGCTGAAAAAGGTTGCTGATCCCTGCCCTAGGCTGACATTCAGCCCTATTAAAGACCCCATTTACATGACCACTCTGGACAACGCTGGCCCAACCATGAGGTGGGGTGATGAAGACACCTCAGGCGGCAGAAGCACAAGAGACAGCACCCTGCCTGCCCTGCCCTGCCAGCACCAGAACACCCCAATCTTGCTTGTTGGCAGTGGAAGTGGTGGGGCAGGCAGGGTGCAGTGGCTGGGGGGCACGTCTCTAGTTTCACCTCAGGTGGCGAAACAGGACAGGTCACCCCTGAGTCTGAGGAACCCAACTGAACAAAGCAAACTTCGTTCTATTGCCTATTAGAAGATTTACTTTCTTCTGGAATGATCTTAGAAGCTAACACACCGTAACTAAGCAAATGAAAATGTATTCATTGCTAGAGAGAGGGACTCTGCAAATTTCAGACCAGGAAACAAGTAATTTATTTTACATTTGATAAACAAGAGGGAGTGATTTACCAGACTGTACCCATCAGCCTTCTGGAGCTTGTAGACAGGGAGGAAAAAATTGATAGAGATGTTTTAGAAGGCTAGGCATCCCTTGGGAGCATCTCTTGCATTTAATAAGGGGGGAAAGAGCACCTTTTGTGCGTCCAATAAAAGTTGAGCCTCTCACGAAGATTTATACCATATTACACTGAGAAATTCAATGTACAACGATCCCTCCTGGTGTGCTCAGATCTCAGAGTAATTCTCCTTGACTGTGTGATCAACTTAGGTTTGATGCAAGCTCTACCGTTTTCAATATTACATACTTGTAGAGGACAAGAAAATATTCTCGGTCCATGAGACAGCTTGCCTCTTCTCTTAAACAAAAACTAGGCTACTATCTTAAGTCTGCTGAGAATTAAATTTGCACGTATGTAATTAATACATGGCAACCACCACAGGGCTGCTAGGCTCCAGCCTTGCACCTTTCCCTTGCTTGCACGGCAACTGAGGACTCAGCAAAACACAGTAGTGCTGGGCATCTATAAATAAAGTGCATGCAAATGTTATGCATATTTTTGTTATGGGCCTGGACCCTGTGTCCTTTCAGTATCTGAGCTCCTTGTAGATCACAAGATGCAGTGGTGGCTGCTGGTTCATATGTTCCTGGGTAGGGATGGAGGGAGAAATTCAATTCAGTTCACATTTACAGTGATACCTCAGTTACAGATGCTTCAGGTTACAGACCCCGCTAACCCAGAAATAGTACCTCGGGTTAAGAACTTTGCTTCAGGATGAGAACAGAAATCATGTGGTGGCAGCAGCAGGAGGCCCCATTAGCTAAAGTGGTACCTCAGGCTAAGAACACTTTCAGGTTAAGAATGGACCTCCGGAACGAATTAAGTTCTTAACCTGAGGTACCACTGTAAAGGTGCTGAAGGCAAAGGAGAAGGCAAGAAATGTTTATAAAAAATGCATATATATGAAGGTAAAGTCTGCATCACATGCATATATTACTGAAAATAACATACAAAATGACATTTTACTGGGGGAAATCGCTTTGCAAAAATGTGTGCATTAGAAGGAATAAACACTAAATAAAAAGATAATTTTTCATAATGACGTAAAAAGAAGAAGCACCAATCATGCCACGAAACCTTTCCTACTAAAATCAGACAAGTACCTACACTTTTGATATTTCATCACTGCTGAAAACAATGTTAATGATTTGTTGTACACCATCATGCTTCCCCCACCCAAATGAGACAGTGGTTTATAAATATTTTTAAGAATAATAAATAAATAAAAATGTTCTCTGATGAACCCATTCCAGTGATGTTTTTGCAGCTGTTTCTGTGAACCAAGTCTCTCCATCAAAGCATTCTTGGGCTACTGCAAGAAGTGCTGTGTTCACGTGACTGTTCCTCTGTCTTTTTTGATACTTCTGTACCTATTCAAAAGCCCCGGCAATGATTTATGTTTTGGAAGGCTGTGTGATAGAGTTTGACGTTTTCCAGCTGAGGCGTGGCCCTCCTCCAGCTCCTGCTTCATTACGTCTCACTTCCTTGGAGAGGGATGGAGAGAGTAAAAATAGCCAGGTTGTTTAAAATGTAGAAAGGCATAAATTAATTCTCACCAGATGGCCTATTCAATTGTCATCTTTATAAAATTATGGTTGACAAACTTTTGCCCACCATGAAAATGAAGAAACAAAGAAAGCTAGACCATGTAGGCTGAGAAAGACTTTATATGTACCTCTTTTTCTTCTAAACATTCTCCTCTCCTATATGAAAATAAAAAAAATATGGCTTGGCAAGGATTTCATACCTGTAACTGCCTGATGGAAGTGGTCTCACCCAAAACTCTCTCTATGTGGTTCCAGAATCAATGGCCATTAGCCATGAGGGCAATTGATGATTTACACTTTTACAGTGTGCCCAGTAATACCAGTTGCTGGGAATCACAAGTGTGGAAGGAGCTGTTGCACTCACACCTTAATTGCAGGCTTTCCATGGGTATCTTGTTGGCCAGTGTGAAAATATGCTGGTGGACTAGTTGGAATTTTGTCCTTATCCAGCAGGGCTTCCCTTATGTTCTTAACAGATAAGAAGGAGGTTTGTGGCTTGTGCGTGAAAAACAAAGAAATTGGAAGCTGATTTCTGTCTGAAATGTGTACACTTTGGAAAATGTGAGTGTGTGTGCAGGGTGTGGCTTACACAGCTAACCACCACAAATCCCTGCAAAATGGCAACATTTCCAATGATTCTGGAATTTGTTCACTTATTTTTTTTTGTGAGAGTACATTCTGCTGGAGTGTTCTTGCCATTTTCTTGTCAGTGTTGGGAAGGCAATCTGAGTATCGAGCTACAGTACATTAAAATTTGTATCGGCAGCATGACATCTGTTTCCACCCTTTTAATTATAGGTTATTATTATTAAATAAATAAATAAATAAATAAATAAATAAATAAATAAATATACTGTTTAATTACAAAGGAGACATCCAAGTAGTTCACTAGTATATAACCACTTGCAGAAGTATTAAAAGATAAACACCCATAATTAACATACACGGTAAAACAATCTCATTAGATGAGGAAAATGGAGGATTTTCATCAGTACCACAGTATGTGGGGAGGTGAGGTTTAACTTTTGCCTCCCTGTTGCAATTAGCCTTTGGGGGGTGGGGGTGGGAATATCCCTCCAAGACCCCATCACCTGACAAAATTCTAAATACAGGCATTGACATATGTGTTGCACCCCTTCTGATGTACTTCAAATGTGTGGACTGTAGGGTTCTGGAAGAAATTCAGTTCGGTTTGCATTTAAAAGCAAACTTCCCTAATTCACACTTTCTGGAACAATACCTGAATCAAAACACTACCATCCTTTGAAATTCACATGCCTCTGAATTTTGCACGGCGGTTCTCCAGCCAAGTAATGTGTACCGAAGAGCATATATTTGGGTAAAGTGTGCAAATAAATGCATATAGTAGTGAAAATAACATACAAATAGATTGTATTAGGAGAAATTGCTTTGTGTATTAGGAGAAAAAGTGTGTATATTAGAAATGGGCACTAAAATGCTGATGAATCTTCATGAGGACTTCTTAAAAAAATAATAATCACAAGCTGACGTGGAAATGCCAAGAACCAAGCTCAAGCCTGGGTCCAACAGTGATCAAGACACAGAGTCAGAGGCTACAAAGTCAGCAACAAAGGAGTCATACTGGGTACCTGAGTGTGATGTTGGTGACCAAGTGGCCATTAAATCTAAGGCTGGCTGGCAGGAGTCTGTTGGACCACCAGGTGCATAGAGTCAAAGCAGGATTCTCTCAGGTAACTTCCTCTACAAAGAAAAGAACTAAGTTACTTGAGTGTTGTACTAGGACCTGGGACAGCTGGGTTCAAATCACCTCCCACTTCATTGGGTTACCTTGGGCCAATCCATAGTTTCATTATGTACTTCCAGAATAAGTTGTTTTTTTTAATCCGTTTTGAATATTCCAACATTCAGCTTCATTGGGTGTCCAAGAGTTCTAGCGTTACAAGAGAGGAAGCAAACATTTTCTCTATCCACTTTCTCAATGCCACACATACCTTTATAAGCATCTACAATGTCTCCTCTTATTCCCCTTTTCTCTAAACTAAAAAGTCCCAAATGCTGCAACCTTTACTCATAACTGAGTCAATCAACACCCTTGATAATTTTCTGAACCTTTTCCTGCTCTACAATATCCTGTACACGTGCCAGGACTGTACACAATATTCCAAATGCGGTAGCACTATAGATTTGTATAACGGCATTATGTTGTCAGCAGTTTCACTTTGAATTCCTAATTTCCTAATATTTCCTAGCATGGAATTTGCCTTTTTTGCAGCTGTTGCACACTGGGGCGACATCTTCGTCAACCTATCCACTACAAATGCTAGATCCCATTCCTGATCAGTTACAGCCAGTTCCGACCCCATGAGCATATATGTGAAATTAGGGGGGGGGGGAATTCCCCCAACATGCATCACTTTTACACTTGCCTACATTGAATTGCATTTGCCCATTCACTCAGTTTGGAGAGGTCATTTTGGTCCTTTTCACAATCTCTCTCTCTCTCTCTCTCTCTCTCTCTCTCTCTCTCTCTCTCTCTCTCTCTCTCTCTCAAAATGACCCTGAACGATTTAGTATCATCAGCAAATCTGCCCACATCACTGCTCACCCTTAACTCTATAAACAAGTCAAAAAGTACAGATCCCAATACTGATTTTTGTGGGACCCTGCTTTCGACTTCCTTCCATTCAGGGAACTCTTCATTTGTTCCTACTCTCTGCTAACTAACAATTTCCTGATCCTGTCATCTTATTCCATGACAGCTAAGCTTACTCAGGAGTCTTTGGTGAGGTACCTTGTCAAGAGCTTTTTGAAAGTCCAAGTGTGTGGAAAAAAATTAAAGCCCTCATTAACATTCCTCAGGATTTCTCTTAAAATACACATATTTCTATGTAATTTTGCCCAACAGACACATTTTTTAAAAGCATATGCTCCTAATATTTATACAGTGGTACCTCGGATTAAGAACTTAATTTGTTCTGGAGGTCCGTTCTTAGCCTGAAACTGTTCTTAACCTGAGGTACCACTTTAGCTAATGGGGTTTCCTGCTACTGCTGCGTGATTTCTGTTCTCATCCTGAAGCAAAGTTCTTAACCCGAGGTATTATTTCTGGGTTAGCGGAGTCTGTAACCTGAAGCGTCTGTAACCCAAGGTACCACTGTATTATCCCTAATATGATATTCATATTTTCCCTTATATAATACATTTTTGTATGTTATTTCCACTAATATATGCATTTTTTGCCCACTTTACCTTTCTTATCCATTACGCACATTACTTGGCTGGAGAACTGCATGGCAAAATTTGGAGAACTGCAGATTTCAAAGGCTGGCTGTGTTACTGTTCATGCATTTTTCGGGAAGTCAGTTTGGTTCATTGTGCTTAGCAAGAAGCCATTACACACATAAAATAATAATAATAACAGGAATGCTGCTACTAATAATGGTTTACATTTCTACTACCCAACCCCTAGTGGATAAATCTTTTTTTATGAAATTTTTATTGGTTTTACAAAGTTTTTATAAACACAAACAAACAAACAAACAAACAAACACACTTACAAACATGTATAAGTTCGTATCCTTTTTTTCTTAAACCTTACTTCATCGACTTCCCCATACCTCCCCTTTCTACATCCCAATTTCCAAAAAATTTTCAGCAAATCCTAACACTTGATTTTATCGAATTTTTCCCTTATTCTTTTCTTTTACTTAATCTTTTTCAGCTGTAAACCCCTTTTCCCCCTCAAATCTCGACATTTTAGCACTCATTAATTTTACAATATTTCTTAAGATAAACTTTAAATTTCTTCCAATCTTCTTCCGCCGCCTCTTTCCCCTGATCACGGATTCTGCCAGTCATTTCGGCCAGTCCCATATAGTCTATCACCTTCATCTGCCATTCTTCCAGAGTGGGTAGCTCCTGTGTCTTCCAATACTTTGCGATGAGAATTCTTGCTGCTGTAATAGCATACATTAAAAAAGTCCTATCTTTCTTTGGCACCAATTGGCCGACAACGCCCAAGAGAAAGGCTTCTGGTTTCTTGGGAAAAGTACATTTAAGCACCTTTTTCATTTCATTATATATCATTTCCCAGAAAGCCTTAATCTTCGGGCACGTCCACCAAAGGTGATAGAAAGTACCTTCAATTTCTTTACATTTCCAACACTTATTGTCAGGCAAATTTTTGCTAGCTTGACTGGGGTCATGTACCACCTGTAAATCATTTTCATAATATTCTCTCTTAAGGCATTACATGCCGTAAATTTTATACCGGTGGTCCACAACTGTTCCCAGTCAGCAAACATAATATTATGACCAATGTCCTGTGCCCACTTAATCATAGCTGATTTAACCGTTTCATCTTGTGTATTCCATTTCAGCAACAAGTTATACATTCTAGACAAATTCTTAGCATTGGGTTCTAACAGTTCTGTTTCTAATTTTGATTTCTCCACCTGGAAGCCAATTTTCCTGTCTTGTTTATAAACCTCCATTATTTGATAATAATGGAGCCAGTCTCGTACTTTAGTCTTCAATTTCTTATGGCTCTGTAGTTTCAACCTAGTGGATAAATCATTTCTCGTGCCCCCCCCTCAAGTTTTTTTACACAAATCTGTAAAGCCTTAAAAAGAATTTTAGATGTTCTAAAGGATATCTCTCTCTCAACATCAGACAGCCAAAAAATAAAAGGTGTTTGCAAGAGACGACCTTCCCTTCTGCGATCTTAGCAATGGGTGGATATAATTGTTTCTGAGATCGTCACAGAACGGGCACTCAAGGAGCACATGAGTTATGTCTTCTACTGATAAACAGTTGCAGCCACAAACTCTATCCTTCTTAGGAATCCCTTTATGTCGACCTGTCCGGTCTGCTAATGGAAGGACGTTTAGTCTTGGCTGTGTAAAGGCTATCCTCATTTTAACATTTGTAAATCTACCAGATATCTTGGCAGGGATAGATACAATTGGATAAAAGAAGCATACAGTTTATTAGATTGACAGATGTTGGTGTCAGCCACTGGTGATTGCATCTTGGTGTTTCTCAACCTTTGGAGTATTAATTCTTTAGGTCTCTGAAAAACCCTGCATCACAAGAAAGGGGGCAGAGAGTCCCAAGCTCATGCAGCAAACTGCACTTCACGTTTCCACAAGTTTGGAGCCTTATCTTCCGAAATTGTGATGAAAGATTCTGATAACTGCTTAAAAACAATTTTTAACCCAAAAAAAGGGGGGGAGCTAGTGTAAGGGCTTTGGGTTTAATGTGCATTACACTCAGTTCTGCACAGAATAGTGCTATTTTTGGAGAAATAGGGGCTAACAGGAGTCCGCGCAAAAAAATAAAATTGTTTTGCGCTCTCTCCAGGGAGTCAAAATTGGTCATGGCGCACAGTGGTGCTCCATATAACAACTCCATATAACAACACTCTGGTCTTATAAAGTTCTAACGTGGGCTGAACCAAGTTGCCCCCTTTTGCATGGTGGAATCATAATAATCCATTTAAAGTTCTATGAGCTAATAGTGTGCTTGATTGTGTTGTAAGCCCCTGGCATGTGCTTCAAAGAAAATCCTCTCAACCTCGACTGACATAGTAGAAAAGAAAAAAAATGTCCCAAAATAGTCCTGGTTCAAGAGTCACGGCACCAAATGTTGTAAGCCAAAAATGGCTCATCTCCTGAGTTTATGCCAATAAAACCCAGAAGCTTGAGGAGTCCATCGCTGTTTATTGCAAAGCAATAAGGTTACAGTCAGATTGTTCCGCAAAACTGCAACCCTGCCCGATGGTTCAGGCAGTGGTATTTATAAAGTTTCAAACAAAGCATTTAAATTTACACCAATCGTGTACATCATTACCTCATTTCATGTTTAATACACATGTGCAATAAGCACTGGCAATTTTGCTGATTCAGTGTTGATTCCCACTGTGATCTGTTACATTGCATTAGTATGCATGTTGAGAACCTGTGTTATGTGTAGCCATTTGCACTATGTAGCAACTTATGTTCTAGCTTTGAGCAGAGGCGTAGCAAGCCCAGGTGGTACCCGGTGCGAACTTTTTTTGTCAACCCCCCCTCCCCACATCGACAGCTCAGGGTAAGCTTGGGAGTCGTGGGCGGGCACCGAATGTCACCCCTCAGTGAAGACACCTGGGGTGGTCCACACCCCCTTCCTACGCCTCTGCTCAAACTAAATCTCAACTAAAGTATCCATGATAGATGGATAGTTTTAAAGCAACCTCTGCTTAAAAACCTCCAATGAAGGAGAGTCCATCACCTTCTAAGGGAGTCTTTTCCACTTTCAAACAGCTGTTAGAGTCTGAAAGTTCTTTCTGGTATTTATTTCGTAAATCCTTTCTTGTAACTTCAATCCATTGGTTTGGGTCCTACCCTCTGAAGCAGCAGAAAACAAGCTGGCTCCATCTTCCATGTGACAACACTTTTAGACATTTGAAGTTAGCTATCATATCTCTTTTCAGCGTCCTCTTTTCCAGGCTAAACCTAGCCAACTCCCTCAACTATTGCTCATAAGGCTTGGCTTCCAGACCCTTGGTCATCTGGGTTGCCCTCCTCTACACACATTCCAGTTTGTCAATATCCTCCTTAAATTGTGGTGCCCAGAACTGGACACAATCACTCCAGGTGGGGTCTACCGAAGGCAGAACAGAGTGGGACTATGACTTCCCTTGATCTGGACTTAGCATTAGCTGATTTTGTTGCTGTATCACACTGTTGTCTCATGTTAAGTTTGTGGTCTACTAAGACCCCTATATTCTTTTCACATCTACTACTGGCAATCCATGTGTTCCCCATCTTATATTTGTGCAGCTGGTTATTCCTGCCTAAGTATATAGCCTTACATTTGTCCCTATTGAAATTAATTTTGTTAGTGTTGACCCAGCAGACTAGAGACCACTTCATCAAATGCAAGTTGAAAGGCAAGATGACACACTTGCAAAAAAATTTCTCGTTTTTCATTCAAAAAGAACTACACCCTCCCCCAACCCAAATCATATGAAACTATTTTCATGGAATTAGGCAATGGCATCATTGTGCATCATTCAAAGTTCTAGAGGCATAGCAACAAGTTTTTGCATGGTTAAAATTCATTAATAAGTTGGCTGTCTTCCAAGGCTCTGCGAGTGTGTGTGTGTGTGTGCACGCGCATATAGTGCTCATCTGCCACAATGTCCAGAAGGTAAGGAAGACTCACCTGTTCTGTCATCTCTCTGCATTTTAATTGCTTTCTCTTTTGCATATTAGGGACTAAGCAGAAGGGGAAAGCCTTAGCCTCTTGCTGTGAATATGATTTTGTTGTGTGGGGGGAGGGGGAGTAAAAACACACAGAGATAAGGAGAATCTGTAGATATTTAATTTTATTTACATCCCAGTGATCCTTCAGAAGACTCTGAGTCAGGACTGGCCCTACCATTAGGCAGTGTGAAACAATGGTCTCAGGAGGCAGTGCTCTGGGAATGCAGTAGCAGCCCCTGGCTATTCATTCTGAACCAACCAGCCATTCCTCTGGTGGAGGCTGCTCCATTATGGTGAATAGGGCACTGCCCCAGCAAATATAGTGTGCTCCCAGTCAGCCTCCCAGTTGCTTGCCTTCTTACCTAGAAACAGCTCAGAAGATGGCACTGCCTGTTAGTTCCCTCCCCCTTGACTCCTGTCGGACTCAGCAGGGAGGAGAGTGGGGACAAACTTAAAGAGTTATTTGGCTCTGCCTGTCACCTAATGTTGGCCTCCCTGCCTTCCTGTCTTACCAGTCCCAACTGTATTCTCCTCTGTGGTCACATGGTCTCTCCTGGCCCCCTTAATCTGGCCTGCTGCTTCAGGTGTGGTGGGGGATGCTATCCCATTGCCAGTGGTGAAGTAAGATTAATCTGCCAGTCCAGCTGACTTCTGAATGTGGAATAGAGGGGAGCACCATCTTGCCCTTCACCTCAAGCACAAAAATGCCTTGGGTCGGTCCAACTCAGAGGAGTTTATGTGTGATTCCCTAAGACTCCCATATAGACAACTCTTCATGTACTTATTAGCTCCAACAAAACTAATGGCAGCCCCACTAGCTTGATCAATGTTGGCTCCAACAAGATCCATTGGGTTATTACCATGTTGTTAATATGCTGTTACAATTGTCATCTCACCACTATTTTGCTAAGCAGGCTGTTGCTTTGCAGTTCAGCTTGAGCCCTGTTTCCCCTGCAGTGCATTGTGGGACGAGCAAGGCTGTGTATTTTAGTCCCACCCTTCATACTCCTGTTACTGTCAGCTCCACTCTTTCTTCTGTACACTGAATGGGACAGTCTGAAGAGGAAATATTCATGCATTCAGCTGAGTGTGTTTAGAATCCTCCATGCACACAGGATTCGAATCATAGAATGTTGGAAGTGCAGCAGGGGACATCATTCTTTGAGCAATTTTAGGGTTAATCCTGTTGGTAAGTTAGAATTGCCAAGCTAATTCTAGATAGAGCCCAGGGGAACAACAACAACAACAACAACAACATTCATTTATACCTCACCCACTCTGGGCAGCTTCCAGAAGAATATAAAAACATAATAAAACATCAAACATTAAAAACTTCCTGATACATGGCTGCCTTCAGATGTCTTCTAAAAATTGTTGTAGTTCCTCATCTCCTTGACATCTGATGGGAGGACATTCCACAAGGAGGGCGCTACTGCTGAGAGGGCCCACTGCCTGATTCCGGCCATTGGGCCCAAAGAATACAATTGGTTGCTATTTTGAATCAAGATGGTAGATTGAACCTTTCAGGACTGCACTGTTTTTAACCAATGATTTCAAAATTAAAATGATGAGGGGTTTTTTAATAAATTCCCGAGCAACGCTGGGTATGAAGCTGCTGGTGTTGAGATAAGTAGCTTTTAGCCATGAGATCATTATCTGTAAAACCATTAAGCCCAGAATCTACAATTATCTGACTGCACCACTGGATGTTGAAGTGGGTACACCACCATCACATCTCAGTATTTGTGTGTGCGTGTGTAATGAAAATAGAAAAATGCAAATGACAGAAAACCTGTAGCTATAGGTTTAGCTGGTTGGATAGGCAAAACAAGCAGGATACACTGTTTTAAAGTGGATGACATTCAATTAGTGTGAATACTTTCCACCGCTATCATATTCATTCCCATCTTTCTGGGTATTAGCTGACTGCTGTGAGCATAAAGGATTTTTCTGTTTTTGTGTGCATTGCAAGCCCTGTGATGAGACATGATTAATGAGATGAAATCCCCAATTGGAGTTTCCTTCCAATCGATAGGCAGATGGGCAGGAGTAGATGTTGAACAAAAAGACAGCAGGAGATGCTTAAGTGATTACTATTTTGGTGACAAAACAAGGGAGGGAGTTTCTGAGAATGATTGAGACATTCTATACTTCCCCTCACTTTCTAATCAGATGTGCCTTCCTTTTCATGCCTCTCCATTCAAAAGCTTAGTGGAAGACTGTTTTCTTCCATGCGCCAGTTCCTAAGTGTTTGTTTCAGTGGGGATTGTGCTCAGACTAAATCCCCAGTCAATGGGGTGGATCCAGACTGAGTTAGTTGAACTTAGACCCAATCAAAATTAATGAAACAAGATAGTCATGACTTAAGTTCCACCACTGCCAGATTTACACACAGGCTAAGTTAGCTATATTAAGACTTTAGATTGTGAGTGCCTCTAATTTTTTTTATTAAAAAACCCTAAATTTCACATTTCATATAATTGGTTACAAAATAATAGAACCATACATTTTATTTAATTTTATTTATTTTAGTTTAGTTTTTTGTTTTGTTTTGTTTTGTTTTGTTTTGTTTTGTTTTAGTAATGCATAACAAAGCTGAGCCCTGAGTTATGCTTTTTGCAATGGGAATTAAATGCCACTAACTTACATGGATGCGGGTGGCGCTGTGGGTTAAACCACAGAGCCTAGGACTTGCCAATCAGAAAGTTGGCGGTTCGAATCCCTGTGACAGGGTGAGCTCCCGTTGCTCGATCCCTGCTTCTGCCAACCTAGCAGTTTGAAAGCACATCAAAGTGCAAGTAGATAAATAGGTACCGCTGTGGTGGGAAGGTAAACAGCGTTTCTGTGCGCTTCTCTGGTTTGCCAGAAGTGGCTTAGTCATGCTGGCCACATGACCCGGAAGCTCCCTCGGCCAATAAAGCGAGATGAGCGCCGCAACCCCAGAGTCGGTCATGACTGGACCTAATGGTCATGGGTCCCTTTACCTTTAACTTACATTCATCCCTGGTAAAGCAGGGCCCAACAAACTTTTTCAGCAGGGGGCCAGTCCACTGTCCCCCAGACCTTGTGTGTGTGTGTGGGGGGGGAATGAATGAATTCCTATGCCCCACAAGTAACCCAGAGATGCGGGCTGGATTTAGAAGGCGATTAGGCTGGATCTAGCCCCTGGGTCTTAGTTTGCCTACCCATGGTTTATTTGAACTTACAAGATAGGGGAGATACTAATTTGGTTGCATTTTAATATATTGTCTACCTATTTCACTCTTCCAGAACTGAAACACAGACACACTTTGAAGTTAGCACAGTTGTGCAGTTCTCCAATGGGGGAAAAAACATGTGCATACCAATGTGCTTTATTTAGTGAAAATTACAAAAATACATCATATGGGGAAGATACTTGCAAAAATGTATATCGGCCAAGATACATAGAATCATAGAATGGTTGAGTTGGAAGGGACCATGAGGGCCATCTAGTCCAACCTCCTGCAATGCAGGAATCTTTTGTCCAATGTGGGTCTCAAACACATGACCCTAAGATTAAGAGTCTCCTGCTCTACCAACTGAGCTATCCCGTTACCACAGTGAGTACAGTGACAAGGATTGGGATGGCTCAGTTGATAGAGCACCAGACTCTTAATCTCAGGGATGTGGGTTCGAGCCTCACACTGGGCAAAAATATTCCTGCATTGCAGGGGGGTTGAATTCCAATTCTATGATTCTGAGTAAGGAAAAGATGCAGTAATGTGCATTGCATTTTGTGTGTGCAAGCTGTAAGAAAGAATATGCAAACCAATGTGAAAATACAACAAACTGAAACCAGGATTGACAGATCTGTTCATCCCTACTCCCAGGTAAGTGTGCAAAAGATTGGAAACTTAGATAACAGGCCAAGGTTTACAGGAGAAGAAGGCATAATGACCACCTGAAAATCCAAGTCAAACTGAGAGCATTCAGGACACTGGACAGCTCCAGAGATGTCTCTGCAGATAATCAAAGCTCTGTATAGGCTGAGGGTGTATGGGGTGTTAGGGGATGAGTAGTACCTCTGGTGGGGAACACATTGTGCTGCTTCTGGGGTAGTTTGTCCACCTTTGGTCCCCACCCTGCACTCAACTCTCATCTATGACTTCTAGAAGCTGTCAGCATGTGACAGTGGCCGCACCCCAGGGATGGCTTCAGTTGGCTGGCTGACCACGTTGAGGGTAGCCAGTGGGTCTCAAATCTTGGTCCAACTCTTCATATAGGGCACTGCTTCTGCAGCTTCAGCAGATGGAAGAAAAAAAATGCCTTCCCAGCTCCACATTAGCTTATGCACTTTGGCTGTTCAGGAGCATCAAGGGAAGGACAGAGGTTTAGCATTGCAGGAGAGGAAAGGATGGGTCAAGCAAGGGGTAGGAAACCTCAGTAGTAAAGATGGTATGTGGGGAAAACTCAGCATGAATGGGACCTGTAGGGTAGACAGTAGGAAGGCCAGCAATAGGTGGAGTGAAAGCCAATGAAAGGCAGAGACAACTAATTCTAGTTTTGTTTTGTTTTGTTTTGTTTTGTTTTGTTTTGTTTTGTTCCCTTCCTCCTCTTTGCTGAGTTCTATAATTCTGAGACTAAGAGGAACCTGATAGGCAGTGCTACCCCCGATTGATTGTAAGAATGTGGGCAGATGGGGGCTGGGTGAAAGCAGCCTGAGATTGGTGGGGCAATGCCCCATCTGCCATAATGGAGTAGCTTCCACTGATCAGTGGGTCCCACAGGTAGATACTGCCTGCCCTGCCCTATTTTCTGTCTCTCCCTCCATACATTTGGTGAAGAATGAAGGGTTCAGAGGTAGTTGCAGAAAACCATCAGCTGCAGCAGAGCAGATGTTTAGCTCAAAGGAAGAGGATTTCTGTAATCTTCAAACAGATGCTTTCTTGATCAAAGGAGCAAAATTGCCCAGCAGGTCCTTCTGCTAAAGTGTTGCAATGGCCCTAGTGAAACACATCTGCCTTTTCCCAACAAGATTCTGTTTTGGGGGGGAGGTGCCCATCATCCTTTGTTTTAAGTGGAGCTCTGAAAGTAAAGCAGAGTTCAAAAGCCACAAGGTGGTATGTTAATGACATTGCCTCAGGGAAAAAAGGTTTCTCTTTGGAGAAAAGTGCCTATCATAAAGCCATCTCTTGTGGCTTTATTGGAGTTTTCTCCTTTTTTTGCAACTGCTAATGGAGAAATTAAATAATTGAAATCGTTAAAATAGTCATGGAAGTCTAGTAATTTGTACAGTATTATAAAGGGGGCAGGCAGCTGGCTGTTGTAGGCTGAGCTCCATTCTTTAAGAGCACAACTCATGTTGCAGTGCCAGTCTAGTCACCCGACAGAGCACTCAGTCCAGGGATGGGGAAGTTCAGGTCCAGGGGGCAAAATGCAGTCCACAGTCCATACTCCATAGCGGCCTTGTTTTGCATTAAATTTGTTAATACAAGAATTTTTCCAATTATTTTCTCCCTTATACTAATATTAGTTCAGTGGTTGCAAACCTTCTGGGGACCTTCCAAGCATATTTGCAAAATGGAAAAACTGTTATGGGCACCATGTACTTGCTGCAACTGTGAACCAAGCACATATATGCCCCTCCCCCCTCTCTCGTTTTTCCTCCTCCCCAACAGCATTTTCTACCTGTTGCACTAGTTGCCTTTGCCAAGTATTTTCCTTTGCACTGGTAAACGTTCTGCCATGTGGTGGCACAGGCTGAGTAGAAGCCATATCACGTGATTTTGCTGACAGCATGAGTTGGCTCTGTTAGGCTTCCCAGGTAAAGCCACATACATGGATATCTTTCCCACCCTTGATTTCTGTCCTCCATGGATATCTGTCACTTCTTTGAATTGAAAAGCATGTGCAGGGCATGCATGTGATAAATGTATGCATCACAATGTAGGAAGTCACAATTGCTTGTGGTGTGTGTGAAGAAGCCCATTGTGAGTGTGCAGGTTTATCTCCAAAATCAATCTATTTTATCATTTTATTTTATTTATATTTTATTTATTTGTATCTTCTCTATCAAGTTCCTTCCTTAGTCTTGATTACTTTTTTTCTATATACAACTTTATGAATTGGCATATACAGGAATCACGCTGCCATCTCTAGGGTGGAAAAATGTGACAAACAAGTGGCTATCCGAGTTGGGAGTGGGTTGGAGTTTTGCAGTGGTTCTGGTCCTACGTGTTTCCAGGGTGATGCTTGCTCTTCAGCCCTGTGGAGCCTTCAACATAAGGTTCTTCAGGGTTCAGTTTTATCCTCCATCCTGTTTAACATCTACATGAAACCATTAAGTGGGATCCTTCACCGCTTAGAGTATGTTGTCAGCAATATGCTGATGACACACAGCTCTACTCACATATCTGCAGGGGAGGCAGTGGATGTTCTTGACCATTGTTTTGCCTGGGTAGTGGACTGGATGAGAGCCAACAAACTGTGTGTGTGTGTGTGTGTGTGTGTGTGTGTGTGTGTGTGTGTGTAATTTTGGCCCAGCTTGGGGAACCATAGTACCAAAGCCCCTGGTTGCACCTTAACCTTTCATCTGCTTCTTTGGATTTCAAAGAATATGCCGTATTGCATTTCAATCTACTGTTATCTAACCCAAGCCTTTCGGAGCAATACGCTTCAAGGAGGTAAGTACTGATCACTTCACTTGCATTTTTGAGTTTTATGAACTGCTGCTTTTGCTGCTTGTTTGCTGCATTATTTGTTTCAGGAATGTATAAACCTCTTGGTACAAAATATTTTAAGTGGTGAACAAGAGTATATAAAAATACATCGGATGAATTCAGTCATAAAAAAATTAAAAGCATAATAAAGTTTAGGGAAGTTTTTAATGTTTGATGCATTACTGTATTTAATATTTTGTTGGAAGCCACCCAGAGTGGCTGGGGAAGCCCAGCCAGATAGGCGGGGTATAAATTATTATTATTATTATTATTATTATTATTATTATTATTATTATTATTATTATTATTATCCTTTATTGTAGATTGTGTTGGCTAGAAATTAAGGACAATTCAGCTACAGAATGCCTGGGGGAAATGCAAGCTTTTTGTTGATTTTGGAAATTTTGGATTTTATAATAGTGGTAATTTTTCGGAGTGGTTTAATGTATTTTGAAAAATTGTGGTGAGCTGCCCTGGGTTTCTTTCTTTTTTCCTTTTCTTGTGGGAGAGTGGGCTATAAGTTTTTTTAAAATAATAATACCATAAGTATATAATTCAATGCTTCTTGTGCCCGCCTGTGTAACTGAGGTAGACATGGAAATTTTGAACTGACATCTGCTGATTAAAAACACACTTAAAGCACATGCCTTTCCCCAAAGAATCCTGGGAACTCTTGTTCATTAATGTTGCTGGGAATTGTAGCCCTGTGATGGGTAAACTACAAATCCTTGGCTCCTTTGAGGGAAGCAATGTGCTTTAAATGTATGAAATGGAGATGGCTTACTGCCTCATCTCCTGTTGTTTTTGATGTTTGGAGACTGACATCTGATGGCCAAAATCCTTTTCTTCAGCCCTCCTTTTTTAAAAAAAATAATTCAGCTTTAATACACGCATGTTACGGATATGTTCATACATATCCACACTCCACACTCAATCCCACAGATACTTCCTTTTCCCATCACCATCCCTCACCCCTCACCCCACCCTTGTGTTTGACTTCCAATCTACTCAATTGCAATTTCTTTCCACTTCTATTACTTTCTTTCACACACTTTTAAACCAATTTTCTGCTTCTTTTTCTGTTACACATTGTTATCCATCTTATTTAATATTTCAGTATTTAAAACGGAACTTGTTTATTCTAATAGGAGTTCTGATTTTTCAATATGGTTTTGCAAGTATCCTTTAAACACCTTCAGTCCTTGTCTATCTTCTCTTTTGAGATCCTTCCAATTTCTCCCATTGTTTTGGATATATTGTAATGCTCCAATAATTCGGCAAGCCACTCTGTTTTTGTCGGCATAATACCACTTTTCCAATTTTTCGCAATCAATAGCCTTGCGGCTACTGTTGCGTATAAATATAATGTCTTGTCTTCTTCCTTTAAACTTCCTGGTACTATTCCCAGTAGGAAACCTTCTGATGTTTCCTAAATGAATATCTGAACATTTTTTTCATTTCATTGTATATTGTTTCCCAAAATGGTTTGATGTTTAAAAAATTCCACCATATATGCATAATAGTACCTTTTCCAGTGTTGCATCGCCAGCAGACATCACTACAATTTTTATTCACTTTTGCTATTCTTTCAGGTGTTAAATACCATCTATGCTGTATTTTGAGGTAATTTTCTTTCAATATATAACACATGGTGAATTTCATATCTTCTATCCACAATTTTTCTCATTGTTCGAACATAATATTTTCCCCAATATCTTACGCCCATTTAATCATGGATGCTTTAACCAGTTCATCCTTTGTTTTCCACTCTAAAATCAGATTATACAATTTAGATATATTTTTTGCTTTTTCTTGTATTAAGTATTTATCGAATTTTTATATTTCTCCCATCATTGGCCTTCCTGGTGGCAGCTGATGGGAGTTCAGAATTTTGATATTGAATTTTTATTTTTTTTATTTATTGAAATTCTTCAGCCCTCCTGATGTTGCTAAACTCCCATCAGCTGCCACCAGGAATGCCAATGATGGGAGTTATAGTCCAGCAACATCTGGAGGTCCACAGGTTAGCTGCCTCTGGTTTAGGATAATGCACATCTAATGAGACAGGTGTTTTCCTCATTCAAGGGGGATGCAGGAAAACCTGTAGGCACAGTTTAATTTTTGTTGAAGAGTCCGGAGTGACTAGGAAATAACAAATGGTGCATTCTGGTAATTCTAAGTTCTCTCCTTTTTTTCTTTGGGAAAAGTATAAAACCAGGAAAGGGGGAACAGACATCAACAATAACTGCATAATAGGTATGGAATCTGTGGAACACATTACTGAGAAATGTTAATCTGTGAACAGGGACACTGGAAGAATGATGTTACTCAGCAGTATGCTAATTGCCTGACCAAGGCAGTTTAAAATGTCCTCAGTACAACGTAAGTGCCTGTGGCAAATAGGGCATGGAACAACAAAGTTGCTTTGCTGGATTAGACCAAACTCTTGTCTCCAATAGAGGGTAGTCAGGTGCTCTTGGGAAGCTCAGTGCATGATGGGAAGAGCTAAGCTACGGTGGCCTATTTGGCATCAAGAAAAAACAAAGTTGAAAAGGGGACTCAGATTTGCACAGTGAGGGCATATGCTAATTTGCATTTTTTAAAAGTTGAGAAATAAGGCCTATATTTAAACAGGAACGCAAAATATCTCCCAATGCTGGGGGAAATTGTGACCCGTGTGCCTGCTTAGTCTGCTGTTCAGGAGCTCACAGCGGATGGAGAACTCCAAGGCCACTGTAAACTGTCCCTTCTTAGAATTCTTCAGGTTTAAACTAGACTTGAACTGGACAGCCCTTCAAACACAAGACTCTCCTCCATATGCCTTCTAAAAGAGGATTAATACAGTGGTACTTCGGGTTAAGAACTTAATTTGTTCTGGAGGTCCGTTCTTAACCTGAAACTGTTCTTTACCTGAGGTACCACTTTAGCTAATGGGGCCTCCTGCTGCCACTGCGCCACCGCTGCATGATTTCTGTTCTCATCCTGAAGCAAAGTTCTTAACCCAAGGTACTATTTTTGGGTTTGCAGAGTCTGTAACCTGAAGCGTCTGTAACCCGAGGTACCACTGTTATCTGTAAAGTAGGGTACATGACCACCTTACAGCCAACAGAGTTCACCAGGTGATTATATTTGTACGACTAGTTGCATAGAGTGTTGGACCCTTTCAGCCCATGGGCTCCAATTCCCTCATGGAACACCTTCTAGGGGCCCCATGGCAGTGGTGGGTGTGGCCAGAGACAAAACTGGATGGAGCAATGACTCTCGCTCTTACCTTTCAACAGTAGCCACACGAGTGTGTCTGGATGTTTCCAGATACAGGCACCCCTCTGTGAGGATAAATATGAGTATGCTTTAAAGAGCACATTGTCATGGACGGGCTGGATGCAGGGGCATACGAGGGGGAGCGGGGGGAGGCAGCCCCAGGTGCCGCTCTGGGGGAAGGGGTGACAAGATGGGCCCTGCCTCTCCCTAGCTGTAGAGTGGCTGAGTGCATGCACAGTCAGTATGAGCGCGGCATCCCGTACGGAGTGCGCATGCGTAGCATCCCATACAGATTGTGCATGCGTGGCACCCCGTACGGTGGGCACTAACGCAGCATCACATATGGACTGCACATGCGTGGAATCCTGTGTGGCATGTGTATGAGCAGCATCCCAGACAGAGGGTGCACGAGCGGCATCCCATAGGGAGGGCGAACGTGCAACATCACATACGGACTGTACACATGCTGCTACCGGTATGGTGGGCGCATGCGTGGAATCTCATAAGGACTATGCACGAGCGGCATCCCGTATGGAGGGCGAAGGCGTGTTATTCCTTATAGAGGACGCATAAACAGCATCCCGTATAGACTGAGCACGCGCAGCATCCCGTATGAACTGCGCATGGCAGCACCCCGTATGCACTGCACATTTGTGGCATCCCATATAGAGGGTGCACGCTACCAGATCACTTCTGGACTGAGCATACTCAGCTATTCGTATGGACTGCTCACGCTCAGCGGCATCCCATATGGAGGATGCACACACAGCATAACTTCTGGACTCAACACACGCGGAATACCATACGGAGGGTGCACGCATGGCATAAATAATGGACTGTACACAAGCCACATCATGTATGGACAGCGCAAGCGCGGCATACCGTCTAACTGGGCACGTGCGGTATACCGTGGAACTGAGCAAGCTCGGCATCCCGTATGGAGGGTGAACGAGCAGCATTCTGTATGGTCGGTGCATGCATGGCATCACTTCCGGACTGAGAACTTGCGGCAACCCGTACGGACTCCTCACACTCTGCTGCATCCCATATGGAGGGTGCACACATGGCATCACTTCCGGACTGAGCATGTGTGTCATCCCAGATGGACGGCTCATGCTCGGCATTTCGTAAGGACTGCGTACTTGCAGAATCCCGTATGGCCTGCGCGCACACAGCATACTGTGGAAATGTGCATGTGCGGCATCACGTATGGACTGCGCACACGCGGTATCCCCTATGGAGGATGAACGAGCAGCATCTCGTATGGACGGTGCAGGTAATATATGGACGCAATAGGTAAAATAGGGGGACACAAATCACCGACGCAACAGGAAACGGGGGGATGGCAATGAGTGGTGCAACAGGATATCCAGGGAGGACGCAAATCAGCGGCGCAACCAGTGATGGTGGAACCCTCTCCGGCACCCGGGGCTGGGCAGCACGTACAGAGTGCGCAGGTGCGGCATCCCCTATGGAAGTTGGACGGGCTGCATCCCGTATGGAGGTTGCACACTTCCAGATCACTTCTGGACTGAGCATACGTGGCAACTCATACGGACTCCTCACGCTCAGGTGCATCCCGTATGGAGGGTGCACGCACAGCATAACTTCTGGACTGAGCATGTGTGTCATCCCGGATGGATGGCTTCATAAGGACTGCGTACATGCAGAATCCCGTATGGCCTGTGCACACGCAGCATTCCGTAGGGACTGCGCATGCACAGCATACTGTGGAAATGTGCATGCACTGCATCATGTATGGACTGCGCACATGCGGCATCCCATATGGAGGGTGAATGAGCAGCATCCCGTATGGATGGTGCACACGCGGTATCACTTCCAGACTCAGTACTCGCAGAAACCCATACAGACTGCTCACGCTTGGTAGCATCCCATATGGAGGGTGCACGCATAGCATCACTTCCAGACTGAGCATGTGTGTCATCCCGGATGGACGACTCACACTCTGCATTTCGTAAGGACTGCGTACGTGCAGAATCCCATATGGCCTGTGCACACTCAGCATTCCGCAGGGACTGCATACATGCAGCATACTGTGGATGTGCACAATAGGAAACACAGGGGTACGCAATTCAGCGGCAGAACAGGTAATATAAGGGGACACAAATCATTGACTCAACAGGATGTGGGGGGGGGGGCGTGCAAATCAGTGGTGCATGGGCTGTATCCCGTATGGAGGGTGCACACTTCCAGATCACTTCCAGACTGAGCATACGTGGCAACTCATACACACAGCTCACGCTCAGCGGCATCCCGTATGGAGGATGCACGCACGGCATAACTTCTGGACTCAACACAAGCTGCATACTATACGGAGGGTGAACGCACTGCATAAATAGCGGACTGCACACACGTCGCATCATGTACGGACTGTGCAAGTGCAGCATACCATCCAACTTGGCACGTGCGGTATACCATGGAACCGAGCAAGTGCGGCATCCCGTATGGAGGGTGAATGAGCAGCATCCTATATGGACGATGCATGCACTTCCGGACTGAGAACTTGCGGCAACCCGTACGGACTCCTCACGCTCTGCTGCATCCCATATGGAGGGTGCACACACGGCATCACTTCCGGACTGAGCATGTGTGTCATCCCGGATGGACGGCTCATGCTCGGCATTTCGTAAGGATTGCGTACGTGCAGAATCCCATATGGACTGTGCACGCACAGCATACTGTGGAAATGTGAATGCACGGCATCACGTATGGACTGTGCACACATGGTATCCCCTACGGAGGGTGAACGAGCAGCATTCCATAGCGATGGTGCATGCGCGGCATCACTTCCAGACTGAGCATGTGTGTCATCCTATACAAACTACTTACGCGGTTACCCGTATGGAGTGCGCATGCACAGCATTCCGTACGGACTGCGCACACGTGGCATTCCCTATGAAGGATGAATGCGCGGCACCCATATGGACTGTGCCTGCGAGCATCCCGTAGGCACTGCGCCTGCACGGCACCCCGTCCGGAGGGTGCATGCACAGTATCACTTCCAGATGGAGCACGCGCGGCAACCCGTATGGAGCGCCCACGCGAGGCATCCGATACGGACTACACATGCACTGGATACCGTCCAACTGTGCATGTGTGGCATCCCGTTTGGAGTTTGCATGCACGGCATCCCATACTGACTGTGCATGCACTGCATCCCGATTGCAGTGTGCACGTGCGGCATCCCGTATGGAGTGTGTACGAGCGGCATCCTGTACTGAATGTGCATGCACGGCACCCTGTACAGTGGGCGCATGTGCAGCATCCTGAAGGGTGGGGCACACAAGCAGCATCCTGTACAGGGGGACGCATGCACGGCACCCGTTCGAACTGCCATATGGACTGCTCACGCTCGGCATCCTGTACGGATTGAGCACGCGTGGCATCACGCATGGATTGCGAACGCACGGCATCATGTATGGATTGTGCATGTACAGCATACCATAGAACTGCGCACTCCTAGCATACCGTTTACACTGTGCATGCTCGGCATCCCATACGGAGTGCGCATGCACGGCATCCCATATGGACCGCGCCTGCGCGGCATTCTGTACACACTGCACCTGCGTGGCATTCCGTACGGAGTGCGTACTAGCGGCATCCCATAAGAAGGGTGAATGTGCGGCATCTGTTCAGACTGCACCAGCATGACATCCCATAGGCACTGCGCATGTACAGCATCCAGACTGTGCACACGTGGCATCCCCCACAGATTGTGAACGTGCATCATCACGTATGAACTGCGCACGCACTACATACTGTACAGACTGCACAGGATCGGTATCCTGTATGGACTATGCATGCGCATTATCCCATATGCGCTGCATCCCGTACGGAGTGCGTACGAGCAGCATCCCGTATGGATGTCACGAGTGCACCACTGGGTGGTTCTGCCTTGGATGCCAGAGAGGGTTCCTCCGCCACTGGCTGGATGCAGAGGAGCGGTGGTAGACACCAGCTGGGGAATCTCCAAGGGAACCCCTAGAATATGAAGGGTCAGAGGCAGGGGTATGGTGGTGGGATGAGAATGAGTGCTCAGAAGGAAAAGCAGGAGCAGGCTGGGAGGAGGAGGTGTAGGAAGCTGAAGAGGTAACAGGTTTTAATGAGCAGTCCCAGACTCTCCAAGTGCCCCTATTTTCCAGGGACATCCCTAATTTAGTGAAGCCGTTCCAGTTTCTGGTTTGGTCCTGGAATGTCCCACTTTTCCTTAAGATGTCCCTATTTTCATTGGAGAAATGTTGGAGGGTGTGAAGTTCTCTGACCCTCAAGCTTTCTGAAGGCAATCACAGCTGTACAGGGAAGGTTTTTAAAAAATGTTTAATGTTTTATTATGTTTTAATATATGTTGGAAGCTGCCCAAAGTGGCTGGGGCAACCCAGTAAGATGTGTGGGGTACAAATACAGTGGTACCTCGGGTTAAGAACTTAATTCATTCTGGAGGTCCGTTCTTAACCTGAAACTGTTCTTAACCTGAGGTACTACTTTAGGTAACAGGGCCTCCTGCCTCCACTACGCTGCCACCGCATGATTTCTGTTCTCATCCTGAAGCAAAGTTCTTAACCTGAGGTACTATTTCTGGGTTAGCGGAGTCTGTAACCTGAAGCGTATGCAACCCGAGGTACCACTGTATTATCATTATGGAATGAGGCGTCCCTATTTTCACTGGAGAAATGTTGGAGGGTATGCAATACAGGCTCAGAGGCAGAAGAGGAGGGGAGGGAGGGATAGAGATGAGATAGGTTGCTGAAGAAACCAAGGAGTCTCCCTCTCCCGCTGTGACCTGTTCCCCTTCCCACAGAGAAATTAGGAAGAGGAGCAATGAGACAGAACCTTAGGCTGCTGGGGAAGGAACCTGGAGAGGATCCTTAGAGAGCACTAGGAAGGTGAGGACCTTTGGTCATCACAACTGCCTCATTGGGACAAGACCTGCTGGGAAGACTTGCTGTGATCACTAGGCTTGTGCCGGTTTGGGCTCTTTGAATAAAAAGTTAACTTCACTGACACCATGTTGTTTATTGCTGACCTACTCGGATGGTGCTGTGGGTTAAACCACAGAGCCTAGGACTTGCCGATCAGAAGGTGGGCGGTTCGAATCCCTGCGACGGGGTGAGCTCCTGTTGCTTGGTCCCTCCTCCTGCCAACCTAGCAGTTCAAAAGCATGTCAAAGTGCAAGTAGATAAATAAGTACCGCTCTGGCAGGAAGGTAAACGGCATTTCCGTGCGCTGCTCTGGTTCACCAGAAGCGGCTTAGTCATCCTGGCCACATGACCCGGAAGCTGTACACCGGCTCCCTTGGCCCATAGAGCGAGATGAGCGCCGCAACCCCGGAGTCGGTCACGACTGGACCTAATGGTCAGGGGTCCCTTTACCTTTACTCCTGACAAAGGCAAAGATATGGGGACGCATGCCCCATATCTAGCTGGACACAGTGAGAAAGCAGCTGAAGGTCAAAAGGCCTATTGTACATAGCTCCTAAATAAAATTATGTCTTATTCAAGTTATCTAACCTGCTTATTGTTTAAACAGAGAACATTACACTGCAGACCCTTTATCCAGGCAAGTAAGAAGCATTATTCCAATTTAAAAACACAATCCAGCTAGGCAAAAACACTCAAGGATAGGGCAGGATAGGTGAGGGGAGTAGCCTGGCAGACAATGTGTGGCCTGGGGAGCAGGTCTAGCTTAGGGAGGGTCCTGAGGTCAGACAGAAAGGCCTGGAAAACAGCATTGAGCACTTGTGCCTATGGCTTCCATGGCCTAGGCTATAGTTAGGTAAAGGTAAAGGTAAAGGTACCCCTGCCCGTACGGGCCAGTCTTGACAGACTCTAGGGTTGTGGCCGGGGGCCAGCGCTGTCCGCAGACACTTCTGGGTCACGTGGCCAGCGTGACAAAGCTGCATCTGGCGAGCCAGCGCAGCACACGGAACGCCGTTTACCTTCCCGCTGGTAAGCGGTACCTATTTATCTACTTGCACCTGAAGGTGCTTTCGAACTGCTAGGTTGGCAGGCGCTGGGACCGAGCAGCGGGAGCGCACCCCGCCACGGGGATTCGAACCGCCGACCTTTCGATCGGCAAGCCCTAGGCGCTGAGGCTTTTACCCACAGTGCCACCCGCGTCCCAGGCTATAGTTAACCATGCATTAAACCAGGCAGAGTAAGCAAGCTACAGACTCACCTTCAGACTGCTAAATGCTTTTAAACTTTCTATATGATTTCAACCCCTCCCAACACACACACACATACACACCAACCACTGAAGGTATTTATTTTCCCATGCAGGAAAATGCCTTTGTTAGAAATTTAGCATTTGTCATGCAAAAGTATGCCAAAAAAGTGTTTGGCATGGGGTATATGTGTGGAAAGAGGGAAGCACATATTTGTTGTTTTGATTTGTTTTGGATCCATCCTACCACACAATGAGCAGTTTGTGCCTCATTCTTGCAGCCATCTGACTCCTTAATAATACTTTAGAAAACACTTAAATTGTTGTTTTAGATGCTGGATGTGAAAAACAAACCCAATATTGTCTGCTTCCCTCCCTCCCTTTCTCTTTCTAAGTCTTTCTCTCTGTTATCATATCCCTGGTTTCCCAGCAGGTTCAAACGCAGATGGCTGCCGTATTGCGACAGAAGCAGAAATACTACATTAATGTTTAAAGGGATTAAAAAATCCTCTTGGCAACAGTGGCATATGTTACCAGTTAATTGTAGCACTGGAAGCTTCCCTGCTGTTTTAAAACATGGACTCATTTTACATGCTTTTCTGCAGAGCAGTATGAAATGTCAAATGTGTTGGTATAAGTCTGGAATCGAGTCTGACCAAAAACAAAACAAAAACCCCCCTCAAACCCTTATAAAGACAATGTTGTTTTTGCTACCTAACAGCTTTTGTATCCAAATAATGTTTTGTGATGGTGCCAATATTGGTGGTGCACTGATCAAACAGTGCAGATTGCGTTTGTGTTCTGAGCTCAGTGTTTTGGAAGATTCTTTGAGCCTTTTGATGGTGCTGCTTCACAGGAACATAGGAAGCTGCCATGTACCGAGTCAGAGCATAGGTCCACCTAGCTCAGTACTGTCTGCCTTCCCTGGCAGCAGCAGCAGCAGCAGCAGCAGCAGCAGCTCAACAGGAAGCCTTTCCCAGCCCTACTTGGAGTTCCTGGGAATGGAACCTGGGGCCTTCTGTATGCAAAGCACCGAGATATGGCTGCTTCACCAAATATAGGAAGCTAAGTCAGACAGGTAATGAAGGAGGGAGTGTCAATCCCTCTAAGGTAAAGGGTAAAGGGACCCCTGACCATTAGGTCCAGTCATGGCCGACTCTCGGGTTGTGGCGCTCATCTCGCTTTATTGGCCGAGGGAGCTGGCGTATAGCTTCCAGGTCATGTGGCCAGCATGACTAAGCCACTTCTGGCGAACCAGAGCAGTGCACGGAAATGCCGTTTACCTTCCCACCGGAGCGGTACCTATTCATCTACTTGCACTTTGATGTGCTTTCGAACTGCTAGGTTGGCAGGAGCAGGGACTGAGCAACGGGAGCTCACTCTGTCTTGGGGATTCAAACCTCTGACCTTCTGATCGGCAAGTCCTAGGCTCTGTGGTTTAACCCACAGCGCCACCCACGTCCCTCAATTCCCTCTACCCAGGGCTAAATTCCCAATTTTGCAACTTAGTAGGGTGATGTCAAGGGAAAACCAACCCTGCCCAATAATACTGCCTCCACCTCTTAAAAGCCCCCAAAATCTGAGTCAGGATGCTCAGATCTGTTTCTGGATGCCCTTGGGATTTACCCAAAAGACAAAGATTTCCACTTGATGTCTTCCGAGCTCCAAGCCCACAAGCTATTCAGTAGCAATAACCAAACAGTAGCAATAACCTCAACAGGAAGGTCAGTCTGTCTAATACAGGGAACATTTAACGGAGAGAATCTTTCCCATCCTTGCCGTCCACAGTCTGACAAGATCCTGCAGCTTGTACGGCTTATTTATTTATTTTAATTCATGCAATTGGCTTGAATACAGCTATCACTGGCAACTATCCATGTGAATGAGGGCTGAGACATCTATCTCTGCAGGGAATGTGATTCTCAGATTCTGCATACAAGGAGCAAGGGATGGCTATCTCTATTTTAAGCCAGGTTTCCTTAACCTGGCTCCTTCCAGATGTTTTGGACTATTTATTTATTTAGTGTTGGCTGGAGCTGATGGGGATGGTAGCCCACAACATCTGGAGGGCACCAGGTTGGGGAAGACTGTTTTAAGCCATTTTTGTGAGTTCTCCAGGGGAGCTTGTATCCAAGACAAGATGCTAGGCTATATTAGAGGAGCACTGTTACATAACACAAAGCCTTTTGTCTTCTTCCAAACCAGCTACTTTCAAGCCTAAACTTAAATCTTTTGGATTTTCATTCTCTCTAGCTCCATGGCAGAAAACTTCTAGCCTGTTCTCAACATTAAATCAAATCTTGGTTTTAAAAGGAGATATTTCTGCAAGGCAATTACTGTTGTCAAATATAAAAAGAGACACAATGGCTGGAAAGAAGCCAAGCGTGCTCTCTCTCTCTCTCTGTGTGTGTATAATTTCAGCATCTTCAGCCTTGACCTTCCTTTAGCTGCAAAGATCAAGAGAAATGTTCAAAGAATCAGCACCTCAGCTTTTCAGACATTGGAAAAAGAAATGCCAAACACAACATTTTGAGTTGACAATCTGTTGGCCAGAACTTACGAGTCCTTCACTGAAGGAGAACTTGAAGCTTGAAGTATATTTTGTTTGTTTGTTTGTTTAAAAATCAGACTTTGCATGAAGTTTAATGGGTAGCAGCCTTAAAAACAACAACCTGTAATTTTAAAATGATAAATCAATTTGATAACAGATGAGATAACTGTTCTTTTTTATGGGTTCATTTCTTTATATTATTCAGTATGTATGTATGTATGTATTATGTTGTGTATGCTGCCCCTTAAAATAAAGTTCTCTGGGTAATTTACAGTTCAGGATGAGAGAGAACTTCGAATCCATTTAGATTGAAAGGCAAACTTACCAAATTTGCTCTTTCTGAACCAATATGGGAAACAAGACACAGCCATCCTTTGAAATTCACACTTTTTCTGAATTTTGCAGTGCAGTTCTCCACCCAATTCATGTGTAGGAAAATGCACACAGTAGGGCAAAGTATGCATATAAATGCATATATTAGTAAAAATAGCATACAAAATGTCATATATGAAGGAATATTTTTTGCAAAAATGTATATATGTCAAAACTGCAGACAAAATTTGGGAGGAATTTGCACTCAAATGCTAATGAAATCTCATAAGGATTTATTTTTATTTTTTTAGAGGATGCATATTGCTGCAGAAATGCAGAGAACTGAATTTAAGTTGGGGTGTGTGTGAAAAACTAAGAGAACTAAAAATTGGCAGGTTTTAAAAATAAGCTTAGGTTTTTTAAAAGTACAAAATAAGTCATAAACTCAGAAAAAGGAAACAGAACAACAGCATAAATAAAGAAAAACAAAACTCACCACACACCCTGAAGTAAAAAAAAACAACCCACAGGTGGTGGACAGAGGTCTAGAAGAATGGAAAAGCTGTTACCTATGCAAAAAGCAAGACATAGCATAACATAATAGCTCTAGACAAGTCTCTGTGGGAAAGCAGGTCGATAACTGGGGTGCCACTACCGAAAAAGTCCTCTTGTATAGGAGAAGCTGATCTTTCAACCAGCCTGGTTCCAATGGACTCAAACATTTATTACGTCAAGAATACATTCATATCTCATTTCCGTCCCCCGCCCCTTCTGGAAATCCCATTGTCTGCATGCTTCAGTAATGGCCTTGTGGTGGCATGAAGGACAAGCCTATTCACAAAACACCCACAGCAGTGAGGGAGCCAGGAGGGAGGGCAATGATTGAATGGGAGAGAAATCCACCTGCTTCTCCCTGCCCATATGGGCTTTTAAGTCAGTTTCACTCCTGAATGGTTTGGGGTTGCACCAAGGGCGAACAGCTGTCTTGAAATCCTGTGTGGTGTAGAGTGTTAGGTCACATCCATACCATACGTATTTAGAGTGTATTTAAAACAAATGGCTTCGCCCCAAAGAATCCTGTGCAGTATGAAGCTAGAAAACCAGCAGTCAGACTTGCTATGAGGCAGCTCCTTATGTTTCTGTTATTAACATCATATACTTCAGGTACTACCACCACTTGTTTTCTCTTCCCAAAAATAGCACTGGGGTAAAAAAAAAACCCCTCAAGAGACCATTTGATCGATTCTCATCAGTGATGACAAAAGCTTTTATTGAAAGCAGTCCTATTTGGGTTGAACACTGTGAGTATTTCCTCTCATGGGGAATGTGAAATAATTTCATGTGCAAATACTTCTGTAAACACAAGACTTCCAAAAAATAAAATAAAAAGAAAGAAATCCAGCATATGTTATGTACTGCAATCCTCCAGAGGAACAAAAGGAACACGGCACTTCTGCGAAAGTCATTTAATAAGCACCAACACTTAAGAATTTGTCCCATTGGAATGAATCACTTCCTCCTGTGTGTGTCACACCCAGCGTTTCACCTATTTTTGTTTGCTTACCGAAAAGAAAACAATACATGGGTCAGCACACAATAATACTGATAAGCCTTTATGTTTTCAGAAAAAGAAATATTTGAATCCTACATATATACTTTTCTGAAGCCTCTTCTGTCAGAACTCAGTGTTGTTAGCAGAGTATGAACTTTGCCAATGATAAAATGATCAGTTCGTTTTTAGCAGGGCAGTCTCATTCCATTTGGTATTTGCCATTAAGGTGAGAAGCACCTCAGTTCCAAGCGAGCACAGATATCCCATGATGTCTTACCATTTCCAAGGCTGTCGTTACTTGTCTCTTGTACAACTTGCAGGGCAGATTCATGCTGCTGCTGCAGTAGCAATGGCCCCAATCACCAGGTGAGAGCAATCAAAAACAGGGGGGGGGGGCTAAAATCCTCCAATATTGGTCATAATTGCCAGTCCCAGTCTGGCTCACACCTGGAGGAGTTTGCTTACAGCTAGCTGTGTCTCCTTCCGCAAGTGATGAGGAGTTGGAGATGGAACTGTTTAGTGTCATTTTTTGCTTCACATCCCATTCAGGAGCAAGTAGATTTCTCATTTGCAGCACTGAAGATGTTAGCCGAGAGAGCTTTGTTCACAGAAAGATGCCAACAGTCTCCCTGTTGGCTATTTAAACGGAGAATAGCAACTTTAAACTATCTATCAGTTGACTTTTCAAGCTACTCTGTAAAGCAATGGTCCCAACAGGGAGAACTTCATTTTACCTCCATTACTTACTTCACATATAGGCCATTTATTAAGTAAAATCACCATCCCACTTACTGGTAATAATTCCCAGAAGTCCGAGAGTGATGAAAGACGCCATAAGGCCTTTCAGAGATGAATTCCTAGACATAATACTCGACCTAAGGTAAGCATAAAGACTTTGATTTCACAGTGCCTTCCTTTTCATTTTTTAATTAAGGGATTCAACTATTTATTAGCCTTGTATAATTTTTTTACACTGCAGCATGTGTAAATATTAACTCAGAACACCTGGTTTACATGGCAACCAGCCTTTTAAGTTGCCACATCAAATGCAAAAACAACAGCTCACAGTTCAAACCCATGGCATAGAATTCCGTTTATGAAGACTAAAACTTCCTTCCATTTCTAATGCAATAAATCAGGTATTGGAATTTATTAATTGGAAAAAATCTATTTCCAATCTTTCTTTTCTTCCTCCTCCCCCTTTATAAATAGGAGGCTTGAAAGCATTATCACAGCAAGGGATCATTATATGAGAACATAATGCAGGCTTTGTACTGAGACGATCAGCCCTTGGCGCGTCTAGCTCAGCATTCCGTTTGAACATCCACATGAGAGACAGTGTGGTGAAATGGTTAGAGTGTTGGACTAGGAGAACAAGGTTTCAAATCCCCACTCAGCCATGAAACTCACTGTGTGACCTTGGGCCAGTCACTATATCTCATCCTAACCTACCTCACAGGGTGGTTGGGAAGATAAAAAGAGGGGTGGGAGAACCTTACATGCTACGTTGAACTTCTTGGAGGAGAGGAGGCATATAAATGTAATAATAAATTAGGTAAGTAAATAAAATCAATGGCTTTCTCTAAACAAATTCAAAAAACAAAATGAGAGGAATCTGTCAGACACAATGTTTAACATTCAACAGACACAAGGCATTTAGAGCAGAAACAAGATCAAGATCCACTTGGCCACTCCACCATCATGCCAATCCATCTTCCCACTGCTCCACTCATGTGAAGCTCTTCCTAACTGTTCTACCTTCAACCTTGCCTCTGCAAGCCCACCTATCAGTTATGACAGCTGCATGGAACAGTCATGTTCAGATACTCTCAGATGTTGAGAGCAAACAACTGGGAGGCACACGACCAAACACTGAATACATGGATCTGAGTTCTAAACATCTCTCCCAGTCATTCATCTTTCCGAGCCTTCTCCATGCACACAAAAGGTGTGGAGAAGAGGGAGCATGACCACACCTATTATTTTGTGACTTCCAAAAAGCAGGGTCTATGCACACATGGCTGCAACACACTAATTACAGGCCAAACTATTTGTCCATTGAGCCCAGTATGGTCTACTCTGCTTGGATGAGACAGGGAACAGCCTTTCACATCACCTGCTACTGCATCCTCATAACTAAGAGGTGGGGAACCTCAGGCCCAGGGGAGACCACACACCCTATTCAGGCCACAGCCATCTTTGGCCCCACTCTGCGCCCTTCTTTAGTGATCTTACCCAGCTGGAATGTGTCTTTGAACTCTGATAATGGAGGATAGAAGAAGAAGAAGAAGAAGAGTTTGGATTTGATATCCCGCCTTTCACTCCCCTTCAGGAGTCTCAAAGCGGCTAACATTCTCCTTTCCCTTCCTCCCCCACAACAAACACTCTGTGAGGTGAGTGGGGCTGAGAGACTTCACAGAAGTGTGACTAGCCCAAGGTCACCCAGCAGCTGCATGTGGAGGAGCGGAGACGCGAACCCGGTTTCCCAGATTACGTGACTACCGCTCTTAACCACTACACCACACTGGCTCACAAAAAAGTATGTATGTCTGGCATAAGAAAGTATGTCTGACATAAGAAAGTATGTCTGTCTGGCCACACCTACTTTCACACCCAGCATTGGTGTGTGGTCTCCAGAAAGCTGCCTTAGAGCTATCCCTTAGCTGTAGCTGCAGCCCTTCCCCATGATCGGTGCCCCTCCCAGGAACTATGACCTATATGTGTGGATGTTGAGAGGGTGAGTTTGGGGCGTGCATAACCTCACAGGTTGGAAGTATCCCCTGGAAGAGCTCTCTACTGCTACCGCAGTCCCAAGCTGTCAAGACACAACCACATGAACTGCAACATGATGACAGTGATGGCCAAGGTGAGCCGCAGGGGAGCAGGTAACAGTAGCTCCCCAGCAACAGTTCTGCTCTGCTGCCACTGCACACCTCACAATGGCAGTGCCATTTTAGCCTCAGAAGCATAGGAGGCCAAGGGGCCTGTTTTTAATGTTGAATTCTAAGTTGTTGTGACCTGCCTTGAGACCTTAGATTGCAGGGCAGGTAATTAATTAAATAATAGTAATAATAATCATCAGTGTTTGGGGGTTTTAGGAGGTACTCAAGGGTACACAGTACTGGCACCTCTTTTTGTTGTTACAAAGTGTGGCACTTACTGCAACAACTTCATGGTGAGTAAGGTAAAGGTAAAGGGACCCCTGACCATTAGGTCCAGTCGTGGCTGACTCTGGGGTTGCGGCGCTCATCTCACTTTATTGGCCAGGGGAGCCAGCATACAGCTTCTGGGTCATGTGGCCAGCATGACTAAGCCGTTTCTGGCGAACCAGAGCAGTGCACGGAAATGCCGTTTACCTTCCTGCTGGAGCAGTACCTATTTATCTACTTGCACTTTGACATGCTTTCAAACTGCTAGGTTGGCAGGAGCAGGGACCGATCAACGGGAGCTCACCTCGTCGCGGGGATTCGAACCTCTGACCTTCTGATCGGCAAGTCCTAGGCTCTGTGGTTTAACCCACAGCGCCACCCACGTACCGGCACCCATTTTTCTCGGGGGGGGGGGTAGCACTGATAATAATTAATAGGAAAATATTATTCGAAATCTGCTTCCATATTTCAGAAACTTTCTGAAACCTGCTCTTATATTGCAGCAACACATTTCAGCTCAATGCACCAGATGATGTTTTGTAAAGAGATCTACTTCTGTCAGGAAGGAAGGAAGGAAGAAGGGATAACTTGGTGCGAGTGCCACACAATGGGCTTTGTAAAGTATTGGCCCTCCTGGCTTTTAGTTTCAGTTCTGCACTGCAAGCAGCACCCTACTGGCATGGTTTAACCCCTCCATAAACTGTTTTGCATTAAAGTTGTTTTTGTCATGCATCCTCTCTGTGTGGCCACCTCTTCATGATTCTTTCAGGTTTCAACTTCCAAAATGAACATAAGGGGGGGAGGGGGGAATATGGGGGAAATCTATTCCCTATTGATAAAAGGAGAAATTTGTCCAGCTTCCAATCTAAAACTTGACTTCAGTGATAAGAAATCTGCTGTTAATGAAACCTTTGAAGGGAATTAATTTAGTAGCCAAAAGAACGGTGCTTTCGTCTTTTGATCTGGCACTAGTATTCCCCCTTCCTCTTAATGTTTCGCTGCAACAACAACAAAAACTATGGGTCTAAAAAATAAAAAAATCAGCAAGAGTCTTAAAAGGCTGAAAGGAAAACTAAAGCAAAGGAAAAGCTTTTGGCAGGACACAAACATGGAGAAAATACCAAGAGATTTAAGTTGAAAGAATTCAAAAACAAACATTTCATAATGCATTTATTTGTCTAGAGAAATAGCACTTTCTGAGATTATGGGAAAGTTCTGGGGCTTTGTTGTGAAGTGGAGGCAAGTGTCTGTCTCTCTCAACTGTAGCTTTCAGTGGCTGGATCCTTGCTACTTCCCTTTCTAATTTGATCTCATGGGCCAAATTGTGTCCACATCATGGAGGGCATGTGTTGCTGTGAGATTACCAAGACTGATCTCACCATTTGTGTGGGTGGGATCATTTAGATAGCCACAACAACCCGATTGGGTCCCTCGGTTGCTGGGGTAATTCTGGCCAATGGGGTTGAGAGAATTTGCAGCCGGGGAACCTATTTATACCACTGCACATTGTGTCAAGCTTCCTCTTAGCGCCTCATGCATCGGATCACCTGCCCAGCCTCCCTATATTTAGAGTTCATAATGACCTTGCTATGCTGTCGTGGGTCGTCTGTTCTTGGGACAGGGGCCTGGTAGGAATTTTCCCATTTGGCTGATTGGTTGGTGCTATTATGTTGTGGGTGAACATATCAGACGACACAGCGATTCTTCAAACAGCTCTTGTTTATTCACAGGCCAGAACAGAACTGAACTGAAGGGTTTAGTCAGCCTGCTTATATAGAGCTCCACTACAATGCAACAGTAACCACTTTCTGTAACTATCCAATCACTGAAAGTCACTTTCAATCCCTTATTTGCATATGTGGACCTGAGTGAAAACTATCTACAGTATCCCCCTGCTGGCCCAGGGTGAGAACTTCAGTACATAACAGGTGCCACTTGGGTTTCGCCTGCCGCGTAGCAAATCGTCACAACTTTGTACGGTTTGACGGTTAGGCATTGGTTCAAGGTGTGGTGGAGGGGAGGTTGTCACACCTGCCCCTCCCAATGTGTGATAGGGTATTCCGTTAAAGGAATCCAGGTGCTCGCCATGCTTTTGTCCGATCCCCTTCCAGGGGTTAGGGCCACGCCAGAGCATATGGGAGCATTTTGGGGTGAGGTTGAGTCTGTGGTAGGAGCAATGCTCCCATAGTATGTTTGCCCTTACTGACTTCTGCTGGTGTCAGTGCTGCCCTGCCGGAGGTGTAGGTGCAGCTAGTCAAACCAGTGCCTAAGCAAACCACTGACATTTTGTAATAAATAAAGTTGTGGCCAAAATTGTGCGAATAACCTTAAACTAATTTTGCTGTCAACTGTGTCTTTCTTTGGGAGGTCTTGGGGGTCTTCACACACAATTAGATCCCCAGGGCTCTCTGTTTGGCCCTCAAGACTCTCCCCAGGACACACTGTCTCTGCTCTGATGCTTCCTGAAAGGTTTTGCCTGGCTAGAACCTGCCATTCAACTGTGATAATGCCCATTGGTTACTGGATGGAGAAGTGTATTTAGAAACCTGTGATTTTTGGGTTTCTGCACCATGGCCTGTTGTCAGGGGCGGCTCGCCAGTGCAGCCTGTCGTGAGTGTTCAGAGTGTTCAGATTGCCTTCCCACTACCAAATCCACCAAATTTTGCCACCCGCCCCACTCTCTACCTGCCCTATTCCCAGGCCAGCCTGTGTGATAATAGAAATGGGTGATCCAGCATATTCTGCACTTCTCAGCTTAGAAAATGTCTAAACAATACATTTTGAAATGTGCATTTTGAATGAAAATGCATTTGAAAATACATTCAGAGGTGTAAATTTTCATGCATATTCTTTTTTGAAAAACTGAAATTTGATAAATTTGATGTTGAAATAGGACAGACTGGATTTATGGATAAGCGCATGAAAAGGACATGGAATCATTGGCCCACCTCTACCACAAACCTCCTCCTGTCCTCCTTTGACTCCCAAATTTCAGTCTGCAGGCTCCCTGACTTCCACGTCCACTGCATCACATAGCTCTCTGATCCCGAAGTCCTGTGTTGATTTCCCTCACTTACCCACTTGGCTCTCTTCCCTGCTCCCCAAATCCCCTGGCAGTCCTGACAAGAAACTGAATTTCTTACTATGACAAGCCAACCTTTCTCTTGACTGATCTCTTAAGATCATTTGAGTGAGCCATTCAGTCATGACCAGTGGCTTGTGAATCTTCTATGACATCACAGCAGCACAGCCAGTACCAAAGGAGCCAAATTTATATAGTGCCATCTACTTTACTACTATTTGGGGAAAGTGTGACTTTCATAAATAATATCTAAGTGCCAAAAAAAGGTGATGCTTCATATTAGCTATTGAGCAGGTATATCTAACAAGACCGAACATGTATACAGAAAGACAGCATGCTATGATGCAGCATGAACATAGAAGCTAGTTCTTACTGATTCAGCAATTTGATCTCTGGATGTAAATACAATTTTTAGAATGGAATCTGGCCAGGATAGTCAAGGACAAAAATAAATAACAAGGAATTTTGTCAGTACTGTCTTGAACAATTACAGACTATGTAATACGAATCTATGTAATATGAAATTATTCAAAGATGTAGTGAAATTTCTTATTACCCAATTATGCTGGAAACATCATAAAAATGGTAATATACCCAGTTTGACACTACATAAAAATATAACAGTGGGCTTGACTAAACCCTGGATTCAACAGACATGGTGGTTGGGACAATCTGTGGAGCAGGGCAGCTGTTCTTCCACCTGACCCCTGCTTAGTGCTGCTGCCCTCCTATTTCCTTGCTGTTGAGGTAGGGCATCAGGAACATCACTGGCCATCTTTGTGACTCGGCCCAGTATACATGAAGGAGCATCTCCACCCCCATTGTTCAGCCTGGACACTGAGGTCCAGCTCCCAGGGCCTTCTGGCGGTTCCTTCTCTGCAAGAAGTGAGGTTACAAGGAACCAGGCAGATGGCCTTCTTGGTAGTGGCTCCCGCCCTTTGGAACGCCCTCCCATCAGATGTCAAGGAAATAAACAACTACAGTATCTGATTTTTAGAAGACACCTGAAGGCAGCCCTGTTTATGGAAGTTTTAAATGTCTGGTGTTTTATTGCTTTTTTATTATCATTAATTCTGTTGGGAGCCACCCAGAGTGGCTGGAGAAACCCAGCCAGATGGGCAGGGTATAAATAGTAAATGATGATGATGATGACTGGCAGCTTGGCTGACTAGGCTTCTACTTGCAGGAGTGGGGTCTTAATACTAAGCTCTCCCTTATCCATGATCTGATAATGGATGTGAATGCTGACATGATGTATAGAATTGAGAGCTGAATGGATGAGATTGGGGGGGAGGGAGAGAGTGGCGGAGGGAGGTGGCCTCACCTGGCTCTGTGCACTTGGGTACTTAGTTTAGCATTGGAGTAGGCACTGCCAAGCCTGTCTGCGGCAGTCAAATTCCTTCTGATAAAAAATACATTCATTCTCACATACCACCCACGAAAAACACCCCAAATTCTGGAGCTAATCATTTCTCCATCCTTGCATTAAATGGGTTTCCCTAGCACAAGCCAGAAAAAGGTGCCCCCAAATCTAACTGGAAGTTTGGAATGGAGGCAGGAAAGGGACCTTTCCATTGGGAATCAGTGCAGCGTGTATAATGAAACATTTAATATGTGTGAAGGGGTATATTTTAGTTAGTGCTCGGTACAACTTCTCAATATTTTGGTTCTCATGACTCCTGTGGCAGCCAGTCAAGACAGAGATTTAACATGTATATTTATTTCTGCTTCTGATCTCCGTATGACCTAGCACTGGAATTCAAACTTCTCTCTGTCATTTCTCTATTGGGTGTGCATGGCTAATATATAATGGCAGGCAGCTTTGAGGATAAATAGTGTAAGAAATAGCACTTGCTCTGCCCACATGGGATCTTACCATGCTACTGGATGAGTGTCTCCCTTAGCACAAAAACAAGAAGAAATATATACTGCATGGAGTGGGATGGCTCTGCTGTCCATGTGGAGGGGGTTGTGGTAGAGCTTTCATAGTAATCAGCATGAGCCAAAATTAGTTAAAACAAGCTCGAGTCTCTTCTGCTGACCCCCAAAAGACAGTCTTCATTCTATGTCCACTTAACATTCTTAACATTGGGGTGTTTGGGGGGGGGGGCCTCTCTCCTTCCCTGTCAAGGATTCCCACCCTAAGGTTTTCTGCATTTCTGCAAACCCAGGACTGCTAATGCCTCCCCTTCTTGTGCATGGATGATGCCATTTTGAATACGTAAAGGCCTGCAGTCAGACAACGGGGATCACTATATGTGATATAAAACGTCAAGCCATGTTGCATGGCATTAGCTGTGGAATTCCATTCCTGCAGGGGTGTGACTGGCACCATCAGGGTGTATTTTTCATCAAATGCTGAAGATGCAGTTCTTGGCCTTGGTCTTTTGACATGTGAGACCCACCTTACTGTAAGTTGTAAATTGTTTTAACTGATTTCCATCTACAGTGGTACCTCGGGTTAAGAACTTAATTCGTTCCAGAGGTCCGTTCTTAACCTGAAACTGTTCTTAACCTGAAGCACCACTTTAGCTAATGGGGCCTCCCGCTGCCGCCGGAGCACGATTTCTGTTCTCATCCTGAAGCAAATTTCTTAACCCAAGGTACTATTTCTGGGTTAGCAGAGTCTGTAACCTGAAGCGCCTGTAACCTGAAGCGTATGTAACCTGAGGTACCACTGTATACTGTTGCAACCTGCTGCCAGAGCTCATGATGAAGCGTGGGTAAGAAATAATGATAACAACAACAATAATAGATGTGTCCTTCAAGATGATTCACACATTAGTAATTGATGTGATAATAGGCCCTCTTAAAGTGATTCTTTTAAGGAAGTTAAATATGTAAGGGAGCGAGCTCTGTCCCTACCCACCATAGCTCTGATTTTCTAAAATGCCCAGGGAGTCTCTATGGTTGCAATAAGCTCTTCAGTGAGAAGGCAGGTGAATGAAGAGGTGCTGCAGAGGTGGTTCTCCCCCCCCCCCAAATACATACATATTAACACTTGGAAATAATGTAAAAGTGCCATAATTTCTTATTTTGTTTACTATGAAAATATTTCATTTATATAGAATCTTTATTGGTTTCTAAATAACATATAACTTCGGCAACTATAAGTATTTCATCCAAAAGGAATCATAGAATCATAGAGTTGGAAGAGACCACAAGGGCCATCGAGTCCAACCCCCTGCCAATCAGGAAACACCATCAGAGCACTCCTGACATATGGTTGTCAAGCCTCTGCTTAAAGACCTCCAAAGTAGGAGACTCCACCACACTCCTTGGCAGCAAATTCCACTGTCGAACAGCTCTTACTGTCAGGAAGTTCTTCCTAATGTTTAGGTGGAATCTTCTTTCTTGTCGTTTGGATCCATTGCTCCGTGTCCGCTTCTCTGGAGCAGCAGAAAACAACCTTTCTCCCTCCTCAATGTGACATCCTTTTATATATTTGAACATGGCTATCATATCACCCCTTAACCTCCTCTTCTCCAGGCTAAACATGCCCAGCTCCCTTAGCCGTTCCTCATAAGGCATCGTTTCCAGGCCTTTGACCATTATGGTTGCCCTCCTCTGGACACGTTCCAGTTTGTCAGTGTCCTTCTTGAACTGTGGTGCCCAGAACTGGACACAGTACTCCAGGTGAGGTCTGACCAGAGCAGAATACAGTGGCACTATTACAGGAGAGCTGTTGGAGAAAGGTTGTTTTAGGAAGGTTAGCAATTCTACCACAAAATTCCAGTTTTCCTCATGCCATGATCTGTCGCAAAGTGTTGCTGTTGGTTTCTTTGGTCCCTGAGGGAATATTGCTGCATTCAGACACAAACTCTCATCCTTTCACTTACACTCACAAACTAGCCACATATCCCACTTGAGTGAGAGTGCATATTTGAAACCAAAGCCTAGAGGAGAGAAGCCTTCTTCCAAATGCTCAGAAAGAGAACCACACAGAGAGTTTGCAAATTTACAATTTTCTACACACACACACACACACACACACACACACACACACCTGTGAATCGAAATGCTACATGGCGTTTCTTGCCATCTTTCTCCTCCAAAACCAATTTAGCATTCCACAGAGCACTTTTCGAAACATCAACCCGCTCTGCTATGTTCTTGTCCCTTCCTTTCGTAAACAGATTGCAATGAATGAGCCAACACAGATCAACACATATTGAATGACACTGGGCACATATTTGAAATATTTTTATTGCATTAAGGGCGGTTTTCTGACAACACATTTTGAAAGTGATTTCTTATCCAACAACCCCCAAAGACGTGGAAAAACAATGTGGAAAAATATATGAATAATTACTGACTGTAATCTAGTGCTGTAACCCCGAGTATACAAATGTCCACAGTTTGCAATGGTAGAGGGAAATGGCTCATGTTAGACTTGGCAATTGTTCTAAAAAGGTTGTTACAGATCTGAACAGTAGCAAATCTAGCTGCCTTTTCAGATTTGTATTTGCCATTGGTTGGAGATGGGCCGTAGCTCAAGGTTTAAAGCATATGCTTTGCATGCAGAAGGTAACAAGTTCAATTCCCAGGATCTCCAGGTAGGGCATGGGAGACCCTTGCCTGAAACCATGAAGAGCTTCTGCAAGTCAGTGTTGACAATGCGGAGCTTGATGGACCAGTGGCATGGTTCAGTAGAAGGCAGCTTCTGGTACACCTACGTTCATGTTGTGCTGCTTTAGCTGACTATGTGAATTGCTAACTCCCATCGATCAACAGTAAGAACTTGAGTGTGTAATGCTCACACCATTAAAAAAACTAGCAAAATGACCATCACAACACACACACACACACACACACACACACACACACACACACACACATATATATATATATATATATATATGCAGGTTTTGGTGTTTTCGGGTATCTTCCCGTGTAAGAGTTGGGGTGTCTAGGTGACGTTTCGACGAGGTCTCACTCGTCATCTTCAGGCTGGTGCTTTCGGCTTCTTGTTACTAGAACAGAGCAGGATCTCAGTGTTTGAGTTCCTATAAATACTGTTGAGGGGGTGTGGTGTATAGCCTCCAACGTTCTGGGCAGAGAGGAAGTTCCCAGGTTATTGTGCCTTTTCTTCTTTTGTTCATTAATTACTTGAGGGATATCTTGAGTGATTTCTTGAGTGATATTCTGAGTACCACTTAGGAGGGTCATTAGGTGTGGATTAGTTGCTAAAGCTTTCGTGTCTTGACCTCTTGAGCTTGTGAAGAGTTTTTCTGAGTTTTTCTGAGAAGAGTTTTTCTGAGAAGATGGCTGTACTGCACTTAGTTGTGCTCTGGCTTGGCTTCGTGTATAGGGGCGAGCTGTGGTTTTGTGCCCTGTGCCAGCCAGATCTGTGTAGGGATTGCAGGGGGGTGCAGCATCCGGAGGTGCCACTATGGTTTGGCTACTGGATGGTATCTGTAATTTATCTGTGGAGAGGGTCTGGGTTTGGGTCTGGTGTGGTTGATTGGAGATGGCGTTCTGTGTGCATTTTGTGATATATATATATATATATATATATATATATATATATATATATATATATCACAAAATGGTTCTGAAAAATAACATTATAAAAAGGCCAAAATATTGGGAGCACCATAGGTTAGCATCATGCAGAGCATGAGTGAGCCAGGCTTCGCAGTAATGGGGATGAGGCAGGGGCCTCTGTGGAAGAGATGGGGGGGGAGGGATTTGATTCAGTTCACATTTAAAGGCGAACTTGCCAGATATGCACATTTCAGAACAATACACAAGCTGAAAAACAGCCATCCTCCAAAGTCTACACGTTCCCGACCTTTGCAATGTATTTTTCCAGCTAAGTAATGGATACAAAAATGTGTATACTAGAATGCATAAACTGTCAAAACTGCATTTAAAAGCATTATATTAGGGGAGGATTTGCTTGCAAAAACGTGCATACACGTCAAAACTGTATACGGGAATATATTAGGAGAAATTTACTCTACAATGCTGACTAATTTTCTTGAGGATTCTTTTTTTTCTTCAAGAAAGGAAAATGGTTGCAAAAATGTGGAGAACTGGGTTTAAGATTGTCAAAATTAGAAACTTGGAGAAAAGAAATTGACAGAGTTGCCCATCCATTTTGGGTAACTCAGGTCCACTTTCTCCAGTGTTTTAATTCCACTTGTGGCTGTCCACACAAGAATGAACCACAGAGCTTTAACATAAAGCTATGGCAAAAGATATACTGGTAGGCAGGTTATAGGTTTCTGACTGAGATGGGCTCTGCTACTGTCATCTTATCAAGATAATTGCTGGTTGCGTGTTGAGTCACAGTAGCCCCCCAATAATTCACACTTCACACATCAATTTTTGTTTAAGGTTTTTGGCATAATTTTGGCCACAACTTTATTCAAATACAAAAATGTGAGTGGTTGCTTAGGCACTGGTTCCGACTATCTGTCCTTGCCCTCAGGGACAGAGCTGGCCTTCCGGATACCAGCGGAAGCCAGCGTGGGAAACAAGTATTGGGTGAGAGATGAAGCTGGGACACAGACCCACACCTCTCACCCTCATGTTCCGTTGGGGCTTGCACGGCCCAAGTCCGACTCCGGGGACAAGGACGAAAGAATGGCAAGCCCCTGGATTTCCTTTAACGGAATTCCCATTCGCATCATTTGGAGGGGTAGGCACTTACCCCTCCAAGCACCAATTTAACCAGTGCCTAACCGCCAACCTTACAAGTTGTGACGATTTGCTACGCAGTAGGCAAAAACCAAATGGCACCAGCCAATCAGCCAGATGGCAAAATTCCTACCGTGCCCCCGCACCAAGGCGAACGACACCATGACAGGCATAGCAAGGTCAAGCGATCAGCTTAAATAAAAAACCCCCCTATTAAAGGGAGGGAGGGCGGGTGATCCGATGCAAAACGGCCAAGAGGCCGTGCCAACGTCTGGCCCCTGTATATATAGACTCTGACCCCTCCTCCGAATTGGCAACAATCAAAACACCCCAGCAACCCAGTTTAACCATTTAAATGGTCGGGATTCAACTAAATTTGCCTAGTCACTGGAGGGTGGCCTGTTCCCAACCGCAACACGTGCTCTCTGCTAGGGAGAACACGCTTTGCGTGTTGAGTCACAGTAGCCCCCCAATAATTCACACTTCACACATCAATTTTTGTTTAAGGTTTTTGGCATAATTTTGGCCACAACTTTATTCAAATACAAAAATGTGAGTGGTTGCTTAGGCACTGGTTCCGACTATCTGTCCTTGCCCTCAGGGACAGAGCTGGCCTTCCGGATACCAGCGGAAGCCAGCGTGGGAAACAAGTATTGGGTGAGAGATGAAGCTGGGACACAGACCCACACCTCTCACCCTCATGTTCCGTTGGGGCTTGCACGGCCCAAGTCCGACTCCGGGGACAAGGACGAAAGAATGGCAAGCCCCTGGATTTCCTTTAACGGAATTCCCATTCGCATCATTTGGAGGGGTAGGCACTTACCCCTCCAAGCACCAATTTAACCAGTGCCTAACCGCCATGGAGCCCTCAGCTCACCGCCAAACCACTCACAGCCCCAACCAAGACCTCAGCTTGGTCACCACCGCACCAATCCAAGCCTCATTCCCTGAAGCGGAAAGGTGCATGCCATCAGCTTGGAAAAAGGATGGCCTCTCAAAAAGAATCTCGGGGTGGGAAATTGCATCGCCACCAGCTCCAAAACTTTTTTGACCACAGCAGAATTGATGCGTTTTCGGGCCCTTTCAGTGGCAGCCGGGCAACGACTGCCCTTCCAAACGCAGCGTTGCAAAAGCTTTGACCAAAAAATTTTCGCTGTCGGCACCATTGCACGCAGCGTCTCCAGGTCACCCAAAATTGCAGCACGTAGTGACAAACAGTCCATGGGCACCAGGTCGTTCTCACCAAGCTGCACCACAATAGCAGCTGGCGGCCCCTCCAAGAGCAACTGCCTCCGGATACTTGGCAGGAACTCCGACCAGCACATCCCACGTCTGGACAGCCAAGACAAGCGAATATGTGGAGGAAAGCCGAAATCTGGACCCAATCCAGATTGCCGTGCTGCGACGCCAGCCCAATGGACGATACTGTGCCCCACAATCCAAACACGGGTCACCGCTAAACCTGATAAATAAGATGAAACAAGCAAAAATTGTAAGACACCAATAATGTTAACGAACATAATCTTTGAATGCATTCGATTTCCAACGACCTGTATTTTATTTCCACTGCCTTATTAACATGCTTTCCGGCCTTCTTGGTGGTACGTTTGTCTAGGCATTGGTTCCCGACTAGCTGCACCTGACCTCAGCAGGGCAGCACTGACGACTGGGCCCCACCATATCGTCAGTACCAGCAAACATTGTGGGGGAGTAATGAATCCCAAGGCAATCGCATCCCGCCAGGTGTCGTTCCCCATAGGGGAAAGATGCACCCCATCTGCCCTAAAGAGGGCAATAGCCTTGAAGAAAATTAGGAGGGTGCAATATTACAGAACCACCTAAAGCAAGGACCTATTTTATTTTATTTGTTATTTTATTTACTTTATTTATTTTATTCTATTATCCACCGCCTTATTAACATGCTTTCTGGCCTGCTCGGTGGTAGTTTGTCTAGGCATTGGTTCCCGACTAGCTGCACCTGACCTCAGCAGGGCAGCACTGACGACTGGGCCCCACCATATCGTCAGTTCCAATAAACAGCATGGGGGAGGAATGAACCAGGATCAGACTCAAGCTCACCCCAAATGCTCCCAGGGGCTCTTGCATGGCCCTACCCCTCAAAAGGGGGCGACAAAAGCATGGCAAATCCTTGGATTCCCTTAATGGAACATCTTTGCGCATTGGAGGGGACAGGTGCTCCAACCCCCCCTCCAGACCACCTTGAACCAATGCCTTAAATTATTTTGAGTCCAGGGAGAGCTGCCATCAACTCAATCCAAGCCCTCTTGCATGCAGGAATGCAAACTTATGCTGGAGGAAGACAGCAAACATTCTCGCCCAGCTGTACCACCAGCACTGCGGGAGGACCTGCACAGGTCACACTCGACCGCACCAAAGGAAGGATCTCCTCCCAAAGCATTCCCCATCTGGACATCCAGTATATGTTCACATGGGCAGGAAGACTGAGATGACGCCCCAGTCCAAACCCGTCAACATGCTTGCCAGCCTAGTGTACAATGCTGTGGCCCAAATGTGCACAGCTGCTCCTATGAAAAAAGGAAACAACAGACAAGCATCAGCACAGACATCACTGTGACACTTCCTGATATAATCCTTGTCAGCGTCAGACTTCCAATGACCCGTATTCACAATCCTGTCTACTGACAGGCCCCCAATGTGCAGCCTTTGCAGCAGCACCTAATCGTAAGGAATGAGGAGTGTTCAGCGGTAAGCAAGCCGCAGGCTCTAATAACTGGTGCACGACGTAAGCACATTGATGCCGGGCTAACGGGAACCCATTTTCATGCACTAGGAGCGGGCCAGCCCCCAGGGAATAAAAAGCCAAATATTCTGTTATCCATAACCGGGCAAGGGCCCTCCTCACCTGTGGCGGGAAGCCTGATTGTGGCACTCCTGCCCACTAAGTCTGTTTTAGAGTTACCAGCTCTAATGACAAGCTCCAAAGGATAAGGAAAAGTCCTGAAGCAATAAGCCTCCAGAATCTCGGCCCCGTGATGGCTCCAACAACCATTTCCCCAACCCTCAGTGCGAAAATGCAATGGACTACTGAAAGGAGTCTCACCTTGATCTTTAACCCGCAGACAAGTTTTAACTTGTTGCAGATACTGCATAGGTAAAAATTGACCGACTTCCTGCCCACTGTCCTATGAGGTTGGAGCCTATTCCAACCTTCCAAGGCCCTGCGCACTGCAAACTTTATACAAGGGTCTCTGAAAAATTAAAGCTTCAATGAAACAGACATTGCAGCGGACTGAATTCGGATAGTTATAACCGCATGCCCAATCTGCAGCAGGTGGACCAAATACTGCAGGATCTGCTCAGAGGATGGGGGCAAATTCTTCCGAATGGCCAAGAACTGCCAGCTTAAGGCTAAGAAATCCATCCAGGCCTTCCCATAAGAGGTAAAAGCAGAAGGGGAAATGGAATCTGCCGCTCTCTGAAATTACTAATTGTTGTCAAAATGCCACAAGACTGGAAAAGTCTGGCAATAGCCGAGTCTGGAGCCCAGGATCTGAAGCGCTTCATCTGAAAATCGGATAGTGTCAGCGTAATTTGGAGAGTAGAAAGCACAATATTAAACCTTAAGTGGCGCAGCTCGAAAGCATGAGCGGAGGGGCAGAGACTGTGCTACAGCATGAGGACTGTTTTGCCAAGACGCTCACCACCACCTGGTTATCAGACCAAAAGCAGATCCGATGGTCACTGAACTCCTCGGGCCACATGTGAACTGCTACTACAATGGGGAAAACTCAAGAAAAGTTATGTCACATGATTGCCTCACGACACCAGGCTTGAGGCCATAGCTTTGCACACCAGCAGCCCTTGAAATAAAAACCAAAGGGCAAAGATCCAGCAGCACCAGCATGAACCTGAAAATCCCTGAGCGGGTTCAAGGTATCCTGCCATGGCGAACTACTATTGCATACATTCAGGAATTGCTACCATCGCCTGATATCTGCCTTCACCACATTTGGTAGGCATACACAAAGGTAAGGGGACCTCTGTCAGCATCGCCCTTGAGCCAGTGCCACCAACTGGACTCATCCACTTCAGCCCCAACTGGGCTAGGCGAGCTGGGTAGCACTTCCAGAGACCACCTTCTGCACATGAACAGGTCAAAGTGCTGTGGACTCACAGCTTAGAGTTGTGAGCACCGGATTCACTCCAACAAAAAGACAGTCGTCGCACAGCAGAGTACAGCAGAGTCTGAGTATATAAACAACTCAGAGAGCAGCTCTGTAGAATATCTTCTTTATTCTATCTACAACTATACAAACTATATACAGAGCTTAATAGGTCTAAGCATAAATAAATGCTGCACTGCACTGAGTATCTGCAGCTGCCCTTAGCAGCAACCTTATCTCTACACATGATCTCTAACACTCAGTCTCTCTCCCTCTCCGACACTGACTGACTGACTTGGTGCTGGAGCAGAATAAGTAGAGACCAGAACACGCCTCCTCCTCTCTGGAGAATCAGCAGACTCCTCAGGAGATTCTTGGATATGGGAGGGGTGAAATCTAGGCAGCCTGGCCTAGTGGGAAGATTAGTTAAGTGACCCAGCAAGATCGGATCTGGTGAAGCATCACTTGCTACAGAGGAAGTATTACAAAATAACTTCCTTCAAGGCAGACAGCTTCTCCATAGCCAAGTGGTATGTTTTAGCAACGATATCCAACTGGATCCCTAAATAAAATGGGAATATGGGCAAAAGGTATTGAGCTATTGCTTGCCAGCTTCCAGCCCCCGCTTGGGCAGGGGGCATCTTGTGCAGCCATCATGATATGTAAATTTACAGGGCCGACGCTGGCCAGAACCCCTAAAGAAGTCCCAACCAAGCTGCCGCCAAGCCAGCTTCCTTTTCAGACACACACTCTGTGCAATGCAAAAAAAAAAAACAAAAACAAACCAACAACACACACTCCGTGCAGTGCACACACTCTCCATGCAATGCAACTACACACTCCGTGCAATGCAAAAAGCACGCTCTGTGCAATGCAACTACACACTCCGTGCAATGCACACACAAAACCTCTGTGCAATGCAACTACACACTCCGTGAAATGCAAAACACTCTCTGCAATGCACACACCTTTCATGCAATGCAACTACACTCCATGCAATGCAACTACACACTCTGTGCACTGCACCCTCTGTTCAATGCAACTACATACTCCGTGCAATGCACACACACTCCGTGCAATGCAAAAAACCAAAGCAAAACAAAAAACACTCTGTGCAATACAACTACACCCTCCATGCAATGCACACGCACTCCATGCAATGCAACTACACACTCCCTGCAATGCACACGCACTCCATGCAATGCAACTACACACTCCCTGCAATGCACACACCCTTCATGCAATGCAACTACACTCCATGCAATGCAACTACACACTCCGTGCACTGCACACCCTCTGTTCAATGCAACAACAAACTCCGTGCAATGCAACTACACACTCCGTGCAATGCAACAACACACTCCGTGCAATGCAACTACACACCCTCCGTGCAATGCAACTGCAAATCTCCTAGCAATGCAATGCAATTGCAGCCCGTGCAGCGCCGTGCTCTGCAACGCACAGAGCAAACTGCAATGCGGGCACGCAAAGGTGCTTTCTCCCAGTTGCATATTGCAAACATGGCGCCCATTACATCCCTCGCAGTGAGGTAACCACCAAAAGGACTTAAGTGTCCAGGTATAGCAATGGGGGAGCATGCAGCTGTCCCATACAGGGACCAATCCTGCAACCTAGGCATTACCGGCACTATGCGCTGACCCAGTGAAACCAATGCTTCATGGACCACATGGGGACACTATTCAGGCCGGAAACGCTTCCAGGCCATCGAATTCTAGGGCAAAGCCCTAGGATCACCTGCTAGGCCAGGCATAAATGTTTCCAGTGAAATAGCAGAGTTGAGGTAGCCCACAGCTTGTCCAGGTACCCCTGCTTGCCCTTTTAGAGGGAAGCACCCCTTCAAGAAACCCAAAGTTCTTTTATCACAAATGGGCCGAACTGCCCAGCAACAGAATAGCCCATAAGGAGCAGTTTGTTTTGTTTTGTTATAACAATGGCTAAGAGGGGGATATGAACTCCCAGGTCCTAGTCCTGCACTTTAGCCACTAAGCCACAATGGCTCATCTCAAAATGGCAGTCGCCTCTATCAGGGCAAAACAAACTTAAAGAAAATAAACTTGTTCAGAAACAGCATAGTTCAAGAGCATATACAGAGTGCTCATAGTCCTTGGAGGCACAGGGAGCCATAAAGCCAACCTTCGGGGATACTATAAACGAAAGTGATATCAGCTAAGCTGGGAACAGCCCTGACTAGCCCCACAATTTCAACAAGAGAAATGGGGGAAACCTTTTTGCGAAAGAAAGCCCCTAACGGGGGCTCTCTCACTATTGGGAAAGGCAAGCCACAGATACAGGGAGAATCTTCCTACAGGGCAGGGTAAGGGGTGGGGTGGGAAATTGAACAGGAAAAGGGGGGAATTAAATTATTTAAGGGACTAGAGAGAATTAAAAGAAAGGGGAAATAAAGAAATAAAGAAATGTAACCAGACAATGAGAAGATTGTCCCAGTGCTCCATGTGATCCGATGCAAAACGGCCAAGAGGCCGTGCCAACGTCTGGCCCCTGTATATATAGACTCTGACCCCTCCTCCGAATTGGCAACAATCAAAACACCCCAGCAACCCAGTTTAACCATTTAAATGGTCGGGATTCAACTAAATTTGCCTAGTCACTGGAGGGTGGCCTGTTCCCAACCGCAACACGTGCTCTCTGCTAGGGAGAACACGCTATATGTGTGCAATCCATTGAAAACAAATAGGACTTTCCGCTCAGATTGCAAAAAGATGAACTGATAGATCCCTCGCTTTATTCCACATTGTGCAAGATTGTCCCAGATTTAAGCAGGCCACACTGGATGGCGTCTACATACATGGAATTTAAAGTACCTGGATTTTCCCCCAAATGAACTTTGTGAGTTTATCTTTAGCAGACACTTTTCTGGGTTGATGCCACTTCTGCTTGGAGAAATCCGGAGCCTTAATATCAAACGAGTGGAGCCACAGACTCCCACTTCAGTTTTAAGGAGAGGTGCTCTAGGGGAGATGGATTCTGTAAGTACGGATAATTATTTTCAAATCATGTACACACTCTTCTAAATTCAGGAACTGGCTTATCTTTAATAACGCCACAATATCTACAGCAATTAGGAGCACAAACTGATCAGTCACCCAACCCCACACCCATCTCCCATAGCAGGACATCAGGAGCAAAAGGAAGAAAAGCCCCATTCTGCCAGATCGCCAAGCAAATGGGAGGTCAGTGTTTTTCTGTTCCCTCCCTATAAGAAATGACAGGAGGGGGGATGGGACACAAAAATCTGTGTTCCTTTTGTTATCTTTTTAGAGATGCACAAGTAGCCACCTTAACTGGAAACTGCTAACCTTTAATTTATATCCACTTTATAATTATACTTTTAAAGTGGGACTTTCAACTAAAACAATGTGGTGTGTACTACTCCTGCCAACTGTTCTGTTTTACAGGATACTCCATTCCGTTCTCCTCCCCTCTTGCAGCTTGGTCTTCTGTTTACTCATCCAACCATCAGCAAATGTTCCATAGCAACTGAACAGACTCAGGACTCATTTGGTGCTATTCTGGGATGTTACCTCTGTCCTTAGAGGGTTTGTTTGTTTTCAGTATTTTACATGATTTTTCTTCATATAACCCAAATAAAACAACACAGTGGTCCCCACCCTGCACTCAACTCTCACCTGTGGCTCCTAGAAGTTGTCAGCTTGCAACAGTAGCCACACTTCTGGAACAGCTTCAACTGGCTGGCTAAACCAGGGGAGGGTAGCCAATGGGTCTCAAACCTTTAGTGAGTTTTTTATTTCCCCTGCATGCACAAATTTGCTCCGGCAGATTGAGCAGAAAAGATTGATAGTGGGTCCAAGAGGCGGTTTCTGCATGTGCTGTAGCAGGAAGTGAAGGGCAGACAGGGCTCATCAACCTGGGAAGGTGGCTCAGTGGGATGGCACATGAAAGCTTATACCCAGAACAAACTTATTTAAACTACAGAGCCTAGGACTTGCTGATCAGAAGGTCAGCGGTTCGAATCCCCGCGACGGGGTGAGCTCCCATTGCTCGGTCCCTGCTCCTGCCAACCTAGCAGTTCAAAAGCACGAAGTGCAAGTAGATAAATAGGTACCACTCCGGCAGGAAGGTAAATGGTGTTTCCGTGCGCTGCTCTGGTTCGCCAGAAGCGGCTTAGTCATGCTGGCCACATGACCCGGAAGCTGTACCCCAGCTCCCTCGGCCAGTAAAGCGAGATGAGCGTCGCAACCCCAGAGTTGCCCACAACTGGACCTAATGGTCAGGGGTCCCTTTACCTTTAATTTTTTAATTTTTTAATTTATTCCTTCTGGCAACTCCTCCAGCCAAGTTGCTGCCAAACATATTAGTCTGTTTTCTTCTGGACCATATCAGTAAGGTTGTCATCTGGGCAGCCCAGGACCTCCACACACAATCCAGGCTTGTACCCCAGGGAGGACACCTTGGTGCTGGTAACATAGCGGTTTGACTTAAGCCCCAGAGGCGCACTCCAATGTTTCTCGAGACAGAAGGATGCCAACAGTAACAACACAAACCCAACTAACAAAATAGAACTTGCATGAGACAAAAATATAAAAACTAAACCAAACCAAGGCTGTCATGGGATGGGATGGTCACAAGAAAAAGTTGGTTACCTGGATATTTTGTGGTAAGAAACAGGCAGGTAAGTGGAGAGTACCATCATAAGAAAAGGTGTGTTGCACGTGTCTTGCAAGATACACAGAACCTATAGCTGAAGCAATCAGAGGCGCAAGCAGTACCAAAAATAAAAGGAATCAAGAAAATTTTCCAATCAGATGTTACTTTCTTGAGAGACTTGCATAAGAGACAAATGTAAACTGGAGTTTTTGAAAGTCACTTTGAAATTTAGGTCTGAAGTGGATGGTAATGTGTGAATGTGTGAGTTAGTAAAAGCTGATTAAATTCTGATTGGTCTTGTGAATGTGGAAGTGCATCTGACATCAAAGAGCCCAGGGTAGCAGGCTTTTAAATCCTGTTCCAGTGGGATGATTAACCACCCACATAACTAGCAAGATGACTTAAGTGTTTTTCTGCTATTTCTGGTGAAAGCTTAGCCACCCACCCACCAACTGTCCACTTTTTATACCCTGTTGTTTGCTAATTTGGCATATCATGATATCAGCCATCAAAGCCCATATTTGTTTGGTTGATTTTGGACAGGCTTTGTGGTGCTTGAAAGGAACCATTAAATGTTGTGTAGAAAATTGCATTCTGAAGTGGCATAAACAGGTGTACCAATATCATTTCTTCATGAGTGTCTGCTGTGTGTGTGTGTGTGTGTGTGTGTGTGTGTGTGTGTGTTTGAAACAAAAATATACAAACTACCAGAAATAAACTTTAGAAGCAGCACACTTTGTTGTGGTTTTAAAATAAATAAGTCTTATGCAACATTTTCTGTTTCAAAATATTATTTTAAAAGGCTAATAATCATGTTTACCTACATACCTGAAGGAGCATCTCCACCCCAATCGTCCAGCCCGGACACTGAGGTCCAGCTCCGAGGGACTTTTGGCGGTTCCCTCGCTGCGAGAAGTGAGGTTACAGGGAACCAGGCACATGGCCCTTTCGGTAGTGGCGCCCACCCCAGATGTCAAGGAAATAAACAACTATCTGACCTTTAGAAGACATCTGAAGGCAGCCCTGCTTAGGGAAGTTTTTTGTGTCTGATGTTTTATTGTGTTTTTAGTCCTCTGTTGGGATCTGCCCAAATGGGCAGGGTATTATTATTATTATTATTATTATTATTATTATTATTATTATTAATTTTTCAGAATAATGCTGGTATAAAACTCAAGATCTAAAGGTAATAATTTTAGACAAGCTGAGGGCCCTGAGATTTAAACTTGCTACCTTGAGGCCCTAGGAATTTACCCAGCGTCAAAAACCGCTGGGTAAACAGCTTAAATTTCATTCATACCCCAAAGCACAGGCTACCCAGGATTGAAGGAGCCCCCCCCCCCCCGTGACATCACAATGTTGTACAGGCTGGTGCAGCCTTCTGCTAGACCGTGCCGGTCCCTACAGCATCGGGAGATGCCGCACACCCCGGTGCAGCCTCATGCCAGATGTGCTATGCCAGGCCCCACTGTGTCTCCTGACATTGAACAGGCTGGTTCAGCCTTCCACTAGCTGCAGGAAGGCCCAGTGGAGCCCACTGCAGCTGAGGGTAGGGCTTGCGGGACCTGCTGCAGTCGTGGGAAGATCCCGCAGGGCCTGGCAGGCTGTGGAATATTGAGGGAGGCCTCCTTGAAAATTGTTTTGGGGCCCTCCACCCAGGGCTGTCTTAAGCATATCCGGCGCCATGGTGCAAAGCTCTGTCTGGCACCCCCCCCATTTCCCAGAGGTTTTTTAAGAGAGGACAGCGCTGCCGGCGGGGCTGAAGGAGGCGGGCAGCAGCTGGAGGGCGGCTCCTCCTGCAGGGAAGAGGCGGGTGCTGAACGCGGCACCTCCCGGCTCAGCTGGCTGCTTTGTGCCATGGTGGCCATGGCAGACAGAGGCTCCGGGTGCACCGCTGCTTTGGTGGAGGCGGGCGAGGGCTGCTAGCTGATGCCAGGAGGTGCCACGTCCAGCCTTCGCCTCTTCCCTGGTGCCCTCCAGAACTTGGCGCCCCGCAGCACTAGCCACTATGGGTAAGACACCCCTCCCTCGGCCACCCAGATGTTACCCCTGCTCATAAGAAGGAAGGCTGGCTACAGGTCTGCTTCCAAAACACAACACGCCCCCCCCTCAAATGTTTAACTTCCTTTGAACTTTTGACCCTTCTATTGAGGAGGGTCTTTATAGCAAAAAAGCAACCATTTAAAAAAAGCAACCACGAAATAACTGGGAAGTCACACTTGGCTTGAAGGCAATAGCCCTTTGCTCTCATTACTGCCAAGCATTTTATCTGTGAATCTGGAGGTTGTATATAGCCATCAGGATTCACAGCCATTGACAGACTTAACCTTCCCCCCCCACCACCACCCCGGATTCCAACTTTTAAAGTTATCTAAGCAAGTGGCCATCAACAAATCTGGCAGCCACAAATTCCATCCGTTAATTTTGTGTTGTGCAAATAAATATTTTCTTTTACATTCACTGCATTCCCAGTTATGGAACGAAGTGACATCCAGCTGCCCTACAGTTGAAATGTTCAATAGATGCCTGAAGACATTATTTTATTTACCCAGGCTTTCGGATCTTGTGTGTGGTCTTGTAGATATTCATCACTCCTGTCCTTTTATATTTTAATGTAATTTAATTGTTTTAATTGATGTCTAGTTTAGGGTTGTTTTATTGATTTATTTTTTTTGGTGGTGCTTGCTGCCCTGTGCTCCAGAATGCAGGATGTGGGGGATATAAAAAGACTAAATACGTAAAATAAATAATGAGTGCTATAGCTGAGAGTAGCCTAGTAGACATCGCTCAGTATTTAGAATCTGCTCTGCATGCAGGTCCCATATTCCATCCCCAACATCTCCAGGTAGGTCTTGGAGAGACCTCTGCCTGAAACCCTGGAGAGCTGCTGCCGGTCAGTGTGGGCAATACTAGATGGGTCAATGGTCTGACTCAGTAGAAGGCAGCTTCCTAGGTTCCTTCCCACCTCCCCCCTTTTCTTTTACTATAACTCTATATGTCAATGAACTAAAAGGATTTCCGAAGCAATGCTTATTTTCCTTGTAGACTTGCAACCATTACGTGAAATTGCTGCACTGTGTTTTATACGTTGCTATTTATGAAACAATGTATTTTTTAAAAAATAAAGTAATAATATTACTAATTTTGTAATGAAGGAAAACGGATGACTGATGTCAAAAGAGAATGAACTTTCTGGACTCGGCGCAAAATTAATTCCCACTTTTGAGTTTGCTTTTTTTGCTGATATAACATAAAAGTACAATTATCCATTTACAGGTAAGAAAGAAAGGGGGAACTGGTGATTATACACATAAAAATGGAAATAATAATAAAAAGTGTTATTATTACCACAGTGGAGCTTTATGAAATGCCAAAATGATTTTATTTATTTTTTTTCCAAATAGAAAGGTGAAGCTTAATTGATGGTTGAGCTTCTTTAAACAGATGCAAGGACACTTCTTAATTTTAATGTCCTCTTTCTTTTTTAATCAGGGACTGCATAAGGCTAGGGTCTTATAGTACCTGGAATTGCATATAAATTGAATATCTCTCACTGAAGCAAATGGTGTATATTTCTTCACAATATCATCTTGTTAAGCAATTTCCACAGGTACAAAAGATCCTCGTTCTTTTCTCTTTGGCATTCCAGGCTGCTGGATCCCCTTGTGTCCTGCAGCTATCCTGTCTGCCACTGCTGCTTTGTTCCATCTCTGCCCTCCACAGCCACTTGCGGCACTTTATCACGGTACATTCCACCAGATGCACCACAGTGTCCTCTCAGCAGATGTACAAATTTACCAACACTACCATTCCTCTTGGCCTACCTATCCAAACACCCCAATCCCCTGGGACAACAGTTGCCAAGTCTGCCCGGAACAGTCTTAGCTAGCTTATGCTTACTTATTCCTCATTTTCCTCCAAGCAAAGGTTCCAGTCCTGGTTGCGATGCCCAAACATGTGTGAGGAACAAGGGGAAAGAAGGCCTTGCTCCCAGTTCCACACTGGAAGTTTGGAAGCCTACATTTTAAAACAGCTTCCGTTTCATTTACAGAGTTACACATTTCATGATACACAGTGCTCCCCTTCAGCCTTTAAACACCAACTTGTATGGCTTTAAAAGAGGGTTAGACAAATTCACCTTGCCAACAAAGGTCCGTATAGGTAAAGCTATGGTTTTCCCAGTAGTGATGTATGGAAGTGAGAGCTGGACCATAAAGAAGGCTGATTGCCGAAGAATTGATGCTTTTGAATTATGGTGCTGGAGGACACTCTTGAGAGTCCCATGGACTGCAAGAAGATCAAACCTCTCCATTCTGAAGGAAAGCAGCTCTGAGTGCTCACTGGAAGGACAGATCCTGAAGCTGAGGCTCCAATACTTTGGCCACCTCATGGGAAGAGAAGACTCCCTGGAAAAGACCCTGATGTTGGGAAAAATGGAGGGCACAAGAAGAAGGGGACGACAGAGGACGAGATGGTTGGACAGTGTTCTTGAAGCTACAAACATGAGTCTGACCAAACTGCGGGAGGCAGTGGAAGACAGGAGTGCTTGGCGTGCTCTGGTCCATGGGGTCATGAAGAGTCGGACACGACTAAACGACTAAACAACAACAAGACAAATTCATGGAGGAGAAGGCTATCAATGGCTAATAGTCATGACGGTTATGCTCTGCCCCCACTTTTGGAGGCAATACAACTCTGAATACCAGTTGTTGAAAACTACAGAAAGGGGAGAAACCTGATGTGCTCAAGATTTTCTTGTTAGCTTCCCATAGTCATCTGTGAGAACAGAGGCCTGGAACTGAACGGGTCACTGGCCTGATCCAGTTAAGTTCTTCTCGTTTTACATCTGTGTGCTTCCTTAATGAAATCAAGACAACACGTAGAAAGTAAAAGTACTATTTATCCGCCTTTTGAGTTTCAGTATTTCCCAGCCTCTTGGATTAGATCTCAGAAAGGATTGTTTGCAGAAAAGGTCTTTATTTTAATAGGTGCTGAGCATCAGAACCAGTTGGAAGAGTTGCTAAGGACAGGGCTTTCCGCCAAATCCTCTGGTTTTAAATAGTTTATTATGCCCCAGCAACCCTGAGATGGATTACGACAGAAGGTGGGAAGGGGAATGGAAGTTATCACTTTGGATTTCATGAGAAGGACCGGGCCAGTTTGTGTGGTGCTAACAAAGAAACATTCCATAATCCCTTATACTTTTCAACAGAACTCCCTTTTAAGCCAAATATACAGCACATTGCTATTATATCTCTCCATGTTCCATTCACATACTTCTCATAATTTACCCTAATGCCGAGAATCCTAGGAATCAATTTTATTTTCATATATTTTTGTTCCCTGAGAACAATCTATTTTCAGAACCTGATTCCCAAGAGCTAAAACAAGAAGCCAAGCTAAGAGGAGCAAATTCTCAGGCTGGCAGTGGTGGTGGTACATGTGTTGGGTGCAGATAATTTGGTCCACCATGGGCAGGAGCAGGGGTCAGCATCTGCTGAGGCCACCGCCACTAAGAGAAAGGACACTACCTATCCCAGGAACCACCAACATTTGTTAGCCTTTGGGTGCATTTGGATTTTTGAGTGAGTGTTGTGAACTCTACCAGGGCAGAACCGGGCTTTGGCTGAGTTGTAAGAGGACAACCCCAGAACACCTCCCTTTGTGTTGGATGTCCTGCAGCTGTCAGGGGATGGGGGTGTCAGGTGAAAAGGAGTAATTTGACTGGGTGCCTGTTCCCAGCAGGGAGACATGGCCGCAGTCAAACTGAGCAGAATTGAACTGAATTCAATCCCGTTGTTTTATTTGATTTGTTTTGTTGTGTTGTGTTTTTATGATGGGCGTAAAGCCGAATAAACAGTTGTTTGTTTAACTGAATTCAATCCTGCAGGTTGCAGGGGTCTGCTTTTGCCAGAGTGTTCCCTTGAGGAAAGGCACTGGGGAATCAGAACCCAGCAGGATTGGACCCTCAGCTTACCAGCTCAATATTCAATCCTGGTAGCAGCAGGGCTTTGCTTAGTGTTCCTTACTGTAAAGAGTTCTGACAAGACCTCTGTTGCCCTCACAAAGGTACAATTCTCAGAGCGGTTTAACAGCCAATCCCTCTTCTAAGGGAACACTGGGAATTGTAGATCTGTGAGTGGGACAAGGGTTCTCCTAGCAACTCTCAGCACTCTCAATAAACTACACTTCCCAGGATTCTCTGGGGGAAGTTATGACTGTTTAAAGTGGTACGACATGGCCTTTAAATGTGTGGAGCAAATGAGGCCTTACTGTACAAAGGCAAGAGATATCTTTGTTGTGCCACCTATTCCCCCTCCCCTTTGGTGTCTCCCAGCACCCTCTTGTTCCCCTCTTCCCCGCTGGTTGTCCATGAGGGAATGGGACCCTCTGGCTGAAAAAGGTTCCTGACCCCTGTTTTAGACAAATAACAGTTATTACCTTTCCATGGCCTTTGTCTCCATTCAAGAACTCAATCCCACTAACCACCACTTCATGGCAAGGAGCGCAAAAGTATTCTCCTGAGCAATATCATTGCAAATGAATAAGAACCATGCATTTAATAAAAGTGACCTGTTTTCTTAATTGAACCTAGGACTGTATGATATCTCCACCCCTCCGCCCTTTCTGACAGCTGCCGACTTTTCAGGCTTAAAATAAACAAGCACTCAATGAACTCAAACCCTTTTTGGTTCTTTTGTAAACCAAACGGCACAATCTCAAAATTAATACTAAATTGAATTAGGTTTTCAAAGTTTGCTTACATTTTAGAAAATAAAATATTTCACGAGAATAAATAAAGCACAGATGTACAGGTCACAGGGATTGGGGCGGCGGCGGCGCATGCTCGTTCGTGTTCCTGTGTGCTGATAGATGGGGATTGCTCATATGAAACTAACCTAGCGCTTATTGGAAAATTAAGCCCCTTCATTTGAATCACAGCTCCTGTTTTAGAGTGGGGAGGTAAAGCTTCAAGGTAATATTGAAAACGTATCTTTTGCATCAAAAGATTTAGCTGTGAGAGCCAAAGAAACAAAAAACATATTCTTAAAATATCTGCCCTGTGTGCTGGGAGATGGAAAAAGTCTACTGCAGCTAGCTTTAGCAATAAGGTCATTCAGCTTGATTTGGATATCTGTTGGCAGATATATTCACAACGCCTTCTATATTTCATTTAGGTTTTGAATAAATAAAGCAATCTGCACATTATTAAGAGGTTCAAAATGGGCTGTGGCCACTTCTCTCTCTTTTTTAAGTCAATTGTCAGGAGCTGCTGGATCTGTGAACAGTGCCACTATGTGGTAAACCTCCAAATTGCAGGCAGTAACTTGGGTCCAGGACTGACTCCACCTGCACAAGCTTGCCATTGGACCCTGTGGACAGGAATTGCTTTGTGTTCCAGCTGAGCTTTACTTGAGCAACAAGATCTCCCTGAGCTCTGCTGTGTACGTGTATTCTTTGGTCTTGTCTCCTGGTTCATCCTCCAGTCCTGACTTCTGGCTTTTGCCTGTAGGCCAGTCTGAGATACCCTTCATAATTCTTCCCATGTAAAGGATGCAAAATGTAGAAAAATGCTTACCTAATGGAAAGAGTGCATGGGTACATGAAAATGAGGCATGCAATGCCATCCTAGGCAAATGTATCCAGAATAATATCCTAAAACCAGGTTGGAGAACCTCAGGCCCATGAAGCTCATCCCAGATCACCTTTCCCATGCCTTGCTCCATACCTCAAATGTTTTTGCCTGGCTGGAATAGGTCCCTGAACTCTGAAAATGTGTCTCGCCTACCATAGAAATTAAATTTAAATAAATTGTGTAGCTTAAGGCAGTACAGTGGTACATCGGGTTAAGTACTTAATTCGTTCCGGAGGTCAGTACTTAAGCTGAAACTGTTCTTAACCTGAAGCACCACTTTAGCTAATGGGGCCTCCTGCTGCCGCCGCGCCGCTGGAGCACAATTTCTGTTCTCATCCTGAAGCAAAGTTCTTAACCTGAAGCACTATTTCTGGGTTAGCGGAGTCTGTAACCTGAAGAGTATGTAACCTGAAGCGTATGTAACCCGAGGTACCACTGTACTTCAGGTAAGCTGACAAATCATCCCAAGCTTAATAGTCAACATCACCAGCACTGTGGTGTTACCAGTATCCATGTAGAATTCGAGCAGGATTCTACTAGGAAGAAGAAGAAGAAGAAGAAGAAGAAGAAGAAGAAGAAGAAGAAGAAGAAGAAGAAGAGGAGGAGGAGGAGGAGGAGGAAGAGGAGGAGGAGTTTGGATTTGATATCCCACCTTTCACTCCCTTTAAGGAGTCTCAAAGCGGCTAACATTCTCCTTTTCCCCTCCTCCCCCACAACAAACACTCTGTGAGATGAGTGAGGCTGAGAGATTTCAAAGAAGTGTGACTAGCCCAAGGTCACCCAGCAGCTGCATGTGGAGGAGCGGAGACGTGAACCTGGTTCCCCAGATTACAAGACTACCGCTCTTAACCACTACACCACACTGGCTCTCCAGTGTGAATAGCAGAGTTGGAGGCTATGGAGTTACAGTATGCTAGAAAGCAGAAAAGATAGCTCAAAAGACAATAAGGAGAACGTCAGTAAGATGGCTTGGGAATGCTGCTCTTAGAAATAATAATATGTGGTCTATAATAGGTCTGGGGAGAAGACTGGGAAAGGTTGTGGAGGAAAGGGGTCAAGTTGACTGCATGTACGGTGTATAGATGGTACTTAACTCCTGTAAAATTAGCAAAGATATATCATAATGGTGATCTATGCTGGAAATGTAAAGAAAAAGAGGGTACCTTTTATCATATGTGGTGGACCTGCCCCAAGGTGAAAGACTTCTGGGAGAAGATTTATAATGAATTGAAAAAAATGTTGAAATATACATTTACTAAGAAACCAGAAGCCTTTCTTCTTGGAATAATAGGTCTGGAATTGCCCAAGAAAGATATTAGATAGTTTTTGTATGCCACAACTGCAGCTAGAATTTTGTTAGCTAAGAATTGGAAAACATAATAATAATAATAATAATAATAATAATAATAATAATAATAATAAATTTTATTTATACCCCGCCCTCCCCAGCCAAGGCCGGGAAGTCCCAACAGTGGAGGAATGGCAGATGAAGATGATGGACCTTTCGAAGCTAGCCGACCTGACTGTAAGAGTCCACGACCAGAAGGAGAAGGAGGACCAGAAGGAATGGATGAAATTTAAAGACTATTTAGTTAAATATGCTAAAATAACTTAATTGGAAAAACTTGCAAATACCTGATAGGCTTAGGATTTAAATATGTGATGTTAGAGAATAATATGTTTAAAGTTAAAATGAAAAAAAAAAAGTTAAGTGATTAAGTTAACTTTTATGAAAAATTTGGTTTTGGAAAACTGTTACAGTGATATACACTGTAACTCAGCCAGGGGGATGCGAGGAAGTCATTTAACAATGTTACTAAGATTGGAGTAAGTACAGGTAAGATTTATGTTTGTTTGTTTGTTTAAAATTCTGGAAAATCAATAAAAAAATTGGAAATATATATATATATAATAGGTCTGGGGAACCTCAGGTCTGGGGTATGTGTGCCTGTGGCTCTCTAAATCTCTCAGTCTGGCCCTCCAAAATCTCCTAAGGCCACACCCTTTATTAGCCTTGCTTCACACCCAAAGTGTTTTTGCCTGGCTTGAATGTTCCTTGAACTCTGATAATGCTCTTGCATGGTTGCTATACATGCAAATAGATCTGAGAAGAGGGCTTGGAGTTGTATAATGGCTGCTAGTGCCAGAAAGGCACTGATTCCTCCCTAAAGCAAGGGGGAAGAAGTGATATGACTCCGTACATTCCCTAGCAGAAATGTACATTGGGCAGTCCATCCCCTTTTATGCTTAAAGAGCGGACCCTACCCTTACCTGGTCTGCTCCCCTGGCTCCACCTCCCCAGTCACGATTGGTTATTTGAACTGAGGTTTGGCAGGAACCTCAAGGTTCGTGACTTGGGGAGGTGGTCCAGGATCGGTCTGCTGGGAATCATATAGGATCAGGGGTGCTGCATGCGGGCATGCAAAGGGTGCCCTCTGTTTGATGTGGAGAGCAGTCATTGTAAGCAATGGTTGCAAATGTTCTAAACTCAGATGCAATGAATAATAACAGCGACTTTGCATTTGGGTTTTTCTGTGCTATGTTTCTGGGGTTTGGCTTTAATTTAGCAAGACTATGGGCTATCCCTCACCATCTGAGCTGATTCCCCCCCCCCCCCGAGTACAAATAAACTAATTCACACTACTTATGAAGTAGTAGCAGACCATTGCCTGCGGACGGTAGAGGTAATGCATTTTCTTTTTTTGTGTTGTGATGTGATTTTTTTCTTTTTAACCAGTGATGTTGGGTGCGTAAACAAGAGAGTAAATAAAGAGAGTTGTGTTAATTTCAAGCTCCATTAGGAACAGGATAACAAATCAATTTGAATCAAATGGGGAAAAGGGCAAAATTGGTTGGGCACTTTTTTTTTTTTGAAGACTTCTAAAAACGCATTAGGGAGAAAGAGTGTGGGAAAATTATCAGCCATCATTTGACTCCTTCTTTTTTTTTGGTAGTGTAAGCAGAGCTTGAGGTGGAGCCACACTGCTCTCTTTCTTTCAGATCAAAACCCATTTTCTGGTATGCTCAAGCCCTTGCTTACCCTAACCCCCCCACATCAGTTATTTGTCCCGTCAGGGGTGGGAAACATGATGCTCTCCAGATGTTGTGGGACTACAACTTCCATCAGCCCAGCAAGTGTGGGAAATGGATGATAGGAGCTGCAGTTTAACAAGTTCTGGAGGCCACTATATTGTGTCCCTTTCCCCCCTAAGGGAGAAGACCTTTTCAAGGGTGCTCCACCAGTTGTGGAGTGCTCTGATAAGAAGCTTACGAAATATAGGATGCTGCTGCTCACTGAATCAAGACCACTGCCCTATCCACCTTAGTAGTGTCTACACTGAATGGCAGCAGCTCTCTGAGATATCAGGCAGGGGTCTCTCCTAGCATTACATGAATATTCCAGGGACTGAACCTGGAGCTTTCTGCATGCAAAGCAGATATTCTGCCACTGAGCTACATCACTTCTGCTTAGAGAGACTCACCTGGTGCCTATGCTAGCATCTCTTTGACATCAGGCGAACATCTTTAAAATCTTTCAAAGAGTTCTTTTTTTTAGTCCTTCTGTTTGATGAAGGCTGGTTGGCTTTGGCTTGTTTGGTTTTAGGTCACATGTGTTAAATCATTTTGTTGTGGTTAGCATTGGTTTTGTTGTTTTGGACGGTTTTTTATTTTAGCACTGAACCCATTTGTGTTGTTGTCAGGGCCAGCCCAATATATTGAGGTACCTGAGGTGAAGGGCAAGATGGTGCTGCTCCCCCTAACTTAACTAGCAGTTGAATCATGTTGCAACACATGATGGGATACTATCCTTTATTACACCTGAAGCAATGGGCTAATTAGAAGGGGGAGGCTAGTACAGACCATGTAGCAACAGAATGAAATGTCCAAGGAGCTCAGGAGGAACAGTTAAGGGTTGCTCTGGGCTGTCACCAACAGGACCTGCCACCTGAGGCAGTTGCCTCTCTCAGCCTAATGGTAGAGCCACCTGTCCCTGTGGCACAATAAACTTTCCCTTTCACTGAGTGTGCTATCTCTTGCTCCTAAAAAGAACTCTGAGAGCCCAGATGGATGTGATAAGCCCCATATAGTGCTTGTAAATACCCTCTTACAGCAAATGGCAGCTCCCCAAATGGTGATGGTGGTGGGGAAGGGAAAATATGCAACAGTACAACAGTACAAAGGGACGCGGGTGGCGCTGTGGGTTAAACCACAGAGCCTAGGACTTGCCGATCAGAAGGTCAGCGGTTTGAAATCCCACGATGGGGTGAGCTCCCGTTGCTTGGTCCCTGCTCCTGCCAACCTAGCAGTTCGAAAGCACATCAAAGTGCAATTAGATAAATAGGTACCGCTCCAGTGGGAAGGTAAACGGTGTTTCTGTGCACTGCTCTGGTTTGCCAGAAGCGGCTTAGCCATGCTGGCCACATGACCCGGAAGCTGTCTGTGGACAAACGCCGGCTCCCTTGGCCAGTAAAGCGAGATGAGCACTGCAACCCCAGAGTCGGCCACGACTGGACCTAATGGTCAGGGGTCCCTTTACCTTTACCTTTACTTTACAACAGTACAAGGTTAAAAACATGCCCTCCATTTTCATGGCCTCATGAACCAGGGGAACCCAGCAGCTATTTAATAAAAGGAGGAAAGAATAAAATTGCAGGAGAACCTATAACAGATCTGGTTTAGTCTTGAGCCTTGAGAACCCAACAGCCTGAAGGATTTCCACCATAGTTGTGGCGTGGGAATCAGGTTGCCATATGTCCTCTTTTTTCAGGACTCATGCTCTTTTTCATGGTTATGTAAAATGAGAGTCATCATAGTGATCCATAGTTAAAAGTAGAATGTGTCGGCAAATGTGTCTTCTTTTTTGTTCTTCAAAATATGGCAACCCTAGGTGGAGTTGCCCAGATTTACAACAGTGAAATAATTTACCATTTGCCTCCCTTTAATCATCAGAGAAGGAGGTCCAGAAGAGCGGTCAATGATTTATTTATTTTTTTTAAAAGAAGACAATATATATGTATGCACACACACACTCAAATTTTTATGGGGGGGGGGGACAAATTTTGGGAGGGCAGATTACCCACCCTGCTATAATGAGTCTCAGAATCTGACACCTAACTTTACACTACCTTATTGCAGGTCTGGCCTTATGACCGGACACCACTCATTAGCCTCAAGCACTGGTTCTCAATTAGGGGTGCAGGGACCCTTGGGGGAGGGGTCTGTGGAATGCACCCAGAGGATCCACGGCCCCATCCCTTGCCTCCCCCCCAATTAATTTTTTGTCATTTTTGCATGGTGATATCACAAAATTTATGGTGTGGTGTGTTTTTTAGTACAGTGGTACCTCGGGTTTCATACGCTTCAGGTTTCATACGCTTCAGGTTACAGACTCCGCTAACCCAGAAATAGTACCTCGGGTTAAGATCTTTGCTTTAGGATGAGAAAAGAAGTCGTGCTCCAGTGGTGCGGCGGCAGCAGGAGGCCCCATTAGCTAAAGTGGTGCTTCAGGTTAAGAACAGTTTCAGGTTAAGAACAGACCTCCGGAACGAATTAAGTACTTAACCCAAGGTACCACTGTATACCTAAAATCCTTTGCTTATTATTTTGTTCAAAAAAATTGCTTTGCTTTGCTGAGGCAGTTACCTTAGAGTTATCAACATTCTCAAAAGTAGGGAGTCCTTGGCTTAGCTTTTGAAAAATAGGGGGTCCTCAGTAATTAGTTGATTGGGAACTACTGGCCTAAAGAGTTATATAGATGGGCCTCAGCTTTTTTAAGGATCTAATCATAGAATATATAAATCCTCACTACTCCCAACTGAGAGGAGAGGTTCTTTTGGTGATGTCTGTGGTTGTATCCTCCTTCCCCTGCATGTCACTGCTAAGTCCTCATTAGCAGGTGAAATGAACTGGAAAGAATGCTACAGTTAAAGAAGAAGAGAAATAAGTGTGTGGAGGAGTGGCAGCGAACCAAAACAGGAGGTTAATTTATGACCCTCGGTTTTTCTGTCCTAAAATTATTCTCTGGGTTGTCCTAGTTAAGCATCTTCTGGCTGTCTTAAGAGTTCAAGGAAGGGAAAGGCTTCGATGGGACATGCTAGCCTCAGAAATACATGTTATGTATTTTAAAGAACATAAGAAGAGCTCTGCTGGGTCAGGCCAAAGTGGCAAGAAGCATCCTGTTTCTAGAAGTGGCCAATCAGGTGCATGTGGGAATCCAGGTGCAAACAGGAACTGAACACAGCAACACTCTTCCCACTTGCAATTCCCAGCAACCGGTTGCCAGAGGCATAACACCTCCAGCAGTGGAGGTAGAACATGAGTTTGCCATCCAAGTTGGTGGACATCACCACAACAGCCACCTAGGTGCCACATGGCAGGGCTGGCACCAACACCTGGCAGCTATGGGCAGTTACCAGTGCCCTGGCACGGCTCATTGCTGATGCCTGCCATACTCCCATTAATTTCCTTTCCCTTTTCTGGCGCTCCAAGTAGAGACAAGCAGATAGATCTAGTCACCCTTCTAATTTCTGACAATGCTCTGAACTAGCTTTTCTCTAGACTGTTGGGCAGAATTAAAAGGATAGCTTTACCCAGCTACCCAATATGGAGTCTTGCCAGGTAAGCCTACCTGGTTTTAGCCTCTTTTTTATATTTTACTGTTTTATTACATGGTTATGGCAACCCACCCAGAGAACTTTGTTGATTAGTAAAGAAATAATGTCCCCTCTCATTTGGGCAACTGGAAAGGTGGGTGAGATAACAAGTATGCTCCTAGGCTCAGCTCACTACAAATAGCATGTTGTTGTTTCTAGGTATTCAGTATGGTGCAGGCTAAGTACTAGCTCCTCTCAGAGTCAGTGTGCAAGAAAACATCACCTTCTGCAGTGGAATAGAAATGAATTCACTCCACCAGCAGGTCCACATGGCTTAAAAGAAACATAAAGCATGAAATAGACAAGAAAATGAACACATAGGTGTGAAGAAAATGCTCGTGTTAAAATTAGGTTAGATAAATTTGAACAAACAGGTTCCTTTTCCACCTCCTACTTTGTCTATTTTCCTTCATCTCTTCTTTTTTATCCTTAGTAAAACTTCGTATGATTTGGCTGTTGGAGGTCTGAAGTGTGTTTATGCCAAACTTGAGGATTCTTGTGGTCTCCCACGTACCTAGCCACTGGGAACATACTACCTGAGTGAAAGAGTGAGAATTTATGGGGGAAAGAGCAGGCTGCAGTGAGCCCCAGGGTGAGGAAGGAAGATGAATGCTAGCCCTACCGTTCCTGATAAATTGAGAGGGATTTGGCTGACGGTGCTCTGTCTCAGAGTCGCTTTGGAAGCAATTGCTTTGGTCTCCCAGACTTCACCTCACCTGGAGGTCATAGGGGTTAATAAAGGGTGTAGTGGCAGTATTACTGGATAGTTTAGGTCACAACTGGCCTACATTACAAGGCGGTTGTGCAAGGAAGGGCATAAACAGGCTCTCTTTGCCTCCCCCTTCAATTACAAACATAATGTACAACAAGGACCTTGTCTGAACCAGTCAATTGTCTTAAGGTTTAGGGTTTACGGAACTCATTATCAATCTCCTATCGCAAGCTCATTATGAATAATAAATAAATTGACAATGCACACAAGCCCCACCACACACACACACACACACACACACACACACACACACACACACACTATTTAACAATCCCGGCCATCCATTTAATATATCACTTTTCTACTTCAAAGGGTCAATAATCACATTTTCTTAACAGGGAAATACAGCAGCTTTCTCTGAAGAGCAGAGCAATCAGATTGCTTTATCCATGTGTCATTCCTGTAGCAAAGTGTTTAAGGAACATAAATTGACTGAGAAACTACTTACTTCACTGAAATGCTTTTGCTGGGCGTCGGAGCGGGGGGAGCGAAACAAAATCAGATAAAGAAAAACAATGCTTTAATCTGAATGATTTCAGAATCAATTACATTCATCAGAATAAAAGAAAAGCTTTCAAATAGGCTTCCATGCTTTCTTAATAACAACACAAATAATCTCTAAAAGGTCTGAAAATTTTCCATGCCATCTTGATACAATCAAATGGAAGACCCGTTTAGCCTAATGAGCATTATGATTAAATCATTCACTCACAGATCAAAGGAGATTTTAATTATGCAAACCAGTTGTTCAGACGCATAAAATGTTCCATTAAGCTTCACAATTAATACATCCAGATTTAGGAGTAGTTTAGTCTGTGTGGGTTTCCTTCGCCACCCCTCTCGTTTTTTAAAAAATGATTGTTACCATTTGAAAAGTTTCCTTGAATAATATTGATTGGGAGGAAAACTATTTTGAAGTTACAAAAGTAACAAGCAACCAAAAAGATTTTATTGCCGTTTCTATTTTGTTCAGTTGGTACTAAAAAGCATTTTGTCTCCAGATGTTCATTACTGTGTGTGTGTGTGTGTGTGTGTGTGTGTGTGTGCGCGCGCGCGCGCTTTTCTGTAGGGGAAATTCCATGACTATGTCTATAACAAGTTGCTGTAAAATTCTCTGTATAGGAAAGAAGAGTGAAAGCAGAAACACTTTGAGGGATAGAAGACCAGCCTATTGGCATTCCATGACAGTTTTGCATGCGCTCCAACATGCACATTCATCCTAGCGGTTTTTGTGGATTAAAAAAATAAAAAATCTGAATGTAAATTGTGCACATTTTATACTAAGACAGGGATGGCTAATCTGTGGCCCTCCAGGTATTGCTGCTCTCTGAGATCTCTGGCAGAGTTCTTTCCCATCAGCTGCTGGTTGTTGTAAAGTGTCTTGTGTGGGGATGTGCAGGTGTGACAATCAGGCTCACAGAACACAAGGATATGCCTTTGCCCGCCCCCACCCCATCACAGGTTCATTTCAAACCATGGAGGCAACCTGTCAGGGACTGGCAGAGCCCTGCAGTCTGTCTGGCGGAGGTCTAGGACCAGGGGAGTGACCCAGGAGAGGGAAGTAGTGATTTGTGGGGTGTTATTCCACCCACAAGGCAGGGGCCAGGGGAGGAGGGAGAGTCAGGGCAGTCTGAAGTGGAGAAAGGTGTGCAGGAGGTGCTGAAGGAAGATAGGAAAGTTCAGGAGAGGAATGTGTCAGCAAATTCCCCAGCTTCCCCTGCCTCACAGACTTTAAGCCTCTTTTGTTGACCACCAGCATTATGCTTTCCATTTTAAAGTTCGGAATGGAGTAGTTGCTTTGGAAGACAATAATCAGGCACTGGAACAACATGACCAGTCCAATGAGGAATCATTGCTTCAACACTGGTGAGGTTTGCCTGTCTTCCCAAATGATATGTAATTTTTCTTGGAGACACCCTTGGTGGAATCTTTCAAGGAGTTGGAGATGGCGTTTATAAGTGGTCCATGTTTTGCAAGCATACAGTAAAGTTGGTAGTACAATGGCTTTGTAAATGAGCATTTTGGTTTCCCTGTGAATGGGAACACACTAAAGTTCAGGAAGACCTGGTTGTTCAACAGGCCCAGTGCCAGTGGTTGGTTTAGCATTGATTGTAGTCCCTGGGGCTTTAAGCAAGACAGCCACTGGCCTGGCCCTGCCATACCGCCCTTCATCATCCTCCATGCTTCCCCCCCCCTCCACCCTGAGTCATTTCAGCACTTTTCACTACCACCTTTCAATGGGTAGCCACCCAGCTTGTTTAGTTACCAGGTACAGACTGCCCTGGCCTATAGGATACTAAGCAGCCCAGACAGATTCTGCAGCCAAAATTTTATGACTCTCCACACATAGTAGTCATACATATAGACCAGTGAAGTTCTCAATTTGTGCTTCAGCTTCTCATCACAACTGCCCCAACACTATACAACCTTGGTTTCTCCTAATTTTGGGCCCAGTTAAAGAAACTCCATGTCATTCCTTTCTCATATCCAAAGCACCATTCCCCAAATAATGTGGTTGGTGCCCTTAAGCATCACCTTCTGGCATTACCAAATGGCACTTGATCATTTCAATATGGCCATTTCATAAGGAGCAATGTTCCGTGTCCTTACTTTAAAAAGAGAGAAGCCCTTGTCCATTGCGTCGGCATGATGGGTGGAACAACTTTTCAATAAACAGATTGTTAACCGGCCATGCTGTGTGGGCTGCTAACGAGGAAAAATTACAGTTCAGAGCAAACAAACGGCTGAAGGAGCACTGCTAAAATATTCAAGCTGTATTGGTTATTGAGTAATTTATTTCTAGCCGAAGTTTTACTAAGGAAAGCAAATCATGAGGATGGAAGGCTGCTGACACTAAATAATCTTGGAAATCGGAGGGAACAGTTGTAAGAAAACTGATTACTACTTAAGAATGATGAACATAAATCCTTCCAAACTCTCAAGGCCAGCTGTAGGCATCAGCAAATTTTTCTGCCAAAGGCAGTGCCGCCTCCATTTAAGAAGCCCTGAAACAAACAATCACACACACACACACACACACACACACACACACACACAAGCACACACATACGAATACTTTCTTTGCCACAGTTTGATCTCTGTGTTCACTGTTCAAGATGAGCAGTTCCAGGGTTCATTTGGGAGGTCCACATCAGTAAGGACCCATCCAATCAACTAGTGACTCAGCCCAAGTACCATTAGGCAGATGCTGTGGGTGGCAGTGGCAGTCCCATCACCACCATTCACCATTCAACCAGAGCCCGAGTTGACCAGGCCACAAAAGGCCCATCTAGTCCAGCATCTTGTTCTCATGGTGGCCAACCAGGTGGCCTTCAGGAAGCCCACAAGCAGGACCTGAGTGCAACTGCTCAGTATTTTCTGCACTGACTAGTAGTGGCCCCTCCACAGAGGGGAAATCCCCAGCTCTACCTAGAGATGCCAGGGATTGAATCTGGGAAGTTATGCACGCCAAAGGGATGTTCTCCCACTGAGCTATTGCCTTCCAGAACTGTCATACACCTCCTATGCCAGCTTGCTGGCTTCAGCTGTGGAAGATGCTGTTGTGTTGAATCAAGTTTAATTTGGCTGTCCAGTTGGCTTTTGAAGAGAGAATAGGATACAGTGGTACCTTGGGTTAAGAACCTAATTTGTTCTAGGGGGTCCGTTCTTAACCTGAAACTGTTCTTAACCTGAGGTACCACTTTAACTAATGGGGCCTCCTGCTGCCACCACGTGATTTCTATTCTCATCCTGAAGCAAAGTTCTTAACCCGAGGTACTATTTCTGGGTTAGCGGAGTCTGTAACCTGAAGCGTCTGTAACCTGAGGTACCACTGTATTGTTCTATCCGCTCCATCATGTGTGTGCATCTATCCATTCATCGATCTAGTCTCAGCTCCACCAGGACTCCTATCTCTCAGCTGTCACCAATGTAACATAATGGTTAGAGTGTGGGACTAGAAACTTGGAAACCAGGGTTCGATTCCCCCACTCAGCCCATAAGCCTCACTGGGTCACCTTGGGCCCAGCAACTATCTCTTAGTTCAGGGGTGCCAACTTGAATAAAATATTGTGGGGGCCCAGGTAAGCCCCACCCTGCATAATCAATCACATGACGCGGTGTGTGTTGACTTTGTGGAGGCTTGGTGCCCTCAAATATTTTATTGTGGAGGCCAAAGCCCCCATGGTCCCTGAGAGGTGGCTTCTATGTCTTAGCTTAATCTACTTCATAGGGTTGTTGAGAGGATGAAATAGAGAGGAGGGGAACCATGTACACTACCTTGAGTTCCTTGGAAGAAAAAGACGGTACAGTGGTACCTCGGGTTACAGACGCTTCAGGTTACAGACTCCGCTAACCAGAAATAGTACCTCGGGTTAAGAACTTTGCTTCAGGATGAGAACAGAAATTGTGCAGCGGCAGCGGCAGCAGCAGCGGCGGGAGGCCCCATTAGCTAAAGTGGTACCTCAGGTTAAGAACAGTTTCAGGTTAAGAACGGAACTCCAGAACTAATTAAGTTCTTAACCTGAGGTACCACTGTATATAAATGTAATAAATAAATAAAATAAAATTCCACCAGTCTGCCTCAGTGGGAGAGTTGGGAAGCCAGGTTCATTGCATCAGGTTTGCTAAAAGACCAGCCCCAACCGGCACCTGTTACCCCTGGACTGTCTCTATGCTGTTTGCGACAGAGAAGGAAGATGAAAACAGTAAAATCAGGCACCAATTCTTAAGCAGAAATGGTGTGTGAATTTACTCCGCCCCCCCTTAGTCTCTCTGTCCCTTTTCCCTAATGTGTTGTTATATTTTAGATTGTAAGCCTGCTATGGGCCGTCTTGTTTTAATTGATGGAATGTAAGCTGCTCTGGGGTTAGGGACGTGGGTGGTGCTGTGGGTAAATCCTCAGTGCCTAGGACTTGCCGATCGCTTGGTTGGCGGTTCCAATGCCCGCGGCGGGGTGCGCTCCCGTCGTTCGGTCCCAGCGCCTGCCAACCTAGCAGTTCGAAAGCACCCCCGGGTGCAAGTAGATAAATAGGAACCGCTTACCAGCGGGAAGGTAAACGGCGTTCCGTGTGCTGCGCTGGCTCGCCAGATGCAGCTTGTCACGCTGGCCACGTGACCCGGAAGTGTCTGCGGACAGCGCTGGCTCCCGGCCTATAGAGTGAGATGAGCGCACAACCCTAGAGTCTGTCAAGACTGGCCCGTACGGGCAGGGGTACCTTTACCTTTAAGCTGCTCTGGGAGATTTTTTGACAGAAGAGCAGGGCATAAATTCTCTTAAGTAAAAATAAAAAATAAAAAAAATCATGGAAATGCCATTGAAGAGAAATAGATTCATAAACTGCCCCCAACCCCTGAATCACTTTGTTTTGCAGATTCATTTTGCTGTTTTGTCAGCATGTTTAGTCGGGAGTAAGTTCCATTGAACTCAATGGGGTTTCAGGTTATTTGCTTATTTGGAACATCTAACCTTGTTTTAGTCTGTTAGGGCTCCAGTGTGGTGTACAGCAATTTGGCATGCCATGTGTTGTCAATCTCCACTTACCCCTTCCCAAAACAAGGAAGGAAACGAAACACAATATTGTATCTTCTTTCAAATGAAGCACATTTTGGTTTTGGGAAGTAGAGATTCAAATCAAATTCAATTCAGCACTCATCTAAGCTATCAAGTTTGTGCTTTCTGAAACTGTACGTGAACCATCTTTTGTACAGTCATCCTTTGAAACTTGCATTTATCCAACTTTTGCAACGTAGGTCTCCAGCCAAGTAATGTGTGCAGAAATGTATGCTAAGGTAAAGTGTGCATATATAAATGCATATGTTAGTGAAAATAGAATATAGAAGTGTACCACATCGTGGAAAATATAAACATATGGGAAATACTGTATGCTTTGGGGAAACGTGTATATTCGAGAAAGGTGCATACAAAAATGTGTGTATCAGAAGAAGTTCACACTAAAATGCTGGTGTGTTCTCATGAGGACATTACTTCATTGAGACTGCAATCTTATACTCACTAATCTGGGAATAAGTACAACGAGCATAAGATGACATCACAATGTTCTGTTAAGATGGCCCTTTCTGTACAGTTATGGGCACAACTCAAGGGGCTAGTTAATGCTCCTTGGTTCAGTCTAGGCTGTCTGTGCAGGTCTACTCAGAAATAGTCCCAATTCCCCATTGAATGCAACGGGACGTACTCTGAAGTAAGTGTGTCTAGAACGGCAGCTTGAGTTAAGGCACATTTTATCCTCATTGAAATCAGTGCAACAAGTTAGCTCACGTGGAAGAACTTCCAGATTGCACAACAGCAGAAAAGATTGCCTTGGAAAATGGTGTGTTATCCTTCACTACAGGTTTCTATAGGCTTGTTCACACATTTCACTCAACACAGATATGAGGCTGCCGCCAGTTGTTTGTATGAAAGATTGTTATGTACAGGTCAACTATACATGGGTGTGTGGACTTGTATGCTAGTTGGATATGATGCGTGAACGACCGGATGGCCACGTTTTGGGGATGTTGTAGCATTGGTTTCCCTGCGTCAGTGGGGGTGGGGGGTGGAGGGAATGGAGCAAATGCCCTTTGAAGTTCCCTTTCCATCTCTATGAATCAGTGGTTTCATTGGGACTACTAAAGTGTGATGACTTTAGCTCCAACCAAAATTAATAACTGTTTGTCCAAAATTGGAAGGGGGAAGGAGAAACAGGAAGGACTGACTCCCCTCCCCTCAGTGGTTGGCAACCACTATCAGAATACAGTGGTACCTCGGGTTACATACGCTTCAGGTTACATACGCTTCAGGTTACAGACTCTGCTAACCCAGAAATAGTACCTCGGGTTAAGAACTTTGCTTCAGGATGGGAACAGAAATCGTGCTCCAGTGGTGCGGCGGCAGCAGGAGGCCCCATTAGCTAAAGTGGTGCTTCAGGTTAAGAACAGTTTTAGGTTAAGAACGGACCTCCGGAACGAATTAAGTACTTAACCCGAGGTGCCACTGTATAATGCTCCAACAGCCCCCAGAAGACTAGTGTTTCTGCTAATTTTCCTGGATTCCAATACCAGGCTATATGCGTGCGACTGCATTTCAACAGGTTCACATTATTTAAAAAGTTTCCTGTACCTGGGGATCACATAACTAACCCCTTTTCTTGCCATTAACCCATAAATCATCTCCTTGCATGACCATGTCAAGGGTTTTTGTGTGTGTACATGAGGGTGTTTTGTGTTGTTTTCTTTTAACAGATAAGCACTGTACTTAGGGAAGAAGGAGACGCTGGTTTGGCTAGAGAGAGGCTGCTGTGAATTTCTAAAAGCATTATGAAATTGACAGGGTGGTGGTGGGGAAGTGGATGGAATTGTGCTAGCTTTGCCAATTTCTTTAATTAAAATAACCTTCATTCAACTTTGTTTTCTGCATTCAACCTGTGTTGTTAATTTCTAATGGGTTAGAGAAGGGAAGACTTGGGGGAAGGAGGGCTGTTTCAGTGTCATTTGCTGCCCCCTACTGGACATAGGTGGGCAGGAAGAAGAATTCTTTTTTGGTTAAAAAAAACCTCACGCGCAAAGACAGTAGTGTGAACAGAGAGACCTTGTTTTAATGACCAGTTGGCAGCTTCTACCACCTATAGAGTTGCGGGGCATTGTTTTTGAAAATGTGGGTCTCCCACATTTTGGGGGAACTTAACTTGAGCAGAAAAATGGCCATCCTCTCTTTTCCCCTATTTTCAAAAAGGGGAAAAGAGAGGACCCAAATAACTACCGCCCAGTCAGTCTGACATCAATACCAGGGAAGATTCTGGAGCAGATCATTAAGCAAACAGTCTGTGAGCACCTAGAAAGGAATGCTGTGATCACCAATAGTCAGCATGGATTTCTGAAAAATAAGTCATGTCAGACTAACCTGATCTCGTTTTTTGACAGAATTACAAGCCTGGTAGATGAAGGGAACGCAGTGGATGTAGCCTACCTTGATTTCAGCAAGGCATTTGACAAGGTGCCCCATGATATTCTTGTAAAGAAGCTGGTAAAATGCGGTCTTGACTCTGCTACCACTCAGTGGATTTGTAACTGGCTGACTGACCGAACCCAAAGGGTGCTCATCAATGGTTCCTCTTCATCCTGGAGAAGAGTGACTAGTGGGGTGCCACAGGGTTCTGTCTTGGGCCCGGTCTTATTCAACATCTTTATCAACGACTTGGATGATGGACTCAAGGGCATCCTGATCAAATTTGCAGATGACACCAAACTGGGAGGGGTGGCTAACACCCCAGAGGACAGGATCACACTTCAAAACGACCTTGACAGATTAGAGAACTGGGCAAAAACAAACAAAATGAATTTTAACAGGGAGAAATGTAAAGTATTGCACTTGGGCAAAAAAAATGAGAGACACAAATACAAGATGGGTGACACCTGGCTTGAGAGCAGTACATGTGAAAAGGATCTAGGAGTCTTGGTTGACCACAAACTTGACATGAGCCAACAGTGTGACGCGGCAGCTAAAAAAGCCAATGCAATTCTGGGCTGCATCAATAGGAGTATAGCATCTAGATCAAGGGAAGTAATAGTGCCACTGTATTCTGCTCTGGTCAGACCACACCTGGAGTACTGTGTCCAGTTCTGGGCACCACAATTCAAGAAGGACACTGACAAACTGGAACGTGTCCAGAGGAGGGCAACCAAAATGGTCAAAGGTCTGGAAACGATGCCTTATGAGGAACGGCTAAGGGAGCTGGGCATGTTTAGCCTGGAGAAGAGGAGGTTAAGGGGTGATATGATAGCCATGTTCAAATATATAAAAGGATGTCACATAGAGGAGGGAGAAAGGTTGTTTTCTGCTGCTCCAGAGAAGCGGACACGGAGCAATGGAGCCAAACTACAAGAAAGAAGATTCCACCTAAACATTAGGAAGAACTTCCTGACAGTAAGAGCTGTTCGACAGTGGAATTTGCTGCCAAGGAGTGTGGTGGAGTCTCCTACTTTGGAGGTCTTTAAGCAGAGGCTTGACAACCATATGTCAGGAGTGCTCTGATGGTGTTTCCTGCTTGGCAGGGGGTTGGACTCGATGGCCCTTGTGGTCTCTTCCAACTCTATGATTCTATGATTCTATGATTCTATGATTCTATGATTCTATGATTCTATGAATAATTCCCACCCACATAACTTTGTTGACCAGTGATTCCATTCCATAGCAAAAATACAGCCCCTCAATACAGTGCCCATCAATCCAACATAATCATTCTGGAATGACCTAGGGCTATATCCAGCAGTCTCTATCCTCCAGCACAAGTTCTCCTGTTCTAGCAGATGGGTGAGTTTGTATATTGCATGGCCAAGGAATCCAAGGCAATGGCTATGCTAGTGGGAACTCGGCACATAGCAGAATTGCACATTTGGTTGCACAGCATAGCTACTGGTAACCTGCCTCTGTGTTCTCTTGTGCAGCAACACCCCATTGTGTCTGTGGCAAAACAGTTTGCCAGAAGAACACATATACTGCTCAGTGACTTCGACTCAGTGCTACATTGGATCATACAGCCCCTAATACCACACAGTGGCGTAGCGTGGGGGGTGCAGGGGGCCTGGCCGCACCGGGCGCAACATCTGGGGGGGGGGTGCGCTCGCACTCGCAGCTCTCTGCCCCTACCTGGGTTAGGGGGTGCAAATTACTTGCCTTGCCCCGGGTGCTGACAACCCACGCTACGCCACTGATACCACATATCCCATCTCTGTTTACCTAACAAAAATACCACTGATACCAACTGTAGAGGTGGAAGAGACCCCATGGGTCACCTAGTCCAACCCCCTGCAATGCAGGAATCTTTTGCCCTATGTGGGGCTCAAAACCCACATCCCTAAGGTTAAGAGTCTCATGCTATGCTGCACCTGGTGTTCTGTTATTTCTATAGTCTTTTCATTGCTCTTTTGTTTGTGTGTTAACTATTTGTTTTCTTCATTTTTAAATAATAATTTTTTAAATAATAAATAAATAAAACTTAAAAAAAAAGTGTTTGTGCTTTAGAACGACTGCTTGAGCATGCACAAAACGTGTTTCTTCTGTGCAGGCTTTTTGTGCGTGAAAAGAAAACGAATTAAAAATGATGTGTCTGTAACCAACTAAATTCTACGCAGAGTCAACCCACTGAAATTGACAGACCTAAGATGTTTCTTAATTTTGGTGGATCTACTCTGAGTTGAACTAAAAATGGGTACAACTCCAAATGTTGTTGAATGTGCGCAGAATCTTTATTTATATACTTCTGATAGAAAACAACTACAAATGATGTGCAGCCAGAAAGCCTTTGAGTATTTGGATAGTATTCTCCTTTTTGAAGAGCACCATATAACCAAGCTATAGTTCCCAGCACTCCAATTAACTACAGTTCCCAGGATTCTTTGGGGGAAAGCCTTGCGCTTTAAAAATCATGTATAATATGGATGCGGCCTTGATCCAGTCATGCTGTGCAGTTCAGGCACCCAAAAGCTTTAAAAGTGTGTACTGATGAATAAAATATCCAAGTAGAACCAGAGGGAAATTTCTCTCCCCTGTTCCTCCATCACTAAATCTGCATATCTTTGTATACATGAATATTTGCCTATTTGGGTTTTCTCTTTATTTATTCTCCTTTCCTCCACATTGATTCCTTAATTTTCTCGAGTGCAAACATGGATCTGTTTGTGTTTGTTTTCCTCCACATAATCATATGGAAAAGGTGCAATCCATCACACACAAGCCTGTGCTGTTACTACAGCCAACAAGCACAATATTTGCATTTTTACTTAATGCATCTGTTAAGGAATTTGCTGTATTTTTTAAAAATCTCAGTGTTGGCAGTTAATTAATCTATTACGGAATCCATCTCTGTTTAAAACAACAACTCAATGCTATTAGCATTTCAATATCTTTTAGTTTCTCATTTTTCCCCAGTTTTGAAGTTCCGTTCTACACATCAGTTTCATACTCTTTTAAAGCCCTTACGAAAATTCACAAGCTGATTCACGTGAATTTCTCCTAATGTACACAATTTTGTATGCAACTTTTTCACAGTATGCACATTTTTAGAAATCAATTTCCTCTGCCATAAAACACTTTTGTATGTTACTTGAATATATGCATTTTTATGTACACTTTACCCTGGTATGTACATTTTGTACACATTACTTAGTTGGAGAACAGGATTGCAAAATTCAGAGAGGTGTGAATTCCAAAGGATGTCTGTGTTCCAGTTTGCATATTGCTTCAGAAAGTGTGGGTTAGGTAGGTTCACCTTTAGATGCAAAGTGAATCAAGTTTCTCTCCATCTCTGGTTGGCAGTTCACTCAGTTTTTGCAGTTAAATATTTCATCCAAGTTTGGTCCTTTTTTCTTTAGAGGAAAGAGTGAACTAATGTGAGGACTCCTCCAGATGACCTGCTTATTGAACCTTCATCCTGCATTGCTTGCATAAAGCTTATGTATTGGTTAGACTATGTCCAGTTTTCAACAGTCATTTGTTCTGATTTGTTGTCAGGAAGGTTAAATGACAATGAACATTCATCCTGCATTCACCCTGATTTGCTTGCATGTTGATTATACATCTTTGCATTAATCATTCATTCATCCTACATCTAACTACAGTAGTACCTCGGGTTAAGTACTTAATTCGTTCCAGAGGTCTGTTCTTAACCTGAAACTGTTCTTAACCTGAAGCACCACTTTAGCTAATGGGGCCTCCTCCTGCTGCTGCGCCGCTGGAGCACGATTTCTGTTCTCATCCTGAAGCAAAGTTCTTAACCTGAAGCACTATTTCTGGGTTAGCAGAGTCTGTAACCTGAAGCGTCTGTAACCTGAAGCGTATGTAACCCGAGGTACCACTGTACAAGAATGCAAGGATTTGTTTGTGAATGGATTTGTTGCACGGGGTTACAAAGCACTTTAATCAATTGCAAAATAGTGGCAGCCTGGAGGCATTAGATATTTTATAAATAACTTGCTCCAAAATGCCAGACTGAAGCTAAGGAAGGATCTGAAATCATCTGTACCCAAATTTCTCCACAGGTTTTGGAATTTTGAATTAACAGATATTGTTTTCAAAGCAGGACTGATGCGCTAGAAATCCCATATCGTCATATTTTTACGGTATGCTGTTGGTATGGCATGGTATGGTATGCATCCATATTGTCATTGTTCATGTGTGCGTCGATTTAAAAACCCCACAGTTCTTTATTTATATCTTTTTTAAAAATATATATAGTTAAAATCACAACACAATAGAACCCCACATCAGAATAAATAGAGGCAACTAAAAAATAAAACAGCAGCAGAGTGGATCAAACAATTAAACCCTTAAAATGCCCAAGCAAACAATATAGATAAGAATGCCATCACAGTCTGCAATGTGCTCAAACCGTCTTGCCCTAGTGAGCAACCTGGCCGCCAATTTCTGCACCAGCTAAAGTTTCTGAACCATCTTGAGGCTGAGCATTCCATAGACAGGATGCTACCCTCTCCACTACTGCTACCAGTGTGGAGAGCCAGTGTGGTGTAGTGGTTAAGAGCGGTGGACTCGTAATCTGGTGAACCGGGTTTGCGTCCCCGCTCCTCCACATGCAGCTGCTGGGTGACCTTGGGCTAGTCACACTTCTTTGAAGTCTCTCAGCCCCGCTCACCTCACAGAGTGTTTGTTGTGGGGGGGGGGAAGGGAAAGGAGAATGTTAGCCGCTTTGAGACTCCTTCGGGTAGTGATAAAGAGGGATATCAAATCCAAACTCTTCTTCTTCTACCTAATGCGCTTCATTCAATCATACACCACATGGCATTGCAATTATTTTTGCATGGTTTTCTCCTCATGTGCAGGCAAACGTGTACATCTTGGAAAGGACTTCAGTGGCAGAGCTCAAGCTTTGAATGCAGAAAGTCCTAGGTTCACCCCACGCCGCCACCCCCACAGCATCTCCAGGCAGGGCTAGAAGGGACCCTTATTTAAAACCTTGACAAGCTTCTGCAGACCAGTGGTAGCTGGTGCTGCTTAGGACTGCTGGGGTAGAATGCAGGAAGGGCAACACAAACCCTTTCCAACCCCCCCCCCCAAGCCATTTGATCAGCCAGTTGTTTTAATGATACTTCATATATTTTGGATGGCGTTTTATGTTTTATTGCTGTACTCCACCCTGATTTTTCAGGATATGGTATATAGAAAACAATTTTGCAAATAAATAAACAGTAGTTGGGCAGGTGGAGCGACTACCATGAAAAGGAAAGTAATTCTAGTTTCAAAAAGCATGGGGGAAATGCAGAGAATACTTCACAAAGCAGTGCCCTAAAATACATACCTGGACTTGTTTCGATTAATGTCTGCAGGAGACTTTGTGGATATTTAAGTTATAATTAGAAAAATCTTAATGATTATATTCATAAAGGAAACAGTTTATAAGAAGTAAATAAGGAGGCCAGATACAGGATAAAGGAAGTATTTTATTTGGTTGTTTGTATTGTATGTTATGGGACACGGGTGGCGCTGTGGGTTAAACCACAGAACCTAGGACTTGCTGATCAGAAGGTCAGTGGTTCAAATCCCTGCGACGGGGTGAGCTCCCGTTGCTCAGTCCCTGCTCCTGCCAACCTAGCAGTTCGAAAGCATGTCAAAGTGCAAGTAGATAAATGGGAAGGTAAACGGCATTTCCGTGCGCTGCTCTGGTTTGCCAGAAGCAGCTTAGTCATGCTGGCCACATGACCCGGAAGCTGTACGCCGGCTCCCTCGGCCAATAAAGCGAGATGACCACCGCAACCCCAGAGTTGGTCATGACTGGACCTAATGGTCAGGGGTCCCTTTACCTTTACCTATATTGTATGTTATGCTGACTGTATGTTATGTTCACATTTAATGAGGGTAGATTTGTGTATTGGGGGTGAAGGGTTTGTGTTATGTTGTAAATAAAATTCCAATAAAATTAAAATTAATAATGATGGTGGTGGTGGAAACTAATTCTAGTTTTGTCCTCTCTGCTGAGCTCTGCAAGGGCAACGCTGGAGCTAAGGAGAAGGATTCTGGCAACTGGCAGTGCTACCTTCTGGACTGGTTGTAAGAAAGAAGGTATACAGGTGGGCTGGGTAGCCGGCTGGGGGCAGACAGAGATTGGTGGGACTGTGCCCTGAACTGAGTCTGGGAGCTTTTGCATGCAAGGCACTGCTCTACTACTTCAGACCTTCCCTTAATTCCCAGTAAACACCATGGAACTTGCACTTTGTGCAAAGGTGTGTGTGTGTTTAAGCTTGCTTAGGAGCAAGGCTGCAAGATCCCGAAATGCCTTTTCTTTTTATTCATTGAATGAAAAAAGCCTGTAGGGCTGTGGGCTTTCAAGCCTCAACACTTCCTCCACGGATGCTTGCGCCTACATACCACTGCTAGTTGTTAAATAGCTGAACCCAACAGATCTACGGGTGTTTTATTTATATTGTGTATTGCCTGCCTATAGGCTGCACTTTATCACACTGACGGCTCGATCTATCACCCTCCACCTGGAGCTATAACAGGAGCGTGCTCGGATCAACAAGTCCTTGCTTCAGAGTAACTGAACTGTAAATTGTCCTTGACCAGGCAGATAAACAAAAAACAACCTTCCTTGTTAATCTGCCCGAGACCAACAGCTGACTGTCTTTCATCCACCAAGGAAGGATGGGGTGGCAATAGGGTTTAATATGTCTCATCCTTCACACAACACCGCTCTCCTCAAGTTCCAAAGCTTCTTCACATGACCATCTGGATGCATGATAGCTGGCTTCAATGAGAGGACGGGGGATGACTCATGTCCATTTTGTCTTTCCAGCTGCTTCCACCTTTGGCGGTCATGTGCATCCAGTCAGCCTCCAGGCACAGGAACCAGCTCTTTGGGCCTACCACTGGAAACAGTCAAAAGTCCTTTGTGGCCCCAAATGCTGACTGCTTTACTTGACTACGGTATACAAGGGAATTTAGAAAAAGAAAAATGAATTGCGATAACAGATGAGTGGTGTGAGGCGAACATTGGCTCTCTGTATGCTCATCTGCTTGCTTAGGTTTGCAGCCTCGTCATGGAATGACGCCCAACTATTTAAAAAAAAATATAATTTAGATACCCCTTTGTATCATAGAGTTTTTATGTTAGCCCATTTAAATGCATTCCCCTCATTTGTACTGTCTGGAAGGTTCCCAGAAATACCCTTCCAGAATAGACTTTGCTCTCGTGGTATGCATAAAACAGATACAATACACCATATGATTTGTGGACTGCCCTCTCTTCAGATAGACCTACTGGTGACTCCTTTGAAGCTTAAGAGTATCTACTTGCAAAGAGTCGTAATCCATGATATACCCTATGAAAGATGATATACCCCAAACTACTGAGACTGTTTCAGGATATTTAGCCAATGTTTTAAAAGTCAAATTTAAAACTACTTAATTGGGCTCCATGATCACTGCAGATGGTGACAGCAGTCACAAAATTAAAAGATGCCTGCTTCTTGGGAGAAAAGCAATGACAAACCTAGACAGCATCTTAAAAAGCAGAAACATCACCTTGCCAACAAAGGTCCATATAGTTAAAGCTATGGTTTTCCCAATAGTGATGTATGGAAGTGAGAGCTGGACCATAAAGAAGGCTGACTGCCGAAGAATTGATGCTTTTGAATTATGGTGCTGGAGGAGACTCTTGAGAGTCCCATGGACTGCAAGAAGATCAAACACATCCATTCTGAAGGAAATCAGCCCTGAGTGCTCACTGGAAGGACAGATCCTGAAGCTGAGGCTCCAATACTTTGGCCACCTCATGAGAAGAGAAGACTCCCTGGAAAAGACCCTGATGTTGGGAAAGATGGAGGGCACAAGGAGAAGGGTACAACAGAGGATGAGATGGTTGGACAGTGTTCTCAAAGCTACCAACATGAGTTTGACCAAACTGCGGGAGGCAGTGGAAGACAGGAGTGTCTGGTGTGCTCTGGTCCATGGGGTCACAAAGAGTCGGACACGACTAAACAACTAAACAACAACAACAATTTTACTGAATGGTGGCTACTGAGTCTTTTATATGTTTTATGTGTTTAATATGTCTGGATTGCCAATGTTTTATGCATGGTCCCCCCTCTCTTTTATGATCTTATTGTCTAAAAAATCATGCCAATAAAGGCTGAATAGATGAGTGAGTGTTCTGGTTTGCCATTCAGATTCCTGAAGGGTTGAAGCTACTGTGCATCAGCTGAGGGGGGGGGTGTTCAACCATGCTGGAGAGGGTGCACAATCAAGTTCTCCTGTGGAAAACAGCTTTCCCAGTCTTATGCTCAGAGCTTTGCTGAATGTAGGGCTGGCAAAGTCTTTGGCTCTATTTGTTTCTATTTATCATGTGTTTTTATATTTTGAACTGCCCTGAGATCTTTGGATGAAGGTTGGTATATAAATTTAATAAATTATAATAAAGTTCTCAAGTGCCTGACAACCATAGTGCTTGGTAAGCCCTATGCTGGGGACTTTGACAGGAGAACAGGATCACCCACCTGTCAATCATTTGATGTCACAATGACCCCTAGGCGATTGACAGATTGGGCTGTCCTACTCAAGTCAGCCTGCGTAGGTGGGAACAGATAACGATCCGGCCCACCAGGCCATAAACATTCCCTGTCACAAAATTAACATATTAAGCTTTCGTGCTCAATGTTCACGTATTAATTTTTCTCCAGTAGAATTTACAGCAACATTTTGCCATGCCTCACTTTGCTTCCATGTTTGTGTGCATGTTGATGGCATTTCTATAACTGTCCCATAACAAGCATTTTCTGGTTATATGTTTGTGTGCAGGCACACATATAGTCTTGATAAGATTCCAATTCTCTGTGCTTTTAATGAATCTAGGCACTGAATCAAACTATTTCATTCCAAGCAGAAGATCTGCATGCCTTGTGAAATGGACCTCAAGGCAATCAAATGGAAGTGTTTGAATGCTACCAACAGACTGTGCTTTTTATTAGAAACACACACACACACACACACACACACACACACACACACACACACCTTCCCTTATTTGGTGGGAAACACCCTTATTCCAGCGCTATTTCCTGCTGCTATCCCGGATTGTTGATATCCCATAAATTTCCCGGATTTCAAAGGAAGCAGCTCCCCTCCCTCACGGCTCACGGCCGGCCAGGGAGGCTCCTCAACTGCGTTGCTCGGCTGCCCAGTAAGGAGTCTGAGAATGACTGGGGGGTGGAGCTTGCATGCCTTGTGCCGATCAAATCGGCCCCGTTGCCTGAGGACTCGCCTTTGCTCAGCGCTTCCCTGCTGTATCCCTTTGCTGGGTTGCTGCGCTGTGGGAACCACCACTTGAGGCTTCGTTTGGCTGCTGGCTGGGCTTTCTGCCTTTGGGCCTTTGGCTCGGAGGGGCTCTACTCTCTCTCTCTCTCTCTCTCTCTCTCTCTCTCTCTCTCTGTGTGTGTGTGCACACGCATGTGCATGTGTGTGTATGAGAGAGAGTGAGAGTGAATGTGTCACTTAAGCTGATAGCAGGAATGCTGTAGCTTCACACACTTACCTTCACACAATGTGTAATTAACTTGGGGAATTTTTTTACTGCAGGATGTGGTGAGGTCAGTACTTTAGATTTACAAGGGTGTTAAGTTGTGGGCGAACATATCAGACAACACAGCGATTCTTCAAACAGCTCTTGTTTATTCAGGCCAGAACAGAACTGAACTGAAGAGTTCAGTCAGCCTGCTTATATAGAGCTCCAGAACAATGTAACTGTAGCAACTTTCTAAAACTATCCAATCACTGAACGTCACTTTCAATCCTTCATTTGCATACAAACCATCCAGTCACTGAACGTCACTTTCGATCCTTCATTTGCATAACTATCTACAGTATCCCCCTGCTGGCCCAGGGTGAGAACTTCAGTACATAACAAAGGGGATCTGAGAGATGAATGGGAGATACGGTTTGTCAGTATTAATGGACAGCTAAATAGAAACTTAACCCCAAAAGTTAGGACCAACATTCAAATCCTGACTGGGTAACTTTGCTCACTAGTAACATTGAACCATGAGGACGAGATGGTTGGACAGTGTTCTTGAAGCTACCAGCATGAGTCTGACCAAACTGCGGGAAGCAGTGGAAGACAGGAGTGCCTGGGACAGGTGAGGCTGCTGATCCCTTATTTTGGCTGTTGATCCCTTATTTTTGAGGTTGCTGATCCCTTATTTTCAAATCTGAAAGTTGACAGCTATGGACAGACAAGGCACCTAAATCAGTGCTAAGCAGGAGTGGACTGTTGCTGGTGGAGAGTACTTTAATTTTGAAGGTATCTTGCCCCAAAGCCAGCATTCCTCCCTGACTCCAGCAAAAATGCTGACACATCCCCCTTACTATATGTAACCATTTCCCCCAAAGTACTATCAGTCACATTTCATTACCTTTTCATCACCTGGTGCTTTGATGCAACCTGACTTGACAGACACAGTTGCACCGTCAGCTACAAAATTTGACTAAATAGGTTGACTTCCTCAAGAAACGGTTATTACATTTTGCCTTGTCTCAAGGAAAGAATTATTGTTTTATTTCATCAAAACTTTGCCAGAGGTCTATATGTGTCAAAACCAGCTTTCAAAGTTTGGTTACACCAACCTTCTCAAGCTGGTGCCCTCTAATATGTTATTTGGCTTCAACTCTCATCATCTATAACTGTTGGACACTCTGGCTGGTGTCCAGCAATTTCTGCAGGGCAGGCAACCCTATTGGGAAATGCTGGTTACATTATCATAATTGTTTAATAATAATAATTGCATTTATACCCCGCCCATCCTCCAAAGAGCTCAAGGTGCTCCTCCATATCATTTCTCCATAGCAACCTTGTGAGGTAAGTTAGGTTGAAAGACAGTGTGACTGGCCTACTGCCCTGATAATCCCAGGTCTCACACCCTAACCACAGCACCACACTGGCATGAACTGTATGTGAACTGAACACAGGAAAAAAAAGAGGACTTGGTTGTGCTCTCTGGTCCAAGATGAGATTCAGATTTGAGGAGACCTTCTCCTAAGTTGGTGGGCCTTTAGTAATGTCAGTGAGAAGTGGCTATTTTATTCCTCACAATGTTGTGACACAAAGTCGCTTCAGGGCATTGTGGGAAATGTAAACGGTTGTTTGCTGATGCCACCACCAGGTAGATAGACAGGTGGGGCCCAGCACAGATGAGCTTTGCCAGGACACTGAGGCTCTATTCAGAGGTGCCAGATCCTGCTGGAAGGTGTATCCCATCCTGACCTCAAGGCATTCAGCTGATTTTTTTTTTTCTTATACAGTGGTACCTTGGGTTAAGTACTTAATTCGTTCCGGAGGTCCGTTCTTAACCTGAAACTGTTCTTAACCTGAAGCACCACTTTAGCTAATGGGGCCTCCTACTGCTGCCGCGCCGCCGGAGCACAATTTCTGTTCTCATCCTGAAGCAAAGTTCTTAACCCGAGGTAATATTTCTGGGTTAGCGGAGTCTGTAACCTGAAGTGTATGTAACCTGAAGCGTATGTAACCCGAGGTAGCACTGTAATGGGTTGTAAGTTTCAGTTTCCAAGTGCCAACCCATTTGAGAGAACCACTGTGGAGCCGAGGTGGACAAGAGGAGGCCATTTTCCCTCCAGCGACATTGAAGGCCAAGCTTCAGAAAAGGGGTTTTGTGGTAACACAGCCTGAAAAACAGAACTTTCAGAAGATGGTGCTGTATTACATTAATCTCATGGCACTGGTGTAAATTATATCATTTGTGTAAATCCTTATTTGTGTACTGTACTGCTGTTTGATCGTTTTGCTATTACAGTGTTTAACTCCATATAAACCCCTTTTAAAATAAAGAAATACTGTGATAATATTTTGGCGATTCCTAGAAAACTTTTGATCAACTTTTGTGAGCACAAGTAGAAATGTTCTTTCTCGTCATGTCACTTTTGGAAGATATTTTTTCCCTTGGAAAGAGAAAGGAAAGGATTCATGAAAAAAAAAGACTTTGTAGAAATCCATTGAAGTAAAAAAAGAAAGAAAGAAAGCGATATGCAAGGACCATGATAAGGATAAACACCCTTTGCATTTACATGAAAAATTTGTAAGGTCCTTGGTCAACAGCTTTTGTATATATTCAAATGTACACCAGCTTGCTTTGGATAGCTGGAGCTGACAGAATGATTAATTGTACTGTATTACTCATTGCCATCTGGCAGATTAATAGAATTATCAGAGCTCAAGTTCATCTTTAAACACCATGATGGCATTTGTATTAAAGGCATCAACTTCCATTTTTCATCTGTTGCAAATGGGCATGGGGACACCTCCCTCTGGGGTGGGTGGAGGGGTAAAGTGAGGTTGTGCCCAATTTCCGGAAGACGGTCCTTTTAGTGGAAGGTGCCCTGTATTTGAAGTGCTGTCCAAGTCTGGCTTCAAGATAAAAGAGCCTTAGGGAGGGAGAGCTACAGAACCCTTGATGTTGCCCATCAAAGATTAACACCTAGATAGCAGATATTCTTATTGTTTAATTGTAGTTTTAGGATTTCTAAGCTACTTCAGTCTACAAATACAGAATTACGTAAATTATGGAACGTTGCACAATGTAACTTACATGTGGATTATGCAGGTCACATGATTTTGCTACAGCAGACAGCGAGAAAAGTATCATAGCTTTTTGCAGAAGGAGCGCTGCAGCAGAGCAGAAACAGGGTTGCATGCAATGAATAGAGTGGAACACAAAATGATTTTTCCTGACACCCCTACTTTTGCCGTATGACATTCAGGGTGGCACACAAATTAGATAGATAACAAGTCAGGGCACATTCTTCGTTGTGAAGAGGTTTTTGACATTTTACTTAAAATAACATTTAATGCAAGAGTTTTCCAGTGACTGTCCAAGACATTTTGAATCCTGAGGCAGTGCCTGTCTTCATCTGTTTCCACTGCTACCACTCCTTTATGGTGCCACTCAAGGGGGTCTTTTAACCCCTGGTGCACTGCAGGACTGGTTCTGGGATATTTGTTCTGCAGCCTGCACATATCCCTGTCATTCCCTCCACCCACACTTCCCAGAGAGCGTACTTTCTTTTATAGTGCAAGGAACAGGAGTGTGTATTCTGTGTCTGCTCTGCCACATTAATTCATGTTTTATATACTTCTTACAAGGTGATCATCGTATGCTGAAAAGGCATCTGCACACTAGTCTTGATGCACTTACACACACACACACCACCATGCTGACCTTTCCTCCTCTTCGGGGAAATGTATCTTCTTTACGTCCTGACCTTTATGTGTTTCTTCAAGATGGGACTTTTTTATTTTCCCAAAAATATATAATGGCTGAGAATTGATGCAAAACATTAAAACTTGTCAGATGCTCTGGCCTCAGCTCTGTGCATTTCTCAAGGAACTCCAGAGGAGCCATAAAACTGTAATGGTCTCACAAAAGGTGACCCAGAGGATGTATCCCTTCCTTAAAAGTCACCCCCATTTTAATATCACTGATCATTCCGTTCCTCCACTGGAAGAATGGAAGCCCTGGGCTTTAGTCTTAGTGATTTTGAATGTCAATCTATTTTTAAAAATTATTTTCAGTTTAAGATATTGGAATCACACTAATTAGTTATGTAAAATAGCACATTTTTCATTTCAACTCGTATTGCTTGCATGCAGCATTGTTTTCCTTTTGCTGCAGTTTGTCTGCTGCCCAAAATGTCCTTATTTGTCCTACTGCCACTGTGGGAAAAAATTACATAACTTAAGTAATTGCATAACTTGCATGGCTACATTATCATTACATTGTTCCACCTCATTCATTTCAATGCAAAGGAAAGGCAATGGAACTATGGGGCGGAGCTGGGAAGAGAGACAGCACATAATCAATTATGTAATGTTTGCAGACTGAAAGCAACAACCATAGCAAATTCCAATTGTATTTGCTGGATTGATTTCCAGACATGGGTTTAAATAAACACCAGCAATTTCCACTCCCATTTTGCTTTACATCAGAATTCCCCAAGATCCCTACTGGTGAGCTAAAGATGAAACTACTTGAGTTTGGGTTGGATCCAAACTCAAGTAGTTTCATCCGGATCTCATTGAAATCAGAAGGATTTAACTTTAAGTTAAGTAACTAAGTTTACAATTTATTTCAATGGGATCTAAGTGCAGCTAATTTATAGGTTATGGCGAGGGGAGAGAATTTGGATCAGTTCACATTTAAAGGCAATCCTACTTATTCTGCACTTCCTGAAACAATACACAAACCAAAACACAGCCATGCTTCAAAATTTGCACTTCTTGTAATTTTTCAATGCAATTCTCCACCTAAGTACTGTGTATAAAAATGCATATGCTAAAGTGTGCATAACAATACATATATTTGTGAAAATAATATTCTAAAATGCATTATTTTTTAGCAGAAATGGCATTGCAAAAATGTGGATTGATGAAAGTTCCATCTAGGGGAAATACACTGATGACTCTTCAAGAACATCATCATCATCATCATCATCATCATTATTATTATTATCACAAAATGATATAGAATACAGAGAAATGAACTTTACATTGGAAAAGTGGGAAACTGGAACAAACAAGAATCAATAGATTTGTACATTCCTATTCACAGTGGGCAGCAATATCCCTATTAACAGAGCACAGGGAAGCAGTTGAGCTGGGGGGGGGGGGTGACCAACGGATATGTAGCGTTGTTAAAGAGGGGAAATGGTTAAGAAACCCAGTTTCCTGATGTGCTGGAAGAAGCAATGCACTTGGAATGTCAGTGACAAAGCCATTCTCTGCTTAATTGACAGTGGTCTTTTTGACTATCGCTCTATTTTACTGTGCTTTTCAAAAGTGACAGTAGTGACATATGGTGGGTAGTCTACTTTTAAAAGTAGAAATCGTTGTACTTCAGTTTTAAGTATAGATGGTGCTAGTTTATACCACTGCCATCATTCTATGGAATCGGTGCCAAGAATTCCATCACCCCGCAAGGTGACCGCTGTGATAGCAATGTGACATTAGGTTTGCAGAGCAGCAAGTGCCCTAGTAAAAATGGTTGGTTGTTGTACTATTAGGAAATGTGGAGAGGGCTGCAGCTCACTAGTAAAGAACATCTGTTCTGCATGCAGAGGGTCCCAGGTGCAACCTTTAGTGTCTCTCGGTAGGACTGAGAATGTCCCCCTGCTTGAAACCATTAAGCATCGCTGCCCATCGCTATAGATGATGCTGAGCTAGATAGAACAATGGCCTGATTCGGTATAAGGCAGGAGCCAAATATGACATTGCAAAATTCTAAGGCACTGTTATGTACTGAGTTGAATAGGATCCAAAATACAGCAGTCTGATTGGTCCTAGAACAATAGGATTCAGAATGCAGCAGTCTGATTAGTCCTAGAACAATAGGATCCAGAATGCAGCAGTCTGATTGGTCCACAGGAGCCACCCAATCCAGCTCCAGGTGGAAGTGAATCTAAACCTTATTGGCCTACATGAGAATCCTGGAATTAGCAAATCACGTGGGGCCCATTGTGTAAATAATGTATATGAAGCAGACATTCTGGGGGAACTTCCATTCCTCCTCACCACTATGAGCTGAATAAAGAGCATGAAATCCACTCTCGGCTCCGAGTATATTTCAGGCACGAATGTTGAACTGCAAGCCCCTTGACCTAATTTTCTGATGGTGTGGGGCAGCTATAGTGTGCTGGAAATTGGGAAGTCATTCCCATAATGCCTCTGGGCTGGGTGGAAGGGTTTCAGTCTAAGGATTTAAGCTTTCATTTTGAAAGTTTCTATGCCTGACTGTGTTGTTTGTTTTTTAGTACTGTTTTTTATGTTTCATATTTTTTGTAAGTGGTATTGAATGTGAATTATCATAGAAAAGTGGGATATAAATGTCAAAACAGATAAAAAATAACAATGGTACAGTGAGCATATGTATACCCATTCTATCATCTCACAGATGGAAAGGAATGGGTTGGATGAGCTTGTCGTTTAGCCGAGAAGTATGTGTTACTTTTAATTTCTATAAAATGTCAATAGACAGGTTTGATGGTTCTTCAGGAAGAGGTAATTTTCCAGTCAAATGCATATGCATTATTAACTTGTATAACTGTACGATGCTATTGAAGGCAGAAAAATCTATATGGTACTTAAAGTGAGAGTATTGAATGAGACTTGGAAAAGCCAATTCAGCATTCATATAGCTGATCATAGGATGATTATAGCTAACAATATCTGTTTTGTTGTTAATTAGTTGCACTTGATAAGGCAATGCTAAGTGGCTTTATTGCATTAAGTTATGAAGAAAATCAAAATCTCAATAACACTTTTTAGTGTGATAAATCTAGTAAAAGGGTGTTTTTTTAAAAAGCCTTAAACAGAACCTAAATATATTGCTTATTATAGAACTTCAGCAAAACAGTAGGGAGTGCCTTTTTGTCACAAAAGAGCCTGGTATTCCTTCCTGCAGATTTAACGAAGGGACATCTCCCCAGGTGTTCCAACTAGGTTCTAAGACATAGCCCAGAAAATTCTTTCCTAAACTGAACTGGGAATATTTGAGAGAGAATCAGGCAAGCTATGGGAACGTGGCTTGAATGCTGCTTTACTTTGGCAACTTCTACATAGCTCAACATATGAGTAATAACTTAAGCTGAGTTGGCAGACCAATGCCCTCCAGATGTTGTTGGCCAATGGCCAGAGACAATGGGAACTGGAGACCAGCAGCACTTGGAGGGCACAACACTCATTACCCTTGACTCACTGTGATTTTCCAGTAGAAACTAGTGGTTTTGGTGGGTTAGAAATGCTTACCTCGGTATACACTTTGATTTTGTGAACATTTACTTTTTAAAATGGCATTTGGTGTTATGGGTTTCTTTGGATAGTACATTTTTAGTGATGTTCCTTTCCAACAGTACAGCTTACTCCTTCCTGGAATAGTCACATGGGTGATCGGACAGAATCGGGGATAATGTGGTGAATGAGATAATTGATTGCCATGAAGATCAAGTTTGACTGTGTCATGATGTCAGTGAGGGCAAGTGACAATAACAGAGTGAAAACAATGCAAATGAATTGTTGACCATTATCAGAAGGAGTGCCAAAAACAGACAGCAAATGAAAGCGATTTGCACAAGAGCAAGTGAAGGCAATGGAAACAAATATGCCACCATTTTCACAAGGAAAGCTAAGAATCGTCAAAAAGATCGGCTTTTTTTTTTTTAACCTACTGAATACATTGGTGGGAAACTGGGCGAAGTTTCGGCTCAGCTCTTTGTAATAATTATATTTGTAGTTTTGGTAGTCTCAAGAATGGTTGAAAGATCTTTTTTCATTTTTCAATTTCAAAAAGAAAATAGGATCATATTCTGATTTAGGTCCTTATGATCTGTTGTCCCCCAACTTCATTGCTATATAAGATGATGGAGGAGATGATTTATTGCTGGCTGTCATTCTTTCTGGAGAAGAACAATCTTCTTCCTCCATATTAAAGTGGCTTTCAGGCAAATCGATCATCCATAGATCACGCTGTAAGACTGTCTGCTGATGTTAATAAAGCATTCTGTAATAAGGACTTTTTATGTGTTGTATTTATAGACAGTAGGGGAAAAACTCGAACATACTTTAGTTTTAACTGATGGCCTCTGAAAAATAAAGCTTGAAGTAGTTAGATCATTGTGACTCAGAATTTTACAGCATTGAGTGTATAATACTCTAGTTAAGGACAAGAATGTGCACCCAATGTTGGCAGTTGTACTGTGGTTAGCAAATGCTAGTATAATACTGAATGCTCAACGGACAGGCAGAAACTGAAGGTCTTTGCCCTGATCCAAACTTCTTGAATATGCTGGCTGGTTGTTCCTACAAATATGCAGAGTGAGATGACTACCTTAGGTGGTAGATGCTTGGGGGTTTAGAAAGTGAAATGTTAAGAGGACAAAGCTGTGTGTTCTACTCAGTCTGCCCTCCACCCTCAACTCAGCTTGCTGTTGTTGGATGGAAGATGCTTGTTCCATCATCAATATTTGGGAAAGGACTGTAGCTCAGTGATAGAGCATCTGCTTTGCATGAAGGTCCCAGGTTTCATCCCCGGCATCTCAACAGGCTGGGAGACTATTGTGCTTGAATTCCTGGAGATATGCTGCCAGTCAGTGCAGATAAACTAGAAGGACCAATGGCCTGATTCAGTATAAGGCCTCTTCCTAAACTAGATTAGAGTCAGCTGCTACTCCAATATTTGGGAGGGAGGGGGATGCCATTGTACCCTTCATCTCAAGCAACCATTCTAGAATGAAGGAGCAGGTCTGCCTACAAAATAAATCCCCATTGAAATGAGTGGGGATGGTCATACAACTGAGAAAGCGCCAGTCCCAAGTTCTAAAGCAGGAGTAGGGGAACTTTGGCCCTCCAGATGTTGCTAAACTGCAACTCCCATCAGGGCCAGCAAGCATGGCCAATGGCTGGATATGAATGTTCAGCAACATCTCGAGGGCCAAATGTTCCCACCCCTGGTCTAAAGTTACTTTCCTGGTATCTTGATTGTAAAAGGTTACAGGGTCAACTGCAGGATTTCTCTAATACCTTGGAAACTGCTGGCAAGCTGGTCCAAATGATATATTATGTCAAATGCATTTCTGCTCCCTCCTACTCTTGACAGTTTGCAACTGTGAAAACTGAACCCATTTAAAACTAGGGCTGCATGCAGTCCATATATTTAAAGGACATGGCATCTGCTGAAGAATCTTAGGAGCTATACTTTACCCCTTATAAAGCTACAATTCCAAGCACCCTTAAGCAATGGTTTTCAGGTTTATTTGGGGGAAATTGTGTGCTTCAAATGTATGGTGTGTACTAGGGCCTGGTGATATCTGGTTTTCAACACTGTGATATATCACCAGCTAAACATCATGATATACCAATGTATCGATCACAAAATCTGAAATAAGGATGGAGCTATGTCGAGGCATTGGCTGGCTTCACGGATTTCCCACACATTGGTTTTTTTTGCATAGCGCGCGCGCACACACACACACTTCACTATATACTGTGAGGTCAAAAATTATGAAACTGATATCACAATATGGACTTCAAACCAGTTTTGGATGATATACAGTGGTACCCCGGGTTAAGAACTTAATTTGTTCTGGAGGTCCGTTCTTAACCTGAAACTGTTCTTAACCTGAAGCACCACTTTAGCTAATGGAGCCTCCCGCTGCCGCCGCGCCGCCGGAGCACGATTTCTGTTCTCATCCTGAAGCAAAGTTCTTAACCTGAAGCACTATTTCTGGGTTAGCGGAGTCTGTAACATGAAGCGTATGTAACCTGAAGCATATGTAACCCGAGGTACCACAGTATTGATATATTGTCCAGCCCTAGTGTGTACGCAGACCTCAGCAAACACGTTGTATGAAAGTGCTTTGTGACTCCTTAAAGAGACAAAGTGGATAATACCACTTCTCACTGAAGGACTGGGGGTGTGCCAATATCATATGCTCTCCCCATTCCAGTTTAAAATACCAAACTTCCGTACTTGAAAGAAAAAACAAAACAAAAACAACCTATCACAGCAAGGGAAAAGCCCCATCCCAGGAATGTTATTTTCTACTTGCAGAAAGTTTTTAAGTGGGAGTATTTAGAAAAGTGACTTCCCCATTGGTATTTGAAGTGGTACAGTCTATTCCGGGAGCTCATCCTGTTGCATGTGTGAATCGTTCACACACTTGAGTTGGATACTTAAAACTGCAATTACGAAGTATTGAATATACATACATGTGAACCAGTCTCTCTCTCTCTCTCTCTCTCTCTCTCTCTCTCTCTCTCTCTCTCTCTCTGTGTGTGTGTGTGTGTGTGTGTGTGTGTGTATCCTGGATTTGGAACAATTCACCTACCCTGTATGTATAAATTTCAATTCAGGCAGTTGGGCTGTTAGATTACTTATCAGGTTTCAGTGCTGAGTTATTTGACGTTCTGATGGCACTGAATTAGATTGCTAAAGTGCAACCTTTACAATCTGTCACTTTTCCAGATCTTTTAAGTGCCATTGATATCATCCTGGAAATTTCAATCACCAAAGAGGGTCTGGCTTTGGAAATTATTGATGTCCCTAATATGGTAATATGTCACAGCAACAATGACATTTTTGTATAGATCTCAGCTTGTGCAGGTATTAAAGGAAATGAAATGGGAGATAAAGCAGTCAAGAAAGCTTCCCAAAATAATTCAAAAGATCTAAATACTTCAAAGATTAGAACACACACACACACATCAGTTGAACAACAATGTGAGATGCTGCTAAGTGAAATAAAATATGTGAAGGTTAAAAAGGGTAAAGAGGTTGCATTATAGTGCTAAAGGACTTCAAGACTTGCAGTGCAAGCCTATGCATGCCTACTCAGAAGTAAAACCTGTGGAGTTCAATGGATTTTACTTGCACAATTGTAGACATGTTCTCAATTTCCTTATATTGATAGATACATACGTTTCCTTAATGACTGTAGAAAGTGCACCAATTGTTAACGTGGCAAGAAAAGTTGGGTTCAGTAATCATGGGTAGGCAGACTCAGGTCCAGTGGCTGGATGCGGTCCAATTGCCTTCTCAATCCAGCCCTCGGACAGTCTGGGAATCGGAGTGTTTTTACATTAGTAGAATGTGTCCTTTTATTTAAAATGCATCTCTGGGTTATTTGTGGGACATAGGAATTTGTTCTTCTTTTTTCAAAATATTCTCCAGCCCCCCACAAGGTCTGAGGGACAGTGGACTGGCCCTCTCCTGAAAAAGTTTGCTGACCCCTGGCTCATTTGGTAGAGCATGAGACTCTTAGGGTTGTGAGTTTGAGCCTCATGTTGGGCAAAAGATCCCTGCATTGCAGGGGGGTTGGACAAAATGACCCTCATGGTCCCTTCCAGCTATAAAAGTCTGTGATTCTGTGAAAATATTTTGTCTGTTGTTAAATGCTCTGAATACTGTTTGTAAGATTGATTAAATGCAACTAGTCTGTAATTTACACACAGAGACACACAAACACACATGCAAAAAACCAGGTAACACAGCAGTCATAAAATAGGTGCAATGGTCTGCAATATAATGAAAATTTAATAGAAAACTTTAAAATGGAAGAAATCCTGTCTAACAGAACAGTAGCAATCATGCAAGTTGTTATCTAGCATCTAATCTAGCATCTTGGGTTTGCAAGGGGCAAGGATCCCTTAAAATTCCTGGGTGCGAGGTTCTCCCCATATTTTCTGAAATTAGTAAATATGGGGTTTGAAGTCAAGCCAGCTTCCTCAGGAGCTAGGCTTCTTTAGAGGGGTGATAGTAGAGTCACTATCCTGACAAAAGGTGAGGCATTCAGCATCGGAAAAGAAAGGGGGAGGCTGCCAGGGGGCAAGATGTCACCACAGTATAAAAAAGTGCTTTTTGCATGAGGCTTTTGAAATGGAGGTTTCCAGGGTGACAGAGGGGATGCTGGAAGCAGAAGGGGAAGAATTGTTTTCTGCAGCTGGAAGTGGGCAGAACTCCGGTCTTCCGGGTTAGCGCGATCGGCTAATGGCGGATTCCCTCCGAGCTCCGGAGGGAATCGGCTTGACAGGGGGCTGGGTCTTGCCGTGCCGGCAACACGGGGACCCTTAAAAACCACGGGCACGGAGCCCGTGGACATGGTGACTCGGCGGGCACCGTTAGCGCCCTCCCGACTCGTGAAGGAGCCTTTTTAAAGGCTATGAAACAGGTGCCGGGGAGCGGCGTGGTGCTGTGAGTCTTCTGCTTCCCCTGCCGAGCGAAGCCGCATGCCATTTGTCGGAGAGCGCTGACTTCTTCCTGCTAAATTTGGACTCAAAATCGAGAACAACAACCCGTGAGTAATTTGGAAATTGGATTACAAATAATTCGTTTGTGGATTTGGTACGAGCGGGGGAGGTGAAGAAAAAGGAAGTCCGTCTCCCCCCTATTGTAAACAGTTTAAAGCAAGGATTTGCCAACTAAGGTTGTGAGAAGAACTGTTGTGATTGGATAAAAGATATAAATTCCACGGATTTAAAATTATAAGCTAATGTGCTGGAGGACAAGAGCTTATTTGTTTGGATTAAGTACCACTTTTCTCAAGCCCGGGAGTAACCCGTGAAAAGAGCCTGCTGAGAATCTACAGGAAACTTTTGACAGCTGTCAAATTAGCTGTCAAAGTTGGGAAAAACTGAAAGCCTAAATTTTAACCGGCTATATTGCTACAAAATATTGAAAGCAAAGAAAGATTGATACAAATAAATCGGACTTTTGGATCGGAAGGGAAAGGAATACTAAGTAACCAGAATCCCTCTAGAGGGGATTCTTGGACATTACAAGAATGGAACTAGGTCGGGAAATATGAGCTGACTTGCAAGAGCTTATCTTTCTCGTGGGAAAGCTGCAAGAGATGTTCAAGCAAGGCCATGTTTTGTCTACAAGTCCTACAAAACCGAAGTTAACAGAAAATATACCTATTGAGTTGGAAAGGGACTTGATGTTTAAAACACAGACAGCTGGACAAGAAAAGAAACCAAAGATTGAAGAGGAGGAAAGGACATTTGCTGAACAGGAGGAGCAGAAAGAAGGGGGGCCGAAATGTTACAGAAGACAAATGAGAGCCGGAGACCTGCCAAGCTGAACTCTAATTCGACAAAGGTGAAAGCTGGACTATTTGGGACATATATACTCAAGAAACAGAGCTGGAGCTCCACCTTTAAACAAGTAGGCCTGGCTGGAAGAAATATGGTCAGTACTGAGAAGGTACCTCTTCGAGCTTGGGTGTTTAGTATGATTGACCTCCGAAGAAGCCGGCTGAAAGGGACTGAGAGAGATTTGAGAGCCTCGGAAGTAAGGTCACCAGGCTAAAAAGATGGACTAACTGGACTTTGGTTTGGGATTGAAACCGGGGAGAGAAGGGTGGGGTTTAGAAGTCCAAAGGGGGCCTGATTTTTACTTTGCAGTGTAAAAATTATATGTTTTTTATTATTACAAGAATGGGGAATCCGTGGATGGGAACTAGGGACAATCTTAGGAAAGGTATCTTTTCTCTTGTTTTTTTATCTTTTTTTTCTTTCATATATGATTAAGGTATATGTTTTAAAAATTGCTGAATAAACTAAACTAAGCATAATAATGAACTAAGGTTCAAACCTATTACAAAGAATTATATTAATAAATTATGGTTAAGTAAATTAACAAATTATGGTTAAGACATTAAGGATAAAAACTTGTTTGAACAAACAACTGGAGCTGGAATACAATAAGGGGAGGCGTGGGGAAGTCATGAAAAGAAGTTATTGGAAATGAGACTTAAAAGGTGGAACCTTTTTTGTTGTTTTTTGTGTTTTTCTTTTTTGTTTTTCTGTTTTGTGTTTTGTAACCTTTTGAAACTTTAATAAAGATTATTTTTAAAAAAATGGAAGTGGGCAGAACTCCATGTATGCTGGCTGGGAGAGGCTGCTCTGAGAGGCTGGGGGCCGTGGCTGGCTGCTGTTTTGGACCCAAGCTTTTGAAGCTACGATAGGACTAGCAGGAGACACTCTTGGGGTGTAATGTTCTGCGCCCCCTCTGTGGAAGGCTTTAGGTGTAAATGTGTGTGAACAAACCACGTTTCTAAGACACAGCAAACTCCACTGTGCCTTGATTTTGCAGTGGAAACACAACTCTGGGTGAGTGCCTGGAATCTTGTACAGATTGAGGTGGTGTTTAACAGCACTAAAGGCAAATTCTTCTCTCTCCCTAAATGACACAATCCATACATAAAAGAGAGATATCAGCAGGCATGGGGAGGAACCCCAAGATTTGCAGAAGGACAAATCATACCAAGAGGGGAAATTAGGGTGGGACAAGGGTATTGGAAGAAGCAAAAACAGTTCCATGAGGAATGAGGATGCTCAGGCTATTGTAAGAGCTGGTGGTAGTGATCTCAAAACCTGGTAGTATGAAATGGAGCATCACGGAAAAAAGCACATCTGACTGGCACCCTAAACAGGAGCACTTTTTATTTACTCTCTCACTCACTTGTATAAGACAATTATAAACTGCTCTACACTGTAGGGAATCCCTGAGCCGTGTACGTAAATAAAATAGAACAGAAAACCAATCATAAAACAGTGTTAAAAATGATTTTAAAAGCCCAGCAAGGATTAAAAACTGCAGACATAAAACAGACCAATTTGGGAAGGCACTTCACACTGCAGCATTTTGCTAGAGGTCCCAGTTGACAAATAATATTTTTTAAAAATTCTATGAGATGCAAAATATATGCAGAGATTTGAAACAAATTAACACCCAGTGCACCTCCAGCTTAGGAGAAGTGAGTCCATGTTGCAGATTTTTCAGCTTGCTTTATTAATTTGAGTGTTTGTTCTACACACTTCTACCTGCTTTTCCACTTTCCACGTTCAAAGCAACTTGATTTTTTAATTAACACCCCAACCCGCAATTTAATACAATGTATTTCAAAGCTGGTAAACCAATAAAAACAGAGGCATAACAAAAGGAAGCAGAAATGATAACAAAAGACATCCATATGATTTAAGGGGAAAGGCAGGTGTGTGGTTTTTTTAAAAAGAAAATTAAAAGTGTGGGTGCCAGACAGAACACTTTGAAACGGCTCACAATCAGTGAGAAGACCCTGTCAGAGACTATGATATGGATATGAATAAATGAGTAGGATTTGTATTGGAGAATATGGTCCTTCAGATACTCTGGTTATAAGCCATTTCTGTATTGATTTCTGATCTTTCTTTCGGAAATGCAAATTTTTGTCATACTGTTCCATTACTGACTTTCTCAGAACATAAGAAGAAGCTTCTGGACCAGGCTAGTGGCCCATCTAGGCTAGCATCATGTTCTCACAATGCCCAACCAGATGTTTATGGGCTATAGAGATTTATTGAGTTTTCAGGATAATGAATGTAAGCTTCAAAAGTTCAACGAAATACAAAACTTAGTGGGTAACTGGTTCAATATCATCAATTAAACAAAATCTATAAAAAGGATTTAAAGAATAGATTTACAGAGCAAAAGTCAAACTTTGAAGTAGGTTTATGTGAATATGATGAGAAATTAATTTCTAAAATGTATAAATTGCTGATGGGATGGGAAACAAAGGATGAAATGGTTTGGTTTGGGAGGAGGAAAGGAAGGAAGAATAACATTTAGTAGCATGATTTCAACTTTGTTAGAAGAGCAGACATGCAATGAAAATACCTACTAAACAGGCTTTCTTTTCCCACAAAAAATATTTTGATACCCCCTAGCGGCATAGCTTGAAACAGGCCAGAAGAGGGGAAATAATAAATTGGTAAAAGTGTCATTTGCAGATGTGTTTTATTAATCTCCATTGATCAATAATTTATAGAAATGACTCTTTTTTTCTATTAACTTTAAAATATTATTGGTTTTGGTGGGGGGAGACTCAAACACCGAGGAAAGTGTTTGCCGCTACATAAGGTAAAGGTAAAGGGACCCCTGACCATTAGGTCCAGTCGTGACCGACTTTGGGGTTGCGGTGCTCATCTTGCTTTATTGGCCAAGGGAGCCGGCGTACAGCTTCCAGGTCATGCGGCCAGCATGACTAAGCCGCTTCTGGTGAACCAGAGCAGCACATGGAAACACCGTTTACCTTCCTGCCAGAGCAGTACCTATTTATCTACTTGCACTTTGACATGCTTTTGAACTGCTAGGTTGGCAGGAGGAGGGACCAAGCAACAGGAGCTCACCCCGTCGCGGGGCTTCAAACCGCCAACCTTCTGATCGGCAAGTCCTAGGCTCTGTGGTTTAACCCACAGCGCCACCTGCGTCCCGTTGCCTCTACATAGTTCCATCCTTATTTCAGACATCGTGATATATTGATATATCACAATGTTTAGCTGGTGATATGTCACAATGTTGAAAACCAGACATCGCCCAGCCCTAACTGAAGTCTGTGTCCTTGGAAATATACTGTTCTTACTTTTTGACATGCCTGGTGGCTTGGGAAGACTTATTGTGTTGCTGTGCTGGATTGTTTTTAAATATAATTTTGAATTGTGGTTATTCTTAATGATTTTGTACTGTTTATTTGTCTGTATACCCTTTGTGAATTTCTTCTTTAAGAAGCATGTTATAAATGTTTTATAGAGCAATGCCCCATCTGCACTATTCATTTAAAGCAGTATCATACCACTTTTAAAGGGCATGGCTTTCCCCAAAGAATCGGGAACTGTTAGGAGTGCTAAGATTTGCTAGGTGACATCTGTTCCCACCACAGAACTACAATTCTCAGGTCCAAGGAAAGAGTGATTTATTGTTAAACTGCTTTGGGATTTCTATAAGGTGTAAAGTTGTCTTATAAAAACACTTGATTTCCCTCAAAGTCAACACCAAGATATACCATTGTAACCAACCAACCGAAACATATTATTATTTACAATTAATTTCTGAAACATGAGTTGTGGTTTCATTAAGAGCTTCCCATTCAGTATAATGGGTCAGAATGTCCCACAGAAATGGGATATATGAATGTCAGTATGTTGGCATGTGGCTTCTAGCACGCTAGCCATGATTGTGACCACCCCTACAGGTTATTTTGTGTGGTTTCTCAGAAAATAAGGGAATTAGCTGCACGAGAGCAGAGTTAGGAGATAATCACCATTACAGGGTAGGGACTTGTACTTTCATGCAGTTTACTCCTGCGCTGACAGCTTTTGACAGTTCATGCTATGCAATGTTTTGAAAAGTGAATCAAGTTCAGGTTGTGTGTTTGGGTTGGGTACCCTCACTAGATACCTGAAGGAGTATCACAACCCACATCATTCAGCCTGGACACTGAGGTTCACTTCCAAGGATCTTCTGGAGGTGAGGTTGCTGGGAATCAGCAGTGGCGCCCTCCCTATGAAATGCCCTCCCATCAGATGTCAAGGAGATAAAGAACTACACAACTTTTGGAAGACGTCAGAAGGCAGCCCTGTATTGGGAAGTTTTTAGTGTTTGATATTTTATTATTTTTAATATTTTGCCGAAAGTCACCCAGCCAGATGATTGGGGTATAAATCATCATCATCATCACTAGATATCTCACTTTGAAAATGGTAGGTTTGGTCTTTTGAATGACGTCTTGCACACATGCCCTAACAAATGGATTAAGGAGTTTTTACTTTTGGTGTTTTTATAACAATCTTCATTAGAAAAGCTGCCTAGGTTCCTCAAGTCCTGTCACCCTCCTTAATTCATTTAGTTCCCAACTTTCTTGCATATGGACACACTGCAACATGTATGTATTCTAATGAGATTTCTATTAGAGCCGCAACAAATGAGATGGGGATTCAGCACTGCGTGTAGTTATATCTGGCTTTGACCTGTGGCCCATGAGTACCCAAAAAATGAAATAGGGGTGCCTCTTTGGTGGAACTGATCAGGAGTGTGACCCTGAGGTGACAGGAGTGGTGGGGCATTTGATTTAAACCCATAAAAGCAAGAGCATAAATCTCTGTTTTGCTGATAAATATCCTGGCTGTAGCTTCAGTCTCCTGATATCCAGAGCGCTTAGGTTAAATTTTTCATTTCCATAGGAGAATTGTAAATTACAAACACACACACACAAACACCCTTTATGGTCTGCTGATTTTTTTTCATTTGACTTCAAACGTATGAGTTCCTACCTTAATATTGTATTAAATTAATAAATTAATAGTGGCCCAGATGCTTGAGTTGCTGGCTGAGATAGCACTTTGTGGGACCTGGGAGTACAAGCTGTGCAGTCAGCACAGGCAGTGCAAAATGGGCTTTCTTTCCCTCCATGATCTGCTGAATAGTTGTAACATACCAAAAAAGAAAAAAACACACACACCAAAAAATCCCAACCACCCAATGCATAGTGGTGAGATGGGCTTAGCATAGCCTTTACCTCTTAGATTCCAGAGTGTGAGCCACTAATGAGTTTTTAGTTGAGGGTACAGAAAGTAAAGACTTATGACAAGAGAAACAGGGCAGGAAACTCCACAGGAAATCCATTTCCTGCTCTTGCAATGATTGGATGTACAATCCAACACTGGGTGAGAGCCATCCCACTGCAGCATCAGCAACAGGATAATTAACTGGAGGTGCCCCCTGCCATCTGCCAATGTAATGTGTAATAAAGAATACAGACAACTTTGCTGTCATGAACTATTTTATGTCATCTTTTAAATTTCAGCAGCACAAACCATAAGCATTTGGAAGAACTGTTACAGGCTCTTTCCAGCCAATTCAGGGATTCAAAACACACCAATTTTACATTCAATGCTTTTTGAAAAAGTGTAAAGGCTAATAAGTTAAGTACACTGTTTTCTTTTAAATCAAGGCTTAAATACTGCAGGCACTGCATTTTAACCTCAACATCCAGAATCAAGTCACCTCCTAGAAGGCAGGGAACGACCAATGTGGAGTAGGTGCAGAAGCAGAACTGGAGCTATCCACTCTTTGGCATCTTTTCACTTTGGCAAGTACCAAGAGCCATACAATGCAAGCTTCAGATAATTAAAACAAGTTTTTAAAAAGAAACATCCTTGTTTCTGAGAATACCTAAATTGTCTCTGCCAAAAATAAAATAAAAAAATACTTCCTTGCATGTAAGTCCAGTGTGCAAGTACACAACCTCCTTCAAAAGGCAGCTCAACCAAGGAAGCCACTTCACATTACTGTTGGAAATATAAAAGATGGATCTGAAGCACAACATTAGGAGATGGTGGTGATGGAGTCAATAGAGAAGGACATGGGCATAAAAAATGTGAGGGGTATCTCACAAAGCTAGTGAGATCTGGGCTGCTGCTGATCCCTTCCAGAACAAGCACCACGGAGGTCAAACTCAGGTAACAAAACCATGATGAGATTAAAAAACAAAACAAAAACTGCACACACAAGATGCCAAGCATCTCAGTAGAGGCTGGTCTTCTTCATGATTCGTAAGAACTCTTGCTCATTGACCTCTCCATCTCCATCCCGGTCAGCTTCATCAATCATTTCCTGAAACATGAGAAAGAATCAAAGGCCAAACCCAGTGAGTTAAATGATGGTTGTGGAAGGGAAGGAAGAGGCATCTTCTTCTTGCAATAGGTTTCCAAAGGGGACTGAAAATACACTTTTGCCTTTGGCACTCATTCTGCCTCAAAATACATCAGTTTGTTCACCAGCAGCTTTTCATCTAACATACTGTTACCTAAGCACCCTAGTCATTCAGTTTGGGAAGATCCCTTTAGAACACTTGACAGTCTGCCTGGGAGTGTAGCATCCTGAATAAATTGTTAGACAAACTTCACTACATTAATCATAATCAACTTCAGTTCATTTACAAATAAGCTGAACTTCACCAATATCAGTAGTTGCAGAACACTATAGTTTCTTTCTCTTGAAATCAAAAACACCCATTTATTCCTAATAATAATAATAATTTGTAAATAGGGTTTCCATCATATGCATTGGTTCAACACTTATCCTTTTAACAGCAGCATAAAACATGGAGATTAAACAGGTAGTTTTTCCTGACATGGTGATAGTGGGAAAATATTCATCAGTTATTTTCAGCATGTTAGGCTGTTGTTAAAGGCACAGGATTGGGTCAGTACAAAAAGTGACATCCTTATCAGATTTTTATGCCAACCTTCTTTCAAGGACATATCCCACACACCCCTCAAAAAAATCTTCATATGCTTTAGTCTTCAAGACAATGACTGGATGAAAATCACACTGTAAGCTTTGTGAATGAGTGGGTTTCTCCAGTCAAAGTCCAACACTAACTAACTGCTATACCACAAAGGCTCTCAATAAAAAGGACATGCCCTTCTTCCTTTTAGGTAGACAAGGTGTTGAATACTCTACTTAGGTGAATCAGTCATGCCAGGGAAATTCCTCAGACTGCTTGTTGCAGGTAACTGTAACAATTCTTTTGAAAGTCCCCAAAGTATTGCAAGAGCTGATGGGGAAAGCAGCACCCCACCTCTTTCAAATATTAACATCATAAGAAGACCACTCCTGGATCAGAACAAGGTCCATCCAATTCAATTTCCCCAAAGCAGCAAATCAGGTGTTCCCATGAAACCTACAAAAAGGACATGAACGTGATAGCGCTTCCTCTACTGTTGCCTGCCTGCAGGTTTTAAGAATCGTACTACCATTGAAAGCGAAAGTTCCATTTAGCTCCAACTTAAGTACAAATTTGTGATGCTTGACAGGCTACAGAATTTGAATGCAGGTGATTCAGAGCACTCTTAGTAAATGCCAGCTTGCTAAATCACTACATTGAGTGGCTTAAGCATGCATGCAAACAGACACACAGTCCAAACCTGTAGTTCCTCGTCTGTAAGATTCTCTCCCAGTTCTTTGGCCACACGTTTGAGGTTTTTGAAAGAGATTTTGCCAGTTTCGTCATCATCAAACAGCTTGAAGGCTTTCAGAATCTCTTCTTTTGAATCTTTTTCAGCCTTTTTTTTAAGATAAAGATAAGTAAAATAGTAACATTTCAGACATTTGTTTGTTACACATGAAAACAACCAGCTATTGAAATGGCAAACTGCTATAACTTTTCTACCTGTGTAAGAAATATAAATATAACAAAAAGTAAATTAAAGAACTGTCACCAAAATTCTGGGTATAATTATATAGCCACATTACTGCAGATGCAAAGTTTAACAAATAAGAGAGAGAGAGTACTACATCCTTTTAGGGCACGCTCTATCCTCATTTGGTTGTGGTGAACGAATAGACCTCTGTAAGAGGACTTTTATTTTATTTCAAAGAATCCAACCACTGCTATCCAATCAATAAAGGCCAGAAACTGACATCTATGTGGCTTTCCCAGTCACCTTAAAAGCAATTGATGTAAGCAAATGTGGATCTCCCACACACCCCAGAATTGGTGCCTTACAACAGGACAGAGTCCCACTTCCATCACAATTTTAGCACACACAGATGCAAATATCATAACAAGGTCCCTTTAGCCCTCCCTCATAGACTTCAGAAAACGGCCAGATTTTGTGGTAGCTGTTTAGATCAACCTACCATTTTCTGGGTCATCACTCCTAAGAAGTCATGGTAAGTAATCTTTCCAGTTCCTTCCTTGTCAATGTCTAAGATCATTTTCTTGATCTCATCTTTCTTAGGTTCAAACCCGAGTGCTCTCATGGCAACCTGCAAACAATGGAAACAAACTGGCATCTCAGCAGGAAAAGGAATAGTAAATGCCTCAACAGCACACCATAGAAGCACAATTTCTGCATCTGAGACAAAGACTATAAATTTGCATTCTTGACCAGGGAGAAGAGCAAGTGGAAGAAGATTGGGGGAAATTTAAAATCTATTTGCAGAAACATTGTAAAATTTCTGAATGTTGATGACATTGAAATGAATTGTGGGGGTTTTAGCAACAAGATAAAATTTAAGATTAAACCAACAGTAGGTAAATTAATGGGCTATGAATTTGCTGAACCAATTTTGAAAAGGGATACAAGAACGGGGGATGCGAGGAAGTCAGGAAAATATGTGAATTTAAGATATAAAATTAAGAAAGAGGGAATTTTTGTGTTTTTCCTATATGTGCTTTTTCTTTTTATTATTAGTTTTTAATGTATGTATTTTTGTATTTTTGTGCTTAATGTTTGTATTGTTGTATTTTGTAGTATGTATTTTGTGTTTTTATATTTTTCTTGTCTTTGTCCTTGTATTTTTTCTTTTATACTGTGCATTGTTAGAACTTAAAAAACTTTACCAAAAAATTTTTTTTTAAAAAAATTGTATTCTTGTCAGCAGACTTTGAGATGTACTAGTGTCAAGACTATGGGTAGGAAAGGAAAGTAAATTTGTCTTAATGGTGTAACTTTGACAGAGCTCCCTTGCTGTTAACATACTTAGTGGTCAATACTGAGAATATCCACGGCTACATAAGGTAGGAATGGAACTGGGAAGGGAGCATACTGGGTCATCTGAACTGGCATTATAACAATGTACTCCTCCAAAAGTCTGGAGAGAAGGCAAATCACCTCATGCAACTCTTCACTGGATAAGCAAACAACCCAATACCACTCAAAAACTAGAACAAAATTATTTGCTGTTTTTTTTACCTCCAGATAAGATAGAGAGAGGCAATTCCTGGCAAACTAAGGATAATTTTTCTCAATGGCAACAACACTAACAATTCAAATAGATTCCAGGCCAGGAAACCCAAAGCCTCACACAAAGAATCTTCATCTTCCAAGATAACAATCAAGTCTAGAAAATCTAGAAACCTGTGCTCTTTTTTAACATCTCTGCTCTCTTAAAAGCTGAAATCTTCCTATGAGAAATGAGATTATGAATGGTAGTGATGGCCAAGGAGCCCTGTGCTTGCCCCAGAAGCCTGATTCTCTCTGCTTCCTGATATTCCATCCCAGTCTCCCAAGGGAAAATAACCTCATATTGGAGACAGGGATGAGGTCACACAAAGTGGAAGTGGAAGTCTCAATAATAGGAGAGACTCCTGGATTGAGTAAAGACAATGTCAGCACAGTGACACTAGCAGTATCTTCTGCCATCAGGAATCACAGGGATTACAATACTTCCAAGTATTCTATTTTGTACTGTTGAAAGGTTGAAGATGGAAGTATCCTCCTGTAGCTCCTAACAAGAAGTAATCCTTTGTATACCCATGGTATAAAGATAGGATGAAAATTTGTAAAGGCACATGTCTGTAACAAAGACACTTGACTCCATTAAATGAAATCTGAACAAGACCGTTCTAAGACAAATCTGGACGCCACTGAGTTTTTCAGACTGTATTTACTTTAGCTGCTGAATCTGTCATTCAGGGGGAAAGGTTAACCTTATACTCTTTATCTCCTGTTTATTCCAGTCCTTTTAGATTCCCTCATTGAAATATCACTGAGGAGGAAAAATGTTAACCAAATGTAACAACAAAAGCATGATTTGCACAGCTGAGTCTGCATCAATCACAAAGCCCTCTCAGAGAACTATCATCAACATATGATCATATAAATATGCAAGGTGTGTGAAAACAACCAAAACAAGACTATCTGATGAGGGAGGAAGGGATGAACAGGAACAGCCCCAAGACCTATACATTGATCATTAAAGAAGTGGGGTGGGGGGGTGAAGGATAATTGCCCCAAAGGAGAAATGCTTATGTTTTCAGGTATGCCTGTAACCACCCTTTATGTCCCTGTTGCCTCCTCTATTCTATTGCAAGCAATAAATGCAAGATAACCTTCAATACCTCTTGGGTATTTTCCCAATACAAATAAAGCCACAGGCAAAAGTAGGATGGAGTAGACAAAAGTAGTATAATGAAGAACAATGGAATAGAATGACACTACCCTTCTCCAGCAGCCACCCTATCACTTTAGTTCAGACTTCAACAACCTGGTACCTTCCAGATGTTTTGGACTACAGCTCCCATTGGCTAAAGTCAGCTCCACAAAGTATAATCCTCTATATGTTTACTTAGAAGTAAGCTCCGCTGGCTCAATGGGCCTTATGATTACAATCTTAAGACACATTTCAGTCATGTTTTTCTGCTTGCCTTCAACTCTTTCACATCAATGTTCCCAGTGCCATCAGTATCAAACAGATCAAAGGCCTCCCGAATCTCCTGTTTCTGCTCTTCAGTGAGCTCAGTCTTGGGAGCTGCCTTCTTCCTCTGAGGTGGAGCCCCCACTGCTGCTTTCTTGTAGCTGGAGGCCTTAAAACATATATCAAAGACCAAAAAGAAAAAAGAAAAAGATAACATTAAAACACAAGTACATGATTTTAATCTTCCTGAACATTTAGGAGACATTAGTCAACCAAATGAATGAATGAATATTTCAGTAAAAGGTAAAGGTACCCCTACCCGTAAGGGCCAGTCTTTACAGACTCTAGGGTTATGCACTCATCTCACTCTATAGTCCGGGAGCCAGCGCTGTCCGTAGACACTTCCGGGTCACGTGGCCAGCGTGATGAAGCTGCTCTGGCGAGCCAGCACCAGCGCAGCACACGGAAACGCTGTTTACCTTCCTGCTAGTAAGCGGTCCCTATTTCTCTACTTGCACCCGGGGGTGCTTTCGAACTGCTAGGTTGGCAGGCGCTGGGACCAAACTACGGGAGCGCACTCCGCCGCGGGGATCGAACCGCCGACCATGTGATCGGCAAGTACTAGGCGCTGAGGTTTTACCCACAGCGCCACCCGCGTCCCGATTCCAAACAAATGATCACATTTGTGTACTGTCTTCCCTGAAAGGAGCTCAAAGCATGGAATTCTTGTTCTACCCCATTTGAGGTAAGGTGAGGTTGAGGTAGACAAATGCCAAGTAGTGTCTCTCATTCCTCAACAGGAAATTAAAGATTGATTTCCTACATTTAAGGGCAACGCTTTAAAACCTGGCTATTTACAGCACAGAAGAATTACAAAGATTATGATTTCCAAGAGTACATGAATGACTAAGGGTGAACTAGAAACTCCTGGTCAAATCTTGGTTCTTCCATAAACAGCCTAAGTAAACTGTTATGTTTGGTTGTTGTTGTAAGGATCATCAAGGTGAGTGTTGCTTCTACTGAACATTATAAATCACTATTTACTTATTAAGTGTCAGGAATGCAAAATTGTTCGGGAGAAGCCATAACAGTTAAATAGGTTTTTTCAGTAGAATTCCATGCAAGCTTGCTCAAAATTAAGTCTCACTGGGCTCAAAGTGTATTTAGGACAGCAGTCCAAAGGGGCAGTGTTTATTTAAAGTATTTTAACCTGCCTTTCAAGGCACCTGGCCTTCACAAGGCAGCTTACATGACTCTAAAACACATTAAAATATACTTCCCCCATCCACCCACGCAAAAAGGGAGAGAAACCAGAAGCAGCTGAAGATTTATTCAAGCACAGCAGAATTCAGTTAAATGCAGGCTTTAAAAGAACAGCTCTGAAGACCATTTACGTAAGACCAGCCAAGAAGGGGCTGGCAAAGAAAACATCAGGGCCTTTCCGGTTGAATACCCTACCCCATTTATTTTAAAATTGTAAACAGCCCTGGGTGCCTTGGCAGAAATGCAACAAACACACTTTGAAGCCATACATATTTCCCTGGACAGGTAGTTCCAAAGTGTGGGGCTACCACTGAAGAAACAGTATCCTTAGCACCCACCAGCCTGACAGCTTTTGCTGGCAGGCCAGAGGGCAGAACCTCTGATACTGATAATAAAGCTTGGACAGCCTCACACAAGTGTAGGTGACCCTTCAGATAACATGGATGCAGTCCTATGCTGACTGTGGGTAGTTTGGCTGTCATCCACAGGTTGGGGGATTCCCCACCACCCAGTACATCAATCCTGTTTCTAACTGAAATGGTCAAACTGCTTCAACTGTCCTGCTACCAAGTGCCTATGCTGGATTATAGGGGTGTAGAAGCCTTTGGCCCTCCAGCTGTTGCTGAGCTACAACTCCCACCACCCCTGACCGTTGACCATGCTTGCTGGGGCTGATGGCAGTTGTAGCTCAGCAACACGCTGCTTCATGCCAAAACTAAAGCAACTCCCCCCCCCACCATCAACACCTCGCTCCACTTAGGAAGTTTGCTTATGAGAGAGCAGGTAGGCTTCTCCCTTACATCATACATTTCTATGCACAGGGATTTAAATATAGACAGAAAACCATTATAATAATGAATTTGAAGGCCACCAGGAGCTGTCCCTACTGGTGCAGCGGCCCAGATGGATTTACTACCTTTGACCCTCAGCACAGCCTCCGAAAAAACAAGCACCTCGAGATGTTCACCACCCCCCTCCATCAACAAACAAAAAAGGAGGGGACAACCCTCGAGTCCATCACAAGGACCTAGACCAGACATCTTTGGACTATAACTCTCAGCATCCCTAGCGAGCAGGGGCAATGGTCAGGGATTGTCCAGCTACTCCTGGGGACTCCAAAATTGAGAAAGGCTGACCTAAACTATGACGCCAACCTGGGCTTTCACTTGCATAAATTAACATAGGAATAAACAAATCTGCATGACGGTTGCCTTCCCTGCGAGGGAGGCGGGGTTTAACGGCCCTTCTCCACTAAGCTGCGCCGGCCTCTCCCTTCACTTCCTCCTCCCCACCCGCTTAAGTCATAACCGCACTGACCATCCCGAGCCGGGACCGTCGGAAGCCGAGCCGGTCCTGAGGCGGCAGGAGGCGTGGGAAGAACAACCAAAAAAAAAACCGCGGCGAGCTCAACTGTCACCACAACAGCGGTGCCTCTCAATATCGCTGCTCCCTATTGGCTCCTCTCCTCACGCGGTGGTGTGGAAGCAACCGCTCTCGCGATTGGCCGGCGAGTCGGGGGCGCGCGGGGGCTGTTATCCAACCCCACTTGGCTGTACTATATGCCGACGAGCCCTGCAAGGCGGGGCTTCGGTTGGCAGAGCCCGATTGGATCGAAATTGGAGAGACGCAGAGCCAATGGGAGAACGGTCCAGCTCTCGGCCGATTATCGGCATAGGGGCGGGGAGCGTGGTGCCGCGCGGGAAGGAGGAGCTAAACGGGAGAGCGGGTAGTGATTGGAGGGATGCAGAGGTGGGCGTGGTCCAGCAGCAGCAACAACAGCGTAAGTGGGAGTAAGCGCTGCATCTTCGTGACGTGCGGCAGGTTCGGTCTGTTGTGGGGCGCCTGCAGGTAAGAGCAAGCTGTTGTCCCTGTGGGAAGTGGAAGATGCGGGGCCTGAAAGCCTGGGTTTTAAATTGTGTTTGCATTTGTTAAGCTGATTTTTATTAGTTCTTGGTTTTTTTTAATATCGCGAGCGTTTAATGCTTGCATTTTTATTTTGCTTTGTGAACTGGGGAGTTCCTCTTATTAAATCAATATAATAATGAATATATAAGCAAGCGGGCAGTGTTGCTTTCTAATAGTGGAGGCTACCTTTCAAATTCATTGTTCTAATTAGCCATCTTGCTGCAGTGAGTTGCAAAAGCTGTGTTGTGTAAAGAAGTACACTCTTGCAAAATCATCTTCTGGTGGGACTAACTGGTGGGACTTTGCTGTCCTAAATGTGGCGTTAGTGGCTAACTTAGATGGCTTTTAAAAATAGACTTATGACAGATTTGGAGAGGCAAGTGGGTTGTATTGGTGTTGACTAGTCAAATGTGTGATACATGCTGACAAAATCTTACTTCTGTTAAAGAGAGTAGAGCAGGCTTGGAATTTTTATCTTAGTCAGTTGGCAATCCTACTTATGTGAGATGAAAATGGTAGGCCTCTTGTTTGATTCACATATGTATTTCAACAGGAAAGAAAGTTTTGGAGTCACTGTGTTCATTAGGTGCTTCCTTAGAGTTTGCTACAAAGTCATCCATAGCTCCCAAAGATGGCAACTCGACTAAGACAGGTAAGCTGGTTTGTGTTCTTTATTGATAACTTGATTTTTCAAGGGAAAGTATTCTCACAAAACAGCTTATAATAGAGCTACTGTAAATGCATTTCTTTTTCTTTTTTTCAAAAAGCATCTCTTAAGATGTTTCACCACATTTGTTTTCTATGCATCTTCTGTAAAGTAGCGCTGTTTTTCATTGCTTGGTTTTCTCATTGCTTGTGGCTGTTGTTCAGTGAATTATTTCCTGATGCTCTTTGCTCATTCCCAAGAATCATGCATGCAAACTCACATGTATTCAGCAATGCACTGGTCCCTGCTGATGTACCCTACCCTTTGCTTTTCTTTACAGTCCAGAAGGAAATGCACTGTGATTGGTGGCTCAGGGTTCCTGGGTCACCACATGGTACAAAGTCTGCTAGAGAAAGGCTACACAGTTAATGTGTTCGATGTCCGTGAGGGCTTTAAGAACAGCAAGGTGCAGTTCTTCCTAGGTGATCTCTGCAACAAAAAGGTATGAGCCAAAACTACAGCTGTGCACACAGAAGCAAAGAGATGTCAGCACGCTGCTGCATCTTGTTCATGCTTCAGATTTGGAGATCTTTGGTCTGCTTGGCACTGCTTAAGGTGACCAGTGTTCTTTTTGGAAGACATATACATAAGGATGCAAGTGTGTTTAAAACTAGTGGGATGAAGAAGTATGATTCACCCTATTAATGCCTGTTGCTGATCAATTACTGCACCCGTGTGACTGAGCTATTGGGTAGCTCAAGCCCATAGCCAAATGATAAAACTACCCTTGGAGTTCTGTTTGACCATTTTTTTAAAATGCATGCAAGTGTGAACAATTTGAAGGGAAGTGCACACACATTTCCACCACTCTGGGTGATCCCAAAGATCAGGCATAAGCAAACTCGGCCCTCCAGATGTTTTGAGACTACAATTCCCACCATCCCTGACCGCTGGTCCTGTTAGCTAGGGATGATGGGAGTTGTAGTCCCAAAATATCTGGAAGGCCAAGTTTCCCTATGCCTGCCAAAGATGATTCTGTCCCTAATCTAGTGAAGACAGCTATCCCCTGCCTGCCTGCTTCCTTACAACCAGACATGAGGGTGATCTGGCTGTCAGCTTCTTCAGTTTCAGTGTTGCCATTGTAGAGCTCAGCATGGAGAAGGATGTAAGCAAACCTATAAATAGTAGGCTCTACCTGTCATTGGTTCTGGCTCCACCTATTGTTAGCCTCCTGCCCAATGGGCAGCAGAGCAGACCACTGCCCTAATCTGTGAGATTTCATGGTATTTGAGTCTCTGCACTAAAGCTTCCTTTTTTAACTTTCCTCATGGAGCTGTGCTTGAAAGTCTGCCCTTAGACTATGGATGTGGAACACTCCTCCCAGTGTTATAGGTTTGCAGCTCCCATTATTCCTGACCACTGGCCAGGTTGGTGCAGGTTGAATCCCAACAACATCTGGAGGTTCATCATCTCTGCCTTAGACCCAGTTGTGGCTGTTGTGATTCTCCAGGTAGGTTGATTCTAACCTCCTCTTCTGTGCCTCCAGGATCTGCTTCCAGCTTTACAGGGGGTGTCTGTCGTGTTTCATTGTGCCTCACCGTCACCTTCCAGCCACAACAGAGATCTTTTCTACAAAGTCAATTATTTGGGGACCAAAGCAGTCATTGAGGCTTGTAAGGAAGCTGGTGTCGAAGTAAGTGCAGAACTGGAACTTAAAGCAACTTGAATGAACCTGGTCAAGTTTTGTGGCTACGTGCACATATAACACTAAATCCTTCAGCATTATTACCCTTCAGCAAAAGTTGTTAGTGGTTAGCTCACAGATGAGCAAGCAATCTATGATTTGTTTCTCCAAAGTTTTCTTTTTACAGTTCTTGTTTTGTGCCTTTGTACCTTGGTGAGGGACGCGGGTGGCGCTGTGGGTTAAACCACAGAGTCTAGGACTTGCCGATCAGAAGGTCGGCGGTTCGAATCCCCGCGATGACGGGGTGAGCTCCCATTGCTCAGTCCCTGCTTCTGCCAACCTAGCAGTTTGAAAGCACGTCAAAGTGCAAGTAGATAAATAGGTACCGCTCTGGCGGGAAGGTAAACGGCGTTTCCGTGCACTGCTCTGGTTCGCCAGAAGCGGCTTAGTCATGCTGGCCACATGACCCGGAAGCTGTAAGCTGGCTCCCTTGGCCAATAAAGCGAGATAAGCGCCGCAACCCCAGAGTCGGTCACGACTGGACCTAATGGTCAGGGGTCCCTTTACCTTTACCTTACCTTGGTGAGCACCTGGGATTGAGATGCCCCAACAAACCATGGTTAAACAGGGCTGTTGGTTTGGACATAATGAGCTATGGTTAAAACAAGCCATGGGTCATAAGCCAACAACAAACCCTGGCTTCATGTTGTGGCTTGCTAAGCAGAAAAGATAGCATGGTTAGTATGCTGTGCTGATCTGGGCTCACACATTCAAGCAAACCATTGGTAGGCTAAACAAACCATGATGCAGTGTTGTGTGTGTACCATGGTTGTGAGTACCGTTACTGAAAATGTGCAGCCAGACAGTAATCAGGGTTGGTTTTGATCAGTGATGTGGGCTTTCTGGAAAATGTTTGAATTGGAATTTTGCCTTCAAGAGTCTACTTACTTACAGTATCTATTTAGCACCCAACAACAACTAGACACTTGTATCAAAGAGGGCAATAAAGTATAAGAGTAAAATAAAGCTCGGCTGTAGCATTCAAAATGGAGCTAAACCAAGAGAACAAATATTTCAAAACGGTACAAATTATTTTCTGCCAATCAAAAATAGTTGAACTGAAATAATTTGATGGGGCGGGGAATAAATTTCTGCTAGTCTGATTTAAAGAGCTAAATCAAAGTGTTACTTAATATCACAAGACATGATAACTTATTAGCATTTTTCTTACATTATTTAGATTTTGAAGGGGTGGGGAGACAGCTCTAAAAATAATCACTCTGCCTCAAAAGCTGCATGCAAATATATGTGGGATAGTCTCCTGAAAAAATAAATTGCTACTTTGATTATAAATGTGAGGGATATTATAAACATTTTTTAATCTGGCCAATTCATTTCATGTGTGGTAGGGGAGGAATTTACCAACGCTGATCTCAGTGGGCTATAGTGCATATAGGAGGTATTTTGTTCTCCCTTGGGTGGTTTCTTTCAAGTTGCAGGGGTGCCAACAAATCCTTGTGCCCCTTGGTAGCCAGCTAGAGGAAGAGAACAGTGTCCCTTTGACATTACCCTGATCTCAAGACCCGGTAGAACAGAGAGGGAGGGATGAGCCTTGGCTTTCCTCTGTAACTGAGGAAAGTGATGGGAGCTTGTTCCCGTTGTGATAAGCAAACACTTGGAAAGACCAGGAAGTCCTTACACCTCACTCAAATGTTTCCAAATCTCAGTGCAGCTTCTAAGAGAGTCCCATATCTCTGAAGCCTCAGCCTGGCAGCACAGAAACCCCTTGTGGTCCCATGTCAGGATTCTCCTTGATTCTGTACTCTCCACAGAGGAAAAATGCGCTTGCCAGTGGCAAGCTGGTGGGTGCGTTTGTGGATCCTTGATTTCTCAGTGTGTCCATGAAACCCATTAGACTAGGAGGCTAAGGGAGTATGTCAGAATCCCCTTGCACCATCCATGCATGCCAGTACAGAGTGCCCTCCTTCACACAACACATAACTTATAGGACTTTTGACCACTAGATAGATTTAAAAGGGGTATTGGACAAATTCACAGGTGGTGAATGGGTGTTTCAGTGACTACCAGCAATCATGGAATGTCCAGTCTACCTTTGAATACTACCTGCTGGCTGGAAATGGCAGAAAAGGGCTGTTTCCTTCATGGCTCACTGCTATGCTCCCTGGAAGCCCCTGGTTGGCCACTGTGGGAAACGAAATGCTGGACAAGATGGGCATTTGCCCAGATCCAGTAGGAGTATTACATTTTTGCAGTTCTTGCCAAAGCATTCCGTGTATAACGCCATGTATTGTGCTTCTCCCCACCCCCTTCCTGTTGCAGAAACTGGTGTTGACTAGCAGTGCCAGTGTGGTCTTCGAGGGCACAGATATTAAGCACGGAACTGAAGATCTCCCCTACGCAAAGAAACCCATTGACTACTATACAGAAACCAAGATTCTGCAGGAGAAGGTCTGGATGTCCTCTGTTTCTCTGCTGCTACTAGGCTAACAGATCCTATACGTGCTAAACAACATAGGGAGCTGTATCCAATGTAGGCTCTATCCAAGTGACTCAATGGTATACATGTTCCATTGGTGAACTGTGTTGTGCTAGTGAGATGTTGCTACACAAGAGAATGCGCAAGCAGGTTGCTGCTAACTTCCTTGCACTATAGATTGCGCAGTCTGGTGTGCAACGAGTTTCTGCTAATGCAACTGTCATGTTGGATTCCTGTGCAATGTTACAATTCACCCATCTGCTAGTGCAAGAGCCCTTGTACTAGCAGAAAGAGATTGTTGGCTACAGCCAACAATCTCCTGTCTATTTTAAAAGAAAAGCAGAACGACCACGAAGTGTGAAATCGTTCTGTTTGGAGTTCCAGGCATTCCATTCCTCCTCCCACCATGTTGTCATTCTTTTACCTCTCTGTCCATCTTTGTGGGGCTGTTTTTACCATATCTGCAAAACTTAAGGATACCTCAAGTCTATTGAAACCTCCCTCTTGGGTAAGGTGACACTGACTACCCCATTTTAGATGTCCATTGTATTTAGAAGGCTCTGAGCATTGATAGATAGCGCAGGCTTTTCTCTTGTAGGAGGTGCTGAGCGCCAATGACCCAGAGAGGAATTTCTTCACCACTGCTATTCGTCCCCATGGCATCTTTGGCCCACAAGACCCTCACCTGGTTCCCGTCATTATCCAAGCAGCCAAGAGTGGCAAGATGAAGTTCATGATTGGGTAAAGAAAGTCCAGCCCCTTGAAAGTTTTAACTGCTCTGAATTTTGCATCCTGCTTTTATGACTGGTCCAGCTGAAACATGTAAGGAGCCTGCATCACCGTCATCTGTTTGAATGCTGCCTTCTTGTTTATTTCTTTTCAGCAGCTTTTTACCTCTTTTTGGGTGGCTCTCACAAAGATTGTTGCAACAAGCGTAAATTTTTGCAGCATCAAAAGATTTACATAATTACAAAAATGTAAGTAATCATGAACCATAAATGTAAGCTTGTCAATGAGTATAGAATAGCGTCAAACAGTCCCCACATAATTCATAATGTCTAATGATAAAGATGTAAAAACATAAAGCCAATAACAGCAGAAATGAAGCATCTCAAAAATTAAATCTTGACCCCAAAATAAACTCCTGAAAAGTACTCCGCCCAGGCATCCTGAGCAGCAAGGTCCTGCAAGGCTCACAGGTAAGATGGTCTCTGGCCTCTTCAGCAGTAAGAGCAGCTTTCATTGCTGGAGTCAGTCATTGCCATGCCCTCCCAGACCAGGTGGAAATAGGTCAGCAAAGCAGGGAGCAGGTCTTGCAGGAATCAAAGTAAAGGTGACTGAGCTTCTGGACCCAGTTAGGCGTGATGCTGTGTTGGGCTTTATTGGATGTGAAATGCCTATGAAAAGAAACGTCCTGCTACTATACAGTGGTACCTTGGGTTACATACGCTTCAGGTTACATACGCTTCAGGTTACAGACTCCACTAACCCAGAAATAGTACCTCGGGTTAAGAACTTTGCCTCAGGATGAGAACAGAAATCATGCTCCAGCGGCGCAGCAGCAGCAGGAGCCCCATTAGCTAAAGTGGTGCTTCAGGTTAAGAACAGTTTCAGGTTAAGAACGGACCTCCAGAACGAATTAAGTACTTAACCCGAGGTACCACTGTACTTTATTTAAGCTGATTTTGAAGATTTAGACAATAATTTTCAGTGTGACATTTCCCAACGCAGGTTATGTCCAAGTCAGTAATACACAAAATCCCACAAATTGGACATTATGTGGGTGTGCACATAACCCAGCAGTTCTTTAGCTGGTGGATGGAGGCCAGTGGATTCTTCCCTTCAGCTCTGCAGTCCCAGCACAACCATCATTTGGAGCCAAGTGATGTTTCTCACATGGAAGAGAAAGGGATGCTCCCTTCAGCTCCTCCTCCTCTGGCTGGTGGGTGGTGCCAAGCTGGCCTTTCCCTTGACATGATGTTCTTCCTGGACTGCAGTAAACCCTATGGTAAACAGGAGGTTAAGTGGGGACTGCAGTATTTTTGACAGGACCACAGCAGGGGAGGTTAGACTCTCCACACTCAAGCTGCTACTTGGTCTCACTGCAACTCCAATGTACTTTCAAAGCAAAACAAAACAAACTTGCATGCTAATTGCATCCTAACAGCTAGCACCCCATCTATCTTGGCTCTCTGTTTCCAAGAGTTTTTTCCTTGCATGTTGGTGTTAACCTTCAACTTCTTCCTTTTCTCTGCGCAGAGATGGACAGAACTTGGTGGATTTTACCTTTGTGGAAAATGTGGTCCATGGGCACATGCTGGCTGCAGAGCAACTTGAAAGAGACTCTCCCCTGTGTGGAAAGGTGGGTCCTCCTTTTTCTCTGTGAAGGAATGCGACTGCTACACCATTTTATGTTCTGTCGTTTCTTGTAAAATGGTTTTCTTTCGTGACCTGGATGTTCGGAAGTTGACAGCAGAGTCAAAAGTTAAGCCCAGGTACCTAATATAGTTAAGAGGAAATGAAACCTAAAAAGCTAAGACGGAAAAGAAAAGCTCAACAGGTATTCATAATGAAGGGTTAAATGGGACTCTGCTAGCCTTTGGATTGGCTAATAGTTTGGAAAGGGAAATAGAACTTTTGTGGCTAAGAGAAGCTGGTAAACAGAGATAAGTTGGTTGAACTGAAATGTAACATTAAGAGCTGGAACACTGGAGTGTTTTACAAGATGGTTGGAGCTCTATAGAGAAATAAGCTAGGAGAATGCTGCAGATAAGCTGATCTGAAGGGCAGAAATTGGTAAGTATTGGCTTGGCAAGCAATCTCGTCTACGATCAGCAGGATGTGATTTCCTGGTTTTTATTTTCTTGGATAACTGTCCCTTAAAGGCTCTTTTTGTAACTTTTTTTTTTTTTACAAAGAGAAACCTTAACTATGAACCGAATTTGTTTTGGTTTTGGCCCATATTAGTCATGCTTCACCTTGCTACCTTGCCACTATTTGAAGTTGGCTAGGCCAGTTAGCTTCAAAAGGTTAAAGCACCATTGAATGGAGACAGCCAGGACTAGAAAATACCTACTTTGTGGCAGCACTGAGGCAGACAAGAAGGTGGAGCTAGTATTGTTTGTTTGTTTGTTTGTTTGTTTGTTTGTTTTGTTTGTATACTGCCCTATACCTGTAGATGTCAGGGTGGTTCACAACATAAAATAACAATTTGAAAAACAGAAAATGCATAATAAGAACCAAAACAGTGACAACCCCATAATCTCCCTGATTGGCTTGCCTCCCTTCTCTTTCACGTCACTGGCTACATAGCCTGATATTTCACACTTAAGGGATGAGAGAGGCAGCTTTCTCATAATGCTGGTTGTTGTTTTTTTGCACAAGTCTCATTTGAAATTCCCCAACTGTGATATTCACAGAAGCCGCCCAGAGTGACTGGGACAACCCAGTCAGATGGGCGGGGTACAAATAATAAAATTATTATTACTACGCCCTCACTTGCCAATGTTTTTCCAGAAGCAAACTGATCAGTTCATGATCTCTTACTTTTAGAGCATTGTCTCTCCACTCCTTTAGCTCAGGTGTGGAGAACTTTAAGCCTCCCAAGCGTTGCTGAGCTACAGCTCCCATCAGCCCCAGAAAGCATCGCCAATGGTAGGAGATGATAGGTGCTACTGAACACCTGTAGAGCAAAAGGTTCCCCATACCTGCTTTAGCTGGAAAGGATCCCAAGGATAGTGTACAAAAACCAGAAGTAGCACAACTGCCGACTTCAGGATTGCAGCTTTAAAGGGGTGACAGGGAAGGGATGATTCTTTACTCTTTGTTTCTTATCTGTTTGTGTTAACTCGCAGGCATTTAACATCACGAACGACGAGCCAATCCTCTTTTGGGAGTTTATGTCACGCATCCTGACGGGCCTGGACTATGAGGCTCCCAAATACCGCATTCCCTATTGGCTGGCCTATTACTTGGCCTTCCTCCTGTCACTGGTGGTTATGCTGCTGAGCCCCTTCGTCACCGTCCATCCCACCTTCACCCCCATGCGGGTGGCGCTTGCTGGAACGTTCCACTATTACAGCTGTGAGCGGGCCAAAAAGCATATGGGCTACAAGCCACTGGTTAGCCTGGATGAAGCCGTGGCAAAGACTCTCAAGAGCTTCCCCCACCTCCACCGTGCTGCGTAGCTGCCTGGGGCCCATGATAACATCTCCACAATCTCTACAGACTCTGCTTTGGCTGCTCCTGTCTCTCAGTCTGGTTTCCCTAGAACACTTCTTGCAGGAACCCCAGTCTGAATTGATTCTGTTGCCTCAGCTGAGTTGCATCTCTGAAGTGGTGGCTGCACATGGTGAAACAAAACCTGATCAGTTCGTTAATTCTGCTTGATCAGGCACAGTTTCCCAAGCCTTTACTCGCCTTAACCTTATTCAGAGGGAAGTAAACTGTGAAATACAAGGCTGGGGAGCTTGTGGACTTTCACAGTGGACTCCCCAACTCCCATCAGACCTAGCCAGCATGACCCAATGGTCAGGGATGATGGGAGTTGTAGTCCAGGTGAGCCATAATTTTCCGTACTCTTTTTTCAGGACAGTCACTTTTATGTGTTGGGGAGATCTGTGTGCAAATTCCAGAGCTGGGTAACCCATCTGTATATCTTTAGGTGATAGGAGAAAGCATTTCTCTTTAACCAGGCCTTTGGCTGCTTAACATTCCATGGCCTTTTAAATGTCCTTGTGGGAGGGTGTGTGTGATGGGTTTGTTCTTGTTTTATTATGTATTTCATGTTCTCATTTTGAATTTTTATGCTGTGAGCAGCCCTGTGATCTTTGGGTGGAGGGCGGTATACAAATTTAATAAATAATAACAATAATATATCGGTCATTGTTAAGGTAAAGGTGGGAAATCTTGAGCTGATATTGCATTACAACTCACATCAGCACCAGCCGGGGGCTCGTAGTCCCAATAACATCAGGACAACATCAGCATAACCACCCCTTGCTGAAACAAGATTATGTGGGAAATCTGTAAAGATGAGGCATTTGCACTTGTGTACTTAAACTGTGGCCCAAACTTTCTGGAATGTGACTGCACTGGTTCTTTTTCTTAAGACAGCCACTGTACATTTGTCCAGCAGATGGGAAGAGTTTGCTTACATACTAAAAGGCAAAATGTATTTCAGTGCAATTGCCAATAAAGTACACTGGGATATTCTGTTCTGGAAGTATCTAAATCTTGAGACAGTTTCTGCCTTCCTGAAACACGTAAAATGCATGTTGGGGTGTGTGAATCTTATGTTCATTGATAAATTGAAAAAGGGCATATGTAATGTGAATGAGCATTGTGGCCAGTGTATCTCCTGCCTTCACGTTCCACAGTGAGAACCGCTTTTAAGCTTCCCATTAGAAAATGATTTCGGTAATGAGAACCTTTGGATGCAACATCAGCTTCTGCCTCTAGGTGGTGCTCGCTTGCCATAGTTGCTCTGTGAGTTCCATTGATAAAACTCAGTACAATACAATAGATGCTGATTGTTTCTGAAGTAAAGGCCTCTTGCCAAGTCACATACAATACTGCAGTTAAGCAGGACATTCCCACATTATATCAATAGGGGTTGCAGTCACAGGTTTATCTAGTTTGCTGGCACATTAATGGAGGTGTGAAATCCCACTACTTTATCCTGTCTTCACAGGGCAAGCCTAATAAAAAAATTCCTTCCAGTAGCACCTTAAAGACCAACTAAGTTAGTTCTTAGTATGAGCTTTCGTGTGCATGCACACTTCTTCAGATACACTAAGCCTGTACAGCCCTTTGCAAATCAATGTAGTCCTAAGTTCTTAGATGAAAAAGTATCCCTTCAGATGCTTGCGGACCACAGCTCTTCTTATCCTGACCCTGCCCATTAGCTATGATGACTGTGGCTGATGAGAGCTGGAATCTAACATCTAGAGGGCCTTAGGCTACCTTCCTGGCCTTTAGTGCACAAGAGTTAACTAATGGAGTGTAGGAATGAGGAAGGTGTGGCCGTCCAGATGTTGCTGGACTCCACCTCCCATCACCTCCCAACCTTTGGCATTGTTGGCTGGTCTCATGGGAGTTGGAGTCCCATATCAGCTGCAGGGCCAATGGTTGTTGTTTAGTCGTTTAGTTGTGCCTGCCTCTTCGTGACCCCCTGGACCAGAGCACGCCAGGCACTTCTGTCTTCCACTGCCTCCCGCAGTTTGGTCAGACTCATGTTTGTAGCTTCGAAGACACTGTCCAACCATCTCGTCCTCTGTCGTCCCCTTCTCCTTGTGCCCTCCATCTTTCCCAGCATCAGGGTCTTTTCCAGGGAGCCTTCTCTTCTCATGAGGTGGCCAAAGTATTGGAGTCTCAGCTTCAGGATCTGTCCTTCCAGTGAGCACTCAGGGCTGATTTCCTTCAGAATGGAGAGGTTTGATCTTCTTGCTCTCTCTCAAGAGTCTCCTCCATGTTACCCATTCCTGTTGCAGGGAATGGTGAACCTGGCTTGGTACCGAAGCATCAGTGATAAGATACGTTTCCTTATTAGAGCAACCTCAATCTATTTCACCCAAAGCCTTTTGGCTTTAAGTCAGAATAGGCTCTTGTATCCAGAGTGCCCTCTTGTAGCCACAAGTGTTTCTGAAGCTCTCCTTTCTTTTTAAGCAGGTTCGTACCCTGAAGTCACACTTGCTGCAGCATACATTTCAAAGCACATTGCTTCTCCTGAATAATCTAGGGGACTACATTTTGTTAAGGTTTTGTAGGGACTGTAAGTAAACAGTTTTTTAAAAAAGAATTTGAGTGTTTAGGTTCAGAGAAGGGAGGGGGGAATTTGAATTCAGTTTGCATTTAAAAGACAAACCTACCACATTCTTCAAAGCAGTACGTGAACTGAAGTGCAGCAATCCTTTCAAAGTTCACCATATAGTTTCCCAGGCCACGTAATGTGTACAAAACTGGTGAAAATAACATTTTAAAAAGCATTCTATTAGGGGAAATGGTTTTTTTGGGGGAAAGTGTTTATTAGGCAAACGTGTGTATACAAAATACATATTTGGAGAAACTTGCACTAAAACTGGTGAATTTGTATGAGGACTTAAAAAAGAATTCAAACTAATGTGGCGAATTGAACTTCAGGTTGGAAAAATGAGAAATGAAAAGAATCTGAAATTGATAGATCTGCCCATCCTTTATTTATATTATAGCACGCCTGAACAAGGAACTACAGAAGGGAGTAACTTCCCATTAGGAAAGCCGGAAGGGGGCATAAGAAGTCCCCTTTGTACACAGATCCAGTTCTCTGGGGTCTAACAACACGGAAGACAAAATATTTGCCAACCTTATTTAGCCCTATAACAACAGAGCTGCCTTGTGTTTCATTGAAGTTATGGGTGATACCTGCTCTGCTTAGGAGTTTGCCAGCCTTTGCCTGTGAATTTTGAGAGGATTCATGCCACCAGGAAGCTTCTGCAGTGTCATAGGCATAGTTGTGAGGTGTGTGGAGAGCTCAGAAGCAAGAAAAGCACCAGTTATGCCAATGGGGGGGGGGCAGAATAAGCATTCTTGTAATGCAGATCTCAGAGATCAACGATGATGTGTCACATTTGGAAGCGGTTGTGCTAACATTGCGATGGGAGTGCCCAAAATTGTTGCAAAGCATCAGCAGTTATTGTTTTTAAAGGTGCTTACCTGGGTAAAGGTTTGGAAGAAGCATCTGGATTGCCAAAAACAAATGAGTGTGTGGATGGTGTCAAGAAAAAAAGATAATGTGGAGGTTGCAGTTCCTGTGAACACTTGTCCCCAAGTACTCTCAAAGGGCAAAGAAGCTAATCACAGTAAACCTTGAGGTTTTATGCTTGGGTGATACTGAAGAATGAGAGAAGGGGGATTGCGGGACTTTATATTTAAGGAATTCCATTCAGTCTTCCCCCATGAGTCAGAGTTACAGCAAAGCTCTGTTGTGGCCACACCTGGGTGCAGAAAGGGCAGAGATGGGGCTTGGCCTTTGTTGTGGAAGAATGTGTTGTATCTTTCTCTGCAGGTGGAAATTGGCGCAAAACCAGCATAATTGCTGCATCCTCCACGCCTTGACCTGTTGAGTCCTAGATCAGCACAGCAGTTGCTTGTTCAGTGTGTTTGTGTTGCCACCCAATACCCATTGTTTCATTTATTGGTTTATTTCATAAAATTTATATACCTTTTGATTGTTAGAAAACAAAAACAAATACCTCAGCTGTTTACAAAAAGAATAAAGCAACAAAGGATTGGTAAAAACAATTAAAATGTTCAGAACAATTAAAACCAGCAATAAACTAAAAACACATCAGCATTCCAAATATCTGGGTAGCCTTGCAAAAAAAGGTTTTAGCAGCATCAAAAGAGTGCAGTGAAGGCACCTGCCTGATACCAATAGGCAAGCTGTTCCAAAGTGTAGGTGCTACCACACTAAAATATCACTTTCTTACTAGTGTGGAATGGGTATTGTGATGGCTATGTTACCTTCAGTGTTACTGGGAATCACAGGTGGGGACTGCTGTTGAGTTCATGTCCTGCTTGTGAGCTTCACAAAGGTAATCTGGTTAGAGGGACGTGGATGGCACTGTGGTCTAGACCACTGAGCCTCTTGGGCTTGCCAATCAGAAGGATGGCGGTTTGAATCCCCGCGACGGGGTGAGCTCCCGTTGCTCGGTCCCAGCTCCTGCCAACCTAGCAGTTTGAAAGTACGCCTGTGCAAGTAGATGGCATTTTTCCATCTCCGTCGTATGAAGCAGTTGGTCCCTTACCTTTCTCACCCTGATCTGGCCACAGTGATCCATGCGATGGTCACCTCCAGGCTTGATTATTGTAACTCGCTCTACACGGGGCTGCCCTTGAAGCTGACCCAGAAACTCCAGTGGGTGCAGAATGCTGCGGCGAGGCTCCTTATGGGGTCCTTGCCACAGGATCACATTCATCCAGTGCTTTACCAGCTGCACTGGCTCCCGGTGGAGTACAGGTTTAAGATGCTGGTTTTGACCTTTAAAGCCCTACGAGGCCTAGGACCCTCGTACCTATGGGACCGCCTCTCCTGCTATGCCCTTTGGAGGACCTTAAGGTCCACAAATGACAACACTTTGGAGGTCCCAAGCCTCAAGGAGGTTAGATTGGTCTCACCTAGGGCCAGGGCCTTTTCAGTACTGGTCCTGACTTGGTTGAACGCTCTGTCACAAGAGACTAGGGCCCTGCGGGACTTGACATCTTTCCACAGGGCCTGCAAGACAGAGCTGTTCTGCCTGGCCTTTGGTTTGGACTCAGTCTGACCCTTATGTTCCCCTTCCCTTACGTTTTTCATTTATGGGCTACTATTAAAATGAGGCTGCATTTTAAATTGTATTTTAACCCATATTTTAATAAACTTGTTTTTTTGGGGGGGTTGTTTGTTTGTTTGTTTGTTTTCCCCCCATTATATTTTATTGTAATTTTATTGGTGTTAGCCACCCTGAGCCTGGCTCTGGCTGGGGAGAGTGAGGTATAAATAAAAAAATATTATTATTATATTATTATTAGATAAATAGGTGCCGCTGTGGCGGGAAGGTAAATGCCGTTTCTGTGTGTTCTGGCACTCTTCAGGGTGTCCTATTGCGCCAGAAGCAGTTTAGTCATGCTGACCACATGACTCGGAAAGCTGTCTGTGAACAAACACCAGCTCCCTTGGCCTGAAAGAGAGATGAGCACTGCAAGCCCATAGTCACCTTTGACTGGACTTAACCGTCCAGGAGTCATTTTTTTAATCTGGTTGGACCCTGAGAGCAAGATAATTGGGTCACTGGCCTGATTCAGCAGGGCTCTTATGTTCTCTGGGCAGCTTAAAAGTACATTTAAAAACAATATATGGTATCAAGGGAGTGGGAAGCAGCATAAAAACAATTCCGTCTAGTATAAGAAGAAAAACCATTAATAGATCTACAACTCCCCAATGGAAGTAGTAGGGGATAGAGTAATAGATGGCAAACCCACACAAAACGTTTAAAAATGGTGTTTGTCCACCCAATGCACTTCAGCACATCCACAGATAGGTGACATGCAATTTTATGTTGGATTCCCCCCCCCCTTCTGCATTTTTGCAGATTGGAAAAAAATCCAAATTAAATGGGGCAGAGGAACAAATGGTGCCATTTTGTTAAAGACGTCCTGTGGTTGACGGACCTTTCAGATTTATGAGTATTACTGCTGTTATTACCAGCAGGTTCCAGGGTGGTTTGCAACAATTCAAAACTAAGTATTAAAAACCATTAAAATGAATACCAGTCACAGGAATAAATTGGATCATGAAAACACAAATCTTAGGTGTTGGGCCAGTACTTTTGTGAAATCTGGGGCAATGCTAATAAATAGCAGACATTTCCTGTGCTTTCTTTGGATCGATGGATATGTTGGTTTTGCTTTGCTTTGCCCATTGGCCATAACAACGTCAAAATAACCGCTTACAATACTGCTGAAGACTATTTGCAGAATTAAAAGCATGCAACTTTTCAAGCAGTAACAAGTTTAATATACAATCCAAATGAGACATTTAAACTATTTGCACAATCCTAACCATTTGCACAATTCTAACAAGGAATATGCTAAAGCTGTCAAAGAGATTATTGCACAACGGTGTTAGAAGGCAGATGAAAGTTGAAGATTCAAGATAGTGAAATGGACCTGGGTCATTTTAATGGCTTTGAAGCTTGCAGGACACTTGTTGAACCAACCTTTGTAGCTGCTGGAGTCAAGAAGCTTGTTCTAGAACAACTGCATTTGTGTCAAAAAGAAACCATTCTGTTGTGCCCCATTTCTGGATATTTCATGGTGGTGTTAGAAGCTCCAGAATGCTATCTCCAAATTAGTTGGCTGTGCAATGGAATGGCAGGTGGAATTCAGTTGCGATGTACAAAGTGACACACAACCCCAAGGGTATTTTAACTTCCCAGGACACTAACTCTTCTTACAAGTGGCCACTCTGGAACCAAAGCAATTTCAGATGAAGACCGTAACATCAACTCAGGACAAAGTATTGTTTATCACACTTAAAAGCATTACTTGGCTTACTGATGCCAGTTTGTCTTTATTATTAACATTTTTGTGAATTGCCACTGTTGATAATAGTGTAATTCTCGCCACCTGTCCTTTTTTGTATCTCACTTCCTTCTGACTTCACTGTTTAAAATCACCCCTACACTAGGATAATGCTTTGTGAATTTGATGCATAGAACTGTAGCTGACAAAGGTGTATGCCATAATACATGTTAGTCTTTAAGGTTCCATGAGACTCTTCTTGATTTTGCTAAAATTGAATGCATCTTGGATTGATTGTCAGCCTTAGCAAGAGGGCTGCCTGCTACCTGCCACTCACACTTAAGGAGGATAGAAGCTCTGTGGAGCAAGACTCATGAAAAACCTGTTTGATTTCCTTTCATCAAATGGGTGGTTTGACTTCCACACCCTCCTTCTTGACTTTCAGCATCATTCACCCTGTTTGGGGAAAGAGGAGGGTGAAGGAAAGCAGCCTCTTGCCTTCTGCCTGGTGGGAGATTGACGGTTACTGAAAACAGCGGGGAATCCAATTAAGTTCTGAGGCTCTTAAATATAGAGCTGTTGGAAAGAGATTAGGCTTTTGCCTGATGTTATACTTAGCCTGTGAAATTTGCCACCATAGTGGTTCACTGAGAGGTCAAATAATCATAATTGTGCTCATCAGTCTCATTTAGAGAGCTTGAAGATTTATAACCAAAGCACAAGTGTTAGCAAATCAAAACACAAGAATGAACTCCCACCACCACCACCACACACTTGAACTGCACAAATCAGGAAAGAATATGCACCTCTACATTTTGCAAATCATGTCTACAAAACTGTTGGCTCCTTAAGTCACATGGGCCCAGTACCCATGTCATTGCCAATGGCCAGATGATGGACAGCTCACCTGCTTTGTCCAGTTCCAGGAAGGCAGCCAAATGAAAAGTGGATTGTCTCTAGTAGGCTTCTATGCATGTCTAATGAACTAGGCTTTACTTGGCATGCCATAAACTGGCACTTGGATTTGTGGAGGGGGGAGTCAAGAGGTTGTTTTGGTTTTTCTTGTTATACGTGAGCTTCAAGCTTTCTCAAACCTTTAATGACATCATGCTTTATTTATGAAAGTGTTTATATCCCGCCCTCTCACAAAACATCAGGGCAGGGTATAGCAACCTAAAAATAAAAACCTTGAAAAGCAGTACAGAAGGATCTGGTGGCATAAAAGGTCTTCGAGATATGCCTGAAAATTAAAAGTGAGGATGACTGCCCAATTGTTGCTGGAAGAGTGTTTGAGCATGGGACCCCCAATACCTTTAGTAGTAGCAGTTGGTGCAGCTGCTGCTGTAGCTGTTACTTCATTTATGAACTGTTTCCAATGACCTCAAAAAAAAAATATACAATTAAAACATGTATAAAATAATTACATAGATAGGAACAAAACAGCTGCAGATATATATTTTTTTAAAAAACGCAGTTACATGGAAAACCATTTCAAAATGACAGCAATTGCATATTTTATATCAACTTTCTGGATCTTCCTTGTGAACAGAAAAATGAAGCGGGGAGAGAAAATGAACAATAAGAATCAGCTGTTAATGTTTTCCTTCGTTTCTCATTTTTACATTCTTTGGAAAACCACATTTTCACACCTCTTTGTGGACTTTTAAAATCCAACATGAAAATCCATACTTACACTTTATGTGCGCACTTTATCCTAATAAATGCTTTGCTTTGCTTTTCTTGTGTGCACATTTTGGTTTTGAGAACAGCATCACAAAATTTGTAGAAGTGCAAATTTCAAAGGCTAGCCATGTTTCAGTTTGCATATTGGTCCGGGAAGTGCGAATGAGGTTTGCATTAAAATCTGTAGCTCAGTGGTTAAGCACCTGTTTTGCATGCAGAAGGTTCCAAGTTCTAATCCTGGCATCTCTAGGTAGGACTGAGAGAGAACCCTGCCTGAAATCCTGAGGAGCTGCTGCCAGCCAGTGTGGACAATATTGAGCTAAATGGGCTAATGGTCTGAGTTGGTATAAGACAGCTTTCTATGTTCATATGTCTTTCAGGAAAGGACCATAGCTCAGTGCCAGAGCATCTACTTTGCTTGCAGAAGGTCTCAAGTTCAATCTCCTGTATCTTTACGGGAGGAGAGAGATCCTGCCTGAAACCCTGGAGAGTTGCTGCCAGTCTGTGTAGACAATAATGGGCTAGATGTACCAAATGGTCCGAACTCGGCAGGAGGTAGCTTCCTCTGTTCCCAAGTTCCTACAGAAATAAGTTCCCTAAAGTATAGAAATGCAGCAATTTTTTAAAGCAAAATAATACAGCTAATTTCTCAATAGCCCTGCCTATGAAGGTTTTATTAACTTTTTGGTGTGGCGATTCGCGTGAGAGCTATGTGCCTGTCCCTTGATGGGTGCTTTAGGTTTGTAGGCCTTGGTTAACAGCAGCTGAATAATTGTACAGAACAGGAAGAGGGAACTGATTCTCAAGATGGCTGTTTGCGAACCCTCCTTGAGTGCCAAGCCTTACTCCCCATACAGAATTTGGCAAAAGCAGAAAAAAAGTGCTACCGTGACTTGGTTTCCAATTCTCCTTGTCAGCCTTGGGTGTCTCTAGCGACAGAGGGCAGAGAATGTAAGGAATGTACTAGGGAGAGGCACCTCTTTGCCGAAGTGCAGGGGGGAGAGAGAGAGAGAGAGAGAGAAGGAGGGGGAGACTTTCTGCTGTGGAAAGAGAAACCTGTTTGATCCCCTGAAGGGCAAAAAAAACACACCCACATTGTCATCTCCCTCCCATAACAAGGCTGGGCCTCTTTTTTTGGCAAGGGCAGCCTTAGTTGTCTGGGACGCATTCTGGCTTGCCCACACCTCCGCCGCTGAGCGCATAAGGACTAGCAGAGAGAGCACTGCTCCAGCCACAGTTGTGAGGGCAGGAGTCCTGTTAAATGCGCGAGGACACCTTTGGAGAAGGGACCCACTGCCGCTGAGGTTACGAGTAAGTACCACCTTTTTGGTTTCAAAGATGAGAGGGTTTCCTCTCTTGCCCTTCTTCCTCTGCTCTTTTTCTCCCTTGCCTTGATTATCCTTTCTTTGAGGTGGGAGGAAAGTTTGCCACCACAGATCAACAGCTTGTGGAAAGCGACTTCCCCAACACGCCACCTGTTGGGCTCGATGACCCTCCTGGTCCCTTCCAAATTTACGATTCTATGAGCTGGCCTGGCTTTGAACAGTTATTTGGGCTGGCATACTATATATTTAAAGCACATTATTTTCCTTCAAAGAACCCCGGGAACTGTAGTTTGTTAAGGGTCTGGTGAATTGTAGCCATGAGAAGGGTAAGCCATAGTTGCCAGGATTCTTTGGGGAGAAACAATGTGCTGGCCCACAGCTGAAAAAGGTTGCTGACCCCTGCTCTAACCACTATGCTCTCTTTAGATCCAGCTTGGCAGCTGCTAGCAAAATCCATTGCTTTGTGTTAACAATTGCCACTTCCTCCCACCACCCCCACCACCCCCCAGCAGATTTCCTGAAATGTTAGCTTTATATTTTCCTCCAGTATGCAGGTGCAATGATGTGAAATGTTGCTGTGGTTCTTATTTCTTATGCAAATCTCTTCCTTGGTCTCATTGCTATTTCTACTAATCTTTACAACAGCCCTGTAAGGTAGGCAAGTCCTGGAGAGGAGGTGGCATTTGAGCCAAAAACACTGCAGCACTTTCTCTTAATTACAACACTTGCTGTGTTATATATACAGTACTGTGAACGTCTGTCTGCCATACAGCTGTTAGCATCATCAGTACAAAAAGTTGCTTAACTGGGGAAGTAGGAGAAGGATTTGGCATCATTTTGCTGAGGGGTCCTCTGCCCTCCACCTTGCTGGAAGCACACAACAGGGTCAAAAAAAGATAGAATTATGGAGTTGGAAGCAGGAGTGTCTGCTTGGCCCCCAACTGTGGGTGCCCAGGGCCGTGAGCGCCATGCAGCTTGCATGACCCTGGCACCAAAATTTGTGGGTGCCCAGCCCCTCATAGGGAATTTTGTGGGTGCTAGGGCACCCAGGGCCCCTATGGCTCCAAGACACCTTGGCAAAAGCTCTGTGAATATCTTTGCGTGGGGGCGCTCCCAAATAGACACTGGACGTTATCATCAGTAACCCCATGAAGAGAATGCCAATTATAAGAGATCTGCAATAATGTAGATGTCAGGTGTTTTCTGTTTTTTAGAGACATCCCTCAATTGGTAATGTCCGACATTCATTTTTCATTATTTCTTTGCAGGCCTCCAGTGCCTTTTAACAGATGCAAAGCAGGCAGAAATTCAACTGGTGAAGTTCACCCAACATTTATCTGTGGCATTTTTTAACCCTGCTGCAAGGTGCTTAGGGTAGCGTACGTGGTTCTCTCAAACCTATTCTATGTTCACAACATTCCTGTGTGGTTGGAGAAACACAGAGTGTGACTACTCCACGGTAATTCGGTGAGCTTTATGGCAGAGTAGCGATTTGCGTCTGCATCTCCCATTATGCAATACTGCCTTCTCAGTATGTGGGTGAAGTGATGAGGAACTTCCCCTGTGGGATTTCTGCCTGCTGTGCCACTGTTAAATCCTTGCCAGGAAAAAAAAAATGGTGACAAGCCTGGTTCTCCAGTTCAGAGTTTTCACTTGTGTATTTAAACATCTTTTAAGTTGCCTTTCAAGGTAAATATCTTCCTATGGCAGCTTACAATGCACAATTCTAATTATACAATTCATAACTGTACAATGTTGTAGAAATCAGGCGAACAGGCACCAGTGGGCTGCAGTTTAAGAAGTGCATCTGCCTTCCTGGTGGTGGTTCTTCCATCAAATTTTTGTTGAGAATCTGTCACAATAAGAAGGAAGGAAATGTCTGAGTAAGGGAGGAGATGATAGAATGGGCAGTGCTGAAGAGTCCCTCCCTCAGCCTCAATTTTCCACCTGATCACAAATCCTGTTATCTTCCCGTCCTCACACCCAGGCCTGTAACTGTCATAATGGCAAACAGCACAGATGCTGTTGTGATAGCATCATAATAACAGGCCTTGTCCACATCCACGATTACCTTGCGTTTGCAGCTGTTTGTGTCCCCAATTTAATTTGCAGCATCCTCATTACCTTCCAGCAATACCAATCTCAGTGTTTTCCTTTTGTATCCTACTTGGTTCACAGATTATTTGTTTCAGTGCTTTTGGGTTGGTGGGCAATAAACGACCACTTTCTGTTACTGCCTTTTCCATTCCCACTACTTCCTCAATACTTCCATTTCTTTACCAGCTGTACTCAAGGCATCTCTACCCCCTTTCGATCCCTCGGATATGCATGAAACTGGGGAACTGCATGCACAAGCAATATTACAATTGCATATCTGTGTGCTTTGGACACTTCTCATGCAGGAAGTAAAAAGAAATATATGCACAACTATCGGCACACATGCCCTGTTGATACTTAATTGACATCATGAAATCAACAAATAAGAATGTTGAGAACAAACACAAAAGGGAATGCCCAGTCATATAATCAGGAATGACTGAAGTGGCTCCTCATATACAAATTCAGATGCACACAGGTGTGGACTACTCCAGTCTACTTCACATGGGGGAAAGTGGGCTAATAGCTAAATAATGCTCAAATGTAGACAAACCCATAGTTGCACCAAGGAGTGAGGAAGTGGCTTCTTTTATAGCACCCTCTGCATTCCATCAGAAAACCTATGTTGTCTGTCTGACTGCCTCATTTGGTACTGTATGCCAAATTCAATATAATTAAGAATCCATCAGCTTCCTCGATCATCTATCTATCATCTATCTATCATCTATCTATCTATCATCTATCATCTATCTCTATCATCTATCTATCTCTATCATCTATCTATCTATCTATCTATCTATCTATCTATCTATCATCTATCTATCTATCTATCTATCTATCTATCTATCTATCTATCTCACCACCATCATAGTAAACATAGCTGTGGTCTGAACCACAGAGCATCAGACTTGCCGATCAGAAGGTCCGTGGTTTGAATCCCTATGACGGGGTGAGCTCCCGTTGTTCGGTCCCAGCTCCTGCCCACCTAGCAGTTCAAAAGCACGTCAAGTGCAAGTAGATAAATAGGTACCGCTCTGGCAGGAAGGTAAATGGCATTTCCATGCACTGCTCTGGTTCACCAGAAGCAGCTTAGTCATGCTGGCCACATGACCCAGAAGCTGTCTGTGGACAAACACCGGCTTCCTCGGCCTCCAGAGCGAGATGAGCACCGCAACCCCAGAGTCGTCCGCGACTCGACCTAACGGTCAGGGGTACCTTTACCTTTAAACACAGAGTAAACATATTAGTAAACATAGAGGCAGTAAATACAGAGGTGCCCAAGTAGCCTCTCCTCCACACACCAACCAAGTCCAGACATGCTTAGCTTCAATGAGGGTATTGTGTCATGTGTCCAAACGTAGGGCAATCTTGGAAGTGTGTGAGTGTGTACCTTGGCATTTCTGAAATCAGGGTCAGGGAGGAGCAGAATATGATTTCCAGTCATTTGCAAGTAGACTCTCGGTGCCTTGTACCACCCTTCTCTGCTCTTTCTCCTAATTGTAGGTGGAGAATAATCTCATGCACAAGAAACAGAAATATGCAAAGATAGTTAATCTGTACAATATATGCAGGTTAAAGAAGTGGGTTACCTTATCAAAATTAATGAATTGATAAGTGTATGGCAGGAGCTTGAGCAGCTCTGGCAAATAAAACTTTCAGATCTGCGATGCTGCTTTATGCTTCGTCATACCCGATGCTCCATTTTAGTCCAAGGGCTCATCAGCCCCAGCTAGCATAGATAATGGCCAGGGATGGTGGTGGGAACTGGAGTCCAACATCTGGAGATTCACAGGTTCTCGACCTCTTATGTAGATCAATATCAGACATGCTCTGAATGCTGTTGATTCTGTAGAGGCTCAGGCAGAGGGAAGTCTTTCCCAGTTCTCTGCTGAGATGCTTTTCATCCCTGGGGACTGAACCTTCTGCATGCAAAGTTGTGTGATGTATTCCACCACTCAGCTATAATTTTCCCCATTTGCTGCAACCCACTCTCTTATGGGCTTATATGAAACAGTCTTATATTATGAAACAGTCTTATATTAAGACTTATTATATGAAACAGTCTTATAGTAACTCTGGCTCTGGGAACTCTGGTACCTCTTTTGACACCGTCTGTAGGGTGTGTGTGACTTTCTCAGCCATGGGACATCCTTTTCCGGAGATGCCAAGGATGGCGCATGGGGCTCCTCCAGCATGCAAAGTTACACAATGCCACAAAAGAGGATAATACTGATTTGCAACACTCCCCTCCAAAATGTCCTAATGTATACATATGGATACAGATTTAGAAATACAGTAACTTCTTTAATATGAGTAGAACTAAAATGCATTTCATCATAGTGGGAGACATGAATGTGACCATATGAACTTCTGAGAACATAAGGAAAGTCCTGCTGGATCAGGCCAGTGGTCCATATATTGCAGCAGCTTGTTCCTGCAGTGGCCAACCAGAGGCCTGTGGGAAACCTGCAAGCACTCTTTGGTAACTGGTATTCAAAGATATTAGCCTAGAACATAGGAAGTGGTCATATATGGAGCCAGATCATTGGTCCATCTCACTCAGTATTGTCTGTACTCTCTTTGGTTTCAAATGCTGGTATCTAGCAGTCCTACCTGGAGATGCCAGAGATTAAATTTAGGACCTTCTGTAGGCAAAGCATGTGCACTTTCCTTGTGGCCTTTGTGTGCCTTCTTCGTCTGCTCTTTGGCTACCAACTATGGATGGGCAACTTCAAGGCCTCTGCAGGTTTTCCTTCTTGCAGCTCTTGGACTCCAGGGCCCTTAGTTAGAGGATGCTTTCAAACCAAGGACTATCATCTGCGCAGCAGGACACTTGGCTGCCTTAATGCAAAGCAGATGCTCGGCCATTGAGTTAATAGGCCCTCGTCTAGTTGTGCATGGGGGGGATTGCTTTTCATTGAGCAGTGACTTCTCTGAAGTGAATCTAATAAGACGCCTTCTGCTCTGTTTATTACAAAACAAAAACAAAAACTAATTGGCAGCAGATCTCCAGGATTTCAGGCATGAGACTTCCCCTGAAGATGCTGGGGACTGGACCTAATCTCCATTGCTCTATGCAAGCTTTTTTCCAGTGACACACACCCACCCACCCTCCCAACGCTTCTTCTATTTCTGTAATTGGGATGGAAGGCTGAGTCTAGCGTGGGTAGCATTCCTCTTCTAATTGCTGTTCCTGCTAATGCTGAACAGAGTTTATGCCTTATTGATTTGATCAGATATGTGCATAAAATTGTGGGGTATGAATCATTTGTTTTGCTACCAGAGAACTTTGATTTATTAATCAGTTGGCTTATTATTATTCCACTTTCCTTATGGCCCAAACCCATCAACTGTCAGGGCAAGGCTGCATGTACATTGCTGCTTACACCAGCTCCAGCGCACTCCCACCACTGGTGATTGTACACATGACAATAGCCACATTCATAGGTATCCTGTAGCTTCTTGAGAAATCCCCCTGTTTGAAGTGCTTTCCTTCAAACCATCTTCCGTCTGATTTGAGAACAGAAGCCATGGTGCATACGTTTCAGGCGGCTGTTGTGCATAGAAAAACAATTCGGATAATGCACATTAGGATGAAGACATCCCTGCTGCCTCTCTGAGCTGCACAGCAGTGTAAGAATATGAACCGCAATGCAAGGTGTGTGTGTGTGTGTGTGTGTTGACCTTACTGCGTTTCAAGCCACTGGTGTTTGCATAACCCACAATTGCAGTTCTGTCATATACGAAGACACGACTACCATTGGCTCAGATAGCTTTTAATGAAGAGTTTATTAGACACATTTGTTTTGTTTGGACCTGTACTGTATATTACCTGCTTTCCTGGAATGTAGTCTACAACAACAGCAGGGGTGACTGACCAGAGGAAGTAACCTGCCTGGCAAACATCTCAAATACTCACACACTTGCATGAGGTCCATCTGGGATGCCACTTGAGGGAGGCAGACTTACTCCCTAGTCCATCAATGTTACAGACCAGGGGTGAGGAACTTTGTTCAGAGTGAGGGCCACATTCCTTTCTGGGCAGCCTTCTGGGGGCCACAGGCCATTGTTGGGTGGGACCACAGGCAAACATGGGCCAAGCAACCCACATAAATTTTACCGTTGTACAGTAGGTTACTTTTGAGAAACGCCCCTCCGTATTGTCCAACCAGACAAGTGAAAGTTAAGATCAGAATTCAAGGAACATTCCAGCCAGGCAATTGCACTCAGGATGTGAAGCAAGGCCAGCGAGGGGTATGGCCTTAGGAGAATTATAAGGGCCAGAAAGGTTGGCCTCAAGGGCCACATGCACACACACTTGTAAACGCCCCCCCCCCGCAGACCACCTGTGATTATTCCTATGGAGCAAAATTCCCAAACCAGTTCATTGAGATTTTCCCTATTGTTTTCCAAGCTCTCTTTTCTGCTTCCTAAAGCAACTTCATAGGGACGCGGGTGGTGCTGTGGGTTAAACCACAGAGCCTAGGGCTTGCTGATCAGAATGTCGGCAGTTTGAATCTCCCGTTGCTTGGTCCCAGCTCCTGCCAACCTAGCAGTTTGAAAGCACATCAAAGTGCAAGTAGATAAATAGCTACCACTCCGGCGGGAAGGTAAACGGTGTTTCCGTGCACTGCTCTGGTTTGCCAGAAGCGGCTTAATCATGCTGGCCACATGACCCGGAAGCTGTATGCCAGTGAGATAAGCGCTGCAACCCCAGAGTCATCCGTGACTGGACCTAATGGTCAAGGGTCCCTTTACCTTTAAAGTAATTTCATAGCTTCCAGCACTGCTAGTCTTCCCACTGGAATCTCCTTGGATGTTATCCTGGAGTGTATATTTTGAATAATTTGAATGATATTTATATATATAATTGGCAGGTGGAGAATCTGATGCCCTTCTAATTCCTTTTTCTTATCTCTCCTTTAATTTTTATTTTCTGTGACTTCTAATTTTTGCTTTCTTCTGCTAACTCTATCTGTATTTATGTTGTTTTGATGTTTCCTACTTTGGGTTAATGAAGATACATACAGGAAGGTGATGGATGGAAGATGAAGGGACTGGGTAGGGAGGAACTCCCAGGGTAGGAGGGGGGAAGAGGGGAGAAGCTCCCAGGTGAGAGCTGGGAGGGCTCACCCTTCTTTGTGTGGAATAAAGGTTAAAAATACAACCTTGATAGAGGGCTTTTTATTATTTCCTTCCTTCCCTGCTTCTTTTTCTCTATCTTTTCTCTCTATTTTATTTTTATTTAGATTTGTTTGGCTTTTATTGTGTTCTGTGTTGAAAACTTTTAACTGATTGTAAAAAGGATTCTAGATGGAAAGGGGCACCTCTGTATACTTGTAATATCCCTATTTAAAATGCTGGTGGTATTGACCTTTAAAGATTATTTGAAGGACTCCTTAAGCTATACAAAGTTGCCCAGGTTCTGAGGTCTGCTTCAGACACTCTGTGCAAGCCTACATGTAAGATCAATCAGATTGGTGAGCATAAAAGATAGGGCCTTCTTGGTAGGGGCTCCGTGGTTACAGGACACCACCCCAAGTGGTATGTGTGTGTGGCTCCATTAGCAGAATAAACATGTATTCAATAGGTACTAAGATCCCCAAAGGGTCAGTACCTGTCTGATAACCACAGGAAAGGAGTTCCAAAACACTGGGGCCATTGCATGAAAAGCCCTGCTTGGGTTCCCATGGTCCTGACCTCTGAGGCATGAGGCATTACAAGAGTGTATATACCCTGGTGACCTCAGTGATTGCACTTGTATACCTTTTCCAAACGTAAAGGTAAAGGGACCTCTGACCATTAGGTCCAGTCATGACCGACTCTGGGGTTGCGGCACTCATCTCGCTTTATTGGCCGAGGGAGCCGGCGTACAGCTTCCAGGTCATGTGGCCAGCATGACTAAGTCACTTCTGGTGAACCACAGCCGCGCACAGAAACACCGTTTACCTTCCCGCTGGAGTGGTACCTATTTATCTACTTGCACTTTGACGTGCTTTTGAAATGCTAGGTTGGCAGGAGCAGGGACCGAGCAATGGGAGCTCACCCCGTCGTGGGGATTCGAACCGCCGACCTTCTAATCGGCAAGTCCTAGGTTTTGTGGTTTAACCCACAGCGCCACCCGCGTCCCTTTTCCAAAGGTATTCAGGGCTTTTTAGGCCGAAAGATGTTAACCTCGTCCAGTAGTAAGGATTTACATTTAAAGGTGAGCCTACTTAATTCTCACTTTCCGAAACAGTACATGAACCAGAACAGAGCTGTCTGTCAAAAGTTGCGCTTTGCTGAAATTTGCAACACAGCTCTCCAACTAAGTAATGTGTACAAAAATGCAAATGCCAGAGTATAGTCTGCATTAAAATAAAATATGTAAAAAAAATGTATTGCAAAAATGTGCGTATCAGGAGGTATTTGCCCTAAAATGCTGATGAATTTGTTATGACTTTAAAATGATTATGCACTGGTGTGGAAATGTGGAGGATTGAATTTAAGACTGGGAAAATGAAAAACTGGGAGGAACTGAAATTGACAGATTAATCCATCCATAGGGTAGCTTATTGGCAGCCAGTGCAGATCCCTCAGCACAGATGTTACATGATAGTGATACAGGCATCTCCATTCTCTGCATTCTGCACCAGCTGCAGCTTGTGGACCAAGCTTAAGGCAACTCCATGTTTGGTGCATTACAGTAATAAAGCATCAAAGTTACTAATGCATGAACTGTACCCTGGGACATCAGGAATGTTTCAGCTGTTTTACTAGCCAAAGCTGGTTAAAGGCACTCCTATGTATTGAATACACCTGAGCCTCTATCAACAAGGCAGGGGATTTCCCTAGACTACAAAGTAAATGCAACACTGTCAGAAGCAGGTAACTGGCCTGTTTTCTGGACATGGGAACTGCTAATTCAGGGGCAAAACTAGGCTTTATTTCACCTGGATCAAAGACCTCGTTTGGCATCCACCCCCAGGTGCATTTGCGTAAACACACACAGGCTGGGAGTCTCAATAGCACCCCTCTGGAGGCTTCACCCAGGGCAAAAAAAAACCAGCTAGCTCCCCTTCCCCAGAGTTACAGCACTAGCTAATCCAACATGCCTCCATTTTGCCAGGATTCAGACTCTGCTTGTTGCCTCTTATCCAGCCCATGACTGTGTCCAGACGCACATCAATGCTTGCACAGTTTTTCCTGACTGAAGTATTATGGGGGGGGGGGGTTTCTGTTAATGGTTGTTTTGCTGGTCTCTGTATTGTTTTCAGCTTCTCCTTAAAGCTATTTAAATGATATATGAGCTTGCCTCTTGCGGTTGTTTTTACAGTAGGTGAGCCAACTTGTGTTGGTTTTGCCTTAAAAGGCGGCATAAAAAGAAAAGATTTTCACACCAAACACCGCAACTAGGGATGCGCAAAGCTGCCAATTTCAGTTTATCTCTATTTCATTTTTTAATTTCAGTTCTCCAAATTTCCACATCAATTTTCAAAATTTATTTTAAAAGGTACTAATGAAAGTTCCTCCGCATTTTAGCATAAAATTTCTCCTAATGTACATGTTTTTCTATGCAATTTTGTCTAATACACACATTTTTGGAAGCAATTTCCCCCAATATAATGCATTTTGGTATGCTATTTTTACTAATATATGCATTTTTAAATGCATACTTTACCCTAGTCTACACATTTTTGTAGACATTACTTGGCTGGAGAGCTACATTGCAATATTCAGAGAAGTGTGGATTTTGAAGGATGGCCATGTTTCGGATTGCATATTGTTGTGAATTAGGCAGGATCACCTTTAAAGGCAAACTATATTTTCTCCATGATCCTTAAATTTACAACAGAGCAAGCTGCCTTCACCCAGGACAGATGGCCTGTCCATCTAGCTTTGTAAGCGGTGGCAGTAGCTCGCCAAAGTCTCAACTTAGAGGTCTTTCGCATCACCTGCTATCAGATCCTTAAAAAAGGATGCCAGGGATTGAACTTGAGACCTTTAGCGTTCAAAGAATGTGCCCTAACTACTGAACTACACACACAAAGAGAGACAGAGAGACACACAGAGAGAAATCACAAACAAGGAAAGCCCCGTCCCCCCCCCCAGTTAAGAGCAATTGAAGTTTTTAAAATCCCATAACATACTATTTGTCTGGCTAGCCCAACACTACTATTTGGACCAAAAGGGATGTGGGGGGCGCTGTGGTCTAAACCACTGAGCTTTTTGGGCTTGCCGATCAGAAGTTCGGTGGTTCGAATCCCTACGACAGGGTGAGCTCCTGTTGCTCTGTCCCAGCTCCTGCTAAGCTAGCAGTTCGAAAGCACACCAGTGCAAGAAGATAAATAGGTGCCACTGTGGCGGGAAGGTAAATGGCATTTCTGTGTCCTCTGGTTTCCATCACAGTGTTCTGTTGCGCCAGAAGCAGTTTAGTCATACTGGCCACATGACCCAGAAAACTGTCTGTGGACAAACACTGGCTCCCTTGTCCTGAAAGCGAGACGAGCGCCGCAACCTCTTAGTCACCTTTGACTGGACTTAACCGTCCAGGGTCCTTTACCCTTTACCTTTTACTATTTGGACCTTCAGCATAGGCAGGGGTTGCTAGCATGGCACTCCTGGGTACACCCATGCTCCCACAAAGACCCTCCCTCACACTGCTACAGGAGCCTCAAACTCTTCTCCCAAATGGGTAATTTTAGACTCTAGAGTTAATGGGCTTCCAGGCAGTAATGTGTATGACTTCCACTTGTTTCAAATTGCATTATAGCCTGCCTGTTTAGAAGGCAGATGTGTATTATTTCAAAAAGCTTCAAAATGTGGCAAAGCAGATTTTTCAAGTGTTGTGAGGGGGCTCTTGTACAGTGGGGCCCTAGACTTCTGCTCCAAAGCCCTACCCTGTTGTACCCAGAAAACAGGGTCAGTGATTTACCATTGGAGCACATGGGTGGTGGCTGTTGTTATTATTGCTGTTACATTTCACTTTCATAGTTCAGGCATCTGAAAATAGATCTATGCAGTATGCAGAATTGCAATTAGAACCAAAAAGGCACCTTACATGAAATCAAGCATTATGTAATTTAATTATCACATCAGAGGCTAGGAAGCTGAAATCAAAGCAGAAATCCAAGTGCACCTCCTAAGGACAATTTCTAGAGTGTTGCTGATGCTCCAATGGTGGGGGAGCTTCCTGAAACTGGCTGTGCGGGCTTATAGCAGCCACAGGGCCTCCATCCTCTTTAGGTAGATGAATCTGTTGAATAATCATTAGGAATTAATTATAGGTAACAACAATAATTACTGACAGCTGAAGTGGGGCGAGGCACTTCAGAAATGCCAATAATAACTGGAATTTCTGCCTGTCAGAAAGCTGTTAGAGGCAACAAATCTCTATCAGGTATTGGTGGGAGCAGTCAAGAGTTGGAGGCAACAGCAGTCCTAAATAATAATAATAATAATAATAATAATAATAATAATAATAATAATAATAATAATTAATAGCCCGCCCATCTGGCTGAGTTTCCCCAGCCACTCTGGTTCCCAAACAAGTGTTAAAAACAACAATACAGCATTAAATATTAAAAACTTCCCTAAACAGGGTTGCCTTCAGATGTCTTTTAAAAATAGGATAGCTGCTTATTTCCTTCACATCTGAAGGTAGGGCATTCCACAGGGCGGGGGCCACTACCAAGAAGGCCCTCTGTCTGGTTCCCTGTAACTTGGCTTCTCGCAGTGAGGGAACCGCCAGAAGGCCCTTGGTGCTGGACCTCAGTGTCCGGGCTGAACGATGGGGGTAGAGACGCTCTTTCAGGTATACAGGACCGAGTATATATTTAGAGTCCTCCCATATGCTTTGACGTGGGTTATCTGTGAGAGGTCTAGTACTGTGGCCCTACCTTATTTATGTACCCCCTATGATGTTATAGTTTATAATTATTGTGTAATGTTTAATTCTGACTATCGGTCGAATAAAGGAAATTGATTGATTGATTGAGAGTCCTCCCTTTATCCTGTCTTTCAGAATTGCAGAAACCTAACTCCACCTCTGCATATGGGGCCTTAGGCACTTCCATACCCTCCAACATTTCACCAATGAGAAAAGGGACGTCCTATTCAATAATAATAATAATAATAATAATAATAATAATAATAATAATAATAATAATAATAATATTTATAACCCTGCCCATCTGGCTGGATTGCCCCAGCCATTCTGGGTGGCTTCCAACATATATAAAAGCATAATAAAGCATTAAACATTAAAAAGGAAAACTTCCCTATACAGGGCTGCCTTCAGATGTCTTCTAAACATTGTATAGTCAATTATCTCATTGGTTTGGGGGGGTCAGATAACTCCATACCCTCTAACATTTCTCTGACGAAAGTAGGGACACCCTAAGGAAAAGGGACATTTCTCCCTCTTAACGGGACTCTCCTGTTTGGTGTCCCAGCAGGGCATTCTACTTTCCTCCTGTGCTTTGTGTTGTCTTCCTGCATCCCAAACTTCACTCATTCCTCCTTGTGCTGTTTCTTAGTGTATTTACTTCCCGGGGTCGGGGTGGTGGTGGTGTTTTTAAATAAAGATTTGTTTAATTTTTTTTGGTAGCTCTGCAAACCTTTGGGCTCCTTTTCTCTTTGTTCTCTTTTTTAATCTTTAATTTTCATTTGTATATATTACAACAATTACCGTATTTTTCGCCCTATAGGACGCACTTTTTCCCCTCCAAAAATGAAGGGGAAATCTGGGTGCGTCCTATGGGACGAATGCAGGCTTTTGCTGAAGCTTGGAGAGCGAGAGGGGTCGGTGCGCACCGACCCCTCTTGCTCTCCAGGCTTCAGGAACACATCCGCAGCCTAGGCAGCCCTACGGGAGGTCCGGCAGGGATGTCTAGGCTGCGGATAGCAGCCTGGCGCCCGGCGGGCGGGGCGCCCTGAAGCAGAGCGCCCCCCGCGCCAGGCAGACATCCGCAGCGTGGGAAGCCTTGCCGGAGTTCCCGGCAAGGCTCCCCACGCTGCGGATAGCAGCCTGCTGCCGGGTGGGCGGGGCGCCCTGAAGCAGAGCACCCCCCTCGCCAGGCAGACATCCGCAGCGTGGGGAGCCTTGCCGGAGTTCCCAGCAAGGCTCCCCACGCTGCGGATAGCAGCCTGCCGCCCGGCGGGCGGGGCGCCCTGAAGCAGAGCGCCCCCCCGCGCCAGGCAGACATCCGCAGCGTGGGGAGCCTTGCCGGAGTTCCCAGCAAGGCTTCCCACGCTGCAGATAGCAGCCTGCCGCCCGGCGGGCGGGGCGCCCTGAAGCAGAGCGCCCCCTCGCCAGGCAGACATCCGCAGCGTGGGGAGGCTTGCCGGAGTTCCCGGCAAGGCTCCCCACGCTGCGGATAGCAGCCTGCCGCCCGGCGGGCGGGGCGCCCTGAAGCAGAGTGCCCCCCTCGCCAGGCAGACATCCCCACGCTGCAGATAGCAGCCTGCTGCCCGGCGCGAGGGGCGGCCTGAAGCAGAGCGCCCCCCCTCGCCAGGCAGACATCCGCAGCGTGGGGAGCCTTGCCGGAGTTCCCAGCAAGGCTCCCCACGCTGCAGATAGCAGCCTGCCGGCCCCGAGGGGGGGCGCCCTGATGCAGAGCGCCCCTCGCCGGGGCAGACATCGGCCAGCCCCACAAGCTCGGGGGACAGCAGGGAGGCGCAGTGCCGCCATCCCGCTGTTCCTCGACCTGGTTCTGTTTCCCCGACCTGCTTTTGGGGGGGAAATAAAGGGAAATTTCCCCCCCTTTATTTCCCCCCCAAAAAACTAGGTGCGTCCTATGGGACGGAGCGTCCTATGGGGCGAAAAATACGGTATTCAGTTGTAATTTTAACATTTCGAACTCCAACTCCCTTCCCCCTCTTTCTGTGGTTCTTTACATTTCTTTTCATCTCCCTGCATATCTCAACATATTCTTTTATATATCTATTCCCGTATCTCGTATATATTTTGAAACTGCAGGTTTTTACATTAATCCTTCCAATGTCTTAATCTATTTACAGTTTGTAAATACTCAATAAACCATTTCCATTCCTTTCTTTTAAAAGTGTTATCTTGGTTTCTTATTCTTCAAGTAAGTTTCCCCATTTCTGTGTAGTCCATTAACTTCTGTATCCATTCTTCTCTTGCTGGGACCTCTTCTTTCTTCTATTTTTGGGCCAATAATATTCTTGCAGCTGTGGCTGCATACATAAATAAATTTCTATACTGTTTTGGTAGTTCTGATTTCATAATTCCCAAAAGAAAAGCTTCTGGTTTTAAAAATAAATGTTATCTTAAACATCTTTTTCAGTTCATTATATATCATTTCCCAGTAAGCTTTAACCTTATTACAAGACCATTACAAGATATGAAAAAAGTTACCTTCTTTCTCTTTACATTTCCAGCACATATTTGATTTCTGTTTATACATTTTGGCCAATATACTGGGTGTTAGGGACTATCTATATAACATTTTCATATAATTTTCTCTTAAACTATAACATGCTGTAAATTTTAGATCCACATTCCATAAATGTTCCCATGCACCCATTCCTATATTATGATCAATATCTATTGCCCAGTGTATAACTGAAGATTCACTTGTTTGTGCTTTGTCTTCCATTTCAATAACATCTTATACATTTCAGATAACACTTTAATATTACAGTTTAACAGGTCTCTTTCTAGTTGTGATTTTTGTTCCCCAAACCCCTACTTCATATCCTTTTTAAATACTTCATTCAAATGATGATATTGTAACCATGTTGTTAACACCTCTGATAAATACTTAAGTTCTTTTAATTTAAATTTTCCACCTTCTTCTCTTAATAAATTTCTATAAGTTGCCCAATTTTCCATCATATTTTTCTTCTTTACTGCTATGGCTTCCAAAGGTGAAAGCCATAGTGGTGCTTTGGTCTCCAACAAGTTTTTATACTTATCCCTTACTCTATACAATTTTTTCCTGATTGTATGGTTTGTAAAACCTTTATGTACTTTCGCCTTTTCATACCACAAGTAAGTATGCCAACCAAAAATATTATCATGACCTTCCAAATCTAAAATATGTGTATTCTTCAATCCTTCAACCAGCACTGAGAAGATGCTTTATAATATAATCTCATATCCGACAGGGAAAAACCTCCTCTCTCTTTCACATCTATCAGTATTTTATATTTTATTCTCGGTTTTTCCAAAGCCTTAAACATAAAGTCCCAGAAGTCATTGTCAAATGCTTTCTCAGCATCTAAAAACATTAAAGCTGCTTGTTTTTTATTTCTTATTTCTAAATATTATATTACATCAATTATGTTTCTAATATTATCTTTCATTTGTCTTTCTGACAAAATCTGGCCTGATCTTCATGGATCACCTCTTTTAATACAGTTTTCAACCTATTAGCTAATATGTCTCCAAACAGTTTATAATTGTTATTCAACAACAAAATAGGTTGATAGAGATACAGAGTTGGTTATGAACTATCTTGCTTATGAAATAAAGTTATGTATGCACTCTTCCAAGAATCTGGTAACTCTCCTGTATTCAAAGTTATATTCCTAATATCTTTTAAAGGTTGTATTAGGTATTCTTGTAATTTACTTTGTAATATGTTGCTGTCCTTCAGGTCCCGGTGTCTTCCCTAATTTTGCTGTAAAATTGCTTGCTGTAATTCCATCATTGTGACAGGTGCATTCAGAAATGTCATTTTATTTTTTGGTATCATAGGTAGTTTGATGTCTTCTAAATATTTACCCATTTCATCTAAATTACTTGGTTTGGCTCAATATAGTTCTGCATAAATACTCACAAACTGATCTCTTATTTCTTTTCGGATTTTCCACAACTCTACCTGCTACATTTAGTCTATTAATACAGTTTTGTTTTTTCTTCTTCTTTATTTGCCAAGCTAATAGTTTCCCTGGCTTGTTAGCTTGTTCAAATTGTTTCCGTTTTAAATATCTAAAGGTATTTTGATTAAATTAATATAATTAAGTTGTGCTTGATAAGCAAAATGTGTGTAAAATTGCACAGAAATAATTAAAAATATTAAATGATTGCTAAGTACTTGCAGTTATATCATCATCGTCATCATTTGGCATTACCTGTCATTTTCAGAAGGTAACATTTAAATTCTTTGCTTTTCTGAAAACAGGCTTACGAACCTAAATGTTGCCCAGCCATAAAAATAATAGCAGATTTGAATTCCTCACACCCAAAAACATATTTTTAAGACCTCCCACTGAATAAATTTGCAAAAATCAAGTTTCACCCCTATAATGACACACCCTAACATCCATTACGGTCTGTCCTGGCTCCCTAAAGTGGAAAGGCACACCCTGAGATTAAAATCTATAATTAGAGAGGCTGACATCTCTATCACTTGGGTTTGTAGGGTTTTTTTTAATACGCCCATATAAATTGATTAGGCAGTCACTATATATCTAGATGCCTACATTTTACTGACAGCAGACTACCCCACTGCACTCACTGAGAGATCTGATGTGGTCTAGTGGTTAGTCCTGGGAGGTAGGTAAGGTAAAGGGACCCCTGACCATTAGGTCCAGTCGTGACTGACTCTGGCATTGCAGCGCTCATCTTGCTTTATTGGCCGAGGGAGCTGGCGTACGGCTTCCAGGTCATGTGGCCAGCATGACTAAGCTGCTTCTGGCGAACCAGAGCAGCGCACGGAAATGCCGTTTCCCTTCCCACCGGAGTGGTACCTATTTATCTACTTGCACTTTGACGTGCTTTCAAACTGCTAGGTGGGCAGGAGCAGGGACCGAGCAACAGGAGCTCACCCCATCACGGGGATTCGAACCGCCGACCTTCTAATCGGCAAGTCCTAGGCTCTGTGGTTTACCCCACAGCGCCACCTGTGTCCCTTAAATCCTGGGAGACCAGGGTTCAAATCCCCACTCAGCCCTGAAGCTCATTGGGTGACCTTGAGCCAGTCAATTACTCTCAACTGAACCTACCTTGCAAAGGATAGACTGAGGGAAGAGGAAGTAGCTATGCCACCTTGAGCTCCATAGAAGAAAGGTAGAATAGGAATGTCATAAATAAATAAAGTAATAAAATAAATTCATGAGTATGTGACCCTACAAGCATCTCTGTCTGGCCCCAGACTGCAGCCCCTCAATAGCTCTGCTTTGTAGCCCAAATATATTTGCTTGGATAATGCCACTGAGTTCAGATAATGCCAGGAGGATCGGGATATGTGCATGTAAGTAAGTAAAAACTAGCCTACTCTGCTGAGCACTCACTATTGCCTCCAATGGCACATGACACTTGGAAGATTGCTCAGAAGTGAATGTGGCTCTCAGACTGAAAAAGATTTCCCAGCCCTGATATATAAGATGATATATAAGATTGTTCCATGGGCTAGCAGAATAGGTTTATGTAGTGCTTTATTTTCTAAAAAAAATAAAAATGTTTAGGGGGACTCTCATTTTCCTACTCATATTGAAATACTGCCCCTCAATGAGGCCAAACTTAGAGCCACAAAATGTTTAGGGGTATACATACCCCTGCGTCCCCCTAGATAAAAAGCACTGGGTTTATGGTTTTTGTCAAAGGGGAAGCTATGCCACCCTATTGGTCTTACTACACCTGATCCAACCACCCCTATTTCATACTCTCCAAGTGTCCTGATTTTCCAAGGACAGTCCTGGAATTACAGAAGCCACCCGAGTTTCTGATTTGATCCTGGAATGTTGCGGATTTCCTTTTTCCTCCTCTTCTCGTCTTGATTAAAAGTGGTGGAAAGATCAGACCCCCGCGCTCCTGTTCTTTTTGGAAATAGGAGCTGTTGTTCTCTCTCTCTCTCTCTGTCTGTCTCTCTCTCTGTTTGTGTGTGTTTGTGTATAGGTGCAAAAACAGAGTCCTGTTTATACTGAAAATACCTCCATCAATTGAAGAAACCAATGAAGCTGGCATGCAAAGCCCTTCCTATAATTTTGAAGGAAAATGTAGCCATTCCATGTTCAATTCTTTAATTGCAACGCTCCAGCAGACAGTCATTTTTAAGGAAACGTGCATGCATTCGGTAGGCATGCTAGTGGTACCAACAAGCCACAACTTAGGGATGATGCTTGGTGGAGGCAAAATTCTTCAGAAGCCAGTTTCTAAAGATGCTGATTCATATTGTTATATTGCCATTTATTGTAAATGGAGCCTTATACTGTCTATTCAGAAGTTAAGTCTCACTGTATTCAGTGGAGCTTATTCCCAGGTAACTGGGCAAAGACTGTGCAGTGTTAATGTTGTGATCCTAAACATTTTTACTCAGAACTAAGTCCCACTGAGTTTAATAGGATTTACTCTTTGATATGGACGTGGGTGGTGCTGTGGGCTAAACCACAGAGCCTAGGACTTGCCGATCAGAAGGTTGGTGGTTCGAATCCCCGCAACGGGGTGAGCTCCTGTTGCTCAGTCCCTGCTCCTTGCCAACCTAGCAGTTTGAAAGCACGTCAAAGTGCAAGTAGATAAATAGGTACCGCTTTGAAGGGAAGGTAAACGGCGTTTCCATGCGCTGCTCTGGTTTGCCAGAAGCGGCTTAGTCATGCTGGCCACATGACCCGGAAGCTGTACACCGGCTCCCTCAGCCAATAAAGTGAGATGAGCGCCGTAACCCCAGAGTCAGCCACAACTGGACCTAATGGTCAGGGGTCCCTTTACCCCTTTACCTTTTTACTCTCTGGTATATTCCTGATCCTCCTCCTCCTCCTCCTCCTCCTCCTCCTCCTCCTCCTCCTCCTCCTTCTTCTTCTTCTTCTTCACCTTTTTCCCTGAGAGAGACTCAAGGCAGCATATAGCTAAAATTTTATTTCATTCCAATTTTCTGTAGAAGGTGTTCTATACAATCCCTTCCCTCTCAATTTTTTTCTTTACAACAACTCCCGTGAGACAGGTGAGGCAGAGAGGTTGTAATTGGCTCAAGGTGACAGATGTATATGGGTATATGACATCTACATGTGCGGTGAGATCGAATGTGGGAGAAGCTTCCTGATGTAGAATAGATTGTTCCTATTTTCACCTGAGAGATGCTGGAGGCTCAGTCCACAACATCTCTAGGTAGCACTGGGAAAGACCCCTGCCTGAGTCCCTGGAGAGTCAGTGTAGAGGCTATACTGAACTGCCAGTCAGTGTAGAGGCTATACTGAACTGGCTGAGCTAATGGGTTAATTCAGCATAAGGCAGCTTCCTAAGTATTTTCTGACTCCACGTGAGATGAGCGCCGCACCCCATAGTCGCCTTTGACTGGACTTAACCATCCAGGGGTCCTTTACTTTTTTACCTTTGGTAAACTACTCAGGGTTGTATCCAGCTTAGCCCACTGAAATTAATGCACCTCAGCTAGTCATTCCTATTGATTTCAATGGGGCTACTTTGAGTATGAGCAACATTGAAAACAACCTTCTGTCTTTATTTTTGGGTTTCAGGGATGCCTTGTTAAAATTTTATTTGTGTGAGTTGCTAGCATCGTTGCCTTGGTTCAGCTTCTTCCTCAGCATATCCAGAAGTTACATTTTTATTTGTTGTGTTTATAAGTATCTATAAACTGCTTAATAATAATAATAGAATTCCAAAGTGTGCACGTAAAAACAATATACAACAAATATCAATGATATACAAATAAAGCCAGCAAGGTTATATGTCAACTTATGTCTGAAGGTGGATTGGCTACTTGGGATTGATGAGTTTTTGGAGGAGAGAACATTGGAGATTTATGACATTTCTATGATGCTTGAGTTCACTTACAAATATTCAAGTTCAGCAAAGGTTGAAGAAGACAGCTTGACACTCTTACGAAGAACAGATCCACTCACTGTTCACTGTGTCAGAACTCCAGAGATAACCTCCTACCCTTAGAAACTTTCAGCTTCGCAGAGCTCAAAGCCCACTCTCTAGCGGGGTGCTGCAAAATGAGAAGGCCAGAGCTGACACTGGACTTCATAAATGGAATGCTGATGGGGATCATGGGGGGAACCTGAAAATTAGGTGGAGCATCTGGAATCCTCAATGGGGAACAATCCATGCTGCAACAATTTGTTGTAGGTCACACTTATAAGAATAATGTTGCACGCAACCCTGAATTCTGATTCCAGGGGTTCCAGGCCCAGTGTTCGGTTTACTTAGAATGAGGGACTGCGGAGGCTATGGTGTGCTAGGATATATGATTTATTTACACATATATACAACCTGAACCAACAACAGAGGGACTCACAGCATTAACCCATCGGAAATTCTTGCTTCTTCCATAGCCACCCATTTTTTTTAAAAAAATGTTTTTATTAAAGGTTTTTCTTGGTTACAAAAGTACACACATCATCTCTGTTTTCAGATCATAAAGCCCTTTCTACAGGTCAGCTATATTTGATGTGAGACATTAATATACAGTATACAGTATAAAATTGGGGGAGAAGAGACGAGGGGAGAGAGGGGGTAGTAAACATTCTTTCTTTTACAATACAGTGGTACCTTGGTTTATGAACATAATCTGTTCCGGAAGTCCGTACTTAAACCAAAGCGTTCTTAAACCAAGGCATGCTTTCCCATAGCAACCGAGGACTCAATTTTCAAATGGAACACACTCAACATATTCTGCTTCCAAGGCAAAGTTCACAAACCAAAACACCTACTTCCGGGTTTGTAGTGTTATTAATCCAAGTTGTTTATCAACTACTGGTAAGCTGTTCTTAAACCAAGGTACCACTGTAGTGTATGTACAAGGTTTTTGTATCAGCCTCATGTGGGTAGGTTCATTTTCTATTCAATTATTAGTTTTGATTGGCATTGAGAGAGGTTGGGGGGTCCAGGGCATGGCTGATTGTCTTCAGTTGACAGCAGCGAGTTGCAGAAATCAACCATGGCGCTCACTCTGCGGCTTGTGCCTGCCCAGTTCACACACACTAACTCCAGCTATTGTCTTTTTCACTGCCAGCCCACTCATTTACCCTATGGCACAGAGCAGCTGTCTTTGTTATGCTAACGCTACTTAGGTGGTAATGACAGTCCTTGCCTGGCTAATTCAATCCATTAGATTTTAACTCCATGCAGACTAAGCCCCCATACTCACAACAATACTAACTGCAGGTCTTCAGGGATGTCTCTTGCTCCAGATGACTCACCAGCATTGGGAACTGGGTGTACACATTGCTAAAAAGCAGGAAGCACATAGCCAAAAAAGAGAGTGGCGTAAGAATTGCATATGTTAATTTATTACTATAGATGCAAAATTATAAATGGGAGGGATTCAACATCATGCTCTTCTGATCGTTCTGTCAGTATAAACATTTCTGCCTCTTTCTCCCCCTGCACACTGTTCTAGGTGTTCTCCTGACCCCCTCCAGAGCCAATTTGGGGGCGGATTGGGGGCACAAAGAGAGTGGAAAAGAGGAAACCCCAGTATGCTAGTGGGAGCCCTTGCACACTGGTTTACTTGAATCTGGCCCAGTGAGCTGTATCCAATGTTAGTCATAGAGTAGACCCCTTGAAATTAAAGGACATTACTTAATTCCAATAATTTCACTGAGTGCATTCTGAGTAAAAATTTAGTTGGATATAACCCTGTTATTGTAATTTAAAGAACAGTACAATGCAGTTCACTTTAACAGGAAAGCCTGTGACCAGGCCACTGTTGATAGGGCATCTTCAATAAAACTGTTCTCCCTTCTTATGGGTATTGTTAAACTAGGCTTAAACTGCACAGCCTTTCAGAAATAGGACTCCTTCAACTAGAATTGGGATTGGAAACCTGTAGCTTTCCAGATGTTGGACTCCAACTTCCATTGGCCATAGCCAGCACAACCAGTGGTAAGGGATGATGGGGGGAGTTCTAGTCCAGAAACAGCTGGATGTCCACAGGCTCCCTACCCCTAAAAACTGGAAGGCTGTCCTCTGCAAAGTGGGGCATCCTACCTGAGCTGCTGTGTTAGAAAACCACTAAGAGGCCACGCAACTTGGCACTTTCATCCTTTCCCGTCACTCATAGAGACCCACGCTAAAGCAGCCGTCTAATTTTTCAGAGACTTGACAATGTATGTACTAGCTACGCCAAGGCTCTCTCATCAACAGGTCTAGACTGCCTCTTTTTCTCAATTAAACTTGGAATAGCTCATCCCAGACACTCAGGTTGCACTGGAATTTCTGGCTTTGCAGATTCATGCAGAACTAGGCAGGTTGGAAGCACTTGGCAGGTATGGCTTTGGGGAACAACAAACAGCCCTTGCCGGTGCTCATTTCCCCTCCCCAAACCATGAATCATGAAACAGTAGCAAGCCCTGCCCTTTCTTGACAGTTTCTCCCAGCATGTTACAGGTACAAGCACTCTTTACAGGAATCTTTCCTGTTCCACCCCAGAGACACTTAGCATTCTATGTCCACTGAACATAGGTATATTGGGATTTGTTTAGCTGTTGCCCCTTTAGGATTCCCCCCTCCACTGAAGTTTTATCATACTTCTGTTCCTTCTCCTTCTTCTTTGGCGATCACTCGTAGCCGAGTAAGACTGTCTTCCATAAACATGGTTTTAACAATGAGTCCGTAAGTGACTGTGGAGGCCAATTCTGGATCCACACGTCCTTCTACAGTGGGGACATTGGTCTCCAGACGGGAGTTGATCACGGTGTGGATTTGCCAAGCGTGCCTTCCTCTTAGCACATTTCTCCCTTGCATCCTGAGTTCAAGTGTCTTCAAAGCCCATGACACCTTTGGTAAAGGCTGTTCTCCAACTGGAGTGCTCGCAGGCCAGTGTTTCCCAGTGTCGGTGTTTATACTACATTTTTAAAGATTTGCCTTGAGACTGTCTTTAAACCTCTTTTGTTGACCACCAGCATTGCGCTTTCCATTTTTAAGTTTGGAATAGAGTAGTTGCTTTGGAAGACGATCATCAGGCATCCACACAACATGACCAGTCCAACGAAGTTGATGTTGAGAAATCATTGCTTCAACACTGGTGATCTTTGCTTCTTCCAGTACACCGATATTAGTTTGCCTGTCTTCCCAAGTGATGTGTAAAATTTATCGGAGACACCGTTGATGGAATCTTTCGAGTTGGAGATGGTGTTTATAAGTGGTCCATGTTTCCTGCAAACCTTACAGCTCTCTGTAGATTGACACTCTCCCCTTCCTGCTTTGTCACTGCATTTTTAAAATTTTTAAATGTTATTGATTTGTTAACAAAAAAAATGTGCAGGTATAAAGAAAGAAAACAAAGAATCGAAAAAATGTAGACCATAAAGCATCACAGCCTGGGGGGGACAAGAGTACAGCTGTTCCAAATATATAATAAAGCATTAGCTCATACAAATAACAAAATATATGTAAAAATAAAAGTTTTCTCCCCCTGTGGGTTCCATCATTACTGAGGTTCTATAAAGTCAAGATGAGCCAGATATTTGGATAGGTAAAGGTAAAGGGACCACTGACCGTTAAGTCCAGTCGCAGACGACTCTGGGGTTGTAGTGCTCATCTCGCTTTACTGGCTGAGGGAGCTGGTGTTTGTCTGCAGACAGCTTCTGGGTCATGTGGCCAGCATGACTAAACTGCTTCTGGTGAACCAGAGCAGCACACGGAAACACCATTCACCTTCCCGCCAGAGCAGTACCTATTTATCTACTTGCACTCTGACGTGCTTTCGAACTGCTAGGTTGGCAGGAGCAGGGACCGAGCAACGGGAGCTCACCCCATCGCGGGGATTCGAATCGCTGACCTTCTGATCGGCAAGCCGTAGGCTCTGTGGTTTAGACCACAGCACCACCCGTGTCCTTGATATTTGCATAGACACCCCATTTGTTGGTGGCAGGGCTTTTATTTCAGCCAGAACTCACCAGAACTCAGTTCCAGCACATCTCAGGTGGATGCCATTGCCATTCTAAGAGAACATGAGAGAAGTTCATGGTGAGCTACAGCACCTATTTTTCTAGAAAAATGGCACTGGTTGGTGACAGAATTTGCTTTGTGTGAGTGGGCTTTGTAGTACATTTCACAGAATATTCTCTACAGAGCCCTCCAACTTCTCCAGCAGTTTCAGGATGAACCACCAGTGCATGAATGTAGCTTTCAATCATCCTTGATATGATGTCAACATGCATTTCTCCCTTCTCATCCGTGACATGTTGGAGAGTGTGCCTGTAGTCTCAGTACCTCTGATACTTCAGTTCTTTGCTGTTATGGAAACTAGCATATTTGAGGGATCTGGGTGGGGTCCAAACCTGGTGCCCTGGCTAAAACAAACACCTTGGAATCAAGGCAAGTTTCTGGTACTGGGGAAATAAATTTTATTTCCTGCTTTCAGTGCTGTCGACACCAGTTCTTGACAGCTGGGCTGACACATTTACTGTTTAGGATTGCATTGTGATAAGGAAACAAACTAGTGCACAAATATGCATGACAGGACCGGGATGCCAAGCGGTGGCTAGGCAGGGGGCGGAAGTAGCAGTGCTTACTTCATCCTAAAGCAACGGGAGTGGCTCACTGTCCCTTCCATCTTATAGACTAACAGTGAACTCATTCTCTGAGGGCGGATCCTTACGTACATAAAAAAGGGTGGTAACAACAGGTTTGGGTGGCAGCCAAGGTTTGCAAAAGTGCGAGAAAACAGCCTAGGGCCAAAAACAGTGTGCTCAGTAGGCATGGAATGCTGAATGACTGTTGTGTGTGGGGCAGAGGGTTGGAGCTAGAAGCTGAATGGAGTATCTTTGGAAGGGTATGGCTGGCTGGCTTGAGTCCTGAACAAGAGCACTTCAGAGTAACAAGGTCTTGTGCGTCCACCTTGTAATTGGTCAACACTATGATGATCAAAACTCTCCTCCTCCTCTTTTCTCCTACTTCCCACAGCTGTGTCCAGGATGTCACTGAATCTACATCTCCTTAGAATGGCTGAGTTCAAAATGTCAAGGGTTGTGCTGGCCATATGTTTTGCCTTCAGGGCTCCCTTCCTCCTTGAGTAGGTACTCTCCTCCTCACCAATGCTGGCAAACAGAGTTAGCGGTCAAACAAAACATGGAAGATCACAGACTCCCCATCCTGCTTGTTATATGAGGAAAGCTGAGCATTTCCAAAGCAGCTCCCTACAGCTGTCTTCTCCTCCCTCTTCCTTCCCTGACCCACCTATTTGTGATTCTTAATTTCTCTCTCTGCAATCAGGATGAGCTTTAGCTCATCGCTAAAGTCATATCACAGACACCACACATTATAAGACGTTGCTTCCTCTCTCCGCTTCTATTAAGGTTTTTGAGTGGAATACTGGAACACACTTGCCAAATCCCCCCCCCCCCCAAGCTGCTGAATCAGGAGCCCAGAGGATTCTCCCCACTCTGCATTTTGGAACACAAGCAGCTCAGCTGCAGGGAGAACGCATGCTAATCTCAGCAACCCACCAAGATATTCTCTCTCCTTAGAGACACTCTTCTAGGCAGCTCTACCAACTGTTGATCTATCAAGACAAGAGACCTGCACAGCCAGCAGTAGAACTCCATATTGTAGAATCTTGCTAACAGCTTATAAACCTTAGGAACACACACACACACACAATACAATCAATTGAGACATTTCCATATGTCGACTGCCAGTGGATGTGTTCATTCAGGGTGGTCTACAACGTGGATTTGTTGTTAATTGCATTTTTATTGCTTCTTTTATTTCTCATACATTGTTGTTTTTTTCCCTACTGCAATGTTAATGTAATTGATTTCTGTAGAACCCAAGCAACAACTTCCTTAGTTTATGGTACATTTCCTGACATTTATATGTTTCCTGCCTTGTACCTTGAGATAAGAATGCTTAAGAAGAAAACTCCATCTAGTTCAGCATCCTGTTTCCCTACAGTGGCCAAAGAGGTACTTCCGAAAAAAACTGTAACACAAGAAGCTGCCTGATAGCAAATAGGCCTATCTGTTCATCTGTCTAGCTCAGTATTATCTACTGTGATTGGTTGTAGTTCTCTAGGGTCTTTGCTACCTCTGTGAGCCTTTTAACTAGTGATGCCAGGGACTGAACTTGAGAAATTCTTCGTGCAAAGTCTGTACTCCGTTACAGAGCTGTATATCACTCAACCCCTTAAGCAGGCTAGGAATGATATTGCTTCTCCAGCCATTGTTCTCCACCAACTGGTATCCAGTGAAACATTGCCATTGGTTGCTTCTAAATGGCCTGTTTACTTATTTTGAAGCAGGTTTACTGAACATAAGGACCAAAACCACATTCATTGTGCAACCAGAACTTGCTGGTATGCAACTGGACTCCACCTGCAAGATAACAACAATCAGGAAGGAGCCACTGAACATTGAGGTTTCTTTAACCATTAGGGCTAATAATTTCTTTAAACACAAGAGCTCCAAGTTCTTTTTCTCTGTGCCCATATTTCTGTAAATCCAAGGTGGATTTACAAAACAACATTTGGATTTACAAAACAACATTTGGATTTACAAAACAACATTTATTGGGGGCGGGGGGGGGTTGGATCCCTCAGGATGTTGGACTACACGAAAAGCATAAAGGTGCCCACGTGTTTTAAAATTTAAGTCTGTTTACAAAAAGCTCACATGAGCTCACATGCAAAGATAACATTTGCATTCATTGCCTCATCCCCTTATGCATCTGGTCCTGTCCACCAGCAGCAAGTGGCCCCTGGAATGTTTTCCAGGATGGAATGTGGCCCTCTGGCTGAAAAAATGTTCCTCACCCCTGCAGTAAGTAATGCAACTGTTGGAAGAATCATAAAAAATAGAGTCCATTTTGCAGAAAGTTCAGCAATGCTCGTCCAGTCTCATTAATAACCTGGATTTCATTCTTCCCTTCCCAGTTATACCTGCTAGAACAAAACTCTGAATATTGAGGAAGGAGGAAACACAAACCATGCTGTCCCTCGGCGTTGTGAAAGGTAATGAACTGCTGAGTAATTCTTACTCATTCCCAAGGGTTTAGAAGTTTGCAGCTCATTCTGCAGGGCTCTACTTTTAAGCTGCATAGTAAAGGTAAAGGGACCCCTGACCATTAGGTCCAGTCGTGGCCGACTCTGGGGTTGCAGCGCTCATCTTGCTTTACAGGCCGAGGGAGCCGGTGTACAGCTTCCGGGTCATGTGGCCAGCATGACTAAGCCGCTTCTGGCGAACCAGAGCAGCACACGGAAACTGAGAACGGGAGCTCACCCCATCGCGGGGATTCGAACCACCGACCTTCTGATCGGTGTAGTTTAACCCACAGCGCCACCAGCGTCTCTTTTTTAAGCTGCATACCCTCCAACATTCTTCAGATGAAAATAGGGACATTTCTCACTGCCCCCCCCCGCATTTTTTGTCCCCTGCAACAGAGCATTTCCAATTGGAAGAAGGGCAAGTGTATGCATTATGCAAGTGACTTAGCTAACACTTTGTGCATTCATTAGATGGCGTCATTCTACCTAGCGATGAGGATCGAAAGAGGATCATCACCCAGATGAAAGTGCGGACAACACTGAAAGGGGATAAGAGCTGGATTCAGCAGAGATCGGACCCTGAGGAGGATCAGAACCATAGCCCATTGTGAGTAGAGGCATTCACCTGCCTTGCCAGCAAGATTGCTGCTCCATCTGCCCAGTCCTCTTTCCAATGCTGACAAAAGATAATATCTCAATCATCACCCAACTTCTCAGAGAAAAGTTCACAAGGGATCAGACTTCAGATTTTGCATTGTGTGCAGTGCTGTTGAATATGAAGAGCCTTGTATTTTTTTTAAAAGGCAGTTGACGAGCAGCTGGTGTCTGCCAGAGCACTGAGAGACATTGGCATGTAATTGAGGATCCAGAACACCAAAGATCCATTTATTCACTTTCCTCTGAAGGTGCAGCCTGTAAAGAGGGAACGACTAGGATTTTAGATTCTTTGTCATCTATCTCATATGTATGCAAGTGTATGTCTGAGGTTTTTTGTTGGTCCTAGCACAGGAGAGGGTGGAACCTTTGGCCCCTGGGCCAATCGCCCAGCCAGGTACAAGTTGTCCTGCAAGGCCATTTTTCCCAAACCACATCTGCCTGTCTATCAGCTGGTGTCCCTGCAGGGAATACACTGACAAAGCAGACCCCTGCAGCCAAAAGGATTGAATCCTCACTTCACCAGCTGGTGAACACAGAGTTCAATCCTGAAGGGTGCTGCTTTGCCAGTGCATTCTCTGTGGGGAATATACTCACAAGGTAGAACCACTTCACCCTTGTAAGTCAGTTTTGCCAGGTGGGCAGAACTGCCCATCTATCAGTTGTCTAGGGCTGGAGGAATCTGTTCTCTCATTTTCTCAGTTTTCCATTCTCCAAATTTTGCAACAATTTATAATCTTTTTAATTAGAAAAAAATCATGAAAATTCTTCAGCATTTTAGTGTAAATTTCTCCAGATAAGCACATTTTTGTACAAGCAGTTTTGACCAATATATACATTTTGCAGAAGACTTTCTGTAACATGGTGAATTTTTGTATATTATGATTCTCCTGCTTGGAGAATAGCATCTCAACATTCTGATAAGTGCAAATTTCAAAAATTTCAAAGGATGGTTGTGTTTTGGTTCTCCAGACTTTATGGTGAAGGGTGTATAATGAATAAATATTGATATAATGATATCAATATTGATTTATTGATTTAAATATTGATAATAATAACTGAAAGAGCATGAAAGCCTCTTTCACCAGGGCTGCTTCCACCACACTGATTTCTCACTTTTGCCTCTCTTCTCCCCTCTCCCGTCCAACAGGCATTCACCATTGAGGACCAGGGGCACCACTGGGAAATCTCCTGCCTCACCGAAGAGTTTGTCACCGACTCGCAGGTGCCTTTGACGAACCGCCTGCACACATCTTGCTTCCTTTGGGATCTATCCACTGGCAATTCTGTGTGGGCTTTGTAGGGTTTGAGATGCATTCTGGACTTAGAACATTTTGAGATGCAGCAGTGCTGGGAGGATGCCTCTGTATGATATTCTGGGAAGCTGTTGCCAGTCTGAGAATATAATATTTGGTTAGATGGGTCAAGAATCTGGCTCAATACGGTATAAGACAGTTTCCTTAATTTATATACTTCTTATCATGGTAGTTGACTCAACTGCTCAGCTATCTTCGAAGGCTACTAGGCAAACATCAGTCTACATAAAAGTCAAGTGACAGTAAGCTCTTCCTTAGCCAAATGCAATAGGACTCAAATTCCATCATGAATTTGTGATGTTTTATCCTGCCATGATGTTGTCTTTTGTCATCTGGTAACATTTCTCTTCTGTTCTTCCAGATTAGCCTTTGCTGAACCACCTTCCCAAGCAGAACCACAGTCTCCAAAAAGTTATTCCAAAAAGTTAGTGACTCCCTTTTACTGCAAAAAGTAGGGCACTTAATGGGGGGGAGGGGTATGGTTACCTTAGATAAAGTTTGGCATTGCAGGTTGTAGTCTGTGAATTTCAGTTTGTGTATGTGTTTATTGTAATTCTTTGTAAAAACTAGATATCAAAGTTCTCCTGAACCAGGCTAGGAAATGAACATCAAGCAGTTGTAAATCCCACCTTACAATGAGAGAGGAACTTTTAAAACCCTGCAATTCTTCTCTGGCTTAGATTAAAAACTGAGCTGGAGAAGAATTTGCAGCTTCTCCCCAGCCAATATCTACCATCCATTTGTATCCTCCCCAGCCCCAAACTCAGTAGTTCCTTCCTTTCTCAGGTAAAAAATAAATGGCACAGGATGGATGTAGTTCTTCCGATGATTCGTCCAAAGGTTTTTAAAAACAAAACACACATTTCCCCAACAACTTGTTGACCCCTGGGGCAAATGTAGTTTCCCCACAACAGCAGTGCTTCTCCGTGGAAATGTCTTTCTTTGTTCAAACTTTCCAAAGCCAATAGTCTGGATAAAACCTTAAGTGTTATGTCTCTGCATATTTTTCTCCTTTTGCCAATAATGTATTTCTCTTCTCTACCTAGATCTCCCAGTGCCACATCACCTTCAGGATACCTCATCAGGTGAGAGAGATGGGACCGGAAAGAAGGAAAGCATTTTGCTTTTGATATAGAATCATAGAACGAAGGAGAGTCCACCACCTTCCAAAAAAGTCAAATCCACCCACAAACAGCTCTTAATGTCAGAAAGTTCTTCCTGATATTTAATCAGAAATTCCTTTCTTGTAACTTGAATCCATTGGTATGGGTCCTACCCTTCAGAGCAGCAGAAAACAAGCCTGTTCCATCTTCTGCAGGACAGTCCTTTAGATATTTGAATATGGCTATCACATCTCTCCTCAGTCTCCCCTTATCCAGGCTAAATATACTCAACTCCTTCAACCATTCCTCTTAAGGTTTGCTTGACCAACGCAGAATATGGTACGATTATGTCTCTTAATAAAGACACTAGACTTTTGTTGATGCAGTCTAGAATAGCATTAGCTGTTTTTTTTTTTGCTGCCATATAACACTGTTGATTCATATGAAGCTTGTGGTCTGCTAAGACCCCTAAATCCTTTTCACATGTACTACTGGCAAGCCAAGTGTCTCCCATCTTATATTTGTGCAGCTGGTTATTCCTGCTTAAGTGTGTCCTCCTAGTGGTGCAGCAATAAAATTGCCAGCACATTTGCAAAGCTAAGCAGGGTCTGGTATAGTTTCAAACTGGTACAAATCCACCTAACAGTAACCTTGACCAGCCCACATTTTACCAGCTTCTCTGCAAGAATATCATGGGGGACTTTGAAATCAAGATACACTATGTCCTTATGGAGATCAAGATACACAAAGTCCACAGCATTCCCAGATCCACCAAGCTTGTAATGTGCTGTGTGATCTTGGAAGTTACTTACATCTTTTCTCTCTGTGTCTCTCTTTTAGAGGGGTTTTCACCAAGACCATTGATAAGACTACTCCTTTGAACACAGCATCCAATGGCTCACAAAAGAGGTGTGTTTGATTAATCTCTGATCTTCGGACAGACACATGGCTTTGTCAATGAAGTCAAAGCCATATGATCGAAGCACACCCCTTGCCAGAAATAAGGGTGGGTGGGTTAAGGATGGGCAATCATTTCAGAACCATCAGAATATAAATACAGGTAGCCCACATTTGTCTAAAAAAGAGTGCCTACTCAGAAGTAGTTGTGATAGAATGGTAGAATCATAGAGTTGGAAGGGATTCCATGGACCTTCTAGTCCCATGGTTCCCAACGTGGGGCACCACCCCACAGGGGGGCAATTTGATTTTTAGGGGGGGCAATTTGAGAATGAGTTAGACCAAGTTAATGGCCTTTTAGGCTTCCTCAACATCTGGGGACGCAGGTGGCGCTGTGGGTTAAATCACAGAGCCTAGGACTTGCCGATCAGAAGGTCGGCGGTTTGAATCCCCGCGACGGGGTGAGCTCCTGTTGCTCGGTTCCTGCTCCTGCCAACCTAGCAGAAAATGCAAGTAGATAAATAGGTACCGCTCCAGCGGGAAGGTAAACGGCATTTCTGTGCGCTGCTCTGGTTCGCCAGAAGCCGCTTAGTCATGCTGGCCACATGACCCGGAAGCTGTACGCCAGCTCCGTGGGCCAGTAAAGCGAGATGAGCGCCACAACCCCAGAGTCAGTCACGACTGGACCTAATGGTCAGGGGTCCCTTTACCTTTACCATGTGAATAGAAGTTCACTTTTTGAATAATAATAACAACTTTGTTATTTATACCCTGCCCATCTGGCTGGGTTTCCCCAGCCACTCTGGGGGGCTTCCAACAAAATATTGAAAATACAACAAAATAATAAGAATTATATGTCGGGGGGGTAGTTCCAGGATTTTAGAGATGATTAGGTGGGGCATGGCCAAAAAAAGCTTGGGAACTACTGATCTAGTCCAACCCCTACAACACAGGAATGCTCAATGGGGCTCACTCCCTGGTAAGTGTGAATAATCCCAAAATTATTAAATTGTACTGTGTCCAAGAGTGTAATTGGATAGTCCTGCTGCACACTTTGTCCTGTATCAAGTAAAAATCTAGAAGCTTACTTAAAAGAAAGAAAGCTGGACATTTAGAAAAGTGGGGTGGCTAAGAGGCTGGGACATCTGTGGATACAAAACCTCAGACCTTTGACACAGCAACTTCTTCACACCGTTATATTATGAGGATATAACCCTGCAGACATATCACTTCTGTTTGTTCAAACCACTGATTATCTCTGGGCGTGTTCTGCTTTCAGTGCCAAGAGCGCCAGCCTGCCCCGCTTCAGTCAAGGGCACAAGATGAGTACTGAGGAGTACAAGAAACTGTGAGTATACCCAGAAGGGATTTGCTCCCCTCCTCTAAAGAAACCCCATCTTGGTCAGGGCAGGTGCCTCATATGTAATGCTCAACAGAACTCAATCACAGGCAAGGAAGACCCATTCTGATTGATGCTGGGTTTTGTGTGTGTTATTTTTACAAAAAAAAAGCCTCAGAGTGAATTGCCCCACATTTTAAAACATCAAACTATTTATCCAGTGTTTAAAACTAGGTACGTAGAATAAGCACAAAATAAAAACCGAAAGGTGTTTATCCGGCAACATGAATAAAAAGGATGCATCCAGCCCAACCTTGCTAAAAGAACAATGTTCATTTATTATTATCTAGATTCAAATACCACCCTTCATCACATGATCTCAGAGCAGTTCACAAGATAAAAGACTGCATATTTGCTCAAACATTATCACTTTCCACAATAAAACAGCACAACCTGACAATTAACAAATAAAAACAACAAGAAGAAAAAAACTTGGATTCTTTTTTGTTTTGTTCCTCTTTTCATGTCAGGGGAGATTTCTTACAGTAACATAGGAAATGGCCTCATACAGAGTCATACCATTGGTTCCTCTGGCTTAGTATTGTCTACACTGACTGGCAGCAGTTCTCCAGGTTTCAACCCTACTTGGAGGTGCCAGGAATTGAACCTGGGACCTTCTGTGTGCAAGGAAGATGCTCTGCAACTGAGCTACATCCTTTTCAGCTCCCTCCTACACCTGCAGCCCATCTGCTCCATATTCCATGCCATTCTCAAGGAGCTCCTAAGCCCAGGATCACATTTCCAGGAGGAGCAGGGTGATGCAGATGGAAGGGTGAGGCAGGGAGGTCTAATTCTGGGAACAGGAGCTATGCTCCATTCACTGAATGGAAGCTAGAATCCAAGCCAAAGGCAACAAATGAACTAAATTCCCCCCACTCCCGTTATTTTACATAACAATGATGGCAGTTAACTGTCAGTATTGGACAGCAGTCAGACACTCTGTGACACAAAGCGCCTTTTAGTTTCAGTCGCTCTCTCTCCATCTTTCATCTTCTTCCCAATGTTCAGTTTTGTTGCTTTGCTCCCTCCTTTTTTCCTTTCTCTTGTCTGTTCTTCAGCTCTCACTAACCACTATTACCCTCCTTGCCTTTCCCGCAAGCTCTGTGCTCCTTCTTTCATTTTATTGGTTCAGGAGAAAATGTGGGAATAGAAAGTACTCTTTGTTGAGAAAATCCCAGCAGAGATTTTAAAATCACAAAATATGCAGTAAAGCAAAGGGTGGAAATATAGGCCATTTAGACCTTTAAAATATGTCTTTCCAAGTGAGTTCCAAAACAGTCCCCTCTTTCCCCAGCATAGCAGAAGACCACATGTTTAGTAAGTTACAAATGGTTTACTTACAAATTCTCCAAAGGTCTGGTTCATGTGCTTTTTCACACATCGGTCATGAAAGTTGCACAGGCAGCAAGGCCGGCCTACCTGTGAAGCAAGGTGAGGCAACTGCCCCAGGTGGCAGGATCCACAGGGCAGGAGATATCAGTGTAGGTCTTTATTCCACCCTTGTTCCTGATGTAGAACATCCCTGGTGGGGAGGAAGGTACCATGTCTTGGGCCAGGCCTTCATGCATTAATTAAACTTAAGCATGTCAGTTATATGAGGCTGGCTATCTCACACACTTTCCCCACATCCTATGATCTCACAATCCAGATCATTCCCTCCCATTCCCAAAGTTCAGAGGGGCATGTGGATCCTGATGTAGCCACAAGAGGGAGGTATTGGCAGGCTTCAGAAAATCCAAAGTGTACTTTGCTGCCTCTCACTGTGGTTGGAGCTGTTGTAGAGAGGTGAGGCTGATGAGCAAGCTTCCTCCTGTGGCTGTTTGCTGAAAATAACAACAATCCACCTCTTCTTTCTTATACATGATCCAGGGCTCCTTATAACATCAAACGAGAGCTATCCGAACCAGGTGACGTGGAGCCTTCCGTTTCCCCAGATGAGCAACAAAAGAGGTACCTCATCATAACTGCAGCAGACTGCACATTGAGGGTTATGTTTGAAAGCAACAGAGTTTAGTCCCTGGAGCAGAGAGAGCACCATGAACAATGAGCTCTTGTACAGCTGTGCATGGGGGATTTACAGTGCAATCCAAATCCCAGACTCACCAGAATGGGGAGCTTTGGATCCAACGGGTTTTGGGCTGCCCCAGCTGAGCCGGGGCTTTGTTGTTGTTTAGTCGTTTAGTCGTGTCCGACTCTTCATGACCCCATGGACCAGAGCACACCAGGCACTCCTGTCTTCCACTGCCTCCCGCAGTTTGGTCAAACTCATGCTGGTGGCTTCGAGAACACTGTCCAACCATCTTGTCCTCTGTTGTACCCTTCTCCTTGTGCCCTCCATCTTTCCCAACATCAGGGTCTTTTCCAGGGAGTCTTCTCTTCTCATGAGGTGGCCAAAGTATTGCAGCCTCAGCTTCAGGATCTGTCCTTCCAGTGAGCACTCAGGGCTGATTTCCTTCAGAATGGAGAGGTTTGATCTTCTTGCAGTCCATGGGACTCTCAAGAGTCTCCTCCAGCACCATAATTCAAAAGCATCCATTCTTCGGCCTTCTTTATGGTCCAGCTCTCACTTCCATACCTCACTACTGGGAAAACCATGGCTTTAACTATACGGACCTTTGTTGGCAAGGTTAGCCAGGGCTACGTTGGCATAAATCTCCCACCCAGGCTGAGGTGCTGCAATGCCAGGGTAGCTTAAGTAGGCGTAGCCCCCTCCCATGAAAGGGGCGTTCCAAGGGGGTGGCGGGAGAGAGAGAGATAATTGCACTAATTCCCAACATCTTTCAGCTCAGTCACATGAACCAGCAACCTAGCAACAGTTCATATAGATTGGATTGCTCTGTTAGACCAGGTTCTCGTTCTCGCGTGTCTGACTGCACTTCTTCCAACTGCAGCTGTGGGCTCACATGATTAAATGCTACTTCATATGAAAAGTTCCATCTGCACAGAAAACCAGCAAGTTTTCTGTGCTCAAGGATTTGTTGGTTTGTGTGGAGCTTTCAGTCAAGAGAGCCTTCATCTGCAGTCTGAAGCAAACAGTACAAGGTGGCCATATGAGACCACAGAGGACAGTCCTCTCTTTTGAGGGCTACTCTGCTTGAAAGACTGTCCAGTCCAAGTCTAATTTGGAGGTAAGGGACCCTAAGAAGGGAGAGAAGGGGCTTTGAAGTTGCCCACCAACAGGGAGCAGCTGTTGCCCACCAACAAGGCAGCAGAGAGAGCAAGCATACAAGTCACCTAGTCAGTCTTGCCTACAGTGATTATTTCCAAATATGTATCTATTACATATAAATCAGTATATGCAAATTTCATACAGGCCTGTGTCAGCTTTCTTTAGTCCTATTGTTGTGGTGATGTATTTCGTCTCTTTTGGCAATGTGTAAGATGCCAAACCTAATGAGAATAGTCTATACAGTTCTGTATATTCTGTGATTAAACTTCACAGATGTAGAAACTGGCATGTCCTGTTTCTATCCTACTTCCTTTCTCTCTTCCCCTCACAGGACTGAAGCTGCGAGCAGTGTGCTTAGGAGAACAGCCAGCAGGGAGCGCTCCTATGTCCTTTCAGCTGCTAAGAAAAGCAATGGGTGAGTTTGAGCGGAGGGAAGGGGATTTATTAACAAGAGAAACAAAAGAACAGTTCTTAGCGACATTTGAAGGTGTAACGAACTAAAACAGGCCAGCAGAATTATGACTGGATTTTTCAAATTAACTCATTTGAAATTGGCATGGATTGGAGATAGACCAGTCTCTCCACCCCTACCAAACACATACATACACATTTTGCCAGGTTGTACTCTTCATAGTGGGACGCAGGTGGCACTGTGGGTTAAACCACAGAGCCTAGGACTTGCCGATCAGAAGGTCGGTGGTTCGAATCCCCATGAGGGGGTGAGCTCCCGTTGCTCGGTCCCAGCTCCTGCCAACCTAGCAGTTTGAAAGCACGTCAAAGTGCAAGTAGATAAATAGGTACTGCTCCGGCGGGAAGGTAAACGGCATTTCCGTGTGCTGCTCTGGTTTGCCAGAAGCGGCTCAGTCATGCTAGCCACATGACCCGGAAGCTGTATGCCGGCTCCCTCAGCCAATAAAGCAAGATGAGCGCCGCAACCCGAGTCGTACACGACTGGACCTAATGGTCAGGGGTCCCTTTACCTTTTATTCTTCATAGCACTATTTTTAACAGTGACATTCATGGCTCTCCAGCTGTAGTCATTGTACTACAACCATCTCTGATCATTGGCTTGGCTTGGCAGGAGTTGGTATTCAACAACAAACTGGAGGGCTATAGGTTCCCCCACCCATGCTTTAGATTTTACACAGGAGTTATGGGAGGAAAACAACAAACAAGGTTTCAAGGATTCCTTTGAGGGGGTTGGGCAGAAGAAGAGGAAAGGTTGACTGAAGGTTGTGTACTAACAGCATGGGATGAGGGAGCAGGCAGAGGTGTGTTTTTGTAAGGAAAGTGGTGGTGGCATTGCCACCTATCACTTTTATTCACAAAACAATGAATAAAAACACATGAGCGGTTGATCTTTTGAAAGTTATGGTGACCTCAACTCACCCTGCTGATGGGTTTTAATACTTGTGTGTTTTTAGAAGTCCAACGCAAGAGCCACCATCCTTCGTGGCCAAGAGGTGAGTTAAGGCCCCTTGTTGTCTCTCTACTGGTTCAATGGTCCAGATGAGGATGGAAAACAAAGAGTCTTACAGCACCTTATTGACTAGCCAATGTATTATATGGCACAAGCTTCCCTGGAGTGGAGTCCACTTTCTCAGATGCCAGCCCAGAAAAACTTGTGCTATAATAAATTGAGTAGTCTTCAAGGCCGGGTGGAATTGTGCCTTTGTGCTCCCTTGCTCCATTTTTCAAATGTCCCCAATGAAATTGCTTTTCAAAAACACACCAAATTGGAGAACATAAGAGCTCTGTCAGATACGTGGCACTCCTCACAACCCAAAATGAAGTGTGTGTAAAGAGAGGGACAACACAACTTATACTTGGGGCTTTTTGTCTTCCTGATAGGACTGATCTAGAGGATGACACAGGCCCACGCTCCAGAAGTCAGACAGTACCTGCTTCAGGATGGTTCAGCCGCCGTGGGAAGAGGTAAGACCCTTTGGTCAATATGAAAGTGATTCTCACTTTAGATGTCTCTGCATGCCCACCAATTGGTGTGGGAGAAAACAGTCCCCCAATTGCCTCTCTGGATAGTGGCCCATATTGCCTTATGGCTAGACTCTGATACTCTCTCACCATGACTAGGGGATGGGCAAATCTGTAAATCTCGGCTTCTTTCAGTTTCAGTTTTCTAGTCTTCAGTTCCCTTTTCCACATCAGAAAGGCACCATGAAAATTCATCAGCATTTTAGTGTGAGCTTCTCTTAATGCACAAATATTTGAATGCAATCTTGCGTAATATACACAATTTTGTAAAGCAATTTCTCCATACATAATACATTGCTTATGTTATTTGCACTAATATATGCATTTTTAAGGACACTTTACCCTAGCATATGGATTGTTGCACACATTTCCATAGCAGGAGAGCTGCATGGAGAAGTGCGAGTTTGGAAAGATGGCTGTGTTTTGGTTCATGTACTATTTTGGCATATGTGAATTAAGCAAGTTTACATTTTAATGAGAATTTAATTTAATTTCTCTCCCATCCCTAATCAGGACATCTGTATCTGGTGGTCACCTTCCTTCCTTCCTTACCTGCTGTCCTGACCCTTCACCAATTCTTGCCTGCCTGCCTGTAACTCCCCCGCCTTTCTTTTTTCCTTTCCTTTTCATAGAGTTTATGTGCTGCAGTGCTAGACCTGTATTTTAAACAATAAAAAAATAGTTCAGGAAATGATGGCATAGTTTTGTGAGGAAGCAAGTAGCTTTGTTGCAGCTTCCGAAACAGAAAAAGAAACAAAAGATCTGCATTTGTTAGATCAAAATGTGGAAAAAGTCCAGCTTGAATTCTACAATGTTGCCCGATTTTGGATTTTTGCAAATACCTGCTGCTGAGCTGGATTTTATTATTTAAACCAGGGGTGGGGAACCTCAAGCCATGAAAACTAAATGAAACCCCCCAGGTGTTGCAATCTAGCCCATGGAACTCTTGGTAGGCCACACCTCCTCTCAGAGGTCACGCCCTCCTTGAATACTTTTACCTGACTGACATGGATCCTTGAATTGTCATAAGGCTCCTAACCTTCATGGAAGGAAGATGGAGAGATGCTGTGTGTGTTGTTTAGTAATTTCTGCCTTTTACTTGTCAGAAATGTACTGTAGAAACGTAAGAGTCACATCCATTATTCTTTCCACTTCTGCATCTGGCACCCTGCCTACCACTGGCATGTGGCCCCCAGAAGGTTACCCATGATGGGCTGATTACCCATCTCTAATTTACACCCTGATATTAATGGTAGGAACCATTCCAAAGACAAACTGCAATTGGCTACCATAGAATTGGCTACTTTGAGCGTCTACCATACCCTCCAACATTTCTCCGATGAAAATAGGGACGTTCCATTCCATAAGGATAATTTTACTATTTATACCCCACACATCTTACTGGGTTTCCCCAGCCACTCTGAGCAGCTTCCAACATATATAAAAACATAATGAAACTTTAAACATTTTTTTAAAAAACTTCCCTATATAGGATTGCCTTCAGACGGCTCAGGGGTCGAAAAACTCCATACCCTCCAACATTTCTCCAATGAAAATAGGGATATTCTAAGGAAAAGTGGGACATTCCAGGATCAAATCAGAAACTGGGATGGCTTCTCTAAATTAGGAACGTCCCTGGAAAATAGGGAGACTTGGAGGGTCTGGTGTACTGAAGACAATAATGCCATGGACTAACCACTAGGCCTTCTTTGTTTTGCCAGCAGCACCACTGGGGAAAGAATAAGCACTTCAGGATCCCCACGAAGTGAGACAAGGGTGGTGAATGCTTCTTCTAGCACAAGGTTAGTGTAATCTGCATTACTATAGCAAGCAATGTTCGAAATTAGCCAGGCGCCAGGTGCATTTTGCACCTGGCTATCAGCCACCTGCGACCAAGTGAAGGTGTCTAGATGCCAGGATGGTACCTGACGTCTCTACTACCTGGAGGTGCATGCCTGGGGATCCTGGGATCTTGACTGTTTTCATACTCTAAAACCACAACCTGTAGAATTCTATCAGTTATATTTTATCTTCACAATCAGAATGAATCCCAGGAACCTAAATGCCTTTTCTGTGCAGCCTGAGCAAGAGCAGTGAACAATGTTATATTTAATGGTTGTCGCTTGTCTCCACTTACCACACCCCACTGCCCTGCTCACAGTTGTGAAGAATATCCCTACGTTATGAATGGTTTGTGTCACCATTAAGAAAAAGAGGTCGGAATAGGCCAATATATATGTCCCTGGATAAAGTGATTTTTCTTCTTTTAAGTTCTCAGTGTTCTTAACCTAGTTCAAGGTTGTCATCTGAACCAACCAAATGTTTAACTGATAATCAATCACAACCAGTCCATCATTTGAAAAATAATACTTTAGAGCTGTCTTGCCCCAAAATGGCAACTAGACAGTCCAATATGGCAACTGTAACCTTGGTTTAAGGAGCCACTTGGCACCTAGGTTATATATCTGTTTCTAACACGAATAGCAAGTGGTGAAAACTAAAATAGCCTAAGAAATAAGCAAGTGTGTCCTTAACTCAATTGCCCCAGAGGATGGCCCATTAGCTGTCAGTTTCCTCATTGCCCCTTGTAGAACCACCAGGGAGAAGGAGGCGCATCACTCACAAATACCTGTAACTCAAGAAACATCTCCCTGGAGTCTGGGATCTTGACATGTGGGTTTGTTGTGAAATGCGTGAAACAAGTCTTACTAAACTGCTTATACCAAGCTCTCCATCAAAGCAGGGGTTGCTAACCTGTGGCTCTCTAGATGTTGCTGGAATACAACTCCCATCAGCCCCATCCAGCATGGTCAAGGATAATGGTTACTGTAGTTCAGTAGCCACCCCCTTTCCATATTAGAAAGACAGGTACTGAGCCAAATCAGGGCCGGGACATGCAAGGTAAAGGACACATAGCACATGATGCCAAATCATGAGAGCTCTGCTGGATCAAACCAAAGGTTCATCTACTTCACATTGCCCATAGTTGCTACTCAGATGCCTCTGCAAAGCTCACAAGCAGAACCAGATAATCTGTCAATCGTGCTCCTCTCACTTTTTAGTTTTTCTAATCCTTTGCCTTTTTTATGTCTTCACATAACATTTTCATGCCGCTTCCTCCTAACACACATAATTTAGAATACAATTTTGCATGATATACATATTTTTGCTAGCCATTTCCGCAACATAATGCATTAAATTAAGGGAGTTTCCTAATGATTCTCAGTTCCCTTAAAAGCTACAGTTCCCAGGCAGTTCCCAAACAGCCATGACTGTTTATAGTGGTATACATTTTAAATGTATAGTGCAGAGGGGGCTAGAACGATCCTTTGAAATTTGCACACACCCCATATTTTGTGATGCTGCTCTCCAAAAATAAAAATAAAAATCAGCTCCAAAATGGAAAAAAAATGCATTTTTCTTCTCCATCCTTATTCAAAAACAAGATATGAAAGTGGGATCCTGGTCTATTGTTGCTCCACAGCAACTTGATATTCAGTGGCAGGCTTCCTCTAAACCTGGATCAGGCCCATTTTATCTACAAGAGGAAAGTGGTGTTGGAGGGAGAAGAGCTGGGTGGAGGAACTCTGGGTTTCAAAAGGAGAAAACCTTAATGTACTTGCCCTGTGCTGCATTGTTCTCTTTTCATAGCTTCGATTCAGGGAACAGCGGAAACCAAGCCTCCAGTTCCTATTCTGAATCCTTGTTCAAACAATTCAGTTCTTTGGAAAACAGGTAAATGAAGCTACTCTCTACATTGACTCAGACTGGGCAGAAATCAAACAGATATCCTAGTTATGAACAGTTCTTGGCCAATCTAGTTTGTGGAAATGATGTCTCTTTCTCCAGCATAGATCCCCAGGCCTCAGTTTCAGTTATATAAATTGCAACAAACTGACCATGTTTTATTCATACTCAATGTTTTCCTGTATATTCAGGGTTGCGGTGAATGTTATACATTTATGCTGCGGGTGCGAAATAGGGGTCAGTGTTCTGCAGAACCTTTGAGATTTTTTTCACACACAGAGTTCAAATCCCTTCTTCTTCTTCAGCTTACTGTGCCCAGATATGCTCCCAAGGACGTAATTATTCTAATTTCTTCTTCCAGTAACAAGCTGGATCAAGAGAGTAATCAGATGACTTCCTGGAACAACTCTTCTCCAAAATCTCCTGAATCTCCTTCACGTAGAAGGTAATAATCTGTGCAATCCTAATTTACTCATAAAATACAGGCAACAAAGTAGAGAACTGCTCTTCCTGGTGGAACTGGTATGCTTGGTTGGTTGGAAGGAGTGAGAAAGAAATGAACTGTAATTAATTTCCAACTGCTTATGCTTTGATTTCCACAGTGAGAAGAATGAACGAAAATCCGAGGCCACACGAAGTGCTGAAACACCTCGTGCCGTTATTTCTGAGGACAGGTAATCCTCCTCGTGTTGTCCTATTCTAAACACTTGTAATTCACTTCCACATTTACTGTGGAGGTAAAGTGTTTAGCTTATGTACACTGTTTGCACAGCAGTGTCAGAGGGTAATTTCCACTTGCGTTCTTTTACACTGGCTAATCCTATGCATGTTTACTTGCCCCTCTAATAAGTGTGTCTATGATTAATGCTGCTGCTTTTTTAAAACAGCACTTTAAATGGGCGTGAGAAGCTTTTTCAAGCCATGGGCTAAATTCCCTCGCGGGGAACCTTACAAGAGCCACATGGCACTGACGGGCAGGATCAGAGGCAAAAGTGGGCAGATTATATAACATAAGAAGAGGCCAAAGGCTCATCTAATCCAGCAGCCAGGTGCCTATTGGGAGCCCCCAAACAGGACCCAAATGCAACATCACTCTCCCCAGCCACACAAAAGCCAGGTGTGCATGCACTTTCCCATCGAGGCAAGAAAGAGCAATTATTACAGTTCCAGCCAGGTAAAAGCACTTGAGGAAAGCACAGAGCAGTGGGCAGTGAGGGGCATGACCTGGAGAGAGTCCAGGGGGCCACGTGTGACCCACAGGCCAGAGGTACCACCCACGTGCCCAACAAAAGTGTTACACTGCATAGTGGTCAGAGTGCTGGATTGAGAATTAGGTTTAATGCCCCGTCCCTCCACAAAGCTCACGATTCCCCAGCAGAATCTACCTGTCAAGGTAGGATAAAGTGGGGATGCATATTTAGCCAAACGGTGGAGCGAAACTGTAATTAATAACCGGAATACTTGCATTTTATATTTCCAACCATGAGGGTCATGGTTATATTCATAATTAAAGCAGAAACGCAATATCAGAAAGGATCAGAAGCACTAAAGATAAAATTTGGAGAATTAAAATCAATATACATTCCTCTCAAAGTTTTAAAAAATAAACTAGAAGTTTATCAAGCTGCTCTCAATGAACGTTCCCTAAGTTTTTGAGGCAGCTAATGCATATCTAGGTATTTACTTGTTTACAGTGCTGTTTTATTCTGGGGGTACTCAAGGGCACACAGTACTGGCACCTCTTTTTCCCTAGAAAAAAAGCATGTGTTAAAACTGTGGCACTCACAGTAACAGCTTCATGGTGAGAACCGACACCTTTTTTTCCTAGAAGATAAACACTGCTTATTTGATATTTAGATTAATGCCCTACTCCTCAGTCTGCTACAAATTTATCTCAGGGAGATAGTATAAATATGATTTGATGGTTGGCATTGGATCTATTTTTTTATTCAGCAGAGAGTAAATTTCTTCCTTGGTTCAGAATATAAGAAAAACAACAACAATACAGTCAATATATCTTTTCCTGTGTGATCACCAAAAATGCAAAATTAACAATGCAATTCCATATATGTCTACTCAGAAGTAAATCCCAGTAGTACAGTGGGGCTTACTTCCTGGAAAGTTGCACAGGGTCACACCCACAGCATATATTCAACACGCATTTAATGCAATGTGGCTTCCCCCAAAGGATCGTGGGAATTGTAGTTTATTCCTCACACAGCCACACTTTCCAGCACCATCAACGAACTACAGTTCCCGTGATTTTGAGGTGGATGCCATGTGCTTTAAATGCATAGGGTGGATTGTATCTTTAATCATATTGAGCATCCACTTGATAAATTTTATACTTTTATACTGGCTTTTTTCTCACTCCCTAAATTAGGAACGTTTTTCACTCTTAGGGTGCACATTCCCACATCCCAGGAATAGCATGGCAGTGGTAGGTGGAGCCAGAGTAAACAAGAGGATGGAGCAATGGATGTGTTCGTTCAGTAAGCTGTATTCCGGGCACACAAAAGTTGGAGTTTTCTGAATATACACAGCCCAACATTCCTGCATAGATGCCTGGACTAACAGACAACTGGTTGAGAATGGAACAGTGGTTGTAGGCCTCTTATTAACCAGATGCCCTCTTGCCATCCACAGCTGGGAAACAATAAAGCCCAAAAGTACAACTGTGAGTCAAACACCTCCGCACATCGTCATCTCCCCAGAGGCGAGCCCAAAGAGGTAAGAACCTCCTAATTCATTTTTGCTGGCGCTCAATCAGAAATCTGTCCCGTTTTGTGTGGATTCTTTGAGAGATTGCATGAAAAGTTCACATTAAAATTGTACATGTTGTTAAATGCATCACTGTATGTGTTATTATTGCATGTATTTTTGTATGCATTTCCACAAAACTGTTTCAATGAGCATTTTTTGAGCATCTTAACTGCAGCAAAAACTGGGCCAAATAAAACCCTACTTCCAAGTATGGAAATTACCATTAGTCACGTTTGACAGTCTGTCTGGCCAAATGTCCTCACAAAGGTTCATTGGACTTTCCTTAGCAGGCCCACCTCTCATTATCGAACCAGAGATGCTTTCTCTACACCTGAGACTTATCTTCAGTCCATGGCTGGAGAACACCTGCGTGACATAGATGTTGGCTCCCCAAGGTAAAAGGGCGGCACGGCTAAAACTTTGGAGGTCTAAAGATAATGTAAAATAGTGGCTTCATTTTAGATGATAATAATTAATTTGCTTGTTGCATTTTTATCACACCATCCTCCAAGATGGTTAGGGTATTCTGTGCGGTATGTCTCTCCTTTCCACCAGCTTGTGATATCTAGACTTTATTTATTTATTTGCAGTATTTATGGCCTGCTCCTCAATAAATATTTTCAATCTAAGAGCAGGGAGCAAAGTTAATGAAATAAAGAGAGGAAAAACCAAGTATACCAAAATTTTTAAAAGATTACAGGTTCAATGAACAACAATTTAACAATTCTGTCATAAGGTGAACAAGCTTTAAAACTACAATAACAAAAATTAAAATTCCCAATTTAACCAAATACTTAGGTAAAAGCAAACACAAGGCATTCAAGCAGATTTAAATAGAATAAATAACCTGTGGTTTTAGCAACAGTTCCCACTCTGTTGTTCACTTACAGCAGCCCACTCAGTCCTGCTCTCTCACACATGAAGACACTCTCACATTCTGTGCCAACAGACTCTATGGCTTTTAAGTAACTTAACCCCTTTTCTTCCCCCACTCCAATCCATCCAGGCTCTCACCCTGAGTGGTATGAATTGGTGCCCACAACCATCCACAGCAAGAAACCCCACTACCAACAGAGAAAACACACATGCACAAAAACATTGCTGGCGTTTCTCTGCCAGCTTTCCCAGTCCTGGGGAGACTCATGGGCAGTAGCGCAGCCAGGGGGAGATGTGCAGGTACATTGGCTAGTGTCCACGCTCCGGCCCCCTCATTCCTTTCCTGTCCAGCCAGCACAAAGACTGTTCAGGGACTTCCAGGCTACCCCATTCCCTTCTCACATTTGCCGTTCCAAATATGTATGGGGCATCTCTTCATTTTAGTGGGATATGGGTGAAATTATTTGAATATTTTGATTACTGAACATATGAATATTTTTGACAGTGGTCACATGGGTATCCTGTGGGGGGATATCCTTCTTCCTGCAATTTAATTTTAATTTTAAAAGCTTCTAGCATTTGTAGAATGAGACAAAAGGTACAGGCACTATTTTTCACATTTTTGCTGAAAAGCTAGCCTGCTCCCTCCTTTCACTTTTTGACTACATCCGCCCTGAAAAATGCCCAAGGAAACCCAAAACAGGGTGGCATTTACAGTGGTGGAAAGGTGTAGTGGGGACAGCTTCCTTGGGCGGGGGGATAGTTTTGTCATTGGAAGCAGGAATGAAGCTCTGCTGCTGTGCTGTTGTTTTTTCTACGCACAAAGCTCCTGAACAGACTCCAAAGGTGGTGGCAAGACTTCTCCCTAAAAGTGGGTGGGGCAGACATGGATTCTGCCACCACTCACCTCATTGACACAAAATTTCAATTCAGTTTAATTGGAACTCTAGCATGGTAGTGACCTCCCATGGACAAGAATATTCACATAATTTCATTGTTGGCTCCCCTGAAATCCCCACCTTGCTCTGTCCCAAGGTCCTAAAATTAGCCTGCACTTGAAAAAAGGCACCATAATTGCAATTTCAGCAGCTGCCAATTCACCCCTAAGAATGTACATGGGAACACCTCACAGTATTCCAGTAGTTCATCAAGCTCAGTATTGTCTGCACTGATTGGCAGCGGCTCTTCAGGGCCCCTCCCAGACCTACCTGGTGGCGCCAGGAATTGAACCTGCGATCTTCTCAGATGCCCTACCACTGAGCTATACCCCTTCCCTACTCTCCTAGGTAGGTTAAAGCTGAATCTGGCCCAATTTCACTTACTGGATTTCATGTGCAGCAATGGACCTGGGTCTTCTAAGTCTAGCCCTCTAGGTCTGACACTCAATCCCCTACAACACGCTATATCTATGCCCAGGGTCACCAAATGAGCTTCCTAAGCTTAGTGAAGATTTAAACTGGGTCTTCCCCGTTCCCTTTTTCCCCTGGGAAGTTAATGCTGGGAAATGAGATGCGTGAACACACACAAAAATCCTGCTGGATCAGGCCAAAAGCCCGTCTAGTCCAACATCCTTCTCTCAAAGTGGCCACTCTGATGCTTGTGTGAAGCCCAGCAGCATGAGACAAGTGCAATAGCACTCTCTCCCCCACTTGTGTTCCCCAGCAACCGGCATTCCGCCTTTGATACTGGAGGCAGAATATACTATTGTCATGCTCAGCAGCCATTGACAATCCGTGTTGCTTCATGCGTAACAAAAATTCGCTGGATGTTTTCTTGGCAGATCTGCCCAGGCTCACAAAGAGGGAAGCTCCACCAGGGAGCCCAAGTTCATGTCACAGAATTCACACAGATTTTGTGTGAACATGGAAGGGGAAAGTGGGGAGCAAACTCAACAACAACAATAACAACAACAACAACATTTATACCCCACCTATCTGGCTGGGTTTCCCCAGCCACTTTGGGCGGCTTACAGCACATATAAAAACATAATAAAATATCAATCATTTAAAACTTCCCAATACAACTTCAGTAGGGCCCCCAATTGCATTCAAGCAGCTCCTAAAGTGCTTCTGAAAAGATTTTAGAACAGCAACATGCTCCCTGCGTATGGGCTTACAGTATAATAGTCACAATACAAATGAAAAAGGGGATGGAAGAGGAAAACCAGCAAATCCAGGCACTGAATATTCATCTAACACTGAACTGTATTTCTATCTCTGATAGGGCTGGCTCTTTCAATAGGGACAGCACCGATACTCCTTCTGGAGCAACATACAGTGTTCCCACCCACTTTGACAGCGATGGGGATGTTGGCTCAAAAAGGTACATAGGAAAAAGCAAAATTGGCATTTTGGCTATATTGTCATCAGCCTTCTCCCCAGAAGGTCAGAATCAGGTTTCAGCTATCTTAGGTAAAGAGTCCAATTTTAGGGAAATATTCCATATTCCCCCCCTTGATGGGGGGACGGGACACCACATAATCTTGGAGGAATTGGCTATCATAATTAGGAATGGGGTTGGGAATTCAATTCAGTATGCTTTAAAAAGCAAGCCAACCTAATCTGAACTTCCCAAACCAGGGCTGCATCTTCCTGATAATTTCTGCATTTTATATGATCTTTCACATGACATAAAAGCCACTTGTGGAAATGCAGCAAAATCCACGGGGAACTTTAGTGCTCATATCTGTGTTAATTTCCTACAGGAAAAGAAATGTTTGCTACCTGCTAACCTGGAAAATTACGGGGGGGTTGATCTATACTTTCCCCATGATTGTCATGGATTGTGTCGCCATCTGACAAAATTTGGGGTGGTATTCTAGCATACAGTTATTTACTACCATTTTCATGGGTAAAATAATGGAGGAACAGAAGCACGCAATGTGGTCTGCTATTGTGTCTTACCATGCCCGGTGGTGTGAATGAAATTTAGCAAGATATGGTAGTATATCGATCAAACAGCTGCTTCTTGTCTATGGATTGTTATCTACAGGGAGGCCTGCTTGGCACCAGCTTGTCCTTGTTTCAGTGCCCAGCAATTCTTCCCTCCCACCCTGTGCATTTGGGCAGCACCAACGTTTGGATGTTTTTACTCTGGCTGTGTCTTGAATATGCTTATGTATTTTTATCACTGCATTTTATTATTGTTGCAAATTGCTTTTGGGAGGTTTTTTTAGGGGAAGGGGTTATTTATAAATTCAGGAAGCCTAACCTCAGCTGAAGCAATGCTCAAGGATGATGGGAATTGTAGTCCACCAGCATTTGGAGGGCTACTGGTTCCCCATCACTGCACTGAAGTGTCCCTACACACAGCTACTCAGACTTCCAGAAAATTAATCAGAGATATGTTTTCCTAAAGCTTTGTAAGCCATGCTAAGAATTAATGTCATTGGTCCTGCAGTAATTCATTGTGTTCATGTGGGTTAATTTAGGGTTGCCATATGTCCAGATTTTCTCGGACATATCCAGAATACTGCAGTCGGCAGCAGTGTCCGGGCAGAAATCAGCCAAATGCCTGGGAAAATCCAGACATATGGCAGCTCATACGTTCTGCATTTAATTCACATGATGCTCCCCCTAAAGAGTCCTAGGGACCATACTTTACTCTTCATTGTGCTACAATTCCCAGCACCCTTAACCAAATACAGTTCCCTGGATTCTTTGCGAGAGCCATGTAGTTTAAATGTATAGTGTGAATGTAGCCTTTGTCTAATAGGAGCAAGGAGCACCTTCTGGCAATTTCATGGATGGCAGTAGTTTTAGGATGGACTGGAATTGGCAGCTTACCCAGTCCCAGGATGGGCGGTGGTTGCGGCCTGTCGCGGAGGGCCTCGATTCCCAGGGAGCAATGCTGGGCGAGGTGGCCAGCAGTTGGGGAATCCCAAGGCTGGCTGCTAGGAGTGGCGGGTGTTCCTGCCATCTGGTTATTTGAATTCTGGCCCATCCGGCCAGGCTGAGTGGGCAGGGCTTGTAAGAGGACCAGAGTGGAGCAAGCTTCTCTCCTGTCTGCCCCTAGTCTACAGAAATGCTGGCTGTGCCCACACTTGGGACTGCAGTCAGGTGAAGAACAACCCTCCCTCTCTCCACCCCATTTAGTGATGCTGTGGGTTTTGTATGCCAACCTTCCTTCCTTCCCAGGGCACTGTGCTTACTGGCTTTCCTGTGGTTCAGTAATGGTTGCCGTTTCAGGAGCTAGGAAGCAATTTGCCTGCAAACAGATTGGCCCTGTTTGCAGGTTTAGCCCTCCCCATAGCAATAGTTGCAACTTGGCTCGATGGGGCATTAGGTGGAATCCTTTTAGTCTAACATCAGGCCAGGGGTGAAGTGGTGCATCACCCCTACCTCAAAACTGTGCAATCACAAAGTAGCCCGTTAAAGGAAGCTAGGTGGAAGTTTCTGTCCAAAAGCCAAGGCATGGGGCAGATGGGCCCTAGAGCTTCCTTTAGCAGCCTGGGATGGCCATCCATGTAGACCTGCAACTTGTGGAGAACTCATTAACCCCAGGCTCGACCCTGTCATATGTCAGCCCTTTACCTGGAGGCTGAGATAATATACATCCAGTATCTGAGTCAAATCCTACCTACATCTGGAATCAATAAAGTCGTGGCCAATTTTAAATCCGAGAACATTGTCTCGTCCAGTTTGTTCACCTTCTAAGGCTAGGCCTTGCTCCCTGGGGAGGTGTCACTGCAAGTGGGTCCGCAACCGTCTCCTTTCTTCTTGCAGATCTTTCTCTGACTTTGAGAAGAAGGCTGTGCAAGAGATGGCATATGAGAGTCCAAGTGACACAGAATACAAAAAGGTGGAAGCTCATCTGGCAAAGTAAGGAGGCAGACAACAGAAGGTTCCACCTTTGCTACTTGATATGGTCGGGGCAAAAGTCAGATGAGCTGCTTTCTATAAAACTTTTCACAGAAGCAGTGAGAGGAGGACCCTGTCAAACCTTCCCTTGAAGATATTTTGCAGCTCCACTGTCTCTAGGATACCAATGGCATTTTTCACCTGTGCCTTTGTTCCTTAAAAGTAACTCTTGCTTCTGTAATCTATATATAAGTGGGTCCCTGCAGCACTATGTTGCAGTGTGGAGTGTTTGTCTCCAGAGTTCGAACCACAACTTTCCACTCCCTCTCCTACTTTGTTTTCCAGCTTTTCTCCAAAACTGTCAATCACTATCCGATGCTTGCTGAGCATGCTCAGTTTCCATTATTTATTTATACTTAGGCTACAGCCCTAATCCCTGGCAAACAATAGCAGGGCTTGATGGAGTGGTACAGCCACAGCCCTGCCACACACTAGGCAGAGCAGAAGGTGTGGTGGAGGGAGAGAGGAAGGAAGCCCCTTTGCTGCACGAGAACCTAGGATTGAAAAGCAAACCAAACCCAGATCAAGTGATAGCATTGCTCATGGCAGTTCAGGGGGCTGGATTGCTCTCCCATTTATTTCAGATATTCCTTTTCCAGTCTTCATTGCCAGATTTACATTAAAATCAAATACACATTAAAACAAAGCAGACAGGAAAATATACAAACTGTCACACAACCAGCAGAGATAAACTAGTGTGGCAGTCCTATGGGAAGCTTGCAAACAAGACCAGAACTCACCCCATCTGTGATTCCCAACAACTGGTATGAGAGGTATATTGCATCTGTATTCTTTTTTTAATGGACAAGATTTGCAAATGTTACTGTCTTTCGTCGGTCAGATCTGGTTCATGGTCCAGTGAAAGCAGCCTTAGTACTGGCATCCAAGGTGAACTCCCAAGAGCTGCCAAAAGGGATGAGTCAGAGCTGGAAAGTGCAAGGTGAGTGCATGGTTCAAGAGCTGTTCTTGCTGCTATGGAGTATCACTCTGTGAAAAGGACATGCCTTGCTCACAGAATGCTCTCGGAGGGTCCTCTCCCTGATGGAACTCAAGCAAGTAGCATCAGTTTCTTATCAGGAGCAAACTTCACTGGGTCTACTGGAGTCTCCACCATTGCCTGCATATTTCCTCTGTTGAAGGGGAAATAAATGGGTCTTTCGGGCAGGAAAAGGAAGGAGGAATAATGGAGATCCTTCCCCCCTTTGTAATTAAATGTGAACTTGCAAAATTCACACTTCCCAAATCAATACACAAACCAAAGCCAAACTATCCTTCAAAACTTTGCACTTCTCTGAATTGTGTGATGCAGTTATCTCACCAAAGAGCCCGTACACAAAAGTGTATATGAATGAAAAGTGCATGGGGGGAATGCATATGCTTGTGAAAACAATGTACATAGATGCATTCTGTTTGGGGGAAATTGCTTGCAAAAATGCATAAAGGTATAGGTAAAGATACCCCTGCCCGTACGGGCCAGTCATGTCCGACTCCGGGGTTGCGTGCTCATCTCACTTAAGAGGCCGGGGGCCAGCGCTGTCCGAAGACACTTCCGGGTCACGTGGCCAGCGTAACGAAGCTGCTCTGGCGAGCCAGCACTAGCACAGCGCACGGAAACGCCGTTTACCTTCCTGCTATAAAGCAGTACCTATTTATCTACTTGCACTTAAGGGTGCTTTCGAACTGCTAGGTGGGCAGGAGCTGGGACCAAATGGCGGGAGCTAACCCCGCCGCAGGGATTTGAACCATATACTAAAATGCATATACTAGGCAAAATCGCATACCAAAATTATGCGACAATTATGAATTTTCATGCAGACTGTAGAAATAAATAAAAGCACAAATGTTTGCAGAAATGTGCCAAACTGAATTTAATATTTGGAAAAAACAGAAAAGGAGAGAAATGGAAATGGACATATTTATCCTGTCTCAGTGGCGTAGCGTGGGTTGTCAGCACCCGGGGCAAGGCAAGTAATTTGCGCCCCCCTAAGCCGGTAGGGGCAGAGAGCTGCGAGTGCAAGCGCGAGCGCACACCCCCAGATGTTGCGCCCGGTGCGGCCACCCCCCCTGCACCCCCCACACTACGCCACTGTCCTGTCTTAGAAGGGAGAAAGCTGTGGCAGTGCTTGCAGTTTTGAAGTGAACAATCTTCTCTCTATGTTTTCCACAGTACAGTGGCACCTTGGTTCTCAAACTTAATCCGTTCCAGAAGTCCATTCCAAAACCGAGGCGCGCTTTCTCATAGAAAGTAATGCAAAACGGATTAATCCATTCCAGAATTTTAAAAATAACCCATAAAACAGCAATTTGACATGACTTTTACTATCTAATGAGACCATTGATCCATAAAATGAAAGCAATAAACAATGTACAGTGGTGCCTCGCCAGACGAAATTAATTCATTCCGCAAGTTTTTTCTTCTTGCGAGTTTTTGGTCTTGCGAAGCACGGTTTCCCATAGGAATGCATTGAAAATCAATCAATGCGTTCCTATGGAGACTGTCCGGGGACAGAGGGGAAGCGCCGCGTGCCTTCCCCTCTGTCCCTGGAGCTGTTTAAAGCAAGGGGCGGTGGGGAGAAGATTGCTTCTCCCCGTTGCCTGCCCCGCAATCTCCGGGGACAGAGGGGAAGGCGCGCTGCGCTTCCCCGCTATCCCCAGAGCTTGCGGGGCAAGCTTCGTTTTGCGAAGCAAGCCCATAGGGAAATGCGTCTTGCGAAGCGGCTAAGAAAACGAAAAACTCCTTCGTTTTTTGTCTTCCGAGGCGTTCGTCTTGCGGGGCACCACTGTACTGCAGTCACACAATCAATCCATCAGTAGCTGAACTGGGTTCCACACAGTCACAAAAACAAAACAAAAAGATCCACAAAAACAAAAACGTGAAATAAATAGCAAAAACAGACAGACCTCAGCGTAACACTCAAAATGGGAGTGTGGCACTCAAATCGGAAGCGTGGCACTTAAAACAAGAAGTGTGGCACTCAAAACGGAGCATGTTTGGCTTCCAAAAAAAGTTTGCAAACTGGAACACTTCCGGGTTTGCAGTGTTGGGTTCCAAGTTGTTTGAGTACCAAGGCGTTTGAGAACTAAGGTACCACTGTATGCTATGTGCAAGGTCCCACTTGTTTCCAACTTGCTCACAAGGATTTGAGCAGGGATTGTTTTTCTGGCCATCTCTGCCCAAATGCTCACAGCAATGGAAAGTTGGAAAGCATGGTTTGCGCACACATGTTTATATCCCCTCCATTTCCCTGGCAGGTCCAGTTCTCTCTCTACAGAGAGTGGCGTTGCCACTCCAGAAAGCCAACAAGGAGAGCATGGGACAGATTCGGACACATCAGGGTAAGGAAACATGGAAGGCTGCAGTGTCTGCAGAGTTCCCCTTCCTCACCGATCTCATAGTTTCATACTTGAGCTGTGGCCTGGGAAGATGCTGCATTACCAGAGAGCCTGTAGCTCTCCAGATGTCAATGGACTCCAGTTCCCAACAGAAACATAGAGAGTCCCAGGTTGAAATCTTGTCTCTACCATAAACTGACTTAGGTGGCCTTCAGCAAGCTACTCTCTCTTTCGCTTTCAACCTTGGCATCCACATCTGCAACATAGGGAATAAGCATGCAAGGTGAGCCCTGTTAGATCAGGCCAAAGGCCCATCTAGTCTAGTTCTTACAGTGGCCAACCAGATGCCTGTGGGAATTCCGCAAGTGGGATATGAGTGCAATAGCACTCTGCCCACCTGAGCTTCCCAGCAACTGGTATTCAGAGGAGCAGTGGAGGGAGAACATCACCATTGTGGCCAGCAGGTACAGATAATCTTAACCTCTTTTAAAACCATTGAGTATTATTTACATTTCTACTACAGCAGGACTTACAGCAGGGAACCTATGACCCTCTAGTTGTTGTTAGATTACAGTTCCCATCACCCCCGGTCATTGGCCATGCTGACTGGGGCTGATGGAAGTTGGAATCCAGCAACACTCGGAGAGCCACAGGTTCCCCATCCCTGTTGTAAAAATATCATCCCCCCCCCACCAGTGCACAGTAGGGTTGCCATTTCCACCTCCCTGCCTCTTATCCTGTTCTTTAAGAGCATCCTGCCATGAGAAAACAAAGCAAACAGAACTCTTTCTCCATTGTTTTATTGTTCCGCATGCGCCTACTTGGTTTCTATGTCTGAGGCTGCTGTGAAATGGACAGGAGTAGGGCAGGGGCCAAGAAACGGCAGGTAATGTGAGAGTCTCAGTTAATTAGTAAATTTACATAATGGGTCGCTGCTGCTGCTGCTGCTGCTGCAAGCTTCTGATAGATTTTATCTCTCCACTGAAGAGGATGAATACTTGGATGAATACTTTTTATAACAGCCCACAACACTTCCCTAGCTGTGCATCCATAGAAGACAGCAAGCAGGAATTGCGTGCTCAGTGCACACCCTCTCACGAGTTACGTCAGCATGCAAAATTGTGGTTTATGCTGACGGCATGTTAAATTTGATGGGTTATTTCACCACAAACAGAGAAATGCCACATGCTGAGTATAAGCAACAGGAAGAGGTAGTAGAGCATCTGCTTTGCATGCAGAAGGTTCCACCGCTCTAGCAGTGAAGAGAGATGTTTTCAGGGCCTTCTTGAAAACCTGTGCCAAAGGGGGGCATGCATAAGTCATTCAGAAGGGAGTTCCGTGACTCTCTGTTGCACACATCAGCCTAATCAGCCATTCCAGTAGGCACACAAGTAGGGCCTTCAGTGCAGATCTTAGTGTACGGGCAAGGTCATGATGGTTAGGACAGTGAAACAAATATTCACCTGCTATGACTTCAGTTCAGTTGCCTCTTGTCTTTTCCATGTTTGGCAAAAGAGAAAGCAGTTGCTTCACTTTTCCCCCTTGTTATATGAAAGTTGCAAATCATTAATCTTCATCTTTCTAGATTCAGAATCTTGAATTCTTGAGTCCCTTCCCAAACATTCTGGCAGTTGATCTCATTTGTTCCTGTCTTGTGAATCCATTTAAATTTGTTTGTGTTATGAATTTTACACCTTTCTTAAAGCGGCAATCACAACTGGGCGTAGTATTCGTATTTTTCAACCTGCCTGTCCTGTCGAACTGTGCTATGGAAAAAGTTTCTCTTGTTGCGTTATTTTCTTTTGGCATATTTACATAGTTGGGTCTTCTCATTTTATATTACAGTGGTGCCCCGCAAGACGAATGCCTCGCAAGACGGAAAACTCACTAGACGAAAGAGTTTTCCGTTTTGGAGGTGCTTCGCAAAACGAATCTCCTATGGGCTTGCTTCGCAAGACGAAAATGTCTTGCGAGTTCCTGTGGGGTTTTTTTCCTCCCCCCCCTTTTTCTAAGCCGCTAAGCCGCTTATCAGCTGATCCGATAAGCTGATAAGCCGCTAAAAGCCACTAAAAGCCGCTAATAGCGCTAATCCGCTAATCCGTCAATGGGCTTGCTTCGCAAGACGAAAAAACCACTAGACGAAGAGAATCACAGAACGGATTCTTTTCGTCTTGCGAGGCACCACTGTACTTCTTTGCTGCCAATCATTTTTAAACCTAATCCTATTCTTCTTATTGTTTACAGTCCTCAGTTTTGTGGCACTAGCTAATTTGACAAACACGCTGACAGAAGAGGTTAATGAGAAATCGGAACATCACCTAATCTTAGACCGGCAATAAGCATATTGTGACCTATTGTGTGTTTTGTTAATCTGTTAGAAACCAAAACACAGGTCAGATTTTCAGTCAGAACGAGAGGAGGATATTAACTTCTTCATGTGTTGTGTAGGACTGTGCCAAGGCCTTTATTTAGAATGTGAAATATCATGTTCATGGTACATTATTTACCTTTCTACAGTCTTTTCATCCATCTTCCACTGAGTTCTCCAAATAGATGCTGGTAACTCTGAAAGTTCCTCATCTAGCTCTTTCAGCATCCTTTGCATCCTGCTGATCTGAATTTATTTCAAATAGCCAAATATTTCAGAATGGCAATCTGGTTTAGAAAAAAACCAAAACATGTCTACTGAACTAACTTCATTAGATTTGATATTTTGGCTATTTGTTTTTATTCTCATTAAGCTTTCATCATTCTTTAGCTCCAAATCCAGCTAAAGTTAGTCCCAACAGTTCCATTAAAAGCAAGGGGGATTTGTTGGGACTAACTTGTTCTATTTTTTCTATAGGATTTAGCTGATCTGGTGGCTTAAAAAAACGGTGGTGCAGTTTATCTTTCTGGCACTTTCCCTTATTTTTCAGACTGGTTAAAACTTCCTTCTTTATCACTTGGATGTGAGATCTATTGATTTCTGCATTGGATTGCTGCCTTCTTTGTCCTTGACTCTTCCTCCTCCTCCTCAGCAATAAAATAGTTTGCAATTTTGCAAACTATTTCACATTGTTAGCACCACCAGATGTTGTGGGCTTCCTTTTCCTCCAGCTGCTTTCCATCTGGATAAATTTATCCATCGTTATATGCCAGGACTTGCAAACCATCTTGCTGTCCCCTCAGCTTTGGACAGAGGAGACAACATTCTTTCTTGTAAATCAAACATGGTGCTGAGATTCTCCATGTTTTATGGATTAACAACTCCAATAGTTAATCATGGCAGATAGGCAACAGAGTCATCCTCTGAGAGATCTTGCTATGATGACAATTAGGATTTCTTTCAGTCTCTCCAGGGGGGTTATTTTGGGCATGTCAGAGACAAGTCATAGGATGCCAACCTATATGGACAACCCCAATGTGTTGGAGAGAGGTCACAGGAGATCGTCATATCTGGATTGCCAACCCAACAATACCATCAGATCAGAGACTAGGCATGGGATGTCATCATATCTGAGCAACCAGCCATCCAATGCCAGAAAGTTGGAGATCAGTCATGAGATAACATCATACCTGAACAACCAAGCATTCAACAGTGGAAGGTAAAGAGGCTTTGAACAGTCCAAAAGACCTAAGTAAGAAATCCATAGAGAACAGTAGAGTGAAAGCTGTGTGGGAATTGGACCTGAGAATCTTATAACCTGGCTCAGATCAGTTGGATTCTGGTCTGTATAGTAAAAAGAGTCTTCAGAAGTCAGTGGAAGCAGTAACTTATGAATCATCACAACCAGATAACATGATAGAGGCAGGATATGCAAGAACACCAGTGGTGATGGCTTCAGAATAGTAGGGAGGAAAAATCAGCTCAGTTGCCATGGATAGCATTATCGCAATAGGCATCACCATTATCCTAACCTTGCTGATCCCATGCTTGTGTGCAATCCTGTTCAACCCTCTGCGAGCAAAACAGTGGTTTAGCTGAACTTCTTCTTATCCCTGCACCATGCTTGTCCTGCAGAACATTTTGAAATATGTGGCTGACGTAGTTACTTCTCATGCCAGAATTCTATGCGCTAATAGCAAACTCATTCTTCAAGTATCCATCTTTGTCCATCCAAAATGGTACAGTCTGTGTACAAGACAGAGAACGTAAGAACAGCTCAGCTGGGTGAAGCCAATGGCCCATCTAGTCCACTCTGGTCTTACACTGGCGCATCACATGTCCGTGGGAAGCCCACAAGCAAGGCCTGAGGGCAGTAGCCCTTTCCTCTCCTGCGGTTTCCAGAAACGGGAATTCAGAAACACACTGCCTTTTGACAGTGGAAGCAGATAATAGCCATCATAGTTAGTTCTAGGCTTGAGGGAACATCAAGGTTTATAGAAGTACAATAAATCCTCTAATGTAGGGGTGAGGTAATCCAAAATGGGCAAATGGGGACTTAGCATGTTCAGTGATCATGGAATACTGGCTGGTTTGTTAGGGGAAAAGAACGGGAAATTGTGGGAGTGGGAAGCAGTGTCCTGGAGAAGGACATGGCTGGCTTCCAGGAGCATTATGCAGTGCCATATTTTGTTGGTGGTGACTATTATCAGAGAAACATGTTCACGAACTGAGCTTAATGTGCTTTAGAAGCACAAAGCAAAAGGCAAAGCATATTTTACTGGAACAACTAAAGGTTAATCCAAAAGGAACAGGGGCATCTGCATAATGAATAAAAATGTATATGTATGGATCAAAACAAGGGCCTTAATTTCTTTAAAATGTAGGAATGGGTGTTTTTAATAATGCACATGTACTTTGATAGCTCTCTTTGGTTATTTAGAGACAACCCATAAAAGGCGTCATCTCATTTGTTCTTACATTTCTTGCTGTTTTGCTAACACTGATATATCTGTTTCTTCCCAGTATGTCCTACTACCCCTTCAGAGATGGCCCAATAATTGGCTCCCCAAGGAGCCACAGGGTGCCTTTCTATAAGGACATCTGTGACACAGATATCAGAAGGTAAAGATGAGGTGGTTAAACAGGTTGTTATTCACCCATAACAACCTGCCAAAGCTTTAAATTTATGGTTGCTGGCACAGATATTTGGCCCTAGTTTGTTCATAGTGCTGGGAACTGTATCTCCATGAGGTTCCCTGTATCTACAGTTCCCAGGATTCTTTGTGGGAAGCCATGTGCTTTAAATTTATGTTGTGGAGGTGACCAGTGCTGATGTTTCTTGGACTCTCTACACCTAGCCCTTGTACCAAACATTCATTAATGGCTGCTCAGGCAATGAGGGGATACAGCAGGGATGCCACTCTGAATGTCTATCCTTCACTAACACATGCCCCTGAGCTGATATCTAATTAGATGTGCTGCTTATCTAATTTCCTTTCCCTTGACAGGAATTCAGATGAGAGGGCTGCGTCAGCTTCCTCTCGGCTTAAGAATCCTTCGGCCTCTGGTTATGACTCAGACCCCACCACATCAAGGTAAAAAGTGGAGGGCAAGAGGAAGCTAGTTTTCATGGCTACTCACTCCCACAAGTCATTGTACACTGCCTGTGACATTAATACAGTGACAGAACTGCTTAGTGGTTCCCAGAATGTGGCCTTCATTTCGGCACTTCCAGAATCTCGCCTTCATCTCTATGTTCTAAGGCGATCAGGATATTATACAAGTTCCTCTTTCTCCTACACTGATTTGGCACTACAACCCTGTCAGGTAGATTAGACTGAGGACTCAGCTACTTTGGTAAAGATAAAACGCTGTGGAGTCCCGTTTTTCACCAATGGGATTTCCCTGTATGAAATCTACAACGTGTTTAATTGAATCACTTTTTTGATGTGTCTAGATCCAGCCTGAGAGAGGTCATGGCTAGCCCAGAGTCACCTGAGAAGGGCTCATGAGGAGGTTGCACTGGCTATCTTCACCCTTCAAACAGCCCTCCACCAGCCATAATATGGCACTGTGGAGGAGTCCAGCATGCATGAGTCTATGTGGTGCAGAGGTTAGAGTACTGGACTGAGATCCGGGAGATCGGGGTTCAAATCCCTACTCACCCTTGAAACTCACTGGGTGGACTTCAGCCAGCCACATCCTCTCAACCTAACCTAGCTCACAGGGTTGTTGTGAGGATAAAATGGGGAGAAACATGTATGCCACCTTGAGTTCCTTGGAGGAGAGGCAGGCTATAGGTTTAACAACAGTAATAATAATAATAATAATTAATAATAATAATAATAATAGTAGTAGTAGTATTCATCGGTAGCCATATATGGCCCCTTTGCACTGCCCCCTTTGCACTGCCACCAAACATACAGCAAGGCTGCTGCATGCATCATCAGCAAGGGCAGGCAAGGGTTATTCATTGCAACCTCATGTGCCCTTCACACATGCTTTCAAACCATGAGGGGATTCATTGGATTCATTGAAACACCCCTTCATGGCTTAGCTAGGGATCTGAATGTGGCTGTTCCTGCTCCTTGTTTGGCACTCTCTAAACCAGTGGTGTCCAAACTTTTTTCAAAGAGGGCCAGATTTGATGAAGTGAAGGGCCATGGGGGCCGACCAGAGGGCCAATCAAAGTTGTTGAAGTTGGAAGTTGTTGAGCTTTTTTTAGGATTTTACCCCAAGAAATACTACCACAGGGGCCGGAATAACGCAACCGGCAGGCTAGATTAGGTCACCAAAATGGACTTTGGACATGCCTGCTCGAAACACTATACATCACAGACTCTTATACTGTCTTATCTGAAGTAAACTTTGTTATTCTACTTCTACAAATATTTATACTCCACTTCCGCCTTGAGGTGGTTTACAGATGGAACCCGCCCCCCTGCTAAAACATAGAAAAAAATTATCATTAAAAACAATTAAAAATTGATAGAAATAATATAATATAGATAGATAGATGATAGATAGACAGATGATTGATTGATTGATTGATAGATGATTGATAGATAGATAGATAGATAGATAGATAGATAGATAGATATAGATATAGATATAGATAGATATAGATAGATAGATAGATAGATAGATAGATAGATAGATAGATGATAGATAGATGATAGATAGATAGATAGATAGATAGATAGATAGATAGATAGATATAGATGATAGATTAGATAGATAGATAGATAGATAGATGATAGATAGATAGATAGATAGATAGATAGATAGATAGATGATAGATAGATAGATAGATAGATATAGATGATAGATATTGTTGTTTAGTCGTTTAGTCGTGTCCGACTCTTCGTGACCCCATGGACCAGAGCATGCCAGGCATGCCTAGATAGACAGATGTATAAAACAACCTGTTCAAAATCTTTTTCTTGCCATTTTTAGCAAAGGCCTTCTCTTCGTGAAGCAATCAGTCAACAGCACGGAGTTGTCATCCTCACCACGTTACAATAGGTAAGGGAACGAAATAGGGAGTGGATGGGTGCATCTATGATTGCCTCTGCAGCATGTAAACCTATGTCATTTTTATGTATGGATAAATCTGTGTGTAAAACGTTTTGTTAGTTTGTCTTTGGCTACTTTGGCTCTGATGACCCAAAAAATGGTCCCACACATGCAGAAGATCCCTCAGATAGCTCCCCCAAATTTGATGATGTAGTAGATGAGAAAAGGCATGGATATAGGAGGGGATGAAGCAAAGAGTTGCTTTGGAGAGCTAGCATCTATGTGGGAAATCAGAAATATCTCTGACTTCCCCTGGATGTTTCCAAATTAGAGCCTGCCTTGGAATTACCATCCTTTGTTCACTCACTTTCAGCAGAGCATCTAGACAATATCAGTGTTAGGCCATTGCAAACCAGTGCTTTCTGTATTGTTCACCAGTGCTTTTTCAGTTCTGATTTATGACATTTTATGTTTGGGTGCAATAAGATGCAAGCCTTATTGCACTAACCCAGCCAGTGTCGACAGGAAAAGTTGCTATTGAGGCTTTGGGGGGTCCTTTGCCTTTAATTAACGGTTCCCGGTTTGCCAGTCTTTATCCTATCCTGGGAGACTAGAAATGAATTACCCTTGAAAAGCTTCTCTTAATTGGCTCAGTGTCCTGTCCTACAGGGGGACAGCTTTAAATAATGACTTCCACTCTTCTTCCCTTTTCTTTCCTATTTAGTAAAATAGTAGGACACTGAAGAATTAAGAAAGGCTATTGCATGAGGCAGTTAGTAATCTTTCTGCTGTGGTCAACAGAGAATTTCCAACAGGAAACCTTTTTATTAATGTTAGAGGGACCTTTCACTGAAGGTGGCTATATTTGTGAGTAAACATTATAGAATAGCATTGTAATAAAGGTTGTGTGGGATATCCATTTTAATTCAAAATGGGAAAGCCTCCAGGACATTGGGTACTCCAGCATAAAAGCAACCTCTCTCAGCCTGCCATAATCTCTCAGTGTTGCTCCTTGCAATCTATAAATATTTGTGTATTTAAATGATCCTCCTTGTATGCAATATTTGATTGCAAAGTCACTTGAGTAACACAGATAGGGTCCAGAGAGAGAGAAAATCCTGATCACACTTTAATGAGGAAAACTGAACGAAAACAGGCTATACTTTAAGGAAAAAAGAACAGAGAGGTTTGTACATAGCAGGCAGACATTCAACCAAGCCTACAGAGGAAAAGCTCCCTCAGAACTACAAAGCCAATCAGGGCATGTGCTACCTCAGCAAATATCATGCCATTCTGCCTACTTGCTAAGTAACACCTCCACCTGTCCCCTTCTTGGTTAGATGACTTTAACACTAAAATAATTAACCCTTAAGTTGTACATGTAATGTTGTACATGTAATGATCTATTCTTACCTTCATCCCCCAGTCGCAGCCTGGCTGATTTGTCTGAACTGGAGAGGACAAGCTATAGCAGTGCCAGCTTTCTGAATAGCAGCCCCCCGAAAAGGTAGGACCGTTTGTCAACCTGGAAAGCTTCATTATAACAAATAATTACAATGTCCAAGAGATAATTCCTACAAAGGGACAACATTACATACTTTGGAACTAAGGGGCAATTTTTAAAAAAGGTTTTTATATAAGGAGCCTATTGGGTTGCTCACACAAAGTTATTTTCCTCTTTTTTCCTCATGCATTTTCTTCTTCTTTCTTTCACTAGATTTAGATTTTTAAAAAACTTTTGCACAAAATTGGAAAAGCAGGAAATCTGGGGAAACGCAAGATGTTGTTTAGATGTAGAAGCTATAAGTTCCATGGCCTTGTGTAGGGAAGGCAAGAAAAAATACAGCATTTTGGACAACTGAGCATCATATCTCCTGATGTTTGTTTTTGTTCATTTAAATCAGTCAAGAGGAAGGCTTCAGTCAAGAGCAGTGACACTTGATGGGCAAGTTCCCCTTATATGCATTCCTAAGTCCTCCTCCTCCTTTATTTCAGACCAACTGAAGACATCTGCACTTATTGTGGCCGTGAGATCCGCAACTGTGCTAAGATAACTATTGAGAACCTCAGAATCTGCTGCCATGAGTACTGCTTCCGGGTAGGTCCCTCTTTTTGCCACAAGTCATGCGTATCTATATGGCAAGGGGGGAAATGGGGAGGTTATATCATTTGGGAACCACCTCACACTTATTAATCGGAAACCTTTGAAAACAATAGTATACAAGTATCAAGATGCCTTATTTCATCACACCAAGACCAGGCACAAAAGTAGGGTATTGGTTACACAATTTATTATCTGCTATGAGTCCCTGGGCTCTGTCAGTATCTGGTACAGTTTGGCAGCCCCAGACAGAAGAGAAGGACGAGGAAGGAGAAAGAGCAGCTGAAAGTTGAAAGCTCGGCAACCGGGGTGGAGGAGAGAGAAGGGAGGACCTTCCTGTGTAAGATGGGGAAGCAGATCTTCCAGCTGTCGCCACCATCCCTCCTGCAGATGGTAATTCAAGGAAATTTAGCATTCGGTGTGTTTCAGAATCTTCACAAGACCTGTTCTTTGTGTGGCTGTATAAAGACTCTCCTCCCTGAAAGAGAGGGGAGGGGTTGTGGTCGGGGCCTGAGCTCCGGCTAGCAGGGGGCGTGGCCCCCTGCCCGCCCGCTCACCTGGCTGGCGCTCACGCCCCCTCGGTGGCCATCCAATCAGGAGCCACGGAGGGGGCGTGTTCAGCAGCATTTTGCTGCAGCGCCAGCCTTCCCCAGCCTCATTTTTCCTCCGTCCGTCGCGAGTCACCCACCCTCCACTCCCTTTTAGTTAGGGCTTAGGTTTTTGGCCTTGCTATGGACCTTAGGTTGGTCGCCCTGCTTGCCCGGGGGGCCTGGTAGGAGTTTTTCCATTTGGCACTAGGCTTTTTGGTTTTTTCGCCTACCTCGTAGCAATCGGCACAACGTCTGTGGTATTGGTGGGTAGGTTAGGCATTGGAATAATGTTTTGTGGTGTGTCGAAGTGCTAGGTGTGGCCATAGCCTATGCCTTCAATTTTTAGGGGTATTCCGTTAAAGGAATCTGGGGGTTGTGTATTCCGTCCGATGCCTGCTTGGCGGGAGGCCTTGGCACGACCCTCGGTGACAGCAGGGGTGAGCCTATAGTTGGATTAGCATCAACAGGCTCCACCTACTGGTGAATAACCCACTTATTTCGATCCAATGCCTAAGCCAATACCTTTCAATTGCTGTAACCAATAAAGTTGTGGCCTTTTCTAGCCCATTAACCTTACATCACGTGTCCTTGTGTCTTTATTTCACTTCGCCGGGTCGGGTCCTCGAACCACAACTGATGTGCAATATTTGAAAATATTAATATGCTTGCTGCCTGTCCAACTAAGATGTGTGAATAAATATCTTCCTTTGTATGCTGCCACCCTACCAGTGTGGGATTCTTCTGTATAGATCCTTCTTTTTTTTGGCATATTTCAATTGCAGCTATTTCTTCTTTCTCTCTCCACAGTGTGGGATTTGTCACAAGCCAATGGGAGATCTCCTGGATAAAATCTTCATTCACCGGGACATTGTCCACTGTGATAAGTGCTACGAGAGGCTCTTCTAAGTGAGTGGGTCCTTTCCTCTGAAGCATTAAAATGGGATGGAGAGGTAGAGGACAGGAGGAGGGAAATACAGTAGTATAGTATACAGCATTGATCTTCAACCTTGGTTCCCTTGATAATGTTGGACTATAACTCCCATCATCCCTTTCCATTGGCTTATCTGGCTGGGGCCGATAGGAGTTGGAGCATCTGGAATGAGACCCATGGTTGAAAAAACACTGAGGAAGAGGCTAAATACCGAAACAGAAATAGTGCTGATTATATCTACCTATCTATAACTTTTAACTAGTGCTGTACACACGTGGTCTATATTGGAATTTTCCACCCTATCTACAGGCAGAGTAATTTAGGGGACATTTCACTGAATTTCATTAGGGGAAGGAAAAATTGTCCAACGGTTTCTTTCCCTTCTCCTTTTTATTCAAAGTTTTTTTTTGAAATTTGCAGGGAGGATACATCCCACCCTGCAAAAAAACCCCAAAACAAAACAAAACAAAAACCAATCACCCCCCAGGATACAGTAAATTCTCCAACAGTTTCTTACAGAGCAGACCTCACTGTAAGTGGTAGCAATAGCACAGCTTCTCCCTCCTGCAAACACACACCCATGGCTTAGCAGCAGTAGGATCAACTGTATTGGCAGTCAGGTCACCATTTTGCGCCCTTCACAGTGCCCTGGCCTTAGCTGCATTTTGAAGCATTGTGGGAATTAAATGGCAGCCAACACACACACATACACACACGTTTTAAAAAATGGAGTAAAAATGGCAGAATATTATTTTTTGTGTGAGGTGGGTGCGGGAATGGGAATTTTCTTTTCTTTTCTCTTTTCGCCTCAGCTTAACTTTAAATTCAGTGGGTTGTTTTACTTGGGAATGGCTTTGTGAAGTTAATGGACCTAAGTCAGTCATAGCCATTCATTTCAATGGGCCTACTCTTAGTATGATTAACATTGGATACATTCCCTGTCCCTGACATCAGCAACATAGGGATAATAATGTCCTGCATTGTCGGATGTTACAGGTAAGGAATGTGGGATACTTTCAACACTGTTAAGGCATTCCAGGAATGCTAATGATATGTTTTGTCGTTGTCATTGTAACTGCTGTAATTATGTACTAATAATATGCTTGGCACCGATGATGCAGGCACAGTGTGGCTGCGATTCATAATGTAGCTGGATCTGGATCACATAAACTACTTATTACTAGTCCCTTTCCTCCAGGGAAATCAGGATAGTATACGTGATCCTTTTCTCTCTTGCCCATTTTATCCCCAGGTGAGGTGAATTAGGCTGAGTGTATGTAACTGGGCCATAGTCACCCAGTAAGCTCCATGGCTGAGTGGAAGGATTTGAACCCTGGTCTCACCAGTCTTTGTCTGCCCTGCTAATATCTCCTCCCTCCAGGAGGTAGGGCCATAGCTCACTGGTAGCTCACTTTGCAGTTAGAAGGTCCAGGTTCAATCCTCAGCATCTCTAGGTAGGACTGGGAATGTCTCCCTGCCTGAAACCTTGGAAAGCCATTGCTAGCCAAGGGGGACAATACTGAGAGCTCAGCCATGCTTCCACTTCTTACATGCCTGAAAAAGCATTGCCCTACTCCTTCCCCAGGGAAAACTCACTCTGTAGTGCTGAATCAGAGTAAACGTCAATGCGGAGGAAACACAAATTTGATCCAGCTAAACGCTAAAAAGCTGTTTTCCCTGGGGGGAAGCAGTGGGAGAAGAGGAAGTGTGGATGAGGCCTGAGTTAGATGGACTAACTGTCTAACTCAGGATAAGGCAGCTTCCATCATTCCTATGGCTGCTCTGTTGTAGCAGCCAATATGGTTATCAGTCTCTCCCCCCCCCCCCATCTTTGGCTATTGACTGGCAGCAGCAGCAGCAGCTCAATTTTGCAGTAATTGCCTGTATGCGGTGGTATATTGTCACTGTGCTGTTTTGCACCACTTGCTGCTGCTGCTGCTTCTCCTCCTCCTCCTTCTTTTGCAGAGTACCACTGCTTTGCTTTGTATATTGCCTAACCAGTTCATTATCGTCCATTCATTCTCCAATTTTCTCTTAGATTTCCATCGGCCAGAAGAGCCTAACCCAAGAGAAGACCGTAGCCCACGTGGGCCAGGATGATTTGACTGCCTTCTGACCAGCGAACATCTGTTCTTCCTCTGCTCTTACGTTACTCTTCTTTAGCCACCTTTTCCTAGGGAAAGCAATTCACACTCACTCATTTAACTTTACTACCCAGTAACAGGCAGGCAGGCAGGTCCAAAATAGGAACAAAAAGCCAGTGTCACCAGTCAAAGAAAAGAGTGTTGGGAAATTATAAACTGCTGAGCACCTCCAGATCATTTGTCTTTGAGAAGATTTGTTGGGACACATTTCATTCTGATAAACTCGTCCAAGTGCTAAACTGAATGAGATGCAGAGGGGGAGACATTGTCCCTATCTTCCAGAGACAGCTCTTATTTTCTGGTATTAATCTCTTTAAAAATCCTGTCTCTGGTGGCTAAGTTATACAATGTTACACCAGGCAATTGTCATTCTGCATGTTCCAATGCATTTTCCAATCTGTACTGGGGGGGCAGGTTTTTTTGGGGGGGGTGGAGGATAGGAAGCAAGTTTGTTGCACGAGAGAGCTGAATCATATTTAATTGTGCTGCCTGAATTTGCTGATATGTGATTGAATTCCACCTGAAAATAGTGACAGTCTGAAAACATCCTCTGTTTTGATTTTGGGGTGCTTTTAAACAAAATCAACATGGAGACGTGCACACCTGGGAGGGTGGCCATATGTCCAAGAATGCAACTTTCTGTTTGAAGGACTGTCTGATCCAAGCTTAAAGGAAAAGTACTATAAGAAGGCAGATCTGCAGAAACCTTGAAGTAGCCCATCAACAGCACCTTGACAGCAGAATTGAGCAGGCACAGGTCACACCGTCTACCCCAATAGGCTATAATATTTCTATTATATTAATTCTTTCTAAATTTCTAGCTAGACATACAAATGAGCATGTGCAAATTGTATGCAAATCTGTGACCTGTTCTTTTTGTGCACATATGATGCATTTCCTCTTTTGGAGCTATGTGGAACTGGCCACCCTTGGCACATACGGAATGGGTGTAGCTCAGTTCAAACATGCCTTATATGCATTACGTTGAACTCTGTCATTTCCAGGTGTTTTGTTTTTAAAGGATCATGAACAGCAGGTGATTGATAACATATCCCAAGATCCTGGACAAATACTGTCATGCAACACAGATATTTACTGAACTAAGAGGACCCATGTCCCCATTCATTATAGGACAGCTTCATATATCCAGTAGCTTTTCTTCCATTCCACCAAAATTGCTTGTCTGGAAATGTTGCTGAATGTGTTTGAGTTGCATTGTAGCTAATCTGTAAATTCCCTCAGTTCTGTTGTGGGTTTGAATATTCTTAAGCTTTTTCTTCTTTTTTAAATACAAACTGCTCAACAGGTTATTCACAGGGTAAATGCATACAGATGTACAGCTGGCAGGCCTACACAATAGTGCATAATAGTGACTGCATGAAAGGCGTTCCCTTGTGTCATCATTTTTGGTGTGAGAATAGGGTTGTGTCCACATGAGTGTCCTTATTTGACTTGTGAAATATAGGGGGATGCAGTGGTATAGTTAGGTAATTTTAGACCAGGGTCACTGAAGTGTTGTCTTTGGATGTGAAAGTGCCTTTGATTCACCTGGGCCCACAAAGACTCTTAAGGTCCCCACTCGCTGCCTCCATCATCATGAAGTAGTGCGGGTGGTTGTCTTTCTCTCTCTCTGAAAGTACGTAGAATTGAAGGAGGAAGTGAGAAGATTGTTGATATTTGGGGATAAACTGACCAGAATGGGTGTCATTCATGGCAGTTACTAAAAAAATCCATATAGTAATGTGGATTTTTATTTTATTTTTTACAAGAGACATTGGGGTAGGAGTTGGAGAATAGTGCCTGCCTGGTTGAGAGGCCTCCAGTAGAATATTAATGTTTGTTGTGGCTGCTAATTAATAAGACCACCCATCTTAACTCAAGATATTAAACTTATTACAGCACCTAAAAATAGTGGTGACCGTTTTAGACTCTAGACTTAATAGTCTTCTCATGGGGGGCTTTTTAGATGGTAATGTCTGTTCCTTCACTTCATAGAGTGGTTGGTCATTTCCCCTGCTGAGTGAGACCCTCTACCTCTGCCCAAAAGTACTGTCAAGCACCAGGGTGTTTTGGCTGGCTCATTACAACATTATGAAGCAAATATGCTGGGGCTCATCCACACTCCTTTTTGTGCCTCATTTCTAGGCACAGGTCTGGTCTTTCCAGGTCCAGGTAATTTATTTCCTCCCGGCACTTTCCCCAGGAAAACCTGGCAATCAGATTTTCCAGATTGCTGTTTGCTCTAATTCAGTAGTAAAACACACATTTTCCTGGGGAAAGCATTGGGACAAAACAAAAACATAACTGCTTTGACACAGAGCTGGAAAACCCAGACCTGTGTCCGGAAAGCGTGGAGCACAGGTAAATGTTTACGACCTTTTCTCCTAAACTACTTTTTTCCTCTTGATTTTGAGCCTCAGGCTATAGCTACTTAACTCTTGCAGAAATTTAAGGCAAAACTCTTGCAGAGTTTTCAGCAAACCTTTGCATGGTGAATTGCTGTATTCATCAAATCTTTCATGTTCAAGTTTCAAGACATTAGATTTTTCCTTTACATGCCCCTCATATGTTTTAAAGATATGCCTCCAGTTAAAATACCTGCTGCTCCTGAAAATTACCAATTCGTAGTACACAAGCATGCAATAAAACCTTGTGACTTGGGCAAGATCTTTTGTTAGAAGTCCATGGTCAATATTTAACTTCTAGGCTGACTTCTTTTTCTGCAGGCTTTAGAGCACACATTTTTATCAAGCAACAAGCAAGATTTCAGAAGCTGTTTAACTGATTGCTTTATTTCCTCAATGACATGTACCGCTGCAAGCTGCTTTGGGAAGGGAGATATAGGTCATATAGATGTTTTGCTTCGTTGTCCTTGCCAACCTATTTTCTCTGAACCAATGGTTTAATCTCTACATAACAGTTCTTCTAATAAATATTATGTGCAGAAAGCTGACTTGAGTTCTTAATTGTCTGTGTGATATATTTCCTGGTGCTCCAGAGCCAAAAAGGTCCTACACAGCATTCATCATCAACCTTCGGTCCCCAGATTTTGTTGGTCTATAACTCCCACCACCCGTTACTTTTGGCTAAGATGGCTGAGACTGATAGGAGTTACAACATCTGGACTGAGACCCAAGATTAAAGTGCACTGATCTAAAAAGTTCACACTGTGGGACAGAGGAGACTATTGGTTTCCAGAGGAAAAGCACATTTCTCATTCTTGTGGCTCCTGAGAACTCTGGAAATGTGTTATTTTAAAGATGTGGCAGCTAAGGGAAATTTGCAAAACTGCACAAAATGGGGAATGAGGGTAGATTTATGTCTCACACCATTATCTCTATCTGTCTCTCTTTGCCATTAAATTGATTAGTCCTAGATTTAGGAATGGGGGGAGTCCTTTGCACAACACATGATTCACTTAGGCCACAAGATGGGAAACAGGGCATAGTTCAGTGGTAGAGCACCTGGCTTGCATCCCAGGTTTAGTCCCTGGCATCTCTAAGCAGGGCTGGGAGAGACTCATGCCTGGAACCCCGCAGAGCATAATAACACAAAGCCTGCTGGATCAAACCAAAGACCCATCTAGTCTAGCAACCTGTTCTCACAGCAGTCAACACCAGATACCTTTGAAAAGCCCACAAGCAGGACACGAGTGCAACAGCTCTCTACCCTCCTGCAGTTTCTACTGCCAGTAAATCTAGACTAGGAGGAGCCAAGATGGTGCCCTCCAGATGTTTTAGACTACAACCTGCAACATGCCTGACCACTGGCTAAACTGGCTGGGGCTTATTTGCCCAGCCGCAACACAACAGCCCTGCAGTACTGTCAGTTGAATCATACTCTGGTAGATGTTGCCACCCACTTTTTCTTTTGGTCACCTACAGCCCCAGAACCAAAAGGGGAAAACTGGGGATGCACCAAATCAATTAATCTAACAAATTGCTGAGGAGTTCACCCTGTACACTTTGATTCAACCTACACACAAACTGCTTGGGGGCAGGCAGGGGTAGTTTCCAGCTGTTTTATCCCACTTGGAGATCAAAGCAGCTTGCATTCTTCCAAACATCCGAAAACCCAGGGATTGAGACCAACACATCCTGTTTTTCCCAGATGGTTCTCTTATAAATTGAGTAAAGGCAGCAGCCCACACACCTCAAGTCTCTTCCCAGCTATCAGAAGGATGTGCTGATCTCTTAAAAAGTAGGGGGAAAGCAAGCAAAAGGGCAAAATAGAATACAGTACGCAATAAATAAGAGCACTGTGGATTTAAAACTGGACAGCTTAACCTATTAACTACGATACTTTTAGTCTACTTATGAGTAGGTTGCAAGGATGGTCAGCTTCCAGGTATGAAAATCCTGGTCTGGACCCTAATGGTAGGAGGGAAAACAGCTGCAGTAGCCCTCTCCTGCTTGTGACCTCCAGCAACTTAGAAGTATCATATATCTGTCATGGCTAGTAACCACTGATAACGTTATTCTCCAGGATTTTGCCTTAACCCCTTTTAAAGCTGGCACTCGAGAGGCTGCCCAGCATAGGAACACAGGAAACTGTCTTATACTGAGTCAATATTATACTGCTTTATACTGAGCCATCTTCAAATATCTTAAGGGCTTTCTGACAGTAACAGCTGTTTAGACGGTGGAACGGTCTCCCTCGGGAGGTAGTGGACTCTCTTTCATGGATGTAGCTTAGGGGGCAAGGGGGCAGCTGCCCCCATCAAGTAAAACAATAGAAATACTTAACTAACTGACCAATCACATTGGTTCTACCCCCCTAACGAAAGTCCTGCCCCCCCAAACTGGCTGTGCCCATGCTCTCTTTCCTTATAGGTATTTAAGCAAAGGGGGAATGGTCATCTGTCAGGGACACTTTAGTTGAGATGCCTGCATTGCAGGGGGGGTTGGACTAGATTACCCTCGGGGTATCTTCCAACTCAATGATTCTATGTGCTCTTTTAGGGAGAGATTGTGTCACCTCTTTTTCAGTGCAGACTAGCTCATCTGTGAGTCTTCTCCTTTCCAACCCACCCTGCTATGTCACGCAAAAGAGCAACCGATTCAAGTGGCATGCATCTTGATGGCAAACGGAATAAGACTTTGGAATAATGAAAACAGTTAGCACAGGCAGAACTGCATCTAGCTCAGTATTGCCAGTATCACTTCACAAGATTTCAGATGGGTCTCTTTGAGCCCTCCCTAGAGATGCTGGGGTTTGAACCTGGAGTCTTCTACATGCAAAGCAGATGCTCTACCACGGAGAAGGCCTAACCACCTGGCATCCTTGGTTAGTTACCATGGGCACAGCTGCCCCCCCCCCAGATCAAATAAAATAGAAATACTTAACTGACCAATCATGTTGGTTCTGCCCCCCAAACCAAGTCCTGCCCCCCCCGCAACAAAAATCCTGGCTATGTCCATGGTAGCGACAAGTGTCCTGGTAGAGCAAACTGCTGATGCCTGCCATGGGCCACAAGAAGGCTGGATCCAGCCACCATTTAAATTTCTCAGAGCATCCCTAATATAGTGCCACTTTGAGCATTGTGGGATACAGAGCGGTACCTTGGCTCCCTTGCACACTTGGCAAAGAGATGTATTAGCGCCTCCAAAGCCAGGAGGAGAGACTATGGACCAGAAACTCCAAAAAGTTTGCTTTTCAACACCTTTTGTGCTCCGTGGCCATCAGGGTTTGCTCTGCTCTGCTTCCTCTCATCACAATAAACAGTAGTAATAATAAAATAATTAAATGTGGCATGAGGCTGCGAGGGCACACCGATATTGGCAGGGCAGGTTCCCGTCGTCGTCCTCCGACCCCGCGTTCACCTCTAACGCATCAGTCACAATCTACCTAGCACCTCCCGCCCAGCAAAGCAAACCCCCTTGCCTTGCCTCAACTAAGCCACCTTTTTTTGCCCCTATATCTCCTTGCAGCTATCAACGCGCAGGCGTAAAAGAATACATACACCTTTAGGACACGCGCGGCGTCAGGAGGCTTCAAAAAGCCGGAGGTGGGCGGGACTTTCTCTGAGCGCTGTCCCTTGTCTCTATCTCTCTCACACACACAAAACGCTTCCATCCCGCCCCTAACTCCGCTTCCCTCCCTCCTGATTCGCTTTCGCTCGGCCGGCCGTGCAGTAGATATGCAAATGAGGCTGCGAACGTAGCCAATCAGCCACCAGAGGACGAAACGAGAGAAAAAAAGAAAGAAAGAAACATAAAGCAGTAGCAGCGGCGGCAAACGGTCGCCGCTGGAAGGAGAGAGAAGAGGCGCGCGCGCGCGTGGTGTGTGTGTGTGGCAGGTAATGAGCGCGCCCTCGGGGATGTGGCGGGTGGTGGAAGAGGAGGCGGCGGCGATGATAAGGGTCTGGCAACGGTTGGTTGGCAGAACCCCCCCCCCCGCCTTCATTTCCCCTGAAGCGATGGGCAGCGGAGCCGGGCCTCTCTCGCTCTCTCGTCTCTGCCTCCTCGCTCTCTTTCCTGCATCCTTCGTGGCTCAGTTCGGGTCCCCGGCGCCTCCTCCATCCCTCCTGCCCTCCGTCCCTTCCCTCCCACCTACCACATCTCCCTTGAGAGGACGATCCCCTCGGACCCCCCCTCCCTTGAGCGGAGGATCCGGTGAGGAGCAGGTATCGGAGGGTCTTCTCCGGTGAGGAGCAGGTATGGAAGGGGCGGGGGGAGACCTGACTCAATTGCCTGAGGAAATGTGTGGGGAGGAGTGTTTAAGTCCCATAGCATGTTCCCTCCCTCCCTCTCTCCTCTTCATCTTTGGTTAAATTTCCGTGTGTGAAGGATGTGCATATTGTGTGTGGTGTTGCTGCTGCTGCTGCTGCTAATACAAAACCTTCCCTGCCTGCTCAGCAACTGCTGCTCTCCCCACCCACCCTTCCCGGTCATCCTTTAAATAAATGAAATGAAATGAAAATGATAATAATAATAATAAATAATGTTATTGAAAAAACTGGAGGGGGAAGGCACCCACCTATCTGTCTCTTCTGGTGGTGGCTGCCTTCATGGCATTATGGGAAAAGGGGGAAACTCCCCCCCCCCACAGCTTTATTGCCCCAATTCTTTCTCCTGAGGAGAGTCACACCTTTCTTTTTTTAAGGGCTTGGAGAAAGGGAGATTATGTTTTTGTTCATCTATCTGCCCCTCCTGTTCTCTTAGAAAGGAACCCCATATTTAGGGCAGGGGGCACCAGCCTCCATTCACAAGTGGAGAGGCCCTCCTTAGACATTAAGTGCTTCTGTTGTTTGACCCAGATCCTGCTTCTTCTGGCAATTGATTTGTTCTTTCTTTTCCTGGTTGTGTGTATCTTTCACTCCTCAGGGCTTCATGCAACGCCTCTGTCAGTCTGTAAGATCATCTATCCCGACCAGGGTGATGCTTTTGCTCTGCTTCGCTCTGACACTTATGCTGGTAACAACTTGACTGTTCTCCTGGAAAAAAGAGAGAGAGGGAGATGGATGCTTGGAGCTTCAGTTGATCTCATGGGTAGTTTAGAGATAATGGTTGCCACTTTCTGCTTAATTGCAGCAGCCTGCTTGAAATAGGGCTAAAAATAGTGGCTGGGAAACATTGATAATTATACTTTAACAGAACTCTTTTTTAAAAAAGAAAACATAACATCACTACATGTGGCTTTCCTTCAGTTTTGTAGGATATACAGTAGGCTCATTTCTGGTCTAAGACTGGACACAAACATAAGAGGGAAAGATTATTTGAATGAGAAAATAAAGAAAGTCAGGTCTCCCCAGAATGCGTGGGAGTTATTCAAAACCACAGTAATAGAAACATGAGAAGAATATATACTGCAGATTAGGGAAGGTAGGACTGAAGCCAAGAGGATTCCAGTGTGGTTAAAGAGCAAAATCAAGGAATATATTACAGGTAAAAAGGCTTTCTTTAGAAAATGGAACTGTCCATAGAAGACAATAAAAATGAACACAAGCTTTGGGAAAAGAAACACAAGCAGATGACAAGGGATGATAAAAAATAATTCGAAATGCTAATTGCAGAATACACAAAGATTAAAAGCAAGCTGACTGGAGAGGCAGTTGGAGTCGCAAGTATGCTAAACAAAGAAATATTGCACAGAAGCTGAATGAATTATTTCCACCTGCCTTCACTGTGGATTGTAGAAGGTGTAGGGCAGATCCCTATATCTTAACTACATTTCACAGGAAAAATTTGAGGAACTGAAGCAAATGGTGAATACAAGAGACAAAATTCTAGGTCTTATTGACAAAACAAAAACTGACTTGAGTTCAGATTTCATCCACCTCAGACTTCTTAAAGAACTCAAATGTGAAATTGCTGATATTCTATCAAATATGTGTAGTATTTCCCCAAGATCAGCTTCCATACCTGAGGACTGGAAAGTGATTAGTATAATATTATTTTTAAAAAAGGGATTCGGGAGGAATTCAGAAAATTATAGGCCAGTTAGCTGGCTTTATAGTAAATTCAATTTTATGAGAGGGTGTTTTAGGCTCAGAATTGGGGCAGATATTTCTCCCCTACAGATAAAGTATTTAATTGGAAATTACACAGTTTTTATATGATGGTTCCTTTAGGGCATGGGTAGGCAAACTAAGGCCCGGGGGCCAGATTCGGCCCAATTGCCTTCTAAATCTGGCTTGCGGATGATCCAGGAATCAGCATGTTTTTACATAAGTAGAATGTGTCTTTTTAAATTAAAATGCATCTCTGGGTTATTTGTGGGGCATAGGAATTTGTTCATTTTTTCCCTTCAAAATATAGTCTGGCCTCCCACAAGGTCTGAGGGACAGTGGACCGGCCCCCTGCTGAAAAAGTTTGCTGACCCCTGCTTTAGGGGCTTTGACATCTGTTTTGCTTCCCAAGAGTTGTAAATGTGAGCAGAGAAACCTGTTCACTTTAAGACTTGATAGGTTTCTATAACACCCTTACTAATAAGTCCCATGTACCACATTAATAATAGAGCCCAGAGAGTCTTGAGCTGTCACCTTGAGTTTTTTCATTGCTTCCTTTTTTGTGCTCATCTGTAATTGGGTATGACTTAAATGAAAGACTTAGTGCATACTTATTGGCATCACTCTGTACTTTTATGTGTGTCTCGTGCACTTTAAAGTTAATTGACAAAGGTGGTTCTGTACACACCCTTCCATGTGTCAACATAACCACTCAGTTTGAAGTAAAGTACTGAGCCAAAAGAGGTGTATGTGTGTATAATTGTTTTTCCAAAAACATACATACTATGTAAACAGAAGCCCAAGTTCACTGGCTTTTGTCAGGCCAAATTGCTGGAGTGGGGAAAGTATAGTAAAAAGTCACTTATGGGCAGTGCCATGCATCTAGTTTTAAGTAAACTGCTGGTGTCCTTCATTCTCTTTCACTGTATGATCACTTGTTACCAAAACCTGCAGAAATAAGTTTATGGTTTACTGTTCCAATGTAAACAATTGGGAAAGAAGCAATTTCCTCTCCTGCATTTTCATGATCTGATATTAGCTACTGGCTTACTTTGTTTCTTGCCTTCAATAAGTAATTTTCCTATGTTTGTGCATGCACAATGTATGTAACCAAGCTGTCAGTTAATTGCAGAATTTATCTACTGAACATGGTAATGCAGCTTCACAATATAGAAACTTCCCTCTAATATCAGTGTTTCAGATATTTAACAAGACTTTCCATATCATTCAGTCTTTTTTCTCGCCATTGAAAAACCTGGGTTACAAAAATCTTAAACACTTGAAATTTAATGCTGGCTGGCAGTAGTTCAAGTTATACTTGAAATATCAATTCCATGGTAGTTTGTCTCCGAATCTATCATTTGGCACAGACTTAGGTAACTGTTGTATGTGGTTCTTTTTTGCTAGCTCAAAAGAATTTTGCAAGTTTGAGTTGGTCATGTCCTTTCCAAATTGACCTCACAGATCTAAAGCTGTCTTCCTGAAACCACATTTGCCTTGGCAGCTCCATGTGAAGTTGGGAAGATTATAGAGCACTCTACTTATTTTGTATGTGTTCATTATGGATATCTGCTTACACCATGAACAACAATGAGTTGCCTTTCCCATGGTAGTGATTATGGTTGCTGCTGGGCAAATTTAGTTCATGTCAACATGTCCATTGTAAGTAACATGCACTACCCTTGCGGATAAGTGCTTTCAAATTTTATTAAGGCTTGGCTTTGCACCATTACCCTGAAGACATTCAATTGTTAAAAGAACTGGTATGTTTACTTTATTTTTTTAACAGGTATCTTCTATAGTATCTTTTTCTAGCAAGTCTCCTCAGGGGTTCCATGAAGATGGTTGTCCCTGGGAGTGCCCCTGTAATTCAGCCAGACCATAGTCTTGGAACTGAACTCAGCCGGGGCTCAGCAGAGAACTCTGTGATGGGTCCCGTTACTGAACCAGTGGATGATCAAGTGGGCCCTGAGCTGGAAGAGGTGCGGAAATTGCAAGAACTTGTGAGGAGACTTGAGCTCCAGAATGAGCAGTTGAAAACTAGAAGCCTTCAAAGTGTGCCAGAGGCAAAACTGCTGAGCCAAGCTGGTGCTAGAGTGGATAATTGCAATTCCAGGCTCAATGGGATGGAAATGAATAATAGCATCAACACTCTGATGGATAAACAGGAATTGCAGATAGTGGCAGACTTACACACTGCACTGAGTAAAATGAGTTCAGAAGCAGAGGAGACTGATGACATCTTGCAAAAGGATGTAGAGGCCACAGAACAGAATAACTGTACCAGTGGTTGTGGGGAACAGCCTCCTAACCCAAAGTTTGTGAGCAATACAGAAATGCAGAACAGTGATGCTAATACCAATGACTTGTCTAGTTGGAATGGTGGCAGCACAGTGCTAGTAGAAGACTTCATCACAGGTATTGAGCCAGCACTGAGAAAGAGCGAAGGGGATGCAGAAGTAGAACACCTCTTTAATGAGACAACTCTGGATGAAGTGGAGCTGTTAGAACTTGAGAATGCTGACGATGAAGAGGACACCTGGTAAGTCACTCAAAATTATGCCTATCAAGGGAGGAGGGAACTGGATCAAATGTCTGGAGCAGTTTCTATTTTGTTTTGTTGTTTTGAATTGAGATAAAAGAAATGAGGCCTTCATCTGTGTTCAGAGGAATTAAACCAGGACTCCTTGGTTTTGTCAGCAACTTTTCCTAAATGTAAAGTCAAAGAAAAAAAAAAGGACATTTGGGCAGTCACTATCCACCCATACTCTGGAAGTGGACAGGTTCTAAGGGAAGCAGCCCCAAAAAAGTCCACAAAAAGTGTAACTGCTACTGGCCCCTAGAGCTATTAGTTAACACAGCAGTGTAAAACGATGCATTACAGGTGCATAACTCCTCACATTGTAGTTGTGAGTGAGGCGGGTGGTTGTTTATTTTGGGCCCTGCCCTGATCAGTTCGAGAGACAGCCATAAACTGAGCTGGAAGATATTAAGGAGTGTTTGCCTCCGTAGTGTAGGATGCATTCCCACTACTACTCACATTTGATTTTGCCGAATGTGGTGGGGTGTTATTGCCAGTTCTTGTTCCTCATACAACACGTGTTTGGTACATAAATTATATATAGACATAATAAAACGTGTGGAGTGGCCCTGAGCCACTACTGCTTGTGACAGTTATTTACTTACTTTAAAAACCTGTATCCTGCTTTTCACCATCTAGGTCTCAAAGCAGCTTACAAAAATAGAAATATACAACATACAACAATTAAAATATCAACCTCATTTATTTATTTATTTATTTTTGCATGAATCCAGCTATTCATTAGAAAGAAATTATGTATAGTCATTTTTTCCTGGCTGGAATATGCTTGCTGTGGAGGCTTGTGCATTTATAATTTTTGTGGAAAGGTATGTGGGAATTGAATGTTAGTTGTATACACCTTGAATTTTTGTGAGAATAGAGAACTTCATTTATCTAAAGCTGTATGTGACTACTTCTCAGGAAGTGAGTCATGATACTGGTTGTAGTTATTGCTCGTATGTCAATATCATAGATAGTTACCTAATAATTTGTGGCAGGACTTATATTTCATATAGCCATGGGTCTTGCTAATTCTCTGAAGGAATGTCACACCTGCTGCATTCCAATAAATGCCTGTTTTAAAGATAAGCGCTAGGAAGTTCCATCTTAATTGTTCATTCTGTTTTTCACTAACAAGCCTTTGTGAGTGAAGTGTGGCAGACTTACCAATGAGAAACGGAGGTAGAGGCATCATTTCTGCATTTCTGCACTTGAAGCTGGTATCTAGAAATTACTTAAAGCACTGTGGCATACCTGCTTTCTGTGGTGTACCCATATCTTGTTGTGGATATCCTAACATAATATAGCTTTTTGATAGAAAATGGATTGGAATACAGAAATAAAAGTGCATTATGTGTTTATACTGTAGTACTCTGCTTCAGAACAAGATCTCATAAAATGTAAGAAAAATATTAGTATTTTTTTTCTATTTGGAATAAAATGGAAGACTTCCTCAGCTCTTAAAGTAGGGGCTTGTCTTTGTTTTGTGCTAGGACTTTTCCCTTGTAGTTAACCATGATTTTTTCCTTTCTTTGGCTAAAGAACCAGTCTTGTTTAAAAGTTAAACAATGAAATTTGTAAATTCCCAACACTTTCTTTTCCCATCTTTCTTGATGTAGTGTCAGTTTTTTTTCTCTTAAGCTGTATGAATGAGTAAATCAAAATCTTCCCAGTTTGGAACTCTCTTTTAAAAACATTAAAAGGGGTCTCTTTGAGTACTTTACTAAAAATGTATTCGGTAAAAATTATCTGCTCTAACTACAAGCAGTTCAAGTTAGTAAAAGCTGCTGCTAGGTAGCTTCTTTTGCTGTAGCACCATTGCTTGTTGGACTCCACCAGAACCACCTAATTCACCAAGTATCATTAGAAAAAATAAAATACAAAAATTACTAACTGACCTTGAAAGCACACTGACTCCCTATTTGCAGTGTAATAAATGTAGTTATCTATTTGGGGTGGGCATGCATACTGTATATAGTTCATGTTGCTTATTTCAGCAGCTTACCCTGGCTGTAAAGGTGGACAAACTGATATAATTATTTACTGAATCAGCATGTTAAACTTTCTCCTTCTGCTTAAGGCTATATGTGTCTTCAAGAAAAATACCAGCAGATGAAAAGGAGTCTCCCCTGAAGTGGTGTAGGCATGTGTTAGACAATCCTAGTCCTGAGACGGAGGCAGCCTGCCGTACCCTAATTAGCAGACTTGACCAAGGTAGGTGAGCTGAATGTGTTTGAAAGGGTGTTTTAATATTTTGTGTTGTATGGCTGCTGAGAAAAAAACCAGAAGGGTCAAAATTATTATTGTCAGTGTGATCTTGTCCATGTCTACCCAAAAGAAAGTGCAATTGAGTTCAATATGACTTATTCCCTGGAAGGTGAGTGTAGGATTGAGGCCTTGGTTGTCACAAGAATTACCAAGCAGATAAACCATGAAGGTTCTCAAAGCACCTGCAAAGTTAAATTTGATTGGACAATTCTGCTCCTTCCATAGGTAGTATTTGGAATTTTGCAATTGAATTTAGTTCAAAGAGCTTTGGTACCTTGATCTCTTGTTTTGCTCTTTAGCATTTTCTTGCCAGAGCTTAAACCACATTGCATTAGCACTAATGGCTGGGCAGGGTGCCATGGAGATAATCTTTCTAAGCTTGCCAGAGGCAAGGTGGTGTACATGATACTTGGGCTGAGGTGGCTTCATCAGTGGATGATAATACTAAGTAAACAGCTTTGGTAACTTCATGTCAAATAGAGAATCACTTTTAACCATAAATAAACATTTTCTTGAATTTTTGATACTGTATTTGCTTCAAACAGTTTTTCAGAATAAAGATAATTAATCATAACATAATCACTGTGTGATGTATTAGTTGTTTAAAAGTATACATGTCTGTTATAATAACTGTTCTAGATGTGACCAGTGCTGTGGATGGAGCTGAAAGCTCCTGTACCCCAATTAATCTTTGTTTATTTTTTTCAACGTAGGGGAATAATATGCAAAATTTATACTTATTATCATATCTGACTCAGTTAGCCCAGGACTGCTAACAATCGTTAATGTTAAAGCCATCAATATTGTAGTAAACAAAAGTAAGGCTTTATGATCTATACTTAAAATCATCATGCAAACCTCATAATTCTTATTCACAAACAGGTGAGTGGTTTTTTAGAGAGCTCTGAAAAACCTCATAATTCTTATTCACAAACAGGTGAGTGGTTTTTTAGAGAGCTCTGAAAAATGAAACTCCTGTGGATTCTAATTCTATCCATGCCTACTTAAAAGTAAATTCTTTTAGTCCATTAGATTTTGTGTTGACTGTCTACACACCATATAATAATATTGAAGACTTCAATTTCCTATCATTCATAGCAAGTAATAGTAGATGGATGATTAGCCTCCTTATGAGAAGTATAAACTTTATATGCCAACTTTCTGTTAAAACTTGTAGGCATCATGGAACAAAATAATAATAAATACGTCAATATAAAAACTGCAGGTGCAAAAGTTTTTTTAAGTTACAAGTTTAAAAGAATTACATTCTTGATTAAATGATGCTATTTTAAAATATATATTTTTGGGATGGGGTAGAATGCAAATAAAAATCTGTCCTTTTACTCGGAATCAGTATCTGAAAGATTTGTAGTTACTTATTCTGGAAGATTTGCATGTATTTTAACAAGCATCTCAACACTTTTCACACATTTCAGTTTGTTCATTGGTGTGTGAAAATGTTCAAACATTGATCATTTGCTTCATAATGCAGAAAATAGAGGTCTGAGGCAAATGAGAAGCAAGAAGATTCAGAGGATGTGTTCTACATAGATAATTGTATGTTGCAGTGGCAATCTGCTTGGCAGAATCCTTCTCTTGATTGCATTTCTGCTTCAAATACTGAAAATATGTTTTGTATGTACTCTGCAATACTCTTAGGATTGCTTGTTCAGCAATTAAGTCAAGTTGGTAGCCATGTTATAATTGCTAATTTTACTAGCTTTGATCTTTAATATAAAAGTTGCATCCATATGTATTAGCTGTGGTAGCAATATGTTTTAAAAATGCTTTCAGAAGGGTTGTGCTTACTGTGAAAAAAAGTCATAAAAGTCCCATTTGCTCCATTTTAGGCCTTGGTTATGGGGGAGTAAAGAATTCCCATCCTCTTTTTTAAATGAGCCCTTCAGACTTCTGTTTTCCACAGATCTCCTCTTGCACCAAGGCACCAGGATTTTGTTAGCCTACATACAGCCAGCAACAGAAAACTGACAAGGCTCTGATGACTGGTAGAGTGGAGAGAGACACATCCCTCCAAAGCCCAGTTTTGTCACTTGGCATCTATCAGCCTGCTCAGGGAGGCAGAAACACAGTATAATTGCCTGCTACTGGGTGGCCAAATATTAATCTTACTATTTTCAAAATGGCTCTTAATATGCGTAAGGTGAACACTGTAATCATTTTGTCTTGAACTATTAAACAAGCCTGTATTCAGACCCTGGAAATATATTCAGACCACCTGGAAATGTGTTATATTGTTCAGGCTTCTACCCATTTCCATTTTATGGCTGAGTTGGTCTCTCAAGAAGGCATTCAGTTAGCTTTCAAAGAATCTAAATGTCCATTGTATCCTGAGGTACCATTCTGAGTTGAGGGATTTCAAGGACAAGATGGCTCAGAATAAGGCTTGATTGTTCTCTGCACTAATAACACCACTCCTTTTTGAACTCTCAACATTAACTTGTTTTAGATCTTAGTTGCAACTAATGATGGGAAATCTGTCTTTGATTTTAAATATCTGTATGCCAAGTACCTGTGGACTATTCATGCAGGGTTTTTATAGCTGTTATTTGCAGCATGTCTTTCAAAACTTCTTAATACACTTTAAATGAAAGTGCTTTAAGAGAGCATTGAGAAGAGAAGGACAACATTATTTCCCCTCATTCCCGTAAGTCCACAGATGGCTGCTTCATGGGACTACTCTGCCTGTATCTGGACCAGCAGGATAGCTGATTCACACTGATTACTCTTGGATGTTTGATTTCTAGAATGCACGATGTATATTGTAAATTATTATCCTGTACCACATTGGGTGATGTGAAACAAAGCTCCCTGCCCCTGCTTGGGGTAGGCCAGCTACTTTACCAGCATAAATGTTAATTACACTAGACTGAGGCTAGCTTTGCTCCTCAGGACTGGCACAAAACGATATTTGTGAATCATTTAAATCCTCACTTTCAGGATGACGTAGAGGTCAAAATTATCTTGTCTTCCCACATAGGGGAGCTATCCCATCTACCCTGTCTATATATTATCTGGGAAGCATGGAAAGAAGAAGCACTATTAGTATTTCAGTATAATGCATGAAGCACTCTCCTTCTGTCTGATATTTTTGATGCTGTCTCAGGTATATATGGGGAGGGCATTATAAGCTGAGGCAGAAGCAATTGTTTTGTTTGTCTTTACATGTGCAGGCATGCAGTATTAAGCCAAGGAGAGAACCCTGCATGCAGAACTGAGAACTGTCTTAATTTTTTTCTATATTCCAGACACTTTAAACTGTTGGTAATCAAATGATTTGTTTGTATTGTGTTCAGGGTGAGTGTGTCTGGCATGTAATGCATGCAAATGTAGTCTGTCACCCCTTCTGCCCATATCTTTATTTAACTTGGTAAAGTTACATGGCTTTCTTGTATTTTCCTTTAGCCAGTAGGTGGAAATCCATGTATTGCGGTCCACTGGCATCTTCAAGTGTGCATAACTTGAATACAGACACAGGGTCCTGTAGCAATGCACTAAACATACCCGGGTACTGCAAATCAACTAACAAACCACTACTAACTTGTGGCAGCTCAGGTACGGCATGGCATTGGGGACAGTTTCAGAGGACTGGAGGTGGGAGATGCATGAGGGAGTGGGGGAGGAAGAGGTGAGACTGGCTTGGTAGCTTCAGGCTTAACGTGATTGCCTAGTTCTTTTTCTTGCCTTTGCCTAATGCTGATTGTTTAGACCTCTTTGCTTGTTTGTGCTAATTCTGGGGAATTTAAAAAGTTTTATTTCTTGAGAGAAAAGTCCACCTCCCAGCACAACTGAGCATTTCATTTCTGGGGCATTTGATTGGTCTTTAAGATAAAGCCCTGATGAAGCCGCCTGTTACAGGACTTCCCTCTGCTGCTTTGACACTTCATGGTTTGTATGAAGACTTGTTGTTTAACTTGCATGTGTAAAATTCCTTCTGTATTGGGGGAGGATTAGCTTGGCATTTGAAGTCAAAGGACTTTATAGAAATGGCACGTGAGTTTCTTTGCTTAGACTTGGGAAAAACTTCAATTGGTCAAAGTGTTTTCCAAAGAGTAGTGTGACCAGTATGCACAGGTGACAACAGCATAACCAGACCATATAACTAGAGGCCAATCAGATGCCAATGGAAAGCCCACAAGCAAGGCATGATAGCAATAGCCCTTTCCTGCTGTTGGTACTCAGCAACAGACAAATTCATGCCTCTGAATACAGTGGTACCTTGGGTTACGAACTTAATTTGTTCCGGAGGTCCGTTCTTAACCCGAAACTGTTCTTAACCCGAGGCGCTCTTTCGCTAATGGGGCCTCCAGCTGCTGCCATGCCACCACCGCACGATTTTGTTCTCATCCTGGGGCAAAGTTCGCAACCCGGAGCAACTACTTCCGGGTTAGCGGAGTTTGTAACCTGAAACATTTGTAACCCGAAGCGTTTGTAAACCAAGGTGCCACTGTACCTGATCATAGCTGTCATCATGTCTAAGAGTCTGAGGAAATTAAGATTGCTGAGGTTAGACTTGAATGCACATCCTGCCTAAATACATATGAACCATGTAATATAATTAGCTTAGGTTCTTGGTCTGTGAGTAAGCCTGTATTTTCCTTATGGTGTCCTAGGGCTTGGTTAGTAGCCATTTACCTGGTTATCTATGATGAGTAAGAATATCTTTGGGCAATCAACCAAAGAAACTTGACAAATAGTGGACTGTAAGTTGTTTCCTTTTAGGTCACAAATGAACTAGAAGATGGGTTAGAAAAAAACATGATAAATGAAAGCTGCCTTATATTGAGGTGGTACATCTAGCTCAATATTATCTACACTGACAGTGGCTTTCCAGGGTTTCAGAGACTAGGAGGCTTTCTCTGTCCTACCTGAAGATGCCAGGGTTTGAACTCAAGACCTTCTGCATGCAAAGCAAATATTTGACAGCCCTTCTCCACAAACAAGCAAACCTTTGTGGGGACTCGCAGTGGGTTTGGACAGAAAAGGGGCTGTTCTCTCTTGCCCAGTTTTTGTATTGGGCTTAAAAAAAATTTAAATAGTCAATTATTTATGATGTTTTCAGGCAAAAAGTGTTCCCCTCTCTGAAAGTGTCTTATAGGAAACTTAGGACTCAGCCTAAATCCACAGTGTCTGAATCGAGGAGGAAGGGATAATATGGAGGACTCCTAAATCTACCTCCAGCAAGAGGACAAGAAAGGTTTTGATTGTTGCAATCTAGGAGGCTTTGACGCATGAAGATTTGGTGATCTGATTTGGTTTATTTGTTTTCGCTATAGCCAGAAGAAGGGGTACTTTTTATTTTAAAAAGAACATGTCTACAAATATTGTATGAACACATTTCATTCTAAAAGACATCTCCCTTTGACTTACAGTGCCTTTTTTCTTATTTGGGAAATGGAGAATGATGGCAGTTAAGAGAGTCACTAGGTCATGATAGGCCTAGCTGTAGCTCCACCAAAATTCTTTCAAGGGCCCTAGACCGTTCCCTGCCCTCCTACTCCCCTGCTTAGATACTATATGCCATTGGGCCATTAAATTATTATGACCTTCCCAAAGTGAAGGGCAGGATGTTAACAATAATAGGTAAAAAGGTAAAGGTAAATGACCCCTGGATGGTTAAGTCCGGTCAAAGGGGACCATGGGGTGTGGTGCTCATTTCGCTTCAGGCCGAGGGAGCTGGCCAGTATGACTAAACCGCTTCTAGTGTGATAGGACACCGTGACGAGTGCCAGAGTGCATGGAAACACTGTTTACCTTCCCGCTGCAGCAGTACCTATTTATCTACTCACACTGGCATGCTTTCAAACTGCTAGGTTGGCAGGAGCTGGGACAGAGCAATGGGAGCTCATCCTGTCATGGGGATTCGAACCACCAACCATCTGATCAGCAAGCCCAAGAAGTTTGGTGGTTTAGACCACAGCACCACCCGTGTTCCTAGATGAAAACTATGTTAAATGCAAACTCTGTACTTGTGGGCCTTCTCTGTAATTTAGTTACATAAGGAAGTTCTCTTACTCAGAAGTAATTGCCAATTAATCTTAATGGTAAACATGAATGCTTTATAAGGAAGTGTCACTGTACTCATTACTAGACTCAAACAAGGCTGTGTACCTAGTATGCTACTACTAGTGAGTTTTAAAGAATACTTTCTAGTCCTCATTTTGACTTTTCTCTCTCCTCCACCACTTCTGAAAGGTTATGTGGGCATGCATTCAGCATTGAGCTCTCAGTCTTCCGTTGACAGTGAACTCAGTACCTCAGATGACTCTATCACGATGGGATACAAACTGCAAGACTTGACAGATGTGCTGGTTATGGCCCGTCTACAGGAAGAAAGTATGTGAAAGCAATTTATTTTCCTCTACATTAGGACAGTAGCACCTACAACAAGAGGTTTAAAAAAACTTCCCAAATAGAGGCTAAATAACATTTTACTTTTGTTACTGATAGGTAGCCGTGTTGGTCTGCCATAGTCAAAATAAAAAAATTCCTTCCAGTAGCACCTTAAAGACCAACTAAGTTAGTTCTTGGTATGAGCTTTCGTGTGCATGCTATCTGAAGAAGTGTGCGTGCACACGAAAGCTCATACCAAGAACTAACTTAGTTGGTCTTTAAGGTGCTACTGGAAGGAATTTTTTTTATTTTACTTTTGTGTTTTCTCCCTATATGTAACATTTTAATTTTGTTTTCTCGCATTATATGTAACACAGTAACATAAATTCTCCACTTAGATTGGGTAATTGAGTAGCCCTGCTGAATAAATTATATTGATACTAGTAAATGTTGTGAACATTATATGTGTAAGGACTACTATTGCTCTGATGAATGTAAAACCTTTCAGACTCATTGCAGTTGCTTCTGGATCAAGAGCACCTTTTCAGTTTAGGTGATGGTCAGGTGTACAGGCTGATTTGGGGGAAGAAAATAAGTTTGACAGCAAACTTAGTGTTTGCTGAACAGGAGAACAGGTTGGAATAGCATATCTAGTCCTGGGGCCTTGGTCTGGAAACAGTATCTTTGTGAAGAGTGCAGCAAAATTCCGCCAGCTTCTTTAAACTAAATAAGTCTTTTACTATCTGCAGTGTATAAAACACGTATGGAGCATTTGGTTTCTCATACATATATGCACTTCACAGCTAAAAAACTCGTTGAAATCTCCGTGGATTTTGTTATGCCCTGAATGTGGGTGTCATGACCTGTAAGCAGCTGCTTTGCAGGGTGTCTAGCTTTCACAACTGCAATTTCAATGTTCTGAAGTTACTGAGAAGACATGAGGTTAGAGGCATCAAAAGCTGTGGCATAAATTAGTGTTTTTGGTGCAAAAATGTGTCCATCTTATATATTGGGATCTTCAGTTGAGCTGTTGTGTTAGCTGTTGTGTTAGTCTGAAGATGTTTTTGCTTAGGTGGGATTTAAAATGGAAACAAAGTAACTTGAATTATCCTATTAAGAGAATTTAAACAAGAGCAAATGGGCTGGGTGGCTGCTTGTTAACAGTATTATTCCACTGGAAGACAATCCAGTCAAATAGTGGGGAAGCAAAGATCCATAACAAAAGAATGGATGCAGTGTGTGTGTGTAAATGCTTTTTGTTGTTGTTTCAACAAATGTCTTGTTAACCTTCCTGCAATTTAAAATTCAAGCGATTCATTTTAAATAACCACACACATCGCTGTAAAACTATATGTGTAGTCAGGGCTTTCCCCCCAGCCGGAATACATAGCAACGCAGTTCTGGCACCTCTCAGGTGGGTGTCATTGCCATTATAAGAGAACATGGTAGGCATTCATGGTGAGTTCTGGCACCAATCTAGAAATATAGCATTGTGTACACAGTGCTAGTACTGTTTGTACAGTTTGTAACTAGGTTTTAAAAGTAGCATAAAATGTGAGCACCTGATGGGAATATATCATGCTGAATGATTATCTTCCATCTGTAGGGTTTGGAACAATATTTCTGATTGCACCACTGTGATTGTGACAAGCAGTGTATTATGTCTTTGCTTTCTGTCTGGTTTAGTAGTTCAGTGGTAGGTCATATTGTAGAAACTTCAGCAAAGATATGTCAGGCAAGAACTCTGGGAAAAAACAATGAGCAATAACTGTATCCTTTGTTGTTGGCCATATTTTAGGTCTTCGCCAGGATTATGCCTCCAGCTCAGCCTCTGTTTCCCGTCGTAGTTCCAGTGCTTCTTTGCATTCATTGCGCAAAGGCACCTACAGTGACCAAGACTTTGACACATACAGTCTGGAGGATGAGGATGATGGCTGTTCCTTTTCCTATCATAGTAGCCACAGATACTCACCATCCCCACTGAACTCACCACGGTGCCAGTCCCCATCCACAAACACAGACTTTGGCAGGGCAACAGGCACCCGGATTCACACCTCCCGGAGAGCAGTGCAGAATTCCATTCCGGAAAGGCTGAAATATTCTGGGAATGAAGGTATGTGATTCTCTTGTTGAATCCAATCATGCTTGAGAAGATCACGTGCCTGCAGTGGTTGTGTAAGTGAATACATTAAAGCAGTTGGATTTCTCATTGTCTTTGCATTTCCTTTATAGAAGAGCTAAGGCACAGCATGCCTAACCTGGCCAGAACAGGTCGGCGTTCCTTGGAGTCTATAAAGAACAGCCGCAGCTTGGAGCCAGATCTGCAGGTTCCCGGTAGTCGACTCTCCAGAATCAATCAGCCATCGGCTGGTAAGTTAGCTTTTCTTTCTGTGAATGTTGGTTACTTATCTTAAAAACAGATAAGATAGAGGTACTGGTGGGTTGGGGGTTATGATAATCTTGCAATAGACATGCAGCCTGTTCTGGATGGGGTTACACTTTCTGAGAAGTAGCTGGTTCACAGCTTGGAGATGCTCTTGGATCCATCTCTGCAAACTAGTTGTACATTTTCCCGAGGGTGTTGGACCGAAGTTCATTCATGGCATTGTCATCTCCTGGTTTGATTATTGTAATGTGCTCTATATGCAGCTGCAGAATACAGCTGCTGTCCAGAATACAGCTACTATGGTTTTGTCTAGAGCCAGGAGGTGGAACATGCCATCCTAATTTTTACCAACTTGTTTGGCTACCAATTTTGTGTCTAGGATCAATTCATGCTTGGGTCCTAAACAGCCTGGAACAGGTTATCTCAACAATCGCCTTCTTCCATAAAGCATTTTTTGAGAATTCCGCTTCACTTCTGAAGCACTTCTTTCTGTCGCTGCATTGATAATTAGGAATGAAAACAGGGCCTTTTCTGTTGTGTCACTCATTTTGTGGAACAACCTCCCAAGAGAGGTGCATCAGACTCCCTCGTGGTCTGCTTTTAGGATGGCATTGAAGATTCTCTTCCAATGGGAAGTCTTCAGGAATGAACTCTAATGGCTATTCTTGGGGTTTTGGGGGAAGGGGGTGTCCTGGCTTTTTTGTTTTGTTAGTGTTTTAGGCTGGCCAGTCGCCCTCTTTCATCAGAGTGTCTCTCTCCCCCCCCCCCCCCGGCTGCCGCCAGCTCATTTGCTTTATGGAAAGGAGCAGCTCATGAGAGGCCAACTGTTGTTCATGAATGCCTTTTAGTCCAAGTGAACTGCATGCAGCAGCCCATGTGAGGGGAGGCAGCAGCCACAGGTTTCAAGCCTTGGGTTTCCTGTGTGTCACAGAGCCAGGCCTGCTTTTGGCTACCCTAGATTTTGAGGATGCATTCCTGAATGAGAAACGAAAGGATTCTGTTCAGACCGAGAGCCTACAGACTTTGGCACCATTGGGATGTGCCTCTGTGTGTGTCAGGCGGAGAGAAGACTTCTTAAATCTCTCCAATTGTGGGTCAGAGGATGCAAGGGCAGCTGTGCCGGCAGGCCTCACTCTTGCCATGGGCTTGTCCACAAACCCACTCATAGAATCAGAATAGTAGAGTTGGAAGGGATCCCATCCAGTCCAATCCCCTGCAATGCAGGAATCAGAGCTAAAGAATCCCTGACAGATGGCCACCCAGCCACATGTTTAAAAACCTTCAATGAAGGAGAGTCCGTTCTACTGTCTACCAGCTCTTTAGTGTCAGAAAGTTCTTCCCAATATTTAGTTGGAATCTCCTTTCTTGTAATTTGAATCCATTGGTTCACGTCCTCTCCCTCTGGAGCAGCAGAAAACAAGCTTGCTCCATCTTCCATGTGGCAGCCCTTCAGATATTAGAAACTGGCTATCGTGTCACCTCTCAGTATTCTCTTCTCCAGGCTAAATATACTCAGCTCCCTCAACTGTTCCTCATAAGACTTGGTTTTCCAGGTCCTTGATCATCTTGGTCGCCCTCCTCTGCGTGTGTTCAAGCTTGTCAATATAATTCCTAAACAATATAATTCCTAATCGGTTGCCATCAATTTGATTTTAACTAATTTTTATAATGAAATATTTTTAGAATGTGTTATTATTTGATTGTTTATTTGATTGTTGTTAGCCGCCCTGAGCCCGGCTTGGCTGGGGAGGGCGGGATATAAATAAAATTTTTTTATTATTATTATTATTATTATTATTATTATTATTATTATTATTATTATTATTATTATTATTATTAAATTTTGTAATCCTGAGAAGACAGGATATAAACTTTGTAAATCTTTTTGTGGTCTCACTTGTGCCTTTTCTCCCACCCTACTTCAAGGTCTGGCTCCAAGTAAGCTCCGCTATTCCTCGGGTGCTGGGAAGCCACCCTTAATAGTCCGACAGCCAATGAAAGCAGGTTCTTGTGCCAGTAGTCCCATAACACCACAGCAGTCCGTTAGAGCTGCTGGTTTTGCCAGTACTGTTGGCAGAGTTCGAAAGCTACAGTCTTCCACACAGCATCCAAATTCTGCTGGTGGTGGCAGTTTGGTGGCTAGAAGCAATAGTATGGCCACAGGAGCAAAACACGCCCTTCCAAAAAGTAGAACGTCCATTGGGGGAACATCCTCCCTGAAGAGCAAGCTGGCACAGCCAGCCAAGAGGTAAGAGCTAAAAGCTTTAAGTGCAAAGTAATAAAAGGATGTTCTGGGCTTGTGCCCTGAGAATTAAGAAATATCTGTGCCGTTGGCTTGGTTGGGATATCAATATTGGCTTCTAATATTATTTGCATTGGAGTCAGGACTCCACAGTTTTGCTCACCACAACAAACGCCCATCACCCTTGGGCAAGAGTCCAAAGGCATTCTCCTAGTTCTGGAGATGCAGTGTAGGGCAGAATGATCCCTACCTCCTCAGCTGAAAAATTGGTAAGAAAACTTAACTTTTTTTTTTTGTTGCTACATGGCCAGGTGCTTGGAGCATCTGGCAAGCATAGGCGCAAAGCAAGCTTGTGCCTGCCGTCCACTTTCAAGATGGAAGTTTGTTTCCAACTTCATGACATCTCAGGGACACAGTGCAAAATCAGAGGCAATGCTTGATTTGTGGTTATATGATCCTGGCATCCACAATTTTTTTGGCTCACCAAGGCCAAGCAAAATTTGTCGACCAATTGTGATAATTTCCTTCAACTTTAGAGGAAAACACAGAAGCTCTATCAGAATTCAGTGGAACTTCCTTCTGAGTGGTCAGGTTTAGGGGCAGTGTGTTAAGTTTCTTTGCTGCATGAAATGTAAAAAGGCAGACATGATGTGGGATTGAGGATTGATCATTCTATGATATTATGGCAGTGGACAAAGCTGTATTGTAACTTTTGAATAAATGCTTTTGTTTTTTTCAAAAAGGCCAAATATAAGCATGGAGGTGGATGTGAGGGCAGGTGCTTGCAGCAAGAGATTAGGGAGTCATTATAGTCGCGAGTTGCTGTTACTTTTGCTAATTCTGAACTGACTTATTGGGTGAAGTGCTGTCTGCATAATTCTGTCCTCAACAAGCAGTAAGTGGCTGTAGTAAAGGAAGATTGCTTGGTATATGTGAAATATATGGTGCTTAAACCATCTATTTTGAGGTTGGCCTTGTGTTTGGTATAGAATTGATGCTAGTGCACAGGGAAGAATCCTGGTTCTTGGGTAGCTACAGGGATGTTGAGAAGCATGCATGTTTTAAAAGCCAACCAATGTACTTTTGCTTTGATGACATTTATTTCAGCTCTAGAGCTCTCTGATATGGTAACCACTGTATCACCTTGGATTTCCTATGTGACAATCAAGGTTCCATATTTGTGCAACATGCCCAGAAAAAAATCACCCCCTATGAAAAGACTGCATTTTTAATTGACAAATAAGAGTACTGTTCAATACCCAATGTTTCTCTTTGGTGTATATAAGAGAAGCAGTATACATTGTAGTAGGGAAAGTTGTGTTACATCTATTTTGCTGCATATCAGTTTTCTGGAACCATCCTTTCATTATAACTTCCCAACACATGCACATGCAGTAAAACACATTAACACCTGTTTTTTCTTGCAGCTGTGTAGAAAACAGACGTCCTGAGCACATTTGGGGAGAAAGCTAGTTTTCTTTGTGCTTGGAGTTTTTTAATACAGCAGAGCATTCAAACATTAAAATTCTTGCTGTACTTTAGCAACAGATACAGCACATAAGTGCTAATCATGTATGTTGGCTCTTACTCTATTACAGTAGCATGTGGCTACTCCTCTAAAGTACTTAATTTTTTGTATCCCTACAGATTTCCGAAGGCCAATGTTTCTGCTGATGACTCTTGGAAAGAAGGGTGCTTCTGAGCCAATGTGAAGTTACAGTGGTACCTCGGGTTACATACGTTTCAGGTTACAGACACCGCTAACCCAGAAATAGTACCTCGGGTTAAGAACTTTGCTTCAGGATGAGAACAGAAATTGTGCTGCGGTGGCAGCGGGAGGCCCCATTAGGTAAAGTGGTTCCTCAGGTTAAAAACAGTTTCAGGTTAAGAACAGACCTCCAGAACGAATTAATTTCTTAACCTGAGGTACGACTATACTGCTAAACAGTGACTGGTTGGTTTGGGAAATACTGCAGTTGGACCAAGAGCCCAGCTGGCTGGGCAGGAGGAGGTTCTTAAAAGTCTATTCATCTTTAGCATCAGTGCACCTGAGCAACAGGGATATTTTTCTGAATTCATGCCACCTCTTTGCCTTTGTTTTATTTCAGTTGTAGAAATTGACTGCCTTTATTTTGCTTTAGCTGTTATATTCTTATTGCTTTGTACTTGGGAATATAGAAAGCTTCCTGATTACACTTGAACATTTGTTTGAACATTCCCCCCAAAGGGGGGGGGGAGATGAGCACAGGATAGTGCCCCTATGGCTATAAAAGCATTTGATTTTTTTTTGGGGGGGGTGGGGGTTTCCCTCCCAAAAAGCATCTAGAGAAGTAGAAATAATTAGAAGTTACAGTGTCATATGGGGTATCTTAACTTTTCTAGGAACTTTTCAGAGGTTTTCTAATTATCCCAAGTATGGGTATCTCAGTTACTTTGATTATAGTAGTGGTTGAAGCTGGTTTTTGATCATTGATAGTACACACTCCCAAATAAATATATCAAAACACCAAGACTCTTATGTGGTTTCTTGAAGGGCTGCTGTGTACCCTGCAGGGAATTCATGTGTACCTATTTGCTCTTTTCCCTTTTTCTTTTCCTGAGTAATGATGGTCTTTGGTGTATTATTATAATTTTATTATTTATGAAATTTGTATGCCACCCTTCATCTGAAGGTCACAGGGAGAAGTACAAAACGAGAACACAAAATACATAAAAACAAACCAATAACCCCCAAACCCATTTAAAAGGCCACAGAATATTTACTTAGCCTAAGTCCTGGTTCTAGAAAAGGGGTTTTGCGTGGCACCTAAAGATATGTAATGAAGGTGCTAGATAGGACTCTGTGGAGAAAGCATTCCACAAGTGGGAAACCACTGCAGAAAACGCCTGTTTTCACATTGCCACCCTCTGGAACTCTTGTGGAGGGAACACACAAAGAAGGACCTCTGACGATGATTGCAGAGTCTGGGTTGGAGTATATGGGAAGAGGTGGTCCAAAACTTTCTAAGACAAACCCAGCAGTTTGAAATGAACATGGAAACTAATTGGCAGCCAGTGCAGTCGGGCCAGGATTGGTGTAATGTGCTCAAGCCACCTTGCCACCGAATTCTGCACCAGCTGAAGTTTCTTAACTCTCTTCAGAGGCAGTCCCACATAATGTGCTGCAGTAGAAGAAGAAGAAGAAGAGTTTGGATTTGATATCCCGCCTTTCACTCCCCTTCAGGAGTCTCAAAGCGGCTAACATTCTCCTTTCCCTTCCTCCCCCACAACAAACACTCTGTGAGGTGAGTGGGGCTGAGAGACTTCACAGAAGTGTGACTGGCCCAAGGTCACCCAGCAGCTGCATGTGGAGGAGCGGGGACGCGAACCCGGTTTCCCAGATTACGTGACTACCGCTCTTAACCACTACACCACACAGTAATATAGTGTAGGTAGTACTGCATCTGAAAGCAGAACAAGTGCTTGATGTTTCTCAACTGGTAATCTTAGATACTAAAATCCTCCTTTTCTGCTTTTTGTACAACTCGTTATATTTTACTGTTTTTAATGAAGGAAATTGAATTTTCAGCTAAATCAGTGCCTGCTGGTGCTTGCTATAAATACAACACAATCATACCTGGGAATGCAAACTGGCCTGCCACTCCTAGTTCCTGCCACCAATGTGACTTGATATTGTAGTTAATACCTACCTTCTATTTAATACTAAAGTTCTGTCTTTAGGGAAGCTTTTAATGTTTAATAGGTTGTTGTATTTTAGTGTTTTGTTGGAAGCCACCCAGAGTGGCTGGGGAAACCCAGCCAGATGTGCGGGGTATAAATAATAAATTATTATTATATTATTATTTCAAAGGGGTATGTGCACAGAGTGGGGCTGTATGGTTTCTTTTGTAAAAGCAAAAAACCCCTTCCCTATGGCACTGTCTTGCCTTGAGGATAATGTGAATTCCCATGAAAAGACTTGCATTTGGTGTAAGTCTCTGGGAAAGTTAATTATATGTAGGTATTCTGTGGGAGGAATATTGCCCTCAAATAATGAAAGCTTTTACTTCAGTACTTGTATATTAATGGTGTCACTGAAATGGCAGCAGCTGAACTCACTATTTAAATTTAGCATTTAAGTGGGATGGGCTTGTTGGTAATAAACCTGAACTAGTAATTAACAGTAACTTGCAGCTAAGAGTTAACTAATAATAAGCAGAAGAGTGGAGTGGACAGTCATGCTTGTGAATAAAGCTGGACTTAACCTAACATAACAAAAATAACAAAAAAGGATGTATTCATACTAAACAATGCTCAAAGGTAGAAGAGCATGCCAACTCAAGTACTAGTGACTGCCCATTTACAAAAATAAAGCTGTTTTCAGCTATTGCATTGCCAAAAAGCAAGATCTAGACTAAGCTTAATATACCCTCAATCCAGACATCTGAGGATGAGGTGCAACATCACAGATGCACATTCCAATTGCAGAAGTGGGTCTACAATATAGTTCTACAACACTACCAGCTTGCGCAGTATGTTATTTATATTCTGCCTTTCATGAAGTCTCAAGCCAGAGAGATACAGAATACAGTGAAAGTTCCTCAGAAGCGTTTTAACATACTGTGTGACTTCCACATATATCTACCATACACATTCCCTTTCTCAATGCACTACCTACAGCTGAGATGATCCCATATTACGTTTCTAAGATTTTTAATGTCATTCAAGGAAAACAGTAAGCTCCCCCGCAAAGGTTCACATCAATTATTTGTACAACAGGTTTATTCAAACAGATTAACTTTATTTTACAATGCATCAGTGTAATTTTAAAACAGGAAGAAGCTGTTTCTCTTAAAGGTTTTACATAAAGGCAACAAAAATAAGAAAATTAACTGCTACCAACTAATTCTGAAACATGCACAATTAAGTGAACATTGACATGTGCCTGGAAAAAATATTAGGGGAGCCCTTCTCAGATAGCAGGCCCTGGCAAGTGAGGACATGCCCAGGATAGCCCAACTTCTGCAGCACAGTGGATAGGGCATAAAGCAACACTCACCTATGTTGCTGTTGAAAATTATCTCATTACAGAAAAAAAGCATTAGTAAAAGAACAGCACAGAGGGAGTGGCAAAGTGCCACCCTACTTTAGGGAGTTGCTTCAGTTCTTCAGTAGCATATAAATCTGGGGAGGAGGAACGTTTAAATGTCCTGTGGCTGCTGTAACCAGCACAAATCAGTGTCCATTTCCTATATAATTTGTTCTTGTCCTATACTCCCAACACACAAGGATGAAGACAGCCAAAGTATCTTGTCAGTTTGAGGTCTTGGGGCAGCATATGTAGAGTATCCCATTGGGACTGCAATCTTGCCTTGCCCACCAACATTTCAAACAGCAGCCCTATATTTTTAGTGCAAGATCCCATAGAAGCTTTAGCTCCCAGGTAGAGTCTGCCACAAAAATCACTCCAAAGTGTCCAGGAGTGCACTCAGCATGCATACAAGCTTTGAAATGGCATCCAATTGCATTTGCGCAATCTACCAGCAGCTGACAATGATGTGAAACTCCTGTATGCAATTAGGGCAATGCATGACAGGAGTGTGGGGGGGGGGCTAGGGGGAGAGAAAGTACTTGATGGGTCGATTCCATGGGAATTTTGAGTAAGCCTTAAGCAGTTCTTTTCAGCCTTCCCCCTGCCCCTCCCCTAGATCAGCAGAAGAAGATCTCTGTGTTGTTTTCTGGCCTGTCATCTGACTTTACTCATTGCCTGTTAAGAACCCTCCCCTCTCCACCCTACCCCATTCATAATCAAGTTGACTAATAGCCTATGTTGTGCATTGTGCAAGTGCTCTGTTACAGGGCTTTGTTCACTGGAGCAATATTTTAGCCCTTCTCACTGACCCTGCAGGTGGAGCCTGAGCCGAGCACTTTTTCCAGACTGAAAACATTCCAAACCAAGCAAGAGAAAAAACACTTAACACTACAGAGCAGATACATTACAGCAACATCGAAACATTACACACTTGGCAATCACCCAAGTCACAAAGCAGAGCCCACCAGTGTGCACATCAGGTGGCCACAGGAGGCTCCTCCAAGGACAAGTCACAGCCTGACATGAGTTTAGGAAAGGCACCACTGGGAAAGCAATTGTGGGAGGAGCTGATCACATGCATCTGGGCTACGGTATGTAAACAGGAACCCATTGGCTTTGGTGGTCCCACCCACATTGCCCCCTCAAGGGCCAAAGGATGAACAGGACAAATGACCATCAGCTCTCCCCTCCTCCCAGGAATCAGGACAGTAAAGTGCAAAGCATGGTAATACAGAAGTATGTTTAGACCCTCCCAATGTCAACCACTTTCCTTACCTCTTGGGAAGCCTTGCAATTAAAAGACAAAACTCCCTTCAAGTAGGTAGCTTTAAAAGAAAGATGCCTCCCTCTGGCTTGGGGTCCCACACAGGCCCTTTTGGGGTGATAAGGCAAAAAGACCTGAGTGTCCTGGAAGGATGAAGAGCAAGGAGGTCCATGTTTGTTTTATGAGGGTCGTTCCTTCAGAAATTCTTGCTCACGTGTGCTCTCATGTAGACGTGTTCCAACAGCTACTTGTGGACACAATTTGGCCACGAGAGCCCACCACAAGCAGCTGACACAATGATGTAAATTATGACCTGTGGAGAAGATAGTCACTTTAGTGTGCATGACAAAATGTGCACACTGCCCAATAGCTGTAAAGAGAGCCACTCTACATTTCAACCAAGGTTGCCTTAAGTTTCCCTCTTGCTTGGGGGGTGGCTGTTCAAAGGCCATATTTGTCACTTCTGGACAAAAAGTAAAATACTGGAATCCAGGAGTTTAAGGATACCAAAGGCACTCAGAATTATACAGACCTATTGCTTAATTCATCCTAGCTATAACGTTCCTTCCAAAAGGCCTGGAAAGAATGGGGGCATAGGAGAGAGATAAAGGGCACCAGCCACAAGGAGGGAAAAGTACTGTAAACGACTACACAGAATACCCCAAGAATTCACATTTGCAGTGCAGGACAGAGGTAAACATCAGTTTATTTAATTTTACACCGAGATCTAGACTCAAGTGTAACCCCCCCCCCCAAATGTCTGATGTGAACAACAACTTACAATGGATACTATGGTGATTATGATGGTGAGCTTGAGGTTCTTCATGCACATCGCTCTAGCCAGGTTTCTGCTGGTTGTTTTGAAAGTGACGGACTATGGGAAAAGCACAGACGAGATGCATGCTATCAGACATCCAACACCATCTTAGCCTTTTGTAAAAGTCCATGCCAGTTTCTCCCTAGCCATGCCCCCAGTGTTAGAAACTGAGATGTGAAAGCTAGGAGCTAAATCCTAGGTTATGGGTGCAACAACGGAATGTCTAGGCATGCTTTTTTATAACAAGAATACAAAGCTAAACTGAATAAACTACGTACAGCTAAAATATTATGAGAGGGTCTCTTCTCCAGTCTTCAGAGAGTAGCTGGAAGTGGGGAGACAGAAAAAGCTCCTCCTTCCACTCTGCAGTTTTAATCTGAAATCTTAGGTGCAGTACTGCACCCAGAGCTCAGAAACTGCTAGTGCTAATGAAATTCAGCCACTAAATGTGCCTATAACAGTGTGAGTTTTGAACACTGCACCCCCCTGCAAAGCTTGCCCAGCTATTACTTGGTTTTGCAATTCAGCCTCAACATATAAGAATAGGCAAGTTTTAATTTGCTTCCAATACACTCAAATGAACATTTAAGCAGGTCTAGTTGTCATTACTCTCCCCTAGAATAAGCAACCCTTCTGCAAGGATCACTCCCCCCAGAAAGATGCCTCAACCATTAGAAGCACCTGGTCTCAGGGTCAGAACCATTTATTGGGCCCTGTTTTGCACACTGGAGAATTTGAACTCCACTTGGGAATCTATAATCCATTCACAAATTACAGCAAAAAGTGATTCTGTTCATTAGTCTGGTTCTTCTTTTCTGATCCTTGTGATAATTTCCTATGCCCTGAACAGATAATGTTCTCAATCTCTTCCTACTGTGCACCATGGAATGGCTTTCTCACCCTCAACTTGCTTTTCACATAGGACAAAAAAACAGCCTAGCACCAGGATAAATTCTGGCATGAGGGGGGTCATTACACTGTCTTGGTCTAGCCTGGGCTTTAGAGAAATCCTCAAAATGCACCCACTCTTCACTTCTCTTGTTTTATTTCCGAACACACATTTCTAATTTACACTTGGACTATGGAGGGTCTAGCTATCCAAGGACAGCAGCTGGCAACCTCCACTCTGCTGTTTTGGTCTGCCAAGCTAAAGTTCTGCTAGGTTAAACAGCATCCTATCAAACATTAACTAATTTTGTTCTGAACACCTAGGTTAGAAGGTTTTGTGTGACCTGAGAACATGCAACGTATGTTCTAAGGAGTGGCTGCTCTGAGAAAAAGCATCACCCGATTTGCTCAACTCCCAGCCCCACATCTGTATGCTACTTCTTTCAAAGCATTTTCTTAAGATGGAAACAGCAAAAGCCTGAGAGCTGGGAAGTCTTCCCTTTTAATCCTGCCTTTTTTTTGCATGCGTGTTATACGTACCCTAAAAACCCAGCCAATTCCCCCGCCAATTCCAGAACTTACCGAATCCACAAGATTTTCAGTTTTGTCTATCAGCAACTCCAGCTTTTCTCCCCTTTGGGCCACCAGATCTGGGATGAAGAAAGGCTACAGTGAGAATCCAATGGGGAGGAAACGCCTCCTTTCCTGCTGTTAGCTAAACAGGCGGCTTACCCTCAAGACCGCAAACAGAGGCCGACTGCATGGGCATTGTACTCTTGATCTCTGGGGCAGGTATGTGGTGGGTTTTACCCTACCTCAGAGCAAGATCTGCAACAGCAGAGCACAAGGCAAAGGGGCTAGCAGCATAAGGGTCAGCTCCATGCCAGGTTCAGGGCGATGGCAGACTGCAAGTAGAACAAGCAGCTTGTATTTTGTCCTATGCAACCTTTTTGCCAGGTGAGTCAGCTGTACAAGAGCTGTGCAAGAGTGTGACAGCCAACACAGAGAGCCATCCCTCCTTTCCCATACTGATCTTTCCCACAACAAAGCAAGGTCCAGGCAGAAGCACAGCTATGCTACTGCAAGAAAGGGACTCTCATCACACCCAAGCCGTTTCATCCTCAGTACACATGCAGGACCTTGCACCATCTTTATGCCAATGAGCGCTACAATACCTATGTTGCGGACCATGATCCCTTTCAGCTCGTCCACCTGGGCCTGTGTCTCTGCCACCTGGTCAGGGCCCTTGTTCTCTGAGTGGTACTTCTGCATGAAAGGAAGAGCAGATGTAACGAATTTCTGGTTCTTGCTTAATTTGAAGCAAGAGAAAGTAAAGTCTCTGTAGAGCAATCTGAAAAGTCCAACGGGATCCTCTCATAAAAGGAACTATCCTCAGCATTAAGAGCTGGGCAGGGTGACCCTCAGCTCCACTTTAGTTGCTTCTTCAGCCCTCAGAACAATTCATCTCTGTGCTTCCCAGTACTGTAACTTAAATAAGGTTTCCCTCTACTGGCTGATCTGAGATTTATCTACTCAGCATTTAGCCCCAAAATTCCTAAGCTATGTTTCAGGGCAGACTAGCACCATAAGTCCGGAATACCAACCAACAGAAGAATCTGCTTAAAGCATTGCTGCACAAGTTACTGCAATCAGGACAAAATAGAAATGCTCTCCATCTGAGGTCCAACCAACCCAATGATAGGGTGATGCCTGTTTTGGATTGGATTTCCACTGAAATATCAGGTTGGGAGTGCTCCTGATGTCCAAGCAATGACAGTAGCCAGAATACTTTTGCTCAGGTTTGAATGTTGTGCCAGCTGTGCCTAACCCTGAAGATCATGGAGCTTGCAAAAGTCACACATGCCTTTGTTACAGCTGGGCTGAATTAATGTCAACATACCCTCTATGGGGCTACCCATGAAGATCATCAACCAGTCCAAAATGCTCTGCAAGTGTTCTGACTGTACTCAGGTTTGGGGAGCATGCTATTCCCAAACTGTACTAATCACGCTACCTACTTGTTCATTTATAGGTGCAATTCAATGAGTCAGTCATTGTCCTTAATAGCTTAAGCTACTACACTTAAATAACTACACAAACAATGAAACCATATGAGCTCCAAGATAATTTCATGAGGTTCCTACTTCAGAGTTCTGCCATCGCCTTGAATGGCTTCTTTTGCTGCATGCTTTCAATTTGTCTGCTGCATAGGATTCTCCTTGTTTTTGTCTCAGTTCTTTTCAGTGTTAACTTTAGGTCAGTTACTGCTTTTTCACTTTTTATGGGTTTGCCTACAATTCTTGATCTAAAAGACTGCTGTATTGTTTTTATTAATTCTTTATGTTAAGCTACCTTGAGCACCTCAGTTCTGGAGGTGGAAAGGCAGAATCCAAGACTCTTCCTCAGAAACACAACGGTGCATGTTCTTCTAAGAGCAGAGTTTACCCCCTTTTACTGTAATGCATGCAAAGAAGCTATCTTTTGAGGTTGAATAAAAATTCACTGCCAATTTTAAATAAAAGAAGTGTGTCACCAGTATTAGAAGCCTGGGGAGGCCCTGATCTTGCCACAGGATAATTAGCCAAGCACAGACCTATTCCCCAACATCAGGTGCTCTATAGTTGAATGCAGTGTCCAGCAGACAGACATCAATGAACCTCACCAGCTGTGCAGCCAGAACACTGGAAAACTCGCTGTTCATGGCATATGGCAGAGCTGTTTGTGCACGGGAGCCATAGGTAGTCTGAAACCGCTTCTTGATTTCATTCAGGAACGTGAAAGCTCTGGAACGCTCAAAGTCCTAAAAGGAGAACAAATTCATCAGAGCAACAAATGCACTTAGGATAGGTGCATTGATAGCTATGAACTGTGACTGCAAAACAGAAACTCAGTGTACTTGGGCAGTACAGTGGTACCTTGGTTTAAGAACAGCTTCATGAACAACTTGGATTAAGAGCGCTACAAACCCGGAAGTAGGTGTTTTGGTTTGTGAACTTTGCCTTGGAAGCAGAATATGTTTTGTTTCTTGTTGAGTGTGTTCCATTTGTAAATTGAGTCCCCCGCTGCTATAGGAAAGTGCAACTTGGTTTAAGAATGCTTTGGTTTAAGAAGGGACTTCTGGAATGGATTAAGTTCGTAAACCAAGGTATATCTAAACAGGAGGTGCTGGGGACAAACCACAGGGGCACCTGGTTGGGCACTGCTGGAAGATGGGGCCCACAACAACTTTTGTTCTCCAAACAAAATAACCTAAGAACACTGTCACAGCAAAAATTGCCAGAAAGTTATTTAAAGCAGAAAGATAGGGTACAAAGCAAAAGCAAATTCTCTCACTAGCCACTAGTCTTCAATGCAAACAAGACACAAGCAAGTAAGCCTGCAAAGACCTAGATAGAGATGACAGCTGGAGGGGAAGAAGCTGCAGGTGGGAAAAGGGCCAATATTTTTTCATGCAGCCAAGTATGCACACTTCTTAAACCTTAACTACAAGGCCTGGATTGCACTGCAGGGGCGGTGTTGCTACATATATTCAGTGTGTAAAATAAGATCCAGCCCAGGGGTGACTAACCTGTGGCCTTCCAGATGCTGATGGACTTCATTTCCCACCAGCCCCAGCTACCATGGCTAAGAGTCAGTGATGCCGAGAGTTGTAGTCCAACAACATGTGGAAGGCCATAGGATAGCCACTGCTGGTCTAGACCTTGCTCTACGTAATGAAGATATGTAGCAACTCTACAGTATTTGGGCCCCAGTGGGCATTTCCAGCAATCACCTTTAAAGAGCACAGAAATACATTTTTTGTCCTACATACTTACATCATCAGTGATGCAGAGGTATATAATCCGGTCCTGGCAGATGTAGTGAAACAGATAGCTAGAGGAAGACAAGATACCAGAACCATGTTTAAAGAAGTAGGTGGGTATAGATTATGACATAACAGCTACTAGGCCATATGTTGCCATACACTCAATGGCATTTCAAGCACACAGGTCTAAGTTTGCACTAAATTCGTACATTAAAAAATTTCTTCTGCTGGCAACCAGACCCCATTAATTCAATGTCTCAAAGACAAGACAGCCAACCAATTCCTCAAAACATGGAGAAAACTTGAAAACAAAATTACCTGAAAACAAAGCTATATTCACATGGTGCAAAAGCCATTACTGAATAGCACAAAACACAAAGCAGAAACGTCAAACATAGCCACCTTTCCAACATGGATCCAAGCAGGCAAAGCTATTGCTAGCACATTTTCATTTCATACAGAAGTTAGAACTCCCATCCTGAGGTGGGGCACACCTACTTGGCATCAATCATGGAACAGTGCTATTTTACATCAAAGCATTTCCTGGACTCAATCAGTAAACTGGTAGTTGGGAAGGTAGGAGATCATGAGAAGACTTCAACAGAATGAGAAACCCAACCATTTATAGTTCTCTGTAAGAACTGTGGATAGTGCAACTTCCCTCATGTGTTTGAATTAAATCACATGAATACAAACTCGTCTACAATAATGCAGGGGTGGGAAAGAAGAAGAAGAAGAAGAAGAAGAAGAAGAAGAAGAAGAAGAAGAAGAAGAAGTAGTAGTTGTTGCCCATCTGACTGAGCCGCCCCAGTCACTCTAGGCAGCTCCCCACAAAAATGAAAAACACAATAAAACATTAAACATTAAACAACTTCCCTATACAGGGCTGCCTAAAGTTGCGCAGTTCTTTATCTCCCTGACATCTGGTGGGAGGGCATTCCACAGGGCAGGCGCCACTGCCGAATTTGCCTTCTCCCTGTAAGTTTACTTCTCACAGTGAGGGAAGCACCAGAAGACCCTCGGAGAAGGACCTTAGTGTAGAGGCTGAATGATTGGGGTAGAGATGCCCCTTCAGGTATACAGGGCCAAAAGCCGCTCAGGGCTTTAAAGGTCAGCACCAACACTTTTATTTGTGCCCGGAAACTGTTTTCTGCCTAAGGGCCGTATTTCCTTCCAAGCCAACTTCCAGGGTTGCATGCTATTGGTGCGTGCAGCCAGAGGCAAACATGTGGGGAGCAATACATGTAAATTTTACATTTATAGAGTAGGCTTCTACACACACTACTCTCCCTCCTCCATTCAGGTAGGCAAGAGACATTATCAGAGTTGAAGGACCTGTTCCAGCCAGGCAAAAACACTCAAGAAGAGTGTGAAGCAGGGCTTGTGAGAGGCATGGCCTGGGGACAGCCCTTAGGGCTATATTTGGCCCCCAGGCCTGATATTCCCCACCCCTGCAATAATGTATTATTATTATTATTATTATTATTAGTAGTAGTAGTAGTAGTAGTAGTAATAGTAATAGTAATAGTAATAGTAATAGCAGTAGGCCACTTTTCATCTGTAGATCTCAAGGCGGTTCACAACATAAAATTATAATATAAAAGAACACAAAATGCAGATTAAAAATAAGAACAATATTTTTTAGCAACCCCCCCTCCCACAACACAACTAAAATGGTATTGGAAGTTAATTAGCCAAAGGCCTGGTTAAAGGGAACATTTCTGCCTGGCGCCTAAACATTTATTACGGAGGCACCAGTCAAATCTCTCTGGGAGGAGTATTCCACAAACATGGAGCTACTGCAGAAAAGGTCCCTTCTCGTGTTGCCTTCCTCTGGACATCTCATGGAGGTGGCACATAAAAAGGGCCTCAGAGGATGATCTCAAGGTCCAGGCAGATTCATATGGAGAGAGGTGGTCCTTGAGATATTGATAGCATCAATTCTCTTTGATTAAATAACATTTATGTTTACAAAAAGTAAGCAGATTCAAAACTCCAGGAGACAGAACTGAGAACAGTAGTTCATGAAAGGAGTCTCCTCTTTAGGTGATTTGTTCCAGTGCTGCTAGATAATCACACGGTCATATACTGATCAAGGCAGGCCTGCCCCTAACCACTGCTCTAGTTGGAGAACATAACAGAATGGATCTGGGAAGCATTCCTAGATCAGCAACATAATACCTGAGACCATCACACCAAGCTTTTCATGAGCAACCACCACCATCCCATCCCACTTTATTTCCTCATCTGCAACAGATCCATTTCTCCCACCCTGCCATTTCCTTTCTCCCTAGAGTAGTACTCACTTTCCATGGGAGTAGGTGAGTTTGTTGTTCTCAGAGGGTATTTTGGCCAGGATCTGCTCCGTCACCTCCAGGAAGTTTCCTCCACACCAGGCGTGTTTGGCCAGGATCGTGGAGCCTCTGGCTACAACTGCAAACAGGATAGCCATGGCTGTCGGCTGGCTAAAAAGCAAAAAAAAAAAAGAAAAGAAAAAAAGCGTAAGAAAACTTTTGCCTATCAGAGCAAAGCGCACACACACACACACACACACACACACACACACACCTCAGCCGCTGCCCCATCTTCTTAAGTGTGCAGCCAAGAGCAAAAGAAACACACAGCAACAAAGCATTGGTGGTTCCGCACTTTTCAGATATCTTGCAAACCACAGCCGGTTTTAACTATCATCGGCAGAAATCCACATTTTAGATAAGCAACATCACAAGAGCTGCTTGCAACAATTATTTCCCCCCCTTTCCCCTCACCCAAAGTCTGCATCATTTGCATTCACTCCTAAGAGCTTTGTATTCTGAAATTGATAGTTCTTGCAGGACACAAGGGATAGGGGACCAAAATGAGAACATCATTGTTACTGCAGATGGAAGGAGGAGGAAGAAGATGCTCAGACCTGCAGACACCTCTATTGAAGAGAGCTGGCGCTAGGCACCATTCAAGTAAAACGAAAGGCAACAGCCCCACAGAGCATCATTCTATTTGATAATCCTTGCCTATGTGGCAATCCAAGTGGAGTTTGACTAAGGACTTTCTGAGTTCTCTGCAAGAACTCTTCTAAGTATTTGAGGGAATCTGAAAGTGATTGGCATACTGCCCTTTTTAGAATTGTTTTGAGTAACATAAATGCATATGGCATATTGCCTTAAATGAGAGTCACATGTTGTCATTCCATTGCAGGTTGTACTGTATAACTAAACAAAGTCCTCTCCAGGTCTTTTAAGAGGTTTGTTCACATGTTACTGGTGCTATGTGGAGGTCATGTTTCACACAGTAGTGGGTTATTAGTAGGTTCCTCTACACACACCAAGAACTCCTGCCTGGGGGAGGTAAACAAGAAAGGGGTCTGTCCATCTAGCTCAGTATTGTTCATCCTTGAGACATGCAGAGAATTTTTCTGCAACTTTCATGGTGCAGATGCTCAATTATGTATATTTACAGGCAAGTGCAAGGTCCAACTCAGTGTACAGTAAATACCACATCATCGTACATATTAACTAGTCGGGAGGACACAAATTTACATGTTATGCCTTAATCTGCTCAAACTCATATTTGTTGACCTAGAAACTTCCCCACAAAGTCTACTTTTTAAGGATTAAATTAATACTGGCTTTTGTCCACAAAGTATTGACTCTAAAGCTCCCTATGAAAAATGTGAATATATGTGACACTTCAACTGGCCTACAAAGGAATTTATAGCCTGCAACTAATGTCAATTACATGCCTACCAGTGGCAAATACGAAGCAGTGCTATTCCAGTTTCAACAACAGTTCTCAGTCACCCCATGGCAGGAACAAAACACCAGGTCATCCCCAGTGATTGTGTGTGTGTGTGTGTGTGTGTGTGTGTGTGTGTGTGTGTGTGTGTTGGTAAGCAAAGGAGCACATGATTCAATCCAACTAGCCACCTGACCACCTCAAGATGCTTATGGAACCAAACATCTGGCACAGAAAGGAAAACTCAAACAAAGAAGCAGTCATAGGAGCAGTGAGCTGTGGGTCCCTAGATCGTGAATAAATTTCAGTTTCCTATAGATACTGCATACATTAAAATTTCCACATGGAACAATCACAGCATTCCTCTTTCCAAAGGTTTTGCAACTCCAACCACTGAAAGCTAGAGCAAACCTAAAGTGACATTCCAGCGCTGCTCAGAGATTCCCATTATTTGTTTCCATTGGAATTCAGTTCCTTTAAGAAGGGGGGGAGAGTAGGAGAGCCACTGAGTACCTCTATACCTGGACCAACCTAACTTAGTTTGCAACTACAGATCACATTACATCCATCCTTAAAACCATGGACATTTCTCTGTGCCACCTACACTCACGTTCCACACTGTGGGTATTCAGCATACATTTTCCTCTCGCTCATCTTCAAACTGGTGAGACTAAACTGTCTACTTTAACTGTTCTTCTCAAGCATGTTGTTTCCAAATTCACACCATCATCCTGTTCTTCAGAACACTGTTAGAAGAATTTCTTATTTTTCTCATATTTTTGAGTGTTGGGCAGGAGCACTTCACCTTCAAAGTGAATGTACCTTTGCAACTAATGCAATAAATGTATACAGAACAACAAGTTAAATGCTGGATTGGTGAGTAAGCTAACCTTGTTATTGTTAAGTCTTGTCAGTCTTAATTAACTGTACAGTTTAAAAACAATAATAATACAGACTGCTCCAGGTGGAATGAGATGCCAACTAGAAGCGATGCTGGAAATCTGCAGAGCTGCTTTCAGACGTTGCCTCCAGGACAGAAAAAGCAAGCATTTTTGAATACAGCAAAGAAACAATCAAACTGCCTTCACTACTCTTTAAGTGATGTATTAATTTTTGCCCTCTGCCAAAGCTTTAAGGAGAGGAGCTCTGGTATTCAAGAATGCTCAGAAGTCCTGGGCATGGCAAAAAGACACACAATCTGATCTAGAAGACCCTCCTCACCTCCTAGATATAACAGGCAAAAGCCACACTTGCTCAGTGTAAGCTTTGCCTTTTTTATTACTATCCATTTCCCATGCTGTTGACCTTGTGTTGAAAAGGTTCGAAAAGTCCCAGGTTTTATTCAACCCTGCTTCTTGCACAAAACCGCACAAATATGAGACAGTTTAATGTGGTATCTCCCAACCACTTCCTAGCTCCCTATCTTGCTAAAGGCAGCAGCTGTTGCTCAACTTGATCCAGCCAAGAAGGGTCTTTCTTGCATGCTTCCCCCAACAGTTTAAATGCCTTCTCTTTGCTTGGCCAACATCACTTGTTTTCTTTTGTTTGTGTTCTAGACCCATACTAAAGTCCAAAGTTCCTTCCAGTCCTTTTCCCTTATTCAGCACAACTGAAAGTCCCCACTCATTGCTTGAACTGGGTGCAGATGCTACCTTCTCAATTAAGTTTTTCAGTTTGGAAGATGTTGCATGATTATTTAAGCAGACTGCAATATACTGTTGCTGAGAAAATGCAATTCCTTCTGTCCGCTTAGCAGGGGCCATTGTAATTTGATGTGCTGCATGATTGTGCAAGTCAGACATCTATGGGAAAGTACCCATGACAATACTGAAGATAAGCTACATATTTCCACCACCCACCCCATTCTGCGCTTCACTTATCTGCAAAGAGAAGTTTCACAGAAAAGTGGACACTGACAAGTCTCAAAGCAGAAATGTAGAGAAGCGTCAGTTTTTCTGCTGCTCAGAATCTTCAGACTTTGCCTTGAAAGTTCAGCTGGACTTGCCCACTTTGAATGTCAGTCACACATCACACCTAATTGTTATCAACTTCTCCTCCACATTTCCCATATTTCCCTGGCAGGTGCAACGACTGGACTAGGACTGGGGGCTGTACCCAGATTCAAATTCTACTCAGACATGAAGCTCACAAAATGACTTTGGACTAGTCATTCTCTCACAGGCAAACCTATCACATAGTGGTTTTTTGTTTATATAACAGCAGGGATAAAGGCCACATATACCACCTTGAGTTCATTGGAGAAAAGGTGAGATATAATTTAAAAATTAACAGATTTGCGACTGTCAGAAATTTGGTAGCTGATACTTCCACTAGCAATAATTCAGGCTCCTGAATGCATTGTTCAGCACAAATAAGCAGTTACTACCTATCTGGGATCCAGATAAATTATTAAGGAAGTGCTTGTTTCGGTGATGTTGCCTCAGAATATTTCTAAATCCTTCCTCAAAATCTTTTCAACGAAAGCTTCAGTTGAACCTCACCACTAAAACTAAGCTTAAGTCGATATAACTAGACTGAACACTCATTCTTCCTATTTACCCTCAACTCAATCTCACTTCTTTTCCTATATTCATTTACTGTGCAAAATGTAAATTGCAAACTCCTTGAAACAAGAACTTGTCTTTTTTTTACTTCATAAGAGGTGCCATGTTTACCAAGAAAGAAAAAAAAAAACTTGCTGGTTTGTAAGACACTTGAAAATTATGAATAAATTTCCTGAAAACATAGTCTGATCATTTTTACCACTGCCTCCATCTTCCTCCAAGATTCTATGCTGTCTTCTTTCTCCCTATCTTTCCTTTTTGATAAATTTTAATTTTGTCACTGCAGGGGCCTATCCTTTTATGCTCTGTCAAATAAGACGTGCATTAAGAAGGGCCCTATCTAAACTTGCCTCAAAAGTGAGGGATGTGAGATGGGAAGCATATATTTCTGCTTATCATTATAATAATTTCCAGAAGTGTACCTGTATTAGTCTCATACAAAAACCGCTAACAATGAAAACAGTTACTCTGTGGCACTATAGAGACCAATGCATTTATTATTGCATATGCTTTCACAGTCCATAACCCACTTTACTATTTCTGATATTTCTAAGCTGCCTTTTGTGACTATTGCCTTTCCAAAGCAGCTTGGCATTAATAACAAACACACAACTTTGCATATAATGCAAATCACAATAATAATAAAAAAACATTCAATAACACCAACTAAAACCCCCAGCAGTCATGATAATGATCATTATCTGATGGATGATGATCCAGGAAGCTTCTGTCACAGTGTCAAGACACATGAAACACTTCACTGCATCTGTTCATCATACTGTTGTAACAACAAATAACATTCGCTTTCATAAAACTAACTCCACCTTTAGCTGAACACACTTCCACTAACTATTGCATTGCAACTAGCGGACAGCACTTAATAAGACAAAAAGCACTTCCTTTTTTCTTTTAGGCTGTGCACAAACTGTATATATTTAAAGCATATTACTCCCCCCCCAAAAAAAAATCCTAGGATAGCAACTGTAGTGTGTTAAGGATGCTGGGAACCATAGCTCCCTAAGGCATAACTTACAGTCCCAAGGATTCGTGGGGGTTGGGGATTATGTGGGTTAAGCAGCCTGGTATCCTCACCCTAGATTTCCTACACGCCCTTTGATCAACGGACAGAAGATACGACAATTCTTGCAACATACGAACCAGTTGCTTTTAGATAAGATTCTGTGTGGATAAATAGAACAACAATTTGGAATGATTTACAAAAATTATAACGACTTGTTAATAATTTTACATTTGCTGGGATAATGGTACTACCTTATATACCCACATATCGTATTGCATCATAATTTCAAGTGTGCTATTGCTGTTGTCTTTCTTACTGTAATTTCCACAATGAAATATGGAAATAAATATGTTTAAAAACACACACACACATATACACACAGAGAGAGAGAGAAAAAAACAGTGAATTGTATCCCAATCTCAAGCTACGGTGGACGTGGTGAGAAGCAACGACCCCCTCCCTTTATTCCCATAGAGAGAGGGCAGGGGGTCCAAGCGCCCCTCAACACACACACAAAGGGAGGGGGCAGACCGACCCTTCCTTGAGGGGGCGTTGTCATAGCGACAGCTGGGGTGGGGGCGTTTCTACCCTGAAGGGAACTCACTGCTCCCTTCCCTCTCGGCAGCCACAGCCAGGCCTCGTAGCAGGGAGGGGGTGAAGAAACGAAGGTGACTCCCCACCCTCCGCAATCCCCACAACAACAACAGCAACAACAACAACCAGGCAACAACCGAGCGCCCGCCCGCCCGTTCCCTACCTGCTTGGGAACCCACCCGGAACCCCGTTTCTCTTCCCCGTACCCGCGTCGCGTCTCTCGGAGGACAAGCAAACACAGCACGTGAGCTTCCGCTTCTGACCGCCGCGCGGGATCCTGGGAAATGGAGTTCTACTGCCACCGACAACAGCCAAAACAAACACGGAGGAAGGGCGGAAACATTTATAAACGCACACCCCGCCCCCGTGTTCTTGTTGCCTTCCGTTGGAACGCATATCGGAAGTACGGCAGCAGAGCCGGCTCCGGATTGGGTCAGCGGATGGCAGTTCCAGCCTCCTGATATCTATTAACCCCTTTGCTGCCGCCGAGCTTAAGAATCGGGTTCCTGTCTCAGTTTTTCTGTGGCGGCGGCGAAGTTATAGCGGTTTGTGAACATTCGACTCTCCCACTTCACACTTTTTTTTTTTAGCTCGAATTCCCGCTCTCTGAGGGAATTGGTGCCTGTGCGGGTCTCCCTCCCTAAGGAACTACGATTCCCAGTAGCCCTTTGCGCGCGGGCTCCTGTACTTGGCCTTTCTGCCGCAGTGGCTGCCGGGAGCTGATGACTGGTAGGTTGGGCTTCTGCGTGCGTGAGGGGGTGTGTGAGTGTTATGTGCGTGACCGCGGCTCCCGTCGTCCTCTGCGCTTGGTGGCCTCGCGGGGAAGAGGATGGGGGACGAGGAGGACGGGAAGAAGCCGCGAGTGCTGCAGATGGTGAGACCGAAGCGCGTGGCGGGGATGGGGGGTGGGCGACCGGGCAGGCTAAGGCTGCCCCGCCACAGGGGGGCGACGGGGGCGACAGGCTGACATCCAACAGGTGAAGCTTTCCTCTGTCCGGGGCTGTGGACGAGGAAGGTGGGCATCCGAACCGGGTTGTTTTTATTCGGTGAGAACCACCGCGGGCAACAGATATTTATTTGTTTTATTTACTTCCTAAAATTTCTAGGCCGCTTAATGGTAAATAGGGAGTGGGGGGAAACCTCAAAAGCGGTTTATAAAGAGATTGAAACAACTAAAATCGACCTTGCTTTAAAACACTAAAAAGTTAAAATGCTAAAACAGATTAATATTAACTCGGCTTTCAGATCCCCTGGGCACAAGGGAAAGGCACCTGTTCAGCCCATGCAGAGTTGAAAAACACCACAATGTTGTTGTTATTACTGCTATTGCGTTTATACTAGCGTTGTTATTGTAACAGAGTAACACGTTATCCCCACCAGCATGGCCAGCTGAAAAACACCATTATTATTATTATTATTATTATTATTATTATTATTATTATTATTGGCAGTAGCAATAGCAATGCTGCCATTATTTACTTTTATATTCCTCATATGTGACCCAGTGTGGCCTGCCTAGTTCTTATCTTCTCTGCTGCCTGCTTTTATCCTCTCAGCAACCCTGTGGAGTAGGTTAGACGTATGGTCTGACCCAGGAGCCCTCTTGGCTGAAACGTGGTGTTTTAAAAAATGTTTTTTAAAACTATTGCTTGTCCAAAATCCATCCACAGGAAAAAGTGCCCTCCTTAACCAGATAATTGTCTTGCTTTTTGCACATGGAGACATACTGCAAGCGTGAAATTAATATATCACCAGTACCATTTTGGTGGAAAGGTGGTATTAAAAGAAGTGATGGAAGGGCCATAGCTCAGTGGTAAAGCACACGCTTTGCATGCAGAAGGTCCCGTGTTCAATTCCTGGCATCTCCAAGTAGAACTAGGAGAGTCTCACCTGAAAGAGCCTGGAAAGCCCCTACCAATCAGTGTAATGTAGACAGTACTGTGCTAGATGGACCAATGGTCTGACTTGGTATATAGCCACTTCTTACGTTGTCCTTCAGGGACCTTATTTTCTTTATCTTCACTACTTCTCTTTTAGGTACGGGCAGATGGGACTGATAAGAACTGTTTTACGTTTGTGCTCCACAATGAGGACCACACCCTTGGCAACTCTCTTCGATATATGATCATGAAAAAGTAAGTAAGAGTCCTATTGCCTTTTGATGGCGTGCCGAAGGTGAGGCCAACACATAGGCTGCCTGGACTAGCCATTGATTGCCTTATGAGGAGCACTTATGCATGTTCAGATGTAGCTGGGACTGCTAATGGAGTCAGCTAAGTCAGTGGCAGGTTACTTTTGCCCATTTTGAACCTGTGGGATCTGGCTGGTTCAGAAAATTTTGGTTCAATTCAGTATACAATTAGATGGGACATAGGAAATTTGAGATTAGAACTGGAGCTAAGCAGAATGACCCTTCCCTAGTCATGGGCGTATTCACTATGAAATGTGGGGGTGGGAGGGTGGGGGATTATAATTCCAGCTATTTATGAGGAGGAAACAAAAACCCACTGTAGCTCTTCAAATCTCTGCTAAGTTCCCCACTAACATTTTAGGTTTCCCTGAATGTCCTGGGATGTATGTGATTGCGTGTGTGTGTAAGTGTAAGGAAACTACTGCAAAAAAGAGTGTATTTTTCTTAACCCGAAATGCCCCTAAGAACAGCAATCTTAACACGGTGGCTGTTGGATTGTGAAGAGTTGTGGTGAGTTTCCTGCCCCTGAAAGCCACCCATGCCCAATCAATCCACATGTGCAAGAGACGGGGCAGTTTCTCCCTTTGCCAAATCGCCTTGGGTTCAAGTGCACTACCAGTTTACTTTAAGACTGCCTTTATCTTCACTTACTTCCAATAAGCACACATTGCTGATAGTATTCTTTTTTTGTTGTATTTGGACATTGTGATTGACCATGATTTATTGTGAGGGGAATGAACCTAGGCTCCCTCTTGGCACTCCCCCTCCCTTTTCATCCAGAAGCAGAAGATTGTTGCTTCTGTTTTTGATTAACTAGAATTTGTCATGTTGTCGAAATGTGACAATCTTGGTTAACCTTAACTATGTTTTGTCTGAAGCAAGTCAAATTCATAGTTTATGAAGTTGACTCGCTTCAACAAATTGTAATTAAGATCAAGTTCTGCATAGGGTTCAGATTGATATAAGAATTGGAGACCCCAGGTGTATATTATTTTAATAATGTTTCAATGTTTCACTTTAATTGTATTTAACCTTTTAGAATGTACAGTACTAGGCTTTATTTTTTCTGTGTTCTGCAATTGTGAGTCTGCCCCCTCCTATGCGGCATTCCATCTCCTTATCTGCCTCTGAAATTGGTACAAATGGCATGATGTTTTAGCACCAGCATGTAAATCTGCTATCCTTGAAGCTATCTGAGACCCAGTAAGAGGATTTTATGATGCTCTTCCCTCACTGAAGGCTAGATTGCCAGGGTAATGTCAGACAGCGAAGACCTAAAATGGTCAAATGTTCTGGGCACATCGGGGCCACTCCAAGGTGATGCGGGGGTGAAGATACCAGTATGGAGCCACATGTGCTTTACTTTTCATGATCTGTAACCTTTCCTGATGCATATGAAGATGTTTTATGATGTTTGCTGTGTTTGAACTACTATATGAGCTTTTGCTCTGAATGCCTCAGGGCAGACCTTTTCAATTGCCACATTGAGTTGAGTGAGCTCTTTCCTATTGCAATAGCTATAATAAATGCTGGATCCCTAAATCTGGATGCTGGACTTTGAAATAGTTTCCTTGGTTCTGTGGTTTATTCAAAAGCTGGTTGTTCCTCAGCTGGGTAATGAACAAGGTGGTGTACAGGTGAATTCTTAACACAAGATTTAATACTACACTGTGGTTAATTGAAATGAGAAGCCACAACCAAGTCAGAGGAAGCATGCAAGCCTGGGGGGTAGTTAGGCTTTGTTCCCATCACTATAAACCACCTTATTGCGATATCCGAGCACAACTACTCTCTATCATGAGTAACAACCTCTTCATTTCTCCATAGCCCTGAAGTGGAGTTCTGTGGATATAGCATCACCCATCCTTCTGAAAGAAAAATAAACCTCCGCATCCAGACCAAAGGTGAAGTGTGCAGGCCTGCTTCTTGGAGGTCTATTTTGCTAAAGGGCAGCTATTCTTTGTGATTCATAGACAATATACAAACTTTTGGGTGAAAACTACACATTTTACTCACGCATAGCAAGAATCAACATACAGTACACATAGCCAACCTGATTCTGAGCCTGCAAATTGCATATTAAAGCACAAATGATCCCTTACAGCCACAGTACAGCATCTCTGTCAGCTCTGGGTCTTTCCTTACAGTACCTGATCAAGGTGCCACAATCTGAGCTAGGTGGATATGTCCTTCCCTTCCTTACATTGTCTAGCTCCCTCTTACATAGTGTTGCACTATTTTGACAAGGCTGATTGGTGTATTCCTCACATCCACCTGGGCTATATGTCATTAGCTGTATCATTCCATACGCATCCGTGGTGAACAGGGAGGCCTACTGTGGTGAGCCCTTTGCCTTTGGGAAGCTTGCCAGTTAACTTTTCTTTATATCCCACCATCAGGCTTGGGCAATCCTGCAGAATTTAGTTGTGGGTTCTATGAGAAATGGTGCCTGCACATAGCACAACTTAGTGAATAAGAGGCTGAGTTACAAATGCTGTTCCGAATCTTGTCCCTGCCTTATGCAGTCACTCTCTGCACCGTCCTATTCTCAGCTTCAACATAAGGGATAGTAATACTATCTTGTGTAACAGAAACCAGTGGTCTTCTGATTGTTGGACTGCAATTCTCATAATCACTGACCGTTGGCTATGTTATGTTGTGCTCAGTGTTTGAAACCAGGAAAGAAAAGCAAGGCCCTACATAGTGCCTGGAACCTGGGTTGTGGGGCACTGAAACACACTTTCTGGTCGCATTTGGGTTGCAGTGCTTGGCAGATCCCCTGGCTCATGCAGCACCCAAAGAGGCACATCTAGGGCTGCTCCGGGCAGCGGCAGGGAACAGTGGGGTGCTTGGCTGCAAATGCGGAGCTGCTTGTTCTGCTGCTTCAGCTTCTTAAACAGCTCCTGCAGCTTTGGCACTTCAGTGGCAGCATGGATGCAAAACCACCCCGCAACCCTCTTGAAGTGAGAGGGTTGTTCGGGTTTGCAGGGTTGTTTGGAGCTACAAGCAGCTCCACAATTGCTGCATTGATGGGGCTCCAGGCAACAGCACCTCTGCAGCATCCACAGCGGCACAGGGTCTGGCAGGGCTTTCTGAAGCCCCACAGCTCTCCCCACCCCACCCCCGGGCAGGCAGGTTACAGCTCACTTCGAATTCCCACTTCAGCAGTCTCTTTAACATAGGGCTGGTAGAGAGGGACTTCTCCAGCGCCCTCTGAGGCAATTTAAATTGAAATCTTAGGCGCAGTGTACTGCAACAAGAGTTCAGGAAATGCGCTGCAGCAACCCGGAAGTAACGGAGCGTGTTACCTCTGGGTTTCGCCGCATGCGCAGACGGTCAAAATGACATCATGCACAGAAGCGGTGAATTGCAACCCGCGGATGTGGGTTGTGTTCACTTCTGGATGTGAACAGGGCTCTGGAACGGATCCTGTTCACATCCAGAGGTACCACTGTATAGGAGGCAATTATTATGGTCTTTTGCCTGCAGGCAGTTCTGTTTCACAAGTTCATGGCTCACCTGAAAATGGAGGAACCTATTAATGCAGAGGAAGGATCTGGACCCTCTTTAAGTCTTGTCTGACTCTGAATGCTTCCCTTTCTTCATAGCAGGCCTACCGGCTGTCGATGTGTTCCAGAAGGGGCTGGAGGATCTCAGGGGTGTCTGCCAGCATGTACTCAGCAAATTTGAGGTGGGTCTTGTCCTTTCCAACCCTCTTGAAATGTATTTATTTTAATTTAAGGATTGAGGTCCTTCTGCCAGAAACAGAGCACCATTTTGCTATTCTTGGGGTACCACAGCTGCAGTCCTTGGCTGCATCATCATTTCTGTTCTGAGAAGGGCAGGAACCAATTATCAGTTGTTTTTCTAGGTCACCCAAGAGTACTCAGCAAGGTGCAACATGTTATCAAAAGCAACTAAGAACTTGTAATATACATTATAGAGTAGGACCTGTTACAGTGTGAAGTGCATGGGTGCAGGATTCAGTTACATTTTCTCTCCATCCCTCCCAATCCTCCATTCTATTGACACTGAGCATGTTTGGTACTCATTGGTTTTTGAACCTCTCCCCTTTGTTTTTCTCCTCTTCTGAACTTGGAACATATTTCAGGGTTCCCCCCAATGCTGCTATTACCATCCTTTTGTCCATGGGTGGTGGCATTTGACTACATAAGCAATGACACTCACAGCTTGAATATCAGAATTAGAAGGATGGATGAAGAGGCACACAGCCTGAGCCCAAAAGTTCTATTTACCTATTACAGCTAACAGAGGGGACTGTAACAGAATGTTGTGGTGCAGATTCTTTGGTCCATCCACCCCCTAGGAGCTGCATCTCAAATGTGGACCACAAATCCCTTAACCACGGCCTTTGTTTGCTCCCCCTTGCAGGCAAGTGTGGAAGAGTACAATGCCCAGAAGGATGTGACTATGGAGGAAGTATAGTCTTGAGTTCCAATCTGTTGTTCAGACTTGGCCACAGAACTTTGTCTGCTTTGGTTGTTCTGATGAATGGCCTTTGCATAGTGTGGGACGGGGAGTGTGACCTTGCTCCTGCTTCTTGTTAACTCATTGGCATTTGATGCTATTAACCATGGTATCCTCCTGGACAGGCTCCAGCAAATGTGATTTGGGGGCAGCAGTTCCAACCCTATCTTCAGGACCGAGTCTGACATTGGGAGGGTGCCTTTTGAACTGGAAGCTGCAGTTATTGCAGAATGCTGCAGCATCACAATCAAGCGGTCTATAAATTTCATTAAATAAGTAAATAATGGAACCACCGTGACATAAATTGGATTGTCTTGTTGTGGGGAGGGGGTGGGGTTGGGAAAGAAAGGGTCTTGTTTTTTTATGGACTAAAGTCCCCCCCCCCCAATAAACATAAGATTCCAACTTATTGTGTGTGTGGCTTTTTGTTTTTAAATGCTTTTGCTCCCTGTTTAGAATTCTCTTAAAAATTATTGTTTCATATCTGGTAGCAAGAAAGCATCAGGTCAATGACACAAGGAAGCTGAGCCAACTTGTCTGTGGTACTAGGAGCACCAAAAAGGAGATTTTATTCACATCACTAGCAATGGCCAGGCACCTGCTGATAGCCTGACAGGGACCCCTGGCCCGGCCTCCACCTCACCATTGGAACCTCCTGGTTGTTCACCTGCCTTTCACTTTGGCCCAGACGGTGGTGAGAGAGAGGATCAGCAGATGTCACTGCCTGCTTGCTCTCTGCATGGCAAACAAGCAGATGGGAGCAGTGATGAGGGAGAGTTGTTGCAGCACCTGGCAGTGAAGCTGACTCATCCTCCATGGTGCCCCCTCAGTAGCTCCACAACCTGGAACCAGAACAGTTCACCAGTAATTGTTGACAAACGGCTGCATCCAGTGCTCTTTGTCGGCTAGCACAATGGCTGTTGTGCTAGCAAGCGAGTGTCAGTGTTGCACAGAAGAGGAATCCAATCAGCTGTGATAGTGAAAGCTTACTGCACAACAGGGTGCACATGCAATCTGTTGTGCAACAAAATTAACCCACAATCTGTTTATGATTTTTCTCATGAGACAATGTTCTGGACTTTGTATGGCAGCTTAAAACATGTTCAGATAAGCCCTGCAATTACCGTATTTTTCGCCCCATAGGGCGCACCGCCCCATAGGACGCACCTAGTTTTTTTTGGGGGGGGAATAAAGGGGAAAAAATTATTTTTCCCCCCAGGCACGGGGCTGGCGCAGGAGAAGCCCGAGCTTCCCCCAATCCCAGCCCCGAGAACAGCCTGCTATCCGCAAGTCTAGGGAGGCCAGCGGTAAGTCGCGCCGGTCTCCCCAGGCTTCGGAATGCAGGCAGCTCACCCCAAGACAGCAGGCAGCTCTGTGCAGCCATCGGGAGGCGGGTGCGACTTCGCGCCCCGCTCCGGATGGCTGCGCAGAGCTGCGCTCGCCCTGGGACTGCAGGGAGCTCTGCATTCGCCCCCTAGGACGCACACACATTTCCCCTTCATTTTTGGAGGGGAAAGAGTGTGTCCTATAGGGCGAAAAATACGGTACATGGTACGTGCTGAGCATACTTTCTCCTTCCCATGTCAGCCACTGGGGCTCATGGGATTGTCTGCACTATGTTTGCATTCTCCAGAGGCACACACGAGAGGGATGAATTAGATAGCAGTATGAAGTATTTAGTAGATTCCCAGGCCCATGTAACCATTAATAAGAATCCTTCTAAATCTTTCATATAGGGAAATATTTTATTCACACTAAGCTGGGAGAATGACAGGGGTATGAATGTCACCATTTGCCGTACAATTGTTCCTTCACCTACAAATTGACCAACATGGCCCTGGAAGTGGCTTGATGGTGTGCTTTGCTTATGCAGATGTTAGGTCAGGAAGCAAACTAGGTATTTCTGAATAACGCTCCTTCCTAGTTCAAGTTAGTATTTCACATTCACTTCTGCTGAGGAAGTGACTTCTTGGAAGACTGACAGAGTTAACGACTTGGCAAAACTGCAGCATGGTGACTTCCTCCCTGCAAGGGTTTTCTTTTTTGTGCAAAGGGATGCAGGATAATGACTTCAGGCTGAGTGCACAGTTGCTGGGAAGGGATGCGAAATCACCTAACTAGTGGTGGCTGTTGCTCATTGCAACTGGTTGGGTGGAAAGGAAGGAGCCCAACAGCAGGTGGAGCCAGAACCAACAGCAGGCAGATTTGACAATTTCTAGTTTCCTCCCCATCCTGCTGAATTTTGCAAGGGGAACACCAAGGCTAAGAAGGAGGAAGCACACAGCCAGAGCCACCCTCTGAACTGGCTGCAAGTAAGAAAGCAGGTTGAGTTTGTGAGGCAGTGATCTATTTGCCCTAATGGACCAGCCTCCACTCCCCACCTTCCAGATGTATTTCCCCCTCTTTGGGAGAGATGTATCTGAGGCAGTGCAACCCAGCACCCAGTTCTCTGACCCAACCAGCCAGCATTCCATGGCCACTTAGTATACACTCAGTATATTTGTGTTGAACACTCTGGGTGCTCCTGCCTCAGGTCCCCCAACCTCACATTCTGTACTTTTATAAAGCTTGGAGTTCCCGACATCTGTGGGAATCCTTGCAGAATGGGTGGTGCTGTTTTCAGCTAGTTATGCAAAAGCCCTTGCACCCAGCCATCACAAACAGAGAAATAGAATAAATTATATCCAAGCAATTAGGAAGTAGATGGCTTATAGTATGGATGGGGATGACTAAGGCCTTCTGCCATTACTACTAATGCTTGCAACTGCCAGTCAGCATATTGGCCAGAAAAAGGTTTGAGGCACAGTCAATGAAATTTTAATTGCAATTCAGCATAATATATATCACGGCTACATACACTACAGAATAAAGTCACAACCCAAAATTATGATACGTTCATTCTGTTGCAAAGAAATCCTTTTCAAAATACTTGGAAAAGGAGGCCCGGGTGTGGTGCTGATCACCAGCGCATGAGTTGATCACATTCACAAATGTAACAGTTTCAAATCTCATTGGTACCCTTGAACATCTACCTGATGCGAATGGAAACCAGTCATATTGTAGCAAATTACAGCTGCTTGTCATTCTTAAATCACAGCACTATCTTGTCTAGCAGAAGCTTAGGAATGTATCCAACGAAATCCTACTCGGAGTAGGCCAACTGAAATTACCGGAGCTAAATTAGCCGTGTCCATTAATTTCTGTGGGTCAGCTTCGCTGGATACAGCCCTTAAGAGTTTACTTGTACTGTGATTATATGAACTCATTATATATAACTCAGAAGCAAATCCCACTGAGTTAAATGTTAAGTGGGCATAGGACTGAAGACTTAATCTCGAATAGATTCTGTAACTGTTTCACAGTTACCTTATTGAAGTCCGAAAGCTTACATGGTTTTCTGTACAATATATAATATATACATGCATGAGAGATAAGCTACTGTCTACACAAACACACTCACATAGGTAAGCACTGAAACACCAGCAGGCTAGCAAAATGCAAAATAAAGAAGACTGAGCTATCTTCAGAGCCAAGCAGTCCAGGAGAAGAGGCGAAAAGAAGCTGATGAAACAAAATGACTATGGTGGATCACAAAAGCATTACAGTGGGAGAGGCATTCCCATTCCAATCTCATAGTTTGCTTTCTTGGTGGCTTCAGCTCACAAAAAGTGATGTCACATATGCAAAGCAGCATTCAACTAAGTTTTACTCAGAGTAGATCCACTGAAATGAATGGACATAATTAAATTACACGTTAATTTCAATAGAGCCACTCTGAGTAGAACATACAGTGTTACCTCTGAAGTTGAACAGAATCAGTTCCGGAAGTCCGTTTGACTTCCAAAACATTCAGAAACCGAGGTGCAGCTTCTGATTGGCTGCAGAAAGCTCCTGCAGCCAATTGGAAGCCCCATTGGATGTTCAGCTTCCAAAAATAGTTCTCAAACCAGAACAGTCACTGGTTTGCGGAGCTTGGGCGCCAAAACGTTTGAGAACTAAGCTGTTTGAAAACCAAGGTACGACTGTATTTGAATACCACCCATATTCTGGAAGTGATGACACAGTAGGTGGAGCACTGTTATTGTCCATGTGTTTATGATCTACTCCTGCCAGGAAACCTATGCCCCCACTGTGGAAGGACATGTGGATTCAGAATTGGCCTCCACAGTCACTTACAGACTCACTGTTAAAACCTTGTTTATGGAAGACAATCCTACTTGGCTAGAAGTGATTGCCAAAGAAGAAGAAGAATGTGAGGAACCTTTTTCAGCCTTAGGACCACATTCCATCTTGGCCAACCTTCCAAGGCCTACATGCCAGGAATGGGTGGGGCCAGAGACAAAAGTGGGTGGAGCAACAGATAATGATTGCAGTCAGCTATATTGGAATCAGAGGTTTTCTATACATGCAACTCTGTCTTCCATCGAAAAGGAAGTACAATAGTCCAAGGACACATTTTCTAACCTCAAGTTTGGTTCTCCCTATTTACATATCGGTTAGCATTAAAAAAAAATCTGCATGAAAATTCATCTGCATTTCAGTGTGAATTTCTGCTCATATACACATATTTGTAAGCAATCTTGCTTGATACACACATTTTTTTGCAAAGCATTTCCCATTAATGTAAGACATGTTTGTATGCTATTATCATGTTTATGGGTGTGTGTTAAATTAAATGTGGGTGAAAAACTGCTGCAAAATTTAGAGACTTGCTAATATTGTGAAGGAGGGCTGAGTTTCAGTTCACCTACTGTTTCAGAAAGTATGAATCAAGTAAGTTTGCCTGTAAATGCAAACGAAATCAAATTTCTCCCTCATCCCTACCTGCACATGTGCAAGATAGAAACCTGGGAGTGTAGGGATGACTAGGGGTGAAAGGGGGAAGTAGGAGAGGCACGAGCCATAGCAGGAAATCTACCACCACTTCACCCTAATCCATAGCCAAACAGTCTGCTCTGCTATGGAAAGGGATGGAAATAACTCTCAGTTTTAGTTCTTTCACTTTCTCATTTTCCTCATCTTAAGTTCAGTTTCCCACATTTATGCAGCAATTTGCAAAAATCTTTTCCCAAAGGATTCTCATGAAATTTCTTCAGTGTATTAGTGCCTAATAAACACATTTTTGCCTTCAGTTTTGACTAACACATGCATTTTTTATGTTATCTTCACCAATATATTCAATTTTTATGCACACTGCCCCCCTGATACATGCATTTTTGTAAACACTGTTTGGCTGCAAAACTGACTGGAGAATCTGGACACATGCAAATTCAGAAGGACAGCTGTGTTTTGGTTCTCATACTGCTTCAGATGTTGTGAATTTGATAGATTTGGCTTTAAACATGAATTGAATAAGATTTCTCTCCCTCCCATCCCTAGCTACAGATCTACCCACCCAGCTTTAGGCAAGAGGGAGCAGGGAATCTGCTATATTGTCCAGTTCCTTTCCAGAATTCTGTCACTTCCAGAACCACATCCATTCTGCTTTCCTGTTCTCCATGTCCTCCCTCTCTCCAACTGTGCCCTTATTTGATATCTAGGGAAAATTGGAACCTAATACATCAACTGCATCTTTGGGTGCAGAATCTTTTTCAGCTCAAGGGCCACATTCGCCATTAGGCAACCTTACAGGGCCACATGCAAATGGGCAGCAAAAGTGGGCATAACAATGAATTTGACTCTTACCTTTGAATAGTAGGCTACTTTCCAGCTATGCATGTTTCAAAGGTTTCACACACTCACCCCTACTCATCTCTCTCTCCATCCAGGCAGGTAAGGAGCGCAATCAAAGTTCATTCAGGGACTCATTCTCAGCAGGCAAAAGCTGCCAAGGAGGGTGCAAAGCAAGGCTGTTGGGGTGTGTAGCATGGGAGAGCATCAGCAACCAGCCAGAGAGGCCTGAATTTCCCCACCTCTAGACTATAAGCGCCTTTGGTCTGCTCCAACCTGCCATTTATTTTTATGAGGCATTCTGCTGTTCAGAAAGAGAGAAAGATTCATTAATTGGGTGGGGTTAAGGAAGCAATAAGGGGCTAAGGAACATCAGGTGAGCAAGATCTTTTCAAAGGGCTGGGTGGTGAAACTGCCAGTTCCTTCCAGAATAAAGCAGAGAAGTTGAAGGGGAACCACAAGGAAAATCAGGCTGGCCATCTCCATAGTCCTGGTGGACCCTTCTCTTCTTTACCCCCTTGTCTACGAAGAGCTGTACTTCAGGTGGGAGCTGCTCCGATCGAGGCCCAATTCTTGCCCGTTGGCTTTCCACTTCCCAACAGAGCCCTTGTCATCTGTTGGTGCAATGCCAAGAGCTGGTCTCTGGCACCAGCAACAAAGGCATGACTATGAGAAAGAAACCAGAGATGTTTAGGGCTTATGAAGAACCACCCTACACCACAGCCCTAGGAAGATGATAAACCTGCAGGGTATGGTGGCTAGAGTGTTGGACCAGGATCAAATAGCTGCTTAGCCATAAAGCTCAGTGGGTGATCTTGGGCCTGTCACTGTTTCCTTAGTCTAGCTTACCTCACAAGGTTGTTGTGAGGATAAAATGAGGAGTGGGAAAACCATAGATGCCAGCATGAGCTCTTTGGGAGGAGAAAAGGTTGGGCTGAAAATGTAATGAATAAATAAATAAATAAAGGCTCTACCAAGGTCCCCATCCGAGAGAGAGGCAGGGACAACACTACCAAGGGCAGGCCAAGATGAAGACAATATTGCATTCTGTGCTGTCCTTGAGATATTTTTTCAGGATGTTGAAAAAATTGCAAATCTGGCTTTTTGACCTTTGGACTCAATTAACATTGTGATAAGAAAACTGTGTGCCAGTTTCAGTCCTTTGGGTTCCTCTCACTCACTGCCTCTACTGCAACAGCACTTTGATATATTTCATCTGATTAATTGTGGTGCTTATTTGTTAAAAGGGTTATATATTATTTTATTGCGGATTTTATTGTTGATCATTGCCTTAGACATTTTTTTAATGGAAAGGCAGGTCATAAATGCAACAAACAAATAAAAATCCCAAGAGGTAACTTTAAGTGTCTTTGGGTAATGTTTACTTCTGATGATACTCGTTCTGCATGTGCAAATGTATTGAAGAACAAGAACAGGTGTGGGAACTTTTTTGCCCTCCAGATGTAACTGAATTACAACTCCTACCAGTCCCACCAAGCATGGTCAATGCCCAGGGACAACGGTCAATGACAGTGGTACAATGGGTCAGTGCGTCTGGCTGTTCATCAGAATTTTAGTGGTTTGAGCTCACCCAGAGATGGTTATGGGCAGGATTCCTGCAATGTAGGGGGTTGGAAAAGATGAACCTTAGGGTCCCATCCAACTCTACAGTTCTGTGAAATCTATGATGATGGCAGTTGTAGTTCAGCAACATCTGTTCATAATATTGTGCAGTATTTTGTTTTAATATTAATGTGTTTGGATCACAACCTGCCCTAGGGTGAAGGCTCAGTAATAAAATATAACAATAACAACAACGACATCTGCACTAGAGAGAGAGAGAATTAGCCCCAATAAAGTTTTCTCCTCCTCGTCCCGGTAACAACTTGGCTGGGGCACTTGGACATTTCCTCTGCACCTCCATAAGCACAATCCCAATCCTACCTGAAAGCAATTCTTAAACTTCCGGCTGACAAAATAGAGAGCCACAGGGTTGATGCAGGAGTTGAGCGAAGCCATATTGATGCCAAAGTAATCCATGACCAGAAGGAAGCTGGAGTGGAGAAGAGAATGGAGAGTCAGTGCTGTCAGAAGGGAGCATGATGGCAGCTGCATGTTTCAATCCTTTGACAATTCTTATGGCCACCATCATGCAAACTTTGTAGAAAGGGCTGTGGCTGACAGCACATGCTTCATATGTCAATGGTGTGAGATTCAACCCCCTGTTGTCACCTCTTAAGATTATCAGATAGCGGGTGCTTGTAATTACCTCTAGAGTTGGCAGTGCTGGATTAAATGGGCAAATAGTATGACTTTGTACAAAGGCAACTTCCTGTGCCCTGGGAGTCTCCAGAGTTCGGCAGTGGGTTCCCAGCAGAGGTGTGGGCCAGCATAAAGTACCGAGCAATGCCAACATTTGACACTGGTCTTGCCTGGAAATCTCAGTGATCAAAATAATAATAATAATAATAATAATTTATTATTTGTACCCCGCCCATCTGGCTGGGTTTCCCCAGCCACTCTGGGCGGCTTCCACAGAAACCAAAAAACACTAAAATATCATACATTAAAAGCTTCCCTGAATAGGGCCGCCTTAAGATGTCTTCTGAATGTCAGGTAGTTGTCCATCACCTTGACATCCAATGGGAGGGCATTCCACAGGGCGGGCGCCACCACCGAAAAGGCCCTCTGCCTGGTTCCCTGTAGCTTCGCTTCTCGTAATGAGGGAACCGCCAGAAGGCCCTCGGCGCTGGACCTCAGTGTCCGGGCAGAACGATGGGGGTGGAGACGCTCCTTCAGGTATACTGGGCCGAAGCCGTTTAGGGCTTTAAAGGTCAACACCAGCACTTTGAATTGTGCTCGGAAACGTACTGGGAGCCAATGTAGGTCTTTCAAGACCGGTGTTATGTGGTCTCGGCGGCCGCCCCCAGTCACCAGTCTAGCTGCCGCATTCTGGATTAGCTGTAGTTTCCGAGTCACCTTCAAAGGTAGCCCCACGTAGAGCGCATTGCAGTAGTCCAAGCGGGAGATAACTAGAGCATGCACCACTCTGGCCAGACAGTCCGCGGGGCAGGTAGGGTCTCAGCCTGCGTACCAGGTGGAGTTGGTAGACAGCTGCCCTGGATACAGAACTGACCTGCGCCTCCATGGACAGCTGTAAGTTCAAAATGACTCCCAGGCTACGCACCTGGTCCTTCAGGGGCACAGTTACCCTATTCAGGACCAGGGAGTCCTCCACACCAGCCCGCCCCCTGTCCCCCAAAAACAGTACTTCTGTCTTGTCAGGATTCAACTTCAATCCATTAGCCGCCATCCATCCTCCAACCGCCTCCAGGCACTCACACAGGACCTTCACCGCCTTCACTGGTTCTGATTTGAAAGAAAGGTAGAGCTGGGTATCATCTGCATATTGATGGACACCCAGTCCAAACCCCCTGATGATCTCTCCCAGCGGCTTCATATAGATGTTAAAAAGCATGGGGGAGAGGACGGAACCCTGAGGCACCCCACAAGTGAGAGCCCAGGGGTCTGAACACTCATCCCCCACCACCACTTTCTAGACACGGCCCAGGAGGAAGGAGCGAAACCACTGTATAACAGTGCCCCCAGCTCCCAACCCCTCTAGACGGTCCAGAAGGATGTTATGGTCGATTGTATCAAAGGCCGCTGAGAGATCCAGCAGAACTAGGAAACAACTCTCACCTTTGCCCCTAGCTCGCCGGAGATCATCAACCAGTGCGACCAAGGCAGTTTCAGTCCCATGATGAGGCCTGAACCCTGATTGGAAGGGATCCAAATGGTCCGCATCCTCCAGGCGTGCCTGGAGTTGTTCAGCAACCACACGCTCAATCACCTTGCCCAAGAATGGAAGATTTGAGACTGGGCGATAGTTGGCCATACTGGCCGGGTCTAAAGATGGTTTTTTAAGAAGCGGTTTAATGACCGCCTATTTCAGCGGGTCTGGGAATGTTCCCTCACAGAGGGAAGCATTCACCACCCCACAGAGCCCATCGCCCAGCCCTTCCCGGCTTGCTTTTATTAGCCAGGATGGGCAAGGATCAAGGAGACAGGTGGTTGGTTTCACGCGTCCAAGCAGCCTGTCCACATCCTCAGGGGTAACGGATTGAAAATGCATTATCAACAGCTCATGAGTAAGTCTGAAAGCCCTATATGTTGGAGGATCCCCTTATACCTCTTGCATTCCTTCACCCCTTACACCATATCACCATATGGACCACCCATACATCTTGCTTTTAGTTAAGAGTAATGTGGACAATACTGAGTTAGATGAACCAGTGGTCCAAATCAGTATGAAGTGGCTACCTGTATTTCTAACACTGGAAATGGCCTCTTTATTTTATTTTATTTTTTGCAATTAAATTTTTATTCAGTTTTCTTTTTACTAGTATTAATTACAACCATAATTACAGATAATTACAGATTAACAGTTTTTTAAACTTCCACCAGCACCTCCCTCAATCTTCCATTTTTCTTATTTTCCCGCATTTTCTATATAATATTGCCGATTTACCATTAACCTTTCACCTCTAATTCTGTCTTGCAATATACCTTAAAATATTACAAAGTCTCTTTAAAACCCACTAGCGTTGTTTGTTCATCACATATAGTTTCCAGATATTCCATAAACTTTCCCCAGTCCTTGATGAATTTTTGATCTTTCTGATATCTTATTCTTCCAGTCATTTTATCCAATTCTGCATAATCTATGAGTTTCATCCTCCATTCATTCAAAGTCGGTAATTCCTCTTGTCTCCACCTCTGGGCCATCAGTATTCTTGCTGCTGTGACAGTGTACTGAAACAGTTTATAATCCCGTCTTTTTATCTCTCTTCCTGTTATTCCTAACAGAAAGGCTTCTGGTCTCTTAACAAACGAATATTTAAGCATCCTTTTCAACTCACTATAAATCATTTCCCAGAACCCCTTCGCTTTCCTGCAATCCCACCACATATGAAAGAGAGTTCCTTCTTTTTCTTTGCATTTCCAGCACCTATTACATGTCTTGTACATTTTTGCCAATTTTACCGGTGTAATATACCACCTGTATACCATCTTCATTATGTTTTCCTTTAGTGCCGTACATGCAGTAAATTTCATGTTTTCATTCCATACCTTTTCCCAATCCTCCAACTGTATATTATAACCGAAGTCTTTGGCCCACTTAATCATGACCGACTTTATCTCCTCATCTTTTGTTTGCCATTCCAAAAGTATTTTATACATTTTTGAAATTATCTTAGAATCATTATCAATTATTTCTGATTGAAATTTAGACACTTTTTCTGTATAGCCCCTCTCTTTAAGATCTTTATTAAACATTGCATTTGCCTGAAAATAGTGCAGCCAATCATAGACATGCTCCTTAACTTGTTCGTATGGCTTCAATTTCCATTTCTCCCCCTCTTTCATTACCAACTCACTCCAATTTGGCCTCATGTTAATATTCTTTACCGACATTACCTCTAATGGTGACAACCAGTGTGGGACTTTAAATTCCAAAATATTTTTTGTTGATCATTGCCTTAGAAATTTTTTTAATGGAAAGGCAGGTCATAAATGCAACAAACAAATAAAAATCCCAAGAGGTAACTTTAAATGTCTTTGGGTAATGTCTACGGCCATACTACCCTGAACACGCCCGATCTCATCGGAAAAGGCCTCTTTAATCTCAGGGAGGGTAGAGATCTCTTCCACCACCAAGAAGAAAATAAGGAGCTTCTGATATTGAGCTTACCTAAGCAGTTCACACCTATCAGCATCTTGTTGACTATAAATGGTCTTCTTAAGGATCCTGCTGAGATGGAGAGGTAGCCAGCAGAGGGCGAATATCACCACAAGGCAGAACACTGTCTTGGCTACTTCCCGGCGCTGGAATACCAGCAGTCCAGTCATTGAAGTTAATGAATGAAGAAGCAACAAAAGGCAAAGATGACATGAGCATGTGTATAACATGGTAAAGACATCAATAAATACCATCAACCATATTCTTCACACCCAAGCCCTGTCTTTTCCTGTCTTTCTGCTCCCCACTGCTGTTTCACACCCTGGTTTCTCTGTTGTTCATCCTGCACTACTATGAGCTGAAAGTTCAGCTATTTGCTGAGTGATGTACAGAAGCAGAGACCAAGGAGTTGCTTTACTATGTTACTGTGCCCACAAATGCAGGACTTCGGACAGTTCCAGTGAGTAATAATAATAATAGTTATAATAATAATAATAGTCCAGCCTGAAGTCTGAACTGACTCTTCCAGAACACAAGAAGCTGTGATGGAATCTCTTTCTGAAATTATTTTTTTTAATTGCATTTATGAACCACATTTTTCTCCAAGAAGCTCAAGGTGGCATGCACAGATCCCCACCTCCTCTCTTAATCTCCACAACAACCTCATGAAAGCTAAGGAACTCTCTAACCACTGCATGATGTTAGCACTTCAGATGACTACCATATTCTGGTATTAGGGAATATTCAGAACACCCTCAGAGTCCTGCATGCCAGGAATGGAAGAAAGGGAAGGATGTTCATATTTCACCAGTTGCATGAGGGAGACAGGCTGTCCAACCAGAAAGCCCACCTCTGTATCAGAGCATACTTCTAAAATTCAGAGGACAGGCCACTATTCATTCAGATGTTCATTCCATGGCATCTCCAGCTGTGGCTCTCCACCCCAGATACAGGCAATGAGCACAGACGATGGGCAGCGGAGCCCAAACATGGCCATAGAGTCACAGGCTCCCTACTGCAATGAAAGAGATTTCAGTTAGCAGGCCATCTTCTGGGCACCTTGCACTCAGTTCCTGCTAGTGAGCTTCCCATAGGCACCTGGTTGACCCATGGGACAACACCAGTTTGGCCTTTGGCCTGATCTACCACAGCTCTTCTTATTTTCTTATGAAAGCCACTGCCAGACAGAGCAGGCAAAGCCTGGCCATGTGGGCTGGTGGCCTGACGTCATTCCTTGCATCTAAGCCAAGGAACAGGGTTTGTTCCCTTGAGCCTTGGTTGGGGGACCTCACCCGTTTCATGTGGTCGTTGAGTGCTATTCTCATGCCATTCCTCTTGCTCAGCATCTCACATGACATGAGGGAATAGAAGACGCCAGTGCAGGCCAGAGGCAGGCAGAAGTAGAAGCCAAAAAGCCACCAATCTTTCACATCCTTGTAGAACTGCAGATGGAAGGGAAGGAAGGTATGAAAGCAGCTGCCTCTCCAAGGGAGTTGTTAGCTGTTGTGTGGAGGGTGGGATTGCCTGGGGGACATTTGTCCCTATACCACCTGTGGAACACATGAAGACCAGAGATGGACTGAGCCTTTGATTCCAACATGTTCTGGTTTCACTGGCATTCAGTTACTCAGCTGTTCCATTCCCTCCCCTCCCATGATGTGCCATTGCATCCCATTGGATATCAATGGGTACTAACTATGATGACTATACTCTGCCTCCAATGTCAGAGGCAGTAATGCTTCTGAATACTAGTTGCTAGGAGCTGCAGGAGGGGAGGGTGAGTTGTGCTCAGGTTCTGCTTTCGGGCATCTCTTGCGCATTTGGCTGGCCACTGTGAGAAAAGGAGGCTGGACCAAATGGGGTTCCTTTGGCCTGATTTCTCCAAGAAATCAAGTGCTATTCATATGTTCTTATGATACGTTAACTGCATGCTATTCTGCCCTGCTCCAACTCATTGTACGCATTGTATGCATTCCTTTGGATCCGACTCCAAGAGGCCACAGCGCTATACCTGCCATGAGCAGCCCAGGAAAAAGCAAATGGAATCATCTCATTGTATGCATTTGGGGCACACTTTTAACATAAGAATACACACTTTGATTCAGTTTGCATTTAATGGCAAATTTACACAAGTCACATTTTCCGAAGCAATATGCAAACCAAAACACAGCCATTGTTCAAATTTCCCAATGGTCCAAATTTTAGGAATGCGGTTCTCCATCCAAACAATGCGTAAAATAATAAATAAATGCATAAACTAAAGTGTGCATGTAAAGGTACACATTTCTGAAAATAGCATACAAAAATGCAGCTCTGTGCCTGCCATGATCAGCCCAGGAAAAAACCAAACCAGAATCATGGAATCATAGGGTTGTAGAGTTGGAAGGGCCCACAAGGGTAATCTAATCCAACCTCAACCCCCCGCCCCCGATATACAACAATATTTATATTAGGGAAAATTGCATATAAAAATGTATAAACAAGGGGGAAATTGCACCAAAAAAAGCTGGTGAATTTCTATGAGAACTGTTTTACAAAATAAGAATTCACAAGCTGATGCGCAAATGTGGGGAGCTGAATTTAAAATAGGGGAAATGAGAAGCCGTAATTGACAGTCTGGCCCATCCCTTCCCTTGGTTGTTCAAATCATCTGGCTGAACAAGAGAGAACATACCGTCATGAAGCTGGATTTCTGTTCAGCGGCCAGCATGCAGACCCAGTGCGTCTGTTCACGGTAATTCAGTTCCACCAAGTCAAAAGCAATGGCTTCAGGGACAGCTAGGATGATCGCCACTGCCCAGATTAGGGTCACCTCAACAGCCTTCCACATGGGGATGCCAATCCCTTGGATCCGGCTCCAAGAGGCCACAGCTCTATACCTGCCATGTGCAGCCCAGGAAAAAGCAAATGGAATCATGGAATCATAGAACTGTAGAGTTGGGAGGGACCAGAAGAGTCATCTAGTCCAACCTCCCTGCTGCACACATATTTTGCTCACATCTGAAAACTCCCACACAATGCATGGAGAAAATACAGCAGGGGAGTTGAAGGTGGAAGTTTCAGCCCAGCAACATCTGCAGGACCACATTCCTCCTCTAAAGACAGTGTAGCTCCACCGGGCTGAAAAGATTATCCACCACAGTGTTCAGGGAAGACTGAAGAGGGTCAATGAATTGTATAGGTAGGGCTGGCTAAGTGAATGGCTGAATGGACCTAATTAACCAGGCTTGACAGGAGGCAACAAAGGTGGTCTGTTACCTGTCTATGCTGAGAGCACAGAGGCTGAGGACTGTGATGCCAACGGAGGCCTTCTGAATGAATGGCACCAATTTGCACACCTGCACACCAAAAGGCCAGTCTTCTGCAAGCAGCTGAAAGAGGGGAAACACATCATTAGCATGCCATCTCAGCGGAGAACTGGATTCCTATAACTTTGAACTCATTTCTTTGCATGTGTAGGGGTATCAGGCAAACCTATACACCAGCCTTTGACAATTTGGTGCCCACCCCGGCTTTCTGGTTGCCAGGAGTACTTTTTAATATTCAGAAATGTTCCTTGGTTGTAGTCTACAGTCCCATTCTGAACTTTCACCATTGTATCACCTCTTTCTGTTGTGTAGGTGTTCTAGGCTGAATTGATGCCCATCCATTCAAAGCTAGCCAACAACAAAATGCTACACAAAAATGCTAAACATCCCCTCGCCCTAGTAGCAAACATGGAGGGACTCAGTGGTGCAGCAACTGCTCTGTACAAGATCACTTTAATGAACATATAAAAATGCCTCATATAGAGTCAGACAATTGGTTTATCTAGTTTAGAGATGGGGAATCTGTGGCCCTCCAGATATTTCTTCATTGCAGCTTCTAGTGTGCCTGACCATTGGCTGCTATAGATCTGGCTGATGGGATTCAGAGCCCAATCACATCTGAAGTGCCACAGGCAGTAGTGAATGGGGGGAGGACTGTGGAGGACCAGTCACAATGGGCATCAGTCACTACTGAGCCCAACTAGTAAGGTAAAGGTAAAAGGAAAAGGACCCCTGGACAGTTAAGTCCAGGCAAAGGTGACTATGGGGTTGCGGCGCTCATCTCACTTTCAGGCTGAGGGAGCCGGTGTTTGTCCACAGACAGCTTTCTGGGTCATGTGGCCAGCATAACTAAACCACTTCTGGTGCAACAGGATACCGTGACGGAAGCCAGAGCGCATGGAAATGCCATTTACCTTCCCGCCACAGAGGTACCTATTTATCTACTTGCACTGGCATGCTTTCGAACTTCTAGGTTGGCAGGAGCTGGGACAGAGCAACGGGAGCTCACTCCGCTGTGGGGATTCAAACCGCGACCTTCCAATCAGCAAGCCCAAGAGGCTCAGTGGTTTAGACCACAGCGCCACCTGCATCCCTATGAGTCCCTATGAGTCTAACAATACCATTCTGGCTATGTGTAGCCTCTTCCCTAGAAAAAAATAAATCTGCAAGTTCTTGTATGAAATGCAAGTGTTCTGCTCATGGAACAAATATGTAAAATATCAGTCAGATGTATTTTGAAGAATGTCAGCTGAAAAGCAGAAAATAATTTCTGATCATTAGATGAATGAACTTTGGAAACAAAATAGTTATAAAGGTAAAACATCTCAGTTTTGAAAACTGTTAGAAGAATTTATGAAAGCTCTCCTTACATGTTCAGAAATGATTTGCTGGCTGAGGAAGTTCCTCTTTCCTTTTTTAAAAAGCTCTTAAATCAGTGAATCAGCTGTCTTGGAAATCTGATTACCAGACTGGTTTACTTTGAATTAGACTGGAAAGTTTTGTTTCAGTTCACGCTAAATATTGGATTACACGGATACGGTAAATAATAAAATGTGGATTAATGAAATAAATTGCATAACAGTTAGGATATCCATTCAACAACCAGAATGAGATTTCCTCTTTGTGTTAGGTCCTGAACAACTTGTCCGGTTTATAGAACAGTTGTCATACATAGCCTATTAAGACTTTGAGCTTTGGTGCAGGAATGAACTTCCATGAGTAACTCAGCTTGAAGTTCTAAGCCATGGGAAACAGCTAAAATTAGCCATTCTTGGACTATAGGTGATAGCCAACATTAGTCACAGAGTAGACCCACTGAAATAAATGGACCTCAGTCCATTTCAATGGGTCTAATGGGTATGACAGGCTCCATCTGCACCATACATTTAAAGGGCTAAGATACTATTTCAGCAGTCATTGTTTCCCACCCCCTAAGCATCCTGGGAATTGTAGTTTATTAAGGGCAAAGAGAGCTGTTACAGGACCCCCTGTTCCCCTCCCAGAACTACAATTCCCAGTGGTTTAACAACCAATCCTGTTCTCTAGGACACTCTGGGAACTGCAGGCTTCTGCGGAGAATGGGTTCTCCCAACAGCTCTCAGCACTACACTTCCCAGGATGCTTTGGAGGGAAGCTATGGCTGTTTAAATTTGCATGATGCTGCTTTATATGTTTAGTGCAGATCGGACCATAATAATAATAATAATAATAATAATAATAATAATAATAATAATAATAAACCTGTTAAATTGTGGGTGAACATATCAGACAACATAGTGATTATTCAAACAGCTCTTGTTTATTCACAGGTCCAGAACAGAACTGGACTGAAGGGTTCAGCCAACCTGCTTATATAGAGCTCCACTACAAAGCAACAGTAACAACTTTCTGTAACTATCCAATCACTGAACGTCACTTTCAATTCCTTATTTGCATATGTGGATCTGAGTGAAAACTATCTACAGTATCCCCCTGCTGGCCCAGGATGAGAACTTCAGTACATAACAAAACCCTTCCTGCATATGGAAAGCTAATATGTCAAGGCAGGGAAAGGGATCTGCTGATCTTTATCCTTGAGATGTTAGTTTTTGGTGTGCATGGCACTTCGGAAAGCTTTCAGACATTCATTCCCACCCATTCACCCCTTATTTCACCCCTTAGAGATAGAAATGGTAGCAGTCATGAATTGATTTAGCCTTTAGACTGCTCCAGAAAAAAATTGCATGAGGGCTAGAAAAACAAACAATTCATTTGCTTATCTTCTGGGTACAGGGAGGAGGTGTCAGCATTTTCATCCCTCCCATTGCAAGGATCACCAGGTCATGTTTGTTTTACTTTCTGTCTGAGAGAAAGGAGGGGACAGAAGCTACTCTTCCAGATTTCCATCCCTAGCACTGTGTGTCTTTTTCTTTGACCTGTCTAGAGACAAGATGGCAGTATGAGAGAGCTGTTTCTCTCATACATGTGTGTTCTTTTATTTGTTTAATTAGAAGAAACATATTAGATATGCAACAAAACCTCCACAGCTTTGCTCCCGTTACTCTGCTGTGTTTTAGGTGCTCACATGAGCAAATGCGAGTCCACTGCACCAGGACCTATTCCTCGGGAATGCTGTGTTGATGTTCCTACGTTCCTGTGATCGGAAGGTCAGAGAAGGTGCTCCTGATACCCAGCCTATGCAGGCACTGAAGACGTGGGCTGTACATGGGTGTACAGAAAGGAGGCAGACTCTGGTTGCTTGCAAGACAGGGGCTTTGAGTAGCAGCAGGAGCTTAGGGGCAAGGTGCATGCTTTGCACGAGGAAGGCATTAACTTCAATCTCCATTATCTCCTAGCAAAGCCGGAAAAGACTCCCACCTGAAACAGAGTAAGCTGCCTTATACCAAGTCAGGCAGTTAGCCCATCCTGTTCAATATTGTTTAAACTGACTGTCAGTACTGCAGGGTTTCGGGCTGGAGTCTTTCCCAGCGCTATGTGCAGAGGCTGAGGATTGTACCTGGAGACTTCTGCATGCAGAGCAGATGCTCTGCTACTGAAATATGTCCATTTCCCATCTGAAACCATGGAGAGTGTTATGTACTGAGTTGAATAGAATCCAAAATGCAGCAGTCTGATTGGTCCTAGAACAATAGGATTCAGAATGCAGCAGTCTGATTGGTCCTAGAACAATAGGATCCAGAATGCAGCAATCTGATTGGTCCACAGGAGCCACCCAATCCAGCTCCAGGTGGAAGTGAATCCACAACCTGATTGGCCTACAGGAGAATCCTGGAATTAGCCAATCACGTGGGGCCCATTGTGTAAATAATGTATATAAAGCAGACATTCTGGGGGAACTTCCATTCCTCCTCACCACTATGAGCTGAATAAAGAGCATGAAATCCACTCTCGACTCCGAGTATATTTCAGATAGCTAATGCTCATCTTGGAGGGGTCACATAGCACACTTGGCACCACTGAATCTCAGCAGTGGATCTATGGGAGTGGTCAGTGGTCAGTAAAATTATGACCATGACCACCACCACTATTTTCAAATGGAGAAAAATTAGGGCTGGCTTGAGGGCACAAAGACCTTGTGTCATCACAGCGGGCTACTTCTCAGAGTGGGCAGTAAATGCATATTTTTTTAAAAAAATTAATTAAAAATATTTTTGAATTTTTAAAATTGCTATTTTTTTATTTAAAAAATGGACACATGCCACAAAACCCCTCTGGCAGCACAGTATCACAGCAGGGGGCCTATGGAAGCAGCCTCTAAAAATCGTTATTTTAAAAAATAATAAATAAATAAATAAAATGGGGCCAAGCCTGGGGGGCATAAAAAACTTTTGGCATCATGGCATCACAACAGTGATCCATAAAAACAATAGAATTAATTGTTAGTGAAAATAGTATACAAAATGCATTATGGGGTTTTTTTTTTGGGGGGGGAGTGTATTTTAGGAGAAACGCTGATGAATTTCCTTGAAGATTGTTCTTTTAAAAATACAGTGGTACCTCGGGTTAAGTACTTAATTCGTTCCGGAGGTCCGTTCTTAACCTGCTGTTGCACGATTTCTGTTCTCATCCTGAAGCAAAGTTCTTAACCCGGGGTACTATTTCTGGGTTAGCGGAGTCTGTAACCTGAAGCGTATGTAACCTGAAGCGAATGTAACCCAAGGTACCACTGTAAATAAATTGCAGACTGATGAAGAAATGCATCTGAACTGAATTTAAAACTGGAAAACTGAAAAAGTAAGAAACAGAGAGAAAGTGAAAAAGACTTACTTATCCCTAGGCTGCATAAAAAATGCAGAACTAAGTCAGAACACTTACTTCCTGTGATCTGGACACTACGCTTCAGTTAATTCAATCTACAATTGCATTCATGATTGCTGCTTCTATTTTGTATACAGTGGTACCTCAGGTTACAGATGCTTCAGGTTACAGACTCCGCTAACCCAGAAATAGTACCTCGGGTTAAGAACTTTGCTTCAGTGTGAGAACAGAAATTGTGGGGTGGCAGCACGGCGGCAGCGGGAGGCCCCATTAGCTAAAGTGGTAACTCAGGTTAAGAACAGTTTCAGGTTAAGAACGGGCCTCTGGAATGAATTAAGTTCTTAACCTGAGGTACCACTGTATTGTGAACTGCTTCCATCTCCTTCATGGGAAATTGGCAGAGAAATTAAAGATCTAACTTAATCTCATCTTTTCTCTTTCATAAAACCACTCCTTTCTTCTTTAACATAGGGAAGATTTTGTTCAACTTTCTGTTCCTTCTCTCTGTCAGTCAAGGGATGTACAAAGATCTCTGCATCTAGAAATAGAGAGGAGGGCAGTTCTTGGGAAGGCCCATAGCTCAGTGGTGACAGTATCTGCCTTGCAAGCAGAAGGTCGCAGGTTCAATCCCTGACATCTCCATGCAGGGTTGGGAGAGACTCCTGCCTGAACCCCTGGAAAGATCCTGCCAGTCATTGTAGACAACACTAAGCAAGATGAACCAAAGGTCAGATTGTATAAGCTGTTGCTGCTGTACCAATTTCAGAGAAGGCAAGCAGGAGTAGCAGCCCTTTCAAAAAAAGTCCCCATGAAGGAGACCCTACACTCACATGCCATGTGTCCACAACTGTTCTGGCTCCTCACCAAGGCACCTCCTGATTAATTGTAATCAGGAGGTGCCTTGGCTAACATCCAAAACAACTTGAAATAACCAAGTCAGCCTGCACAAACAGTTACATCTCACATAAATATTTTGCACTGGAGGCTTCCCAGCTGAGTACATGCGAAAGCCGAGTTTTGCTGCTTCTCTGACATATGACCAACTTCTGGCTCTCAGATGCAAAACAGTAGCTTGATTGTGTCCTCAGCTGCAGGGCTAAGAAAGGAGTTCAAAGAGGGATGCTTCTGCTTGGAAATAAACACCAAGCTTTCCTAAAATGCTTCTGAACCGCCCATCTCTGCACCATGGTGTAGTGGGGAATTTTGAATTCTGGACTGGGGTTTCCTAAACTTGTGTCTCCAGCTGTTTGTGGACTACAATTCCCACCATCCCTAGCCAGCAGGATGAGTAGCCAGGGATGATGGGATTTGTAGTCCAAAAACAGCTGGAGACCCAAGTTTGGGAAGCCCTGCTCTGGACTTATTGGTCATATTAGGGGGTGGGGCAAGGAAAGTCCTCTTTAAATGGCAATGTGTACATGACTTCACTTATCTGTTAATGGTCACTCTATACCATTTCAGAGAAAAGGGGAGTTATCCAGTGTCTAAATGTTCCCCCAAATAAATTACTCTCAAAACAGAAAAAAAACTGCTGTGCTTGTGTCTTCCCCAACATGCGGCAAGCACTTATAGCTCATAAGAAAAGAGGACACAAATTTACATAATATGAGGGTATAGATGGGCATATCTTCCAATTTTGGTTTCTCTCAGTTTGTTTTTCCAATCGTATCTGCAGTTCTCCAAATTTCCACATACGTTTCTTATGGGGGGGGGGAGTCATGAAAATTCATCAGCATTTCAGTGCAAATTTCTGATTAGCATACACATTTTTTACAATGTTCTCAAATATATTTTTTTAAAAAATGTTATTTTCCACAACATGTGCTTTTTCATGCATGCTTTATTCTAGTACTGTATATGCATTCTTAGACACACTGTTGGACTAGGGAACAGCACTGCTAAATCTGGAGCATTCCTAAGGATGTCTGTGTTACAGTTTCAGAAAGTGTTAATTAGGTAGGTTCACCTTAAAAAGTGAGCCAAATCGGATTTCTTCCCTATTCCTCATGTTACCCAAAAGAGAAGCATCTTTTGAGTGTTGCATGCTACCCCTAATATGGTGTTCTAATAACCCTCACAATTAGGTCACGTAGAGTGGGGATGAGTGTGCTTGCTCTGGCCCTTGCACCAACTGTGATTCATGATCAGGGGGGCAAACATATGTAGCAGACAACCTGTTCTGCTCATGGAGGATTTCCTTGTGCAACCTAGAACACCATGAGATCCAGGTTTTTGAATCTGCATGGGGACCCTCAGGAACAGAAAAGTTTTCCTATATCAGAAGTTATCCTCTCTACGTGGGGCTACCTTTGAAGGTGACCCGGAAACTACAATTAATCCAGAATGCGGCAGCTAGACTGGTGACTGGGAGTAGCTGCCGAGACCATATTACACCAGTCCTGGAAGACCAACATTGACTCCCAGTAGGTTTCCAAGCACAATTTAAAGTGTTGGTGCTGACCTTTAAAGCACTAAATGGCCTCGGCCCAGTATACCTGAAGAAGTGTCTCCACCCCCATCGTTCAGCCCAGACACTGAGGTCCAGCGCCGAGGGCCTTCTGGTGGTTCCCTCACTGCAAGGAGGGAAGCAGAGGGCCTTCTCAGTAGTGGCACCTGCCCTGTGGAATGCCCTCCCACCAGATGTCAAGGAAATAAACAACTATATGACTTTTAGAACTCATCTGAAGACAGCCCTATTTAGGGAAGTTTTTAATGTTTGATGTTTTATTGTTTTTAATATCTACCCAGAGTGGCTGGGAAGGCCTGGCCTGGGTATAAGTAATGAATTATTATTATTATTATTATTATTATTATTATTATTATTATTATTATTATTATTATTATTCCAAGTTGTGGAGGCTAACAAGAATGGGAATAATGGGCCTCATCTCCCACTCACCCTCCTTGCACAAGGAATTGGAATGCCTGGATAGGTCCCATCTTCAACCTAGTATATATGGCAGTCACCTAACTCGTGATCACTGTTTATTGCTGAAGAGTCTTGATTCCCCAGGCACTGCGTTGCAGTGATGTAATAAGTGCTTTCTTCCTCTTTCCCCACCCTGACCAAGAGGGGCCTTACCTTATATACATTGATGGGCAAGGCAATGAGAATGTAGAGCAGATCCCCAAGAGCCAGGCTAGCAATGAGGACGTTAGGCCCATTCCTCATGCATTTGTTCTTGTAGATGATCCTCAGGAGGGTGGAATTCCCAATGATGCCCACAATGAAGATCGTGCAAGACACAAACGTGTTAATGTACTTGAAGGCCTGTCGGATTTCTGTTGGCTTAGCACACATGACTGACAGCTGTGGGCCCTCTGTGATGGCATCTCCAATAAGGTTGCCTGAATGGTTGGCGGTGGCTCTGGAGTTTGTAAGTATTCCAGGCTGAATGAGACTGTAAGCTTTATCTTGATCCAGAACCTCAAAGGGGATGGGGGTATTCCTGAAGCTCATGGCTGTCTGACTGGAGACTCTCAGGATGAGGCAGGCCAGGCAATAGGTCAGAACAGGTAAAGCAGAAAATTTGCCCATTGCGATGGAAACCTTAAAGCTTAGCCAAAGTTTTGAGTCTGTTGGTGGGACCTGGAGCTAAAGATCTTTCCTGATCTTGCCTGTGGAAGGAAGATAAGGATGAGTTCTCTGAGTTACAGGAGAGGAGAGAAACAGTGATATTGAACAGTTACTCTGCATGAATTTCCCTGGGACTGATTATTGTTCATATAGGGCTGGGATACAGATCATATTATTGTTCATATAGGGCTGTGTCCTTCCAGATGTTCATAAAATCATAGAATTGTAGAGCTGGAAGGAACCAAGAGGTTCAACTAGTCCAACCCCCTGCAATGCAGAAATCTTCCACCCAATGTGGCATTCAAACCCATGACTCTAAGATTAAGAGTCTCATGCTCTATCATCTGAGTTATTTATTCATCACCGTTTGACTCCAAGTGCCATCAGCCCCAGTCAGTATGGCTGATGGTCAGGAGTGATGGGAGTTGTAGCCCAACCAAACCTCGGAGAGTCATATGTTCCCCATCCCTGCTTTAGGGTGTGACAAAGACTTCGGGAACTGGAAGAGACAAAAATTCTGTATCCTATTTGTGGGTACCATGTGGGTACACAAACCAAAAAAGAAAAAAAAGAAAAAGAGGTCTCTCTCTCTCTCTCTCTCTCTCTCTCTCTCTCTCTCTCTGACTTACTGAAGTTTCAGGTGTCTTTGGCATAGAAGAGACTGTGCATCTGCATAAATCTACAAGGGTAATTTTCAGTTCACTGAAACTGCCTGTAATTTATTTATTTAAATATTTTATAAACCACTTAATTGCAATCATTTCTAAGTGGTGTATAAGAAGTTCCTTGGAAAGAAAATGAAAAGTGTGCTAAAACTATGAAATCAAAGTTCAGTTAAAATGTCTGTTGGACAACCAGTGACCAGTTTTTTATTTATTTATTAATCTTCAGTCCATCTAGGCCAGGGGTTAGCAAACTTTTTCAGCAGGGGGCCGGTCCACTGTCCCTCAGACCTTGTGGGGGGCCGGACTATATTTTGGAGGGGAAAAAATATTAACGAATTCCTATGCCCCACAAATAATCCAAAGATGCATTTTAAATAAAAGGACACATTCTACTCATGTAAAAACACGCTGAATCCTGGACCGTCCGCGGGCCAGATTTAGAAGGCAATTGGGCCAGATCTGGCCCCTGGGCCTTAGTTTGCCTACCCATGATCTAGGCATTGCCCATACAGGCTGGCAGCATCTCTCCATGGTTCCAAGCTGAGAACATTCCCAGCCCTACTTAAAGACACTGGGGACCTTCTGCATACAAAGCAGATGCTCTGCTACTGAACTATGGTCCTCCCTGTTGACAGGATCACTGATGCTTGGGATTGAACCTGCGGTGCTGCTCATGCTGTGAGTTACTGCTCCTTGCCATGTATGTATGTATGTACCGGTATGTATGTATACATTGAACAGGGATGCATACCATATTTTTCCTACAAAAGTGCTGCTAGGAATGTACAAATCTGCCATTTTTTGTTCCTCTTAGTCTTTTAATTTTCTAATATTCAGCACAGTACGATTTGCTGCATTTCCACAACATACATACATACATATATTGAATATAATATGGTTTTGAATTTCTCTCTCTCTCTCCCTCATCCCCTCTCCCTCACACACTCCCCCAATATAGGTTTTCTTGCACACATTTTCTTTTGTGAGATAACTGCATCACAAAAATTGGAGGAGTATATATTTTGAAGGATAGCTATGCTGCGGTTTGCATTTTATATTGGAAAGTGAAAAATTGAAAATCTTGCATTAAAATGAGAACTGAACGAATTTCTCCACCATTCCCAATTCACACAGAACCCCCATTCATTTTTAAAGCATATTCCCCCCCCCCCCCAATTACAGATGGTTTCGTTCAGCCACCAGAAAAGACACACTATCAAACTCCATCCATAATTAGGACTGGAGAATGTATCAATTTCAGTTTCCCATCCCACTCCCCCCCCTCCGCATTGCCGTATCAGTTTGTGAATTTGTTCATTCAAGTCCTCATGGAAATTCATCAGCATTTGGGTGCAAATTTCTCCTCCTATACACATTTTTGTATGCAATTTAACCTAATATTGTTATTATTGCAAAGCAGTTTCCCTAACTGAAGTACTTTCATGACTATATACATTTTAATGAAAACTTTACCATCTTGGTACACATTACTTGGATGGATAACTGCACTGCAAAATTCAGAGAAGTGTAAATTTTGAAGGATGGTAGTGTTTCGGTTCATGTATTGTTTGGGAAAGATTCACCTTTAATTGCAAATTGAATCATATTTCTCCTCCATCCCAAGCCACAATATTAGATATTTGTAAAGGATAGGACACTTAAAATATATTGTTGTTGTTGTTTAGTTGTTTAGTCGTGTCCGACTCTTCGTGACCCCATGGACTAGAGCACGCCAGGCACTCCTGTCTTCCACTTAAAATATATACAGCCTGTTAAAAAAGAATATCCTGCAGGCATAACAACCCTAAGATAGTTATCTGCCCTAAAGATATTCAGTTACCTTCCCAGTCCTTTTGAAGGAGGAAGCCCTCTGTGTTGGTTGCATTGACACCAAGGATCCCTTTCACCACGGAGAGTTATCCAACAAAGTGAGCTGGGTGGTTTTGGAAATCAGAGGAGTTTGGATCTAGCCATTTCCCAAAACTGATGCAATGAAGATGCTGCTCAGCTGTGATGTATGCCCTCCTAAGAGTTTGATGAAAAGTTTCAAAAAAGGAATGGGCTGTAATTATAGAGGACCTAAGGCCTGTCCCTCCTCTGTGTTCAGCCACGGCAGCCAATAGGCATTAGACCAGAAGGGGTGAAGGAAATAGGGCTGACATGGAAAAGCTGTCATGTGGGAGAGCAAAATCATAAACCAGTGTGTGTGCTTCAGGCAGAGGGGAGGTGGAGGAGGGAGATAGCTAAAGGAGGAAGGGAATGATGACAGGAATTGAATCCCAAAGAGCAACCTCTGTCATATGTTCAATCACCTGACCGTCTTGTTATACCAGGCACATTTTTACCAGTACTGAGACACAGTACTGGTAGGAATTTGTTCCCTGAGAATTTAATAATTATTAAGGCATTATTTGTGCTACACTATCAATGTAGGGCATTTTACAAAGTTTTATAAAAGGAGGCAGGTCTCTGCCTTCAAGCAGCTTACAAATCTGGGAGAAAAGTCAGACAAGAAGAGTGTGGACATACATCAATGCTTTTGTAAAAGAAAGAAAATATAATCATATATCAATATAATTAGTAATTAGATAACGTTTTTAGATTAATTATCACTAACTTCAAACTGGGTGTGATTTAGAAAAGAGTAGAATTGATATTGCTCTCCTAGACCCCCCCCAACTCTTTTTGTGAATAATGTAGAAGCTTCTGTCAGGTTCTGCCCAGATGTTTCAAGGAGGCAGGTCCATCCTGACTGGCTCTCCCTAGCTAGGCTTAACAGGTGGGCTCACCCAAAAACTGTCTCAGGAGCTGAAGTTCTCTTGCCTTGCCTCACAAAACATTACAACCTGGTTTAACAGGGGTGGGGAACCTTTTACGCTCCACAGGCTAGATCATTATCAGCATAAGCTTTGTGGGCCAAATTTGAAAGGCCAGTGGGGCTGCCCATCTGCCAATTGTGTGACATCATTTTGATGTCATATAACTGGCAGATGGGTTGCTTCTGCCCACCTGTCAAAATTCCTTGCACTGTTCCTGTAGAAATGGCAAGAAAGACATGTACCCTATAAAATGTAGGATTTGCTCTCCTTCACACAGCAGCAGTGGCAGTAGGGGAGCGGGGAATGAGGCAGTAAATAAGCTTATTTGTCCCATTCATTCTCACACTTCACACTGCTGCTTTCACTGAAGAAAGGGAGAGGAGGAAATATGCAGTCTCTTTTCCCTACAGCAACAGAGGCGACAGTGGTGACGTGAGGGTGGGGAATGAAAGACAGTTAGAAGCTGCTTTGGCCCATTCATCCCTCCTGCCGGCAGAAGCAGAGGGAGTGCAGGAAGGCTTGCAAAGCCTGCTCTGTGCTGATCCTTTCAACCTTGGACATAAGGTCCTTTGTCTCACCCTTACTTTGTCCCACCTCCAACAACATGTAAGGTATCAAGTGTAGGGCAGCTGGGCATGGCTTCCCTCCAATAGTCTTGCGGGCCAAACGAAGCCATATCAGGCAAAGTTTGGCCTGTGGAAAGGAGGTTCCTCATCCCTGCTGTAAAAGGTTTAAGGTAGTCTTTAACACAAAATATAAACGATTTTGCATAATTTGAGATAAACACCAGAAACAGAGGTAATCGTGCCCCCGAAGGAAAGCAATTACCTTGAAAGTATGGACATAAGCAGAAACAACCTATTGAAGTACTGGCTGGTAATATTTGTTATTGTTGATTGTTGATTTTAAGGCAGGGAAATTGAAAAGGAAATTTGTTGACCAGGTGATGCATTGTCATATCAATTAACATGAAATCCTCTTCTTAAAAAGGGGGACTTCCATGACATTTATCTTTTCTGCAAATTAAATGCTGAGCTGAATATCCATAAATCATTAGGTTGCCAACTGTAGTTTCCTGTGGGCATTACAACTTTCCACATGGACGTCATACTAACTTGCAATTCCTTAATGCATAGTAAGAATTCATATGCACAGAGTTTTGCACTGGAAGTATTTATTTGTGGGTGCCTGTCAACAAATTGTGACAAGTTATGCTTGTTAGAAAAAGACTGGGGCCTAATTTGAACAGTAGAATGTCTGGCATCTGGTGGACGGGATTTTTGTGTTGTGCTCCAGAATCAGCCCCTCCCTTCAGGTGTTCAGTTAGGTTAAGATAGAGAGACCAACTGTCATACTTGCTTGATGTTGTTTTAGTTTCTCTCAGATAGTATGCTATTGCATTACAATTTTCTTTATTATTAAAGTTTTGTTGGCATATACGTGAGCCGCTGACTTTGCTGAAAGAAAATAAACTCTCCTGAAAAATGGTGGAATATCCTAAATTTCATGAGTGAGGGGATATTCTCAGTCTGACAGGAGAATTGATTGTTTTTAATCACCCCATTCTTTACAACAGTGCTGGCCACATGTAATATGCCAGGAAAGGTTTTTCCCACCGTTTCACATGGACACTTGCATAAGCTTGACACTTGTCCATAAAATTATAGCTTTTGTGAAAAGTGAAAAAATATTAGTGAAAAAATATTGATTTTTCTCCTTGCTGAATAATGACTATAAACTATTTAACATTGATATTGGTGGAAAGATTTGAAAAGATTCTACAGGACCTTATTCACTATGATCAATGTTTATTTTTGTCTAAAAGACAGCTAAGAGACAATACAGTGGTACCTCAGGTTAAGTACTTAATTCGTTCCGGAGGTCCATACTTAACCTGAAACTGTTCTTAACCTGAAGCACCACTTTAGCTAATGGGGCCTCCTGTTGCTGCCGCACCACCGGAGCCCGATTTCTGTTATCATCCTGAAGCAAAGCTCTTAACCTGAAGCACTATTTCTGGGTTAGCTGAGTCTGTAACCTGAAGCGTATGTAACCTGAGGTACCACTGTAAAAGAAATGCATTAGGCATTTTGGAATATTTCAATTATCATAATGAAAAGCAAGTTGCTTGATTTTTTTGGGTGCAGAAAAGGCCTTTGTCAGTCTGAATTGGGTGGGCTTTTTTTGAAGTTTTGCAAGAAATGAACTTTGGAAATAATTTTATTAAATGGGTAAAATCAATTTATACACAACAGACAACACAGATACTGGTTAATGGAGATTTGACCAAACCTTGTGATATGCAGAAGGGGACAAGGCAAGGATGCCCATTATCCCCATTAACTTTTCATTTTGGTCTTAGAAGTCTTGCTTAGAAACATTTGACAAAGAGTTATGGGAATAAAGATTTAAAAAGAAATGTATAAATCAAGAGCATTTGCTGATTATTTGATGTTAACTTTAGAAAACCCGCTGCAGGGACTAGGAGTTCTTATGGATAAATTAAAAGAGTTTGGTTTATTAGCAGCTTTTAAGATTAACCATTAGAAAATGAAAATGTTAACAAAGAAGACCAGAAGGCTTTGATGGAGAAAACAAGGTTTCAAACTGGAAAAAAGTACTTGGGTATAACTATGACAAATATGAATTGTGCATCATTTCAAAATAATTAGGTCAAAACATGGGCTGAAGTTAAAAAAGATATGTCAAATGGGTGAAGTTAAAACTGTCATTCATTGCCTGGCAGAATTTCAGTGATAAAAATGAATGTTTTGCATAGAACGATGTTTCTGTTTCAAAGAATACCTATTGTGAATAATGATCTACCATTTAAAGAATGGCAAAGAGATTTTTCAAAGAGATTTAAACACAAGTTAAAATGAAAGTACTGCAAGATGTGAAAGACAGAGGAGGACTGGGACTGTCTGATTTGAAATTGTACTTTGCCGCTTGTTGTTTAGGCTGGATGACTCTAAAAAACAGGAGAATTTTGAAAGTAGCGGGTCATGATTTAAAGTTTGGATGTTATGGATATATGTGGTGTGACAGGGTTGAAGTTAATGTGGACTTTAAAAATCATTTTGTTAGACGTTCTATATTGAGAGTCTGGAATAGATCCAAATCTCAGTTTTATATGAAGATACTTTTATAGATTTCAATGCAAGAAGCATTCTATAGAAGAGAGACGATAGGTAATGAGAAATGGTTAACTAAGTGGGACCAAGGAGACTGTTAAATTAAAACATGGGAACAATTAATAAAAGAAGGTTACAGTCTTCAGTGGTGTGCTCATTTGCAATTGATTTGAGAGATTTAAGTTGGATAAAAGGACTTGCGGTATAGAAAAAAAGAGAGACATTTTGAAGTACAGCTATGCATATGATGAATATATTGCAAAAAATGAATAAAGTACTGCTGAATTGTGAAATGAAAGAAGAGCAAGTCAAAGTTTGCATGATTAAATGGGCAATAATTTTTGGTGATAATATACAGATGGCACAGTGGAAAGATATGTGAACTAAAGGGTTAAAATATACACTGTGGTTCTTAACTCCTAAGAAATTATTTAGAATGTAAAAAAAAATATTCCAAATTCACGCTGGAAATGTAAAGAACATGCAGGGACAATTTATCATGCTCGGGGGACATGTAAAAAAGGCCAAAAAATATTGGATACAAATACATACTTTGATACAGAGAATTTTGAAGACTGATTTTCAACTGAAGTCAGAACTCTTCCTGGTGGGACTTATTGATATACAGTTAGAAAACGATTATGGAAATTTTGCTACAATATATAATTATGGCTGCAAGACTTTTATATGCACAAAGATGGAAGGACCAACTTTTATCAACAATGGAAGAATGGCTGTCAAAACTAATGGACTTAGCTGAGATAGTGAAATTGACATGTTTAATCAGAGAAAAGTAATTGTTAATATTTGTTAAAGATTGGAAACCTCTCACAGACTTTTTGTGTGAAAAAACACAGAAATAATGATATTTGGATTTGAGGATTGAAGATATTGTTTGTTTCTTACTTTGTGGGGTGTTATATTGGATTCGATGAAGTGAATATTGTTTTTATATAGTGGACAGATGAAGAATCAGATTTTTTATTTTCTGTTTTTTTAAAATATTATTTTATTGATGATTTTCAGTTTTATATATTTCAATAATTGTACAATCATTTTAACATTTCAAAAATCAACTTCCTTCTCCCTCTTTCTGTGGTTCCTTAATATATATTTTTAAATATTTTCTGCATATTCCAAATTAACTTAATTTACTCATTTATTCATCTACTTTAAATTTATACTCTTATAAGACTGCAGGTTATTACAATAATCCTGCCAATGTTCTTATCTGTTTACAGTTTATTTATAATATTCAATAAATCATTTCTATTCTTTTATAAAAAGTTCTTATTTTTCTGGTAAGTTTCTCCATCTCTGCATATTCCATAGGCTTTTGTATCCATTCTTCTTTAGTTGGGACTTCTTTCCATTTTTTGGTCAAGTAGCATTCTTGCCACTGTAGTCACATACATGAATTAATTTCTATACAGTATGGGTAGTTCTGTCCCTATAATTCCCAAAAGGAAAGCTTCTGGGTTGTTGTTTTTTTACAAACTTCATTTTAAACATCTTTCCCCATTCATTATATATCACTTCCCAGTAAGCTTTAATCATACTCCAAGACCACCACATGTGATAAAAAGAACCTTCTTTCTCTTTACATTTCCAACACTTACTTGATTTTGATTTAGATATTTTTGCCGATTTACTTGGTGGTAGGTACGATCAATATAGTATAGGGACGTGGGTGGCGCTGTGGTCTAAACCACAGAGCCTAGGGCTTGCCGATCTGAAGGTCGGCGGTTCAAATCCCCGCGATGGGGTGAGCTCCCGTCACTCAGTCCCTGTTCCTGCCAACCTAGCAGTTTGAAAGCATGTCAAAGTGCAAGTAGATAAACAGGTAGCACTCCGGTGGGAAGGTAAACAGCATTTCCGTGTGCTGCTGTGGTTCGCCAGAAGCGGCTTAGTCATGCTGGCCACATGACCCGGAAGCTGTATGCCAGCTCCCTCAGCCAATAAAGCGAGATGAGCGCCACAACCCCAGAGTCGTCCATGACTGGACCTAATGGTCAGGGGTCCCTTTACCTTTACCATCAATGTAACATTTTCGTTAAATTTTCTCTTAAACTATAGTATGCTCTAAATTTTATATCCATATTCCACAATAGTTTCCATGCTTCTGTTGTCCAATGTATCATTGAGGATTTTACTTGCTCATCCTTTGTCTTCCATTCCAATAATATCTTATACATTTTAGACAGAACTTTTACATTACATTCCAACAGATCTCTCTCCAGTTGTGATATTTGCTCCCCTATTTGACAGTTATCAGAAGTTTTTATTTTCTGAATCTTGTTTTTCTATGTTTCTCTTTTAACCTCTTTTCTACTCGTTTTTCTTTGTTTTTCTTTTTCTTCCTCTATTTCTTTCTCTCCCCCCGCCCACTTTTTTGTGTTTTTATTGCATCTAGATAAAAGTATTGGTTTGGTTTTTTTAAAAAGAAAACGTTTTGTATTTTTCTATATAAACCTTAACTTTTTTTAAAAAAGGAAAGACTATTGTTGCAGATCTGAATTGCTCCATGATGGATTCTGGAAGAAACAAACCAGTCAAAACCAGAGCTTAATAAATGAGGCAATGAATAAGAATTTGGATCTAAAATAGAAGCATAAAGAGCTATGCAAAAGCTGAAAGAAAGGACTATAAACACCCATACAGAAGTTCAAAGCACGGAGATATTATCTGAGACCAATGGCATTAGTGGTCACTTTTGAATAAAATGTTTGTTACTGATGAAGCATGAAGGCAGAAAGTAAACATTTAGGAGTGAAAAAGGAGATGTGTGACTGTTAGATCAGTTATCAAATGCAGTCTGAGAACTGGGTTTGGAGAAATTTTTACACAAAATACATACCACTTGCCCAGCTGCAGCTAACCATTACTGCTTCAGAACAGCAGCAGATGTGGATATCTTTTGGGAAAGTTATTATCCACTGGCTTTAGTTGGTCGACATGTTGTAAAGTGGCCACCAGCTGCTCCCAATACATGGACTACACAAAACAAATGATGGATGTGTGTCCCTCAGCTCAGTTCATAATTGGTTCCACATTTAAGAGGTTTTTCTTGGAGAGTTCAGAAAAAGTTCACCTGCTTTCCAACATTTTCTCCCATCTCATAATTTTGTGTATGCATGACAATGGTCGTATGCACATGCACATTGTCAGATTGACCCCCTGGGTGCAGGGATGAACGGATCAGTCTATTTCTATTCCATATCCATTTTTGCACATGTGCTTAAATCCATTCTCCCCCATTTCTGCACCCACCCACCCACACTTGTTTGTTTGTTTGCAAAACTACATGAAAACTTGTATTCTTTTTGTATATATTTCCCCCCTCACAATATACCTTTTAAATGTATTTGGTCCTAAAATGCATATTTTTGCACACACTTTATCCTAAAGTATGTACTTTTGTATTCATACAGTTGCTGAGCCCAGAACTGCATTGCAAAATTGGGATAAGTGCAAAAAACAAAGGACAACTGTTTTCCAATCTGTGTATTTTAATGCAATCTAAATCCTCTTCCTGCTGGATTGGGGAGGTTTGAATTGGATGAAGAAACAGCTTGGTTGCCTACTACCTGCAGAATGACACCAGAGTCACTTCAGCAGCACAGAGCTCTTGCCTGCTGAATGGGTGTGTGAAAGTCGCATTGAAGAGTTCTCTGCTGGCATCACCCAGGAGAAAGCTCCCAACTTCCATTTATTTTGAAAGCTAGATGTCAGGGAGAGGAATTCTGACCTAGTCTGCTTCCATGGATGCTCATGTAATATTTAAGGACATTTTTCCTCTAAGAGGAAGAATTCAGACTTGTGACTTCACCCTCTTGCAGTCTAATGTGGTATGTTCCAAGATGATACGATGATGAGCTGATTGTCTAGTGCCATCATAGTGCCATTCCCTCCTGGGTTTGAGGCTAAGGGAAATGTCTCTTCTAAGATGGCATTTGCCACCTACATTTTTAAGTTACATTGCAAATAATGGCAAATTATGTAAAAATCCATAAATGAAAATGTTTGAAATTGATTAACCAAACCAACTGATTAACCAAACCAAATCTTGACTAAATCAGGAATGGGGAACTTGTGGTCCATTAAACATTGCTGGATAGATTGCAAATGGTATCAACTCTTACCAATGACCATGCCAGCAGGGAGTTATATTCCAGAACCATCTGCAGAGTCATAGCCCCACCCTGCTCTGCCCTCACATCATTTGACTAAATGGTGCAGACACTGCTGTTCTCTCTTTTTCCTGCAGTGTCCTAAAATCTTGATTAATTGATTACATTAAGGCTTTGCCCTTGCTTCAAGGCATCCTCAGGCTGTGAGTTATAGGGACATCAATGTCCGTGCCAAGGTGACTGGCTCTGGGGTTGCTCTGGACATCATGGCTGCCACGATGACCATAGGGCTGTCCCAACATGTGGGAGACCAAACTCTGGACCTTCTATTCTCAACTAGGCAGGAAGAAGGTGATCTGAAAGTGGGGGATATTGACATTGCTTCCTTGTCAAGGTCAGGTCACTTCCTGATGAGATTTAGGTTTTCAGCACTCCCCCCCCCCCACCTGCAGAGACAGGACACCTATTAGGATAGTCATCCTTCAAAATTTGCACTTCTCCAAATTGCAGAATTGGATGTATTTGGCAAAATTGAATAGAAAATGGGGAAAATATTTGGAGAAATTTGTTCAAAATATCAAACGGATACACACACACACACACACACACACACACACACACACACCAAACTGACATAGAAATGTGGAGAACTGAACTTAAGACTAGAAAAATGATAAAGTGAATATAACTGAAACTGACAGATTCATTGATACTGACAGATTCATTGATACCCACCTCTGAGGCATTCTGGGCATGTTCCATTTGGGGTTCATTGATTTTGTACAGCAACTAGCCTCTTTTGAGAGGTCAGTGTTTGCTTTTAAAAAACAGGAAGAAGCCAACACCTTGGCTTGTGGTTAGTCAAATGATAAGGCCTCACTGTGCAGTCTCCAATAAATACAATTTTTTTTTCAATTTTTTTTTTTTTTATCATGCAAACCGTAGCTGGAAGAATGTAAAAGATCATTTAAAGGGAAATAAATCACAAATGGTTTGCAGGCAAATGCTGGTCATGCCCATTAAGGGTGACTGGTTTTATGTGATGCTGGTGAATGTAACCCTTATCCCCAGAGGACAGAAAGGTCTCTGTGGATTCAAGCGTGCACAATGCTGGCTGGTGAGTCACAAGCAGAGCATGTGACTGCGGAACGGTGGAGCCTCCTATTCAGAGAGCTCTGGTCAGAAATCCGGATAGTAGTGGAGCTCAGAGCAGGTTCTGCAGGAAACATCCTGTCAGGAATTTCCCCAATGGGAGAGATGTTATTGGAGGAGCTGTAAATCATGTTGCGGGAGATTAGGGTACTTTCGGATCTCTTAGATTTGAGGGTCAGCATCACAACCATCATGAGCAATGGCCTGCTCACAGCGGAATGTTTTCTAATTAAAGCAGCTTTGAAAAAAAGATTATTTAAACAATGGACTGCAATATTTAATGGATTGATCCATGGATGAGGAACGTCAAGCCCTAGGGGCCATATGTGGCCCTCCAGGCATCTCTATAAGGCCCTCAGGTTACACCCCTCACTGGTCCTTCTTTTCACCCTCCACATTTTTGTCTGACTAGAACATCCTTCAAATTGTGATACTGCCTATTACAGGTCAGAGGGGGCAGCGTTTCTTTTGAGGCAGGTGATTAGCTGTGGGAGGAGCTTATCAGAGCTTGCAGGGCAGTGGTGTGCGCCTAGTGGCGCGCGCAGTTTGATCCATCTTTTCGATTTAGGGGAGCTAGTCTCAAACGTTTGTTGGGGGAGACCTAGGTTTTTTGTGGGGGGGGGAGTTATTTGTCCTCTCTTCACGCTTTTTATGATGGAGGACCGCTGTAGCCACCCCCAATGACACGTTCTCAAGATGGAGGGGGAGGGAACAGCTGCAGTCGCCTGCGTTTCCTGCGCAATGTTTGCCATCTTGCCAAAGGTTGCAGGCAGCTTTACCTGCAGCAATTGCATGTTGATTGCCCTCTTAAAAGACAAAGTCCAGCAACTGGAGGAATGTGTAGCTATGTTCCAAAGAATTAGAGAGCTGGAGCTCTTCTTGGAAGCAACAGAGCACACCGTCTCCACCAAGGAGGAGATAGGGGACTCCCCTGAGAAGGAGGCTAGTTCACCAACACAGGAGCCAGATATATGGAGAAACGTGACTCAAAGAAGTAGGAGGCCCAGGGTTCGCTCTGATTGTTTAGAAATACACAATCGCTTTGAGGTCCTCTCCCCTAGCATGGAAGACGAAGAGCAGACTCCATTTGAGGATCTCTCCCTCATTACAGTCGATCAGGTATATGAAGACGAGCAGCAAAGTCAGTCCTCAGGGAATGTGCAGGCGACCTTGGAACGGACAGCTCACGGAAGAACCCCGACCAAACCTAAGAGGAGGCGTGTAGTGGTAATAGGGGATTCCCTACTGAGGGGAACAGAAGCAGTGATCTGTGGGCCTGACAAGATGTCTCGGGAAGTGTGCTGTCTCCCCGGGGCTAAGATCCAAGATGTAACTGAACGACTGCAAGGAATCATAAAACCCACTGACAAATACCCCTTCCTCTTGGTTCATGTGGGAACCAATGACACTGCAAGCAATAGCCTCCAGAAGATCAAAAGAGACTACGAGGCTCTGGGCAGGAAATTGAAGCAATTAAATGCACAAATTGTCATCTCATCTGTCCTCCCAGTTGAACGACGTGGCCCAGGGAGAGAGGGAAAAATAGTGGAAGTGAACAGCTGGCTTCGCAAATGGTGTAAACAGGAACGGTTTGGATTCTTAGATCACGGACTGCAGTTTCTTGAAGATGGACTTCTGGCAAGCGATGGGCTGCACCTCACAACGGTTGGGAGAAATGTTTTTGCCAAAAATCTCAGAAACCTCATCAGGAGGGCTTTAAACTGACTAATGTGGGGGAGGGAGACAGTGCTCCTGAAGGTAGGAGTCTATCAATTGATGAAGATGATCATCCAAATGTCATAGACCAAATGGAGCAAACAGCACGCACACCTAGTGGTGGGAGGAAAAAATTCTTAAATAAGAGACACGGGGGAATGATTAATGGACTTCAATGTCTGTACACTAATGCGCAAAGCATGGGAAATAAACAAGATGAGCTTGAGCTCTTGGTACAGCAAACTAAATATGACATAATAGGCATCACTGAAACCTGGTGGGATAAGTCCCACGATTGGAATGTAATAATGGGGGGATACAATCTATTTCAGAGAAACAGACCAGACAAGAAAGGAGGAGGAGTGGCGTTATATGTCAGGGATGTGTATACCTGTGAAGAGATGCAAGATTTAGAACCTCAAAGCCAAAGTGAGAGCATTTGGGTCAAAATTAAGGGAGAGAAGAATAACAGGGACCTCATTGTGGGAGTTTACTATAGATCCCCAAGCCAAACGGAGGACATAGATGATGCCTTCCTGGAACAGATGGCCAAGCATGCAAAAGGAAGGGAGATAGTAGTAATGGGGGACTTCAATTACCTGGATATTTGTTGGATGTCAAACTCAGCCAAGAGCATAAGGTCAAACAGATTCCTCACTGGCCTTGCAGACAACTTCATTGTCCAGAAAGTGGGAGAAGCAACAAGAGGAACAGCCATTTTAGATCTGGTCCTAACCAATGTTGATGACCTGGTTAGTGGGGTAGAAGTGGAAGGATCATTAGGCGCGAGTGATCATGCTCTTCTGAAGTTTACTATACAGCGGAAAGGAGCAGCCAAGCATACTAGGACTCAATTTCTTGACTTTAAGAAAGCCGACTTCATAAAACTTAGGGAAGTGCTGGGTGAGATCCCATGGACAGTAATACTAAAAGGAAAGGGAGTTCATGATGGCTGGGAGTTTGTTAAGAGGGAGATAGTAAAAGCACAACGTCAGGCAATACCAATGAGACGGAAACATGGAAGGTGCCTAAAGAAGCCAGGGTGGCTATCTAAAGAACTTTTAACTGAGTTAAGATTTAAAAAGGATGTGTACAAAAAATGGAAAAGGGGGGAAACCACCAAAGAGGAATTCAAACAAATAGCCAGCACGTGTAGACACAAAGTCAGAAAAGCTAAAGCACAGAATGAACTCAGGCTTGCTAGAGAGGTTAAAAGCAACAAAAAAGGCTTTTATGGGTATGTTCGTAGCAAAAGGAAGAACAAAGAAACAGTGGGGTCACTCAGAGGAGAAGATGGTGAAATGCAAACAGGGGACACAGAAAGGGCTGAACTCCTCAATGCCTTCTTTGCCTCAGTCTTCTCCGATAAAGAAAACAATGCCCGACCTGAAGAATTTGAAGCAAATGATTCAGCAAAGGAAACACAGCCCAGAATAACTAAGGAGATAGTACAAGAATACTTGGCTAGTTTAGATGTATTCAAGTCTCCAGGGCCAGATGAACTGCATCCAAGAGTATTAAAAGAACTGGCAGATGTGATCTCAGAACCACTGGCAGTCATCTTTGAGAATTCCTGGAGAACAGGCGAAGTCCCGGCAGACTGGAGGAGGGCAAATGTTGTCCCTATTTTCAAAAAGGGGAAAAGAGAGGACCCAAATAATTACCGCCCAGTCAGTCTGACATCAATACCAGGGAAGATTCTGGAGCAGATCATTAAGCAAACAGTCTGTGAGCACCTAGAAAGGAATGCTGTGATCATCAATAGTCAGCATGGATTTCTGAAAAATAAGTCATGTCAGACTAACCTGATCTTGTTTTTTGACAGAATTACAAGCCTGGTAGATGAAGGGAACGCAGTGGATGTAGCCTACCTTGATTTCAGCAAGGCATTTGACAAGGTGCCCCATGATATTCTGGTAAAGAAGCTGGTAAAATGCGGTCTTGACTATGCTACCACTCAGTGGATTTGTAACTGGCTGACTGACTGAACCCAAAGGGTGCTCATCAATGGTTCCTCTTCATCCTGGAGAAGAGTTACTAGTGGGGTGCCACAGGGTTCTGTCTTGGGCCCAGTCTTTATCAACGACTTGGATGATGGACTCAAGGGCATCCTGATCAAATTTGCAGATGACACCAAACTGGGAGGGGTGGCTAACACCCCAGATGACAGGATCACACTTCAAAACGACCTTGACAGATTAAACCTGCAATAAACCTGTCTTTGGAAAGACAGGCTTCCCTGTGTCATTATTTCTTTGCTGCTGAGAATTTGAAGCTTGTACTGCAACAAGAATCTCTGCACTGGACTTAATTAATGTTCTGCAAAGAGAGCCGTTGCTGATGGCGCAGCGGAAGCGTTTACTGGACCAGTACACAAACTCTCTTATTCTCCCTCATGGAGAGCACAGGTTGCGGGTGGGGCTGACAAGACACCTCACTGTTACTAGGCAAATGGTTTGGCCATCCTGTAAGCAGGGGCGGGCTGTTACTGGGGAAATTTAGATGTTGCCAATTAGTGATTGACAGCCCTATTTGTTAAATACAAGGCACGCAGCAACGGACGTCCGCTTTCGCTGCATGCTTCGGATCACCCAGGAGTCCTTGGACCGTGGAGTTATCTTCTCATTGTCTGGTTACATTTCTTTATTTTCCCCTTCTCTTTAATCCTCTCTAGTCCCTTAATTAATTTAATTCCACCCCTTTTCTTTTCCTCTTTTATTTCCCACCCCACCCCTTACCCTGCCCTTTGAGAAGATTCTCCCTGTACCTGTGAGCGCTGCCTGTGCATAATCCTCCTTGGCTTGCCTTTCCCAATAGGGAGAGAGCCCCCATTAGGGGCTTTCTTTTGCAGAAAGGTTTCCCTCATTTTAACTGTTTGTTAATTGTGGGGCTAGTCAGGACTGTTCCCAGCTTAGCTGGAATCACTTTCGTTTTTAGTATCCCCAAAGGTGGCTTTATTTTGGGTGTGTGCAGCGCTGTTGGCCGAATTTTAATCTAGCCTTGGGCACGAGCACCATTTTGAGCTTCCTTTATATTGCAATGAGTCAAAGATTTTTAAGAGAAGAAGCAGTGAGGCCTACATTCAGGCCTAAGCCTGCTACAGTTAGCAGTAAATTGTGAAGTCTCTGTGACATGTGACTCATTCTCTAAGAATGTATCTTGCTTGCAGGCTCAGTTGCTATTGCATATTTGGGGCAGACAGAGTGGAGCTAGGGTCTCTGTGCCTCCAATGGCTATGAGCACTCTGTGTATGCTCTTTAACTATGCTGTTTCTGAACAAGTTTATTTTCTTCAAGTTTGTTTTGCCCTGATAGTGGCTACCACTATTTTAGAGAGGAATTGTGGCTTAGTGGCTAGAGGACAGAACTAGGTCCTGGGAGACGGTTCATTTCCCCCCTCTTAGCCATTGTTATAACAAAACAAAACAAACTGCTCCTTTTGGACTATTCTGTGGCTGGGTAGTTGGGCCCATTTGTGATATCATTGCCCCCCCCCAAAAGAAAGGAAATAAAAAGAAATTTGGGTTTCTTGAGGAGGTGCTTGCCTCTAAAAGGGCAAGCAGGGGTACCTGGTCAGGCGGTGGGCTGCCTCGAGCTTGCTATTTCACTGGAAACATTTATGCCTGGCCTAGCAGGTGATCCTAGGGCTTTGCCCTAGAATTTGATGGTCTGGAAGTGTTTCCGGCCTGAATAGTGTCCCCATGTGGTGCATGAAGCATTGGTTTCACCAGTTCCTTACATTGTTTAGTTTTTTGCAGACTATGACAGGGCTTTTGCAGATGCCTCGAGAGCTTGCCTCTCCTGCAGAGGATGACTTGCGGACGCCCCAGGTGCCTTCTTCCATAAGGAAGCATCTTTGGAGGCTGCGATCCAGGAGGAGGGCAAAGAGGAGCAGGGATGATGATTCAGACATCACCTTGGACCTCTACAGGGGTCAGGGTGAGGCTGTCCTGGGTCTTTAGGGATCATCCTGGATAGCTCAGCTGGTCAGCGCATAGTGCCAGTAATGCCTAGGTTGCAGGATTGGTCCCTGTATGGGACAGCTACATGCCCCCCATTGCTGTACCTGGACACTTAGGTCCAGTGTCGAGGGCCTTTTGGTGGTTCCCTCACTGTGACGGATGTAACGGGCGCCACGTTTGCAATATGCAAGCGGGAGAAAGCACCTTTGCGTGCCCGCATTGCAGTTTGCTCTGTGCGTTGCAGGGCACGGCGCTGCACGGGCTGCATTTGCATTGCATTGCGTGAGAGATTGCATTTGCATTGCACGTAGGGTGTGTGCATTGCATGGAGTGTGTAGTTGCATTGCACGAAGTGTGTTGTTGCATTGTACAGAAGGTGTGGTTGCATTGCACGGAGTGTGTGTGTGTGTGTGTGCATTGCACAGAGTGTGTATTTGCACTGCACGGAGTGTGTGTGTGCATTGCACGGAGAGTGTAGTTGCATTGCACAGAGTGTGTGTGCATTGCACAGAGTGTGTAGTTGCATTGAACGGAGGGTGTGTGCAGTGCATGGAGTGTGTAGTTGCATTGCACGGAGTGGGTAGTTGCATTGAGCGGAGTGGGTAGTTGCATTGCACGGAGTGGGTAGTTGCATTGCATGGAGTGTGTGTTTGCATTGCACGGAGTGTGTGTTTGCATTGCACGGAGTGTGTAGTTGCATTGCACGGAGTGTAGTTGCATTGCATGGAGTGTAGTTGCATTGCATGGAGTGTGTGTGCATTGCATGGAGTATGTTTTGGCATTGCACGGAGTGTGTAGTTGCATTGAACAGAGTGTGTAGTTGCATTGCACGGAGTGTTTGTGTGTGCATTGCACGGAGTGTGTAGTTGTGTTGCACGGAGTGTGTAGTTGTGTTGCACGGAATGTGTAGTTGCATTGCATGGATTGTAGTTGCATTTCATGGAGTGTGTGCACTGCATGGAGTGTGCTTTTGCATTGCACAGAGTGTGTGTCTGAAAAGGAAGCTGGCTCGGCGGCAGCTTTGTCGGGACTTCTTTAGGGGTTCTGGCCAGCGTCGGCCCTGTAAATTTACATATCATGATGGCAGCACAAGATGCCCCCTGCCCAAGCGGGGGCTGGAAGCTAGCAAGCAATAGCTCAATACCTTTTGCCCATATTCCCATTTTATTTAGGGATCCAGATAAATATCGTTGCTAAAACATACCACTTGCCTATGGAGAAGCTGTCTGCCTTGAAGTAAGTTATTTTCTAATACTTCTTCTGTAGCAAGTGATGCTTCATCAGATCCGATCTTGCTGGGTCACTTAATTAATCTTGCATGCAGAGTGGTTGCCCCAGGCCACCCCTTCCATTCCCGCTAGGCCAGGCTGCCTGCGGCCTGAGGTCCCCTTACCTTCATGTACGCTTACCAAGTGAGGTGATAGGCAGATCTCATGCAATGGTTGCAATTCCAAAATGAATGCAATAGTAGTTCGCCATGGCAGGATACCTTGAACCTGCACAGTGATTTTCAGGTTAATGCTGATGCTGCTGGATCTTTGCCCTTTGGTTTTTTATTTCAGGGGCTGCTGGTGTGCAAAGCCATGGCCTCAAGTCCGGTGTGGTGAAGCAATCATGTGACCTAACTTTTCTTGAGTTTTCCCCATTGTAGTAGCAGTTCACATCTGGACAGAGGAGTTCAGTGACCATCGGATCTGCTTTTGGTCTGATAACCAGGCAGTGGTGAGCGTCTTGGCAAAACAGTCCTCACGCTCCAGCAGAGTCTCCGCCCCTTCGCTCACGCTTTGAGCTGCACTGCTTAAGGTTAATATTGTGCTTTATGCTCTCCTGATTACGGGATCCTCTAATGATGTCGCTGACACTCTATCCCATTTTCAGATGGAGCGCTTCAGATCCTGGGCTCCAGACACTCAGCTACTGCCAGACTTTTCCAGACCACCTGTGGCACTTTGACAACAATTAGTCGTCAATTACAGAGAGCAGCAGGTTCCATTTCCCCTTCTGCTTTTAGCTCTTATGAGAAGGCCTGGATGGATTTCTTAGCCTTAAGCTGGCAGTCCTCAGCCATTTAGAAGAACTGGCCCCCATCCTCTAGCAGATCCTGCAATATTTGGTCCACCTGCTGCAGATTGGATGTGCTGTTAAAACTATCAGTATTCAGTCTGCTGCGATGTCTGTTATAGTAAAGCTTTAATTTGCACATACCCTTGTATAAAGTCTGTCGTGCGCAGGGCCTTGGAAGGCTGGAATAGGCTCCAACCTCATAGGACAGTGGGCAGGAAGTCGGTCAATTTTTACCGATGCAGTATCTGCAACAAGTTATAACTTGTCTGCTGGTTAAAGATCAAGGTGAGACTCCTTTCAGTATTCCATTGCATTTTTGGTGCACTGAGAGTTGGGGAAATTGTGTTAGAGCCAGCATGGGGCTGAGAGTCTGGAGGCTTATTGCTTCAGGACTTTTCCTTATCTGCTTTGGAGCTGGTCATTAGAGTGGGGAACTCTAAAACAGACCTAGTGGGCAGGAGTGCCACCATCAGGCTTCCCCTCACAGGTGAGGAGGGCCCTTGCTCAGTTATGGATACCAGAAATATTTGGCTTTTCATTCCCCTGGGGGCTGGCCCGCTCCTAGTGCATGGAAATGGGTTTCCGTTAGCCAGGCATCAATGTGCTTACGTCATGCACCAGTTATTACGGCCTGTGGCTTGCCTACCGCTGAACACGCCTCATTCCTTCCGAATAGGGCTGCTGCAAAGGCTGCACACTGGGGGCCTGTCAGTAGACAGGATTGTGAATACGGGTCATTGGAAGTCTGATGCTGACAAGGGTTATATCAGGAAGTGTCACCAATGATGTCTGTGCTGATGCCTGTCTGTTATTTCCTTTTTTCATAGGAGCAGCTGTGCACATTTAGATTGGCGGTTGAGCAGGCCAGAAAGCATGTTAATAAGGCGGTGGAAAATAAATAAAATAAAATAAAGTAAAATAAATTAAATTAAATAAATAAATAAATAAATAAATAAATAAAAATAAAGCATTGTACACTGGGCTGGCAAACGTGCTGACGAGCCTGGACTGGGGCGCCATCTCAGTCTTCCTGCCCAAGTGAACATATACTGGGTGTCCAGATGGGGAATGCTTTGGGAGGAGATCCTTCCTTTGGTGCGGTTGAGTGTGACCTGTGCAGGTCCTCCTGCAGTGCTAGTGGTGCAGCTGGACGAGAATGACTTGCCGTCTTCTTACAGCATAAGTTTGCGTTCCTGCATTCAGGAGGACTTGGATGAGTTGATGGCAGCTCTCCCTGGACTCAAAATAATTTAAGGCATTGGTTCAAGGTAGTCTGGAGGGGGGGGGGGTTGGAGCACCTGTCCTCTCCAATGCGCAAAGGTAATCCTTTAAAGGAATCCAAGGATTCGCCATGCTTTTGTCGACCCCTTTCGAGGGGTAGGGCCATGCATGAGTCCCTGGGAGCATTTGGGGTGAGCTTGAGTCTGATCCTGGTTCATTGCTCCCCCACGATGTTTACCTGTACTGACGATATGGTGGGGCCCAGTCGTCAGTGCTGCCCTGCTGAGGTCAGGCGCAGCTAGCTGGGAACCAATGCCTAGACAAACTACCACCGAGCAGGCCAGAAAGCATGTTAATAAGGCGGTGGAAAATAAAATAAAATACAATAAATAAAATAATAAATAAATAAATAAAATAAAATATATATAAATAAAATAAAATAACAGTGGTTCTGTGATATTGCACCCTGCTATTTCCTTCAAGGCTGTTGCCCTCTTTAGGGCAGATGGGGTGCATCTTTCCCCTATGGGGAACGACACCTGGCTGGATGCGGTTGCTTTGGGACTGAAAGAAGGGTTGCATTTGTGAGTGGTTTGGCGGTGAGCTTCAGTGCTCAGTTGGCGGTTAGGCATTGGTCTGGAATTGGTTGCTGGGGGGTATGGATTCGGCTGTGCCTGCCCCCCCCAATGCTGCTGCTGGTGGAGGGGTATGGATTCGGCTGTGCCCGCCCCTCCAAAATGCTGCTTCTGCTTCAAGGGTTTTCCATTAAAGGAACCCAGGGGCTCCCCATGCTTTTGTCCGAAACCCCCTGGCAAGGGGCTAGGGCCACGCAAGGCCCTGGGAGCATGCTGGGGAGAGGTGAGGCATGGTTCCCAGTCCCGTCTCTCTCCCCAGGTGAGTCACTTCCTGACTTCGCGGGGGGTGCGAATGTCAGAGCTGTCCCCGTGCGGGGGCAGTTAGTGCTACCAATGCCTAAGCAACCACTCACATTGCTGTATTTGAATAAAGTTGTGGCCAAAATTATGCCAAAAACCTTAAACAAAAATTAAGTGTCAATTGTGTTTTTCTTGGGGGGGTGTCTTGGGGACCTCGACGCGCAAATGTCTTTTAGAAGACTATGGGCATTTCTTAAGTTTTGAAGCATAACATTACTCTTCTCCGCTGTTCCATGATTTACAGCTATTACTACATTCATGATATATTAAGAGTGAGCAACCAACCAACTATAGATTACCAATCCTGATTTTTTAAAAGCAAACAAACAAACCTTAAACTCTGAGAATGTGCAGCTTCCTAGTTGAAAAAATTCACTGAAATCACAGCACCAACAACGGCGCAGGAATAAAACAAAGTTTGCTTCTACTGCTGTTGCACTGTTTTGGATGCTATTCCTAATTAAAATGTGTTAATTTGGGAATGAGCACAATTTTGTTGTACGAAAGGACAATGCATTTTGAAAGTTAAAATAATAAAATGAGGGTGAGTAATTATGTCTGTGCCTCAACTACCCTGACTTTAAAATGCTTTTTAAAATGAGGAGTGTGCTCAGCATAAGTCCTAGCAGCCCCATGCTGGTTGGGTACTGACTCCAGGTGCTGCTGGCCACTGCCTCCTTGCTGTTGTTAATTTGTCTACAACCAATATTCTGAAAATGTCTGTAATCCATTTTAATCTTATGCTTTCATGGTAATTTATTCTTTATGCAGCAAATTTCTTCCCAGAACCCACAGGGATAGTGGAAGTGAATGCCATAGATCCTTCAAGCTCAAGTCAAGAAGACAGTAGTGAGCAGTGGAGTGGGGTGGAGATGCTTATAGTGACCTCCCGGCAGCTGGGTCACTGTTTCCTGCCAGGTGGAGGTGGAAGGGTGTTGTGGTGCAAACACACTGGCAGGAGCCTTAGCACCACTGGAGCCTTTGCACTACACTGACCTGGATCCCCCCCCCTCCCCTCATCTGCTGGGAGGTCAGGTAAATGCATCCAGCCCACTATGCTGTCTGCTACTGGAAAAAAAGAGTCCTGTTTGATCGGACCAAAGGCCTATCTAGTCCCAACATTCCATTTCTCACAGTCACCTACCAGATGTCTATTAGGATCCCATAAACAGGATATGATTGCAATAGGTCTCTCCTGCTTCTACACCCCAGTAACTGGTATTTGGAAGTCTGCTGCCTCTGATCCTGGAGGCAGTACAGTTATCAGTATATAGCCATTTTGAAGGGCCTTGTTTGCCAAGCCTTCCTGCTAATTAGCAAACTTGGAGAGGCACTGGGAAACCTTTCTCAAGGGGGTTTGCGCATCCTGAAAACATGGAGAGGTTAATTGAAGGCATGGGGCAAACAAGCTCTAACCATCTTAGCTTGCCCTTGTTATGCTAACTTCATTGTGCAGACAGATTTAATGACTCCTTATTACCTGGCTTCCTAATTAACCTCCTGCCCCCATATGGAGAGAGTTTAAAGAAGGCACTCCCAGCACAGGGACTTCCAGCTTCTCCAGGCCTCAGGGTGAATGGAGATGTTTCTTTTTCAGCCAGGTTCACAGTCTCTTGGTGCTCCAAATAATTTATATTTAATAGCATGGGCACAGGACTCTGGCAGCTTGGGAATTTTGCTGTGTTCGTGCTTACTGATGCCCAACATTGCCCTATAAAGTTCATGCAATGGAAAGTGGTCTCTGCCCTGTGTTATTTTTGTCACTGATGACACTTTGCTGGGAGAGCTGCAGGCCTACATTTTTACTAAAAGCTCCCAACTTAACCACCTCACTCATCACCTGCAAATAACTCCCTACTTATTTTACAGTGGTTCTAGTTATGACTAGAGGCATGCTGGGAAATAAACTGATGATGGCGGCAATCATGTCCAATGCTACTGCTTAGATACCACTTTCCCACTTTCTTCTGTGCCAGAGTCAGGGCAGGAAACATAGCTTTGCCTTTTATTTGGTTTCATGATGATGCCACATAACTAATCAGATTTAGCTGTGTCATCAAATCATGATGTCTCCTCAGTGGCTGCTCCCAGACTCCAGAACTCCCACCCTGGAGAAAGCTAGATTGGCTCCCTCATTGTTGTCTTTCCATCTGCAGTTGGAGACTTTCTTGTTTCAACATGCTTTTGGGAACTGACTGCTGGTGCCATGCTGTTTTTACTGTAATTATTTGTATGCTTTACACAGTTATTATATATGCATATAATTTTAATTCTATCAATTATTAATTGTCTTTAATGTTCTATCAATGTTTATTTGTCTTTAATGATTGTATTTTCTATATTTTTAGCAGTTTTAAAAAATCTGTGAGTCTCCTTGAGTCCCATAATGATGATGATGTCAGTTCAGAGTTAGTGGAGTTAACAGAAATGATTGCCCTCACCCTGATTTGGTTTTGTGGTGTCACGCGGTCAATTAGATTTGGCAATGTGATGACAGATAGGGTTTGGTAACATGATGGCATCATATGCAGACAAATAAATATTAGAGCCCCTTTGATCATGGCTTGGTTGTGGGTATGGCTGGTTTGGGTGAACTTCACTAGTGATCAGTCACATCCAGGAACTGCTTCCTATAGAAGTGTAGCCCAAACTGCTCCATGTTAGTGAGCATTTTCTGCATTTCTTGGGAACATTTTGCTTATCCATTTACATTGACCTCACATGCCCTCAGTGACATCATTTAATAGCCAAAGGTTCTTCCCTAAATTTATTTCCCATCTTTTTCATCCACAAAGGTGAAAAGTCATCATTACATATTCACATAAGACTTTTTTCATCAGTTCTATATTGATTTCACCATGATGCAAAAAGTGCCTAGTTCTGTTGAAATGTCTGAGTTGATTGAATTTTCCCGTCCTATAATTGATTCTAGTGATTTTATTCATCACTAGGATGTACCATATTTTTTCTCAAATCACTGCCCACCTCAAACTTGCATGTCTTAGTTGATACAATCTGGTTGCTCAGTGGAAGTTGGTCCATAAGGACAAATGGGGCACTGCCCCAGCAACCTCAGCCTGCCCTTATTTAGTCCTTGCCTGCCTGTCTTCATGTTTATAATTAATCCAAAAGGGTGGCCATGGACGTCAGCTTCCTCTTCCTTAGTCTCAGCATTGTCTTTGTATGACTCAGTAGGAAGAAGGATGGGGACAAAACTAGAATTAGTTGGCTCTGCCTGTCATTGGCTCTTGCTCCACCCACAGTTGACCTCCATGCCTTCTGTCCTACAATCCCAATGGGAACCAGATGAAACCAAAAATTTTTAATATTCCGTTATTGGGTATCTTGCATATCATTAAAGCATAGTGACAGGAATCATTCATAATTCAGGTGCCATAATATCTCCAATTGTTTGAGTAACCACTTTCCAATAGATGTTTATTAAACTGCAATCCTACCACACATGGAGAAAACTGCCTTGAACTTGTTTACATCTTCAGACTTCCAACATTGTTATGCTTACATCTCCAGCAGACAACCAATATTGTTGGAAATATTTTGCATTATTCACACAAACAACACCAACTGGATACATAACACTGTGGTGTCATCCTGTTAATTGTGTGATGGGCAAGCTAGCATCACCTATGTGACTTATCCAGGAAAACAGAAGGCATCTCTGTGTGTTGAGAGGGGAAACTGCTCATTTCTCCCTCAAAGTTGACACTGGAGAATACATGGTCTTGATTTATTCAACCAATATCAATTTATAATGCCCAGTAAGCACTGTAAGCACTCTACAGAACCTAATACAGGGTAACCAAATTCCTGATGGCATCTTATGCTGAAAGTAAACTATATTTTCATTAGGTTCCCACAATATTTTTTCTGGCATTTTAAACATAGCAATTAACATGGGGGAACCATTCTGTAAGTATCCCACAATGCTTTGAACAAAAATTCATACCTATAATTTTAAAAGATAAGAGGCCCTATGATATGATGATGATGATGGAAATACATCTGCAAACTGCAAACTTCTAACACTTCCAGAGTTGGGGGCACTTGGCTGCAGGGCTTAGGCTTGGTCCTCTCTCTGTTGTGAACCTCTTCATCTCTCCTGCCAATGTTTGTTACGTGCTCAGAGTCAAAGCAAGAGGTTTTCTGGGCTTGCTGTAGGCCATGTTGCTTTAATCACCGGTGAAAGGAATGTTGAAACCCACCTCCTGCTGTGCTGCAGTGTTAATAAAACATCTGTGCTGGTGTGTGTGTTCCCCCCCTCTCCCTGCCCCCCAAGCCATTCATCTCTGTTTTTCTACCATTTCCTTAGACAATTTTATGTTTCCCAGTTTGAGCTGATCACAGGAGACATTCCAAATGAAGGCTCTAAGACCAAGGGAAGTGAAGTAGTCCGCTCTCTACATTTCCCTGCAATCTTTCCTGTGTTTGAAGCCAGGATTTGACTAACAACCAAGGATTAATTAAGTACCTATCCATGAATTTCACATGCTTTATAGGAGGCCGGTGTTGCAGACATAAACATGCCCAAGAAGAGCCCTGTTGGGTCAAGTCAAGGGCACATCTAGTGAAGAACTCTCACAGTGGTCAACTAGATGCCTATGGGAACCCTAAGTGAAGCATTACTCCCCCACCTGTGATTCCCAACAACTGGTGGCCAGAGGCATACTGCAGATTCGGGTGCCATTCCCTTGAGCTTGTTTGGAGGTTCTAGCAGGGGAGCGCAGCTATCGTATACCCTTGACCGAAGAACGGTACACTCCTATCTGGGATGGTCGTCCTCTTCCACCGAGCGCGCAGCTTCGGGAGGGACGCACATGGAGCGGTGAGGGAGGAAGGGGACACCCGCCTAGCCAGCCAGATCAGCCGAATCAACCCTGGCGATCAATGGGGTGACAGATGTCGCAGCCAGATTGCCCTCACATCCGATTCGGGTGCCATTCCCTATCAACCCCTGTCACTTGGATCTCACTGTGGCAGCTGCACTGCTGAAATTGCCACCTCCCTCCACTCTTTCTCGCACAGCCATGAATGCATGGGCTCACTTGGTGCTAGATAAACCTGTACACAAGTGAGCATATTGGGGAGGCTGGTGGATTCAGCAGCATCACAACCAGAAACCAAGCAAAGCATCAGTTCTGGTGGGTCCTGCTGGGGTTCATGGGCCTCAGAACCAACCCCCTCACCCATATGTTGGATGCTGACACTAGGCCAGCAAACAAACCATATTAGTATTTTACAATGTTAGGAGCTGTGCCAGAAATCCAGGGTGAGAAGGCCATAGCTCAGTGGCAGAGCACCTGCTTTGCATGCTGAATGTCCCAGGTTCAATCCCTGGCATCTTCCGTCTGAGAAAATAAAATTAGAGCCGCTCCAAAATCAACATTGGACTCAGCTACACTGGCAAAGAAAAAAGCAATTTATATGTGTTGTATGTGCAATGTGCCACCAGATGGCGACGTGGAGTCCCGTTTTTCTCTACCTGTTTTCACTGTTTATCACAAGGCTTTAAACTGAAACTCTACTTTGATATGTCTAGATCCAGCCTTTGTCTGCTGTCAGTGTCTCTGGAAAAAAAGACAAATCTCTCACACCTCCAAATGGAGAGATGGAGGAATAATTTGTTTAGTCTGCTTTGGACTGACCCAGTTTGACAGTCCCAAATCTACTTGTAGTTTGGAATGCAACTTGTGATCAGATCATACACTTCTTTGAATTTTGCAGTAGTATTTTAGTGTGCAAAAAAGTGCATGTGAAAACCATATTTTATTATTAAAATGTGCACAAAGTGCATATTCTACAGGGAAATGCACCAGGGGAAAAATAATACCTATTTTGGTGAAAATATTGTTATAGGCCCCCAATCTCTGCTGAGCTGTGCATGGGATTCCAGGGGGCTTGACTACGGAGAACTGAAGATAGGGCAGAAGCTGTTATGTATCCACATATTTACACCTGAATTTATATGGAGTGAGTCCAGATATTACAGCATGGTCATCTCAAGAGGGGCTTGTTCCCCATAGCAGTGCAGCACTGAAGTCCAAGGCATCTCCCTGCCTGCCTTCAGCCAGCCAGCCCAAGATCATTCTGTTCTCTCTCAGCTATTCCAAGCCTCATGCCAAAGGCCCCAAACCCTTATTGTGACATCACACCCAGTTACCCTGGCAACCTTCCAAATCCCCATTCTCTGTTCACACCTCAAGGTGTGTGTGTGTGTGTGTGTGTGTGTGTGTGTGTGTGTGTGTGTAAGTGTAAGGTCAGTTCTCTTGCATTGCCAGGCGCCCTCAATGGCCCTGTATTGTTTCTTAATACCCCTAGCTTGGCCAGGTCATTTTGCACAGGGATAGAGCAGGATTTTGTATTTCTCCCTTCATACCCCAAATCACCAAAATCCTACCATTTATTAATTCCTAGGGTTTAGCCCCCTCCCCCACCTATAACAATATAAACAAATATTCATACAGAAATGTGTATAATAAAATTACAGTTTTTTACAGTATATTCTTCAGCTAGATGCTCCTTCAGCAGCTTTTGCATGCTGCATGTGCACGTAGAATATTGCAGTGAAATATGCAGCAATTTTAGCCACTCCAGGGAATGTTTCCAGCTTATTAACCTGCTGTTGCAGTTTACACTGGCTGCTTTTGACCCTCAGTAAATAATAAATAACAGCCAATTGTCTCTTTAGATAGGGCAAGGATGGAGTACATCTGGCTTTGATCTGGAAAGCAGAAAGCCAATTTTAAGTAGGGTGGGATGCTAATCAGTCTCACCTTGCTCTGTGTTTCTGACTATGTACCATTAGTCTTTAAGGACAGCTCATTGGTTCTAGACATTTGCAACACACCCTAGTGAACATCTATTCAGAAGTAGGAGTAGAGGGATCTGTCAGTTTCAGTTTTCCCAGTTTCTCGTTTTTCCTGATCTTAAATTTTGACTCCACATCTCTGCAGCAATGTGAAAAAATAAGACTCTCATGAAAATTCATTAGGATTTTTGTGTGAATTTCTCCTAATGAATATATTTTTGTATGCAGATTTGAGTAAAGTGCACATTTTTTGCAAGCAAACGTTCTTATATAATACATTTTTGTGCATTATTTTTTGTGGGATAAATCAGCCTTGTATAACCAACATGTTAGCTCTAATTAATGCATGAAGGGGTTAAGACCATAGAGTAAGCTGTCTTGCCAGACTTAGCTAGGTCACACTCCCTCACCTTGGGAAGAAGGTTTACCAAACTCTTTGCTCTCTCACTTCCATCATGTAAAAAGAAAAGAAAAGAAAAGAAAAGAAAAGAAAAGAAAAGAAAAGAAAAGAAAAGAAAAGAAAAAGAATGTCTAAGTTGGATGTTCCAAACTTTGATTGTGTGGCTTTAGCAAGCCATCTTTGTGTTTCTATACAAATAGTTTAGAAAAGCACATGAATCTGATCTTTGAAGAGCTTGTAAGTATACCATTTTTAACTTACTAAATGTGTGGTCTCTTTCTATGCTAAAGGAAGTGGGAAGCTTTAGAAATGACACAGAAGCGGATGTTTTAAAAGTGTAACAGCCTATATTTCCATTCTTTAATTTGCTGCATGCTTAGTGATTTTAAATCTCTGGTGGGGCTCTCTCACCAAAGCGTAAGGTGAAGGTAAAGGGGACCCCTGACTATTAGGTCCAGTCGTGACCGACTCTGGGGTTGCGAGACTCATCTTGCTTTATTGGCCGAGGGAGCCGGCGTACATGTGGCCAGCATGACTAAGCCACTTCTGGCGAACCAGAGCAGCGCCCGGAAACACCATTTACCTTCCCACTGGAGCGGTATCTATTTATCTACTTGCACTCTGATGTGCTTTCAAACTGCAGGAGCAGGGACTGAGCAACGGGAGCTCACCCCATCGCGGGGATTCGAACTGCTGACCTTCTGATCGGCAAGTCCTAGGCTCTGTGGTTTAACCCACAGTGCCACCCGTACTTGTCCTAAATCTGGATCTAAGCATCCAGGGAATGTCTCCTTTTACTTTCACATATACAGTATTTTCCACACAAGTGATAGTTTGCTTGATTAATCAACTAAGGCTATACTATGCTCACTTACCTGGAAGTAAACACTCATTGAATTCCACAGGGCTTCCTTCTGAGCAAATAAGTTGTGCTGTAACGATGCCTCTGAGTTCAATGGATCTGACTCCAGCTAAGTGTGCATTGCAGATTTTGGGGGAAATGTGGTCATCTAGATGTCGTTAGACTACAGCTCCCACCATCCCTAACTACTGGTCATGCTGGTGACTGAACTGATGGGAGTTGGAGTCTAATATCATTTACAGGACTGGAGGTTCCTCATCCCTGATACAAAGGACTGTAGCTTTGCATCTCAATCCTATGCATGTCTACGCAGAAGTAAGCCCCATTAGGTTCAATGACACTCCCCAGTAAGTGGGTATAGGATTACAGCCTAAAATAATTCGTATGCTTAATTGATTCAAGTTTCTTTAATTGGGGTGCAGCTACTATCACTATTAATATTTGCACCTTCTTGGCCTCGGTCCAGTATATCTGAAGGAGCGTTTCCACCCCCATTGGTCTACCCAGACACTGAGGTCCAGCACCGAGAGCCTTCTGGCGGTTCCCTCACTGTGAGAAGCCAAGTTACAGGGAACCAGGCAGAGGGCCTTCTCAGTAGTGGCGCCCTCCCTGTGGAACACCCTCCCACCAGATGTCAAAGAGAACAACAACTACCAGACTTTTAGAAGACATCTGAAGGCAGCCCTGTTTAGGGAAGCTTTTAATGTTTGATGTATTACCGTATTTTAATATTTTTTTTGGAAGCCGCCCAGAGTGGCTGGGGAAGCCCAGCCAGATGGGTGGGGTATAAATAATAAATTATCATTATTATTATTATTATTATTATTATTATTATTATTATTATTATTAGAGGCTAAAGCACTTCTAACCTCTCTTGCACAGAAGGTAAGAGGAGCGGAACTGTATGTGGCCAGCTTGTGGATAAATGGTTCTCTAGCCCAGTGTTTCCCAACCTTTTTTGGGCAAAGGCACACTTGTTTCATGAAAAAAATCTCGAGGCACACCACCATTACAGCCCCGTGACGTCAGCGCGCAGCGTCACGCCGGGAGGGACATGAATTGCTAGCAAATTACATAATCACCTCCTTGAGGGTTGGCTCATCTTCTCTGAAGGCAGAACCCCATTAATTAACCAGGCAACATTTCGCGGCACACTAGTGTGCCGCGGAACAGTGGTTGGGAAACACTGCTCTAGCCTAGCGAATGGTTACTGTGGCTGCTGCTGTTGTCTAGATTCTTTGGCCACAGCCTGCTGCCATCCAGTGCTGGTTTGCTGAGCTGCACTATTTTGAGGCAGGCATTTTTCTTTTGGCCTGGGTTGTGTACACTTCATACATTTTAAGTACTCTTAAAGCACACAACTTCCCCAAAATGATCCTGGGAACTATAGTCTACCCCTCACAGAGCTGCAATTCCCAGCACCCTTCACAGACAACAGTTCCCAGGATTCCTTTGAGGGGTGGAATGTGCTTTAAATGTGTATGTATAGCATACACGCAGCCGCAGACAGGTGACAATTAGTGAGGCTAATAGACTAGATACAAATCTGCAATAAAATAAAACAAATGCAAGGGCTGGAGGATGGAATCACTTGCTGTGCTGCAGGAGAGCTGTTTAATCCTAGGCATGATGTCAGGTGAACATAAGAAGAACCCTGCTGCACGAGATCAAAGGCCCATCTAGCCTCACATCCAGCTCCCCACAGTAGTGAGCTAGATGCCTCTGGAAAGCCCAGAAGCAAAGTAGGAGCACAGTGGCAGCCGTCTCCCACTGTTGCTCCATAGCAACTGGTATTAAAAGACACATCACCTCTGATCCTGGTAGCAGCACACAAAAGCACATTTTGCCTGCCTTTTCTTCCATGCACCTGCCCCCAAACGCAGTCCAAACAGGCTTAAGAACAGTTAAAAGCACCACAGAAAATAACGGCAAACGACATGAAAGACAATAAAAGGGGACATGGTGATGTCTTTTTTACACCCGATCCTGTCCAAGTCTACCTGTGGCTGTTTCACTTCCCTCCCTCTGGAGGAAAAGGCCCGGGCCCGGGCCCTGGATTGTTTCACCAGGGAAGACCAGAAGAAACTGACATACAGAAAGAGACATACAGAGTTTATCTGTACAGAGCCCAGAGCTGCATGAAATCTGCATGTGCTAATCTTTAAAGCCCTAAACAGCCTCAGCCCAGTATACCTGAAGGAGCATCTCCACCCCCATCGTTCAGCCCAGACACTGAGGTCCAGCTCTGAGGGCCTTCTGGCGGTTCCCTCTCTGCGAGAAGTGAGGTTATAAGGAACCAGGCAGAGGGCCTTCTCGGTAGTGGCGCCTGCCCTGTGGAACGCCCTCCCACCAGATGTCCAAGAAATAAACTTTTAGAAGACACCTGAAGGCAGCCCTGTTCAGGGAAGTTTTAAATGTTGCGGTTTTATCGTGTTTTTAATATGTTGGGAGCCGCCCAGAGTGGCTGGGGAGACCTGGCCAGATGGGCGGGGTATAAGCATTATTATTATTATTATTATTATTATTAGTAGTAGTAGTAGTAGTAGTAGTCAGTGCTTTTTTCTAAAAAAAATGTTTAGGGATACTCTCATTTTCCTACTCATATTGAAATACTGCCCCTCAATGAGGCCAAACTTAGATTCATAAAATGTTTAGGGGTATGCATCCCCCTGTGCCCCTCCCCAGAAAAAAAGCACTGGTAGTAGTAGTAAAAGTAATAGTAGTAGCATAGATACAAATGTAGAAATGATTTCAGCAGCAATACGTCCTGCCACTCTGAGGGAGATTGTGTGCCTGCCTGAACCTGCTGACCTGAAGCTCACTGCTAGTGAAGGGCAGGCAATACATTTAAGGACGATGTTAGTGTCAAGGTTCCTCCTGCTCATTCTTCAGACATGTACTGGACAAAATAAAACAATTCCTTCCAGTAGCACCTTAAAGACCAACTAAGTTAGTTCTTGGTATGAGCTTTCGTGTGCATGCACACTTCTTCATGTACTGGACAGACCTTCAAATAGGATAGGCCTTCTCTGCAAGTGGCTCTCCATTTGTGGAATGTCCTCCCCAAGGAGGCTCACCTGGCACCTTTGTTACATATCTTTAGGCATCAGGAAAAAACATTCCTCTTCCCTCAGGTTATGAACCTACCCAGGTACTGAGATCATCATCTGAGACCCTTCTTCGTGTGCCTCCTCCATGAGAGGTCCATAGGGCGGCAGCATGAAAATGGCCTTGGTCCAGTCTACCTGAAGGAGCGTCTCCACCTCCATCGTTCTGCCCGGACACTGAGGTCTAGCGCTGAGGGCCTTCTGGCGGTTCCCTCGCTGTGAGAAGCCAAGTTACAGGGAACCAGGCAGAGGGCCTTCTCAGTAGTGGCACCCTCCCTGTGGAATTCCCTCCCACCAGATGTCAAAGAGAAGAACAACTACCAAACTTTTAGAAGACATCTGAAGGCAGCACTGTTTAGGGAAGCTGTTAATGTTTAATTATTATTATTATTATTATTATTATTATTATTATTATTATTATTATTATTATTTCTGCAATGGCTCCCTGTTTGTCAAATACTCTTCCCAGGGAAGTTTGGCTGGCACCTTCATTGTACACCTTTAGGCACCAGGTGAAAACATTCCTCTTCTACCAGGATTAACATCTTATACAGAGGAAGCGGGTTATTCGTCTGTGGGGTTTTTTTTTTGTTTTTTTGTTTATCATATATTTTGTGATCTTATTTTGTGTTTTTATGTTGTGTACTGCCCTGATCTGCAAATGAAGGGTGGTATACAAATTTAAATCATTATCATAATAATAATATCCCAGGTCTTTGGCTAATAAAACTATTTATGGCCATTTAAACTGGGGGGTATTGCTTTTGTTTGCTACTGTGTTATGTATTTTTGTGTTTTTATATTGTAAACCACCCTATGATACTAAGATGAAGGGTGGCATAGAAATTTAATAACAAACAAACAAAGGGTTGTCTGTGAAATAGGTCACATAGCCACCCCAGACTGTTGTTCATACAGCATTTCATCCCCACAATTACCTTGCTGCGCAGCTCTCAAGACCATCTGCAACACGTGGAAAAACTTCTGCATATCTTCACCAGCTCCCCATGAGTTACTTTGTGCTGCCTGCGCTTTCCCTGCACTGGAAGGTGCGATGAGGAGGGATGGGTTGGAGAAGAAGCTGCAAGGAAGAAAAGCTGTCTCACTTCCCTTTGTGCCCAGTAGATGGTGCTGGCAGGAAAGTCATCGTGGAGCCACTGGCTTCCCTGAGAGTTTGCGCTGGCCATGAGTCCCCCCCCCCCTCGCCTCTCTACGAAGAAATCCCCCCTCCCCTGAGCCCCTTTCCTATCAGCAATGCTGTAAAAATAACCCCGCATGGCTAAATTCACTTTGTGGGACATAAGGAGTTATTTATGACATCCAGAAGATTACCGAAAGAGCAAAGATACACTGCAGCAGTTCAAAAGCCACAAGGCAAAGCTGCCTTCAAGGCAATGTGTCTCTGTCTCTCTCTCTCTCTGTGTGTGTGTGTCTGTGGAGGGCAGGGAGGTTCTCCAGGTAGCTAATGGAAAATAGCCCTGATTAATGACCAAGTTCAGGCTGTTCAGCTTTCCCCGGATACTACTTGCTCAAGAGCAGCCAGGCATCCCTTGCTTGGGGGTTGGAGAGGGATTCCCTCAGGCCCTGAAATGGAAGCCACTGGAAGAGGAGGTGAGCTACTTTTGCAAAGGAGCAAGCCTCGGGTGTTTTTCAGCTGAGAGCCACACTGACCTCTGGGCAAGCTTCTGTGGACCATATACCAGTGGTAGGCACATGGTAAGCAGCACTCAAGGCTAACATGGGCAGAGCCATGAACGTGAATTTTACCTTGATGGCAGTCTAATTCTACACACGCTTCAGCACCCCTCTCTACCCTGCAGGCTAATTCAAGAATTCAACGGCATATTCCAGCCAGGCAAAAACACTCAAGGAGGGTGCAAGAAAGCAGGGCGAGTAAGGGATGTGGCCCAAGGCTAGGGTGTGTGGCCTGGAGAGGCCTGAGGGTCATAGCAGGTGGATTGTGCTGCCATCAGGGACAGATCACACATGTGCGATTATCCTTTCGTAGAAGTGGTGCAGATAGGTAATTTTGGGCTGTGGCCTTAATGGTCTTACCAGGCTCCCCCACTCCTTTAAATAGTAATGTGTGCTATGTCACTTACGTCAAGATGTGGTGAGCCAGCCTTGTTTTGTTTGGGGGCCCTTTTGCTCAAACTCTGAATGGGGTCCTGGATATCTGCCCCAAAGGCTGAACCTAATGGTACCATTGAAGTCAAGTGATGTGCATGTGTGAAGCAACAACAAAAAATTGAATCATCCTGGACTACAGTAAACATTTTTAAAGGGGCTGGAGCATTTTCTGCAGGGGGAAACATTGCCTGTCCATGGCAAGTGATTTCCTCCCCTTGCTGTAATCTTTGGATGTATTCACCGCTTGGATCAGGTCCATCACATTGTGGGAAACATGAATGGCGATTCTCAATGTGATCATCCCAGTCTATTTTATGATTAGGTCAGCTTCCAGCATATAGTTGGACTTGGGAACTTGCTCCCACAGGGGGCAGTGATGGCCACCATCTTGGATGGCTTTAGAAGAGAATTGGGCAAATTTATGGGGGAGAGGGCTATCAGGGGCTATGAACCATGGTGGTTATGCATTGCCTCCACTGTTGAAGGTAGTGATGCTTCTCAATACCAGTTGCTGGAAACCATAGAATAGAAGAGCACTCTCCTGCTTGCATATTTCCTATAGGCAGGATGGGCCACTGGTCTGATCCAACAGGCTGCTCCTACGTTCTTATGTCTGTGAGGAAGAGAGAAAAACAATTTATTTACACCATGCATAATTAATTCATGGAACTGGCAAGCCAGATTATTTACTTTGGTTTTAGGACACAAAATGCCATGGTATAAAACAATAACACCATGATATCCCAATATGTCTTGATGATCACTAGTTAAGATGCATAAATGGCTCATCTGGTGGGTGGTGTCTCAAAAGTGATTGGCCAAGTTTGCCAATCAAAGTGTAGTCCAGGGATGAGGGACGTATGGCCCTCCAGATATAGTTAAACTACAGTTTGTATCGACTTTGACCACTGACCATGCTGGCTGGGGAGTTGCAGCCCAACAACCATCTGGGGACCCAAGGTTGGGAAGGACTTTACTAGAGAATTGGCCTAAGAGACAATCTCACAGAGGGTCCTGTAGGAGATATTGTGCACTACTGGAAGGAACAAAACAGGCAAGCAAGATCTGTATAACTACATCAGGGACAAGGCCCCGCCAAATGTAGTTGAACTCCCATCAGACCCAAGCAGCCTGATTATTTGTCAAGGGTGATGGGAGTTGTAATCCAGCTACATCTGGAGGGTTAAATATTCCCTATCCCTGGACTACACTATGAATCTTTGGGTGTGAAGCCAGAGAGACCTGCAGTAGTTGTTGTGAAATTCACATCTGGTTTTGGAGCAGCAACCCCCATTGCTTTCAAATTAAGAGTGTTCCTTGTAATGTAGGGTTGTCATTCTTCCGTTTATGAGCTGGACTGGAGAGGTGGGTTACGTGTTAGGAGATGGAAAAAAATGAGGGTTTAGGATGAGTTTTCTGGTCAAGCAGGTGGAGGGTGCTAGCTCTGGACAGCCTTCTGACTGAACCAGACCTCCAGTGGGGATTCCAGCGCCGATTAGGAACTGATTAAATATTAAAACAATTCATTTTGTACTTAAACTGTTTCAATGGCTCCTGCTGACAGCAGCTTTGAAGTCAGCAGTGAGAGACAGGCACTCTTTTGTTTCTGACTCACTCATGTTGCGTGTGTGTGTTTTCCATGGTGGAAACAGCCAATCTGGGAGTTTTCATCATAAGCACTCAGTTGACTGACGCAAAATGTGTGCAGAGCTGTCAGAAGGCAGCCTCGGTACATGAAGGTGGTACTTGCATTTGTGGAACTCGTAGAGAAAAAGTCCAAGACTTGGGGTAGAGAAAGCACATGAGATAGCTAGGTGCAAGGAGGCCTGTAGGTGCTGGAGCAGTCGATTACCCATTGCCTGGTGGGTGGGGTTGCTTATGCATCACCAAAAAAGAGGGCAAAAGAGGGTGCCGATTTGCATAAGATTTGCATATGCTGATCCAGGGGAAGGAGAACTTCATGTAGCTTCTCAGGCCTCCAGACCCTTGGAACTTTCCCCAGACCACACCTACTTCACTGGTCCTACGTCACACCAAGCATGTTTTTGCCTGCCCTGAATGTTTCCTGAAGATGCCTCTAGCTTGTGTGGCTGCAGGATAGATATGGTGTGCATGTGTGTGCAGAAACTAGTCTCCTGTAGAAAGGTAAAAAAAAATCACATTCATTGGTCTGTCCATTTTTGCCTCTGGTCCCACCCACCATAGACATGTGCCCCCTGGAACGTACAGCAAAAGGGAATGTGGTCCTGAGGCTGAAAAGGGCTCCCTACCCCTGTGCTAAACCATAGGTATAGGTGCAAATTTAGAAATAATAACTGTAATTTTAATGGAAATGGCACATCTCACCATAGTATGGAAGAGTGTGACCAGGGGGCCAGAGTGCATGCACCTTCTGCTACCAGGTTCTAACTGTGGATAGGCAGCTGTGCTCTCATTTCTTGGGTACTTTAACTTTAAGCCAGATTTGGACAGGACACAGACCCTCAAACATGTGTAAAATAAGACACATGGTTCACCCTATGCCAGTGGTCTCTATTTGGGCTGTGCATGGGACCAGCCCAATTCAGGGACGCATCCAATGCATTGGAACATCCCCAATCTGACCCAGGATAATACAGAGCTTACCCAATCTAGATCTCCTCTCTCCTTGCATCAGGCTGCCTCTCTTTTGACAGCCCTAGATTGCTCCTGGTGGACTCAGTCTGATCTGGGATGATCCTGAGCTGCGTCATCCCTACCCATCCACATCCTGGATTGACTCAGGCTGCATGTACATGGTATTTTATTTTATTTTCACGACGTAGGGAAAACTGTCAAGTTCCACATTATATTTGAGCTTTCGCATGATGTAAAGGCAATTTCTGGGAGTACAGTGGAATAAAGTGCAAGTTTAGGTCTCATTTCTGTGTTATCCGCTGCCAGGAAGAAACGAAAACTGTTTGCAAGTAACATGGAAATGAGTGGTAAACTTGCACTGTATTCCTCTGTAGTTCCCAAAGTGGATTTCACATCACACAAAAGCTCACATGCAATGTGGACGTTAAGGGTTAGGGAAATGTCTTGAAAATGGAATAAGCTGCCATGTGAATGCAGCCTCGTTCAGTTTGGAATCCAGGACTGAATCAGATCCAGTTCATAGCATCAGTCTCTATGTGGGTTGGATCTGAAGGAGGGGCAGGGTTGCTGTTCACATGAGGCCAGGAGTGGGAGTGAAGGACAGAATTTGCAGCCACTTGTTTCTGTGCACCAGTGAGCAAACATACAACTGTGGCTTGTGCTTCTCTCTCTCTCTCTCTCTCTCTCTCTCTCTCTCTCTCTCTCTCTCTCTCTCTCTCTCTCTCATGGAGCATGCACAACAGGGATGTCAAACTGAGTTCCCTATGCATGCATAGTTGTCAACCTTCCCTTTTTTGTGGGAAATTCCCTTATTTCAGCGCTGTTTCCCGCTGCTATCCCGGATTGTTAGATATCCCATAGACTGTCTCTGGGACAGGTGAGGCTGCTGATCCCTTATTTCCAAATCCAAAAGTTGACAGCTATGCTGCTGATCCCTTATTTTCAAGGCTGCTGGTCCCTTATTTTCAAATCTGAAAGTTGACAGCTATGTGTGCATGTGCAAGAGGCAGAGTGGGCTCTCGCACACAACACATATCTCTTTCCTTAGTGCATCTGATTGTTGCTGTCCCCCTGCTCTGTCTGGAGTTCAACTGATACCAGGTATAAAACATGCCTGGAAGTTGGAATCTGTCACCTGAAATCTGTCAACCCCCCCCCCCCAGTTGTGATGAAACCAAAGCACTTTGCACTCCCATTCTTCATTGATGGTGTTATCCAGTGCCCTTATTATGTTAGCACAATAAATTACAAATGCACAGAAGAAGTTCCCCCTCCTGCCTCTTCCCACCCCCCAATGTGATCCCCTTACGCTTCCTAAATCTTCTCCAGAGGGTTGAGGGTGACAGAAGAGCTTTGTGGGGTGTGGGGACAGGAGGGGTGGTTTCAATTGTGCAGGTGTAAATCTTTGCACTAATGGACCAAGAAGCTTAGCACCACTTCGGACACAAGCCTGAGGCTGTAGTCCACTGAGTGTGTCCTGCCTCCACTCTGGGAGGATCACAGGGTCCTCTGAGATGCAGAGGATGCAGGGAGCAGCTTGGGATGCGACAGCGTGTGCATGGATCAGGTGGCAGCATAGCCCTTGCCCCCATGTCCTCCTCATGAGCTTCCCAGTGGCATCTGCTTGGCTGCAGCGGGAAAGAGGATGCTGCACGAAATGGACCTCTGGTCCGAACCGGCAGGACTCTCCTTATTATAGTTGTGTCCTGCAGAATGCAAAGGAGAGTATACGGTGCACCAATCTGCAAGAGAATCTTCAGGGCCCCCAGCCCCCTTTTGTGGTCCTGCTCAGTCTGTTACAGGATGTGGAAGGTTACTCACTTCAAACAGACACCAGCTCCCTGGTCAGCTAGGTGGGGAAGGAAGAAAGAGGAGATGCTCCCCCTCCCTTTCCCCACATAATCAGAAAGAGCAAAATTCGTTCCCTTCCCTCTGTTCTTCCTCCCCCCCTCCTATATCCCCCCCACTAGTGGTGTGGAAGATCGGAGCAAAATCTCTACAGAGCTCATTATCCCGCAGCCCCAGCGCTCTGGCAAGGGCGGAGAGGTCCTGCGTGGAATGATTTGGAGATGATTTGTATTTAAGACATTCAGTTTTTCACATCGCTGGGGGAAGCACCACCAAAAAAAAAAAAAAAGGGAAGAAAGAAAGAAAGAGAAAGAAAAAAAAATTAAATAATTGAAATAGCAAGGTGGAGGTGGTAAGGAGGGAAAGAACTGAAGGAAAAGGGAAGGGGAGGAGGAGGAGGAGGAGGAGAAGGAAGGTAAAGGGGAGCACTTCCACATTCAGAAATGACTATATATCCTGAACAGATTTGGCAGATGAGAAAGCCCCAGGAGCTAACTAAAGGCTTAAAAGAAGAAAAACCTCTTGGGGAAGAGCCATAGCTCAGTGGAAGAATGCAGAAGGTCCCAGGTTCAATCCCTAGCATCTCTTGGCAGAGCTGGCAAAAGCTGGAGAGTCACTGCCAATCAGTGTTGGCAATACTGAGATGATAGATAGACCAATGCTCTGAAGCAGTATAAGGCAGCTTCCTATGTTCCTGTGTTTTCTGGAACCTAATATCAACTTTTGTTTTGTTTTAGAGGTGGAGGTGCTTAATCCAGCATGTCAAAAGCTAGAACATTCCTTAAGAGATGCGAGGTTGTGCATGTGACATCAGGACGTTGGGTGGCGCCAGGGATGGAGCTGAACATGGCAGCCACATGGCTTCAGTGGCTGGTGGCTCCTCCTTTTAAAATGCCAAGTGAATGTATGGTTGGGCAGGGAGAAGGAGACACCGTGTCTTCTTCCCTTCTCCTTCTCCACTGTGAGCAGAAGGGTCCAGTCCTGCTGGTTGCTGCTCTGCAAGCTTGTAGAGGAACAAGCATCAAGACTGAATCCTCTGCTCACTAGCGAGCGGACAGAGGATTCAGTCTTGCTGGGGTCTGCTTCCCTAGTGCATTCCCTGCAGTGAACACCCTGGCAAAGAAGCGCCCTATAGTCGTAGTTTCTGCTTTGCATACAGAAATTCCCAGATTCTGTTCCAGGCACAGCTGAGAGAGAATGATGCCTGAAACCTTGGAGAGCCACTGCCAGTAGACAACACTGAGCTAGGTGGACCAATGCTCTGATGCAGTTCCTTATGTCCCTGTTCTCCATCAAGACAAGCAAGGTATATTATCAGAATTCAATGATGCACTCCAGCCAAGCTGAAACACTCAATATGTGTGTGTGTTTGTGAAGCAGGGCAGTGACCCAAATAAAGGTCATATGCCCAGCTAGAGAGGCTTGGAGGGCCATACTTGGTTCCTGGGCCCAATGCTCCCCACTTTTAGCCTGTATCCTTCCTAAATTATGGCACCCAGACCAAAACCAGACACGGAATTAACTTGTCTCTCTGTGTGACGGACATCTTTCCTAAGTTGTCCAATGGAGCAACCAAAGCAGCAGAACGCATGGAATCCTAAGGTTGATCTGGACACTTGATGTGCAAGAGTACACTTGCATGGGTGTTAGTGGTGCTGCAGCATGGGAGCAAGCAGTGGATCCCAGACCGTTCTTACATGTGTTCACTAAACCAAGTGCATACAGTCCATATGCATATACAAATTGTATTCATGTACAGAGCATATGCATGGACAAGGGTTGTAGTACACATGCACATGGGGATGGTACGCAGAATCTAGTCAAAAGCATGTAGTCGCCGACTCCAGCTCATGGAAACTTTGCTCTATTACACCTTTTAGCCTTTTAGGTGCCACAAGACTCTTTTGCTGTTAATGTAAATTGAGCGTACCTGCTTTATTCTGTTAAATGGGGGCGGGGGGAGGAGGCATGTGCATGCATGTGCATGAGGCAGAGCCAGCAGCTAGGATGATTCTCTGGTGGTGAGTCCAGCTCAGGCAGCCCCAAACAATCTTTATCTTTGATTGCTCATATACTGTAACTCTACAGGAATCCACTGGTAGCAATTTGCACACAGAGGGTCTGGACCAAGCTATTGATTTTGTATGTTTCTGACAGTAAACTGGATGCAGGGCTGTAACCCCTGGGAAAGGGAGCTGACTTTCTAAGGGAGATTTCTAAGCCTTTTCTTTAAATTATTGCCTTTGATTTTTTTTTTTAAAGCAAGCAGAAAGGATCCTTTTACTTAAAAAGAACTGCATATAAGTGTCTTAACTGTGCTTTAACAGTTTTCCATTGTAGTAACTTGTTCTGAGACCAGATGGTGAAGGGCAGGTAATAAATTGAAATGACAATAGTAATACTAATATTTACTCCATTCAGCAAGAAGTAAAACCCGCTCCTCCTAGACTTCTTTTTTTTTGGGGGGGGGGGATAATGAATACTAAGCTACCATAATGATTGACAAACAAATGAACATTTTTGCTAACTGAAATATGTTTTTGAACTGTGAAAATGCCTCATGCTTGCTTGGAGGCTGCAGATATGTGATTTGTGGGTAGGGAATGTCAAATTGTTCAGTTTCTCTCATTTTTCTCATGAAAATATTCTAGTGACAATTCATCATAACTTTTGGCACATTTTCATATGCAATTTTGCATAACTTACACACTTTTGCAAGGCAATTTTCCCCATACATAATGCACTTTTGCATGTTATCTTCATAAGCTAATCTGTGCAAGTACATAAGCCAGCACGTACATTTTTGTACACACTACTTGACTGAAGAACTGCACTGCAAAATTCAGTTAAGTGCGAATTTCAAAGGATGGCTGCGTTTTGGTCCACATTTTATTTCGGAAAATGTGAAATAGGTAGGTTTGCCTTTAAATGCAAGCATAATCAAATTTCTCCTCCCTCCCTAGTGGTGGGTGTAGAAATCTCACTTTTGCATGGCTGGGATGTAGCCTTCTGTGCAGAAACAAGAGTCATCTCTGTTGCTCTGATCCCCTTTTGCCTCTGGCCCTGTCCACCATAAATGGGTGGCTCACAGAAGGTTGCCCATGAGACCGTGTGACCCTCAGGCTGGAAAAGATTGCCATTTTTTTGTGTTAGATATGTCTTAAGGGGCTATTGATTTCAGTCCCTCTTAAGTTTCTCATTTGCCCAAACTTCTTTTTTAAATACTGTTTTTGTTTATTTTCATGGTAAGGAAGATAAATCAATTGTTACAACAGTAAACAACAAGTAACTTGTCATGATGAAATTACAGACTTTTATCATGCCCTGTGTTAAAGTTTCATTTGATTACTCTAAGAGATCATGCCACATTTGCCCAATATTGAATCCAGTTATTCACATTTCTGCAGCAATTTTAAACTAAAAATAAAATAAAATACAACCCTCAAGAAAACCATTCAGATTGTTATTGCAAATTTCTCCGAATTAAAAAACATATTTTTGCAAGCAGTTTCCCTAATATATTCATTTACTATTCCCCCCCCCCATTTATTAACAGTCCCTTAACAGGAAATCCCAGGGCAGGTTACAACAATTTAAGATGCAATGCTAAAAACAGTTTAAAACAAAGGACAGCCACAAGAGGAGGGTGGGTCTTAATATATGTAGGTGCAAAGGCCAGAGTAAAAAGGCGTGTCTTCAGTATATAAAAGAAATTGCATAAAGAATGTGTCAGATACACCTCTGTGAGGATGAAATTTCACAACTTAGAGCTGCAATACAGAACGCCCTTTCCTGGGCAACTCTGAACATCTGAGGGAGCTGAAACTACCAAGATAGACCCCCCTGCAGATCTTGAGGGTATGTACAGAAGGAGGCCATCTTTCAGATATTTGGGGCCCACGTCATTTGTGGTTTTAAACTCTAATGTGAGCACCTTAAATTTGGCCTGGAAATGAACTGGCAACTAGTGCTTTAACACAGGGGTTTTATATGTTCTACATGGAACCCTAGTCACTAACCTGTAGGCTGCAATTTAGACCTGCTGCAGTTTCTTAGTTGTCTTCCAGTGCAGCACAAAGCAGAGTACGCTGCAGTAATCCAATCTAGAATGCAATTTTGCATGTTGTTTTCAGCCATATATGCATTTCCATGTATACTTTCTCCTAACACATGCAGATTTGTACACGGCATTTGGCTGGAGAACTGCATCATGACATGTGGGTTAGTTTCTCATTAACAGGCAAACAAAATCACATTTCTCCTCCACCTCTGAGTCTACCATGCTGCATTGGGGGTGGGGGTTTGGCTATCCTGCTCCTTCTGGGGGTGCAGCCCTGGACCTCTGCCCCCCCAATCCTGCCCTGCTAAAGCACAGGAACTGCCCCCCTCCAAAAGAAATCAGGCTTCCTTGTAATTCAAGTCCTGAGTGAAGGTCCTTCTTAAAACTAAGATCTTCAGCTGCAAAAAGTCTTTCTCAGCCTTAAAGCTCTGTGCATTTTTATTTGAAGAATAAAAAAATTAAACATTACCCTTACCATAATGCAGAAATGTAGACGGTTCCTGCTAATACAGCCCACCTCTCCCTCCTCCTCAGTCCCTGTGTTCCCTGGAGTCATGCAGATGACCCATTAAGCAGTGCATTAAGACTGGAGAGAGCAGAGGCTTTATTTAAATGTGTCCATCTCTGATCTAAAATCAAGTCAGATTAGCTTGTACTTTAGCCTTTATCCAGAGCTAACGAGTCAGAAGAGGCAGGGAAGCTAAAGCCCCAAAATCAATAGCTTAGGATCATCATCAGTCTTGTACTCATTGCTTTGCCTCCCTTCAGTGCCCAAGAAAAAGCTTCCAGACACTCCAGTGCAGACACTCTTCAATTGGCTTAGAGTACAGCTGGGGGAGAGATACGGTTCAGTACTCACTCTAATGCAAAACTCACTAATTTGCACTTCACAAAGCAATGTACAATTTGGAATGCAACTATCCTATGAAGTCTACACTTCTCCAGATTGTCCCCAAATTCCTTTGGGGAAGGGCAATAACTCAGCAGTAGAGCATTTGGTGTGAATGCAAAAGATCCCAGGTTCAATCCCCAGCTGGGAGATGCTCCTACCTGAAACCTTGCTCAGTTGCTGCCAGTCAGTATAGACAATATTGAGCTTGTTGGACCAATGGTCGAACTCATAATAACACAGCTTCCTATGTTCCTCATGCACTTCTCCAACCAGATGATGTTTACAAAAATGTGTATATCAGGGGAAAGTGTACATACTAATGCATGCATTATAGAAAATAATATCCAAAAAAGCCTTATAGCAAGGGAAATTGCTTGCAAAAATGCAAACATGAGGGGAAATTGCTTACAAGAACTTGCATTAGGAGAAATTTGCACTAAAATGCTGATTAGGTTGCAATATTATTTTTGAAAAATAATTGCAAACTGGTATGGAAATGTGGAGAATCGAATTTAGGATGCAAGAAACAGAGAAAATGAAATGGACAGATCCATCCAAACCCAGCTTAAGTAAGTTTTTGCACAATGCCACCTTTGCACAACTATAAGTTCTTGCACGGAAATGGCGGAGGCAGCCAGAACATAGGAAACTGCTTTACACCAGATTGGATTATTTATCCATCTAGGCAATATTGTCTACTCTGCTGGACAGCGCCTTTCTAGGGTTTTAGATGGAGGTAGCTGCTACCTAATATCTTTAGCTGGAGATGTTAGAAATTGAACCCAGAATCTTATGCATGCAAAGCAGGCATTCTACCACCGAGACTGGACTAGAGCCCATGGATTTCCTCATGCTACTAGCTGCAGTGACTCCACCTCCACAGTCAGATAGGACCATGGCTCACTGGTAGAGCATCTGTTTTGCATGCAGAAGGTCTCAGGTTCAATCCCTGGCATCTCCAGGTAGGGCTGGCAATGTTTCTGGTCTGAACTGTAGATCAGGCATCCCCAAACCCGGCCCTCCAGATGTTTTGGGACTATAATTCCCATCATCCCTGATCACTTGTCAAGTTAGCTAGGGATATTGTGAGTTGTAGTCCCAAAAGAGCTGGAGGGCTGAGTTTGGGGATGCCTGCTGTAGACAATAGATGGACTTATGGTCCAGTTCAATACATATGGCAAGTCCCTGTGTTTCTCTGAATGCCGGTTGCTGGTTGGTGGCAGTTACAAGAAGATGCTGGACTACAGGAGCCATTGGCCTGATCCAGCAGGTTCTTCTTATATTTTTATCTTCCTTCAGTACTGGATTTAACAATGATGCCAACAATTATATATACGTGTGCATCTGTGTTTTTATTTAAAAGTAAAATAATAGTTCATCATCATCATTTATTGACTGTATATATTTATAAATTATTGAATTTTCTATATAATTAAACTGTAAGACTGCTGAGACCTCCAGCTATCTTCAAGTGATCCGTGAAAAAAAGAAGTTTGAGAACTTCTGTTGATATCAGTGGGTGGAGCTAGGCAAGTGCTTACTCTTTTAGCTGAAATAAACAGAACTTACAGCACATCTTATGTGGAACCAAGTACCACTCTGTTCAATGGTTCTTACATTCCAAGTAAAGTGTCCCTATGATTCCATCCCCAAAGTGCTGAACTTGGCAGATTCATATACCCCAAGCTTCAAAACTTCCTATATGAATGCATTGCTTACACTCTTGGGTCAATTGCAGCTTATCATCGTCATCATTCAATATCTTATTGATGTTTCAAAATTTCATATTAGTACAGTCATATTAGTACATATTAGGACAGCATTTGAAAGTCCTAAACAACTGTGCATTTGGGTCCTCGCACAGAATCATCCAGAAAACGGGTTTCACCTCCTTGGGGCAATGCAAGGGAAATGCTGTTTGGAACAATGCTTTTCTGCTAGTTAAATGGAGAAATGGCTCTTTCCCAAGATTCTGTACAGCCTGGTTGCTGGTGGCAGACAACTGGGAACTAATGTTCCATTTGGCTGCTCCTGTCTAAAGTGATTTTGGAATGCAGATCTACCTACCTGCCAGGTTAGAGGTGGAAACATTTTTTTCTAGCCAGCTAAGAGCTTTATAGAGATAGGTGTGGTCAGTTCACAAATTTAAAAGATTGACAGAATGCAAATATAACAAAACCTAATAAAATACTAAGTATAAAAACCTGTGCCAGCACAATGTGAAACCAGCACAAAACCATAACAAAGAAGCATAAGATCAACAACTTGATGGAAAATGGCATTAAAAATTAGCAGAGGGAGGCTAGTTCTAATATGCCCTAAAAACATTAGTTATTGTCAGGGGTTCAGGAGCAGAGGCGAGGGCAAGGGAGGAAACAGAGAGCGAGGGGGAGGAGTCCGAAGGAAAGATGAGCGATGACGACGACCCGAGATCTCCGAGTCTTTCCAGTGAATCGGAAGATTCACAGAAAGGAGCGCCAGTGGCCAGAGCGAGGGGGGAGATCAAGGGGACACCCCAGGAAAAAGGGACAAAAGGGGGTTCAGAGAGCAGCAGTTGGAAATCGGGGCCAACGTCCCCAACAGAGCGCAGTGGGGAGGAAGGGCGCCAGGTATCGGGAGCCGGCGGCTCGCCGCAGGGGGAAGGGCATGAGTCAGGAGTGGCCACACCCCCATCGGGGAGCGAAGGAACGGTCAAGCGGAAAGTGGGAGGTTGGGCGCGCGCGCCAAGTTCAAATGCACAGGAAGGCGGCAGAGTAAGCAGCCCGGAAAGGGAGCCAGGTCCTAAAGCCCGCCGCAAGGAGACAGAAGGGTCCGGGGGGTCAGCGTCAGAAGAGTCCAGGAAGGAAGAGACCACGGGGGGCAGAGGGACCCAGAGAAGGAGGGGAAGGCGGAAAAGGTGGAGCAAGGCGAGGTTATTAAGTTGGTGTACAGGAGGCGGGGACTCAGACGGAGCTTCGCCGGTCTAGCTGATAAGACGTAGGGCTGCCTGCGGCAGTTTGAAATTGGAAACTGTAACTCAATAAAGACTTTTATAAAGTGAACGCTGGCTAGCGTGATCCTCTGTGAGCTAGGATCTGGAAGCAGCCCTGACAGTTATGTAAAGGGCTGGTATAATAATAAAAAGGGGTCTTCATGTGGCACTGAAACATAGGCACAGGTGAGCCTTTTTGGGCAAAGCATTCCATAGTTGGGGTATTGCCACCGAAAAGGCCCTTTCCTTGTAACCACCTGCCCCACCTCATTCGGCAGGGGGAACTGGAGGACAGTTAAGAGGGGTGCACAACAGCAGGGGGGTACCTAGGGATTGGTGAAATCAGCCTCCTGGGGGGCGCAGGCTCAGGTAACCCCCTCCCTGGAAAATCACCCAGATTGCTCCAACAGAGGAAAGGTAGTTGGCTGCATGGAACGCAGGGGTGCCAACTTGAATAAAATATTGGGGTGGCCCAGGTAAGCCCCGCCCTGCATAATCAACCACATGATGCTGTGCACACACACCATCTGAATGGCAACGACCATCAACTTGGGGGTGCGGTCGGTTAACTTATTGGGGGGCTGATGACCCCTCGGCCCCTAGGAGTTGGCTCCTAAGGTGGGGCGAGAGGGACAGAAGACAGATTGCCTGGATGACAGTGGCCTCAGAAGGAATTGAGATTGGGGTGTTTGGGAGGATGGTATGGGGTGGTTGGGGTCACTGCTGCCACCTTCTTCACACCCTCTATCAACAGGGGCTTTTAACTTCTCCCAACTTTTTTTGTATGTTTGTGTGCGTGTGGCCCTCAAAGTCCCCCCTCCCCAGGCGACCTGACTAGACTCTGTCTGCCTATCTGCCTCCTTGCTTGCTGCTGGGTGAGAGTGCAGGCTAAGAAGCCACACTGCTTCTATGTGTTCCCAGCTTGACCCTGGAGGTGGCGACAGCCCCAGCGGCTTCTTGGACTTTTTGTGGGCCTTGCTTGGCTGGTAGCTATCATGGTAAAGTGAATTGGCAAGGGCGCTGATACTGCTCCTTGCTGGGGGCATTGATACAGCTCTTTGCTAAGGGCACAAGGGACCCAAGGTCTGCACAACATTGTCAGAGAGAAGTGTAGTCTGGAAAGGGAGCATAGCTTGGGAAGAGTCTCAGGGGCTGGACAGAGAGTCCTGGGCAGGCACAGGTTCCTCACCTCTATATAGATATAATAGCATGTGTATAACTTCAGAATGTTGAAGTTATCTTGGATTTGCTGCTGCATATGTGTGCAATTGACTCCTGCTGCATCCCCACAGTGTCTTTTCAACCTAAATTCTAAGAGCAGTATCAACATTCCTGTGAATCCTCATGTTCCTTCTGTGCTTAATTCTTTTCCCTTGGAATACCAGCCTGTACATTTGTAAACAAACAGATTATGACCAACAACACCATACATACAGACGTCCCAGTGCACTCGCTTCTGAATGCAGCCAGCCCTATAAAAGCATCTCTGAACTAACAAGTCATGCTATGCTGAACCCTATTAATCTTTCTTGAATTTTGAACCATTGTGTCAAGGACTGCCCCACAGAGACTCTAACCATCCAAGGAAGGGGAGAAGGAAGGAAGGAAGGGGTGAGGGAACCCCCAAATATATCATCAATAGAAGTGTTTTCTTGGCAATCAGCATCAATAGTAAACATTTTACAGCATAGCCACCCAAGAGCATCCAAACCGAAGTCTTATAATATGTATTATTAATGGAGAGCTATTTATTTTTAACATATTAAATAGGTCACAGAGGCTTGCTGCCCATGGCTGATTCTCTTGCAGGCTGGCGGTGGGAGCTTTGCTATAGATGTTTCAGAGAAGGAACGCACTTGAAAGCTTTTATTATGATGCATTCCACATGTTGTATTACCCAGAAAGTGGCCAAATCCATGAGCAGGTTTTGCACAGACCCTCCCAAGTGAGCCAAATGGAATACTTGTTCCAGCCCATGAGTGTCTAAACTCAGCAGGAACCTTGAATACTGAAAAGGTATTAGCAACTATTTCAAAATGCTTTAGAGAAAAATTATTCCCACTCACTTCCAAATCAACTGAGTAATGCTTTACACTATTCCCAGTGTGTGGACATGGGGGGTGGGGGGGGGTTGGGATCTGTTGCTCTTGGGTCATCAGCTTTCCCTGTGAATGTGCTGCCTATGATAGATGATGGACCAGGGCTAGCTCTATCAATAAGAATAGTTAGGCAGCCACTAGGGACAGGGGAGAAATTCAGTTCATTCAGTTTGCTTTTAAAGGTGAACCAGCCTAATTTGCACTTTCTAAAACAATATGAAACTGAAACACAGCCATCCTTTTTTAAAATCTGCACTGTTCTGAATTTTGCAATTGGGTTTTCCAGCCAAGAAATGTGTACAAAAGTGTATATAATATACTAGGGTAAAGCGTGCATTAAGATCCATATACAGAAGTGAAAATAATACACAAAAATGCATTATATATTAGGGAAAACATGTACTGCAAAAAAATGTGTATATCCGGCAAAATGGCACACAAAAATGTGTATACGGTATATTTGTAGAAATGTTCACTAAAATTCCAGTGAATTTTCATGGGGATACACACCGCACCCCCACAAAACAATGTAGAAATATGGAAAACTGGATTTAAAGCTAGAAAAATAATGAACAGAGAGAAACTGAAATCGACAGATTCACACATGTCTAAAGACCACTTCAGATAGTAGATGCTCCAGGAGCTGAGCAGGAATGCAGAGGTGCTAGGGAATAGAGTGTCATATACCTAGGGCTTTCACCTTTGTTCTGATAAAATACAGGGTGGGCGAGTTGGGGCAGTTGAGGGGCAATCCCCCCCCCCATCTGGTGCTGAAGTGACTTCAAAGCAATCCGTTACAATCTATTGCATCCTAACTGGATAGCCCCTCTGGAATTTGTCATGCAGGCACGTGCAAATACACACACACACACACACACACACACACACACACACACACACATTTGTAAATCTGTCTGTACTTGACTACCCAGAGCTGAAATGCATGACCCTTCACACACTCTTTCAAACACATGCATTTGGAGAGGATCCCTAACTTGGTACAGAGAGAAAGGAAAAAGAAAAAAAAAGAGGGAGAGAGAGAGAGAAAATTTGAAAAAACAGGACAAAACTGTTAGATATAGATATATAGGATATAGGATACAGGATATAGAATTTTACATTGAAGTACAGGACAAGTGGCAACCCTACACATAACTTATGTCCTTGCAGCCGATACGCTAGACTATGCTAGGTGTGGTGGAGGGTGTTTTCTTGTTGCTAGTTAACTAAGGTGCAGCTACCAGTCTGGCGGGCTTGGATATATGGAAGTGGTTTTGTTATTTAACTCTGGCATAAAATGTCTTGTATCAGCCCTGAAGTTGGCATCCTGGTCCTGACCAGCTGCCAGTAGCGGAATCTAAACCAGAAGTTCCCAAGCTGTGGTCCATGGACCACCAGTAGCTTCATGCAGGTGGCCCAACATTCTTTCACATCTTTTATATAATAAAGTTAATGGTAGGCTAGAAAAAAGAAGGCTAATCTTGATAATATTGCTTTTAAAGGTGGCAACATGTTGAGACCAAGAAGAAGCAAAGCTCTCTACCCTTTCACATACTTTTTAATGCATTTATAAATCTTGAAAGGAGTGAAGAGGATTAGCAGCAAAGTCAATGGAAGGTTGCAATCAAGAACTTTAACACAACTGTCACATCAAGAATGTTAAATATTCATACTGATTTCTATTTCTTTTATTTCTAATTGTTGTAAGAATTTGGTTTCTACACCACCTGTTCATTATCCAGGTGAGCGAACACCTTTTAAATAAATCAGGGGACCAAGAGAATTACAGCAAGCGTCAGCAGAACCAGTTAGGGACCCGGTTTATTAACTATCACCAACCAGTTGCTCAGCAGAACCAGTTAGAAGACTGTGTAGAGACAAATCAAAATGAGGCTTATAAAGTAGCTTAAACACAGCAAACAAAGAGTCATGAAACATCAAACATTCTACATACATCAAGAAAGCTACAGATATTAAAAGAGAAAGCTCCTTTAGAGATACTGGAGGCCAAAAGATGGAGCGTGATACCCCCTTAAGATATAGATGTGCCCTTCATGAAAGTAACATGCTTTTTTCCAGCTGTCACTCCTTGTGCCCAAGATCATATAAGATCATATAAGCTCAGCTTAGCAACCCTTAAAAATGGCATTTCTTATTCTTCCTAGGGATGCTTCAAAAATTCTTGGACAGATTTCACCTGAGCTTCTGTCTGGACTTCCATATTGCCTGTTCTCATTTCCAAAGAGAGAAGGGAAGGGAGTAATTAATAGGAGTAATTTCCCCTTCTATACTGCCATAGCTTTGGCCCTGATCTCTAGACTGATAACCACAAAAATGTAATGGTAAAAGGGGACATTTTCTGCATGATGAGCAGAAGCTTTTTTGCCCTGTTTTTCCTACTTCCTAATTACAGCTACTTTCCCTAGTCCTATGCAAGTCAGTTGGCAAGTGAAATTGACTAGACCAGGTAGCAAACAACTTCTGGGCTAGTTAATTACACTCCTAAGATGAATGTTTTTAAAAAGTGTCTTGCACTAAGATCATGGAGGAAGGGAGAGGTAATTTTCCTTCCCCTAAAGTTATTTTTAAACAAAACAAAACAAAACAGGGGAACACATATTTGAAAGCAAATTCAGAATGCTTTCTCACATATTCATTTCAGGCAAAATGGAAACAAATATTCCTCACAGAAAAATAAAAGTAAATCACAATTAGTCAAAATGTTCATTCACATTTAATGCAGTGTGTTGAATTTGAAATTAAAATTCACATCTTAAATCTACGGTTTTTTACTCACATTTTAAAAGCTTAACCTTTTTGGCATTGTCTGTTTTTGGTTTTTTTAAAAAAGTCTGGCTGGGATCCAATGAAAACTCTAACAAGCTCTCAAATACAAAATATCATAGACCTTAGCCAACTAAAGTCATACTCAGAGCCATTTAAATTAATAGGCTTCTGTTAGCTAAGTTCATTTACTTCAGTGGGTCTGTTCTAACTTAGTTGGATGCCTCCTCCCACTGCTTGCCATCTCCCAAATACAGTCAGAAGCAAAGTACATGCCATTTCAGCAAGTAAATAGTGTCAAGCATCCAGTCTTGAATGTCAAAGTTATATATAAGGTATCAGGAGCCTCTTTTGTGGATATGTGCACAGGGTTTCTGCAAATTTTTCAGTAAGCAAAGTTTGCAGAGGAAAATTTTCAGGGGACTAATTGCTGCTCTGTGGCAGGTCAAGACCTTCACTTCAGATTTGTAATTGCTTCCATTGCAACGATGTCCAGATCCTGGTTCTAATGTCAGCTATATGTGGGAAAGCAGAGGGAGAGGGGTTAGGGAGACTTCCAGCCTGCAGGGCAGGGCCTAAACAAACCTCCTTTCAGTTGCTTAGTGCTCATCCGTTCACCTCTCAATATAATACCAAAGAATGCAAGGAGAGATGTATCTCTGATTTTGCACTGGGTTTCTCCTATGGCAGAGATGGAGAACATTTGGCCAGATGTTGTTGGGCTCCAACTCCCATCATGCCTGATCATTGGCCATGTTGGCTGGGGCTGATGGGAATTGGAGGGGCACACGTTCTGGAGGCCCAAACGTTCCCATACCTGTCCAATTGATCCAGCAGCAAAGGATGGCTCTGTGGTGTGTGTGCTTTAATGCATCAGGCAAAAGAATATTCACCGAGTCTGTTAACATGCTGCCCTGATGGAACATTAACATTGATAATGAAACAGTTTGCCCCACCAAGAGCATTGCTCTGAGGACTGCCAGTGTGCTGGAAACAGCATGTAAGTAATTTGTTCAACACTGGTGATAATAAGCTACATAGAGCAATAAGAACATAAATGCAGACTGGGCTTTGTGTGAGCGTGTGTAGCACTTTTCTTCCCTCTATCCTCCTTTTTTCTTCTACTCTTTCTTTTTTTTAAAGGAACCTCGAGGGGGGGGGAGTAAAAGGCATGAATGATTCATAGATGCAAGGGGAAAGAAAAAAAGAGGGGGGTGAGAAAGGGAGAGAGAAAAAGAGAGAGATTAAGAGTGAGGGGAGCTTCAAAGTGACTGGAGCCAATTTGATGTCTGAGGAGTGTGGGCTATCCCTTCCTTGCCATTCCTCTTCCTTCCTTCTCTCTGCTCCTCTCCAGCGAAACAGAGGCTCCAAATCAGGAGTTCAAAGTTCACCATCATCTAATGATGGGAAGGCCTCCCAGAACCTGTGTGAGTGGCATCTGTTTATAAGTCTGGAGTTTCCCAGGTGAATTAGCCCAGGTTTTCTTCGTCTTCTTTTTTAAAAAAGAAGACACAGGGTGAAGCAGGAATGAGATGCAGGGTTTGGAGGGAGGATGTATTTTTTTTAAAAAAATCTACTGCTAGCAAAGCTTATTTAATTCTAAATATTAAGAAAAAAGATTTAAATGCAATGTAATTAGTGAAGTAACTTCCTCGGTTTGCTTTTCCATGCTTATAGCAGATCTCATTTTATTGCACAGAACACAAAAACACACATAAAATAGTTGCATATCACAAAAAAATTCAAGGTCTCAAAGAAGTACAAGGTAATTCAAACTTAAAAATGAAACATAGTGAACTGTTGTTCAAAGATGGAGAAAATGGTTTTGATATTTTATTATTCTTTCCATCTTGCAGCAACACAACAGAACCAAAATAGCCTCTGAAAACATTTTCCCTGACAAATATATCTATCTATCTAAGGCACAGAAATAATGTCTGCTAGCATCATTTCACCAGAGCACCTTCTCATTGGAGGCTTCATTTCATTTCAGTCATGTGATTTTTGCCCAGCATAGCACCAGCTCAACGAAAAAGCAGTATTGGCAGCTGCCTATGGCAGTGTGGGGAATTTCAGGCCTAGGGGCTCAATGCAGCCCTGCACACCTCTCTATCTGGTACTAAGAACTCTTCCCAGATGGCACCTCTCACCTGCCATGGTTCTCTCCCTCCTTGAACTCTGATAATGTTTCTTGCTTGCCTGGCTGGAGGTTAGAAAGGGTGTGTGTAGAAACTAGACTATTGCACAAAGGTAAAAATCACATTTGTTGTGCCATCTACTCCCCCCCCCCCGGCCATACCCACTAATAGCATGTGGCTCCTAGGCCACTAAAATTGAGAGTCTATGCAACAATTTGAAGCCAACTCCTGCAGAGGTGAAGTTTGTAAGCTGCAGTCTCTCTCTCTCTCTCTCTCTCTCTCTCTCTCTCTCTCTCTCTCTCTCTCTCTCTCTCTCTCTCTCAAGGCAACTTTACCCATCTGGAACTTCAACCCACTTGGTACCTGGAGCAGGCCAGGCAAACCTGGAGACTTCAGGTCAGCCCTGGAGGTCTGGCAGTCCTCCTTTCTCAGCTCATGCAGTTGGGAACAAGATAAAGATAATAAAGAACAAGAGATATTGCAGGTTTTTCATGGAGAAAGAACTTGCGTTCCTCTCATTTTTTCTTCTTTAGATAACCTTGTACTATTCCACCCAAACTCTTATTTGACACAAAAAGTCCATATCCAAAGCTACCCCAACAGAAGGTTATCCAGCCCCTCATGGACAATTCAGCCATGTGCCCATGCTTCTACTGGGCACACAAGGAGATGACATCTAGAACACAAATAGCCCAGCCTTTTAGCCCACTGTATAAAATCGACCCTGAGTGTTGCCAACCCATTAATACACTGTGCACTTTTAATTCATGCAATGTTTATGAAAATGTGCAATAAATAAACCCAACCAGCACACAGCCTAGTTGAGACATGGGTGACAACCCTTCTGAATTTTTAATAATGCAAAGAGAGGAAATGAGAGCCTTGAGTTAATAAGACTAGTTATTGTGTTTGATATTTTAAAGCGACACGGCTTTAACTGAGTATCTCAACAACAACATCAGCAACAAATGTTTCAAACCCCTCAAGAAATATTATTCTGCTGTAAGAAATGGGGGCAGATTTGTAGCTCTGTGCTAACTTGAGCAGTTGGGAGTTTCAGGGGCTGTTGTTTATAGGTAGTTTTCTTGGAAGCATGTGGGATGGTTGTGATACAATTTATTTACAAGAACACAAACTGGACATGAGTTGGAAGACAAACACCTGAGCAAAGAAGACTAGTATTTATATATAGTAATCTATCTATATCTATATCTATATCTATATCTATATCTATATCTATATCTATATCTATATCTATATCTATATCTATATCTATATCTATATCTATATCTATATCATCTATATCATCTATATCATCTATATATATCTATATAACAACTGTTGGAGGTGGATTTATACCAGGAGCATGGTTGAAATAAAATAAAATATAGAATGAAAACTGAAATGTGTGAGAGAAGGGTTGAATAAGTGAAGGCTGAAGCTTCTGCAAAAGGGTTGCCAGACCTCCAGGTCTGACCTGAGATCTCTAGGTTTACCTGGCCCCTCCAAGTTGTAGGAGGAGAGCTTGAAACTCCTGTGGGGTGAGAGTGACAACCACCACCACCACCACCACAACAACTGTTAAGGAGACTGTGCATTCAGCTTGCAAGCTTCTGTCTGGCAGGAGCCAGCTGCAATTTATAGCATTCTAGAGGTCTTTCCTCCTCTGCTCCACTCTCCCAATTAGCCTCTCTCCAGGACCTGCCCCCATGTCATCACTGGGGTGCTGCCCCAAGGCCTCGTGTTCAAGTCCTGAAATCTCAGGGTCTGGGATTGCTCCTTATCTGTCCAGCCTTTTCCCACCCTGGGTTAAACATGGCTCCCCAAATGCTGTGATCCTGATTCAATTGGGATGTGTGGGTTTGGGTGTGTGCTTTTGTGTGCGAAAGAGATGGGATATTTGAATGTGGGTCTCAAATATTTTGCTTAGCTCCTCCCCCATGCCAAGAGCTATGTGAAAGGCAACTCCTCAGATGTAGAACTGTTACACTTCCCCACCCACCCGTTAAATCTTGACCCAAGCTCTATTTGCTTCATTTTTTTGCTTAGTTTCTTCTGGCCTGCTGTTGCAAAAAGCCCTGCCTTGTGTACATTCAGCCCTCCTCTTTGCTTTGCAAAATGAGTGCTTGCAGCAGCTAGCCCATTCTGGTTGGCTGTGCTGCACCTTGAGAAAATGGGGTCGCTCCACTTGCACACAGCTGTGTGCTCATTGCTTGGTGTCACTGCAAGAGCAAAGCAAGCCATGAAGACCTTTGGGCCAAGAGGCTCCTCCTGCACCCTGTCAGCACTTCTGCCCTGTTCTTGCTTGTGCATTATGCAACAAGGAACTTGTTGACTTGGTGCTCGTATCCTTTCCCTGTCAAGTGGGGCACCTTGTTTCCATTTGCTAACTCTTCCTCCTTCCACAGCCACAGCCTAGCCAGGGAGGATGCTGGCAGCCAGCAATGCCATTGCCCTCAAGGAGAGAGCTGGGTGGCAAAGCTGAGAGCCTGTGGGGAAGGGAGATAGGAGGAGGAGAACGAGGAGGGGTGTTCCAGAAGGAGGAAAGTGGGTGAAATGCCGTTGGAAGCGAGTAGTGTTAATGAAAAATTCAACAGTGGTGGGCCCAGACGCATTGGCAAAATTGCAGAAGCAGGGATGATTAATATTTAAAAGGGTGAACTGCTGCTTGGCCGCATTTTACGCATAGATTCTACACACCCCATGCATGCACACACACACACACACACACACACACACACACCCCTTTCAAGCCTTCCCTCCTTCCTGCCAATTTTTTTAAAAATGTAATGGCTTGATCTGCTGAATATGGGCTGGGGTCAACGTCTCCACTCAGGTGCCTGCTCTCTAGAGATCAGGCACCCTGCTTTGATCTCTTGCGGGGCTGTCTCCCTGAATGGGGGGAGGGTTCGAGGCCATCCCATCGTGGCGAGTGCATGGGGTGGAGAGGAAGCCGAGCTGAGAGAATGAATAAAGCACATCATTTATTTTTCATGGGGATGGGAGAGCAGGTTGTCCTATTTAGTCACATTAGATGCTCTGTTAACACAACAGATATATATATATATATATATATATATATATATATATATATATATATATATGGCATAAACCAGCATTAAATGCTTCTGGGGAGGCTGCTGAGATCATCTTTTGAGAGAGGAAGGCCCTTGCCTGCTTATGGATGTTAAACACTTAGGATTCATCAGGTGTATTCCATGCAGATATTCTCTGCATGAAAGTGATGCCTTGCCTTAGTTAAGGTGGGCTAGTTAAAGTCACGGAAGTAAAGGGTGAATGAATATGAGTGCAACCAATTTCAGAATCTGCCTTTAAATAAAAGGCTATTCCATGCCATAAGCTTCTAGTCCTCAGTATTCCAAGCGAAAAAATTCTTTTTTACAAAAAACCAGCCTGTCCAACCGATACCTGCTTCAAAAGAATGTGAAACTAGAATTCTGTAAGTGTCCTTGTTTATTATTCCTACACTAGCACCCTGGCTTTCTGCTTACTAGAAGCCCTTAAACTGGCTAAGAATCATAAAAGGTCCATAGAATATAAATATTAAACACAGCACAATATGTTAAAAGTTGGGACTGCTTAAAAATTCTTGAAGCAAAGGGACTTGTGCCTTTGCTATGCATACCTTCCCCACAAGCCCATTTCAGATACAGCTACATGTCAGGCTGCCATTTCATTTAACAAAATTTGGCAGCTACTTCTCTGCAAATCAGCATTAGCAGGAAACAATGGTGATTAACATGTGCGTGAAGGGTACTTATACCTTTCCACATGTATGCAAATTCACCCCAAAGCTGCAACAAAAACAGGAGCTGGAATTGCTGCTGGAGATAAAGTAGATGGGGAGGATGTATAATGTGTAGTTCTTGCTTTGTTTGTAGCCACTTGGGGCATAGAGATAGTGAAGGGACCAGAAATATTAGTGTTCTTCAGGGATATTCACATGTGGTCTGAAGAACGTGCTCCTATGCCATACCTTGCCCTGTCCAATTTCCCCACAAATATTTCTCAGCACTTCAGTACTCCACCATTCTGAGGGTGCCTTGGAGGTAGCCATGGCAGCCAACGTGGTTATAAATTTATGGTTAAGGACCATTTTTTCTCACCACATGAACCTACCCAATAAAAAAGAAGGTCATTTGAGGTCCAGGTGTATTCATCTGCTGAAGTTAGATGCATGAGTATCTGCCTATATACCAAGGATAGGACATTCTCCACTGTGGCTTTCCAGCTGTGGAATATCCTCTTGATCTGACATATGTTCACTTGATGTCTCCTTATGATATCTCAGGCATCCACTTCAATTTGTTCTTTTTGTTTCTTTTTTAACCAAAACATTTGGTAGATCTATATTATTTCTGATTTTGTTTAGCTGTTTATCCAGCCCTGGTTGGTACCCATCTGTCTTGGGAGACAATGAAGGCGTGTGCCTTTGGCGGTGTAATCAAACCATTGGAAGATTATAGCACCTATTGTGACTGTAGAGACCAGTTTGGGAGAAGCATGTTTTGTTGCAGCTGGGGCAGATGAAGGTATCTGGTTGTGCTGCTGCAGATGTACCACGGCATTTCTTCTCTCTTGCGCTCCTCCCAGCAGTCATTCTTCTTCTGGTCACTGCTATGGGTGCACAACCTGTTGTCAGCCTTTATTTCATGTTTGTCAATATCTTTGTATGCAGAGTTGGTCTGCCATTGGTGCCTGAAGCCAGCTCCCTATAGGCTATGTCCTTGGGGCTCCAGCTATCTTCCATTTTATTGACGGAGTAGATGTTGCTGAGACAGAAATGCAAACGTACAGGGCATGTGAGCTTGGGAGAGCACATCTTTGTTTAAGACTCTGTCCTGTCATATGATGCCCCAAAATCTTCCTGACGTAGCACATGTGGAAGGCATTGAGGCGTCACTCCTGATGGTTGTAAGTTGCCTATGACTCACTTCCAAGCCAGGTTGACTGTCTTGATATTGGGTGTTAGCATCACATTCTTCTATACCCTTTTGGAGAAGAGAGCCATTGCCATAGCTGCCTTGTCAATATGCTTGTCCAGCTCAGCATCAATGGAGAAGTTGCTGGTTATGGTGGAACCCAGGTGGACAAAATCGTCTACCACCACAAGCATGTGGTCATCAATACTGATGTGTGGAGTGCTTCAGTAGTGATGGCCACATGCTTGAGGTGGTAGATGAAATATTGGGGGGTGGGCAGTGAAGAGAGACAAGAGCGAAGTGTAGCAATGAGCAAACAGCAACAGGATGCTGAAGGACACAGTGGAATGCAGCTACATTGAAAACAATAGTCTATTACCGGTGTTGAAGCAAGATTCAACTGCTAGTCTTATCAACTACTGTATGCCAAATAGAGATGGGGAGAAATTCAGTTTGGTTTGTGTTTTAATGTGAGCTTGCATGGTACAGGTAAGCACTAAGATACCACAGTCATGGCTTCCCCCAAAGAATTCTGGGAACTGTAGTTAGTTAATTATGTAGATATTTAAGGGTGCTGACAGTTGCTAGGAGACCTCAATTCCCTTCACAGTCACCTGGGAAGAGGGGGTGATTGCTAAATCACTGTGGATTGTAGTTCCATGAGGGGAATTAGGTGTCCTAATAAGCTCACAGCACCCACTTCCCATGACTCTTATGGCGGTGGTGGGGAGATACAACTGTTTCAAATGGTATCATGGTACTTTAAATGTTTAGGTCCTGATTCACACTTCCCCAGGCAATTTGTAAACTGAAATTCAGCTGGCCTTCAGAATTTGCACTTCTTTTAATTTAACAATACAGTTCTCCAGACAGATAATGTGTACAAAAAAATGTTTATAACTGCATACATTTATGAAAACAGCATACAAAAATGCATTAGGTATGAGAAATCTGTTTGCAGAAATGTGTACGTTGCATTCGAAAATGTGTTAATCAGGAAAAATGTACACTAAAATACTGACATGTGTGTGTGGGGGGGGCTCTATTTTGTTGGTTTTTTTTAATTTAAAAAATACAAAAATCAGAACCATTAAAAACAATACACCAATACATCTAATGGTGCTTGTTCTATCCATTGACTTTAAACATAAGCTTACACATTCAGTGTTCAAACATATTGCTTATCATACATTGCAAACTGATGAAGAAATGTGGAGAACTAAACTTAGGACTGGAGAAAAATAGGACCATGAGCAGAACTGAATTTGTTAGATTTACCCATCCCTAATGTGGAGCTGAAGTGGATGAACATCATCTTGTCTTTCATCCCAGGCAGGACCAGCGCAAGACACTTTGCTTCCTGAAGCAAAAGAGAAGATGCCCCCTCCACTCCTATGGCTGATGGAACTGACAACTGAATTGTCTTTTCAACACTCATGATGTGAACAGCATCCTTTACTGCAATGGTTCCCAATTAGCTAAGTATTGCAGACCGCCTGCTTTTCAAAAACCAAGTTTTCAAGCGACAGAGCACGCCCTCCAAAAATGGGATGTCCCAGACAGTTGGCGAATATGTGCCACGCACACCCTGGATGGGTTACATGGACCTCCTGGGGGTCCGTGGACCCCCAACTGGGACCCACTGCTTTACTGTACCAGAGGGCAGCAGGATAGATCAGGAGCTTCAGGGCAGGCCACACGACACACACAGTTTTGAAACTTTGCCAATACTCCCTGCCCCTTCTACATCTGCCACCCAAGGCAGCTGCCTCACTTTACCTAATGGTGGGGCTGACCAGGCAACAAACATGTATTGGGATGGTCCTGTATAACTGATGGTGATCTAAGAGGTCTTCTTAATTCTTTGGAGAAATTGTTTTTTAAAATGAATATTATGTAAGCCACTTCGGATATATAATTTAATAGAAAAGCGGAGGTGTCTATATTTAAAAATACATAATGTAAAATAAAGCCACGAAACTATCACTGTGCTAACAAGGGCCAGCAAGTCACTCAAAACTGCCCCCCAAAGCAGGATGTGGGGAGCATGCTGTAGAAACTGCGTTCATGTAATACACTTTGAAAGGTGATAAATTCATCTTTCCTCCAGAGATATGTCTGCAAAAGGGCAAGACAGTACAGAATGGCTATGCTTCCTTAGAATTGCATGAAGAGGGGACTTGTGTAGGATGGTGGAACTAACAGATAGAATTAGGGAGACAAAGAATGAATTTCACCGTCATCCCAAATGAGCTTCTGCCAGGGCAAAGGTCAAGTGTATCACATGGCAATGTTTGGGTTTGAAATTGAATGAGCAATGAGAGTAAAAGACCAGCTGGTCACAGTGGGACCGACTCAAGAGTCCATACTTGATATCAGAAAGGGTTCTCTCTCTAAATCCCCCCTTTCTCATGAAGTGGGTTATTAACAAGACCAAGAATGACCTTGTGACATATTAACATGCTCTGGTAATCTGAGAGTAGCAAGGGTCTGGTATATGGATGTGCAGAACCGAAACAGGAGAAATAGGGTACCCATCAAATCTGTTTTAGCCAGAAATCTTGCAGCAAAAGTGATCAAAGAGGGTTTGTAATCAGTGCAAAATGGCCAAAACATAAATATAGGTAGTTTCTATGGCTGGAGGAGAAATACAATTCCTTTCTCATTTAAAGGCGAACCTACCTAATTTGCACTTTCCAAAACAATATCTGAACTGAAACACAGCCATCCTTTGAAATTTGCAATGTGAAATCTGCAGTGCAATTCTTCAGCTAGGTAATGTGTAGAAACATGAATATACTAAAATAAAGTGTGCTTGCAATGCATGAGGGAAAATAACATGCAAATGTCATTATATTAGGTAATTATTGTTTTGCAAAAATGTGTATATCAAGCAAACTTGCCCATAAGCATGTGTATATCAGGAGAAATTTGCACCAAAATGCTAGTGAATTTTCATGAGGAACTTTTTTTTTTTTAAAAAAGAAAAGGTAAAATGATGTGGAAATGTTAAGAACTGAATTTAAGATTGGAATATTGAGAAGCTCAGAGAATCCCGAATTGACAGAAATGACCGAACCATCCTTTAAAACTGAGCAGTCCTTTAAATGTCTAGTGTGAGTTTTACTCAAGTTTGCTCTCTCATTGGCCGGATTGCTGGAAGCTGAAAGCAAGTTTATTGCTTAGTTAGCAACTGAAAGAAGATCTGTATGCTTTTCCTTATAGGTTTCCAAGTAAAGGGATGGTGAGCCTGTGGCCCTCCTGTTACTGCTGGACTAAAACTCCATCAGCCTGCCATCTGCAAGACGACCGGAATCAGGGATTATGGGAGTTGGAATCTGGAGGGCCACAGGATCCCATCCCTGAACCAGACTTACAAATCAGGGTCTGCATCATGGGTGAGCTTCTGCCATGCCAACATGTCACACATACTACTTTAAACAATCATGGCTGCCCTCATCCAAGAATTCCTGAGAACTATAATTTATTAAGGTTTCTGAGAGCAGGAGAACCCTATTCTGAACCTCACAGAGCTACATTTCCCAGGGTGGTTTGGCAATCCGTCCCTTTTTGGGCACCTATTTTAAAAAAAAGTGTTTAGGCAAGCCTATCAACACTTGTACAAGTTATCATGTATTTAAAACTGGTTTTAGTTTATTGTTGAGTTTAATTATTTCAAAAAGTTTTCTATACTTGTTTATAACTTTGAAAAAACCCCTGATAATTTTATTGGTTTTTTTGTGTGTGTGTTTTTTAAACTGCTTTAAGGCTTTATTACAATCAAGCAGTATATACATGTTGTGAAATAAGACAGATAACTAAATATACAGTATATCATCCTCCCAGATGTTTTGGTCTACAACTCTCATCAACCCAAGCCAGAATGTGCTGAATGGGCTGATGGGAGTTGTAGTCCAACACACCAGGTTAGTGAAGACTGCATGACGCTATGCGAACAGGGCTCTTGTTTTCTATACTGAGGCATTATTCTTCAGTATGGAGGAACATTGAGACCAGAGAGCCTCCACCTACTGTTTGAAGTGATACTGCTCAGATACAAGCCTGCCACCTCAGAGAGAACCAGGCCTTAGTCAGGCATTAATAATGGATTACCAAAATCAACCAACTGCAAAAACACTGCTTCTGTTGTCTTAGATTAATCTCACACCCATGAAGAGCAGGTATTGATTTTGTGTGTGATTCCTTCCTCCTGAGTTAAAAAGGGCACCTACAAGCCAGCGCAGCAGAATAGCATGGCAGAGGTTGCCTTCAGATTCCCGGTTTGATCCATTGAGATCGGTTGAATTAGCCTGTTCAACCAATGGCTTCTGCTGTGTAATACCGTGGGGGGGGGGGAACATATGGACTAAGAGAGTGAGTTCTGTCCTGAAGCCATCAAACTGTATGACATCATATAGTTCAAGATACCAAACCCATTTTGGCTGCGAGTCCTGGAAGACCTGCTCCGTGCCTTGCAGACCTTTTCCACCTGGCCTGGGAGAAACAGGGTCCAGAATGACTCCAGCTACAAAAGCCGATGCAGCTTTAATAGACTCTTACTTTGAGTTTTGTTGGAGGGGTGTGTGTGCTGCTGTTACTGATATTAATTTGTTGTATCTGTATTTTAGATCTTATGATTTATATAGAAATTGTTCAGCTTGGTGGGGTATTTTTTGATGTTTTTATTTATTGCTTACAACCACTTTTGTTACGTTGCAGTTATGTGGTCTCTTCCAACTGTATGATTCTATGATTCTATGTGTTTTCTTCATGTTGCAAGCTGCCTTGAGCATGATTTGAACAATGTGGAAAGGTGGTATACAAATAAAATTAGGTCGGTAGGTAGGTACCTTGTATTGGATTATTATTTTTTTTTAAAAAAATGCATACTGATGTGGAAAAGAGGTGAACTGAACTTTCAGTTGGGAAAATGAAAGAAAATGAAAATTGACAGAATCATCCATATCCAGTTAGGAGTGAATAAACCCTGCTTGCTGCCACTTAGGCTTGCATATTTGTAAATAAATATATTTTAACAAAATGGCAGACGTCTCCACTGATCTCTCCTGCCAAAGGAAGCCAAACTTTGGAACTACAGTGGTACCTCTGGTTGCGAACAGGATCCATTCCAGAGCCCCGTTCGTGACCTGAAAGGAACGCAACCCACGTCTATGTGTCTGTGCACATATGGGTCATGATTCGCCGCTTCTGCGCATGTGCGTGACATCATTTTGCACGTCTGCGCATGCACGAGCGGCGAAACCCGGAAGTAACCCTTTCCGGTACTTCAGGGCTGCCGCGGGATGCAACCTGAAAAGACGTATCCTGAACCAAACATAACAAGAGGTATGACTGTACTGACTATGGAATTCCTTGCCATTTGGAAAGTGCGAAGTGTATGACACTATATTGGTCATTCGGCATAAACTATTAGTACTGTCAGTCTGATGCCCCCATCATTTGCAAGTACACAAGGTTTTTCCCTCCTAAAATGCTGAGGCAACAAGCTTCATCTGCCTCTGTGTGCAGTTTTACAGCTGCCTAGTTGCAAAGGCTGCCACCCATGTACCATAAGCAGCCATTCCTTGTCACTGAATCCTTCCAAGAGTGCATCAAGTGGCAGCTAGCCAACCTCCTTGATCACCCAACCTGCCAATAACAGAGACTTCAGATAGATTCTCTCCTGGATTCCACCCAGCCTGGTTCTTTTTTTCCTTTAACATTAAGCAGAACACAATTATGTCAAGTAATAACAGCAATCTTTTCTTTGCACCAAGTGCGGAGATGAGAGAAAACCAATTGCTTTATGGTGGTCTGCAGACCAAATAATGTGAGCCTAAGAGTTAGTCAATAATTGACTTTAATTAAGTCAAAGTTATTTCATTAATATCCTATTAAATGGTTCTTTCTTTAGAATCTGGCTGGGCAGGTGCATGGCAGTAGCTTGCTTTGTAAGGTCTAGGCAGATAACTGAGCAGGCCAGATTTTGCGGAATATTGACAAAGAAATCAAGAAAACCTAGCTGGATCGGTTCATTATAAAGTTCAACCAACAGGAAGCTGTTCCATTTTCATGCAAAGGATTATTTCTAAGGAGCAACCCTTGCACATGAAGTCAGAATTAAGTGAGGTTAAGCCAAAAATCCCCCCTTCTTTTCCTGAAAATAATTTGTCACTTTTGGGGAGAGGAGGAAAAAATTATCCAACATTTGGGGGGAGGGGGAGGCAGAATAGCACTTACCCTATTGGGTATCACCAGAAAGTGCAGAAGGTGGGAAAACTGAAGAAAGCTTCACAACACTTGTAGACCACTGAAGCCAATGGATATGGCATTGCTCTCAAGGTATTCCAGGAAATAAATAAAAATTTGGAAAATAAGGGGGGAAAGGGAAAGCCTGTGGTGACTCGTAAGTTTATGTGAAGTACATGGTAAACCCATCCCAGACATTTGAGGTATATCTTTTAAGGTGAAGGGTCATAGCTCAGTGGTAGAGAATTTGCTTTGCCTGCAGCATGTCCCAGACTCAATCCCTGGCATCTCCCAGAGAGACCCCTGTTGGAAACCCCAGAAAACTCCTGCCAGTTAGGTAGATAATACTGAGATAAATGGACCAGTACTACCTCAGTGTCAGGCAGCTCCTTATGTCCCTATGTTAGTGAGCTAGATAGATGAATGCAACTTTCTCTTCTCTGCTCCTCATAGATTTTATCCAGAGAGTTTCGTTTTGCCCCACTCACCCAACAAACAGCTGAAAAATACAGTTTTGAAATTTTTGGACTCTTCCCTTGAAAATTCTTTTTTCACCTCTCACTGGTAGAGGTGGCTGTTGGCAGAGATCTGCATGTGTGAGTTGCATGCAGAAAGTCCCACGTTCCATCCACAGAATTTGTGGTTAAATGGATCAGATAACACAGGCGGAGGGGTGCTGCTTCCAGTCAGCAGGGCTGACCCAATCTATTTTACTGTATGAGCCAGAACAGTACATTCACCTCCTCAGATAGTACTGTCAAGGTAGGGCTTTGGGGCAGATGTCCATGGCCTTACTCAGCAGAAGGGATCTCAGATGCAGAAGAGCTGGCTTGCCACATTCTGAAATATGTGAGGCATGGCCATCTAAAAAGGGAAGCATCTAAGGCATTAAGTCCACGGTCTAAAATCACTTAACTGCATCACTGTTTCTTCTCAAGTCAAGGAACATAGTGGCATATTTTCCAAGCGCCCTGGAAAAAAATGGGACATCTCATTTTTTTGCATGTGACCTCAGCAGCCATTTTTGGTGGGATGAACAAACAATTAATGGGAAAATAATATAACTTGTTCAAGTGGAACAAGATGAATGTTCATTGCTGTATAACATCCCACAAACACATCAGAATGTATGCTCAATAAGTCCTAGTCATAATTTAACCTTAGCATAACCTCCTACTAAAGACCCGTCTATTTAAGCAGGCATTCCCAGGCTCATTGATTCATCACGTTCTGTTTGATTATTTATTGACTGATACTTAACTCAATATTTTATTGATGGCTTCTCTGTTTTTACTGATGTTTCTCTCTGCATTTTTGGTTTCAGATGTTGTATATACTTTTTATTTTTTTTCTAATTATCTTACTTTGTTTTATGTAAACTAATTAGGGATTTAGCATATTAAGTAGTATATAGATGTTGTTGTTGTTAATGATAAACAAGTCACCTGGTGTTTCCCTTTTCTTAAATTCAGGTGGGGGGAGGCCTAGTCCCAATTTTAGATCTTAGCTTAATCTTTACCCCTCTGTCTGAGATGGAAACCCTCTCATAAGGTTGTGGGTGCTCACTCCACAAGGTCCATTTTGATCCTGCCTGAGAATGTATAGCTCCAGGCATTCACACTATTTGTAAGTTGCAGAAGATTCCACTCTACTCTCAGAGACATAAGGAATTGGTTTTGTTATCTCTCTCTCTCTCTCTCTCTCTCTCTCTCTCTCTCTCTCTCTCTCTCTCTCTCACACACACACACACACACACACACACACACCGATTACTTGGGTACAAACACTTGGGGAGAGAAAAAGAAAGAACGCAGACTTTCACTCTCCTCTTTTCTCTCCCACCTTGACTTTGGTGATCAGCTCCCCACTGCTGCCTCTTTCAGACAAAGATGTGTTGGTCCTTTTCATCTGCCTGGCAGCCCCCTCTAGGGAATTGGCTTGGAGGTTAATTACTTGCTTGCCATCTCCAGCTGTGGCAAGAAGGCTACAGGATGGAGAAAAAGCTGCTCTGTCCCCCCTCTCCTCCTTTTCTTTCCTTCCCACCCCTCCCCAGCTGCAGACTTCAAGGGGACAGGTGGCCCAGGAAGGTGCTGCTGAAACGCCTTTTTGATATGACAAATGGTGTCTTCGCAGTCGCTCTGGTTCCTATTTTGTTTGTATAACTGGGCTGTGAAATATGGATGAGCTCCTAGTCCTGTGGGTTTGTGTACTGCTTTTCACCATGTTATTGCTTCTTCTTCCCTCCCCCCCACCCCCATTTCTTTACTGCCATGGTGATGGAACAAGTTTTGTCATGTTTCACTCCTGCTTGCTTATCTTCCCACCGATTCACTCTGCTGATATTGACTCGTGCATTTGTCTAAGGCGTTTATGCCAGGGTGTGTAAACTTTTCTTGAATCCTGAGGGCTGCATTCTCACATATTGAACATTCTGGGGATGTGGTGCATGCCATTGGTGGGCGGGGCTAGAGGCAAAAGTGTGTGAAGCAATTTTGTGACTCTTCTTTTTGTACAGTTGCCTATGTTCCAGGCATCCAAGGGTTTACATTGGGGCTGCCGCATGTCTGGAATTTCAAAGGTGGAATTGACATCTGGGAGGAATTTTTGAAAGGTGTTGCTTTATCCTGGATCATAGGGAAGTCAATAAAAAAAAATCATGGTTCAACAACTTTAAAAAAAGCTCAATAAACAACTTTTGGGGTGTCCTGTTTTTTACTTTTTGAAATATTGCAACCCTAGTTTACATACATAGACAATCTAAGCTAGCAACGAGGCAATATCAGGCCCAGATTAAGACCTTCATAGGCCCTGGGCACTGAAAAGCTATTACACCCCCACCCATGTAATTCTAAATAAAACAGCACTAAACCGTAAAAAACCCCTAATAAAACAAAACAGATGTATTGCAACACAAGACAGGAACTGATTTCCTCTCATTATTTCAGTCTACATTAGTAAGATGTCCCCTGGTTTAGGTGGGGATAAGTAATAAGAAAGAATAGATAAGTGGGGAAAGAACAGGGTTTTGCTCAAGGCATTTTTGCTGCCAGACGTGAACCAGAAAATGGTACCCCCTGGGAACTGTAACTTGCTATGGGTGCTAGGCTAGAGCATTGGTAGACAATAACAATCTCAGGGACCTTACGCAGCCCTCTAGGCCTCTCTGTCAGGGTTCGGGGCACCCAGTCTCCAGGCCTGCTTTGCACCCTCCTGGATTGTTACTGACTGACTGAAATACGTCTTTAGATTGAGAGAAGGTACTGTGGTGATGGAAGAGTCCACATCTCACTCTCCCTTCCTCATACCCTCAATGTCAAATTCTTTTTTTTAAAAAAAAGAAAGAAAGAAAATCCCACTTGCCTGGTGTGCATGTGCTATTGGGTAATCCAGCAGGGGAACACCATTATAGTTCAAGGACACATTCCAGGTAAGTGAAATCACTCAGAAAGTGTATGAAGCAGAGCCACAGAAGCAGACCTTCCAACAACTGATTCCCAGGGTAGCTCAACCCAAAGAGGATAAACCAAATACAAGACCAAAATCAGAACCACAGCTTCCTCTCTTTTAATTGACAGATTTCATTTTTTAAAAAATGATATTTATTAAAGTTTAACAATTACAAAAAAAAGAAAAGCAGGCAGTGATAAAAAAGAAAAAAGATTACAATACTTCAAAAATAAAAGAAAAATACGATACTAAGAAAAAAAAGAGGAAAAAAAAAAGAAAACCCAAAAACAGTACAACAAAGCAATAAGAGTGAAAAAACAAAAACATTTGAAAACACTAACATCCAGTATTTTCATATCTTTATCTTTCATTTACTTGTTTCCTTGACTTCCTCACAACTCCCTTTTTGTATTCTAATTCAATTAGTTGTTTCAGCAAGTCCTTTCCCTCTTTCTCAAACTTTGTTCCATAGTTTATCTTGACACAATTTAACCTTAAATTTTACACTTTGACCCATTAACAATCTATTTTTACTTAATTCTTTATAACCTTTCTGCAAAAACCATGTAAATTCATTCCAGCATCTTTCTAACATTCATTAATTTTACAATGTTTTTGTAAATATACTTTAAATTTTTTCCAATCTTCTTCCACCGACTCTTCTCCCTGGTCTCGGATTCTGCCAGTCATTTCCGCCATTTCCATGTAGTCCATACTCTGGTTTCTCTTCAGATCGTATAAATCTTTCGCCTTTTAATTGACAGATTTCAAACCAGCAGGGCAAAAAACCCAGGAGTTTTACAGTCCAGTTCCACACTTGTATACATTGAAGAACTCAGCTCAATGGGACTTACTCCCAGGTAAGCGTTTGTCATAGGGATCAGCAATCTTTATGGGGCCCTGGAGACATTTGCAAACTAGAGGCATAGTTGTGGGCAACACGCACACACAAACAGAATCCATCTTTCAAGGTGAATTCCACTGGGACTCCTGGGGTATAAGGTTGCATCTGATCAACCCTAATCCCCAGATCCACTGGTTAGGATGGGGTTGAGGTGCCTTTTCACCAGTGGTGATGTTGTTGCTGCTGCTATTATTACTATTAGTATTATTTTATTTATTCTTTATTATTAAATTTGTATGCCACCCTCCATCCATAGTATTCTTATGCACACTATCTCAGTACAGTGGTGCCTCGCAAGACGAAAATAATCCGTTCTGCGAGTCTCTTCGTCTAGCGGTTTTTTCGTCTTGCGAAGCAACCCTATTAGCGGCTTAGCAGATTAGCGCTAGTAGCGGTTTAGCGGCTATTAAAGGCTTAGCGGCTTAGCGGCTAAAAGGCTATTAGTGGCTTAGCGGCTTAGAAAAAGGGGGGGAAGTGAAAAAAATCGAAATACTCGCAAGACGTTTTCCTCTTGCGAAGCAAGCCCATAGGGAAAATCGTCTTGCGAAGCGCATCGAAAAACGGAAAACCCTTTCGTCTAGCGGGTTTTTCGTCTTGCGAGGCATTCGTCTTGCGGGGCACCACTGTATATACTTGGCTGGAGAACTGCAGCAAGGAATTCATAGAAGTTTGAATGCAGAAGGATGATTCATGTATAATTTTGGAAAGTGCAGATTAGGAAAGTTTGCCTTTAAATTGAATTCCCCCCCCCCCCGCATCCCTGAAGCATGGAAGTGTCCACCAAAGCACAAGGAACTCAAGTACTTCAACAATTTCCCCCCAACACCAGATCCCACCCACCCCCACACCCCACGGCGATATCCAGCAGCACTTTCCTTGTGTTCCCAAGAACTGGGAAGGGACGAGTGTAGCCAAGTTATCTTCCTTTTGCCAATGAATTCTGGTGCACTCGTTTCTCCTCCCCCCCACCCCGCCACCCCGAGGAGCTCAACCACTTCTAAGTGGGGGGAAAGAAAGCAGTCTCCCTCTTTAAAAGTCACTTTGCATCCCCTCCTGAGTGGGAGAAAGGAGCGCGGGTCACAGCGATGCCCTCCGCCCGCTGGTACACTAATGACACTGGTAATATGCTAAGAAGCTGGCAGACGGGAGGGGGGGCTTCTCTAATGCGGTCACTTCCTGGGACCTCAAAGCAGCTTTAATTGCAGGGCTTCAGAGACAGCAGGTGTGCCTGTCATCTCTAATAACCGGAGCCGGGTGCACTTGGCGGCCCGCTGGAAGAAAGCAGGTTTGCGGCACTCCCCGCTTGAACACTCGCCCTCGCACCCCCAACTCTGCAAACGGTTGCACACCTGTCAAATTGATTATGGGAATGAATTTCTGCCGTGGCGATAAAGCGCAGATTGGGAGGAAATCCTCTTTTCATTCTGGCTTTCGCTTTTTGTTCTTTGGCTCCTGTTCTCCCAGCTCACGGGAGGATTAAAAGGCAGAGGGAGAAAGAAAGGAACCATCGTTGGCAAATGAGCCCTAAATATGCACTGCTTAGGGTTAGTGTATGCATGGCACCGAGTGGGGTTAGGACAGATATCCAACAATGGGAGACTCTAGAGGAAGCCTGGAATCGTGGCTGCCCGTCTAAATGCAAGGCATTTCAAATATCTGCAGCCAGATGTCCCTGCTTCAAAAGACTGTCACTCTCGAAGGTCAGGGCCCCAGAAAATACAGTAGGCATCCCATATGTCAGAGTGTGGCTGCCCCACAGAATGGATTCCAAAGGAACAGCAGGCTCCTGAGGCCAGTTTGCTTGCTTTTTTATTTTTTTAAAAAAGGGTATTTCTAGCCTGTCATTCAAATAGTTGCTGCTGCTGCTGCTGCTTACTACTTCAACATATATGCTGCTTTTGCATATAAATACGGATTTCCTTGCCATAAAAATGTGGGTGAGGGGGCCAACCTGGCATGTATTATCAAAACCTGGGAAGGCTGAGCTTTGTGGGGTTGCTCTGATTCCACCCAGGATATTCAGTGCAGCGCCGGCCCAGACTGGAAGGTTGGGAGTGGGTCGCCATCATTGCTTTATTTTAATAATCTATAAATTGCTTAATAACTAAGGGCTGTCTCTTTTAGCAAAGTCGCTCGAATAACACAGATGCACTCTGGAGTGAAAAGAAATCCTGATGATACTTTACTGAAGGAAAATGAACAAAAGGAGTGTATAATTTGAGCAGAAAGAAACTTGGGGGCTTGTCCACAATTCCTCTTATCCCGCTGCTTTCCCTCAGGGAAATCTGCTCTTTAGCGCTTAATCGGAGCAAACGGCAATTCAGCTTTTCTCCGGATTGACGTTTGCTCCAGTTTAGCATTAAAGAGTGGGTTTTCCCTAGGAATGGAACAGGGCAAGGGGGAAACCGCTCAGATCCACTCAGAAAACTGTTTGAACTTGTGTTTTTTAGGCACAGACAATAGGAAGTGTGGATGAGCCCAGGGACATTTCATCAGGCCTTGCACATAGTAGGGCCAATACTGGGTACAACCTGTAGTTTCTAATGGGATATACAATAGGAATAGAATATTCATTTTTTAAAAAATGGTTAAAAGTAACTATGATAGCAGAAAAACACACCTAAAATGCCTGTTGAAATTAAAAAGTCACGCCTGATGAAAACTTTATTATTATTATTATTTAATCAAGCCTACCCACACATATAATTTAGTTTATGCTTGTTTTAAAAGATTTCCAGGGGTGAATATGCTCTGGTCTTGAATATTGTATGGAAATTGAGAACAGGACAGCGAAAATGGATTCTACACACCCTAATGGTGGCCCAGAGATTGATACTGATTATTTGGTAGAATAGAGATATGATTCCCCTTAATCAATGGCTTGATGACATGACAACATTTGCAACATATGACCGGACAGCATATAGATGCAGACTTTCTTTAGATAAAACACAATGATATTTGGAATGAGTTTACACAGAGTATATTAGGCTATTGACAATTATATGTGTATTAGGATAATAAGAATATACACATCTGTACTTAATGTATGGTAATATAACAGTATTCCCCCCCTTTCTTTTCATTCTCACTCTCTTTTTTCCCCTCGCTCTTTTTTATAAATGAAATTCTTCTAATAAAATGTTAGTTTAAAAGTTTTACTAATTTCATCACTGTTTTGTTACCAGTGTATTTGTTTTTTAAAAAAATAATTGGCTGGATTTTAGCTGTGTTTTATTCACAATGTTACACAATGTTATTTTGTACACCGTTCACAGAGAGTCTCATGAAAAAGTAGTTTACAATCTATCACCCACATGGATCCCATTTCTCTCTCCAAGAAATCCTTCCACTCTGCTACAGGACCTGAGGGATCTCATCTAATTTTGGGCCAGTGAGACAGGGCATGTATAAAAGAGACCTGATAATGGACCCTCCATGTGCTGGCAGAAGCAGGTCTTGGGTGTGATGTTGGACAACCCCAGGGCAATTTTCCTTGGGGGCTTCAACATTCACACTAAGGGCTCCTTGACAGAGGTGGTTTGGGACTTCAGGGCCACCATGATGACCATGAGGCCAGTGCTCCCCCTGCCCTAGAAAAATAGGTGCCGGTACTCAACATGAAGTAGTTCCAGTAAGTGCCACACTTTTTAACCAAAAAAGAGAGAGATGCTCACCATGTGGTTGTTACAGTAAATGTCACACACTTTTTCACAAGAACAACAAAAAGAAGTGCTGTTACTGCATACCTTTGCATAATCCCTTAAAAAAACACCACATGAGGCTCTTTTTATAGATCACTGGCCCAATGTCTAGAATTGAGGTGAATTCACTTGGGTTTCTTCACCAGACCATGGACAGGTTGGACTGGAATGGGGGGCAGGGAATGTATGCAGTAGGGGAAATCCTGACAAAAGCACAAATGGGGAGCAGAAACCATCCAACATTCACTTATTTGTCCCATGCCTGGAATGGAAATCAACCCAGAAAATACAACAGGTACTCATTCTTGTTGCTGCTTTCAGTTCACAAGTGGCACATAACCAGTTGTGGTTTCCCCACTTTTGCATTGTATGTCTTCTGCATTGACATGAATGGGGTAGAATAACATATGGATAATGTTATCCCCGTTATCCGTATGTTATTCTACCCCATTCATTTCAACTTTCATCATGGGAAAAGTTATGGAAAGGAATAAAATTTACAGCATGCTGTGCACTGTAAGAAAATTATATGAAAATGATGTATCGTTGGTACCTAACACCAAGTAAGATTGCAAAAATGTATAAAACTAAATCAAATATGCGTTGGAAATGTAAAGAGAAAGAAGGTACTTTTTTCCATGTGGTGGTCATGTTGTAAGGTAAAAGACTTCTGGGAAATGATTTATAATGAATTAAAGAAAATGTTTAAAAATACATTTGTTAAAAAACCAGAAGCCTTTCTTTTAGGTTTAATAGGGGAAGAAGTGCCAAGAGAAGACAAAAGACTTTTTATGTATGCAACGGAGGTGGTGAGAATGTTCCTAGCCCAAAGATGGAAAGAAGAAGCATTACCAACAAAAGAAGAATGGCAGACAAAATTGATGGACTATGCAGAAATGGCGAAACTGACGGGGAAGATCGGAAACCAAGAAGACCAAGTATTTACTAGAGAGTGGAGTAAATTTGTAGTTTATTTAAAAAACCACTGTAAACAGTTAAAATCATTGGCAGCGTTGTAATGGCATTTGTAATGTGAAACTGATTGTGATAAATTAGGGATACATAATAGTTGGGAAAAGTATAAGATGCAAAAAAAAAAATCCCTTTTAAATTTAAGAACCCTTGGAAGGGAGGGGAGGAAGTTGGCAGGTTCAGAGAACCTTGTAATTGGATATATGTGACAGAGAGAATAGGTATAAAAATGTGGAAACAAATAACAAATTATTTAAAAAGAAAGAAAAAGAATAACATACAGATAATGTAATTTTCATAAATTATTATGTAAATTATATAAGTTATGTAATTACACCACATTGGATAGTGAGATGAATAATGTAGAGGATTTTTTTTGCACTTTTACATGGGAGTAAACTCCATTAAACTCTATGGTACTTACTTCTGCATAGCCACAGAAGATTGCAACGTTAATGCTTCTGATTCTGAACACCAGAATGGCCTTCATCTTTCCCCCAACATTCATAAAAGGAAAGAAAATGAAGCATTCTGTTGAGTCCTATTTCCTGCCTGGTAAAACTGGTTTATTGCAGGGAAATAAATTCCTCTTTGCTGTGAAATTGTAAGAGACTGCTGGGAGGGAGGTGCAGGTGTCTTCCCTGGATTGGAATTTGTTTCTATTATTTTTATTATTTAATTCTTGTTTATCATGATTATTTAATGTTTCCCTACAACAGCTCCTGGATTAGGTTACGGAGATGAAGGGGCCTTTTTGTATCTTGTTAAATAAATTAATAGAATCAGGGAGCTACTGGGTAGGACAATTCATCTGCCATGTGGCACAGCAGCTACAGAGGGGGTTGCACCATATATATATTTTATGAAACATGGAAAGTGACTTTTAAAGACTCTCAAGTGGTCTAGACCTGGAAATATTTAGCATCTCATTCATAGATGAAACAAGATTTAAACATTGGCACCAGAGTCTGACCTTCCCCTCCCTGAACCTCTTCTTTCCCCTGTCCATTTCAGTCCCCACCTTTGCCCTTTTGGGAAAAGATTGTTTTCCATGTATTTGGAAATGTTAGAAAAGCTAGTTATGCAATATAATGACAGTTAGGTGTTCCTTTAAAAACTGCCTAAAAAAGAAGAAGGAAACATAGGAAGATGGTGGTTAGGATTCTGCTTCAATATTTATTTTGGCAAGACCCAAAGGACAGTACCCCTATGATCACAAGGGATGGAGAGGGAGAGGAAGACAGTGCGAAGGAATCACCCCCTCCCCACACCCCAAGAAGGCACCGCTTTGCTAGAAACCTCCATCCCAAAACAACTCCAGGAGTAAGTCCTACTACCATCAATGGGGTGAACATGATTACTTCCCTTCTGGACACAGAATCATAGAGTCATGCTGAACTTGAAATAGAAATAGTTACTTTTTAAAATGAACTTTTCAAGTTATCTGGACAACACAATGCCCAGTTGGAGCAAAACAGATCCCTCTGCCTTTGTGCCAGGTTTACTACTGTCCAAATCTACTTTGCACTTCCGTGACATTTGGTGCCAACTGAGCAGAATACAAGTCTATAGTTGTTCTTTTCATTCTTCAGCGCTTCCTAGTCCCTGTGTGAATCATTTTGAAAATGGGTGGTTATTGTCTTAGGGACTATACCGGCATTTGTCTGTCCCGGGAGATAATGGAGGAGTGCACCTTTGGGGGAGTGAAGTCAAACTGTTGGAAGGGTACAGCGCCTGCTGTGGCTGTAGAGACTGATATGGGAGAGGCATGTTTTGTTGCAGCTGGGCCAGATGAAGGCATCTGGCTGCGCTACTGCAGGTGCATCATAGCGTTTCTTCTCTCTGTGCTTATCCCAGTGCTCATTTCTCCTCTGGTCACTGCTATGGATACATGACTTGACTGCCTGCCTCCAGGCACTGCAGTTGTCTGCAACGGATTCCCACATGGCAGGTCTGATGTTGCCAGGATGTTGGCATCACATTCTCCCGCACCCTTTTGGAGAGGTGAGCCATTGCTGTAGCAGGCTTGTCCAGCTCAACATCAGTGGAAAGTTTGCTGGTTATAGTGAAACCTAGGAAGCAAAATTGTCTACCACCTCAAGCGTGTGGTTACGCATGGAGTGCTGATGCATGGAGTGCTGATGATGTCCTGACTCAGGATGTTGGCCTTCATCAGGCTGATGGTAAGGCCAAACTCCACGCAGGCTTGGGCAAAATGGTTGATGAGTCTCTCTGTGCAGCTTCCTCAGAGTGTGCTGTCAAGGCTGCATCATCTGCAAACAACATCTCTCAGATAAGGATCGCCTCCACAGCATACCATTTTCATAATAAAACCATTGCTCACAAGACCACAAGTAGGGAAGCAAATCCCATTATATTCAAAACCCACTCCCACACCAAGAAAACTGTTAATGGTGCATAGTACCCTTGGACCTGTTTCTCTGTCATTTAGCAGGTTTCTTACCTAGGGTTACCTCTGCAATGTATGATATTTTCATGCCATTTGCCCACAAAACATATGGGGAAATTAAATCCTTATTTTTGCCACATCAGACTTGTACAGCTTGCTCTTCTGGAACAAGTACTGCAGCTATCTTTCTGAAAATTGCCTGGATGCATCCCCTCAGAAGGTACCTGCAGAGCTATCTAATTCTGTGATGATGATGAAGATGAAGAAGAAGAAGAAGAAGAAGAAGAAGAAGAAGAAGAGGAGGAGGAGGAGGAGCATGGGGGATCAACATCTAAAGGTGTTAAGTGCAAAGACAACACCAACCCTGGACTTTTTGTCTATAACTTGATATGCCTTATTGACAGGCCTTATTAACCCAGGAGTGAGTATTAGGCCTGCAAGTTTAATCCACTTCTGTCAAAAAGAAAGAAAAAAAGTTATAGCCAATTTTCTATTACTGAAATGTAAACAAGAGAGGCACAAAGCAATGGATCCAAACTACAAGAAAGAAGATTCCACCTAAACATTAGGAAGAACTTCCTGACAGTAAGAGCTGTTCGACAGTGGAATTTGCTGCCAAGGAGTGTGGTGGAGTCTCCTTCTTTGGAGGTCTTTAAGCAGAGGCTTGACAACCATATGTCAGGAGTGCTCTGATGGTGTTTCCTGCTTGGCAGGGGGTTGGACTCAATGGCCCTTGTGGTCTCTTCCAACTCTATGGTTCTATGATTCTATGATTCTATGAAAGCTTCATTTCTCTGAATTGGGATTTACATTAGGACCCTGAGCTGAGATGAACTGAACAGCTTCCAAAGCACTTACGACCAAATCATACTCTTTTCCGAAGCAGTGATCAGGGTCCAAACTGAATTTGTGGCATGTGCATGCACTAAATGTCCACCATGAATTGTGCCCAGCTTCACTCACAGCTGGCCATGGACTTACTTCCTGCTTGAACTCTTGCTTTGCTTCACAGCATGGAAAGCAGCTTCAGGAAGCTGCAACTTTGAGCACTGGAACAGTAGTGAAGGTGGTGGCTTAACCATTTCCCCTCTAGAAATTGTTCCACTCAGTATTCTCTTCCCTCCACCTGCATTTCCCCCATGAGGAGAAAAGCAGGGAGGGAGAATTCTGAGTAGAAAAATAGCCAGAGGGGAAAAGGCTTAAGCTGCCTCATCCTTTAATACAGTGGTGCCTTCTGGGAAAACAAATATAAATCCATACTGCTACACTGACACATTACTCTAGGTCGGGGTGGGAAATGTGGCCCTCCAGATATTGTGGGATGCCAGCTCACATCAATCCTGGCCAGCATGGCCTTTACTCACGGTTCTGGGCTTCCAGATGGGGTCTCTCCCAGCCCCACCTGGAGATGCCAGGGGTTGGATCTGGGCCCACTTGCATGCAGCTCCACCAATGAGCTCAAGTCCCTTCCCCATAAGTTGGTGGTAGGAGTCAACAGTGTGCAAACTGCACCTGTTGGCAGGAATAACATCCTGCCCATATTCCACGAGAATGCCTAAGAGGAAAGGGTGTGTGAGGAGGAGCAGCTGGGCTCATTTTGTGTATTGAAAAGATTCTCTTTAATGAAAAATTTAAGCAAGTTTAGCCTCTGAGAGGGGTTGCTCCCCTTTTGAATAAACCCAGTCCCGCTATTCCTCGTCTCTGCGTAGCTTCTTGCTAGTAATCAATCAGTCATTTGTTTTTGATTTCTCCATGTGGTGGCCCCCACCAGAGACACAGTGCTTCCATTCCCTTTGAAGCGAGCTCCTTTTCATGCCAGAGGGCAGGGAGTGCATGCACAGAGGAGTCTGAGTTGTGTTTCCACCCCCACCAAATGGTAAATAAATTCATGAACAAATAATAACCAGGGAAAACAAACATCCCTATTCAAACCTCAACTTTTTGCGCTCTCTCTCTCTCTCTGTGTAAAGAGACGCTACAAAGGACTTGCAACATAAGGAAGGCTCTAGTACAGTGGTACCTCAGTTAAGAACTTTATTTGTTTTGGAGGTCCCTTCTTAACCTGAAACTGTTCTTAACCTGAGGTACCACTTTAGCTAATGGGGCCTCCCGCTGCTGCCGCACTGCTGCTGCACGATTTCTGTTCTCATCCTGAAGCAAAGTTCTTAAACCGAGGTAGTATTTCTGGGTTAGCGGAGTCTGTAACCTGAAGCGTATGTAACCTGAAGCGTCTGTAACCGGAGGTACCACTGTATATATCTGGGCCATGTGAGCCCTGTACAGTGGTACCTTGGTTTAAAAACAGCTTAGTTTATGAACAACTTGGATTAAGAATGCTGCAAACCCATAAGTAGGTGTTTTGGTTTGTGAACTTTGCCTTGGAAGCAGAACATGTTGAGTGTGTTCCGTTTGTAAATTGAGTCCCCTACTGCTATGGGAAAGCACACCTTGGTTTAAGAAGGCTTTGGTTTAAGAACGGACTTCTGGAACGGATTAAGTTCGTAAACCAAGGTACCACTGTATTCCAGTAGTGATCTGGACCCTCCAGAAAGAGAAATTGTCTTGAGTTCTGCGCAGTAGAGGTCTGCGGCAAGGCAAGGACACTTTCCTGACCTTCTGTCACCAGCATCACTGTGGCTCGCTGAGAGGGTTGAGGTGGTGAGTGCAATGTGACTGAAACAGCAGGCTTTGGCTCCACCAGTGCCTTTGCACCATGCCAGTCTTGCTACTGCCTCACCTTCCTCCTCTCAGTAAGCTGCAGCAATGCTGCTGATGGGAGGTCAGGTAAGGGATGTCCACTAGGCCACCTAGCACAAGGCAGTTTTTACACATCTTACACTTAAGTTTTAAAACTTTTTTTTTAAAAAACCCATCAAATTACAGGGTGAGGAGAAAACTCAGTCTAGACAATGCTGAGCTAGAATTCATTATTCTTCTTAATAATTGTTGTTGTTGGGAGGTGATGGGTACATAAGTGTATCTCCTATATAATTAGAAAAATGTGGGTTTGTGGTTGTTTTTTGTCTGTTTGCAAGGCATTTGGATACTTCTTATGTGCATGACACTTCCTGAGATGAAGGAGCAGGTTTTTGGCTATGTTTAGATACAACTGGGTGTCATTTTGGATCAAGATGGTGGACTCAACCTTTCAAAAACTGCACTTATTTTAACCACTAATTTCAAAACTGCAGAGGTTTTTGTGTTTCTTCTAGAATACCAAAGCAATGCTAGGTATGAGGCTGCCAGTGCATTAAAAATGAATATGTGTCACTAAAAGAAAGATAAGGGGGGGGAGTGGCTAGTATAAATGATGTGGTTTGGCAAGGCTGTCAATTAATCCCCTTGACATGGGAAAATGCCCACTGCCCATCTTAAAGGTAAAGGTACCCCTGCCCGAACGGGCCAGTCTTGACAGACTCTAGGGTTGTGCGCTCATCTCACTCTATAGGCCGGGAGCCAGTGCTGTCCGGAGACACTTCCGGGTCACGTGGCCAGTGTGACAAGCTGCATCTGGTGAGCCAGCGCAGCACACGGAACGCTGTTTATCTTCCCGCTGGTAAGCGGTCCCTATTTATCTACTTGCACCCGGGGGTGCTTTCAAACTGCTAGGTTGGCAGGCGCTGGGACCGAACGAAGGGGGCGCACCCCGCCGCGGGGTTTCGAACCACCGACTATGTGATCGGCAAGTCCTAGGCGCTGAGGTTTTACCCACAGCGCCACCTGCATCCCTCACTGCCCATCTTACACACTACTTTAACAGAAGTCACAAACTGAGCTTGCACAACAGGTGAATAATCTATCCTGGGCACCCTTAGGATGTTGCATATTAGACATAAGAAACTGCCAAATATCAAATCTGTCTATTGAAGGTGAAAGAGGAGAATGCAAAATATGGTCTGAAGCTCAGCATTGAAAAAACTAAGATCATGGCCACTGGTCCCATCACCTCCTGGCAAACAGAAGGGGAAGAAATGGAGGCAGTGAGAGATTTTACTTTCTTGGGTTCCATGATCACTGCAGATGGTGACAGCAATCATGAAATTAAAAGATGCCTGCTTCTTGGGAGAAAAGCAATGGCAAACCTAGACAGCATCTTAAAAAGCAGAACCATCACCTTGCCGACAAAGGTCCGTATAGTTAATGCCATGGTTTTCCAAGTACTGATGTATGGAAGTGAGAGCTGGACCATCAAGAAGGCTGATCGCCAAAGAATTGGTGTGTTTGAATTATGGTGCTGGAGGAGACTCTTGGGTTCCCATGGACTGCAAGAAGATCAAACCTATCCATTCTGAAGGAAATCAGCCCTGAGTGCTCCCTGGAAGGACAAATCCTGAAGCTGAGGCTCCAGTACTTTGGCCACCTCATGAGAAGAGAAGACTCCCTGGAAAAGACCCTGATGTTGGGAAAGATGGAGGGCACAAGGAGAAGGGACAGAGGACAAGATGGTTGGACAGTGTTCTCGAAGTTACCAGCATGAGTTTGACCAAACTGCGGGATGCAGTGGAAGACAGGAGTGCCTGGCGTGCTCTGGTCCATGGGGTCATGAAGAGTCAGACACAACTAAACAACTAAACAACAACAACAAAAATTGGTACATTTAGCTCAACTTTGTCTGCTTGACACTGGCTGGCAGCCTGCCTGCTGCAGAGGTCATCCTCATCACCTGCTTTCCAACCCTCATGCCTGGGGTTGAAATATGGCCCTCAATGCCCTTGGAAAAATCCTCAGGCCACAGCACTGGTTTATACCCTGGTTTTTGCCTTGCTGGAATTTCTGCTTGCCTGGATGGAGGACAGAGGAGGGAAGGATGCAAGTGTCTAAATTGGCCTGCTGTGTCTTCATTGCTCCACCCACTTCTGCCTCTGGCCCCTCTCACCACTGTCATGTGGCCCCTGGAATATTGCCTGGAAGAGAATGTAGCCCTCAGGCTGAAAAATGTTCCCACCCCTCTTTTAACTTGAGAATCTGCCTGCATGACAACTATTTATGTGCTGAGCTATTATGGTCCTTCTCTTCATCAGCTCCCAAAGCCACTAAGCCAGGTCACAATGGGGATATGGAAGCTGCAGGGTTCGAAGAACAAACTGCCCATAGGCCAGAGGGGAAGAACAGACTGCAAGGGCAGCAACTTCATTTTTTTCTGCAGGTTTGGTTCCATTGCCCAGAGGCCTCAGTAGCAGTGCATCGGTACAGCACATCGGCAGCATAGCTAACCAGGAGAGGCACAGGCCATGCTAATTCATGCATGCCAGGGGAAGGGGAGGGCTGGGAGAGAGGAGGAGGAGGGAGTGTAGGATGCCCAAACATGAAAATGTTGGCTTTCTCTGTGCCTTTTTCTTCCTCTCTCTCCCCATTTTCAAAGCAGGAATACAAATGATCCCAACAAAGACCCGGCCATCCTGAAACCCTGTAGCCAATTAGAGACTATCAATATTTAATCAGCTCTCTGCCATTGTGCAGCCTACGATGAGCTTTTCCGGCCTTGCCACGCGAGCGCTCCCCCCACCCCCCGCCCCCAATCGCAGACACACTGTTATGACACATAATGATATTGGCAATGAATAATTTACAGCAGTTTTTATTCTCTTCTCCCTTCCCCCACCCCCACCCCACCTTGCACATTGCACATCACTCTCGCCATGCCCTTATTAATGGAAAATGTGCAATGAGATAGCAAGTCATGTACATTGGGGAGGGGAGGGGTGGATGGATGGATGGATGGATGGGCAGGAGGAACCATTGGCCCATTCATAGGCCTCTCTACCAGCCATGTGGCTTCCCTCTTGCTTTGCTGAAATCCAGTGAATTCGGGATAGGCTGTCTCTACCCCCTCTACACTCCCTACCCCCAAGCAAATCCAAGCAGTTCCCTAAGGTAGGGTAATAATAGACTCAAAGAGGTTATTTATGTTCAAAAATCTTTTGCGGGGTATGTTATGGTCAAGACTGTCCAACGAGAGACACTGGGAAATGCCACTGATGGACCACGTATGGTATTTCTGCCTCCAAAGAGCATCCCAGCCCTCTTCAGTATAAAATGGGAGTCTATTTCCAAGCAACTTGGCATGATGAAAAGGTCTGTTAAAATGTCAAAAATGTTTCCTAGGTGATGGTCAGACATGTGTTGGGAAAGTTAGAAGCACTTTTGCCCAATTTTGATGGGGTCACAGCCTGGTTAAAGAAGACCTGTTAAAGGTCAAGCTAAACATAATAATTTTGATAAGCTTTGGTTCTTATATCTCCCCTATGTCAACAGAAGCAACATTAATATAAGAACGCAGCCACTCATGCTTACGTATGGAGATGCTATCCATAAAGTCAGGATGTCTTCATGATGCATTGAATGACTCACTTACTTGACACTGCTCCTGCTCAAATTTTATTTTTATAGGTGATTCAAATAAACATGTAACCCTCTACAGTTTTTGTTGGAATTGATCGATGTTATTTTACTACAAATTAATAAAATACTGTATAAAAAAAGATTATTGGAGGGAGGGAATTAATCAATTGATCAATGCAATAACAGACTCTGAGTTATAATTAAACCCTGCAACAATGCTCTTGGGGTGTGTTAAAAATAAGATGGGGGCAAGCTTTTACTGTTTGGGCACCACAAATATTGATTGCAGCGCAGAGTTTACTAGCAACAACTTGGGCTGAGGGATACTGAAAGTTGACCATTGGAAGAGGAAGATTTGCAATTAAAGCAGAACATACGAACTAGCGGCGCTGGATATGCACTGGAGATAAACCGTTGTATGAGGTTATAATTTGTTATTTACTGGAATCCAAACAGTGTGCGGACTAGTGATGTTGATTATACTAAATATGTGATAAGCCAATGTACTTGAGAGGTTGTATACAAAAATAATTATTAAACAATACCGTTTAGAAGTTTGTTGCTGGTATACATGTTCTTTATAGTCCTACTGTCAGATGTGTATTCCTACCACAATATATGCTTCAAACAGAGTTGCCATATATCAAAAACTGAAAATCCAGACACAAAAGTTGTTCAGCTTTTTGTGGCAAAATCGCAAAAACAATTGACGTTTTCTGAGCTATTTTTAAGGGAAATCGGCAAAAACGGCACTGCCGACACGGGTTGCCATACATTTGGTTTTTCCTGGACATTTTGCCAATTTCCGCCCAGTTTCTGACTGCAGCATTCTGTGTATGTCCAGGAAATTCTGGATGTATTGCGACTCTAGCTTCACATCTCACCAGCCAAACTGAAGATCACCAAAAACAATTGTTTCCTTTTAACTTCTCCAAAAAGACACTGCCCAAAGTCCGATGTAGAGTGTAGTTAATTCTTTTCTATTGAACTTCACATTGCTAGGATCCAGTGGGGATCAGGACATAAGTGGTCACATTTTCAAGGTCTGGAGGCAGCCCAGTTATGAGCCCAAATGAGGCCAGAGGAAAATCACATGATTCAGAGTAGACAAGGGTCTTTGTTTCTGCGAAGAACATAGATCTGAAATAGCCTCAGACAGGTAGTATCCAAGGCAGGCAAAAGGTCAAGTTCCAAAGACAGCAGTATAGGGTAGAAGTGAGAAGGCACTTACCTAGGTAGAGTATCCACCAGTGGGGGGAAATTGGTTCAATCAAATAATAAATTCTTGGGTTGAAGCTTTGTAGGAGGGGTAGGGAACCTCAGGCCTGGAGGCCAAATGTCCCTCCTATCTGGCCCTTGGGATTTTCCATAAGTTACAGTCCTTCTATAGCCACACCCTATTTTCCCAGGCCACATGCCTCTTTAGCCTTACATCATAGCTTTCATGCACTCCTTGAATGTGTTTACCTGGATAGAGGATAGAGAGGGATGTGTTGGTATGTTTAGAAACTAGCCTATAGTACAAAAGCAACATGTATATTCATTACTCCACCCACTTTTTTTGCTTCTGGCACCACCTATCACAGACATGTCCCCCCCCCCCCAGGTTATCCAGAATGGAAGCAGCCCTTTGGTTGAAAGATGTACTGCTTCACCCTGCTTTATATTACCTGGTGAACAGGGCTTGGTCATTGGGGTCAGCTAAGGGCTCATCCACACTTTATTTTGTGCCACATTTTTCTAGGCACAGGTCTAGGTTTTAAAGGTCTATAAGTGGTTTCTTTTTTTCTGTTTGTTTGTTTTACCTTAGGCTTTCCCCAGGAAAACCTGCAATTTATTGCTGAATCGGAGTAAATGACAATCAGGTTTTCTGTAGGTTGCCATTTGTTCCAGTTCAGCAGTAAAATGTGGCTTTTCCCAGGGAAAGTACTGGGACAAAAAAAGGTGAAACCACTAAGGACACAGAGCTTGGATACAGAGTGGACCTGTGCCTCAAAAGTGCAGCACAAAAGGAAGTCTGGATGAGCCTTGGGTCTGTTTGTATTGTAAGCTAGATGGCAATCCTGAATAACACAGCATAGAATGGGCTCTGGGGACCCAGAAAGCAAGGTGCTACTGCTTGATTACTGGGTCCCCAGTTCAACAAGCAAGCTATACCTGCTAAAGTCTCTTCTCTGCACAAGTATTCAGCTGAGAGAAATCCCTGCATGCACTCCGCATCCTTCCTCTGGTCATTCTAGAAGAGGGTGCAGCCCATGGCTATTGGTGGAGGATAAGTTGGATCCAACAACATTGTCTATTTGAAGGTGTCAAAGCTCTGCCCTCTCAAACAGCAGCAATACAGATGAGCTTAAAAACAAATAATGTGGTAATGTGTGCTTTGCTTCCTTAGAGACTAGCAAGAACTAATAGTGAGCAAATGGCTCCTCCTGTGTGGATAGAAACAACATCCAAGGTTGCAAAGGATCCATTTGGGATTTCAGACTGAGACACTGGCTCATCAAGAATTTAAACCTACAGCTAACAATAAATATCCAGAACTCATGTTAAACTGCCACCACCGCTACCACTGAGTGTTCATTTAAGGCCAACAGTGAGATTTACATGCACGCTACAACTTCAGGCACACAATAAAAGGTAGACTTTTTGTCACATACACTATTGGGTACCAATTCTATTTTGCAACCCATCTTTTATAAGCAGGTGAATTTGCTGTCCTGTGTTCCAATGGAGTCAGTTCCAGTGCTCAGAAATAGCACGTGGTATGGTTTGCTTGGGAGTGTATTACTTGAGAACTTAGGGGGAAAGGCTTCAAGCATGAAAAATTAGGATGAGAGGGAAAAGTGGGCTATTCAGTGGACTGTTCAGTGGAGTCCCCTCAACATGCACTGCCAATGTGTGGAGGAAGCAGCAAAGCTAAATTTGCCATTTATGCATCACCCAAAGTATAAGGCAGAATAATAATAATAATAATAATAATAATAATAATAATAATAATAATAATAATAATAATTGTACCCCGCCCATCTGGCTGGGTTTCCCCAGCCACTCTGGGCGGCTTCCATAGAAACCAAAAAACACTAAAATATCATACATTAAAAACTTCCCTGAACAGGGCTGCCTTAAGATGTCTTCTGACTGTCAGGTAGTTGTTTATCGTTTTGACATCTGATGGGAGGGCGTTCCACAGGGCGGGCGCCACTACCAAGAAGGCCCTCTGCCTGGTTCCCTGTAGCTTTGCTTCTCGCAATGAGGGAACCGCCAGAAGGCCCTCGGCGCTGGACCTCAGCGTCCGGGCAGAATGATGGGGGTGGAGACGCTCCTTCAGGTATACTGGACCGAGGCCGTTTAGGGCTTTAAAGGTCAGCACCAACACTTTGAATTGTGCTCGGAAACGTACTGGGAGCCAATGTAGGTCTTTCAAGACCGGTGTTATGTGGTCTCAGCAGCCACTCCCAGTCACCAGTCTAGCTGCCGCATTCTGGATTAGCTGTAGTTTCCGAGTCACCTTCAAAGGTAGCCCCACGTAGAGCGCATTGCAGTAGTCCAAGCAGGAGATAACTAGCGCATGCACCACTCTGGCGAGACAGTCCGCGGGCAGGTAGGGTCTCAGCCTGCGTACCAGGTGGAGTTGGTACATACAGTTTGCATATGCTGCTTTATATTTAAAGATGAAAGTTTAGAAATTACATAAATAGAAATACATTTTTGCATCATCATCGTCGTCATCGTCGTCGTCATCATCATCATCATCATCATCATTATTATTATTATTATTATTAAATATTTATTCTCCTCCCTTGACCAATAGGTCCCAGAGTAGGTTACAACAATTTAAAATTAAGTATTGAAACACGTGCAAAACAAATTACAATCACAAGAATAGGGTGGGCCTTGGAAGCATAAATTTTGGATGTTGAAGGCCAGGGTAAAGAGGTGCATGTTTAACATGGTGGAGAGAATATAATGGACACACCTCTGCTGAGGAAATCTAGGAACTGCCACAGAGAATGCCTGCTCCAGGGCCAAACAAACAACTCTTAAGTGGGTATGTAGGGAAGGAGGTGGTTTCTCAGACAGTTGGGGGCTACGTTTGACCATACTGGAACGACTGTAGCCAGATGTGTGTTTGCTTAGTCTACTGTCCAGATGTTAACTGCTGATGGGAAACTTCAAGGCCTCTGCTTACTCTTCCTTCTTTGGGGTTTTTATCTTTAAATTGGGCTTGGACCACACAGTCCTTCAAATAGAACAGGGATGAGGAACTCAGGGCTTACCAGATGTTGGTGGACTCCAACTCCCATTACACACTACCAACATGTCCTGTGGTCAGGGATGGTGGGAGTTGTAGTCCATCCGCATCTGAAAGGCCACAAATTTTCTATCCCTGAAACAGAGGACATCAAATAAAAACTCTCTCCCAACAAAAATGAGAGCTGTCCTGTGTCAAGTAGGGCACATGGTCACTCTAAGCTGACCATGCGTGCTAAATCCTGGCCCCAATGGCCACACATCTCCCAGCCTTGTCCTTTGATACTGGCAAGTTCATAACAATTAATTGTATCCAATTAAGTTCTGCTCCATTAAAATTAATGGAGCCAAGTTAGTCATGCTCATAAAATTCAGTGGAGCTGTGTGTAACATGTTGGATGTAAACTAATATCAGAAAGGGGAGCTTATGTGCAAATGCAATTGCTGGTGCATAGGCTCTCACTCTCCCCACATAATTGGCATATGTAGACACTTTCCTTTTTAGGGGTCAGGAGGTGTGCAGATGGGAGGGATGAGGCAAGCATGCAGGGCCCCACTCCCCACTCTAGGCATTGGCTGCATGTATAGAGGGGTCTCAAGGAGAGTGCTGCATCAGTTTGCTAACTTTTGAAATAAGTCCTCATGGAAATTCATAAGCAATTTCCCCAAATATAGCATATTTTTGTATACTGTTTTCACTAGCATATGCATGCACCCCCCCCCATATATGCATACAGTGGTACCTCGGGTTAAGAATTTAATTTGTTCCGGAGGTCCGTTCTTAACCTGAAACCGTTCTTAACCTGAAGCACCACTTTAGCTAGTGGGGCCTCCTGCTGCCGCTGCGCCGCCGCTGCAAAATTTCTGTTCTCATCCTGAAGCAAAGTTCTTAACCTGAGGCACTATTTCTGGGTTAGCGGATTCTGTAACCTGAAGCGTCTGTAACCCAAGGTACCACTGTATTTTTATTACCCATTATCTGGTTGGGGAACTGCACTGTAAAATTTGGAGACTATATGAATTTTGAAAGCTCGCTGAATTTCTGATCACATCTTGTTCCAGTGGCTTTTATCCATGATAGCTAAGCTCTGCCTCAAAGATCATAGGATGCTTAGAGTAGTCTCTAATTGATGCTGTTAATTTTGCCATCTCCGCGAATTCAAGAAATTTGATAAAGAGTGGGAATGCGTTAAGGAATACATGAAAAAAGTTGGCGCTGGAGCTTAAAAATTAATATGCAAAAGTTTAAAAGGCGCAAGGAGATAGGATAATAATATATTAAGGGTGGGATAACAAATAAAGTGAATAACACAACAATAACAAAAATAATAGTAGGTAAAGAAGATCACACAGAGATGGAGGGAAGTCCTGGGCTGTAGGGGAGAGAGGTGAAGGGATTAACTGAAATTGTTAAAGATTGGTATAGGATTTAAGAGATTTAAATTTTCATAAAGATTCTATAAGGAAAGCAGAAAGCAGCAAGAAATATCAAGTAAAGGTATCAGAGAGGAGATCAGTGCAAATGAAAACATGAGACTTATGGTTTTGTTACATATGATTTTATTTTGGAGTTGTCTGTTGTAAAGAATGTATTTTATGTGAATAAAATAATAAAGGATGTAAATTTCCAGGAAATAAAGGGAAAAAAATCAGAGGATGCAATGCTTAGACTCAATGGGTCATTCACCGGATTCAGCAGGCCCTTCTTGTGTTCTTGTGGACACATCACATCCCACTGGCCAGGCAATGTCAGTGTGGAAGCTTTGGTTTAGGAACATACATCAGAAGAGCCTTTAAACCATTTAAAAGTGTTTGGCTGTTTCTGTTTTGGGCAGAGGCCACTAGAAGAGGAAGGATCACACAACAAGGTGTTGTCCTGCACTCAAGGCTGATGAGACAACCGCTTTTCTCACTGGCCTCTCAAAAGCTCACAAATAAGTGCTCTTAAAATCTCTGGCATTTTTTAGATGGTATAAGCTGTTTTTCCCACTTCCTCCCAAAAGAGCTTCTCGGATTCTTCTGGTGAATAATTTATCTGACACATTTTGCTGTTTATTTCTGTTTGTAAATTAGCCACAAGCTGGTGCTGAATTTACACATGTGTTTGTTATCCTCGACTGTTCAAGGGGTGGTTGCGAGCCAGTCTGTCATTTTGTAAACCGTGCATTTGTGCCTACTTTCAAAGTTCTTGAAATTTGCATCTATGTAATATTTGCTTTTCTACTATTTGCCTCAATAGAAGCTAGTCACTTGATAGACACTGATGAGGGGAGAAAAGAGCTGGGTTCAAGTTTTAACTCTGCAGCATAGTATATAGCACTTTGAGGATTTCCTGTTTCCCGAGTTTATATATGCCAAAACATTCCCGGGGGTAGTATCAAGTCAGAAAATGAATGGTTCTGTTCATCTTTCCTTTCAGTCTGGATTGGGGAATGACCATGGAGTTAAGTTTTGCTTTACAAACTTGATCAGCTATTCATACAGTATTGCCCACATAATTAGGAAATGTGACAAATGTATTGGTCCATTCCAGGTTTAGCCAACATGGTGCCCTCCAGATATTGCTGAACTACAACTCCCATCATCCCTGAGCATTGACCACACTGGCTGCAGCTGATGGGAGCAGGAGTTCAGCAATAATTGGAGGGCACTGTTATAACAATTTTAAGGTCTCAAATATAGGATAAATTCATATTCATAAATGCACACATATCTAAATATATAACCCATGTGTCTGAAATAGTATGGGAGAGCAACCCTGAAGCCATTTTAACTCTCCCAATGACCTCAAATATTCCTCTGCAGTAATAGAAATGGGGAAAGCCTTCCCATTGTCCTTTCGCTTACAAATTCTGTCTTAAGGACGTATTTGTGTATGAATAGGGTGAGCCTGTGACCTGGATTCAGGAACTAAAGTATTAACTATCACAAAAGAATGGCCAGGTAATGCAATCAGCGACCATTATCAGGTATCCTGACAGACAGGATTTCTGCTATAGACCGCCCCCATGAGGTATGTATGATGATTTTGGGGTGGTCTTTGGCTTAGGGGGTTGGGCAATGTCAAAAGTCTTTAAAGGTTCCTGCACACTTTTGTTCAGGGTCTCTCCCTCCTTCGAAGGGGGCAGGGGACTCTTGTTGCAACAGAAAAATAAATATCTGTGATGGGATGATGAGCTGCTTGTGCGTAAAATCGTAGTCCCTCAGAGTTTGTGCAACTCCACAAACCTCTGTCTGTGACAGAGCTCCTCAGACATGTCTGCTCTAGTCACTTGCAGATTCCGACAGTGGCTGTTTTCGGAAGCGCCTCCAGCATAAAAGCTCCTTAACGGAAACACGTCTTCGGGACTCGCGGCGTGACAGCTTCCGGCGAGGAATGGGTCTCCCTATGGGAGCTTCAGACACTTCCCCACTGTTCTCGCTGGACGTGTCCCTGAGCCCTCCCTCTTGCTCGCTTTCCCTCAGAGATCCACCCCTCTCCCTGCTAGTTCCTGCTTTAGCTGCTGAGTCTCTCTCAGCCTCCGTGAGACTTTCCTCCAGAGACCCGCCTCTCCCCCTGCTGGTCCCTGCTTCAGCTGTTGAGTCCCTCCCAGCCTCCGTGAGCCCTTTCCCCACCTGTTCCTCCGATGGCAGTTCCCTGACATCCACCTCCCCTCCAGGGCCCCCTTCACCCCCTCCTGTTCCCTCTCCTCTGGGCGGTGAGGAGGTAAAACCCCGAAAAGAATCCTCTTCATCTTCAGACGTCTCGAACATTTCCCTCCATCGGTCGCCGTTCCGGCTTGCTGAATCCTCCTCCTCCTTGGAATCTGTAAACCCCTCCAACTCCTCTTCTTCGTCGGTGGTGGCAAAGTATTCCCTCCGGAACCTCGCCACAGGCTGAGGTTTACGTGGGAACCTCTGATGAAAAGTTTCTATTAAAACCTCGTCATTGACATCCTCTGCCATGACCCAGGTGTTTTCCGACTCCGGTTCCCCTTCCCACATTACCAAATACTCTACTTGATCTCCCTTCCACCTGGAATCGAGGATCTCCGCTACATGGTAGCTGTTATGTAGTGTATTTTCACCCTGGGCCAACAGGGGGATACTGTATATAGTTTTCACTCAGGTCTGTAGATAGTTTTCACTCAGGTCCGCGGCAGTTAGTTTAGGCGGGAACTCTGAGCTGTTGTGGTTACAATGTTGACAGCCGGCTGCCTATAAATACAGGCCGGCTGAGCTGTTCGCAGTCAGTTCTATTCCAGCTTATCTTAATAAAGAGCTACTTGAAGAAATCGCTGTGCCGGCTGCTATGTCAACCCACTACTTAACACTGGTGACGAGGATGGGATTGGATGGACATCAGAGCACAGCCAGATGCGGCCAGCCTCTGAACTGAGCTGAATCACAGAGCGAAATCACTGAGCGAAATCACTGAGCGAAATCACTGGGCAGAACAATTCAGAACTGACTGTTCTGGCTAGAGCACTGTGTTCCATCCATCGCCCTTCACGCCGGCATCGGAATCATGGCTTCATTTGTGCCTCTACCGCCGTTTGCGCCAGCCTCTGAGTCATGGGACTCCTACCTCGCTCGGTTTGACTGCTACCTCCAAGCCAACGAGCTGACAGCAGTATCAGTGGATCGGAAGCGGGGCCTATTCCTCAGCCTCTGTGGGCCTGAGGTGTTTGAGACGGCCCGAGCATTGGTTGCGCCTGAAGCAGTCCAGGCAACACCATGGGACACGATCCAAGAGAAGCTCCGCAACCACTACGCACCAAAGCCGTCCAAGATTGCTGCCCGCCATGCGTTCTACCACCGGAACCAGGCAGAGGGGGAGTCAATCAACAACTACGCCACCGCCCTGCGACAGGCTGCAATGCACTGTGAGTTCCGAGACTTAGACGATGCCCTGATGGATCGAATCGTCTGCGGGGTCTGGGACATCCATCTGCAACGGCATCTCCTAGCCAAGCCAGACCTCACGCTACAGAAAGCCATTGAGGAGGCTGTGGCCTCAGAAGCTGCTGAACGCTCCGCCCAGGAGATCCGCAAGTCCAGCAGCCCGCGTCTTGCTAGGGGGCCAGTTCCGGTGCATCATGAAGAGGCCAGCAGTGATGAGGCATCCTCCAGTAAAGACGATGACGTGCACCAGACAAAGCGGGAGCGCAGGAAGCTCCAACAGAAGTCCAAGGGTCAACCGGAATGTGCTGGCTGCGGAGGCGACCATTCCCGTGCCAAGTGTCGATTCAGAGACGCCATCTGTAGGAGGTGTTCCAGAAGGGGCCACATCGCTAAGGTCTGCCGATCGGCTCCGTCTGACACCCCCCCTTCATCGACTCGCAAGTTCAAGTCTTCACTCCAGTCTGCCAAGGAAAGTTGTTTCGCTCTCACCAACTGCCGCTGCCCGTCTGGAACCACGATTGGCCAAACCGACTCGTCAACGCGACGCAAGCTGAACGTCACGGTGCTCATTGAAGGAGCTCCATGTGACATGGAGATCGACACCGGGTCTGCCCTGTCCGTCGTGTCATGGAGCACCATCAAAAGACTGGTACCCAGAGTATCCAAAAGGCAACTCGACTCTCACCGCGTACACCTGAGAGACTACCAGGGAAACGACATTCCCGTGGTAGGCGTTGGCCGGTTCCGGATCGCCTTCAAGGATTTTTCGGGCCTGCTCCGGTTGGTGGTGGTCGAAGGTCAGCGGCCAAGCCTCCTAGGGCTAGACTGGTTTGATGCCCTCGGCCTGGAAGTCACCGGCATCAACTGCATCTCTAACGCAGAGACTGAGGGTCTGGTCAAAGACTTTGCCGAGGTTTTTGACGGCACCTTGGGACAATATACTGGTACGCCCATCTCCTTTAGCCTTGATCCACAAGTCGCCCCCATCAAGCTTAAGCCACGCCGGGTTCCCTTTGCTCTCAAGGCTAAGGTGGACGAACAACTGGACAAACTGATCGCCCAAGGAGTTTTGGAGCCCGTTGACCACGCAAAGTGGGAAACCCCCATCGTCACGCCTGTCAAGCCAGATGGGTCGGTGAGAATCTGCGCTGACTACAAGTGCACAATCAACAAGGCACTTCAGCAGCACGCTTATCCGGTTCCTGTTGTCCAACACCTGCTGCATTCCCTGGGTGAGGGTAAGGTCTTCGCTAAGCTGGACCTTGCCCAAGCCTATCAACAACTGCCAGTCGATGATGCCACTGCTGAAGCCCAGACGATCGTCACCCACCGGGGGGCATTCCGTTGCCGCCGGTTGCAGTTCGGGGTGAGTGTGGCTCCTGGCATCTTCCAAAGTCTTATGGAGCGTCTCCTGCAAGGGCTTCCGGGCGTGGTACCATATTTTGATGACGTCTTGGTGTCTGCAGAATCACACCAGCAGCTGTTCGAGCGCCTCCGTGCCGTGCTGACCAGGTTCCAGGAGGCCGGGCTCAAGGTAAAGAGGGAGAAGTGCCTGATTGCCGTTCCACAGGTAGAGTTCCTGGGCTATCTTATCGATGCCTCCGGCCTTCATCCAACCACATCCAAGATCCGCGCTATCCAGCAGGCCCCCACCCCAAAGGACAAAACGGAGTTGCAGGCATTCCTGGGGCTGCTGAACTTTTATAACATGTTCCTGCCCCACAAAGCCACTGTGGCTGAGCCTCTTCACCGACTCCTTAGCACTAAGACGCCTTGGGCCTGGGGTCATCGAGAGACGGCGGCCTTCAACGCGGTCAAGGCTCTCCTTTCTTCAGACAGTGTGCTGGTACAGTACAGTGAATCCAGGCCGCTGGTCCTTGCCTGCGACGCCTCACCTTTTGGCATCGGTGCTGTCCTTAGTCACCGTTTTCCAGATGGAAGAGAAGCACCGCTCGCCTACTTTTCCAGGACACTATCTCCGACGGAACGGAATTACAGCCAGCTCGACAAGGAGGCATTGGCACTTGTGGCTGGAGTGAAGAGGTTCCATGAATACCTCTATGGCAGGACTTTTGACCTCATCACTGACCACAAGCCACTCCTGGGCCTCCTCGCCGGTGATCGTCCAACTCCACCGGTCCTCTCACCACGCATGCTGCGATGGACTGTTTTCCTGGCTGCTTACCACTACCGGCTCATCCATCGCCCGGGGAAATCGATGGGCCATGCCGACGCCCTCAGCCGTTGCCCTCTTCCAGCATTTGTGGAAGACCCGGCTCCAGCTTCATCGCTCCTTCTGATTGAGGATCTTCCGGCAGCGCCTGTATCGGCTGCCACTGTGGCCTCCGCGTCTGCCCAGGATCGCACCATCAGCCGGGTGCTCAACTGGGTGTGGAGGGGGTGGCCACAAGGGCCTTTTGCATCAGAGTTCCAGCCCTTCACAACCAGACAACATGAACTCTCAGCTCATCGCGGCTGTCTGCTGTGGGGAGACCGCGTCGTGATTCCCCAGGAACTCCGTCAGCGCGTCCTGGAGGCTCTGCACGTTGGCCACCCGGGAGTTGTCAAAATGAAGGCGTTGGCTCGGTGTTACGTCTGGTGGCCTAATATGGACGATGCCATCACTGCCTGGGTATCCGCCTGTCAAGCGTGCCAAGAGTCGAGGCCTGCACCACCGGCAGCTAAGGGACACACCTGGGAGACGCCAAAGACACCCTGGTCGAGGGTGCACATCGATCTGGCTGGCCCCTTTCACGGCCGGACCTTTATGGTAGTGGTGGACGCCTATTCCAAATGGCTGGAGGTCGCCCTGATGCCCTCCACCACTACCGAAGCTGTCATCCGGGTGCTGCGAGGCCTGTTTGCAACGCATGGGTGTCCTGATGTCCTTGTCTCTGACAACGGACCGCAGTTCACGTCAGGCACGTTTGAGCGGTATCTTTTGGGACTGGGCATCCGCCATGCCCTAACGGCACCTTTTCATCCATCCAGCAACGGGCAAGCGGAAAGAATGGTGCGCTCGACAAAAGATGCACTGGCGCGCCTGGACCGGGGAGACTGGCATGAGCGGGTCGCCGAATACTTGTTCGTGCAACACATCACTCCTCATGCGGCCACAGGGAGGAGTCCTGCTGAACTGCTTATGGGCCGCCGCCTCAGGTCACCGCTCGACCGGCTACACCCAGACTTTGCCGTGGCTGAACCCCCAGGCTGTGCCAACGCACCACGGTCATTTGTCCCAGGAAACCAGGTCTTTGCCCGGAACTATGTGGGGGACATCCCTTGGGTGCCAGCCACAGTAGTGGGAGTCACTGGACCTCGCTCGTACCAGGTGGCACTCGAAGACGGACGTTTGTGGCGACAGCACATAGACCAGCTTAGGCGCAGGGTTGGCGACTTAGACACTACCGAGGTGCCCCCAACTGCGCTTGCGGCTCCAGAAGAGACACGTACAGATGGCGAGGCCCCACCTACACCTCCCTCGCAAACTGCCAGCGTGGAGCCGAACCAAGCCGTCTCAGAACAGACTCAGACCACTCCACTTGCGGAGGCTCCACCCACAGCAGCGGATCCAGGGGAGTTGGTTCCAACGCCACCTAGGGTCGCACCACAGCCTCAGCGAGAACTGTGTGGCCCTCCGGACTTGGCTACCAGTCCCCGGCGGTCTGGCAGAGTTTCCAAGTGCCCAACTCATTTAAAGGACTACTTTGTTGGACAGGTATCACTGTTGGTCTAAGTATGGGAAATGTAACCGATATGCTTTTGTGCCTAATTGAACCATTACGCGTAGTGCTGTATATAAGGAAACCATTACGATTGTAACTAACGCCTTATCTCGGTGGGGAGGGGTGTTATGTAGTGTATTTTCACCCTGGGCCAACAGGGGGATACTGTATATAGTTTTCACTCAGGTCTGTAGATAGTTTTCACTCAGGTCCGCGGCAGTTAGTTTAGGCGGGAACTCTGAGCTGTTGTGGTTACAATGTTGACAGCCGGCTGCCTATAAATACAGGCCGGCTGAGCTCTTCGCAGTCAGTTCTATTCCAGCTTATCTTAATAAAGAGCTACTTGAAGAAATCGCTGTGCCGGCTGCTATGTCAACCCACTACTTAACAGTAGCTGTGTTCCCTTTCCTCCATTGCTGGTCCCCGAGTGACCCTCCCTTCTCTGTCCCCTTTATACGGTGACAGCAACGACCTGTGGAAAACTGGGTGCAGCTTCATGTGGTTCGGTAACCGGAGTCTGAAAGCCACTGGGTTGACCTGTTGCGTGACTTCAAAGGGACCCAATCTTTTGGGTCTTAACTTCTTACAACCCCCTTTGAATGGTAACCCTTGGGTTGACAGCCACACCTGGTCCCCCACCCTAATGGTTTCACCTTCTCTTCTGTTTTTGTGTGCCTGCCTCTTATATTCCTCCTTGGCCCTGTCTAAGTTAAGTTGGAGCTGGCGATGGATCACTTCCATTTCTTCTACAAACTGTTCGGCAGCTGGAACGCTCCAGTTCTCCCCCCCCCTGGGAAAGCCCGGGGATGGCACCCGTAATTAGCCAAAAAGGGGCTCATCCCCGTGGACACGTTCTCCGCATTGTTGTAGGCAAATTCCGCCAACGCCAGCTTCTCCACCCAATCATTCTCTCTGTCATTGACATAACACCTCAAATATTGCTGGAGGATGCCATTGGCTCTTTCCACCTGCCTGTTGGTTTCAGGATGCCGGGCAGTCGAAAAATTGACCTCTACATGCAGTAAGCTCATGAGCTTCCTCCAGAACCTGGAAGTAAATTGTTTCCCTCGGTCTGAAACCATCCTCAAGGGGGCGCCATGCAACCTAAACACATTTTCTACAAACAATTTAGCGGTTTCTTCTGCCGTGACAGCATGTGAACAGGCTATAAAGTGGGCCATTTTGGTTAACAGGTCTACCACAACCATGATGGCTGTTTTCCCTCTGGACTTTGGCAGATCAGTCATGAAATCTATTGCCACTGCTTCCCATGGTCTTTCAGGTGTGGGTAGCGGTTCTAATAACCCTGCCGGTGCCCGCCTCTCCCCCTTGGCTCGCTGGCATTGGTCACACCCTCTCACATACTCCCGCACATCTTCCCTGACTTTGGGCCAACAAAATTCCCTGGTAACCAGCCACATGGTTTTGTGTTGCCCAAAATGCCCTGCTGTGGGGCTATCGTGCAGCTGCTTGAGTACCTTCTCCCTCAAATCACCTTCAGGTATATATAACGCTCCCTTGTAATACAACGCCCCATTTCTCTCCTCAAAACCCCCGGGTTTATCTCCCTCCCTCCTGAGACCCCTGAGTTTGTCCTGGGCGTATTCATCATTCTCCGTTCCCTCTACCAGTTCCCTTTGCCCCACCAATGCCGCCCCACACACCCAGCGGTCCTCTGGAATGACATGTCTTTCTTCGGGTGCTCCCTCCCCCTCCAAATATTCAGGTTTGCGTGAGAGAGCGTCCGCCCTAACGTTCTCTGGGCCTGGCACGTAACAAATCTCAAAGTTAAATTTGGAGAACTCCTGGGCCCATCTCAACTGCCGTTGGTTGAGCACTCGTGCCGTTCTCCAATACTCTAGGTTCTTGTGGTCAGTGCACACTTGCACCTTATGTTGTGCGCCAATTAGCAGGTGCCTCCATCTCCGGAAAGCCTCATGAATAGCAAGAAGTTCTCGGTCGTACACCGTGTAGTTCCTCTCAGATTTGTTCAGCTTTCGCGAAAAAAAGGCACACGGTCTCCACTCTGACTCCTCCTTCCCTGGCTGCAAAAGAAGCACCGCCCCTATGGCTCTGTCTGATGCGTCTGTTTCGACTCTCATCTTTTTTTGTAAATCCACATGCAGAAGTTGTTCTTCAGAGGCGAAGGCCCTTTTCAGTTCCTCAAAAGCTCGCTCCGCCTCCTCAGTCCAAACAAATTTCTTCTTACTGCTGAGACAGTCCGTAATGGGCGCCGTCAGGTGGGCAAAGTTTCGGATGAACTTACGATAAAAGTTCCCAAACCCTAGGAACCTCTGCACATCCTTCTTGGTTTTGGGTGTTTTCCATTCCAGCACTGCCTGGACCTTGCCGGGATCCATGGCCAATCCCTTGTCTGACAGGCGGTACCCCAGGAACTCCACCTCCTTGGTATGAAACTGACACTTCTCCAGTTTCACCCTCAGCCGGTTGGCTTGCAGCCTGCTCAACACTTCTCTGACGTCTCTCACATGCTGCTCTTCATTCTCAGAATACACCAACACGTCATCTAGGAAGGCCACACAATTCTTGTAAAGCAAAGGCCCCAGTACATGGTTCATAAACGATTGGAAGCACGCCGAGCCTGCTTGTAAGCCAAATGGCATCACGAGATATTCAAACGCCCCCAAAGGGGTGAACATGGTGGTTTTCCATTCATCCCCTTTCCTTATACGTATCAGGTTGTACGCCCCCCTTAGGTCCAGCTTTGTAAAAATCTTTCCCTTCCGCACCCTGGTCAAAATGTCGTCAATCCTGGGCATAGGGAAAGCCAAGGGTTCTGACACTGCGTTTAACCCCCTAAAGTCACACACAAGTCTCGGCTTGTACGTGTTTTTTTTATCCACAAAAAACACTGGGCTACCTCCCACTGCTCTGGACTCTCTGATGAAGCCTCTCTTCAGGTTCTTGTCAATGAATTCTCTTAGCTCCTGCATTTCTCTGTCTGACATGGCATACAACCTGCCTACAGGAAGCTGTGCCCCAGGGAGTAAATTGATTTGACAGTCAAAGGGTCTATGCGGGGGTAGTTGGTCAGCTTCCTTCTCACTGAACACGTCGCTGAGATCTGCGTATTGTGGTGGTACCTTCACTTTCTCCATTACTTCCGTCCCTGCTAGGGTGGCTTGGGCCCCTGCCAAACCCTTTCCCTCTTTGCAGTGTTCTAAGCAATGTGCTGAACCAAAGGAAACCACTCTCTGATGCCAGCCCACCAGCGGATCATGTAACGCTAGCCAGCTCATCCCCAAAATAATAGGAGCTCCTCCCAAGGTGGCCACATAAAACGCTATCAGTTCTGTGTGCCTTGCCACCTTCATTATCATTGGGATGGTCTGCAAGCTGACTTCTTCTCCCAACAACTCCCTGCCATCGATTGTGGTCACCTGCAGGGGGTTGCTTAAAGGGATAGTCTGTATCTGGTGTTCAGCTGCAAACTCTTTGCTCATGAAATTGCAGGAGCTGCCTGAGTCCAACAGCGCCTTTATCTTTAGGGGGTGTCCATTTTGCAGCTCTAGCGACACTTCTATCACTAGGGCAGGTTTAGGAGGTTGTAGCGTGGGCACTTTCACTGCTCTTTGGCCTGGCTGCTGTGCCCCGACGGTGGCAGCCAGGCGTTGGCTTTTACTTGCTCCGGTTTTTCCTCCTCTCTTCCCTCAACAGCTCCCACCATCCCTTGCCATTCCTTCCTCTGGGGGCAGACTCTGGCAAAGTGACCTGGCTGTTGGCAGAGATAGCATTTCCGGGCGCCTTTTCCCTCCTTCTTTCCCCCCTCACTGGGCTTTGAAACTGCGCGCGCGCGCGCTGTTCCGATTTCCATCGGCTCTGCCGGCGGGAAAGTTGTCTCTGGAATGTCTGGAATGCGGAACTCCTTCCAACGTTCCCCCTTCCCTTCCCGCCTCTCCAAAGCTCTCGCCTCCTGGCGCGCTCCTATGGTCAGCGCAGATTTGGTCAGCTGATCCATAGAATCCGCCCTAGGACCCCGGGAAAGTTCGTCTTTCACAGCCGAAGCAAGGCCTTCTTCAAATAGCATTTGAATGGGTGCCGCCGATAAATCCCACCCCAATCTGTGAACCAGCATGGTGAACTCAGTCCAGTACTCACGGACAGATCGGCTTCCCTGCTTGCAAGCCATTAGCTGTCTGCGCACCACTCCCTGCTCAATATCGCTGGAAAACATGAGATCCATTGCACGAAAGAACTTCATGGTGTCCTTTAGGACGTCATTATGCGTTGCCATCAGGGGTCTAACCCAGTCCCTTGCCCCCCTTTCAAGATGCCCAATCACAAAAGCCACTCGCGATTCCTCGTCAGGGAATTCATCAAACTGCACATTGAGGGCATATTGCATCTCTGTTCTAAAGGCATGGTAGTCCTTGGGGTCCCCCCCAAACTTCTGCACCAATCCTGGTACCTTTCTGGTGATCTGGGTGGCTCCCCCCTTCTTGTCTGCATCCTGAGCCCTTCTCTCCTCAAGCCTCGCCGTCTGCAGCGCCAGTTGGATTTCCAACGCTCGGTACCTTTCTTCCAAGCTTGGACCCGCTCCAACTCCTGCTTCTCCGGTTCCGGCTGGGTCGCTCATGATGCCTTCTCCTGCACAGGCAGCTTACAAAGACTGTCGGAATGCTGTGATGGGATGATGAGCTGCTTGTGCGTAAAATCGTAGTCCCTCAGAGTTTGTGCAACTCCACAAACCTCTGTCTGTGACAGAGCTCCTCAGACATGTCTGCTCTAGTCACTTGCAGATTCTGACAGTGGCTGTTTTCGGAAGCGCCTCCAGCATAAAAGCTCCTTAACGGAAACATGTCTTCGGGACTCGCGGCGTGACAGCTTCCGGCGAGGAATGGGTCTCCCTATGGGAGCTTCAGACACTTCCCCACTGTTCTCGCTGGACGTGTCCCTGAGCCCTCCCTCTTGCTTGCTTTCCCTCAGAGATCCACCCCTCTCCCTGCTAGTTCCTGCTTTAGCTGCTGAGTCTCTCTCAGCCTCCGTGAGACTTTCCTCCAGAGACCCGCCTCTCCCCCTGCTGGTCCCTGCTTCAGCTGTTGAGTCCCTCCCAGCCTCTGTGAGCCCTTTCCCCACCTGTTCCTCCGATGGCAGTTCCCTGACAATATCTACCTTGCTTTCCACTGGATCCTGCCTCTATCAGTTCTTCTCTGACTGATCTTGGACTTAGGGACTCAGAGTCCCATGGGGAGCTGGGGAGCAAAAGCCAAACCCCAATTTTTACATCAGCAGCATATTGGCTATCCCTGGTCCAGCCTCACTCCAGGTGACATGATGCAATGAGTGGTGAAGATATCCTGAAGTGATGGCCCTGTTACTTCCAGTATCAGCTGAAGTGTGCCTCTGAATGGCTGGAATTCACAAGTGGAGAGACTGCTGTTGTACTCAGGTCCTGCCTGGGGGTTTCCCCCAAGCATCTGGCTGACCACTGTCAGAACAGAATGCTGGACTAGATGGACTGTTGCTCTAACCCAACAGGGGTCTTCTTGTGCTCATAAGCAGACCAATGGTCAATAAATACATTCCTATTCAATCAGAGCTGCTGCACAGTTGCTGCCTGCCAAACTCAAGATTAGGGGTGAGTGGATGTGACCATTTTGGTTTTTCTCACTTTTCTTATCATCAGTACTGTCGACTTGCATCTTGCACGCATTTAACTTCCGTGGTTTCAATTTTTTTGCAATTGACGGCTGGCCAGTTTAAATCACACAAATGCACAGAAAACAAAGACTTAAAAGCTCTTTTTGTGCAGGGTTTTCCCAGTGTAAAAGAGCTTTTAAGCTCTCCACCTTGCTTACCAGGGTCTGAGAGGCTCTCACACACTCATGACCATATATACTGGTACCTTAAGACCCTCTTTTGGGGCTTTGCTGCCTTTGTCCCTGCTAGAAGAAGGGAAGTAGGTTTCTTCCCAAAGCAATTAGTATGGCAACTTGTTTTTTAAAAAAATGCTTTCAGGCTTTTAAAATCTTGAAACCTTCATTGTAGATTGTGTGTGTTTTGTTATTCTGTGAACTTGGTTTTTGGGTTTCCTCTTTGTCCTCATGATTTTTTAAATGCTGTGATAGTGCTTATGATTAGTTTTAATATTGCATTTTAACTTTGCAAGCTGCTCAGGGAACTGTGCTGTTTGGCATCCAATATAAATGCTGCGAATAAATAAATGAACTAGCCAATGAAGCAAATTATCTGGCATCATCAACGGACGACGATACCACACTTTGTTTTATTTGCATCTGTTCTTGGCCCCCGCAGTAGTCAACATGAACCATCAAAGTTCCCCTATCCTGGTCCAAAATCATTATTATTGGCAAAGTAATTGCAAGAACAAAACTGGCAAAAGATTTGTTTGCACCTTCTTTTATCTCAACTCATCCAAGATCTAACCAGGCCTCATAATATGCATTTTAAAGATAGGGTAAGCAAAAACAGAGAAACGCACGCATAATATCGACAACTGGATATTCTTCTTCTATGAAGTGTGGATGCCTTTGAATCTAGCTTTGTGTCTGCATTTCTGAAGCAATAGGTGTCAAAGCAGATTATTGATTCAAAGCAGAGATTTGAAAAGCCATATGAGAAGCACCAACTGAGCATGCTGGTCCCTCTTCTTCTTCCTCCTAGGGGTTTAGGTTTGGGGTTTTGTTTTTCTTCTTCACCAGGACTGGATTGATCGTTTCCAGTTTTCTTACGATGCCTCCCTGCTCGCTTTATTTTCTTTCCCCTTCTGGGGATTCCCGACTAAACTATGGCAGGCAGGACTCAATTGATCCTACTCCGAAAAATTCACTCACTTCTTATGAGGAAGAAAAACTGCAGCACTGCATAATTCAAAAAGCAAACACAGATTGGAGAGGGAGGCAAAAGAGAAAAAAGGGAGAAGAAAATCAATATAGCTACAACAGGGCCTGCAGATAAATGAGCTGGAGAACAGAGGTCCTCAGAACGGTGGGGCATAGATGGCTAAGTGATGATGGGATGGAACCAGAGCAGGGGCAACTGTTTGTAAACATCTGGAACAGCTCCAGATGTTGGGGTGTTTAAAAGCACATAAATCATCCCTGCCACAGAGCCAGTTACAGAGCTACAAGCTTGTAACTGCAAAGGGTATTGTGCCCTAAGAATTCTGCTTTCCAACCCAAAAGCTCCACTACTGATCTACACCTCAAACCAAATGGAGCACACTAGTTCTCTGTTCTAAAGCTTGTTTGCTCAGAAATTAGACCTGCTCTGATTTCCAATGGTACTTGCTTCCAATTATTATCTATGTTTCATTGGAATCCTGGAGTCCGAGACTCACAACTACTCTGTGGTGAGAGAATCTCAGCAGAGATTTAACATGGCGAAACATGCAGCAAAGGAAAGTGTGGAAATATAGGCCGTAAAACCTTTAAAACGTACATTTCAGTGAATCTCAGATTATCCCACTTCCCTAGCACACAGATAGCCCACACATTTAGTAAGTTATAAATAGTTTGCTAACAAAACTCTAAGGTCAGATCCATATGCTTTTCCAAACAGCAGTCAGAAAAAGCTCCACAGGCAGTAAAGCATTGCTTGGTTACAGAATGGTAAAAGCTCCTAAACTATTGTTATACAAAAATGCTAGTTTCAGACTCCTTTCTTGTCTGAAACAAAAGAGCCATGTGGCTGAGCCGGAGCAAGCAGGTCAGTGTGTGAGGAGTCACACACTGAATTACCATGTAGTCTGAGTCCAAAAGCCTTGGTTACCCATTTCCTCTTAATGTGAGGGGAACTGACACAGGCTAAGGCTGGCAGGACAGCTTACTCTATGGCATTAACACCTTCATGCATTAATTAGACTCAAGCATGCTCATTATATCGCGGGTGGCGCTGTGGGTTAAACCACAGAGCCTAGGACTTGCCGATCAGAAGGTTGGCGGTTCAAATCCCCGCTACGGGGTGAGCTCCCGTTGCTCGGTCCCTGCTCCTGCCCACCTAGCAGTTCGAAAGCACATCAAAGTACCGCTCCGGCAGGAAGGTAAATGGCGTTTCCATGCGCTGCTCTGGTTTGCCAGAAGCGGCTTAGTCATGCTGGCCACATGACCCGGAAGCTGTGTGCCAGCTCCCTCAGCCAGTAAAGCGAGATGAGCGCCACAACCCCAGAGTTGGTCACGACTGGACCTAATGGTCAGGGGTCCCTTTACTTTTTATGCTCATTATATAAGGCTGGTTATCATACATGTTTATGAGTGCAGCATAAGGTGAAGTCATGCAGTGCCAGAGGATTACTGACTTTAATGCTCACCTCTTCAGGACATGGGCAGCACTACAGAGGGGTGTTCAAGCCTAGAAATGATATAAGGCTTGTATAGGGAACGTGTGACCCTCAGATATTTTTAGACAACAACTTGCATCAGGTCAAACCACCATGGCCAGTGATCAAGGATGATGGAGCTGCAAATGTTGCTAGACTCCAGTGCCCATCAACCCTAGCCAACATGGCCAGTGCTCAAGGATTTTGGGAGTTGTATTCCAACAACATCTGGAGAGTCACAGAATCCCTATATCTGGGATACAATCACCATTGCACAATCAAGTTCCAGCAAAGGCCTAGATCTCAAGTTATGAATATATGGGGATTTCAAACAGCCTGATCCTGTGTGTGGGGGGGTGGGGGGTGGGGATTGGCTGACAAGCAGTGAGGAAGATGCAATAGTGCACCTGGGAAAGCTAAGGGGGTTTCCTACTTAAAGGCAGACAATTTTCAGTTCTTGCTAGTCCACATAATACTGTGATGCATTTGGGAACAGCTGCTGAGGCAGGCTGAAGTTGTACATGTCTGGGACAAGGGGAGAAAAGGCTTTTAGGATTTTGCCATCACTGCTGCTTCAAAATCCTTTAGCATGATTTAATAGGCATCTAAAGAGCAGCCCTGCACGGTCTTTGTTAGCTTGGAGAACAAGCTGTTCTTTTAAAAGGTTCTAATTGCTGAGTTAGAGGGGACGGAAAATGTATCCAGCGGCACCAGTTAAAAGCTCTTGGACCACTGTGCCACTTTTACCTCCCAATATCCATCATTGCCTCTTGATTTAATTGCGACTAACAGACACAGCTCGCTCATGCTCTCCTCAGCCAGAGTCTTCAGGAGGATTGCAGAAATTCTTTAGACATTGATAGCCCAAGAAAGTCCAAGGCTGCAATCCAAGACGCAGTGAGATGAATCAAATTTATTTTTAAGCAGTCAAAGCAGGAACAGGTGGTTTTATCTTCAAACGTGGGTGGTGCATTTGATAAGGGCACTCAAAAATGTGACCACCCCTGTTGGAATTTCCATGGAATTTCTATTTGCAAAACAAGCAGTACACACACACAGTTACATAAAATGGTATAACAATCACTTGTCTGGGTATACTTCCTTAAAGAAAAGGTAATTGGCAGACTTCAAAAATTGTGAAACTATGAAATAGGCAGGCAGTTCCACAGGTTAGATCCTGCCACACTGAATAACTGACTTATTGCAAGTGCAGAATGAAAGTAACATGGCACTTATAAAAGTGCCAGTTCCACAGATCAAAGCAATCGACTGGGCATGTGTGGGGTAAGGCAATCTTTCAGCTAAATACATCCCAGATTCTTGAGGATACGATTTGTTAGTATACAAATAGTAACACCTTGAATTTGAGCACCCACCACCTTTATTTCATGGTTTGTTTCATAAAACTTCTATACTGCTTGATTGTAAGGGGGGGGGAATGGGTTTACAAGAAGAATAAAACAATAAAATTATCTATAAAAACAGCAACTTTAAACATTCCAAAATAATTAAAATAAACCATGAGCTAAAAGCAGATTAAAAGGCATGTTGACATTCTACATTTCTGGGTAGGTTTGCTTAAAATGAATCTGTTTCTAGTAGGCACCACAAAGAGTACAGTGAGGGTGCCTGCCTGATGTTCAAACTCCCTTTGTCTCAGCCTCTTCCTTTCCTTGCTACCTGAGAGTTGACAAAGCTTACCTTGGGCAGGAGAAGGGACAGACAGTGGCAAAGGCAGGAGTGAGAACTCCAGCTCCCTGGCAAAGCACTTGTTCCCACTAAGGAGTGAACTGGGGCTACAAGTTACAGAATCTCCTCAGGGAGGTATTGTGCTATTTCTGAGCCCTTGGGGAGGGAGAGGCAATGGGCAGCAGCAGGCACTTTAAGCACTCCAAAGTGTTTTACATGTGCTTGCATAGAGCATTGTGCAAGACATAATGTTCACACAGAGTACTGTACTTGCAAACACAGAAGACTGAGAATTCTGAAGGGAACAGGAAAATGAGAAATTGCTGCAGTTCTTGTCAGTGGTTGAGAACGTAAATCAGTCAAGATTCAGGTAGGTAGTCGTGTAGGTCTGACGCAGTCGAAATAAATAAATAAATAAAATTTTCCAGTAGCACTTTAGAGGCCAACTAAGTTTGTTCTGGGTGTAAGCTTTCGTGTGCATGCACACTTCTTCAGTAAATCAGTCAAGTGATTATGATCTGTATTCATTCACAATGTCACTGCGGAAGATGCGTAATTAATGACATCGTTTTGACATTTTGTTTACGCTGGATGTAAATTATGCAAGTTATGTAAAGAGGTATGTAAAAAGCTACATTAAAGGTTACTTATGTAACATTAGTAGCTTAGGTTAAATGGCGGGCAATGAGACAGATAACACAGTATTTGGTGGAAACTGAATTTTTACCAGAACAAAATAGTGCTGTGACTGCCATAAACACATGTTGGAACAGTAATGACTGCTTTCTTACATCCCTACTGGCAGAAGATGGATCCCCTTTTGAGGTAAACAAGATGATAATACTGCTTCCCTTGCTGAAAGCAATACAATAGAGACATCTTTCTCCATTCTGTAAGCATTCATCCCACTTCTATTTCTCTTCACAAGTTTTTCAGGGATTTGTGGAGTTTCCAAAACCTGCACAACCTGTTTGAACTAACGCCATAAATAAAATAAAAACTATTTCTCCAGGAGTGTCCAGCAAATTGATGACACATTTTGGCCAAGCCACATGCTCCTCCTTGTGACAGGTGAAGACACGGCTGAGCCTAGAGCCCTTTGCAGAGCCTTGCGCATGATGCTTTGCAAGCCCTGAAAAGCAGCTGACCATCAGACAGCAAAGCGCTGTGTCTTTGTCCACAATTCAGGGTTTCCCAAACTTGGGTCTCCAGCTGTTTTTGGACTACAATTCCCATCATCCTTGGTCACTGGTCCTGCTAGCTAGGGGTGATGGGAGTTGTAGTCCAAAAACTGGTGGAGACCCAAGTTTGGGGAACCCTGACCCATGTGGATTGATTTGAAACTATGTGGGCAAAACCTGGTCACCTTACTCCAGGTGATTAAGAATCCAGTCCACAGCCTGATCCGGTTTTCCAACCTCTGATGGCATGACTCGCTTCATTTGGCAGCCTGTATGCAAAATACGAAGAGAAATCTACAATCATAGTATGACTGGATCAGAACTGAATAGAATACATATTTTTTCCTTATTGAACTAAATTAACAGACCATATCAATCGAAAACACAATAAAATACACCTTTAACATCGACATAAATATATACTTATGTTCATTTTTTAATAATAAGAAAAGCTAAAAATAACAGGAGAAATACAACTCAGAATAGTATTATATGCTCAAAACTCAGAATCTTACAACTGGAATGGACTCTGAATATGTTTGCCCCTGAGACTACTTTCCAAGTCACATATTGATTCACTCCATGTAATATTAGAAAAGTTGGTTTTTCTTTCACTTTCCGATACCTCATTTTCTTTAAAAAGGACTCTAAAAATAGTGTTATGCAATATCACGAGAAAGCTAGGCTTCAAGAATGTAGTGGGGATCAAATCCTCCAACGCTGCTTTCCACAAATACATAATCTGTCTTGGCATGCTGTAAAAGAGCTCACGTCACTCAGGTTTATAGAATGGTGGGAGGGAGCCTCCCAGCCTCATTAAGAATATAAGAACATGTGAAGAGCCTGCTGGATCAGACCAATGGAACAGACCATCCAGTCCAGCCTCCTGTTCTCAAAGTGGCCAACCAGATGCTGTGGGAAACCTGCAAGCAGAATTCAACTGTTATTCAGATGCATTGCTGCCTTTAACCGTAGAGGCAGAGCACAGCTATTGTGGCTAGCAGCTGCTAATAGTCTTATCCTCCAATAATTTATCTAATTCTCTTTTAAAGTCATCCAAGTTGGTAGCCATCACTGCCTCCTATGGGTGGCGCTGTGGTCTAAACCACTGAGCCTCTTGGGCTTGCCAATCGGAAGGTTGGCAGTTCGAATCCCCATGATGGGGTGGACTCCTGTTGCTCGGTCCCAGCTCCTGCCAACCTAGCAGTTCAGAAGCACACCAGTGCAAGTAGATAAATAGGTACCTCTGTGGCGGGAAGGTAGATGGTGTTTCCATGCGCTCTGGCTTCCGTCACAGTGTTATGTTGCACCAGAAGCGGTTTAGTCATGCTGGTCACATGACCTGGAAAGCTGTCTGTGGGCAAACGCCGGCTCCCTTGGCCTGAAAGCGAGGTGAGCGCTGCAACCCCATAGCTGCCTTTACCTTTTTACCTTTTATCTATGGGAATAAGTTTAACTATGTGCTGCATGAATAAGTATTTTCTTTTATCTATTGTATTTTAATATTCTGTTGGAAGCCACCCAGGGGGGCCTCGGGAAACCCAGCCAGATGGGCAGTGTATAAATAAATTATTATTATTATTATTATTATTATTATTATTATTATTATTATTATTATTATTATCTGGCCTGAATCTTCCAACATTCAGCTTCATCCACACTCCTACAGTAACACTGCCTCCAGCCATGACATTAGTTGTAGACTGAATTATAGCCAAGCAGCGTTTTTTTAAGAAGACGTTGTTCTGAGAAAACATCTGAATTTTGCTTCTTTGCAGAAGGCCGCTTTGCAGAGTTTTAGATGAATATTTTCCACCATATTTTTAAAGGATGCAAAATGCAAGCAGGCAGGCAGGCAGCCACGAAGTATCCTGCTATTGCTAATAGTGAAGCCCAACTATAGATGGGAGATAAATTCTATTTGGTTCACATTTTAAGACTAACCAAATAAATTTGCACTTTCTCAATGAAAATCTGTATCAAAACACAACAATATTTCAAAATTTGCACTTCATTGATTTGGGGGTGAAGTTCACCAACCAAAAAAACATACAAAAATCTTATTTCTTTTCCCCACACACTTCCATTCCCATATTTTCAAGTATCACATTTTAGATATTCTTCATACTTTATATCATATACATATTATAACCCACTCTAATGTACTTTATATGCTATGATATTTATTCTCGTACAGTTGTTGGTTTTATTTTTGTTTGGGTCTATGACCACATAAATTGGAGATCAACAGGTTCAAACATGTGTATATGAGTGAATGCAACATGAAAAATGAGCTATATAAGTGGAAATGGTTTGGCAAATTGTCTGTATAGGCAAAAATGTGTATATTATGATGAAATATGCATGAAAATGTGCATTCATTTCCATATGTGGTTTTTTGTTTTTAAAAAATCAAACTCATTACCAATTAATTACATCTTGCCTCAATTGCTTTGGAATTGCCCCTTGCTCCAGTTGCTGAGTCACAATTGTCCAGCACAGATTTCTTACATTTTGGCAATGGAGTTCTGGATGATTAGTCTGAAGCGCTGTGGGTCTGTGCTCATGTGGTAACCATGATAAAACTGTTAAACCTGCAGACTAACTTTTGTGCAAGATTGTTTATGAGCTAAACACTGAGCCGAAACAGCTGCTCTCCCAGCACCAGTCCTCCAATTAAAATATAAGCCTTTTAAGCCCACGTACAAGTAAAAGAGATAAAACAGATATGCTCCTTGCCTGTATGTTGCAGTTAACACAAACTGTTGAACCAACTGACTTAAAAACCATTCAAAACAAAAACAAATAAAAACTAGAACAGACAGTACAGCTCAAAGACAAGCAGCCTTATTCATCGTCATCTTCACCTGGAAGTCCCAACTCACTTACCAGCTGATACTGAAATTGGACGAGCTGAACTCTAGACTGGAAAAATAAGAAATGGAAAAACCCAAAGTAGCAGATTCTTCCAACTGTTGGAGAATTTATCTTCCCCCTGGAGAATGTTGATGAAATGGAAACCCCCACCCACCCATTTTTCTGCTTTCAAGTAGGTGGGGGCAAGAGGCAATTTGCACACAGCTCTAAACTGCATCTTGGAGCATTGCCTCTTAACTGAGCAAGCTAGTCTGACAAGCAATAGAGCGGACTGCTTTGAAGTGATTGCCTGGATAAACAGAAAATCATACAAGCCACTGTCTGTGTTGTGACATTCAGCAGCATGCTTTAAAGAACAAAACTCCATGTGAATTTCCCTTTTGTTACACTCAACATGCTCCCACCTCATCCTCCTGGGATGGGGATTTTGCCTTTTGTTGATTGTGCTACATGTTTCAACTTTTGTCATCCTCTGGATTGCCTGAGGCAAAAAAGGTTCTTGAGCCTCTCTCTTTTTGGCGATTGGCTTTTGCACACAAATTCACATCCTTGTATGAGGGACTTACTGTTCTGCTGTAAAATTCATTTGTTCTCTTTATCCACCCTTTCTCTTTCTCTCTCTTTATCGCATCCTCAATATTCTTGCTACCCCAGGCAGCTTTAGCCATGATAGATTTTGAAGTGAGCTTTACACTCCACAACTGACACATGCACTTGCTTTCATGTGTCTTCCTACCTAAAAGAGGTACATAACCAGATGGCTCTTGTATTGTTAGTGCTGCCCATTCACCAAAAGGTCTGTCTCTCTTAGCCCAAGTCTTTCTTATCCCATTATGTGGATGGTGATGAGGAAATAGCTAGAGATGTGTATGAGGGGAGGTGTCATTTAGTTACTCCATTCATTCTCGTTGTTTAAAAATTCATTCACTGAATCATTTGCTGTCTATTTGTTTTCATAACTGTTTCAGAATTAATTTAAGTTACACACGGATTTTCATGGGAAACCCAGTCAATCTTATGCTGCCTGTAATTTTAGTGTTTTTCACCCAAATGGTTTGAAGTGTTCAGGGCTTCTGTTACTCCTTCAAAACATAGGACCTGCAAAATTTCAGAGAGATCCATTTTGGGAGATAATTTACGGTAATAAAGTACACATTCTATAAGCTTTCCATTGTTTTCAATGAGACCCATCTGCCCTTCTCCTGCTTATAATGTCTATGTTCTCCATCCAATTGTCACAACTTTCATGTTTATAGTGGGAAAGCAAGCCAGTTAAATACGAGTGCCACATAAAATTAATGTTTCCCCATGAGTGTTTTCATTTTCTCCTTTTTGTTGTTGTTTACATTTGGCTAATTTTCAAGCAACAAAGACCCCATCTGCGCTATACATTCAAAGCCATATCATACCACTTTAAATAGCCTGTGCCCATAAAGGGCCTTTGCCTTGCTATGCAGCCATTGACTTGCATGGCATGTGAGGGACAGAGGCTGCCCTGGGAGTGAGTCCTCTGAATCTGAAGCATCTTGGAATGCCATGTCTTCTGCTCTGGAAGGAAATGGAGGTGGAGACTTATTGTCCAGAAGCTCTGAGCTTTGAGTGGGATGGAAAACTCACCATGACACCAAACAAGAATTAAGCAGAATTAAGACCACTGATCAGACCTAGAAGGGGGGGCTTTGTATCCAAATTGCCCTCCTGCTCACTGAATGAGTCCTTCAGTGAGCAGGACACCTTCCATGGGTAGATTTTTTCAATGATCAGAGGACTCCTTCTGTGAGCAGAAGGGCATACCTGGATTGAAACCAATGTGAGTGCCCCTTTTTCTTCTTCCAAAAATGGGTACGTGTTTTCTGACACACTCAACAATGTACCAGGTGCATAATTTTGATACAGCCTTACATTTCACGTTTTGAAGACACATTTAAAAAACCCAACCTGATAGGTGCTTTGTAAGCAGTTGGCACCATAACCTTTGCTTGTGTGCATTAAATACAGATGGAGTAGACTGAAACTGTTCCCTTGCACTCTAAATGAATGTGAATAGCTGGTCAGTTAATGGATCAACTCTTTTGGCTGAGGGCACTTTGAAGCAAAGACATGGTTCAATAATTATAAATGAGATCAGGTGGGGGGCAGAGTTCCAAAATTTTGACCTTCCTTCTTTCCATCTCTCTTTATGTGCCATGGGGCTGTACCCAATATTCTCTGTCCTCTAGTGCAAATGCTCTTGTGCTTGCAGATGGGTGAGTGTTCATGCTGGCAACAAAGGAATCCAGTGCAGATGCTGCACAAGTGGGAACTTGCTGTGCAAGAGATTACATGATCTTTTGTGCAACCAAGTTACCAGCAACTTGCTAATGCATTCTCTTGCATAACAGGGTTTTGCTAGTGCAAAGCATTTCGCCAGCAGAACAAGTACAATGCTAAGTGACTTTAATTTAGAGCTGAATTTGGTACAGTGTGGTCCCAGACGAAGTGTCCTCTGGGATAGGGTGCCAGCCCTTCCTAGACCTGGAATCTGACATATACTAAAGGGAAGGAAGACCTCTTCCTATTTTGTACCACCGTTCACCCTAAGGAGACAATCACAGTCTGGTACTGGAGGGCTCAATACCAGTCACGTGGTTTCCTGGCCAGCTCTTGGACCTCTGCCTTCATAATCCCATCATATGATGAACCATATAGGAGCTTCAGGTCAGTAGTGAAGTGCCCAGCTAGCTGCCAAGGATGGGGTGGAAATTCAAGAACTGAAACACAACCATTCCTCAAAATTCTCCAAATTTTGCATTTCAGTTCTCCAGCCAAGTAATACGTACAAAAACACAGATACTAGGCTGAAATGTGCATAAGAATGCATATATCCATTAAAATAACATACAGAAATGCATTGTTAGGGAAAATTGCTTTGCAAAAATGTGTATATTTGGCAAAATGGCACACAAATGTGTATCTTAGGATAAATTCTTCCTATTTTTTTGTCAGTGTTGCCCTTTGTAAAACATAGCAGGGAGAAGGATAGAGGCAAAAGAATAATGATTTGGCTGTGCCTGACATTAGCTCTGGCTCTGCCTACTGTTGGTCCCCTTGCCTTCTGCTAAACCAATCTCAATGTACACCAGCCACTATAATTTATAATAATAATTTTATTATTTATATGCTGCCTATCTACTGGGTTGCCCCAGCCACTCTGGGTGGCTCCCAACAAAATATTAAAAACAAAATAAAACTTCAAACATTAAAAAAAACTTCCCTGTACAAGGCTGCATTCAGAGGTCTTCTAAAAGTCCAATAGTTGTTTATCTTCTTGACATCTGATGGGAGGCTGCTCCACAGGATGGGTGCCATTGCTGAGAAGACAGTCTCCCTGATTCCCTGTAACTTCTCTTCTCTCAGTGAGGGAAGTGCCAGAAGGCCCTGAGAGCTGGATGTCAGTGTCCAGGCTGGATGATGGGGATGCAGATGCTCCTAGGGTATAGAGGGCCAAGGCCATGTAAAGCTTTAAAGGTTAGCACCAACAGTTTGACTTGTGCTCAGAAATATACTAGGAGCCAATGTAGGTTCTTTAGGACTGGTGTTATATGGTCCCAGCAGCTGTTCCCAATAACCAGTCTAGCTGCTGCATTCTGAATTAGTTGTAGTTACCAAGTCACCTTCAAAGGTAGTCCCACGTAGAGTGCATTGCAGTAGTCCAAGCGGGAGATAACCAGAGCATGCATCACTCTGGCAAAACGGTGCACAGGCAGGCAGGGTCTTGGCCATCACACTAGGTGGAGCTGGTAGACTTGGACACAGAATTGGCTTGGGCTTCCATGGACAGCTGTGAGTCCAAAATATCCCCCAGACTGTGTACCTAGTCTGTGTACAGTTACCCCATTCAGGACCAGTGAGTCCCCTACATCTGCCCACCTCCTTTCCCCCAGAAACAGTACTTCTGTCTTTTCAGGATTCAAGCCATCCCTGCCCTTGCCCAGCAGTACCTTTTGTTAACTTTAGATTCTGGGATTGATGGTGTTATGGGTTTCAGAAGGCAATGTGTTGAGCTTCATTTACTTCAGAATGTGGTGAGCGAACCCTGTCACATATGAGAGGGACCATCCCACTTGTTACATTGGATGGGACCCTGAGTTTCTGCCCAAACTCCTTCCCTGATAGCAAAACTGCCCCACCTGCAGTTGCTATACATTGATGCTGGGCAGGCTGTCTGTGCAAGCTGGTGTTTCCAGGACTGGGCCTCGCTTTGGGGCTACGGAGTAAATGTACTATCAGTGAAAACAGCTGTTATCTGATTCATCCCAACAGCGCCTGATGCACCGTGAGCTTCGTGGACAGTAACATCTTAATATCCTGTGCTAAATGTTTAATGCTGTGTGTGATCAACCCAATCATCGTCAAACTATATCCAGTTGCTTCAGCGGGGCCCAAACACTCCTAGGGGGTAGAAGGCTTCGGAGAGAGAGAGAGTGCTTTGGAATGCCACTGACTTTGGTTTCGAAACTGACTTCAAGGGACAGCTCAGAAAGCCTTGATCTTCTCTTCAGAGTAAACAAACAAACAAAAACCCAGCCAGTAGTTGAGTAAAGCAACCGTTGTGGGCTGGCAGCCCCCTCAGAAAGCCTTCATCTGCTGAGAAAGCCCACACTTGCTGGGAACAAGCACACCCTCCCTTTCTCTCTTTCTTAATCTCCTCTTTCTCTTTCTCTGGACTAATGCCTCTAGATTCCCCCCGCCCTCCGCACATGGAACACTACATAGCAGGACCAAACAGGACCTCCTAACCACAATCACTACCACCCCACTTCAAGCCTTCCAAAGCACAGTGACCATGCCAGCTGCAGTTCTTAAACTTTGGGACCATGGCTAACATTTACTTATAAAGATTAAAGCAGGAAAACATGGCAACTGAGTGTTGTACTAATTCTCAAGTCTAAGCCTGTTAACCATCAGAGTCCCCTTACCCATTCTATTCAGGTGAACCTATGAGGTGATTTTTTTATTACTATCGTTATTTTCTGCTTATAGGTGCCAGGTTATTATTGTTGCATCATTCGCCTCTCCATGCTCATTGCATTATGTACCTGCATTGGTTATCAGTAACTTTCCTGTATACAGCATATGGAAAATAAATGAAAAGATGTGTTGTTGTTTTTTGTTGTTGTTCTAAAGTACATTTTGCATCTCATCATTTGGCTCTGAAGCCACCCAATCTCTTGCCCCCAAACTTTCTTTTAAACAAATATAAAGGAAAGGATGAACACTTCAAATGTGAGGACATTTTTGTGACAGCATCAACTTGGCAGGGGAGAGTGAGGGAGAAGGAGGGGGGGGGAAGCGTTCAGATGTGATTGTTGGGCATGGACCGCTCCATATTATGTAGCTTCCAGACAAAGTCGACAGCAACTGTCAGAATCTGTGTTTCAAGTCCGACCTTCTGCTTTTATCTATATTTTAAACCCCACACAAGGTATACAAGGCGAATGTTGCTGTTACAGTCAGAGAGTCCTAAATAATGGATGAAGAACAGAGGCTCTAAAGGGGGGGGGGAGAGAGAGAGCTAGAGGAGGTTGGGAAAAAAAGAAAGGAAGGCAAAGGGGGGGGGAATTCCTCCAAAATAAGAGTGAACATCTGAGTAGCTACTGGTGAGACTATTCCATAGCTTTCTGTCCTTTCCAACTCAATCCCACACAGTGCCATTTGAGTGCCATCATTGGTATAGAATATTCACAAACATTCACGCAATTGGAATGTTTGACAAACTGAATTGAGTTTGAAGTAAAAGGTAGAATTTTTTTAAAGAGAAATGGAAAGGTAATTGGGTGAGTTGTGAAGGAAGGGCATACTTTAAAGAGGATTCTCTTACAGCAGGGATAGGGAACTTTCCATTAGCCAATGGTCAGTGGTCAGGGATTATGAGCAGGCATGATGAGCATTGTAGACAACAACATTTGGTGGGAAGGGGCCACAGGTTCCTCAGCCCTGCTTTACAACTTTAAAATCCACAAGTCCCCTCAGCCATGTTGTAGTGCTGTTCTGTGGTTGTGTTCTGATCAGTTCTTGCCGTACTGGTGGGAGGGAACTCGCCAAAATACTGTATATGTATTTCCCCGCTTCTGTTAAATGTCTACAGTTCCCTGGAAACATTTGGTGAATTGTGGACAAGCAAGAAATGTATTAGCAAAAGTGCTGCATTTGCAGAAGTCCAGAAAAATGGAGCTACTGTCCTTTCACCCTGTAAAGAGATGACAAATGGAGACAGTGTTTTCTCCCTTTTAAGGGATGTAATCCTCCTCCCAATGGAACTCCTGTTGATTTATTATTGTTGTGTGAAGCATATATAATTCTTAATGTACTGACACTCCTTACTGTGCAATCCTATACATGCCTGGTCAGAAGTAATTTCTTCTGAGAAATTTCATTTTATTTCTGTTTTAATGAGAAACTACCTAATTCACACACCTCAACATGAACTAAAGCACAACTACGCTTCAAAATTCATACTTCTCCATATATTGTGATGTGGCTGTCCAGCAAAGCAATGTGGACAATACTGCATCTATTAGGAGAAAGTATGTTGACAAATGTCTACATTCATGATATAACATACAAAAATGTGTTATATTAGGGGAAAATGTTTGCAAAATGTGTATATTAGTAAAAAGTTGTATATTAGGAGAAATCTGCACTAAAATGAATTCAAGTTTTCATGAGTGTTCCTTTATTATTTTTTAAAAAATGGCAAAATCCTTCAGAAATGTTGAAAACCTAAGATTGGAAAAATAAGAAAAAGTGTACAAATCAAGACTGACAGATTTCTCAGTTTCCCATGAGTGCTGCATAGCAGGCATGGCGAACCATTTTTCTATTGAATGCCTTGACCTGAGCATACTTCAAAAGGACAGATCTATCCAATCAAGCATGCACTGGACAGTGGCGTTGAGCAGAGGTGGAGAACCTTTGCCCCTCCAGAAGCTGCTGGGCTCCAGCATGGCCCAAATCAGTATGTTCAGCAATTAGGAATGATGGGAGTTGTAGTCCAGCAACATCTGAAGGAACGCAAATAATTATACCTGGCCTGGAGCATTCATCAGGGACAGGAAGACTGAACACTTCACAACCAGATGTTGCTGCCATAGCCTCTTAAAGTAGCACATAACTGTTAGTCTTTCCTCTTCCAACTCTTTACAGAGTTTGGGAAAGGGGGTGTCACAGGTTGCGGTCATCCAGCCATTTCATCTTGACTACCACTCTTCTCCAGCAGGGGGAGGAGAGATATGAGTCTGCCTGCCATTTACTGAATGGGTTTAGATAATAATCACTGAGGAAGACAGGGCGGGGGGGGGGGAATGCTGTTTTAGCTGATATGCCTTTCAGCAGCAGGAATGCATCCCAGCATATGGAAATGTATCCCATAGACTTATTGATTTCTTTGAAATGTTGATATGTTGCCAAAGGTACTCAAGGAAAGCCCAACAGTGTTGCCGTTGGCTGCTATCTGGGCCAGCCCTACCATAAAGCAGGATGGGCAATAGATCACTCTTGTCAGAGATCTGAAGTGATTGATTGTTGAGGGCTTTTGGAATTAGGCTGAGGTCTACAGGTTACCCACCCTGAGATGTGCCATAGTGTGGACTGAACAGCTTCATTCTTGCTTATCTTTAAGACTGCATCTTCCCAAAGTCTGGTGGCTTCAGGTGGATGGTGAGGGGGCACAGCCAGCTGTTTCCCACCCACAGATATTCCCATTCCCCTATGCTGGCCACCAGTAGTTCTCCAATAGCTGTGACTTTTACTTGATATTCATTTGCTACTGGCTTGCTACTGACATGGGCTAGAATCATAGAATTGTAGCATTGGAAGTGGGTCATCTGCAGTACAGGAATATCAACTGCAGGAATATTCCACTACAGTGCAGGAATGTCAGCTACCTAACTAGCTCAATAACAAGTTCTTAAAGTTACAGCTGATGTCAGAAGAAGTTCTGGTTGTCTTGCCCTTGATAAAAAGAGTAGTAGTGTCTGCAGAAGCACTCTCCCCACAGATCTGATCCAGGAGCAGAGCTATGGAAAAGTCGTCCAGGCCAAGAAGGCAGGGAAGACCTCCTGCAATGCAGTTTTCCCCTCAGATAGCTGATAGCTATTCCTCACAGAAGTGGGCTCCTCCCTCAAAGATGTCACTGGTGGTTCTGGCTGATACTGTTCACCACTAAAATCTCTTGAAGATAACTTTGAAGAGAAATGGGGGCCAGAGGGGGCTAGTACAGGTTAATTTCAGCCTCACTCATGAATGCCCATCCTTTCTTGACAAGCAGGTCTATCTTCCCCAAGCTTCAAAAATCCAGTGGAAGGCTATAAATAAAGCCATCAGTGATTTCTCATACAGAGAAATTGTGGGTTTCTGTGGAAAAAAACCACATTCATGGCCCCTGATGACATTCAACCAGTAAATAATAGTGCACTTAAACTTAAAATAACTTAAACTAGTCCAGATTCTGCCAGGAACTGCCAGCAAATAACCCTATCTTGAGAAGAACAATATTCACAGCAGAAGGTTAAATACCCCCCCCCCCCAAAAAAAACCCTCTGTGTTAAAACATTGCATTTTAATTGGTACTCTTGAGGAAAGGTCAACTGATATTTGCTTTCAACAACTGTGCAATGCTGTTAGCTTATATTTCTCAAACAACTCTCTGTGCATGTGTTTGAATGGGTGCGTGCTTGAGGTTAAGTCTTGCTTTCATTTAGTGATGGATGGTGCTATTGGGAGTGGTAGGGTAGAAGGCAAGGGAGACCAACAGGAGGTGGAGCCAGAGGCAAAGGCAGGCAGGGCCAGTTCATTGTAGTTTTGCCCCTCCAGTTCCCCAAGTAACACCTCTGAGACTAAGGAGGAGGAAGCTGACAGTCATGGCCACCCAACACCCCAAGACTGGTTGTTGGCAAGGAGGCAGGCAGGCAGATGGGAGCTGGCCTATGACAGACTGAGGGTGGTAGGGTAGTGCCTCATTTGCCCTAATGCCTCCACTATATTGATTGCTATTTATAATATCAGTAGTGGGTTTGTATGGGGTGTGTGGGGTGCATGGGGGGTTAGGGGAAGGGTAGTACCTCTGGTGTGGAACATGTTGTGTACTTTCTAGGGTAGTTTGTCCACTTTTGGTCCCCACCCTGCACTCTGCACCTGTGGCTCCTAGAAGCTGTCAGCATGTGACAGCGATCACACCCTGGGAATGGCTTTGACTTGGTGGCTAAACCAGGTGAAGGTAGCCAATGTTGTCACAAACCCTTGTGTGTGAGGGATGTCCCTTGCAAATGAATACAGGCTCCCCGGCAGATTGAGCAGACAAGACCAAGAGTGAGTCCAACAGTTTCTGCATGTGCTGTAGAGGGAAATGAGGGGCAGATGGGGCTCTTCAACTTGGGTAGGTAGCCCATCTAGGGGTTACTCTTATCCTAAACCTCTGCTGCCTGGCAGGATAGCTTAGGAAGAAGAAAGGTCTAAGTCAGGGGTTGTCAACCTGGTCCCTACCACCCACTAGTGGGCATTTCATGATTCTAGGTGGGTGGTGGTGGGTTCTACGGCACAAGCTGAATCCTCCTTCCATCGAGCACTGGTGGGTGGTAAGGAAATTTTACCATCAAGATTCCTTAGTGGGTGGTAGATATAAAAAGGTTGACTACCCCTAGTCTAAGGAGTAAATCCTACACAAACCAGAGTGAATGAGGCCTTTTACCCCTCCTTCTGACAACTCCTGCTGCCAGGTTGGTGCCAAAGGTATTGCTCTGCTTTTCTTTAGACTACATCGGTGAGCCTGAGAGAGGGATCTCATTGTCTGGGCAGCCCAAGACCTCCATGCACAGTGCCCAAGATTTTGCCTTGGGAAAGTCACTTTGATGCTGTTAATGCAGCTATTTGCCTTTAATTCTGGAGGTGCACTCCATTGACTCCCGAGATAGATGGATGCCAACAAGTGGATTTGTGGGCTATGCAGTTATATGGCTCTTGGTGGGAGGGAGTCCTTACTGCCTTTCGGTCAGCCTCTTCCCCACCATTCTATTTCTTGTGCAACCCAAGTGCTAAGAATATGCTATTGCATTATATCTGTCCTTAGTATGATTAAATATGTCTGTTTCAGTTTCTCATTTTTTAAAATCTTAAATTCAATTGGCAAATTATTATTTTTTTTAAAAAGAAATTCCTCATGAAAACCCACCAGCATTTTATTGCAGATATCTCCTAATAGAATAGAACCATGTGTACCACCTTGAACTCCTTGGAGGAAAGGTGAGATATAAATATAAATATTATAAATATACATATAAATATTAATATAAATATTATAAATATAAATATTATAAATATAAATATAAATATTATAAATATAAATATAAATATTATAAATATAAATAAAAATAATAGCATTTGTATGAGATATATTTTTAAAAGCAATTTTTTCCTAATATCATGCATTATCATGTATGTTATTTTCACTGATATAAACATTTCAGCCCTGGTTTATGCATTTTGTTACGCATTGCTTGGATGGAAAAACTGCACTGCAAAATTCGGAGGAGTGTGAATTTCAAAAGACAGCTGTTTCAGTTCTCATCTTTATTTGGAAAGTGTTAATTAGGTAAGTTCACCTTTAAATTGAACTGAATCAAATTTGTTCTCCATCTCTAACCTGTACCTACATTATGAAAAAACATAGCTATATTCAGCTTTTTTGAAACCTGCAGCTTCTCTATATAACCATGTGCTGATTAATCCCTTTGTATCCTTCCATCAAAATGCCAAAAACCTTTGCAGTGTAAGTGGAGGTTATTAAAAACCATGAGATGCTTCACATAAAAGAGCACCTCTAGAGCCCTGGTGGGGCTCTTCGCTTGTAAAGACAAACACTAGCAATGCTCCATGGGCTGCAGTAGACCATGGTTACCACCAGTGGAAACCATAGGTTGCATGCAATAAGGGGCAGCACTATTAAAGCATCTGATAGGCTGGCAGATGGCAGCAGAGTCATTCTCTTAGCAAATACATGCTCCCCCCCCATTTATTTTGTTTTATTAAACAACATTTATATACCACTTGATTGGTATATGAATCAATCTCTAAGTGGTTTATGGAAAAAAGAATAAAACAAGAAAGCTATTTACAAAAACAGTTTAGAACATTTTTTTTAAGCATTCAATAAATAAAACAATAAGCTAAAACCAGATTTAAATATATGGCAGAATCTACATGCATGGCTTTCATAAACAAAAACATTTTTAGCAGGTGCTGAAAAGAGTACAGTGAAGTGTCAATGGGCAGGGAGTTCCAAAGCTGTGGGTGCTGCTACACTTAAGATGGATTTCTTAGAAGTGCAGAATGAATATTACGTGGCACTGTAACAGTGTCCATTCCACTGTGTGGGCATGTGTGTGATAAGGCCATTTTAAAACATGTTTGCTACTTGCACTTTTAAATGTAACCTACGGCTGTTGCAACAGTTTGAAGACCAATCAGAGAGACTCATGCTCTCAAGCTGTAGTTAAACCAGCTCTGAAAGCAATTCTGAGTCCAGACTGGCTCCTGACATTCGTTTTCACAGCTCCAATGAATCATAGTCTTGTGGTGATGCTGACAAGTTTGATGATTTCAGTAATTCATATTTAGAGAGCAGAGCAATGAGCAAATTAGTGCCAGGCATTCCTATAGCATTCCTTCATTGGCCTGGTTGAAACAGGTTGTGGCTTCTGTCCTCTTGCTCTGTCATTATTGTGCTGCACCCATAATGTACAAACTACCTTTGCCTGCTTGATTGGCTTGGTCACTTTGGTTCTCACGTAACACCAGAACACCCAGGGCCACCCCCGACACATTTTGGCACCAGAGGCCAACCGCAAAATGGTGCCCCCTTCCACCAAGGAGGAAGGGGTGAGTGAAGATCTACATCAGGAACAAGGAAGGAATCAAAGCAACCTTACCCAACAATTGAAGTGGGAATCTAAGGCCATCATGGGTGTGGAAATGGGTCAGCTCTGAATCATGCTGGGTGGATGGGTGCAGAGCCCAGGAGATCCCAGAAGGCAGCCCCGCCATTTCCTCCTAAGGGGTGGGAGGAGACCAGCAGTGCAACCTATTGGCCTAGAGGTAGCTTTGGAGGAGCTGCTAAGGAGATAGCAGATCTGGCATCCAAGGAGCATGCTGCAGGTATCGCGACCACTATGGTGGCAGCAACAGGTGATGCATTCCTCAGAGGTCAGATCTGCTGCCGCTGTGGACCCTGCCACATGAGGCAGCCACCTCGCCTTGCCTCGTGGGTGAACCAGCCCTGAGAACACCATAAGGCCAAAGGTCCAGCTGACTCTGTCTTTCATTCTGCTGCCAGCAGAAGCCAACCAAATGCACCTGAAGAAGCTCACAAGTGTGGCCTTCCCCCTTTTGTCCTTAGCACCTGCCATTCAGAGGTATTCTGTTCCAATGAGGTGTTTATCAACGGCAATCCCTTTCACCATGAGATGTCTGTAGGGTGTTTGGTTTTTGCTTACAATACTGTAAATGACTTTTAGTCAAGGTGGCATCATCATCATCATCATCATCATCATCATCATACTGATTGTACCAAAAATGGAGTTTTCAAGGGCTCAGGAGCATCTGAATCCTGAACTAGTCAGCCCAAGAAGGACAGACACAGAATGCTTTCAAATGCTTTATTCACTCGGTTCCATTAATATATTTAATTACATTACACTTAATATTTGAGGTTCTGCCCTTGCCCCAGCAGAAACCTGTCCCAGGTAATGGGGTATTTTTCACAGGGTATTTTTACTCATGATTTCCCAACTTTGATTTCCTAAAAAAATGCTCAACAACTTTGGCTCTCCACCCCCCCATCAAAAATCCTGACTATGCCCATATTGGGGAGGGGGTGCGATTTCAATCCATTACAGGATGGATATTTATTTAGAAAAATGGAAACCAAACATCTTGAAATGAGTAATCACATTACCCTTTCTGAGCCTACTGCAAATCATTTTTGTTGGTTGAACTCAGCTCCCCATTTGTAGAGAGAGGAACAAATATTTTCATGCTCTCTGCCTTCCATTCACGATTTAACAAGTATCTTTCATTTCTTTTTTGGTTGTCTTTTTTCCAAGCTAAAAGGCCCCAACTTCCTGTGGCTCAAAGTTTGTTTTTTGTTAACAGACTCATAGGCTCCTGTGTTTAGATCTAAGTTAGCCTCTTGGCTGTCCTGCAGTCAAAGGAGAAATTTAGCAAAGAAAACTGCTAAATCAGGATGGTGAGCTGAGGCTGTGGGATTCTCCCATAAAGCATAACTTGGCACAGCAGCTGGCTGTCTTTCCAGCAAGTTAGCTGGCCAGCAAAGCTAATGTGGTCAGTGAGAGAGATTTTTCGCTATAATGTATTCATCCCAAGGTACCCCCATGTCTGTGTTTGACTGATATAGAAGTCAGTGGGTGGATGCAGGCAGCCCCTCCATGGTGCAAATTGGTCAGTGACAATGACCTATCTATAGGACTTGGTCCATGTTGCTTTAAATGATACACTAAACACTGAAGTCCTAAACAATATAATCCATTTGCGCACAAAGTCATTAGGTTGTATCCAACTATGTTAAATGTGTAAACCCATTGAAATTAATAGCTGTGAGCTAGTTGTGTCCATTGGGACATGGGTGGCTCTGTGGGTTAAACCACAGAGCCTAGGACTTACCAATCAGAAGGTCAGTGGTTTGAATCCCCGCGACGGGGTGAGCTCCCGTTGTCCGGTCGCTGCTCCTGCCAACCTAGCAGTTCGAAAGCACATCAAAGTGCAATTAGATAAATAGGTACCGCTCCTGCGGAAAGGTAAACGGCGTTTCCGTGCGCTGCTCTGGTTCGCCAGAAGCGGCTTAGTCATGCTAACCACATGACCCAGAAGCTGTACACCGGCTCCCTCGGCCAATAAAGCAAGATGAGCACCACAACCCCAGAGTCGGCCACGACTGGACCTAATGGTCAGGGGTCCCTTTACCCTTTACCTTTACTAGTTGTGTCCATTAATTTCAATGGAGCTACTCATGAGTATGAATAGCATTTGAGTACAGACCTACTGTCTTCTTTCCAGGTGGATCATACAACTACTGAAACTACCTGGAACACCCACTCACCCACTGAACCCTACAGAACAGCATCTCAAGAAGTTCCTGAAAGGAGCACACTGCAGGGCACTGAGCCTCCACCAATTACAGCTTCCCCACGGACTTCAATTACATCAGTCTTGCCTGGATTCACATCCATTTGGCTCACTTGCATGTAGCCCCCTATGATAGCCAGACACTGATTACTTAGTGAGACTTCACTATGACAGAATGCAAGTGAGATGCTAAGCAGAGAATGAGCTTCTGTCATACATAGTACTGAACTCTGGAGATGCTTTCTCATATATCCATAGGTGAAAAGTGGAAGGACAAGAAGGAGCCTGATAGAAGCGAAAAGAAGGGACATGTGCCCTGGGAATTGTGACTTTGTAAAGGCAGAACAATAAAGGTATATCAGTGGTGCAGTCTTTTTCCCAGAAAAGAACATCAAATGCATACCCTGGAAACCCCGGTTCATATTTTTGCAAAAAGCACCACATTGAGGACTGAAATGCAGGGTACACTGCTGGACATGTAATTTATGTCAAAAATTACATAAATGACATGTGAGGGGCATTTGATAATTGATGTTCAGTGATTTACTGTTTCACAATATTTGTTACTTGGCTTGATAGCAGTTAATATGTTGCTTGTATGTTATTTGAGATGCAATGGCTATTAGTATTTGACAGTTGGTGGTTAATTACATGTTGCATTTAATACCTGCCAAGATAAAAACAATCTAAAGATGGCAGTAGTTCTAACAAACTGATCTTGGCCTAAGTGCGTTTACTCAAGAGAAAGTACCACTTAGATTAGTGGGACTGACAGTAGAATTCTATGCATTATCTACTCAGAAGTAAACTCCATTGAGTTCCAAAGGACTTATAGGTATTGTATAGGATTGGTGTGTTACTGCTAAGTAAAAACTAGTAAGTATGCTTAGGATTTCAGGCTGAAATGCTCAAGTTTTGATGGGGGAAATTCACATCTTAACTTTTAATCTGAAATCTTCCATGCAGAATATTAAATGTCATGGTCAGAAAAATGAAAAGCACTTTTGAGCACCATTCAGATAAAATCAAGCACTTCTATGCTGCATTGATTTAAACAGCGGAGAGAGCTAAGCAGATTTTTTTATTTTCCTATTGAAAACATGGCGCTTACAAATGCTTAATTATGCCTGGATTATGCCATTTATGTTTCTTTCAGCTGTACTGTCTATAAGCAAAACATGATGCAAGAAGCAAGCCTGTGTACTTTGAGATGGAGGAACAAGTAAACCCTTTCTGGATATTTCAACATTGCAGCTATTAAACCAGATATAACCCAAGACATTTTGCTGGCTGGAACCATGAAGGACAAGATATTGCACCCTCAGTTCCATGTACAGAATCCAACTGGACTGACAGTTGAATCTTACTGCAATGCTAGCAATGGGGTAGCATCGTTCACCATATCTGGCAGTAGGAGGTTAGCTTAAGCAATGCAGTGCAGATTGCATGGCACACACAACTCTGTCCCCCAACACCTTGCCATTACTCCCTGCCCTCCAGCATCTGCCACCCAAGGGAGCCACTTCACTCTGTCTAATGGCAGGGCTGGCCTTGCCATTCATATATAGCAAGAAGAACTGCCAAAAGATCCTTGACCATAATACTTAATCATTGTCTCTCACCCCTAAAACAAGACATTCTTTCCAGCATTGCCTGAGCTGTTCTGTAGGTAGCTAACTGGGAGCTTTTCCCACCCTGAAGTTTCCTGTTTATAGCCTGCTGTTCTTGTAGTGCAGGAGCCCATAATGACTGCTTGACTCCATTCTTCTTCTTCTCCCCCCCCCCCCCCTGCAGTGGAACAGAGCCAGCTACAAGCACACACTTTTTTCAAAAATGCATCTTCTCAGCACTGGAGCCAAAACACAGAGAATAATAAAATAAGACCTTTCAGATGGATCTTCTTTGCTGGAATGCCTTTCTCTCTAAGAGAAGAATCTCTTACAAGCATTGGGATATTTTCTGCCTTCTATTGTTTCTACAAAAAGGTTTTAATGAGGGTTATCAGATGTCCCTTATTTCATGAACAGAGGCTATCAAATGCTGGTATTCCATTCTACAGACAATCTCTCCTGTGGCTAAGTATGTCACAGAATTCTGATGGAAACAGGAACGGAAATTGTTACTCTTCATTTATTTGTCCCATGTCTAGAACGGATAGCGATCCAGTGAATATGATTGTCACAATGTAATAATGATGCAATTAATTAAAAGAACTGGCAGATGTGATCTCAGAACCACTGGCAGTCATCTTTGAGAATTCCTGGAGAACAGGCGAAGTCCTGGCAGACTGAAGGAGGGCAAATGTTGTCCCTATTTTCAAAAAGGGGAAAAGAGAGGACCCAAATAATTATCGCCCAGTCAGTCTGACATCAATACCAGGGAAGATTCTGGAGCAGATCATTAAGCAAACAGTCTGTGAGCACCTAGAAAGGAATGCTGTGATCACCAATAGTCAGCATGGATTTCTGAAAAATAAGTCATGTCAGACTAACCTGATCTCGTTTTTTGACAGAATTACAAGCCTGGTAGATGAAGGGAACGCAGTGGATGTAGCCTACCTTGATTTCAGCAAGGCATTCGACAAGGTGCCCCATGATATTCTTGTAAAGAAGCTGGTAAAATGCGGTCTTGACTATGCTACCACTCAGTGGATTTGTAACTGGCTGACTGACCGAACCCAAAGGGTGCTCATCAATGGTTCCTCTTCATCCTGGAGAAGAGTGACTAGTGGGGTGCCACAGGGTTCTGTCTTGGGCCCGGTCTTATTCAACATCTTTATCAACGACTTGGATGATGGACCCAAGGGCATCCTGATCAAATTTGCAGATGACACCAAACTGGGAGGGGTGGCTAACACCCCAGAGGACAGGATCACACTTCAAAATGACCTTGACAGATTAGAGAACTGGGCCAAAACAAACAAGATGAACTTTAACAGGGAGAAATGTAAAGTATTGCACTTGGGCAAAAAAAATGAGAGGCACAAATACAAGATGGGTGACACCTGGCTTGAGAGCAGTACATGTGAAAAGGATCTAGGAGTCTTGGTTGACCACAAACTTGACATGAGCCAACAGTGTGACGCGGCAGCTAAAAAAGCCAATGCAATTCTGGGCTGTATCAATAGGAGTATAGCATCTAGATCAAGGGAAGTAATAGTGCCACTGTATTCTGCTCTGGTCAGACCTCACCTGGAGTACTGTGTCCAGTTCTGGGCACCACAGTTCAAGAAGGACACTGACAAACTGGAACGTGTCCAGAGGAGGGCAACCAAAATGGTCAAAGGCCTGGAAACGATGCCTTATGAGGAACGGCTAAGGGAGCTGGGCATGTTTAGCCTGGAGAAGAGGAGGTTAAGGGGTGATATGATAGCCATGTTCAAATATATAAAAGGATGTCATATAGAGGAGGGAGAAAGGTTGTTTTCTGCTGCTCCAGAGAAGCGGACACGGAGCAATGGATCCAAACTACAAGAAAGAAGATTCCACCTAAACATTAGGAAGAACTTCCTGACAGTAAGAGCTGTTCGACAGTGGAATTTGCTGCCAAGGAGTGTGGTGGAGTCTCCTACTTTGGAGGTCTTTAAGCAGAGGCTTGACAACCATATGTCAGGAGTGCTCTGATGGTGTTTCCTGCTTGGCAGGGGATTGGACTCGATGGCCCTTGTGGTCTCTTCCAACTCTATGATTCTATGATTCTAATTACTTATATAAAATTCTACTATAGCGGACAGTGAGGCAAATTATATAGCTTTTGTTGGAAGCCAAACTGCAGTGGCATGGAAACAGTGCTGCATGCAAAAACATAGGGCAGAATGGAAACAGATGCCTTCTTACATTCGCTTTCCAGGAGCAAAGCTTCCTAAAACAAAAAAGGACACCTTTGGCCGGACTTTCCTATAAGTATAGAAAGGTGGGGAAGCTGTTTACCATGTACCTGATATCTATTTTTTAAATGTGAAGTCTTTTAACTTTTAAAGAAATCTGCATGGAAAAAAATATTTCTAAAGGAAAAGAAAGGCTTTGTCTTAACAACGAAAGGCCAAGAGAAGACACAATGAAGTAATTTCTCCCTTGAGACTTTTTCAGATCAGGAAATGTGCGCAGCCCAGGAGGCTGCAGAACACTGGAAAAATGTTTAATGGACGGAGGTAGAGAACACACAAACCACCCTTGGCCTCCTCTCAACAATAAGTTAAGCTCAACCCAGTGGCACTATAAAGACACTTTAAAGTCTCCTTTAAATTGCACAAAAGAACAGAAACCTATTTCACAGAGGGGGAAAATTATCAGGAAACGGGAGGACAGTTTTTGGCACAGCACAACTATCCAAGGGTTTTCTCAAACCTTTTCAATGTGATCTGCTCCTTCTTCCAGCTGGGGCCTGTAGGTTTTTCATTTGCACTGTATATTTAAAGCACTATCAAAGCATGTTAAACAGTTGTGGCTTCCCCCAAAGAGGCCTGGGAACTGTGGTATGTAAGGGTGCTGAGAATTGTTAGGATCCCCATTCCCCTCACAAAGCTATGATTCCCTTGAGAAGAAGGATTGACAAACCACTTTGGAAATGTACAAGATTATAATTTGTGAATATGTGATTATAGCTTGTGTTCGGCTACATTGCATTGCTGCAATATACCTTTTTATTTTTTTCCTTACATGTATATTTCCATACTTTATTGCTTAGAGTCACATTCTATGACATTAAGACTTCTGAGTGTCAAAAGATCCTCAAAACTGGGGATTTGATAGTATGACAGTAGAAGAGTGTTATATTTCCATCCTATTCAAAACATTGGTGAATATTCTGCGGAGTAGCAGTGGAGTCCACGGGGAGTGTCTTTGGCAGCAGGGGGAGCAATGGGTCTGTTTGATCAGGGTCTGGATTTCTAGGAGAACCTGGACTACTTAATACTTTTCTCACTGTCATTTCTAACATCACCTAACATAAATTGACACTTGTATGACTTGAATTTTTGAATTGCCCATTCCCCACCCCCAGTAACTGTTCATTTTGGATCTGGCTACCCATTTTTTAAAGCCCTGGATCACACTGTAAATTATGCAATATCTTGCCCAGGATCAAAGAAGTTGCTATTTGTGTTTCTGTTTCCAAACAGCACACAAATCCATTCTTTCTCGCAATGTCTGAGAAGTTGTGGTTGTTGTGGTTGGTTGTGTGTGTGTGTGCGTGTGTGTGTGTGCAAGCAAGGTGTGCAAGCAACTAGTAGACTATCTTAGAGATAGGGAGCATGCACCAAGAATAAGGAACAGGCTAGAGTCTGAAAAGCCTTTGGGATTTTCTTCCTTGCCTTTGTACTGAAGATTACCTGACTACAATGAAGCTAAGAAAGAATGCTCTGTTGATTTCTCCCAAGCCTATTATTTTTACTCAGCGGGGGGGGGGGGGAATGAACATGTAACTATCCTGTCTTATGATTGGTGTTGTAATTGTTTGCTTTTTACACTCATGCATAATCTTAATAATCACTTCCTGACATTAGTGGTTCTGGAATGTGGGAATCTTAGATGGTTTATTCCATTCTGACTCACCCGGATCTGTACCACATCATCATTTCCCCAAAGAATCAGGAAAAAAGCAGCGATGACATATTTCTATACCTCTTTGGGTATTGTGTCGGACAGGATAGCTTTGTGAGAAGGTCGAGAAAGGCAGTACTGCTTCCTCCTTTCGTTGAGGTACTATTAAGCACATAAGATGACAGGCATTCCATATTCAACAGGCTAGAACTGACTAAATTCAGGCCTGATAATATCCACATTAGCACTGATGAAAATAAAACATAAAATATAAGAAGATCATATTTCCCTTGAGCGTAGCTTTTATTTACTCAGAATTGACTGGACTTTCCCCCTTCCTAGTTAGTAGGTAGGTAAGTAGACAGTGTTGCATGCTATCCCAATCTCTGAGTAGCGATAAACTCCAGGGGGAAAGCTCCTTCCTGAAACCCTAGACAGCAAGGACTGCATTCAGCTAAATCACTCCACTAACAGAAGCCAGTGCAATGATGCCTGATAGCACAATGGAACTTCCCTCTCCTCCCACTGCAAGTCCCCCATGCCTTCCCCAAATCTGCTCCAGAGGGTCAGAATGGCACACAGGGGCAGAAGAGGGGAGGCAGAACAATAAGCAAATATCACTGAAAACCCGAAGTCATGCAAGCAGCAGTCTCTGGTGCTGCCTTACAAAATACCTATAACATGGGCATAAAAGCTCAAGCAGAAAGGAAGGAGCTGCTACTGAAAAGACCCTGCCACCAAACCATACCCACTGACAGTAATGGAATGCAAATGGCTTGCTTCTGAGCTTCCTGGGATTGTTCACCACTGGAAACAGGGTACACATCAGATTTTAGAGTTGGGAGAGCCTGGGAGGTCATATGCTCCAACTCTCTGTTCAGTGCCACTCACACTTCTTTCCCTTTTCTGAAGCTCTTCCCATTGTGAAGGACTGGGAAACATTTTCCATACTGAAGACCACATTCCGTTCTGGGCAAGCTTCCTGTTGCCACATCACAGTGGTAGGCAGGGTCAGTGGGAAAAGAGGTTGGAGCAAAGGAAGCAAATTATACCTTTGCAGAGGAGGCTAGTTTCTACGCACACTCACACCCTACTTTGTATTCTCCATCTAGGGAAGGAAGAGGCTTTGTCAGATTTCAGAGTCATGTTCCAGCTAGGCAAAAACCCTCAAGGAGGGTATGACGCAGGGCTGGTGGGAGTTGTGGCCTGGAGAGAGTTCCAAGATCCAGCAAAGGGATACATTTGTCCCTATCTAGCCACAGTAGGTGACCTCTTGATAGTTTCTGCCTTTTTCAACTTCCCTTTTTTGAGCATTTCACCAAGTGATGCTCCTGCTGGCAGACTTCAGCTAAAAAGACATGATACTTGCCTGTGGACCTAAATGACAGTGGAACGCTGGTGGAATATGGATTCATGTAACATCTCATCATGTGGTGAAGCTCAAAGCTGATGGGGCAGAGCAGGAGATCCACCCATAGCACTTCTTGGAAAGTTTTTTTTTTTGGGGGGGGGTTGTTCCCCATTTCAAAAGATTCATATACTGCTTGGTTGTAAACAAGCCGAAAACTCAAATAAATTTTCACAATGAAGAATAAAGAAAAATAAAACAACAAAATTATGAGTGAAAACAGTTGAAAACAGCTTCCTAAAGCTTTCAAAAAAATAATTAAAAAGAGCAATAAGCTCAAAACAAATCAAAACACATGTCAAAATACCCAAATGTCACCCTCCAGAATACATCCAGTATACCCTCCAGAATACATCGCCCCCCAAACTATATTTGAGAATCCAATTTTGAGTGAGTCAGAAGCCGTACTGTGAGTTGGGAAGGATTTTGATTTGGTTCAATATGTCACTTATTCCATCTCCTTAAATTAGCCTTTATATATCTGTTAAATCATAGCTCTTGTTGGCTTTACTTTTTGCTCATTTGCACCCATGTGAATGTAAAAATGTGACTAAAGGTAAGAAAAAACTACAAACCCTGATTCTGAGACATACACTAGCCCCAAATCATGCACAGACCAGTTATATGTCTCTTTTCCATACCTATACAATAACATGCATGAATTCAAACCCATTATGGAATAGAATGCTACAGAGATAAACAATTGCAGAAGTTAACAAAACTTCTTTCTGGCACCGCAATTATATATATATATTTCTTTTGTTCTTGTTTGTTTTCTCTTTTACAAGTCAACTTTGTTTTAAGTTTTCCATATTATTGGGGGGGGGGCGGCGGCAAAATCCAGTGGTCCAACTAAACAGTTGCTCAAGCATCTAAACAAGAAGTCAAGTAATCCAAGTCTACTCGTGTCACTTGTCCTACATACTTGGATGCAGCAGAACATTCGCTCCTCCCTCCCATTCTTTGCCCTTAGCTGCCAGAATGTTCTTCCTAGGCTCTCTGTCATTCAGTGAAGTTATCTGACAGTTCAGCACAGACTTTTGAAAAGGAAGTAGGTCTTCACTACTTCTATAATTCACCACCACAATGTGACAATGGCCACAGAGTTAGATGACTATTAAAAAGAGAGGAGAGGGTTGATAAAGTTGGTGACTATTAGCTGTTGTAGTTAAATGGAACTTCCAGGTTCAGTAGCAAAATACCTCTGATAGCATTAGAGACTGAGGATAGACAACTATTGAGGAATGTCTGTCTTCATGGCCTGTTCGGGAGCTTCCCAGAGGCATTTCCACTCCCACTGGTCCTATAATAACAGTGGCTTTAAGAACTGATGCCTGAGCATGACCTTTTCCTTTCCTCTCTCCTCCCATTCCTTTTTGTGTGTGTGCAGTGTCTTTTAGATTGTATGCTGTTTATTTAAAGTGTGGGGTGGAAGTACTTTAACAGTGCAAACCAAGGCATTTCTACTCAGAAGAAAGTCCCATTGATTTCAATTACATTTACTCCAAAGGTGGTATATATAACTAACTAAATAAATTGATTTCTGGACTAAGGCTGCAATACTAACCACACATACCAGTCAGTATTGAACTTCCTGTGATTTGCTTCCAAGTAAATATGGATAGAAACACATTGTTAGATGGGACTTTTCATCTGGCAGAAAAGTTCGTCATACCTTTTTCCAAAGTGCAGTTTTCAAGAACTTCAGTGAATTCATCCTACCACAGATTCACAGTACCCATAACACCTTGTGAGTTCCTCCAACTATACTACTTTTTTTTTTTAAGAAAAGAAAGTCTTGCACCAAAGTTTATTTTCTCTCCCCCTCCCCTCTCCGCTCCTAGCAAGTCATTACATATTACCGCTGCCTTGATGAATAACTTGCAAGGATGATGCAGATCAAGAAGGAACCAAGGAAAGCATGTAGAGTTGACTCTGATGCTGATAATAACACTATACTAGGCGTGTGATGAGTTCGCTGGTTTTCTTAACAGTCCAGCGCAATCGCTGTTGGCTCACGTGCACAACGCATCTGATCTATTTTGATTAGGATTTTTTAAATGGTAAAAACGAAAACAAACACAACAGTCTTGTTTGTTTGTTTGCCCTGTTCTGACCGCAAGACTTGCCTAATCGCGCAGCGTTCCCTTTAGAGAGGGGGTGGCGCGGCTGCATTTTAGCTCCCTCATTCTCTCCCCCATCAGCCGCCCCCTCCACGAAAGACCTTCTCTGGCATTAAGGAAAACCGCCCTTACCTGCTTACAGCCACTCCTACAGAGAGGAGGCTGCCTTATGGCCTTCGAATAGTGCCCTCGAAAAAGAACTCCCCACAAAAACAAAACAAAAACGCCAGCAGCGGGTTGGTGGTGGTTCTGCCTTCCCCCAAACAACTCTTAAGCCCGGATCGATTCAGCAGGAGAAGCATTTTGCTTAAAGCTGTGTGAATTTTGAAACGAGGAAATACTGTCTCGCCTTTTTATTATCTCAGGTGATAAATATTGCATCGCGCGCATTTAAAACTTTTAATACAAGGGCCGGAGTGTAAGAGGCACCTGTGGGTGTTGTCATTTTGCTTAGCCGTTCCCCTCTCCTCCTAAGGAAGAGGTGCACGAGGGGGTTGGCTTTGTGGGAGAGGGCTGCTGCTGGCACCCCATTTTTCGCTCCGTGGGGGGGGGGGCTCCATCCACTAAGGCGCGACCCGTCTTAAGCCGTGGAGAGTTTGATGTCTCTTGGAAAGAGCCATGACGGGGAGAGGGGGGCGAGAGAAGGGCTCTGCTAATGTTGCACTGAGATGATTCTCAAAGGCCCCCCAGGCAGCACTCAACATCCAGACTTCATTAAAATTTCATACTCAGCACTTGGCCAAGGTCTATTTATGAAAATGCGTTTTTCGTGGCATGGAAAAAACAGGACTCCGACGAAAGAACAAAGCGGAGACGGAGAGTGGGGGAAGCTGAGCTGAAGGGGCTTTAAAGCTGTGCGAAGGGTCCGGTCCAGGACCGGGCAGAGAGCATTCAGTGGAGGCTGGGTAGACGAGAAGGGAAGTTACAGAAGAGAGGGGGTATTTCTCAGATCTTCGGAGTGCTGTTTCAGCACCCCGGACAGCTCATCGGCTCTGCGATCGGGGCTCTCCTGTTCTCCAAACTCCCCAGAAGAGGCATCTTTTGCCCTGTAAGGGAGCAGGCAACCAGAGCCGAAGCAGCAATCCCTTTTTGAACTGTCCAGGGTCCTGAAAACAGCCCGAAGCAGGTCGCTTATTATTAACGGCAGTGGGGGAGGGTGCGGGACTGGTGGAGAACTGAACAACAACAACAGCAAAAATGCTTCTCATTCATGAAAAAGTCGCAGTCCAATCTATTCTCTTTGACTGGTGCCTGAGAGAGAGGGTTTAATGTGGTCCCAGGCGGAACGCCAAGCGCCATAGAAGCCCGGGGGGAGAGTTGTCAGTCAGACCAAGCAAGCGCCATGGTGGGAGCTGAAGGCGGCGGGTGGGGTGGGCGAGCGGCATTTCGGAGGAGAGAGCGGTGGACGGTGGGGAGAACTGACAAAGTTTTCTGCTAAGTTCAAAAAGCGGGGATTCACCATAGGAGCTTAGAACAGAGCCCCTTTCCATTCTACTCTCGCTGTGGTTGCCACCCAGAATCAACGCTCTTTATACCTGCTTCCCCCTTCTATTAAAATCAATGGGATTTAAATGTGCTTTATCTTAGAAGAATCTTGTCCAATGCCAGCTAGCTAACTCTCATAACATCCCTGTGGTCTTCGTTTTTCTGGTGGATGGATCGAATATAATTCAATTTTCTTCTTTTACCACTCTACTACTACTACTACTACTGCTGCTACTACTACTACTACTACTACTACTACTACTACTACTACTATTATTATTATTATTATTATTATTATTATTATCCAACTACTGGAATAGAGTAGGTTGAGTTTGTTAGAATATTACTCCTCCCGCATTCATAAAGGTTTGAGGTACATTACAGACGAAATCAAATCCATCTAGAAACCTTATACTAGATTACGAATAAGATCAACTAACCCCTCCCCCCAAAAAACTAGTCGCGTTAATAAAAAGCAAAGCTCATGTGACCAAACACAAAATCAAAGACACAGGGTGGTTTTTTTATTAGAGGGGTGGGGGAATCTGAACTGAAAAGTTATAGGAACAGCTTATATAGTTTTACCCAATGCTCTGTACAAAAAGAAAAAGGGAAGGGGGAAAAAAGTGATACTGCCTTCTCTTTTTTGGCAATTTCTTCTGGTTTCACGAGCAAACAAGCAAAAGTAAATAAATAATAATATCGAGCGCTAATTGCATTCAAGATCTTTTGTTGCAAATCGCCCAAATAATATAACTTCCAGGTTTTGGTCATGCCGAACAGCAACTCTGAACTTTTTATCGAGTTGTATAAAGAGGAATAAGAATATTGCCCTTTTCAAAGAGGAAGTATTCCTGCATTGCAGGGGTTTGGACTAGATGATTCTGAGGGACCTTTCCAGCTCTAAAAATTCTATAATTCTATGATTCTAAGGTTCGCCAAACGAAATCCCAAAGAAACCAGCGCAAAGATAGAAGCTGAGCGGTTACTGGCCTGAGTAAGTGATTGAAGCCAGAGCCAGAAAGAGATTTCTATCGCCCTAGAAGCCCCTTCTCCTCTAGCTGGAGGGGGCTAAGAGTGATAGAATCATAGTTGTAGAGTTGGAAGGGACCCCGAGGGTCACCTAGTCCCATCCCCTGCAATGCTTGAATCTCAACTAGTTCATACATATAGAATGATAGAATAGACGGAAATGAGCAAACGACTTTTTAAGAAAACATAAGCAAAATAAAAACAACATTCACCTGGTTATATTTTGTAAGCTTATGTACGGAAATATTTAAGCAGAGGTTGTCAAAGATTATATCGTCCCCAAACTCCCGATATCCAGGATCCCTTTTAATTTTGCTATCCTAAATTTGACTGAACTAAATGTATACCCCAGCCTCCTCGCCTCTCTCTCGGTTGCTTCTTGTGGTGCTGCTTGAAAAAATAAAATAAAATGTAAGCGCCTCGGAGCAGGGACCTTTCTTCTAGATAAGGCACCATGTATGCCAATAGAATAACAATAACAATAGAGAGCGCCTGAACTTTAAGTGTAAATGACCTAAGCTTATTAAATGGGGGTGGCGTGGGGGGGGGTCCCTGTTGGATTCTCTGTCTGTTTCTCCAACACAAGGGAGACTCTTTTTTAGTTTTTACATTTGTGAAATGATTTTAAACAGCCTCTCCGCCTCCTTTCTCTTACTTTGGCTGCTAAGATTTGTGTTAACTCTTACTAGCTTATTGGTGTGTTTTTAATGGCATCTTTCATTGAGTGGCATTCGACCCTGGTTCTACTCAGAGTAAACCCATTTAAGTTAATGGACGTGACTAACTTAGGTTCATTAATTTTAATGGGTCTACTCTGAGTAGGATTTAGATACAATTCCATGCATTTCCCTCTCCCTAGTATAGTTCCCTCCCCTCTCAATTTGTGAGTTCCTCAGAGGGTAGGGGCTTGCCTATTTTTGTAAGCCTTTATTAACCCCCCATGAGGCGTTAAATTAACCCATAGCGTTGTAATAACAAGATATAATAATAACAATACAGATAATAATAGCAACAATTTCAGCGAAAATAATTTAGCTCGCATTTTGGCCTAAATGGTTTAGACGTTCTCGTTAAGCGGCTGCCTGCCTGCTTGCCTCAGGCTCAAGAATTGGCAAACGGCGGGACAGACAAAAGTGCCGAGAGCTTCATTAACTGAAGAAGACGAGGCAATGGTGGCCACAGGCTAGGCAATTTTAAAAAAGGGATTAGACAGAAACACATGGAGGATCTGACTGTCAAAGACATGGGGAAGGATCCTAGCTCTCTGATTAGAACACCTGCCTTCTGTGCAGAAGGTCTCAGGTTCAGTCCCCAGCATCTCCAGGTAAAATGGGGAAAGAACCTGTCTGAAATCAATGAGAGCCACTGCCAGTCAGAGTGGACAATACTGAGCTGGATGGACCAATGGTTGGAGGAGGGCTGTGACTCAGTGGTAGAGCATCTGCTTTGCACACAAAATGTCCCCAATATCCTCAGATAAGGCTGGGAGAATCCCACTGCCTAAAACCCTTGAAGAACCACGCCCTAGCAGTGTAGATAATACTGAACTGGATGAGCCCAGTGGTCTGGCTGGCTCGTGTATTCCATGTGTACTACCCTATATTCCATGTATATTTCCCTATATTCCATGTGTATTTCCCTATATTCCATGTCCAGAGTCACTATACCCTGTACCTCAAATTGGGTGTGGGGAAAGCACGCAGCAGGACACGCATGCCTTGCGTCAGGGCTACCCAAAGGCACCCGTCTACGCGCTGTAAGAAACAGTATCATCCTGGAGAACACGGTATTTTGATTTGATCCAGCAGGTCTCTTCTGACGTGCCAAGAAGTTTGTGTGCATCGCTGTTTTTTCTGCGCAGTATGGGGGGGGGCACATCCCCTTTCCCCCCAGGGGAATTAGCCAGAAACTTACCCATCGGTTTCCATAACCTTTCCACAAGCGTAGGATGCACACTTTCAGGACCCCCGCGCTAAAAAGAATAAACTTTCCCTGATCACAAGAGTTGGTATGTTGTTCTTATTGAAAATGTCTGGGAGCCTGGACTTTTATGTGCTTCCAGAATGATCCTGCTTCTGGACTCCAAAATTAAATATTTGTTTATTTATCCCTCCTTCTCAGTAGTGATACAATTCACTACTATTTAGACCCTGGCAATAAGGGCCTTGCGAGGTTGGGTGCTTGCTGACATGAGCGCGTGTGTACTGTCATTACTTCATTTACTTCAAAACACAGTGAGCCAGTCCTGCTGCGCTCGGGAACTTCCTTGCTCGTTCTGTTGAATGGGGCCCTGGTCACCTCCCCAAAAGTACTGACCTGGTGGCCTCACCGTAATTCCACACGGCATGTGAATGATGGTGCCAGATGGGCTGGGGGCAATGGCTTCGTTCCCCGCCCCCTGTTCGACCGAGAGAGTAGGGGAGTTGTGGTAAAACACCGGCTTAAGAATGACAGGAAATTCTCTGGTTGCCATATTCTCTACGCGGATTCTCTGTTGACGAATTTGTCGCAAGCGATGTAATTTCTTTTTAATGGCATTTCACTCAGCTGTATTTACCTTATAAATACTTGATGTTCCTAACGTATTATCTTCCGATTTGCCTCTACACACACACACACACACACACACACACACACACACACACACACACACACACTCTTTCCAAGGAATGAAGGAGGGTGGCGTGAAGTAAAGCGTGCGAGGTTTATTTCGAAAATCCACAGAATACACAAACACGAAAATGCCACTGGTCGTACTTACAAAATAAGCGTTAATTTTAATGAAGGGGAGTAAATTAACTACGGAAAGCAACAACCACGATAACAACAACATAAGTTTATAATTAAATATGTGCAAAGTAATATGGAAACTGGTAGCAACTTTTCCTAAAAAATAAACAAAATAAAAACAAGCCTTCTGTAATTTGCAAGTGTTATATTTTGATCCAGCCGCCCTCCAGGCTTACAGCATGTTTACTTAGAAGCCCCAGTGAGTTCAATGGGATTATTCTACTAGGTGTGCTTAGGTTAGACTTTCTTTTGGGACAATGCACTCTGGAATCAAAAGGAGAGAAACAAATGAAACAGGGAAAGGAAAGCTAACTGAAGTAAAGAGTCTAGGTATTACCTCCCATTTACTTTATAATTGATTCCACGGAGTAAAAATAAGACGCAATTGTGATATATTTAAGGATTTGATTGTCAAAGCGTATTGTTTTGCACTTAAATTGTACAGGCCTCAAGTATTTCACTTGGACTGTATGCAAAATAAAATCTTAACTCGATGTCCTCCATTTGGCTCCACTTCTTGAACGTATTTTCCCCAAGATAAACAATCTACTATAGTTCATCTTTTATTTATTTGAGAGCTGCAGGCAGCTTGATCCCCCTCCCCAAGGCACGTTTACTTGGAAGTAACTTGATTCCCTCCGTTTTCATTGGGTCTTACTTCTAAATATACGCTATAGGATTGCTCTGTTATCCCCAAATTCCAGTGCTTCAATGAGGCTTGCACCCAAGAAAGCTGGTCTAGAGAAGACTGCGGTCTTGCAGCATGGTTTTACACATGTCTACTCAAAAGTAAATCTCATTAAGGTCAATAAGGCTTACTCCCAAGTAAATGAGTGGAGGACTGCCCCCTTCCTTCCTTAGCCAATGAATAGGAAGAGAATACCCTAGGCTTTTGCCTGCAGAGGAGGCACAGAAGAAGCTAAACCAAGTCAGAAATCGCTGGTGGTGATGGTGTCGGGAAGACCCTCGGAGGAACAAGCCATCAGCTTGTCTGAAGCAGGGAGGGTTTTGCCAGTTAACTTTACTTGCTTTCCTCTGCGCACGCGCACTAACTTTTTACACACGTTTTCTTGACAACAGGAGTCCGAAAAGCACAATAAACAGTAAAGAGTCCACAACAACCATTTTATTGTGGAATAAGCTTTTGTAGGCTGCATTCCACAATGTCAGATGCATAACGTACAAATCCACGAATATCTGGACAGCATTTCATGCATCTGAAGAAATGGACGGCAGTCCTTGGAAGCATGCTTCACAATACGTAAATTGATTAGGTGTCCAGGACTCTCTTTCTCTCTCTGCGGCAGACGACTCCTCTGGAAACATCTACCTAGGAGTGAACCCCGTCTAATTCCGTGGAACTTAACTTCAAAGTAAGGATGCACAGGACAGAGCTGCAAAGACACTGAAGAATTGACTAAGCCACACTAACAAATCTTACTAGCATTCTTCAGCTGGTCTGAAGGCTCCAAAATTCGAGGCAACTCCCGTTTTCACGACTTCGCTTATTTCCCCCCAGGCAACTACCCTGTTGTGAAGGGGATTTGCTGTGCTGGCTCAGACCACGGGGGACTTGTCTGTGAGAGGGGGCAACTGCCAGACTCCGTGGGAAGTCGATAGGCAAGGCACAGTTGTTGTTTGAGGAAGGGCCTTGACTCAGTGGTATGCTCTGCATGCAGAAGGTCTCAGGTTCGATCCCCAGAAAGACCCTTGCGTGGAACCCCAGACAACCCTGCTAGTCAATGTGGACACTACTGCACTAGATAGACCAGTGTTTCCTGTGTTCACCCGCCCACCTCCTAGGCATCAGGCAGCCAGGAAGGTACACTGCCTCTGATCATGGAGGTTCAATTTGGCTAGTTATGGCTAGTATCAGGCGGGAAATGCCGTTTTAATGGGTTGGGAAGGCAGTTGAAGAGACACTGCTATGTCAGAGAGCTGGAAATGGGATTTCCACTGAACGGTAGAGAACGTCCTGACTACACCAGTTTGTTCACTTCCGGAAGTAATGGACTATTCTACCTCAGAGTTTGTTTGTTTTTTTAAAAAAGCGGTGGCTAAAAATAGTCACTTTTTAGGGATGCTGTTTCAGCGGGTTTGAGATTCCAAGTTTATGATCCTATGAGCAAGACGCTTGTCTGAACGTCGCCCCAGACTCCGGGATATTTGCGCAGTCTCAGTTCTTGTTGCCTTCATCCTGGGGGAAAGTCAAATGCAGGGGGCACCATTTAGGGAGGGAGCAAGTCCCGTTCTTCAGGTACCCCTGCCTCCCAGGAATATAATAGTGGCAAATGGGAGAGCAGGCTGGCCCTTCCATCCGCCAGAGGAGCAGCAGATGCTCCAAAACTCGCTTTCTATTCTCTCCTCAAGCCCTTTTTCTTTTATATCGTGTCTGTTAGCTTGTGTGCCCTTAGCCAGGGACTGTCTTTCACATTCATTTGGATATATATATATATATATCCATTATATATATATATATATATAACACGTCAGGTGCTTTGCAAGTGTTAATTCAAAAAATAATAGATTAATTGGCATATGTTTTCAAAGCACCACAGCAAATGGTTCTTTACTCTCCCCCCTCCCGCACGCCAAAGCCAGAGTCTCCCAAATTTATCCCCTCCCCCCCCCAAAAAAATCCCCTGAAACCTGAAAAGTCACGCACCATTCAGAATCACGCGAGATGATTCTCATACCAGAATTTCTCCACATTAGGCAGTGGGTTAAACAAGGCAACTGATGTAGTGTAGTCCTCAGAGTGCAGGACTAAAGCCAGAGTCCAAGTTCAAATCTTTGATCGTATTAGACCAGTCACCCTATCTTGACCTGATCTGACCGTCCACACAGGGCTGTTGTTTTAAGGGTTAAAAGAAGGAAGTGCTAGTCTGAGGCAGTGAAGTGGGATTTTTTAAAAAGTAGCCAATACTATTTCAATATTGAAACTGGCCCTCGTGACCAGGGTGGAACTCAAACTCTAAAACAAGCACCCCCGCAGATAATAAGAGACACCAAGCAGGTTGCTTCACAGCGCATCGTTCAGTGTTAAGCGCCCAGATCACAGGAAGCCACAGTTGTCTACACTGACTGGCAGTGGCTCCGTAGGATTTCAGACATGGAATATCTCCCAGCCCTACAGGGAGATGTTGGGGGTTGATTCCAGGGCCTTGTGCGTGCAGAAGAGATGCCCAGCCAGGTAGTTACGGCTCTTTCCTAACCAGTCCAAGCTTACTGGCACTGTCTCCCCGGGTTTCAAACCTAGAGTCTCTTGCAACCCAGCTTGAGGTACCTAAGAGCTTTTGCATGCAAAGCAGATGCCATATCTCTAAAGCAAACTTACATCAGAAATCTGAGGCATTCTGGAGCCTGCTGTGTGTGTGTGAGAGTGTGCGTGCATCTTTTGATAAATATACAATAATTTTCTAAGTATTCCTGTTTTTTCTGTTAATTCAAGTAAAACGCTAATTAAAAAGACCCCTTAACCAGATAGGCTGGGCCCATCCTTTGAAATAACTAGGCAGGCCAGACCAAAATCGCTCCCACCCTTCCTATCCCTGTTGAAACCGAATTAAGTTCTCAACAAAACCGGAATCGATCCATAATATTTTCTCAGTTAAATAGCCTGCAAGCTTATCTACTCAAAACAGCTACAGAAGCTCAGGCACAACCTGGACCGCTAACCAACCAACCACCCGCCTCCACGAGAACTCTTATAGAGATCGGTGACTGTTTTCCGTTGACTGCTTCTCATTAGGAGAGTCTTAATGGAAAGCATTTCAGCTTCAGAAGAGTTTATTGACAACTCAATGTGTAGACTGTAATGAAATATTCCGTTGATTTTTCTGCGTCTCCCAGCTACTCCTTCCCTGCCGCGCAGTAATTGTGGGAAGTCCCAAGCCAAGCCAGCGGTTCAGGAGAAAATAGAAGGTAATAACTGCATGGACTCTTTGCCCCCCCCCCAAAGAAGGAGCCCCCCAGACTTTAGGGGAAGCAGCCAGAAAATCAGCCGCAACTCCCCTGCTCCCTCCCGCTATTACACTATTTATTTATCCAATCCTTGGGCTCGGAGTTGGACATCCATAGTACTTCTAGTAAAATCAAAAACTAAAATATTCTACACTACGAAGAGGAAGGGGAGGGGAAGAGCAACGCCAGAGGTTTGTAAGCTACGAAGGTTCCAAAGGAGTTTTTTTCAAAAGGAAGTAATTACTGCGCAGCAACAAGGAAGACAAGTTGATTATGGAGGGAAACTACCTCTTGGTTGCACTGGGTATAGCTATTTCCTTTCAACAACATTTTGCGCTATGCGTTCTGCTTTGTAACATTTTTAAAAATCGAGGCGAATAGTTCCCCGACCCAAGTCATATAGAATAAAGAACCTTTGTTTGTAAACAGGGGGCGGGCGGGGGCAGTGACCTGAGTTGTGCTTAGATCCCGGGACTCACATTCCTTTCCTGCCCAGATCATCCAAAACCGTGGAGCGGGGTGAGGTAAAACGTGCGTGTTTTATTTGAACTTGTGTAGCATACACGGACACATCATTTCATTCGTCACGCACTCACACAAACGAATAATACAATCTTTCTATTTTCTTTCCTTAAAAAACAGTGACATGGAGACCATTTTGCTATTACATAGGCAAAGCGAAACGAAATAAAAATATTTTTTTTTGTTTTTGTTTTAGAAAGTGCCAAGTTAAATCTTTGCAGAGGAAGAAGTTGTTTGCTAATAATTAATTTTGTTAACCACCGTGTTTGGTTTTTAAAAGAAGAAGACATATAAATCAGAATATTTTACCTTCCTCACACCCCGCAGAAAACAAAACAATCTTTTGGATAGTTGCATTCTAGAAACAAAAATGAGAGGGGGGGTCCAGGTGGGGGCGACAAAAAGCGTGACTTGTTGTATAATAACAAACTCAAAACATCGAAGCAAAGGGGAAGCCTGGAGTCACAATATCTGCACACTTCCCTGGGAGTAAGTCCCATTGAACTCAATACGATTTACTTCTAAGTAGAGATGCGTAGGATTGCGCTGTGCGTTAGAAACCAAGGGGCTCCTTCTGCCCTTACGACATTCATATCCACCCCCCAGCGCAATTCCACAGGTTTGAAGAGTAATAAAGGCGATATTTAATGATTTGATTGTCAAAGCGCTGTTGTTGTTGTTGGTTGTACAGTGAAATTATACAGGATTAAATAGTTCAAGTGAAGTCAAATCAAAATTTTAAATCAAGCTCTCTCCACCATCACCCGGTTTTCCAAATCAGCCAGACAGGTTCCTTTGATATTTGCTCTTCTTTTCTCTCCCTCCCCCCTTTTAATTATTATTTTTTTAAAGGATGAGGTAGGAACAGAAGGTTTATTGCAAAGAATGCGGTTGGATTTTGCTGTGGGGCAAGGAGAGGATCGGAAGGCTGAAGCATGCGAGGCGAAGCCGGGTCTGGGATGGGGTGAAGAGTGCCGGAGAGGTAAGCCAATGGGAGCAAGGGTAGTAGTAATAATAATTAAAAAATCTCATCGAACAGAAGCCAGCAAAAAGTGTTAAAAAACAAACAAACTTTTGGAACTCGGGAGGAAAGAGGGAGTGTTTGTTTGCTTTCGGTTTCAAGCTTCCTTCCTTTCCCCCCTCCATATCTCGTTTGCTTGAAAATACAGGGATGGAAATGGGATGGAAATATGAAGTCCCTTTTTTCATTTAAAAAAAGAAAAGAAAAAGTAAACCCACGAAAAAGACTCAACTTTTTCACTCACCAGGAATATGGTACAGTAGCATAGGGGTTTCCCCCCTCACTCCTGTATATATCTATTGAAGTATTTGCATTGTTCTTTTACTTAGTAAACAAAGAGTCTTTATTCTCTCTTTCTTTCTCTTTCTCTTTCTCTTTCTCTTTCTCTTTCTCTTTCTCTCTCTCTCTCTCGGATGGGGCTGGTTGAGTTGTGTCTGCCTTTCGATACCCCTCAGCCAAGGGAGTTCCAGTAAGTCCAACACAGGGTGCGCTATAGAGCTCCCCATGCTCGTGGGAGATGTTTTCACCCCTTTTAATTTTAGATTCATCATTGTCCCTCCGTTTTAGGCGTCCTTTTTGCCTTCTATCCCCCTCCGCTCTTCCTTCCCTTTCCCCATCCTCTCTCCTCAATAAGCGGCGGAGAATTTCATGCGCTTCTGCTTCTGCCTTTGATTGCAAAACCAGACCCTCACCACGTTCTTCTTCAGGTCCAGCTTCTCGGCGATGGCGGCGATCTTCTCCGACGAAGGCCGTGGCTGGACGGCGAAGTAGGCCTCCAGCGAGCGCTTCTCCGGCGCCGCGATGGAGGTGCGCTTGCGCTTCTTGTCTCCCGTCGAGTACACCTCGGGCTTGGCCATCTTCTCACGCTGGGCCCGCTCCGCCTCCTCCAGCCAGGCTTCCAGGATGGGCTTGAGGGCCACCATGTTGTTGTGCGAGAGGGTGAGCGACTCGAAGCGGCAGATGGTGCTCTGGCTGAGGCATCCGACGCCGGGGATCTTGAGGTTGGCCAACGCGGAGCCCACGTCGGCCTGCGTCACGCCCAGCTTGATGCGCCGCTGCTTGAAGCGCTCGGCAAAGGACTCCAGCTCCCGCGGGTCCGTCTCTGTCTCCGGGCCGGCCAAGACAGTGTGCGATGCCAGGCCGTGGGGCGGGTGGTGGCCCATGCCCATGGGCGGCTGGCCGTGCGCTGGGTGGCCCATGGCATTGAGGGCCGGCAGGTGGGCATGCGGGTGGGGGTGCGCGGGCGCTGCCCCCACGTCCGGTAGCGGCAGGGCTGAGTTGAGGTGCTCCAGCAGCTCGCCATCCAGGCCCTGAGCAGGCTGGTGATGATGGTGGTGATGGTGAGCGTGGTGCGAGTGGCCGCTCAGCACCGACGGGTGGTGCAGGTGCACCGACGACGAGGTGGGCGTGCAGGAGACCGAGACGCTGCTCATGGTGTGGTAAGTGGCGTCCGGCTTGAAGGGGTGGCTCTTCTGCGAGACAATGTCCACCGCCGCCAGGGCCTCGGCCCCGCGCAGCAAAGTCTCGTCCAGGCCGGCGAAGAAGTTACTTTGCAGCTGCGAGGGGGTGGGGAGAGAGATGGACAGAGCTCAGAGAGAGGCACGCAACCAGAGAAGGAAAGCAGGCACCTATCCACCACCTCCGACCCTAGCTGGGTCGCCTTGCTGCTGGGATATATCAAATGAACCTTTCCTGCCCCCCCCTTCTTTCCCGAAAGTATACCGTTTCCTACCTCCACGTGTCTCCCCTCCTCATTTGTGCCACGCAACTTTTGAGAGGAGGACTGGGCTTGGGTAAACAGGAAGGGCCGGGACAGTGCCGTCGGATCTCCGCAGAGCCGTCTTCTTCCTCTTTCCAGACTTTGCCCGAGTTATCTTTCGGGCTCACCCATCACCCCAAATGTCCCGCGCCCCTCTCTTCCCTCTTCCTGCACCCCCGACTTGGAAATTTGATCTGCACCTTCGTAGAGGCAGGGGGATCGGAGAGAACCAGTCCAACTGAATGGGTCACAGGGGTGGAGAAAGGAAGCAAGGAATCCAGGTACCGACATCCTTTCACAGAAATACTAGCTCCCACCACCACTTTCCTCTCTCCCCCACCTCCATTCCCTTTCCGTAGAACCCGTTCCTTACCTGCGGGGCAGGCAAACAAGCCCTCCGGATGGCCTCGGAGCTGGAGTGGAGGTGGGTGTACTTGGGCTCGTGCAGGATGGGGTGCATGCTGAACGCCTGTTTGCTGTTCATGGACATCATGGTGGTGATTATGGTGGCGGCGGCGTTGGCGAGGAGCAGGAGGAGACCAGCAGGTGACCGCGCCAGCCCGGCTCCCCTTATTGTCTCTGCCGGCGCTCTTGCACTATCAATGACATTATAGAGCCGCCCAGACCACACCCTTCCAGCGGGCCGCCCTCCCATTGGCTGCGGCGTCAGGACTCCGCCCCGCCCACTTCCGAGATCTCCGAGCCTGAAAGGGATTTTATTTGGTTTAGCAGGAGGAGCGCTCACGCTCCTTGCTCGCCCTTTTGCCGCCAGAGCTCCCGGAGGCGGCTTGTCAAAGAAGAGGGCCAGGGTGCTTCGCTATCATCATCATCATCATTGTTATTATTGTTATCGTTATTTATTTATCATCATCATCATTATTGTTTATTATTATTATTAGTATTACATTAAAAACATTTTTTTTAACTGTCACCTGTCCTGGAAATGAGTTATATCCATTGGCTGTGGCTGCCTGCCTTTGGGGAGTGACCTCCTGCTCATTCTGTTAAAGGGGGGGGGCGGGGCGGAGAAGTCTTGCACTGACGACCACTGTTCTAGCCCCATCTGAATTAAACCTCACGTGCAGCAAGCAGCAGAGTTAAGGAAGCAGAAAAAAATATCAGCGTCAGGACATACGGGGAGAGAAATACAAGGATAAGCAGTTCCGACCGGAGGGAGGGGAAGTCTTAGAAGCCCCCTCCAAAGCAATGTATCTGAAAGTTGTGCTTTTGAATTGCCTCTGCCAGTAAAAATGAGGTCTTGATTTCTGTCCTTGATCTCCTTGCTTCTTTACCTTATTATAGATAAGTACCTGTGTTAGGACCAACCAAAATGTCTCAAGAATGTATTTCCCCTGTTGTGGCTTTTGGATTCCCACTCCTGACATAGACTAACATGGGAGTCTTCAATTTTAATGTGCTTGCTGCTAGCCTGCTTCTCCTTACTCTCTGTTTCAGTGTCTCTCCACTGATGGAGAAAAATGGAGTGACGGCGTGCTGCCAAAGAGCAGATGATAAACTTTGGTTGTCTTCATATTACCATTTACTCTGGCTCCAGCGCAATCCCCCCCCCCCACCAATGGTTTTTGAATCTGTGTACACACGTCACACAGAACTATCCTGTAGTTTCTTGAGCAATGCTGCTCTTCAGTGTGCTTTCCCCCGAACCACCTTTTCAGTCCAAAAGGAAAACCACCACATTTCACCACATTTACTTCTCAGTGAAGCTAAGGCGCGTGAATTTGAGACAGCAATTGCATATATGCAGCTGACATTATATGCGCTGATGACAGCTTTATGAATACGAGTTGGGAGGGGTTGTAGAGGTGCAGAGACCAAACACGTAGTGCACACTGGGATAATATCACGCCCCCTCCGGCTTGTACCACAGTGTGCAAATGTGACTTGAGGCACAGTGGCCTTAGAATCTATTCCATGGGGAGGCAACCTAAGGCCCAGGGGCCGGATCTGGCCCAATCACCTTTTAAATCCGGCCTGCGGACAGTCCAGGAATCAGCATGTTTTTACATGAATATAATATGTCCTTTTATTTAAAATGCATCTCTGGGTTATTTGTGGGGCATAGGAATTCGTTCATTTTTTCCCTCCAAAATATAGTTCGGCCCCCCACAAGGTCTGAGGGACAGCGGACCAGCCCCCTGCTGAAAAACGTTTGCTGACCCCTGATCTATTCTGACTCTCTTCGCAATGGCTCATCAGAGTATTAGTAGTCAGAGCATTGGTAAGAGGTTTTTTCCACATCACCTGCTAATTTCTATCTACAGGTGTCAGGGACTGAGCTAGAGACCTTAAGCACGCACAACATGGGCTTAACCACTGAGCTTCAGTCTGTCCCCTGGTAAATAGGAGACATTTTGTAATCACATAGAATCCTAGAATTGTATAGTTGGAAGGGATCCTGAGGGTCATTTACTCCAACCACTTGCAATGCATGAATCTCAACTAAAGTATCAATGGCAAATGAGCATCCAACCTCTGCTTAAAAACCTCCAAGGAAGGAGAGTCCACCACCTTCCCAGCTCTTGCCATCAGAGAATTGTTTCTGATGTTTGGTCGGAATCTCCTTTCTTGTAACTTGAATCCATTGGTTTGAGTCCTACTCTCCAGAGCAGGAAAAAGCAAGCTTGTTCCACCTTCCCATGGGACATCCCTTTAGATATCTGAATATGGCTATTATATCTGTTCTCAGTCTCCTCTTTTCCAGGCTAAATACACCCAGCTTCCTCAAGCATTCCTCAAAAGGCTTGGTTTCCAGGCCTTTGATAATCTTGGTTGCCTTTCTCTGCACACATTCCAGCTTGTCAAAATCCTTCTTAAATTGTTGTACCCAGAAATGGACACAGTATTCCAGGTGTGATCTGACCAAGGGAGAATAGAGTGGGACTATTATTTCCCTTGATTAGGACATTATACTTCTGTTGGTGCAGCCTAGAATAGAATTAGCTTTTTTTTTTTTTTTTTGCTGTTGCATCAGACAGTTGACTCATGTTAAACTTGTGGTCTACTAAGACTCCTAGATCCTTTTCTCATGTACTACTGTACTGGCAAGCCAGGAGGAGCCCCACTGGTCACTTTTCCCCAGGATGTTTAGGAACCATTACTGAGCACTCTTTGGGTTTGTCAGTCAACCAGCTACAAATCAACCTAAGAGTAACCTCATCCACTCTACATTTTACCAGCTTCCATACAAGAATATCATGGGGGACTTTGTCAAAGGCTTAACTGAAATCAAGATACACAATGTGCACAGCATTCCCCTGATCCACCAAGCTTGTAACTGTATCAGAAAAGAAAAGAAAAGGAAAAAAAGAAAAGAAAAGAAGGTGCCATCTAGGGGGACGGAGGGCTGAGGCCCCCCAAAAAAAATTCAAGGAGGGGGCTGAGCCCCATCAAAATTCCCCATCAAATTAGCTTCTGCTAATTAAATGTGTTGTCATGACTCCCATTCCAAGTATCCTGACTGAGGCATGTATGAGTCAGAAAGTTAGCTTTATTCAAGGCATGCAACCGTACAGGCCAGGCTTGACATAGGTACAGATTGCCATGGACAGGATTATGTGGGAATGTTCAGGGTGGCAGGAGAGGATATATTGTTTATTAATATCCTTCCTAACTTGCACTAGCAAGTTCCTTTACTTAGCAGAGTTTACATTCTCTTATAAACAGCAGAAAACTAGTCGCAAACTTGTGTGAGTTTCTTAAGACAATACACAATTCAATCTGGTTTATCCAGACTGAAATGTGTTCTAATATTTTCCTGGTTGGACCCCTTGAATCCCTCCTAAAAGAATAAAGACACCAAGGTCTTATTCATAAGCAATAAAAAGAAAGTTTACTCACGATCAGGCAGAGCACAGTGTGATCCCTGAAGGCAGGTGTTAGGCTTAAAGTTACAAACTTATACTAATACGTTTATCCCATAAGGGAGATTACCTGGGGCAGCCAGCAGTTCATAGTTCATTCCAGGAAGTTCGCAGGATGAAAGGAAGATGGGAAAGAGAGAGAGTGGCAGCATGCCTTGTCCTTTTACCAGGTCTGGAAAGGCCATGCCCACCCACTAGTCACATACAAGGAAGGATGCTCCAGGCCAGGAGGAACAGAAAGTTTCAACTGGCTGGACCAAACATTCCCTTGCATGTTCACTCAAGGAAAACAAGGAATGTTGTACTTGACTGCTCTCAGTGGATTATATCCCACAGATTAGAGAATTCATGAGTGGCATCAGGAGTCCAAGATTTGATGTAAGTAACAAATATATCTCAACAGATGGATTTGCCCCTCCTACCATCATTTAAAGGCAAGACACGGCATGCTTGCACCTTCCAGGATTGGCTGCAGGCTTCCAAACCATGAATGATTGACGTTTTCATAGAGGGGGTAATCTGATACTCCAAAGCATTACATCATTGCTCTCAGGAGAGGGACTTCCTGTGTTGTCATCTGTCATGGGGTGGGACACACAATATCACCTGCCAAATCCTAAAAGGGAAGGAGCTTAAGAATTTGATGAGATGCATTCTACCTATGCTATTCATGTGACTTTCTCTCACTAAGAGATTGCTGTACTTAAAGGTTTGCTGCACTTCAAGGTGCATGCGTCGCTGGAGGCATGGACAACAGAAGAAGTGGTGCCTAGTCCTAGGTGATGGGACTGAGATCAGCCACCCTGGCTCCTTCCTCTGCTGACTAGTCTCTCATCCTTGCAGGTTGGTGCCCTTTCTCATTGCTAAGGGCCCCCTCAATTTTATCGATGGAGGTTGATGGGGAGCCGGCAGGACTGCTTTCGCTCCCCGGTTCCTAAAGACAAACAAACAGGGCCCCTATCCTCTCTCTTGGGCCACTCTGCATCCTTCTGCTCCTGCTCTTCGCCTGAGAGCAATTGCTACCCCAGTGCTGAGTCAACTATGGCTCACAACAGCTATGGTGCTCATCTTGAAAGCACTCAATGTTTTGGGACCCAAATACAATTAGAAGCTCCTCGCCCTAGATCAGTCTGCCTGTGTAGTAAAATTAACAGAGGAGGATTTTAATCATATTCTACCATTATGAGGGGTTCATTCAATTGTGATGAAGTTTGCGTAATGCCCTCCATCTACACAGGAGCAGTCCTACCGTTAGGGAGAGTGAGGCAGCCACTTCAGGCATGAGATTTACCAATGAGATTTTGATGGTATGGTGGGGTAGAATGTTGACCCCAGAGGAAATTTGTGTCTGTGGCAATGTCAGAAGGACTATCCTTTAGGTCTACTTATGTGTGAAATGCACAATAAAAAGGGTGCTGGGAGGAACGGTTCGTGCCTGACAGAATTTGATTAAGGCTAATTTCATGTGAGTGAGGAGAGTCCAGAGGGAAAGGAGAAGAGGGGAGCCAAAACAGATGCAGCAATGAATGGAGGATGGTGGTGGGGTGAAGGATCTTCTGCCTGTGGTCAGGGCAGATGTGTGGCAAGGGTGCTCTCTTTATTTTGCCTGCCAGCCCACTGGGTAGGGATGAAGTCAGCAAGATAATGGGGTGCCAGAGGGAGAAATAAGGTGGTTCCTCCCATTATTTGTTCTGGCCCTGCCCACTGCCGACATGTGACCCCTGATAAATTGCCATTGAGGGAATGGGCTCTTAGATAAGGGTGGAAAGTCTCCTTCCTTTGCTGTAACCACTAGACAACAGTGAGGAGGCGGCCCATGGTTGAGGTTGTGTATCACTGCAATCATGGCTTGGGGTGGCAAGGGAAGTTTGTAACCTAGCTGATCTAGTTAACTTGGAAGAAGGGCTGAGGCCTAACAAGCAAATCAGCCTAGCCCCAGGGGCAATAAACCACAAGGCGCTGATTATGAGGATACCCATAGATGCTAGGGAGATTAATCAGGTCTGTAAAAACCTTTATTAAAAAAAAAAACCTGACCCACTTTGTACTAAAGGAGAGCTCTTAATTTAAAAAGTGCAATTGCCCACTGAAGGTGCCAGGAGGGAATTCATCGAGGCCAGCTGCCTTTTCCCTCAGCGTTAATCCTGCTTAGGATTTTAAATGGACAACTTGGTGAGTTTCCGGAGCGAACACGGCTTCTTCCATTAAGAAGTGGGAATCTTTTTAACGGGTCACCCAGGCAGCAAAATGCCCCTCTTGCCGCCTCCTACATTAGGAGAAGGGCTGGCATCCCTACCACTCCAACTCTCGGTAGAGAAGGGAGTGTGAGGGAAAAGAATAAAAGGAAAAGAAATTACAGATGGGGCAAAGTGTGTCTCTACTTTTTAATACTAAATTATTCACCATAAGTAAAATCATGTGTGTCAATTGTGAAAAGAGTCCAATTTGTTTGATTTACATGGCAGGGGGGGTGCCCTCGGGTAGGGGGTGTTTAACTACCTCCTTTAATGCAATTGCCTGTGGCAGCTCACTAAATATTTTATAGGCAGCCTCTGCAAAAAGTGAGGCTGCCTCATCTGATCTGCGCTTGCAGCCCATCCTGTGTATAAAATGGATCTGCTTGGGCAGTCAGAAGAAACCAAACTTATTTTAATTGAGTTAAGCAGCACAATAAAACCACCTAGGCAGTCCAAAATACAAAACAAAAAACCCTACCACTAACAAAGTCCTAACATGTCTGGGGAAAAGCAACAGTTTTCCCCTGGAAAATATATTGACTCCTTGATCCTAATGGTGAACCTAAAGTTTGGAGCTGCAGAGAAATAGAATTTCTATAAGAAGCCTAGAAAAGTTTCAGGGATTCGAATTAAAATATGTTCTGAAGTCTTGGCAATATACAAAATGTTAATACAGTAACATAAATCAATGGTTTAGGTATTGAAAGACATATTAATAACTTGATGGATGTAATTATTTCCCTAAAGTATGGTGTGTGTGTGTGCTTGTCCAATCCTCCCTAACTCTGGGAAGCAAATAGCCTTATACCTCAAATGCATTGCAGTCTGACTTCCAACTTGTAGGCTATCAAAGAGCTTTCTTGTTCTTGACTTTCGTCTCAGTCACTTTTCAAGGGATGATAAGCAAAAGCGAAATCAATAGATTTCATAGTAATGAGTAATGCTGCCTTTCCCTGGGGATTCCCCATATGCATGGGTGTTACACAGATTGTGGGGACACTCAAAATGGGTTTGGCAGGAAGTTCCAGACATGCTCAGATGTCCATATCCTCAGGTCAAGTTATTTATCACCATTTGCCCTGGCAGTGGTGGATGCTGGGAGGTGTCCTTCAGAACAAGCAATTTTTCACAGTACTGTGCACCCACAGCTGGCAAGCATTTGCACTATTGATCTGGGGAGGACAAGCGCAAGCCACCAGTGTCAAAAGCTGTGTCAAAACACAGAGCTATTAATTGAGAGCCTCTGGTTGGCTTTGTAACATTTGGTAGTGCTAGAAAACAATTGGGAAGGGTCTCCTTTTAGTCAAGCATTGTACTGAAAAGGGCACTGAACAGGATGCCGAGAAGCCCACAGATCTTAAAGTGGCCACCCTTTAACAAAGGAATTTCAAAGGGGGCTTTAAAGTGGAATAGCTGACTTATATCAGTAAATTCAATTCTACTCATTTGAGTCTGAATAGAGAAAATGGTTTCCTGTCCCATTACATATGTTAATCAACAAAGCATTGCCAAGTTGGTTGTTTTATCACCTCTCACTGCTGTTTAAAGGGTCACTGAGGTGTTGTTGTTGGGGTTGCCACAAGCTGTACTTTTTGCATTTCATTATCCACACCACTTACAATTCCACTTCACCACCACCGTGTGTCTGTGTTTGTGCATGCATTTGGTGCATTATGCATTTGGTGAAATAGACTCTTATATCAGGGGTGGGGAACCTCTTTCATCCCAAGGGCCAGATTAAAATACGACCAGCCTTCTGAGAATTGCATGCCAAGGTGCAAGTGGGCAGGACAAAAGTGAGTGGCACAGAAAATACTCTGGCTGTGTACACACATTTAAAGCACATTCCTCCCTCAGTCCCACAGAATTATTGGAGCTCCAATTTGTTAAAGGTGCAGGGAATTGCCGTTCTGTGAGGTGCAAATGCCACTTTTCAATATTTGGAACAGGACAGGGGATTGCTTTCAATGCATGGTGTGCATGCAGCAAAAGCAAAATAAAGGAGGAAAAGAAGAAATAAAATTTCTTCCAGTGGAATAAATTAAAAATAATTATAATTAGGAAAAACTGAGAAATAAAGAAACACAACCCCCTCCACTGAACACACACACACACACACACACTGTATATATATAAAAAACTACAAATATATTATTCTATCTCTAGTGGGCCTCCTTGCACACATAGGTTTGCCACAAACAATGTGCAGGGGATGGGGAGTGGGATAGGAAAACAGAGAGAGAGATAATTCTTGCATTTTTGAATTGATCCCCCCATACTCCTGCCTTTCTTCAGCACCTTTTGGATTTTGTTGGTGGAGAGAGCAGTGAATATGAGATTCAGGAACACTGAAAACAGGCTTCTCATTACTGGTAAAACTAAGCTGTTATAACCTTGATGACTCTTGAGGCATTTTTTACCCCCAGTTGAGGTTCCATTAGGATGACCCACCAACATCAGTCAATTCTCAGTAACCTCCCACTTGCCCACCTTCTTACTTACAACTAGTACAAGGGATATCCCTAGCTGGCAGCCTCTTCCGCCTTAGTCTCCAGGTGTTGGCTCTTGTAGAACGCAGCAGGGAGGAGGATGGCGACAAAAACTAGAAGAAGCTGGTTCTCCCTGTTGTTGGCTCTGATTCCACCTCTAGTTGCCTTCCCTGTCTCACCAGCCCTCTTGGCCACCAGCCATCACTGACTACCCCTTTTTAAGAGAGGCTCCTTCCCTGCATTCCAGTGCAATTTCTCCACCCCAAGAGAAGTATCTCTCAGTCAACAAAGTCTGCTAAAGAACAGTAGATAGCCAGGAGTTCATACAGGAGGAAGCAGAAGGTGACCACCTGACCCTCTGGTTAGAAATGTACAGCTTTGCCATGACCTCATGAACATGCTGGCCCCCAGTGAAGAGCTCACCCTTTCTTTCCTCCCTGCTTTTTAACCTTAGGACAAAAACCAGGGCTACAGGTTGTGTCCAAGGGGGAGAGCTTTTAACCATAATCTCAGGTTTCGATGATATGCTGAGGCAAACCTTGGCTTGGCTGCAGTCCTGAACTGGCCTAAAAAGCCAAGGGAGGAACAAAGTATTTGTAATCTCCTCCTTGGGAACCAGTGCATTCATTTTAACTATGGCATGATGTTCAAAAGCAGCCATTGTCTGCCAGACTCCCTACCCACTTAAGGCTTCCTAATTTAATTTCTAGCTTGTTCATGTACATTTACCTGATGGGGGAAACAAGTAGCATCAGCTGGAAGGGCCGGTAATCATCAGAATGGAAGAAAGGGTGTAACTCTTTCCTCTTCTACTGCAAAAACCCAACATCTGAAGCTGATATTAGTTTAAGGCAGTAGTGGTCTCCAAGCAGCTCTGTCTGGCACCAGAGACTGTTCCTAGTACATGCCTCCTCCCCAAGATACACCCCTCACCAGCTTTCTTTCTCAGTCTCTCCCAAAGCCTTTGACTGGCTGGAATGTATTCTTGAACTGAGATAATGCTTGCAGCTTGCTGGATAGGACATAGATGTGTGTGGATGCAGGTGTGTAGAAACCTCTGGCTTTGGCATGGGTGGAATGTACTCTACTGTACAAGAGTAAAAGTTTTATCTGTTGCTCTATCCACTTTTCCATCTGTGATCTCTGGAAGATTGCCCACAAGGAATGCAACCCTTGAGCTGCAAAGGGTTGCAGAGACTTAGACAGGAGCACGTCTGTGGAGGCTGTCATGATGACCACCTGCACTTCAGAAGTGACCCTTACATCACTTGCTTTGGAGAAGGAATCCCCACTTGGAACCTGTCTCCACTGCACCCTGCAGAGCTTTTGGACCACAGGAAGCCCACATGGCTCCAGGAAACACAAGCCTCAGAATGACTCCCTTGTGTACTGGCAGGCGACTACACTGGGGAGATGGCTGTGTTCAAACCTGCACCTGGGAGCAAAGCCCAACTTGCAGTATCCATTGCACAGCCACTGGGGTCTTGCAGCAAAGGGAAGCCAAGGCTAGGTACTCTGGGATTCTTCTGCTGTGTCCCTGGAATCCCCCTTCAGCAATAATTTCAGACCTTCAGAATTCCTAGAAGACATGCAAAGGCTTGAGTGGTAAATATTTAATACAGAGAACACTCCCTTCTCCTCACCTCATGCATATTAATGTTATTAAACCATCTCTTTCAGCAAGCAGCAATTGGCTCCTCTACTTCTGACTCCTGCACTCCCTCCTGTGGGGCAGTAGAGAGGGAGGGCAGAGACCTCAGAGAAAAGACTGGACGAAGCTGTTGAGCACCCATGAAGGATGTTGAGGGGCTTGGCAAAGCCAGGTTGGAGGAGTGAAGTGTGTATTGTAGGGGGGGGGGGTGAATTGGAAAATGTTCCCTATGCAAATCACAGTAATTCAGATGGAGGTAATTTGCATTGGAAAATCTTCAGTTTGCATTGGATAAGATGTCTGTCCAGGCAGTGATCTAATCTGGCATGGCATTATCTCACTTACATTTAGTAAGCAAAGCTACAATGAAACCCCATTGATCCCTGCCATTGATATAGTCAGCAGCCTATTCAGGGTTGCAAGCTACATCCCCCCCCAGAGAGGCTTTCTATGTTTTAAAGGGTTGTGACCTGGTTTTAAGACATTTATTCCAATGCTTCTGTTGCAGGGAGTCTTCAGAATCTGAGTCAGACGGTAGAGCAAAATTCCCCATCACCACCCTGCCCCCGACATGGCTGCCCCACAGAGCCTGGCTGCCTCCCTGCCTCCCATTGTGCCTAAGCTCCTGCCAGCTCTGCCACTGCCACTGAATCCTTGCCCACAGCTTCACTGATGCTGATGCTACAATGCAGCAGTGGCAGTGAGGCACAGTATTAGTGGGCACATCAGTGGTGGCTGCATGGGTGAAGCCATGGTGGGACTGCTGGTGGTGAACTGGGACTGGCAACTGTGTAACTGTTGAGACAGAGAAGGGCAGAGTGGATAATGCTTGAAATTGCTTCACCTCACCTCACCGAAATGCCAGCCTTGGCCCTGTGTTTCTAAGCCTCATTGAATTCCTGTTCAGTTCAACAGAGCTCCACTTGGAGCTGTCCATGGTCCTGCTAATTTGTTTGAACTCCTGTTCCTGTGTTAAATAGTCTGCTTGAACTTTGGCCTGGCCTACAAACTCCACCTGGAACATTCTTGACATTAGAGGCTTAATGTGGTTTAACATGTTTCCTCTTTCCAGGGAACCAAACTACAACTCCTTTCTGGGGGACAGGAGGCGGGCAGGTGTGGAGGACTCCCTGGTCCTGAATGGGGTAACTGTGCTGCTGAAGGACCAGCTGCACAGCCTGGGAGTCATTCTGGACTCATGAATGACGCATGGAGGCGCAGGTCAATTCTGAGTCCAGGGCAGCTGTTTATCAGCTCCATCTGGTACGCAGGCTGAGACCCAACCTGCCCGCGGACTGTCTTGCCAGAGTTATCTCTCGCTTGGACTACTGCAATGCGCTCTATGTGGGGCTACCATTGAGGGTGATCCAGAAACTACAACTAATCCAGAATGCGGCAGCTAGACTGGTGACTGTTCTCGAAGCTACCAGCATGAGTTTGACCAAACTGTGGGAGGCAGTGGAAGACAGGACTGCCTGGCGTGCTTTAGTCCATGGGGTCACAAAGAGTCAGACATAACAACTAAACAACAACAGCAGTGTACCTGTCTGTAACGTATCCTGCGTGTATCATTTGGCAGCAATATAAAGGACACCAGCTGCCTTATTTTTAGCATTTTAGATGTTGTACTCATGGTGGCTCCCTGACCATCTTTTTATATGTTCCAGATTGTCCTCTGATGCACTGCTTTCTCCTCATGGTCCAAATTTCCAGTCATCTCTCCAAATTTAAATCAATGCTTCCTCCTTCCCCCGCTTACTTTCTGAGAGGTGATGTCACTGATGACCTGTCTTCTCCTTCCTCTGTAATGGCTGGCGCCTGGGCTATTATATCCCAGCTGCTCAGCTCTGATTGGCTGACAGCCAGTCCCAACCTCATAAACAATGGCTGCGTTGCTGTAAATGGCTGTTCAGGAGGAAAAGGGAAGTGGGAAAAGAGCTAGAGGAAAGGAAAGAGAAGGGGGAGGAGATATTGTTGGAAACAGCTCTTCGACTAAGGCGGGGACTTTACCAGAAGAAGAGGCATGTGAGCTGTCAAATGATTATTGGCACTGATCAGCAAAAGAGCTTTCTTTGCAAAAGGCATATTTGTGCTGTTTAGTGGGTTTTTAAACATTGGAACTAGGTATGAAATATTGCTGATTGTATGCTGAAATTAATTTGCCCCAAGAAATTATCCCAGGTTACAATGCCCCAGTTGGTGTTATGTGGGAAGAACTGCAAGGCAGGAGTAGCTGTGCCCTCCTGGTCTAGACACTGTTCTCTGCATTGGCCATGGAGTTGGTTTGGGGTGGAAGTAGGTGCTTACTTTTTGCTCCACTGTGAAAACCAAGACAGCTGGAATATGAGCAGACATCAAGAATTGGGTAAGAGAGCCTGTTCCTTTGTGCAAAAGTGAAAAATGTACAGTTTAGAGGCAATCCCTGCAGAGCCTGTAAACAAATTTATTCAAATGTGTTTGCAATCCAACTTGTACTATGTTAAAATCCTTTCCAGACATTTTGTTGTCTGCAATAATATTTTCAAAAAAAATAAAGCATCATCAATACACTAAAAATATGGCATTGTTCTGAATGATTATATCTTGCCTCACATTGTCCCCCCAAATCATAGGATTACAAAGTTGGAAAGCACCTTGGAAGTCATTTAGACCAACCCGCAACTCAGTGCAGGAACTTGTAACAAGTACAGCATCCCTGGCAGATGGTTGTTGAGCTTCTGCTTGCATACCTTATGGACCTGGGTGCTTCCTATGCATGAGCAGATGTCTACTGCTAGGTGCCTTTCCCTTGCACCCTTGGAAAGGAGCTGTATTGGCGCCCCTCCCAGGAAAAAAATAACTTTACCATAATAACCACATTAGAGATTACTACATTTTACACAACCAAAGAACTTGAAGTGTCCAGATTGAGGACAAGGCAAAGAGGAAAGGTAAAAAAAGATAAGAAAAGTCATGCACTTTTGTGCCATGGTGCAAGAAGGATTGGAAGCTTTTCCTGCGTTTGATCTTGTGGCAATAGCAACATTGCATCACCTCGCACATATACATCATACACTCCATAGTCTGATAGGTGCATCCCTGGAGGGGCAGATTTCACAAACGCTAGGCCACTGCTTTCTGCATGTACAAATTATGCCAAATTTCAGGAGAAGAGCTGCAGTAATTTTCCCATTACAGTTCTGGGAGGTGGGGTAAAGTGCACAAGAGCAAATGCTATCAGGACATTTCACAATGGGCAAAATGAAGGGCTGTAGGGATGGGGGTTGAAGATGAAAGTGTGATAAATAGATTCATTTCCACCACAATATTACATAGTAGCATTCCATTTTGTGGAATGCATTTGATTGCTTTTGATTTCATTTCAGATTGCCCTAGGTGAAAGCATATTAAACACTAAGCACTAGGGAGGAGTGAATCTGTCAGTTTTGGTTTCTCTCAGGTTCTTAATTTTCCAATCTTAAGTTCAATTCACCACTATATCAGTTTTCAAATTCACTTTTTAAATAGTCCTCTTGAAAATTTGTCAGCCTTCCAGTGCAAATCTCTCCTAATATACACAACTGTATGTGTGTACTTTTGCTTAAAATACACATTGTTGCAAGCAATTTCCCCTAGTCCAATGCATTTTTAGGCACACTTTACTCTAGTATATGCATTTGTATACACATTGCTTGGCTGGAAAACTGCATTCCAAAAATGAGAGAAGTAATTTTGAAGGATGACTGTTCTGGTTCTCATATTGTTTTGGAAAGTGCAAATTAGGTGCAGATTTGCCTTTAAATATGAACTAAATCAGATTTCTCCCTGTTCCTTACTAAACATGGAATTGGTGGTGTTTAAGGGATACAGTGGCAGAAGTGGAATCATATGGCAATTTGCTTAATATCTTCTTTAAAAAACCTGTTAGAAAATATAGCACACAACTCTCCTTGTGAGAGGGCTGCTCCCCCCACTCAACACTGCCAACTCAGCAAGGTTGCCACAGCCATGGCCATTCTTCATGCTGGCCAGCAGGATGCTTGCAAAATCCACTAACCCAACAGTGGCTGAAGGGCCCCACAGTTGTTCCAGTCCAGCAATTCTTACCCATGCAGCAAATGGCTCTCCAATAGACCTTCTTGGTGGGACTCCAAATAGGCCTTTCACAAGACTAATAAGGACTCATGGATGTACCATGAATGTGCAATACATGTAGACAGGCAGGGTCACATCCTCTAGGTCAACAAAAATGAAATGGCTAGGTTGTACTCAGGTAAAGTGCAAACAGAAGCAGGGGAAGTGGCAATAGAAAACCCCCAAGAAACCCTCTTTACCCATCAAATATATATCTGAAATACTGCCTCCGCTATAGACCTTTATAATAAGGTCAGCAGAGAGGAACCTCTTGACAGTTCCACCACTCACAGAAGTTCAGGGAGGGCAACCAGGAGAGGGCATTCTCTGTAGCAGCTCTTAGGTTGCAGAATTCCTTCCTCACGTAAGTGTGTTCATTAGATAGTTTCTATCATGTGTGGAAGATGCTCCTCTTTACCCTGGTCCTTAACACCTGAGATATGGATCCAGTTCACAACCAGAGGTACCGATATATATATAAACGTCGCCTAGACACCCCAACTCTTACACGGGAAGACACCCGAAGACACCAAAACCTGCATTCCTGTACCCGTGAAAATCTACGAAAGCAAATATATATATATATATATATATATATATATATATATATATATATATATATATCGGTACCTCTGGTTGTGAACTGGATCCATTCTGGAGGCCCGTTCACAACCTGAGAGGAACGCAACCCACTCCTGCGTGTCTGTGTATGCGTGGGTCATGATTTGCCGCTTCTGTGCATGCGCGAGTGGCGAAACCCGGAAGTAACCCTTTACAGTACTTCCGGGTCGCCGTGGGACGCAACCTGAAAATGTGCAACCTGAAGGAAATGTAACATGAGGTATGACGTGTGTGTGTGTGTGTGTGTGTGTGTGTGTGTGTGTGTGTGTTTAGGTACCATGCTATCCTGGTGGCGAATTTGTTTTGAACTATTTTTAATATTGGATTTTAAATTTCTGTAACCCACCCAGGGACCTTATGGCGAAGGGTGGGCAAGAAATCAAAGTACTATTAATAACAATACATGGATAAGCTTCCATACCAGCCGTGATTGTAGTCACATGATGAGTTATTTTTACTCCCCAAATTTTCTGCAGAAAGAGGGAACCCATATTAAAATGAGGGCTGGGGAGTATGGATTGGCCGTGTGATGATGGACACTGCAAAAACAAAACAACGCCACCCGCCCCAAACAACTGTGTGTACCAGTATCATGGGTCTGGAAATACCCTAGAAGAAAATAAGTCATTACATTAATTGTAGTTAGTTACAGAAAGAATGAATAAAAAAAAAGATGGGAAGAGAGAAAGGATACAGCAGAAAAGAGATACTAAGACAGGGAAGAAAGGAAGAGACTTAGTTTCTTAAGTGAGAAGCAAAATTATCTTGATTTCTGGCTGAATAATTCATATTTGCCACAGGCCATGTATTCTTGCACTTAGGTGTCAAGTGTTTACTGCATATCTCTCCTGACAGGGTGCTTGTGTGATACTCCAACATCACTGTCATGAGAAAGAAAACACAACAACTGTACAAGGGAGAAGAAACAGTAAATGCCGGAATGACAGCTTCCTCCACCTCAATTTGAGAATAATTGCTACAAATGATGCCCCCCTACCCTTTAATAAAGAGTTTGTCTAGCTCCCCCAACCCCTCCTCGTACAACAAAAAACAGCTGTACAGCCAATTAAGATGCTAAGTGTGTCCGCAGGGACTTTTCTAGGAATTGTGGGAGAAGCTTCTTGGTCCAGAGAAATCTGATCCTTGCTCACCGGTGCAAGCAGAATTTTTTTTTCTGGATCCTGGACTTTGGCCTAGGCGGGGTGCATCACACAGGGGCTTGCAATGGGCTTGTAGATGAACTATCACCACTTTACCAGAAGTTAAAGCTTTGAAAGTCTAGAGCAGAAGGAATGAGATTATTAAAAGACAAAGCCCTTCCTTGCAACAGCTACCATTGGACATCAAAGATGGGCTTCATTTTCTGGGAAGCTTTGCAATAAGGGTGAACAAATGTAACCAGACTTCACCCAAAAGAAAAATGTTATAAACTTTATTTTATTTTATTTGAAAATCATTTATATGCCACCTATAATTCAAGAAATATTAAGGCTGCTCGTTGAAACAAAATACAGATTACTTAGAAACAGCACATTAAATAATGTCTAATTAATAAATGAAACAGCAGTACCCAGTGCTGATTAAAGTGCTGGAAAAACCACCTGAATAAGAATAAAAGTTTTTAGCAAGTGCATTACCAGCACTTTCCTGAGGCGAAGTAGTTCCTTTAGATCAGGCTTTGCCAGCCTGGTACCGTTGGGGAAATATTGGGGTTCAATACCAAAAACCCTGTGGCATGAGTAGGCAAACTAAGGCCCAGGGGCTGGATCCGGCCTTCTAAATCTGGCCTGCGGATGGTCTGGGAGTAGAATGTGTCCTTTTATTTAAAATGCATCTCTGGGTTATTTGTGGGGCATAGGAATTCATTCTCCCCCCCCCCTTTCCAAAATACAGTGGTACCTCAGGTTACATACGGTTCAGGTTACATACGCTTCAGGTTACAGACTCCGCTAACCCAGAAATAGTACCTTGGGTTAAGAACTTTGCTTCAGGATGAGAACAAAAATCGTGCTCCGGTGACACGGCAGCAGAGGGAGGCCCCATTAGCTAAAGTGGTGCTTCAGGTTAAGAACAGACCTCCAGAACGAATTAAGTACTTAACCCGAGGTACCACTCTATAGTCCAGCCCCCCACAAAGTCTGAGGGACAGTGGACTGGCCCCCTGCTGAAAAAGTTTGCTGACCCCTGCCCTGTGGGTTCAGCCTGGACAGCCAATAAAATCCAGATTCCAGAGCTCAGCAAAACAGGCTGTTTATTTAGGCATTGCAAGGCCAGTGCAACACAACCTCAACCATCAGGTAGTGAGGGGTGGCACACCCAAATATTTCAAATAGCAATATTTGCACACTTTTCAAACTTGCAAAGAGGCAGCTACTCATGAGGCACAGCAACAAGCACAAGGCATGGCAAGCAGCTTCCGTTCCTTCTGCCATCCTGCTTCCAAGATTCTGCCAGAGGCCCCTGTGCATGTGTTATTCTGTCTCACTCTCATGGTAACTTTGAAAAACAATCCTTCCTTCACAATCTAACCTTCACTTGCTCAGTCCTTCTCACCCACACTTCAGTTTTCATTCTATAATTTCAATAATATTATATAATTTCAATAATCTCCTGTCTCAGTGACGTCTACGCTGGTTTGGCCATGTCCACAGAATGGAAATTGGCAAGATGCCCAAGGACAAGGTCTACAGGGAGCGGGCTTCAGGCACCAACTCTGTTGGCAGGCCAACTCTGTGTTACAAAGATGTCTGCAAACATGACATGAAGGCTGAGAACATCAACCCCACCATGTGGGAATCCCTTGCTGACAACTGCGGTGCCTGGAGCGAGTTTGGTTATGCATCCACAGCAGTGACCAAGCAGGAATGACCACTAGGAGGGGCAGAGAGAGAAGAAATGCCACAGTGCATCTGCAGCAGAACCAGATGCCTTCATCTGCCCCAGCTGCAACAAAACATGCCTCTCCTTTATTGATCTCTGCAGCCACAGCAGGCGCTGTAATTTTCCAGCAGTATGACTTCACCTCCAGAGATGCACTCCTCCTCATAAGGGAGCTGTTTCCAGAGAAAGAACTGTGAGGGGAGAGAGACTCTGAGCAGCTGTTTACTGTACAGTGATTTGGGTTCTGTGAACCAAAATGAACTGAGTTCACAGGCCTTCCTAAATACAAATTCATCATTACCTTAAACCACACTTTCTTCTTTTTGCAGGAGAGAGGCTCATGTTATTGTGGCCATTGTTAAAGAATTGGGAGTCAGATATCCTTAGTGATCAACCACAAATTACCCAGCGGTTGGCCAAAGACTGGGCAGTAGATCCTGATTTGGTTTTTGACCATCCTTGTTCTAGGGTGGCTCCACTAAAAGACTGTCTGATGAAGAAATTGCACCTTGTCAAAATCATCACTGGGTTTACCAGCCACTGGTGGAGTTGGACCTCTATCCCATAGCCCCCTTTTCTTTATATTTATTTTCACTCTCAGCTGCTGAGCAAACAGGAGATTATGGATTGTTTCTGCCTCATTACTTCAATTGTCCAGGGACTCCCCATGAGTTTTGTAAGTGTGTAATGTGGTCACACACCCCTCCAGCTTTGGTCTCCTCTTCCCTCAGCTTCAAGTGTCTCTTTAAAAGACAAGATCCATCCCAAATCTCTCCATCCCCTGGAGGGATAACAGAAGGATTATTATTGCCAATTTATCTGCTTTCTTCGGCTCCCCCAGGGCTTTGGATGACATAGATGCAAAGACCATGGCAGTTTGTGGAAGAAGAGAAGATCTAAAAGGGGAGGAAAGAGAAAGAGGGAGACAGAGAAAGAAAGAGGGAAATGGGAATATGAGGAAAGGAAAGGAAAAATTGCCCAACTCTGTTATTGTTGCTGCAATCATCTCAATGTTATTTTTATTGTTAATTAATTATACATAATTATATTTGTTACCTGCCCTTTACCATAAGGTCACAGGGTGATCTACATCTTAAAAAATAATGCAATACATTAAAAACACTCCAAAATACATATAACTCATACATATACATATCAACACACAAATGGTATATTTTGGTATAATCCTAAATAGCATGTTTTGGAAGATTTAGTTGTTAAAATAGCCACAAAAATATCTCGTTGATGCCAGTGGTCTCCAGTTTAAGGTTAACAATGAATGATTAATGAGAAGCTGTTCAAATTCAAAAGACAAAAATCTACTTCCGGGTCATTATGGGAAACAGAAGAAGAAACTCTGGCTTACTAAGCCCCAATACACCCCCCCCTTCACAAATGTACGCCAGAGCATATTTCTATGTGTGCGAGTGTCACTGCTGACTCTCAAATTGTAAGCCAGGATTTTGCATTGCACAACATGCCCAAATTGGTCATTTGGCAAGCAGAGGCACCATCAGGGTACATACCTTGGGGCAGGGCCCTACTCAGCAGAATAAGTAGGAGGGGCCCCAAACACAGTCTGCCTTCACACTTGTGGAAGCAAGGGAAGTAATACAAACTACCATCCACAGGGCAAGAGGTGGGGGCTTCCATTAGACTATTAAGTCCAGAGCCAACAGTTACCTAACTGCACTTCTCATTGCCAGAACTTTCCTTATGTGATGTCTGCTGGGCCCATCAAGAGATTTTATGTTTTGTAGGTTTGCTTGTTTATTTTTAAATGCATATTTTAAAAAAATCAATAAATATTTCCTGGGTGGCTTACAACAGAACAATATTACAAAGGTAACATATAGTAATAATTGCAATCAACTGTAGAGTGCTGAAGAGGAACAAAGCTTCTTTACAGCATAAGCCAGAGATAAGCAAAAGCCTACTGGCAGCCTGGATTTATTTATTTTTTATAAAAAATGTTAGAACACAATGTCTATTTATTGAGCATCCTTTCTGATTTGCTTGCAGCAGGGTTATATCATGTTGCACCAAGCAATTGTTTATCCCACATTTTCTATTTTTTATAATAATTTTCTAATTAAATTTTCTGTCTTACAATTTCAAATAAACATTTTGCAGACTTTAAAATATCCAATGACTTCCCTACTTCTTTTTCCATGGTTCATTTTGCATATCTTACATCCCTGCATATTTTACAATAACCATTCCAATCGATTTTCCACTATCATATCCATCAAGATTTACTCTGTTGAATTTATCTTAATGCTACCAGTGTTTTCAGCTGTACACAGTTTTCCATATCCTCAATAAACGTATTCCAATATTTTTTAAACCTATGTTCTTCTTGCTCTCTTATTCTATATGTTAAATCTGCAAACTGTGCATATTTTGTCAACTTGAGTTGCCAATCCTCTTTAGTTGGGACCTCCCTCACTTTCCATTTTTCGGCTAATGGAACATGGGCCACAGTTGTTGTGTACATGATTAACCTTTTCTGACACCTGGGGATTTCATTCTGGGTTAATCCCAGAAGAAAGGACTCTGGGGTTTTTTGTGAAAGTAATTTTAAACATTTTTTCAATTCATTATAAATTATTTCCCAATTGTCCCATGCTTTCTAGACTAGAGCATTTCCTCATTACTTGCCTTACGCAAAAGAAGTCCGATTTGGGGGACAAATGGGTTGTTGCACAAGATCTCCACAGCAACTTTAATTGTGCACCAGTATTCAAGCGGAGGCGATGTTTCAGGCTACTCTGAATTTTGCCATTACCCTTACATGTGAATCTGAACTGAGCATTTTAAAAATCAGATCCTGGAGATGCTTTGCATTAAAAAGAAAAAGGAGGAAAGTGATTCAGCCCAGCTAACGTGAAGCTATGTGCATCTTTATTTCTGTTGGGAATTAGAAAAGAACATGTTAGTTCAGTTGGTTAGAGTGTGGTCCTGATACGCGTAACGCCAAGGTTGCAGGTTTGAAATATGCAGCTGCACATTTCTGCATTGCAGGGGGTTGAACTAGATGATCCTCAGGGTATCTTCCTTGGAATTGTTACTGTCTGAGTTTGCCTGGAAACTGCATACACACCATTCATTTGAAGCACATTTGAAGCACATTCCCTCCCACAATAATCCTGGGAAACTGTACTTTATGCCCTCACAGACCTACAGTTCCCAGCATGCTTAACAAACTACAGTCCCTAGAATACTTTGGGTATGTGTGTTTTAAATGTGCTTTAAATGTATGGTGTGTACACAGTCAGTGTTTCACTTTTAAAATTACAGCCACTATAAGTCTTTCAGTTAGGCACCCTGCCTCCCCCCCCCCCCATCCTTTAATTCCATTTTGGGAACTCCCTGCTCAGTGATGAAAGGAAGATACTCTGCACATGCTTGGGATCATGCCCCCTTTTAATCAATGTGCTGCTTCGCTGAAAAGAAGTTTCTGTGAATATAAATCCTGATGAGAGCCTCCCAAATACGTTAAGATTCTTGATATAAATTAAGACACACACGAAACCTTCACGTCCAGTGTTCTGGGCCTGACGAGCAGCTGGAAAAACACGAGACAAGTGTCACAGGGGGAAAAAGCAGGCGCATTCTCCCCCACCCCACCCCCCAGTATTTTCCCCCAAGGCATACAGACAGCCACAGGGAGCGAGACCAACTTGAGTGGCCCTTTTAAGAGCCGTCATTCAGAGACCTGCTTCTACAGAGGGCGAGCAACTGCCGGAGACAGACAGGGAGGCGAAGCTTTTCAATGTGCTCTTGATCGACGGCACCCAGTTCACATCTGGTGCACCAGCAGGTAGCCCTGCCTGGCCATATGTTATTCGTGCTGCTACAATTAGCCCTCCTAAGGAAGCAAAGCTGGGGAGGGAAGGCGAGGGGGGAGAGCGAAGCTGCAGAATACTCCATCTCCAAGAGCTGGGGAGGGGTGCGGTGGGGGGAGGAGGGGGGAGAGGGCGGAGGGAAGAAAAAAGCAAGAGTAGCTAAGCCAACGCATCTTTAACAAGCATCAAAGCTTTCACTTCTCCAGCTGGTCTGGGGTCTACAGCCTCCTTCCACCTCCCTTCAAGTTATTTCCACCTGGCACAGCACCATTGATTAAAGTGGTTTGTTTTTTTTATCATGCTGCCTCTGTTTCAGCGCAATCCTATATACAGTATGCCTACTCAGAAGTAAGTCCCCCTGAGTTCAGTTGGGGCTTGCATACTAGGGACAGAGGAGGAATTAGATTTTGTTCGCATTTTAATTAGAAACTACCTAATTCCTACTTTGCAGGCCAATATGCCAGGCCCTTTGAAATCTTTGCATTTTGCTGCGCAGTTCTCCAACCAAACAATATATACAGAAATGCATGCATTTGGGATGAAGTCACATTAAATTTATATATTAGTGAAAATAACATACAGTAATGCATTCATTATATTAGGGAGAACTGCTTGTCAAAATGTGCATATGCATCATTGATTAATTGATTGATTGATTGACTGACTGACTGACTGCAGTGACCTGCTTAACCAGTGTGCCCCCACCCCCAAACCGTGTAGGGAACACAGGAGAGAAGGACTGGATCCTCTTGCTGTCTGCACTGCAGTCAGAAGAGGAGAAGTATCTCCTTCTTAGCCCACCCTTGAATTAATGCAGGACCACATCAAGGTTTGTTGGGTCAGACCAGGTCAGTTTATGGGAGGGAGTGTCATACACAGCCAGATCAAGGTTAACCAGTTTGGGACCCTGACTGCTGACAATGTTGGCTGAAGTTTGTGGGAGCTAGATAACCACACTGACTATCTCTGGACTAGGTGGATTGTTGTTCTGATCTAGCAGGGCTCTTTTTTATCATAGAATCATAGAATCATAGAGTTGGAAGAGACCACAAGGGCCATCGAGTCCAACCCCCTGCCAAGCAGGAAACACCATCAGAGCACTCCTGACATATGGTTGTCAAGCCTCTGCTTAAAGACCTCCAAAGTAGGAGACTCCACCACACTCCTTGGCAGCAAATTCCACTGTCGAACAGCTCTTACTGTCAGGAAGTTCTTCCTAATGTTTAGGTGGAATCTTCTTTCTTGTAGTTTGGATCCATTGCTCCGTGTCCGCTTCTCTGGAGCAGCAGAAAACAACCTTTCTCCCTCCTCTATGTGACATCCTTTTATATATTTGAACATGGCTATCATATCACCCCTTAACCTCCTCTTCTCCAGGCTAAACATGCCCAGCTCCCTTAGCCGTTCCTCATAAGGCATCGTTTCCAGGCCTTTGACCATTTTGGTTGCCCTCCTCTGGACATGTTCCAGTTTGTCAGTGTCCTTCTTGAATTGTGGTGCCCAGAACTGGACACAGTACTCTAGGTGAGGTCTGACCAGAGCAGAATACAGTGGCACTATTACTTCCCTTGATCTAGATGCTATACTCCTATTGATGCAGCCCAGAATTGCATTGGCTTTTTTAGCTGCCGCGTCACACTGTTGGCTCATGTCAAGTTTATGGTCAACCAAGACTCCTAGATCCTTTTCACATGTACTGCTCTCAAGCCAGGTGTCCCCCATCTTGTATTTGTGCCTCTCATTTTTTTAGCCCAAGTGCAATACTTTACATTTCTCCCTGTTAAAATTCATCTTGTTTGTTTTTGCCCAGTTCTCTAATCTGTCAAGGTCGTTTTGAAGTGTGATCCTGTCCTCTGGGGTGTTAGCCACCCCTCCCAGTTTGGTGTCATCTGCAAATTTGATCAGGATGCCCTTGAGTCCATCATCCAAGTCGTTGATAAAGATGTTGAATAAGACCGGGCCCAAGACAGAACCCTGTGGCACCCCACTAGTCACTCTTCTCCAGGATGAAGAGGAACCATTTAATTTTAGGTTGGCCTATTATTCATTCTAGGGATGCGGGTGGCGCTGTGGGTTAAACCACAGAGCCTAGGACTTGCCGATCAGAAGGTCGGCGGTTCAAAACCCTGAGACGGGGTGAGCTCCGGTTGCTCGGTCCCTGCTCCTGCCCACCTAACAGGTTCGAAAGCATGTCAAAGTGCAAGTAGACAGGTACTGCTCTGGCAGGAAGGTAAACGGAGTTTCCGTGCGCTGCTCTGGTTCACCAGAAGCGGCTTAGTCATGCTGGCCACATGACCTGGAAGCTGTACGCCGGCTCCCTCGGCCTATAGAGTGAGATGAGCGCGCAACCCCAGAGTCAGTCACGACTGGACCTAATGGTCAGGGGTCCCTTTACCTTTACCTATTATTCATTCAGTGCATTTATACCATACCTTTTCTCAAAGTAGCTCAAGACGGTGTGCATTTTTCTCCACCTGCCCGTTTTATCCTCGCAACAACCCTGTGAAGCAGCCACAGCTGAAAGGCAGCAACCAGCTCAGGGGTCACCCATGGAGCTTCATGGCCAAGTCGGGATTTGAACCTGGGTCTCTCCAGGTCCTAGTCTGATATGAACCACTGCTGCACACATCCCAACTTTTACCCAGGTCTCAGAGACACACAAGTGAAAATATTGCCCCAAAGGCTAATCTTTACTGGAGACTGAGTCCCTTGTAACTCAGCATTCAAGAGACCAGTTTGAGAGAAGTTGTTGCTTGCGGTGTGTGGGGAGGAGGGGTTCTGCTGAAGCAAAGCTTGCCTGACCCTGTAAGTAGCCCGGGCAGAAGCCACTTGGGAACTATATGTAAGCCAAGCTGGGGTCCTCGGAGAAAGAGTGGTGTATAATAATGCATAATTTATTTCCGAGTAAACATGTTTAGGAGTGGGCTGTAAATCACATATATTATCTCAGGCCTTCACTCAAGACTACACTCAAGTCTTCACATGCAGTTCTGTCTTATTGAGAGTTTTTTTTTCTTCTGGGGAGGGTGACTGAAAGTACATGCCATGTGGGTGGGAGGAAAATAGGGAGATCAATACCAAAAAAGCTAGGACCTAAAGACAGGCTTAGGGCACCAGCTAAGTAGAGGCACACATACACAAATAGATTTTTTTTGGAAAGAATTTCACATTTGATCCCTCTTTCTTTCTTTCTTTCTGGCATCAAAGTACAGTGGTACCTCAGTTTGAGTACTTAATTCATTCCAGAGGTCCGTTCTTAACCTGAAACTGTTCTTAACCTGAAGCACCACTTTAGCTAATGGGGCCTCCTGCTGCCGCCAAGCCACCGGAGCACGATTTCTGTTCTCATCCTGAAGCAAAGTTCTTAACCTGAAGCACTATTTCTGGGTTAGCGGAGTCTGTAACCTGAAGCGTATGTAACCTGAAGCGTATGTAACCTGAGGTACCACTGTAGCCATCATGGGGAAAATCAGAAGTTTGTTAGACTTCCTTGCACTCCACTATAGGCTCTTCCCCCATTTTCCTGTTCTCTTTTTATTACTTATCCCCACCTGTTTTAATCATATAGATCAAAATAATGCAAGGAGATCAGATCTTGTCTTGTGTTGCACATGCCACACATGCATGGACATTGCAGCATAACTCTTAAATTTTGTGTCATTTCAAAAAACAGTATTGTTTTATGGTTTAGTATTGTTTTTAGTTTGCCTATTTATGATAGGGGCACCATATATAGTGCTCAGAACTTCTAAAGCTCTTAATCTGGCCCTGGGTAGAGCAATGTGTTTGAAGGTGTTTTCTTTAATTTAATACTGTGTATTAGCAAGTGGGCCTTGGAACAAAATGCTGCAATGGCAAATGCTCCTGTTCAGATTTCTAGGCAGCTTGCCATACCCTTTACAGTGGGTGCAGGGATACAATTTCCAGCCATACACTCCAACATTTTTCCAATTAAAACAGGGACGTCTCATTCCATAATGATAATTTTCCTATTTATACCCCACACATCTTACTGGGTTGCCCCAGCCACTCTGGGCAGCTTCCAACATATATATATATATATATATATATATATATATATATATATATATATATATAAAACATAATTAAACATTAAAAAACCTTCTCTATACAGGATTGCCTCCAGACAGCTCAGGGATTAGATAACCCCATACCCACCAACGTGGGACATTCCAGGATCAAATCAGAAACCAAGATAGCTTCCCTAAATCAGGGATGTCCCTGGAAAATAGAGACACTTGGAGGGTCTGTTTCCAGCAGGGCCACAGTGGAGAAGAGGAATGTTTTTGCCTGGCACATAAATATATGCAATGAAGGCACCAGACAAATGTCCCTAGGGAAAGCACACCCCAAATGGGGAGCCATCACAGGAAAGGCCCATTATCGTGTTGCCACCCAACCCCCAGACAGGGCACATGAAGAAGGGCTTCAGATGATGATTTCAGGGCCTGGAGGTTGTGAGGACTGTGAGGAGTATGGAGGCGGGTGTTAACCTTCTTCTCCCAGGCCTTTCATGATTTAAACAACCCATGGCCTTCTTGTTATGTATTTTTGTGCTTTTGTATTGTAAACTGTGATCCTTAGAAGAAGGGTGGTATAGAAATTTAGCAAATAAAATAATATAATGCCCCCCTCTCTTCCTGCTAGTAATTGTTTTATAAATGAGAGAAAGGAATGCAACAGGCAGCGATGAGTTTAGCATATTTAGTTTGTCTCTGAAACAGCAAAAAATAAAATGACTTAGAGATTTTAAAAAAGGCAAGCGCTTGTGCTGTTTTAGGAGTGTACAGGCCTGCAGAACTATCACTACCTAGTGTCCTGGTTCACACACCGCACTAAATCAAGGAGACTGCTTGAGCATCATACCCTCTGAAATATACTCAGAGCCCTGCAGTGATTTCATGCTCTTTATTGCAGCTTGTAAAACAGTGATTGAATTCCCCCCCCCCCCAACCCTCAGGCTTTTGTATACATTATTTACACAATGAGTCCCGTCTGATTGGCTGATTCTGCTTCCCCCCTGGAGGCTGATTGGTCTTCTCCTGCAAGCCAATCAGTTGTTGCATTCTAGGATCCTACCTGCCTATTGTTCTAGGATCCAGGCTTAGTACATAACACCCTCCAAGTGCTCCCCCCCCCCCCGCCAAAGGACAGTCCAAGATTTATGAAAGCCACTCCAGCTTCTGATTTGATCCTGGAATGTTCCTATTTCTCACGCCAGCACCACCATAGCTGAGCTCAGAGAGGAGTTGGATCTGGTGCTTGTCCTGAATGGCGGCAGCCACGGTGGCTGTGAAGGAACACCCTGTTGCCTCTCCATGGCTGCCACTGCTGGCCGCCTCCTTTGCGCAGCTTGGAGTAGCTGCTGGAGAGCAGGCAAGAAGGGGGAGAGGGGGGCAGGCCCGCCATGGTCAGGAAGAAAGGGGGGCGGGAATGGAGTGCAAGGAGTCTTTATTTTTTTTTAAAAAAAAATGTGTTGTGTGTCCACATCTAACATTGCCGCTTTCTAAATATGGATGTGTGTGTGTGTGTTTTGTAATTCTACCGTAGAATAAACTTAGATTAAATTTGGGATTAATGGGTTTTCTTCAGATGGTGGAGGGTGTGTGGGCTGTGTCCATTGTTTAAGTGGTAGTGGCACCCACCCTTCTTCTGATAGGAAATGCTCTGTGGTTTTGGGGACAAAAATCAGCCAGCCCTGAATGCAGGACTAAACCATGAAGAGGATTCTTAATGGTTTCACTGTCAGAAACCGGACTTCAGATCTGTGTTAAAATTAGTCAGTTTCAGAAGACAACACAGTGCACCTTAGAACTTCCCTCATATTCAGGAAGGCCAGTCATTTTGCCCTGTTAATTAAAAAAAGAAGAAATCCTAATGAAAATATGTCCTCACTTTAGTGCAATTTTTTCCTAAGAAACACAGCTGTGTGCAATTTTGCCTTACACTGTTTTGCAGAGCAATTCTCCCCAATATGTGAAGCATTTTTCTATGTTATTTTCATTAATACAGATTCCTAATGCACGTATATGCTAATAAATATGCAGTCTTGTACATGTTACTTGACTGGAGAACTGGAGAACTGCGCTGCAATACTGAGCTTTGGATAAGCAAATCAGCATGAATGTGGAATATGCAAGTTATCTAGCAGAGCTCCTCAGCTGTTTAGCATTTCTGCAGACACAATACCAAATACCTTCTGTTCCAGACAGCTGCATGAGATGGAGCATTTTTGCCTGGAGATGAGAGAAAGCCCAGCTTTCCTAGTTCACAGACAGAATTCTCCCAATTAAGACGCAGTGGAAAGTCAGCTGCAGGTGGGAAGGGGTTAAGAGCACCCTAGGCCATGAGCTGACCCTGGGACTTTCTCCATATTCTCTGCTTTCTTTCCCCCACTCACTAGGGAGATTACCAACCAGCAGATTAACCCTGAGTGTGACCCTCAGGTCCTTCAGGGAGGGACAAGAGAAAGTTGCTCTTTGAATTCCAAAATAGTTAAGCTTTCTACATGAGGGCTGGGAGATGTACCTTCTCTTTCTCCAGGGGAGCAGGGAGTAGAACCACTGTTTATATATGTTTATTTATTCATCAGAATGTATACACATGGGTTCAATTGATTAAACTGAGCCCATAGATTAATCAACTGTGGAGGCACAGGCCAGTTCCTGCGGTGAAGGCAAAGTGGTTCCAGCTACTTTCAAGCCCTCCAATATTTCTCCAGTGAAAATAGGGATGTCCCAAATAATAAGAATAAGAATAATATTTATATCCTGCCCACGTTTCCCCAGCCTGGGCAGCTTCCAACATATATAAAAACATAATAAAACATTAAACATTAAAAAAACTTCCCTATGTAGGGCTGCCTTCAGGTATCTTCTAAAGGTTCTATAGTTACTTATCTCCTTGGCTTGGGAGTCACATAACTCCAAGCCCACAAACATTTCTCCAGTGAAAATAGGGACGTCCTAAGGAAAAAAATGGGATATTCTGGGATCAAATCAGAAACTGGGGCAGCTTCTGTAAATCCAGGACTGTCTCTGGAAAAGAGGGACACTTGTGAGGGTCGCTATGGAAGGAATCCAGTATTCCAGTATTCTGAAATGATATTTTATTTGTATACTACCCTTCATCATATTTGACTCCAAAAGGATTTACAAAATTCATAAGAGTTCGAAAACAGTGTACAGAACTGTGGAGCAAATGGGCATGCTAGCAGTACCACAGTATTCCCAGCAAAGAGCCAATTACCTAGTGGGCTAAGTTCAAAGCACTTTGTACTGCTGCCCAAGCCCTAAACAATAATCTCACCCTATATATACCCTGCCAAACACTGTACATTGCAGGAGCTGACTCCCACAGTTACCATCTCACCAGGAGTTTCTTTCTATATGGTGTAGGAATCAGGCCTTCAATCTGGTTGGCACATATACTTTGGAGCTCCTTCCCATTTTATATCAGACAAGTGCTGTCTCCATTAGCCTTCTGGTTCCTATCGCAGGTCTTCACTATCACTAACAAGTCCTTTAAGTCAAGTTTGTTATCCTAGTCTGTACAGTCATACCTTGAGTTGCGTTTGCTTCACGTTGCAGTGTTTACTTCCGGGTTCGCCGCTTCATGCATGCGCAGGAGCACTCTTTTGCGTCATGCGCACATGCAGAAGCTCTACTTACAGACTTTTTGGGGTGCAAATGGCACCCCAGAACGGATTGCATCCATAAGTAGAGGTACCACTGTATTAAATTTGAAATTGTTTTTATTATGGTTGATGTTTTCATTGCAAAACTGCTTCAGGATGTGTCGTGGAAGCAATTGATAAATGAAATAAATAAATAACATGCAAGAGTGCTGGTTCTGCTCCCAAGTGATTAGGGTGAAGTCACACAGGTAACTGGGCAGTCATGATGGACATGCCAATCATAGTTGGCTTCTGAAGTACCAAGCACTACTCAAAGAACCTGTTCCAATGAAACGCTGATTGCATTCAGACATGATGAATACTGAGTTAGTTTTCTTGATTATAATCACTGGCACTTCTGACTCATTTTCTAAGGTTCCTTTTGCATTGCAGTACCTGTTGTGTTTTGGAATTGTAGGGTTTTGACCAATATACCAGCATGTCACACTAATTTCCATTCACACCAGTAAGCATGGTGGGACCCACCAACAAACATCACTGGACAATGTTGCTACTGTCGGAACACGCCTGGGGGGCACACACAGCCCCCAACCTTTCCGCACATGTGTGCTTCTGTTCCCCCATGATAACCCCACTGTGTGAGGAGGAGATGTATGCCAGTCTAACACCCCCAAATTTCATCACTCTACCCCTGAGCTATTCTGTGTTAAAAGGACAGAAAACATATTTTGTATGTGTGTGTGTGTGGAGTCAAATAACATGAAAATGAGCACTAAACATGCATTTCATTGAGTAGTTTTCCAGAAGTGCCTTTTACTTTGTGTAAAATCTCAAATATAATGCTGAAATCAACAGGTAGGAAAAGTTCAGGGGAAAGGATTAAATTGCCATATGAATGCATCCACTGCCAGCCAATTAGAGAAAAGGGACATTCCTTTAAGCAGCCAAGTATTTAATTTGGCTCACAGAATACCTGCCACTATCAAGGAAAGGACTGTAGCTCAGTGCTAATCTGTTTGTATGCAGAATGTCCCAGGTTCAGTCCCCAGTATCTCCAGGTAGGACTGGGAGAGAACACCCGCTTGAAATCCAGTAGAACCACTGCCAATTAATGTAGACAGTATTGAGCTAGACAGACCAATGGTCTGACAGAGTATCAGGCAGCTTCCTAGAACCAATATTGAAAGATAGGTCAGGGAGCAGGCGCCCCTACAACCCCAACACGGCCAAACCACCACCACTGACAAGGCCCCCAGTACAGTGGACGCTCGGGTTGCGAACGTGATCCATGTGGGATGCACGTTCACAACCTGCAGCATCCACAACCCACAGCGGCATGTCTGCGCATGCGCGGGTTGCGATTTGGCACTTCTGCACATGCGTGACCATCGAAACCCGGAAGTAACCCGTTCCGGTTTTGGCAGTCCGTAACCCAAAAAAACCCAACCTGAAGCCTCTGTAACCCGAGGTATGACTGTATACACTAAAGCTACACAGTCAACAACTGCAAGCTATCTGGTGCATTTCATTTCATAGAATCATAGAATAGAATCATAGAATCATAGAATCATAGAGTTGGAAGAGACCACAAGGGCCATCAAGTCCAACCCCCTGCCAAGCAGGAAACACCATCAGAGCACTCCTGACATATGGTTGTCAAGCCTCTGCTTAAAGACCTCCAAAGTAGGAGACTCCACCACACTCCTTGGCAGCAAATTCCACTGTCGAACAGCTCTTACTGTCAGGAAGTTCTTCCTAATGTTTAGGTGGAATCTTCTTTCTTGTAGTTTGGATCCATTGCTCCGTGTCCGCTTCTCTGGAGCAGCAGAAAACAACCTTTCTCCCTCCTCTATGTGACACCCTTTTATATATTTGAACATGGCTATCATATCACCCCTTAACCTCCTCTTCTCCAGGCTAAACATGCCCAGCTCCCTTAACCGTTCTTCATAAGGCATCGTTTCCAGGCCTTTGACCATTTTGGTTGCCCTCTTCTGGACACGTTCCAGTTTGTCAGTGTCCTTCTTGAATTGTGGTGCCCAGAACTGGACACAGTACTCCAGGTGAGGTCTGACCAGAGCAGAATACAGTGGCACTATTACTTCCCTTGATCTAGATGCTATACTCCTATTGATGAGGCCCAGAATTGCATTGGCTTTTTTAGCTGCCGCGTCATTTAATTCACTTATGAGAATTCACAGGTTACTAATGCAAAATGCTCCCAAGCATCATACAGCATATTAAACAAGAAAGTATAAATTAGCATTTGCTGCATGTTTCCAGCCCAGGGACTCACACATATATGTGGAGGCCACATGGAGCTGGCACCATCTGTGGCCAACTACATTGAGCTGTGGTTTTTCTTTTTAATCAGGACCTGCCTTTGCTTGAACTAGATTTCGTATTGGGAATGGCTGCCCCATGTGGTGAGATGCCGAATGGCAAGTTGCAGCTCTTGGAATACTGTTGTATCTGCAGGCTCTGGACTAATCCCACCCACCCAGTCTACCTCCTGGATCAGAGGCAATGTGCATTTTTGGTACCAACTGCTGGAAAGCAATAGGAGAGCACAATTGCCTTCATGCCTTGCCTGTGGATTTTTCAGAGGCTTCTACTTATTGAATATAGGGAACAAGAAGTTGGACTTGGCTAGGGTATCAGTCAAGTCCAGCAAGACTCTTTATGTTTCTAGACTCTTCTGCCGTTCCAAGTTCGCCAGTCCAATTTTTAATAGTATGCAATGTGCCATCCCTTCCCTTCCTTTGTTCCATTTAAAAGGTGGGTGGGGACAGAATCCAAGCTTGTCTGGAATATTTTCATTTTCTTAACAGCTGTTGCTTCCTGGTGGGAAAGAGCAGCCTGGAGTCTTTGCCTCAATGGCGCAAGCAGGGTGGAGAGCTAAGCTCTGCGTTGAAACCCTGGAGAGCTGCTGCCAGTCAGTGTAGACAAACTTGATCAAGATGGAAGAATGATCTGAATCAGTGTAAGGCTACACTCCGAAAGAAAAGGGAGCCCTTTTTTCACAGGGAAAAGGAGCAGTAAATAAACACAATGCTTATGATTCCATAAACATCAATCAATCCTTTTTTCTAGGGGTACTCAAGGGTACGCAGTACCAGCACCTATTTTTTTGCTGTTGTTAAAAAGTGTGGCACTTACTGAAACAAACAAACAAACAAAAAATGCACTGACAGCAATACAACCACCTTCCTCACCAATTCTATCATCCCCCATCCAGCCTCTCAGAAAATGTTATCCCTTCCCTTGGGAAGGTGGGTCTTCCTTTCTCCATCGGGTTGAATGTTTTTCTGGAAATCCTGAGTTCATTGTAAAAAAAATGTCCCAAGCAAGAAGAATGAATATAGACATCTCTCTTTGCCCTAAGCCTGATTCCTTACTTGCAATCAGTACCAGGAAGGTGGGCACTGGCTGTCAGCCTCCTCTCAAAAGCAAAACAGAACTCAAAACTAGAGTTATTTGGCTCTGAATTTCATTGGCTCCGACTCCAACAACCATTGTCCTCGTTGCCTCTCACCCTGCCAGTCCCAATGAGCACCAGCCTCCACTGCCAGTGCAACACCTGCCCACTGCCCCACTGCCAATGCCACCACTGGGCCGAGATTTCACCGAGCCTTCGCTATGCACATATACTGCAGATCTGAACTTGGCCCATTGATCAGAGCTTTCAATCAATGGGCACCAGGGAGCCAAGACACTATCCAGCTAAAGATAATACAAATGGCAATAAAATAGCACCATTGATTTTAAAATACCCCCACTCAAAGCTTTATAAAGTATTCATTAAACGTCTATTAGAACAAATTGAAAGCATTAGGAGCAAGGCTAGCTAGTTATGTGGATTTGCGTCATTTTGGTTAATTCAGAAATGCCATACAGAAGGGTTCTTGTAGGCGTGTTTGAGTTTGGAATGGGGCACTGCACATAAGTTAATGAATGTGCATACCAAGGGTGGGTAACTCCCCCCCCCAACTGGTGGGCTGCATTCCTCATGGGGAGCATGGGGGGGCTGCATGTGAGGAGTGGATGTGGCCAAAGGCAAAAATGAGTTGGTCAGAAGCAAACGTGGGTGGAGCAATAAATATTACCTTTGTACGGTATATTGAACTCCAGCCATGCACATATATCTTCCTTCTCCATTCAGACATACAAAACTGTTATCAAAGTGAAAGAGCATATTCCAGCCAGGCAAAAACAACTGAAGAGGGGCTGGAGCAGAGTTGGTGAGGCATGGTCCTAGGGAAAGGGTAGGGAGGCCCAGAGGGCCTATATATTTGTCAATGTAGCATATACAGTTTGGTCTGTATGTGTAAATGACTGTCAGCTTTGAGGAAGTAATTTGAAATGAGGAAAACAGCAAGTTGGTTAAGGGTTAAGCATACCTCCTCCTCTCCCACATTTCTCATTGCTAAGTGATTCTGTAAAAGCAATTATCCCAGTTTAATAAAGGGTATCTGGATGATGTTGCATGCATCTGCAGGTAACCTATGCCCCACTTCTTCTATCTCAAATATGAATTTTTTCCTATCCTCCTTCTCCCCTAGACAAAATTGATGAGATAAAAATAAAAGTTTGGGAAGCTTTTGCAGGGTGGTGCCATTTCAGCAGCAGACTTGCTCCTGCAGGGGGCACTGTGATGTGACAGCATTGCCACTATGCATGGCTTCTCCCCTGATGCAAGTGATTGGCCCATGCTATCTCCTGCTGGTTGCTTCTAAATACTTCCAGGGGAGCTAACACAATGTTCTGCCCAAGATGCAAGTTATGGTGATGAAGACAGATAGTGATTCTTCTGCCGCACAAAAGAAAAGGCCAACATGGACCATGGGTTTCAATACCCAAGGATATTAATTTTGTGTGCATGTGCATTTCTTGCACTCCTGTCTATTGCATGCAGGAAACTGCTGTGGTAAGTGAGGTTTTTAATCTATTGGCTTGCCCAAGCCCTCTTTTAGCCTCTGTACTTCAAATTGCTTATTGTTATATACAAAGCTGGAGGTTTCCTGCTTGAGATATTAAGCTAAGCTGTATCAAAGCAGACCGCCAACTATTACAGCTTTATATACTAACAACAACAAGAAGAACAACAAAATATATTTGAATGCTTTTAAATCAGGCATGAAGAACCTCAGGTCTGGGGCTAATGTAGCCCTCTGGGACTCTCTGTCTGGCCCCTCAGACTCTCTCCAATCTATACCCACTCCCCAGGCCACATCTCTTATCATCCTCCCTTTGCACCCTCCTTAAATATTTTTGCCTGGCTAGAAGAACTCTGATAATGCCTCTTGCTCTCTCTGGGCAGAGAATAGCAAGTAAGGTGCAGGAGTGTGCATAAATTAGCATGCTGTACAAAGATAAAATTCACATTGATCGCTCTACCCACCTTACCCTCTGGCCCTGCCCACCATTGTCATGTGGCCCTCAGAAGGCAAATATGGCCCTCAGATTGAAATGTGTCCTGCAGGTGTTTTTCATTCATTCATTCAACCATTTCATTCAAATACTTATATCCTGTCCTTCTGATGATTTCTATTATTTGGAGTGCCTTGCAACATTTAGAATGTAACCATCTCTTAGTAAAGCAGCAATATTAAAACAAAACAACATAAAATGTTTTGCAGGTCTCACTTGCTTTATCCAAAGACTGTTTTTGTAGTAAAAACTCCCTCCAATTGAGTTGGGCTGGCCTCAGCTTGGAGGATATCAAATACCTTATGAAGGGTAGCCTGTTGGCAATATGTTCTTACTTGGGTGCTCTATCACTAGGGATGGGAAAGAAATTGAATTAACTTCTCATTTAATTCACACTTTCCAAAACAATATATGAATTTGAACACAGCTATCCTTCAGAATTTGCACTTTTCCGAACTTTGCAATGGAAATCATCCAGCTATGTGATGTGTTATGCATCAAAATGTGTATATTTGTGGAAATAGCATGCAAAATTTGCTTTGCAGAAATCTGCACGTTAGGCAAACATACCTAAAGATGTATGTCTAGGCAGAAATTCACACTAAAATCCTGACGAATTTTAATGAGGACTTTTAAAGAAGAAGAAAATGGAAGCAGATGGAAATGTGGAGAACTGAACATAAGCATAGAAAAGTGAGAAACTGAAAAACTGAAGTGGATGGATTCACCTGTCCAGACTATCACATGTCTGTGCGCTTCTTTTCAAGCTTTCACACAACCTCCCTCCCTCCCTCCCTTCAATAGAATGGGAAATGCCCACCCCTGTTTGTAAATGATTAGAGACGCTCACCATTGGCCTCCATGAATCATGCATGGCTGTTTTTTGTTCATGGGCTCTGATGTAACTAAACGATTCAATTAATATTTAAATGTTAACTATTTTTAAAAGCCAAGGGCTCACCATTTCTCTCTTCCATGAGAAGATAAAGATGAAGGATATTCCAAAAGGGAAACCCCAGCAAACACCAACCTGCATACTGCATGCTGCCTTGGCTATCTGCCTTTTTCTTCCTCCTCTTCATTTCCTTTGTTCTCTCTTCTATGGCAGAAATTTAGATTCTAAGCTGTTTAATGGAAGGAGAACTGTGATTTTTGCCTACATTTTACTGTAAAAGTATAATGAATATTCAGTTCCAGAGGGGTAGCTGCGTTAATCTGTTGCATCCATGTGTATAACACTGCATTAGGGACTTAAGTTGGTGTTGCTTTTGGTTCTGCCCTGCATTCATCACATGCAGCAGTTTCTACTGCAGTTCATTTTCCACCAAAAACAGCCGTCCACTGTGTTGAAATGGCATAACTTACAAAATTAAGCATGCTGGGAATTATAGTTCTGAGAGACCAGCACTCAACTACAGTTCCCCAGAATCTCCACTGATATTATGGTGCTTTAAATGTATGGTATGCATTCCAGGTAGGAAAATGGCTATCTTATCTAGCAACCTAGTAAGTGGGTTTTGGGATGGCAGAGACGCTATCCCTGGAGCAATGCTATGTTGGAGAAAGTAGAAATAGCGGTAATGTATTTATACTATATTGTTCTATTTCAGCTGTTTTGGATATCCTTCTGTGCCGAAAGGGAAGATTGAAATTAAATAGGAAGATTTCATCATCACAATCTCCACCCATAGCATTCCAGGCACATGCTTTTGTGCCACAAAGCTCAGTGGCAGAGCCCATGCCAGGTCCAATCTGCAGCAACTCCAGGTAGGGGAAAGGATCCCTGCCCAAAACCTTGGAGAACCGCTACCAATCAGCGAAGACATTACGTATGTGGGAGCAGATGGTCTGATAGGACAAGGCATCTTCCTATCATGCAGTGCATAGTTAAACTATGGAACTCATTCGCACAGGAAGCCACCAACTTGGACGGTTTTAAAAGAGGATTAGAAAAAGATCAAGGAGGAGAAGACTATCACTAGCCACTAGCCATGATGGCAATGCTGTGCTTCCAAAGCTGGGGGTAGAAATGCGATGGGAGGGGAGTGTGGCCTTGTGCTCAGATCCTGCTTGGGGATTTCTCATAGGCCTCTGGTTGGGCACTGTAAGAACAGGATGCTAAACAGGCCATAGGCCTGTTCCAGCAGGCTGTTCTGATGATAATGATGGTGGTGGTGGTGGTGGTGAGGAGGAGGATAATGGTAATATTAATAAACTGAGACAAGATATTGTCAATTTGAAATTCCTTTTAAGAAGCTTCTCCAAACGATACCCTTCTGTAGAGTCAAGTTAGGAATGAAGAGCTCTAAGTCCAATGTGGAAGTCTGGGTGTCAGACTAGGACCTTAGACACCCACAGATATATTCCCTCTCAGCCATCAAACTCTTCAGCCAGTCACTCTCTGCCTCAGCCTTACCTACCTCACAGGGTTGCCATGAGCATAAAATGGAGAGAACCACACATAATAGCTTGGCAAGAAAGTGGGATCGAACCGCAAGAATGAAATAAACAGCCCTGCTACTTGCAGACCTCCGACGTTCTTCTGTGTTTTCACTGGGAACCTGGGAGTTTATTCTGCAAGAGGTTCCCTTTGCCTCTCTCTCCGTGTGTTTCAGGAAATAGGTTGGTTTAATGCCCCTTTAGATTTCCTCTGACGGGAATTGGTGTTTCTGGTTTTTTTGCTGCCACTATATAAAGCATTACGGGAGTAAGAGGGAGTCTCGGAGTGGTTTCCGCTTGTGTCCTGCCCAGACCCTAATGATTCACCAAGAGTGATTTATGCAGCTTTCCCTTTGATTAATGCCCAGTTCTGCCCAGCAATGTGTGTGTCATCTACTCACCTTCACACACACACACACACACAGCTCGCTCTGAGCGGGTGCAACCTGTGTCTTGGGAAATACAGTAGAGGAGGAAGTACACAATGGCTGAATAATAGATGCTGGGCTGCTTTTGCGAAGGACTGTGTAACGTGATCTCCAGCCCAGAGACACATGGGCAGAGATGCAGCCCAGGGGGGCTCAAAGGGGGGGGAGAGCAGCCACCCAACAATGCCAGGCACAGTCACTTGATACAGCCTAAGGCCGTCCCTTGAATGCAAGCTGGTGTGCGTCCAAAGGGGCCTGTGACAAGGAAGAAATGGAAACCCAAGCCTCAAGAGAATAGCGCTGGGACAGACATGCACATACCCCTTTGCCCAGAAGGCTGTTGCACAAAAGAAGGCAGCAGGGATGTCAGCTTGTACCCCTTTCTCCCATCAGGGCTGATTTAGGGGCAGAAGACTCAGGCAATTGCCTCGGGTTATGCCAGTGTGTATGGGGGGTGGGGTGGGTGGGGGGGTCACAGGGCCTGGGGAAGGCACCTGGCAGCTATTGACTCGATTATACACTCCATACCTGGGAAAAAAATAAATGTTGCAGACAGCTGGCCATAATGACCTGCATTAGCATTTATTGTTTTTAATTCAGAGGGAAATTTCAAACCTCAGTGCCCTTTCTGGATCATGAGAAGTAATAGCTCCAGTCTATTCTGCTTTGGTCAGACCACACCTGTAGTCTGAGATGAGGAATGCTCTCACTTTCTCATTCCTGTGCTCCACCCATATTAAGTAGAGTTCTCCACATTTCTGTGCCAGTTTGCAGTTAAAAAACAAAAAAGCCCTCATGAAAATTTGCCAGCAGCTCTGTGTGAATTTCTCATTGTTATGAATCTTTCCCTAACCTAATATACACAGCTTTGCATAACCATTTTCCTTAATGCATTTTTTTTTGTATGCTACTAATATATGCATTTGTATGCATGCTTTACCTTACTTGTTTGGAGAACTACACTGTAGAATTAGGAGAAGGGAGAGTTTCTAAGGGCAGCGTCTGTGTTTCAGTTCGCAACTTGCTTCAGAAAATGCAGATGTGGTAGGTTCGCCTTTAAATAGGATACACTGAGTACAGCATCCGGTTCTGGCCACCACACTTTAAGAAGGGTATTGACATGCAGTTCAGTCTGTCCCAGTTCTCAGAGGACGCTAAATCTTCCTTCCTCTACTTCCAGGTAGATTTTAAATGGAGAATCCCTAATAATCCACCCAGAAAGACAGTGTTAAAAGTATTTGTGAATTACAAGCTGCACACTGCTTCCATTCCCCCTACCCCTATTTTCTCCCTCCAGACTTCAGAAAGAGAGTATCAAGCCACACACAGCCAGAGCAGCTAGTGCATGGGGTTTCCTACTGTTTCTTACATGTTTTTCAATGCACATAGAGCAAGTCCTTCTGGGAGCTGGCAGGACTCGGACTGCATTCACATGGCAGTTTATTGCGTTCCCGCAACATTTCCCCAAAGATTAAATCCACATTATATCTAAGCTTTCACACAACATAAAAGCCACTTCAAAAGACAAAAATAAAAAACACAGTGGAATATGTCACAAGTTTAGCACTCATTTGTGTATTGTTTGCTTCCAGTTTGCAAATAACATGGAAGCGAGTGTGGGGAAAATTGCACTATATTCCACTATACTTCTAGAAGTAACTTTTGCATTGTGTGAAAGCTCAGATATAATGCGGAAATTGACAGGTGTGGAAATGTCATGAAAATGAAAGTAAAGTGCTATGTGAATGCAGCATTGATTATGACATTCCATTGCTCCCAGTTGGAACAGTATGGGAGGGCAAGGAACATGACTACCCCAAGGGCCCTGTGGGCAGCAGGATAAAACTTGCTGAAGTTTTAAAGTGGGGGGAAATGGGTAAGGGGGTGGGGAAAATGGGTAGGGGGTGGAGGAATCATCACCATCACCATCATCCACCTATTTGACTGGGTTGCCCCAGCCACTCTGGGTAGCTCTCAACAAAAAATAGTAAAAACACAATACAGTATCAAACACAAGGGCATGCAGACCTCACGGCATCTCCTAATAGAATCCACCAGATTGCCCATTCTGAAGTAGACCATTTATCAGATCAGTTGAGTCCACTTTGGAATTGGAATAGGACACATTCCTCCTCCATCCTTAGACAAACTGGATCATGCCCTGACTACATCGAACAATATGGTGAGTGGTCTCAAGGTCCAAGGAGGAAAGGTTAGTGGAGTTGGGTGTGTTTAGCCTGAGGAAGGGATACAGTGGTACTTCTGGTTACATACTTAATTCATTCCAGTGGTCCGTTCTTAACCTGAAACTGTTCTTAACCTGAAGCACCACTTTAGCTAATGGGGCCTCCTGCTGCTGCCGCACCACCATCGCACAATTTCTGTTTTCATCCTGAAGTGAAGTTCTTAACCTGAGGTACTATTTCTGGGTTAGCGGAGTCTGTAACCTGAAACGTCTGTAACCTGAAGAGTATGTAACCCGAGGTACCACTGTACTTGAAAGACTGTCACATGGATAATGGAACTGATTTATTCCTCTTACACCAGAGGCTAGGACCCCAGTTAACAGATTCAAATGGCAAGAAAAGGATTTTGACTGAACATTAGGAAAAACTTCCTGTTGTACAAGCTGTTCAATAGTGAGCAGACAGCCTCAGAAGTCGGGGACTTCCCTTTGCATTTTAATGGTGCCTTCCATCACAAAAATCAAGCACTCCCCAGCAGCTGGGTGCATTGCAGATCCAGCAAAGTATCCTTGCCAGGGCCTGCCCTTGCCACCACAGCATGCCCATCAATAGTGTAAGGCAGTGAGTGGTTTTTGCATGTCACCATCACAACGCTGTATGCCAGTCACAACCAGCGATGTTTAAGAAAGCAGCTCTCACCGCTGGAGCTGATCGCCTCCGAGTCCAGAGGGATAAGGTTCAATGAGCTTGGAATAAGAATCAGCACCAGTGGCAGAAATGGGAAGAAAGGGGTCATGTCCCAAGGGGGCAGGAGCTAATCAGAGGGTGTTTTAATGACAAAGATCATTCTTCCAAGCGAGGGTCATTCTAGCTCTTGCTAGTGCCGTGCTTGGCGTTGCATCTTTCTCCATCAATTTACTTATTTGATATTGTACTTCCTCGTCCATTCTCTTTCCTCTCTCCACCCCCCCTCAAATAATATTGAATGAAGGTGTCTCTGATAATAAAACCTTGTGATTTAAATGGTTATCAGGCCTTGGTACCCTACCCCTCTCCCCTAGCACTATGTAATGGATTCAGAAACATAAGAGGCTGTCTTACAATGAGCCAGTTCATCAGTCTATCTAGGTCAGTAAAGCAAAGGTAAAAGGCCCCTGGACAGTTAAGTCGCGTCAAAGGCAACTATGGGGTTGCGGCATTCATCTCGCTTTTCAGGCCAAGGGAGCCAGCATTTGTCCGCAGACAGCCTTCTGGGTCATGTGGCCAGCATGACTAAGCCACTTGTGGCACAACGGGACACCGTAACGGAAGCCAGAGTACATGGAAACGCTGTTTACCTTCCCACTGCAGCAGTACCTATTTATCTACTTGCACTGGTGTGCTTTCAAACTGCTAGATTGGCAGGAGATGGGACAGAGCAATGGGAGCTCACCCTGTCATGGGGATTTGAACCGGTGACCTTCTGATTGGCAAGTCCAACAGGCTCAGTTGTTTAGACCACAACGCCACCCTCCCTTCATCTAGGTCAGTATTGCCTGCACTGACTAGTAGCATCTCTCCAGGGTTTGAGATGGCAAATCTTTCTTAGACCTACCTGGAGATGCCTGGGATTGAACCCTGTACCTTCTGTGTGCAAAGCAGATGCTCTACCACTGATCTGTGGCCTTTCCCCCAGTCAGGATTCCCATCTGCTTGCCAGCATGTGGTGGGGGCTAGGCCTGGACACGTCTACCATCTTGCAGGCAGTTCTAACCCAGCATTTCACTGCCCAAACTCACTCCGTAGAGCTATTCTCCACAGACAACACCCTGACAGCCGGCAGCTAGCCCTGCCCTTCTCAGAAAAGGAGATGAAAAGTATCCCTCAGCCAGTTTTGCTGGAGGCAAATCATGCGCGCGCACGCACACACACACACACACACACACACACACACACACACACACCACTACCCGGGCTGGAGCCACAACAGTAAATGTCAGACATGTGGGGAGGGAAGATAGATGGCTGGGCATGTCATGCTTGGACCTGTGAGGTCACATGACAGAGTGTCAGCTGTCAAGCAGGGAGGAGATCCTTCTGCAATTACCTGCTTTCACCGCGTATACCCACAGGGCAAATATAAAACGACCAAGGGAAGATAAGTAGTGCAACGCAATACAGACAGAGCTGTTACAAGGATTCTGTTGTTGCTCCTTCTGCCTGCCCCCCTGCCCACTTCCCCCACTTCAAAAGCTCGCTTTTACATAGAACATTGTTTAATTTCAATAGGTAATGGCATTCCTTGCCTAAGTGGGTTTGCTGGTGGGGGCCAGGAGGCTGGGGCAGGCAGAGCAACCTGTTACTTTGCTAGACTTTACAGAAACAGGTAACCACAGAGAGGTGGAGGCATTTTGCAGACAATGGAGGCTGCTGCCCATTGGGGCTAGAAAACCAGAAGGCAAGAAGCCCAAGAGTAAGTGGAGCCAGAGCCTATGACAGGCAGAGCCAACTCATTCTGATTTTGTCCTTATCTTTGCCCCCCCCTGCTGAGTTCTACAAAGGCAGCAGAGACACCCCTCATTGACCCTTCTTCACAGCCTAAATATTTTTATCTTTCTAGAATGTGTACTTGAGCTCTGATAATGCCTTTTGCTTGCCTGGATAGAGGGCAGAGAGGAGTGCATTTCTGTGAAGAAGCTATTCTACATTTTCCCACCCCTGGTTTCATTAGGTGCCAACTCCCTGGGGCCCAGGATGCCAAAGCACCCACAAAATTCTTCACGGAGGCTCCAGTCTCCCACAAATTTCAATGCCAAGGCCATGCATGCTGCATGGGCACCCATGGTCCTGGGCACCCCCCGTCACTCCTGCCTGGTTTGACTGAGAGGTTGATCACTGTCAGCTGAAGTTTCAGCTGATTAATCAAATGGGGGCATTTTCAACCAGTGTGATTTTAAAGGGAACCTACCTGACACTCTACAAAACAGCATGCAGCCTGAAATGCAGCTATTCTTCAAGATTCACCCTCCAAGTGTTTGCTGTTTTGTGTGATTTTTTTGTAGAAAAAAGCTGTGTACAGTAGTGGAAAGTGTGCATACATTTTTGCAAAAAAATAACATGCAAGCACACTGTATTAGGGAGAAATGCCTGCAAAAATGTGTGTTTGTTAGGCCAAGGTGCACAGAAATGAATGTACACTGATTATTATTTTTTGTGTGGGGACTTTTTTTTTTAAAAAAAGGAAAACTAACACAGGAGTGTGGAGAACTGAACTTAAGCTTGGAAAAATGAGAAATGGGGAGAAAACAAAAGTGGCAGATTCTCCCACCTCCACCCATCGGTCTTCTTTGCAGTGGGCTTGGTGAAGGTCCATGGGGCCTAGTGCCTATTTGGACAAGTTGGGCAGAATGCAGGGAGGCCAACAGTAGGAAGAGCCATAGCCAATGTCAGGCAGTACCAACTAATTCTAGTTTTATCTGCATCCTCCTGCTGAGTCTGACAAGGTCGAAACTGAGACTGGGGGATCTGACAGCCAGTGCCACCCCACTGGTCTGGTTGGCAGGTGTATCAACCCAGGTAGGGCTGCAAGCTAAGGGCAGCTTTGTTTGAACCTGATAATTTCTTGGTTCTCTTGCATTGCTGTAATAAGAAGTGAGAAAGACATCCTTTTCTTCTACAGGCATGTGGGAACCTTTGCTTGTTAACTTAAGTTGTCCTTGTACAGTGGTACCTCTGGATGCGAATGGGATCCATTCCGGAGCCCCCTTCGCATCCTGAGTAGAACGCAACCTGCGTCTGCGCGTGCGCGGGTCACGATTCGCCGCTTCTGCGCATGCGTGTGATGTCATTTTGAGCGCCTGCGCCTGCGCGAGCGGTGAAACCCAGAAGTAACGTGTTCCGTTACTTCCGGGTCACTGTGGAGCGTAACCTGAAAATGCTCAACCTGAAGCATATTTAACCCAAGGTATAACCTGAGATATGACTGTACTGTAAAAGGTCCGGACTGTAAAAGGTCCGTATATTTCAAGCTATGTTTTCCCCAGTAGTGATGTATGGAAGTGAGAGCTGGGCCATAAAGAAGGCTGATCGCCGAAGAATTGATGTTTTTGAATTATGGTGCTGGAGGAGACTCTTGAGAGTCCCATGGACTGCAAGAAGATCAAACCTCTCCATTCTGAAGGAAATCAGCCCTGAGTGCTCACTGGAAGGACAGATCCTGAAGCTGAGGCTCCAATACTTTGGCCACCTCATGAGAAGAGAAGACTCCCTGGAAAAGACCCTGATGTTGGGAAAGATTGAGGGCACAAGAAGAAGGGGATGGCAGAGGACGAGATGGTTGGACAGTGTTCTCGAAGCTACCAGCATGAGTTTGACCAAACTGCGGGAGGCAGTGGAAGACAGGAGTGCCTGGCGTGCTCTGGTCCATGGGGTCACAAAGAGTCGGACACGACTAAACAACTAAACAACAACATGACTATACTTTTTTCAGTGTCCCAAAGAAGCACCTTCCATTGAGGTTTTGTTAATAATGCAAATAATGAAATTTAGTTACTTCAGTTCAATGAATCAGTTAAAAGGCAGGTGAGCAATCAACCCCACACACTCTTTAGTCAATTGACAGTCCTGTTTGTGAGCCATTTTGACCAAACTTGCAAGAGCCAGTGCACTAAAGACTCAAAGCAGACCAAGAGAGCAAACCCAGTTCTCTCAGAGAGAGAGAACTGGGTTTGCTCTAGCCATCAACCAAGCTCCCATGCCAAGCAGTGAATAATCATTCTGGAACAGGGGAAAGTGCCCTAACTGATTCCCTTCTTGGATTATGACATGGTTGTGAAGTATGTGGTTTTTACTCAACTGGTTGCTGCTTTTCGATATTGTCACTCACTGCTCATGCTGCCCCATCTAGTGGTAGAAAGGAGTAATACCAACAACCTCTCTAGGGTCCTGTTAAAACTAAAGAGATCAATGGGTAGAATATTTTCAGGGTGATTTCTCCCTCCCTCCCTCCCACTTGCATCTCCACCTTCTGTGTTCATTTTTTATTTAATCCATCTACCAGTTTAGGGTAATTAAATAAGCACATTTCCATATGCAAGGAGAGATTTTTGTAGCAAGGATGAAAAGACTCCTGGTTTCAGCTTTAATGCAGAAGAAACCACACACACAAGACAATAGCAATATGCTGGTTTGGAAGGCAGGATGCGATCACAATTCCAGTAAAGGCACAATGGTTTAAGTGGAAATGACTGGTATTGATTCTGGCCGACAAGAGGCTAGCAGAAGTAAAAATAAGCTGCTCTCAGTTAACCTGCATTGATTGGAATTAAAAGTGTTGGGGTTGGGGAGGGAAACAGACCTGCCCGGACTGTAAGTCTACATTCTCAAGTCAGAAACCAGCAGTGAGTGGCAACAAGTGTTTGAGTGTGGAAGAGGAAATGGCTGGTTTTAAAGTGCGGTCATACTCCAATAAATGAAAGGTGGGGAGTCCATTTGTAAAGGAAGCGCTTTATGGTAGCAGCTTGGTACTAGATGCTGCCAGAGGTGAGCAATGAATGTGTCCTGCTTAAAGTGGAAGCCCAGCTGGGTGGGACAAGAAGAGAGAAAGAGAGAGAGAGGTCCTCCTCAGTGTTCGTGGCTGCTGTTGGTGGCTGGTGCTCATTGGGACAGGTAGTTCAGGGCTTCCTGTCCTGTTTTACTGCCTGAGGCAAAACAGGAAGGTGTCATCACCAGCTGCTGCTACCCTGCCCAAGCCTTGCTTACTAGGGTTGTGGGCAGTGGGTTCTGGATTTTAGCAAGTTCTCACGAGAGGTCCATGGGATCTCTTTGGAACCCAGAACCCGTTGCTGCAGCCACTTCTCCTCACTTCTCTGGTGGTGGGTGGGATGTCTGTGGAGGTGCACATTGACCCTAAGGAGGAGAAGGCTGATAGCATCACCCTCTGTAAGAGGGTAGGCAGAGGAAGAGGTAGAGCTGAGGTTGGTGGGACAATGCCTCTTTCATCCTAACTGACCAACCTCCACTGGTGGCTACCTGCAGATTATTAAACACTTTGCTCAATGAAGCATAGTTGCTCCACTCTCTGTTGTTGTTATTTTGCTGGTTGTTGAAGAGCCTTCTAAAAAATTATTCTCTCTCTTCAATTGCTTTCTGTTGCTTTATGAAATTGTGATGCCATGTGTGTCTGTAGACAAACACTGGCTGCCTCAGCCTGAAGTGAGATGAGTACCGCATCCCACAGTTGCCTTGGACTGGACTTAACTATCCAGGGGTCCTTTACCTCTCTCTCTATATAACCTAATGCCATGTGCAATGTGGTAAACCAACTTTGAGTGGTGTTTCTACCCTAGAAAGGGCATGCAAATGTTTTAATAAATACAACATGCCAATGCTGGGGAAGCTCCCCAACCACCTTGGAATTCTACTGACTCAATAACAGAAGAGGTACTATTGTCTATCTATGACAGCCCACTTCTTGCATTGTGGTTAGGAAAAGACAAGAGAGTTGCTTCCATGAAGTAATTATGGGGATCCCAATGACGCAGTGTAGTGATGGGTGCCTTCCGCGCATGGCTAATGTGGACACATAATCAGCCAGCATTGTCAAAGCTGGTAGAGGGGAGCAGCTTAGTTGCCAGAGATTGGCTGTGACAGTCATCACTGCAAGAATAGTGTGTGTGTTTTCCTACTGGTATTATTATAATATTGGCATTGCTGCATGTGCCAGGGAATAGGAGAAATATCAGAGCCCATCTAAATACAATGGTGTAGCTGGAAGGGGCTGCAACTCAGTGAGACAGCATCTGCTTTGCATGCAGAAGGTCCTAGGTTCAGTCCCCAAAAGTGCCAGGTAGGACTGGGAGAGCCTTGCCTGATACTCTGGAAAGATGCTGCCAGGCAGTGTAGACCACCCAGAACTTGATGGATTTGATTCAATGTATAAAGCAGCGTCTCCTGATTTTTGAGGCAGAGTCCATCTTCACTGAACATTAGAATCAGGTTGTCAATATTGTTATAAGATTTAATCTGTCCCTCAGCCACCTCTGCTTTTCCTCCACCTGGAGATCTGTCAGGTTGCCTTTATTGTGTTGGGCCATTTGGTCTGGTGAATAAGCATGTGCGTTAGGATATCCCTTCCTCTCCCATCCCCTTTCTCTCTCTCTCTCTTTTTCCCCCCTTTCCATTTTGGAAGAACCCCAAATGGGCTTCCCGGCACAATTAATGGGCCAGTGGCTCGCCATTAAAGCACTGACTAATCCTGGAATCACAGACCTGATGTCTCTATAGGCAGCAATAAAGTTTTCTGTAACCTCAACTCTTCCTCCTTTAATGGCTTTCCCCTGTGCCATTAGCTTCAGTGCACAACTTCCCCTGCCTGCCGAATGGCATGACTCTTTCCAAAGCAGGCTTGGCAGCAGCAGTAGAGAGCAGAGAGGTGAACATATAGCTTCTCTCGGGAGACTACACTCCTTGCGCCCTTTATCCCTCTCAACTAGGGCTTTGCAACTGGAGACGGAAAACTTTGCTCAGGGCTGCTCCTTTTACTACTGTCCTAGAAGCAGTAATAAATTTGGTGCATAGTGAGAAGGAGCTGCAGCTGTGCACACATGTTTTGCATGTAGAATGTCTCAGGTTTCTTCTGTTTGTTTATTTTCGTGTTTCATTTAGGCTGAGCTGGCTCAGTTGGTAAAGCATAAGACTCTTAACCTCAGGGTTGTGGGTTCGAGCCCTACATTAGGCAAAAGATTTCAGCATTGCAGGGGGTTGGACTAGATGACGCTCGTGGTCCCTTCCAACTCTACTATTTTGTAATTCTAAGGAACGCAAGAAACTGCCTTACCCCATGGGTCAATCTAGCTGGATTATTGCAATGCACTCTGTGTGAGGCTTCCCTTGCATTTGATCCAGAAGCTGCAGTTAGTGCAGAAAGCTGCAGAATAACTGCTGACAAGACTGAGGCGTTGTCAGCATATAACACTTGTGCTCCGAGATTTGTACTGGCCAGGTTCAAGGTGTTGCTATTAGCACAGAAAGCCCTTAGCAACCTGGGACCAGTTTACCAGTTACATTTCTCATTTTAATTTAAAATTACCTAACTCACACTTCCCCCAAACTATACATGAGCCAAAATACAACTATCCTTTGAAAGTCATACTTTTATGAATTTTGCAGTGCGGTTCTCCAAGCAAAAAAATGTCTATGTTAGGGGGAAATACGCATTAAAAAACAACAACAACATACATGCACCATGTATTTTCTTATGCTAAATTGCTCACCAAAATTATGTATGAAAGTTGTTTTTGGAAAAATGCTCAGTAAAATGTTCCATTTGGAATTCCCTCACATTAAATATTAGTCAGGGACCGTCTCTATCGTCCTTTCTACACCTTCTGAAGACCTCATTCTTTCAACAAGCCCTTTAAGTAAAATACCTTTTTTCCAGCCCACATTTGTGCTCGAATTATTTTAAATTATCTCTCGTGTTTATTTAAAAAAAAAAATTAATTGTAATGTTTTATCACACTGATGTGTTTCCCACTGTGGGCTCCTTTAGAAGGCAGGACAGGATATAAATTTAGCATTAACAGCAAATGAATTAATGAATATGAACTTTTGTGAGTACGTTTCTAAATTTAAAAAATTGCTGATAGAGATATGTACTGAACTTAAAATTTGGAAAATGAGAAACTAAGAGATACCATCAATAACAGATTTATCTACAGTGGTACCTCGGGTTACAGATGCTTCAGATTACGCATTTTCGGGTTGCACACCGCGCTGAACCCGGAAGTACCAAAACGGGTTACTTCCGGGTTTCAGCACTCGCGCATGCACAGAAGTGCTAAATCACGCTTTGTGCATGCGCAGAAGTGCCGAAACGCGACCCGCATGTGCGCAGACACAGCGCTGCAGGTTGTGAACGCTGCTGGTTGCGAACGTGCCTCCCGCACAGATCACGTTTGCAACCCAAAGTTCCACTGTAGTTTGTTTCTTATGGCAGTACGCAAGGGTCCACAGTCCTTGCACCATTTTTCCAAAGGTTAAAAGTGTGGCACTTAGTATAACTTAGTATAACAGTGTTCAGAGTGAACACTGGCACCTTTCTTTCCCTTTTCCTTTTTAAAAAGCACTGGATTCATCTATACCTAAAAGGGTGAGAGAGGTATAGATAGAGTCATGCAATCTAGTCAGATCTGAAATACAAGTTGCACAGTATGTTGATTTCAATATTAAAAAAATAGCATGCTGTTGTTGGGTTTTTTTTAAAGTTGCTTGTTCTCATCAGTTATTCCAATGCCTTTGTACTCATTCTCCAGAGCCCTGAGGAGGTGAGCACAGTCTGACCCTTTTCTTGAGTAACTGGCTACAACACAAACAATTGTAAAAAGTTGTGAGACTTATTGGGGTTGTAGCCAACCGAGTCCTATGTAGAGTAGACCCTTTGAAATTAAGAAAACCAAAGCTATCCATATGTATTAACTTAATAGGCTTTCTGTGAGTAGGACCAGCACTGGATGGCACCCACAGGTTTGTTTTTAATGACAAGTGGCAAATTCAGAGAAAGAATCCTGAATATCTCTCCAGGGATCAAGGTCTCATAGACTCCAGGACCAGCTCCAGGTTTTGGTGGACTCTGAGGAAAGTTGCCCTCATTGGGTCTGTCTGATTGGGCTCAGCTCCAATCACTACGCTTCAAACAAAGGCCCCCAGCCATTCTTTCTGGAAACAACTTTCCAGAGGGAGAACAAGAAGGCAATGTTGCTTCACCTTACTCTCTCTGGGAGTCCATAGGCTGCAGTGGATAGATTTCGTCTCCATTTTTCCTGTGGAAGTCCCAGAGAGCGAACCTAGCGAACCCAGTCAGCTTGCTCAGAAAGGGCTCGATGAGGTGGGAGTCCAACAACATAAGGAGGGCCACACATACTCTCACAATCCACACTTTTCCTTCCTCCTGTTTGCTCCAAATTCTTCCGCAATTTCTCTTCTTTTCCATTCATTTTCTCTTTTGGCATGAGTGAGTTGCAAAATAGGCAATAGCCCAATGCACAATCAGTCAGTCAGTCAATCAGCACATCACCAGGATTGTCCAACAGTGGCACTGGGGAACTGAGAATTTGTTACTTGTGGTGTCAGGAAAAGTGGATTATGCACATAAACAAAGAAGCCATCACTGAGTCTATGGGGAAAGCACTTCTAAAACTTCCTTAACAGAGATCATTAAATATACATGTTCTTGGTGGCTGGCCATATATCCTCATTAGAGTCTGCCATCAGCTGAAATGTTCAAGGAATCTTCTCCTATCACCTCCAAAGAGACGTGAGCTGAGTGTGGCCCAAAAAAGTAAACAGAAACTTGAGCTGAAATGCACTCAGGGAGGGGTAAAAATCCCCCAGCAACTTATCCTACATCAAATTTGCTTGCTAAACCTAATATTCACATTCTCCTAATTTGATCCCCACCCTACCTCCCCAAAATACTGTTGGATTTAGACATTTCAGTAAGGGGGGAGGAAAACAAAATAATTTAACACCTTGAAACTTAACGAGATTCTAAACATAAGGCCCACTTTGAATTTTTGATTTTGTGCTGAATTGTGAATTAATTTACACTTCTAGGCTGCTCCCTAGGGCATCCTAAGTACATATAATATTATTTATTATTATTTATTTCATAAAAATTGTACACCTTTCGAAACAAACCTCGCAGTGGTTTTTAAAAAGATTGGTAATAGTACTATAGGGACGCGAATGGCATTGTGGGTTAAACCACAGAGCCTAGGACTTGCCAATCAGAAGGTCGGCAGTTTGAATCCCCGCGACAGGGTGAGCTCCCGTTGCTCGGTCCCAGCTCCTGCCAACCTAGCAGTTCGAAAGCATGTCAAAGTGCAAGTAGATAAATAGGTACCGTTCCAGCGGGAAAGTAAACGGCGTTTCCGTGCGCTGCTCTGGTTTGCTAGAAGCGGCTTAGTCACGCTGACCACATGACCCAGAAGCTGTATGCCGGCTCCCTCGGCCAGTAAAGGGAGATGAGCGCCGCAACCCCAGAGTCGGTCACGACTGGACCTAATAGTCAGGGGTCCCTTTACCTTTACCTAATAGTACTATAGTCAATGCTACCTGCCTATATATAAATAAATGATAGAGTGCCAACAGCTCTCTGGACTGAATATAATCATGAAACTTATAAGAGAGCAAAATTCTTTGCTATACAGAAGGCAATCTTTACGTGAAAATGATATTAGCAGGACTAGGAAAGTCTTCTGGTGAAGGCATTACAGAAAGCTGCTACAGACTGAAACAGGGATCTGATTCTGTATAAAACAGCTTTATGTCATGGGCAGACATTGGTACTATTGATACTGAGAGCCAGTGTGGTGTAGTGGTTAAGAGCGATAGACTCGTAATCTGGGGAACCGGTTTCATGTCTCCGCTCCTCCACATGCAGCTGCTGGGTGACCTTGGGCTAGTCACGCTTCTCTGAAGTCTCTCTGCCTTGTTCACCTCACAGAGTGTTTGTTGTGGGGGAGGAAGGGAAAGGAGAATGTTAGCCGCTTTGAGACTCCTTCGGGTAGTGATAAAGCGGGATATCAAATCCAAACTCTTCTTCTTCTACTACTATGGTGCCCTGAGCTAGGCCAAAATTTGGCGCGCACACCCCCAACCCTCGTGCCATGCTGAACTTTTGAAAGGAGACGTGATGCTCTGGCTGGGTCCTAGAGCCCTCCTTCTCAAAGCTGAGCAAGTGCTAACTAGGCTTTAGGAAGGAAGAGGTAGGACTCTAGGGCCTTGTCAGAACCCTCACACCTTCTTCTTGTAGCCTGGCAAGTGCTTACTGGATGCCCTCTCTGCTTGGCGCCCAGCGCAGAGGAATTGGTTGCAGTGCCCTAAAACTACCTGTTTGTATGCAAGTTTGCTTAATCCTCCTATGCTTTGGGGTTCATAGCTGACCCAAATTGCTATTAAGAAAGTTGAAAAACTGTTGTTGTTGTTGTTGTTGTCGTCGTCGTCATCCTAAGCATAAAGTCCTATTTTACAGCCAGAGAACACTGAGTCTCAGCGAAATGTGCCATGCCCATGGATTGATCTTGAAAACCAAATAACTCAAGTTCTACCAATAAATCTACCTCAAACAAAGTGCTGTTTGGTGCCTCCCAACAAACACATTGCTCACCGTATGGCAGCACTGCCAGATGGATGGGAAACCTTGGTTCTAAACTTCCCACAATGCTGCACAGCACCACACTTTCCATTACTCTGGGGCACTGTGGGAAATGTTAAATGTTGTGTGTGCAGAAACTAGCCAGTGGTACAAGGATAGAATTTGCACTCATTGCTCTGCCCCTTTTGCCTCTGGTCCCACCCACCACGGGTGTGTGGCCCTTCGATGGGTTGCCCAGAAAGGAATGTGGGCCCTGGGTTGTAAAAGGTCCCCCCACCTGTGATGTAACTAGATCAGGTTCCTGGGTCTGCGGCAAGTGGCCTCAGTGGAGTGCGTATTCAAAGTGCAATTAAGTGAGTGAATTAGTGGCAGCCTATAAGAATGATGGGAACGTGGGTGGCGCTGTGGGTTAAACCACAGAGCCTAGGACTTGCCGATCAGAAGGTCGGCAGTTCGAATCCCCGCGACAGGGTGAGTTCCTGTTGCTCGGTCCCTGCTCCTGCCAACCTAGCAGTTCAAAAGCATGTCAAAGTGCAAGTAGATCAATAGGTACCGCTCTGGCAGGAAGGTAAACGGCATTTCTGTGCGCTGCTTTGGTTCACCAGAAGTGACTTAGTTATGCTGGCCACATGACCTGGAAGCTGTACGCCGGCTCCCTCGGCCAATAAAGCAAGATGAGCGCTGCAATGCCAGAGTCAGTCACGACTGGACCTAATGGTCAGGGGTCCCTTTACCTTTATAAGAATGATCCGCTCACATCTACATTTGTCCTGCAGAAGTTTCTCAACATGGCCAGTGACCCTCAGCGGCTGCTTTCAGTCTCCAAATCTCCCTTCTGCCTAGGTCAAAGGGTGATGGGTTCCTGTCCATTGGACTCCAGCTTTGGCGCCAAGTTCCTAAGTGAAAGTGACGTCCTGCAATCCCAAGGGCTTGCTGCCCCATTTATCTCAATAAGAGGAACGGCATTCTGGCCTGTGATTCATGAGTTGTGCCATGTTCTCCTGCTCGGTGACACCAGTGTGTTTTCTGCATCGGTGCCTCTTCTGCTCTGCAGAGCCCCCACAGGACTCCCATCACTTACTGGAACAATGTTTCCCATCTCAAAAACAGAGGCAATAGGAGGATCAGCAAGTCTGCAATCAACTGTTTCCCTAAAAACTCCTTTGAGAAAACGCAACGTTTTTTGTTGTTGTGTGACTGACAGGTTAGAAAGACTTACAGCACAGTCTTATGCATGACTACTCAGGTGTTCTTGAACAAGTTGAATGTGCTGGATACAGACTTTGTTAGTGGCACTTAGTTTGCATTGCAATCAATGGGGCCTTTGAGTTATGTGATTATCAAGTTGCCCCACTGATTTCAGTGTGACCCAAGTTCAACTAACTTATGCCACATCCACACCAGAAGGACATAAAACGAGCCTGCTGAATTAGGCCAATGGCACATCTAATCCAGCCTCTTGTTCTCACAGCAACCATCCAGATGCTCAGGGGAAGCCAGCAAGCTGGACATGAGTGCAGGAGCACTCTGCCCACCTGTGATTCCCAGCAACTGGTTTTCAAAAGCATTGCTGCCTCTGGCCTTGAAAGTACAACATAGCCATTGTGCATAGTCGACATTGATAGTTGTGTCTTCCATGAATTCGCCTCATCCTCTTTTCAAAGTTGGTGACCACCACTGCCTCCTTTGGGTGTGAGTTCCATAGTTTAGCTATATGCATACATCTAAGACACTCCTATACCACTTCAACAGACATGGCTCTGCCTCTCACAAACAATTTTAGGAAGCTTCATGACAGAGGAAGGATCAGGGCTGGCCCAAGACATTTTGCCACCCAAGGCAAACCCCAAAATTATGTCCCTCACCCTCCCCTCCAGGGAAGAAGGGGTAAGTGAAGATCTACATCAGGAACAAGAGTGGGGTAGGAGAGACCCTGTTGCCTGAGATGGTTACCTCACTGGCCTCATGCGTAGGCTGGCCTTGGGTAGGATGTAGACAGATGCATGAGGATATCAATGGCTAATAGTCATGAGTATATTCCACTGCTATTGCCAGGGGCAGTGGGCATTTCTCTGAATTTTGCAATGTAAAAACCAACAACATGCAAAATAAGTGTGAATAGGTAAAAACCAACAACATTCAAAATAGGTGAATAGTGTGCAAAGGCTTATATATCGATGAAAACAGCATACATGATTGCATTTGTTTTGGAAAATAAATAGTTTGCCAAAAAGAGAAACACAAACCAAAATACTTAGGAAATCTCACGTAGAATTTAAAACAGCAACAACTTCAAAGTGATGTGGAGGTGATAGGAAAAACCAGAACCTAAGAGAAATTCAAACCACCAGATTCATCCATCCCTTCTCTGTATACGCAGAGGAACTGGCATGTTCTTCATCATCTCTCCACTTACTCCAGGAGGACTGACCCTTAATACTGAGTACACGCTCAGGGGCTAAACCCGTTTCAGTTTGGCCTGGGTATGATGACCCATTTCCCCTGACTGACTCTTTTTTTCAGAGTCAAGATGAGGGAGGAAGGGAAGGAGGGGGGAAGGCAGGGAGGAATTGCCAGCCACACTGCAGTGCTGACCTTCTCCGAGACGTGGCTCCAGAGAGCCGAGGGCCATAAATCATCCGAGGCAGAGTTTTCTCGTAAATGGTTTCCATTTTGCGTCTCTTCAGGGAGGGATGCCTCAGTGTGATCTATAGCACAGAGACGGCTGTCCATTTTCCCAGAGATGTGCCCCTCCCATTGGGGTCTCTCTTCTTTTCCACCCCTCCGCCTTCTTCTTCCACTTTAATGGCCTGCTTGAAAGCAATGCCAAAGATGCTCGTTGTCAATCCGAGAGACTGAGCTTATGTCCTGTGCTGGAGGTGGTGCCCTGTAAGGGACATCAATTCTTACTTGAGCAAATGAGCCTGCTGGCCAGGCCCAGGTTTTTCCTGCCTTAGGTAAATTAGGGAGCCCTCAATTCCCCCCTGACTTTGCAAAAGATGTCAAAGAATTCCCTCCCACTTTGCATGGGGATCTCTATCAGTGTGCATTGACTGCAACAGGACTGGTGCTTCATGAATGGTGGCAAACAGCTGCCTAGTCCACTTATGCAAGAAACGAGGAACCCTGCAGCCTTCCAGTTGTTGCTGGACTACATCTCCCATCATCCCTCGCCATTGGCCCTGGTAGCTTTGACTGATGGGAGCTGGGGTCCAGCAACATCTAAAGGCTCACAGGTTCTCCACCTCTAGCTTAATGCAGCCTGGCCCTACCTGGAAGAAGCGTCATCACTTTCACCGGGTATAGCTTAGGACCAAACTGTATGCTTCGAAAAAGAAAATGGGGCAATGATCAGAATTAGCGCCATACTATGTAATTAGGTAATTTTAGGGTTAACAGGCCCCCTTCCTCTTTAGGTGCTATCCTGCTCACTTTACTTCAAAATGAGAGGGGAGGGGAAGACTTGTTCTGATGTCTTTGCCTATTTTCCACCCACCCACCTACCCCACCTCCCACCCCGCTTTGCTCATATTGCTGAGAGAAATGATGGACTTTTGCTCCCCAAAGTCCTACCTCATGGTCCCAGTGATTATCCCCCCCCCTCCTCAGCCATGTTGCTTTTTGCAGCAGGAAGAAATCTGCCTCCTGGCCATTTGAGAAAAGGGGTTCAAGCAGAACCGTGGACTAGGGGGAAGCATTAAAGGATGCTGGGCTAAACAGATGAGGGCTATGATCCACCTCCACTGTCAGAGGCCGTGTGGGGCTGGGGAATGTCCCAAGGGCCAGACTGAAGGCCTGCAGGGCCACATTCGGATCCTGGAGCTGAGGTTCTCCTTCCCTGAACAATAAAATGTTCACCTTGCTCACCTTGCAGGGCAGATTAGGTACATCATCCTACACACCAAAGCCCCCAACCTGATTGCTCCCCCTCATCTCCTAATGTTTTACAAAACAATCAAGGTAAATATGATCACACACAACTGAGTCTTGAATGCAAAGTATATTCAGGCCTTTAGAAAATTTGGTCACCTACCTGTAGCTGAGGCAGCCGGGGGGGGGGGTTTGATTCTTGCTCTCCCCAAACATAAGAAGCTGCCTTATACCAAGTCAGACTCCTAGTCCATTTACCTCATTGCTGTCTAATTTAGCCTCCATGGGCACATTGGGAAATTAAAGAAAATGTCACTGGCACCACAAATCATGCATTTCATGGGGGGGGGGGTGATGTGGTCCTCAGAACTGCCTCCCCCTGCCAGAAAAAAGAGGAGGCAAAACAACAGCACCCACCACAGAAAAATTAAACACAGACAAACAAAAAAGTGTGGTTCAAGCTGGATACTTTAGTTCTATAACAAGGGGCGTCGTGTCTCTGGGGTAGGGGGAAATTTGCATTGCTAGATGAAGATGCTGGAGAGCGAATCTGGGACCTTTTGCAAGGAAACCAGCAGTTCTGCCACTGAGTTTTGACACATGTACTTTTGAAGTATTGTTATTAAATGAGAACCCAAAGCAGGTAACCAACAGCGTTGTGTGTTTTTTTTTTTTTAAAAAAAACTTTAGAAGGGGTGTGGGGAACATGTGGCCCTCCAGATCTCAATGGACTCCAACTCCCATCAGCCTCATCCAGTTTTGCCAAAGGTCAAGGGTGATAGGAGCTGTAGTCCAGCAACATCTGCCAAGGCAAAGGTTCCCCATCCTTGCCTTAGAACAACACGGTGATACCCATAAAACAGTTTGTAAACTAGAAACATGGAAGCATATTAGCTTGCTTTCTGGCAGAAAAAAAAGTCTGTTGGCCTTTTTTTAATTTAAAAATTCCCCAGAGACAGTGTCTGCTTGGTTTCCCTTGGAAGAGAGTCCCATAAGCATTACATCAGAAAATAAACCAAATAACAAGTCACCATCAGCCTGACCTTTAAAGAAGGAGGCTCATTTACAGCCTTGTATTTAAGCATTTGCCTAGTTATGGGACGAGGGTGGCGCTGTGGGTTAAACCACAGAGCCTAGGACTTGCCAATCAGAAGGTCAGCGGTTTGAATCCCCACGAGGGGGTGAGCTCCCATTGCTCGGTCCCTGCTCCTGCCAACCTAGCAGTTCGAAAGCATGTCAAAGTGCAAGTAGATAAATAGGTACCACTCTGGCGGGAAGACAAACGGCGTTTCTGTGCGCTGCTCTGGTTCTTAGTCATGCTGGCCACATGACCCGGAAGCTGCACACCGGCTCCCTCAGCCAATAAAGCGAGATGAGTACTGCAACCCCAGAGTCGGCCACGACTGAACCTAATGGTCAGGGATCCCTTTACCTTTACCTTTACCTAGTTACCATAGGTGCCCTGGAACTCCATGTAGGCGAGTCAGCAGTCTGGTAAAGGTCCGGAGCAACCTGTCCCTCCGCTAGGGATTGGACCTAGGACATTCTGTATGCAAAGCATGTGTTCCACCACTGAGCTGCACTTTTCCTCTCAAAGAATGGGAGGGGTGCTTCCCAGGGCTAGGCCCCAGACCACAAACTTCATGGATTGGCTCCCTAACCATGCAGCCACAGCTGAAGTCCCTTTCTGACATTCTAATCACTACCTGCACGGGCATTAATCACCATTCAAATCAGTCATTAAGTATGGAACTTGAAGGGTCAGTCAAATTGTATTAGGAGTGGGATCTACTGGTTTTGCACACACAGCAGCTGCTTGCCTTTTCTGCTGGACTTAGCTGCCCTCTGCTGGTTTCATTTTTCTTTGCATCCAATTGTGGAAAGGCATTCGAAGCTAAGCTGTTCCCCACATAGAAACATCTACACTTTCACTCAACCCGTATTTTGATTGTATTTTGTACTGATTAATTCCCCCATGACCAAGGTCTTTTCTTCTTGTTCCAGGACTGTGCCTTGCAAAAAAACAAAACAAAACAAAACAACAATCTTACCTGCTGCAGAAACTTGTTTAAGCAAAATCTCTTTGGATTTTCTGCTCATCTGATTCAGCCTGTAAGATAAGATTTTTACAATGCACAACTGCAAAACAACGAGAAAGTCTATTGGACCCAGGGGAATTAATTGGTACATAATATGATTGAAATACAGGTCAAGCAAAAGTATGGATGAGCCCTTATACTGAAATTCCTTCCAGTAGCACTTTAAAGACCAACTAAGTTAGTTCTTGGTATGAGCTTTCGTGTGCATGCACACTTCTTCAGATACACTTCAGTGTATCTGAAGAAGTGTGCATGTTCAGTGTATCTGAAGAAGTGTGCATGCACACGAAAGCTCATACCAAGAACTAACTTAGTTGGTCTTTAAGGTGCTACTGGAAGGATTTTTTTTATTTTGACTATGGCAGACCAACACGGCTACCTATCTGTAACTGGAACCCTTATACTGAGTTAGACCATCAGTCAATCATAGTTGAGTACTACCCTCAGGGACTCGTTGAGGCTCTCCAGGGTTTCAGACTGAGGACATTCCCAATCCTAAATGGATATGTTGGGGACTGAACCTGAGACCTTCTGCATTCAAAACAGTTTCTTTGCCACTGATCTGTGACCTTTCCCCACCTTCAGCTCCTGCAGCTGAGCTGGTCCTGCCATACAGCAAACTGAAGCAACAGATTGGTGCCTCTGGGACCATATGACACCAGTCCTGAAAGACTTACATTGGCTCCCAGTACACTTCTGAGCGCAATTCAAAATGTTGGTGCTGACCTTTAAAGCCCTAAATGGCCTTGGCCCTGTATCCCTTCGAGAAATGAGGTTACAGGGAACCAGGCAGAGGGCTCGCTGTAGCCTTACTTTTCAGTAGTGGCACCCTCCCTGTGGTATGCTGTCCCATCAAAGGTCAAGGAAATAAGTAACTATACAACCTTTAGAAGACATCTGAAGGAAGTCCCGTATAGGGAAGTTTTTTGTTAATGTTTTATTGATTTTATATATGTTGGAAGCAGCCCAGAGTGCCTGGGGCAACCCAGTCAGATGGGTGGGGTACAAATAAAATTATATTAAAATAACTTGAAATAAAATATGTCAGCTGCTTTTAGACACTTGTTATATAGTCATGTATGAGTTTTCCTCTCCCCACCCATAGGACTGCCTGGGTGCTGGGAGAACCCAACATTAAAGGGCACCTTTGGTTACTCAACAGCTGAAACAAGCAAATTATTTTCACTTGTAAAGTGGGCAGTGCTGACTTGCATGGTTATCTCTGTGTTACTATACTTGTGTTTAATATTCACAGGAAAATGCCGAACACTGGTGCCTGTTTTTAACAAATGGTACACAAACGGTGAAAGTGACTGTGATCAGTTCTGTGTGTGCAAATGTCTTATGCAAGAGGGATAAATGATGTACCAATGCCATGAAATTAGTACTAAGGGGGCAACCCCCTTCAGTCCCTGTGGTCCCTGCCAATATGCTTAAATGTCCAATATGCTTGGAGGGGGAGTACCAATGGTGCTGTAGCGCCATTTGATCTAGGTTTAACCCCACATGTATCCCATGGTTCAGGGAGCTTCCAAACCAGTGTTCTACTGAGGATTCATGCTGATAGGTTCACTCAAAACTTGTGCAGAGGTCTTAAAATGTTGCCTGTATACTGAACATTGATCCTGATATGTTTGTGCCAGGTAGGGATTGTTATCCCTCACTTTGCAGTGCAATTTTCCATCCCTTTCTTATTTGTAGCTAGAAAAGTGATGGGATAGTTGCACTGGAAGGGCAAGATAGCAACAAAAATTTAGTGTGAATTTTGCTCATCTTGAAGAACCCTCAGCCGCTAAAGTTTCCAGCGGGAAGGACATAATTAAATAGATACACAAGTGACCAGAAGAGGTTTAAAGGTGTTTCATAGGTTCATTGTATGCTGCAGATCAGCAGTATTCTCCTTTCTGAGTGGTGGTTAGGGGCACTGTGGTAAATTCTGAAGTCCCCACAGCTGAAGGAAAGTCCAAAAATGCAGGCAGCTGTGTTGAGATATGTGTTTGACATGCTGGGATACAACTCAGCTTGTCTAGAGGAGGGTAGGTCTGCACAGGGAGAAAGTAGATGATGAGAGGAACCTCCAAATTTACTATACTTTTTTTTAAAAAAATAAATATATATTAGATTTTCCACAATGAAAACAAAAACCACAAAGCAGAATGATACACAAAAACAGAAAAAAAGAAAAATACATCAATGAATGAAAAAAGGAAAAAAGGAAAAGAAAAAAGGAACAATAAACAGATAAACAATAACAACAAACTTAATTCTTTACAAATCCAACCTTTTAAACATCTTGGTTGACTTCCTCTAGTCCCTCCCTTCTGAGTTTCCTTGTAACTGAAGGTAACAGATTTCCAATATCATTATTAAACTAAAACAATTTTCAATTATAGTCCATCTTATTCACATTTCTTAATATTCTAAATCCCATTTATTTAATTATAGCTTAGTTAATTATAGCTAATCCTAGGCCTATTTCTTTCTTTCAAGTAATTTCTAATTTTTTATATTACAATATATTTTATATTACAATATAATATTTTATATTACAATATAATATAATATATTACAATATTTGTTCAAATAGTCCTTAAATTTCCTCCAGTCTTCTTGAAACTCCTCTTTTTTCTGGTTGCGGATTCTTCCAATCAGGTCAGCTAGCTCCAAAAAGTCCATCATCTTCATCTGCCAGTCTTCCACTGTTGGTAGTTCTTGTGTTTTCCAATTTTTATCAAGTAATATTCGAGCGGCTGTTGTGGCATACAAAAATAATTTAACATCTTTCTTGGGCAATTCCAAACCTCTTATTCCAAGAAGAAAGGCCTCTGGTTTCTTAATAAATGTATATTTCAACATTTTTTTCAGTTCATTATATATCTTCTCCCAGAAGTCTTTCACCTTGGGACAAGTCCACCACATATGGAAAAAAGTAACTTCTTTTTCTTTACATTTCCAACAAAGGTTATCACTATTGTGATAAATCTTTGCTAGTTTTACAGGGGTTAAGTACCATCTATACATCATCTTCATAATATTTTCCTTTAACATCGTACATGCAGTGAACTTAACCCCTTTCTTCCATAGCCTCTCCCAATCCTCCATCATTATTTTATGTCCCACATCTCTTGCCCAATCAATCATAACCGATTTAACTTGTTCATCCTTTGTATGCCGCTCCAACAACAAATTTTACATTCCAAATTTACTATACTGTCCTTTAACCTGTGCTGACCTTCCCTTAGGTCAGAGGTTCTCCAACTTTTTTCTCAGGGCCACGCTTTCAAGAATAAAAATTTGCTTGTGCCAAGCTGATTATTATTATTATTTTGATAATAAAAAAGATGCACTGGAAAACACTGGTGCTTGATTTAGAACATAGAACATGTTCTAATGTGATAATGGGACCTCTGCCACAATTCCTATCCTCTCCTACCACACCAGTGTGGTGCACCACACCCTTTGAGAACCACTGCCTTAGGTGCTAGAGTAAGACTCTCAGGGATGCTGACTTCATTGCCTACTCCTCCCCTTCTTTTTCTTCTTCATCCTCACCTTGGAAGAACTGCCATCTTTGTATGCCCATCCTGCTGACAACAAAGAGCAAGTTGGACAGAACTTGGAACTTTCCTATGAGCAATATATTTCCTTTAATTAACTTTCTTATCTTCCGGAGCCTCAGCATGTTTACATGCAAGAGGCATTCTGTGTACAGCTGCTGCTTTCTCAAATCTCTAAATGTCATCAATATATTTATAACTACACATAAGGACATGAGGACACAAGCCAAATGACAGCGGTACATACCATAATACCCAATTTATTAGTATCAACATGACAGCGGTCCTGTGCATAGTTTCCTTGGAGTGGCTTGTAAGCTCTATTGAAATATGTTCGAGTTGCGCAACCGTTGACCTTTAATGAAAGATCTTTCAAGCGAAACCTTTAGCTTTTGATAAAAATGAAAAGAAAGGGGCAGGGGGGGGGAAACCTTGCAAATAAGAGTTACTATTTCAGATGTGGGCACAGAACATCATCAAGCAAAATAAAAAGCTATCTAGCATCTGCTTGATTGCTTTTCTCATTCTTTAACCTTCTTCATCTTTATTTGTCCCAACAGTGAAAGCCTTGTTATTGTTCACTTGCGGGAGCAAAGAGGACTCAATTTCTCTGGGTCCTTGGTTTGTGACGCTGTTGCTCCTACCCTGAAGAAAGCTCTAGGCTGCTTTCTCCCTTGCCCATATAATACCTGTTTGTTTTGTCCTGGGGGGTAAATAAAGGAGCCGGAGATGGAGCAGAGCTATTCTGATCAAAGTGGGGACAGTAGAAGGAAAGGGTGAGTCATCTCTCCCAAAGCCAATCTGAATGGGGGTGGGATAGTCTCTACAGATGCATTTACACACACACACACACAAACTTTTTTATTATTAAATGTATGTATACATGTAAATTATATGTACTTTCTATCGAAATTTGTAACCAAGGGGAACAATTTAGTTAATCTGTACATCTTATATAAACAGGGACTGGTAACACTCAATACTAAAAAACTTGGTCCTACATATTAGTTACCCAATATCATTCCATTTCCATATTCCCATATTCAAATTAACTCTTGGTAAATAACAACCAAAAACACCAAATACAATCAAGTACATGGTGCATTGTTGGCTGATATGATACTGCAACAATTGGCTGATATGATACTGCAACAATTCAATATAATAACCTCAGTAGGATCTCCTGTCAGGTAGTTGCTGCCCCAAACCCCATGAATGACTGGGCTCTCAAATCCCATTTCCCTCTTAGGCCACAAGAGGGAGTGCCTTCCCTGCCACTTGTTATACAATACAGTACTTACAGTATTGTGGCTTGAGAAGCCTTGAGGAAGAAATTCAGTTCAGCTTAAATCCCAATATATCTAGACACATACCCATTCAAACTTATGCATGTGCACACATGCACACACACAAAGAGGCAGGCAAGGAAGGGGCCTATTGTTTGCACTTGTTGGGTATGGCAATTCTATGGCATTGCATACGGCACATGGGTAGCTCTGTGGTCTAAACCGCCGAGTCTCTTGGGCTTGCCAATCATAAGGTTGACAGTTTGAATCCCCATGACGAGGTGAGCTCCTGTTGCTTTGTCCCACCTCCTGCCAACCTAGCAGCTTGAAAGCATACTAGCGTGAGTAGATAAATAGGTACCACTGCAGCAGGAAGGTAAACGGCATTTCCATGCGCTCTGGTTTCCGTCACTGTCCTCTGTGCACCAGGAGTGGTTTAGTCATGCTGGCCACATGACCCGGAAAGTTGTCTGTGGACAAACGCTGGCTTCCTCAGTCTGAAAGCAGAGATGAGCGTTGCAACCCCATAGTCGCCTTTAACTGGGCTTTACCTTCCAGGAGTCCTTCACCTTTTTTTTACTGTATGGAAATTCTATGGCAAGCATAGGCAAACTCCGCCTCCAGATGTTTTGAGACTACAGTTCCCATCATCCCTGACCACTGGTCCTGTTAGCTAGGGATGATGGGAGTTGTAGCCCCAAAACATCTGGAGGGCCAAGTTTGCCTATGCCTGTTCTATAGCATTGCAGTGCTATGTGGCCACTGCACTGGCATCAAAGCTGGCCAATGTCATCGTGGTCCCATGCTCACCCAGCAGTGCGGTCAACTGCACATGACGTAGGTGCAAAAGCTAGCATAGACAACCCCTCTGTCAACCCATCCTTAGAAACTCTACCCCTACTCACCAAACCCAACATTGCACACTGACTACTTTCCCCTGTAGGGAAAGCACCTATCAGCATGATGCAACAGTGGGAATTCCAGGACGTCACACTGCACGGTCACCCTGCCTCCACACATTGTGAATAAGCACATTCCCAGAAACCGCTCACAGTCTCTCCTCTCAAAGCTGGCATCAGAGGTTAGCATTGTAGGACAACAGCTGCCAAGGCCCATGACCATAGGGTTGCCATATTTTGAAGAGCACAAAAGAGGACACTATTACGACTCTCATTTTAAATACCTCTACAGAGCCTAGGACTTGCCAATCAGAAGGTTGGCAGTTCGAATCCCTGTGATGGGGTGAGCTCCCATTGCTCGGTCCCTGCTCCTGCCAACCTAGCAGTTCGAAAGCACATCAAAGTGCAAGTAGATAAATAGGTACCACTCCATCGGAAAGGTAAACAGTGTTTCCGTGCGCTGCTCTGGTTCACCAGAAGCGGCTTAGTCATGCTGGCCACATGACCCGGAAGCTGTACGCTAGCTCCCTCGGCCAATAAAGTGAGATGAGAGCCGCAACCCCAGAGTTGGCCATGACTGGACCTAATGGTCAGGGGTCCCTTTACCTTTACCTTTACTATATGTAGGCTATATGTGGGAACGTTTATATAATTTAGCAGAGTTTAAATGATTCCGTTTGAGTTTATGCAGTGACAAGCAGGTTGCTAAGTCATTTGAGTCCTATCAATAATTATACCTTCCTTTTTTTTATAAGATATTTATTAAGATTTTTTTAAGATATTACAGTACAAAATGAAAAAGAAAAAAAATACAAAATAAAAATGATTAAAAACCACTCCATTTTTCTATTACTTATTTTCCTTATCTTGTTTCCCGGACCTCCTCATACCTCCCTTTTTTGTATTCCAGTTCAATTTGTTGGCTCAGCAAATCCTTACCCTCTCAATAATTATACCTTCCTGGTTGATAATCCCTTTCTGTCCCTCTTAAAGAAAACACACATGAATCTGAATCATATTAACATAAACTACTTTGCTATCCGATTCATTGAGGTTTACACAGTTGTTCCTGAAGGCAGGCTTAGGTTACATAACAGACAAACTATATACTAGATAGAAGTGAGTCATGAGAAGACTGCATCCGAGCAGTTACCAGTGACCAGTCCTTGCAGCAACTGACTGACCGACCAATCAACCAATCAACTGACAAAACTGCTTGCCACATAGAGGCAGTTAGTCCTCTCGGAATGTTGGACTTGACTGACAGCTTTGTATCCCACACTATAGAAGCTGTGATATATTGCTGAGGGGGTCAGGAGAAGAGAAGAGAAAAACCAAGTCTTCAACCACCAGTTATGTCTATGTCTCATCCAGAAAGTATAGCCAGAGACATTTTGGCAAATTTGAAAAATCTACCTGGGCAGAAATTTTACTCCTGAAAAAGGAGGACACCTGGCAACCCTACATACGCAAGCAAAGGTTCCTACTGTTGATATCCTGTTCCTCCCCTCCTTAGAATAATAGAATTGTGGAGTTGGAAGGGACCACGAGGGTTATCTAGTCTAACCCTCAGCAATCAGCAATCTTTTTGCCCAACGTGGGGCTTGAACTCACAACTCTGATTAAGTGTCACGTGATCTACCAATTGAGTTATCCTTGCTGCTGCCACCTATTCACATATCCTATCCAAGCAGTGCGTGAAAATAGCAACATGAACAAGGAGATTGCAGTCAATGTCTTGTGGTTGTTGTTTTAGTGTTTATAATATTAACTTGTAAGATATGGATTTGTTTGTTTTTTTCTTGGTGTTTGTTGTTGTTGTTGCTTTTTTTAGTTTTTGAATGTTATTTTTGTGTGTTGTGTATTGTTATTTTCTGATATCTTTCATGTTGTTGTTGTGTGGCAAATACTAATAAAATTTATTTTAAAAATATTAAAAATAGGAGATTGCAGTTGTTGTTGTTGTTGTTGTTGTTGTTGTTGTTGTTTGAAGATATCCTTAAGCAAAAGAAGCATTAATTTTAAAGCTTCTAAACCCTACCTTCCCCCCAGCCCCACCCCAAAATGAAGTAATGGCTGTTTATTGTTATGCAAACTTCATACAAGAATATAGATATATCTCCATCTGCCCAACATAAAATAGCCACCACAGTAGAACAGCTTTAATATACCATGGCGACAACTCAGTGACGTACCCTCCAAAATTCCTCGGATGAGAGTCAGGACATTCTATTCTGCATCAGTATCCCAAATATTATCTAGATTCTGACATTCATTAATTTATTGGGTTTAGGGGAGTCTAACCCCAGTATATTCATAACAATTATTTGGATGATGAGGCTACCTTGGCATCCTTAAGTAATCTGAAATTCAAGGACTGCCAACTTGGTCTAACAGCTAATTGTGGGGGGTAAGAAAAACAGGAAATGCTATGCATCACAATGTGTTTGAATGTTTCTTTATATTTTAGATTTCCTTATTTCAAATCTGCATCCCTGAGCAATTATTGTTTTTTATTTTTAAAAAATGGTTATCTGCATTCCTGTTCTATATTCATATATTTCCTTTCCCTCCCTTTGCCTGAAATAAGACATCTTCCCTTTCTCACACATCCTTAGGTTAGGCTGGTTCCGCTATTAAATTGTTTACTGTTAGAGACAATATATAAAAATAAAAAAGGAACTTTTGGCACAAGCAATATGGATGTTTTGCAGGTTAAGAATGAGATATGTCATCATCAGTGCTATTTTTCTATAAAAAAAAGAGGTTCTGGAACTCTCCATTAACACCTCCCTTCTTCTCTTAGATTGGCAATGGCATCCACCTGAGAAGTGCCAGAACTGAGTTCTGGCGAGTTCTGGCTGGGAAAAAAAACACCTTGGTTATTATTATTATTATTTAACTTGCAGTTTTACTTTCCCATAACTCCCTGGTGCTTCTATTCTGCAGATCACCCAGAAATACTGTATACAGTGGTACCTCGGGTTAAGTACTTAATTCGTTCTGGAGGTCTGTTCTTAACCTGAAGACCACTTTAGCTAATGGGGCCTCCCGCTGCAGCCGCGCCGCCAGAGCACGATTTCTGTTCTCACCGTGAAGCAAAGTTCTTAACCTGAAGCACTATTTCTGGGTTAGCGGAGTCTGTAACCTGAAGCGTATGTAACCTGAAGCGTATGTAACCCGAGGTACCACTGTATTTTGACCTATCTTCTACCACCAGTGTTCCTTCTTCCGCTGTCAACCAAAACTGCAGAACAGAACTACATTAAACCTTACACATTCCTGGTTTTTCTTGTTACTCGTTTTAGACTAATTGATTTTGAACTTGGCCTACATATATTGTTTCCTACTCACCATTCCCTGAATGGCGGCAGTTTCCAGGGTCAACAGCACTTCAAATTTGGTTTCTTTTTCAGGAGAGCACTGGAGAGTTATAGTGTTTTGAAATATTTGCTGGTTTACAAAAAGAACAGAGGTGAAGGCAAGCAACATTTCATTAATGGCAGCGGATCCACTACCAACAGATTATTTTTTCTTATCATTCTGGTTTGTAGTCACAGGCATTACTATTCTGCCAGAATGGCTAACAGAGCAATCCTGTACTCAAAAGTAATCCGGATTGTTTTCATTTGGGCTTACTCCCAGGTAAGCCTACATACAATTACAGGTTGAATTGTATTTTATTCTCTTGGCCCACACCACACTTCATTAATGTTTACTTCTCAAGAAAAAAAACATTTTTTAAAGATTTTGAGGGATAATTATCTTATAGCTCAGTGATTCCCAAACTCCCACCACCACCAAATGAAAATTACTGTGAGTCTTTGCAGACCACTCAATGATTTTTTGGCCTGTAGTAGCCATTGTAATGTACTGTGCTAGGTGCTGCATTAATTTAATTGTATTGTCATTGCTTCTTTTATTCCATGCATTGTATCTTATTATATTACAATTTGAAATTCTATTTTTTTATTTAATGTTTTATTTAAGCATATTTACAAACAGACAGACAGGCAAACAAACAGACAGACAGACAAACAAACAAACAAACAAACAAACAATAAATTACAAACACTTTACTCCAAAAATCAAAGAGAGTAAAAGGAAAGGGTAAGAAAGAAAAAAGGATGAAGTACCACACCCATTTGACTCTCCTCCACCACCACTCATCATCTTTGAGTCATTTAAGTTCTTATTTACATTGCAATTGAATTCTATTTTTTAAAACCAATATGAATATTAAATGCAGACACGCCACGGACCACCTGGATGAAACTTGTGGACCGCTGATGGTCCACAGACCACAGATTGGGAGCCCCTATTATGGATAATTATATATTCCATTATTTAACAAAGTCCAAATCAAGGTATGCTTTGCAGCAATAATCAGTTTTTAACAAAGGCTATGTCCTTTGATGAGGGACACGGGTGGTGCTGTGGGTTAAACCACAGAGCCTAGGACTTGTAGGTTGGTGGTTCAAATCCCCGTAACGGGGTGAGCTCCCGTTGCTTGGTCCTTGCTCCTGCCAACCTAGCAGTTCGAAAGCACATCAAAGTGCAAGTAGATAAATAGGTACCGCTCCGGCGGGAAGGTAAATGGTGTTTCCGTGCGCTGTTCTGGTTCGCCAGAAGCAGCTTAGTCATGCTGGCCACATGACCTGGAAGCTGTACGCTGGCTCCCTCGGCCAATAAAGTGAGATGAGTGCCGCAACCCCAGAGTCAGTCACGCCTGGACCTAATGGTCAGGGGTCCCTTTACCGTGGCTTATGTCCTTTGATAAATGCACATTCAACCTTGAAGCGGAACTTGTGGCCTTGGGATGGTTAAAACCTCCCGAAGTGTGCCATAATAACTCACAGAGTTGTGAAGGATGTGTGGTGGCTGCTGGATGCTTGAGGACTAGTGAATGTTTCACTCACAGTCAGATACGTGGACATCTTGTTCACATGCTAAGAGGATGTGGGCCAAGAGATGGCTTTAGAAGAGGACTGAGCAATAAAGATAAGGCTGAGGACAAGGCTATCGGTGACTATTGCTCTGCTTCAACAGATGGTGTCAGTAATGCTTCTAAATTCCAGTTGCTGGGAAGTGCAGAAGGGGAGAGTACTCTTGAGTCCAGCTCCTGCTTGCAGTTCATCCCACGGACATCTGGACATCCACTGTGTAAACAGAATGCTGGACAGAATAGGTGGACCATTGGCCTTATCCTGCTCGCCTTATGTTTCTTATGTTTTTATGCTCTTAAGAGTCAGGTCAGAAGAACAGAGTGCATGGATTGCAATCCAAACACTGAGCAATATGTTTAGGGAAATCATGAAAACACAACAGAACAGTTCAGCAGGGCACTGCTGCTGATAATAATCAATTTGGAATCAGAGTAAACTTTCCATGTGTCCCCTTTTCAGGGACACCACAACCTTATGAGGTTGGCCGTTGCGTTCAGTTACACCATCTCAAAACACTTAAAAACAATCCTGTTTAGTTCAGGAAGCCCCATCATTTCATAGTGATAATAGTGAAGATGACAGTGATTGCAGGGGGACGGGGACCCAAACATGTTATTTGTGCACTTCAATCATTCATGTCACAGACAATAACCCTGTGGTCAGATGACAACTTGATTAATTTGTGAAAATAAACATATGGAGATGACATCAGCAGTATGGAAGGTACCGTAGTTTTCCGTCTATAGGATGCCCCCCATGTATAAGATGCCCCCTATTTTGGGGGACTCCAATTTAAGAAAATAGGGGGAGATGGCACAGAGTTATTTACCTTTTTTGCAGAGGATTGCCCAGGGTTTTTATTAGGGGGGATTGACAAAAATCGCTCACCCACAACTGACAATCACGCGCGTCGCCGAAAAACTGCAGAAGCCAATCATCTGTGCTATTGACACAGAGACAGCCAATCGCAAACAGCCCTTCACACAACCACCAATCACCTGCCCTGTTGCCGCAGAAAATCTCCTGCTTGCAGATGCAACAAATCACCCAACCCCGTCCCCCACCCCCACCCCACACTACCCATGTATAAGATGAGGGAAATTTTTAAAGCTAATTTTTTAAGAAAAAACACAGAAAATTACGGTACATTAGATTCCTGTGTAATAATAATAATAATAATAATAATAATAATAATAATAATAATAATAATAATAATAATTTTATTTATACCCTGCCCTCCCCAGCCAGAGCCGGGCTCAGGGCAGCTAACAACACCAATAAAATCACAGTAAAAACATAATAGGGGGAAAAGAAGAAGGGGAAAAAACACAATTTAAAATACAGGTTAAAATGCAATTTAAAATACAGCCTCATTTTAAAATAGCCGATAAATCAAGACCATAAGGGGAGGGAAACATAAGGGTCAGACTGAGTCCAAACCAAAGGCCAGGTGGAACAGCTCTATCTTGCAGGCCCTGCAGAAAGATGTCAAGTCCTGCAGGGCCCTAGTCTTTTGTGACAGAGCGTTCCACCAAGTCGGGGCCAGTACTGAAAAGGCCCTGGCCCTAGTTGAGACCAATCTAACCACCTTGCGACCTGGGACCTCCAAAATGTTGTCATTTGTGGACCTTAAGGTCCTCTGTGGGGCATACCAAAAAGACTGTTAAACTTCTGTTAGGCTAGGCATAAGCAATAACATTAGTTTCTGCTACTGTAACTCAGTGGATCAGTAAAGATATGGCTTTGCAGACTGGGAAATATAAATGGTCCACTGGATAGCACCTGGGATGAAAACATATGGCAAACTACATCCCTGCTCCCAGGTAAGCATGCATAGAATTGCCTACTTCTGTGTTCAGTTTGTAGCAGGACCGTGGTCTGAGGGCAGTGGTGATGGGCAGGGAGGGGGAATGAATTAGGTCTGATTCACATTTGGTATAGAACTATCTGATTAACACTTTCCCCCCAAAAAAGTGAACCAAAACACAGCCATCCTTTGAAATTCACTCTTATTCAAATTATGAGATTCAGTTCTCCAACCAAAGCTGAGTGCAGTGGTGCCTCGCAAGACGAAAAGAATCCGTTCTGTGATTCTCTTCGTCTAGCGGTTTTTTCGTCTTGCAAAGCAAGCCCATTGACGGATTAGCGGATTAGCGGCTTTTAGCGACTTTTAGCGGCTTTTAGCGGCTTTTAGCGGCTTTTAGCGGCTTTTAGCGGCTTTTAGCGGCTTTTAGCGGCTTTTAGCGGCTTATCGGATCAGCTGATAAGCGGCTTAGCGGCTTAGAAAAAGGGGGGAGGGGAAAAAACCTGCAGGAACTCGCAAGACATTTTCGTCTTGCGAAGCAAGCCCATAGGAGATTCGTTTTGTGAAGCACCTTCAAAACGGAAAACTCTTTCGTCTAGCGAGTTTTCCGTCTTGCAAGGCATTCGTCTTGTGGGGCACCACTGTATAAAAGTGTTTTAGTATGGAAAAGTGTGCACAGAAATACATTTATTACTGAAAATACTATTAGGAAGGCCTTGTATTAGATAAAAGCTGCTTGCAAAAATATGTGGATTTGTTAAAAAAAGTCTATTAAAATGTTTTAAAATGCACAGTAAAAATGTTGGTGAATTTTTATGAGGACTGAAAAATAATAATAATTGACTGCTGTGGAAATCTGATGAGCTGAGTTTTGGTAAGGGAATATAAGGAATTGACAATGACAGATTCATCTGTCCCAAATGGTCTGGGGAGGGCAGTAATGATAGAAATGGTACTGGGTGATGTAAAAGAAATGGCCTGCAGTAATAAGATGATGGTCCATTTTCTCCTATTCCTCTTGAACAACTTGCCTGCTTCTCAACATTTCTTGCAGCTGAGGACTCAGCTGTTCACAGGAATGGCTACTGAGACTTTCCCCATAATCATATCCAGAAATGCAACAGCTCGGGGACTTGCGTGGCTCAAATCAGGCAGGAGGAGGTTGGCAGTGATGATGTCAGCAGATGCATATTTTTAACCTGTGCTCAAGTGAACAGGAAACGGCCTAGAGGAAAGACATCAAAGCTCTGACAATGCAGATCCTGCCTGGTTTTTCCCAGAACAACTATAACAAAACAAAACACACACCGAAGAAGAAAAATCCCGCTTAAGCTGCCCGTTCTTTGGAAAAATGTGAATCGGAAACAGGAAGCTCCAGCTAAATAAAGAACGTGCTCTGTTCCCTTTTCTCCCACCAGGCACTGTGCAGGGAATTAAGAAGGAGGCATCAGTTCCTTGAGAGGGAGGCTAGAGCCACTGCTCACCTGCGTTGTTATAGCTGGCACAGAGGCCTTCGGATCTCAGCCAACACTCCCCAGTTGGAAAGGAATGTGATTGCATCAAAATTGACTGCTTTTCCTGAAGATGATATTAGATCTAATCTTGCTAGCGCTGAAAACAAAAATCAGCATCGTATTACATGGGTGTTGAACTGTGAAGCACATTGGTAGGGATGGGGGGAGAAACTAGATTCAGTTTGCATTGAAAGACAATTAGGCAAACATAACTAATTTGAACGTTCTGAAACAGTAAATGAACCAGAACACAGCTATCATTTGAAATTTGCACTTCTATGAATTTTGTAATACAGTTCTCCAGCCAAGTAATACATATAAAAATGCTCACAAGAGGGTAAGGAATGAATTAAAAAAGAGCACATATTAGTAAAAATAACATGCCAAAAATGTGTTGTGTTATGGGAAATTACTTGTTAAAAAAAATGTGTGTATTAGGGGATACGGCATGCAAATATGTGTTAGAAGGAATTCAAACAAAAATGCTGGTGACTTTTCACAAGGACTTTTTAAAACAAGCAAACAAACACCAACCAATTCACTAACTGATGTGGGAATGTGGAGAACTGAACCTAAAATTAGAAAAAGTAGAAACACTGAGAAACTGAAATTGACCGATTTGTCCATTCCTATTTATTAGGCATCTTCTTACTGTACTGCCCTCTCCAGTGGTGCCCAGTGCCTATTTGGACTTGTAGGGAAGAAAGCAGGGAGGCCAAGACTATGCAGAGCCAGAGCCAACCCCAGAAGGAGATTGTTTGCAGAGAACTGGGAGTTGCAGAGAGACAGAGAACAGTGGTTGAATGTTTGCAAATGCAGTAATTTCCCAAGGTGAATTTTCAGAATTTTCAACTGTGAAAGTTCAAAATAGAGAAATTCATAGCTGAGGAATATTTGTGGCAGGCTGTTGTTAAACTGTGCCCAGCTGCTAATTTGAACTATGGGATAACAGAAGATTGCAACATGCCAAACAGGTTTGAGATGCGCTCTGTCCTTTACCTCAGCATTCCACTTTGAATGCATAGTTGTTCCTCTTGAGGACAGTGCATTCAATTAAGCTGAAACAGGATGCAGATATGCAAACTAACCCGAATGCCATCCTAGAAATGGTTCAGCAATTGAGAGAAGTCAGTGAGGATATTAAGGACAACCACATGATGGCTATCACATTATGCAGTTAACCCCAGTCCTTTGTGTCACTGATAAATATCCCTGGAGACAGTGATATTTAAAAGCTTGTTGTTGCAACAGACGGTGCAAAGGCAAGAAACACATGGCACCAGCTTGCACAACTGGCACCGCAGAATAGGATACAGCCAGCAGATGCAGGGGCACTGCAGCCCATTCTGCCACTTGTGGCAAAATGGGAAGTGCCCCCCTGCCCAGCTGCTCCACTGCTACTGCTGTCAACCACCAGCAGCTTCACCATACCTGAGGCTGCCATTGCCACCTACACCCTCCACTCTGCTGCTGCCACCTGCACCATGTGCCCCATCTGCCCTGTTGCCTCCAACAACAGTGGTGAAGCAGCACCGGCATTAGTGCCAATTTGAGGTGAAATCTCAACCAAAATGATGGAGGTGGTGGTGCAGGCAGGGCACCACAGAGGTGCCACCTTGGGGACTTCCGCAGCCTCAAGCAGTGCCCTCACCCTGCCAGCTGCACCCAGAATCAATCAAGCAACGTCAATGCAACCAAGATATGTCAATGGACTGCCACCAGAAATGTTAAGCTAGCATAAGAGAGGTGAGCTACCTCCCTTGGCAATTGGCAAGTCACTTGAAGATCCCATCATGGACCTTGAGAAGAAGAGGCCTTAAGAAGATATGACTCTTTTTATCAGGAAAAGTCAGTTTTCCATCAGTTGTCCTTAGCAACTGAAAGGGCTATAAGATACCTGCTTCCCCATGGCTTGTGCTTCATGCTTTAATCTAACAAATAAAACCTGTTAAAGTGCACAATTGATATTTCTTTCATTACCAGCCTGAATCCAAAAGAATCCCTTGGCAGGACAGTAACATCTGATGAGGGCCTCTCTCTGGGTTGAAATTGCACCATTGCCCGGGAGGGGGAGAGGCAAATTGAAGCTCTTGCTATTTCTCCTTCTTCTTGCCATAGCCTTCTCACTTTGAGAAGATGAGGGAACAGGCAGCAGAAGCATGAGAAAGGAGCCGCAGGGCTAAGGAGTTCCAGAGGATTATCTGTGGGCCCCCTCTATTAGGACATGGGCATCAATAGGTGCCCAAGAAATTCAACTGCTGGTGCTGACCATGATTTCATTGCTGCAAGATGAACTGAGTTAAAGATTCCCATCCCCCTATGGCTTACCAGAACATCTTCATGAATGGCCTTTTTTCACACACACATGATAAGTGAATGAAAATGAAAGCATTATGAAATAACAAAACAAGTGAATGGACATCTTAAAGGTACCAGCAGCATCTGGCAATGCAGCAGTACACACTGGGAAAGGTGACTATCACCACTGGGCTACAGCCCAGGATATGTGTATGAGAGTATGTAAAAAGAGTCTGTCTGTCTATACCAGCCATTGCCAGCCCATCAAATTCTTCCCTTTATAGCACTGGCCGGGCTACATTTGGTTCCTGATGCAGCATATTGCACACAGACCAGAGGAGGGTTAAGTGCAGAGAAGCACAATGCATTCCCCTGTTGTTCAAGCTTTGCTTTTTCACTTAGTGCTGCGCAAGAATATGCCAGGAATGCATTGGGGCTTCCTGTTTGCTTCCACTGTTGATAAGGTCAGATCAGCCCGAGGCCCTTGCAGCTTTTACGATGATATGTCCCAGCACCTAACCTCAGTGATTCTCTGTACTTCCTGGGACCTCACTACTTAAAGCATTCTTGAAAGTGAGGGCAGATTTACCTTGTCTGTTAAATCATATAGGAGCTGCTGAAACAAATTTTAAGAGAGAGGGAGGGACAAGGTAGTGTTCCTCTCTTCATCTAATGACTTCAGGGTAGTAAGATGCGAGCTTTGAAAGAGCTAACATTCTTTCTCTGAATTGAAAATTTCAATTCACAGATGAACTTCTCTAAATTTTGCAATCTGGTTCTCCAGCCAAATAATGTGTACAGAAATGCAAATACTGTACTAGAGTAAAGCATGCATCTAGATGCATATAGTAGTTAAAATGCCATCCAAAATGCATTTATATCAGGGGGAAATGCTTCACAAATGCTGTGCGTATTAGGCAAAATCACAGAAGAAAATAGCAAAAAGGTATACTAACATACTGACAAATTCTCATGAAGAGCTTTTTTTAAATAACAATTAAAAAAAGATTGCAATCTGAAAGGGCTAATGGGTCTCGGAAATGGCTCTAGGCTCCCCTTTTCCCTTGTTAGTTTGACAATGAACTTGGAACTAAGGAGGATTCCTGGCTCCAAAATTACTGCTTTGTCTTTTTTCCTGCATTCCTCCCAAAAAACAAAATGAAAATAGAGCAAAGGGAGAGGTCAAAAACCCAGTCCACCTAACTGTGAGATTGTTGGGGGAACTACACAATCTAAATATTATTGTTGTTAGTATTATTAGGAATTATAGTAAAGCTGTTTTCCTTGTGTCACCTTATTTAACTGAAGAATGCTATCACCTACCAAGGTCCTGCACAAACTCTTGTTTTAGCTACTATGGACATTATGCATGATGGTTGCTTAAAAAGGAGTAAGGTGCAGCACTGGGGAAGGGCCATTGCTCCATGACAGAGCTTCTGTTTTGTGTGCAAATTCAACTCCCAGCATCTCCAAATAAGGCTGGGGGAGCCTGTCCAAAACCCTGGAGAGGGTAAACAATATTGAGCTAGGAAGACTCAAGCCCTATGTGCACAATACATTTTTAAAGCAATATCATATTGCTCCAAACAGTAATGGTTCCCCCTGAAGAATCCTGGGAACTGTAGTTTGTTAAGATGGCTGGAAGTTGTGAGGAGACCTCTATTCCCCTCACAGAGCTAGAATTCTCACAGTGGTTTCATATCCCTCCAGTGTCTCTCCCTGCCCCAGAATCGGTAAAGGCATTACAGCTTCTGACTTGAAATTGGGGAATCCCAATTTAAAGGCTTTGTTCTCCCCACACACAGCACTGCTCTGGTGGCGAGTGAGTGAGAGAGCAGCAGCAGATCACGAAGGTCACATGGCGCCTGAGGCTCACTTGCCATCCCTGTGATAGGCTGGACTCTTTGAGGTAGCTGCTTTGGATCTGATCCTCACGGATCCTGCCTCTCTGCCCGATGTGGCTGCCTCTGAGCTCAGTGGTATGGCCTGGTGATGTCTTTTGCAAAGGCACCACTAGGGGCTGGAGGCAGAGAGACAGAGGGAGCATGGCCACGGGCGTTAAAGGGCCAAGGTATAGGTTGGAGTCAGCAGCAGTGGTGGGTGAGTCTTGAGCAGCTAGTAAAATAGTGCAGAGGATGTGTGGGAAGGGAAAAGGGGGCTGGTACCCAGTGCTAGGGTCCTGCCCGGTAATGTGTGAAGTAATGAAGAGGCGACAGTAGCGCCTCTGAGTATGTATAGTGTGTGTGCATGCCCCCCCTCCCCCCCCCGCAGCCAGGAACACCTTGCATTCCTCATGTGAGTCCTGTGGTTTAATGGCTAATCTCTCTTCCTAATGAAATCTAGATATTGTTGCTCTGTGGAGGAAATTGGGGTGGGTGGGTCTCCTAATAGCTCTTAGCACCCTTAATAAACTATAATAGTCCCAAGGATTATTTGAGGGAAGCAGTGGTATGAAACTGCTTCAAATGTATAGCAAAGGTGGGACCTCAGAGTAAGGCAGTTTTCTTTGCTGTTATGTAACTTAATGTGCTGTTGCTGATTTAAGGAAGTGGCTCATTATTATTATTTTTTTAAAGTTTGTTGCTGCTGTTGAATACACAAGTAATTTGGCTTCCAGAGAAATCTTACACAAGTTTACTGGGAAGAAAGTCCCATGGCGTTCAATCCCCATGGGGCAGAGCTTCCTTACATACATGTTGAAGATTTCATTGCCAGGACAGACACTATTCATCATAGACAATAAAACAGACATAGAACCATCGGATTTGTGAAAAGATAATAGATTTTTTTTGTTGACTGTGAGAAAGTCACCAGTTTCTCTATTCATTACTTGCAATCCCCACTTGGAAATGTGGTAGCCAGTCTAACCTAGCAAAGAAGGTACATTTCTGAAGCTGGAAAGGATAGTATTTTGGAGGCTAGGCAAAGAAGATCCTAACTAAAGATGAACTGAAGTTTCTCACAAGGCATTTTTTTTCTGATCAAAACAATGCTGGGGAAAAAGAATGCTGCTTTGCAGAATTCTCACTGATCACTCCATCTATTTTTCACAGAAGCCAATCACATGAACAGGGTGCCTTGGAATGATGCCAGGATGCTGCCTTAAACTGAATCAGACCAATGGTCCTTCTAGCTCACTGACCTTTTCAGACCCAGAACCCACTCATAAATGTGAGGAACCATTTATTTTTACCGTTTTATTTATTCATTCATTTGAACAATATACCACTTAACTAGAATAATCTCTAGGTGGTGTACAAGAAATACAATATAGAAAAAGTGAAAATTGGTTACAACTACAAAATCAGACTTCAATTAAAACTCCTGCTAGATTGTGTATTTTTTTTTAAGTATTAAGTAGGCATTGGAAGTTCAACAGGGAGGGGAGCTGACTGATCTCAACAGGAAGGAGTCCCATAAAACAGGATCAAGGCCATGTGGGACCACCAACAGTCGGCGTCCCACTACAAGACCTTGGGGATCAGGTAGGGATACAAAGGATTAGGTATCCTTGACATATCCTGGACTCAAGTTGGTAAGGGCCTTGTAGACTAATGCAAGAAGTTTGGAGCTGGTCTAGTACAGTATAGGCAGCTTGTGCAAGATTTTGTGCACCAGAGTTATGTGCTGGTATGCAATGTGTTTATATGATGGTGACACTGTTGTTGTGACACATCTTAGATCAGGCTGTGACCTTGAGAGGAGTCCACGTGACCCACCATTGAAGACCAAGGAGAGCTCATCTCACATTGACTAGCAGCAACTCTTTGGGGTTAACAGTGGGGCTTTCTCCAAGCCCTACCTGGAAATGCTGGGGATTGAACCAAGGACCTTCTGCATGCAAAGCAGATGCTCCACCACTGGGCAATGACCTTTCTTTTGTGGAGGATGCAAATTGGTGGAGGCTACCAGCACAGATAGGGACGCGGGTGGCGCTGTGGGCTAAAGCCTCAGCGCCTAGGGCTTGCCGATCGAAAGGTCGGCGGTTCGAATCCCCGCGGCGGGGTGCGCTCCCGCTGCTCGGTCCCAGCGCCTGCCAACCTAGCAGTTCGAAAGCACCCCCGGGTGCAAGTAGATAAATAGGTACCGCTTACCAGCGGGAAGGTAAACGGCGTTCCGTGTGCTGCGCTGGCTCGCCAGATGCAGCTTTGTCACGCTGGCCACGTGACCCGGAAGTGTCTCCGGACAGCGCTGGCCCCCGGCCAATAGATGTGAGATGGGCGCACAAACCCCAGAGTCTGTCAAGACTGGCCCGTTCGGGCAGGGGTACCTTTACCTTTACCTTACCAGCACAGATAATCTGTGCTGCTGACATTGCTAGTGGAGAGCCCCAATCTCAAGAAACTATGAAATGCTCAGCCCCCGTCCCTGCCCATAGGCCAGAAAAAAAATCAGTGAAATTGTGTCCTCTTCCTCTCCGCTCATAAATGAGATGGAGTATTTTGAGAAGCCATTTGTGCACAGCTGTAGTTCCAAGTCAATAGGGGAATTCACACATAAGCACATGGCATGTGCAGCTCTTTGTGAATGTGGTGGGAGGGTCACTGTTGTTGTTAACACGAGCACTTCTTGAAATCACTTTACATAATTTAAAAGAGCTATCCTTGCAATGATTTAAAACTTCAGCTATGATACACTCAGGACTGAGACAAAGCATTGGGAATATTATAGAAGAAGAGTCTCCCCACCAATTTCTGGGATCTGAGGGACATCATATTTGGAAGAAGAGATTAAACACCCTGTGTTTAAATGCAGTGAGTAGCCTGGGTTGATGCAGGCTCCTTGAATCCCAACTCTGGAAGGAGTGTGGTTCTTAAAGGCCTGACAGCTGGTCGATACACAGTGGAAGCAGACTCCCTTTAGGCACAGCTCTCTCTGGCTGGCCACAAAAGCAGTCTCACCCTCTTCTCCCTCCCTCTTCTCTCCCCCCCTACCCCGCCATCCACCATGGCAATCCATTGCACTCAAGCTGGCTCAGGGATAGAAGGGTAATTTGCTTAGTCTAACCTCCGCCTGATAAACCCATTAACAACCCCGCTGTTCCTGGAAGGTAGACAATCCCTGTCTAATAAGGCAAGAAAATAGCTGCAGGGGAGCTGCAGCAGCGGCCAGATGATTACAGTCTCCTGGCTGCTAGTCTGGACCTAGGCCTGCAGAGCAGCAAGACACCCCTGTCAGGAGCTCAGGGAAGCATGCAGAACTTCAGATCAAACACCCTTTTTGATCAAGCACCTCTTTCCAGTGTGTGTTGTGGAAGAAAATATAATTTTGGGAGGTGCAGTTTCTCTTAGCCCTGCACAACAACTGGTTGCAATGACTGAAATTCCCTCTTCTGCACAACTGTTACTTCTTAATACCAAGGATTGTGCTGTAAGGAATGACAGAGAGGAGCTGTAGCTGTGGGGCAGAATACCAATTTTGCATGCGAAAGTTCCCTGGTTTGATTAGCCTTATTTCCAATTAAAAGGTTCAGAGTTCCATGAACTTCCAGAAGCACAAATGCTCCTTAACAGTGACTAGGGACAGGGGTGGCCCATCCCTTTTTGCTGCCTGAGGCACAATGGGAAGGTTCTGCCCCACCCCCAGAGCTTCTGACAAGATTTCATAATAACAACAGGCCAAGGACAGAACCCTGCAGCACCCCACTTTTCCCCAGGTCCATGTCAACTGTGTATGTGTTCATTCATTATTTGACAGGAACACAAGAAGCTGCTTGCCCCCAAGGCACACCATTGGTCCGTCTACCTCAGTGTTGTTGACACTGACTATGGACTCAGCTACATTAGTAAAGAAAAAGCATTTTATATGTGTTGTAACACTGAGACACCAGATGGCGCTGTAGAGTCCTGTCTTTTGTCAATGTGATTTCCCATTATGAAGTTTACAATGCGTTTTCCTGAAGAACTTTTTTGATGTGTCTAGATCCAGCCTATCAGTGCCTCTCTGGGGATTGAGGCAGGGGTCTTTCTTAGCTCTACCTGAAGACAACAGGGATTGATATCCATCCTGTCCTGTTTCAACATTTTGTTTAAAAAAACAGAATCCATATGAAATGTGTGTTTAAATATTATTTCTTGGAGCCTGGGCCGCCACCTGTAGTATGGAGGTGACGATATTAGTCTACCTTACAAGACTATTATAAGGATTACAGTGGTACCTCGGGTTACATACGCTTCAGGTTACATACGCTTCAGGTTACAGACTCCGCTAACCCAGAAATAGTACCTCGGGTTAAGAACTTTGCTTCAGGATGAGAACAGAAATCATGCTCCAGCGGTGCGGCAGCAGCGGGAGGCCCCATTAGCTAAAGTGGTGCTTCAGGTTAAGAACAGTTTCAGGTTAAGAACGGACCTCCAGAACGAATTAAGTACTTAACCTGAGGTACCACTATACTGCTAAAACATCTGCAACACACTCTGAGTACTTAGGCTGATGATTATTATTGGGGTTGAGACTGAGGATATGTACTTAGACATGCACAGCTTAATCTTTGATGCTGAGTCCACAATAAACTGCACCCCAGTTCCAAGTTATAAAGTTCTTATAAGCATTATTTTTTTTTGGGGGGGGGGAGCTTCCTGCAGGTGCTCCTTCTTTGGCTGATTTATGTGTCTCCTCCTTGCCTTGATATTCTTCCTAGGAAGCAGGGGACAGTAGCCTCCTGGAGGACCTTGCTCCCCTGGCCTAGAGCATTCTACCTTTCAGCTCTGTAGTCCCAGGGCAACTGTCCATTGGTTCCTTGTCATCTTTCTGGTGGGGAAGGGATAAACAAGCTCTCTGGTAGGAGCATAGGAAGCTGTCTTATCTTGAATCAGGATGTCTGGCTTTGTATTGTCTACTAGCAGCAGGTCTCCAGAGTTTCAGGCAAGGGAAGTTCAGATCCCTACACCCAAAAATGCCAGAGATTGAACCTGGGATCTCTGCATGCAAACCAAATGCTGTCCCACTGAGCTATGGCTTTTCCATAACCATTGCTCAGTGCATAATAGAACATGGACTGGCAGTGACTCACCAGGGGCTGAGGCAGGCAAGATTCTAAGCCTACCTAGAGATGCTGTGGGATGAACCTTCAGTGTGCAAAACAATTTGTTTACCACTGAGCTATGTCCTTGGGCTAAAAGAGGCTGCTCCTTCTTTGTCCAATGGAGGGGGACATACAGTCTTTCCTCTGCAGAGCTTTTGTTCCCTCCATGGACGTCAAGGGAAGCAGCTGCTACATACTCCCTCAGTGAAGATGGGAACAGGGCACCGTGACCGAGTGTGGGATGGTATAACCTTGGTCACTCCCTATCTATAGATACCAGGAATTAATGGACTTTCTATATGCGGGTGGTGCGTAATAGAAACCCACAGTAAGGGCACTTGACATCTGGGATTCCTGCAATAACTTATTTCCTTAAGTTGATATGAATTGAATTAAATTAAAGATGATACACAACGGAATTGAAGATTCTATTTTTATTAGCAAACATTCAAAGAAAAATAAAGTTGAAGTCCTCCACTATTAAAGGCACAGTCCTTGTTTTCTGTCAGAAAGATTGCTTCAGGTTTAAACACAAACTTTACTTGCAATTCTCCAGAAAACTTTTTCTGCTAAAGCTATCCCCTCCTAGAATGGCTGTTTGATTTTTCTCCTCCTGTAAAAGCAACTTTAGCCCCTTTCTAGGGCTTTTTCCTCCACCTGAGGAAATTAAACAGGTTTGTTCTGCCTGATGAAGGCTTAAGCACACCTAACTACTTCTGTAAGGTAAAGGTAAAGGGACCCCTGACCATTAGGTCCAGTCGTGGCTGACTCTGGGGTTGCGGCGCTCATCTCGCTTTATTGGCCAAGGGAGCCGGCATACAGCTTCCGGGTCATGTGGCCAGCATGACTAAGCCGCTTCTGGCGAACCAGAGAGGCACACAGAAATGCTGTTTACCTTCCCGCCAGAGTGGTACCTATTTATCTACTTGCACTTTGACATGCTTTCGAACTGCTAGGTTGGCAGGAGCTGGGACCGAACGGGAGCTCACCCCGTCGTGGGAATTCGAACCACCAACCTTCTGATCAACAAGTCCTAGGCTCTGTGGTTTAACCCACAGCGCCACTCGCGTCCCACAACTACTTCTGTAGTCAGGTCCTATTTGTCAGATTCTCTCTTTACCATACTCTCTCTCTCTCTCTCTTGATTGGCTGTTTCTCCTCCTTGCCATGACTGCCTAATGGTCTCCAAGATGGTGGCTGGATGGTTTGTCCATCACAGTAGTGATGGGCACTGGGTCCATTGACCAACGCCAGAGGCCAGAGTGTGTTCTCCTTCAGCTTTGCAGTCCCAGGGGAACCATAACATGAAGCAAAGTGGGGCTTTTTTTTCTGGCGTGAAGGGGCAGCACAAGCTCACAGCTGCCCCTTCAATGACTGATGGATGGAGCCAGGTTACTCTTTCTCCCCTCCCCCCTCCCCGCTGTGCTGATCTTGCTGGAAGGCAGGGGAGGCAGCCACCTGTCCCATATAATAAGGAATCATCCCATATTTCACTGTAAAATGCTTCGGTACAGGACACTATCCTCTCCAAATGCCCGTCCTCACTCCTACAGGGAAGGCATTGCTGGCTTGGCTGGAGAAACTGCCTCTTGCTTCTTTTCTTTCCATTTTTCTCCTCGCTCAATCTCTTCATCCCACCCCCAAGGAGGAGCAAACCAGGGCAAGGCTTTCATGTTGTTGCTTCTAGTTCGCATCTGCAGAACTGCAGCCTGGGTAGTGCCAGGCCTCGTCTCTCAGAGAGTACCAGGTTCTGGGGCTCTAGAAACAAGCGTTTCTGTGTCATTGTAACCCAGAAGCCCCACTTCTGAACATAGTTATCTGCATGATATTTGAGAGATGAGAGTGGAGGAGAATCCCCACAAGGCTTGCCCTCCCCATGTATTTAAAACTCTGAGTAGCAAAGCACAGACAGATTTACAAAGTGTGTGTGTGTGTGTCAAATTTGAGCGGGACCATCCTGTTAGCCTGTAATGGACTGCTTTGAAGTTGTTTCAGCACCAGGTAGAAAAAAAATCGCCCCCAATCCCATCCTGTTCTGTATTTTGCCAGAACAAAGGTGGCAGCCCTATCTCTCAGTGGTCCATAGACACCACCAGTCTGGCTTAAGGAGGATGGAGAATTTTGATTCAATTAGCATATAAATGTGAACTTTCCTAATGTGCACTTGCCAAAACAAAATGTGAACCAAAACACGGCCATCATTCAAAAATGCCTTTTCTCTGAATTTCACAGTGCAGTTCTCCAACCAACTGGTATGTACAAAATTGTATGCATTGGGGTAAAGTTTACATTAAAATGCATCTACTGGTGAAAAGAGCATATCCCTCCTCCCAAAATCATGTTATTAGTAAAATCAATTTGCAAAAATGTGTATATGAGGCAAAATTGCATACAAACGTATTAGTAGAAATTCACACTAAGGTGCTGATGAATTTTCATGAGGACTTAAAAAAAATCACAAACTGATGTGGAAATGTGGAGAACACATGATGGGGGAAATGAGAAACTGAGAGAACTGGAATAGACACATTGGCCCCTTCTGTGCCTTGGCTACATGCAGAAGTTGTCCAAGCCTCTTCCTTGAGCATCTCTAGTGGTCAAATGCAATCTAGCGGGGCCCAACTGGTCTCCCACAAGGCTGTAGCTGCGTGTGACTGACTGCAAAGGAAGCAAGTCCATGTGTCAGTTATCTCACCTCTGGCTCAGTGGCAGAACTTAAAGCCGGAAGAGCCCACGGACTGACAAGTTATTATTAGGCCTGCAAGTTAGAGATGCGAGAGGAGGGAACTATGAGTGTCAGAGGGCAGGAGAGAGAAATGTGTTGGAGAGTAGATTTATGCGCCAGAGAGCAGAGTTTAGCACCATCGGAAGGAGCTGAAATGTGGAAACAAAGGACCTCTCAGACTCCAGCCACCGTGGCTCCTTCCTCTGTCGCTCATGCAGCAAAGTGCCTATAAACAGCCGCCCCAGAGAGAAAGAGAGGGAAGACCTGCTGGTCAGGCAGGTTGTTGTTGTTGTTGTTGTTGTTGTTGTTGTTGTTGTTGTTGTTGCTGCTGCTGCTGCTGCTGCTGCTGCTGTGGTGTTACTTACATTGATTCATCACTTTCTACAAAAAGTCTTTAAAAAAAAAAGTGCTTTCCAGGCAGCAGCTAGAAGAAGAAATCTAGATCTAGGAGATGCATGGACTCATTCATGGGCCAGAGGATTTTGGTGGAGAAAATACCCTTTCCCTTTAGAAGAAGGGCTGTAGCTCAGTGGTAGGGCATCAGTTTTGCATGCACAAGGTCCCAGGTTCAATCCCTAGCAGCTCCCAGTCACACTGGGAGATAGCCTTGTCCAAATTATTAGAGAGCCTGTATAGACAATGTTGATTTAGACTGACTATTGCTCTGACTCAGTATAAGGCAGCAGCTTCCTATGTGCCTATGTTTCTACAGGGAGCTTTCTTCCCACCCTGTCCCTGCCAGAAGGAGCTGCCAGTTTCCCTGGGACTGTGGAAGTGAGGAGATGGACTCAGGAAGCTGCCTTATAATGAGTCAGACCATTGGTCCCGCTAGCTCAGTATTGTCTACACTGTCAGGCAGTAACTCAGGCAGGAGTCTCTCCCAAGCCAACCTGGACATGTCATGGATTGAACCTGCACCCTTCTGCAAGCAAAGCAATGGATGTATCACTGAGCTATGCTCCTTGCACCAGACTCCTGGGTTGTCCTCTGGTTCTGAGTGCAGATGGGGGCCTTATTGCTGAATAAATACACAGTCCATTGTTGCAAGAGATGTAAATATCTTCCCCCAACTACCCCCCGCCTCTGAATTAGCATGCCTCTTACATTTTGGAGTGTGTCTGATTCACTGTTGTGAGCCAATTGGTTAGTAGCCATGTCATCACTGTTGACAAATGACATGCTTTTAGCTCCACGCAGTTGACAATTTGAGCCCTTTTAAAACGTTTTTATTATCCATCTATCCACAGGACAGGGTGGGTGGAGGGAATGCAAGGTTTTTAAAAACACTTTTGCCTCCTGATCTGTCCATTTGCTATTGCTGTACCGTACATGCTCCCACAAGGCCCTGGGGCTTGATAGACAGCTACCTTCATGCTGAATGACACTTGCGGACCCAACAGAGTGTGCGAGGGGTTTTGAGGATGGCTGACCCAGCCTCCGCCTGCCAATAGTAACAAGAAAAGGCCATTGCCCTCTCTTTAATCCACCTTCGCTTTGCAACTAAGAGGAGTCAGTGAACCTTGTCCTCCTGACCCAGAGAAAGCCAAAGGAACAAGGCAGCTATGGGGGGAAGAAAGTCAGGACTCTCCACAGTTGGTCAATGTTTGGAGTCCCCCTGCTATGCTGGGCCACCCCCAGCACTCTTGCCCCTCACATTGTGTCCATGGAAAGGAGGGGGAGGGGAAGGCAGGACATTTCAATCCAATTGGTACCATGACAGAAGGCTTTGTCATGGCCCTGTCACTCTGGCCAAGGTGTCACGGCCTCTGTTTCCAGGACAACCCAAGGAGAACCGAGGAAGAAAGGAGGAAGGTGTATGACACACTGTGGGCCTTTTTCAGTGCTTGGGAATTCTCTGTCAACGAAGGGGAACTGCAACAAACTGTTACAATGTTGGATGCTCCTTCTTGGTTCCAGCCAGTCAGCTATGCGCTATTCCAAGAGACTCCATTCCACAGCCACCCATTTTTCTGTTCTTTCTCTATGTGTCTCTTGCCTCCACACCATATTGTCAAATACAGTGGTACCTCGGGTTACAGACACTTCAGGTTACAGACGCTTCAGGTTACAGACTCCGCTAACCCAGAAATAGTACCTCGGCTTAAGAACTTTGCTTCAGGATGAGAACAGAAATCACACAGCGGCAGCACGGCAGCAGCAGGAGGCCCCATTAGCCAAAGTGGTATCTCTCTCTCCCTCTCTTTTTAAATCATTTTTAAACATATTAATTGCCATACATACCACAAAATTTCACATCTTATACAATTCATATTGCCTTTAATTATCTTAACTAATGTTTCCCTTTTTATCCAATTATGCAATAATTCAAATTATTCACCTCACAAAACTTCTTGCAAACATACAAATGTAATCTGGTCATCACAACTACTTTTCAAATAGTCCGTAAATTTACACCAATCTTCTGTGAATCTCTGGTTCCGTCGGTTTTGAATTCTTCCTGTTAGTTTGTCTAATTCTGCATAGTCCATCAATTTCATCCTCCAGTCTTCTTTCGTCGGTAATTCTTCGTGCTTCCATTTTTGTGCCAATAATATTGTTGCTGCCATCATTGCATATAAAAACAGCTTACAGTCCTTTCTGCTGAAGTGGTATCTCAGGTTAAGAACAGTTTCAGGTTAAGAACGGACCTCCAGAATAAATTAAGTTCTTAACCTGAGGTACCACTGTAGTCAGCTTCCTTGGGTCACAGAGCATGCTCAGTCTTCATTGAGCTGTGTGGAGGTGGGGTGTGTCGCACTTTGGGATTTTAACCCCCAAAAAATGCGCTTTTGAAAAACATAGGACTCTCACCAGTCTATGTATACAAGTAAGAGCTGTAGCTCAGTGGTACAGCATCTAGTTTGCATGTAGAAAGGCTTGGGTTCATGAGGAGGTTAAGTCAGTTATGATTCACTGGGCCAAAAACTTTGGGTATAATATACAGTTGAGTGAATGGGTAAAACTATGGAAAGAAGGCTTAAAATTTACTGCATGCAATGCCCTAAAAGAAAATGTGATGAAAATGATGTATAGATGATATATTACACCAGTTAAGTTAGTGAAAATATATAAAGTTAGTAATAAATGTTGGAAATGTAAAGAAAAAGAGGGAACATTTTATCACATGTGGTGGGAATGTAAAAAGGTGAAATGCTTCTGGGAGATGATTTATAATGAGTTGAAAAAAATGTTGAAATATACATTTATAAAGAAACCAGAAGCATTTCTATTGGGCATTATTGGAAGTGAAATAAATTGAAAGGAATGTAAGCTTTTTTTATATGCGAGAACAGCAGCAAGAATATTATTGGCTCAGAAATGGAAGCAAGAAGAATTGCCGACAATTGAAGAATGGAGGATGAAGTTAATGGACTGTGCAGAACTAGATAAACTAACAGGAAGGATTCGAAACTGGCGGGACCAGAAGTTTACCGAAGACTAGAGTAAATTTACGGACTATCTGAAAAGTATGTGTGAAGACCAGACAACGTTTGTAGGTTTGCAAGAAGTTTTGTGAGGAGTATTATTGGAAGTATTGCAAAAATGGAGAAGGGGGGATGATAAGTTAAGAGATGTAAAGGCAATATAAAGTTAAGAAATGCATAAGAAGTGGTTAAGACGGAGGATCATCAGAGGTGCTGATGGAAGTCCAATAAGATTGTATAAGTGATAAATTGTGTGGTATGTTTTATAATGTGTATGTTAAAATCAATAAAATTTTATAAAAAAGAAAGAAAGAAAAGAAAGGCTCGGGTTCAATCCCCAGTTTCTCCAAGTAGAGCTGGGAAAGACTACCTCTCTAAAACCTTGGAGAGCTGCAGCTAGTCAGTATACACAACCCTGAGCTAGATGGACCAATGGTCTGCTTCAGCATAAGGCAGCTTCCTACATTCCTTTGGGTGGTGCCAACATAAAAATAGACACCCACTCCTGAACCTTAGAAACAGAAGGCATGATGGACCTATTTAGGGGGAGATAGGTCGATTTATTTTTTATTGGTCTTCTCTTCAAGGTGTAGTATGGCTTTGTGCCATAAAAATGTCCACACAGTTTGTAAATGTGAGCTTGGCCATCTACCATGAGGGTTTACAGAGATCCATAGTTTGATTTGTGAACACACTGTGTTTTGCAAGTGGACTTAGTAAGGTTTGCCCCTTTCTTGATCAAGTTTGGGTAAAATCGGTTTAAAGCAGAAGCCTGTTGTGCACAAATTGGTTAGCTGTAAACTGGAGACATTGCGAAGCCATCTCCCCCTCCCCAGAATTTTTGCCAAGTTTTTTAAAAGGTTTGTGCGTGCATGAGTTTAAATGAATGTTTTTCATCCCTGGTTTGAGGGGGCCCCTCTTCTGTTTTGGGACATCCTTGGTTGGAGCAGGTGGCACAAGTGCTAAGAGCACTTCAAGCAACAATGGCTAGCTGAGTCTATCCACATTTTAATTTCCCACAATCCTTCGGAATGACTCATTTCAGGGGTATTGCGGGAAATTAATAGGGCATTGTGACCCAGCTGAGATTGTCAGGCAACCAAGAAGAAAAGAATGAATGTTCCAAAACAAGCTTCAGAGATGAGCTTTCTTGGGGCATTCAGGTCCTTGCAGCACCCAAGGATGTCAGATGTGATCTCTATATTTAAATAAATAATGTACATTTATTAAATGTACCAGATGGAACACTGGCTTGAGCCAGCGGGCTATTTTTATGTCCTTATGAAACAAAATTTAAAAATGGCTGACCACTTCAGTGAAAAGAATTGAAGGGTAGAGAGAAGCAAGTAAATCAAATTTTCTGATAAGTGTGTCTTCCATTTTACATGTGAAAGAAATACAAGAGGTATCACATTGGGGAGAAATGTACTGGGGTTGCTGGGATTTTTTTTTTTTTTTTGGTTTTGGTGTGTTGTATGCACTTTTAATTGCAAATGAGCAGAATTACAAAACTTTTTACTGCTGAACTTCAGGCCAACACTTCAAGGTACAACAACAGGAAGAGCCAATTTTATACTTGAATTCTGCTTTTCCAACAACCACACTGAGCTGAAAGCAACTCACAATAATAACAATACATTAACAAATAAAAGTGCTTCTTGATGTTTTTAATGTTTGAGGTTTTACTGTGTTTTTATATGTGCAGTAAGCCATGCAGAGTGGCTGGGGAAACCCAGCTAGATGGGTGGGGTATAAATAATAAAAAATTACTATTACTATTACTATTACTATTACTATTACTATTACTACTACTACTATTACTACTACTACTACTACTACTATTATTATTATTATTAATGCAAACGAAATATGCAATAAAGAACAGTAAATTTAATAAATGAAATATAGAATAGCAAACACCTTTGTGGTTTTATGGATCAAGGATTTACTGCCCCTTCAAAAAAACCCAAAAAAACCCCCAAAAGGTGGTCCAATCCAACCCTTCTTCCTTTCTCTCTCCTCATTCATCAGTATCCTTAAAAGAACTGCTTATAACTAACAAAAAGGAAAATAAAGTTTGGAAACTTTTAGGACAGGGATGGGATAGAAACTGCCAGCCGATGGGCTGGATGAGACTCCGGGGGGGGGGGTGCACCATCTGGCCCACTGTGTCTCTTCCTCACCCTGCCCCACCAACTGTAATTAAGCCCCTAGAGGGTTGGCCAATAAGGAATATGGCCCCTGAGCCAACAAAATTTCATCATCCCTTTTCTAAGAAACATGATTTGTGTGACTCAGTCACCTCTGCATTTTTTAAAAACAATGATGCTCCCCATGAGTTCGGGCAAAAAGGATGCAGCAGAAGGGTAGAATGTTCTGTTCGCACATAGTTTGCCTGGTTGGAATCTAGGCATGGATGAGAAATTAAGTTCAGTTTGCCTTTAAAGGCGAGATGATCTAATTCACCATTCCAAAACAAGATATGAACTGAAGCATAGGCATCCTTCAAATTTCAACATCTCTGAATCTTGTGATGCAGTTCTCCAGCCAAGTAATGTGAACAAAAATGCATATACTGGGGTAAAGTGTGCATTAGGAAATAACAGTTTAAAAAATGTATATAACAGGCAGAATCTCATACAAAAATGCCTATTGGGACAAGTTTGAACAAATGTTGCTTTTGGTTGGTTTTTTTTTTAATGTGGGTCAAGGCATGTGGGCCAAGGGCAGAGAGAGAAGTCCACTCATGGAGAGGCAAATCCAACATCAAAAGCCTCCCCTGGCTGGCTGTGGAAAGGTCTACAACCAGTTCCTCACTGGTGTCAGAGCTTTGGTGGTGGAAATGTTTAGAGATGTCACAGGGACATTCCCCCAAAAAAGTTGTGAATCTGCTGGATCTGTGGCCACCCCATTATCCCATTGTGTTCCTGTGCACCTGGAACGGAGGGGGGGGAACCGTTCCATTCCTGAATCTGGTATAGTAGATTTTTATTTCTTCCCATTGCTTCCAATGGGAGGGAAATTGCTCAAGAAGAAGGAAACAGAAAAGGGTGGGGAAAGTGGAAGAATACCACTCTGTCCTCACATTGCTCCTCCACCATGAACCCAGCAGGAAACTGGATAAGACTGTTCAGTCACCTAGAATTCTCTCTTTCTGAAGTCCATATCAAATCCCTAGGAAGTGAAGCAGAGAATCCATACTCTATTTCCAGATACGTATGGATGTATACGTATGGATGGAATCAGGTAGAGGACATCACACCGTATCTGCTGATTTGCCCCCTCCTAGCAGATAAACATTAAAATTTAATGTTGTAAATTTATTTTTATGTTGTAAACTGCTACAAACTATGTTGTAGGATCTTAGAGGAAAGTTTTCCTTTTATTCTCTGTCGTCCATTGTAAAGGCATTTGGCTATATACAGTAAAACTGACCAGGTGACTCTAAATAAAATGCCTGCTTTGTGCTGCCGCTGCACAACCTAGCTAAGGGATACTGCTGCCAGGTGGTGGCAGCAGGGTGGGGTGGGACTTCCTGTTTCACTTCAAGCAGCGAAGTCGGATATGCTGCTGCTGTACTAGGGCTAGCCAAAATGGTGCCTTTCTGATACTGTTGGAGTACAACTCCGTCAACCATGGCCAATGGTTGGGGACGATGGGAATTGTAGCCCAATAACATCTGGAGAGGCCCGTATTGGCAACTCTGTCCTTGACTCTGTCTCACTGAGCTTATTGGATATTATTTCTGAATAATCATGCAAAAGATTCTTTTACTCAGATAGTTGTTAACCCAACAAATATATTTGCAGCCAGGGGTCAATTTGCATGAATACATTTTGGAACACTCTCCCAAATGCAACATATTGAGTGCACATTCTGTGTTCCTTTATGATATCCTTTTCCATCTAGAGTATTTAAATGCAATGTTGCAGAGAACAAGACACAGATGAGGGAAGGCGATACTTTTTATTGCCCCAACTCCAGCATCATCTTACCTCTGTCCATCTCTCATTCTCTGGCAATAACTCATCAAAGCAAGCTGCGAGATGGGTGATGAAATTCAATGCTGGTGAATGGAGACTTTCCAAGGGAGCAACCATTTTTATTGTGATTAGTTTGCCGCATAGGAAGTTGCAGTTCTGAAAGCATCAGTTTGCACCTATAATGTCTCTTGGTAGTCAGCGACACAACTTCCCACTGCACCCACTGCTAGTCTCACTCCCAAAGCTTGCAGAGCTAAACTTTTGCTGCTTTGGCAGAGTTAAATTGCCTCTTCATTGAGCACTGTCCATTGAGCAGTGATACTTGCACAAACTATATTCCAGGGAGTGAACTGGGTGGAATTGCTAGAGACCTTTTATATTTGTCCTCTCCTCCTACCTCGCAGATGCCCAATAACTTCTCCTCTTCCCTCAGGTATTTAAAGTGGGGCTGCCAGAGGCAGCACCTCAGTGTGTGCACTGGCGTTGTATCAAGTGAGACATATGGCACTTTCAGTCATCAAGATGTAGGAAATGTGGGGGGGGGGGTTTGGTGGTGGGTTTGCAAACAAAGGTGGTTACTATATGGCACTGAAAATTACTGTTCTTCCACAATGTGAGGATTCACTTTGAAATCTTAAAAGAATTCTGTAAAGATTTTGCCTTCGTTGTTTTGGGGAAATTTGGGTTATTGCCCAGTCAGAGAACTATATTAGTTTTTTAAGCCCTATGGTTGTGAAATTACCCATTTAAATTATATAAACATTAAATAGCAATGTGCATGTGCACCATCCATATCTCAGCATATTACTACCTGGGTAGCTTGCAACACACATGTACATACCTTTTTGTGTGTGTGAGAGGAACAGGTTATACTGATTGATTGATTGATTGGTTGATAAAAATATTTATATACTGCTATATAAAAAAACCCAGCAGTTTATAACATAAAATCAGACAATACAGTTCTAGAAAGTTAAAAACTAGTTAATAGCAAGAAGAATTTAAAAACAAACATCAACAGGCCATTGTGGGGGATGTACTATAAGGAAAGCCTAGGTAGCTTTTTGTGTCTTTGGAAATGCTCTTGATTGTAAAGGTCATGCTCCAGGTTGCCACCGAAGATGCTGCTATTTCAGTGACCCCAAACCTACACAGCTTCCTGAATTTGGCCAAGATGGACTTTTCAGAGCCTTATTCCTTAGAATCAGCAAAGTGGTTTCTTTTTTCCACTGAACTCAATGTATTGATTTATTTATTTTGAGATATCACACAGACAATTGCTTACCCAGGCTTATGTGTGATGATCTTTGACCCTCAGGAGGCCAAGAGATCAACTGATACGTTCCACTTTCTCCCCCTCCTCTGTTAATTCTTCCTTTTTGGCTTCTCTTTCTTTCAGCCCTCAGTGCTGGCTACTAGGCAGAAAGAGGCCTAATCAATACAGTGCAACCAAGCCTTGTGACCTTGCAACCTGCCTTCAGAAGGTCAAAGGGCAGAGCGGAATGCTAGGCCATGTTTTTAATTGCTAAGTTTTCCAGTGTGAGTTTCTTTCAGCTTCACCCCTCACATTCTTGATTGCCCCCCCCCCAAAAAAACCCCCCTCATCCAAACAAATTGAACCAGGGAAGGCTGGTACAGATTTGAGGGCAATTGGTGCTCTGTCTGAGACAGGTCCAGCTGTTTCTAGAGGAAAGCACAATTCCTGTCTGTGAGGCTAGCCCAGATAGGTTGGTAGTGGAATCATTCTGGGAGATGGTCTCCATGACAACAGAACAGTGATGGTTGCTCTGAATCCCCACAACAGGAAGTGCTTCTGTAGGAAAGTGCTTCCGCTTTGCCTATTATTATCACTGATCAGAGCAACATGTGGAGTCAGGAATGGAGAACCTGTGGCTGCCCTCCAGATGTTGTCACACAACTCCCATTTTTTTCCTGGCAATGCTTGCTGGAGCCAAATGAAGCTTAGAGTCCAGCAACATCTGAAGGGCAATTCCCAGTTATAAAAAGTGAAGGAACCTGCTTCATGATATGGTTACTGTTATAGCAGAGATGCAGAACTTATGACCCTCCAGCTCCCATCAGCCCCAGTCAGCACTGCCTTTGGTCAATACAACAATGTACTATAACATCTGCAGGGCCATTGGCAATCTGTTAAGACAGACAGTAGACAACACTTAACTGATACAATCAACTTTAAACTACTATGCAACCCTGCTTGACTGCATCATTTACATTTGACTGTATCATTTACATTGTATACCCCTGGAATGTTTCTTCGGAAGTGGCATGCGAGGAATGTTTGCTACGAGAATTTTCAGAAACTGAAAAATAAAGTTTTAAAAAAACCTTTTCGCCAAGCAGGTACATTTTCAGAAGAGGGCAACCAACACAATAAAGGTTCTGGAAACCAATACCTTTGTGGAGCTATTAAGAGGGTTGGGTTTTGCCTGGAGAAGAGAAGACTGAGAGGTGATATCACAGCCATTTCCAAGGGCTGCCACACGGAAGATATAGGAGCAAGCTTATTTTCTGCCACTCCAGAGGGTAGGACCCCAGTCAATAGATTCATGTTACAAGAAAGGAGATTCCAACTAAACATTAGGAATAACTTTCTGATGGTAAGAACGGTTCAACAGTGAAATGGACTGCCTCAAAAGGTGATGGGCTCTCCTTTATTGGACGTTTTTAAACAGAAGTTGGTTGGCCATGTGCCAGACATTCCTTAGCTGTGATTCCTGCATTGCAGGGGTTGAACTAGGTGACCCTTGAGGTCCCTTCCAAATTTATGATTCTATCTGGAGGGTTGCATATTGACTGTTTTCAACAGTTGCATAGAAAGGAAGTATTGATAGGTTTATATTTTCACACTGTCTCACATCTGCTTAATAAGCTGCAGCTGCCAAATTTCCCTCTTCTATTGCTGAACTTTCACCCTTCCTGCCCACACAGCAATGGATCCTGCCACCCAAGGGTGTCATGTGCTTGTGTTTGTGCCAGGCTTGGTGCTAATTGTCTCTTGTGGGTGGAAGCAGAAGGATGTAAATGGAATCAGTCTAATAGAGGATGATGGGCAATCTGTTGACTGGTCAAGAGAATGTCTGAAAAACCAGGGCTCTGCCAGAGAACTCAGCTATTGAACATTCATCCTGATTTGTTTGCACAAAGCTTACATAGAGGTTAGATTATATCCAGTCTTTATTGAACATTCATTCTGATTTGTTTGCAGGGAGAGTATACAACAATGACCATTCATCCTGTTTTTTAAAAAGATATTTATTAAGATTTTCAAAGTATTACAAAATAAAAAAGAGAAAAGAAAAATACAAAATAAAAATAGTTAAAAACAATTCAATCTTTCAATGACTTATCTTTCATTTGCTTATTTCCCGGACCTCCTCACGCCTCCCTTTTCTGTATTCCAGTTCAGTTTGTTAGTTCAGCAAATCCCTCCCCTCTTTGTTTATCCTAGTCTTCAATCTTAAAGTATTGTAACATTGGATTTTTACCTATTAATAGTCAATTTTCTCATATTCCCTTATAACATTACAGCTATAAGCCACTTAGTTTCTATCCAACATCATTCTAACATTCATTAATTTTACAATATTTCTGTAAATAGTCTTAAAACTTTTTCCAATCTTCTTCCACCGACTCTTCTCCCTGGTCTCGGATTCTGCCAGTCATTTTTGCCAGTTCCATATAGTCTATTACCTTCATCTGCCATTCTTCCAAGGTGGGTAGATCTTGTGTCTTCCAATACTTTGCGATAAGTATTCTTGCTGCTGTTGTGGCATACATAAAGAAAGTTCTATCCTTCTTTGGCACCAATTGGCCGACTATGCCCAGGAGAAAGGCCTCTGGTTTCCTCAAGAAGGTATATTTAAATACCTTTTTCATTTCATTATATATCATCTCCCAGAAAGCCTTAATCCTTGGGCACGTCCACCAAAGGTGAAAGAATGTACCTTCAGATTCTTTACATTTCCAACATTTATTATCGGGCAAGTGATAGATTTTTGCAAGCTTGACTGGTGTCATGTACCACCTGTATATCATTTTCATAATATTCTCTCTTAGGGCATTACATGCCGTAAATTTCATACCTGTGGTCCACAACTGTTCCCAGTCAGCAAACATGATGTTATGTCCAACATCTTGTGCCCATTTAATCATAGAAGATTTCACCATTTCATCCTGAGTATTCCATTTCAACAGCAAGTTATACATCTTTGACAAAATCTTAGTTTTAGGTTCTAACAGTTCTGTTTCTAATTTTGATTTTTCCACCTGGAAACCAGTTTTCTTGTCCAAATTATATGCCTCCATTATCTGATAATAATGAAGCCAGTCTCGCACTTTATCTTTTAATTTCTCAAAACTCTGCAGTTTCAATTTGTCTCCTTCTTGTTCCAGAATTTCCCAATATTTCGGCCATTTGGCTTCCATATTGAGCTTTTTCTGAGCCTTTGCTTCCATCGGTGACAACCACCTTGGGGTTTTATTTTCAAGTAAGTCCTTATATCTTATCCAAACATTTAACAATGCTTTCCTAACAATATGGTTTTTAAATGCTTTATGTGCTTTAACCTTGTCATACCACAGATATGCATGCCACCCAAAAACATTATTGAAACCTTCTAAATCCAAAATGTCTGTGTTCTCAAGAAGCAGCCATTCTTTCAGCCAGCAGAATGCTGCTGATTCATAATAAAGTTTAAGGTCTGGCAGGGCAAATCCACCTCTGTCCTTTGCATCAGTTAATATTTTAAATTTTATTCTGGGCTTCTTGCCCTGCCAGACAAATCTAGAAATGTCTCTCTGCCACTTCTTGAAACAGTCCATTTTGTCCAAGATTTGCAATGATTGAAACAAAAATAACATTCTTGGCAATACATTCATCTTTATAACAGCAATTCGACCTAACAAGGAAAGCTTCAAGTTTAACCATATCTCTAAGTCCTTTTTCACTTCTGACCAACATTTCTCATAATTGTCTTTAAATAGGTTTAAGTTCTTAGCGGTCATATTAACCCCCAGGTATTTTACTTTCTTAACCAGTGTTAAACCTGTCTCCTTCTGAAACCTCTCTTTCTCAATCGGTGTTAAATTTTTCTCAAGCACCTTAGTTTTTAATTTGTTCAACTTAAATCCTGCCACGTGACCAAATTCCTGAATCAATTCTAATACTCTTTTAGTACTAGATTCTGGCTCCTGTAACGTCAATACTAAATCATCTGCAAAAGCTTTCAATTTGTACTGTTTAGCTCCGACCTGCAATGACCATTCATCCTGAATTCTTCCTCATTGTCTGTGGGGTGATAATGCATTTCCCAGTTAATCATTCATTAATTCTGCACTTTTCAATTAATTTTCCCATCACATTATTGACTGTAAAATAGTTGTTTTTTGGTGCTAGGTCAGGGCTGGGGAGCATGGGGCTCTGCAGACCTTCTTCAGCCACAAGCAACATGGCCAGTGATCATGGATGATGGGACTCGTAGTCCAGTAACAGGTTCTCCATTCTTGCTCTAGGGCAATAATCTATTTTGATTGCACAAGCTTTTCAGTAAGCTTTTGAATCCTTCACAGAATACTGGGAGGCTGGAGGTGCCCTCAATCTTGTTACTCCTATTGCCAGGGCAAATTTTTTTTGGGGGGGGGGTGTTCACGCACCCTGTTGATAGCATTGCTATGGGTGCTCTCATTCCAGCCATGGCCATACTCCAATGCATTGTACTAACAGCCACCAATCTGTTAGTGGTAGATTTTGAAGACCTGGAGCTCATTGTGGCAACCCTCATAGCCCCTCTATCAAGGAGAGTCACAAAATAACAGCTGTGTTGATCCATTATTATATCTCACTCCATAAAGAGCACCAGCACACACATACACAGCTTAATACCCAATTTATAAGGATTAGCATGACTGCAATCTTATGCACCGTGTCCTCAGAGCCAGCTCAGTAGTGCATACTTCTAATTGCATAGGTGCAACTTGTAAACAGTGTATCTGTCAATTCTGGTTTTCCTCATAGTTTCCACTCTAAGATTCACCTCTCCACATTTCCACATCATTTTGCTATTTTATTTTAAGTCTGCATGAAAATTCATAAGCATTTTAGTGCTAATCTATCCCAATATACACATTTATGTAAAGCACTTTCCCATTAATTAGAAGTATTTTTGTATATTATTTTCAATAATATGTGCATTTTATGCACACTTTACCCTAGTGTGTGCATTTCCTTTTTACATACTACTTGGCTGGAGAACAACATTGCCAAATTCAGGCAAGTGCAACCTTTAATTAGACATGCAATCTTACAAAGCAAAATTTGAGTGCTAAAATGAAATAGGAACCCCATCAAAAAAGTGCGATGAAGTATCCAGCTTCTGCTTGAATGTTTTCCACTTTATCAGATTTTCTCTATACTAATTTGTCACAGGCAACATAAAAATTTGAAAGCCTCATTATCTCCTCATTCACTTTCCAGAGCAAGGGGGTCTCATCAATTAGACTGTCACCCAGGCAAATGACACCATCAGCCCTGCTCTAAAAAGAAAATGCCAGAGCTATGTCCCTCAGCGTTCCCTCTATAATACATTGGCCACCAGCCAACACCAGCATTGAGATGGAACAGGTGAAAGCATCTTTAGATAACTATACCTATTTATATCAGATGCGGGTGGTGCTGTGGTCTAAACCACAGAGCTAGGACTTGCCAATCAGAAGGTCGGCGGTTCGAATCCCCACGACGGGGTGAGCTCCCATTGCTCGGTCCCTGCTCCTGCCAACTTAGCAGTTCAAAAGCACGTCAAAGTGCAAGTAGATAAATAGGTACCGCTCCGGCGGGAAGGTAAACGGCGTTTTTGTGCACTGCTCTGGTTCACCAGAAGCGGCTTAGTCATGCTGGCCACATGACCCGGAAGCTGTACGCCAGCTCCCTCGCCCTATAGAGCGAGATGAGCGCTACAACCCCAGAGTCTTCCACGACTGGACCTAACGGTTAGGGGTCCCTTTACCTTTACCTATATCAGTGGAACCAAAGGAAAAGACAAGGAATGGAACACAGCATCTTTGCTTTGCTAAAGATATTTAAAGCAGGGGTGTCAAGTTAAATAAAGTATTGTGGGGGCCCAGGTAAGCTCCATCCCACATAATCGATCACATGACACAGTGCACACACACCATTTGAATGGCAATGCCCATCAACTTTGTGGGGGCCCAGCCCCCACAAGTATTTTATTATAGGGGAACAAAGCCCCCATGGCCCCTAGGAGTTGACTCCTATGGCAAAAAGTAACAGGTCAGACCACCATACAAAAAACAGGGATTTTCTGGCTTAGTGGGTTGCTGAGTTAAAAACGACAATTGGGCATCTTGTCCAGTTTGGGCAAAGAAAGAAGCAATCCAGCTCTGCTCCCCACGCACAGGGAAAATGCTATGGCTCAGTGCTTACATGGAGAAGGTGCTAGGATCAATCTTCAGGTCGGGCTGGGAGAGAACCCCTCTGAAATTCTGGGGAGGCACAGCTGATCAGTATGGACAATGCTAAGCTAGGTGGATCAATAGTCCTGCTCACTGCAAGGCAGGCTCCTATTTTCATTGCAGTTTGTAGGAACAGAAATGGGATCTTGCTTGAAGGGCTGAGAGAGGCACCAAGTCTTGAACATACACCCAAGGACACAAGGCAAATGAAACATAGAGTGAACAAATATGCCTTAGTGCCAAATTAAGAATGCATGAACTGATCTTGAAGGTAGCAGGACCTCTTGCTAATTAACCCTTCTGAAGCCCTGATTTAAAAATAAAGGGTTTTTAGGTCCCTGTTGAAGTGGCCTATTTTATTTTATTTCACTATGAATCAGCAGCATCACCTTGGCATATGATGTGCAGCAGACAGTTATTTCAGGCAAGGTGTGCTATAGATAACTAAACTGCAAGCAAGGTGTCATTTTCTTTCAATTAGCTTGTAGCGTTAACTGCAGTGAGAATTCCCTCCTGCCAGCTTCTTCATTCACCCCCATCCTGAGCCTGACACAGGATGGTATCTGCACAGAGAGAAAGAGCAAAGCGTTATCAGCTCCCTGGCCAAGATGGTTACAAAACACTTCCCTTTCTGGTTCACAGCTGTGCTTCCTTCTAGCTTGATCACAACTTTGTTCCTAAGTGAAATCAACAGGTAAAAATGCTCGTGAAGCCAGGTGGAGTGTAGGAACTGGGTGGGGAGTAAGCATGGAGGGGAAATATTGTTTCAGTTCACATTTACACACAGCAGTCCTTTGAAATTTGCACTTCTCTGAATTTTGAAATGCAGTTCTCCAACCAAGTAATGTGTATGAAAATGCATATACCAGAGTAAAGTGAAAATGCATCTACTGTTGAAAATAATGTACAAAATGCATTATGTTGGCGAACATAGTTTTGCAAAAACTGCATATTAGGTAAAATGGTAAACAAACATGTGTATATTAGGAGAAAGTCACATTAAAATGTTAATGAATTTTAAGGAGGCCTTAAAAAATAAGCAAAGTGATGTGTAAGTATGGGGAACTAAACTTTAGGGTGGGAAAGTGAGAGAAACCAAAACTGACAGACTCGTCCATCCCTAGTGGTGTGTGTATGTGCATGTGTGTATCTGTACTACTTATTTTTTTTAAAAAAATAATATTTATTACTTTTCCAACAATTTATACACAACAACAACAAAAAAGACAATACAATACAATACAAAGACACTACATAACACTAACACATTAAACTAACAAAACAAAACAAAAACCGTTTAAAACACATCAAACAATTTCAATATCTTATCTTACATTCACTTATTTCAACGACCTCCTCACACCTCCCTTTTTGTATTCCACTTCTGTTAATTGTTTCAGCAATTCTTTTCCATCTTCCTCCATTTTCTATCCTATAATTATCTTGACATATTCTAACCTTATTTTTTCCTTTAATACTCTATTAATCTATTTATACTTAGTTCCTTATAACATTTCTACTAAAGCCATATAACTTCATTCCAACATTTTTCTAACATTCATTAATTTTACAGTATTTCTGTAAATAGTCTTTAAACTTTTTCCAATCTTCTTCCACCGACTCTTCTCCCTGGTCTCGGATTCTGCCAGTCATTTCCGCCAGTTCCATATAGTCCATCAACTTCATCTGCCATTCTTCCCGAATGGGTAAATCTTGTGTCTTCCAATACTTCGCAATAAGTATTCTTGCTGCTGTTGTTGCATACATAAAAAAAGTTCTATCCTTCTTTGGCACCATTTGGCCGACCTGTATCTGTACTACTTAACAGAGAACAATGTTCTGTCTTTCACTTCACACAAAAACACACTCATACCTACAGACAGAAAAACAGCATGTCAAGCTAGGCTTAATCTATCTCCTTGCTAGTTCTCTATGTTCAGATATTTGAAGAGGGGGAGCTTTTTAAAAATGCTTTCCTCCACTACCACAGACTGCAGTGGTATAGCCTATGAAAAGTCTTCACTTTTTCATTGTGATGAATGTCAAATGCAGAAATTTGGCTTTGCGGTGCTGGAAAAAAAAGAGGAGCAGTAGGAGATGGTGTCTGGATTTGTATGCTGAATACTAAAAAATATTGGACCTACACTTGTCAAAGCAGGGAAAGGAAAGAAACATGATTCAGTTCACATTTAAAGGCTAGTCTAGGTAATCCACACTTTTCAAAACAATGCATGAGCAGAAAACAAGGCCACTTCTTAAAACTCACATTTTCCAATGTCATTCTCCAGCTAAGTAGTGTGTACAAAATAATAATAATGCACCACCTGAGGTGAAGTGTGCATGAGAATGCATATAGTAGTGAAAATAACATACAAAACTGCATTATATTAAGGAAAATTGCTTTGCAAAAACATGCATGTTAGGCAACATTGCATGCAAACATGTACATATTACGATTTGCACAAAAATGCTGTGGACTTTCCTGGGGCCTTCCTTAAAAAACACATGCATAATTTAGGAATTGTAGATCCTGGAAATCCATCCAAGGCAATAATGTGAAATAAGGTTTGCGTCCAAGGCTGCCATGCGTAATTTATTATTTACATAGGAATGGGGAACTTTTGGCCTCCAGATGTTGTTAGAATCCAACATCCAACAGCACCTGGTGAACTGACCAATTCATTCAGCTTCTCTGTAATCTCCTTTCCTTCCTTTAGCACACCTTTGACTCCTTTGTTGTCCAAAGGTCCAACCACTTCCTACTTCTGATATATGTTTCCTGCTTCTGATATATGTTAAATTTTATTTATTTATTTTGGTCTTTGTTTTTAGCAGTGTGCTCTTCAAATTCTTTATTTTTCTTCTCTTTTTGCATGTGTTGCTTTCTGCTTGTGTTACTTTTGCCAGAGTTTGCGTTCTTTTTTATTCTCCTAATTCTGCTTTCTAAAGGAAGTCTTCTTCCCTCTAATGGCTTCCTTGACTCTTCTCATTAACCACACAGGCATCCTGCTGATTCTGATGCCACCTTTCCCGATCTGCAAACTGAGCTTCTCTTCTTGTGAGCATGATGACCACTCCCCCACCCTCCACCAGCAAACATATTTGACCCTCTTCACTTTCCCTGACAGCCTCCTTTTTACTCATCTCCTGATTTATTTTTTAGAAAAAAAGTTTCTTCGTTTGAAGTCAAATGTGACTGTGTTGGACGTCCTTGGCCCTTGCCCACTTACCTGTATATTGCATTTGAAAGAACTGCAGTCACTGTTTTCAACACATTAGCTTTGGCTAATAAAACAGTCTGTGAGCTTTTAAACTGCAAGTGGGTGGGTTATTGTTTTCATTTGTTATTATGGTATGCATGTTTGTCTTTTTATATTGCAAACTGAAGGGCAGTATAGAAATTTAATTAATAATAAATAAATCTCATACCAAGTCCTGGGCACCACTCGAAATAAAGTCCAGGGTCATCACCCTTCTGGCTGATTCAATGACCAGGTCACAGTCTATTTAGATATGAAGAAATTTTACATCTTTGTGTTAACCAGAGCACACATGTACCCACTTGAGGGTAATTGAAGTCACCCATTACTACAGCAGTTCCTACTTTGGATGGCCCTTGATTTCATTCTCCAGCTCAATATACCGTCTTTTTCGCTCTATAAGACGCACCAGACCACAAGACACACCTAGTTTTTGGAGGAGGAAAACAAGAAAAAAAAATATTCTGAATCCCAGAAGCCAGAACAGCAAGAGGGATCACTGCACAGCGAAAGCAGCGGTCCCTCTTGCTGTTCTGGCTTCTTGGATAGCTGCACAGCCTGCATTCGCTCCATAAGACGCACACACATTTCCCCTTACTTTTTAGGAGGGAAAAAGTGAGTCTTATAGAGCAAAAAATACGGTAATCCTGGACATTTTGGTCAGGGTGCGGGGGGGACGGACAATAGTTGATCCCCAGTACTCAATTGCTCTTGGGACCTGGTATCACCACCTACAGCAGTTCTGTGAAAGAGTCTGCCCCTTTTTCAGACTGCAAGCTTGATGAGCTCAATGCCTTTCTTGACATACAGAGTGACACTACCTCCAGTGAGCCCTTCCCTGCGCTTGTATCCAGTGATAAGTGTGTCCCATTGGTTTTCTCCATTCCACTAGTATTTTGAAATGCCTACTCTATGTTGCCCTTCCAGCTCTAGCTCACCTCTATAAGCATGTATATATGCTTCAAGCCCTGCATTAGGGAAAAAGATTCCTGCATTGCAGGGGTTTGGGCCAGGTGACCTTCGTGGCCCCTTCCAACTCCAGAATTCTATGATTCTATTTCTCTCCCCCAATGGGGTGAGGGGGCTGCAGGTGCATTCTGCAACATATCACTGGCACAATTTTGATAGATTGATACTGAAGCATCTGCACATCATTCTGCTTTATTAATTGTTTCCAGGGCAGGATTAAGACCTTTAGATGCTTTAAGACTGCAGTGCTACCCATATGTAATTCAAAATAAAAGTAAAAAATACTAAACTGTAAAATGAAACTTTTTGAAATGACACATGCTGAAATGTACACGCATGTATGTCGCATGCAGCGCAAGGCAAGATATTCTTTCCTTGCATTACTTCTGTCAACCTCAGTAGGGCGCCCTGTGGTTTAGGTGGGGATAAGTAATAAAAAGAGAACAGAGAAATGGGGGAAGAGTTTGGTGGCGAGTACGGAAGTCTAGCAAAGTTTTGTTTTTCCCCATGGTGACTACTCTGATGCTTTGAAGGGTTTTGGTTTGTTTGTTTCATTTATTTATTTTTTAATATAGAATGTCAGATTCTTTCTCAAAAATTCTTCTGCATTTTGTGCCTCTGCTTGGCTGGTGCTTGACTCTGCCTAGTGGATAATGCAGCATTGGTTGTTATGCTATGTTACTGCTTTATTGATATCAAGAGGGGCACTCTCGCTCTATTGGGCAAAAAAACCCAACCATACTGGACAGGATTTCAGCAGGGCAATATCAGGGAAATGAGGCAGTATGAACACTCCCAAATATTTGCAGGCACTATCCGTATTGTTAGTGAATCGTGTATAGCTCATATCATGAATAATGCCCAATAAAAATGATGTCTCTAGGGACCATTACCCATTGGCACTTTGGTCTCTCTGAAAGGCTGTTGTAGGCTCCTGGTTCTGCCCTGCTCCCCCCCCCCCACACTTTTTGGACAATCTTATAAGCTTTCACCCTCGCCTCATAGAGATTATTTGTCCTGGAAAAGGGCAGCTCATTTCACCCAGCTATCAGTTAAAAATAACAGCGGATCAGGACAGCTCAGCTCTCCTTTGGAGTGGGGACAGGGGAGCGAGGGGAGCTATGACAATGAGCTCCTGCACTCCAAGATTGTCCGCTTCTGAGCTAAAGTGCTCACGATGCCTGATTGCAAAAGAGGGAGTGGGCAGCAATCGGTGGACCAATTTTCCCCATACACTATAACATAAACATCAGCAGCCTGTGCCACCTGCTGCTTTAGGCCAGGAGGGGGGGACTTTTGGCCCTCCAAATGTTGCTGAACTGCAATTCCCTCAGTCCCAGGAAGAATGCCCAGTAGCCAGGGATGATGGGAATTGTAATTTGGCAATGTCTGGAGCATCAAAGGTCCTCACACCTGCTTTAGGTAAACCACCCAGGCAGAAATACAATGCAGGAAGCATGTATGGACGTATGAATGGATTTTAGAATGATATCTTTGAAAAATGTGGTATTATATTGAAGAAGGAAATATAGAAGGGTACAAATTAGCATTGCTATTATTCAGCGGCCAAAATGACAAAAAACCCATATAAGATTGTTGTTGTTTTTAAAAAAGGAACTCTAAAGATCTAGAAGCATGGTATAATAAAATGTGAACAATTATATTTCCAGCAATACTAGTTGCTCATGTCCAGGCATAAAAAGAGCAAAAGGGAATAGATTCATTTTGTGAAACTTGATCTGATTTTATTTGTTTTCTCAAGAAACAGGAGGGGGGAGACCACCAAAAATCATAGAGAACTGTGAGAAGATATGCTTTAAAATATATTAAAGATATGAATTTGATTATATTAACTAATGTGAATGGTTGTCAAAATTGTTATTATTGTGCTCTGGTGATTGGTTTTATTGTAATCGCTTCCTGTGGTTCCCCTCTGATTTTTTTATTATTATTATTTAGGAAACTACAACTCCCCCAGCAAGCAGGGCTAATGACCAGGAATGACAGGAGTTGTAGTTCAGCAAGATCTTCAGGGCTTTAGGTAAACTACTCTAGCAGGGACGCAACACAGGAAGCTACCTAATATCAATTCAGGCTACTTAGCTAGCCCAGTATTAAGTGTCAAAGTAACAGTCAAGCAGAAAGTCTTTCCCATCACCTCCAGCCTGGTCCCTTTAAATGAAGATGCTAGGAATGGAAGCTAGGACCTTCTGAGTACATGGTATTGTGCTCCACCACTTAGCTATGACCCCTCTCCAAACACCAAAGTGGACTGCTGCTATTTCTGGGTTGGACTCAAGCACATCCTGGAAAATTTCAGGCTGCATCCTTACAAGTTTGAGTCCACACTCTTGCACAACAAAGCTTCTTCCAGCCTCTTATGAAATTGGCCTTTTTTGTGGAAAATGCACAGAATAGTGGGCAATGGCACTTGCTATGTGAAATGTCACCTAACCTTCCCACAAACGTATCGGACTGGATGAAAAGCTGGTATGAAATAACTTCCGCCAAACAAATCAGGACAAATGAATGATAAACAGGTTGCTTGAAAGAGACAGGGGTGTCTGTCTCTCTGTCTTCCCAGGTCCTGAGAGGTTTGAATTCTGTAGTCCTGGGTACAAGAAGCTGCCTTATAAAAATGGTATATTATTGTTGTAAAGAAGCATTATAAATTCCCCCGTGGGTATCAGGAATGCCTAGTCCAGTGTGACTGAAGTAGTAGGAACTTTTCTCCTTGTATTAAAGGTAACTTCATTCTTACACCCGCCAAAAAGAGAGTGGTGGGTGCTTTACAGGGGTTGTACCCACAAGTGCCCACATCCCAAGTTACTGAGCTAGACATGTGTCAAGGAACTCAGCATCTCTAAAATGGCTATATGCAAAGTGGTTCCATCTAACTCAGCATTGTTCTCCAGCAGGGATGGGGAACCTATGGCCCTCCAGGTGTTGTTGGACTACAATTCCCATCATCCTGACTATTGGCAAGGCTCTGGCTTGGTATGAACAGGAGTCAGAGACCAACAACATCTGGGCAGTTACAGGTTCCCCCTGCCCTCTCATAAGCTAGCCCCAGGGCTTCCTGCCACTGTCTGAGGTCTGACAGGGTCTTTTCAGTAGTGGCATTACACCTCCCATAAAGACTTGTAACAGGGCCTTTTCAGTAGCTGCACTACACCTTCCACAAAGACCAGAACAAGAAACGGATTCAAAATTAATATATATTTTATTGAATAGCTGCATTGAAGTGGTTTCGAACACCACCCATAGAATTAATTTTTTTCAAATTTCAGCATTGTTTCAGCAACAGCTTAATTAGATTTGCGAGAGAAAGAGAGGAAAAGAGGCACACAACTAAGAGCGTTATAATAAATACATTAAGATGCAATTTTTAATAACTTTAAAATAAACATTTCAAATAAATATTTTTTTTTAATGGTAAAAGTGTGGTAAAAATATATCTATACACAATGAGATGGTAGATTATGAGCAGGTATTATGCTTTGTATGAGGTGAGGGGGAGGACACAATTTTAGAGGACACACTATACAAAATGCCTTTTTTTTTTTTTTACCCAACAGACGGTGAGAGTGTCTTGAATCCCATAGTATTGTGGTCCTTTTGGATCTCAAATGCAAGGGGCTTTCTGGAGGAGGAAATAAACCTACTCAAAGCATCCTGACAAAGGGCAGGTGCTTTCAAACAGAGGATATAACCTTGTTGTAACAAGGGGTCAAGGGAGAAAGCAGGCAACATTACTTCAGGGAGTTGCATGGGCCCAAAGACCCAAAATATTCTTTTTTTTGGCGGCTATGCAAACTAATGGGACCAAATACAATGCTGTTTCACCCTCGCAACAGAAACGGGAGCAGAAATTGCTGGTGTTCACTTATCAATCCCATATCCGGAAAAGAAACCATTTTAACAAATACAATCAGTATTCACTGTCTTTGTTTTCAGTTTACTAGCCATACCTAACTGTTTGCGTCCCCCCATCACCACCTCCCATATATGCATTACATTTGCTTTGTATTGAAATGGATGACGTGGAATAACTAATGACAATGTGATTTACATAAGTTACTTAATTTCACCACAGTGGACAGCAAGACGATTAACACAGGTTTTGGTAGAAGAGGAACTGCAGTGCAGTGGAAACAGTGCTTCATACAATGAACATAGGGAGGAATGGAAAACGGAGCCCCCTTACACCCCTAATGACCGTGCCTAGGCAGCAAGAGAGTCCATGGGTCTTTCAGAAGGACTCTACTGCTACACATGAGTGATTATTTTCACTTGACTGGGTCAGACAAGAACCATCTCTGTTGTTCTGCAGACCCTCCAAGTGTCCCTATTTTCTAGGGACGTCCCTGATTTAGAGAAGCCATCCCAGTTTCTGATTTGATCCCGGAATGTCTCACTTTCCCTTGGGATGTCGCTATTTTCGTTGGAGAAATGTAGGAGGGTATGGAGTTATCCGACCCCCCAAGCCACCTGACGGCAATCCTGTATAGGGAAGTTTTTAAAATGTTTTATTATGTTTTTATATATGTTGGAAGCTGCCCAGAGTAGCTGGGCGCAACCCAGTAAGGTGTGTGGGGTATAAATAGTAAAATTATCATTATGGAATGGGACGTCCCTATTTTCATCGGAGAAATGTTGGAGGGTATGTTGTTCTGACCTTTGCAAAAAACCATGCCCTGTTCTCACCCACTTTCGAAAAAGAAGCCACCCTTTTACCAGGGTTCTTCTTTTTTTTGGGGGGGGGGTAGGAAAAAAGTTATAGAAGGGAAAAAATAAGAGGCATTAATGCTTCCAAATCCACGAAAAGGAGGCCACTATGATCAGAAGTGGCAACCAAGATTTGGACGAAAAACAGCCTCTGGCACTTTCCACATTCCACTTAACACAGTGCAAGAAACCCCTGGAAAGAAGCCTCTAAAGTACTCCAATAAACAAAGCAGCCCAAAACTGGCATAATGCACACAGCTTAAGAGAGTCCTTTGGCATTAGCAGAAATGTACCAAGAAGCCAGATCTTGTCTATGGCACCATTCATAGCAGGTTATCACAAGCCATCATAAATGTATGTCACTAACAATTGCACACTCAAAAATATAATCAAAGCAACTTCTAAAACAATGAGAAGAAATTGGCGGGGTGTTTTCTGTGGTCTGCATGCTTGGGCACCCAACTTGCAGTGCCCTCAAAAGGAAGCAGCACCACACCCAACTCTAAAACCATTCCCTTTGGTGGGTCTAAGGCATGCCTGGACAACGTGGGATCATAGAAGGACAACTTAACCCAACAGCGGCTCAGTCACCATTCTTTGCTGGATTGCAGAACCCTGACTAACAGGCCACAGGTTTGCAATCTGAGCAGCAGAGAACATGCTGAGCAGGCCTAGCTTTGGCATCTACCTATCATGCATTCATCTGGGATGGCAATGTGTGTGGGCCGTTTTCATCTCCTTTTCACTCCCTAGGTCCAGGTCAGGTAACCTGAAACCTAAGGATTAAATGTGGCCCTCCACACCTCTGTATATGGCCCTTGGGACCACACACCCCTTGAATGATTTTGCTAGGCTGGAATGCGTCCTTGAACTATAATTAATGTCATTTGCTTGCCTAGACCAAGGATGGTGAGATGTCGTATGTAGCTTTTGCAGACTTGGAATCTACACAGATCAGCCACATCCACATGCTCCACCCACTTTTGCAGCTGAACCCACCACCACTGGTATGTGGCCCCCCGAAAGGTTGTCCAACATGGGAATGCAGCCTTCTTGCTGGAAAAGGTTTCTCATCCCCGCCTTGGTTAAACATTTACAAAACTAATATGAAAATAAGCAGAAGCAACATGCAAATTTAGGAACAAGAATGTGAACCAAAGGGTCTGAGTAACACACATTTTGTCACCACCACCCTCTCCCCACCCATTTTTTTATAAGGCCAGGGTGGGGAACCTACTGCCCTCCATATGTTGTTGGATTCCAAGTCCCATTAACCCCCACCAGCACAGACTGTGGTCAAGGATGACAGATGTTTTAAGTCAATATCTAGAGAGTTGCAGGGGATCAGAGGGACTGCTCCTTTGACCACAGGAGACATGGGGTTGTACCTTACCAAGTTTTACTCAGAGTAGACCCATTAAAAGTAATGAACCCAAGGTAGTCATGTCCATTAATGGCAACAGCTTGCTCTATGTCAACAGTCCTATTCTCTACATAGGACTAGTCTTGGATATAACCCACAGATTTGCCTGCTACCTGAAAAGGTATATATAATGCTTTGAGCTATCACACCTTCTTCATACCTCATCAGATCAGCCATCCAGCCAGCAAAGTGCTATCTGCATTGACAGGCAGCACATCTTCCAAGTTTCACACAGGAGCCTTCCCAAGCCCTTCCTGGAGGTGCCAAGTATGGAACCTCCTGCACACAATGTCTGCTCCTTAGCTCCTGGGTCAGTCTCTCCTAAAAGTCATAGCATAAAACTTTCTGAGCCATACCTACATCATCCTTCTGTACTCAAGTGGAACCAAAGTGCTTTGGGTTAGGCAGGGAGGAGTCAATGACAAACATAACCCATTGCACTGCATATGTCCCGCCCTCTATTCAAATTGCAGGATATACCTAACTGAAAGCTAAGGTTTTCAGGCAAAGGAAACCATAACTCTTTTCCCTTGAGCTTTTTTTAAAAAAACAAAAAACAACACTCACTGTTTCAAAGAGAAACTGTGTCGTGGGTGCTAAATTTTAAAATAATGATAATAATAATAATAATATACTTCTTGTACTCCGGCCATCTGACTGGGTTGAGAAGGCCTCTGCTCTTGAAGAGATGGGAGAAAGGATACATCAACCATAGAAGTGACTTTTGTCTGCAAGACACCAGAAATGCCTTGCAGTTTAAGATCAGCCACAGGAGTCACTTCTGGCTTTAGACTCACAGTGACTGTCTATGGTATCTGGTACCAGATAAGCTTAGGAGGAAATGGAGATTGAGGGCTTGCTTTGTTTTAGGCTAGCAAGACTCTTTAAACTACCCCTTTGTTGCTACAGTGAATGATGATTCCAACTTTTGCCACCCCTACAAAAAGTAAAGAGGGTTTACCCTAAATTGGTGAACCAACCTTCCTTCCTTCCTTCCTTCCTTTTTAAAAAAACACATAAGCTTTTGGGCTTTCTCCTCCTTTTAGGGAGGCTATCAACCCTCAACAGTTTTGCATCTCCCCAGCCAGGAACTACCGAAGGTGCCCATCCCACACTTGGCCCAGCTACCTTGCATTTGCTACAGTTTTGCTAGCCTCTCCCCCATCTGCAAATTGTGCATGGCAGAAGGAGCAGAATACAAGCCATAGGGATGGGTACCAGAAGTGAAAAAATAATGGGTTTTGTTTTTTGTTTTGTTTTTACAATAGACTGTTTCTCAGGCTATCATAGTGCTTGGGTGAAATACCCTTTTCCTTTCTGGTTTTGTTTTTAAAACCCACCACAGGAGAGCAACTCATAAGGCATTCTGGAGGTCAGAATCCTGAGCCATCCTATAGCAAAACTACACCCTCCCCCCCCCATCCACCACCACCAACCATGCTGATTTAGTGCATGCCTCAGCTTCCCACTCTACTTGTCCAATGTTGAGGACACATTAAAAGCCCTAGAGCCTAATCTTGCTCACAGGGACAATTTATATCTATCATGGAACAAGCTCCAAAGGGAGCTTGCATAGCTGGCTGGCTTTTCCATCATTGCTTTGTTCCCAAGCTGTAAGATTCCAGCAGGGGAACCTGAAGGAACAACACAATGATGAACAGCCAGGTGTTCCCCCCTCCCCCCCCCCTGCCCACTTCCTGTGGGAAGTTATACTGGCTTGTCCAAAGTCTTAGGGAGAGTGGCTCCACTGGTTGTGGTGGAGATCTTCCTGCAGACAGTATTGGTGTGGTTCTGGCAGCGACAACCAGGCCGCTTAAAGGCATCGTAACCCCACTGGCAAAGTTTGAGGCACCCCAAGGTGGGAAAGTAACAGCACAGGCAGGGCATGAACAAAGAGAGGAAACTCATGGCAGCCCAGCGGGCACAGCAGGATCCCGGGCCACAAGAGCAGGGGTCATCGGCACAGGTGTCCTCATCATCTGAGGAGCAGTGGTAGAAAATGCCCTTGACACAGCAGAGGCAAGTCCCATAGTCAATGAGGTTCTCTGGTGAGCAGAAGCAGCGCTTGTTGCAAAGCCAGCAAGAGGGCAAGCTGCGTGTCGCCATGCAGCGGGCACACTTGCAGCGGCCGCATTCCTCGCAGATGAAGAGGTGGCCAGCATGGGCGACACGAGGCTTCTCAGATGTCCCCTTCCGCAGCTCCTCCGGCTTTGGGTCGCCTGCTTGGGGCTGATTCCGGACAAGCGAGTGCCTAGAGTGCGATGGTGTGATGAGCCTCTGCTCTGAGGCTGTGGTGCTGTGGGAGATGGAGCTGGCAGTGCTGGAATGGCTCAGAGGCTGCAGGAGGGGTGGCTGGCCAGGCTGAAGGTCCTGGGTGGTGGTGGGCACCAGGCGTTCCTGAGCCACCTCCTGCTTGTGGGCTGCTTGTGCCTGGGATGGAGTGGAGGGAGCTTGCTTGGATGAGGCAGGTCTCTCCACGTAGTCATTGGTGGCACGGATGGCACAAATCTGGTCGATGGAAAGGACTTGCTGCAAATCCTCAGGCGCTGAAGCCATGGTGTCTTCAGAGCTGCGCTCAGTGGTGCTGGCCGGAAAGGGCATTCTGGGGAAGGATGAAGGCTCCAGTCAGCAGGGAACATCAGAAGGTCCTGCAGGAGAAGAAACAAAAAGCAAAGGGGGGGGGAGTCCACCCCACTGTTAAATCACAACAGTAAAAGACCAATCGAGACATTTTGTTGGGGCAGAGGAGAAATTGAGACATCTATGCTCTAGCAGCCTTTCTCAACTTTTGGTCCCCAAATGTTAGACTGTCACATGGAAGATGGAGCAAGCTTGATTTCTCCTGCTCTGAAGATAGGACCTGAACCAATGGATTCAAGTTACAAGAGATTCTGACTAAACATCAGGGAGAACTTTCTGACAGTAAGAGCTGTTTGAATGGACTTCCCAAGGAGGTTGTAGACTCTCCTACATTGAAGGTTTTAAAGCAGAGGTTGGATGTTCATCTGTCAGGGATGCTTTAGCTGAGATTCCTACATTGCAGGAGATTGGACTAGATGGTGCTTGGGGGCCCTTCTGACTCAGCAGTTCTATGATTCATCCCTGACCACTGGTCCAGCTAGCTACGTATGGTAAGAGTCATAGTCCAGCCACATTTGGCAGCCCAACGTTGAGAAATGCTGTGTCTGGCTGATAGTCTTGGATCAGGAACTTTTATGGAGGGAGGGGTGGGACATGCACCTCTTGCAGTGGGCTGGAACTACCAATTAAAAAACAGCAAGGCACAGCGGGTACTCATGAAGAAGTATTGTGCCTATTAACACACATCAGGCAATTCATTTTTTAAGCATTGCTATCACCTAATGTTGGGAGCCTCTGGAAATCTTGTGGCTTAAAATTGCAACCCTCCCTTTCAGGCAAGGTGGCACCTGGCTTGTACAAGGCATCTGATCTGAAAAACAACATGATCCCCTGATTCATCTGCTACTTTGTGCACAGTGGGACTGGGTACTCTTTCCTTTACATGCCCATACAGCAGGTATGGGGAACTTTGGGCCCTCCTGATGCTGCTGAACTGCAACTCCCAACAGCCACAGTCAGCATGGCCATTGATCAGGGATGATGAGATTTGCAGTCCAGTAGCATCTGGAGGCTCCTCATTCCAGCCACAGAGCAATGTCAACCTTCTCACAGTGTAGGAGACCCAGCCCACATATCCCTACCACCATTTAATTCAGATTGACCCTTTCCAGAGAAAATCTGGCAAGGTTGGCAGGGGGGGGGAGGAAGTTGCCCACAACCCCATCTGCAATATCTCAACAACCCATCTGCAAACCAAGCCCATGCTAGAAGTGCCCTAGAATCCCCAGAAGACAGGGAGGGGGAGATAGATTGAGAAAAAGTTATTCAGTATGGGGCAATAGACGGCTACTCAAACTAGGGTCCAGAACACCAAGGCTAGTAGAAGAAGAAAAATATCAATTTGGTTAATTTTTAATGCAAGCCCATCTAAAAGCCACACTTTCTGAAATTATACTGGAACTGAAATGCAGCCATCCTTCAAAATTAACACTTCTCTGAATTTTGCACTGCAGTTCTCAGACCAAAATACACACATTAAGGGACAGTGTGCATAATAATGCAAGAACTGGTAACAATATAATACAACAACACAACATTAGGATAAATGGCTTGCAAAAATGTGTACAGCTGGCAAAATTACATATAAAAGTGTTATATGTCACAGGTTCATGCAGAAATTTGGAGAACTGAACTTATGACTGGGAAAATGAGAAATGAAAAGAGTCATCCATCCCTACCCATGGCTCTCAGGAGCCAAGACAAAATCACTGTAGGGGGCTATTTATGGTTTAAGCCAAAAAGTCCCACACTGCCTATTCTTCCCTACAATTTTAGGAGTCTCTCCCTCCTTAGAGGAGGGGACTGGTCTTTCCCCCCCATTTTTAAGGTCAGCAAACTAGTCTCTATATAGGCAAGTGAGTCAATGAAGCCAGAGAAGCTGGTAACAAATGCTGCCTGAGCAGGATGAAACGAGGAAAAGAGCAGTGGGAAGATTGATTTTTGTTAGCCAGGTCGACCTTGAAGAAGAGTGAAGATCAAGAGCCATCTTCCTTTGATTGCTAAAAGCCAGCACTACTTTGGGTGTTCCTCCTGCCAAAGGGGAAAAAAACAGCTAGCCCAGATTCATTTAAAGCAAAGTTGAGCTTCCAGGCAAGGCAAGATGAGCTTGGAAAGAGTTGTAGGATTAGGTTGGGGGAGTGGGGGTGGCAGGTGCAAAGAGAAGAGGGACCAGAGCTTTCTTCGAATCAGGCCCATGTGTCATAATGTGTCTTCAGCAACTGAGCATGTGCAGAAGGCGGCTTCTTCTTCTTTTTTACCAGAGTAAACACAGGAACTTTAAATACACAGGAACCTTAAATATATAATACGGGAGAGGAAACTGTAACGACTGCCAGATTTACCATGCATTTAACGCACATGGCTTCCCCTGAATAATCCTGGGGACTGTAGTTTGTTAAGGGTGCTGGGAATTGTAACTCTATGCCCAAAAAGTTTGGAAGCCAGAGTACACAAAATCACCCAGGAGGCTCATTGCCTACCAAGTGAAGGGTGCTACCTCACCAACAACATGTGCTTTATGTTTTCAGCTCAGCATTTTCTTTGCAACACATTCTCCATTAGGAAGCCAACATCAGGGGTCAGCATTATTGGGTATCCATCAAAGCCCACTCACACAATTCCCAGGGCCTCCTGGCTACTGCTCCTTGTGGTTTCTGCCTGTTCACTCCCTTTCGCCAAACAAGCAAGCAGTGCGAAGAGTAAAGAGCACATACCTTGGTTCACTCCTGCTGGAAAATGGTACAATCGCTGACCACGGAGAGTGGCAACAAGTGGATAATAGCGTCTATGGTGAGGTGTGAACTCAGAGAGGAGGAACCCACGGCAAAGGACCATTTTCTTTAACAGCATCTTTTCTTTCCCTGCATTCAATCTTTCTACACCCTCATTTCTCCCCTCCCCTTTTCTTCTTTTTCTTCTTCTTCTCCATTTCCGTTCCTTTCACACACACGCAACACCCGCCCCCCCCCTTCTCATGCTCACCAAGTTTGGCAGGCAAAGAGCACAAGGCTTTCACTCTTCAAGAAATTCATGGCAGTAAAGCTCCTGGATGCAGCTGGGTGATGCAGCATGGCTGGCTGGCTGGCTGGCTGGCTGCAAGAGGCTGAGAAAAGCAATACCAGCTCCATCATGCACCTCTAAATCCAGGGAGGAGGAGATGCCATGATGTGAGTTTCCTGGAAGACGTTGAGTTGTAAATATTTCCTATGCAAATTGAGGCATTTTGCTTGTGTGTGTGTGTGAATTCTGCTGCCCTGGAGTGTGATCTAGTTTAGCATGCTTTTATTTTACTTGTATTTAGGAAACCAGAGTTTAAAGCTCTGAAGTTGCAAAGCTTGCCTAATATTGCTTTTGCAATTGGCACCCATTAATTGTTGCTTATGAACATGTGAAATGGAAATTTTTCTATGGAAAAACAGTGCACTGGGAAATTTTCTACCACTGGATACAGCAACATTGTCTCGTTCCCCATAACCATTATACATCACTGTTCTCATGATTGTTCAGGAAAGAGCTGCAAGCATTCGGTATGTAGAGTTTATCTGTTGGACTGTAAACAGACAAGGAGAGAGCCATAGTTACCTGCAGGGCTCTGCTGAAGTATACCCCCATTCTGGTGGTGGAAGCATCTCAGTGCCAGAGCAGCCCTCCTCAACCTGGTACCCTCCAAATGTTTTGGATTACCACTCCCATTGTCCTTAACCATTGATCAGACTAGCTCTGGCCAATGAGGGATGTAGTCCAACAATATCTGGAGGGCATCCAGGTTGAGGAAAGTTTTGCTAATGCATAGAAGCTAAAACAGGCATTGCACAGAGGGCAAGGTCCTCCTTGTGCAAAGGAAAAGGGTTATCTCTCTCCACATGCATATTGGGGAATTTGCATGGCTTTGTTCCTGCTTGCAAAACCCAGCATGTTTTTACCTATTACTCCGATGGAGGATTTGCCCCACTTTCACAATGCTGACATGGACCTTTTCTTAAATCAGCTTCCCATGCAAGATTAAAAATCTACATTGACTACTACAGAGTGTATACTATTTCTTTTCTGTATTCTGCCTCATGTTGACAAGCTGCATTAAGTACTGCTAGCTGGCAGAGAGGGGAGAAAGAAGCACATGTAAACTCTTGTGTGAAGACTGAAAATCCAATACCCTCTTACCTGGGAGTCAGTGCCCTCTATGGTACTTCAGAGAAGACATGTATAGGACTGTATAGTTAGCATGAGATGCAATCCAGCAGAAAAGCACAGTGAAGAGGAAGCTAAGCTAAATGGGTAGATAAACTAAGCCCTGCCTCTGGCACAAGTTTGAACTTCGGATCAGGTGCTTCAGAGAGTGAGTTGGTGCAGTGATTAGAGTTTTAGTCTAGGACATGAGAGACCAGAGTTCAAATCCTCACTGAGTCATGAAGCCCACTGGGTGACGTTGGGCCAGTCACTGTTCTCTCAGCCTACCTCACAGGGTTGTTGTGGAGATAACATGGGAAGGAGGGAGAACTATGCATGCTGCCTTCAACACCTTAGAGGAAAGGTGGGATATTAATGTAACAACCACAACCACAATCATCACAGTGAAATGAGCTCAGAGCAATACAGCCAGCAAGGGCAGGCCTGCCTGACTTGGAACCTCACAGCCCCTATTCTGGGCCAGAAGTGCAATGCTTGATCTGGTTGACAACCAATCTTATCAACCAGGATCCCCCCCCCCAAAAAAAAGCTGTCTTTCTATATAGATGCAAGTAAAATCTCCCATTCATCTGGGTTGGTCAGACATATCGCTAACTCTCCAAGTAGCCTACCTCACAAGGCAATTGCAAGGATGATTTTTTTTTTTTTAAGCTGAAAAGCTGTTTGTTGGGCATGGGTTCCATGCCACAACTTTGAACCAATAAGCACCATTCTGTAGTCCTGCAAATTTACTCTGCCCAATTTGAAACTTTGAACAGGATGCACAGACAGGACTCATCAGATTGGGTAGCCTAAGAATCTTCATTTTTTGTTAAGCAATGAAACACACAGTGCTTCTAGTACTTAAGACCACCAAGGGAGGTTTGAATGCACAATTTCAGCTTCTCTCAGCATAGAATTTCAGCCACCAATGTGCAGATGGCCCACCTGAGTGGTGGAGACCATGCTTTTCACACAGCAGGTACCTGATTCCACCCCCCAGCATCTCCAGATAGAGAAGGGGAATGTCCTCAAAGCCACTGCTCATCAGTGAAGATGATACTGAACTAGATGGATCAATGGTCTGGCTCCGTATAAGGCAACATCTTAAATTTCCAGAAGCACAACCTTTCTGTAAAAGCTATTATTCACATGCTAGCCTAGTTGAGCCCAAATTTTGACTGGACAACCTTTAGGACCCAGCAAGATTCTCCAGCACCAAACAGGATTGATGGAGGGAGGGGAGGGAGGGAGAAGATGAAGAAGAGAGAAAAGAGGATTGAATGACAATAAATTGTTTGCCATTCCGGATGCGATGAATCCAATCCAGCCGGCAGGAGGGACTGAAATAGATACTGCAGTGAAGGGAAAAGGGGAGAGAGGCAGAGAGGGTGAATAGAAAGGAGTTGGCAGTCGCAGCAGCTGAGTGGGGAAGCCACACTACAGAGCAAGCCATTGAAAAAGGATGGCAAAGCAGCGCCTGACAGACAAGAGGAGCTAATGACCCCCTTCGCTCTTCGGCAGAAGGCAAGTCACACACCTCTGCCAACCAGCTATCATGATTCCCCGACACCAAAGTGATGAAGCAAGGTGGAAAGCAAGTTTAAGTGTGGCCCTCCCAATTTACAAAAAAAAAGGCTTCACTCAAGCCATGACTCAACTTGGGGACCTATTTCCTCCTTTGCCACCCCACAGAGCACCTGGACACTTTAAAGAAGAAGAAGAAAGTGCTTCTGACTGCACTCCCCATCATTTCTTGTGATGCTCAGCCCAACACACCCACAAGATATTGCACAGAAGGGCACACAGCGTGCAGTTTCATGGCAGGCTTAGTAAATCCTTGTGCAGCCTTGATTTTTACAAACCGAGGCAATGAGTGCGGACGCCGGAGCAGCCATTTCATATGCTACCCAAATACTGTCCAGCAAAGATGATTTGTTGGCTGGGCTGCAATTTTGATTTAGCCCTAGGTTAGATTTGCTCACCCTAATGTTAGTCCCCACAGATCTATGGGGCAGCTAGAAACTGGCAATTCATTGTTCCTACACAGATCAGGAGAAGGAGAGAGAAAGTGATTGTTTCCCCAACTGTTAGCCCCAAAACTAAAATCATCCAAGGAACTATTTATCCCATCCCAATTTTTCATGAAGACTACTGTTACCTGGTTACCTTATCATTAGAAACAAATGAATAAGCAGGTAATCTTCTATGCCAGTGGAAGAGTTGGTCCAAGAAGAAGATATACACTTTTGATTTACACAAAATGCTTCTATTTAGGCAGAACTGATAAGCAGCTTGTTTGTTTTCTTCCTGAAACAGGGAGATTGACATGGATTTGAGTGTGAATATTCTGATACAGACAGGTTGGAGCCTGCACATAAAGCATTTCCTTCCATTCAAGCACGCAAACCACATGCATGTATATATATAATTGTTCTCCTTATTCAACTCTATTCAACTAGATAGCCCTGCTTTATCCCAGGAGCATCTTTTCCAGCAGCAACCTGGTCCCATCCAGGAGGGTGTGGCCTAATTAAAAAAGAATTTGGATTTTTAAAACAATACTGATCTCTCTTGTGTGGGGGTGGATGCCTGTGTAGCACAGGGCTAAAAAACGCTAGTTGCAGCTTCAAAAGTCCTCAATGAAATCCTTGCCTCAGTCACAAACTCACAAGTGTTGCAATCTTATCCCAAAAGCAGACCCCAGTGAACATAGGAAAACTTACTCCTGGGCTCGCTGCACTGAAGGTTCCTTGGAACCACCACATCCCAGCCTCAGCCCCCCACCTGCCATAGGGAGTAATGCTACCTGCCTACCTTGCAAAGATTTCTCAGTGCCATGCCTGCAAAGCAATTTTAGCACCTGCAATATGCAATACAAATACTATGTAGTTAAAGCATTATTAATGGGCAGCAACTCCACCAAGTTGCTGTAATGGCAAAGGAGTTAAGGAGTAAAAGATCTTTCAGTAACTGGAAACCTTTTGGCTAGCTAGAAATAACCAGCCTGCCTACCCTCTCACCCCAATTAAGGAGGCATGCCAATTTCCTTGCTTAATTTCTTTTATTATTTTCCAACACATCCCTTGCCCATGGAATTTAAATTATCTAGGTGTGTTACTGCTAACAAGTTTCCCTTTGCCTCATAAAGCATTCTTGCATCCTTTCATCACCACCCTTGATGGTTCAATCCCTCCTCCCCCAGCCCCAGTACTGAATCTCTCCCTCCAGTCCATCAGCCCCCTTTCAGGTTTTGCTTCCCAGCTGCCTGTAGGAGTTAGGAACACAAGAGGATGCCTTCTACAACTGGTCCACCTATCTCTGCACTGTCCACACTGGCAAGCAGCAGCACTGCCTGAAGATGCTGGGGATTGAATATGGGGCATTCTGCATTCAAAGCATGTGCTCGGCTATTGAATGAGTTCAGCCCTTTCCCTAAATGAGTTCATGATCTCCTAAAAAAAGAAGAAGAAGAACAAGGAAAGCCCCACATCTACACCTTTTACCAGATCACATGTCACTTGCTGCAGCTGGCAGGTATAATCAGGTATGCTGTTTGATACCATGCATCTCCAACCCTAATTATCCCTCAAATCCTACTCTAGCTACAATGGACATAATAAACATCACACACCTGTCATCCCCTGCCCCCCCAAAAAAACCTGTTCTCCCTTCTCTGGCACATCTAACACCTCCCCAAGTTTATGTTTTCTGGATATGAACCCTCCATCACTCCTGCAAATAATTTAAAAGGGCAGCATTGCTGACCAGACCAAGGAGCCCCTCGTTCAAACATTCCCAAGCTAGCCAACACAGCTTGAAGGCTTTTAAGCTTCTAAGAGGCAAAGACCCTTCCATTTGTGGTTTGCCTCAATCATTTGATTTTCAGAGGTATACTGCTTCTGAACTTGGAGGTTTCACCTAGCTACCACAGTGAATAGCCATGGAGACTTCTATCACCCGTGACTTTGCCCAACCCTTTAACACATGCACACATATATATAAATGCCTATTTTTGAGCACTTTGACCAAAGGTGAATCTGCCAGACTAATCTGGGGAAAATGAAGGCATGGCAAAGACTATTATTAGGGGAGCAAGGATTTTGTTATGCAATATACAGCAGTTTTGGGTTGAAGGTAGGTGGGAATCGACTGCACAATTTTCAGCAGGTCTGCAAGGATTTTCAACTCCTACTATTTACCCAACAATTAGTGAACCTGAACAATAGAGGTGGTGAACCCTCTTGGGGGGGTATTTTGCTAAACACTTCTTTTTAGCCTCAGTGTTCCTCACCTGTGAAACAGGAGCATTAAACCAGATCCTGGTGCAGATTGTACAATTCTGTGTTAACTCAGATGTAGATTTGCAATGTGTGAATTATGGGTGCAGGAGATAAATGGCTTCCCCACACACCTTTTTGCTTATGGCTCCCCCACCCCCTTGTCACAATTTTGTAGCTACCACTGGTTGGTGGACCTCAGTAGTCTAACAAAAATACCTTAGTAGATCCCACAATCTTGAAGTCTCAACAACTCCGTACCTTAATATACTGTGGTGGAGAGGGGCCGGGGAATGAACAGGATAGGCAGTTCCGAAGCCCCATTAAGCCGAACAAGCAGGAGTTCGCCCCAACCAGCACATTTTTGGCTTACCGAAGTGAAGCAATACACATTTACGGTACCCTCTAAAGAGGGGGTTGCATAGGGCCCTTGCATCCAGAGTCTGAAATTACCTACCACTGCCCATCCCCGTTTAATGGATTATTAACTAATTATTAATCGTGTTAACGTTATCAATCATTTTATCCCGGGAGGGAACCGAGCCCCTCCGGTCGAGAGAAGCCGCTTTTCTAAAAGTGGCAGTTCTGCGGGGACGTCAGGTTGGTTCCATCACATAAGAAGAAGCTGTTCCGAGACAGCACTCTATCGCCGACCCCTGCATCAAAGAGCGACCCCGCCCAGCCAACGAATAGATCGTCCACAGATACATACAAGCAACTCTACCCTGAGACGAGGCAACACCAATCAAGGTCGCCTTCCCCCCACCCCGCATTCACAAAGAGACCCCTTCCAACAACTGAAATATCTTCTCATGTCTTTACTGGCTAGGTACCTCCTGCCTCGCTCCATTCCATCCCCGCCAGGCCACCCTCAAAGCGTGCCCAGGGCGATCCCCCAGGCCAGGCAGGAAGAAACGATCCGGCGGCTGCCCGATTATGGGTCAGAGCGCCGTCGAGTCCCGCCTAGGCAGGAGACCGGCGCCACGCTGCTGCCTTAAGCAACTCTTCGCTTCGGGAAGCTGCTGCTGCTGCTGCCGCCGTCGCCGTTTCTTGAAGAGACAAGAGAGGAAAACCCGCCGCTCCCCCAGCAGCAAAGCTGGTGGACCTGAACAGGGGCCGCGACTGTCAGCCAGCGCGACCCACGCTCGCCCCACAGCCCCTGCTCAACCTTCCTGACGAGGAACTCTATTGAACGCGAAAGCTCGCGCGTCAGGCAAGAAGGGAAAAGCGACGCTCCCTCCCAACACCTGGAGGAGCGCGGAGCATCCCTCGCCACCACCAGCACCCCGTGTAAAAAACACAGGACCTCTCAGTAGCGCAGGTGCTGGGAGTAAGAAAAAGATCGCAAGTTGCGCCGGCACTCCCTTGGTACCGATAAACCCTTCGGAGTAGGACGCAGAAGAAGGTTGGATGGCTCCATCCATCCATCCATCCATCCCTTCCGCGGGCACTCACCTCGACTGGGATGCAAGAGCTGTTATCAGATGCGCTCCTGCGGACTCCATCCAAGGGACGCCCTGGGGAGAAGCCGCGTCCGTGGTTTTAAGTACAGTCGCCGGGAGAGCGACCGGAGCCGTTCCGGATGAAACAAGGCAAGACCCCTCCTTCGGGGCGGGGCGAGTCTCCGAAGGGGCGGGCTCTGGTTACAGCGCGTGGAGCTGTTTTTGTGAATGTAGCCGCTCTAGCCTGCGCGCTTGTGAATGGAGGGAGCGGAGGGGGCGGGGCGGGTTTTTAGCTCCTCCCCCTGTTCTCTCCCCCCCCCCCACCTTTCCTGCTCTTCCTTTCCCGTAGCTCTTAATGCTACCCAAGTGGCGTCATCCAATTGAAATGGAATCGGCCCATTAGACGTCCCTAAAGGGATCTCGCTGCTGCTCGCCCGCTGATTCCAACCAGCCTTGCAGCAGAGAGTGAAAGAGAGGCGGTGGAGGAAGCAGCTTCAAACCAACCTCTCTACAACCCCGAAATCCAGAAGCTCCAAGATCCAATGTTCAATTTTGGAACATAGCAAGATTTTTTTAAGGCGAGCTTGCCTCTGAGCATGTACAGAGTCCCTCTCCCGAGTCATTAAAACTAATCTGAGTGGTTGAGGGAAAGGCTTCTAGGATGTCTTTTTTTAAGAAAAGAGAAATTCCGTCAACAACTCTGGCTATCCTCAGAACTTGAGTTCTCAAAAGGCATTTTATTAGAAGTTATCCCAGTTTTCTAGGAAGTTAGGCACTCATACCCTGGTACCTGGTTGCACCTTCCATAACCTGCTTTCAGTCACGTCTGCCTCACCTACAGTAAAAATAAAAGATGAGAGTACTTCTGAGCTTACACAGAGTTCCATAGGTCTATGCAGAAATCACACCTAAAATTAAAATTGGAGGAAAAATTTCCATCTGTTTCAGAGGTATGTTCACATACATTCAACAAGTGTGCAGAGTGTTTACCTGTGCACACAGCAGTTGAACTGTCCAAATCAAAAAATGTACTCTATCCACATAAACCTGTAATGTGTGAACAGGAGACCTTCCAAGGCAGGCTTAGAGATGCAGTGTTTCTGTTGTAAGCATTTCAGTGCTGGATCTGGATGATATTGGTATCTAACATCCTGATAGCTGTCATCAGGAATGCAGCTGGGACACTTGTCTTCCTAGAGAGATTGTCTCTGGCAGCATCTTTCAAAAACCAGCAGGGTTTGGCTCTGCAACCAAGAAGGCCACCCAAAAAAATAATCATATTTATCTTAAGACATTTTCACATGTGGCACCCAAAAAACATTTCCACAACTTTGTGCCTAAAGTACACTGTTTGTGCAATATGTTTGTGAATAACAGTGCTGTGGGAGCCAAACCTACTGTTCATTCTACCCGGTGCGTGTTTTAACAGTAGCATTGCTATGTGTTCACACAGGCACCCAAATAGGCACCACTCTTTATATTTTGTGTGAAACAGCCTGCAACAAAATGCCATCCTCTCCTTTATTTATTTATTTAGAGCATTTGTACTACCCACTGTTCAACCAAAAAGGCTCTTATAATAGCTTGTGTACAATAAATTAAAAACAAGACAATCTAAGAAACATGATACATAAGAGGAAAAGGGACAGGGGAGGAAGAGGGGAAAGGCACACTCAGCCGTAAGCAAGTATGCTCATAAACTCTACTGTGTTCAGTGGAGTTTTCTTTCAGGTACTTGTGCAGAGGAATGTTGTCAGTGTGCAGTTTTACAGTTCAGTCCTACGCCTCTCTGTTATTATTAGCATTAGTATTAACATTGTCTATATATTGCCATCTCTGTAGATAGTACTTTACAAAGAACAGGTGTGACAGATCTCTGCCCCAAGGAGCTTGCAATCTACAATATATTCAGGGAAACCACAGAGAAATGGAGGCATGTCAAGAATAAGGACCGTATTGTTGAATAAACTCATTACGCTAGTGGGAGCCAGAGTAAGGATTCCTGTGAGGGCAATAAAGATCGATCCTCTCCTTCCCCCAATGTGCATATTTACCATCCCCAAATCTCCTCTAGAGGAGCCTACAAAACAGATTAGAGGGCACACAGGGAGAGGAGAAGGAAAGAATGCTCAGTCCTGTAGGAGAAATCTGGAATACTCTTTTAGAAGGATATTGACAAGCTCAAATGTGTACAGAGGAGGGTGACTAAGATGATCAAGGGAGTGGAAACCAAGCCTGATGAGGAGTGGTTGAGGCAGCTGGGTATGTTTAGCCTGGAAAGGAGGAGGCTGAGAGGAGATATGATAGCCATATTCAAATATCTCAAGGGCTGTCACATGGAAGATGGAGCAAGCTTGTTTTCTCCTGCTCTGGAGGGTAGGGCTTGAACCAAAGGCTTCAAGTTACAAGAAAGGAGATTCTGACTACTCATCAGGAAAAACTTTCTGATAGTGAGAACTGTTCAGTAGTGGAACAGTCTCCCTTGGGAGGTTGTGGACTTCTTCTAAGCAGAGGTTGGAGGACCATCTGTCATGGATGCTTTAGTTGAGACTCCTGCACTGCAGAGGGTTGGAGTAGAAGGCACTTTCCAGATAGCTCCATTGGTAGAACATGAGACTTTTAATCTGAGTTGTGGGCTCAAGCACCATGTTGGGCAAAATATTCCTGCATTGCAGGAAGTTGGACTAGATTATCCTTGTGGTCCACTCCAACTCTACAGTTCTGTGATTAGGGCCCTTGGGGTTCCTTACAATACTACAATTCTGTGATTCTAAGATAATTATATTTCGACCATCCCAAAAACCAAAGTGCTGCACCAACGAGCACAAAACAGCCCCTTTGTAGTGCCACAAATCCAACTCAGTGGTGTAATGTTGGAAAGTGTTGATCACTTCTCCTACCTGGGCAGTTATCATTCCACAAGGGCCAACATTGATGCCGAAATCCAGTATCACCTGAGCTCTGCAAGTGCAGCTTTCTCCTGATTGAAGAGCAGAGTGTCTGAGGACGGGGACATTCACAGGGAAACCAAAGCGCTTGTTTACAAACCTATTATACTACCACCTCTACCAACCTTACTGTATGCCTGTGATGGGCGGACCACTTATAAATGCCATCTCCAGCTCCTCGAAAGATTCCATCAACAGTGGCTCCAGATAATTTTACACATCACTTGGGGAGACAGGCGAACCAATGCCAGTGTACTGGAAGAAGCAAAGATCACCTGTGTCAAAGCAATGATTCTTCAACATCAACTTCGTTGGACTGGTCATGTTGTTCGGATGCCTGATTATCGTCTTCTGAAGCAAATACTCTATTCCAAACTTAAAAATGGAAAATGTAATTCTGGTGGTCAACAAAAGTGGCTTAAAGACTCTCTCAAGACAATTTTTTTAAAATGTAGTATAAACACCAACAATTGGGAAACACTGGCCTGCAAGTGCTCCAGTTGGAGAACAGCCTTTGCCAAAAGTGTCATGGACTTTGAAGACACTCAAACTCCTGCCCAGAAACCTAAGCCCCCACTAGAAAGACTTGTGGATCCAGAATTGGCCTCCACAGTTACTTATGGATTCACTGTTAAGACCATGTTCATGGAGGAAAATCTTACTCTGCTACGAGTGATCATCAAAGAAGAAGAAGATATCATGACTGATGGAGTCATAGCCTTAGAACTCTGTTGAATGCAACCCTATGAGATTAGATCATAATGCATACCCTGGCTTAGTTACAATGGGAATTGGGAAAATGTGGAGAGAGGTCATCCCTTGCATCTCTCCATGGGCCACACTCCTCACCAGTTCTGCCTTTGCCTTCCTTGACTACTTTTACCTGATTGGCATATAACTCTCAACAATGATAACACCTATTGCGCCCCTGGAAAGAGAGGTGTGTGTGTGTGTGTGTGTGTGTGTGTGTGTGTGTGTGTGTGTGTAAACCCCTCTGGTGTTTGTGCCCAAGGTAAGAATCCCTTCTACTGCCCAAACCACTTTTGTTGTTGGTCGTTGGTCCTTTTGTTGTTGGTTCCATCCCATGAGGGAATGTGGCCTTCAGGTTAAAAAATAGTTCCCCGCTGGTGGAATAGGGAGATGTCCCACGGGACGTCTGGAACAGTTAAGCTTTAGCGAAGGAAATAAGGGAGGTAGTTGCCTAGAGCAATTTCAGGAAGTGGTTGGAGGAATTATGGCAACAACAGAAAATGGGAGGCATCATCTCAGGAAGCAGAAGACCTTTGGCTGGCTCAGGGTAGTAGAGCTGGAGGAGGGAAGGTCACAGGAAGGGACATGTCAGGAAATAAGGTCAGGGAGATAAAAAAGGGGCAAAGCCATTGAGCGCTTTCGAGAGGAGGACAGGAATATTGTGTAGGAGCCAGAAGCAGATAGGAAGCCAGTGAATGGGTTTAAGAAGCGTGGGGGGAACAGGGTCAGAGTGACAAAAACGGTAAATATTTTTGCCTGAGTGCATGAAGGTGAGAAAACAGAAGACCGGAGGGAGAAAAAACAAATTTCCACTGAAGGGATAGTGATGAAGGGTTGTCGGTTTGTAATGTCCTCATTTTTGTAACATAATGTTTACTTAGAAGTAAAGCCCCATGGAGTTCAGTGGGACTTGGGTCCTGATAAGCAATCTTTCAAATGCACTTGCTGGCTGCCCAAGTATACGTAAGCTTGGAGAAAGAGCTAACAAATCAAGCGAGGCTACACTTTGAACAGACTTCCATACAATTGTCTAGAAGAGATAAAATTTCTATAAATTTTGCTAAGCAGTGTAATGTGTATTTGTGTGATGATCATGAAAACACAGCTACCAGGGAGAAGCGAGCCTCAAGATGCACATATTAATGAAAATAACATACAAAAATGCATTATAATAGTGAAAAGCGCTTGCCAAAGTGTACATATTAGGCAAAATGGCATACGAAATGTGGACTGTAGGAGAAATTTGCTTTTAAATTAATTCTCACAAGCAGCTTTTTTTAATATAAGCAAATAATTAAATGTGAACTGCTGTAAAGATGTGCAGAACTGAACCTAAGATGGGGGGGGGGGATGAGAACCAGACTGAAGCTGACTGCTTTTCCTAATTTTTACCACAGTCTTTTTAACCAGGGGTGAGAATATCTCATCCACTCCAGGCATGCACAGTAGTCAGGGATGATGGAAACTGTAACCCAACAACACATGAAGTCCCATAGGTTCCCCATCCCTGTAAATCAGGAATGGGGAACCTGTGGCCCTCCAGATGTTGTGAGGCTGCAACACTTGCTGTCACTGGTCACTAGCCATGCTGGCTGGAGCAGGTGGGAGCTGAGAGTCCAGCAGCATTTGGAGGGCCACAGATTCCCCTCCCCTGCTGTAAAAAGAAGCCCACCTTTGTTTTTATTGAATCCCATGACTCTTAAAACAGGAGCTTTTGAAAAAGCTACCTAAAATGAGAAACAGTGAGTAAAACTGGGCAGTAGCTATCTATGAAAATCCCCCTTTTTTCAAATGATGACTGCATTTTGTTTTGGGAAGTGCAGGCTTCATAGATTTGCCTTCAAATGCAAACAGAACCAAATGTTCCATTCTGTCCCTAGTTTAAATAAGGTGACCCAAAGAAAATACTTTTATTGTTAATTCTAAATAACAATTTTAACAATGAAATTATTTAAATTGTATGATTCCCCCAAACCAATCTCATGATTAGGTAGGCTGGCTTGATCTTTGACATTTCAATGTTAACAATTCCCTTTGCTCTATTTTCATTTTGTTTCAGGAGAGGAATGCAGGGGTGGGGGAAGACAATGCAGTTAATTTTGGAGCAAAGAATCCTCCCTACTTCCAAGTTTCCTTGTCAGACTAACAAGGGAAAAGGAGAGCATATAGCTATTTCCGAGATCCATTAGCTTGCTCTTTCCCCTCGCCCACAGCCCCACAGCCTCTCCATTTACCTTCCAGACTCACCAACTCTGGTTCTGCCTTTCCAGTCCAATAATTAACTGCCATGAATCAGCTCAAATGCTCTGGGGATGGGTTCATCTTCTGCCATCACCACACCATAGACAGCAGGAAAAAAAGGGGTGGATGGGGCTTTTAACACCTTTTCTGACCTGGTAGCCTTGCTCAGAGACAGTGGAATTGTTACCATTCCAAGGTCTTTAGCAAGATCTCCTGCTCCTTCTTTAAAAGAAAAGAAAAAACCACAATCTGTTTTACTGTGCTGTTAGGGTGCCTGGGTACACTACTGAGACAGCTCTTGAGGAAGAACTACAGCCTCTCATGAAGGAGAGTAGCTCAGTGGCAGAGCATCTCCCTGGAACATGGAAAGTTCCATGTTCAGTCATTGGCATCTCTAGGTATGACTGGGAGTTTCCCATGCCTTGAGACCTTGGACCTTGAGACCTTGAGACTGACAGTCAGTGTTGACTATACTGAGCTAGAGGCAGCTTCCTTCGTTCCTATGGCCATCCATCATGTTAATTAACCAGGGGGCGTCTGTACTAATAAATTAGCATGTGCCACTTTTGTGCATATTTGTTTCAGAGGCATGTTACTCAGTGCCTACCGGTGCTTATCAGTGCCAGTGCCCCCAAATATTTGAGCAAGGCAAGCCGCAGAGTGGTATGGGGAACTTTGCACTTACTCTTTGAAGGGCTTGTGCTAGCTATGTACTGCTGTAAATCAAAACAGCTTCATAGTCTCATCCTCCCCTTTTCCTCTTTAACACATTCTAGGTGTGAGCCTTACCCTGGAGCTAGGCACTTCTTTTACCTTTAGAAACAGTCAGGCAGGGATTTTAATTACAAAGCTCATTTTCGGGAGGCACAAAGGTCTTGAATGGGAGGAGGCAGCCCCTGGCAGCAGGATGTAGGTGCCATGGTGTCTGAACCATTGTGATAGCTTGCCCAAGGAAGAAGATGCTGCTCCAGGTCTTCTCTCCTTTTGCTGCGGTTCAGCATGTCCTGATCCACCAGCGCAAAGGAGGGCTTGTGGGAGTGGTTGGGTGCAGGTGCACCAAAGAAGGATGCCAAAAATGCCAGAGTGATCACTTCAAGTGCTTCATTAAAAGAAAGGTGTAGACTTACAACAAATCAGCATGACAGGTCTCCCAGCCTCTACAGATACAATATCTGCAGTGAGGGAAGAGCTTGTCCATACCCAAGCAAATGTTTATACATTCTTTAAATACAAAGCACCATACATCACTTTGCCCAAGACTTCCCATCATTAAACCTGACTAGATGAAGGCATAGGTGGCACATACCCAAATCTTACAGGTAGTTTTCCTTTCTGGGTCAGAGTCCAGTATCCCAAACTCCACAGATAAGGGCAACATCAAAGGAAGCCAATTAGCTTATATCAAAGCGAGTGAAGATTAACATATTTCAGCTCATTGTTACGACATCTACCAATTAATTGTGGGGTTATTTTGACTACCAAGATGGCGTTTGCAGAGCTTCCAGAGTTTCCAGTTCACCTTTGTTTCAACACAACACCATTACAAATGGCCCCAGAGAGTAACATTGCAGCTTCCAATGAGAACCACCTGGTTCTCAGCAAGAACCAGGTGACCCAAGGTCTGATGGTCCTTTTTTATTGTATGTATTCAAAAGAAGAGCCCTGCTGGGTCAGACCAAAGGCCAACCTAGTCCAGCATCCTGTCTGGCACAGTGGCAAACCAAGATGCCAACAGGAAGCCCACAAGCAGGAAATAAGCATAAGAGCAGTACCCCCCCCACTTGTGCTCCCCAGCAACTGGTATTCAGAGTCATACCACCTCCAATACTAGAGATAACACACAACAGTCATGAATGGCAGCTACAGACAACCTTGTCCTCTGTGATTTTGTCTAACATCCTTTCAAAGCCATTCAAAGGTGATGACCATCACTACAACTTGGGGTAGCTAATTCCAAGGTTCAACTATGTACTTCCTTTTATCTGTCCTGAAACTTTCAACATTCAGCTTCATTGGATGACCCCAGGTTCTTGTATTATTGTGATTGACAGAGAAAAACATGTTAGTTTATTTGGTTAACCAATAATAAAAAATGGTATAAATAAAGTAGAATTCCCTGGATGCCTAGATCCAGATTTGGAGCAAGTACTCTTTGGTGAGAGAACCCCAGAAGACAATTACGATTACAAAACATGCAGCAAAGTAAAGGATGGAAAAACAAACCTTTAAAACATCCCTTTCTAAGTTGGTTCCAAAGTTCCCCACTTTCCATAGCATAGAAAGAGACCACATGTTTTGGAGGTTAAAATTGGTTTACATACAAACTCTTCAAAGATCAGATTCATTTGCTTTTCCATACAGAAGCAAGAAAAAACAAGGCAGTATAACATTAATTTCCAAAATGGTAAATGGTTCTTTATTATTTGTATGGAAACACAAAGATGGCTTGCTAAAGCCATATGGTCTAAAGCTTGGAGCATCCAGCTCAGACCTCCTTACTGGTCAGGTTCACATGGTGGAAGAAGAAATGAGAATACAAAGTTTGGTAATCCTTCCTCGCAAGGTGAAGGGGATGACATAGCTAGGTCTGACAGGACAGCTTACTCTATGGTCTTAACCCCTTCATGCATTAATTAGAGTTAAGCCTGTTGGTTATATGAAGTTGGATATCACACAAAACTTCTGTCCACTTTCTCCACATCATGCATAATTTTATACCCCTCTATAATTTCCCTCCCTCCTTACTTACCTACTTTCTAAACTAAAATTCCCAAACATTGTAACAGTTCCTCATGGGGCAGTTGCACTAGTTGCCTGATCATTTTGGTTGTTTTCTTTCTGCACCTGATAAGGATGGGCCACTCTCTTCTTTGTCTCTCTGTCTCTTTGTGACATCCCTTTTTGTCCCTCCATCTCTCTCCTTCACCACCTGGTGGCTGGTGGGGTGGTGTTTCTGTGCTCTGCCACCACTCTATGGTTCCTGCATTGTCCTTATTAAATAGTGTTCCAGGTTTCCCCGGTATAAATGTTTTGAACAGCCATTATACTGAACAGCTGCACTGATACCCATATCTGTAAGCTATTGATACCCATGAGCAAGCTACTGCGGGTTCATGCAAAAGTGTTCCCACAAGCAAAGGCATCTGTATCACTGTGATAAGGATACGTCTTGTTCCAACCTAGCCCCCAAAACTATGACCTGTGCTGGCCCATGGCCTTCTGGAGCAGCTTTGAACTCCATCAACTGAAGTCAGGAGACCAATGAATTTCTGTTGCCCTCAGCATCCAATAGCAAGTGTCTCAATGTCACTGAGAGTTCATTGTGTTGGTGTGGTGTGTTGGCATAAGATTGTCCTGGTCAGTGGCCCTGGGATTTGGCAAGCACTCAGTGCTGATAGCTGCCCTCACATTTGCTTTCATGGCTGCAAACATCAGGGCTAGGAGCAGCTGGAAAAGTGAGGAGGGCAATTCGGGCAAGCGGCTGGGGTGGGGTGTGTGTGATAGCATCCTGCTCCTCTGGGAGGGGGATGATGGGCCCCCACCAGCATCTGCCAGCACGCTATTTTCACAGCTGACATCCTAGCTGGGGCTAAATATAGGCATTTGGGGCTTCTTGCCTGTTAAACTTTAATAAACCTCTCTACTCTCAATCACATTTCCTTCCCTTCTCTTTCACATTCACTCCTTTTCATTTCTCTTCCTAGTGATTCCCATAGATGCTGCTTTGGGCAGCTGTTGCAGAAAACCCTGGTGTTACAAAAATCCAGAGTGCAACAATAGTGGATAACTTTATTTTATTTTTCTAGATAATTGCAGCCTCTTCACAGACTGAGAAGCCCTCCCTCACAATATTACCAGCATTTTAAAGTTGTCCGTTAACAACATATCCCAAAAGTCGAGCCAACCATTTGGTAAAATCAGATAAAACATTTCGTAAATTAATTAAGTAGAGAATTTTAAACTAGCAAAAATAAAAATAAAAAATTAAGTAGGCAAGCCTTAGATTGCTTGTCTACTTATTAAATAAAAGTATCTTGAATGGAACTAATAGGGCCAGCTGAATATCCTTGGATGGAAGGAATTCCACAAATGAAGGGTCAACACTGAGAAGGTCCTGCCCCAAAAATATAACTCAGTGGTGAGGAACCATAGGCCGAGGGGGCCAAATGTTGTGTTCCAGGCCTCTCTATCTAGCCCTTGGGACTCCCCCCCAGTCAAACCCCTCACTGGCTCTGCTTTGCACCCAAAGTGCTTTTGCCTGGCTGGAATGTGTCCTTGTATTCCAATAATGCCTCTTCATTGCCTCGATGGGGGAAGAGAGAGGTCACCCACCTGTCAAAGTAGTCCATGGGGGCAGGTCATGCATCCATCCAAACACAAAGATCCATTCCCTACACCTGTCATGGATGGAATGGACACTTACAGTTGACTTAGAAGAAAGTCCCATTGAATTCACTGGAGCTTACTCCAAGGCAAGTGAGCATGAGATTGCAGTCTCAGTCAGTGAGAGCATGGAATGATGTGCACACTGTTTCAGGCAGCTGTTGATGAGTTGAACGATAACAAAGCAGAGAGTGGACATCTAGAGGACTCAGCATTTTAGCAGCCAATGGCCAAGTAAGCTGTGGAAAGATTTGCCAAACCCACATTGTGCTGAGGAGCTAAGTGTTGCCTGAAAGGGAATTGAGGAAGCTGTGGTGAGGAAAAAACCAAGAATCCCCCAGTGATGTTGCAGAGTGAGTAAGAAGCAAGCATTTGTCAGCTTATTTTACTCTGGGTGTTAAATGCCCAGCACCAGGGTGCTTGAATTGGTATAGGGGGCGGGATGGAGAGTGGAAGCAATTTACTTTGTACCCATCTCAGGAGTTGGACAAAAAGGGGCCAGTTTGTTTTAAATGGTCACTATTCTTCTTTAAAAGAATGAAGGACATTGGTGAAGGTGTGAACTGGGAGTTAAGGATTCCCTGGTTACAGTGATTTCAGTGGGTTCCAGGTGTCTTTGAGGATGGCGTGGAAGCTTCAACCGATGCAGAATACAGCAACCCAGACATTGCTTACTGGGGATGGAGCAGAAATTCAATTCAGTTTATACAGTATTTAAAAGTGAACCTACCAAATCCGCACTTTCTTAATAGATGTAAGGTAAAGGTAAAGGTACCCCTGTCCGTACGGGCCAGTCTTGACAGACTCTAGGGTTGTGCGCTCATCTCACTCTATAGGCCGGGAGCCAGCGCTGTCCGCAGACACTTCTGGGTCACGTGGCCAGCGTGACAAGCTGCATCTGGCAAGCCAGCGCAGCACACGGAATGCCGGTTACCTTCCCGCTGGTAAGTGGTCCCTATTTATCTACTTGCACCCGGGGGTGCTTTCGAACTGCTAGGTTGGCAGGTGCTGGGACCAAATGATGGGAGCGCACCCCGCCGCGGGGATTCGAACCGCCAACCATGCGATTGGCAAGTCCTAGGTGCTGAGGTTTTAGCCACAGCGCCACCCGCGTCCCTGTCTTAATAGATATGTGAACCAAAACACAGTCACCCTTTGAAATTCACACTTCTGCAAATTTTGCAATGCAGTCCTCCAGCCCAAGTAATGTATACAAAAATGCATATACTTGGGTGAAGTGTGCATCAAAATGCAAATATTAGTAAAATGAGCATTAAAAGTGTATTGTATTAAGGGAAATTGCTTTTCAGAAATATGTATCATTAGGTAAAATTGCATATAAAAATGTGTAAAGTAGGAGAAGCACACACTAAAATGGTGGTGAATTTTCACAAGGACTCTTTTTTTAAAAAAAATTGCAAAATGATGTGAAAATCTGGAGAACTAAACTTGAGATTGGATAAAGGAGAATTTGAGAGAAACCTACACTGACAGATATACAGGTCCCTTGTGTTGGCAAGGGCTAAACACTTTGATCATATTACACAAATGGGTGTGTCACCTGCACTGGCTGTATGATACCAGGCCTGATCCAAAGTGCTAGTCACAACCTTTAAAGCTCTTAACAGCTTGGGACCAAGTGAGTTGAAGGATCACCTGCACTCATGCAAACCTGCTAGACATATAAGATCAGTGATGGAGATCATACCCTTCTGGCCACCAGGGAGAGAAGGATAGGGCCATTTCTATGGATGTGGAACACTCTTCCCCAAGAGATATGATCAACCTCCTCCTTGTTATCATTTAGATGGGCTCTAAACATGTTTGAATTCATGACTGCTTTTAGGTGGGGAAAACTAGGGGCACCTATTTTTATTGGGGTAAATTAAGGCAACTCTCACCATCCTGGTACTTTCCTGATGTTTGGGGCAACAATTCCCACCAGCCCCGGTGATCCAAAATGGTTTTTTTGGGGAACCATATAGGTTAAGGCTGTAAGTGGTGGAATTGGGGTTAGACGTAAAATGTTTTGTGGCTCCCGTCATCATCATCTTATTATTCATCAAGTAATTTAATGTTTGATTTGGGTTTGTTTTTTTCATTTTCAGTGATAAGCTGCTGTGGGAAGACAAAATGAGTTATAGCCAATGCTAGTCCTACACAGAGTAGACCCACTGAAATTATGAACATGGCTCACTTAGGTGGAACAGTCTCCCTCGGGAGGTTTTGGACTCTCCTTCCTTGGAGGTTTTTAAGCAGAGGTTGAATGGCCATCCATCATGGATGCTTTAGCTGAGATTCCTGCATTGCAAGGGGTTGGACTAGATGACTCTTGGGGTCCCTTCCAAATCTACAGTTCTATGATTCTAGGTTTCTTAATTTTTATGGGTCTAATCTCAGAAAAACTGAATTGAAGACAAGCCTATATTTTGTGCAGCGATATATACATTAATATTTTTTTTTGAAAATGTCATCATCATCAAAAATATAGAGGTCATGCTTCCACTTCTCAACTCCCCCCCCCTTTTTTTTAACATGGGAGCAAACATACTGGAAAAAGCTTAACTGCAAGCATTACTTCATGGCTTGTGAATGTGATACTTGTAAACGCCTGTGCAGCTACAGAGAACTTCCATGGTACCCACAGTGTTTTCATTGCTGGAGGAAGCCTTTTATTGCCAACAGAAGATTTTGCCACCCAAGGACAAAATTTGGGGGCAGAGCAGTAGTCTGCCCCAATAGACGATGTTAATGTTAATGTATATGTTTAGATGCAATTTTTAAAATTATTTCTATCGGTCTAAATAGAAGTGCAACACAGGTCACCGAGTGATCAGGTTCAAACTGCTTGATGGGCAACTTCAAAGCTCCCAAATCATTGTGCTGCTCAGTTCTTAAAATATTTGGGTCATAGGCCGTGAATCTCTATAGAATTTGCAGGTGCAAATTGTGTATATATTTGCAAATGTGTATATATTTGCAGGTGCCAATTTACATGTATAGGTGCCAAGTGTCAGAGGGGAAGGCACTCTGTAAACAAAGAGGGGGGTTTAAAAATTTTAAAGGTGGGGAGTTGCGACTGAATGCAAAAGGTCCAGGGCTTACCTGTGTCTCCACACATCTCCAACAATTGTCCCATCTTATGGTTAAAGGTAAAGGTAAAGGGACCCCTGACAATTAAGTCCAGTTGCGAACGACTCTGGGGTTGTGGCGCTCATCTCGCTTTACAGGCCAAGGGAGCCAGTCCACCTCTGCAAACAGTTTTTCCAGGTCATGTGGCCAGCGAAACCAGAGCAGTGCATGGAAACGCCGTTTGCCTTCCTGCCGGAGCAGTACCTATTTATCTACTTGCACTGCATGCTTTCAAACTGCTGGGTTGGCAGGAGCTGGGACTGAACAACGGGAGCTCATCCCGTTGCGGGGATTCAAACCGCCAACCTTTGGCAAGCCCAAGCAGCACAGTGGTTTAACCCACAGCGCCACCCACTTCCCATATCTTATGGTTAAAGGTAAAGGTAAAGGGACCCCTGACCATTAGGTCCAGTCATGACTGACTCTGGGGTTGCGGCACTAATCTCGCTTTATTGGCCGAGGGAGCCGGCGTATAGCTTCCAGGTCATGTGGCCAGCATGACTAAGCCGCTTCTGGTGAACCAGAGCAGCACACGGAAACGCTGTTTACCTTCCCGCCGGAGCAGTACCTATTTATCTACTTGCACTTTGACGTGCTTTCGAACTGCTAGGTTGGCAGGAGCAGGGACCGAGCAACGGGAGCTCACCCCATCGCGGGGATTCGAACTGCCAACCTTCTGATCGGCAAGTCCTAGGCCCTGTGGTTTAACCCACAGTGCCACCCGCATCCCATCTTATGGTTAGGCATGTATAAAACTGTTAATCTCCCTAGTTGATACCCCTTTTCTACTCCACCTTCCCATTGCTCCTTAGAAACCCATCTGAACAGAAACCCACTGCTTCCAGATTTAGTTTCTTTAAATAAATAAAAAAATCAAACACTTATTACAGATAAGAAAGCTGCTGGAAGTTATGACTGAAGTTGATATAGGGCATCCCTACTACGGTCACCTCTAAGAGATTGGGTGGGAGGAGGAATTCATTCTAAGAACAAAAAGAAAAGATGTTTCTTACCTAAATTTCTCCAAGTTGTGGAGGGGTGGGGGTGGCAATTCCCAATCCTCATTAAGAGTTACCTTGAAGGTATTAATAGATCAGCCTCACCTACAGGCTTCCCTGTTCTGTATGAAAAGTTAACTATTTCAGACGTCTTCTTCATAGACTCAGACGGCAGCTTCCCATGTTCATGATTTCTATAGCAAAAAGTGTTTTTTCTCTCAGGCTAGCAAGCTTCCTGGTGGTGATGTGTTGGGAGTTAGGGTTAGGCTGGAAAGTCCCTGATAGAAATTTGAGTCAAACCAAAGTCTTCCAGATGCAACAACAACTCACTTTGTTCATTGGGCTATGTGTCGTCCCCCCATGCCATTCCCCTTCTTACTAATGAGAGCAGCACATCAAACGAGGGCTGGAGATACCTGGATTCTAATCCTGCCTCAGCTCTTTGGCCTCCCTCTTATTCTGCTAACCCATCACACCTTTTCAGTTTTGAAAGCCTGCATAGAGGGGGAGAGGGTCTCTATTTTTTATTCCCCTCTTTTGCACAGAAGGGATGCAGGGGGCAGGGGATGGTCCATTAGGACAAATGGGGCACTGCCCCACCAAACTCAGTCCACCATTAGGTGGCGCCCACTTTCCTACCCCTTCCAATGAGTCCAAGGGCTGCCAGCTTCTTTCTCCTTAATTTCTCTTGTGGAAGTCAGCAGGGAGGAGGAGGAGCAAGAGCAGGAGGAGGAGGAGGGGAACAAAACTAGGTTTAGTTGGCTCTGGCTCTCATTGGCTCTGGCTCCTCCTTTTGCTTTTATGCCTCCCTGCCTTCAGTCCCAACAGGAACCAGGCACATGCACATACTGAGTCTCTCTTCCTCACTGGTCAGAGGCTGCTGCCTTGCAGGTACCTCAGCAGAGTGCCCATTAGCAAGAAATCTCTCTCTCTCTCCACCTCCTGCCTCCTTTCTCCCTCTAAGCCAGAGGCCTGGCTCCTGGCCAGCCAGCCATTTCCTGGTAATCTAATAGCTGCAGATGAACTGAAAATGCATTTCCTGCCACCCCCCTGCATTTCCTGCCACCCCGCTGTAAAAATTTTATTTATGTAACAGGAGAATATGCACTTCTGGTTTTGGCTGCATTGGTGGCTCCTGGTGCTTTTGCTGCTGCTGCTGCTGCTGCTGCTGCTGCTGCTGCTGCTGCGACTGATTGCAGAGCAGAGGAGGGTGCACAGAGTGGTGGGGGGTGAGGCAGTTGAAGAGATTCACTATGCCATGCTGGTTCTAGACAGCAGTACTAGGGGGTCCCCGTGTGCAGGATTGCTGCAGAACATAGTGCAGTGCTATCTCTTAACCACACAATTCATTTCTTCTTTTTCACACACACCCCACAACAAAAAATAAAGCCAACCCCATTTTTGCCCATTTGGCTTCTTTACCCATTCATAATTTTTATGAATGGTTTATATTTCAGAAGATCTGTCCATCCTTGTAATGGACAGAGTTTTGTCCTGTTGCTGTTGTTTTTTCCCCTTTCCTTCACTGGGAAAATCCTAAATGGACAGTAGCCCACTTTCATATGAACAGTAAATCTACAGATGATTGACTAGATTCAAACTAAGGATGCCATCCTAAGCAATTTACATAGGGAGTAAATCCCAATGGCCACAGGCATTGTGGGACTTACTTCTGAGTAAACATAAATAGGTTTCCTCTGTTACAGCACAAGCCCTTTGTCTATTATGTAAATTAAATTGTGTGGGACTTACTCCTGAGTAAGTGGGGTTAGGATTGCAGTATTACTGCCAGGTAAGTATATATAGGATTGCAACCTTAGTTGCACTGAGATCCCATTGACATCAATGGAATAAGTTAGTCATATATAACAACAACAACAACAACAACAAATTATTTATACCCCACCCATCTGGCCAGGTTTCCCCAGCCACTCTGGGTGGCTCCCAACAGAATTGTAGGGTTGGGAGGGACCCTGAGGGTCATCTAGTCCAACCCCCTTCAATACAGGAATCTCAGCTAAAGCATCAATGCCAGATGACCATTCAACTTCTGCTTAAAACCACCAATGAAGGAGAGTCCACTACCATCAGAGGGAGTCCTTTACAAAGTCATATCTTAGCTTACATATCATTAGGTTTTAGTGGGTATTAAGTGCAGCTATCTTAGGCTGCAATCCTAACCACCACTTAACTGGCAGTAAACCCTATTGAATCCAATAGGACTCATATCTGAGCAGACATGATTAGGCTTGCTCAGTCAGTCTGGATCCAAATCAATAATACATTTGACAGTTGAATAGATTGATTTTCAGGTTGCACCTAGGACCATCACCAGGACCACTGGGATGAAGAAACATACCTGTACAATGGTTGGTGCTTCCGCCACCCATTTGTGGAAAACAATAGTCTTAACTATTGCGGGGGGGTGCAGTTCTACTCAGTTTTAATCTATATTTCATAGAGCATCTTTGTGCACTGTACCAGACTAAAGAGACAACTTGGTATGGAGATAACAGACGACACACTTAAAAGACACTCCCAAACACCAGAGTTCTCAAGCTCCAATCTTGAGCTTCCCTCCCCCCCCCTTTACATTTCAGATTTTGGCTAAAGGGGTGTGGCTTGGAGAGTCAACAAGTCACTAGGTTATTTAAGTGCTCAGTTGAGTGCAGGGTGCTGCCTTAACTAGAGTGCTTTCACTGGGAGCTCTCCTAGGTCCTGAAACCTTAACCTTTCTCTGGCACCTGAGGTTCTTTGCTGCTTGAGGACTGGTGCTGGAAAACGTCTACTCCAGTCAAGGCTTGTTCCCCAAGAGCAGTCTGGGGGAACTCAAGGATGTCCAGAAGCTCAGCAAGATGAACAGCAGCGCCTCCCAAAACCACAGTGTCAAATCACCACATTTTGAAGTAAGCAATGCAGAGCTGGATGTGCTATTTGTAAACTGACAGTGTAAAAAAAAGCACTTCTGTGCATTCATAAAATGATAAGTGGAACTTTCAACAAAATGTTGCAGCATGGTGTGTTACTTTTGGGTGTTTCAGGCAGCAATGCATAAGATCATAAGAAGAGGTCTATTGGATCCAACCAAATGCTTATTGAGTTCAGCATCCTGTTTTATATAGTGGCAAACCATATGCTGATGGGACATGAGAGCAATAAGTCTCATTGAACTCAGTAACATGTACTTCTTAGTAGGCACATTTAGGATTGCCTTGACAATTAGAAAGTCATGCTCTCCTTATTCTATTCTGCTCTCATCCAAGTTTAATATTTTTACCCAACAATCAGCATTCCATAGCTACCTTCTGCAAACCCTGGTGTTCCACTAAACCTGTTAGCACCACTCCCTTGTGCATGGGGAGTACTGTTTTGGCTGCCTATGCAATGGATATGCACCCTGAACACAGAGAATAGAGACAATGGTGAGAGTAACAAAGAGAGGAATGGCACGATAAACAGGGCTGACTGGTGTTTGCAGTTGGGATGAGTGACATTTAAACAAAGAGCAAAGTAAATTGGGCTGTGCCTTAATTAGAGCCCCGAGTTCTGATCTGCCTCTTGGGAACTAGAGGAAATTGCCGATGACCTTAATGAGAGAGAGAGAGAGAGAGAGAGAGAGAGAGAGATCAGAAGCAAGTTCTAACTGTATAAGGGGCTTTTCAAATCAGCTTGTGGTAAGAAGAAAGCAGCAAATATGGTGATGGTGGTGATGCTTTAAGAGAAGGGGAAGTTCCATTGCATTTCTCACGGGGTAAGGTAGGTGGTGTAACATGGTGGCTAAGAGTATGAACTGCTAATTGGGGATCTCCTGGTCTGCTTTCACCACTTCTGTGAGCTCAGGTTACTCTCTCCCAGTCTTTGCAACCCTAGTCTGCAATGCAAACATAATCATATTGACCAGCCTCATGGGGTTGTTGTAGGAATTTCAACAGATTCATTTTTGTGAGGTGCTGTATACTTCCACATGCAATATAAATGTAAAGTAAGCATTCTGTATGAGAATGGACCTTCTCTGCAGTGGCTCCCCATCTATGGAATGCTCTCCCCAGGAATGTTTGCCTGGTACCTTCATTATACACCTTTAGGCGCCAGGCAAAACCGTTCCTTTTTAACCAGGCCTTTGGTTTATCTTATTGACATCCAACACTCTTTTAGAATGTGGCTTTGGGGGGTATTAGGCTACTGCTTTTGGTTTGCTTTTATATGTTGTGGTCTTGTTGTGAATTGCCCTGAGGTCTCCGGGTATAGGGCAGTGTATAAGTTGAATTTATCATCATCATCATCAATGTAGAATTCTTTTCTGGAAGAAGAGGGTGGTGCCATGATGGCACCCAATGCATGGCACCCAATGCCAGCCTTACCTGACATTTTTGTACCAGAGGCAGCATCAATATGAGACATTATACTAAGACACACCAACAGCCTTGTCTTGTCTACACTGACTGGCAGCAGCTCTTCTGGATTTCAGGCAGGGGTCTTCCCCAGCCTTACCTGGAGGTGTCAGGGATTGAACTGGAGACCTTCTGCACACAAAGCAGGCGCTCTGGTCCTTCCTCAGACAAATCCAGCCCTCAAATTATGACCTGGGAAAGAACAGAAATGCTCAGCTAGAAACCAATCCAAACCTACACACACACACACACACACACACACACACACACACTCCCATTCTCCATTAGCCTCACTTAATGCCAGTTACTCTGTGTATTAACATGTTTGGGTGGCTATAACCTCACTTGGGAGATGGTGGTGAGTTTTTTGAAGCTCCTTAAGCACTCCCTTGAAAAGGAAGGGTAAGAGGGAGGAGCAACCTCTTTCTCTGTTTAAATGCTCCATGTCAAGCCATTCAACTCATTATGGCTGCTTCTGCAGATTGAAGACAGAGGCAACCGGAACACCGTACCATCAGCCCATGAATTATTTAGTGCCAGCTGCAAGCCGTTGCATTTGCTTTGCATTTCCATCCGCTGCTGTCTGGGATGGCAGCATCATATCCAGGAGCTCCTGACTCCAGATTCCTGAACTGGGAGGTGTGTGGACTGAGATGAAACTGGGAGCACAAGAGGATCTAACAAGAGGGTCTCCTTCAGTACATGGGGCCCTGCCTTATATGTACTAGAACAGCTACCCTTTTGATGGCTCCATTGTTCGAGGGTGGCAAACAGAGAAGATCTGCTTAGTATTGGGCCCAGATTTTAGATGGAACAGTCTGTTGTGATTTGCTGCATTTGAGGTCTTGGTCACTTTAAACAGGCTCCAAAGGCTTGCTTATTTAGACAAGCCTCTTGCCATTGGCATGCATTGGTATTACTGGTGTGTGTGTGTGTGTGTGTGTGTGTGTGCATGTGTGTATGCATGCATGCGCAATGTGATGGCTGGTGTCCATTGGGACTGGTGGGGTCAAAAACAGTGAGGCCAATGGTAGGTGGAGCCAGAAACAATGACAGGCAGAGTCAAATAATTTTACATCTGTCCCTAACCTCCTCCTTGAAAATTATTCAAAGAGAAACTCTAAGGCAAAGGAGGATGAAGCAAGGCCACCCCCTAGACTGTTTGCAAGGGAAAAGGTGGGGAGGTGGGGGCTGTCTGAGGTTGGCTGTGTGGTGGTGTTGGGGTGTTTGATTCAATAATAAGTGTACTGTGTTGTCATTTCATATATACTGAAAAAATCCAAGGATCACTTCAGCCAACTGTTCATTGCTGAAATAAAAACTCTGCATGTCTCTAAAATTACAGCCTCTTACTTGCAAGCTTTGCCTCTTAGTCCCACCTGGGAAGCAGTTGGCTATGAAAAGTACTCTGCACATGCTCACAGGATCTTTGTTATTATTGAAGTGCCAAGTGGTGGTGTGTGCAGTTCTGCACACAGAGACACAACAACATATAAATGGGGTTCTTGGCAGCAAAAGCCAAATTACTCAGCAACAGGAGCAGGGTTGATTTTTCACTCTAGTCTTCCTTGAAGCAGCTCAGGGCAACATACATGATCTCTATCCCCACACACCTGGCATGAAGTTTGACCCTCACAATAACTCTGTGCAGTAGACTAGGCTGAATATGATGACTGGCCATCGGGCAGAGCCGAGTATTTTTTTTCCATCCCAGCCAAGAGCTGCATTCCCTTCTGAGCAACTTCTTGGGGGCCGCATGGTGGGCAGGGCCAAGTGCAAATGTGGATGCAGCCATACACACAAACATTGGTTTTGCTACCCAAACACAACACATCCTCAGGAAGTCATTTGTTAGGTGAGCTTTCGCATAATGACTCAACAAGTTCCATCGACTCCTGTGGGAAAAATTCTAATGTGTTCCTGGCCACAGAATCTTGACTCCAAAGTGATGAGAAAATCCAGGAAAGCCCCCTGAAACCTTGCAAAAGGCAAACAAGAGAGGGGAAAATCCTTTCTTATTTGTCCAATCTCTCTCTCTCCCCCCCCCCCCCAGGTTTCTGGTGAAACAGCTGTCACAGACTAACAAAACACAAAAAGTAAGGCTTATTATTATAGTTTATTTGTTTGGAGTACCACATGCAGGTCCGGCTGTTTGGATATCTGAAACTGCAGTGTATATAGTGAGGTTTTAGGTACTAATTCCTTGGGTTTCGATAAATGAATGTACATATAATGAACATTTGGACAGCAGGACCTGTGTCTGCATTTCTGCACATGTTCACACCTCCCTATCTATCCTCCATCCAGGCAATCAAGCAGCACTAATAGAGTTCAAGGATTCATTCCAGTCAGCCAAAAAGTTTGAGGAGAGTATGACTGAAGCAGGGTGGTGGGGATAGAGAGGTTGGATCAGTAAGGGGTGTGACGTGGGAGCTGTCTTGAGGGTAAGCTAGAGAGGTCTGGGGGAGGCACATTCAGCCCCTGAACCCGAGCTTCCACCTGCCCTAGGACATCCAGTGAGCTTTATGACTCAGCGAGGAATCGAAACTGGGCCTCTCCAGTCCAAGCCCAGCACGCTAACTACACCACCATGCCAGCTCTTTTTGCCAATTTGCTGCCGCTGCCACCACCAAGGGAAGAGCCATGACTCAGTGGTAGGGCATGTGGTTTGCATGCAAATGGTGATAGGTTCAGCTCCCAGTATTTTTAGCTGGGCCTGGGATATTCCCCTGCCTGAAATCCTGGAGAGCTGCTTGCAGCCCATGTAAAACAGCTTCCTCTGTCCCTGCAAATCAGCAGAAGGAACCTGAGAACATTATGGGCTTAGTGGAGGGGTGTTCACATCCCTCATTAAAGAAGTGCACAGCCTGTGTAACTATATGCACACAAACAACTGACCTGTACACTTGTACAGTCAGAGGTACCAACTCCAGGAGCTCCTGGGGGCCCGGGCACCCACAAACATTTTGCTGTGGGTGCCCAGCCTCCACCCCCCACTGCTGCCACCGTCCACTCCCTTACATCTGGTGCTCTGGCGCCATAGCGGTGACTGGGCCAGGGCCTGTGACCCTGCCTTGGCTCCTCTATTGCGCCCCACTGTGGCCACGGTCATATCTTTAGCCACAGTGGGCCCCAACAGAGGCCCTGCAGCAGAGGTGCAGGCCCCAGCCCAGTCACCACCATAGTGCTAGAGCACACACACACCCGCCTGCCATGCTGTCATGATGCTGTGACGTCACACCATGATGTCATGTCGCGCTGCACCATCATAACATTGTGTCACGTCATGTGTGCCATGGGCACCCAATTTGGCGCCTCAATGAACAGTTGTTCACGTGCGACCTTCAATGAGTGCATACTCTCTGTAAGCACAGGGGCTGAAGTTGTAGTAATCAACAAGTGTGTGCTTTTCTACCCAAACACTTGCGCATGTGCAGATACAGTTTGTACCTGTGCTCAGAGTGACGTGCAAACAAGCCTGTAGGGATGTGAGTTGGACAATGGGCTCCCCCCCCCACCTAAACTATCTGAATCAGGAAAGCCAAAGAGAAGAGCAGCAAAGCCCTCCCCGCCACACCCCCCAAACTGCTTAGCCTGAGTGTCCGAGACGACAGATAACCAATGTTATTTAATTTATTTTTTCAAAAGGGAAAAAAAAGGCGGGGGAGGAAGTTGATAAATAATGTAAACTGGAGAATGCATTAATGAAAGGCAGAACGAAAGGGAGGAGAGGAAAGGAAGGATGAGGCAGAGCAGGAGAGAGAAGGCCAGAGAAGGCGGGGGCGAGTAGGAGGGAGACTGGGGGGGGGATATATTCCTGCCCTTATTGATTGTATATGATTACATTAGGCCTATCAAATATTTATAATACATCCCACAAGAGGTCATTGTATGTGTGTCCCCCCCCCCATACAGCTGTGCTGTAGTGATGGAAGCAGACTCTAGGACAGTGCAAACCTAGGCTGGTCAGCTGCTCCTCCTCCCACCTCTTCTCACTTTCCTCTCATCTCGTCAGCACTTGATTTGTATCCAGGCTCAGTCACTTCAGGGCAAAAAGGGCCATATCTCAGTGGAACAGCACCCACTTTGCATACGGAACATCCCAGGACTAAACCCCGGAATTTCTGGTAAAAACTCCTTCCGGCCTGAGCCCCCAGAAAGCTGTTGTCAGACTGTGTTGAGAGTAAAGAACAAGCTAGAACCGTCAGACCATTGGCTTTACCTATTTAGGGTAAAGCTCTGTACCTGCTTTTGCCTGCAGAAGGTCCCAGGTTCACTCCCTGATGGCAGATAGGGCTGGTCGAGATCCCCTGCCTGAAACCTTGAAGAGCTGCTGCCAACCAGTGTGGACAATGATGGACCAATGGTTTGGCCCAGGATAAAGCAGCTTCCAATGTTCCCATGACAGTCATACTTACTGAGGCTTATGTTGCTGTCTCCTGCTATAGAAGTTATTGAGTTAGAATGGACCACAAGGGTCATCTATCGTTCTGCAAATTTGGGGAACCCATCCCTGATAGGTGACTATTCAACCTCTGCTTCAAAACCTCTAGTGAAGGAGAGACCAGCAACGTCTGAGACCATCTGTTCCATTGCCAGTAGTGGGTGGGACCTGAGGCAGAAATAGGCGGAGCAACAAATGCAACTTGTATTCTTGTACAGCAGGCTAGTTTCCACACACACACACACACACACACACACACACACACACACACACCTCCATCCTGCCAAGCATGAGGCATTATCACAGTTCAATGACACATCTCAGCTGGGCAAAAACTCTCAAGGTGTAAAGCAGGCCCAGTGAGCATCATGGTCTTGGCATAGGGGGTGTTGCATGGGAAGAGTTCTGAGGGGCAGAAATAGAGGCCTCAAGGTCCACATTTGGGGCTTGGGGCTAAAGTTCCCCACCCCTACCCTAGGCCCAAGATTCAAAGGTAATAGCCTTAGACTGGCTGATGTTCCTGAGATTAAAACTTGCTGCTCTTAAAAATGGATGCCTCAAACCTGAGTCTCAGGTCCAAAGCATATAGAGCAATTGTGTAACAATTTTAAGAGTTTCCTCTATTTGTGAAATTCAGGGCTGAGTGCCAGTACATTTGCAGACAAAATGGCACCATCTCTGCACTCAGGGGAGGCTTTAGCTGACTTGGGGACACCCCAACATTTGCAGTAGTGCAAAAGGGGGGGGGCAATCATTTAAACCATTCCCTCTGTTCCCTGAGTCATGTCAAGAGAATGCTTGAAGGACGCATATAATTTATTTGTGCACTGCAGGAAATCCTTGTGTGGCCAACGCAAACGCAACTGCTGCACAGAGTGTCTAGCATCCCTGAGTCACCACCATTGTAAATCCGGCATCTTCTAAGCGGGGGCAGGAGCAGTCGGCAGTGCAGCCTCAATAGGGGCCCTTTAGAAGAAGAAAAAAAGCTGAGTGCTCCAAGCATTAAGAGGCACATGGACCCAAGTCGAGAGAAAGAGAGCTAGACAGAGGAAATGTCTTAATTTAATTGGGTTTTAACAGCACATTTAGTTCCCATCAGACCAGTTTCCGTTGGCCTGCCAATCTCTCTGCTCTACCATTTCAATTAGCAGCACCTGAGTCAGCAAGCTCGAGGGGTTGGGAAGCAGAAGGAGACTTGAGGCTAGAGTTACAGCAGGCAAACAGATGGTTGCAAGGCGGAGCCCACAGGAATTAAAGGCTGAGGCTTGTTATCTGAAGCCAGCATCTTCCCAGCTGCATGTTCTCTGTGATCTCCCTCATTGTGAGGCCCTCTAATGTTTCCTGCTGTTATATGTTCTGTGTAAATCCAGGTGTGTTTGTGTGTGCATGCAGGAAAGGGCCTAAAATCATCTGCAGAGTGCATGATGGCTCAGCCTTCACTGTTAAGGATACTATCAAGAGTTGGCAAGGCCCTCGGGAAAGGGCTGTGGCTCGGTGTTAGCGCATCTGTTTTGCATGCTGATGGTCCTAGGTTCAACCCCTGGCAACTCCAGGAGAATTGCTGGACAATATTGAGCCAAAGAGATACTTAGTATAAGGCTGTTTCCTATGCTTTCAAAACCAATTGAGTGTTTGTTCTTTTGTGTAAGGATGCACTAGGACAGTCTTTACCAACCTTGTGCACTAGGAGGGGACAACTGTACAGCTCCAGCCCTCTTCCTGTTGGGCTTTTTTTCATGCATTTACTGTGGGGTGAACTCTCCCCAGGCCACACCCCCACCAGCCTTTCTTCATACCCTCCTTGAGTGCTTTTGCTTGGAGGAATGTGTCCTTGAACTTCAGTAAACCCACTTGCTTGCCTTGATGGAGAACAAAGAGTGGTGTGTAAATGTGTGCAGAAACTAATCTACTGTAGAAGGATGCAGCCCTTAGTTTGTAAAAAGTTCCCAGCCTAATGCAGACTGTATATTGAAAGGGACATCTGTACATCTCAGCATCTATACATAAGAAGGGGTCCAATTGCAAGGTGCTCTGCCACCTTGCATACACTTATATGTGCACAGGCGGATCACAGACATCTTTTTCTGTGCCTGCATCCAGTTTTGTTGAGGGTTGGGGCCTGCTAGGGAAGAAGCAAGCTGAGTTGTGCAGATTAAGGTGGAAGTAAGTCAGGTGCACTCAAGTAGAGCTGCTATTAGGGTATGGCAAGGCTGAGTCAGGTGGTGGTAAATCAGGTCAAAGTCATTCTGTTTGGGGTGAATTTAGGCATGAGTCAGGTCAAGGCATGTCAGTTCATTGCTGGGTTTGCACAGCAGGTTCGGGTGAGCAGGAATCAGAACCATGGATAGAACTAAGTCTGCTCTGCTAGCTGAGTAGTAGAATAATGTTGTCTCAGCAAAGAACCAGATTCATCTGAAATCTTTGCCCATGCCCAGGGTAGCTGTGAGGACCTGCCATTGATTCTGCAGTTGCATGCTCCTTCGTGGCTGTGTAATAGAGAAAATGACAGTGGGGTTGTTCCCAGAGTATGAGGATGGTGAAAGAGTTGTTTCCTCAGGCTGGGAGGGTGTTGACAGAGTGCTGAGGGTTCACCCCAAGTGAGGTTATCTGTGATTCATCTGAGTCCTTCTCAGGGTGGCATTGGGACATATATACAGGACACATGGCAGCATGAACAGCTGGCACTGAAAGCTATCACTGCCTACTATCCACATGCACAAGGAACTTAACGGAAAGAGCCCTTCTGTTTTCAACAGTTCAAAATCAGCTCCTTCAGCATGCAAACTGAATGTCATGGAACCTTAATGCTCATGTGCATACATTTACCAGCTTGGGCACTAGGCACAAGACTTAGTGGCTAGAAAGGGAGCTGGATCCTGAAGCGTGGGAAATCTAGTAACTCACACTAATAACATTGTAACAAGTCATCCCCAATAAAGGTAAAACTAGGGGCAAAATAGAGAAAGAAGTTGACAAGGACGAGGAAATTAGGCCTGCAAATAAGATCTAAGGATACGTACTGAGAGAACATTTCAGAGACAGGTGGTACCTTCTCATTGAAGTACCTTCTGGCCTTGGACTGAGCCTACCTGCTCAGGTTGGCCACTAGGCGCTACAGGACTGCATAGAATGGAAGAAGGTCTCCTGTTCCGCTTGAGCGTTGCTTAAGCAACAAAGTTTTCCTGGACTGTGGTGTATTCCTGAATTATTGGTGGTTCTTCAGTCCTGATTTCTGGCAAGTCCCTCAACTCCACCACCTAACTCCTCTGTCCTCAGTTCCAAACTACTATCTTCTTATTTCTGGCTCACCTCAGTCTGCTGACCACAACCCTGCCCTAAGAGCAGAATGCTTTAGATGAGAAAGCCTTATCCCCAGTTTGAATTGAGAACGAATCTAGAGGCAGGCTCTTGTGGATTTATATTTGTGCATAAGCAGGTAGATATAAGATTAGGCATTTTTTTCAGGCACGCAGTTGCCAAGCCACCTGAGGTTTTAAAGCACATAAATTGTGCTCAGAAAATTGCCCAGGAACCTGTCGCTTAGGCATTGTTGAGATGTGTTCTTATCAACTAGTCCCAATTAGCCCCATAGCAACTAGATTTTGAACTAAGTGTAGCTTCCAAACAGTCTTCAAAGACAGCCCCATGTAGAGCATATTGCAGTACTCAAATCTGGGAGTTGCCGAGTCGTGCATAACTGTGATCCAGAATAGAAAGCCAAAGAAAAATTGTGCGTATGTTTCCTAACCATATTTCCAGTTCTGATGGGGGAAATGGCAAGTTGATGATAGTAATAATAGTAATAATGAATAATGAATAGTCACTTGTGGAAAAAAATGGCTTCAGGCTGGAAGCATTTCTTGAGGATTTGTATTTCACTGCACATCTGCCCCCTTGTGGCCATATTTATCTGCAGCAATTTGACTTCAGGGCGAACATATCCTTTCCATCCGAAGGACCTGGTAGGAAGAGGGCAGTGTTGGAAAAGGTGTTGGCAAGAAAGACCCAGTGTGGGACAAACGGCTTTAGCAGCGCTGCTGCAAGATTTCCAAAGAGCTGTTGTTGCTGCAAACCAGGCACAGCTGGGTCAGGGAAGGAACAACACACAGTGGTTTTCTAAGCCCTAGCTGACAAAAAATATTTGAGGGGGCCAGAGCTCAGAGACGACTTTACTTTGCAGAGCTGGCAATGCTGTGACATCACCAAGCCACACTCCATGACGCCAGCAACCATCCCCTTTTGCGTCTCAGGCTTGAAGGTGCTGAAGGCCCGTAAACTTGACCAACAGAGCCAGTTAATGCACTCAGCAACCAGTCATCACGTGCAGAGGAGCCAAGTGATTCATGTGCACATGTAATGAGCTTTTGCTGAATTTGTCATCTTATCCCATTGAAAAACATGAATGAGAGAAATTTGTTTCACTCTGCATTTCTCGTTCTACCTAATATGCACTGTCTGAAGCAATGTGTATATTTGGAGAAATCCACACTAAAATGTTGAAGTTTCAGGTGGGTTTTTTTAAAGTGTAAACTAGTGTAGAAATGTGGAAAACTGAATTTAAGATTGGGAAAATGAGCTGCTGGGGAATGAACCTGGGGCCTTTTGCATGCAAAACGGATGCTTCACCTCTAAGCTGCAGCCCTTCCCCAATTTTGTTGTGTCATGCCATTGGTTTTCATTATTAACACTTTCATTTCATTATTTGTTCACACAACCCATGTTTGTTGTATTTTTATTTTATTGTATTTTTTAAATTTTATTTTATTGAATTTATATACCACCCTATACCTGGAGGTCTCAGGGTGGCTCACAGAACAAAACTAGAACACAAAACCACAAAATATATAATCAAAAGAAAAGAAAAAACCCCAATACCCACCCCAAAACTATTTTTTAAAAGGGCATAGGATTATTATTTATTCAGGGCTATCTACTCCTGTAATTAATTACTTAGCACCCTGGCAAAGCTGATGCCCAGTGCTTGGAAAATTCATTTTTAAAAGGAACTATTTCTTTTTCTAGTTCATTCTGTCCAAACAAACAAACAAACAAACAAAGCCTAGGTCCAATTCAACTATTTCAGATCAAGTTCATTCAAATGAACTTTTTGGTTCATCATTTTAGTTCAATGTCCTCTGCCATTTTTTCCAACATTCAGATTGTTCCAAACTGGTGTGCTGAAGTATAAGGTCCAAAAGTAAATCAGGGGTCAGGATGAAGCTTTCCCCATAATTGTGTTTCCATACAGATAGGTAGCCGTGTTGGTCTGCCATAGTCAAAATAAAAAAATTCCTTCCAGTAGCACCTTAAAGACCAACTAAGTTAGTTCTTGGTATGAGCTTTCGTGTATCTGAAGAAGTGTGCATGCACACGAAAGCTCATACCAAGAACTAACTTAGTTGGTCTTTAAGGTGCTACTGGAAGGAATTTTTTTATTGTGTTTCCATACTAGAAGATACTTCCCTGTTTAATTTATTAAAGCCACATAGGTTGTTTTTTTCAAGCACTGCTTATGATGCCCCATGACTTCCCTTAGCACTAGGCACTTGGATCTAGGCAGTGACTATTTAAATTTCACTCAGTGCCCCACAGTGATGCTATGTTGAGAGCATTGTGAGAAATTTAGGTGGCATCCACCTGCTGACACCACTGCCAGTTAAACCCTAGGTCCTGCCAACACAGGAAGAAGTCTAGCAGAGGATACTCTTTGGGGAAAGGGAAACCTCAAACCTACAGCTAGTCTTGCCATTCTTGAAACTCTGTGCCTCCTCCTTCATGTGTCCTCTCCCTTCTCTCAAGAAGAGCCCACACACAATTAGCACCACTGAACTAAGAATATAATCTAGATTCCGAACCCACCCCATCTCTCAATCTGAGGTATGAAGGATAATAACAAAACCTTTCCAGACTGAATACCCTTCCGCTCCAACTAATGGGATTATGATATGATAAGATTCTTATGTTACAAAAATGACTCAGAAATACTTTTAAAGGGGTCCAACTCCAGATGTCCTGTTTATTGAGCATCCGTCATGATTGTTTGTCAATGGTGAGCATTCATCCTGATTTGCTTTCAGAGTGTTTAAAAATCATTCATTCATTCCACACAATTTCAGTGCATTTCTTTGCAAATTTCCAAACCACATACTTCCCACCAAATGCTGACAGCCTGGAGGCATGCTTACATTTGTGTGTTTGGTGTGCACAAAATGGTTCTGTGCAAATTAAGAGCTTGTCACCCTACCCACCCTTTCCCCTCTGAACCCAGTGGGATCCTATTAGGCCTTAGTCAAGACATCAAAGGCACTGAGAAGCCCATCCCAAACTGGTCCGAATTCCATGAGCAAATGATGTTCCTCCTTTATCCATTCCTGCATGGCATATATTCAATACTCCATAAATATCTGCCCATTATGGGCCATGTCGGACATATATTATACCATGTAGGAAGCACAGAGTTTACAACCTAATTGCTTGAGTTGAGAGCTGCAGAAGGACTCCCACCCCCCTCCACACACACAATGGATTTTCTTCTCCTGGAGCTACTAATAGCCAGTGCTTCTTTGATGTTGCCGTTGATGGCACAAACGATCAGCCACATATTCATTCGGCCAAATGCACATTTCTAGATTCTCCCAAGAGGCAGGAATTTCGAATCAGCTTTACTGTCCTTTGAGCAAGAGAGAACTGATGCTGTATTCTGAATGCTCTTCTTATTTACAAATGTACAGTGGACACTCGGGTTGCGAACGTGATCCGTGCAGGAGGCACATTCACAACCCACAGTGTTTGCAACCTGCAGCGCCGCGTCTGCGCATGCGGGTTGTGATTCAGTGTTTCTGAGCATGCGCAACTGCTGAAACCTGGAAGTAACCCATTCCGGTACTTCCAGGTTTCGACGCGTCCGTAACCTGAAAAAACGCAACCTGAAGTGTCTGCAACCCGAGGTATGACTGTACAGGTATTGTGTGTCAGGGAACAGTTCTCTGGTTTGAGGGCTGACACAGCCACCGTATGCTGAGGCTGTGCCTCCAAGCAGAAAAAGCACACTACTGCCCTTGGACAGAGGAGAAGGCCAAGCAGGGGACATTTAACCCAGCACCCACTCAAAAGCACCATTTCCAGATCCTGCACAGCTGTTTGTCCCTCTAAACCCACTTCTGAATGTTAGACCACTAACAGATTAGTCTGCCCAGCCTTTGGTTCAATGTTATTTTTTTCCTCTGGGAATTTCCACATAGCAAGATGGACAGCCTTTGCTGAAAGCTGTTTCCACCCACTCCCTAACTCAGGAGGGCCTGTTGATCCCCTCACACCCGGAAAAAAGAAAAGAAAAGAAAGTCCCTCTGCAACAGAGAAGGGAAATAACATCCCAGGACTAAAATGGACCAGAGAATGGCTATGACATGAAGTGCTAGGGGGAGGGATGGAAGTCTGACCTCTCCCAGGCTCTGCTGTTCTCATCATACCCATTCCTGGCTAGTTTATCGGTCATTGGAGTGAGACCAAGAGAATATCAGCAAGGACAGAATGAATATAAACATCTGAGCCAAGGCTTCCTTCTTACCATGAATAAAGGGGAGGGGGCAAGTTTAAGGGGAACCTTAATTACATGCCAAAAAAATCAACACAAATAAATAAGTGATTATGTCTCCATGGTAATCAAGTTGAAAATCTGTGGGCTTTGGGAGGAAGATGTGAGTCCTGTTGTCATGAGGAAACTGACAAGGTGATGACCGTGTTGGTTGGGTCAACTTTGGTTGGGGGAAGAATAAGCAGACTTTTGAATCACACAGGGACTACGGTACAAGCTGAGGCTAGAGTAGGAATGGGATGGCATAGCGGCAAGGCAGTGATTGGGAAATTTTCCAGGCTGAGGACCACAGTGTCATGTGCAAAACCTTTCAAGGGCTGCATGGCAGTGGCGGGTGGGGTCAGGGGCAATAGTAGTTGGAGCAGCAGAGGTGGCTCTCTTTGTACAGTAGGTTACATTCCACCCGTGCAAATGTTGAGAGATTCTACCCACACATTTCTCCATCCAGGCAAGTGAGGGGAATTATCACAGTTCAAGGGGGCACATTCAAGCCAGGTAAAAGCACTCAAAGTTAGCACAGAGCAAGACCTTGGAGGGAGTGGCTGTGGCCTGAGAGTAGGTGTTGCCCTGGGAGAGTATTGAGGGCATAAAAGATCCCTATAAAAAGAATATTAGAACAGGGATTTCCCACCCACTCCCCATCAGGAACTAGTTTTTGGCTTGCAAATACTTTTTTGTTCTTAAAATGTGGGGGAGTATTCAAAATGGCATCCCAAACGTGAAGTCTGAAGTGGCACAGTTCACTACCCCACATCAAGGCTCTACCCCTGCATTCTGCTGCTTGGAGGTAGAACTGGACCTAATTCTCTGCTCAATATAATAAATTGGAGCTACTTACTTCAACAGGTACACCACCAGTTTACTAATGAGTCCTAGGTAGAATCTACACACATATAAAAATAGCCCTGGAAATGTTTTTTTTAAAAAAGCGTTTTTTAAAAATACATTGAATTTTCCAAAAGGCTCTCCATCACCATCTAGTGTCACATTGTATATTGCATTTAAAACATTTTATTTGCAACTGTATAGCTGAGTCCTCAGTTGCAACACTTTTTTCATTTAAAAAACCCACTGTAATATGTATAAGATAGCTTTCTATGATACTATGGGTGCATCTAAACACGGGGGGGGGGGGAAATGCTATAAAGAAGTCAGAAATTATATTGCTTTAACAAAAGAAAGAAATCTCTGTGGAAAATCACGCTTTAAAATTTCCTGCTCTTTGGCACCATCTGGTGTTGCATATTTTAGTGCATTCAAATTGCTGTTTCTTTACTAATGTAGCTGAGTCCTATGTAAGAGTTTGCCCCTTCTCCCCTTCCCTTTCCCTCCCCTTGCCCCTTTTATGGATTGTCCACAATATAGGTAAAGGTAAAAGTAAAGGTAAAGGTACCCCTGCCCGTACGGGCCAGTCTTGACAGACTCTAGGGTTGTGTGCTTATCTCACTCTAGAGGCCGGGAGCCAGCGCTGTCCGCAGACACTTCCGGGTCACGTGGCCAGCGTGACAAGCTGCATCTGGCGAGCCAGCGCAGCACGCGGAACGGCGTTTACCTTCCCGCTAGTAAGCAGTCCCTATTTATCTACTTGCACCCGAGGGTGCTTTCGAACTGCTAGGTTGGCAGGTGCTGGGACCGAGCGACGGGAGCGCACCCCGCCGCGGGGATTCGAACGCCGACCTTTCGATCAGCAAGCCCTAGGTGCTGAGGTTTTAACCCACAGCGCCACCCGCGTCCCATTGTCCACAATATAGTTTCAGGCAAATAGTTGCTTATTTAATTTAGTCTGACTTTGTTTTTACTCCCAAGGAGAGGAGCTTGTGAGATTTCCTGCCTCAGGCCACCTAAACAACCTGACTTATTTTTAAATTGTACACTGACTTAAATGCAATAGCAGAAATTGCAATGGTAGTGGGTGAATCCAAGACCGCAGCTATGGAAGAAGCAAGTCCTTCTTGGGGTGCTAATTCCTCGAACCCCTCCACCGTAGACTCAGGTTGCATATATTTGTAAATAACCCTATATGCTAAAGACACCACAGTCTCTGTTGTGCCTCATTCCAGAGGAAACACGAACCCTGGGTAAGCACCTGGAACCCCTGGAATCTCAGTCGGTGATTGGGGTGGCATGCAACAATATTCTAGGACTATGATGCCTGTGGTTTGCCTGGATGGAAGATGAAGAGCAGTGTGTGTCTGGCCGCACCCAATTTTGCCATGCCCACCATTGGTATGCAATTCCTGTCCAGGAAGGTGGTCACAAGATAATGTGGCCCTCCGAATGAAAAAGGTTCCTTGCTCCTACCTTAGCAGACAGAGGGCTTTTTTATACAGTGGTACCTCGGGTTAAGGACTTAATTCATTCTGGAAGTCCGTTCTTAACCTGAAACTGTTCTTAACCTGAAGCACCACTTTAGCTAATGGGGTCTCCTGCTGCCGCCGCATTGGGTTAGCGGAGTCTGTAACCTGAAGCGTATGTAACCTGAAGCGTATGTGACCAGAGGTACCACTGTATCTTCCTTTCGGCTTCCCTCCTGCTTCCTTTCCTCCCCCACCCCTTTAAAAGGGAAATTGGGGGCAGGGGGAGAGAAATGCCTGGGAGGTTTGCTCTCAAATTATCCCTGAAGAAAAGTGAAGACCAAGGAGGAAAGATTACATCAAGGGGCATGGAGTCATTCCCAGCAATGCCAAGACTGCTGCCATCTGCCATTGGCTGAAAAGGGTCTCCTCTGTGACCCCCACGGAGAAGAGCGAGCGGCCTTCAGGAATCCCAGGAAGGGCCAGAGATAAATTCTCATGGATGCCAAAATGCCTCAGTTCTGAAGTCACTGAGTGACTCACTCGTTTTGGTTCCTCTGGGAGCCACTCGGCATGAGAGCCCATGAACTTTTCTCTAGCCCTTCTGCCCCAAACAACACACTCCAAATATATAATGATTAAAAAACATGTCTGACCAGGTCTTTACAGCTGTTTGCAAGTCATCGCTTTTTCTCTCACCCCACATGTTACAGTTGGGTGCAGTCTACCAAGGCAGGCATTGGAAATGAATCAAACTGAACCGTTTTCTGGAATAATCACTTATACAGTACATGCATGAAATCAGTGTGCAAATTATGAGAGTGGGAGCAGTGGCAGGGATGAAATCCATGTGTCCCACCTCTGATTTTCCCTAATTTTAACCACACTCATGAAGCCTTCTAAAAACAGTAGCTAAGAGAACAAGGCTCTAATGGAACCAGGGCCAGGCTGCCCATGAGGTGGGGTGAAGCAGCCACCTCAGGTGGCAGAATTTTGAGAGGGAGCATCCCCTCCAGGTACCCTACCCTCCTTGTCACCAGCAAAAGACAGCACTGACGGCACTGGCAGTGATGCTGGTTCCCAGAGATATCTTGCTGTAGTCTCACAGAGCATGTGAGATCTCACCGGAAACAGCCGCTTTGGTTGCCGCTTTGTGGGCGGTGCAGCAAAACAGGATGATCTGAACCCCTGTAATTTAGGCGATGCCTCAAATGTCACTGTTTGATGCTTGGCTATGGCCTAATACATGCTAACACATTTGTAGCCTTAAAAATGTAGTTGTTTTCTCTCTCGAACAGGTATCATTCATGTGTGACCCAGTCATGATGCTTTCAATCAAGATTGATTTGGGCTGTTGCCATGGGAGTGTCCAGGGGGGGCAGCTGCCTCCCCATCAATAAAAATAAACAAAAACACACAGCTAACTGCCGTCCCGCCCCCGAACAAAAGGCCTGCCCCTCACAACTAAAGGCCTGCCCCCCCAAACAAAAATCCTGGCTATGGCCATGGTTCTTGCCACCCAGAAAGGTGAGTGTAGTTACTTGATACACATTTGAAAAACCTACCCCTTGGTTAGGATATCCATGCCTTTTCCTTCCTGCACATGCCCCAAGTGAACGGAGAAGGAAGTGGTGATTGCAATCTTAAGCAGGTGTGAATACATTCACACACCCCATTGCTGGGACTATGTAGGACTCTTTTCAAATAGACACACTGTGGGGTAACACTGAATCAATCTGCAATGAGTTTTCATTTTCAAGGAGAACTTTTGTGAGTAGCAGGGAAATATGCAATTGATCTACAACATGTGTGGATTATGGAGAGAGAGAGAGAGAAAGAGAGAGAGAAGCAAGTACAGTCATACTTCGGGTTACAGACGCTTCAGGTTGCGTGTTTTCGGGTTGCGCACTGTGCCGAACCCAGAAGTACTGGAACGGCTTACTTCCGGGTTTTGGTACTTGTGCATGCGCAGAAGTGCATGCGCAGGGTTTTGGTACTTGTGCATTCCGGGTTTTGGTACTTGTGCATGCGCAGAAGTGCTAAATCATGCTTTGTGCATGCGCAGAAGTGCCGAATTGCGACCTGCGGGTGTGCAGATGCCGCTCTGCGGGTTGGAACACTGCGGGTTCTGCGCAGACCCTTGTGCCCTCAATCTTTCCCAACATCTATATCTTTCCCAGGGAATCTTCTCTTCTCATGAGACGGCCAAAGTATTGGAGTCTCAGCTTCAGGATCTGTCCTTCCTGTTAGCACTCAGGGCTGATTTCCTTCAGAATGGATAGGTTTGATCTTCTTGCAGTCCATGGGACTCTCAAGAGTCTCCTCCAGCACCATAATTCAAAAGCATCAATTCTTCGGCGATCGGCCTTCTTTATGGTCCAGCTCTCACTTCCATACATTACTACTGGGAAAACCGTAGCTTGAACTATACGGACCTTTGTTGGCAAGGTGATGTCTCTGCTTTTTAAGATGCTGTCTAGGTTTGTCATTGCTTTTCTCCCAAAAAGGAGGTGTTTTTTTAATTTTGTGACTGCTGTCACCATCTGCAGTGATCATGGAGCCCAAGAAAGTAAAATCTTTCACTGCCTCCATTTCTTCCCCTTCTAGGTGATGGGACCAGTGGCCATGATCTTCATTTAAAAAAAAAAAAAAGCTTCAGGCCATATTTTGTGCTCTCCTCTTTCACCCTCATTAAGATGTTATTTAATTCCTCCTCACTTTCTGCCATCAAAGTTGTATCATCTGTATATCTGAGGTTGTTGATATTTCTTCCGGCAATCTTAATTCCGATTTGGGATTCCTCCAGTCCAGCCTTTCGCATGATGAATTCTGCATATAAGTTAAATAAGCAGGGAGACAATATACAGCCTTGCCGTACTCCTTTCCCAATTTTGAATCAATCAGTTGTTCCATATCCAGTTCTAACTGCAGCATCTTGTCCCACATAGAGACTTCTCAGGAGACAGATAAGGTGATCAGGCACTCCCATTTCTTTAAGAACTTGCCAGTTTGCTGTAGTTCCATGCAAATAGGAGGAAATATTGGAACTGTTCTCATTCTTTGACTTAGGAGGACCTCTAGTGGGCAGGAATAGGCTAAGCCAGGGTTGCCACTTGGATGGATGCATTCTATTTTCCATAACTGGAAATAAGGGAAAAGTGGCCATGTGTCTTACTGCAGTGCTAGGAGGATAGTCCTCCATGTAAATGACAGCTGGAAGACAATACTTTCTTTGAAGGACTGCTGTATTTGAAGGGCTGTCTGCTCCAAGTGCGGTTGAAACATAACCCTAAGAATGGGGGATGGAGTTTTTATGTCACTTGTTCACAATAGACACATGGACTGCAGACTGAGCAGGCACACAGACCACCTGGCCACTGCCTTCCCAGCTAGTAGGTGGACAGCATGATGCCTTCCAGATATTGTGAAGGTCCAACTCCCATCCAGTTCACCAACATGAGCACAAAGATTCAGGCAGGCTACAGCTCAGAATGAACTCAGGCTTGCATGCAAAGTTAAAAATAAGAAAAAGGGTTGTTTGGCTATGTTCAAAGCAGGAGGAAGAACAAGCTAGTAGGTCCTCTGCATGGAGAAGATGGGAGAAATGCTGTTGGGTGACAGAAAGAAGGCAGAACTACTCAACACCTACTTTGCCACTATCTTCACCCTAAAGAAAAGCAGTGCCCAACCTGGTGGTTACCAAAATAAATGATGCAAGGAGGGAGCTGCAGCCCAAGATAGGAAAAGAGGTGGTAAGGGAACACCTAGCTACTTTAAATGAATTCAAAACTCCAGAGTCTAATAAGCTGCACCCAAGGGTACTAAAGGAGCTTGTGGATGTAATCTCAGAGCCTCTGCCAATAATCTTGAGAATTATTGGAGAACAGGGGAGGTCCCTTCAGACTGAAAGTAGGCAAATGTTGTCCCCATCTTCAAAAGGAACTAGGAAGACCCAGGTAATTGCTGACTGGTGAGCTTGACATTGATACCAGAAAAGGTCCTAAACAGATTACTGTATTAAACAATTGGACTGTGAGCGTAGATTCAGCGATTACTAAGAGGCAGTGTGGGTTTCTCAAAAACATGTTATACCCAATACTTTTTTTAATCTAGTGGCTAAAATGTCCGCGTATATTTTATAATCATTATTAAGTAGGGAGATTGGTCTGCAATTGTTTATACGTTCTCTATTTCTACCCTGTTTTAGTATCAATTCTATATGTGCTTGCTGCAATGCTTTTGGTATTTTCCCTTCCTCCAAAATTTTATCAATAGATTAATGGGTAGCACTAGGGAGTCCTCTATTTTTTTTATAATGCATTGTAGTGAGACTGTCTGCTCCTGGGGACTTTCCTATTTTAGACTTTGCTATCTCTTGATGTATTTCCATTATGGATACAGGGGAGTTTAGATATTCAATATTGTCAGTTAATACCTCATGTATGTCTTTCTGTTGTAAATATTTTCTTATTTCTTCTTCTGTTTCACTACCAGCCTTGTAGACACTTTTAAAGTGTCTAACAAAGCTTTCCTTTATTTCTTCCGGTTTATCTAACACCTTCCCTTTTACATTTATTTTGTCAATCATTCTCTCTTTTTGCTTCTTTTTTAGTTGCCATGCTAACATTTTCCCTGGCTTATTTGCAAATTAAAATGGTATCTGCTTCATCCATTTCATATTGATTTCTATTTCATGACTCAGTATTGATGAAATTTGGATTTGTAATACCTTTATTTTTTGTATAGCTTCCTCATTTTTTTGTTTTTTAGATAGTCATACCATGTTACGTTTGCTTCATGTTACGTTCTTTCAGGTTGCATCCTGCGGCGCCTTCCACATGCTTTTCCAATCCTCAAATTGTATATTATGACCTAAATCTTTATTTAGGCTTTATTTGTGCTGACGTTACCATCTCATCCAACATTTCCCCATATAGCAGGAGATTGTACATCTTTTAAAGTAATTTTGTATCACTCTCAATAATTTCTTTTTGAAAATTTGAAACTATGTAACTGAAACCTTTCTTATTGATCTGTTCATTCAACTGTCTATGATGTAGCCAACTTTGCAAAACGACTTTCAATTCTTCATACTCTTTTAGTTTCAACCCTCCCCCCGCCATCAATAATTTTCTATATGTCGGCCAGCTGCCTCTCCTGTTCAGTGGTTTTAATACTAATGCCTCCACTGGTGAAAGTCACCATGGGGTTTTGGGTTCTAAAAAATATTTATATTTGTTCCAGATTCTTATACTGTAAGTGTTTTTCTTATTATATGGTTATGAAAGTCTTTGCGTTTTTTATCTTTCCCATATCATAAATATGAATGCCAACCAAGTCTATTATCGTGTCCTTCCAAGTCCAGTATTTCATCTTTCTTTAATTTAATCCAGTCCCGAATCCACGTAATGCATGCTGCTTCATAGTAGAGTTTAAAGTCTGGGCGGAAAAAGCCTCCTCTGTCTTTTGTATCTATAAGTATTTTATATTTTATTCTAGGCTTTTCCCCGTTCCAGACAAACTTTGAAATATTTTTTTGCCAGTTTCTGAAGCAGACAAGATTACTTATTATTGGTATTGACTGAAATAAAAAAAAAAGTCTTTGGTAGTGCGTTCATCTTTATTGTTGCTATCCTTCCCATCAGGGAAGGTTCATTCTGTTCCAAGTGTCCAAATCTTTCTTGATCTCATTCCAAGCTTTCTCACAATTGTCTTTATACAAATTCAAGTTTTTACTGGTAAGCCAGATTCCTAGGTTTTAGCCAGATTTCCTAGGTCTAGCCAGATTCCTAACTTTTTATGGATTTCTATCTTTGTGATCTCCTGCAACTCCTTTTTCCCCATTTTGGTCACATTTTTTGTTAATACTTTTGTCTTTCCTTTGTTTCCATAACATCCTTCTGGACCGTCTAGAGGGGCTGGGAGCTGGAGGCACTGTCATACAGTGGTTCCGCTCCTTCCTCCTGGGCCGTGTCCAGAAAGTAGTGTTCGGGGATGAGTGTTCAGACCTCTGGGCTCTCACTTGTGGGGTGCCTCAGGGTTCCGTCCTCTCCCCCATGCTTTTTAATATCTATATGAAGCTACTGAGAGAGATCATCAGAGGGTTTGGGCTGGGTGTTCATCAGTATGCAGATGACACCCAGCTCTACCTCTCCTTTAAATCAGAACTAATGAAGGCGGTGAAGGTCCTGTGTGAGTGCCTGGAGGCGGTTGGAGGATGGATGGCGGCTAACAGATAGAGGTTGAATCCTGACAAGACAAAAGTACTGTTTTGGGGGACAGGGAGTGGGCGGGTGTGGGGGTCTCCCTGGTCCTGAATGGGGTAACTGCCACTGAAGGACCAGGTGCGCAGCCTGGGAGTCATTTTGGACTCACAGCTGTCCATGGAGGCACAGGTTAATTCTGTGTCCAGGGCACCTGTCTACCAGCTCCACCTGGTACGCAGGCTAAGACCCTACCTGCCTGCAGATTGTCTTGCCAGAGTGGTGCATGCTCTAGTTATCTCCCGCTTGAACTACTGCAATGCGCTCTACGTGGGGCTACCTTTGAAGGTGACCCGGAAACTGCAATTAATCCAGAATGTGGCAGCTAGATTGGTGACTGGGAGTGGCTGCCGGGACCACATAACACCGGTTCTGAGAGATCTGCATTGGCTCCCAGTACGTTTCTGAGCACGATTCAAAGTGTTGGTGCTGACCTTTAAAGCCCTAAATGGCCTTGGTCCTGTATACCTGAAGGAGCGTCTCCACCCCCACTGTTCAGCCCAGACACTGAGATCCAGCACCGAGGGCCTTCTGGCAGTTCCCTCATTACGAGAAGTGAGGTTACAGGGAACCAGACAGAGGGCCTTCTCGGTAGTGGCGCCCGCCCTGTGGAACGCCCTTCCAGCAGATATGAAGGAAATGAGCAACTACCTTCTCTTTAAAAGACATCTGAAGGCAGCCCTGTTTAGGGAAGTTTTTAATATTTAATGCTGTATTGTTTTTAACATTTGATTGGAAGCCGCCCAGAATGGCTGGGGAAACTCAGCCAGATGGGCGGGGTATAAATAATAAATTATTATTATTATTATTATTATTATTATTATTATTATTATTATTAGTTTAATTTAAACCCCGCCACTCGCCCAAACTCTTGTATTTTTCCTAAGACCTTAGGGAGACAATTTTTTGGCTCTTCTACTGTAATTACCAAGTCATCTGCAAATGCTTTCAACTTAAATTCATTTTTCCCTGCTCTTATTCCCATAATCTGTTTTTCTTTTCTTATATTTCTATTCAGAACCTCCAGGACCAAAATGAATAATAAAGGTGATAGCGGACATCCTTGCCTTGTTCCTTTTTCTATTTTGAATTGGTTCATTATCACCTTATTAATAATCAATACTGTAATATTTTGAATGTCCAAGTATCCAATAATTCCCAGTTGTAATCCTTTTAAGATTTTGATCGACTTCCAAATATCCAGGCTTGAAACAGTCTATAACTCCAAAAAAAGTCCAGTTAGTCCACCAGTGTCCATGTAGCTCTAACATATTTTCAGACAGTAGGTCAACTTTCTAAAGATTTAAACTTTGAAGTACTTGTCCTGGTCTTTCAAAAACACAATGGATGTAATTTATTCCACTCCAGCAGTCAAGGTGCTCTACCTTCTTAGGGGTCTCCCCACCTCAGTCGGCTGAGCAGAACCCCTGCCAGGCTTTGGTAGTTGTTCTGAAAGATCCAGCATTTCATCAAAATTTTATCAGTTCCAATATGCAGCTCTAAATAAGATCCAATCAACACCTCTCAATCCAATAAAGGTTCTAACAATCCAATAAGTTAATTTCTGTCCATTGAGAAGGGAAGGCTCTCCAGTCTCTAAAGCTGTTATTATTCATCAAAGGCTACAAAAAAATAAAGGAAACCTCTCTCATTCACAAAGAGATCCTCGCAGCTCCAGGCCACAAAAGAGGAAGTATGACTTCCTGTTTAATACTCCACTCTTTCTCCTCTAATTTTAGCACAATTAAGTTCTGATTTCAATTCTTCAGAGAAAGTTTATTTTTAATTACCTTATTAGCCAAGATTTCTAAAAAAAGGCCCAATATGGAGGCCTACTGGCCAAAATATTGGGAATTAATTGAAAGAGTCGGAGACAATTGGAAGCTCCAAAGCCAGGACAAATTAAAAAGTAAGGTGCGAGATTGGTTACATTACGCTCAAATTCAAGAGGTATTTAAAATGGATAAAAAAGTGGGTTTCCAGACGGAGAAATCGAAACTGGAGACGGAGTTACTAGAACCAAAGACTAAGGTACTTTCGAGAATGTATGACTTGCTGCTTAAATGGAATACACAGGATGAGACAGTTAAATCTGCTATGATAAAATGGGCACAGGATGTAGGACACAATATTATGTCTGAGGACTGGGAAAGGTTATGGAACACCGGTATGAAATTCACGGCATGCAGTGCCTTGAAAGAGAACATTATGAAAATGGTATACCGGTGGTACATGACCCCAGTCAAATTGGCTAAAATATATCATCTGTCTGACAATAAGTGTTGGAAATGCAAGGAGGCAGAAGGGACATTCTTTCACCTCTGGTGGACCTGCCCGAAAGTAAAGGCCTTCTGGGAAATGATATATAATGAGTTGAAAAAGGTATTTAAATATACCTTTTCTAAGAAACCAGAGGCCTTTCTCCTGGGCATGGTGGACCGGAAGGTGCCAAAGAAGGACAGAACCTTGTTTATGTATGCAACCACAGCAGCAAGGATTTTTATTGCAAAGTTCTGGAAGACACCAGATTTACCCACACTGGAGGACTGGCAGACGCAGCTGATGGACTATATGGAGCTGGCAGAAATGACTGGCAGAATTCGAGATCTGAGCGAAGAAACAATGGAGGAGGACTGGAAAAAATTTAAGGACTATTTGCAAAAATATTATAAGTTGTTTGAATCTTAAGATTGTGCACGATTAAGAAACGTTATGCTTCTGCAATTTATCTAAGAAAATGATAAAGTAAGTATTGATGAAAAAACGAGATAAATTAGAATCAAAATATTATGTTTATTAAGAGTGTTAAAATTAAATTACAAACTTCTGAAATTGGTAACATAATAAATTCAAAGGTACAATAAGATGTGAAACAAGATAACAAATTGCTGAACTGGCTAGAATAATGAATGCAATGTTGAGAGGATGTGAGGAGGTCCAAAAAGAAAGTGAACTGTTGAAGGACGTTATGAAGGTTACTTAACTTTTTCTTCTTTTTCTTATTTTTCTTCATATATATAAAAAAATGTTTCTTGCATGTTGCTAGGTAAACAAATCTGTTAACCTATGGAAAGAAACGCAATAAAAAATTTTATAAAAAAAAAAAATAATTACCTTATTTTGGTATATCTGTTGCTTCTGGAGGCGACCAGTGACTTTGGTCGGTGAGCATGCGTTGGAGCCTTGAATCCCCCTCAACTGACCCCCCTCGCTTACTGCCGAAGCAGTTGCGAGAGCCGGGTCCCGGCAGTAGGAAAGAACGGATTCTGCTGAACCCTTTTGAAGCCCTGCTCTTCTGCAGGTTTTTTTCAGGGGGGTGCCTAGTCCTGGCTACCTCCCCTCTTCGTCCACCAACCCCCAAAATGCTCGTATTTAGTGGGACGAAGCGCTGGGCGCCACCATTCCTCTCCACAACAGAATGGAAGTCTGTGTTTGGTTTTTCTCAGAGCCCATGTCTAACCTGTAATTCAGTTAATGTTCTTTGAAAAATTGGAAAAAAACAGTTGGGTTTTATGACCAATATATATCTACTAATGGAGCTTTACCTGGTGCCTTAGGTTAAGTACTTTATTGGTTCTGGAAGTCCGTTCTTAACCTGAAGCATTCTTAACCTGAAGCGGACTTTCCCATTGAAAGTAATGGAAAGTGGATTGATCCATTCCAGACGATGAAAAACACCCCTAAAACAACAATTTAACATGAATTTTACTGTCTAACGATACCATTGATCCATAAAATGAAGGCAATAATCAATGTACTGTAAAGGGACCCCTGACCATTAGGTCCAGTCGTGGCCGACTCTGGGGTTGCGGTGCTCATCTCGCTTTGTTGGCCGAGGGAGCCGGCATACAGCTTCCGGGTCATGTGGCCAGCATGACTAAGCTGCTTCTGGCTAACCAGAGCAGTGCACGGAAATGCCGTTTACCTTCCCGCCAGAGCAGTACCTATTTATCTACTTGCACTTTGACATGCTTTCGAACTGCTAGGTTGGCAGGAGCAGGGACTGAGCAACGGGAGCTCACCCCGTCGCGAGGATTCGAACCGCCGACCTTCTGATCGGCAAGTCCTAGACTCTGTGGTTTAACCCACAGCGCCACCTGTGTTCCTTAATCAATGTACTATACTAGAAATAAGACAGTATTTTAGATGAAAAAAAACAAACATTTTTTTCCCCTCTTACGTGCACTGATGATAGTCTATTTGGATGGGGGGGCTTTTATCCATTTCTGAAGTCACACAATCAACCAGTAGCTGAACTGGGTTCCACACAGTCACAAAAACAATCACAAAAATGAAGTCACAAGCCACAGTCACAAAAGCCAAAATATAATCTCTGCAGTCTCCGCTGTTCTATACAATTTTTGACTGTTTTGGAGCCTTGGTGTACTTTAAGTGTTAATTCAAACCTAATTCAAAATTATTCCTGTAATTTTCTTTCCCACCAGTAGGTGGCGATGTGTTCTCTCTTTTTTTGCCTTAGTCTCGCACTCGGTGTTTTTTCTTAATGACCTTCTCAGACAGTTCTTTGATTGCAAATCCGATGACCTATTTCTGTTTCTTTGGTGACTCAGTCTTTTTATGCTACCTTTTTCCTGCTTAGCCTACACTCCACTGTGCCTTCTGCTCCCCTTCTTGTTCGTTCACTGTCTTTCTTCAACTTTCTTCACCTCCTTTTCCTCCTTGCAGCATGCACATATAATATATGCATGGTTATGCAAAAGTTCATAAACAAGAAATAGTAAGTGTAATAAATTGCTGTCAGGGAACACCGCGGCAAAGGCAGGATGCCTTTCAATAGTCAATGCCCAGCAATATTGTAGTGGTAGGTGCTCCAGCGTAGGGAGAATATATTCAAACCACTGCTATTTCTGTTTTCATAATTGAATGTAATGTATCCAATTTTATTATCAGCTGATGAAGAATCATCATTGAAACAGTTGATTTATCCCGGAAACACTGTTCTGTTCCTGTTTTGTTTGCTGTTTATTGCTGCATTCTACAGTGGTTTGAATACTTTAGTGGTAGCAATTATTCTGAGATTATTCTCTTCGTTTTACCTGGCATTCTTAACATGTAATTACCATCTTTTTCGCTCCATAAGACACACTTTTTTCTTCCTAAAAAGTAAGGGGAAATGTCTGTGCGTCTTATGGAGTGCATGTGTGGTCCCTGGAGCCGAATCGCCCAGGGGCAAAAAGCAGATCATGCTTTTTTCTCTCTTTTTTTGAAAGAGGGAAGTGTGTGTTGAAACAAAGCCACTGATCAGCAAGCGATCCGTAGGGAGATAAGGGAGACTAGCAATAAAGGAGGCTGTCTGGGAGTGGGGAGGTAAAGACAGTGAACTTGCAAGGAGAGGAGACAGGAAGACTAAAGCAATGAGGAGAGAAATTAGAAGAAAAGGAGGAGAAAAAAACTGCTCCAGCTAAGGAAAAGACACTAAGGCAAATAAGAGGGGAGGGAGTGTTGAAAGGAAGCAGCTGATCGGTAAGGGATCACGAGGGAGATAAGGGACGCTAGTGATAAAGGAGGCTGCCTGGGAGGGGGGAGGTAAAAGCCCATGGATCCTCAGGATTTTTACATTGGGTCACCCCAAATTCACCATCAGATCACATAGCATATCCATGGCTACAGCCTGCACCAAAAAATCATGCACCCACTATTGCGTGGGGCCACAATGGCACAAAAATGTGGTTACAAAGCACAGATCCACATGGATCCTCAGGATTTTTGCATTGGGGCACCCCAAATTCACCATCAGATCACATAGCACGTCCATGGCTACAGCCTGCACCCCCCTAAAAAAAATGCACCCACTGCTTCATAGGGCCGCTATGGTGCAAAAACATGGTTACAAAGCACAGATCCACATGGATGCTTGGGATTTTTGCATTGGGCTACCCCAAACTCACCATCAAATCACATGTCTGTGGCCACAGCATGGACCACAAAAATCATACATCCACTGTTTCATTCAAAGTACAGTGGTGCCTCGCAAGACGAAATTAATTCGTTCCGCGAATTTTTTCGTCTAGTGAATTTTTCGTCTTGCGAAGCACGGTTTCCCATAGGAATGCATTGAAAATCAATTAATGCGTTCCTATGGTCAAAAAAAGTCGAAACAAAGCCAAATTTGGTACAACAAGAGTTTATTAAGTGCTCTTTAAATCACACATACTGTAAAGAGCATTTCAAAATTCAAACCCAGAATTTTTTTAAAAAAACAGCAGAGTGGCCCAATGGTCACAGAAAATCATAAAAATGCAGGAAAAAAACCCACAAGCTTCCAGATTCTTGCAAACCCCTCCCCAACTGTTCCCCCAGCCACCCAGCACACAGAAATTCAAATCCAGAATTTTTTTTAAAAAAACAGCAGAGTGGCCCAATGGTCACAGAAAATCATAAAAATGCAGGGGAAAAAACACAAGCTTCCAGATTCTTGTAAACCCCTCCCCAACTGTTCCCCCAGCCACCCAGCACACAGAAATTCAAATCCAGAATTCTTTAAAAAAAATAGCAGAGTGGCCCAATGGTCACAGAAAATCATAAAAATGCAGGGGGAAAAACACAAGCTTCCAGATTCTTGCAAACCCCTTCCCAACACCAAGTCCTTGAATTCCAAACACCCCAACCCAAAATCCAAAAACCCCCAAAAAAGTTTTAAAAGCTTAACTTACCAAATGGCTGCAAAAGAAGTTTTGGAAAAGCTTCAAAAATCACCAAAGTCTTTAAAAACCTCAAAAAAGTCTACTATGTACACTGCGTTCTATGAGTTGCTCCTCAAAGTCAAGTCGCAACTGTATTAACAGTGTTAAGAAAAAGGAAACAAACTTGCAAGACGTTTTCGTCTTGCGAAGCAAGCCCATAGGGAAATTCGTCTTGCGAAGCAGCTCAAAAACGGAAAACCCTTTCACCTAGCGAGTTTTCCGTCTTGCGAGGCATTCGTCTTGCGGGGCACCACTATACTTCTCCGTCCATTTACTTGGGAGTAAGCCCCATGGAATTCACAAGGACTTAGTTCTGAGTTTACATCATTAAGTCTATACTGTTAGTCACTTTTTTGCATTAAATAGTCTATAGCAGGTGAGACAGTTAAATCAAAAGCCCCTCCTCTGTTGATATGAATCCACAATTCTATACCCACTTATTTGGGAGTAACCCCCACTGAAGTCAACAGGGCTTACTTCTGAGTAGACATGCATAGGATTGTGCTGTAAATTAGCCACACTTTCATAAATCAATGGGACTTAGCTTGCTGTAACTGATTTCAACAGAACCAAAGTGTGGCTTTTAGCATACACATGGTTCCATGTGCATTCACAGAATCATAGAATTGTAGAGTTAGAAGGGACCTAAGGGTCATCTAGTCCAACCCCTGAGGCACATTCTTTCCTTAAAGAATTTTGGGCACTGCAGTTCATTAAGTGTTGCTGGGACTGAGGAGTAAACTACAGTGCCCAGAATTCTTTGGGGGAAAGAATGTACTTTAAAGGTGTAGCATGCACATGCAAAGCCCACTGAAGTGAAGAACATGGCACGAAAGGGGGTTAACTCAGAAGTAAGGCCCATTGTACGACTTGCTTTTTTTATATATATGCTTTCCCTACCAGGACAGTCCAAACTGTAAGGTGAAGTTCACGACAGCATGCACTGCTCACCGAAAAGCTGTTTCTCAGAAGGTTGCCTTACCATGAGTGCTGTATCTCAGAGCATGCTGCAGTTGGGCCAATGTGCTCTCTTGCACCCCCAAGAAAGAGACATGCTCACTGGGGAAATGGTGAGGTTCATTCCATGGTGGAGCTCTGCTCGGTGTTGGTAGAGAGCGATGGCAAACTCTGTGCTCAGGTTCTGTGGTTCATGGTGTCAGTACAGTCATACCTCGGGTTACAGGCGCTTCGGGTTGCGTGATTTCAGGTTGCACACTGCACCAAACCCGGAAGTACAGGAACTCGTAACTTCCAGGTTTCGGCGCTTGTGCATGTGCAGAAGCGCTAAATAGCAACCCACGTGTGTGCAGATGTGGTGCTGCGGGTTGAGGATGCTGCGGGTTGTGGATGTGCTTCCCACACGGATCACGTTCGCAACCACAGCATCCACTGTATAAAAGCTTTCCTGCCTTGCTCTTCCTCCAGGTCTTCAAATATTATGTCATCTAAATGGAAAAGAAGATAAGGCTAGAAATTAAAACTGTTTTAGGGACTTTCCTATATACAGTACCCTAAACATATCCTTGGAAATCAACATTACCTTCATGTTTTCCTTGATGTTTTTTCCTCCTGCCATCTCCCTCCAGTCTCTTCCTGCTCTTCCTTGAGGTCTTCTACAATTAGATCTTCTGAAAGGAAAATCAGAGAAGGCTGCCAGTTAGAGAAACTTTCTTATATACAGTGGTAAAGGTAAACGTAAAGGTACCCCTGCCCGTACGGGCCAGTTTTGCCAGACTCTAGGGTTGTGCGCTCATCTCACTCTATAGGCCGGGAGCCAGCGCTGTCCACAGACATTTCCGGGTCACGTGGCCAGCGTGACAAGCTGCATCTGGCACACGGAACGCCGTTTACCTTCCCGCTGGTAAGCGGTCCCTATTTATCTACTTGCACTTTGACGTGCTTTCGAACTGCTAGGTTGGCAGGCGCTGGGACCGAACGACGGGAGCGCACCCTGCCGCGGGGATTCAAACCGCCGACCATGTGATCGGCAAGTCCTAGGCGCTGAGGTTTTACCCACAGCGCCACCCTTATACAGTGGTACCTCGGGTTAAGTACTTAATTTGTTCCGGAGGTCCGTTCTTAACCTGAAACTGTTCTTAACCTGAAGCACCACTTTAGCTAATGGGGCCTCCTGGTGCCGCCACGCCACCGGAGCCCAATTTCTGTTCTTATCCTGAAGCAAAGTTCTTAACCTGAAGCACTATTTCTGGGTTAGCGGAGTGTGTAACCTGAAGTGTATGTAACCTGAAGCGTATGTAACCTGAGGTACCACTGTACAGGAAATATATGCATGGAAATAGATATTACCTTCATGTTGTCCTGGGCCATCTTTGTGAGGGAGGAGGTCTGCAGAGCCTACAGGGAAACAAAGAGCCACTTGGGATATGTTTATTTTCTGAACCTCAGACCTTTCCTAAGAAACCTTAGGGAATAAAATTACTATGGAAGCAATGTCAGAAAGAAAGAAAGAAAGAAAGAAAGAAAGAAAGAAAGAAAGAAAGAAAGAAAGAAAGAAATGTCTGAAGGATTTTACCTTTTGTGTCCTCTCGAAGATGGGTCCAGAGGGAGAGGCGGAGGGAGAGGTAGTGGGGGAGGGGGAGGTCTCTGGGAGAGGAGATTTTTCCCCCTCCTTCCCAGATGGGAAAACTTTTCTCAGCCTTGAAAAGAAAGAGAAATGGAACTAACAGTTAGTACTCTCTAATGCCTTTACACTCAAGAGGAATTCACTATAATCACAGAATGCAGATGCTGAGAGTAATCCTACTTCCATGTCTGTCTACTTCCTGTAACAATCGCGAAATGATATAACCATAGGAGCTTACCAGGCCTTTTTGCACTCTGGTGACCAGTGAGCCAACAGAGGAGGGGTCACAATGGCTTCTGTAAATCTGGGGCTGTCCCTTTAAAATAGGAACACTTGGCAGGTCTCCTGAGGTGCCCAGATGGGAGACCACCAGGAAACCCATGATATGGTGCTTGTCGAGCACCCAGGGTGGCAGTGAGCTGCTCCTCCCGGCGCCATCGTTCCGCGCGCTTTGCTTTTGGGGGCAGCAGAGGCTTTTCAAAGGGGGATCGGGGCCTGAATGGGTTGAGCAGGACAGGCATCGGCCTTGGCAGGCCTCCTCAGCAGCCCAGAAAGTCGGCCTATGTGAAGAAAATGAGACTAGGCCTTGTAGATTCAGCCTTGCCTTCGCCCCGCCCCCAACCCAGCTGGCCAATCGGCTGCGTGCAGGAGGTGAGGCAAAGGCAAGACCAAATCTACTCATCTTGTCTCACTTCCTTCACACAGGCTGGTTTTCTGGGACCCAGGAAGCCCAGCGCTGGGTCCCAAACCACCTCAGAGGGTAGGGCAGTAATTGTTCTTGATAATTTTGTCACCCCACTCTGCGATGGCACCTGGGGCAACCTGCCCCCACCCTTCGTACGCCCCAGAGCCAAGGTTCTTGACAAGCATAACCACACACAAATAAGGACCGCAGCAGAGTATCTGTTTTACCGTTAAATAGTCATGATTTCTTACATCAGCACAGCACCTCCTACTGTGGTGAGAAGGAACTGCCCGAATGTAGCACATCACAGTCCCAGTAAAAAGAAAGAAAAGTATTTTATTTCATTTTTGCATTTTAGCCTGATATAAATATTGGATTGCCAGCGCTGTATTTAAAATGCCACTGCATTGTATACAATAACCAGAAGAAGAAGAAAAAGTTGCCGCAAAATAGAGATATTCGTGGCACGTTACAGCTCCATGTAGCTGCCCATCCAGTAGCAGACCGTAGGGACAATTACAGGCACAATGCAATGATGCCACAGATAATTCTACGAGAGAATAGTGTTCTGCGGCATATTTAAATCCTTTTTCCTTCAGCAAGTTTATGCGTCAACTTCCTGCAAAGTAATGTTAATAGCACGCCAAGTATAAGAACAGAAACACGTACCCATGTTGTAATTCAATGCACGCTTGGAAGACCATATAAATAGGCAGAAGGTTTGGATGGATGGATTTTATTTCTATGACACTTTTCATTCAAAAAATCCCAAAGCGGCTTACAAACAATAAATAACAGTAACGTGGTAGAACATATATCTTACAGTGCATTAAAATGCCCATACAAATAATGTCTGTGGCATTACGTGAATTAGGAACTACCTGAGCCCACAACACTCTTAGCACTTTTTTTGCATTATTGCCTGACAAACAAAATTGAATACTGTATGCAGAGAGTTAGGATGTATTTAAAACATCATTTCATTTTTACAAGATAGCAATCTGCAAAAACAATAATCAATAATTGCAGCAAAAGCAGGGGTGGAGGATGTCCTTAGCACTTGTGCATATAGGGCTCCTGACCTGCCCAGAGGTTTGCGGTCCTTACAGCAAAACCAGACTACCATTCAACCAACATCAGTTGCTGAAAAGGATAATTTACTACGAACACCCCCACTCCCCGCAAAGTGGGGTCCCCTCCAAACCTGTGCAAGCCTTGCTGAAAGGCAGGAAAGCTCCTTAACCCTCCCATCACCCAGGCCCGGGGGAAGGTGTTGGCTGCCAGTCCTCCCTGCAACTCTCCCTCCCTGCTGCCCCCACAACTGCCATCCCTGCTGGTGGGACAGTGGCCGAGGGTGGGCGATGGGCAAAGGGGGTGGAGGGGACCAGCAGTCACTGTTGCTGCTGCTGCCTCCTTGTGGAGCAACCGAGTCATTTTTTACTCTGTGGCTTTTTTTCACGGACGTCCACAGGAGGGCAGTCAGCTGTGCTGTGCTTGGAGCCGTTTTCTCCCGTTTTGTTCCCTGGAGACCCCCCTCCCCCCAAAAAAACCAGACCTCCCTGGAGGCCCTACCGGGCTGCCTCTGCTGCCTGTTCGCCTCTGTCTCCCTCCTACTGCTGGTCAGCAGAGCCAAGGCAGAGCCTTGCACTGGGGGGCGGGGGGCGGGGATGGCAGGCAGCCACAAAAATTGGGGTTGTCAAGGGTGTTGCTTGGCTTTCCCAGAGAATTCTTCCCTTTGTGTTATCGCCCCCCCCTCTCGTTATTATTTATTGCATACATATCCCACTTTCACCTCCAAGGAGCTCAAGGGCTTCCACTGAAATGAGGCTGCATTTTAAGTTGTACTTTAATCCTGCTTTTAAGTTGTATTTTAATTAATTGTTTTTGTACTTGATGTTAGCTGCCCTGAGCCTGGTCTTGGCCAGGAAAGGGGGGGTATAAATAAATAAAGAAATGAAATGAAATAAATAAGGTGGCTCCATGATCCTCTCCTCATTCAGCCCTGTGAGATAGGCATAGGCTGAGAGGCAGCTCCCGGCCCAAGTTTACCCCTGTGAGTTTTTTTGGCCCAGAGGGGATTTGAACCCTCTCATGTCCTGGACCCGCACTCTAACCACTACATCACACTGTTGCGTCTTCCCCTGGCTTGTTCAATGGTCTGGGCCCAAACCTCACCTAGAGTCAGGAGGTGATAGAGTAAGTGACTCAGCCTCCTCCTTTCACACACCTGGGGCAGTTGCTGCTGCCCTTCCTCTTCCCTTTTGCCGCTGGCGCAGATGCCCACAAGGAGGCAGAGGACAGTGGTACTGAGCAGAAGGGGAACAGACGGCTGACCAGCGGTAGGCGGGGAACAGGAAACAAGTGTATGGAGTGCCAGTTTTTCTGTAAGGACTGGTCAACTTCTGCCAGCTCATTGTCCCACATGGAAGTGCTCCTGTAGATGCTGAGGTCATTCACAGAGCCTCTTTGCTGCTGTAACCACTGCTATGGAACCACCACTTTGCCCATTCCCACAGGGCTCCCTGGACCCCTGCTCAGCTCACCCAGGATTTTGCATGTTTGGGAGAAGGAAAGTGAACAGGCAGCAACCAGGAGGAAGAGGAGGACCTGCTCTGTGCAGGAGTATGGCAGCCTGATGATGGCAATGGCCTATGACCAGGGCCAGCCCAAGACATTTTGGCAGGAGCTGAACCACAAAATGGAGCTTCCCCTCCTTGCCAGGGAGTTTCTATGCAACACACACAACGTGACAGGCTGCATGTAACTACTGTATATAAATTCTTTTTTAAAATTCTTTTTAATTCTTTAAAAAATGCAATTCAACATATCATATCATTGACCTGGAGATACAATTCTTATATCAATCTTTTAAGAATTCTGGTGTTCCTTGTATGCAGGTTTCAGACAAAAGTTCTAAGTCTTTCGTCTTACACCTGTATACAAGGAACGCCAGAATTCTTAAAAGCATCTTCACGTGGAACATTACAAGACTGATATAAGAATTCCACATCGTGGATATTGCTAACATAAGAACTAAATAGATTGTATCTCCTGGTCAAACTGCTGGACTCTTAATTTCTTATAATATGTTTTGTTTGTATGATAAGTCAGTCTACAGAACCACATACTTTGATATGATATGTTGAATCGTATTTTTAATTTTTTTAAAAAAGAATTTATATAGTTACATACAGCCTGTCACGTTGTGTGTGTTGTTTAGTTTTGCATTTACGTGACAAAGTTTTTGGTAGTGTTTTGAAGGGAGTTTCTATGGCCTATGTTATTGACAACCAGTCTGGGATTGCTCTTCGGCAAAAACAGAATGCAAACACTGAAGCAAACACGAAACGAAAAAATGTCCCGGGAACACTGGAGCAACAACAACAACAAAGTGCCTCTGATTACGCCGGCTTCGCCAGATCCTTACATTTTATCGTTAACTCCCTATGCCTTTCCCGCAGCTCCTGCCCCGCACATGGAGGAGCCTAACAGCTGCTGTCAAGAACCGGAAACCGATACGCAGAGACTGCAGCCCCTTGAACCGAGCGGCCAACTAACTCCAAAGAGCCCTACAATCATCGATCTACATAGGGGGCAGGATTACAGCCAGGTGTTCCTTCTCCCGTGGGATGGCCGCCATGTGCGGGGCACGGACAGCAATGCCACACGGTGGAGCGCCCCCCAACCCCGTTCTGTCTCTGAGCCTTGGTCGCACCAACGGTTAAAATAGCAACCGGACGTGACTTAACAGTTTCATTATGACTTTCCTCTTTGCTTTTCCCAAAAGAGTTATTTTCCTGAGACCACTCTGCCCCGCGCACTCTATGGTCGCTGGGTTCCTCCTCCTCCTGCAGGGGCGGGTCGGTCTTCTAGAGGTGCGGATACCTTTGAAGGTAAGGGATGCTGAGCTGAAAGCGGGGGGTGGGGGGGCGTGTGCGCGCAGCAGTAACAGTGAAGGGGAAAGGGGAGCTGGGGTGGGGAGGGGGGTACAGAACTTCGGAAGCATTCGTGGGGGTGCCTTTTATTGCGCTTAATTGAGACCGCTCGCCGGTAGGACATGTGAGCCCCCAGGAGAAAGTGCCTCTGAACTCGCCCAGAGTGCATTTCCCACGCCGAAAAAAAGTCACAACTCATAAGGGATTGGGGGGGGGGGGAGAAAAGGGCAGCTGGTGTAGAGCGCCGTGCGTGTTTGTTCAGTTTCCTCAGAAGTAAGTCCTATTGTCAGTCACTGAGGGTTACTCCCGAGTAAGTGGCAGAATTGCAGCCCATAGGCAGACAGCGCTCTACGCCCCCCCCCCGCCACTTCTTGTTTAGATATGAAATAGTGGTATCTGTTGGTGGGTTTTACAGGGGGTGGGGTTTTTATTAATGTAAATTCAAAAGTACAAAGAAGAAAACATAATCATAGGAGCAGTGCAGAGATAGTATTTTCCAAATAAATAGATAGCAGATAATGAGAGGAAATAAAGGCAGAAAAACACATCATGAAAGCCAAATTTCATGACTTGGTGGCATGCTTGTATAGCTGAATCTGGCACACAAAAATCAAATCCTACCAAACCTGTTGCTTGATTCTCGAAAGGAATGCTGAGATGTCTATCCTGGGGCATATCTAGATGGAAGGGTTTGCCTGGGAAGCTCTCCCTTGCAATTCTAACGGATGTACTCATGTTTTTATTAGCATCAAATACGTTCCCCACAATGTATCTGCTTGGGATGAATCATGCTCCCTCTGTACCTCCTCTGCTGCTGTCTCCAATGCAAGTCAGAACTGAGAAAGGAGGGGTTTTTTTGTCATTTGTTCAAGTTGTGGGCTATATGTTTACGGTATATTGTCAGGGGCCACACAAAGAGATTGGTTGAGGTGCCTCTGCACTCATGCTAATGACTTGTGTAGTCCATATTTGTTTAACGGAGTAGCCATGCTCCCCTCTTGACTATTTTCAATGGAAATAAATATGTATAACTCTTTCTGCTATTTACCTTGGCTCTAACAAAATGTCATTTCTACCAGCATTTCACTAGGACATTTTGTGCAAGCGGAATACAGTGGTACCTCAGGTTACAGACGCTTCAGTTTACAGACTCCGTTAACCCAGAAATAGTACCTCGGGTTAAGAGCTTTGCTTCAGGATGAGAACAGAAATTGCGTGGTGGCGGCGGGAGGCCCATTGGCTAAAGTGGTGCCTCAGGTTAAGAACAGTTTCAGGTTAAGAACAGACCTCCAGAACAAATTAAGTTCTTAACCCGAGGTACCACTGTACTCATTTTGACTACTGCAAAAGCCTGTTTGCTTCAGCCTAGCATTCTACAAGCAGCTTTTATTTCTTCCCCTCTAATACATTTCACACTATTCTTTCCCTTCCACTCTTTTCCATCTGCATATAAGGAACTGCTGGGTGCTAAGAACTACGACCTGCTAGCTTTCTACTGCATTAAGGCACATGGCACAACTCTGATGAGGAGAAGAACATGACAGATGTTGGGTTATGGCTCTTTAAGATTTGAACAAAGGTCTTTCATGGGCTTCCTTCCTAGCACCTTTTAATCTGCTAACTCAGGAATTGGACTAGAATCATTTGCGTGCAGCATGCATCTCCCATCACTGAAGTAGCCTTTGCCACAACTGAATGATTTATTCCTTGTTTTCCCTGATTTCCAAGCCATTATCCCACTCTTCATACCAGGGATAGGGTATTGGCAAAACCTATTGGTGTTTCGCAACTTTCTGACTAGTTGCAGGACGTTAGCCAGACCTAGCAGAGTACACACAGAATCCACGGAAGCAATTGGCAGCTTGGCTGCAGACAGGATAGACGAAGCAGGAACCAGGAATAGTTAGGTGTTTATTATATACAGTGGACTATTTACAGGAACAGAACACAGATCTTTAGCTAGCTCTCTCATACACGACTCACAACTCCTACACTGACTGACACACTGAACTCCAAAACTCTCAACTACCAGTTAGTAGGCCATTAATTATCACTCCCTTGAGAGAGCTTGACCAATCAGGGAGCGGTCTCAATGCCTCTGTTATCTCCAGGCAGATTTACTCCTTCAGATTGCCTTCTGGCTGTCTGCCAAACCTTAATTGGCTCTGTGTGAGTATCTGCACGTACATAGTTTCCCAACATAGGGAACCTCCAGATCAGGGGTGCACAACCTGAGACCCTCCAAATGTTGGACTACACCTCTCATCATCCCTGATCACTGGCTAGGCTGGCTGGGGCTGATGGGAGTTGTAGTCCAGAAACATCTGGAATGCCACAGGTTGTGCACCCCTGATCTGGATGAGTAACTGATGAAATAAAAATATCTGGCTTCTAGCAAGAAGGCAACTTAATGTCCCATGAACAGGAAAGGACATTAAGTTGCCTTCTTGCTAGAAGTACCCAACATGGTGCCCTCCAGGTGTTGTTGGACCACAACTCCCATCATCCCTGATTAATGGCAATGCTTGGTAGGACTGATGGGAATTGGAGTTCAACAACTTCTTAAAGGTACCATGTTGGCTACCCCAAATGGCTTTGCAGTTTTATTACAATTAAGCAGTATATATACAGTGTTTAAAAATAAACTACAGGCAGCAACCGTTTCAGGCATGCCCAATTGACGCACAACTGTGCACGCAAGCATCATGCTGGCTCACACTTGCTCTGCCGACACCAGTGGGGGTCAGGAAAGGAACCCCCGTGCAAAATGGTGGTTGCCTGTAAGCTATTGGAAAGTGTGTTTGAAGTTGCCAGAGAAGGGATGTCAGGCAGGAACAAAGACTTGCCTGGCTTTTTTTATGTTTGTCTGGCACATAATTTTTTTGAGCTGCTGAAGCACCTGGAAGTAAATCTGAGCTCTGCTGAATGTTACATGGCTTTTAGTGTCGCTGTGAGTCAGTCCAGACTTACTGGCCTGATCCTAATGTAGCTTCTCTGTGCTCTGCAGGTGCCTTGCCATCTGCTAAGTTATCAGTGTACCCTTCTATCATCTTAGCTGTGGCTTGCTTTAATTGCAGAGCAGAACAGAGTGTACACAGCCCTCCCCAACCCTGGAGCCATCCAAATGTCCTAGAATCCAACTCCCATCGGTCCCAGCAAACATGGTCCATTCCATGGTCAGGAATGGTGAGAGTTGTAGTCCAAAACACCTGGAAGGTCCCAGGTTGTGAAAGCTTGTGGCTGAACCACCTCGTCATAGTTTACCTGACCCCCCATTGCTATAAGAGGACTCCCCATTCTGATTACACTTTGACAATCCTTGATCATACGTCCACAAGTTAGGCAGAAGGTCCCAGGTTCAAACCATGGCATTTCCAGGTGCGTTTGGGAGCCTCTTCTGCCTGAAACTCTCTTCCAGTCAGTGTAGAGAATATTGAGCTAGATGGACAAATGGTCTAAGACAGTTTCCTATATTCCTAAATCCTCTAGGCATTGCTAGATAACTTCTGTGTTCCATGAAGTATTTAACACACTGCCGGTACTAAATAAACTTCTTGTAATACATGATGATATGTTAATCTTCTTGGCATGGTTTTCTTTTGCCATCAGTCCATGGCTGGGTTTTTAAATTTTGTATATGTGTAATCAGGAGTGAAGAATCTCTAGTCTTGCTGATGTTATTGGACTCCCAACTCTCATCAACCTGAACCATCATGGCAGTCAGTGATTTGAGGCAGGAAAATTCCAGTGCTTTCCCCCCCTGCCGAAAATTGTGTTTCATAAGTTTATTAGTAACAATGGATAATATTAGGCAAACTTGGCAGCTCCAGAGCTGTAATTAATGTTTTTCAGGTGATTATCCCTAGCAAATTTGCGAGTCAGCATATCGCACACAGTTCTTTGGGTTGCTAAAGTTTATTAGTGTGTCAACGGCTTTCAGTACTTTAGTAGTTTTTAAACAATGTAAAGGAAACCCTTGCTATTGTCATTTCATTTTCATAAACGTTCCAGTAAAACATTCTGCAAAATGTAACATTTAAACCACATTAAGTAAGCTTTCAATTTACCCTTCAGATATTTGAGCTCAAATGCTTTTGTGCATCCCGACAAAAGACTGGCACAGAGTACTTTTTGAAATCTTTGCTTACTAAATACAGTTAAAATAAACATGGTGAATTTGACTGCTTGTGGATGGCATCGGAAAATTTTCTGATATGCACCAAAAAAATATGTAAATCACTCAAATCAGACCATGCAAATTAGCCTGATTTACATAGGTGGTTCCCCTGGCAATTTTCCAATTGGTTTTTTGGGGGGCAAAGCCACATCACTAGTTGTGTGCTGTCAGCCATCCAGACATCTGAACCCTTCATGATGAAACAGCAATTCAACAGTAACTGGATGGTGACACCTATGCTTGCAAACGTAATCAGTTCTCTAGTAAAAGCACCCATAGGTTTTTACTTGTTTATTCATTTTCATACCTATGCCTAACTTAACAACTTAAAAAACAGTTTGAAAACTCTAATAAATACAGAAAGGCAGTCATTAAATGCTGAAAAACGAGAGAGAGAGACAGAGCCACCAAAATAATTTAACCATAGCAGTGAATACCACTTTGGAAAATGAGCAACCACTATGGCTCAAAAGCTGCACTAAAAGGGAAAGTTGTGGTCTCCAGGATCCGTGAAATGTTGAGGGTCAGTTTAAATATTACATTAAAGGAGAAGGCACTGGCTTGCGTAAGCCCCTCACATGGGTGTGGCCCTCCAAACCTCTCGATCTGGCCCTTAAGATTCGCCTCAGGCCACACCCCTTACCAGCCTTACTCTCCACTCTTTTCCCTGACTGAAATTTGCTCAATTGGATAAAGGTTGAAGAGATGTGAGCGGTGTAGAAACCTTGGACTTGTGTGGCTGGAACGTACCAGCCACACAAGAAGTCAATTCTGTTGCTGCGCCTGCTTTTGCTTCTGAACCTACCCAGTACTAGACGCCCTCAAGGGAGGGCCAGTCTTGCTCTATGGATAAAGGTTCTCCTTCCACCTATCTTAACATCTGATACAGGATGAACCAAAAGTAAGTGTACAGGTACTGCTTTGGAATCCACTTTCTTTGTTTTCATCATTCACGATATCAGTAAAGAAAAAAAAATCATTCGTTTTTCTTAAAAGTATACCTACTTTTGGGCTACCCTGTAGTATCTCAGAGGAAGGTATGAAATGTGAGCTGAGTGGAACCCTGACTTAGAAAGCGCCTTTGGAGTTGGAGGTGGGTGCATGCATCTATGTTACTGCAGTGTTGTTGTAGCTTTGCAGCAGCCCAGTTGTTATACAATATGATCACATCTTATGCACATTTAACTTGTGCAATTTTAACCATGTGCAGTTGAAATTTCACATTTTAAGTGCAAGAAAATCTGAGAGCTTCAAATCTCGTTTTGTGCAGGATTTGTTTTGTTTTTTCGTTTTGCCTTGCTGGAGAAGCAAGGCCCTCTCTATGCACCAGGCCTAGGATGCACTTGCAAGAGTGTGCAGGAACTTGGATTTCAGTGACAGACCTGGGGGTCTCAAATTTCAGCAGATCCTATGTGGGATACCAAAATTTGACAAATACCACCCCCCTTCCATTCTGCATCATAGTTGCAGCACCCTTGATGGTCTGCAGCCAGTTTAACTGAACCAGCCATACTACCCTAAATTTGCCTCTGCAGATAGCCTTGCCAGGATATCTTGGCAGAGAGATGGGGAAACCAGTTGGAAAGGAGCTTTTAAGCTTTCTGTCTTGGTTAGGGGTGTAAATCTTTTGGTAAGCAAGCTCCAGAAGCCTCAGGTTGCTTGTGCGAGGATAGTTGGTTCCAAGTGTTTGAATATATGTGTTTTTGTTTATATGTGAAACTCTTGGAACCTATCATGCTGTATTTTTCGTAGTCACAGCATCCTCTGTGCAAACAGAGCAAAAAGCCTCTCTGGAGACCTGAAGTCACCATGGCCTTCCTTTTATTTTATTTCATTTTTCCCCCTTGGAAAGCACTTAGCTCTTTGCTTTGCTTTGCTTTTTCAATTATTTTTTTAAAAAAACCACCAATAAGCTGCCTTGACCTCTGACCAACTTCAGGGAGGGGATATACTGGTAGCTGGAGGACAGTTTCCCCCTCCTTAGATCATCACAGGGAAGCTGTTCTGTTTCTCAGCAGCTTCCCACGGGCTGCAGCTGCACTGCCTTCCTGCCTTTTCCTCAAATTCTGCTCTTGCCCCAAGAATACGTGCCCTAGGCATGGCTGGTCCTTTCTGCTGTTTTTGGATTTTCTGACAATTCTTGATCACTCTCCTTTATTCCATCTCACCTTTCACCTCTTGGGTCAGACCCAGCACAGTCTGGCCCCCTTGAAGCAAGAGTCTCTTGTCCGCACAAAGGAGATGACCACTTCCTTCCCTTAAACACTCCAGATCATCACTGAGTTTGTACTTGGTTGGAATGAGCTGCGGATTTCATCCTGCTTATGTTCAGCTGAAGCTCGGAGGTAAACTTTGCTTGACGACAAAGTAATTGCCCAGCCTTTCCCTAAAAAACAAGGAAGTGTTCAGGGATGTTGAGGATAACAGAAAATTTACCTCTGAACTCTTTCTGTTACCTACTGGTCATTGTAAGAGCCATGTTGTTCCCCTTGATTTCTAATTCTAAATTTAATTTGGCAATTTTATCTCCTCAGTTGTGTATATGTTTGTACATTGTATGTAAATTGCCATGATTGGTGGCTGATGCAAATTTCCATCGTTGATCTCTGTGTGTCTGCCAGCCTTTGGCTCCTTAAACATGCTGAATTATTGTAAAGGTTAAAGGTGCATGCAAAATCTCTGGATGTGAGCCACGAGCACCTGGGATCAGTGCCAGCTGGTAATCACTGGACCTGGTGGGGGTAGCCAAGGGGTCGCCAGACGTGTGGTCATTTAGTTCTGCTTTTCTCCCCATTTTCCTCTCTTGCAAAGATACTGTGGGCACTTAAGCAGTGCAGGAGCAAAAATAATGGTTGGGCTCTGCCCAATCTTCCCCTGGTAACCAGCCTCTCATGCATGGAATTGAATATACAGAATCGCCTGGACTGATTAGATCAAGGGCTGTGAGCCCTTTAGCTGTGAAATATATTCAGTCCGTCTCTGGCAACCTTTGATACTGGAACGGGAAAGGTGACAGAGACTGTGTGTGGGGAAGGAGATAACAGCTTTTAACTCCAGGCTCTTGGCAACACAGGAGAGTCTTGTTGGCAGGTTTGTTGGAGCAAGCATAGGTTTGTAACAACTTTCTGTTCAGTTTCTGCACATGCATTCATGCCCGTTAGGCTCTTGGAATTATAGTCATTCAAATATCTCATTGATGCTTAGAGAAACTTCATGTCGAAATGAGCAATTCCACTCTTCAGGTTTGTTTTTCTCTCTTGAGCTGCTTTCTAGGAATCGAAAGTGGGGATCTAAGAGCTAATTCTGCAGTTTATGGTACTGAGTGCTCTGTTGATCCTCTCTTGATTTAACACAAGGATCATATTTTTCTCTGTGTTTTATGTTTGCATTTTATCAATGTGTGAATTAGTTTCTTTTCCCTTTGGAAAGAGTTTTGGGAGCAAATGCATTAGGAGAACATAGCAGAAGTGGTTTTTCTTGCTGTCTTTGATTAAAGGGACTTTTTTATCAGACAAGCTTAAGTTGGCATTGGAAAAAAATACAAGCTTTTGCATTTCACAGCACTCTTGGTTAAACAAAACAAGAAAAGGCGCAGAACCTCGGCAATAGAAAGCAGGTGGTTGAAAAATACGTCTTTGCTGCCAACAGGCAATTCACCAGAAACTTGAAAGTTTGCAACTTCTTGTAGCAGCAAAAATCAGTCTGATAAAAGTATATCATGTCCCCTGCTTTATGCTTTGAGAGCAGCATCATAGCCACAGTCTAGCAGGTAACCACTCATCGATAATGTGAGAGTCTCAAAGGGTCAGCTTTGAGCAAAGGTAAGAATCATTCTTGCTAACTTATCTGTTGATGATAAATGTGAACTCTGATGTGTATGTTATGCTCTTCATGTGAATTGCTTCACGGTATCTTCTTTGTCAACTCTCTTTAAAAAGCTGTAATAGGAAACTGACTTGTATACAGTTGAACCTTTGGTGTATCTAGCTTGGTTTTGTCTGCGCTAACTGGCAGCTGTTCTCCAGGGTTTCAGGCAGGAAACCTATCTGGGGATATCAGGGCTTGAACGTGAAATGGAAATGATGCATCTACCACTGAGCTGCCTGTTACACTGCAAACATAGGGAGCTTCCTTATACTATACAGTGGTACCTCGGGTTAAGTACTTAATTCGTTCCGGAGGTCCGTTCTTAACCTGAAACTGTTCTTAACCTGAAGCACCACTTTAGCTAATGGGGCCTCCTGCCGCCGCCGCCAGAGCACGATTTCTGTTCTTATCTTGAATCAAAGTTCTTAACCTGAAGCACTATTTCTGGGTTAGCGGAGTGTGTAACCTGAAGTGTATGTAACCTGAAGCATATGTAACCCAAGGTACCACTGTACTGAGTTCATCTACTATACATTGGTTCATCTAGCTGCCTGGCAGTGTGGATCTCAGGGTTTCAGGCAGGGAATTATTCTCAGCCATACCTAGAGATGCTGGGAATTGAACCCAGTTGGTTGTTTTGGTCTGTTTAACTTGGTTCTCATGTTCTAGTGGTGCTGTACCAACAATGCATATTGTAAACTGCCCCGTGATCCTCAGATGAAGGGCGGTATAGAAATTTAATAAAAACAACAAAATTATAATACGGATAAGATTAAAATGCTGGGAATTGCAGCTGGCCAGTAAATGTACCTAGGATTGAAGTTCTTAGTAGATGAAAGGAGGGTTGGCCCACCCATGAGGCAAGATGAGGTGACCGCCTCAGGTGTCAGAATCCATAGGGGCAGCAGATCCAACCTGCAATGAATGCATTGCTCAGTATTGCTGCGGCTGCATTCCCCCCTTGTTCCCAGTGTAGATCTTTGTGGTTCATCTCAAGTGCCAAAATGTCTTGAACCAGCCTTGGATGAAATGAATGTTTAGACCCTGCCAAACCTTACATCTCATGCTAGCATGGTCACAAAATAATTGCTGTGAAAATGCTTGAATTAGTGCTCTGGGTCCTGCTTTTGGAGTTTTTCTACAGTTATGAGCAACTTTCTGCAGCCCTCCTTCCCCCCTCCTGTTGTGTTTTCTTTCCATCACTAACATACCAGTTCTGGTTTTTGCCTTGAGCTGAGATATAAAGTCAGTTGCATAACTTTGTGAAATACCGCCATAAAGATTAAAATACCTATTTGACCTCTCTGTTGTGTGACCTAAACCAGTAGTCCAGTAAGGATGCTGCTGGCATTGAGAAATCCCTGCTTGGTTGTCACTAAGATTTGGGAAGAGTGGGAGTGTTCTTGCAGGTAAGAACACCACATATGAGAACATGGGAAGCTGCTTTACCCCAAGCCAGACTATTGATCCATCTAACTCAGTGTTGTCTGCACTGACTGGCAGTAGCTCTCAAGGGTTTCAGGCAGGAATCTTTCCCTGCCTTACTTGGAGATGATGGAGATTGACACCTTCTGTATGAAAAGCATGTGTTTAACCACTGGGCTATAATCTGTTCCTGAGACCCTGTACAGCTCTGCCAGTCAGAATAGGCAATAATGAACTATATGAACAAGTACTCTGACTTGATAATCTGACAACCCTGTATGTTCCTAAATCCACTTCAGCAGGTGCTTATTTGCAGCCACTCTCTACTCAATCATGTCTCCCAGCAGATCAAGTTAGCAGGACGTGTGCTGCCATGCCACACCATGGTTCCTAGCATATAATTGCCAGGTGCAGAGGACTGATTGATTGCAGCAGGCCGTTTACGTGACTATTGCCAGCAAAAGACCCAAGAGCTACTGGCCTAATTCTCTTTCCTGCTGTCATCACACAACCTAGCAGCTGACACACTCAAGTCGCATTACCACCCAGAACAGCAGTCTCCCAATTGCAGTCTGATTTAGCAAGTGTCTGAGATGTGGGTGTGATCATTAACCCACAACATGGCCTTGGCCTTATCTCTTCATTGCACAGAACTCTTGATTGTTCTAAAGGTTCCCCTCCAGGTGAATGCGGATAAACCCCACATAGGGTTGGTTGGGAGGGAGGTCAGGTATTTTCAGCTGCATGGAATTCTGTTGCACAACAGCCCTGCTTACCTGTTCATATGAAAAGGACAACCCAGCAGCAACCCCCCAAATCAGCATCTTGGCTGAGGATGCTGCAGGTTCCCCCCCCAAGAGACCAGCTGCATATCAGGGGGCGCAGCTGTAATCCAGGGTTTCACCCAAAGTGTCTTTCTCTTCTTATATCGTCTCTCACACACAGCTCCTTGCACGCAGAGCGTCAAGCATGGATTGCAGTGTGGTTTCAAAACTCTTTCTAACAATGGCACATGTGAGTGAGGGTCTCTCCCTGTTTGGTCTCCCTTTTCCAGGATGTGGGGTCGTCAGCTGATTCACCTGCTCTCTAGCTCCCAGTGGCTACTGAAGAAAAGTCCCAGATGCCGGGTGCCATGGCTGCTCAACTTCAGGAAAACCCTTCCAAGTCTGACCCGTTGGCATCACACAGCCCCAGAGTCGCTGAAGTGTGCCTGGCAGTTAAACGATGATCACTTGGGTAAGTATGCTGGGGGTGAGGGGCTTTGAAGGGCTGGGAAGGATGAAAGTCAGAGCATGTGAGTGGCTTCCTGGGCAAAAGCGCTTCCATTCAAGATGCCAGCCAGCCGTGCTGCTTTCTTAGGACATTCAGTTTTCCCCTCCATGCAGTTAGTCAATCAGCATTCCATGCCTATAGAGCAAACTCAGCCTTCACTGAGCTGTGTGAGTCCTCTTTTTCTTTAGGGTCTCCCTCCCCCAGAGTTTTTTGTACTTTTGTAAACCTCGGAATTCCCCCAAGCTTGCTTGATGCTGACTTCTTGCGGGCCAGTTGGTGCCGTCTTGGCTGTGTTGCCATGCACGCTTGCAGAATGTGTTTGTTATTAGAAGGTCACATCCATATTGTACATTTGAAGCATATTCATACCACTGTATAATAGTCATGGCTGTGGGAGCTCCAGGTCCTGGGATTCTTTGGGGTTGCTTTAAATGTGTGGGATACATGTGACCTAAATTAACTGCTATTAAATGTTTCTGGCAAAGAATGGGATTTCATTTGGAAGAAAATCCTCCTTATTGTTTCTTGCATTTAGCCAGTGGTGTGTGCATGTGTCTTTCCTAGAGCTGAAATATGGGGATGTCCTCATGCGCTTTGACTACGTCTGGCTACGTGATCACTGCCGCTCTGCTTCCTGCTACAATACCAAGACCAACCAGCGCAGCTTGGACACAGCCAGTGTGGATCTGTGCATCAGGCCAAAGAGCGTCCGTGTGGATGAAACAACACTCTTTCTTACCTGTGAGTCCATGGAGCGTTGTTTTCTGGGGTTTAGACGAGGAGGGAGCAGGGGAGGATGCAGAGAAGGATTTCTCAAGAGCACAACTTGAGTAAAGAAGAAACCAAGAGGCTTTTTCCGTTTACTTGTGGTAAAAGAAGAGGAACCTTGAAGTTCTTTGAACATCTAAAGAAAAGGAACCTGTAAAAGGTTCACACCCATCTTCATGACTTTGCTAGCGATCCTGATACCAAGAATTTGCTTCTTAAAGATTCCTACAAAGTATTTTTTTTAATAAAAAAAGAAATCCAACACAGAAGGAGTCCATAGGGTTTCTTAAGGATTTAATAGTAAGTCATAATAAAATAAGTTCAAATATGGTTCTGTTACAGCCAGAACACTAATAGCAAGTACCGTATTTTTCGCCCCATAGGGCGCACCGGCCCATAGGGTGCACCTAGTTTTTTTGGGGGGAAATAAAGGGGAAAAAATTATTTTCCCCCCAGTCGCGGGGCTGGGGCGGGCGAATCCCGAGCTTCCCCCAACCCCAGCCCCCAGAACAGGCTGCTATCTGCAAGCCGTGGGAGAGCTGCGCGACTTCGCGCAGCTCTCCCACGGCTTGCGGAGAGCCGCCCGAAGCCTGGGGGCGCTGAGCTCAGCGCGCCCCAGGCTTCTGGGTGCAGGCAGCTCTCCGCAAGAGGTGGGAGAGCTGCGCGAAGTCGCGCAGCTCTCCCACAGCTTGCGGATAGCTTCCTGAAGCCTGGAGAGCGAGAGGGGTCAGTGCGCACCGACCCCCCTCTCTCTCCATGCTTCAGCAAAAGCCTGCATTCGCCCCATAGGACGCACACACATTTCCCCTTCATTTTTGGAGGGGGAAAAGTGCGTCCTATAGGGCGAAAAATACGGTAAATAAGACATATCATAAAACATAAATGGTTGTTTTCCTTGTTGCTCTTGTTGACCTTTTGCTGAGGCAGGTCTACAAAATCGGCAAAGAAGCAAAAACAGAAAGGATATTCCTGGCAGGAATCAGGAATTAACGAAGAAGTATTCTCAAATAGTATGCAACTATGATTTTGGATTACAGTAATTAATATTTTTGAGAGACTTAATCACATTTTCCATTTTTCTCAGTTATTATTCTTCAAAACTCAGTAATATTGTCCTGTAAATAGCTTTTGTACTTTAACCATTGGAAGTAGCTAAACCAAATAAGCAACATCATTTCAGCAAACAGCTGATTCCATACTCAAAACCATAAAAATTCTGTAAGACATTTAAACAAATACTTAAGAGCATCCAGACAGGCAGTGTTAACTATGTGCACAATTTAAAATTATTATACCTTCTTCTTCTTTGAATCCATTTAGATGTTATCTTAAATATTGATCAATTATTGAGCTTAATTGTTGGTATCGCCTTCTCATAGGAATCCATTTAGATGTTGCCTTATATAGTCATCAAGTTTCCATTCTCGTTATACACCTATCCAATTGCAACTTCACACATTCTCACACCCTCATACTGTTTCACGTGTTCTTGGATTAAAAAGCAAGCTTAATTGTCAAAAGTAGGTTTAATCAAAATTTGCTATTAAATAATACAAATAGATATAAACAGATCCTAAAAATAGACCCTTTCCTGTGGACTTGAATTTTATACCCCTATATTCATTCAGTTGCTTTTATTGCTTTTTACTGTACTGTACACTATATTTACTAGACACTTCTGAACTCCTATTAATTTGGACTTCAGGCTTACTTCACTGAGCTGTCTTTCTGAACTGACTGAGCGATATTCTTATTCTGTCTCCTAACAATTCTTAGTACAAAATAACAGCCAAAACCATTTAAAGACTCCTTCTAGTCAATGAGTAACCAGCATTCATGGGAGACTGCTGGGGTCAAAGGTTGCTGAGAACTCAGCAATTTTTCCCAAGACATAGGCTATCTAGCTTCAGCAAATGTCACATACCACGTTGCTGCAGACAAATGTCCAATAAGGATTTTTATTTAATAGCAAAATAAATAAACAAAAACAAGTAAACCAATCACACCCTTTCACAGCAAAAGCTTCTAGACTTACAAACTCAGAAGCAGTGTTAAGAAAACAAATCTCCATTGATGAAGCACCACACCCAGTCTAAATCACAGCAGCACAGAATTTGAGCCCCACCTTTATAGTTCCTTGTCTCTCCTCCTATGACTATTAATTTTCATTCTTAAAATGGCAACGGGGCTTAAAATATCCAGCATTATTTCCTGCTTTTGATGATTCCGCCCATGCATGAAACCTATAGCTCCTTGGGCATTCTGTTGTTCCAGGTATGATTTGCGCGTGTTTTTAGAAAGATTAATCACCTCCTTGTTTTTAATGACATAATGTGCTGTTAGCTGCTTGGTTACAGGAAATTGATATTTGGAAACTTCAACAGAACATCAATACATCCTCTAGTCTCCTTCTATTTAATATTTAGCTAGTACCTAATAACTAAAAAGTAATTTCTTACTTAGGTAAAGCATAATACAGAGGTTTAATTCTTAGAGAACAGCCCTAGAAGAGACCCTGTGATCGTTATATGCGTTTTCCTGTATCCACATAACCTGATAAGAGTCCTGCTGTGTTAAGCCAAAAGCCCAACCCGTCCAGCATTCTGTTCTCACAGGGCCCAACCAAATGCCTATGGGAAGCATGCAAGCTTCTCCCTTGATTAAGTGTTGTTTTGAGAAGAAGCCCTTCTGTAAACCGAGGGCATGAGAAATAACTGCCCTCTGGCTGGCTCTGGTTTTAGATGAAAGTGAAGTTGTTACTGCTTATTTACTTGGACTTGAATATTTTCATTAAAAATATACAAGAACAACAAGTTCAGAAAGTTTGGTCATTTCAGCCATATGCTAAACCTTATCAAACCAAACCGCTCTTTCAGTATTTCATTCAGTTTTGTTTTATTTTTAAAACTCATGTTCTACTTTATTCTGCAAAGAAGCTCAAGGCAGCTAAAAGTAGTAAAGGCAAAACAAACATAAGCCCCAGAAAATCCCAACGTGCACTCAAAATAACTAAATTCCAGTTGCATAAATCTAGGCGTAGAACCAACCCAGCAAAATATTGAGGAGTTAATGCAGGACTTCTTCACATAGAAGAAGGTGAGCCTTTAGGTTTGATCAGGACTGGGGAGCCTGTGGCTTTTTCTGTTGTTTAGAGTCCAGCTTCCATCACCCCTGATCATTGGTTGTGCTGTCAGGGGCTGATGGAAGTTGGAATCCAACAACATCTGGAATCCTAACAACAGCTTTCCCTAGCCCTGGGTTGCATTGACGCTACATAGAAGATCAAAGGATTTCACAAAAGGCTGCTGGAAGAAACAGACTGTGGACTCTCTGTGTGTTTCTCTCTCTTTTTCTCTGATCATAAAAGGCTTACCAGTTACACAGATCTGCCTTTATCATTTCGAAAAATGTTTGCACTAATCCTGTCTGTCTCCCAGGGCCAGATGGCCACGTGACGAGGTACGGGTTGGAATGGCTGCTGAAGAACAGCTACGAAGGGCAGAAGCAGCAGGTCATGCAGCCACGCATTCTCTGGAATGCTCGGATCTACCAGGAAGCCCAAGTGCCCTCAGTGGACTGCCAGAGCTTCCTGGAGACCAACGAGGGCCTGAGAGAGTTCCTGCAAAACTTCTTGCTCTACGGGATCGCATTTGTGGAAAACGTCCCCCCAACCAAAGAAGACACCGAGATCTTAGCAGAGAGGATCAGCTTGATCAGGTAACTGTGTGGGTGTTTTTGGTAAGTGGAAATGTGTCAGGAGCTTGCCTGGGTTGGGTCACAACACTGCTGTACTTCTCCTCTGACTGAGCTGAGAAAGGAGTGTAGCATTCCGGAGTCTTCAGCCTTTGCATTCAGCATCTCCTGCTGATGCTCATAGGGCTGGAAAGAGACTCGGAAGCATTGACCTCTGACCCTGCAGAAGTTGTTGGACTCCAGCTCTCATCAGACCCAGCCAGTGGCTATGGATTATTTTAGTCCAGAGACCTATGAAGTGCTGCATCTTCTCCACCCCTGTGTTAAAAGAATTTAGGCAGGACGAGAGTTGCAAAGCACTTTATATATGCAACGAAGGGTACTTTTTAAAAAGCACATTTTATTTATTATCTTGCAAAGCACCTTCTAAATGCAAAATGTGTGTTCTACCACTGAGATATGGTTTAATCCAGCCTTCAGCTGCCTGGTTCCCTCTAGGGGTTTTAGGCCGCAATGCCCATCAGCTCCTGTGCTAGATGAGGCTGATGGGAGTTGCAGTCAAAAAAATCTGGAGTGTTCCAGGTTTGTTTAGTCCTTGTCTACCTGCATCAGTTGCATCTGGGCCCTGGTGGTTGTGGCATTTCTTCTCATGCACTAGATAATGTGCTCCATGCTGATGTCTATTGAGGATTATTGTGTGGCTGCGCAGAACTGGGGGGAAATGTTTCTTTTTCTTCCTGCTCACAATAAAGAAGGTAGGGGGAAGAGTACCATCTTTTCCTTTAGCATTTGTTCAAGAGCTGCCGGAGCTGAGCATAGAACAAGGAGCAAGTTCTTTTGGCAGGCTGGGAACATTTTAGTGTTCACGCCAATCACTGCTTCCTGTTTTCCCTGCAAAGGTTAGGAGAAACAGCCTCAGCCCCTGGAGACCCAAAGACCAAAGCAGTGCTTGGGACGTCAGAGGAAAGTACAAGGAATGTTTCTCTTCTCCTCCCCTTCCAATTTAAACTGCAGTTGTCAGGCTGACCCTGGATTGCCCTGGGGGATTAGGAAAGAAGGGATTTATACCAGCTGCCTGCCTGCCGGCTCCCTTTCTCTCCAGCCTGGAAGTGGCCTGAGCAGCCTCTTTGGCCTGGGAGCTTTCTAGTCTGTCTTGCTGCTGTGTCTGATAATTGTTCCTTTCAACCCCTCCCATGTGTGGCTTGTTCTTAAGGCTGGATTCTCTTTTCATCTTCTCAAATCCACCCAGATTCTTTCTCGCTTTAGTAAATATTGTTACTTCTGAAAGATTGGCATGTGCAGACAACATTCGGACTTGCTATCCTTAACCCCAGAAGGAAATTCAGGACTGGGTTCAGAGAGAAAAAGCTGAAGTAGGAACAGCTGATTGCGGGTGTTTAGATAAGCAGAGGGAGACCCTCTTGGCAGTTCCATCACACTCAGAAGTTCAGTGGCCCAGGAAAGGGCATTCTCTTTGACAGCCTTTTAAGCTGTAGAAATTCCTCCTCACAGAGATGTGTCTGGAACCTTCAAGATATTGTTTCTGCCTTATGCTGAAGACACTCCTCTTTTGCCCGGACTTTGATACCCGAGATGTGTATTTTCAGGAACTCACCTGTTCTTGTAATTTATTTATATATTGCCCATTCGTCGAAAGATCTAACTCCATGCACGCTTCCAAGTCCATGGAAATTACGTCTGAGCAAACATAGATAGAATTGGTCTGCACAGGTGCTGCTTCACCTGCCCATTCGCATGAATTATCATCAGGCCCACCTGCCGTGGCTTTAGTGGTTGGTGCCAACACAGAGGCCTTTATGTGTGTGCTTCTCTCTCTCTCCTTTTCCAGGGAGACTATCTACGGCAGGATGTGGCACTTCACCTCTGACTTCTCCCGGGGAGACACAGCCTACACCAAGCTGGCTTTGGACCGTCACACAGATACCACTTATTTCCAGGAACCCTGTGGGTATGTTCCAATGGCCCAAGAGGCAGGGACTGACATGGGTCACAAATGCACTGCTCCTTTTTGTCATGATTAGGTTTAAACACATTACTATGTTTAATACTTCTATCCCGGTTACATCTTTAGAACAGCCTACATCGGGCTTCCATCCAAGCGTTGTCTAGGTGATTAAGTAAAAGCCCTCCACCACTGCCTCCTGGGAGAGAGAGTTCTATAGTTTGACTCTGAGCTGCGTGAAACACTTCTTTTAACCTGTGCTAAACCTTCCAATAACTACCCCATTCCCACCCCACCTTACAGGGTTCAGGGAACCCACCCTGCCAGAGTAGTCAGGTTCACTTTACCTCAACAAATGCTGTAGAGTTTGTGGGGCATTCACATTTTGAGTCTGCTATGACTTCAGTCATTGTCAGTAGGGCAGGCTCATTAACAGTGGCTGCACCTGCAATTAGGAGCCAGCCTATTAAGAATCCCAGGAAGCTGTTTTTACATCAGCTAGAGCCGTAGCTCAGTGGTAGAGAATCTGCTTTGCACGAGGAAGGTCCCTGGTTCAACCCCTGACGTCTCTAGGTAAGGCTGGGGGAGAACCCTGTCTGAAACCCCAAGAGCTGCTGCCAGTCAGTGTTGACAGTACTGAGTTAGATGAACCAATGATCTGCCTTGGTATAAGGTATCAGATCAAACTACTTTCCCATCTAGGTCAGTAGTGTCAACTCTGTGGCAGTGGTTCTCTAAAGGTCCTTCACATCACCTGCTTCTTGATTATTTTTGAAAGGAGTACAGTGAAGAACGGAGGGACACGGGTGGCGCTGTGGGTTAAACCACAGAGCCTAGGACTTGCTGATCAGAAGGTCGGCAGTTCAAATCCCTGCAACGGGGTGAGCTCCCGTTGCTCGGTCCCTGCTCCTGCCAACCTAGCAGTTTGAAAGCACGTCAGAGTGCAAGTAGATAAATAGGTACCACTCCGGCGGGAAGGTAAATGGCATTTCCGTGCGCTGCTCTGGTTCGCCAGAAGCGGCTTAGTCATGCTGGCCACATGACCCAGAAGCTGTATGCCGGCTCCCTCGGCCAATAAAGTGAGATGAGCACCAAAACCCCAGAGTCGGCCACGACTGGACCTAATGGTCAGGGGTCCCTTTACCTTTACCTTTACAGTGAAGAATGCAACAGCACAGGGCATCAAGGGACTCCCCAGCTGTGATCATCTCTTCCAGCTTCTCAGAGTGCTTCAGAAAACCAACAGGAAACTAAGCAGTCCTGCCTTTATTACCAGTGACAGCAGTTTGATGTTTTTATTACCCAGTTACGTGAATTTCAAAACCTGGCCATCACCCTAATATAGCCACATTGCAGAGAGCTCCACTACAGAGGAATTTAAGTCCCTTTAACCTGTGGCAATTCCAAACAGCCTGAGCCTGCTTGAATAGCGCTCTGAACAGGTCCTGCAAACATTGACGTTGGACAAGATTTTGGGAGAACGTATCCAGCACAGAGACTGCGAAGTTTAAAATCTCTCTAAGGGTAAAAAAAAAGAAGTTAAAAAGCCTGAGGTTGCACCATTATATTCACCACTATATGTAATATGTTATGATCAAAAAACAAGAAGCAGGTTTCTAGACCTCAAGATTGTAAAGGGAAACAAAAATGCTTTGTAGAATCTCAGAAGCCAGCTGAACTTCAGAGACCTTGCAATATTAGTTTTGCCCCTTCTAATAACTAACAGAAGCAATAGAGAGGGAGAGGGTTTAAACACATTTCTCTACATAAATAGACAAGTGGACAGGAACTGTAGGTTGCTGGCATAGTCTGTGTTTTATATACAGAAGGCTTAGGTCCAGGTCCATTGCAGGCCTATATTATTTAGGCCAATTCCAAACTAGATGCAGCAGTGGAAGTTTTAGCCTTATTCCCTAACTAAATTCAGGTGACTGAACCAGGTGCATATGAGAGGCATTCAGTGGTTTGCATCCAGAAATGCAGATTCAGTAACCTTTTGGCAGCAACCTGAAGTCTGATGTTCCAGGAGCCCAAAGCAAGGAGGAACCAGGTGCTGAGATGAGATACCCTCTTTATCAGGGAATGGATGCTGTGCTTTCTACTCATTTTCTCCCAGGGACTAGACTTCTTTTAATGAGCCAGGAGCCAAAGCGGTAATGACAAGAGTAATGTCAAAAACAGCAGTGGGGAACCCCTGGCCCACAGACCTAGTTATGCCTGTTAGGCCTCCCCATTTGGCCCACCAAGCCTTACCTACCTGCTCTACACCTGATGCCACATATGACATGGCTGAGCCAAAAGAGAGGTTGTAGGCACTGCCAGTTAGCTGATCAATGGTGTCTGAAAAGCCCTGTGCATGGGGCTTTGAAGCACCAACACGCAGCTCATTTTCCATGCTTAACAGAGCACAGGGCTTTGCTTTTCACCTGCACTATTTGGTTTCAAACCACACAGACAAGAATGTGAAACCTGACATTGTGCTTTGGGGTGATTGGCAGGTGGCCGGCTCTGCTCATCTGTCATATTGGGGACAAGGAGAGAGATAAGAATTCTAACTGTTGGCCAGCTCTAGTGTCCCACACCTGGTTTAGAACAAGGCCACTGCAAAGGACCACAAGAGAGTTTGTTGATCTGACCTGTCGGGGCCACTCTTAGAGCCACAGCAGAATCACTTTCCAGGCTACATTCAGTTTCCCTGTTAATTTCCACATTATATTTGAACTTTCGCATGACATAAAGACCATTTCTAGAAATCAAGTGAAACATAGTGGAAGTTTGGTGCTCATTTCCATGTTAATTACTTCCAGAACAAAATCAGCATGCAACTGCATTAACCCAGAAGATCGTGGGAGTAATTGGGAAAATTTGGGGTGATAATGCCAGCCTACATTTCTTTCCTGTGGTTTCCATGGGGAAATGGAAGTACACATGCAGAAAGAGTGATTTTCTACAATAATGTCCATAGTTGGGTCACACCACACCCAGTGACATTTAGCACAACGTTTAGCTGGTACAGTATATTGGTCAAAAAGCCAAAGTTCCATAATGCAACAGGTAATGCATTGTGAAAGGAACAATACAGGAGCATTAACAGGATACCCCCCCACACACACATCTGAATGTACTTATTGCCACCAAGTGACCGGCTCCTTCCTTGCCCTCCACAGCATCCAGGTGTTTCACTGCCTCCGGCACGAAGGGACAGGTGGTCGTACATTGCTTGTGGATGGCTTCTACGCAGCAGAGCAGGTGCTCCAGCAAGCCCCGGATGACTTTGAGCTCCTCACCAAGGTGCCACTGAAGCACGAATATATCGAGAATGTGGGGGGCTGCCACAACCACATGATTGGGGTTGGCCCTGTCTTGAATGTCTACCCCTGGAACAACGAGATCTACTTGATCAGGTGAGATGGCCAGTGTCTGCCCTGGTCTTTGCAGCCCCACAGAGCACTCCAAGTGAACAAAGCTAGAGGTGGACTGAGGCCATTTGAGCCTCTGTCGCCAGTCCTAGGCTTCACCTCCTTTGTGATAGCTACAGTCCTTAAAGGGGCTACACTTGGGCCTGTGGACAGGCAGTTCTTCTCAGGCCCAGGGAAAGCACCTGTGAGGGTCCTGGATCTGTCGTTGAGGAATCTGGTCCGGGGGGCTCTTGCCCAACAGACTCCAGTTTAGCAGCCCCGCTGGTCTCCAGCATCAGGCTTTGTGTCAAGAACCCATTCTGGCTCCTTATGGGGTGACTCTGCAACCTCTTACTTGGTATGCTGGGTGCTGCTGGATTCTAGGGTTGTGACAACATCAGTTGGAGCAGTTTGTGTTCATGCAAACATGGTCGAATTGCATGTTCCACCACCAGAAGAGATACCCAAGTGATTTAACCACCAGTACCTCTTCCTGGGAAGCACTGGGAATTGTAGTTCTGTGAAGGGAATAGTTGTTCTCCTAACAACTCAGCACACTTACCAAACTACAGTTCCCAGGATTCTTTGGAGGAAGCAGTGACTGTTTTAAAGTGACACAATACTGCTTTAAATTTATAGTGCAGATGAGGCCTTAAGCAGTCAGAGTTCAGCCAGAGCTGAGCAGGGATATGATCCTAGATATATCTACAGTCCTTGTTTGTTCCTCTAGCCATCCCAGCAAATAGTCCTGTACCAGAGCCCAGGCGATGCTTCATTGTGGATCTTGTGCTGATAAAATAGTTACCACTTTATTACGGAATCTGGCTGGTCAAGAAGGAAAATCAAGTGTGCTGCAAAATTACCTTCCCCTGGCAAGTTCCTACTGAATGACCCCCCAAAAAATTAACGTTTGCTTTTTTAAAAAAATCACAGGGGTGAAGCTACTAAAAGATGCACCATTTGAGCAAATTTACTGGCTGTGCACACCTTACACCATTCCTGTCCTTCCCTGTAATTTCTGCAGAAAACCCAAGTCCAATTTATGTGTGCACAGGTATAGGGAACTTTTGGCTTCACAGATGTTCCTATACTACAGTTCCCATCATTCATGACCATTAGCCTTACTGGCTGGTGGAAACTGAAGCCTTAACAGCAGGCTCCCTTCATCTGATATACACAAAGCGTTTGCTCCCACTGATAAATAGATATCACTTCTAGCAGTCATGTCTCTGCGGATCCTTAGAGACTTACTGGTTCCCATGTGGGGATTGCAATCCTTAAGTAGTGCACTGTGGATGTTCCCTTCTGCTGCTTTATTTTAGGTACAACAACTACGACCGAGCCGTCATTAACACGGTGCCTTATGACACTGTGCACCGCTGGTACAGCGCACACCGCACTCTCACCGCCGAGCTAAGGAGACCAGAGAATGAGCTCTGGGTGAAGCTGAAGCCGGGCAAGGTAAAGTCATGGCAAGCAGATTGGCATGTGGCTTTGGTGTGGAGGCATTTGGTACTAGCAGCTCAGAGTTAAGTGCTCTTCCACTGCTAAACTACAGAATTAGCCCCCAGAAGACGTAGAGATTGCAAGCAATTTGGATGGCACTAACAGAGGGTTAAAGGGACGTGGGTGGCGCTGTGGTCTAAACCACAGAGCTTAGGACTTGCCGATCAGAAGGTTGGCGGTTCGAATCCCCACAACGGGGTGAGCTCCCGTTGCTCAGTCCCAGTTCCTGCCAACCTAGCAGTTTGAAAGCACGTCAAAGTGCAAGTAGATAAATAGGTACCGCTATGGCGGGAAGGTAAACGGTGTTTCCGTGTGCTGCTCTGGTTCGCCAGAAGTGGCTTAGTCATGCTGGCCACATGACCCGGAAGCTGTACGCCGGCTCTCTCGGCCAATAAAGCGAGATTAGTGCCGCAACCCCACATTCGGTCATGACTGGACCTAATGGTTTGGGGTCCCTTTACATCTACTAAAAGAGGGTTGGACGTGTTCACAGAGGAGAGAGCTATTCATGTCTCTTAGTGACAACAATGGCTGTGTTCTACCCCGACTGCCAGAGCCTCTGCCACTTGCTAGGAATCGCAGGTGGGGAGAGGACTGCCCTGGTCTTCCCTGCAAGCTTCTCATAGGCATCTGGTTGAACACAGTGATAGCAAGATGCTGGACTTGTGGAGCCTTTTTGGCTTGATCCAGCAGGACTGTTCTTTGCTTTGTGTCCAACCTCTTCCATGCAGGAGGGCAGAAATATATGTGTGCTACATCTGAACCATCCTTGTTATCTCAAGGGAAACATGAAGGGAACATACTGAGGCTCCCAGCACTAATTTAACACCAAACTAACATCTGCTCAAGAGTGAAGTGGGCAACACACTCAATTCTCTGTATAAAGTAGCTTTTTATGTTCATATTGTGGGGAACTTCAAACCCACGGGCCAGTTTAGCCCATGAGGCTGTACACCCATCTGTCCAAGGTCTGACATCATATGTGGCATAAGGTGTAGAGCAAGGAAAGATGTGGCTCAGATTGGGGCTGCTCTCAGCCCCCGTCAGTTGAGGGGTGCTGAGAGGGAGACTTTCTGAAGTCATCCCCTGATGATGGTTATGGTGATAATTTATTATTTATATGCTGCCCATCTTGACTGGGTTGCCCCAGCCACTCTGGGTGTCTTCCAACAAAGTAAAAGCATTTAGCACAGTAAAACATCAAATATTTAAAAACTTCCCTATACAGGGCTGCCTTCAGATGTTTTCTAAAAGTCAGATAGTTGTTTGTTTCCTTGACATCTGACAAGAGGGCGTTCTACAGAGCGAGCGCAAATGCCAAGAAGGCCCTCTGTGATGTCACAAATGACTCGAGATGATTGACAGGTGTGTGGACCCACCCAACTTTCAAAGTTGGGGTGAAGGGAGAAAGGAGCCATCTGACTTCCCCCCATCGTTGCTGTAATAAGTAGCCTCATCATGACTACACACAGTTTTATTATTATTATTATTATTATTATTATTATTATTATTATTATTATTATTATTAATTTATACCCCTCCCATCTGCCTGGGTTTTCCCAGCCACTCTGGGTGGCTTCCAACAAAATATTAAAATACAGTGGTCTGTTAAACATTAAAAGCTTCCTTAAACAGGGCTGCCTTCAGATGTCTTCTAAAAGTCTGGTAGTTGTTTTTCTCTTTGACATCTGGTGGGAGGGTGTTCCACAGGGCGGGTGACACTACCGAGAAGGCCCTCTGCCTGGTTCCCTGTAACTTGGCTTCTCGCATGAGGGAACAGCCGGAAGGCCCTCAGCACTGGACCTCAGTGTCCAGGCAGAATGATGGGGGTGGAGATGCTTCTTCAGGTATACTGGGCCGAAGCCATTTAGGGCTTTAAAGGTCAGCACCAACACTTTGAATTGTGCTCGAAAACATACTGGGAGCAGACACATAAACGTACACAGACAGACACATGCTCCTTCAATACGTGGCCTCTCCAGTTCAAGTGGTGGGAAAGACCCCTCTACCTGTGACCCAGATAGTGATGTAGGAGAGCTGGGGGGGGGGGTCACATCTGGTAACCAATGTGCCCCTTTGGTTTCAGCTAGTGCATAGGTAGACAGGTCTAAAAAGCCTGGGATGCAAATTTTCACAGTCCTCTAGCAGCTATGGTGGCTCATTGACCAGAGGTAATGTTTTTAGCATTAACTCTGGAAGTGTATTCTTGATTCTGACCAAACTCAGCCTTCTAGAGCACAATATACCGTATTTTTCGCACCATAGGACGCACTTTTCCCGTCTTAAAAACTAAGGGGGAAAGTCTGTGCGTCCTATAGAGCGAATGCAGGGAGGAGGCAGGCAGGAAAAGCCCTCAAGAGCCCCACACAAGCTTCGCGCGGCTCTTGCGGGCTTTTCCCCAAGAGGGAGAAGGGACTGACGCCGCCAGTCAGTCCCTTCTCCCTCCTCTAGAAAAGCCTTGCACAACCTCTCCAGCCGGGGGGAGGCTTCGCAAGGCTAAAGAGGAAGCCAGGGCAGCGAGCGCGATGCATCCCGTTCGCTGCCCTGGCTTCCTCTTTAGACTTGCGCGCCTCTCCAGCGGGGGTGGTGGGGGTGGGAGGCTTCACAAGGCTAAAGAGGAGCCAGGGCAGCGAGCGCGATCCATCCCGTTCGCTGCCTGGCTTCCCCTTTAGACTTGCGCGCCTCTCCGGGGGTGGGGGTGGGGAGGAAGCCAGGCAGCGAACGGGATGGATCGCGCTCGCTGCCTGGCTTCCCCTTTAGACTTGCGCGCCTCTCCGGGGGTGGGGGGGGGTGGGAGGCTTCGCATGTCTAAAGGGGAAGCCAGGGCAGCGAGCGCGATCCATCCCGTTCGCTGCCTGGCTTCCCCTTTAGACTTGCGCGCCTCTCCGGGGGTGGGGGTGGGGAGGAAGCCAGGCAGCGAACGGGATGGATCGCGCTCGCTGCCTGGCTTCCCCTTTAGACTTGCGCGCCTCTCCGGGGGTGGGGGTGGGGGGTGGGAGGCTTCGCATGTCTAAAGGGGAAGCCAGGGCAGCGAGCGCGATCCATCCCGTTCGCTGCCTGGCTTCCCCTTTAGACTTGCGCGCCTCTCCGGGGGTGGGGGGTGGGTGGGAGGAAGCCAGGCAGCGAACGGGATGGATCGCGCTCGCTGCCTGGCTTCCCCTTTAGACTTGCGCGCCTCTCCGGGGGTGGGGGGTGGGTGGGAGGAAGCCAGGCAGCGAACGGGATGGATCGCGCTCGCTGCCTGGCTTCCCCTTTAGACTTGCGCGCCTCTCCGGGGGTGGGGGGTGGGGTGGGAGGCTTCGCATGTCTAAAGGGGAAGCCAGGGCAGCGAGCGCGATCCATCCCGTTCGCTGCCTGGCTTCCCCTTTAGACTTGCGCGCCTCTCCGGGGGTGGGGGGTGGGTGGGAGGAAGCCAGGCAGCGAACGGGATGGATCGCGCTCGCTGCCTGGCTTCCCCTTTAGACTTGCGCGCCTCTCCGGGGGTGGGGGGGGGTGGGAGGCTTCGCATGTCTAAAGGGGAAGCCAGGGCAGCGAGCGCGATCCATCCCGTTCGCTGCCTGGCTTCCCCTTTGGACTTGCGCGCCTCTCCGGGGGTGGGGGGTGGTGGGAGGAAGCCAGGGCAGCGAGCGCGATCCATCCCGTTCACTGCCCTGGCTTCCTCTTTAGCCTTGCGTGCCTCTCCAGCCGCAAGAGATCTACCAGAGGTAGATCTTAACCCTTGCCTCACCTGGGAGCTTCTCTGGGCAGGAATTCCCTCAGCTTAAGTGAGGTGGGGGAAGTGTGGCAAGTAGGGGGGTACCTACCTAGACACTGAAGCCACATGTCTCTCAGATGAAAATTGGGAGTGGGCATTGTGTGAAGTGCTCTGATGGTGTTTCCTGCTTGGCAGGGGGTTGGACTCGATGGCCCTTGTGGTCTATTCCAATTCTATGATTCTATGATTCTAAGTGGCTGTGGATCTCCTGCTGCAGAACTGTAGGACTGTATAGAGTTGGGAGGGCCACCTGAGGGTCATCTAGCCCAGCCCCCTCACAATGTAGGAATCACAGCTAAAGAACGCCAGGCAGATGGTCCCCCAACCGCTGCTTAAAAGCCTCCAGTGGTGGAGACCCCAAACACCTTCCGAGGTCATAGAATTGCAAGGTTGGAAGGGAACCCCAGGAGTCATCTAGTCCAGCCCCGGTGGACAGCGGGCGCAATCCATCCCGTTGCACAAGACTAAAGATGCTGTGCAAGGCTAAAGAGGAAGCCAGGGCAGTGGGTGCCTGCCCTGGACTGCCTTGTCTTCTTCTTTAGCCGCGCTGGAGAGGTTTAGCTCCTGGCTGGAGAGGTTGCGCGGCTATGGATCCCGTGCGCTGTCTTGGCTTCTTTGCTCTTTGGGGCTGGTGGGGGAACCCGGGCTTCCCCCGCAGCCCCAAGAAGCTCTGGGAGAAGCAGACAGGCTGCGCACAGCCTGTCCGTTGCTCTTTGTGGCTGGGGGGAGGGATAATATTTTTTTCCTTGATTTCCCCCTCTAAAAACTAGGTGCGTCCTGTGGTCCGGTGCGTCCAATAGAGCGAAAAATACGGTACATCAGGAGGCTTAGTTTGGTCAGAATCGGGTATACACGTCTAGTAAATACATTACTTGTGGTCAATGAACCACCATAGCCACTAGAGGGCTATAAAAACTTGTGTTCCAGGCTTTTTAGACTCTCATACCCATGTACTGTCTGAAACCAAAGGGGCTCATGGGTTGCCAGATGCAAAATATATTGGCATTATTTTCAGCTTTCCTACCCCCCACTAAGAGAGTTGTAATGCAAAGCTGTGCAGACAACCCTGGGTTGGGTGGACATATCTTCTGACCCTTGTATAAAGCAGCTTCTTCACTTGTCTTCCATTTCCAAAAGAATGGGGGAGACGAGCTACATGTCTGTTCCTGCTAAGATTACCTAACCAGACGCCAATGATGTAACAGGTATAGGAAGAGTCTTGCAGCGTGGACACAAATTTCCCATTCGTTCTTTCTGCAGGCCCTGTTTGTGGACAACTGGCGAGTTCTGCACGGCCGGGAGTCTTTCACAGGTTACCGCCAGCTCTGCGGCTGCTACCTGACGAGAGATGACGTGCTGAATACAGCCCGCTTCCTGGGGCTGCAAGCCTAGCTTGACCTGGGCTTCCGGAATTTAGGGAATTGCGGATCCAGGAATGAGAGAGCTTTTCGCAATATACCTCACAGACTTGACCTTCTGCTCGCAAGAGGAGGAGAGTTCCCCATGGGATTACTTGATTGTCAGCCAGCCCATGCAGTTTATTTGCCTTTCCCCCCACCCCACACATACACTATCCCAGTTTTTTGGTCTTTTGTTGTCCAACTCCCTTTGGCTTTCACGGCACAATGGACACATTTGGTGCAGGAAGGAATCAAAGTCCGCTGCAGCACTCGAGGTGCCAGATCTTGTTGTGCCTTTTTGCTGTTGTAACTGAACTATAATGCTAACTTTGGTCAGTGGGCATTTTTTACACTGGCACTTCATAGTTTTGCTGACCACAGGACAAGTGAGTGTCCTTAGAAGTGTGGGGAGAGAACGCTCTCCACCCGACACCAGTCTTCAAACACCTTCAAAAATACACAAGTGCCAGGTGTTGGAAGCTTTTAGGGCTGTTCCCATTGCCTGCTGATGGCTCAAACTTGCCATATTGATAGGAAAGCAGCTACAGGAAAATTTGTGGCGAGGGAGGAGAGCTGCATGGCTAGGGCCAGGTACTTATGCTGGGGGTCCTTCTTTACCAGAACTGCAAACGACAGTTTGTGCAACAACAGTGATATCTTCCCCTTCCCCATATCCTGCGTTGTTTTTCTTTTGCCATGATAGCTCCTCCTAGTCCATGATAGCTGCCCTTTCTTCATTTTGGTTCTTGAATATATTTTTTTTGCCTTGTGCTTTTTCTTTTCTTTTCTTTTCTTTTTTCTTTGGCCTTCCAAGGATTTACTCCTACTTCGTTGATAGCCTCTCACCTTGTGAGCAATAGGAAAGTAATTGAATTAGGAGCAGTGGCACTGTCAGGGCAGGACTCTGGGGCAGAGGTCATGGTCCCTACAGCAAAATGAGCATGGAGGCCGACAGACATGGCAGCAGGACTGACTTTCCACATTTTTGAAGTTACTGGAACAAGATGAATGACCATCTAAAGTGAGGAAGGGGTTCCCAGCTGTGGTTTCTTTGGTTAAAAAAATAGAGGTGCTGGTACTCATATCTAGTACCAAGGATGCCAGAACAAAACAAGGCAATGTTCCTCCATACAGGTGGGGAAAAGCACTGACTTCCCATAAGACCAGTGGTGGGCCTACATTTGGGGGGCCCTGACGCTTGCTCTGTTATGGGGGGCCCCTTTGCAACCAGGTATGGGTAACCACGGTTGTCTTCCTCAATGGGGTTGTTTCACGACAATCACTGCAATTAAAAAATAATAATTCAACTACTTCATCTCATATTTTGATTGAAATTCCTATCCCGCAACACTCTACCTTTGCAGCGTTTGTGCTACTGACTCTCAAAATTTGGGATTGTTGAAAAATTAATTGATTTGACTTGTGCAGCTGCACTAAAGTCCCTTCTGGAGCCCCTCTGGGATTAAGGGTCCTAAAGCTTAAGCTTCATTTGTTACATAGTGGATTGGCCCCTGCATAAGACCATTAAGTCCAGCATCTAAAATTAACCATCAGCACTGCTGTTTCGAGGGAAGGCCTGAAGCAGTTGAGCCCTGTTCTAGAAAATATCTCAAGGGGGGGGGGGAGAAACAAAGCCAACTTCCTTAAATTCTGCACTCCTTGAGCTGGGAATCTCTCTGATGGCTGAGCAACTTACCAGTTTTGTTTTTCTACTATGGGCCTTTCTCAGTAGCTGCCTTTTGTACCAGTAGGAATAGGAATAGCACATGGAGGACACATCTGCTAGAATTCAAGTGAATGTCTTAAGTGAAGAAACTGTGCCCAACCACCTCACTGCCTGTACAAAATAGCTTTTTTTGGCCACAAACAAAGGATTCTGTGTATGTGCAGATGAGGTATGAATGTAAGCCATTCACCAGGAGTACCTTCTTATGGGTCCTACCAGCACAGTGGGACTTCTTCCTCTCATGTTGCTGTTCTTGGCCAGGACAAAGTTGGGATATCAAGGGCTGCTATTTCTGGTGACACAGGAAGTCATTACCTGCCATTGCACGAGCCCCTCAAGTAGCATCTAAAGACCCACTTTTTCTGTCCCTGAATTGAATGTAAACTTCCTGCCACCCAGCCCTCATTGGATTTGCATCCATGCTTCAGTTGTTAATCATGGCTAACAATGCAACACTTATTTTCAGATGCAGACTCCTTGCCTATGCCTTCAGTTCACGCAGTTCAGTCTTTTTTTAAAAAAAAAAAGTTTTGTGCATGTTTCTGTTTCTGTGAAATTAGCTTCACAATGTATTTGAGAGTAAATGCCTGAAAATATTTTATATGTTTTTAATCTCAGGCAGAGGGAGATGTTGAAAGAGCTGAAAGAGGTAGTAGAAGGACTGCTGTGGTTTCACATATTTCCACTGCTGAATCTGGCAAGATCTGGGCCAAATCCATTTCCTGTATCTGGAACACCTTTTTGTCAAATAGGGGTTGGCAACTGGCTTCAGCTAGCTAGGCCAGTGGACTTTTTTTCCCCCTGGGAGTAGTTTGGATTTGATATCCCGCTTTATCACTACCCGAAGGAGTCTCAAAGCGGCTAACATTCTCCTTTCCCTTCCTCCCCCACAACAAACACTCTGTGAGGTGAGTGGGGCTGAGAGACTTCAAAGAAGTGTGACTGGCCCAAGGTCACCCAGCAGCTGCATGTGGAGGAGCGGGGAAGCAAACCCGGTTCCCCAGATTACAAGACTACCGCTCTTAACCACTGCACCAAGGAAAGCAGCTCCCCTCTGCACATGATCTGAGGTATGACCAGAATCAGGTACACAGGGTCATTGCTATAACTGACCTTTGACATGCCAAACTGAAGAGAGAGAGACCCATTAAGCAGCTGTGAAAACCTGGTCTCTGTATTAGTAAACAGGAAGTGATGCTGTACTTCCCTGGTGGCATTTTTGGTGCTTGGTGGCTTTCCCTTCATGCATCAAAGTAAGATAAGCTGCTAGATTCCTCCAGGAGTGCCAAAATAAAGATCTAAAGCTGAGTTCTGCATAGAAGTGATGTATTTTGGACAGTACTGCTGCAGCGGAAAGTGAGGGAGGATGGGGAGACTTGTGTCATTTAATGCTTCTCCGGGAAAACAAATCCAGGGCAAGAGTATACATTGTAGCCTAGCCTCCTGTGGTCTTCAAGTACCATACAAGTTGGTCACCAGCAAAGTGTCCAGAGCTGGTTGTTTCCATTACCCTACCAACCCTACCAGCTGGAAACAACCAGCTCTGGACACTTTGCTGGTGACCAACTTGTATGGTACTTGAAGACCACAGGAGGCTAGTACTTGTACCACATCATTGCTGTCTGGTACGGCTGGGTCGACTGTGACCCTCAATATACCGTATTTTTTGCTCTATAGGACGCACTTTTCCCCCTCCAAAAATTAAGGGGAAATGTGTGTGCATCCTATGGAGCGAACGCAGGCTCCTTGGCTTCAGCGATAGCAACGCGAAGCCTCCGAAGCACAGAGGGAGCGCTCCCTCCGCGCTTCGGAGGCTTCGCGTTGCTTTCGCTGAAGCCTGGAGAGCGAGAGGGGTCAGTGCGCCACCTGAAGCCTTTGGAGCACAGCGCGAGTTCCCGCTGCACTCCGCAGGCTTTGGGTTCCTTTTGCTGAAGCCGGGAGAGCAAGACTCTCCTGGCTTCAGCAGAGAGGGAGAGCTGTGCAGCGCCCCTTCAGCCAAGCGGGAGGAGAAATGGAAGGGGCTCCGTTTCTCCTGCCGCTTCGCTGAAGGGGCGCTGAGCAGAGAGGGGGAGATTTTTTCCCCTTGTTCTCCCCTTAAACAAGGTGCGTCATATGGTCGGGTGCATCCTATAGAGCGAAAAATACAGTAACTGCTGGACTCCTAACTCCAATCACCTCTGACTGTTGGTTATGCTGGCTGGGGCTGGTGGGAGTTGTAGTTCAACAACATCTAGAGGGTGTAGGTTCCTCAGCCCTTTGTGGGGCTTCCTCAGTGACCTAAAATGGTTCTAATTCCTCTATGAACTTTTTATTTGACATTTGTTAGCATACAGGACCATTCAGGTTTGGGGGAGTGAGTAGGGCAACACACATAATTTCCCTGCTTGTGTTAGCTCTTTTAAAAAGTGTGGAACATCATGATCAAGCTGATTGTGATGCAATAGCCCAATACGGAGGCACCTTTTCATGCAAACACACCATCTTTCTGTGAATCTTTCTGAGTCATAAACCTCACCACCAGCCATACGTGCTCCTGAGGCCTGTTGCCTAGAAGCTGGTGACTTTCTGAAGTGGAACCTGGTTTTGCAGCAAGAAAAGAAGGTTGAAAGGCAAATGCCAAGTGTGTTTGCTCCAAGATGCAGATCTAGAGCGGTGCTTTCTGCTGTTGCCCAGGCGCTTCCCTGCACACATTTTTGCAAACAGGGAAATTATAACATCAGAAACGGCTGATGTAGTTTGTACTCTCTTTCAGCCTCAGCCCTCTGCCGATCTATGCATTTGGTGTTTTGAATAAGAATAGCTTGCCTTCAACTGTGGCATTTCTGGTCCTATTTTGAAACCAGCATTTTCTGCATCTCTCTCTCTCTGCTAATAAAAAAAAGTGGCATTTCTTTTCAGAGCAGCTGGCTTGTGGCTTAATATTCTATTCAACAGGTGGTTTCATGTATAATGCAACCATAGCTTTCTCAGTTCCAGCTAACTTTCTGTAGATACGATGAAAGCTCTTTCACCTTTCCCCAATGACTTTTCCCATTTCTGTCTCAATCGGGGGGGGGGGGGCGGGGGCAGGCAAGAATAGGGAATAAGCCTTTCCTAGGTGCTTGCTGTCTCCCTACTGGGCAGAAGCTAACTAAATGTAAGTAAAATTCTACATGTGGTGGAATTCAGTGTTCCTTTTCACTAGTTCTGGGTTAATCTATGTGCAGAATTTTGTTGGGAAACAGCATGCAGAACACAAAAACTTGGATTGTTACATCAGATCAAAATCCATTTACTTCAAGGTAAGCTAACCTGTGGTCCTCCCAGATGTTGCTGGACTCCCAATTCCCATCAGCACTAGCCAGGACAGCCAGTGCTCAGGGGTGATGGGGGTCCAGCAACATGTGGAGGGCCACATGTTCCACTATTTCTGCATGGCTTAATAATCACTTTCACAGTTGTCCTCCACGAACCTGTCTAAGAATCCTTTACAAATGCTTTCTAAGCCTGCGACTATCACAACCTCATCTTATACTTGCAAATTCCATAAATTATGCTTAGTGTGTTGGGAAAGTACTTTTTCCTCTTGTTGATACTGAACCCTATTGCCAATCAGCTTTGTTAAATGATCTCAAATTCCAAATGTTACAAGACGGGAGAGAGGTTTTCATCTTTTCTACATCAGGTATGGGGAACCTATGGCCCTCTGGAAGTTCCTGGGCTCCCAAAGCCCATCAACCCTGCTAGATTCCCCTTACCTGTTCTACACAGTTCATACACACCTATTTTTAACCCTCACAGTCTTTCTTAGCATATATGAAGTATCCTAGAGAAGATGAGCAGCAGCATGCCTTTGGACTGTAGGACAGCTGAGGATCTGGCCTACTGGTCAGATCTTGTTTCCCACCCATCCTTTCCCTGCAGCACAGTTAAGAAATGAAAGACAAGTGACACTTGGGGTGTGTGAAAACAAGGCAGTGCTTGCTTTATTGCAATGACGTTAATTCTGCATAGAAACCACACACAAGCTTGTGGTAAACCTCATCTAGCCAAATATAACATTGCCTCTCGTTTCGCAAGAAAATGACTTCATTTCCATAATCTGAACACAGCACAGCACCCTCTATATTTAAATACTTCAATTAAGCACTTCACAAGCTCATCCAACAATGGCACCCTCTTAGGACCCAAGGTTTCATAACAAAAAATGACAACTTGGGTGTTTCCGAGGTGGCAGCTTTCATTCTCCCCTAATTGTGCCTCAGCAAGTAGGGCTTTTGCATTCACCAAGATAATTTATAAAAAATGTATTCTTAATTTTAAATTTTGTGTTCGTAAACTTTTATGCTGTAGCCCTTTATAGACTTCAGTTGTTTGATTTTAGAGGAAAGCCATGCTTTTGTCTCCTGCTGTTCATTGTGGAGGCCTTTGGCTACTACTACTACTACTACTACTACTACTAATAATAATAATAATAAATTATTTATACCCCACCCTCCCCAGCCAAGACCAGGTTCAGGGCGGCTAACAACCAATAATAAAAACAAGTTGATTAAAATATAGTTTAAAAACAAGATTAAAATACAACATTAAAACATTAAGATGCAGCCTCTTCACAGGAGGAGAAAGGAAAAAGAAAGAGGGGGAGGGAATCAAACTGATTCTAAGCCGAAGGCCAGGCGGAACAACTCTGTCTTACAGGCTCCGCGGAAAGAAATCAGATCCCGCAGGGCCCTGGTCTCATGAGACAGAGCATTCCACCAGGCCGGAGCCAGTGTTGAAAAAGCCCTGGCTCTGGTTGAGGCTAATCTAACTTCCTTAGGGCCCGGGACCTCTAGGGTGTTGCTATTTATGGACCTTAAGGTCCTCTGTGGGGCATACCAGGAGAGGCGGTCCTGTAGGTACGAGGGTCCTAGACCTTGAAGGGCTTTAAAGGTCAAAACCAGCACCTTAAATCTGACCCTGTACTCCACCGGGAGCCAGTGCAGCTGGAAAAGCACTGAGTGAATATGCTCCCATGGCAGAGACCCCATGAGGAGCCTCGCTGCAGCATTCTGCACCCGCTGGAGTTTCTGGGACAGCTTCAAGGGTAGCCCCGCGTAGCGCGAATTACAGTAATCAAGCCTGTAGGTGACCGTCGCATGGATCACTGTGGCCAGGTCGGGACGGGAACGGTAAGGGACTAACTGCTTGATGCAGAGAAGGTGAAAAAATGTCACCTTGGCTGTTGGTGTAACCTGCACCTCCATGGAAAGGGAGGCGTCAAGGAATACACCCAAACTCTTAATAGAAGGCAATGGCACTAATTGGGCCCCTGCTAGAGAAGGGAGTTGGTCCCTCATCCCCATACCATCCCAACCCAGCCAGAGGACCTTTGTCTTTGAAGGATTTAGTTTTAATCGGCTCCCACGAAACCATCCAGCCACAGCTTCCAAGCATCTGGTCAGTAAACCCACTACTCTAATGAACCTGTTTGTCATTTCCATTAACTTTGATGGGTCTACTCTGAGTGTGACTAGCATTGGACACCACCCACTGACTTATTATTATTATTTAGAACAAAAAACTGCCACTAAAATGGTGCTATGCACATTTAAAACCACACATCTTCCAAGTAGCTAGGGTGATCTACCCATGCAGTGTCCGTGTCAGATTTTCAGAGTTCCCCAAAGAGAAGGGAAAACCTTGGGGAAACAAGATGATGATGATTTGATGCTAATGTTGTGTAGATGCCCTGTAAACAAAATGAAGGAGCAAAGTGTAGCAGTTCCAGAGTAAACTCCTAATGTGGAAACATCAGGAATAATCCTGGAGATTATTATTCTTTAGAAGTCAGAGGACGGGTACTCTTCGACCATTCAGAGGAGAAAGGCCAACTCCACACACACATACCTTCTTTCAGGAGAAACACTGTCAATCATCCAGAGAAGCAGAAGCTGCTGGTTGTTTTCATTCCCACCCCCCTTCCCCAGTGCTAGAACAAACAGTCCTTCAGAACACCAGACCCCATAAACACAGCAACCTCCCTAATCAGAGAACTCAACACATTTGCAATGGTATCGGGCCTACAGGTAAATTCAACACCCCTCCTCACACTGTTGCAGGAATTTATGTATAGGTTGGGGGGGGGGTTGCCCCTCCAGCAGATATCCTGAGTGCCAGACAGTTAGCCATTCCAGAAATAACAAACCCAGATAAAGACAAAAGGGTGTGGTTGACTTGGCTGGGAAACAGGGAAATGTAAATATCTCTTGTTACACTTGATGGGTGTTTGGTGGAGGGCAAGGAGAACCATGGGGCAGGGTCCAGGATGCTCAGATTACTGCTGTCAGACCTCCCCTTTCATGATGTAACCATGATGTATTAGTGATGTAGTTGGGGGGTGTAACATGGGGATTAGCAGCTAATAAAAGTTTGGGAGATCTTTTGTTCGGGGCTTCCATCTTGTTCCACCTCGTGGCAGGTGGGAGTCCTGTCGCGACAGTCTTCAATAAAGACCAACCCTACTGGCTGCTGTTTTGCTCCAATTTTCCTGGTTGGTGTCCTTGCTTTTTGTCCAAGGGAGCCCTTGGATTTCCCCGTTAACACCACCCAAAAAGAACTCACTAATGTCACCAAGATAAAACTTTGCCACACCAAGTTCAGATACCATGGGGTGCAAAGAACCAGACACCTCAATAAATTAGAACTCCACAACTACAACCTCTTGTTGGCAACAAATTAACAAAGACCTAAAGAGATGGAACAACATGAACGTCACTCTCTCAGACAATATAGCCATGATCAAAATGATCACCCTCCCAAAACTAACCTACCTATTCCAAACCCTCCCAAACTGGATCCCCCCCCAACCCAATCCGAAAATGGCAGAAAAACTTACACTTATTCATCTTCTCACACAAAAACCAAGAATAAGTCCCAAATATCTGTACCTCCCCTCCTCAGAGGGAGGTTAGGGAATCCCCAACATAGAAACATATTACATTGCAAACCAAATACGCCACATAATCCCATATAAACTAGAAGACGAGACAAAACAATGGGTACATCTGGAGAGAGACACAATTGAAAATATCTACACCACAGCATACCCATTCCTTCCAAACAAACTAAGCAAAAATTCCCACAACACTCACCAGTTACACACAGACCATGCTTAAAGCATGTAAAACAGAAATGGGCAAACTGTCCCCAACCCCATTCCCACTAATTCTTCTGGCACACCACCCATTATTCCATCACATAGCACAAAACCTCCAGATAAAAACCTGGCAAACAAAAGGCCTATATCGCCTAACCGACTTCTATAAAAATAACAAACCCTTTTCAACACAAGAAATACAAGACAAACTAGAAGACGCCCAATTGCCCTGGTTAACACACCACCAATTACATGCCCTCTTAAACAACCCAGTTGTAAAATCAGCAGCAACTAGGCCCCTGACAACCTTCAAAATCCTCCTCCTAACAACAAAGGGACACGGCAATGGGATGGTATCCACAATATAAAAAATACTACTCCAAAACCCCACGAACCCCCTAGATGTAATCAAAAAAACAATGGGAAGACAACATAGGCTATGAGATTAACCCCACTCAGTGGACCAGAATGTGATCTAAACTCCCCCTTAAATCCATATCATCGAGAAAGAGAGAACTCACACTGAAACTCACCTACAGGTGGTACCTAACACCAAGGAAACTAGTGCTAATATGCCCAAGAACCTCACCAAAATGCTGGAGAAGGTGCACCTCCACAGGCACATACATATACATGTGGTGGGAATGCCCCAAAATCCAACAATTTTGCACAATAGCCATACAAGAAATACGTAAAATAACTAAGCAAGTATTAGAAATCACCCCAGAACTGGCCCTACTAAACATCTTCCAAGACAATAATGCCCACTCACATCACAAAGAACTCATAACCCACCTACTCTCAGAAGCCAGAAGCATCATAACCAGACACTGGAGAGACGGGTCAGAATGGACCAATGGTACCAAATAGACCAGAATCCACCAACAGCATACAAATCAATATGACTATCCTGATTCAAAAACACACACACCCCACTCACACATGAAAATAAAGTTCACCACAGCCAGCAAGAAACAACCAATCGCACCCTAGGCTAACCCCAACTTCTCTCATCACCAAAGGAACACAAGCGAATAGCAAAGAGAACCTGCACAAACGACACTGACACAAAACCACACACATACATTAAGCAAAACAGAAACATCGCCTCCCGACCCCACATCTCTCACCTTTCCCCCCTCCACCTCTTCCCCCCTTTTCCTTCCCAATGTAAGCCTAATGTTCAGCAAATGACACTGACCTATGGAAAATGTAACTTGAAAAAAGAGACATTGTGCACACCTTTGTAAACCAAGAAAACTTTAACATATATATATATTTAAAGCAGTGCTCCAACAACCAATTATGAACATAGGGAACTGCCAAGTCCTGTGTCAGATCATTGGTCCATCTCTTTCAGTAGTGTCAGCGCTGAGCAGCAGTGCCTCACTCAGGGGGGACATTCCCAGCCCTACCTGTAAATGCTGGGATTGAACAAGGGACCTTCTGTGTCCGAAGCAGATGTTCCACCTTTGGCCTGCTGCCCTTTCCGCATTTGTCTTGGGGTTGTAGAAGTGAGGGGAAGGACACAGGCACCTGCCAGCAGCCATGCAAACAAGAGCTTCCGGATATAGGTTTGGTTGTGCATGTTTATTTGTATTCAGTTGACAGCTGTTTTGCAGATTGCTTGATCGAAAGGCGGAGCATAAATCTACAAATTAAATTAATTATCTAGCCCATAGAAGGCCATCAGCTGGCCTGCTAGATGTGAGGGTTGCAGCTGGTTAGACTGATGAAAAGGGAAATAGGCAAAACAAGTAGGAACTGCAACAAAACATCAACAGCATTCGATGCTCCTGTTCAGGATTCCAGCTCCTCCATTGCATTCCCCCTTTCTTGCTTTCCCAATGACTGTCACTCACCCAAAGGAGGCTAGTCCATTCGGGCGATGGGGGCGCTGCTCCAACAGCCTTAATCTGTCTCCAGGCAGGTCCCATCTGCCTACCTTCTTACTTACTACCTTTTTGCCCTGCCTGTCAGCTTCCTCCTCCTTAGCCTCAACGTTGCCCTTCGGCGGGGAAGAGAAGGATAGGGACAAAAACCAGAAGGAATTGGCTCTGTCTGACATTGGCTGAGGTTGCACCTGTCAATTGACTCTGGCTCAGTTGGGTATCTTGCCTTGCACCCTACAAATGGGTGCCAGCCAGCACAGCGCTCACCATTTCAAGTCATCCAAGCATGCTCATTCCTTGTTGGGCCACTTTTGGTTACATACACAATCAAATTCCCAACCCGAACATCAGAAACAGAGCGGTTGCTGCTGCTAAACAGAACTCAATGCTGTACTATTGTCATTTAATCTTGGAAACGATGTCCCTGCCAAACATACTTTGAAAGGGTGTTCGATGTCTCACCAATTTGTATTCAGGCATTCTGACATTTATGCTCCCTAAAACTTGCTCCTTGCAATGATGTATAGGTGGTATTTAACTAAATTAGCTAAAATGTTCTCATCCTGAAGCAAAGTTCTTAACCTGAGGTACTATTTCTGGGTTAGTGGAGTCTGTAACCTTAAGCGTATGTAACCTGAAGCATATGTAACCCGAGGTACCACTGTATCTACAGAAAGTTAGCTGGAACTGAGAAAGCTATGGTTGCATTAAGCCACAAGCCAGCTGCTCTGAAAAGAAATGCCACTTTTTTATTAGCAGAGAGAGAGAGATGCAGAAAATGCTGGTTTCAAAATATGACCAGAAATGCCACAGTGAAGGCAAGCTATTCTTATTCAAAACACCAAATGCATAGATCGGCAGAGGGCTGAGGCTGAAAGAGAGTACAAACCCTGAAGCGTTCTTGTTAGGTATGACAGGAGAAGAAATTTCAAAGGTATATAAGAGACTGTTTATGTATGCCACAATGGCAGCTAGGACTTTACTGGCCCCAAAATGGAAACAACAAGAATTACCAATGATAGAAGAATGGCAGACTAAGATGATGGACTATGCAGAACTAGCAAAGTTGATGGTAAAAAACTGAAACGAGAGCAACCAAACGTTCCAGAGTGACTGGACTAAATTTATTCAATATATAGACAATCATTGTAAACATTTAAAGACACTAGCAGGACTGAGATTAATCTTGTATCGTCAAACAGATGGATCTATCTACTGATGTTTAAAGCTTAAAATATCTAAGGGAAAAGGTAGAATGGAGACGATACAAATGTGTGTGAATATGAAATAGATATTAAAAAACCAGACAATGGGATGGAGGGAAGTCGAGAAGCTCTGTGCAGCTATTAATATACTAAATAAATATGTTATATATATGTTAAAAATAAATAAAAATATTTTTTTAAAAATAAATAAAACTTTCTCCTTGTTACTTTGAAGAATAATAAATATGTAATCCCACATGAAGCAATTATAATATATATATAAACTGAAAGAAATGCCTGTTTAATTGCAGAAGTAAGGTAAATGATCCATCAATATACATTTCTCTGATTATGCAGTCGTTTATTTATATATTTAATTAAACAATGCATATACTGCTTAATTACAATAGTCTTTCAACAGTTTGCAGGACAAAAACAAACAAACAATGGTCAGTTAAAACTATAAAATCAAACAAGTTAAAAGTTTGTGAGAACAAAAAAGGCACTGGAATCTCAGTGTGGGAGGGAGAGAGGCTAGTTGAATAGTAAAGCATTGGCAGAACTATAAATACTGTTGCTCTGTTAAGGCCTGAGTTCTCCAGGCCAGGCAAATTCATAGGGAAACCATTGAGGAAAACAGATAAAAAGTGGTTTCCAAACTATGAGCTTTTAGTGTGACCCAGTCATGCTTCCACCCTATGATACATGCAAGTGTAACTGACCATTTTATGCTTCAGCACCTGTAGCTGCTGCTTTTTCCGTATACATCCTGGCAGTGGCGGACTTTGGGCTCTCAACTTTCAGTGGCGCCCTGTGTGAGACAAACTCTTCTTGCACTCTATTCTGCAGCATTTTTGTGGCACCCCTTGCAATGCAGTATACAGTGCAGTTGTGCTACCCTAAAACTGCCCCTGGTCCTAGAATGTACTGTTGAACCTGTGAGTGTGTTGTAACTAAGCATACAATTTCAGCACTGGGTCTTTGATCCTACCACCACCACCACCACAACGTCTTAAAGAAAAATGCAACGTTTTCATTGTAGGGCAACATTTAAAACAAATTGAAAACAAGCCACCAGCCAAGGAAGGTATTACTGAATCTATATGAAAACAAAGAGGCATGGTAATAGGACTCAGTTGCTTGAATTTAGGACGAGGAGCCGTTTTCAGCCTGAGGGCTGCATTCTCTCATGGAATCACAAACCAGAGATGGCTGGGGTTATAGGCAAAAGCAGAAGGAGCAATGGATGCAACTCCTACCTTTGAACAATGGGATGCATTCCAGCCACATAGAAGAGGTTTCTGCACCCCTGTTTGGATTGTGCATATATGTCCATTCCCTAGCCTAGCTTCTGGCTTCCTTGAAATGTGGTACATATTTGCTGCATATCTTCCATACTGCCCAACAACCAGTCGCTCATCCTGTACCTCAGCTCTCCTGCATTCTGGAGTCTGTGATGGATTTTCTGTTGCCTGACATGTCTGGGTTCTTCTGAAGAGCTCTTTTCAGTTTCTCATGGGTGGCTGCCAGCAGAGCCCTCTTGAAATTTCTGGACAGAAAAAAGAAAATAATGGGATCGAAGCAGCAGTTGAGGGCTGAGATGCAAAGGACAACTTCATTGGCAAAGTGGAGGGCCTGAACACTCTCTGCAGCAGAAAAGACCCCTACCTGGGCAAAGATGTAGGGCACTCGGACCACGTGGTAGGGGGCAAAGCATATTGTGAAGACGAGCAGGACCACAGAGATCTTCAGAGTGGCTCTGCTGCTAATCCGCTTACTTTTCCTTAAGGATGCTGTGTGGAGCTTAAGAGAGATTTTGCTGTAAGAGTAAAGGAAAAACAGCAACAGGAAGAAGAAAAGGAGCACGGCTGTCATGTTGAGCACTGCTGCCAGAGCTCCTCTCTTCTTGAAGTGGAAGCATTTGTGGCTGCAGGGGTCGTTGCTGTTGCCCTTGTTGAAAAAGTATGGCAGCATTATGGCAATGCAGAGCAGCCATACCACTCTGGAGGCAGAAGTGCTGTGAGGTACTTTGTGGATCCGGAACTGCTGGAGGGGCCAGATGATCTTCAGGTAGCGGTCCAGGCAGATCAGGCTGAGGAGCAGGATGCTGATGTACATGGTGATATAGAAGACTGTGCCAACCACTTTGCACAGGATGGGAGGGCCACTCTCATTTTGATAAGCAGCCCGGAAGGGCAGGCAGAGGGCAAGCAAGAGGTCTGAGATGGCAAGGTTCTTCATGTACACCGTGATGGAGTTTGTCTTCTGTGTGCCAAACTGGAACACCCAGAGGGCCAGCATGTTGCTGAAGAAACCAAATGTGGAGATGATTGAGTACATCACAGGCAGAGTCCCTGCAAGAAAGCCATCTTGGATTTCACAAGTTGATCCATTAGAATCATTCCTTGGGAGATGGTCATTAGGGGAAAGGAAATTCATAGTTCTGCAAAAGAAAAGGGGGGTGGGACCAAGGTGCAGATGATTAGCTGATTCCACAAACAACTTGGTCCATCTTTGCTTTAGCTGCAAACATCTCTGGTAACTTATCAGGCATGTTGCTGATTCATATCTGCCTATTATGCAATGAAAGGCATTGCGGTAGTTTGTTGAGCCAGTTTGGCTCAACCAGATGGATCTCATAGGTGGAAATTGCATATCTGATTGCTGTACTAGATGCCATTTTTGTAAAGAAACCTGACAGTGCAGTCATGTTATTTTAAATCATTTTTTAGTCCACCTGACTTTTAGCTAATCATTTAAATTTTGACAAAACCTCAGTATGTGTTTTGTTTAAGAAGTTAAAGGAAATCTAAAATTCACAATTAAATGTTTTAAGTGCTATCTTTTAACACACCAGAACCAAAGTTGCACAGAATGAATGCATCTGTGCATAACTAGTGTTTCATGTGCACTTACTTTGTCCTGTGATTTATTCTGTTTGTCCCATGATTTCTAGTCATGCGTCCAAGAGGGGTTTTCTTTGTCCCATTGCTTTCCCTAGGAAAACTCACCATTTCACTGCTGAATCAGAACATCAATCCACAGAAAACCCAATAAACATTTGTTCCATTTCAACAGTAAACAGCAGATCTTCCTGGGGAAAGTGACAGAACCAAAACAAAAACAAAAAAGGGACCTCTCAGACCAGGGGCACTGCATGAGCTGCTGGTGGGTGCATGCATGCCCTGGGGACAGGCTGCGGAGGGTGAATGGAGCCTGTGTCAAGCCCTCATCTCCAAGCTGCCGCTCACCTGGGCCAAGTGAGGCCACGCTGCACTCCTGTGCACCAGCAGCCCTTAGCAGGCACAAAGGGAACACTCACACTGCCCTTCCAGCGCTGCACCACTTTGTGATACTGCAGCGCTATGTGGAGGAGGATGCAACAGGCATGCACCCTTCCTGTTGTGTCCTCTTCACACAGCCCTGTAGCACAGGGCTGGTAGGGCAGAAGGAGCAAGATGCACTCCCCCAATGCACCCGGGATCCACTGCCCCTCTGCCCTCCCACCACTTTCTCAGAACCCCAACTATTTAATCACATTATTTAATGATGAACAGTGCCGGATTTATGTATAAGCTAAACAAGCTATAGCTTAAGGCCCCACTCTTTTGGGGGCCCCAAAAACATTTAAAGAAAAAAATTGGAGTACATTTCCAAAATATAAGATAAAGAACAAATAAAATAAAAACCTTCATACAGCAACAGTGTTTTATGTTGTGTAGACTCCCATGATGTAAGTAATGGGCCCCACCTGCTAGCCTGCTCCCTAAAATATCACTTCTTCTTAATTGTAATTTCAGTTCAACAATTACTTTGATAAAATACATATTTTGTTATGTGGAAATGGCTTTAGGTACCTACTAGGTCCATAAATTACCATATAGCATATATTCAACACAATAAACAGCGACAATTTGTTGCTGACAAAGGACAGCTGGACATATAAAGGGCCCCATTACCTTCAGTAGCTTAGGGCTTCATTAAACCTAAAACCGGCCCTGATGATGAACTTACTGTTTCAGAGTGTCTAATGTCTGTGGACAGAGATTTGCCAGCAGAAACTTCCAAACTGACAAGCAAACCCAGAATTGGTTCTATATTTGTATATCTCTGCCAATATACGGGAGTGGGCAAGAGCTCAGTGGTACAGCATCTGCTTTGGATGCAGAAGGCCCCTGGTTCAATGCCCTGCTTCTCCAGATAAGGCTGGAAGGGACCCCTGCTTGAAACCGTGAAGAGCCACTACTGGTTAGTTTGAACAACTCTGAGCTAGATGGAAAAAAATTGTCTGACTTCATATAAGGCACCTTCATGTGTTCCTATGGTAGGAGCAAAACATGCCATTATGAAGCACATTTTTATCTTAGAAGAAGGTTTTGCAATTTCCTTTAAATACCAGCATCTTTGGGTATCTTAACTATTAATGTTTGTAAGCAAAAGCTACCCCCCCCATTTCTATACCATCTCTCATTTTTCAGTTTTATTTACAATCTGAAAAACAAAAATATTTGCTTTTTATTTACAAAAATCCACAAAGACAAAAACAATAAACAAGAAAACAACACTATCCAGGACAGAAGCGAAAAAATACCCAAGAGTTTCAGAAATCAGACATATTGAAATCATAAAGCTCCAAGTAATATGAAGGTTATCAAATAACATACCTATGCCTGGTTTTCCAGCTTATAGCTTAAACTAACCATTCTAGGCTTAAAAACAAACCAACAACTTTTGCCTACCTTTGCAGCTTTGGCTTCTTTCACTCGTCCCAGCTCTTTTAAAAAGTCCAACGAGCTCGTGACAGAATTTCATGTAGCGTCTCTGCCTCTTTCACCTCTAATGTCAAGATGCTATACTGTCAGCAAAGAGATGGAAGTGGTTTGGTATGTGGGAGGGTTTTTAATATATATAAAAAGAGCAAATCTACAAAAATCAGCCCACATCTAACAGTGTCTGAGCCTGCCGCAGAAAGAGCAGAAGTGAAAGAGTGTGCTTGCTTGCTTGCTTTTCAGCAAAGGGAAACAGAAGCAATTTGATGGAGAGGGGGTAGGGAGTGGACACTTGGGCTTAGGATGAGAGGTGATGGTGTTTTCCTTGTGCGCTTTGTATACCGCATGTGTGTCTTGGGGTGAGATACATATGCATCTGAGCATGCAATTATCAGAATTCCTTCTGTTTTCAATGTTAAAAGCTGTAAGTTTCATTGCTTACATAGCCACAAACACATACAAGAGGCTTGGAGAAACCTCAATTTTTACAAAGTGCAAAAAAACAACAACCCCCAACCCCCCCACAACCTACCCATTGGGAGACCTCAAAAACAGCCCGGTGAGGCTTCAGAATTCTTACTATCTGATGTGGGATTTAGGGACAGGGGTGTGTGTGGAGTTGCTAGGGTGGATGTTGTGTTGGTTGTAGTCCAGTCTTTCCTTGGTAAAAATTGTAACTGGCTATTTAAAGGGTAGCACATTTGGCCTTTTGAAATGATACAATGAAAACAAAATGTAATTTTAATAAAGCAACCTCTTAGCAACCACCTTTATATTAGTTGTTCATTTTAGCTGTCTCTACACTAATACACAGAGTACAGGAAACAAGCAAGAGGAACTTGAGCTCTTAATACAGGGTGGCAAATATGACCTAATAGTCATTACTGAATCCTGGTGAGATGAGACTTAAGACTGGAATATAGAAACTGGTGCCTCCCCCCACCTCCAGCTGGAGCTCTCCAGAATTCAGCTCTGGCACCTCTCAGATGGGCGCCATTGCCATTCTCAGAGAACAAGGGAGTTCATGGTGAGCTCCAGCATCCCTTTTTCTAGAAAAACAGCACTGGGTACAACCTATTCAAAAGGGATAGACCAAATAGGAAAGGAGTAGGAGTAGCATTATATATAAAGGATGTGTATGTTTGTAAAGAGATCCATGACCTGGATCATGGAAAGCAGACTCAAAGTCTATGGGTAAAAATGGTAGGAGTAAGAAGCAACAGTGATCTTACTATGACTGTTGGCTATAGACCTCCAAGCCAGACTGAGGACTTGGATGATGCCTTCCTAGAGCACCTTACCAAACATTCAGAAAGGAGAGAGGTAGTGGTCATGGAAGACTTCAGCTACCCCAATATCTGCTGGAACTCAAACTCTGCCAAGAATGCAAGGTCCAACAAATTCCTCAATTGCTTCACTAACAATTTCATTTCCCAGAAAGTGGAAGAAGCAACAAGGGGATCCTCACCAACAGGGAGGAACTGATTGACAAAGTGAAAGTACTGGGGAGCTTGGGAGGAAGGAATCATTTCCTCTTGGGTTTCATTATAAGCAGGCAATTAAGAAGGCTGATTTCAAAAAGCTTAAGGAACTACTGAGTGAAATCCCATGTATTTTTTTTGCATTTTTTTCTCCTTCTTTGTTCTTTCATTGCTTTATTTTCTATAACAAATTATTTTAATGAAATGGTGTGTATGTAACACCTAAAGAAACCAGTGTGGCTGCATAAGTAGCTCCCAGATGAGCTGAAATGTAAGAGATGGAAGCTGGGGTGACAACTTGAATAAAATATTGTTGGGCCAGGTAACCCACCTTGCACACCATTTGAATGGGAATGCCCATCCACTTTGTGGAGGCTCAGCCCCCTCAAATATTATATTGTGGGGGCCAAAGCCCCCATAGCCCCTAGGAGTTGGCTCTTATGGATGGAAGAAAAGAGAAATCATGAAAGAAAAATATACACAAGCAGCCAACAGTTGCAGGGAGAAAGTTCAGGTGAGCCAAAACACAGAATGAGCTATTCAATGCTATTCAATGACAGAGAGAAGGCAGAATTGTTGGACCCCTACTTTGCCTCTGTCTTCACCCAAAAAGAATGAGCCACAAGCTTCATGGATCAGGGGAATACTGTGGACATAGTATCATAGAATTGTAGAGTTGGAAGGGACCCTAAGGCTCATTTAGTCCAACCCCCTGCAGTGTATCTTGTATATTTATTTCAGTAAGCCTTTTGACAAATGATATTTTTGCAGAGAAGCTAGTAAAATGTGGGCTGGCTGAGGTTAACTCCCTGACCCCCACAGTGGTTTGAAGTAGAGCTCTTGCTTATTGTTTAAAATATAATATTGGTGTGAGTGGTGCAGTGCCAGAATAATTGTCAGAATCTACTTTTGGCACAGTTTGTGGTTTGTGTTTGTTTTTAAGCCATGTATTAGCTGGAACTTAAATTGCTTGAATTGCATGGTATTATATGTTATATGGACGTTTCAATTTGTATAAAAGTTAGAAGGGCAGGTCTACAGAAGGGCAGGGCAAGGTTGGCTGTGTACCCTCCTGGCCCGTTCTCCCATCCAGCAAGTGGGTGTGTTTTTGTATAGCTTCAGCTGTTGACTGCATATTGTTAGGCTGTAGAGAGGAATCTGATGTATCCCAAGTTAACCATTGGTTCATTTAGGCAGATTAGGGGTGACTCTCCAGGGCTGGAGGCAGGGAACCTCTTCCAGCCCCACTTGGAGATTTTGGGGATTCAACGTGATACTTCCTGCATGCAAGGTCGGAGCTCTGCTACTGAGCTACAGCCCTTCCCCCATCAAAGCACCCAGTATTCCCCCATTAAAGCACCCAGAGCCAGGGCTTTTTTGGCTATGGCTCCGGTCTGGTTGAACGCTCTGTCACAAGAGACTAGGGCCCTGTGGGACTTGACATCTTTCCGCGGGGCCTGCAAGACAGAGCTATTCCACCAGGCCTTTGGCCAAGGCACAGTCTGACCTCCTCCTCTGGCAATCCTCACAGAACTCTAGCCCAATGGTTGCCATTCATTTGATTTGAAATGATTTTATAATGAAATGATTTTAGAATGTTGTATTATTTTACTGTTGTTAGCCGCTCTGAGCCCGGCTTCGGCTGGGGAGGGCGGGATATAAATAAATTATTATTATTATTATTATTATTATTATTATTATTATTATTATTATTATTATTATTTCCAGGCTCTCCTCCCATCCAAGTACTCAGCAAGGCTGATACTTCTAAGTTTCCAAAATCAGGTAAGTTCAAGGTGGTGTGGACCTAGGCAAGGATGGGTGAGACTGAGAAAGTAGCAACCAGGATGTTTTAATGGGCAATTTTATTTCTGATCATTCAACAACTGGGCGGCAGAATCCTTTCCCAATACAGCACAATTCACCCAGAGATTTCTCAGTAAAACATGATGCGGGTGTGGGGCCAAGGGTTGAAGACCCATGACTATTTCTGCACTAGGTTCCCTGCAAGGTCCCTGTCTCCAGCATCATGAAGCCACCTAATGAGCAGGAAAGGGGAGATTTTTTACCACTAATAAGATGCCTGACCCTTTATGCTGATAGGAACCAATCAGAGTGAAAATAGTCAGCCATTGAGGATGGGCTACCAGGGTCCTGTGGAGAAGGCAAGCAGGAAGATCTTCAAGGAGGTGTTGTCTCCACAGCTAAGGATTTCCAGGAACTGAAAAGCAAAGGGGACTTGGCTTTCCCTTTCCAGGGAAAAGTGTGCAAGTCCTATTATGTACAACAGAAGTTCATGGGAAACACAACTTGAAGTCACTGTGGAAGAAGACATTGGAATGCACCAAATCATTTGCCCATTTACATGCACAGAAATTAGTAGATCAATCTGAAAGGCAACTCACGGAATTCTGCACTGATCACCACAATGCATCCCTCCTCCTCCTCCTCCTCCTCCTCCTCCTCCTCCTCCTCCTCCTCCTCCTTCCTCTTCCTCTGCCTCTTCCTCTTCCTCTCCTCCTCCTCCTCCTCACATAATTGTAAGATTATTGTATAATCTTAGGAGGTTATATATAGTCTTCCCACCCCTGTGGCAGTGAATGTGTTTCCATTAGGAACATAAGAACCACCTGCTAGATCAAGACAATGGCCCATCTAGTCCAGCATCCTGTTTTTTGCAGTAGCCAACCATTTTTTAAAATTCCTTGTATACCATGTCACAATATCTTTTGGCGTGTTTACATTGCCACCATATTTGCATCAGGGAGCCTTCTGCCTCAGAGCACTTCCAACAGAGATTGGACCCTCTTCTATTCATTTCAGCAAGTTTTGATGGTGTCAGATACCATCTGTACAACATTTTTTGTATATTTTCTTTTACTGCAAAGCGAGCAGGAAAAAAATCATTTTATTCCAAAGTTTCTCCTAATCGGTAAGCTCAATATTATGCCCAATGTCAATCACCCAATGTATCTTCACAGCTTTGACTAGCTCATCTTTGCTTTCCCAGTCTAGTAGGATATATATATATATATATATATATATATATATATATATATATATATGCAGGTTTTGGTGTCTTCGGGTGTCTTCCCGTGTAAGAGTTGGGGTGTCTAGGCGACGTTTCGACGAGGTCTCACTCGTCATCTTCAGGCTGGTGCTTTCGGCTTCTTGTTACTGGAACAGAGCAGGATCTCAGTGTTTGAGTTCCTATAAATACTGTTGAGGGGGTGTGGTGTATAGCCTCCAACGTTCTGGGCAGAGAGGAAGTTCCCAGGTTAGTGTGCCTTTTCTTCTTTTGTTCATTAATTACTTGAGGGATATCTTGAGTGATTTCTTGAGTGATATTCTGAGTACCACTTAGGAGGGTCATTAGGTGTGGATTAGTTGCTAAAGCTTTCGTGTCTTGACCTCTTGAGCTTGTGAAGAGTTTTTCTGAGAGGATGGCTGTACTGCAAATAGTTGTGCTCTGGCTTGGCTTCGTGTATAGGGGCGAGCTGTGGTTTTGTGCCCTGTGCCAGCCAGATCTGTGTAGGGATTGCAGGGGGGTGCAGCATCCGGAGGTGCCACTATGGTTTGGCTACTGGATGGTGTCTGTAATTTATCTGTGGAGAGGGTCTGGGTTTGGGTCTGGTGTGGTTGATTGGAGATGGCGTTCTGTGTGCCTCTGGTTCTGGTGTCGGTTTTTGTGGGGAGGGCTAATTTCCAGATGTCTGGCAGGCAGGACGTGTCGTCACGCTTGTTCATGTTGTGAGGGTGTTTCTCTATCTCGATGGCTTCCATGATTATTCTCTTGTGGTGATGTTCCATGTTAAAGAGCAGTTTGGAATCTGCAAAATTAATTTCGTGTCCTGTTTCTTTCATGTGTTGGTAAAGAGAGGAAGTTTTTTCTTCTTTTTTGACGGCATTCTTGTGTTCTGCGATACGTGCATTTATTCGTCTGTTTGTTTGTCCAATGTACGTGGCTGGGCAGACTTTGCAGGGTATTTCATAGACCCCTTGGTTTTCTAGCTGGATTTTATCTTTGGGGTTTCTGAGGATATTGGCTATTTTTTGGTTGGTGCAAAAGGCTGTTTTGATATTGTGTTTATGGAGGATTTTGCTAATTTTATCTGTAGTGCCCTTGATATAAGGAAGGAGGGCCATGCCATTGTTTTCTTCTGTGTCTTGGTTTTTGGGGGGTGTTTCTTTTTGGATTAGCTTCGTAACCCTGTTTTGCTGGTATCCGTTGGCGATTAACACATTTGAGAGATTCTGTAACTCAGTTGTCAAGTGGTCTTTGTCAGCCAGGCGTTTGGTTCTGGAGATGAGAGTCTTGGCTACGGAGTTTATTTGTGCAGGGTGGTGGTGTGATTGTGCATGTAAGTAGCGGTTGGTGTGTGTTTTTTTCCGGTAGATAGTGTGTCCTAGGGAGCCATCAGGTTTTTTGTAGATTAGGACGTCAAGGAAGGGAAGTTGGTTGTTGGCTTCTATTTCCATAGTGAATTGTATTTTGGGGTGTAGGCTGTCCCTTCCTTGACGTCCTAATATATATATTAGGTGTTTCTCTATCTCGATGGCTTCCATGATTATTCTCTTGTGGTGGTGTTCCATGTTAAAGAGCAATTTGGAATCTGCAAAATTAATTTCGTGTCCTGTTTCTTTCATGTGTTGGTAAAGAGAGGAAGTTTTTTCTTCTTTTTTGACGGCATTCTTGTGTTCTGCGATACGTGCATTTATTCGTCTGTTTGTTTGTCCAATGTACGTGGCTGGGCAGACTTTGCAGGGTATTTCATAGACCCCTTGGTTGAACAAGGGGTCTTGGTTGAACAACATGAACAAGCGTGACGACACGTCCCGCCTGCCAGACATCTGGAAATTAGCCCTCCCCACAAAAACCGACACCAGAACCAGAGGCACACAGAACGCCATCTCCAATCAACCACACCAGACCCAAACCCAGACCCTCTCCACAGATAAATTACAGACACCATCCAGTAGCCAAACCATAGTGGCACCTCCGGATGCTGCACCCCCCTGCAATCCCTACACAGATCTGGCTGGCACAGGGCACAAAACCACAGCTCGCCCCTATACACGAAGCCAAGCCAGAGCACAACTATTTGCAGTACAGCCATCTTCTCAGAAAAACTCTTCACAAGCTCAAGAGGTCAAGACACGAAAGCTTTAGCAACTAATCCACACCTAATGACCCTCCTAAGTGGTACTCAGAATATCACTCAAGAAATCACTCAAGATATCCCTCAAGTAATTAATGAACAAAAGAAGAAAAGGCACACTAACCTGGGAACTTCCTCTCTGCCCAGAACGTTGGAGGCTATACACCACACCCCCTCAACAGTATTTATAGGAACTCAAACACTGAGATCCTGCTCTGTTCCAGTAACAAGAAGCCGAAAGCACCAGCCTGAAGATGACGAGTGAGACCTCGTCGAAACGTCGCCTAGACACCCCAACTCTTACACGGGAAGACACCCGAAGACACCAAAACCTGCATTCCTGTACCCGTGAAAATCTACGAAAGCAAATATATATATATATATATATATATATTGTTGTTTCCCATTAGTATCTTTTCAAATTCTGAGCCCTCTTCAGCAAATACTTTCTCTTTCTCTTTTCTAAAGCTCTTACTCACTTGCATATATTGGAACGAGTCTGTAAATATTTTTCCTGTTTCTTACCTCTTTTTCAATCATACCAAATCGTACTTAAAGTCTAGGAGGTCTTTGTATGTTCCCTAGACTTTGTCCATATTTAGCCTTTTTACTGCCACTGCTTCCATAGGCAATACCCAGCCTGGGTCTTTCTTTCTAAAAGGTCCTTATATCTTGCCCAAACATTGTATAGACGTTTCCTTTTTAAAATAATAACACTGGGCAACAATTTTTTACTTTTTGAATGTTGTCTAGATTTCTACAACTGATTTAGGGTATTTTTGCACTGCTGAATCAGGAAATGGCATCTGTTTCTCTCCATCAGGTCAGGTTTACTGTAAACTGAATGGTGGGCATTGATAAAGGTAAGTACACGTAAATTGCAAGTTGCTTCACCATTTTTCAAACTTCAGGGCTTGAACTTCCATTTCTTGGAACTCCTGGAATGCTCAGCGGCAGGGAGGTCTCTCTTCAGAGTCCAACAGTAGTCAGCCATCATGACTGCGTCCCAGCGACCCTGATACCTGGTCTCCATCTCTTTCATGTCCTGATGGAATCTCTCCCCCTGCTCGTCACTCATTGAACCCAGGTTCTCAGGAGACCAGTCCACATGTGAAAATAGGTAGTGCATCTTGACGCTCATATTGCAGCCCAGGTTTCTGAAAGCAGTCAGCATGTTGTTGACAAGTTCTGCGTAGTTTCTGGCCTTATTGTTGCCAAGAAAGTTCTTCACTACCAGAACAAATGCCTTCCACGCTTCCAGGTCCACTTCGTTCATTGAGTTTCCGAACTCTGGATCTCTGATGAGCTGATGGATCTGAGGACCGTCAAAGATGCCAGTTTTCAACTTCTCCATGGTCAATCCTGGAAAAGCCTGGCACAAGTAAGGGAAGCAGTCACCATCGTTGTCCAGAACCTTGGTGAACTGCTTGATTAAGCCGAGCTTGATGTGCAGTGGTGGGAAGAGTATTCTGTCTCTGTCCACCGACGATCGTTGATGACATTCCTTTTTTTGCAAGGCACCAATTCCTCCCGCACAGGCCAGTCCTTCTTCGTGTAATGCTGAGCACGGTCCCTACTATCCCACATGCACAGAAAACATGGGTACTTGGTGAAGCCAGACTGTTGTCCCAACAAAAAGTTCACCATCTTCAGGTCAACACAAATAAACCACTTATGCTGATCATAACCAATTTTCTCCAGCACATACTTCACCGCTTCATAGTTCTCCTTCAGTGTACTTGAGTGAGCCAAGGGTATAGAGGCAAACTGGTTGCCGTTGTGTAGCAGAACACATTTCAGTGATCACTTGCTGCTGTCGATGAACAGTCTCCAATCTTTGGGTTCGCACTGTGGCACTCCAAGCTTGAGCAGAAGCTGCGCAATATCTGCACAATACACCAAGTCCTTCTCTTCCGAGAAAAAACGCAGGTTTTATGACTTCAAACTGATCCCTTTTCGACATAATCACCCAGAACTATTGGACCTGAATACTTCTTGTCATTAAAATAATCATTTCCAAGCAAAACAATTATTCGACATGGCATTTTACCCCCACCAACTTCTAAAATGCTCCACACAAGCGTACATGTGAACAAAAATGTAAAAAAACGACATGTGGCCATAGCTCAAAAACCTGACCTGATTGAGCAAAACCAATGTGATTTTTGGATTCAGCACATCAGATTCGTCCTAAATCAACTGAAAAAACACAGACAACATATTTGTTGTTGACCAGTGTAATAATATATTATTTATTTTTTTCAGATTTTGAAATTTACGAACAATTATCAAACAACCAACATAGAAAGAGAATTCTGAAGAATCTTCTGGACTTCGCTCTTCCCCTTTGTGGGTCCTTATATTAACCTTTTCCTCCTGCATATTGTCTATTAATCCAAATCTATTAAATTTCCATTCTAACCAAAATTCAACATTAAACTACAACTGTTATTCCAATTCTACTAATAATTTTAATTATTTACAGTGGTGTTTAAGATAATTTATATATTTTCCCCATTCCTTACTAAAATTTTAGTCTTCCTGATTTGTGATTATTCCAGCCATTTTTGCCATTTCAGCATAGTCCATCAACTTAATCTGCCATTTTTCTTCAACCTTTCCTAATCACATGGTTAAAAAAAAATAATTGTGGGCTTTGGTTTTATCATAATATAGATAACCATGCCCTCCAAACACCAGATCAAACTCTTCTAGATCCAAAATGCCTTCATCCTTCACACTTCCTCATAGTACATTTTTTTGCATCTATTAATATTTTAAATGTAAAATCAAGCCTGTCCTTTCCAGTGAAAGATCAATGGAGCCAGAGTTCACCAGGCATGGGTAGACCTCTGGGAACAAGCTGTGAAACCATTCGTTTATCATGTCCTTGACGTTGATGTCTGAGCTCAGGATGCACAATGAGATGTCCACAAAAATATCCCCCACAGATATAAAAGGAGTTGGTGTAGTTTCTTGCATGCTACTCTATAATTTCAAAGGCTTCTGGAAAAATTAAAGAAAGAAGTAGGGGTCAGTAAACCATGTTTCCAGAAAGCAGAAACAGGGGGGAGAGAATGAGGGTCTTCTTCTAAGAGGTGTGTCTTCGACTATGAAATCGACAGCAGATCGAAAGCAACCTCGAAGAAGTGTGTAATTCTCCCAAATGAGAAACATTTCAACACTACCCAGCCCACCCAACTATCTTCTCTCCCTAGACAAAAGCAAAATCAGACCATTACTGAACCTTGTTTGGGGGATAGGCGACCCTTCCTTCTCCAGTGAACAGTTAATATATGCCAGTATGCTCCAACACAAATGACGTAACAGCTATGTGGCTTGGCTTTGTCATTTCTGTTTTGGTTGACCACATTTTTTATAATGTTGCTGTTAAATATGCTGAATCTTCTCTAGTTAACATACATTTTTTAAAATTTTTGTTGTTTTTATTCAATAGAAATGCTGTTATCTATCTAGGTTGTTTTTATATAATCCTGACATAGTTACACTGCTAGAGCCAGATCATTCAAAAGCTGCCATCATCTCTTTCCTTTCATCAACATGCTGTCATGACCTTTGGTTTGTGGTCCACCTGCACCACTGTCTGGATAGATATAGCCTTACTACTGTTGTCTATGCTCTAGTAACCTGTAAGACAGATTACTGCAATGCTTTATACATAGGGCTGCCTCTGAAGACACTTCAGCTGGTGGAGAATTCGGTGGCCTGGTTGCTCACCAGGACAAGACAGTTTGAGCATATTACTGGCCTGACAGCACTGGCTGCCAATTAGCTTCTGGGCCCAATTCAAAGTGCTGGTTTTGACCTGTAAGGACTTAATTGGCTCAGGGCCGCAATACTTCAATGACTGCCTCTTTCCATATAAATCTACCTCGACCCTGCAATAAGCTTCTGAGGCCATTCTTTGTGTGTCTCCTCCTCAAGAGGTCTGGAGGGTGGCAACACAATAAAGGGCCTTTTCTGAAGTGGCTCCCCATTTGTGGAATGCTCTCCATGATCTTTCCCCAACACACCCTGCCCAAACCCCACGCTTTCCCCCAACCTGACCCACCCAAACTGCAAGACCTTTACCCATCCCACCCCAACTCTGTGATGCTTCTCCCACCCACCCCACCTGAACTCCACGTTCTTTCCCCAACTCACCCTGCCCAATCTCCACAATCTTTATCCCACCCACCTTGCCTGAGCTCTGTCCTCTTTCTCACCCTACTTGCCCAATCTTTATGCCACAGTTGCCCCCGCCCGCCCCCCTTGCCTTTGCCAGCTGTCTTTCCTCCGTCACTGTGGCAGCAGTGGCTAGACTTCGGCCATATGTCTTCTTGCAGCCTACTCGGACTTGCTGCAGCTGCAGGAAGTGGTGCACCCTCTTTGGAAGTGTGCTTCAAAGAAGTGCTGAGCCCATTTCTGGGAGCATGGCAGACACTGCAACAAAGCATGTCTCTCTCATATTGGTCTCTGCAGCCATAGCAGGTGCTGCAATTTATCCAACAGTTCGAGTTTCTCCCCAAAGGCCCCCTCCACCATTGTCTCCTGAGAAAGACAGATGCCAGCAGATGTGTTTTGTACTTGTTTCTGAATGTAATTGTATTGTCCACTTTATGCTCTTCAGCCACGTGCTGCTGCTTATTATTATTATTATTCTTATTAGTAGTAGTAGTAGTAGTAGTAGTAGTAGTAGTAGTAGTAATGTTGGAGGTATAGACATTTTTGCAAATAAATAAAACTAAGTCTTCAACTGGGAAAACGTGACAGGAAGCAATGGCTGATGACTGAAAATGATAAAGACACTCCAAAGACAAAACAATAGAGATTTTCATCAAGGTCATGGGAAACTATAGCCTACAGAGCCACAAACCAGTTTGGCTCCAAGAGACTTTCAACTTGCAGCACAGAAATATGCTCTAATCTCCCAAGTCCTGTTCACAGCATTGGGTGAATTGTGTGTTAAACTGGAGCACATTCATGACAGGAACCATCTCTTCATTATCTGGATTCAGCAAAACACATCCACCACTGAACAACCGTGTGGTTCTTTGATCTTGTGGTGTTCTGCTTTGTCACACTTCCATTTGCAAGAGCTGCCAGAAGTGGACTTGGGGCTTCCATAGGCATCTTTTGAGCAAGTCTTCTCAAGAGAGCAACTTGGCTCCTGGGGGCAGCCTTCACTCTGGGGAAATGAAACAATATGCTCTGCACATCAGCCTCTCCACACATGAAGAATTGGACCATCACCACAAAGCTTGCGAGACAAGCCACTATTGGTGGTCCAAAGTTGCTGTTGCACCTCAGTGCCTTGCATCTGCTTGGGGCTGTCAGTTTCTTGGATTTGCATAAATTCACCCTGCCTGCACAAAAAGCACTGGAAACCGAAGAGGCTGAAAGCACCCAAGACGATTCTCAACATCACACCTTGCCAGAGTTCTACATCACTTTCATCTCGCAGCAGGAGATGTTTCACCCTGCTGTTCCCAGATTGGACTGTTCTAGTTCTTGCTCAGGGGAAGTTGGCGTGTAGACCATATCGCAAAGCCAGTGGTAAAGATGAACGGCAGTGGCCACAGGAACACCTTAACAGAGAAGACACAGACACCTCCTAGTGGAAATTTAGCTCCAGGTTTAGCTCCTTCAAATTGCAGCCTACTCTCCCATGTCATACATGAAAGCAACATAGTCCCTTGCACATTTCACTTTCAGCTACAAGGCACATGGTTGGGAATGAGTTGTTCTTACTGAGTACCAGTCCAAATAACTTTTGCTACTGCAGAACAGACTATATGGCCCAGTTTCAGCCCCAGGTTGGGATAAGTGCCATGTTCCCAGTAAAAGTACCCACAGGGAGCCTCAGTTTATATCCACCAGATAAAGGAGATCAGGATAGGCAAGGACTTGCTGTAGCCACCAGTTAATAAACCAGAATACTTGCAACTTGTCTAAAAGCCACAAACACACGGGCATTTGTGGGTGGTGTGGCAATGACATAGATCACTTGCAGAAACCAAGAACAAGGTGTGAACAGGGCTGTCTTCTGAAGCAAAGATCAGGCACCCATGAGCAGAGGGCATTTTGTAGTGTAGGAAGATGACAACAAACACACAATGCAGACAGCTAAAATTTCCTCAAGGCAGACACCTAAAGGGTGCTAGATGAGAGTGATGCTCTATCAAGTTGCGATCAGATACCACATTAAATTCCGTTAGGGACATATGAAGTTGGCTTATGGCAGCTCAGTCTATTTGCCCATCCAAGTCCCATAATGTCTATTTTGGCTGGCAGCAGCTCTCCAGCGTCTTACTGATCAAGACTGTTACAGAAGCGGCATTCAAGTCCTGTTCACAGCATGTGGAAGATTGTGTGTTGGTTGTTTTTTTAAAAAAAAAAAACTGGAGCACGTCAGTAACAGGAATCATCTCTTCAGCATCTGGAGTCAGCAAAGCACATCCCCCACTGAACAACCATGTGGTTGTTTTGAAGCTGTGGTGCTCTGCTTTGTTGCACTCCCTTTTGCTGGAGCTGCCAGAGGTGGGCTTGGTGCTTCCAGGGGCATCTTTTGAGCAAGTCTTGCTTCTCAAGAAGGCATATTTGCTCCCAGGAACAGCCTTCACTCTGGGGAAATGAAAGAAGATGCTCCACACCTCAGTTTCTCCACACATGAAGAATGCCATTCCCGCCATTTTTTGGAGGGGATGAATTTGCCATACCCCTCCTCCCCTGGAAGAAGAGGAGAGGTGATATTTCCTTAGGGGATGACATTATGGTCTGAGGATTATTTCACCCAATGGGGAGAGGTGATGACAGTATATTTATGCTTGTTCAGTTGCATTTGTTGAATCTGACTAGTTAATTAGTTTTGCAGATCCTCAAGTTGTTATATTATCCACATTTGGTTGTCTTGACTCTTCTTCATGGTGTGCTTGCTGGCAATTGGGTCATCACCATCAGCAGTCCAGTGTTGCTGTTGCACCTCAGTGCCTTGCAGGCAATAATAGAGAAGAAGACAGGCACCTCCTTGGGTTAGATTTGAAATGAATCAACCACCAACCTCTGGATATCTTGTCAGGTGAATCAGCTACATCTGCCATTGCTATCTCAACAAGGAACAGGAACAGGAACTTTGTCAGTTAGTGGTAAGGAGGATCTGGTGAAATGAACACTGTGCTGCAATTGAAGTACTTCAATCCTCAATTAATTAGTCTTTGGATTTAGACCATTTAGCAGTTCCAAAAAGCCAGACCAAAATAGGATGGAAGAAAAAGAAATGGGGACTGTGCACTGCTGGCAGGAAAGCAGGGGACAGGAAAGGCACACCTAGAGGACCCTGGGGCTTGATGGGGGCAGAGAGTGGCCAAGTCTAGGGCTCAACAGTGAAGCTTCCTACTCATGGACCATCTTGCTCAGATTGTTTGCACTCACTTTTCAGCGTCTCTCCAGGGTTTCAGACAGGAATCTCTTCCAGCACTACCTGTAGAAGCCTCCTGGAGCTTTCTGAAGACCAGGCCAATGCTCTACCACATTGATTCAACAGGTCAATTTCCCGAAGGGTGGGCCGAGGCGATAATCATCCCAATTTATAAAAAGGGCCCCACATCAGACCTGGTGTGATGGCCTGGGAATTCGATTCAGAGGCTGAACCGGAGGAATCCCAGCCTGCACAGGAGTCCCCGCCTCCAGGACCAGCTGAACTGGGGCAGGGCCTTGATTCTGAAGTGCCTGCACCTGTGCCGGGTCCTCAGGAGCAGGCACCAGGTGAATCCTCTCTGGCTCCGGAGGTGATTGAGGACACAGTGCCTACAGGTGCGCCTCTCCCAGCCCTGTCAGGGGAAGGTGAGTCTCCCCCTGGGTCCATTTACCCTCCAGCCTCTCCTGAGCTGCAGAGGCTCAGGGCAGAGAGGCGGAGGGAACTGGTTTCTCCCAGGAGGAGTGCTCGCCTTAAGGCCAGGAGAGGCGGGTCTCCTGGGGGCCGGGACCGCCCCTGGCCTCAGAGAAGATAAAGGCCAGTCAGCCCGGTCCCAGGTTGCAGGAGCAACGTCGTTGAAGAGCTGTTTCAGCCAGCACCCAGTCCTATTCCTCCAGAGTTCCTGTCCTTGCCCGGCTCCTCGCTTTGGACCCCGCTTCGCCCGTGGAGGACTGTCGGCCGACCCTCAACCCAGGTCCTGGACCTCGCCCCGCGGTAACCGCCCCCTGGGACCAGCACACCTGGCAAGTTACTGACCTATTAGTCTTTCACCTATACCTAGCAAATTATATGCAAAACACCTCTATATCAAATTAACCAGTTGGATGTACGCTGAGGCTATCTTGGCGGAGGAGAAAGCTGGATTTAGGCAAGGCAGATCTACCATAGATCACTGTTTTGTCTAAACAGTTGATCTATGTAGATCTGCCTTGCCTAAATCCAGCTCTCCGCCAAGATAGCCTCAGCGTATGAAGGCTGCCTTTGATTCAATTTCATGAGTAAGACTCTGGGCCAAATTGAATACATCCAATATATATAAAAGATTATTATTTTTGACTAATGGCCTATATAAAGATACTGTGTTGTACATAAGATCCTCCACAAATGGCCAACTCATAGGCCCTGTACCAGCCACCAAGGGGGTTAAGCAAGGCTGCATTTTAGCCCCAGCTTTATTTAACCTATATATCAATGACATGGTTAAAAGCCTAACATCTCCAGAGTTCCATGCTCCTAAATTGGCCACAAAACCAATCTCAGTGCTCTTATATGCTGATGAGGGAGCTGCGGAGAGGGCGGGCGGGGGAGAGACAGCCAGAGAGGAAGAGAAAAGAAAGGAAGAAACACGAGAGGAGGGAGGAAAACCAGGATCAAGGGAACCCCCCGCTCCCTCTGGGTCGCCATTCGGAGACGGGGCACAAAGCAAATAGGCAAAGGGTTCTGCCACAGCCCCACCTGGCGGAAGGGTCTTTCCCCTTTCTCTAACGCCTCCCTCCCCCCGTTTTGGTTTATGGAGAAAAAGAAAACGGTCACTCAGGGTAACCAGGAGCCAACAGCCACTTCTGACACAATGGTCCAGCCATTCACAACAATCCCATTCCCACCTCCTCCACAGAATGGGATCCCCACAGAGTATGGCGTACCCCACACTCAGGACTATGCAGGCCAGACCAGCGAGCACAATCTGACAATCTACGGGAGTACACAGGCGCACGGAGAACAGAACACGAACACAGCCACCACACTGAATGGATCTCTTATATAGACAGAAGGAGGGGCACAGACGGATGGCCAGCCGTCACAGACACAAAGCAACGAGAGTACCGAGAGCAAATCTACTCCAAAGCGGCTGCATGTCTCCAACATTCCCTTCCTGATCTCAGGCAGATGTTTGGGCAATTTGGCAAAATCCTTGATGTAGAGATAATCTTTAATGAACGTGGCTCCAAGGGATTCGGGTTCGTAACTTTTGAGAATAGTGCTGATGCAGACAGGGCCAGGGAGAAATTACACGGCACCATGGTAGAGGGCTGTAAAATCGAGGTTAAGAATGCCACCGCCCGTGTGATGACTAATAAGAAGATGGTCACACCGTATGCAAACGGTTGGAAGCTGAGCCCTGTGGTTGGAGCAGTGTATGGCCCTGAATTATATGCAGTTCCAGGCTTCCCTTACCCAACTGCAGCCACCACAGCAGCCGCATTCAGGGGAGCTCATCTGAGGGGCCGAGGGCGGACAGTGTATGGCACAGTGAGAGCAGTACCTCCAACAGCCATCCCAGCTTACCCAGGTGTGATTTACCAGGATGGATTTTACAGTGCTGACCTCTATGGCGGATATGCAGCCTACAGATATGCACAGCCTGCTACCGCAACGGCAGCCGCTGCTGCTGCAGCCACTGCAGCGGCTTACAGCAATGCTTATGGCAGGGTGTACCCAGCAGACCCTTACCACGCCCTTGCCCCTGCCGCTAGCTATGGAGTTGGCGCTGTGGCAAGTTTATACCGAGGTGGCTACAGCCGATTCGCCCCTTACTGAAGTGACATGAGCCCCCTGCAAGTGGGACAGCCCCCCCCCCCCAGTTCATGAGGCCTGGCTATTGCAATATTTACTAGTAGAGGAACCCTATAGCAAGAAGAGGAGGAAAACAAAAGGGGGGAAAAACGAGAAATACTTTTTTATACCTCACTATGTTCTTTGAATATGTGTTTTTCCTTTAAATTTCTGCCTTTAATTCTTTTGTTCCAAAGATTGTGCATTTTTGGTTTTGGTTTTTTAAAAACTGTGGTAAACATAATGCATTTCCATGTGTGTATATGCGTAGCTTATCCTACCAATCATAAAAAGAAATGAATAGTGCTAAGGAGCACCATTAGGAACCAGTATCATGAAACTAAATCAGGAACATGCACACGTTTTATTTTACCTGGGTCTGGTGCCTGAGGCCTGCGATACACAAGGAATAGCCCCCTCTGCCTGCAAAGGGCAGTGCTGATTGGCTGCAGCTGGAACCTGCATGCTGTTTGGAAACGCAAAATGTTCCCTTTTTAACATCACCTGACAAACATGGGCTCGGGACGATTCTAGAAGTGTCAAGATTTTAGAGTTTTCAAGACAAGACTCCTCAAAACTGCCCAAAGACTTCGTCTGTTAATGGTTTTAGGGGGACAAGACTTGAAATACATTTATGATCTTACTGCTTCTATATATAAGGCCCCCCCTTTAGTGATTAACGTCCACTACCAAGGCTGTCCTTAGTTTCTTTCATTTGCTATGGTCTTCCTCTCTTCCTGTCCTTCCCCTCTTTTCTTTTCTGGAGGAGCAGCAGATGTGGGACAACGACTGCAGAACTTGAAGCCATGGTGGAGAGTTACATCTCCAATAACAAGGAATCTGATGGCCATGTTGTGCACACCCTGAAGTTATAGAAAAACGATTGGGGGGGGGGGAGCTTGCACCAGTGCCACTCTGAGCTAATCAGTCACTCAGTTTCCAAGATCCTTCTTCTTTTCACCCTAAGATACTTAGCTTTGCTGCAAGTATGCCACCAAAAAAAATGCATGAAGAGAAGAATATGGCCTGGATAATGAACCTAGAAAAGCAGCAGAGGCAGTGGGAACGATATTTTTTGTTGCAAAACTATACTTAAAGTAATCCTTGTGTATCTTCAGCGTCTGGGGACAAGCAGAAATATATTTCATATGCTGATGATGCGGTCCTCCTATCATGAACAAAAATAGGCCTAAAAAGGTTGATAGGAGAATTCTCACCATACTGCAGGAGAGAACAGCTGGTGGTAAACTATAATCTATGCCCAGGGGCCTTGTTGTTCTTTAGGTATGCAATAAAATTCTCTACCTCCACTGTGGTTACAGGTGGCTAGTGATGTGAACCCTCTGGTTGAATGCTTGGCTTGTTAAACTGAGCTTCCTTGTCATAATACAATGATTGAAAGTATCAGATCCACTCTTGGAGTTCAACAGTACAAATGAGTCCGTTACACTCCTGGTCCAGTAGGCCAGATATGGTACACCAAAAGCTACACTTGATCTTAGCCAAAAGGCCGAGAAGCGATGCTGATGACCTAGTACTTGTATCTAGAACCCAGGTGGGCCTGAGACGGCTGCTTGCAAAATTGAGTTCATATTGCACGAAGAATGCTTTATCTATAAACTATGATAAGATGCAAGTCATTTTATTTGGGAAGCGTTCTAAAAAGCATGTTTGGCACCTGGATTAACACATCATAAACCAAGTAAATACTTTTAAATATCTGGGATTGATTTATTCAGAAACGGCCTCTTGGAATACACAGCTATCCAATATTAAATTGCAAGCCTTTAAATCAGCAAAAGCTATTCTGAAATTCGCTGCCTGTAAAGGTGGAAATCTGGTCAACCCAGCTCTATCTGTGTATAAAGCAAAAACAATGGCCCAGATTTTATATGGTGCAGAGGTTTGGGGTACCTCAAAGGTCTCCGGTCTGGAACCCCCACAGAATTATTTTTTAAGAGTTCTTTTAGGTTTACCCAAAGACATGCAATCTGCCATGGTCAAGTTGGAAACTCGCATGTTGAGCATAGAGAGCCAAATAGATAAAATAATTCTCTGTTACTGGTTTAGAGTTCAACAGATGGACAACACTAGGCTACCAAAAAAATGCCTGATTGAGCTCTCAAATGGATTACCCCTTAAAAACAGGGTACATCATGCTGCCCAACTGATGAGCAAATATGACCTCTCAGTGACTGAGATTAAAGAACTCCCCTTATATTCACAGAAAAATATTTTTAAACGAACCATAAGGGCAGTGGCAACTAAAAACGATCTAAACTCTATGTGCACATCTACATGCACCCCATTGTATTTAAAACTTAGAGAGGTCAGTGAACACATATCTTATTTTAATGAATTACTTTTGCACAGCTTCGAAAAGCTTTTACAGAGTTACGACTAAATACAATAAGCTCTGCTTATAGAGATGGGAGACACAGAGGCATACCAAAAAACGAACGTGTTTGCATTAGGGGATGTTCTGAAGTAGAGGACCTTATGCATTATATCTTGCACTGTCCGTTATATAATGATGCAAGAAAAAGATTTTTGGTACCTATAATGACAGGGTCCCCTGGCCAGAACCCCCTTGACATGATGTTATATCTCCTTGCAGACACAGATAAGTATGTGATCTGGCGGGTAGCACTTTTTGCAACTGCTGCTAGGAAGATTAGAGCAAATTATATAGCCAAGGTAGCCATTAACTGTAAAGGAGATGAATTTATTTGATCCCATCTATCTACCTCAGGCTATGCTCTATCTTTGTCACCAACCTCTGAGTATAAATTGCTCACTGTATTAATTGATACTGTTTTTAACATTAGTGACCATGTGATGATTTTAGCTTATGAATTTTATTGTTTAATGTTTTTATTTGTACATTGGGGTACTTTTATAGCTTTGTTTAGAGTACGTAATGTTTTAATAATATAAATGTTTTAAGTCTTTTTTTACCAATTCAGTATATTTTCTTTTAATTGTCAAATCATTCTGTGTACATTGCGGCAGCCTTTGGCTATGTGCAATAAAACTGACTGAGACTTGAAGGTACACCAAAAGCAAGTTGGGTCTTTCTCGTGCGAAGCCGTGACCAGGCTTTGCCATGCAATTCGCTTGGCTTTTTGTTTTTGTTTTCTTTAATAGTTGTTTGTAGTTCCGTCTTATGGAGATATATGCAATAAATAAAGGGAGTGCCCCAGTATTCCTATATTTGTGATAAATAGTTCTCAAATGCTTCCTTGTTTGTCTGCACTCTGCGTTGAACCAGCTTGCTAGATCCCTTGCTCCCTTTGTGGCTGTATTCTGTATCGCAGAGGATAATTGTGTTTTCAGCTTTTCTATAAGTATCTTAAAAAGCTCTAGGACCACAGCTGTGGAATTAGTCGAAACAATAACAGAATGTATATTCTTTAGCTCCACTGATTGAAGGAGGAGGATTAAGTCTGCATTCAGCACAGGGGACCATTTAATTCTTTTGGGAGCCGGTATACCCAAATTCACCGTGGGAGTATATTGTGGGTTGGCAATTGGTTTTTCAAAAGGGGGGCCTTCAAACACTAAAGTTAGAGGGAGATGGTCACTCTCAGTTTTATGGCCCACTTGGAACTTCATGACAAAGCCATACGCGAATCTTGAAATTAGAATATAATCTATAACGCTTCCGCCTGCCTTGGAAAAATGTCGTTTAATATCAACAGTTCCCTCCATTTTGCGACCAGGGCTAAGCAGAGCCCTAAAAAGTTGCATCTGCAATTGTTAGAGAGGCATGTAACGCCTATATCTGTCTGGCTATCATGGTCCAGGAACTGCTTGTACTGAGTGTATAGACAGTTATCATCTGTTCCCATTCGGGCATTGAAGTCTCCACCAATGAGTCTCTCTTCCATGCCTGGAGAGATTCCCAGCAGTGTCCACCTTCTTTTCAACTCCTGAAACCTAGTCACCGTAGTCCTGATGCCCTTCAGGAACTCAATAGCGGGCAGGTGGCACTTCTTCTCCATTTCTGTGCGTCTCACACTGAGACCGGCGATATCCTCCGAGAGCTTGATGATATTTATTTCCTTTTTCTTCTTCATCTCCTTCTCCAGAGCCTCCAGTTCGGTCAGCCAAAAGCGCTGCAGCTCCTCCAGGAAGTTGCGCATCTGCTCAAAAGCGTCCATGATCTTGTTCTTCTCCTCCTCTAGCTCTGCCGGATATGCCTGGCTCTTTCTTCTTCAGCCAGTTTCAATGCCATAATCACTCGTCTCTCTTGCACCAGAAACTGGACTATTTGCTTCAACCACTGTGAAGCCTGGTCCAGATTAATCAGTTCATGTTCGCTGTGCTCTTTTGACCTCTTGCAAACAATGCAGATGGGGGCCGCGCAAGCCCTGCAGAAAAGGTGCAAGGGTTCCCCATGTCCCTCACAACCGGCTCTCCCCACCTGATGGGTTAGCTTCTTCTCCTCCCCCCCCCAATTTTTAAAATTAATTTTCAACATTTATCACAAATGTAACATATAACACACACACACAAAATATACATTACAATACTAAAGAAAAAACACACAAAAATAATAGACATATTACTTCTAAAACCCAATTTAACTTTCATTGTTAACTGACTTTCTCAAATCCCCCCTAACTGAATTTCATTGAGTCACTTTGTAACAGCTCTCCAAAATCATATTTCTCATAAAATTAACTCCTTCAATTTACTATTCTCTTTTCTTAATAATCTAGTCCATGATCTTTGACAATTCATTCTTATTCTTATTCTAGTCCTAGGCCTGTTTGGTACTTTCCAGTAACTTCTAACATCTTATATTACAATATTTGGTTAAATATTCTTTGAATTTCTTCCCATCTTCCTGATACTCCTCCTCCTTCTGGTCATGGATTCTTCCAGTCGGGTCTGCCAGCTCCAAAAAGTCCAACATCTTCATCTGCCATTCTTCTTCTGTTGGTATTTCTTGAGATTTCCAATTTTTAGCTAATAGCAATCTTGTCGCTGTAGCAGCATACAAAAACAATCTAACATCTTTTTTGGGCAATTCCAATCCTGTAATTCCTATTTTTCCCCCCGTCAAAAAAATCGGTAATTAAGGCCACATGGGCAGAGCCTCTCGAATCTACCTACCCTGCTGCTCCAATTATTACACTGGGCAACAATTTTTTACTTTTTGAATGTTGTCTAGATTTCTACAACTGATTTAGGGTATTTTTGCACTGCTGAATCAGGAAATGGCATCCGTTTCTCTCCATCAGGTCAGGTTTATTGTAAACTGAATGGTGGGCGTTGATAAAGGTAAGTAATAATAATAATAATAATAATAATAATAATAATAATAATAATAATAATTTTTTATTTATACCCCGCCCTCCCCAGCCAAGGCCGGGCTCAGAGCGGCTTACAAGCAATAATAAAAACAAGATGAGTGATTACAACTTAAAAACAAAAATAAAATACAACATTAAAATAATGGAACATTAAAATATTAAAATGGAGCCTCATTGCAGGAGAAGGAAAAGAAAAAAGAAAAAGGGGGCGGAGGGAATCAAATTGCTCCAATCCAAAGGCCAGGCGGAACAACTCTGTCTTACAGGCCCTGCGGAAAGAGATCAGATCCTGCAGGGCCCTGGTCTCATGAGACAGAGCGTTCCACCAAGTTGGGGCCAGTGCTGAAAAGGCCCTGGCTCTGGTTGAAGCCAATCTAACTTCCTTAGGGCCTGGGACCACTAGGGTGTTGTTATTTATGGACCTTGAGGCTCTCCGTGGGGCATACCAGGCGAGGCGGTCCCGTAGGTACGAGGGTCCTAGGCCGTGAAGGGCTTTAAAGGTCAAAAGCAGCACCTTAAATCTGACCCTGTACTCCACCGGGAGCCAGTGCAGCTTGAAAAGCACTGGATGAATATGCTCCCATGGCAGAGACCCTGTGAGGAGCCTCGCTGCAGCATTCTGTACCCGCTGGAGTTTCTGGGACAGCTTCAAGGGCAGCCCCGCGTAGAGCGAGTTACAGTAGTCAAGCCTGGAGATGACTGTCGCATGGATCACTGTGGCCAGGTCGGGGCGGGAAAGGTAAGGGACCAACTGCTTGATGCGGCGAAGGTGGAAAAATGTCGCCTTGGCTGTTGCTGTGACTTGCGCCTCCATGGAAAGGGAGGCGTCAAGGATTACACCCAAACTCTTAACGGAAGGTAATGGCACTAATTGGGCCCCCGCAAGAGAAGGGAGTTGGTCCCTCATCCCCATGCTATCCCGACCTAGCCATAGGACCTCTGTCTTTGAAGGATTTAGTTTCAATCGGCTCCCACGAAACCATCCAGCCACAGCTTCCAAGCATCTGGTCAGTGTGTAAGGGGCCGAGTTGGTGTGGCCATCCATCAGTAGATAGAGCTGAGTGTCATCAGCATATTGATGACAGCCCAGCCCAAAGCTCCGGATAATCTGAGTACACGTAAATTCCATGTTGCTTCACCATTTTGATAGATTGGACCCTCTTCTATTCATTCCAGCAAGTTTTGATGCTGTCAGATACCATCTGTACAACATTTTTTGTATATTTTCTTTTACTGCAAAGCGAGCAGGAAAAAAATCATTTTATTCCAAAGTTTCTCCTAATCGGTAAGCTCAATATTATGCCCAATGTCAATCACCCAATGTATCTTCACAGCTTTGACTAGCTCATCTTTGCTTTCCCAGTCTAGTAGGATTTTATATATATTATATATATATATATATATTGTTGTTTCCCATTAGTATCTTTTCAAATTCTGAGCCCTCTTCAGCAAATACTTTCTCTTTCTCTTTTCTAAAGCTCTTACTCACTTGCATATATTGGAACGAGTCTGTAAATATTTTTCCTGTTTCTTACCTCTTTTTCAATCGTACCAAATCTTACTTAAAGTCTAGGAGGTCTTTGTATGTTCCCTAGACTTTGTCCATATTTAGCCTTTTTACTGCCACTGCTTCCATAGGCGATACCCAGCCTGGGTCTTTCTTTCTAAAAGGTCCTTATATCTTGCCCAAACATTGTATAGACTTTTCCTTTTTAAAATAATAACACTGGGCAATAATTTTTTACTTTTTGAATGTTGTCTAGATTTCTACAACTGATTTAAGGTATTTTTGCACTGCTGAATCAGGACATGGCATCCGTTTCTCTCCATCAGGTCAGGTTTACTGTAAACTGAATGGTGGGCATTGATAAAAGTAAGTACACATAAATTGCAAGTTGCTTCACCATTTTTCAAACTTCAGGGCTTGAACTTCCATTTCTTGGAACTCCTGGAATGCTCAGCGGCAGGGAGGTCTCTCTTCAGAGTCCAACAGTAGTCAGCCATCATGACTGCGTCCCAGCGACCCTGATACCTGGTCTCCATCTCTTTCATGTCCTGATGGAATCTCTCCCCCTGCTCGTCACTCATTGAACCCAGGTTCTCAGGAGACCAGTCCACATGTGAAAATAGGTAGTGCATCTTGACGCTCATATTGCAGCCCAGGTTTCTGAAAGCAGTCAGCATGTTGTTGACAAGTTCTGCGTAGTTTCTGGCCTTATTGTTGCCAAGAAAGTTCTTCACTACCATAACAAATGCCTTCCACGCTTCCAGGTCCACTTCGTTCATTGAGTTTCCGAACTCTGGATCTCTGATGAGCTGACAGATCTGAGGACTGTCAAAGATGCCAGCTTTCAACTTCTCCATGGTCAATCCTGGAAAAGCCTGGCACAAGTAAGTGAAGCAGTCACCATCCTTGTGCAGAGCCTTGGTGAAATGCTTGATTAATCCGAGCTTGATGTGCAGCGGTGGGAAGAGTATTCTGTCTCTGTCCACCAGAGGGTCATTGATGAGGCACCAATTCCTCCAGTGCAGGCCAGTCCTCCTTCGTGTAATGCTGAGCACGGTCCCTACTATCCCACATGCACAGAAAACATGGGTACTTGGTGAAGCCAGACTGTTGTCCCAACAAAAAGTTCACTATCTTCAGGTCAACACATAGTTCATAGTTCTCCTTCTGTGTACTCGAGTGAGCCAGGGGTATAGAGGCAAACTGGTTGCCGTTGTGTAACACATTTCAGTGATCGCTTGCTGCTGTCAATGAACAGTCTTCAATCTTTGGGTTCTTACTGTGGTACTCCAAGCTTGAGCAGAAGCTGCGCAATATCTGCACAGTACACCAAGTCCTTCTCTTCCGAGAAAAAACGGAAGTACTCTTGATGCCTGTTGCGGAAGAAGCTGATGCAAGCACTGTCAGAGAGGAGGTTTCTCCCCTTCAATCCAGATTCCAACAGTTCGGCAAAGTCCTTTAATACAGTGTTTCCCAACCACTGTTCCGCGGCACACTAGTGTGCCGCGAGATGTTGCCTGGTGTGCTGCGGGAAAAATTAAAAAATTCGAAAGATTTTGTTTTTTTAAAGTCAAATTTTCGATTGGGGCGCCGTCACTAGATGACCCCTGGGGTTCCCTCCCTCCCTCCCTCCCGCTCTGTGCCTCCCTCCTCCTCCGGGGAGGCCCTTCCTGGCTCTCGGCCAAGGCTTGGTGGCTGCCACTCACTCACTCGCTCGCTCGCCCACCCGTCCCTCCATCCCTGCACCCGGCCTCTCCCCCTCCGTCCCCGGCGCGGGGGCTGCCGGGATCCATAGTCCCCTCGCCCTTGGGCTCTGCGCCCGCGCGGGGTGCGCGAGCTACGTTTCCCAGCGTGGCCTGGCGGGCCGGGCGTTTTGTTTGAAGTGCTCTTCTCCCGGCCATGGAATGAGCGCAGCGGCGGCGGCCGGGCGGGCAGGGGCTCTTCCGCGCAGACCCCGCGCAGCCTGCCTGCGCCCCCGTGGAGATTGGGCGGCAGGATGGAGCCCGGGGATTCCCGCGGCGGCGGAGTGGCGGCGGCGGAGGCTGCCCCCCAGGTAGGGCTGCGTCGGGGGGTTTTTATTTTTGCAATGCTGCATCCGCGCCGGAGGGGACGCATTGGACCGTGGGGAGACCCCTTGGCGGGCGTGCAAGGCAATGCATGCGTGCGTGCAGGCGTTGCATGGAGTGCAGTGCAATGCAATGGCAATGCGGCGCCATGCATGCATGCAACTTCCACCGGCGCTCCGGACTTGGCAGGTGAGGGGGGTCCCCAGTGGGCGGCAGAGAGAGCCGGGAGGGCTAAGGGGAGCCGGGGGGGAGCAGCGCTGCTCCCCGAGCCGAGCCCGGGGGGAAACTTCGGCGTCGTTGCGCCGGGTGTTGGAAGCGGAGGCTGGCGGGGGCCCCTCACCTGCAAACCCTGGTCGCCTCTCTTATATTTCGTGCATTGCATTCATCGCCCGCTTTCTCCTCCAAGGAGCTCCCGGGGGCCCGCGTGGTTCTCCCTGTGTTATCCTCGCAACAACAGCCCTGCGAGGTGGGTCAGGCGAGTGGCCCAAGGGAGCACCCAGGGATTGTCCTGGCCAGGTGGGGTGATTTGAACCCAGCTCTCTGCCCGGTCTTCATCCTCATTTAGCCCCCACATGTGCATGACTGTGCATGACTGAGGTTTTCCCCCCTCGTCTTGGCTATGGTGTGAGTCTGTGCTGTTAATTAATGGGGTTCTGCCTTCGGAGAAGATGAGCCAGCCCTCGAGGTGATTATGTAATTTGCTAGCAATTCATGTCCCTCCTGGCGTGACGCTGCGCGCTGACGTCACGGAGCTGTAATGGTGGTGTGCCTCGAGATTTTTTTCATGAAACAAGTGTGCCTTTACCCAAAAAAGGTTGGGAAACACTGCTTTAATAAGCTGAGGTCGTGAACTAGATCATTCAACTCCTTTTGGGAAAATTGATGTGGAGCATCATTTTCAAGAACTACTTCTTCTTCATGTCCTTCAACACTGGAGGCATCTTCGTCACTAATGTCAGGAAGTTCTCCGAAGATAGTCACTGGAATTTCATCACAATGAGCTACAGTACGACGTGCTGATTGAAGATCAGGATACTTCGTGGGGCGGCTGCCCCATTAACTTAGTTTTGATCCCCCAACTTTATGCTTTGCCGCACCAATTTATGAAAGATTTCGAGGTTTTATGACTTCAAACTGATCCCTTTTCGACATAATCACACAGAACTATCGGACCTGAATACTTCTTGTCATTAAAATAATCATTTCCAATCAAAACAATTATTCGACATGGCATTTTACCCCCACCAACTTCTTCTAAACCAGTGTTTCCCAACCTTTTTTGGGCAAAGGCACACTTGTTTCATGAAAAAAATCTCGAGGCACACTACCATGCCAGATTGGGAAAGGTCACTTTTTACTTATGTAAAAATAAAAATAAAAAAATTGTAACAGCATAGAAGGTAATGGTTAGGCTAGCATCCCTCTTCCAAATATGCTAGGTTTTTATTTGCAGGGACTGTTCTACATGGGAAGGGGAAAGGAAAGTTAATAGAAGGAAAGGCGGGTGGGAGAGAAAGAGAAAGAAAGAGGGAAGGAAGGGGGGAAGAGAAGTGGAAAGGAGGGAGACCGAGGCGGGGGAGAAGCGTCTGTAGAGTTGCTCCGAAGTTTGGGGGGCCGCGGGGGTGGGCGCGCATCCCAGGAGGCGGAGGCCAGCCCGGGCTGGGAGCCGCGCCACGGCCCTGGGGCGGAAGGCGGACCGCGGCTCCTAGGATGTGGAAAGGGGACGGCGGCGCAGGGGGAGGAGACCCGCACGGCTAGGGCAGCGCGCAGGGGGAGGGGAGCGGGTCGGAGGCGGGCGAGGGGGGCCGCGATCCCGTGCGCCGCGAACATGGCCTCCTTCCCCGCGGGCCCCGCCGAGCCCCCCGGAGGAGCCGGAGGAGAGCAGAGGCAGGAGGAGGAGGACGAAGGCGCTGCCGAGGAGGCACGCCAACTTCTGCCAACTTCGGCGCCCGCCCCGTCGCCGCAGGCTCCTCCCGGCCGAGAGCCAGAGGATGGCGGCGGAGCAGGAGGAGGAGGATCGGGTTTGGCGATGTCTGCTGCGTCCTCTCCAAGCGCGGGGCTAGCCTCCGCCGCGCCCGATCCTCCGCGCTTGCCATGCTTCTCGGCGGAGCAGGTCTCGTGCATGTGCGAGGCGCTGCTGCAGGCGGGCGACCCCGGCCGGCTGGGCCGCTTCCTGGGCTCGCTGCTGCCCGACGCCGAGGCGCCGTGCCTGGAGGCGCAGGCGGGCGAGAGCCTGGCCAAGGCGCGCGCGCTGCTGGCCTTCCAGCGCGGCGACTTCGCCGAGCTCTACCGCCTGGTGCAGAGCCGGCGATGGGATATGGGAGGGAGCTCGCTCGCCGCCCCGCGTGTGCCTATGTGGGGCACGTTACAGCCCCGTGACGTCAGCGCCACGCAGGCAGCCAGGCAGGCAGACGGCGAGAGCCCCGCGCTGGGTGGCCTCTCCTCGCCGCCCCGCCTCTCGCCGCCCGACTCGCCTGCCTCCCTCCCACGGCACAGCAGGCAACGTCTCGCGGCACACTAGTGTGCCGCGGAACACCGGTTGGGAAACACTGTTCTAAACTGCTCCACACAAGCGTACATGTGAACAAAAACGTAAAAAAAGACATGTGGCTATAGCTCAAAAACTTGACCTGACTGAGCAAAAACAATGAGATTTTTGGATTCAGCGCATCAGATTCGTCCTAATCAACTGAAAATACTCAGACAACAAATTTGTTGTTGATTATAATTTACACTCAGAAAAATTCATTTCTGAAGGATACCATGCAGAAATGCAAAGGGCTACCAATACAGGCACTGAACAAAGTGAATGTCATTCTGGAGCCAGGAACAGAACACCCTTTTCTTGTTATAACCTGAAGAGTTTGAGAAGAAGAAGAAAGGCAGGACATGCTGGACAACCCTGGGAGATTCGACAGCATGCTCTACATGCTGGGCCATGCAAAATTCACCTCAGGATTATATTGGTGGGAGGTGGTGGTGGAAGAGGAGGAGAAGGGGGAAAGGGAATGGGCCACCTGGGCTGTAGGGTTGCAAAAGAGTCTGTCAGGTGCAAAGGCTTTGTCAGCATGCTTCCTTCTGAGGGGATCTGGGCCATTGGGAAGGCAAAGGATGAGTCAGCCTCATCTGATCCCTTCTGAGCTTCAACCCACCCTGAGCAGACCCCTTTGAGCTTGACTTATGAGCCCAGGAAGATCCAGGGGTCCCTAGACTATGATGAGGGTCATGTGGAATTCCATGATGCCCACACTAATGGTTTGATCTTCAATTTCCAACAAGCCTCAGTCTCTGGGGAGAAGGTCCAGCCCTTTTCCCATGCTTGGTGGGGAGTTGGTCTGAAGTGTTGAGTCCTGAGGACGATCCTCACCGCTGCCAGCTCTGTCACCCCCACCCTGAGAGGAGGTGGCACCTAGCATTTTCTCCGCAGTTATTAGTTTGTGTGTGCCAGAAATCCTAAATTTCTGGATCCAGTAAATGTTAGAATTTAATCTGTGTGTGGTGTATTAGAACTGGATGCCAGACAGTAGGTTTAGTAAGCATTAAAATACAAGCCAGGCCAGCTTCCCCATGTCAGGAAAGTGCCTGGGAGACGAGCCATGGCTCCCACACCATTATGTTTCAACTTTATTTTGTACAACTATATTCTGTGCAACAGAAAAACTTTAAAATGTTAATAATAAAAGAACTACATGGTGGAAGGAAGAAAAGAAGGAAGGAATGAGCCATTAAGAAAAGTCAAGGAGAATGGGTTTCTGGACCAGATAACTGTTGGGTGGGGCCCTTCCTGCAGTTCAGAGTTAGTTTATAAAACAAAGCAAAGTTTGAAAGGAGAGTCTTTACAGTTGGTGACCTAGGGGTTATATTGTGCCTTAATTGTAATACTATTTAAAGATATATTTCTTTTGAAAGTTGTACTATGCTGCACTCTAAAGAAAACAAGTTTAAATGTGAAACTGTAAAATTATGTATTCATCTCATGGTATAAGTTATTTAGTAGGTTTAGCTACAGTATAGAAATATTAACCTAATCAACTAAAATGCTGACATGGGTTTATTTAAATTCTGTTAGTACTCTTTTTATAAGGGTACTTTCAATACTTTTTTTAAAGCTTTTGATCTTAAAAATGCTAGTTTATACAATGATTTTGCATTGAAAATGAAATAAATTTTTTTTTTAAAAAAAGAATTATTGGAAAACACAGATAATAAAATGCATTCCCATCTGGGTTGAATCCTGGCCATGGAGGTTCAATCCATCCAATATTGAGGGGGGCCACACACCCCTTTGGGTTACTGTCATGGGGATGCAAATGACAGCCACCATCAGCTGAAAGAGACACACGCCATAGGGAGCCGAGCGGGAAATGCGACAGAAGTGGAAGGACACATCTCGGTCTCATCGAGAGATATAACTTCACAGAGAAGTGGGACTGGCAAGGGAAATGGCCCGCTGGTCGTGGATGAGGGAGAGGAATGGGAAACATTCAATGTATCCATCTGTAGATCATCTGCATGCTGCAGGGCTTCATACAATGTTTCTAATGTTTCTTTCATATCTTGAAGTATTGGTTTATTTAAGGTAGTTGTACCTTGAGCTTGTTGGGAGGTTCTAGCAGGGGTGCGCAGCTATCGTATACCCTTGACCGAAGAAGGGTACACTCCTTCTATCTGGGATGGTCCTCCTCTTCCACCGAGCGCGCAGCTTCGGGAGAGACGCACATGGAGCGGTGAGGGAGGAAGGGGACACCCGCCTAGCCAGCCAGATCAGCCGAATCAACCCTGGTGATCAATGGGGTGACAGATGTCGCCGCCAGATCGCCCTCACATCTTTCCCTCGACTCCCCCTCCGCGTTGGCGAGGCAGTGGGAAGGACGGAGCTTGCCGCCGCCGCAGCCAGCGGCTCTAGCTGTGGCAGAAGCAGCAGCTCGGTCGTGGGAGAGTTTCATTCAGCGCGTGGAGGGAGCCCCGCGCGCGACAGCTTAGCGGGCTGCACTGCTGCCGCGCCCGCTCAGCGGTTCACCGCCTCGTCTCCCCTTTCCGCGGGAGCTGAGACTTCCATGTCCTTCATTGAGAAGAAAGAAGCCAGCAGAGCAGGATTAATAGAGGATTGTTTCTGGTGGTCGTCTTATACAAAGGCTGCCTTCGAGGGTTTGGGAAGAAGGAAGAAAAAAACACCGTGCTTATTTAATGAGCTGTGAAATGAAGTGCTGCGACTATATCTTTGACCTGCAGGTCGTGCTAGAGGAACAGGCGAAGAAGGGGCAAGATCCTCCTGCAGCCGAGACTTCCCTACTCTCTTTTAAAGCTGCAGAACGGGCATCCGAACTTTGCTCAAAAGAGGAGAGGAAACTCTGCCACTAACCTATTGGAACCACCTTCGTTATCGGGGCCAGGTAGGGACCCCAAGATCTCCTGCAATGCTTTTGAAAAGTTTTTTGCAGATAAAGTCTGATTGAAAGTGATCCAAAACATGAAGGAAGAAATGGCTCGCCATCTGCACAAGTACCAAGACCTTCTGAATGTAAAGATGGCTCTTGATATTGAGATTGCCACTTACAGGAAACTGCTGGAGGGAGAAGAGAGCAGAATCACAATGCCCATTCCGACTTTTGCATCCCTGAACGTGAGAGAAACAAACCTTGAGTCTATCCAAATAGACACGCACTCCAAGAGAACACTTCTTATCAAGACTGTTGAAACTAGAGATGGAGAAGTTATCAGTGACACTTCTCACCATGATGAACTGGAGTGAAGAAAAGAAGAGCACATCTTCCTTGTGCCAAAATGAACCCTTAGCAATTTAGAATATTTGTTAGGAAAGCAGCAGCAGAGATATCCTCCCCTTATCTTGACTTATTTGCTTCCATTATAAGGGGGGAAGAGAAGCATGCATGTGTGAAAAGCAATGTTGTCCAATGAAATTTGATATTGTGTCATTCCAGGCCCACAGATTTTTGAAGAAAAATTCAATGGTGCATAGCGGGCTATCAGTCCGTGTGTAGTTCAGATTCTGCAGTTTGATTGCACCCAAATGGCAGAACTTTCAGAGTGCTGAGATTATACTGTGCTGGAAATATAAAGAAGGAATTTAAATTTGCAGTGTCACATTTAACTTCCCTTAAAAGGTGGAGAGAGAAATCTAGTATTTGAACTTAGCAAAAAAAGAAAAGAAAAGAAAAGGGGGGCGGGGGAAAGAGCAAACCCTATCGAAGGAAAATTGTGTATGTCCTGCAACTTTGTATAACAATAGCTTTAAAATGAATAAGTGGTTTATTAATAAAGAAAGTAAAAAAGAACACTTTTTCTTTACCTTCTGGTAGGAAACCATTCTAATATTCTGTATGTAAAAAGGGAAAACATTTGATTTTATCTATTTGCATACTACAGGGCATAATAAAAACTTCCAAACAAATAAACAACTTTTAACCAGGAGGGAGGAACAAGAATGATAGGCAACTAGAGCAAAATCTTTAGTTTTATCATCACATCTTAAGCCAGCCTGTGAGACAAAACAATAAATTTGGTGTAGAGCACAGATAGCCAAGTGGAACGTATGGCAGATGTGGATGAACACTTCTAGGTTACATTGAGGAATTTGACCGCAAAGAGCCAAGGAAATGGGACTGGCTAGCGAGGCAAAATGGGGGGGAGGGAATTGGAATTTTAATACCCGCCCCCATTTGGGACAAACTGGTGGAGGCGATAGCGATGGGGCAGCTACAAGAATTCTTGCGGAAAAGGAGTTTGCAAAACAACTAAGGAAACAGTTCAAAGTAAAATATTTAGGACCAGCAAAAAACTATCTTGGTCAAGAGATCCAGTGATGGAAGATTTTTGTTAAGTGAAAGAAAGACAATCATTGAAAGCAACAACATGCACAAATGGCTATAAATTTGGGAATTGTGTTGTATGATGTGTGAATACTTTTGAATATGTTTATAATACTGTATTGTTTCTGTTCAAATGATGGGGGTGTTAGGAATACATTCTTTAAGAAACAGATAAAAGTTCCTGGAGGCTTTAAAAAGGGTTCCAGAATTTTCTTTAGTGCCTAGGAGTGGCACTCTAGGATTGATTGGTGTCCACTGGCGGTGCAAATGAAGGGAGGAAGTTGCAGGCTGCAATGTCCGTAGAAGGACAGCACACTCACACCCAACACACACAAACACAAACCCAGAACACACACTGACAACAAGGTTGGAAGTAAGACAATGTGTGCTGCTGATACTGTGAGTTTTGCTGTGTCAGGATTGTTAATTCCTGGACTGAGATTATACTGTGCTGGAGATATAAAGAAGTAATTTAAATTTGCAGGGTCGCATTTAACTTGTCTTAAAAGGTGGAGAGAGAAATCTAGTATTTGCACTTCAAAGAAAAGATAAGAAATGGGGGGTGGGGGAAAGAGCAAATCCTATCGAAGGAAAATTGTGTATGTCCTGCAACTTTGTATAACAATAGCTTTAAAATGAATAAGTGGTTTATTAATAAAGAAAGTAAAAAAGAACACTTTTTCTTTACCTTCTGGTAGGAAACCATTCTAATATTCTGTGTGTAAAAAGTCTCTGCATTATATTGTAATTCGATTTTTTGTAATTAAGACAAGAACCTTGTGCACTCTCAGAAAAAAGAACAAAAAAGAATTTATAGAGCTTCTTCCTGCCGCTCTCATTCACCGTGTTGAGTGTTGTGATTGTGGTGCCTTGCATTGCCTTGGTCCGCCTCCCAGGGACCATCCAGTAGAGGGTGGGACAAGCCATTCCTGGGACAGTTCTTCATTCAGTGGGACTTGAAAATAAAGATATTTTTCACATCCAAAAAAACCAAGAAAAAGAAAAACATTTGAATTTTCATTCTGTCGGGAAAAGTATCCAGTAAATGTTAGAATTTAATCTGTGTGTGGTGTGTTAGAACTGTTGTGTGGGGCCCTTTCTGCAGTTCTGAGTTGGTTCAGAAAACAAAGCAGAGTTTGAAAGGAGAGTCTTTACAATTGGTGACCTGGGGGAAGAAGTTGAAGTCTGGTAAAGGTGGCAAGCTGGGGAGAGGTTCAGAGCACGATGGTTGATGTTATTTTGAATCCTAAACTGCAGCCATGGAAGAGTTTGTTCTTTGAAAAATGAAAAATAAAAAACCCTTTAAAAAAAAAGAAGAGGAAGAGGGGGAAACAACCAGGTATACAATGGAAATTGAATAATATTGTATAAAAAGGATAATATAAGAGCATTTAGTTAGAAGACTTTGAAATTGAGGTAGAATAATGTAAGCAGAATTAGTAAATACTTAAAGAACCAGAAGGGAAAGTTGAGGGGAGTCTTTGGGTGGGGGGAGAACTGGATTTTATTTCATCCTTTTCTCTTCTTATGTTTAAGATGATTGTACTGATTTTAACATTGTATAACTGTAAAACTCATTTAAAAAAATTAAAAAAGGAAGAGGAAGAGGAGGAATACTACCGCTCAACTTTATGATTAGCGAAAATATTTGCTACTGCAAAGGTAGCATTTCTGTTTTTAAAATATATACATGGGGCTTTTTTGCAAAGAGAAGCATTTTCTGTGTGCACACAGTAGAGAATCAACCAGGCTGGCAAGCAAGGGGCAGTATCTCGAGGTTGCTTGCTTGCTTCTCCCGCCTTAAGGAAATCTTGCCCTTCTGAAAATCCCTGCTGGTTTCTCCTCCTTCATGGCCATGAACGGAATCAGCCCAGTCAGATCAGTCAGGATCTGCTAGGAAGCAAGCTGTGTGCTGCCTCTCTGATCAGAGCCTCACCATCACCCAGGGAACGAACAACAGAACGAAGCCCCTCGGCCTGTGACTTCTGCTGCACAGACCTTCAATAAAATGTGATGAGTCTTGCCAAAACAAAAACACCACAGCTCGGCTCAGGAGGAGTCCAAGAACCTCCTTTACGACATGAATGACTGCTACTCCAAGCTGCGCAAGCTGGTGCCGAGGATCCCGCAAGGCACCAAAGTCAGCCAAGTGGAAATCTTGCAGCACGTTATCGACTAGATCTATGACCTGCAGATCGTGTTAGAGGAACAGGCGAAGAAGGGGCAAGATTTTCCCGCAGCCGAGACTTCCCTACTCTCTCTAAAAGCTGCAGAGTGGGCATCCGAACTGTGAAATCGCACAATTCCAACATCCCCACAGCTTGTGACAAATGTGGACTGATCTGCCGTTTGCTCAGAAAAAAGGGCAGCAAAAAATACCTTTGCAGATATGCAGATTGTATGTATATTTTGGATTATAGTTTTTTAAACATTATTTTCTTGGGGGGGGGGGGTACTTCCAAGAACATGAAAACTGATGTGAAGTAGCTGAAAAGCCAGCTTCTTCCCGCTGCTCTCATTGACCGTGTTCAGTGTGATGAGTGTGGTTGCTTGCATCCCCTAGTCCAGTGTTTCCCAACCTTTTTTGGGCAAAGGAACACTTGTTTCATGAAAAAAATATCTATGGCACACCACCATGCCAGATGGGGAAAGGTCACTTTTTACTTATGTAAAAAAAAATTAAAAAAAAAGTAATAGCATAGAAGGTTAGGCTAGCATCCCTCTTCCAAATATGCTAGGTTTTTATTTGCAGGGACTGTTCTACATGGGGAAGCATTCAGCACTGTCATTCTCCCATCTGCCATCTGAATTGGTACTATTCTGGGTCAACTTACTCTGCTGCATGTGTAGATGAAAATGGCACCAAGTGTGGGGGAGGGGGCAGAACAGGTTTCAGATACAGGATATTAAGCATACACGTACTTCAGATTGAACTGGTTGCTTGCTTTGCAAGTTTTCATTTCCCAAATGACTGCCTTGGCAAGCGCAATACCTACCAGGCTCAACGCCGGTCTCGCGCTGCCGCTTCCCGCGCTCTCAAGGACCCGGGAGGAGGAAGGCGTGAAGGGAATCCCGAAGGCGCGAAAACCTCGCGCATGCGCAGGCCTTCCACCTGCGACAGCCCAGTAGGCCGGCCGAAGCGAGCGGCGATGGGATGTGGGAGGGAGCTCGCTCGCCGCCCCGCGTGTGCCTATGTGGGGCACGTTACAGCCCCGTGACGTCAGCGCCACGCAGGCAGCCAGGCAGGCAGACTGCGAGAGCCCAGCGCTGGGTGGCCTCTCCTCGCCGCCCCGCCTCTCGCCGCCCGACTCGCCCGCCTCCCTCCCACGGCACACCAGGCAACGTCTCGCGGCACACTAGTGTTCCGCGGAACACCGGTTGGGAAACACTGGTTTATCTCTTTGATGTCTGATGGGAGGGCATTCCACAGGGTGGGCGCCACTACTGAGAAGGCCCTCTGCCTGGTTCCCTGTAACCTCACTTTTCACAGTGAGGGAATTGCCAGAAGGCCCTTGGCACTGGATCTCAGTGTCTGGGCTGAACGATGGTGGCGGAGACGCTACTTCAGGTATACTGGACCGAAACCGCTTAGGGCTTTAAAGGTCAGCACCAACACTTTGAATTGTGCTCGGAAAGGTACTGGGAGCTAATATAGGTCTTTCAAGACTGTCGTTACGTGGTCTCGGCGGCAGGTAGCAGCGCTCACAGCTTATGGACTGCACCGTGTAACAGGTGTCTGGCCCAGCAGCCTAAGGCGGACAAGCCACTGAAACAGGCATTCAGAATCCATTCATTTCATAAAACCTGCAGGGCTCAATCTCTGTGTTTGTGTATGTGTGTGTTTCTGTTTTGCTCAAGGGTCTGGGGGTGGGAGAGAGCTCTTTAGCATGATGCTTTTAATACAATTAAATTATCAACAAACAAACCTGATGATACGAATAGCAACGTCAGGTGCTACCGGGGGGGAGGGGGGGAGAAGGGGGCCTACTCGGAAGTAAATACTGCGTCCAGGCGCAATTAGCGCTGATTTAAGGTGCACCAAGACTGCCTAAAAACCTCACCAAAGATATGCAACAAAGTGCTTCATTGGCAGAGGGGAGAGTTTGTGCACCGTGGAGGCTGGAGGGCTTCTATTCTACATGCGGGGGTTGGGGGGGCGAGGAAAATGTGCTCCGTGGGGGGGCGGGGAAGGCAAGAAAAGGAGCTGAGCTCTAACTATAGGCTCCCACGCTTGAGCAGGCCCGACTCGGTGGGGCGGACCACCCTCTCTCCTGGAGGAGGAGGAGGAAGAGGAGGAGGAGATTCCCATCCACGGCGTGGCCTCCCGCGCTCCTGAACGGGAAATCTCTGCAGCCCAAGACTCTCCGCGAGGCAGCTCCTCCCTTCCTGCCTTGAGCCGCCGCCAGCCGCGCCTCCCTCCCCAGTTATCTGCTGCCTGCCAAGCCCCGCCCCTCTTCATTGTCCTCCCCTTCTGTTTTTCCCTCTCTTTCCTTTTTTAAAAAATATTTTCTCTTCCCCTTCTTTTTTTCCACCCTTTCTTTTTTCTCTTTCTGCCCCCCCTCCCCGCCCTCCTGCCTTCCAGGGTTAAAGGATTTGAGCAATGGGTCTGGAGGTGGAGCTCGTCGGAGGATTAGCCCGACTCGCCCGCCTCCCTCCCACGGCACACCAGGCACCGTCTCGCGGCACACTAGTGTGCCGCGGAACACCAGTTGGGAAACACTGCCCTAATCCACCTGTCAGTGACCATCTATTTTAGAATATACAAGGGATTGCAAGAAAGAGGTGCGGAATTGGAATATGAGCCACCTGCGCATCTCACCAAATGTCAGCAAGAGCCTTCATATTTTGTATATTCTGTATATTTTGTAATTCTCTAAATAAATTACACCAAGCAGTCAAATACACACACACACGAGTTATCCAGGCAATTCAGAAATCTGACAAAGGCCACCCATTTAGGGCTTACTTGGATAAAGTGTGTAGCAGAGCTTGTCCAAAAATACACACTTATGCTGCTTGGCCCCTTCAACAGCACAGTTTAGGAGTTCAAATGCCTCTTCCCAAAACCGTATTAGAGGGGGAGGAGAGAAGGGGCTTCTGTAAAGATTTGAAATCCATATATATTTGTCAGGCTGGCTCCAATATTTCCAACTGAATGGAAGACAAGAAAAAAAGGGTTTGCTGGAGAAATATCAAAACTAATTCACACCCTGTCATCAAAGAACTTTTGTCTCACTTAAAGTGCTTTGGTTACAGGTCAAGTTTTATATCTTATCAATTCACACATTGCTGCTGCTCCTGCCATTGCCAGTTTTGGGGAAGGCCACTCCCTCCTGCAGGCCAATTCCATTGGACCTAGGGGGCGGGGCCCACGCTCACCACCACAGCTTTAAGAGGCTCCAGCAAGGCCTCAGGACACTGATGCTGTTGCTACTGCTGCAGCAAATGTCGAAAATGATTTTACATGCTTTAAAGTGTTTTAAAAGCATTTTTACATTGTTGCACTGTGAACGGTGGTTTTTATTTATATATTTTTATTTTATTTTATTTTTGTTTGGGGTGGGATAAATGTTGAGCTGGGGTGGGGATTAGTTTTATTTTAGTACAATTGTTTTTGGCTTTGTTTTTACTTTTACTATTTTGTTAGGCTATTGTATAGTTTGTATTTTGCTTTTTAAGGGAAAGGGTCAGGGCTGCCTGGGAGGGGGTCTCAGCCAACAGAATGGCTGGGGCAGGTTCCATGGGGCAGAAGCACTGTGACACCCAATCTCAGTGATCACGGGCAGGAGGAAGAGCTACACTAAGACCAGACCATCTCATTACCGAGGAGGTAGGTTTAGTCATTGTCTGAGGACTATCCCTGCCTCCGAAGTCTGGTCTTGACCGGAAGGATATTGGAATCAGCAAGGGAAACCCACATGACCTGAAAGTGTTGCTGTGCAATGCCAGGTCAATGATTCATAAGACCACTGCCATCCACAACCTGATTGTGGATGGAGGACTTGACCTGGCATGCGTAACAGAGACTTGGTTGGATGAAGCAGATGGGCCTGTCTTAGCTGCTGCTTGTCTACCAGGTTTCTCTTACACACAGCAACCCAGGTCATGTGGGCGGGGAGGGGGGGCTGCAGTGATTTTTAGGAAGTTATTAGTTTGCACCAGGTGTCCTATTGGGAAGACCCAGTTCTCTGAGTGCATGTTCTGGAAGTTGGGCAATAGGGGCAATACAGGATTCCTTTTGGTTTACCGACCTCCCCGCTGTGCCAAGGATTCCCTGCCCGAGCTGCTTCAGGTCATGGCAGATGTTCTCCTGGAGACACCTAGCTTGGTTGTCCTGGGGGATTTTAACATCCATGCTGACACGACCTTACAAGGGGCCGCTCGGGACTTCGTGGAAAGCATGGCCTCCATGCGGCTGTCCCTGAATAAGTTTGGCCCAACTCATAGCCGCGGATATGCCTTAGACCTGGTGTTGACCTCTATGGATGTTGGTGATCTGACATTAAGTAAAAGTGAAACAAAAGAAGTGCCATGGTCAGATCACTTCCGGGTGCAACTGGACTTCTCCATGACCCTTCCCCTCTGCAGGGAGGTGGGACCGATTCGGATGGTCCGCCCCTGCCACTTAATGGATCCAAATGGTTTCCAGAGTGTGGTAGGGGATGTTTTATCCCATGTTGATGGCCTTTCAGCTGATTCCCTAGTTGGAATACGGAATTAACCAGGGCTATTGACTGTCTGGTTCCAAAGCGTCCTCTCTGATTGCATGGAGCCCGGACAGCCCTGTGGTTTTACCTGGAGCTGAGGGTGATGAAACAATTGCTGAGATGGCTAGAGCGCCGGTGGCGGAAAACTCACTCTGAATCAGACTGGACATGGGCATGGGTTAGAGCTCAACATTGAGCCTACCAAGTGGTGACGGCAAAGAGAACTTTCTTCAGCGCCTCTATTGCATCTGCAGAAAACAGCAGCAGGAGACTCTTTCAGGTGGTTCGCAATCTATTGGAACCACCTTTGTCATCGGGGCCAGGTAGGGACCCCAAGATCGCCTTCACCATGATGAACTGGAGTGAAGAAGAGAACAGCACATCTTCCTGTGCCAAAATGAACCCTTAGCAATTTAGAATATTTGTTAGGAAAGCAGCAGCAGAGATAACCTCCCATCCTCCCCTTATCTTGACTTATTTGCTTCCATTTTAAGGGGGGGGGGAGGGAAGCATGCATGTGTGAAAGCAATGTTGTCCAGTGAAATTTGATACTGTGTCACACCAGGCCCACAGATTTTTAAAGAAAAATTCAATGGTGCATACCGGGCTATTAGCCCGTGTGTAGTTCAGATTCTGCAGTTTGATTGCACCCAAATGGCAGAACATTCAGAATGCTCCTTGCAAGCATGTCTTAAACTTTAATACCATGGGGCTCCAACCATTTGTGCCATATGACCAAGTAAGGCATCTTTCCAACTGCAGCAGCCCCATTTCCTTTGCAAAAGATGGAAAAAACACAGTTCCATGGCACAAGAAGTAACGTAGTGTGAAAGAAACATTGGGAGGAGGGGGGACAGAAGCCCTAACAGAATAATAAGGAAAACCAAAACAATAATCACCACATCTAAATACAGCCTATGGCGCAAAACCATTAATAGCCCCTTGCTATTTGCAGAATCTCCTGATCCCAGAAGAGCTAAATCTCTGCTGAGGACTTGTTGCCTCAGTTGGTCAGAATCACGGACTGCAGGTACAAGGCAGGGCACACTGAGCAGACCTCCTGGCCACCCAGGGCTTTAACCCCCTCAGTATTTCTAGACAGTGTGCTCAGTTCCCTAAATGTTGAGAGGCCCGGCATCCCCCACTGCCGGGCTCTTGCTATGGGGCCGCAAATGAATGTCACCAGCAGCCGCAGGAAGCCCAGGGCCCTGTTAGCAGCGAGGGACATGCAACAAATATGAATGGCCACACCTGGCAGGTGAGGCGAAGATGGATGAGAGTGAAGTGGAAACATTTGATTTTATCTTTTTGCATACTGCAGGACCTAATAACAGGTTTCCAAACAAATAAACAATTTTTAACCAAGCAGAAGGAACCAGAATGATTGGCAATTAGAGCAAAATCTTTTGTTTTATCATCACATCTTAAGCCAGCCTATGGGACAAAACAATAAATTTGGTGCAGGGCACAAGTAGCCGAGTGGGATGTATAGCAGATGTGGATGAATACATTTAGGTCACATCGAGGAATTTGACCACATAGTGCCAAGGAAATGGGACTGGCTAGTGAGGCAAAATGGAGGAGAAATCGGAATGTTAATACCGCCCCCCCCCCCATTTGGGACAAACTGGTGGAGGCGATAGCAATGGGGCAGCTACAAGAATTCTTGGGGGAAAGGATTTTGCAAAACAACTAAGGAAACAGTTCAAAGTAAAATATTTAGGACCAGGAAACAACTATCTTGATCTAGAGAACCAGCGATGGAGGTTTTTTGTTAAGTGAAAGAAAGACAATAATTGAGTTGCTTGAATGGAACAACAAGCACAACTGGTTATAAAGTTGTGAATTGTGTTGCATGATGTGTGAATACTTTTGTATATGGGATTATTAGAGGCCACTCAAATCAGAGAATAATTAGAGAGAGGGATGGAGTGAAGGAATAGATGAAAAACTATGGTAAAGACATAAGCACAGGGCAGGGCAGCCATCTCTCTCTCTTTCTCCACATGCACCGAAGAAGCCACATTTGCTTAGCCAAAGATGCCCTCTTGACTTCCAGCCAAGACAAAAGGACTGTCTTCTTATGGAATAGTTTCTAAGTCTGCCCTCTGGGATCCAATTGTAAACAGAATGTAAGAGTAAACCTATTATACTTTTATAGAAGACTGTGTCGTGTCTTATCTTTTATGAAGGAAAAGGGGTAAATACCAGAACAGTTATTATAGAGGCTTTAGTGAGCCTGAGCAAACGCATCCGCTGCAAGTCTTAAAAAGGGGAAATGTTACTCTGCTAAATTGTGGAACTTGTTAACACAAGTTGGAAAAGGAAATAATCAGACAATATATCCTCTCTTGCATCCCTGAACATTTCCACAAAAATAAGTACTGGAAGCTAAAACCCCTTGGTGCATTTTGCCCATCAAAGCCTTCGCTGTTAAGAAGGAAAACATGAAGGGAAATTGGGCAACATATAAAATGTTATTAGAGGGCAAATTAATAAATTGAGACATTGAAATCCATAAATATTTGACAGACTGGCTCCAATACTTCCAACTGAATAAAAGACAAGAACAATGGGGTTTCCTGGAGAAATATCAAAATGACTGGGAAAGGCTGTGGAGGGAAGACATAAGATTCACTCCATGTTATAAGGGGGCGGTGAAGAAGGAGGGAAGAGAAGGAAGCACTGTCCTGTTTTCAGATTGGGGACAGCCTCCCACCTCCTTCTTCCCAACCTGTGCAAGGACCAGACTCAAATTCCTCACCTCTTGACCCCTCAGCAAACATCCAAGCTACAACCCCAGGGTGAAGAGCAAACCTCAACGCCACAAGTCATGTGCCCTTAACTAAGTTTTACAGTCAGAGGCTGCTCTCTAAAGAAGTATCTCCCATTTCTAGGAAGGCCACTTCAACTTCATCTAGCGCTTGGTTGCTTTCTTTACAGTCTTCCAAGGGCTCTTGGGCAAGCTCTACGGGCTCGCTGACATCCCTGAGGTCCATAGACTATGCTGCCAACCACAGGGCAGAAGATTTCCGCAAACATCAACATCTTTATACCCCACCCATTTGGCTGGCTTTCCCAAGGGACTCTGGGGACTTACAGCATATCTAGAAACATCCAGCATTAAAAATCTCCTGATACACGGCTCAGGAGATAGAGAGTGAGAAGGAAGAGAAGGCAGGAAGGGTAACCATGTCAGACCACTAACTCCTCGAAATACAAATCTCTTCCGGATAGATTGCCCATAAACTCCACCCTGGTCCAACAAGGTTCCATGCTTAGCTAATCTGTTCCTCCTTCCCTCTCTGAGGAAAAAAACCAATGCCTTTTCCCCATACAAATGTTTAACTTTAACATATAAAATACACACTAATATAAGCAACATCAAAATACCAAAAACCAGTATTATTATATTTGGTATTAAAATACCAAAAACCAGGGTGCCAAGCCAATTTTAAAAATGTTGGTCGTGGTAGGGCTCTATCCTGAAAAGATGTCCCACCAAAGGTGTGTGGTTCAATCCTGAATATCCTGAGTGATTCTTCTTAGCTTGGCTTGTTTTGCTACGGCAATATTAGTACTTTGCATTATGACACATTCCAAGTTTTTCTCATTCCTTTTCTCCAAGCAGACTGAGTCCCTCGCAAACACCCCATCGGATACCTGCAGCCACACAACTCAAACCCTGCCAGCACTGAACTTTTCAGTTACCGTATTTTTCGCTCTATTGGACGCACCAGACCACAGGACGCACCTAGTTTTTAGAGGGGGAAATCAAGGAAAAAAATATTATCCTCCCCCCAGCCCCAAAGAGCAACGGACAGGCTGCATGCAGCCTGTCCACTTCTCCCAGAGCTTCTCCCAGAGCTTCTTCCCCCGGGTTCCCCCCCCCCCAGCCCCAAAGAGCAAAGAAGCCAAGACAGCGCGCGGGATCCATAGCCGCGCAACCTCTCCAGCCAGGAGCTAAACCTCTCCAGTGCAGCTAAAGAAGACAAGGCAGCAAGCGCGATCCATCCCGCTCACTGCCTTGGCTTCTTCTTTAGCCTTGCGCAGCATCTTTAGTCTTGCACAACGGGATGGACTGCGCCCGCTGTCCACTGGGGCTGGACTAGATGACTCCTGGGGTTCCCTTTCAACCCTGCAATTCTATGACCTCGGAAGGTGTTTGGGGTCTCCACCACTGGAGGCTTTTAAGCAGCGGTTGGGGGACCATCTGCCTGGCGTTCTTTAGCTGTGATTCCTACATTGTGAGGGGGCTGGGCTAGATGACCCTTGGGTGGCCCTCCCAACTCTATACAGTCCTACAGTTCTGCGGCAGGCTTCAAAGCAATCACGGAGGAAGGAATCCGCTGAAGCCTCCAGCAGCGAAGAGGATCCATGGTCCCCTTCCTTCCCTCCTCCGTGGTTGCTTTGAAGAAGGAAAGTGGGAGAGGAGCTGCTTACACGAGTGTAAGCTGCTCCCCTCCCACATTGCCGCTTCAAAGCAATCACGGAGGAGGGAATCCGCTGAAGCCTCCAGCAGCGAAGAGGATCCATGGTCCCCTTCCTTCCCTCCTCCGTGGTTGCTTTGAAGAAGGAAAGTGGGAGAGGAGCTGCTTACACGAGTGTAAGCTGCTCCCCTCCCACATTGCCGCTTCAAAGCAATCACGGAGGAGGGAATCCGCTGAAGCCTCCAGCAGCGAAGAGGATCCATGGTCCCCTTCCTTCCCTCCTCCGTGGTTGCTTTGAAGAAGGAAAGTGGGAGAGGAGCTGCTTACACGAGTGTAAGCTGCTCCCCTCCCACATTGCCGCTTCAAAGCAATCACGGAGGAGGGAATCCGCTGAAGCCTCCAGCAGCGAAGAGGATCCATGGTCCCCTTCCTTCCCTCCTCCGTGGTTGCTTTGAAGAAGGAAAGTGGGAGAAGAGCTGCTTACACGAGTGTAAGCTGCTCCCCTCCCACATTGCCGCTTCAAAGCAATCACGGAGGAGGGAATCCGCTGAAGCCTCCAGCAGCGAAGAGGATCCATGGTCCCCTTCCTTCCCTCCTCCGTGGTTGCTTTGAAGAAGGAAAGTGGGAGAGGAGCTGCTTACACGAGTGTAAGCTGCTCCCCTCCCACATTGCCGCTTCAAAGCAATCACGGAGGAGGGAATCCGCTGAAGCCTCCAGCAGCGAAGAGGATCCATGGTCCCCTTCCTTCCCTCCTCCGTGGTTGCTTTGAAGAAGGAAAGTGGGAGAAGAGCTGCTTACACGAGTGTAAGCTGCTCCCCTCCCACATTGCCGCTTCAAAGCAATCACGGAGGAGGGAATCCGCTGAAGCCTCCAGCAGCGAAGAGGATCCATGGTCCCCTTCCTTCCCTCCTCCGTGGTTGCTTTGAAGAAGGAAAGTGGGAGAGGAGCTGCTTACACGAGTGTAAGCTGCTCCCCTCCCACATTGCCGCTTCAAAGCAATCACGGAGGAGGGAATCCGCTGAAGCCTCGAGCAGCGAAGAGGATCCATGGTCCCCTTCCTTCCCTCCTCCGTGGTTGCTTTGAAGAAGGAAAGTGGGAGAAGAGCTGCTTACACGAGTGTAAGCTGCTCCCCTCCCACATTGCCGCTTCAAAGGGAGCCCGGGAGTCCCCCACCTCCCGCAGAAGCCGTGCGCTCTTTAAAGGGGCTGTGCGACTTCTCCTGGCTTTTCTGGGAGGTGGGGGGATTCCCCCACCTCGTAGAAAAGCCCGTAGGAGCCGCGCAGCCTTTAAAGAGGGTGCCGCTCTTGGGGGCTTTTTCCCCAGGAGGGAGAAGGGACTGCTGCAGCCAGTCAGTCCCTTCTCCCTCCTGGAGAAAAGCCCGCAAGAGCGCACAAAGCTTCTGTGCGGCTCTTGAGGGCTTTTCCCGCCTGCCTCCCCCCTGCATTCGCTCCATAGGACGCACACACATTTTCCCTTGCTTTTTAGGAGGGAAAAAGTGCGTCCTATGGTGCGAAAAATACGGTACTTCAACCACTCCACATTTGCTGAGGGTGCATTTGCATTCCTCTGAGCCAGGAATGCCTCCTTCAGGAGGTACAATGAAACCATTTGCAGCCACTGGAATCAGCCAGCAAGTGATCCACAAGAGCCAGATTCTGGACTTGAAGAATCCCAAGCACATTTATCTGGATTTTTCATTCTCTCTGCAAGAGGAGAGAAGTGAAAGGCAGTGCTACATCTGACACACTCATTAGGGAAGTGCATTCAGGGATTAATTCACAAAAAAGAGGAGGGGATCGTAACAGCCAGAAAGGGTGCTCTGCTTGGAAAGCAGCAAAGAGCTGGCTGCTCCGTCCTGCTCAGCTGGGATAATCTTCCTCCTGACCCCCATCTTAAAATTTCTTGAGTTCTCGGGGATTAATAAGGGAACTGTAATTCCCTTGCCCCCCTCAAATTCCTGTTATCTGGGGAGATTATATATTTATGATCTCCCTTCCCTCCTCCCTTTGTAATTAAGCAAGAAATATAATTTAAATGAAAGCAAGTAGATTTATTTATTTTTGGTTAAAAAGAATAACGTGCAAATTAACGGGAATCTGTGTCCGTTGAATGTTCAGGGTTTGTTTGGTCTGTTTGCAATGCGGATTAGAATCGCAGTGCAGGCTTTAAGAGGGGAAATGTTGGTTTTGGTTGGAGGCGCGACGTATTTTTTCCTTTACGGCCGAGAAATCCGCACCCACCTGGCGATTTCCATGCGCCGACAGGAGGCTGACTGCGTCCAAAGTCCTAATCCATCCATTTTATGTTTATTACGAGAAACAGCGAGCACAAATGCCTTCATTGCATTTTCTTTCTAAACAAAAAAGCAACAACCCCCAAACCTGAGGTTGCATTCCTAAAGCCTCTTATTACCCAGGAGCAAACCCCATTGAATTAAATAGGATTTCTCCTCCTGCATAGCTGTGGCTATGATTGCACTAGTAACATTGAACTGGCCGGTGTTTTTAAAAGTAGGGTTATGCGACCTCAGGCTGCTTCTGAGAAAACTTGGGAAGTTCTTCAACTGAGATATCTTCCCCCTCTGAGACCCACACAAAGCCCCATGGCTGTCGTTTTTCTCCCTTGAAAAGCACAGGGTGCTGAAGGTGGAAGTTGGGGAGAGTGCCAATCTTTCAAAATTCCTTTCTCGTCTCTATGGGGCTTTTTCGAGGCTTGGATAATCTACCTAGGTCTTTTCTCAAGATCCGTTGGGAACGGAAGAGTTGGGTGTGCATGCACTTTTTTTCCTGTCTTGTCAGGCATGGGAGAGACATGGCCAGAGGGTCTGGCCACCCGCTCAGCAGCCGAAAATTTGCCAAAACAGCTGGCAAACCCTGCCGTACGACTTGTGCAAATGGTGGATTATGCAATGTATTTATTTGACAACGTGTTCCCTTCTCCAGGTCTTAAAAAACCCATGCATTGTGGTGGGGATGGAGTGAATGATTTGAGAAATTGCCAATATCCCACACACCCTTTTCTCCTGTTGTTTTTAAGAAGCACTGAAGCTTGTGTGTCTGTGTGTGTGCTTTGGGTGTGCCGCTTGAAAAAAAATAAAAAATGATGCTATGGTTATATTTGTAGATGTATGCTTTTTTGTCTTGTTTTTTACTTTGTTTTTCTTTTCTTTTTTGTATGTTTTGTTTTTCTTTCTTGTTTGTACAGTATTATTTTGGATTTAATGTTTGTAATTTTTGTTATGATTTTGCATTGAAAATAAAAGAATATTAAAAAATTTTAAAAAAAGAATTATTGGAAAACACAGATAATAAAATGCATTCCCATCTGGGTTGAATCCTGGCCATGGGGGTTCAATCCATCCAATATTGAGGGGGCCAACAACCTCCGTTGGGTTGCTGTTATGGGGATACAAATGACAGCCACCATCAGCTGCAAGAGACACACGCCATAGGGAGCCGAGCGGGACATGCGACAGATGTGAAAGGACACATCTCGGTCACATCGAGGGATATAACTTCACAGAGAAGTGGGACTAGCAAGGGAAATGGCCCGCTGGTCGTGGATGAGGTAGAGGAATGGGAAGTTCAGATGTGTAGTTCAGATTCTGCAGTTTGATTGCCCCCCAATGGCAGAACATTCAGAGTGCTCCTTGCAGGCGTGTCTTAAACTTTAATACCATGGGGCTCCAACCATTTGTGCCATATGACCAAGTAAGGCAACTGCAGCAGCCCCATTTCCTTTGTAAAAGATTTTGGGCTATTATCCTGCCCAACCCTGCTGTAGATCACCTCGTGAAAGCTTTCGGCCAAATATCTAATGACATCCCCAAAGACAAGAAAAATCTATTCCTTTACACCACAACAGCTGCCAGAATATTAATTGCAAAAAAACTGAAGGGAGTAAAAATTCCATCAGTATCAGAATGGCAAAACAAAATCGGTGAGTTTGTAGAAACGGCAAAATTGACAGCAATTATTAGAGGCCACTCAAATCAGAGAATAATTAGAGAGTGGGATGGAGTGAAGGAATAAATGAAAAAATATGGTCCCGGAATTCAAATGTTAATAGAGAATGTGTAAAACATGCAGGGGTAAGCAAGAAAATAATAGAATCAATTGAATAATTATTAAATAATAACAACACAACAAGATGGAAGAAGTAAAATATTGGGTTCACACATGGGTGAAGGGGCGTGGGGGTATATGGGAATCTATAATATCATTTATAATATAATTTGTTAATTGTGTTGTATTTACATACAACAAATGGAAGCCTAGATTATTTAGATATATTTTAATTTAGGTAATCTATGTAATAGGGTTATGTTAGAAAATGAATATGTATTTTGAATTTGATGTTTGTAAAAAAAATGATTTTGAAAGAAAAAAAATGGATTTTTCATTCTCTCTGCAAGAGAAGAGAAGAGAAGAGAAGAGAAGAGAAGTGAAAGGCAGTGCTACATCAGGCACAGTCATTAGGAAGGTTCATTTAGGGATCAATTAACAAAAAAGAGGAGGGGATCCTAACAGCCAGAAAGGGTGCTCTGCTTGGAAAGCAGCAAAGAGCTGGCTGCTCCGTCCCTTCCTCCTCCTCCTCCTCCTCCTCCTCCTTCTGCTCCTAATGAGACCTGGAGCAAAGCAGGCCGAGTTCCCGGCTTCATCATTGGTGCCATTTGCAGAAGGGTGGTTTCCGCAGCCCCCCACCATCCCACCCCCTTCCTCTATACCATGTAAATAGAATTACAGGATTTCCCACAGTTTCTGCTTTCGTCTTCACAGCTGCTGCTCAAGTACTATCTTTCCTTTTGAAATAAAAAATTGCAGGTTTCTCCACAGTTTGTTTACATACATCAGCAATATGTATGCTTCAGCTTTTCCTACACCAATATGGATGCCTTTCCAAACTTGCCTTCAGGTGGTACAGACTCACAGTTCACACCCTGCCTTTAATGAACTTTTCAGTTACTGCACACACTCCAAATTTGCGGAGGATGCACCTGTGTTACTCGCAGCCGGGTATTCCCAAACCCCTCAACACAAGTGTCCTTTCTCCTTTTCTGCATCACGATTCAATCCCTTGCCAACACCTGACCAGAAGATGCAGCTACACAACTCAGACCTTATATAATCCATGGATGAAATATAAATATCTCCTGGAACCTACAAGCCATTGGTGCATTTCACACATTGAAGCCTTTGGCTTGAGGAAGAAAAACATGAAGGGAAATTGGACAACATATAAAATGTTATTAGAGGGGGAAATTAATAAATTAAGAGGAAAGGACTTTGACATCCATATATATTTGACAGGCTGGCTCCAATACTTCCAACTGAATGAAAGACAAGGAAAATAGGGTTTGCTGGAGAAATATCAAAACTAAAGGGAACTCTAATCCAGCCTAAAGGAAAATATCTATCTAAAATGTATAATCTCCTCCACAATTCACACACTGCCATCAAAGAACTTTTGTCTCACTTAAAGCGCTCAACCTTTTCTGAGGATGCACACCTCAGAACACACAGGGACAGAGAAAGCTAAGACATTTTGCAGTCTCATTCCCCCCCAATGGCAGAACATTCAAAGTGCTCCTTGCAGGCATGTCTTAAACTTTAATACCATGGGGCTCCAACCATTTGTGCCATATGACCAAGTAAGGCATCTTTCCAACTGCAGCAGCCCCATTTCTTTTGTAAAAGTTGGAAAATACACAGTTCCATGGCACAACAAGTAATGCCATGCGAAAGAAACATGGAGGGTGGGGGTGGACAGAAGCCCTAACAGAATAATCAGGAAAACCAAAACAATAATCAACACTTCTAAAAACAGCCTATGGCGCAAAACCATTCAATGTATAATCTCCTCCACAATTCACATCCTGCCATCAAATAACTTTTGTCTCACTTAAAGCACTCAACCTTTTCTGAGGATGCACACCTCAGAACACAAAGGGACAGCGGAAGCAAAAAGGACAGGCCACATAACAAGGCAGTGACTTCTGTCTTGCAAGTAAAATTTTTGGATGACCCAGACCTTTCCTCAAAAGGGGGGAAGAGGAAGAACCACTGGAATATTGAGATGAAGAGGAGGAGGAAGAAGAGGAGTACGACAAAATTGGTAACCACAGAATGCTTTCCAGTATTGAAATTACAAGAGATGCATTCTGACAAAATGAAAAGCTTAGTACAAAAAACCCCCACCAAAGTTTATAGTGTAGGTGCTCACCTTTGTTGGTGCCTTATTCAATGGTCTGACACTGCTGCAACTGGCTCTCATTTCGCTCTTCACTATTCCCCTTCTTAATGAAAAGCACCAGGGGGAAATTGACCATTCTTGTGAACCAGAATCTCAGAAATGCACTGGCCAAAGTCCCAAGTTAAACCCAGGGATGAAGCGCAAACCTCAACCCCTCAAGTCAAGTTCTACAGTCAGTGCAAATATTTGGTACTGCAATTTTACTATTGTTCTTTTTAAACTATAAAATTTCAGGTTTTCCCATAGTTTTTGTACGTACATCAGCTATATGTACACTTCTCCCTCTTTCTATACGAGGATTGTCTTACAAACACGCCATCAGGTGGTACAGCCACGCAACTCAAACCCTGCTATTAAAGAACTCCTGTCAAGACACTTCTGAAGTGGCCTGCAAGTATTTCACTGAACTACCGGTGCCCACTTTTGGAACACTGGACACCTCCGGAAAGTGTGCAATTCCAGAAAGGCCATCAACCCAGTGTGATCCAGCAGCAGCTCCTATGCAGCCGTCTGCTGTCACTTGGATCAGAGACAAGACAACATACAAGGAAAAGGTGTTTGCAACTGAGAACATTGGCTGGAACATGCCGGGTGGGTGTGGTTGTCTGTCTTCCCAGGCTCCTTATGCTCCCCATTTACTCCTCCTTGCCCTACAACTCTCCTCATAACAGGTTTCCAAACAAATAAACAACTTTTAACCAAGAGGAAGGAACCAGAATGATTGGCAACTCAAACTAGAGCAAAATCCTCAGTTTTTTAAACCACATCTTAAGCCAGCCTATGGGACCAGACAATTAATTTGGCTCAGGGTGCAGGTAGCTGAGTGGGACATACGACAGATGTAGATGAACACATCTAGGTCACACTGAGAAAACTTGACCACACAGTGATAAGGAAATGGGGCTGGCCAGCGAGGCAAATATGGAGGAGAGATCAGAATGTTAATACCACCCCCTCCAAATCTGGGGCAAATTGGTGGAGACAATAGCGGTAGGGAAGCTATGTAGAAAATCTTATTTTTTTATAAACCCCCGATTTTTCCCCAGCATAACTAATTTTTATTTGGCTTTAGCTTTCTGTAAATTTAATTACCCCAAAGTGTATTTCTATATATAAAGCAGGAGATCAAAACACTGGAAAGAAAATACAGTCTTGAAGAGACTAGTAAATTAATTGTGATGACTATGTTGGATTTCTATTTATTTTGTTGTGTCAGAGTACTACAATCAAGTGTTAGCATATAACTTAGGATGCTTCAAGATTCCATGTTCTGTTTTCTGTGAAGCTCATTGTGTTTAAAACAATATGAGAAGTGGGGAGTTAGGCGCTCGCGCGCACGCGGGTTTGTTACTCGGTTTGGACTGTTAGGGGGGAGAGAAGGGGAGAGCGAGAGGGTCCTGCGTATCCTCGTTGGCGGAGGACGCGCGCGCAGGTAGGAATTACAGATGAGAAAATGCCACTTTTTGGGAAAATTGTTGTCATTAAAAAGAATGGGAGTGATGGAACTCATTTTCCGCTGACTAAAAACTCTTGTTTGTTTGGAAGGAAAAGAGAGTGTGACATCAGAATTCAGCTGCCTCAGGTTTCCAAAGAACATTGTAAAATCGAAGTCAATGAAAATAAGGAGGCAACTTTGTTTAACTTAAGTCCTGCAAACCCAACAGAACTCAATGGAAATATTTTTCAGCAGCCTACGTACTTAAAGCATGGAGATGTATTCACTATTATTGATCGTTCTTTCAGGTTTGAATATCCACCTTCATTACTTCCACGGAAGAGGAGTTCCAGGTCTCAAGAGAATGAAACATTACAGGTTCTTCATATTCTGCAGGAAGAACAGGAGGAGTTGTTGCACTGTCGGAATTCAGAATCTAAAAGTCCTCAGATTTCTGAAGTTAAGAAATCACCTAAAAAGCGGAAGGACGAAGAACCTGACATATTAATTCAGCCTCTTGGAAAGAGAAAGAGGGTGTCCTTTGGTGGGCACTTGAGTCCTGAACTGTTTGATAAATGCTTACCTCCAAACTCACCACTTAAAAGAGGTGCAACTCCAGCACGACTGAGCTTGCCATTTGGAAACTCGCCTCGAGCGGTTTTGAAATTTAGACAATCTCGAATCAAGAGTTTCCCTGAAGGGGTTCAGCATGAGAATAGTTCATCTAAGAATGCTGCCTCACCCTCAGCACGCAGGTCTCCAGTTGCCTCGCCCACAGCACGCAGGTCTCCGGTTGCCTCACCCGCAGCACGCAAGTCTTTGGTTGCCTCGCCCACAGCACGCAAATCTTCGGTTGCCTCTCCCGCAGCACGCCGGTCTTCAATTGCCTCGCCCGCAGCACGCCGGTCTCCGGTTGCCTCGCCCGCAGCACGCAGGTCTCCAGTTGCCTCACCTCCAGCACGCAGGTCACCGGTTGCCTCGCCTCCAGCACGCAGGTCTCCGGTTGCTTCGCCCCCAGCCACTTTTTCTTTTGATGCACCCCAAAGAAGAGGTCGCTTTTCAGTTTCTCATGTTACCAGCCCACCTTCAGAAGAACAGGATGCTCTTTCCAGTCAGATGAACGGAGATGAAGAAGAGTTCACTGAAGTAAAGACATCTGAACCTACTGTTCAAGAATGCAAAGCTGCTCGTTCAACAAAGAGGAGCAAAAATGCTACTCCAAGAAGTTCTTTGTGTAGGAGAAGTGGAGTAATGGGTGTAATTCACTCTAAAAGGCAAAGTGGGGCTTCCAAAGCCAACTTGATAGTTGCAAAGTCTTGGGCAGATATAGTGAAACAGGGTGTTCCAAGTAAAACAATATGAGAAATCAGGTAAAAACTGTTAACCTTATTGTTTTTTTCTGGTGCTGTCAGAGTGTATGCTTTTGCACATTTGAAGTGCAGTCTGAAAGAAAATTATGTATATAATAAATTAACCCCCCCCCCGGTCCAAATCTGGGGCAAACTGGTGGAGATGATAGAGGTGGGGTTGCTGTTATGGGGATACAAATGACAGCCACCATCAGCTGCAAGAGACACACGCCAGAGGTAGCCGAGCGGGACATGCAACAGATGTGGACAGACACATCTCTGTCACATGGAGAGATATAACTTCACAGAGAAGTGGGACTGGCAAGGGAAATGGCCCGCTGGTCGTGGATGAGGGAGAGGAATGGGAAACATTCAATGTATCCATCTGTAGATCATTTGCATGCTGCAGGGCTTCATACAATGTTTCTAAACCAATAAACAAAACATAAATAAAAATATTTTTTCATGGTAACATTAGCATTGTATACAGAAACAACGGGTTCCTTTCATATCTTTATGTATTGGTTCATTTAAATTGGTTGCACTTTCCCTCTCCTTTCCTTCTGAAAAGCTCAAAGCAGCTAACAAAAAATCAAACCATGACTTAGCAATTGAGAATATTTGTTAGGAAACAGCAGCAGAGATAACCTCTCCTCCTCCCCTTATCTTTACTTATTTGCTTCCATTTTAAGGGGGGAAGAGAAGCATGCATGTGTGAAAAGCAATGTTGTCCAATGAAATTTGATATTGTGTCACACCACGCCCACAGATTTTTCCAGATATATTCAATGGTGCATACCGGGCTATCAGCCCGTGTGTAGTTCAGATTCTGCAGTTTGATTGCACCTAAATGGCAGAAAATGCAGAGTGCTCTGCGTCATAGCTGGCCCACACCTCCTTGCAGGTGTGTCTTAAACTTTAATACCATGGGGCTCCAACCATTTGTGCCGTATGACCAAGTAAGGCATCTTTCCAACTGCAGCAGCCCCATTTCCGTTATAAAAGATGGAACAAACACAGTTCCCTGGCAGAACAGGTAATGTACTGTGAAAGAAACATTGGAAAAAATAACAGAAGCCCTAACAGAATAATCAGGAAAACCAAAGCAATAATCACCACATCTAAATACAGCCTATAGCACAAAACCGAAGATGCAGCTACACAACTCAGGTCTTATATAAACCATGGATGAAATATAAATATCTCCTGGAACCTACAAGCCCTTGGTGCATTTCACACATTGAAGCCATTGCCGTTAAGAAGAAAAACATGAAGGGAAATTGGGCAACATATAAAATGTTATTAGAGGGGGAAATTAATAAATAAAGAGGAAAGGACTTTGACATCCATATATATTTGACAGGCTGGCTCCAATACTTCCAACTGAATGAAAGACAAGGAAAATAGGGTTTGCTGGAGAAATATCAAAACTAAAGGGAACTCTAATCCAGCCTAAAGGAAAATATCTATCTAAAATGTATAACCTCCTCCACAATTCACACCCTGCCATCAAAGAACTTTTGTCTCACTTAAAACGCTCAACCTTTTCTGAGGATGCACACCTCAGAACACACAGGGACAGAGAAAGCTAAGACATTTTGCAGTCTCATTCCCCCCAATGGCAGAACATTCAGAGTGCTCCTTGCAGGCATGTCTTAAACTTTAATACCATGGGGCTCCAACCATTTGTGCCATATGACCAAGTAAGGCATCTTTCCAACTGCAGCAGCCCCATTTCCTTTGTAAAAGATAGGGAAAACACAGTTCCATAGCAAAACAAGTTATTTGTAAAAGATTTCGGGCTATTATCCTGCTCAACCCTGCTGTAGATTACCTCATGAAAGCTTTCGGCCAAATATCTAATGACATCCCCAAAGACAAGAAAAATCTACTCCTTTACACAACAACAGCTGCTAGAATATTGATTGCAAAAAAACTGGAAGGGGGAGAAAATCCCATCACTATCAAAATGGCAAAACAAACTCGGCGAGTTTGCAGAAATGGCAAAATTGACGGCAATTATTAGAGGCCACCCAAATCAGAGAATAATTAGAGAGTGGGATGGAGTGAAGGAATACAAAATATGGATTTTGAATTTGATCTTTGTAAAAAAAAAAAAATGGTTTTGAAAGAAAAAAGAAAAAGAAACCATTTGCAGCCACTGGAATCAGCCAGCAAGTGATCCACAAGAGGCAAATTCTGGACTTGAAGAATTCCAAGCACATTATCTTCATTTTTCATTCTGGCCAAAATTATGCCAATAACCTCAAACTAAATTTGGCATCAATTGTGTCATTATTTGGGAAGGTCTTGGGGGCCTTAGCACGCAAGACACCAAAGTCTGCCATGGAAATCTTGCAACACGTCATAGATTCCATAGGTCCTCTCCAGTTGTATAGAAGATAGAAGGAGAGAGAGAAAAAAGACCTTGACTGGGGAAAGGATCAGATGTTTTTACCCCGTGCATCCAGTAATGAAGAGACCACCATCATTCTCTTCCAGATAAATTGTAGACCATGGGTCTGGCCACCCAGTTGCTGATGCCTTGACAGGTCATCCAGAAACAACTTTCTGCCCTCAATCTATTATTCTCTTCCAACGGCCTGAAAACAAAATTTGCAGGCCGGGGAGGGGGGCAGTGAAAGCAAGCCCACTTTTTAATAACTATCGTATTGCTGTATTAAACAAGAAGAAACTTTGCACAAGAAGAAATTCTGTGGAGTTTATGTGTGATACTGGGCAGGTTATTATTATTATTATTATTATTATTATTATTATTATTATTATTATTAAGGATCTGAACACTCAGATTCTTCATGCTAATTTACTGGTCAGGAGATTTCTTACTCAAATCGCACACTTCCAACATTGCAGCAGCTTGTGACAAATGTGGACTGATCTGTCGTTTGCTCAGAAATAAGGGCAACAAAAAAACAACAACTTTGCATATATGCAGCTTGTATGTATATTTTGGAATATAGTTTTTAACAACATTTTTTGGTGGTGAAGTGGGGGGTATATGGGAACCTATAATATCATTTATAATATAATCTGTTAATTGCGTTGTATTTAAAATAGAGTTTTAAAAGTAATAACTCTATTATTTTTGTGTGTTTTTTACTTTAGTATTGTAATGTATATTTTGTGTTGTGTATGTTATATGTTATGTTTTTGATAAATGTTGAAAATTAATTTTAAAAATTGGGGGGAAAGAAGAACTTAACCCATCAGCTGGGGAGAGCCGGTTGTGAGGGACATGGGGAACCCTTGCACCTTTTCTGCAGGGCTTGTGCGGCCCCCATCTGCATTGTTTGCAAGAGGTTGAAAGAACACATGAACTGATTAATCTGGACCAGGCTTCACAGTGGTTGAAGCAAATAGTCCAGTTTCTGGTGCAAGAGAGACAAGTGATTATGGAATTGAAACTGGCTGAAGAAGAAAGAGCCAGGCATATCCGGCAGAGCTAGAGGAGGAGAAGAACAAGATCATGGGCACTTTTGAGCAGATGCGCAACTTCCTGGAGGAGCTTCAGCGCTTTTGGCTGACCGAACTGGAGGATCTGGAGAAGGAGATGAAGAAGAAAAAGGAAATAAATATTGCCAAGCTCTCGGAGGATATCGCCAGTCTCGGTGTGAGACTCACAGAAATGGAGAAGAATTGCCAACTGGCCGCTATTGAGTTCCTGAAGGGCATCGGGACAACGGTGACCAGGTTTCAGGAGTTGAAAAGAAGGTGAACACTGCTGGGAATCTCTCCAGGCATGGAAGAGAGACTCATAATTTACACTCAGAAAAATTCATTTCTGAAGGATACCATGGAGAAATGCAAAGGGCTACAAATGCAGGCACTGAACAAAGTGAATATCACTCTGGAGCCAGGAACAGAACACCCTTTTCTTCTTATAACCTGAAGAGTTTGAGGAGAAGAAGAAGAAAGGCAGGACACGCTGGACAACCCTGGGAGATTTGACAGCATGCTCTACGTGCTGGGCCATGCAAAATTCACCTCAGGAAGATATTGGTGGGAGGTGGTGGTGGAAGAGGAGGAGGAGGAAAGGGAATGGGCCACCTGGGGAAGTTGAGGGGAGTCTTTGGGTGGGGGGAGAACTGGATTTTGATTCATTTTGTTTTGCTTCTGTTTTTAAAATATATACATGGCCATGAAAGGAATCAGCCCCACTCATATCAGTCAGGATCTGCTAGGAAGCAAGCTGTGTGCTGCCTCTCTGATCAGAGCCTCACCATCACCCAGGGAACGAACAACAGAACGAAGCCCCTTGGCCAGTGACTCCTGCTGCACAGGCCTTCAATAAAATGTGATGAGTCTTCCCAAAACAAAAAAACCACAGCCCGGCTCAGGAGGAGCTCAAGAACCTCCTTTACAACATGAATGACTGCTACTCCAAGCTGCGCGAGCTGGTGCCGAGGATCCCGCAAGGCACCAAAGTCAGCCAAGTGGAAATCTTGCAGCACGTTATCGACTAGATCTATGACCTGCAGATCGTGTTAGAGGAACAGGCGAAGAAGGGGCAAGATTTTCCCGCAGCCGAGACTTCCCTACTCTCTCTAAAAGCTGCAGAGTGGGCATCCGAACTGTGAAATCGCACAATTCCAACATCCCCACAGCTTGTGACAAATGTGGACTGATCTGCCGTTTGCTCAGAAAAAAGGGCAGCAAAAAATACCTTTGCAGATATGCAGATTGTATGTATATTTTGGATTATAGTTTTTTAAACATTATTTTCTTGGGGGGGGGGGTACTTCCAAGAACATGAAAACTGATGTGAAGTAGCTGAAAAGCCAGCTTCTTCCCGCTGCTCTCATTGACCGTGTTCAGTGTGATGAGTGTGGTTGCTTGCATCCCCTAGTCCAGTGTTTCCCAACCTTTTTTGGGCAAAGGAACACTTGTTTCATGAAAAAAATATCTATGGCACACCACCATGCCAGATGGGGAAAGGTCACTTTTTACTTATGTAAAAAAAAATTAAAAAAAAAGTAATAGCATAGAAGGTTAGGCTAGCATCCCTCTTCCAAATATGCTAGGTTTTTATTTGCAGGGACTGTTCTACATGGGGAAGCATTCAGCACTGTCATTCTCCCATCTGCCATCTGAATTGGTACTATTCTGGGTCAACTTACTCTGCTGCATGTGTAGATGAAAATGGCACCAAGTGTGGGGGAGGGGGCAGAACAGGTTTCAGATACAGGATATTAAGCATACACGTACTTCAGATTGAACTGGTTGCTTGCTTTGCAAGTTTTCATTTCCCAAATGACTGCCTTGGCAAGCGCAATACCTACCAGGCTCAACGCCGGTCTCGCGCTGCCGCTTCCCGCGCTCTCAAGGACCCGGGAGGAGGAAGGCGTGAAGGGAATCCCGAAGGCGCGAAAACCTCGCGCATGCGCAGGCCTTCCACCTGCGACAGCCCAGTAGGCCGGCCGAAGCGAGCGGCGATGGGATGTGGGAGGGAGCTCGCTCGCCGCCCCGCGTGTGCCTATGTGGGGCACGTTACAGCCCCGTGACGTCAGCGCCACGCAGGCAGCCAGGCAGGCAGACTGCGAGAGCCCAGCGCTGGGTGGCCTCTCCTCGCCGCCCCGCCTCTCGCCGCCCGACTCGCCCGCCTCCCTCCCACGGCACACCAGGCAACGTCTCGCGGCACACTAGTGTTCCGCGGAACACCGGTTGGGAAACACTGGTTTATCTCTTTGATGTCTGATGGGAGGGCATTCCACAGGGTGGGCGCCACTACTGAGAAGGCCCTCTGCCTGGTTCCCTGTAACCTCACTTTTCACAGTGAGGGAATTGCCAGAAGGCCCTTGGCACTGGATCTCAGTGTCTGGGCTGAACGATGGTGGCGGAGACGCTACTTCAGGTATACTGGACCGAAACCGCTTAGGGCTTTAAAGGTCAGCACCAACACTTTGAATTGTGCTCGGAAAGGTACTGGGAGCTAATATAGGTCTTTCAAGACTGTCGTTACGTGGTCTCGGCGGCAGGTAGCAGCGCTCACAGCTTATGGACTGCACCGTGTAACAGGTGTCTGGCCCAGCAGCCTAAGGCGGACAAGCCACTGAAACAGGCATTCAGAATCCATTCATTTCATAAAACCTGCAGGGCTCAATCTCTGTGTTTGTGTATGTGTGTGTTTCTGTTTTGCTCAAGGGTCTGGGGGTGGGAGAGAGCTCTTTAGCATGATGCTTTTAATACAATTAAATTATCAACAAACAAACCTGATGATACGAATAGCAACGTCAGGTGCTACCGGGGGGGAGGGGGGGAGAAGGGGGCCTACTCGGAAGTAAATACTGCGTCCAGGCGCAATTAGCGCTGATTTAAGGTGCACCAAGACTGCCTAAAAACCTCACCAAAGATATGCAACAAAGTGCTTCATTGGCAGAGGGGAGAGTTTGTGCACCGTGGAGGCTGGAGGGCTTCTATTCTACATGCGGGGGTTGGGGGGGCGAGGAAAATGTGCTCCGTGGGGGGGCGGGGAAGGCAAGAAAAGGAGCTGAGCTCTAACTATAGGCTCCCACGCTTGAGCAGGCCCGACTCGGTGGGGCGGACCACCCTCTCTCCTGGAGGAGGAGGAGGAAGAGGAGGAGGAGATTCCCATCCACGGCGTGGCCTCCCGCGCTCCTGAACGGGAAATCTCTGCAGCCCAAGACTCTCCGCGAGGCAGCTCCTCCCTTCCTGCCTTGAGCCGCCGCCAGCCGCGCCTCCCTCCCCAGTTATCTGCTGCCTGCCAAGCCCCGCCCCTCTTCATTGTCCTCCCCTTCTGTTTTTCCCTCTCTTTCCTTTTTTAAAAAATATTTTCTCTTCCCCTTCTTTTTTTCCACCCTTTCTTTTTTCTCTTTCTGCCCCCCCTCCCCGCCCTCCTGCCTTCCAGGGTTAAAGGATTTGAGCAATGGGTCTGGAGGTGGAGCTCGTCGGAGGATTAGCCCGACTCGCCCGCCTCCCTCCCACGGCACACCAGGCACCGTCTCGCGGCACACTAGTGTGCCGCGGAACACCAGTTGGGAAACACTGCCCTAATCCACCTGTCAGTGACCATCTATTTTAGAATATACAAGGGATTGCAAGAAAGAGGTGCGGAATTGGAATATGAGCCACCTGCGCATCTCACCAAATGTCAGCAAGAGCCTTCATATTTTGTATATTCTGTATATTTTGTAATTCTCTAAATAAATTACACCAAGCAGTCAAATACACACACACACGAGTTATCCAGGCAATTCAGAAATCTGACAAAGGCCACCCATTTAGGGCTTACTTGGATAAAGTGTGTAGCAGAGCTTGTCCAAAAATACACACTTATGCTGCTTGGCCCCTTCAACAGCACAGTTTAGGAGTTCAAATGCCTCTTCCCAAAACCGTATTAGAGGGGGAGGAGAGAAGGGGCTTCTGTAAAGATTTGAAATCCATATATATTTGTCAGGCTGGCTCCAATATTTCCAACTGAATGGAAGACAAGAAAAAAAGGGTTTGCTGGAGAAATATCAAAACTAATTCACACCCTGTCATCAAAGAACTTTTGTCTCACTTAAAGTGCTTTGGTTACAGGTCAAGTTTTATATCTTATCAATTCACACATTGCTGCTGCTCCTGCCATTGCCAGTTTTGGGGAAGGCCACTCCCTCCTGCAGGCCAATTCCATTGGACCTAGGGGGCGGGGCCCACGCTCACCACCACAGCTTTAAGAGGCTCCAGCAAGGCCTCAGGACACTGATGCTGTTGCTACTGCTGCAGCAAATGTCGAAAATGATTTTACATGCTTTAAAGTGTTTTAAAAGCATTTTTACATTGTTGCACTGTGAACGGTGGTTTTTATTTATATATTTTTATTTTATTTTATTTTTGTTTGGGGTGGGATAAATGTTGAGCTGGGGTGGGGATTAGTTTTATTTTAGTACAATTGTTTTTGGCTTTGTTTTTACTTTTACTATTTTGTTAGGCTATTGTATAGTTTGTATTTTGCTTTTTAAGGGAAAGGGTCAGGGCTGCCTGGGAGGGGGTCTCAGCCAACAGAATGGCTGGGGCAGGTTCCATGGGGCAGAAGCACTGTGACACCCAATCTCAGTGATCACGGGCAGGAGGAAGAGCTACACTAAGACCAGACCATCTCATTACCGAGGAGGTAGGTTTAGTCATTGTCTGAGGACTATCCCTGCCTCCGAAGTCTGGTCTTGACCGGAAGGATATTGGAATCAGCAAGGGAAACCCACATGACCTGAAAGTGTTGCTGTGCAATGCCAGGTCAATGATTCATAAGACCACTGCCATCCACAACCTGATTGTGGATGGAGGACTTGACCTGGCATGCGTAACAGAGACTTGGTTGGATGAAGCAGATGGGCCTGTCTTAGCTGCTGCTTGTCTACCAGGTTTCTCTTACACACAGCAACCCAGGTCATGTGGGCGGGGAGGGGGGGCTGCAGTGATTTTTAGGAAGTTATTAGTTTGCACCAGGTGTCCTATTGGGAAGACCCAGTTCTCTGAGTGCATGTTCTGGAAGTTGGGCAATAGGGGCAATACAGGATTCCTTTTGGTTTACCGACCTCCCCGCTGTGCCAAGGATTCCCTGCCCGAGCTGCTTCAGGTCATGGCAGATGTTCTCCTGGAGACACCTAGCTTGGTTGTCCTGGGGGATTTTAACATCCATGCTGACACGACCTTACAAGGGGCCGCTCGGGACTTCGTGGAAAGCATGGCCTCCATGCGGCTGTCCCTGAATAAGTTTGGCCCAACTCATAGCCGCGGATATGCCTTAGACCTGGTGTTGACCTCTATGGATGTTGGTGATCTGACATTAAGTAAAAGTGAAACAAAAGAAGTGCCATGGTCAGATCACTTCCGGGTGCAACTGGACTTCTCCATGACCCTTCCCCTCTGCAGGGAGGTGGGACCGATTCGGATGGTCCGCCCCTGCCACTTAATGGATCCAAATGGTTTCCAGAGTGTGGTAGGGGATGTTTTATCCCATGTTGATGGCCTTTCAGCTGATTCCCTAGTTGGAATACGGAATTAACCAGGGCTATTGACTGTCTGGTTCCAAAGCGTCCTCTCTGATTGCATGGAGCCCGGACAGCCCTGTGGTTTTACCTGGAGCTGAGGGTGATGAAACAATTGCTGAGATGGCTAGAGCGCCGGTGGCGGAAAACTCACTCTGAATCAGACTGGACATGGGCATGGGTTAGAGCTCAACATTGAGCCTACCAAGTGGTGACGGCAAAGAGAACTTTCTTCAGCGCCTCTATTGCATCTGCAGAAAACAGCAGCAGGAGACTCTTTCAGGTGGTTCGCAATCTATTGGAACCACCTTTGTCATCGGGGCCAGGTAGGGACCCCAAGATCGCCTTCACCATGATGAACTGGAGTGAAGAAGAGAACAGCACATCTTCCTGTGCCAAAATGAACCCTTAGCAATTTAGAATATTTGTTAGGAAAGCAGCAGCAGAGATAACCTCCCATCCTCCCCTTATCTTGACTTATTTGCTTCCATTTTAAGGGGGGGGGGAGGGAAGCATGCATGTGTGAAAGCAATGTTGTCCAGTGAAATTTGATACTGTGTCACACCAGGCCCACAGATTTTTAAAGAAAAATTCAATGGTGCATACCGGGCTATTAGCCCGTGTGTAGTTCAGATTCTGCAGTTTGATTGCACCCAAATGGCAGAACATTCAGAATGCTCCTTGCAAGCATGTCTTAAACTTTAATACCATGGGGCTCCAACCATTTGTGCCATATGACCAAGTAAGGCATCTTTCCAACTGCAGCAGCCCCATTTCCTTTGCAAAAGATGGAAAAAACACAGTTCCATGGCACAAGAAGTAACGTAGTGTGAAAGAAACATTGGGAGGAGGGGGGACAGAAGCCCTAACAGAATAATAAGGAAAACCAAAACAATAATCACCACATCTAAATACAGCCTATGGCGCAAAACCATTAATAGCCCCTTGCTATTTGCAGAATCTCCTGATCCCAGAAGAGCTAAATCTCTGCTGAGGACTTGTTGCCTCAGTTGGTCAGAATCACGGACTGCAGGTACAAGGCAGGGCACACTGAGCAGACCTCCTGGCCACCCAGGGCTTTAACCCCCTCAGTATTTCTAGACAGTGTGCTCAGTTCCCTAAATGTTGAGAGGCCCGGCATCCCCCACTGCCGGGCTCTTGCTATGGGGCCGCAAATGAATGTCACCAGCAGCCGCAGGAAGCCCAGGGCCCTGTTAGCAGCGAGGGACATGCAACAAATATGAATGGCCACACCTGGCAGGTGAGGCGAAGATGGATGAGAGTGAAGTGGAAACATTTGATTTTATCTTTTTGCATACTGCAGGACCTAATAACAGGTTTCCAAACAAATAAACAATTTTTAACCAAGCAGAAGGAACCAGAATGATTGGCAATTAGAGCAAAATCTTTTGTTTTATCATCACATCTTAAGCCAGCCTATGGGACAAAACAATAAATTTGGTGCAGGGCACAAGTAGCCGAGTGGGATGTATAGCAGATGTGGATGAATACATTTAGGTCACATCGAGGAATTTGACCACATAGTGCCAAGGAAATGGGACTGGCTAGTGAGGCAAAATGGAGGAGAAATCGGAATGTTAATACCGCCCCCCCCCCCATTTGGGACAAACTGGTGGAGGCGATAGCAATGGGGCAGCTACAAGAATTCTTGGGGGAAAGGATTTTGCAAAACAACTAAGGAAACAGTTCAAAGTAAAATATTTAGGACCAGGAAACAACTATCTTGATCTAGAGAACCAGCGATGGAGGTTTTTTGTTAAGTGAAAGAAAGACAATAATTGAGTTGCTTGAATGGAACAACAAGCACAACTGGTTATAAAGTTGTGAATTGTGTTGCATGATGTGTGAATACTTTTGTATATGGGATTATTAGAGGCCACTCAAATCAGAGAATAATTAGAGAGAGGGATGGAGTGAAGGAATAGATGAAAAACTATGGTAAAGACATAAGCACAGGGCAGGGCAGCCATCTCTCTCTCTTTCTCCACATGCACCGAAGAAGCCACATTTGCTTAGCCAAAGATGCCCTCTTGACTTCCAGCCAAGACAAAAGGACTGTCTTCTTATGGAATAGTTTCTAAGTCTGCCCTCTGGGATCCAATTGTAAACAGAATGTAAGAGTAAACCTATTATACTTTTATAGAAGACTGTGTCGTGTCTTATCTTTTATGAAGGAAAAGGGGTAAATACCAGAACAGTTATTATAGAGGCTTTAGTGAGCCTGAGCAAACGCATCCGCTGCAAGTCTTAAAAAGGGGAAATGTTACTCTGCTAAATTGTGGAACTTGTTAACACAAGTTGGAAAAGGAAATAATCAGACAATATATCCTCTCTTGCATCCCTGAACATTTCCACAAAAATAAGTACTGGAAGCTAAAACCCCTTGGTGCATTTTGCCCATCAAAGCCTTCGCTGTTAAGAAGGAAAACATGAAGGGAAATTGGGCAACATATAAAATGTTATTAGAGGGCAAATTAATAAATTGAGACATTGAAATCCATAAATATTTGACAGACTGGCTCCAATACTTCCAACTGAATAAAAGACAAGAACAATGGGGTTTCCTGGAGAAATATCAAAATGACTGGGAAAGGCTGTGGAGGGAAGACATAAGATTCACTCCATGTTATAAGGGGGCGGTGAAGAAGGAGGGAAGAGAAGGAAGCACTGTCCTGTTTTCAGATTGGGGACAGCCTCCCACCTCCTTCTTCCCAACCTGTGCAAGGACCAGACTCAAATTCCTCACCTCTTGACCCCTCAGCAAACATCCAAGCTACAACCCCAGGGTGAAGAGCAAACCTCAACGCCACAAGTCATGTGCCCTTAACTAAGTTTTACAGTCAGAGGCTGCTCTCTAAAGAAGTATCTCCCATTTCTAGGAAGGCCACTTCAACTTCATCTAGCGCTTGGTTGCTTTCTTTACAGTCTTCCAAGGGCTCTTGGGCAAGCTCTACGGGCTCGCTGACATCCCTGAGGTCCATAGACTATGCTGCCAACCACAGGGCAGAAGATTTCCGCAAACATCAACATCTTTATACCCCACCCATTTGGCTGGCTTTCCCAAGGGACTCTGGGGACTTACAGCATATCTAGAAACATCCAGCATTAAAAATCTCCTGATACACGGCTCAGGAGATAGAGAGTGAGAAGGAAGAGAAGGCAGGAAGGGTAACCATGTCAGACCACTAACTCCTCGAAATACAAATCTCTTCCGGATAGATTGCCCATAAACTCCACCCTGGTCCAACAAGGTTCCATGCTTAGCTAATCTGTTCCTCCTTCCCTCTCTGAGGAAAAAAACCAATGCCTTTTCCCCATACAAATGTTTAACTTTAACATATAAAATACACACTAATATAAGCAACATCAAAATACCAAAAACCAGTATTATTATATTTGGTATTAAAATACCAAAAACCAGGGTGCCAAGCCAATTTTAAAAATGTTGGTCGTGGTAGGGCTCTATCCTGAAAAGATGTCCCACCAAAGGTGTGTGGTTCAATCCTGAATATCCTGAGTGATTCTTCTTAGCTTGGCTTGTTTTGCTACGGCAATATTAGTACTTTGCATTATGACACATTCCAAGTTTTTCTCATTCCTTTTCTCCAAGCAGACTGAGTCCCTCGCAAACACCCCATCGGATACCTGCAGCCACACAACTCAAACCCTGCCAGCACTGAACTTTTCAGTTACCGTATTTTTCGCTCTATTGGACGCACCAGACCACAGGACACACCTAGTTTTTAGAGGGGGAAATCAAGGAAAAAAATATTATCCTCCCCCCAGCCCCAAAGAGCAACGGACAGGCTGCATGCAGCCTGTCCACTTCTCCCAGAGCTTCTCCCAGAGCTTCTTCCCCCGGGTTCCCCCCCCCCCAGCCCCAAAGAGCAAAGAAGCCAAGACAGCGCGCGGGATCCATAGCCGCGCAACCTCTCCAGCCAGGAGCTAAACCTCTCCAGTGCAGCTAAAGAAGACAAGGCAGCAAGCGCGATCCATCCCGCTCACTGCCTTGGCTTCTTCTTTAGCCTTGCGCAGCATCTTTAGTCTTGCACAACGGGATGGACTGCGCCCGCTGTCCACTGGGGCTGGACTAGATGACTCCTGGGGTTCCCTTTCAACCCTGCAATTCTATGACCTCGGAAGGTGTTTGGGGTCTCCACCACTGGAGGCTTTTAAGCAGCGGTTGGGGGACCATCTGCCTGGCGTTCTTTAGCTGTGATTCCTACATTGTGAGGGGGCTGGGCTAGATGACCCTTGGGTGGCCCTCCCAACTCTATACAGTCCTACAGTTCTGCGGCAGGCTTCAAAGCAATCACGGAGGAAGGAATCCGCTGAAGCCTCCAGCAGCGAAGAGGATCCATGGTCCCCTTCCTTCCCTCCTCCGTGGTTGCTTTGAAGAAGGAAAGTGGGAGAGGAGCTGCTTACACGAGTGTAAGCTGCTCCCCTCCCACATTGCCGCTTCAAAGCAATCACGGAGGAGGGAATCCGCTGAAGCCTCCAGCAGCGAAGAGGATCCATGGTCCCCTTCCTTCCCTCCTCCGTGGTTGCTTTGAAGAAGGAAAGTGGGAGAGGAGCTGCTTACACGAGTGTAAGCTGCTCCCCTCCCACATTGCCGCTTCAAAGCAATCACGGAGGAGGGAATCCGCTGAAGCCTCCAGCAGCGAAGAGGATCCATGGTCCCCTTCCTTCCCTCCTCCGTGGTTGCTTTGAAGAAGGAAAGTGGGAGAGGAGCTGCTTACACGAGTGTAAGCTGCTCCCCTCCCACATTGCCGCTTCAAAGCAATCACGGAGGAGGGAATCCGCTGAAGCCTCCAGCAGCGAAGAGGATCCATGGTCCCCTTCCTTCCCTCCTCCGTGGTTGCTTTGAAGAAGGAAAGTGGGAGAAGAGCTGCTTACACGAGTGTAAGCTGCTCCCCTCCCACATTGCCGCTTCAAAGCAATCACGGAGGAGGGAATCCGCTGAAGCCTCCAGCAGCGAAGAGGATCCATGGTCCCCTTCCTTCCCTCCTCCGTGGTTGCTTTGAAGAAGGAAAGTGGGAGAGGAGCTGCTTACACGAGTGTAAGCTGCTCCCCTCCCACATTGCCGCTTCAAAGCAATCACGGAGGAGGGAATCCGCTGAAGCCTCCAGCAGCGAAGAGGATCCATGGTCCCCTTCCTTCCCTCCTCCGTGGTTGCTTTGAAGAAGGAAAGTGGGAGAAGAGCTGCTTACACGAGTGTAAGCTGCTCCCCTCCCACATTGCCGCTTCAAAGCAATCACGGAGGAGGGAATCCGCTGAAGCCTCCAGCAGCGAAGAGGATCCATGGTCCCCTTCCTTCCCTCCTCCGTGGTTGCTTTGAAGAAGGAAAGTGGGAGAGGAGCTGCTTACACGAGTGTAAGCTGCTCCCCTCCCACATTGCCGCTTCAAAGCAATCACGGAGGAGGGAATCCGCTGAAGCCTCGAGCAGCGAAGAGGATCCATGGTCCCCTTCCTTCCCTCCTCCGTGGTTGCTTTGAAGAAGGAAAGTGGGAGAAGAGCTGCTTACACGAGTGTAAGCTGCTCCCCTCCCACATTGCCGCTTCAAAGGGAGCCCGGGAGTCCCCCACCTCCCGCAGAAGCCGTGCGCTCTTTAAAGGGGCTGTGCGACTTCTCCTGGCTTTTCTGGGAGGTGGGGGGATTCCCCCACCTCGTAGAAAAGCCCGTAGGAGCCGCGCAGCCTTTAAAGAGGGTGCCGCTCTTGGGGGCTTTTTCCCCAGGAGGGAGAAGGGACTGCTGCAGCCAGTCAGTCCCTTCTCCCTCCTGGAGAAAAGCCCGCAAGAGCGCACAAAGCTTCTGTGCGGCTCTTGAGGGCTTTTCCCGCCTGCCTCCCCCCTGCATTCGCTCCATAGGACGCACACACATTTTCCCTTGCTTTTTAGGAGGGAAAAAGTGCGTCCTATGGTGCGAAAAATACGGTACTTCAACCACTCCACATTTGCTGAGGGTGCATTTGCATTCCTCTGAGCCAGGAATGCCTCCTTCAGGAGGTACAATGAAACCATTTGCAGCCACTGGAATCAGCCAGCAAGTGATCCACAAGAGCCAGATTCTGGACTTGAAGAATCCCAAGCACATTTATCTGGATTTTTCATTCTCTCTGCAAGAGGAGAGAAGTGAAAGGCAGTGCTACATCTGACACACTCATTAGGGAAGTGCATTCAGGGATTAATTCACAAAAAAGAGGAGGGGATCGTAACAGCCAGAAAGGGTGCTCTGCTTGGAAAGCAGCAAAGAGCTGGCTGCTCCGTCCTGCTCAGCTGGGATAATCTTCCTCCTGACCCCCATCTTAAAATTTCTTGAGTTCTCGGGGATTAATAAGGGAACTGTAATTCCCTTGCCCCCCTCAAATTCCTGTTATCTGGGGAGATTATATATTTATGATCTCCCTTCCCTCCTCCCTTTGTAATTAAGCAAGAAATATAATTTAAATGAAAGCAAGTAGATTTATTTATTTTTGGTTAAAAAGAATAACGTGCAAATTAACGGGAATCTGTGTCCGTTGAATGTTCAGGGTTTGTTTGGTCTGTTTGCAATGCGGATTAGAATCGCAGTGCAGGCTTTAAGAGGGGAAATGTTGGTTTTGGTTGGAGGCGCGACGTATTTTTTCCTTTACGGCCGAGAAATCCGCACCCACCTGGCGATTTCCATGCGCCGACAGGAGGCTGACTGCGTCCAAAGTCCTAATCCATCCATTTTATGTTTATTACGAGAAACAGCGAGCACAAATGCCTTCATTGCATTTTCTTTCTAAACAAAAAAGCAACAACCCCCAAACCTGAGGTTGCATTCCTAAAGCCTCTTATTACCCAGGAGCAAACCCCATTGAATTAAATAGGATTTCTCCTCCTGCATAGCTGTGGCTATGATTGCACTAGTAACATTGAACTGGCCGGTGTTTTTAAAAGTAGGGTTATGCGACCTCAGGCTGCTTCTGAGAAAACTTGGGAAGTTCTTCAACTGAGATATCTTCCCCCTCTGAGACCCACACAAAGCCCCATGGCTGTCGTTTTTCTCCCTTGAAAAGCACAGGGTGCTGAAGGTGGAAGTTGGGGAGAGTGCCAATCTTTCAAAATTCCTTTCTCGTCTCTATGGGGCTTTTTCGAGGCTTGGATAATCTACCTAGGTCTTTTCTCAAGATCCGTTGGGAACGGAAGAGTTGGGTGTGCATGCACTTTTTTTCCTGTCTTGTCAGGCATGGGAGAGACATGGCCAGAGGGTCTGGCCACCCGCTCAGCAGCCGAAAATTTGCCAAAACAGCTGGCAAACCCTGCCGTACGACTTGTGCAAATGGTGGATTATGCAATGTATTTATTTGACAACGTGTTCCCTTCTCCAGGTCTTAAAAAACCCATGCATTGTGGTGGGGATGGAGTGAATGATTTGAGAAATTGCCAATATCCCACACACCCTTTTCTCCTGTTGTTTTTAAGAAGCACTGAAGCTTGTGTGTCTGTGTGTGTGCTTTGGGTGTGCCGCTTGAAAAAAAATAAAAAATGATGCTATGGTTATATTTGTAGATGTATGCTTTTTTGTCTTGTTTTTTACTTTGTTTTTCTTTTCTTTTTTGTATGTTTTGTTTTTCTTTCTTGTTTGTACAGTATTATTTTGGATTTAATGTTTGTAATTTTTGTTATGATTTTGCATTGAAAATAAAAGAATATTAAAAAATTTTAAAAAAAGAATTATTGGAAAACACAGATAATAAAATGCATTCCCATCTGGGTTGAATCCTGGCCATGGGGGTTCAATCCATCCAATATTGAGGGGGCCAACAACCTCCGTTGGGTTGCTGTTATGGGGATACAAATGACAGCCACCATCAGCTGCAAGAGACACACGCCATAGGGAGCCGAGCGGGACATGCGACAGATGTGAAAGGACACATCTCGGTCACATCGAGGGATATAACTTCACAGAGAAGTGGGACTAGCAAGGGAAATGGCCCGCTGGTCGTGGATGAGGTAGAGGAATGGGAAGTTCAGATGTGTAGTTCAGATTCTGCAGTTTGATTGCCCCCCAATGGCAGAACATTCAGAGTGCTCCTTGCAGGCGTGTCTTAAACTTTAATACCATGGGGCTCCAACCATTTGTGCCATATGACCAAGTAAGGCAACTGCAGCAGCCCCATTTCCTTTGTAAAAGATTTTGGGCTATTATCCTGCCCAACCCTGCTGTAGATCACCTCGTGAAAGCTTTCGGCCAAATATCTAATGACATCCCCAAAGACAAGAAAAATCTATTCCTTTACACCACAACAGCTGCCAGAATATTAATTGCAAAAAAACTGAAGGGAGTAAAAATTCCATCAGTATCAGAATGGCAAAACAAAATCGGTGAGTTTGTAGAAACGGCAAAATTGACAGCAATTATTAGAGGCCACTCAAATCAGAGAATAATTAGAGAGTGGGATGGAGTGAAGGAATAAATGAAAAAATATGGTCCCGGAATTCAAATGTTAATAGAGAATGTGTAAAACATGCAGGGGTAAGCAAGAAAATAATAGAATCAATTGAATAATTATTAAATAATAACAACACAACAAGATGGAAGAAGTAAAATATTGGGTTCACACATGGGTGAAGGGGCGTGGGGGTATATGGGAATCTATAATATCATTTATAATATAATTTGTTAATTGTGTTGTATTTACATACAACAAATGGAAGCCTAGATTATTTAGATATATTTTAATTTAGGTAATCTATGTAATAGGGTTATGTTAGAAAATGAATATGTATTTTGAATTTGATGTTTGTAAAAAAAATGATTTTGAAAGAAAAAAAATGGATTTTTCATTCTCTCTGCAAGAGAAGAGAAGAGAAGAGAAGAGAAGAGAAGTGAAAGGCAGTGCTACATCAGGCACAGTCATTAGGAAGGTTCATTTAGGGATCAATTAACAAAAAAGAGGAGGGGATCCTAACAGCCAGAAAGGGTGCTCTGCTTGGAAAGCAGCAAAGAGCTGGCTGCTCCGTCCCTTCCTCCTCCTCCTCCTCCTCCTCCTCCTTCTGCTCCTAATGAGACCTGGAGCAAAGCAGGCCGAGTTCCCGGCTTCATCATTGGTGCCATTTGCAGAAGGGTGGTTTCCGCAGCCCCCCACCATCCCACCCCCTTCCTCTATACCATGTAAATAGAATTACAGGATTTCCCACAGTTTCTGCTTTCGTCTTCACAGCTGCTGCTCAAGTACTATCTTTCCTTTTGAAATAAAAAATTGCAGGTTTCTCCACAGTTTGTTTACATACATCAGCAATATGTATGCTTCAGCTTTTCCTACACCAATATGGATGCCTTTCCAAACTTGCCTTCAGGTGGTACAGACTCACAGTTCACACCCTGCCTTTAATGAACTTTTCAGTTACTGCACACACTCCAAATTTGCGGAGGATGCACCTGTGTTACTCGCAGCCGGGTATTCCCAAACCCCTCAACACAAGTGTCCTTTCTCCTTTTCTGCATCACGATTCAATCCCTTGCCAACACCTGACCAGAAGATGCAGCTACACAACTCAGACCTTATATAATCCATGGATGAAATATAAATATCTCCTGGAACCTACAAGCCATTGGTGCATTTCACACATTGAAGCCTTTGGCTTGAGGAAGAAAAACATGAAGGGAAATTGGACAACATATAAAATGTTATTAGAGGGGGAAATTAATAAATTAAGAGGAAAGGACTTTGACATCCATATATATTTGACAGGCTGGCTCCAATACTTCCAACTGAATGAAAGACAAGGAAAATAGGGTTTGCTGGAGAAATATCAAAACTAAAGGGAACTCTAATCCAGCCTAAAGGAAAATATCTATCTAAAATGTATAATCTCCTCCACAATTCACACACTGCCATCAAAGAACTTTTGTCTCACTTAAAGCGCTCAACCTTTTCTGAGGATGCACACCTCAGAACACACAGGGACAGAGAAAGCTAAGACATTTTGCAGTCTCATTCCCCCCCAATGGCAGAACATTCAAAGTGCTCCTTGCAGGCATGTCTTAAACTTTAATACCATGGGGCTCCAACCATTTGTGCCATATGACCAAGTAAGGCATCTTTCCAACTGCAGCAGCCCCATTTCTTTTGTAAAAGTTGGAAAATACACAGTTCCATGGCACAACAAGTAATGCCATGCGAAAGAAACATGGAGGGTGGGGGTGGACAGAAGCCCTAACAGAATAATCAGGAAAACCAAAACAATAATCAACACTTCTAAAAACAGCCTATGGCGCAAAACCATTCAATGTATAATCTCCTCCACAATTCACATCCTGCCATCAAATAACTTTTGTCTCACTTAAAGCACTCAACCTTTTCTGAGGATGCACACCTCAGAACACAAAGGGACAGCGGAAGCAAAAAGGACAGGCCACATAACAAGGCAGTGACTTCTGTCTTGCAAGTAAAATTTTTGGATGACCCAGACCTTTCCTCAAAAGGGGGGAAGAGGAAGAACCACTGGAATATTGAGATGAAGAGGAGGAGGAAGAAGAGGAGTACGACAAAATTGGTAACCACAGAATGCTTTCCAGTATTGAAATTACAAGAGATGCATTCTGACAAAATGAAAAGCTTAGTACAAAAAACCCCCACCAAAGTTTATAGTGTAGGTGCTCACCTTTGTTGGTGCCTTATTCAATGGTCTGACACTGCTGCAACTGGCTCTCATTTCGCTCTTCACTATTCCCCTTCTTAATGAAAAGCACCAGGGGGAAATTGACCATTCTTGTGAACCAGAATCTCAGAAATGCACTGGCCAAAGTCCCAAGTTAAACCCAGGGATGAAGCGCAAACCTCAACCCCTCAAGTCAAGTTCTACAGTCAGTGCAAATATTTGGTACTGCAATTTTACTATTGTTCTTTTTAAACTATAAAATTTCAGGTTTTCCCATAGTTTTTGTACGTACATCAGCTATATGTACACTTCTCCCTCTTTCTATACGAGGATTGTCTTACAAACACGCCATCAGGTGGTACAGCCACGCAACTCAAACCCTGCTATTAAAGAACTCCTGTCAAGACACTTCTGAAGTGGCCTGCAAGTATTTCACTGAACTACCGGTGCCCACTTTTGGAACACTGGACACCTCCGGAAAGTGTGCAATTCCAGAAAGGCCATCAACCCAGTGTGATCCAGCAGCAGCTCCTATGCAGCCGTCTGCTGTCACTTGGATCAGAGACAAGACAACATACAAGGAAAAGGTGTTTGCAACTGAGAACATTGGCTGGAACATGCCGGGTGGGTGTGGTTGTCTGTCTTCCCAGGCTCCTTATGCTCCCCATTTACTCCTCCTTGCCCTACAACTCTCCTCATAACAGGTTTCCAAACAAATAAACAACTTTTAACCAAGAGGAAGGAACCAGAATGATTGGCAACTCAAACTAGAGCAAAATCCTCAGTTTTTTAAACCACATCTTAAGCCAGCCTATGGGACCAGACAATTAATTTGGCTCAGGGTGCAGGTAGCTGAGTGGGACATACGACAGATGTAGATGAACACATCTAGGTCACACTGAGAAAACTTGACCACACAGTGATAAGGAAATGGGGCTGGCCAGCGAGGCAAATATGGAGGAGAGATCAGAATGTTAATACCACCCCCTCCAAATCTGGGGCAAATTGGTGGAGACAATAGCGGTAGGGAAGCTATGTAGAAAATCTTATTTTTTTATAAACCCCCGATTTTTCCCCAGCATAACTAATTTTTATTTGGCTTTAGCTTTCTGTAAATTTAATTACCCCAAAGTGTATTTCTATATATAAAGCAGGAGATCAAAACACTGGAAAGAAAATACAGTCTTGAAGAGACTAGTAAATTAATTGTGATGACTATGTTGGATTTCTATTTATTTTGTTGTGTCAGAGTACTACAATCAAGTGTTAGCATATAACTTAGGATGCTTCAAGATTCCATGTTCTGTTTTCTGTGAAGCTCATTGTGTTTAAAACAATATGAGAAGTGGGGAGTTAGGCGCTCGCGCGCACGCGGGTTTGTTACTCGGTTTGGACTGTTAGGGGGGAGAGAAGGGGAGAGCGAGAGGGTCCTGCGTATCCTCGTTGGCGGAGGACGCGCGCGCAGGTAGGAATTACAGATGAGAAAATGCCACTTTTTGGGAAAATTGTTGTCATTAAAAAGAATGGGAGTGATGGAACTCATTTTCCGCTGACTAAAAACTCTTGTTTGTTTGGAAGGAAAAGAGAGTGTGACATCAGAATTCAGCTGCCTCAGGTTTCCAAAGAACATTGTAAAATCGAAGTCAATGAAAATAAGGAGGCAACTTTGTTTAACTTAAGTCCTGCAAACCCAACAGAACTCAATGGAAATATTTTTCAGCAGCCTACGTACTTAAAGCATGGAGATGTATTCACTATTATTGATCGTTCTTTCAGGTTTGAATATCCACCTTCATTACTTCCACGGAAGAGGAGTTCCAGGTCTCAAGAGAATGAAACATTACAGGTTCTTCATATTCTGCAGGAAGAACAGGAGGAGTTGTTGCACTGTCGGAATTCAGAATCTAAAAGTCCTCAGATTTCTGAAGTTAAGAAATCACCTAAAAAGCGGAAGGACGAAGAACCTGACATATTAATTCAGCCTCTTGGAAAGAGAAAGAGGGTGTCCTTTGGTGGGCACTTGAGTCCTGAACTGTTTGATAAATGCTTACCTCCAAACTCACCACTTAAAAGAGGTGCAACTCCAGCACGACTGAGCTTGCCATTTGGAAACTCGCCTCGAGCGGTTTTGAAATTTAGACAATCTCGAATCAAGAGTTTCCCTGAAGGGGTTCAGCATGAGAATAGTTCATCTAAGAATGCTGCCTCACCCTCAGCACGCAGGTCTCCAGTTGCCTCGCCCACAGCACGCAGGTCTCCGGTTGCCTCACCCGCAGCACGCAAGTCTTTGGTTGCCTCGCCCACAGCACGCAAATCTTCGGTTGCCTCTCCCGCAGCACGCCGGTCTTCAATTGCCTCGCCCGCAGCACGCCGGTCTCCGGTTGCCTCGCCCGCAGCACGCAGGTCTCCAGTTGCCTCACCTCCAGCACGCAGGTCACCGGTTGCCTCGCCTCCAGCACGCAGGTCTCCGGTTGCTTCGCCCCCAGCCACTTTTTCTTTTGATGCACCCCAAAGAAGAGGTCGCTTTTCAGTTTCTCATGTTACCAGCCCACCTTCAGAAGAACAGGATGCTCTTTCCAGTCAGATGAACGGAGATGAAGAAGAGTTCACTGAAGTAAAGACATCTGAACCTACTGTTCAAGAATGCAAAGCTGCTCGTTCAACAAAGAGGAGCAAAAATGCTACTCCAAGAAGTTCTTTGTGTAGGAGAAGTGGAGTAATGGGTGTAATTCACTCTAAAAGGCAAAGTGGGGCTTCCAAAGCCAACTTGATAGTTGCAAAGTCTTGGGCAGATATAGTGAAACAGGGTGTTCCAAGTAAAACAATATGAGAAATCAGGTAAAAACTGTTAACCTTATTGTTTTTTTCTGGTGCTGTCAGAGTGTATGCTTTTGCACATTTGAAGTGCAGTCTGAAAGAAAATTATGTATATAATAAATTAACCCCCCCCCCGGTCCAAATCTGGGGCAAACTGGTGGAGATGATAGAGGTGGGGTTGCTGTTATGGGGATACAAATGACAGCCACCATCAGCTGCAAGAGACACACGCCAGAGGTAGCCGAGCGGGACATGCAACAGATGTGGACAGACACATCTCTGTCACATGGAGAGATATAACTTCACAGAGAAGTGGGACTGGCAAGGGAAATGGCCCGCTGGTCGTGGATGAGGGAGAGGAATGGGAAACATTCAATGTATCCATCTGTAGATCATTTGCATGCTGCAGGGCTTCATACAATGTTTCTAAACCAATAAACAAAACATAAATAAAAATATTTTTTCATGGTAACATTAGCATTGTATACAGAAACAACGGGTTCCTTTCATATCTTTATGTATTGGTTCATTTAAATTGGTTGCACTTTCCCTCTCCTTTCCTTCTGAAAAGCTCAAAGCAGCTAACAAAAAATCAAACCATGACTTAGCAATTGAGAATATTTGTTAGGAAACAGCAGCAGAGATAACCTCTCCTCCTCCCCTTATCTTTACTTATTTGCTTCCATTTTAAGGGGGGAAGAGAAGCATGCATGTGTGAAAAGCAATGTTGTCCAATGAAATTTGATATTGTGTCACACCACGCCCACAGATTTTTCCAGATATATTCAATGGTGCATACCGGGCTATCAGCCCGTGTGTAGTTCAGATTCTGCAGTTTGATTGCACCTAAATGGCAGAAAATGCAGAGTGCTCTGCGTCATAGCTGGCCCACACCTCCTTGCAGGTGTGTCTTAAACTTTAATACCATGGGGCTCCAACCATTTGTGCCGTATGACCAAGTAAGGCATCTTTCCAACTGCAGCAGCCCCATTTCCGTTATAAAAGATGGAACAAACACAGTTCCCTGGCAGAACAGGTAATGTACTGTGAAAGAAACATTGGAAAAAATAACAGAAGCCCTAACAGAATAATCAGGAAAACCAAAGCAATAATCACCACATCTAAATACAGCCTATAGCACAAAACCGAAGATGCAGCTACACAACTCAGGTCTTATATAAACCATGGATGAAATATAAATATCTCCTGGAACCTACAAGCCCTTGGTGCATTTCACACATTGAAGCCATTGCCGTTAAGAAGAAAAACATGAAGGGAAATTGGGCAACATATAAAATGTTATTAGAGGGGGAAATTAATAAATAAAGAGGAAAGGACTTTGACATCCATATATATTTGACAGGCTGGCTCCAATACTTCCAACTGAATGAAAGACAAGGAAAATAGGGTTTGCTGGAGAAATATCAAAACTAAAGGGAACTCTAATCCAGCCTAAAGGAAAATATCTATCTAAAATGTATAACCTCCTCCACAATTCACACCCTGCCATCAAAGAACTTTTGTCTCACTTAAAACGCTCAACCTTTTCTGAGGATGCACACCTCAGAACACACAGGGACAGAGAAAGCTAAGACATTTTGCAGTCTCATTCCCCCCAATGGCAGAACATTCAGAGTGCTCCTTGCAGGCATGTCTTAAACTTTAATACCATGGGGCTCCAACCATTTGTGCCATATGACCAAGTAAGGCATCTTTCCAACTGCAGCAGCCCCATTTCCTTTGTAAAAGATAGGGAAAACACAGTTCCATAGCAAAACAAGTTATTTGTAAAAGATTTCGGGCTATTATCCTGCTCAACCCTGCTGTAGATTACCTCATGAAAGCTTTCGGCCAAATATCTAATGACATCCCCAAAGACAAGAAAAATCTACTCCTTTACACAACAACAGCTGCTAGAATATTGATTGCAAAAAAACTGGAAGGGGGAGAAAATCCCATCACTATCAAAATGGCAAAACAAACTCGGCGAGTTTGCAGAAATGGCAAAATTGACGGCAATTATTAGAGGCCACCCAAATCAGAGAATAATTAGAGAGTGGGATGGAGTGAAGGAATACAAAATATGGATTTTGAATTTGATCTTTGTAAAAAAAAAAAAATGGTTTTGAAAGAAAAAAGAAAAAGAAACCATTTGCAGCCACTGGAATCAGCCAGCAAGTGATCCACAAGAGGCAAATTCTGGACTTGAAGAATTCCAAGCACATTATCTTCATTTTTCATTCTGGCCAAAATTATGCCAATAACCTCAAACTAAATTTGGCATCAATTGTGTCATTATTTGGGAAGGTCTTGGGGGCCTTAGCACGCAAGACACCAAAGTCTGCCATGGAAATCTTGCAACACGTCATAGATTCCATAGGTCCTCTCCAGTTGTATAGAAGATAGAAGGAGAGAGAGAAAAAAGACCTTGACTGGGGAAAGGATCAGATGTTTTTACCCCGTGCATCCAGTAATGAAGAGACCACCATCATTCTCTTCCAGATAAATTGTAGACCATGGGTCTGGCCACCCAGTTGCTGATGCCTTGACAGGTCATCCAGAAACAACTTTCTGCCCTCAATCTATTATTCTCTTCCAACGGCCTGAAAACAAAATTTGCAGGCCGGGGAGGGGGGCAGTGAAAGCAAGCCCACTTTTTAATAACTATCGTATTGCTGTATTAAACAAGAAGAAACTTTGCACAAGAAGAAATTCTGTGGAGTTTATGTGTGATACTGGGCAGGTTATTATTATTATTATTATTATTATTATTATTATTATTATTATTATTAAGGATCTGAACACTCAGATTCTTCATGCTAATTTACTGGTCAGGAGATTTCTTACTCAAATCGCACACTTCCAACATTGCAGCAGCTTGTGACAAATGTGGACTGATCTGTCGTTTGCTCAGAAATAAGGGCAACAAAAAAACAACAACTTTGCATATATGCAGCTTGTATGTATATTTTGGAATATAGTTTTTAACAACATTTTTTGGTGGTGAAGTGGGGGGTATATGGGAACCTATAATATCATTTATAATATAATCTGTTAATTGCGTTGTATTTAAAATAGAGTTTTAAAAGTAATAACTCTATTATTTTTGTGTGTTTTTTACTTTAGTATTGTAATGTATATTTTGTGTTGTGTATGTTATATGTTATGTTTTTGATAAATGTTGAAAATTAATTTTAAAAATTGGGGGGAAAGAAGAACTTAACCCATCAGCTGGGGAGAGCCGGTTGTGAGGGACATGGGGAACCCTTGCACCTTTTCTGCAGGGCTTGTGCGGCCCCCATCTGCATTGTTTGCAAGAGGTTGAAAGAACACATGAACTGATTAATCTGGACCAGGCTTCACAGTGGTTGAAGCAAATAGTCCAGTTTCTGGTGCAAGAGAGACAAGTGATTATGGAATTGAAACTGGCTGAAGAAGAAAGAGCCAGGCATATCCGGCAGAGCTAGAGGAGGAGAAGAACAAGATCATGGGCACTTTTGAGCAGATGCGCAACTTCCTGGAGGAGCTTCAGCGCTTTTGGCTGACCGAACTGGAGGATCTGGAGAAGGAGATGAAGAAGAAAAAGGAAATAAATATTGCCAAGCTCTCGGAGGATATCGCCAGTCTCGGTGTGAGACTCACAGAAATGGAGAAGAATTGCCAACTGGCCGCTATTGAGTTCCTGAAGGGCATCGGGACAACGGTGACCAGGTTTCAGGAGTTGAAAAGAAGGTGAACACTGCTGGGAATCTCTCCAGGCATGGAAGAGAGACTCATAATTTACACTCAGAAAAATTCATTTCTGAAGGATACCATGGAGAAATGCAAAGGGCTACAAATGCAGGCACTGAACAAAGTGAATATCACTCTGGAGCCAGGAACAGAACACCCTTTTCTTCTTATAACCTGAAGAGTTTGAGGAGAAGAAGAAGAAAGGCAGGACACGCTGGACAACCCTGGGAGATTTGACAGCATGCTCTACGTGCTGGGCCATGCAAAATTCACCTCAGGAAGATATTGGTGGGAGGTGGTGGTGGAAGAGGAGGAGGAGGAAAGGGAATGGGCCACCTGGGGAAGTTGAGGGGAGTCTTTGGGTGGGGGGAGAACTGGATTTTGATTCATTTTGTTTTGCTTCTGTTTTTAAAATATATACATGGCCATGAAAGGAATCAGCCCCACTCATATCAGTCAGGATCTGCTAGGAAGCAAGCTGTGTGCTGCCTCTCTGATCAGAGCCTCACCATCACCCAGGGAACGAACAACAGAACGAAGCCCCTTGGCCAGTGACTCCTGCTGCACAGGCCTTCAATAAAATGTGATGAGTCTTCCCAAAACAAAAAAACCACAGCCCGGCTCAGGAGGAGCTCAAGAACCTCCTTTACAACATGAATGACTGCTACTCCAAGCTGCGCGAGCTGGTGCCGAGGATCCCGCAAGGCACGAAAGTCAGCCAAGTGGAAATCTTGCAGCACGTTATTGACTAGATCTATGACATGCAGATCGTGTTAGAGGAAGGGGCGAAGAAGGGGCAAGATCCTCCCGCAGCCGAGACTTCCCTACTCTCTTTAAAAGCTGCAGAACGGGCATCCGAACTTTGCTCAAAAGAGGAGAGGAAACTCTGCCACTAACCTATCGGAACCACCTTCATTATCGGGGCCAGGTAGGGACCCCAAGATCTCCTGCAATGCTTTTGAAAAGTTTTTTGCAGATAAAGTCGCTCAGATTCGGAAGGAGGTAGACTCCACCGTGGGAGCAGGGCCGGGACGGGAGAGTACTAGAGTCCTGCCTAGTCATGTTATATGGGATCAATTCCAATCTGTTACCTCTTAGGATGTGGACAGGCTGCTTGGACGAGTGAAACCAACCACCTGTCTTCTTGATCCTTGTCCATCCTGGCTGCTAAAAGCAAGCCGGGAGCAATGATGCCCTGCGCTAGGCCAAACAAGAAGCGAATAAGTAGCGCAGGCAAATTCAGAGTCTCACCTGTGAAGTGGATGCACTTAAAGGAACTAACAAATCCCTGGAACGTCAGATGTGTGAGATGGAGGAGAACTTTAATCTTGAAGCTGCTAACTATGAAGATAACACTACCCGACTCCAGGAAGTGATCCAAAACATGAAGGGAGAAATGGCTCGCCATCGGCATGAGTACCAAGACCTGCTGAATGTAAAGATGGCTCTTGATATTGAGATTTCCACCTACAGGAAACGGCTGGAAGGAGAAGAGAGCAGAATCACAATGCCCATTTGCATCCGTGAACCTGACTTGTCCTGTTCTCAGATTGGGGACAGCCTCCCACCTCCTTCCCAACCTGTGGAAGGACCAGACTCAAATTCCTCACCTCTTGACCCCTCAGCAAAAGTCCAAGCTACAACCCCAGGGTGAAGTGCGACCCTCAACCCCACAAGTCATGTGCCCTTAACTAAGTTTTACAGTCAGAGGCTGCTATCTAAAGAAGTATCTTCCATTTCTAGGAAGGCCACTTCAACTTCATCTAGTGCTCGGTCACTTTCTTCACTGTCTTCCCAGTGCCACTGGGCAAGCTCTATGGACTCGCTGACAACCCTGAGGTTCATAGACTATGCTGCCAACCACAGGGCAGACGATTTCTGCAAGGAGAGGGAATTCCACTACTCTGCCATCCGGTCCAAGCTGAATCACATGGTTTCCATTCTGTCTAGGAGGGGCAATGCGGCAGAAAACTACATAGGCTGCCACTCAGTGAGGTACAACTTAAAGCCTAGGCAGCGGATCAGCAAGAGCCTCATAAACCTCAGAGACTTTGCATTGTATTCATCTAATGACTGCTTCTGAGAAATGGGATCATGAGGGCAGGGACACATAATTGCCATACTGGCTTGGTGGTGGTGGTTTTTTTAATTTGGCTGCCCAGCCATCTTTGTGATACTTCAGGCCTTTCTCAGGCTTTGCCGTGCCATGGAGAAGAATGGTTTGGAATGCCAACCAATATGCACATTATACCTTGCGGCACAAAGGTAGCCATCACATAGAAACACCTTCACGTTGCTCTTTGTGGCTTACATTTTGTGTGCGTCATAAGCGCTCCAGCCTTCACACTTGGTCAATTCTGTACTGCCCTTACAAATGTTGCTTTTTTGGTCTGAGATATCATGGGCTAACTTGGTTTCATCAAGGGACTATAATATTAGCCGTTTAGAAAATGCAAACAGAAAGTGTTTGCAACTGTGATTGTAGTAATCATCTTTTTAAAATATAAACATTGCAAGTTTTTGCATAGTTTCTGTATGCACATCAGCTATATATAATAAATAAAACAGCATCAGCATCAACATCTTTATACCCCACCCATTTAGCTGGCTTTCCCAAGTGACTCTGGGGGGCTTACAGCATATCTAAAAACATCCATGTCAGGGAACTGCCATCGGAGCCTTGAAGGACCTTAAGAAATTCCTTCAGGGAATGGACGTGATGTTCTCCAGCGAGGTGGAACAAAGCGTGACACGGCAGGAACTGATTGGGTGCAAGTAGGGAAGCCAGTCCGTCAGAAGCTATTGGTCGCGTTTTGTGATGTTAGTACACCGGCTCGGGTGGGATCTGGACTCTGAACTGATACAAATGTTGTTTGAGGCGGGTCTGTCGCCCGAAGTGAAAGACGAGTTGTCCCAAGCGCCCCAGCCACGGTCGATGGACGAGCTCACAAAGGCTGTGCTCGCAATAGGCATACGCCAAGAAGCGCGGGCTCAGGAGAAGCGGGAAATGAGAGGGGAACGTTTCCATGACTACTGGTGAAGGTCATAAAAGGGAGGGAAAGGAGTGGAAAACTACCAAGAAGTGTTTCCTCTGTCAACGACCAGGACATTTTGCTAAGGTCTGCCCTCAACAAAAAGCCTGGCAAGGGATGGTGGGGGCTGCAGGCCACGACGAGGGGGGGAGGAAGGGCAGGCGCAGGGAAACGACAACGCCAGGCCAGCAACCAATAGAAGTGCCCCAGCCTGACTCCCCCAAGGCAGCTATAGCCATAGAAGTGGTGCTAGAACTCCCGAATGGGCACCCTGTCAAAGTTAAGGGACTGTTGGATTCGGGCAGCTTATGTAATTTCTTCAGCAGGGACTTCGCTCTGGAGCACCAACTCCACCTGTTGCCTCTGGATTTTCCCTTGCAGGTGACAACCATCGATGGCAGGGAACTACTGGGAGGGGAAGTGACACACCAGACCCCGCCAATGCAAATGAGGGTTTCCAGGCACATGGAGACCATTGCCTTTCACATGGCCACACTGGCAGGACCCCCAATAATACTGGGAATGAGCTGGCTGGCACTTCATGATCCAGTAGTGTCATGGCATCAGCAGTCAGTCACCTTTGGGTCAGCTTACTGCTTAGGACACTGTCTGGGAGGGGAGAACCCAAGAATGATGGTGGCTAGGGTGGCTGGCCTGGCCGTGGAACAAAAAGGGGAGGTGCCACCACAATATGCTGATCTGAAGGAGGTCTTCAGCGAGAGGGAGGCAGATAGACTACCTCCCCACAGGCCCTTTGACTGCCAAATCAACCTGCTCCCGGGGGCTCAGTTGCCGGTGGGCAAGCTGTATGCCATGTCCGACCGGGAGAGGCAGGAGTTGCGGCAGTTTATTGACAAGAACCTGAAGAGGGGGTTCATAAGGGAATCAAAGGCGGTGGGGGGCAGTCCGGTGTTCTTTGTGGACAAAAAGGAGACAAATCAGCCCAGGTTGGTCGTAGATTATAGGGCCTTGAACCTGGTGTCAGAACCCGTGACTTTCCCAATGCCAAGGATTGACGACATTTTAACCCGGGTGAGGCAGGGGAAGATTTTTACCAAGCTGGACCTCAGGGGGACATACAATTTAATTAGGATAAGGGAGGGGGACGAATGGAAAACTACCATGTTCACCCCCCCTGGGGGCCTTCGAGTACTTAGTCATGCCATTTGGATTACAATTGAGCTCTGCCTGCTTTCAAGCATTCATGCACCACGTGTTGGGGCCCCTGCTGTACAAGAATTGCGTAGCCTTTTTGGATGACGTCTTAATCTATTCGGACAATGAGAAGCAACACGTCAGAGACATCAGGGAAGTGCTACAGAGACTGCAGAAGCATCAGTTGTGGGTCAAGCTGGAAAAATGCCGATTTCATGCCAGGGAGGTCGAGTTTCTGGGGTACAAGTTGTCAGACAAGGTCCTAGCTATGGACCCAGGCAAGGTGAAGGCAGTGCTGGAATGGAAAGCCCCCCAAACCCGGAAAGATGTGCAAAGGTTCTTAGGCTTCAGCAACTTCTACAGGAAGTTCATAAAGAACTTCGCTCACTTGACAGCACCCATAACAGATTGTCTCAGTAGCAAAAAGAAGTTGACATGGACAGAAAGTGCCCAGCAATCCTTTGAAAGGCTGAAGAAGGTGTTCGCTTCGGAAGAGCAGCTCCTGCACATTGATCTGGAGAAGCCCATGAGACTGGAGACGGACGCATCCGACTGAGCTGTTGGTGCTGTCCTTTTGCAGCCCGGGACCAAGCAAAAGGAAGCTGAGCAAGTCAGAGCAAAACTACACAGTGTATGACCGTGAACTGCTTGCGATCTACACGGCGTTTCGGCAATGGAGACATCTGTTGATAGGGGCGCGGCACAAGATCCAGGTTTGTACTGATCACAAGAACTTGGAATACTGGCGGACCGTGCGAGTGCTCAACCAGAGACAGATTCGATGGGCCCAGGAGTTCGCCAAGTTTTCCTTCGAGATCAGATACGTGCCGGGAGAGGAAGACGTAAGAGCAGATGCTCTAGTTTGGTTGTGTGCCAGTCTCTGAATGTTACCACAACTCTGTTTAGGTCCTTGTCTGATGGCAGAAATTTAACATTGATGATGTTTTCTGCTGGGACGAACCCTCTAACGGCTAATTCAGTTTTCTTGAGAATATAGATTCTCTGTTGTGCTGGGGAAAGGAGATCTTTGTGCATGTATACAGGTAAGATGATAAGTTTTTGTTTGTTTAGAATTAGGTTTCTACGAGAGTATATTGTTTTAGAAGGAGTTTCTTGCTTAGGGATCGGGTTTTCCCTTGAATTTCTCGCGGATCCATTCGGGAGCACTACTTGCTCTGTTGTATTGTGAAGCCCAGGCTTATGGAGTTCCTCTGTTAGATTGGAGAGTCCAGCCTTATGGGGGTTTTTATTTGAGCTTGGGCTTGGGCTTTTATCAAAGGGAGGCAGAACTGGGTTAGCTGGGCTCATTGAATTTGAATTCTCTAATAGCTTAAATAGTCTTGTGAGGTTCGTTTCCTTTGTTCGGGATGGGAGCTTTTTCTTCCTTCCCATTTTTACGTTCTTGGGCTTCTTCTCTTTATTCCTCGGACACTTCCCCTTTAAGAGGGGTTTCTTAGGGTCGACTAAGTTTCCCTTTTGGTTTAATTTGACCTTAGATGTTTTCCTTTCTTCCGCATACATATTGGGATTTATTTTCCTTAATGCTGTTATCGTTTGGTGTACTAGAGAGAACTTTGTGTGTACACAAGTTGTCTATTCTTCTAGTTATTTCAGTTAGGGCAGTAAGTAGGCCCAAGCATTCTGAGAGGAAGTCTTTGATGTGTCCCAGTTCTCTGCCTATCTGCAACTTCTGTTCATTTAACAAATCATTATATAGCTCTGTTAGTATGTAGGGGAGGCATTTCAAGTCCAGATATTGGGCTCTTGTGACCTCCAAGTCCTCATTCGTCACAGTGTGTAACCCCATCTTCTCCCCGGGTCTGGGACTTTGGGAGGGCTCGTTTGTCTTAATTACTGAGCTTTCCTCTTGTGACTCTTGTTCCTGCTCCTGCTCCAGCCCCGATTGATTCACTAAAGTTTCATTTTCTATAGTGACTTGTTTTATTTCCGTTGCCAGATTGACTCCCATCCCTTCTTCATCTATTTCCATGAGCTCCCCGTACCTAGTGAGGTGTATGGACCATTCGTGGGGGTGACATTTCTCAGCATTACTTATTTTATATGTTTTTGGTTTAAAGTAGTGTGATTTTCACCTGTCTTCCTCTTGTAGAGGGTTCAGCCGCTTTAGTGAGGGGGATTCCCAGCTCTTTATAGCTCTGCCTGGTGAACACCATTCCCTAAGTTGAAAGCTTCCTTTATTGGGAAGTTTATTGTAGAAATAAGGGTAGAGGTAGAGTTGAACATCCCGCATCCAGGCTGTTAGATCAGGGAGCCTCCCTACCCTTCCCTCTTTAAGCCTTAGCTTGGGGCGGGGGGTATTTGTGAGGGAATTCATGGGGGAATTATTGGACTTATCTTATTGAAGTTAGGCTCAAAGGAGTTCAGCGGTTTCCTCAGCTTCTTTGGCTGTATTTCAAGCTGATCCGTCATCCGGGAGCCGGGAGCCCCAAGGTTATGAGTCAGTGTAGCCGTATCAGAGCCGTATCAGAGGAATCTAGCGATGAGTCCTATGCAATAGACATACCGGAAGACCAGATACAGCCATGGCCAGCAGTTTCAATAACAGAGACTCACCTGCTGATTGACCAACTAAAGAACGGGAAAGCTCCCAGAATCGACTGTATACCAGCGGAACTTTTTAAAACCGACGCGATCTGGTGGGCCCCCCTGTTAGCCTCCCTGTTCACATATATAGATAGAACTGCACAGATTCCATACGACTGGGGGACTTCCATCATTACTCCCATTTACAAAAAAGGCCTGAGGGATGATCCCTCTAACTACAGACCTATAAGCCTCCTGAATATAATAAGCAAATTATATGCTAAACACCTCAGCGAGAAACTGTGCGAATGGATAGAAAGAGCGAAGATTCTTGATGATGCACAGGCGGGATTTAGAAAGGGGAGATCCACAATGGATCACTGCTTGATCTTACAGCACCTAGCTGAGAAATACACGCTGCATCATAATCACCACCTATTCGCAGCATTTGTAGATTTTAAAGCAGCCTTTGACTCCATCTCAAGACCCCAACTCTGGGACAAACTCAACAAATCATCCATAGACCGACGTCTCCTGCTATTAATATCCAAACTGTACAACAACACACAACTTCGTATAAGATGTAGGCAAGAAGGTCAACTCTCTAATCCCATTAGAACGACAAAGGGAGTTAAACAAGGATGCATCTTGGCCCCCTTTTTGTTCAACATCTATATAAACTCCCTAACAGACCACCTACAAGGAGCGGATACACACGCCCCAAAATTAGCAGACAAAAAACTGCCTATCCTACTCTATGCAGACGATGCGGTTATACTGTCCCAGACTCAGAAGGGCCTTAAAAGAGCTCTTAACAGCTTATCCCAATATTGTAGAGAAGAGAAACTAGTAGTGAACTACCAAAAAACAAAAATCAGTGTTTTCTCTAACAAAAGAAAAATATATAGATGGAAATTAGACAATCAGGAGATTGAACAAGTGACATGCTTTAAATACCTAGGAGTTATATTCCAAGCATCAAGGAAGAAGACTGCCCACATAAATTTCAGTTCCTCTACAGCACAAAAAAGTACAACAGCAATTCTAAGATACCATCGTACAATGGGAGGAAATTTTATTCCTGCCACAATTAAACTATTCGCTGCAAAACCAACAGCACAAATACTATACGGCGCACCACTCGTCTCCCTCTCCAATCTAGACCCATACGAAAAGATACAATCAGGTTTCCTTAGATCACTCCTGCAAACACCTAAATGCGTCCCAAACGCTGTCCTACGACTGGAAGCGGGCTTATACAGCATCAAAACCAAAGTATGGATAAGAACCTTATGCACTTGGCTAAGACTTAACTCGCCGGTTGGACTACTTTCCCTGATGCTTCTTGACAAATTCCAATCTAGTTGGTTGAAGGGCACTCTCAGAAAATTGGCCACATATGGTCTCTCCCCAGAGTATTTATTAAGTTTAGAAAGGGGAAGGGCCAAGAATATAATCAAAGAAAAACTCAGGGACATGGAAGCTCAAAATGACTTTAGTCAACTTCTGATAACTCATAAACTTCTATTCGATTCCCAAAGCCTCCATCCAGCAAAGTATCTCAAAGTTCTACATAATGCTAAACATTGATTCATATCGAGACTCAAGAAAAGAGCTGATCGAGCTGATTCTGAGGAAAATACCGCATAGTACAGACGACACCTATATCAGACACCTCTTAGCTGACAAAGACCCCGAAATCAACAGGCCTGTGGCGAAGTACTGTTACATTGCAACGAGAGTAAGACGAGCAATGATGACAGCAACGGAGTTCAAACTGGAAACATCGAAGGAACGATAATAAACAGTAGTGACATTTGAATTGAATCCTTAAAACCTTAAAAGTCGAAACCTGGTCATAAACATAAGTACCAATCTTGTGATTTGGCCATATCTCCACTGTTATTTGTAGTACAATAGTACTTATATTGTCATATTTTATTTTATAAATTGCTTGCTGGTCATTGACCGTATTAAAGATATTTGATTTTGAGCAGATGCTCTCTCCCGGAAACCGGAATACCTGGAGGGAGAGGGACCACCAGAGACCCGACACGTGTTTCCCGAGGACTGGTGGGTGTGTGGGGGAACGTTGGTTGGGAAATGAGAACTGGCAGAGCTTGCTAGAGACGACGCATTCGCTCAAGCAAAAATCAGGGAACTCCGGGACGGAAGGGAAGACCATGGAGGGTTTGAGGAAAAGGAAGTGCTACTGTACTATAAGGGGGCACTGTACGTACCGGGGGAGACCTTGAGGGGGAAGGTACTTAAACAGCTCCATGACAATCCAACAGTGGGGCACTTTGGACAGCACAAGACCATGCTGCTCGTCACCAGGCAGTTCTGGTGGCCGAAGGTGAGGGAAGACGTATGGGAATATGTACGGGGGTGTGACCGATGCCAAAGGGAGAGAGGGCTGCCCCCGCAGGGTTACTGGAACCCTTACCTACACCGGGAAGGCCCTGGGAGGTGGTGTCCATTGATTTTATGACAGATTTGTCCAAGTCAAGGGGGAAGACAGCAGTCATGGTAGTAGTTGATCTACTGACAAAAACGTGCCATTTCATAGCTTGCTCACACGCGGTGGCGGCAGAGGAGACAGCCAGGTTGTTTGTTGATCACATTTTCAGACTGCATGGGGCTCCCTCGAGGGTAATCTTGGATCGTGGGAAATAATTTACTTTCAGGTTCTGGAGGAAGCTCATGAGCTTGCTACAGGTCGAGGTGAGCTTCTCGATGGCGAGACACCCAGAAACCAACGGACAAGCAGAGAGAGCGAACAGTATCCTCCAGCAATACCTACGCTGCTACGTCAGTGAGAGACGGAATGATTGGGTAGAGAAATTAGCTTTGGCTGAATTTGCGTACAATAACGCTGAACACGTGTCCACGGGAATGAGCCCGTTCATGGCCAATTATGGGTGTCACCCCAGGGCCTTCCCGGGGAGGGGGGAGGAAGCATGGAGTGTACTCGTGGCTGAGCAGTTTATAGAAGAAATGGAGGCCTTGCACCAACAACTCAAGATGAACTTGGAGCGGGCCAAGGAAGTTTACAAGAGGCAGGCGGACAAGCACCATCGGGAGGGGGAGGCCATACGGGTAGGAGACCGGGTGTGGTTGTCAACCCAAGGGTTACCCCTAAAGGGAGGGTGCAAGAAGTTGAAGCCGAGGTGGCTGGGGCCTTTTGAGGTAGCACAGCAGGTGAACCCAGTGGCGTTCAAACTCCAGTTGCTGGACAGCATGAAGATACATCCGGTGTTCCATAGGTCCCTACTCACACCGTACAGGGAGGGGCGAGAGTTTCCGGGGCGGGAGGGAGGAGTCACCACCCACCCACAGGTAGAGGAGAGGGAACACCGTAACCAAGCCACGGAAATCCTCGATTCAAGGTGGCGAGGTCGGCAGGTGGAGTACTTGGTAGCTTGAGAGGGAGAACCCAGGTCAGAAAACACGTGGGTCCCCGCTGAGTCAATCAATGACGGGTATCTGGTGGAAGAATTCCACAGTTTGTTCCCGGATAAGCCAAAACCACTAGCGAGATTCTGGGAGGAAGAATTTGGAACCACAGACAACGAAGGGGACTTTGTGGGTTTTCCTGCCTCCGAAGAGGAGGGAGGAGAGGTGTCAGAGTGAGAAGAATCAGACTGGGAGGTCCACCCTGCGGGGAGAGATCGGAACAGGTGGGAGTCTGGTTTTGAATCCTCAGAGGATGGTGATAGCTCCTTCAGGGGATTGCCCGCATCATCGGCCAAGGAAAGAGACGAGGTTGTATCAGAAAACCGCGTCGGGGGTGGAGGGGGTCCTGGGGAGGAGGTGGATGTCAGGGAACTGCCATCGGAGCCAGAGGGAGAGGGAGGGCTCCAGAGGGGTTCTGGAGAGCGTCCCGGGAGGGAGAGAAGCAGCACATCTTCTGGGGAAGGAAATCAACGTAACACCAGAAGAGAAGGGGGGCAGATGGGGAAATCGGCGAGGTGGCTCCAAGACTCCTCCCGGGGACCAGCGGGGAGAGCACGGGTCCTCCGATGCCCACACCCTCCCCACGCAGAAGGCTTCCGCGCAGGGAAAGTAGGCGCAGACTAGCGTCAAAGAGCTTCTTTGCTGGAAGAAGTTCAAGAAACGCCCACTGACGGATTCTGCCAGTGACTGAGACAGCCATGGGCGAGTGGCTGTCCAGACAGAAAGGGTTCACTCAGGCAACCCTGCCAGGTGTGGCGCCGCTTTATGCACGAGCAACCCCTAGAACCATTACAATCCAGCATTAAAAATCTCCTGTTACATGGCTCAGGAGATCGAGAGGGAGAAGAAAGAGAAGGCAGGAAGGGTAACCATGTCAGATCACTAACTCCTCGAAATACAAATGTCTTCCGGATAGATTGCCCATAAACTCCACCCTTGGTCCAACATGGTTACCTCTTCCATGCTTAGCTAATCTGTTCCTCCTTCCCTCTCTGAGGAAAAAACCCTATACCTTTTTTCCATACAAATGTTTAACTTTAACATAGAAAATGCACACTAATATAAGCAACATCAAAATACCAAAAACCAGTATTATCGCAGGGTGCCAAGCCAAATTTAAAATGTTGGTCGTGGCAAGGCTCTATCCTGAAAAGATGTCCCACCAATGGTGTGTGGTTCAATCCTGAATATCCTGAGTGACTCTTCTTAGCTTGGCTTGTTTTACTACGGCAATATTAGTACTTTGCATTATGACACATTCCAAGTTTTTCCGCAATCTTCATGTACTTTCTCATTCCTTTTCTCCAAGCAGACTGAATCCCTCGCAAACACCCCATCGGATGCAGTCATTAGGGATTAATTCAGGGATTAATTAACAAAAAGGAGGAGGGGATCCTAACAGCCAGAAAGGGTGCTCTGCTTGGAAAGCAGCAAAGAGCTGGCTGCTCCGCCCCGTCCTGCTTCTGCTGCTGGTTTTAGGTTTGCTGGAGAAATGTCAAAACTAAAGTAAAATTTAATCCATCCTAAAGGAAAATAGCTATCTAAAATGTATAATCTCCTCCACAATTCACACCCTGCCATCAAAGAACTTTTGTCTCACTTAAAGCGCTCTACCTTTTCTGAGGATGCACACCTCAGAACACAAAGGGACAGAGGAAGCTAAAAGGACAGGCCACACAACAAGCCAGTGACTTCTGTCTTGCAGGTAGATTTTTCGGATGAACCAGACCTTTCCTCAAAAGTGGGGGAATACGAAGAACCGCTGGAATATTGAGACGAAGAGGAGGAGGAAGAAGAGGAGTACAACAAGATTAGTAACCACAGAATGCTTTCCATTATTGAAGTTACAAGAGATGCATTCTGACAAAATGAAAAGCTTAGTAAAAATGAGAAGACATTCTGTTGGCTCCATAATGAGGACCAAATGGCTGTGGAGAAGTTGTCTGATGGAATCAGAAAGTTTGCTGCTAATGCAGTTAAATTGGAGCAGATGATAAAGGAACGAATGTTCAATGCTGCAAATGGAAAGTAGGCATGCCAAACTTATTGGAAGCTGTATAGCTGTACAAGCTACATATGAATATTTTTTTTGTATTCCAGGCTTTTTATATGATTTTGCAACCTTAACATATTCTCACTGAGAGCCAGTGTGGTGTAGTGGTTAAGAGCAGTAGTCTCCTAATCTGGGGAACCGGGTTCGCGTCTCCGCTCCTCCACATGCAGCTGCTGGGTGACCTTGGGCTAGTCACACTTCTCTGAAGTCTCTCAGCCCCACTCACCTCACAGAGTGTTTGTTGTGGGGGAGGAAGGGAAAGGAGAATGTTAGTCGCTTTGAGACTCCTTAAAGAGAGTGAAAGGCGGGATATCAAATCCAAACTCTTCTTCTTCTTCTTCAGTGTGTTTGGCTCTTTTGTATATCAAAATTGATACTGCTATGGGGGTGGGGATTGCAGATGACTAAAGGACCAATTGACTGGAAGGATTTCCCTTGAAAATGATGGTGGTAGTGGTGATAATAAAAGTATTGTGGTACAAAAAAAAAGTTTTAAAAAAGTTAAAACTAAGTTTATAGTGTGGGTGTTCACCTCTGTTGGTGCCTTGTTCAATAGCCTGACACTGCTGCAACTGGCTCTGATTTCGCTCTTCACTATTCTCCTTCTTGGGGAATCACTAATACAAGGAAAGCACACACACACCCAACACACACAGACACCCACCCACCACACACAAACTCTCAGCACACACGCTGACAACAAGACTGGAAGTAAGACAATGTGTGCTCCTGATACTGTGAGTTTTGCTGTGTCAGGATTGTTTATTTCTGGACTGAGATTATACTGTGCTGGAGATATAAAGAAGGAATTTAAATTTACAGTGTCGCATTCAACTTGCCTTGAAAGGTGGAGAGAGAAATCTAGTATTTGCAATTAGCAAAAAAAGAAAAGATAAGAAATGGGGGGGCGGGGAAAAGAGCAAACCCTATCGAGGGAAAATTGTGTATGTCCTGCAACTTTGTATAACAATAGCTTAAAAACGAATAAAGAAAGGAAAAAAGAATATTTTTTCTTTACCTTCTGGTAGGAAACCATTCTAATATTCTCTATGTAAAAAGTCTCTGTATTATATTGTAAATTGAATTTTTTTTGTAATTAAGACAACAACTTGTGCACTCTGCAAAAAAAAAAAAAAAAAAAAAGGAACAAGAAAGAATTTAAACAGCTTCTTCCTGCTCCTCTCATTCACCGTGTTGAGTGTTGTGAGTGTGGTGGCTTGCATTGCCTTGGTCCGCCTCTCAGTGACCAACCAGTAGAGAGTGGGACAAGTCATTCCTTGGACCTTTTATCAAAAGGGGGAGGGAGAGGAAGAACCACTGGAATATTGTAATGAAGAGGAGGAAGAGCAAGAGGAATATCACAAGATTGGTAACCACAGAATGCTTTCCATTACTGAAGTTACAAGAGATGGATTCTGACAAAATGAAAAGCTTAGTACAAAAAAAGAAAGTTTATAGTGTGGGTGTTCACCTTTGTTGGTGCCTTGTTCAATAGCCTGACACTCTGCAACTGGCTCTGATTTCGCTCTTCACTATTCCCCTTCTTAATGAAAAGCACCAGGTGGAAATTGACCATTCTTGTGAACCAGAATCTCAGAAATGCACTGGCAAAAGTCCCAAGTTAAACCCAGGGGTGAAGCGCAAACCTCAACCCCTCAAGTCAAGTTCTACAGTTAGTGCAAATATTTGGTACTGCAATTGTACTATTCTTCTTTTTAAAATATAAAAGTGCACGTTTTCCCACTTTTTCTGTACGTACATCAGCTATATGTACACTTCTCCCTCTTTCTATACCAGGATTGTCTTACACGCCATCAGGTGGTACAGCCACGCAACTCAAACCCTCCAATAAAAGAACTCCTGTCAAGACGCTTTTGAAGTGTCCTGCAAGTATTTCACTGAACTGCCAGTGCCCACTTTTAGAACACTGGACACTTCCGGGAAGTGTGCAATTCCAGAAAGGCCATCAACCCAGTGTGATCCAGCAGCAGCTCCTATGCAGCTGTCTGCTGTCACTTGGATCAGAGACAAGACAACATACAAGGAAAAGGTGTTTGCAACTGAGAACATTGGCTGGAACATGCCGGGTGGGTGTGGTTGTCTGTCTTCCCAGGCTCCTTATGTTCCCCATTTACTCCTCCTTGCCCTACAACTCTCCTCATAACAGGTTTCCAAACAAATAAACAACTTCTAACCAAGAGGAAGGAACCAGAATGATTGACAACTAGAGCAAAATATTTAGTTTTTTCATCACATCTTAAGCCAGGCTATGAGACGAAACAATAAATTTGGTGCAGGACACAGGAGGCCGAGTGGGACATACAACAGATGTGGATGAACACATCTAGGTCAGATAGAGGTAACTTGATCACACAGTGCCAAGGAAATCAGGACTGGCCAGCAAGGCAATGATGGAGGGGACATTGGAATGTTAATACCCCCTCCTCTGAAAATTTGGGGCAAACTGGTAGGTATGATAGCGGTGGGGAAGCTACAAGAATTATGGGAAAACACAGATAATTAAATACATTCCCATTTGGGTTGAATCGTGGCCATGGGGGCTCAATCCCCCCAATATTGAGGAGGCCAACATCCCCCGTTGGGTTGCTGTCATGGGGAAGCAAATGACAGCCACCTTCAGCTGCAAGAGACACACACCATAGGGAGCCGAGCGGGAAATGTGACAGAAGTGGAAGGACACATCTCGGTCTCATCGAGAGATATAACTTCACAGAGAAGTGGGACTGGCAACGGAAATGGCCCCCTAGTCCTGGATGAGGGAGAGGAATGGGAAACATTCAATGTATCCATCTGTAGATCATTTGCATGCTGCAGGGCTTCATACAATGTTTCTAAACCAATAAACAAAACATAAATACAAAGTTTTTTTCATGGTAACATTAGTATTGTATACAGAAACAGTGGGTTTCTTTCATATCTTGAAGTATTGGTTTATTTAAGGTAGTTGTACCTTGAGCTTGTTGGGAGGTTCTAGCAGGGGTGCGCAGCTATCGTATACCCTTGACCGAAGAAGGGTACACTCCTTCTATCTGGTATGGTCCTCCTCTTCCACCGAGCGCGCAGCTTCGGGAGGGACGCACATGGAGTGGTGAGGGAGGAAGGGGACACCCGCCTAGCCAGCCAGATCAGCCAAATCAACCCTGGTGATCAATGGGGTGACAGATGTCGCCGCCAGATCGCCCTCACATCTTTCCCTCGACTCCCCCTCCGCGTTGGCGAGGCAGTGGGAAGGACGGAGCTCGCCGCCGCCGCAGCCAGCGGCTCTAGCTGTGGCAGAAGCAGCAGCTCGGTCGTGGGAGAGTTTCATTCAGCGCGTGGAGGGAGCCCCGCGCGCGACAGCTTAGCGGGCTGCACTGCTGCCGCGCCCGCTCAGCGGTTCACCGCCTCGTCTCCCCTTTCCGCGGGAGCTGAGACTTCCATGTCCTTCATTGAGAAGAAAGAAGCCAGCAGAGCAGGATTAATAGAGGATTGTTTCTGGTGGTCTTCTTATACAAAGGCTGCCTTCGAGGGTTTGGGAAGAAGGAAGAAAACAACACTGTGCTTATTTAATGGGCTGTGAAATGAAGCGCTGCTGCTAACCTCCCAATTCATCTGCTCTTCATTGTGCTTAATATACATGTTTCTGCACTGTGCATTTAGAAGACATAGAGATAGAAAAAGCTAAAACTTTTTGCAGCTTGATTGCCTCCAAATGGCAGAAAATTCAGAGTGCTCCTTGCAGGCGTGTCTTAAACTTTAATACCATGGGGCTCCAACCATTTGTGCCATATGACCAAGTAAGGCATGTTTCCAACTGCAGCAGCCCCATTTCCTTTGTAAAAGATGGAAAAAACACAGTTCCATGGCAAAACAAGTTCTTTGTAAAAGATTTCGGGCTATTATCCTGCCCAACCCTGCTGTAGATCACCTCATGAAAGCTTTCGGCTAAATATCTAATGACATCCCCAAAGACAAGAAAGATCTACTCCTTTACACAACAACAGCTGCCAGAATATTGATTGCAAAAAAAAAAACAAAAACCAGGAAGGGAGAGAAAATCCCATCACTATCAAAATGGCAAAACAAACTCGGCGAGTTTGCAGAAATGGCAAAATTGCCGGCAATTATTAGAGGCCACCCAAATCAGAGAATAATTAGAGAGTGGAATGGAGTAAAGAAATACATGAAAAAATATGGTTCCGGAATTGAAATATTAATAGAGAATGTGTAAAACATGCAAGGGTAGCAAGAAAATAATAGAATCAACTGAATAATTATTAAATTATAACAACACAAAAAGATGGAAGAAGTAAAATATTGGGATCACACATGGGTGAAGGGGAGTGTGGGTATATTGGAACCTATACTATTATTTATAATATAATTTGTTAATTGTGTTGTATTTACATACAACAAATGGAAGCCTAGAGTATTTAGATATATTTTAATTTAGGTAATCGATGTAATAGGCTTAAGTTAGAAAATGAATATGGATTTTGAATTTGATCTTTGTAAAAAAAAAAAATGGCTTTGAAAGAAAAAAGAAAAAGAAACCATTTGCAGCCACTGGAATCTGCCAGAAAGTGATCCACAAGAGCCAGATTCTGGACTTGAAGAATCCCAAGCACATTTATCTGGCTTTTTCATTCTCTCTGCAAGAGAAGAGAAGTGAAAGGCTGTGCTACATCTGGCGCAGTCATTAGGGAGGTGCATTCAGGGATTAATTCACAAAGAAGAGGAGGGGATCCTAACAGCCAGAAAGGTGCTCTGCTTGGAAAGCAGCAAAGAGCTGGCTGCTCCATCCCTTCCTCCTCCTCCTTCTCCTGCAAATGGAGGCATGGAGCATGGTGGGCCGACTTTTCGGCTTCGTCATGGCTGCCATGACGCCACATTCACCACATTCTTCCTGCCCTGCTGGTCCACGTGGCCATTTGCAGAGGGGTGTTTTCTGCAGCCCCCCATCCCACCCCCCTTCCTCTATGCTAGGTAAATAGATTTACAGGATTTCCCACAGTTTCTGTACAGATATCAGCTATGTGAATGCTTCAGCCCTCTTCTATAGCAAGATGGATTCCCTTGCAAACACGCCATCAGGTGGTACAGCCACACAGTTCACACCCTGCCCTTCATGAACTTTTCAGTTACTGCACACACTCCAAATTTGCGGAGGATGCACCTGTGTTACTCGCAGCCGGGTATTCCCAAACCCCTCAACACAAGTGTCCTTTCTCCTTTTCTGCACCCAGATTCAATCCCTTGCCAACACCTGACCAGAAGATGCAGCCACACAACTCAGACCTTATATAATCCATGGATGAAATATAAATATCTCCTAGAACCTACAAGCCCTTGGTGCATTTCACACATTGAAGCCTTTGGCGTTAAGAAGAAAAACATGAAGGGAAACTGGGCAACATATAAAATGTTATTGGGGGGAAATTAAGAAATTAAGAGGAAAGGACTTTGACATCCATATATATAAATGTATAATCTGCTCCACAATTCACACTCTGCCATCAAAGACCTTTTGTCTCACTTAAAACACTCAACCTTTTCTGAGGATGCACACCTCAGAACATATAGGGACAGAGAAAGCTAACACATTCTGCAGCTTGATTGCTCCCAAATGGCAGAAGATTTAGAGTGCTCCTTGCAGGCGTGTCATAAACTTTAATAACATGGGGCGCCAACCATTTGTGCCATATGACCAAGCAAGGCATCTTTCCAACTGCAGCAGCCCCATTTCCTTTGTAAAAGATGGAAAAAACACAGTTCCATGAAACAAAGGTAATGTAGTGTGAAAGAAGCATTGCGAGGGGGATAGAAGCCCTAACAGAATAATCAGGAAAACCAAGACAATAATGAACACTTCTAAATACAGCCTATGGCACAAAACCATTCAATGTATAATCTCCTCCACAATTCACATCCTGCCACAAAGAACTTTTGTCTCACTTAAAGCACTCAACCTTTTCTGAGGATGCACACCTCAGAACACAAAGGGACAGAGGAAGCTAAAAGGACAGGCCAGTGACTTCTGTCTTGAAACTAAATTTTTCAGATGACCCAGACCTTTTCTCAAAAGGGGGGGAAGAGGAAGGAAGATGGAGGAGAAATTGGAATGTTAATACCGCCCCCTCCAAATCTGGGGCAAACTGGTGGAGACGATAGCAGTGGGGAAGCTATGTAGAAAATCTTATTTTTTATAAGCCCCCGAATTTCCCCCAGCATAACTAATTTTTATTTGGCTTTGGCTTTCTGTAAATTTAATTACCCAAAGTGTATTTCTACATATATAGCAGGAGACCAAAACACTGGAAAGAAAATACAGTCTTGAAGAGACTAGTAAATTAATTGTGATGACTATGTTGGATTTCTATTTCTTTTGTTGAGTCAGAGTACTACAATCAAGTGCTAGCATATAACTGAGGATGCTTCTAGATTCCATGCTCTGTTTTTTGTGAAGCCCATTGTGTTTAACACAATGTGACTAATCAGGTAAAAACTGTTAACCTTATTGTTTTTTTCTGGTGCTGTCAGAGTGTATGCTTTTGCACACTTGAAGTGCAGTCTGAAAGCAAATTATGTATATAATAAATTACCCTCCCCCCTTCAAATCTGGGGCAAACTGCTGGAGACAATAGCGGTGGGGAAGCTACAAGAATAATTGGAAAACACAGATAATAAAATGCATTCCCCTCTGGGTTGAATCCTGGCCATGGGGGCTCAATCCCCCCAATATTGAGGGGACCAACACCTCCCGTTTGGTTGTTGTTATGGGGAAGCAAATTACAACCACCATCAGCTGCAAGAGACACACGCCATAGGTAGCGGAGCGGGACATGCGACAGTGAGGATGTGGATAACCAAGAACGGAGCTCTCTGAACAAGAAGCGGAAGATGCTGGCTGGCCAGCACGAAGACGCCCGCGAGCTGAAGGAGAACCTGGACCGGCGAAAGCACGTGGTCTTGGACATCCTATGCAATTACCTCTCGGGGGAGCAGCTCCGAGACTACCAGCATTTCGTGAAGATGAAATCTGGAACAGCGCGAGCTGGCCAACAAGATCAAGCTAGGGCAGGAACAGCTCAAGTGCCTTCTGGAGAGCCTCCCCACGGACTTCGTGCTTAGCAGCAGAAAGGGAGCAGAACCTCCATCAGCCACCGGGACCAGCCGACCTCCAGCATCAGCATCTTCGCTCTGACCCTTCCAGACGCGGCTGCATCACACCTTTTCTTCTCAGAATTATATAATCAGAAACCTCTTTTAACTTTTTTTATAAAAAAAATTGAGGGAGGATTAAATTATTATTTTTTAATTAATATTGGGGTGTGGGGGGGAAATAAACAGCACGGAAAGATTTCTTTTTCTTCTTCGTCTTCTCCCGGAGATCACGATTTAAATCTGTTTGGAATACATTGGATTCTTGTGGCCAAGCAAGATGCAGAAGAGACTGGCAGCAGGTTCTACGAGGGAGGTCAGTAACTAATTATAAATAAACTCAACCTCTTGCCCCCCTTCAACGTGTACGTAGGGGGGAAATGGTTAAATGTTGTGTGTTTTATTGTACTTCACATGGGAAAAGAAGAGAGGAACACCCTCGCCCCCCCAAAAAAAAACCCATAGTCACACACCATATCTAAATAAAGGACTAGCCGGAAAAGCTACAGGCCAGGATCCAAGGATGCTTGCATGCAGAAAGATGTACTTGGTGAATGTCAGCCCAGACGTTGGATGTGGGTACAGTTTGGCATCTCGTTTTCCCTGGGCAAGGATCCCCAGTCAGAGTGCTATGGCTCTGTCCTTTTTCTCCCTCTCCCCTGCATGGTGGGATCCAGTGCAGGTCCATGAGCAGCCCCCCCCCCAGTGTACCATCCAGGTGGTCACTGGATTGCAGCTTTTTATCTCTCTCAGTGCCCAGTGAATGTTGCCAGTACATGACATTTCCACAAAAGCGTTGCACAGCAAAATCCTGTCTTCCAGATCTGCAGTGCGAAGCAGCCACCGTTGGAACAAGCACTTGTGTGAACCAAACAACTCAGGAGTCAACGTGAAACTGAAGCAAAGAGATACTTCCTCCTTGAGATTCTCTCTTGGGCTCTGTGATATTATTATTTTTTTAAAAAAGAAAAACATTAACAAGAGAAAGCCTGGAACTGCATGCAGCCTGCAAACTTATTTGAATGACTTCTTGAGGTGGTTCATTGCATGTCCTTATTTATAGATTGCTGGAAATGGAAACAGAGAAAATAAATTCTTCATGCTCCTGCTATTTGCAGAATCTAATGATTTGCAGAATCTAATGAAAATTAATAAATAAAGAACTTTGAAATCCATATATATTTGGCAGACTAGCTCTAATACTTCCAACTGAATGAAAGACAAGAAATATGGGGTTTCCTGGAGAAATATCAAAATGACTGGGAAAGGCTGTGGAGGGAAATGCATGTTATAAGGGGGCGGTGAAGAAGGAGGGAAGAGAAGGAAGCGCTGTCCTGTTCTCAAATTGGGGACAGCCTCCCACCTCCTTCTTCCCAACCTGTGGAAGGACCAGACTCAAATTCCTCACCTCTTGACCCCTCAGCAAATGTCCAAGCTACAACCCCAGGGTGAAGTGCAAACCTCAACCCCACAAGTCATGTGCCCTTAACCAAGTTTTACAGTCAGAGGCTGCTATTTAAGAAGTATCTCCCATTTCTAGGAAGGCCACTTCAACTTCATCTAGCGCTCGGTCGCTTTCTTCACTGTCTTCCCAGTGCTCTCAGGCAAGCTCTACGGGCTCGCTGACATCCCTGAGGTCCATAGACTATGCTGCCAAGTACAGGACAGACTATGTCCACAAGCTGAACAAGGAGAGGGAATTCCACTACTCTGTCATCCGGTCCAAGCTGAATCACATGGTTTCCAGGCTGTCTAGGAGGGGCAATGCGGCAGAAAACTACATAGGCTGCCACCCAGTGAGGTACAACTTAAAGCCTAGGCTGCAGATTAGCAAGAGCCTCATAAACCTCAGAGACTTTGCACTGTATTCATCAAATGACTGCTTCTGAGAAATGGGATTGTGAGAGCTGGCAGACATTACTGCCATACAGGGGGTGCTGCTGGCTTGGTGGTAGTTGTTTTTTTAACTTGGCTGCCCAGCCATCTTGGTGATACTGCAAGCCTTTCTCAGGCTTTGCCGTGCCATGGAGAAGAATGGTTTGGAATGCCAACCAATATGCACATTATACCTTGCAGCACAAAGGTAGCCATCGCATGGAAACACCTTAACGTTGCTCTTTGTGGCTTACATTTTGTGTGCGCCAGTTGTAAGTGCTCCAAGCTTCACACATGATCAATTCGGTACTGCCCTTACAAATGTTGATATCTAGTGCTTTTTTAGTCTAAGAAATCATGGGGTGACTTGGTTTTACCAAGGGACGATAATATTAGCTGTTTAGTTTGTTTAAAAAACCGCTAGGGCCTCTCTTTTTTTGTCCCAGTATAGGAGCATAGAAAAATATTTTCATTGTATGACCCTGTAGCTGATGGCCTGATAACAGATGGCTAACAAAAGACAATGACAAAAACAGTGTGCAGTGACTCGTAACTTTTCCAACAGCCATGGCCATATCTTAGGGCAGTGTTTCCCAACGTTGCCTTGTGTTCCGTGGGAGGGAGGCGGGCGAGTCGGGCGGCGAGAGGCGGGGCGGCGGCGGCGAGCACACGCGGGGAGGCGAGCGAGCGAGCTCCCACATCCCATCGCCGCTTGCTTCGGCCGGCCTACTGGAGGAAGGCGCGAAAACCTCGCGCATGCGCAGGCCTTCCGCCTGCGACAGCCCAGTAGGCCGGCCGAAGCGAGCGGCGATGGGATGTGGGAGGGAGCTCGCTCGCCGCCCCGCGTGTGCTCGTCGCCCGACTCGCCCGCCTCCCTCCCACGGCACACCAGCCTACCTCCGTGGGAGGGAGGCGGGCGAGTCGGGCGGCGAGAGACGGGGCGGCGGCGGCGAGCGCCTCGGGTGAGTCAGTCCGGCCTTAAGCCCTCCTGCAGTTTATTATATGGAGTTTCCTTCTTTCTGATGAAACGATATGCTTTTTTGCAGCAGCTCCGGGTGCTCCCTCTCCCCTCCCTCCCCCCTCGCTCGTGATGCAATTCCCGCAGCAATTTACACGGCTGGGAACCCGGGAGGCGCTAGGACCCAGCCGAGCTCGCCGTGTGAGTTCTGGCTGCGGCTGGACTGCTCGGCTCGAGTTACGGAGCTCCCCGATGTGCCGAGCTCGCCGTCTCACCGACCGGCCTCCTCCTCCTCTACCCGAGGAATTACAACAAAACCCGCCCTTATCAGCTCCGCGGCGGTCAGTCGATAGCGCGGCCCTGCGCGCACCAGCGCCCAGACATGAGCTGACGTCAATGCAGGCGCAATAATAATAATAAAACCCGTGTTATTTTTTGCCGATCCAAAGTGCTGGCAGGGTGGCCAACACTTAACGTGTGAACCCGAGTCCAACACGGGCCCTGACCCGCTTTTACATCACTCCTCTTGTTGTGCATTGCAAGGAAAAGCCCGATGAAAATGCGCCTAATACCAAGTACTTTTGTGGGGAGTGGGGGTGTCCTGATCTTTGCAGCAACAAAACACGCACACATCCCTCTACAGGCCGCTTTGTGGAAGATTCACTTCTTCGGCTGCTTGTCAAAATAATGTAACCTGACTGCTAATGCAACTGTTACTTTTCGTGGCCATATACCTACACGGTTAAGGTCTTTGGGAGAGCACACTGTAAATAGAAACTTACACTTTCGTGCGTCCCTCCCGGCGCGACGCTGCGCGCTGACGTCACGGGGCTGTAATGGTGGTGTGCCTCGAGATTTTTTTCATCAAACAAGTGTGCCTTCGCCCAAAAAAGGTTGGGAAACACTGTCTTAGGGCTCCTTTTAAAATTGTTTTTAGTGAAATCACTGCCATTTGTGGTGTGAATGTGGCTGTTCACCTATGTAGGTGCCTTGTTCAATGGGCTGACAAGGCTGAAACCGGCTCTCATTTCTCTCTTCACTATTCCCCTTATGAAAATCACCAGATTGAAATTGACAATTCTTGTGAACTAAATTCCACCCAACATTGGGGGGATCTTTTTTAAAAAAAAACCTATTGGGTTGATGGCACAGTGAATGCCATCAACCTAGTGTGATCCAGCAGTAGCTCCTATACAGAAGTCCGCTGTCACTTAGATCAGTGACTAGGCACCATACAAAAAGAAAGGGTTTGCAACTGTGATTGTAGTATTCACCTTTTAAAATATAAACATTGCAAGTTTTTGCACAGTTTCTGTATGTACATCAGCTATATGTATTAATAAATCATCATCATCATCATCATCTTTATACCCCACCCATTTGGCTGGCTTTCCCAAGGGACTCTGGGGGGCTTACAGCATATCTAAAAACATCCAGCATTAAAAATCTCCTAATACATGGCTCAGGAGATCAAGAGGAAGAAGAAAGAGAAGGCAGGAAGGGTAACCATGTCAGACCACTAACTCCTCGAAATACAAATGTCTTCCGGATAGATTGCCCATAAACTCCACCCTTGGTCCAACACGGTTACCTCTTCCATGCTTAGCTAATCTGTTCCTCCTTCCCTCTCTGAGGAAAAAAACCTATGCCTTTTCCCCATACAAATGTTTAACTTTAACATAGAAAATACACACTAATATAAGCAACATCAAAACACCAAAATCCAGTATAATCACAGGGTGCCAAGCCAAATTTAAAATGTTGGTCATGGTAGAGCTCTATCCTGAAAAGATGTTCCACCAATGGTGTGTGGTTCAATCCTGAATATCCTGAGTGACTCTTCTTAGCTTGGCTTGTTTTACTACGGCAATATTAGTACTTTGCAGAATGACACATTCCAAGTTTTTCCGCAATCTTCATGTACTTTCTCATTCCTTTTCTCCAAGCAGACTGAATCCCTCACTATTATTATTATTATTATTTTTAAAGCTCTGAACACTCAGATTCTTCATGCTAATTTACTGGTCAGGAGATTTCTTACTCAAATCGCACACCTCCAACATTGCAACAGCTTGTGACAAATGTGGACTGATCTGTCGTTTGCTCAGAAATAAGGGCTACAAAAAAACAACACCTTTGCATATATGCAGCTTGTATGTATATTTTGGAATATAGTTTTTTAACAACATTTTTGGGGGGTGAAGTGGGGGGTATATAGGAACCTATAATATCATTTATAATATAATCTGTTGATTGCATTGTATTTACATACAGCAAAGGGAAGCCTAGTGCAATTAGATATATTTTATTTTAGGTAATCTATGTAATAGGCTTGTGTTAGAAAATGAGTATGGATTTTGAATTTGATGTTTGTTTGCAAATGACTGTCACCATCAGCTGCGGGAAGCCCAGGGCCCTGTTAGCAGCAAGGGACATGTGACAAATATGAATGGCCACGCCTGGCAGGAGAGGCAAAGATGGAGGAGACGGGAGGGAAAACATTTGATTTTATCTATTTGCATACTGCAGGGCATCACAACAGGTTTCCAAACAAATAAACAATTTTTAACGAAGAAGACGGAACCAGAATGATTGGCAACTAAAGCAAAATCTTTAGTTTTATCATCACATCTTAAGCCAGCCTATGGGACCAAACAATAAATTTAGTGTAGAGCACAGACAGCCGAGTGGAACGTATGACAGATGTGGATGGACACATCTTGGTCACACTGAGGAATTTCACTACAAAGAGCCAAGGAAATGGGACTGGCTAGCAAGGCAAAATGGAGGAGAAATTGAAACTGGCTGAAGAAGAAAGAGCCAGGCATATCCGGCGGAGCTAGAGGAGGAGAAGAACAAGATCCTGGGTGCTTTTGAGCAGATGCGCAACTTCCTGGAGGAGCTGCATCGCTTTTGGCTGACCGAGCTGGAGGATCTGGAGAAGGAGATGAAGAAGAAAAAGGAAATAAATATTGCCAAGCTCTCGGAGGATATCGGCGGTCTCGTTGTGAGACGCACAGAAATGGAGAAGAAGTGCCACCTGCCCGCTATTGAGTTCCCGAAGGGCATCGGGACTATGGTGACCAAGTTTCAGGAGTTGAAAAGAAGGCGGACACTGCTGGGAATCTCTCCAGGCATGGAAGAGAGACTCATAATTTACACTCAGAAAAATTCATTTCTGAAGGATACCACGGAGAATTGCAAAGGGCTACCAATGCAGGCACTGAACAAAGTGAATATCACTCTGGAGTCAGGAACAGAACACCCTTTTCTTGTTATAACCTGAAGAGTTTGAGAAGAAGAAGAAAGGCAGGACACGCTGGACAACCCTGGGAGATTCGACAGCATGCTCTACATGCTGGGCCATGCAAAATTCACCTCAGGAAGATATTGGTGGGAGGTGGTGGTGTAAGAGGAGGAGGAGGAAAGGCAATGGGCCACCTGGGGAAGTTGAGGGGAGTCTTTGGGTGGGGGGAGAACTGGATTTTGATTCATTTTGTTTTGCTTCTGTTTTTAAAATATATACATGGCCATGAAAGGAATCAGCCCCACTCATATCAGTCAGGATCTGCTAGGAAGCAAGCTGTGTGTTGCCTCTCTGATCAGAGCCTCACCATCACCCAGGGAACGAACAACAGAACGAAGCCCCTTGGCCAGTGACTCCTGCTGCACAGGCCTTCAATAAAATGTGATGAGTCTTCCCAAAAGAAAAAAAAAAAACAGCCCGGCTCAGGAGGAGCTCAAGAACCTCCTTTACAACATGAATGACTGCTACTCCAAGCTGCGCGAGCTGGTGCCGAGGATCCCGCAAGGCACGAAAGTCAGCCAAGTGGAAATCTTGCAGCACGTTATCGACTAGATCTATGACCTGCAGATCGTGTTAGAGGAAGGGGCGAAGAAGGGGCAAGATCCTCCCGCAGCCGAGACTTCCCTACTCTCTTTAAAAGCTGTAGAACGGGCATCCGAACTTTGCTCAAAAGAGGAGAGGAAACTCTGCCACTAACCTATCGGAACCACCTTCGTTATCGGGGCCAGGTAGGGACCCCAAGATCTCCTGCAATGCTTTTGAAAAGTTTTTTGCAGATAAAGTCTGATTGAAAGTGATCCAAAACATGAAGGAAGAAATGGCTCGCCATCTGCACAAGTACCAAGACCTTCTGAATGTAAAGATGGCTCTTGATATTGAGATTGCCACTTACAGGAAACTGCTGGAGGGAGAAGAGAGCAGAATCACAATGCCCATTCCGACTTTTGCATCCCTGAACGTGAGAGAAACAAACCTTGAGTCTATCCAAATAGACACGCACTCCAAGAGAACACTTCTTATCAAGATTGTTGAAACTAGAGATGGAGAAGTTATCAGTGACACTTCTCACCATGATGAACTGGAGTGAAGAAAAGAAGAGCACATCTTCCTTGTGCCAAAATGAACCCTTAGCAATTTAGAATATTTGTTAGGAAAGCAGCAGCAGAGATATCCTCCCCTTATCTTGACTTATTTGCTTCCATTATAAGGGGGGAAGAGAAGCATGCATGTGTGAAAAGCAATGTTGTCCAATGAAATATGATATTGTGTCATTCCAGGCAGACAGATTTTTGAAGAAAAATTCAATGGTGCATAGCGGGCTATCAGTCCGTGTGTAGTTCAGATTCTGCAGTTTGATTGCACCTAAATGGCAGAACTTTCAGAGTGCTGAGATTATACTGTGCTGGAAATGTAAAGAAGGACTTTCAATTAGCAGTGTCACATTTAACTTGCCTTAAAAGGTGGAGAGAGAAATCTAGTATTTGAACTTAGCAAAAAAAGAAAAGAAAAGAAAAGGGGGGCGGTGAAAAGAGGAAACCCTATCGAGGGAAAATTGTGCATGCCCTGCAGCTTTGTATAACGATAGCTAAAAAACTTGTAAGTGGCTTATCAATAAAGAAAGGAAAAAAGAATATCTTTTCTTTACCTTCTGGTAAGAAACCATTCTAATATTCTGTGTGTAAAAAGTCTCTGTATGATATTGTAATTTGATTTTTTTTTTTGTAATTAAGACAACAACCTCATGCACTCTCCCAAAAAGGAACAAGAAAGAATTTAAACAGCTTCTTCCTGCCGCTCTCATTCACCGTGTTGAGTGTTGTGAGTGTGGTGGCTTGCATTGCCTTGGTCCGCCTCTCAGGGACCATCCAGTAGAGGGTGGGACAAGCCATTCCGTGGATCTCAGCCAGGATCCAGGAGGAGTCACCCCACCACCAGTGCTCTTCCAGTAGGGGAGAGTAGTGGATCCGGGTGCCCATGAGTGGCAGGGGCTCCTGAGACCTCTAGTCATCTTTCAAATGGACAACGTTGAAACAGAGCTTTATCAAATGTGAATGCTGGTCTCTATGATCCCTATCGATAGTTCTCATGATTTCTTCATTCAGTGTGGATTGAAGGAAAAGTCATTTTTCACATCCAAAAAAACCAAGAAAAAGAAAAACATTTATTTGGATTTTCATTCGGTCTGCAAAAGAAGAGAAGAAAGACACAGTGCTTCATCAGGCACAATCATTAGAGAGGTTCATTCAGGGATTAATTAACAAAAAAGAAGAGGGGATCCTAACAGCCAAAAAGGCTGCATCATATTCGTGTTTCACAACCCTTTCACGTGCCTTTCCCTCTCTGAAAAGCTTAGTACAAAAAATTGAAAAGTTTAGTACAAAAAAAAAGTTTGTAGTGTGGGTGTTCACCTATGTTGTTGCCTTGTTCAATGGCGTGACACTGCTGCAACTGGCTCTGGTTTCGCTCTTCACTATTCCCCTTCTTAATGAAAAGCACCAGGTGGAAATTGACCATTCTTGTGAACCAGAATCTCAGAAATGCACTGGCAAAAGTCCCAAGTTAAACCCAGGGGTAAAGTGCAAACCTCAACCCCTCAAGTCAAGTTCTATAGTCAGTGCAAATATTTGGTACTGCAATTGTAGTATTGTTCTTTTTAAAATATAAAATTGCAGGTTTTCCCACAGTTTCTGTACGTACATCAGCTATATGTACGCTTTGCCCTCTTTCTATACGAGGATTGTCTTACAAACAGGCCATCAGGTGGTACAGCCACACAACTCAGGGCAGGGCATCATAACAGGCTTCCAAACAAATAAAGAACTTTTAACCAGGAGGAAGGAACAAAAATGATCGGCAACTAGAGCAAAATCTTTAGTTTTATCTTCACATCTTAAGCCAGCCTGTGAGACAAAACAATAAATTTGGTGTAGAGCACAGATAGCCAAGTGGAACGTATGGCAGATGTGGATGAACACTTCTAGGTTACATTGAGGAATTTGACCGCAAAGAGCCAAGCTAATGGGACTGGCTAGGAAGGCAAAATGGGGGGGGGGAATTGGAATTTTAATACCCGCCCCCATTTGGGACAAACTGGTGGAGGTGATAGCGATGGGGCAGCTACAAGAATTCTTGCGGAAAAGGCGTTTGCAAAACAACTAAGGAAACAGTTCAAAGTAAAATATTTAGGACCAGCAAAAAACTATCTTGGTCAAGAGATCCAGTGATGGAAGATTTTTGTTAAGTGAAAGAAAGACAATCATTGAAAGCAACAACATGCACAAATGGCTATAAATTTGGGAATTGTGTTGTATGATGTGTGAATACTTGTGTATATATTTTTATATATGTTTATAATACTGTATTCTGTTCGAATGAGAGGGGGTGTTAGGAATACATTCTTTAAGAAACAGATAAAAGTTCCTGGAGGCTTTAAAAAGGGTTCCAGAATTTTCTTTAGTGCCTAGGAGTGGCACTCTAGGATTGATTGGTGTCCACTGGTGGTGCAAATAAAGGGAGGAAGTTGCAGGCTGCAATGTCCATAGAAGGACAGCACACTCACACCCAACACACACAAACACAACACACAAAAACTCTCAGAACACATGCTGACAACAAGGTTGGAAGTAAGACAATGTGTGCTGCTGATACTGTGAGTTTTGCTGTGTCAGGATTGTTAATTCCTGGACTGAGATTATACTATGCTGGAGATATAAAGAAGTAATTTAAATTTGCAGGGTCGCATTTAACTTGCCTTAAAAGGTGGAGAGAGAAATCTAGTATTTGCACTTAGCAAAAAAAGAAAAGATAAGAAATGGGGGGCGGGGCAAAGAGCAAACCCTATCGAAGGAAAATTGTGTATGTCCTGCAATTTTGTATAACAATAGCTTTAAAACGAATAAGTGGTTTATTAATAAAGAAAGTAAAAAAGAACACTTTTTCTTTACCTTCTGGTAGAAAACCATTCTAATATTCTGTGTGTAAAAAGCCTCTGCATTATATTGTAATTTGATTTTTTTGTAATTAAGACAATAACCTTGTGCACTCTCAGAAAAAAGAACAAAAAAGAATTTATAGAGCTTCTTCCTGCCGCTCTCATTCACCGTGTTGAGTGTTGTGATTGTGGTGCCTTGCATTGCCTTGGTCCGCCTCCCAGGGACCATCCAGTAGAGGGTGGGATAAGCCATTCCTGGGACAGTTCTTCATTCAGTGAGACTTGAAAATAAAGATATTTTTCACATCCAAAAAAACCAAGAAAAAGAAAAACATTTGAATTTTCATTCTGTCTGCAAAAGGAGAGAAGAAAGATGCAGCGCTTCATCAGGCACAATCATTAGAGAGGTTCATTCAGGGATAAATTCACAAAAAAGAAGAGGGGATCCTAACAGCCAGAAAGGCTGCATCATATTCGTGTTTCGCAACCCTTTTGTGTGCCTGTCCCTCTCAGGAAAGCTTAGTACAAAAAATTTAAAAGCTTAGTACAAAAAAAAAATTATAGTGTGGGTGTTTACCTATGTTGTTGCCTTGTTCAATGGCCTGACACTGCTGCAACTGGCTCTGATTTCGCTCTTCACTATTCCCTTCTTAATGAAAAGCACCAGGTGGAAATTGACCATTCTTGTGAACCAGAATCTCAGAAATGCACTGGCAAAAGTCCCAAGTTAAACCCAAGGGTGAAGCGCAAACCTCAACCCCTCAAGTGAAGTTCTTTAGTCAGTGCAAATATTTGGTACTGCAATTGTAGTATTGGGCTTTTTAAAATATAAAATTGCAGGTTTTCCCACAGTTTCTGTACGTACATCAGCTATATGTACACTTCTCCCTCTTTCTATACCAGGATTGACTTACAAACACGCCATCAGGTGGTACAGCCACACAACTCAAACCCTGCAATTAAAGAACTCCTGTCAAGACACTTCTGAAGTGGCCTGCAAGTATTTCACTGAACTCCCAGTGCCCACTTTTAGAACAATGGCCACCTCCGGGACATGTGTGAATCCAGAAAGGCCATCAATTCAGTGTGATGCAGCAGCAGCTCCTATGCAGCTGTCTGCTGTCACTTGGATCACAGACAAGACAACATACAAGAAAAAGGTGTTTGCAACTGAGAACATTGGCTGGAACATGCCGGGTGGGTGTGGTTGTCTGTCTTCCCAGGCTCCTTATGCTCCCCATTTACTCCTCCTTGCCCTACAACTCTCCTCATAACAGGTTTCCAAACAAATAAACAACTTTTAACCAAGAGGAAGGAACCAGAATGATTGGCAACTCAAACTATTAATTTGGCTCAGGGTGCAGGTATCCGAGTGGGACATACGATAGATGTAGATGAACACATCTAGGTCGCATTGAGAAAACTTGACCATACAGTGATAAGGAAATGGGACTGGCCAGCGAGGCAAAGATGGAGGAGAAATTGGAATGTTAACCCCCCCGCCAAATCTGGGGAAAACTGGTGGAGACGATAGCGGTGGGGAAGCTACAGATATTATTGGAAAACACAGATAATTAAATGCATTCCCATGTAGGCTGAATCCTGGCCATGGGGGCTGAATCCACCCAATATTGAGAAGGCCAACATCTCCCTTTGGGTTGTTGTTTTGGGGAAGCAAATGACAGCCACCCTCAGCTGCAAGACACACACCATAGGTAGCCGACATGCGACATGCAGGACATGCAACAGATGTGGAAGGCCTGAGAATATACTATGATGTGTCATGCTTTAGTTGGATCAGAGACTGGATTAAGTTAGAATATAATGACATTTTAGACTTGGAGGGATGGAACAACAGATACGATTGGCATGCCTATCTAATTTACAACAAAGTGGTGGTACATAAATAATTTCTAAGTCATGTAATTAGAAATTCATTATATAAGGTCCTGGTGAGACATAGAAGGCTGTTAGAACCGAAAACACCATGGTAGGTCTCACCGTTAGAAGTAATATCAATTAAAAAGAAAAATACGATCAGAAGAATGGCAACATACCAGGCGCTCCTTAAAGAGGAACAGGGCCAATTAAAACTAAGACCATACAAAGAGGTGACCCAATACTGCACCACATGGTTACAATATCACCAAAATGCCCAAATATTCAATCAGGATAAAAAATAGGATTTGAAAAAGAAGAATGAAATTACAAAAAGTATTATTACAATATTTTGGATGCCAAAAGAAGTATGAATATTGGGATCTTTCTTAAGCAGTTTAAAAAATCAGTTGAATCCATAATTGAAGATCTCCACTCAGGAAGAAGTGATCTCTATGGTTCTGAGATACTACGTGAACTCATCAAGTTATTGCCAGAAACAGAAGAGGTAAAGAAATTAAAGGATTTCAATGGAGACCTATCAAAACTGTGTCAAGCAGATTCTTTTATGTACCTACTAATCCAGGTGCCAAACTATTCACTGCGACTCGAAGCCATGGTGTTAAAAAAAGATTTCTCCCCATCTTGTACTTCTCTTCAGAAAGACATGACAATTATAAGAATGGCTACAAAGGAGCTAATGTGCTGTGAAGAGTTACATTCCATATTGCACTTGGTCCTTCAGGCTGGGAATATTATGAATGCAGGAGGATATGCTGGTAATGCAGTTGGCTTTAAGCTATCCTCATTACTCAAGTTGGCAGATACAAAAGCAAACAAGCCTGGGATGAATCTGCTTCATTTTGTTGCTTTGGAAGCCCAAAAGAAGGATAGAGTTCTTCTAGCCTTTTCAGACAAACTACAGCACGTTCAGGAGGCAGCCAGAATATCTCTTGAAAGTATAGAAGCAGAGCTCCATTCACTCTCTGTCAAAACAAAGTCTCTTAAGGATAATATTCGGCGGGACTCTGAACTGTTTCACCAGATGGAAGGCTTCCTCCAGTTTGCTGTAAAAGAGATAAAAGAGCTGGAGCGCTGGAAACGGGAACTGCTGAAGGAATCACACGCCCTTATGGACTTCTTATGCGAAGATAAAGAAACCATGAAACTGGAAGAATGTTTTCAGATATTTAGGGATTTTTGTCTTAGGTTCAGCAAAGCCGTTAAGGAAAACAAGGAAAGAGAGGCCCAAGAACTTCAACAGCAACAGCGATTAAAGGAGTTGGAGCTAAAACGCCGATCCTGGGTTGCCGGGGATCTTGGAGCTTTTGGCAGGAGCAGCAGTGAAAATGATGTTGGGATGTTGACAAAGAGAGGACTTGAAGAATTTCTGCCCTTCTTGCAGCAGAGACCGCAAAGTCCTTCTTACAGAAATGTCAGCACCAGGCGTTCCCGGCATTCCCTGGGAGTCACTGCAGACAGAGAGCTGTTGAGTTTCCTGGAGACCTCAAAGGGTGAGGATCCAAACAAGTCCAACAGCCTTCCTCGTGAGCATGCAGGTCAAGCAAGACCCAGCGTGGCCTGGACTGAATCTAGAGAGCCTGGAGATCTTGGTTTAACCAACTTGCACTTGCACCAGGCACCAGAAGAAGGCGTGGAGTGCAGCTACTTCCAGTTGCCCCCATCTCATTCTGATCACATGGTAAGCCTTGAGGACGATAGCACTGCCCATGCTAATCTCTACAGCGACCAAGAGAGTGCTGACAACGACAAGTATAGATTTGATGTGCCTTGTACGAAAGCCACAGATGCAGCCTCCTGGGACTTGTCCCTTGAAGAAGATGAACATGTTCCAGGGCTGCTGAAGCTTGACCCCCATGAACCAGATGATGTGGAGGACCTATCTGCAGTACATTTTGAGGCTGATGTGAGAGGTTTGGAGACTCTGGGTGACTCAAGCTTATACACTCCGGGCATAGTAGCTCCTCCTGTACCAGCCTTCAGAAAATCAAAAGCTGACCATGCAGCCAAAGTAGCAGGTCATGCCCCTGAGGGTCTGGAACCAGGCAGTGATAGCCCCACATCCTCAGATGGTAGTGTTTCAGGAAATAAGGCACATGGACCAATGTTCTATGTATCTGAGACTTCTGACTGTTCTTTGATGTTTGATCTGCCAGAAGGAAATTTATTACAAAACTCAAAAAAGAATATATCCAAAATGTATAATTTATTATTAGATTTGGAGTTAAAGGATGAAGAAGTAAAACAAGTTATGACTAAATGGGCATGTGATATAGGATACTTAATTCGGCCGGACCAATGGGAGAAATTATGGCAGTGTGATATTAAATTTACGACATGTTATACAATGAGAGAAAATTTCATGAAAATGGTGTACCAATGGTACTTAACTCTGGTAAAATTGGCTAAAATTTACAAATTAAAATCAAATACCTGCTGGAGATGCAAAAAAAGAAATAGGAACAATGATTCACATGTGGTGGGAATGCCGACCTATTAAACAATTCTGGAATGAAATTTAGGAAGAAATCAAAAAGATGTTTAAAATATCTTTCAGTATAAGACCGGAGGCATTCCTTTTAGGTATAATCACAAACGATATTCCCGACAATCAAAGGAAAGTATTCCTTTATGCAATGACAGCTGCCAGGATGCTTATAGCAAAAAACTGGAACGGGAGAAAAATTCCATCAATGAAAGAATGGCAAATCAAATTTTGTGAATATATAAATCTGGCAAGACACACAGCATTCATAAGGGGACAATCAGACCAGAAATTATTAAAAGAATGGGGATGTGCTAAAGAGTATATGAAAAAACACTGTTCTGGAGTAAGTTTATCGGTATGTAATGAATGATGCTTTACAGGGTTAAAGTACAAAGATGGAAGTAATCTACATTAGACACAACAATACAGTAAGAGTAAAAATTTTGAGATCTTAGAACAAAGGAAGGAAGTCAATATGTGTATATGTATATATTGATTAGATTAGAAGGATGATATGGTTTTATTTGTAGATGTATGCTTTTTTGTCTTGTTTTTTACTTTGTTTTTCTTTCTTTTTTGTATGTTTTGATTTTCTTTCTTGTTTATACAGTATTATTTTGGATTTAATATTTGTAATTTTTGTTACAAAAGCATAGGTCTCTCATGAGACTGCTTGTTGAGATGGCAGTTCTTCGAGCGTTAATGCTAAGTGGGTTATATTGTGCCTTAATTGTAATGCCATTTAAAGATATATTTATTTTGAAAGTTGTACTATGCTGCACTCTAAAGAAAACAACTTTAGATGTGAAACTGTAAAATTATGTATTCATCTCATGGTATAAGTTATTTAGTAGGTTTAGCTACAGTATAGAAATATTAACCTAATCAACTAAAATGCTGACATGGGTTTATTTAAATTCTGCTAGTACTCTTTTTATAAGGGTACTTTCAATACTTTTTTTTAAAAGCTTTTGATCTTAAAAATGCTAGTTTATACAATGATTTTGCATTGAAAATAAAATAATGTTTCTTAAAAAAAATAAAAGAATTATTGGAAAACACAGATAATAAAATGCATTCCCATCTGGGTTGAATCCTGGCCATGGAGGTTCAATCTATCCAATATTGAGGGGGCCCACATCCCCCGTTGGGTTACTGTCATGGGGAAGCAAATGACAGCCACCTTCAGCTGCAAGAGACACACACCATAGGGAGCTGAGCGGGAAATGCGACAGAAGTGGAAGGACACATCTCGGTCTCATCGAGAGATATAACTTCACAGAGAAGTGGGACTGGCAAGGGAAATGGCCCGCTGGTCGTGGATGAGGGAGAGGAATGGGAAACATTCAATGTATCCATCTGTAGATCATTTGCATGCTGCAGGGCTTCATACAATGTTTCTAAACCAATAAACAAAACACAAATAAAAAGTTTTTTTCATGGTAACATTAGCATTGTATACAGAAACAGTGGGTTTCTTTCATATCTTGAAGTATTGGTTTATTTAAGGTAGTTGTACCTTGAACTTGTTGGGAGGTTCTAGCAGGGGTGCGCAGCTATCGTATACCCTTGACCGAAGAAGGGTACACTCCTTCTATCTGGGATGGTCCTCCTCTTCCACCGAGCGCGCAGCTTCGGGAGGGACGCACATGGAGCGGTGAGGGAGGAAGGGGACACCCGCCTAGCCAGCCAGATCAGCCGAATCAACCCTGGTGATCAATGGGGTGACAGATGTCACCGCCAGATCGCCCTCACATCTTTCCCTCGACTCCCCCTCCGCGTTGGCGAGGCAGTGGGAAGGACGGAGCTCGCCGCCGCCGCAGCCAGCGGCTCTAGCTGTGGCAGAAGCAGCAGCTCGGTCGTGGGAGAGTTTCATTCAGCGCGTGGAGGGAGCCCCGCGCGCGACAGCTTAGCGGGCTGCACTGCTGCCGCGCCCGCTCAGCGGTTCACCGCCTTGTCTCCCCTTTCCGCGGGAGCTGAGACTTCCATGTCCTTCATTGAGAAGAAAGAAGCCAGCAGAGCAGGATTAATAGAGGATTGTTTCTGGTGGTCGTCTTATACAAAGGCTGCCTTCGAGGGTTTGGGAAGAAGGAAGAAAACAACACTGTGCTTATTTATTGGGCTGTGAAATGAAGCGCTGCTGCTAACCTCCCAATTCATCTGCTCTTCATTGTGCTTAATATACATGTTTCTGCACTGTGCATTTAGAAGATCCCAGAAAGGAATTCAAAACGGCTGCCGGGGAAAGACCACCAAACATGCCTACAGAAACACTACAGACAGGTAGCATGGTGAAACCTGTCAGCCCCGCCATCACTTTCACTTCAGCCGTTCCACTCCGCATTCTAAACAAAGGTAGTTGTACTTTCCCTCTCCTTTCCTTCTGAAAAGCTCAAAGCAGCTAACAAAAAATCAAACCATGATTTAGCAATTGAGAATATTTGTTAGGAAAGCAACGGCAGAGATAACCTCCCCTCGTCCCCTTATCTTGCCTTATTCACTTCCATTTTAAGGGGGGAAGAGAAGCATGCATGTGTGAAAAGCAATGTTGTCCAATAAAATCTGATATTGTGTCAAACCAGGCCCACAGATTTTTCAAGAAAAATTCAATGGTGCATAGCGGGCTATCAGCCCGTTTGTAGTTCAGATTCTACAGTTTGACTGCACCTAAATGGCAGAAAATGCAGAGTGCTCTGCGTCAGAGCTGGCCCACACCTCCTTGCAGGCATGTCTTTAATACCATGGGGCTCCAACCATTTGTGCCATGTGACCTCACCCCTCAAGTCAAGTTCTACAGTCAAGCAAACCTCAACCCCTCAAGTCAAGTTATACAGTCAGTGCAAATATTTGGTACTGCAATTGTACTATTCTTCTTTTTAAAATATAAAATTGCAGGTTTTCCCACAGTTTCTGTACGTACATCAGCTATATGTACACTTCTCCCTCTTTCTATACCAGGATTGTCTTACAAACACGCCATCAGGTGGTACAGCCACGCAACTCAAACCCTCCAATAAAAGAACTCCTGTCAAGACGCTTTTGAAGTGTCCTGCAAGTATTTCACTGAACTGCCAGTGCCCACTTTTAGAACACTGGCCACTTCCGGGAAGTGTGCAATTCCAGAAAGGCCATCAACCCAGTGTGATCCAGCAGCAGCTCCTATGCAGCCGTCTGCTGTCACTTGGATCAGAGACAAGACAACATACAAGAAAAAGGTGTTTGCAACTGAGAACATTGGCTGGAACATGCAGGGTGTGTGTGGCTGTCTGTCTTCCCAGGCCCCTTGTGCTCCCCATTTACTCCTCCTTGCCCTATAACTCTCATCATAACAGGTTTCCAAACAAATAAACAACATTTAACCAAGAGGAAGGAACCAGAATGATTGGCAACTCAAACTAGAGCAAAATCCTCAGTTTTTTAAACCACATCTTAAGCCACCCTATGGAACCGGACAATTAATTTTGCTCAGGGTGCAGGTAGCCGAGCGGGACATATGACAGATGTAGATGAACACATCTAGGTCACACTGAGAAAACTTGACCACACAGTGATAAGGAAATGGGACTGGCCAGTGAGGCAAAGATGGAGGAAAAATTGGAATGTTACCCCCCCCCCCAAATCTGGGGCAAACTGGTGGAGACAATAGCGGTGGGGAAGCTACAAGAAATATGGGAAAACACAGATAATTAAATGCATTCCCATCTGGGTTGAATCCTGGCCATGGGGGCTCAATCCCCCCAATATTGAGGGGGCCAACATCCCCCGTTGGGTTGTTGTTATGGGGAAGCAAATGACAGCCACCATCAGTTACAAGAGACACACCCCATAGGTAGTCGAGCGGGACATGTGACAGATGTGGAAGTACACATCTCTGTCACATCGAGAGATATAACTTCACAGAGAAGTGGAACTGGCAAGGGAAATGGCCCGCTAGTCGTAGATGAGGGAGAGGAATGGGAAACATTCAATGTATCCATCTGTAGATCAGTTTCATGCTGCAGGGCTTCAAACAATGTTTCTAAACAAGTAAACAAAAAATAAATAAAAAGTTTTTTTCATGGTAACATTAGCATTGTATACAGAAACAATGTGTTCCTATCGTATGTTTATATATTGGCTTATTTAAATATTTGTACTTTCCCTCTCCTTTCCTTCTGAAAAGTTCAAAGCAGCTAATAAAAATCAAACCATGATTTAGCAATTTAGAATATTTGTTAGGAAAGCAACGGCAGAGATAACCTCCCCTCCTCCCCTTCTGTTTACTTATTTGCTTCCATTTTAATGGGGGAAGAGAAGCATGCATGTGTGAAAAGCAATGTTGTCCAATGAAATTTGATATTGTGTCACACCAGGCCCTCAGATTCTTCCAGAAAAAATCAATAGTGCATAGCGGGCTATCAGCCCGTGTGTAGTTCAGATTCTGCAGTTTTATTGCACCCAAATGGCAGAACATTCAGAGTGCTCCTTGCAGGCGTGTCTTAAACTTTAATACCATGGGGTTCCAACCATTTGTGCCATATGACCAAGTAAGGCATCTTTCCAACTGCAGCAGCCCCATTTCCATTGTAAATTTGATTTTTTTTGTAATTAAAACAACAACCTTGTGCACTTTGGAAAAACAAGACCAAGAAAGAATTTAAAGAGCTTCTTCCTGCTGCTCTCATTCACCGTGTTGAGTGTTGTGAGTGTGGTGGCTTGCATTACCTTGGCCCGCCTCTCAGGGACCATCCAGTAGAGGGTGGGACAAGCCATTCCTGGAACAGTTCCTCATTCAGTGGGACTTGAAAATAAAGTCATTTTTCACATCCAAAAAAACCAAGAAAAAGAAAAACATTTATATGAATTTTCATTCTGTCTGCAAAAGGAGAGAAGAAAGACGCAGTGCTTCATCAGGCACAATCATTAGAGAGGTTCATTCAGGGATTAATTAACAAAAAAGAAGATGGGATCCTAACAGCCAAAAAGGCTGCATCATACTATTGTTTGACTCGTGTTTCGCAACCCTTTCTCGTGCCTGTCCCTCTCTGAAAAGCTTAGTACAAAATATTGAAAAGCTTAGTACTTAAAAAAAAAAGCTTAGTACTTGGCAAAAGTCCCAAGTTAAACCCAGGGGTGAAGCGCAAACCTCAACCCCTTGAGTCAAGTTCATTGCCGATGGCCCAGCCGAGGGGAATGGAGCTTTTGCCTGGCCAAGCAGTCGAGTGGGTGCAGGGTCGCACCCAGGGAGGATTCCTTTGTCGGGAAAAGTATCCCCGAGTGGGTCACTCCATTGTTGCAGCCCCACAGACTAGATGGCAGGAGTATGACTACAAGGGACCACCGTAAAGACCAAGGGAGATTCGGGCAGAGGACAACTATTGAGAGCCGGAGCACCCACCCCAGGAAAGTCGCTGACCAACAATGTATCGACCGCCTAGCCCAGCCCTGGTTTACTCGCCAGAACGGTCCTGGGAGACCCGCGGGCTGGTTCGACGGTACGAGGAAGAGGAGGGCTCCGGCCAGCATCCCAGACCCTCTTACAGGTATGAAGGGCAGGAACCTCAGCGTCCGGATGGACAAGCCCTGAGTTATCGCCCTGCCCCAAGGTACAGCTATGACCAAGAGGCACGAGATGTGGTTGCAAGGCATGTTACTCGTGAGTTTACCCTGAGGGATATACACTTACGTCTTTTCCCTGCGTATAAACCCCCCATGCATATCCTGAGCTATCTGACTTTATTCGAACTAACCTGCCGGGAACTGGAGCTCCCTTCAAGACTGTATATGTCTATTCTGAAGACGTTGATTAGTGGGGAGTTGGCGGATCTCATGGGCCATCTTCCTTTGTCCCACGTGCTAGACTATGAACGGTATAAACACCTCGTTTTGCAAAGATATGGACTGTATGTGGAAAGCTACATCCGCGCTTTCCAGAAGGTTGATAAAACTGCCTCTTATGAGTCTCCCCTTGGTAGCTGCGAAGGTGGCGCAAAATTTCAACTTTTGGCTGTCTGCAAGGAGGTAGATACATTTGAGGGACTGAGGCAGTTCCTGATTAAAGAACAGTTTCTTTTTGGGGCTATTATCCTGCCCAACCCTGCTGTAGATCACCTCATGAAATCTTTCGGCCTAATATCTAATGACATTCCCAAAGACAAGAAAAATCTATTCCTTTACACAACAGCAGCTGCCAGAATATCCCATCACTATCAGAATGGCAAAAAAAAAACAACTCAGCAAGTTTGTAGAAATGGCAAAATTGAAAGCAATTATTAGAGGCCACTCAAATCAGAGAATAATTAGTAAGTGGGATGGAGTGAAGGAAAACATGAAAAAATATGGTTCCGGATTTGAAATATTAATAGAGAATGTGTAAAACATGCAGGGTAAACAAGAAAATAATAATAGAAGCAATTGAATAATTATTAAATTATAACAAACCAACAAGATGGAAGAAGTAAAATATTGAGATCACACATTGGTGAAGGGGAGTGGGGGGTATATGGGAACCTATAATATCATTTATAATATAATTTGTTAATTGTATTGTATATACATAGAGCAAAGCAAGCCTAAAACAATTAGATATATTTTAATTTAGGTAATATATGTAGTAGGATTGTGTCAGAAAATGAGTATGGATTTTGAATTTGATGTTTGTAATATTTTTTGGTTTTGAAATAAAAATTAAAAAAAGAAAGAAAAAGAAACCATTTGCAGCCTCTGGAATCAGCCAGCAAGTGATCCACAAGAGCCAGATTCTGGACTTGAAGAATCCCAAGCACATTTATCTGGATTTTTCATTCTCTCTGCAAGAGGAGAGAAGTGAAAGGCAGTGCTACATCTGACGCACTCATTAGGGAGGTGCATTCAGGGATTAATTAACAAAAAAGAGGAGGGGATCCTAACATCCAAAAAGGGTGCTCTGCTTGGAAAGCAGCAAAGAGCTGGCTGCTCCGTCCCTTCCTCCTCCTCCATCTTCTTCTTCTGCTGCTAGTGGAGGCCTGGAACAAGGCGGGCTCAGTTCTCGGCTTCGTCATGGCTGCCATGGCGCCACATTCACCCCGTCCTCCCTGCCATGCTGGTCCACGTGGCCATTTGCAGAGGGGTGATTTCCGCAGCCCCCCACCATCCCACCCCTCTTCCTCTATGTTAGGTAAATAGAATTACAAGATTTCCCACAGTTTCTGCTTTCCTCTTCATAGCTGCTGCTCAAGTACTATCTTTCCTTTGAAAATAAAAAATTGCAGGTTTCTCCACAGTTTGTTTACATACATCAGCAATATGTATGCTTCAGCCTTTCCTACACCAATATGTATTCCTTTCCAAACATGCCTGCAGGTGGTACAGCCACACAGTTCACACCCTGCCTTTAATGAACTTTTCAGTTACTGCACACACTCCAAATTTGCGGAGGATGCACCTGTGTTACTCGCAGCCGGGTATTCCCAAACCCCTCAACACAAGTGTCCTGTCTCTTTTTCTGCACCCAGATTCAATCCCTTGCCAACACCTGACCAGAAGATGCAGCCACACAACTCAGACCTTCTATAATCCATGGATGAAATATATATTGGTGCATTTCACCAATCGAAGCCTTTGGCGTTAAGAAAAACATGAAGGGAAATCGGGCAACATATAAAATGTTATTAGAGGGGGAAATTAATAAATAAAGAGGAATGGACTTTGACATCCATATATATTTGACAGGCTGGCTCCAATACTTCCAACTGAATGAAAGACAAGGAAAATAGGGTTTGCTGGAGAAATATCAAAACTAAAGGGAACTCTAACCCAGCCTAAAGGAAATATCTATCTGAAATGTATAATCTCCGCCACAATTCACACCCTGCCATCAAATAACTTTTGTCTCACTTAAAACGCTCAACCTTTTTTGAGGATGCACACCTCAGAACACACAGGGACAGAGAAAGCTAAAAGAACAGGCTGCACAACAAGCCAGTGGCTTCTGTAGATTTTTCGGATGACCCAGACCTTTTCTCAAAGGGGGGCTGGAAGAGGAAGAACCGCTGGAATACCGAGATGAAGAGGAGGAGGAAGAAGAAGAGGAGTACAACAAGATTGGTAACCACAGAATGCTTTCCAGTATTGAAGTTATAAGAGATGCATTCTGACAAAACAAAAAGCTTAGTAGAAAAAAAAAGTTTATAGTTTGGGTGTTCACCTATGTAGGTGCCTTGTTCAATGGTCTGACACTCCTGCAAATGGCTCCGATTTCACTCTTCACTATTCCCCTTCTTAATGAAAAGCACCAGGTAGAAATTGACCATTCATGTGAACCAGAATCTCAGAAATGCACTGGCAAAAGTCCCTGGTTAAACCCAGGGATGAAGCGCAAACCTCAACCCCTCAAGTCAAGTTCTACAGTTAGTGCAAATCTTTGGTACTGCAATTGTACTATTCTTCTTTTTAAAATATAAAAGTGCACGTTTTCCCACTTTTTCTGTACGTACATCAGCTATATGTACACTTCTCGCTCTCCAGGATTGTCTTACAAACACGCCATCAGGTGGTACAGCCACGCAACTCAAACCCTGCAATAAAAGAACTCCTGTCAAGATTCTTTTGAAGTGTCCTGCAAGTATTTCACTGAACTGCCAGTGCCCACTTTTGGAACACTGGACACCTCCGGGAAGTGTGCAATTCCAGAAAGGCCATCAACCCAGTGTGATCCAGCAGCAGCTCCTATGCAGCTGTCTGCTGTCACTTGGATCAGAGACAAGACAACATACAAGGAAAAGGTGTTTGCAACTCAGAACATTGGCTGGAACATGCCGGGTGGGTGTGGTTGTCTGTCTTCCCAGGCTCCTTATGCTCCCCATTTACTCCTCCTTGCCCTACAACTCTCATCATAACAGGTTTCCAAACAAATAAACAACATTTAACCAAGAGGAAGGAACCAGAATGATTGGCAACTCAAACTAGAGCAAACTAGAGCAAAATCCTGTTTTTTTAAACCACATCTTAAGCCAGCCTACGGGACCAGACAATAAATTTGACTCAGGGTGCAGGTAGCCGGGTGGGACGTACGACAGATATGGATGAACACATCTAGGTCACACTGAGAAACTTAACCAAACAGTCAAATCTGGTGGAGACAAAAGTGGTGGGGAAGCTACAAGAATTATTGGAAAACACAGATAATTAAATGCATTCCCCTCTGGATTGAATCCTGGCCATGGGGGCTCAATCCCCACAATATTGAGAGGGCCAACATCCCCCATTGGGTTGTTGTTATGGGGAAGCAAATGACAGCCACCATCAGTTGCAAGAGACACACCCCATAGGTAGCCGAGCGGGACATGCGACAGATGTGGACGGACACATCTCGGTCATATCGAGTTATAACTTCACAGAAAAGTGGGACTGGCAAGGGAAATGGCCCGCTAGTCGTGGATGAGGAAGAGGAATGAGAAACATTCAATGTACAATGGTGCCCCGCAAGATGAATGCCTCGCAAGACGGAAAACCCGCTAGACGAAAGGGTTTTCCGTTTTGGAGGTGCTTCGCTAAACAAATTTCCTATTGCCTTGCTTCGCAAGACGACAATGTCTTGCGAGTTCCTGTTGGTTTTTTCTCCTTCCCCCGCTTTTTCTAAGCCGCTAAGCTGCTTATCACCTGATCCGATCAGCAGATAAGCCACTAAAAGCCGCTAATAGCGCTAATCTGCTAATCCGAGGAGACCGATTCAAGATGGCGAACGGCACTTAGTCAGCGTGAGTGTGAGCTCCCTGTTTTATCTTTTAACATTGTTTTAATGAGTATAGAAACCTTTTAACTTTTAACTTTAGTTTTTAGTTTTTAGTTTTAGTTTTAAATTAGTAAGTAGGAGGACGCCTTTTTCTATAACTGTAAAGTCTGCATCGTAAATCAGCTTTAATGAGCAGATAATTGCATTCTCCGGCAGCCCCGGAAGCAGCCTTCGACTTACTGGTTTTCCGCCAGCTCACGCCCAGTTGTATTTCTATTTTTACTACCTTTTATTATCTTTTAAGCACTGCTATTTTTAAAGACTCATAACGATGGGCCAAGGCAAACGCCTAAGGGATTGTGACGAGGCTCTGCCCTCCCCAAGAGCCAAACAATTAAAAATCGACCCCCCCGTTTCTGACAAACGGAGTGACCCCATTGAACTCTGCTATAGGGTGAAAACTCAGAACCGTTTCTACCCTCTAATGTCTCCAGAAACAACGTCAACACCAGAGGATTTATTTTTACCTCAGACTAAAACCGTGGACGGCAAGCTTGGAGGAAGAGGGAGTGTCCCATTGAGGGTGGTGCAGGACGTTGGAACTGAGGACTGCACAAGACAAGAACAACATGAACATCTCCATCTTGTGGTCAGAACCCTTAATTGCATATTCAAGAAGATTGATGTGCTAGCCTCCCAGTTATGTAACCTCGAACAGAAAATGGATAACTTCTGGTCAAAGTTTAAACCAACTGTAGATACGGGGGAATTGAAGTGCCAGAGGTCCTTGCCTTCTACCAAAAAAAGAAGTGTGATCCCTAAATATAAACCAAATCCTGCACTGATACATCAAGCATTATCCCTGCAACCTAAGAAAATCTGCCTAAACATCGGGGCAGGGTCACCAAGGTGGCTTACTCTGAGTGGGGTTAAAAAGCACCTAAGCAATCTCCTAAACATAGAAATCTCACAATGCGATCTCATTGCAGTATTACCTTTGAACCAGCACCTCGGGCAACAGAAAGTGATACTTGCGTTTTACTCTCCAAGGATCCCTTCAGCTATCATCAGGCAGAAACCACTCTTGGCAAGGTACGGTATCATCCCAACAAGAGTTTTTATGGATAGCATGATCCACCCCCTCCTACTTGCCGGTCACGGTACGGAGCGGACTCTGTCGGAGAGGTCGGGAGTACCTCGGGACATCGAGGCTCCTCTCCTGGAGGATATCCATCCGCACCGAAACTGGACTCACCCTACGTCTCCACGAGCCCTAAAGGAACCCACTGGCGCAAGTAATCTCTGACCCTGCCGGAGGAAAGAGAGCTTTTAGCCACCTTTGGCGACCTTCCACCGAGAGAACAACAAGAAATAATTGATAGACTAGAAGTACTTAATCATCAGCTCATACATGTCCAGAAGAACGGAAAAGTCCTGCCCACTTTTCAGGATAACTCTGCCAGCTTTTCGGAGTCGTGGTTTAAGGAAGCAGGAAGTCTTCCATACCTTAGTCCAGCTCCTAAACCCATGCCTCCTCCACTTGTGGGCAAAACCCACCGACGCTTGGCAGACCCAGGTTTTGCCTCTCAAGCTGGCCCCTCATCCCAACTCTTGATAAATTTCGACTCGCCCTCCAAGAGTCCCCCGCTGAGGAGTGTATCTCAGAGTTCCTTCCACCAAAACAACTCCTTACCATCTAATCCATCAATGCCGGAACTGGAGTCCTCATACTCCCCTGAGCGGCATAGACCCGACATACAAACGGTACCAATACGCCGAACATCCCCTGTACCTTTGCCAGCATCAGGTCAGGGGAGTGTCCCAACTACTTCAAAAAATGGCCCGGATTTGATTGAAGACCCGACCGGACATATAAACCAAATGGTTTCATCGGCGACCTTTAGACCTTGCGGTGGGGCAGTCTCAGCAAATCCTGTGGAGTTTCCCACTGAAGTGTCTGCCCTTGGGTTAGCCAGCGGGAGACCCGTTCTGTCGCCCCAGTCAGAATACCTCACTACCAACTTCAAGACCAGGTACCTTCAGCAGGTGCCTGCTATGCAAAGTAAAATAACTGACTTTTTTGTGGGGTCTGCCTTGCCTCCAAAGGACTTACATCCCTCCCTGAAATGACAGCGAATTGGTTACAACAGGAACTCCCCCCTATCAGTCCTCAGCTGGAACATTGCGGGCTGGAGGGGAAAAAACTTGACCCAGAATTCTTGGAGTATATTAACCGGTTTCATATCATCTTGTTCCAAGAATCGTGGGAAGTAGAGAGAATTGATCTAAATGGCTTTGAGCTTCTAGAACTCCCTGCCTGCCCCTCCCTGAAAGGTGGCCGCCCTAAAGGGGGCCTAATAATAGGCATCTCTCTCAACTTACATTCTAAATTTACTCTAGTACAGGCCTTGCCTCCCTACGCCCTTACCGGGCTGATTGCGGGGGGAAAGATCTCACTTCTAGTTACAAATGTCTACTTGCCACCCGGGGGTTCTTCCTCTGAACTGGGCTCTAAATGGGGCTCGCTAGAAGAGCATTTGCTCTCATGCTATGTCAAGTTTCCTAACACCCCGGCCATAATAGGAGGCGATTTTAATGCCCGCACAGCAGCAAATTGGGACTCGCTGACCAAAGCCAAATGGTGGGTTACCCCAAACCTTGATAATTATGATCTGGAACATATCATGAGGAGAACTTCTAAAGACCAACGAGTTAATGAGGCTGGAGTATTCCTCTACCAAATGGCCATCCGTTTAAATCTGGTCCCCCTAAATGGCACATGCCTCCCTGATATTCCAGGGGATTTCACTCACCTGAGTGTTAAATCAAACAGCGTCCTCGATTACCTGCTGGTCTCCAGTGATCTACTTAAGTGTATTTCCTCCTTTAAGATCGAGAATGTACAATCTAGTGATCATCTTCCCCTTGTAGCCAAGCTTTCCCTGAATTGGCAGTCGGAGGCCTATAGACATGCGACCCAGATGGTAACCAACGTATCTCTCCAACTAAGAGGAATCAAATGGTCGGAGACCCAGGCTCAAAGGTATCAGGAATTCTTTCAAAAAGAAATCCTCGGGCCCCATTCCAACATAGACTCTGCCTCAGACGAGTATAGTATACTGTTGAAACGCTTCCACCATCATACGACTGATCTTACGTCCTTCTTCAGGTTACCACCCAAAATATTAAATCGAAACGAGTATACTCACGGTGCCCCCTGGTATAACTCTCAGTGCAAAGAAGCAAGACAGCGCCTTCGTGCTATATATAATGTATATAAGACCTCTGATGCATCTACTCTGCCAGCTAGTTATACACAAGCCAAGCAAGTTTACAAACGCACGCAGAAAATTGCCAAACGTGAGTGGCAACATAATCGCTGGCAGGCCTTGATTACTGCCTCAAAATCACATAGATCCAGGGAATTCTGGTCTCTGATTAACAGAAGGGTGAGGAAATACCCAAGGGCAGTCATCCCTGCACCGACATGGGAATTGTTCCTGAAGAAATGTTTCTCACAGGCAGATGCTCCCTCCGACCATCTGATGCATCTGTTTTCCCACCTACCTATTTGGCCTCCCACCGATCCTGACGAAATAGCCAAGCTAATAGCCCAGCTGAAATCGGGCAAAGCCCCAGGGCCCGACCTGATCCCTGCTGAAGCCATCAAACAACACCCAAAATGGTGGGCTGGCATCCTGGCCAAAACCTTCGATGCAATCAACGCTTCTGGTCTCATCCCCAAAATATGGAAGGAGGCCATTATAGTACCAATTCATAAAAAAGGTTCTCCAATGGAGCCGGAAAATTACCGTAACATCAGCCTCCTTTCGATCATAGGGAAAATTTATGCCAGCTTTTTGTTGACGAAACTATTGCGATGGGTAGATGAGACTAACCAGATTGGCCACGAACAAGCAGGGTTCAGAATTAAACGCTCTACAACTGATCACGCAATAGTTCTTTACCATTTGGCACGGAAGTACTCCTCCCCTCCCCGGGGCTACCTGTGTGCTGCCTTCTTAGATCTTAAGGCAGCCTTTGACAGCGTTCCTAGAAATATTCTTTGGGAGAAACTTGCGAAACAGGGCATTGATAGAAGACTCTTATGGCTTATTAGTCAGCTCCATGAAGGTACCCTTGCCAGAGTGAGACTTACTCCTGCGGGCGACCTCACAAATTCGATACCAATAAACAAGGGAGTGCGCCAAGGATGTATATTGGCTCCCTGCCTATTCAATCTATTCATCAGCGACATGCGAGCACCCCTAGTCAACTCATCTCCAAGTACACATGCGCCTAGACTAGCGGATTACCGCTGTCCACTCCTTTTATATGCGGACGACGCGGTAATTCTATCTTATACACGTGTCGGACTAACCAGAGCTCTGAAGATCTTTGCCACGTATTGTCAACTCAACCAATTAACCATCAACCATGCTAAATCTAAGATTCTGATTTTCGCCAGAAGTCGGAGATTATACGAATGGAAGCTTGGTGGAGCAAAAATAGAGCAAGTCCTAAAATTCCAATACCTAGGAGTTATTTTTCAGTACAATTTGGGGTGGAAAGCACAAATTCAACACCTCCTTAACAAGGCCAAAACTCTGTCATATGCGCTCCTCCGATTTTTCTTTTCGGATGGAGCTTTGCATGTTCCCTCGGCCCTAAAGGTGTTCAAGGCAAAAGTGGTACCCATGCTTGCTTATGCTGCCCCGCTCTGGGCCGTGACGACAGACCTTGCTCCTCTTGAGACTTTGCAAAACCAATTCCTACGTCGGCTCCTAATGCTCCCCCCGTGCGTAAGCAACGCAGCCATGCGACTAGAATTGAAGATCGCATCCTTAGAAACTTGCCTGTGGAAGCAAGTCTTCAATTATTGGTTATCATTGTGGCATAGATTACCAGACCATTACCTTGTCCAATGCTTATGGCGAGATGAATTCTCCAGCCTTTGGACTAGTAGAATTCATGCCAAACTCCTGAGCTATGGAATCTCTCCCTTAGATTCCCTAAAACTAGATCAAATCACTGCTCAAAGACTGATCCGCCAAAGACTGGATGACATCGATTTACAGCGAAATTATATGCTGGGGGGAGGTGTTTGTTCACCCCAGAACATTGGTATCACTTTAACTTACCGCGTTCCATCATACCTCTCCTCCCTTTCGACTGTTGCCCATAGACTGGCCTTCACCAAAGCGAGGTTTAACGTTTTTCCCTCCAATGTCCTGAGACATAGATTCTCAAAGGGACAAGCCTCCGCCATGTGCGAATGTGATAAGGAGACGCCGGAGTCGCTCCAGCACATTATGTTCACCTGCCCCTTATTCAAGGTGCCACGGGCAAATTTGTTGGGATCAATCATACAGAAACTAGAGGGTACCCCACCAAAATTCCACCTTGCCCAAATCTTGCAGGATAAGGATACCCATACGACCCTGAAAGTGGCTAGGTTCCTGGTCGCTGTCCTTACCCAAAAGCGTTGCCAAGGAGCACCACAAGCTAATTAAGGCGTAGTATGCCATTCCACCTTATAATATTTTATTGTTATAGTAGTGTTTTAGCGGCTGTTTGCTCCCACGTGCACAAGCTGTTATTTATGTCTTGTTTTTATCTGTATGGGCCTATGGCCGTAATAAATTATTATTATTATTATTATTATTATTATTATTATTATTATTATTATTATTATCTGCTAATCCGTCAATGGGCTTGCTTCGCAAGACGAAAAAACCGCTAGACGAAGAGAATCACAGAACGGATTCTTTTTGTCTTGCGAGGCACCACTGTAGTCATCTGTAGATCATTTGCATGCTGCAGGGCTTCATACAATGTTTCTAAACAAATAAACAAAACATAAATAAAAAGTTTTTTTCATGGTAACATTAGCATTGTATACAGAAACAGTGGGTTCCTTTCATATCTTTATGTATTGGTTCATTTAAATTGGTTGGACCTTCCCTCTCCTTTCCTTCTGAAAAGCTCAAAGGAGGTAACAAAAAATCAAACCATGACTTAGCAATTGAGAATATTTGTTAGGAAACAGCAGCAGAGATTACCTCCCCTCCTCCCCTTCCCTGTACTTATTTGCTTCCATTTTCATTCCATTTTTTCTGTTGAGATTTATACTTTCAACCCACATTTTCCCTTTCTAGAGGCAAGGGACCTATTAGGATCATCCACCCCTGGAGGCGGATGTATCTAATGGGTTTCCAGGTAACGCTGAGGTTTTTTTCTGTTTGATATGACTGGCACTCCTATCAAAGCCCTGGCCAGCCTCTAGTACATCTGAATGGCTCAGGCTTTTGACATGATCACTTCTGAGCATCCTCTCCCACTTGACTCCTTGGTATACTGCAGAACTTAGGGAAAGGAAACAAGTTGAAAGATGGCTCCGTGCAAGTGGAGGAAAGATCTGGCTGCATACATCTGAACAGTGGTGTGGGCTCATCATTAAGCATACATAGTGGTATTGAAGTTAGCAGTACTACTCAGCTACAAGTGATCGCCAAAGAAGAAGAAAGACAGTCCGACTCAAGGAGGTGGTGGAACAAATGGTAGCTATGTGTAACCACTGTGACTTGTTTGCAAAGCATTTTGAGGATAAAACCACTTGCATCCACTGAGATCTTGACTCTGCTGTTATAGCAGATGAGTCTCATGGGTGTCCAGAGCACTGTCTAGTCCTGTTGTTTTGGATAATTTTCAGATAGTAAGGCTTGAGGACGTGGACAAGGTGTTTGTATTAGTCAGGGCAATGACGTGCTTCGGACTCTTGACCTTCTTGGCTGATAAAAACTAGTGGGGGTGGTGGTAATTAACTGGGGCCAGGAAGAGTGTTCCTATTTCCATCTGAAATGCAGGACAACATAGCATTCTGATCCAAGTTTCATTAAGAAAACATTATCCATAATATCAGCAACAGGCAGCTGCAGTCAAATTGGCCAGTCAGAATGGAAAATCCTATTTTAACAAAACCAATGAAAGAGAGCGGCAATACTATTTTCTTGTTTCCCTTGTTCAACTACAATTCCATAAAACAGTGGATTTGTAAAGGTACCCCTGCCCGTACAGGCCAGTCTTGACAGACTGGATTTGTAGGTTCTCATTAATAAAAAATAAATAAAGGGTGTGAGGGGTGGGTGGGATCGATGTGCCTATACTTCCTAATTCCACCCCTGGGCCTTTTCTATACTGAAAATAGTGTTAATTTGTTCCCCTTCCACTGCTGTAAATATTGCTCCCTTAGAAAATAAGTGATTTATTTGACTGGAACAAAATACATCTTGTGTCTCCAAGTGGTTTAGGGTTGTATGATCTATGTCTGGATTGGCCCACTTAATGCTATTTATTGCTCTATGAATGATATTAAGATGGATTTCTTAAGTCTGGTAGAATTACTTTTTCTTCTTTTGTGCAATTTTTACTTGCCATAGCAAACAAGACTTTGTCCATGTACCCATATAAAATAACTATTATCGTTCTTTTCCTCTGCATTTTTAAAGCATAACAATTATTGGCTTTGAGGCAACTGTGACAGAATGTGCTGACATCAGAAAAATGCCAGCTCCAGCCCAACCAGAAGTAAAATGAATAGGGCATATTGAGAGATGGGTGGCAAAGCTGTGCATATGCTTTGTCCTCCCCAGCAGTATATATTGTGGGAGAGTAGCTAGAGGAAGCAGAGAAAAGCTCCAGCCAGTATTATTTTTTCTATTATTATTTTTTAAAATTTTGGAGTTTGCTTGCTTATTTTAAATTCAATTTGTAAAGGTCCTTTTAGAAACGAAAAGATACAAACACAAGTTAAGCACACAGTTTGCTTTTAGTTCAACACTTTCTTCATCCATCAATTTTACCCCAAATCACAAAAGTAATATTACAAAGCTTTCGCAGTGCACGTTTACATATTCTGCATATACATCTATTCACTCTTCAAACAATACATTTCCATTGAATTTGGCTTCAAAAACAACAACACAGCCCCTACATCAGGCTGGAAATATATAACGTTTTAAACCAATGTGTTTTCCCTCTTAAAAAAAGAAAATATATTACTTGGAAAGAAGCCCATATTACACTAATTTACAAACAAAACACGGACATAAGGCAGGTGAAAAATTATAGGCCAATCTCGCTCCTAAATAATGATTACAAATTATTCGCCAGTATATTGGCCAATACACTTAAAGATGTATTGGGAGAGGAGATTGGAAAGAACCAAACTGGATTTCTACCTGGTAAACAGATGAAGGACAATGTTAGAAATATAATTGATATGGCGGGCGCCGGGGCATTTTTCCGACAGCTCGGAGCGCTGAGCGGGGCTGCGGCCATCGGGACGGCAGCCTGCGGGGCTCACAATTTCCGTCGCAGCGACCGAGATGACTACTTGAAAGAGCTCTATGAGACGGCCAACAAATACCACTTCTTCCACAGCCTGGCCCTCCTGGCTGTGCCATGTTTATGTATGCCATAATGGCTGCAAGGACACTTCTGGCTCAGAAATGGAAGTAGCAGGAACTTCCAACACTGGAAGACCGGCAGGTCAAGATGATGGAGTTTGAAGACATAATCTGGACTCAGAGTGACGGACTGTTTCAAAAGGACTGGAACAAATTTATATTTTATATGAAAGAAAATTGTAAACATTTGAAAACGTTTGTAGGCTTGAATTGAAATGTTTTGTAATGTAACTATAAGGAAGTGATTTACTGATAATAAGGTGAAATATTATAATTTGACAAAGGGTAAATAAGTGCTTATAGAAATGCGAAGAATATGTAAAGTTATGTGGAAGTCAGAAAGAGGGAGGGCAGGAGGTCAATGCTCTTACAGAGTAATATATTAAGTCATAGAATTATGAAACAAAAGGTGAATATGATTTAATGGAAAACTCAATAAAAATTACTTTTTTAAAAAAAGAGAAAATATATTAGGAGTGGCTTTTCTTTTAATAGGTTAATAAATGAGCTACTTCATTGGCACAGCATCCAAATGAGGTGTAGTGGTTGTATAGTTCTTGATACGTTTTGTTTCATAGTTATATTTGGGTTGCTGCTTTTTTAAAAAAAATGGTTAGCTTTTTGTATCATAAAGTTCACAAAACTGATTCCTAGTATACAACTGAAAGCAGAAATGGGGCACTTTTTTCCTTTTGCTTTGCTGCAGATATGCATGCTATTTTACCATAGCTCGCAGAATGGCATCGTGGCACCTTTTTACTATGTATGTGAATTATTAAAAAAAAAACTGTTACTCATTGACATTTTGTCTGGTCAATATATTTCAGCTTCATGTTTTGTTATGCGTATAATATTTTTTCTATTTTTTAAAAAGTGCCAGAACTCATGAGCACTTCCCTTGTTCTCTAGTGGTGCCCACCTGAGAGGTGCTGGATCTGTTCGAGCAACTGCTGCAACAAACGCAACAAACGAGGGTTGTTTACAAGATAGGGAATATAGAATGCAAAATGGTTGACAATTCAGACTGCCTGCTCTGGTCCAGTTCTGTACTGACAGTACCTTCCCAGAGTATGATATTGTGATGTTTCCTACATCTCAGCCTTTCAAACAGTGGCTTGAGTGTGTGGCACCAGTCGCAGATAAAGTGCCTTTGCCAGTGCAAGTGGGAGTTGGCCCCCTTCTCACCTTTTGGACTTGGGAGCTTTCAGTGTGTTAAAAAGTCATTGTCCACCTAGACATAGGAGGCGATAGCAGTGGGGCAGCTACAAGAATTCTTGGAAAACACAGATGATTTACATTCATTCCCATCTGGGTTGCATCCTGGCTGAAGAACTGAGTAAGTCTTGGTCACCCTAATGGATGACCTTTGCAGACAGGTGCCTATGAAAAACTAAGGGTTATGAGAATCGGAGGCAGTGTATCTTTACTTACTTGCTTCCATTGTAAGGGGGGAAGAGAAGCATGCATGTGTGAAAAACAATGTTGTCCAATGAAATTTGATATTGTGTCATTCCAGGCAGACAGATTTTTGAAGAAAAATTCAATGGTGCATACCGGGCTATCAGCCCATGTGTAGTTCAGATTCTGCAGTTTGATTGCACCCAAAAGACAGAAGATGCAGAGTGCTCTGTGTCAGAGCTGGCCCACACCTCCTTGCAGGCATGTCTTAAGATTTAATACCATGGGCCTCAAACCATTTGTGCCATATAACCAAGTAAGGCATTTTTCCAACTGCAGCAGCCCCATTTCCTTTGTAAAAGATGGAAAAAACACAGTTCCATGGAACAACAGGTAATGTAGTGTGAAAGAAACATGGGGGGTGGGGGTGGACAGAAGCCCTAACAGAATAATCAGGAATACCAAAACAATAATACCACATCTAAATACAGCCTATGGCACAAAACCATTCAATTCTTCATGCTCCTGCTATCTGCAGAATCTACTGATCCCAGCAGAGCTAAATCTCTGCTGAGGACTTGTTGCCTCAGTTGGTCGGAATCATGGACTGCAGGTACTAGGCAGGGCACACTGAGCAGACCTCCTGGCCACCCAGGGCTTTAGCCTCCTCTGTATTTCTAGACAGGGTGCTCAGTTCCCCCAATATTGGGGGGCCCGGCATCCCCCACTGCTGGGCTGTTGCTATGGGGCCGCAAATGACGGTCACAAGCAGCCGCGGGAAGCCCAGGGGCCTGTAGGCAGCAAGGGACATGCAACAAATATAAATGGCTGCGCCTGGTAGATGAGGCGAAGATGGATGAGAGCGAAGGGGAAACATTTGATTATATCTATTTGCATACTGCAGGACATCATAACAGGTTTCTAAACAAATAAACAATTTTTATCCAAGAGGAAGGAATGATAGTCAACTAGAGCAAAATCTTTAGTTTTTTCATCACATCTTAAGGCAGCCTATGGGACAAAACAATAAATTTGGTGCAGGGCACAAGTAGCCGAGTGGGACAGATTTCGGTCACATTGAGGAATTTGACCACACAGCGACAAGGAAATGGGACTGGCTAGCAAGGCAAAATGGAGGAGAAATTGGAATGTTAATACCCCTCCCCCCATTTGGAACAAACTGGTGGAGGTGATAGTGATGGGGCAGCTACAAGAATTTTGAGGAAAATGAGTTTGCAAAACAACTAAGAGAACAAAGTAAAATATTTAGGACAAGCAAATAACTGGAGAACCAGTGATGGAAGTTTTTTGTTATGAGAAATAAAGACAAGCATTGAAAGCAACAACATGCACAACTGGTTATAAAGTTGGGAATTGTGTTGTATGATGTGTGGATACTTGTGTATATATTTATAATGCTGTATTGTTTCTGTTCGAATGAGAGGGGGTGTTAGGAAAACATTCTTTAAGAAACAGATAAAAGTTCCTGTAAGCTTTAAAAAGGGTTCCAAAATTTTCTTTCGTGCGTAGGAGTGGACCTCTAGGATTGATTGGTGTCCACTGGAGGTCCAAAGAAAGAGAAGTTGCAGGCTGCAATGTCCGTACAAGGAAAGCACACTCACACCAACACACACACACAAAAACTCCCAGAACACACGCTGACAACAAGATTGGAAGTAAGACAATGCGTGCAGCTGATACTGTGAGTTTTGCTGTGTCAGGATTGTTTATTCCTGGACTGAGATTATACTGTGCTGGAGATATAAAGAAGGAATTTAAATTTACAGTGTCGCATTCAACTTCCTTAAAAGGTGGAGAGAGAAATCTAGTATTTGCACTTAGCAAAAAAAGAAAAGATAAGAAATGGGGGGCGGGGATAAGAGCAAACCCTATCGAGGGAAAATTGTGCATGTCCTGCAACTTTGTATAACAATAGCTTAAAAACGAATAAGTGGTTTATTAATAAAGAAAGGAAAAAAGAATATTTTTTCTTTACCTTCTGGTAGGAAACCATTCTAATATTCTCTGTGTAAAAAGTCTCTATTACATTGTAAATTGATTTTTTTCTAATTAAGACAACAACTTGTGCACTCTGCAAAAAAAAAAAAAAAAAAAGAACAAGAAAGAATTTAAACAGCTTTTTCCTGCCGCTCTCATTCACCGTGTTGAGTGTTGTGAGTGTGGTGGATTGCATTGCCTTGGTCCGCCTCTCAGGGACCATCCAGTAGAGGCTGGGACAAGTCATTCCTTGGACCTTTTATCAAAAGGGGGGGAAGAGGAAGAACCGCTGGAATATTGTAATGAAGAGGAGGAAGAGCAAGAGGAATATCACAAGATTTGTAACCACAGAATGTTTTCCATTATTGAAGTTAAAATAGATGCATTCTGACAAAATGAAAATCTTAGTACAAAAAAAAAAGTTTATAGTGTGGGCGTTCACCTTTGTTGGTGCCTTGTTCAATAGCCTGACACTCTGCAACTGGCTCTGATTTCGCTCTTCACTATTCCCCTTCTTAATGAAAAGCACCAGGTGGAAATTGACCATTCTTGTGAACCAGAATCTCAGAAATGCACTGGCAAAAGTCCCAAGTTAAACCCAGGGATGAAGCGCAAACCTCAACCCCTCAAGTCAAGTTCTACAGTCAGTGCAAATATTTTGGTACTGAAATTGTACTATTGTTCTTTTTAAAATATAAAATGGCAGGTTTTCCTACAGTTTCTGTACGTACATCAGCTATATGTCCACTTCTCCCTCTTTCTAGACGAGGATTGTCTTAAAAACACGCCATCAGGTGGTACAGCCACACAACTCAAACCCTGCAATAAAAGAACTCCTGTCAAGACGCTTTTGAAGTGTCCTGCAAGTATTTCACTGAACTGCCAGTGCCCACTTTTAGAACACTGGACACCTCCGGGAAGTGTGCAATTCCAGAAATTCCGTCTGCTGTCACTTGGATCAGAGACAAGACAACATAGAAGGAAAAGGTGTTTGCAACTGAGAACATTGGCTGGAACATGCCGGGTGGGTGTGGTTGTCTGTCTTCCCAGGCTCCTTATGCTCCCCATTTACTCCTCCTTGCCCTACAACTCTCATCATAACAGGTTTCCAAACAAATAAACAATTTTTAACCAAGAGGAAGGAACCAGAATGATTGACAACTAGAGCAAAATATTTAGTTTTTTCATCACATCTTAAGCCAGGCTATGAGACGAAACAATAAATTTGGTGCAGGACACAGGAGGCCGAGTGGGACATATGACAGATGTGGATGAACACATCTAGGTCAGATAGAGGTAACTTGATCACACAGTGCCAAGGAAATCAGGACTGGCCAGGAAGGCAATGATGGAGGGGACATTGGAATGTTAATACCCCCTCCTCTGAAAATTTGGGGCAAACTGGTAGATATGATAGCGGTGGGGAAGCTACAAGAATTATGGGAAAACACAGATAATTAAATACATTCCCATCTGGGTTGAATCGTGGCCATGGGGGCTCAATCCCCCCAATATTGAGGAGGCCAACATCCCCCGTTGGGTTGTTGTCATGGGGAAGCAAATGACAGCCACCTTCCATTTTAAGGGGGGAAGAGAATCATGCATGTGTGAAAAGCAATGTCGTCCAATGAAATTTGATATTGTATCACATCAAGAAAAATTCAATGGTGCATAGCGGGCTATCAGCCCGTGTGTAGTTCAGATTCTGCAGTTTGATTTTCCCCAAATGGCAGAACATTCTGAGTGCTCCTTGCAGGCGTGTCTTACAACTTTAATACCATGGGGCTCCAACCATTTGTGCCATATGACCAAGTAAGGCATCTTTCCAACTGCAGCAGCCCCATTTGCTTTGTAAAAGATGGAAAAAACACAGTTCCATGGCAGAATGGGTAATGTACTGTGAAAGAAACATTGGAAAAACTAACAGAAGCCCTAACAGAATAATCAGGAAAACCAAAGCAATAATCACCACATCTAAATACAGCCTATAGCACAAAACAGAAGATGCAGCTACACAACTCAGGTCTTATATAAACCATGGATGAAATATAAATATCTCCTGGAACCTACAACCCCTTGGTGCATTTCACACATTGAAGCCATTGCCGTTAAGAAGAAAAACATGAAGGGAATTTGGGCAACATATAAAATGTTATTAGAGGGGGGAAATTAATAAATTAAGAGGAAAGGACTTTGAAATCCATATATATTTGACAGGCTGGCTCCAATACTTCCAACTGAATGAAAGACAAGGAAAATAGGGTTTGCTGGAGAAGTATCAAAACTAAAGGGAACTCTAATCCAGTCTAAAGGAAAATATCTATCTAGAATGTATAACCTCCTCCACAATTCACACCCTGCCATCAAAGAACGTTTGTCTCACTTAAAACGCTCAACCTTTTCTGAGGATGCACACCTCAGAACACATAGGGACAGAGAAAGCAAAAAGATTCTGCAGTTTGATTTTTCCCAAATGGCAGAACATTCAGAGTGCTCCTTGCAGGCGTGCTTTAAACTTTAATACCATGGGGCTCCAACCATTTGTGCCATATGACCAAGTAAGGCATCTTTCCAACTGCAGCAGCCCCATTTCCTTTGTAAATGATGGAAAAAACACAGTTCCATGGCAAAACAAGTTCTTTGTAAAAGATTTCGGGCTATTATCCTGCCCAACCCTGCTGTAGATCACCTCATGAAAGCTTTCGGCTAAATATCTAATGACATCCCCAAAGACAAGAAAAATCTACTCCTTTACACAACAACAGCTGCCAGAATATTGACTGCAAAAATAGTGGAAGTGGGAGAAAATCCCATCACTATCAAAATGGCAAAACAAACTCGGCGAGTTTGCAGAAATGGCAAAATTGACGGCAATTATTAGAGGCCACCCAAATCAGAGAATAATTAGAGAGTGGGATGGAGTGAAGGAATACATGAAAAAATATGGTTCCGGAATTGAAATATTAATAGAGAATGTGTAAAACATGCAAGGGTAAGCAAGAAAATAATAGAATCAACTGAATAATTATTAAATTATAACAACACAAAAAGATCGAAGTAAAATATTGAGATCACACATGGGTGACGGGGAGTGGGGGTATATTGGAACCTATACTATTATTTATAATATAATTTGTTAATTGTGTTGTATTTACATACAACAAATGGAAGCCTAGAGTATTTAGATATATTTTAATTTAGGTAATTGATGTAATAGGCTTATGTTAGAAATGAATATGGATTTTGAATTTGATCTTTGTAAAAAAAAAATTGGTTTTGAAAGAAAAAAGGAAAGGAAAAAAAAAAAGAAACCATTTGCAGCCACTGGAATCTGCCAGCAAGTGATCCACAAGAGCCAGATTCTGGACTTGAAGAATCCCAAGCACATTTATCTGGGTTTTTTATTCTCTCCGCAAGAGAAGAGAAGTGAAAGGCAGTGCAACATCTGACACACTCATTAGGGAAGGGATCCTAACAGCCAGAACTTTTGTCTCACTTAAAATACTCAACCTTTTCTGAGGATGCACACCTCAGAACATATAGGGACAGAAAAAGCTAAAAGATTCTGCAGTTTGATTGCTCCCAAATGGCAGAACATTTAGAGTGTTCCTTGCAGGCGTGTCTTAAACTTTAATACCATGGGGCTCCAACCATTTGTGCCATATAACCAAGTAAGGCATTTTTCCAACTGCAGCAGCCCCATTTCCTTTGTAAAAGATGGGAAAAACACAGTTCCATGGCAGAACAGGTAATGTAGTGTGAAAGAAACATGGGGGGTGGGGGTGGACAGAAGCCCTAACAGAATAATCAGGAAAACCAAAACAATATTCAACACTTCTAAATACAGCCTATGGCACAAAACCATTCAATGTATAATCTCCTCCACAATTCACATCCTGCCATCAAAGAACTTTTGTCTCACTTAAAGCACTCAACCTTTTCTGAGGATGCACACCTCAGAACACAAAGGGACAGCGGAAGCTAAAAGGACAGGCCAGTGACTTCTGTCTTGCAAGTAAATTTTTCGGATGACCCAGACCTTTTCTCAAAAGGGGGGGGGGGAGAGGAAGAAAGATGGAGGAGAAATTGGAATGTTAATACCCCCCTCCAAATCTGGGGCAAACTGGTGTAGACGATAGCAGTGGGGAAGCTATGTAGAAAATCTTATTTTTTATAAGCTCCCAATTTTTCCCCAGCATAACTAATTTTTATTTGGCTTTGGCTTTCTGTAAATTTAATTACCCAAAGTGTATTTCTACATGTATAGCAGGAGACCAAAACACTGGAAAGAAAATACAGTCTTGAAGAGACTAGTAAATTAATTGTGATGACTATGTTGGATTTCTATTTCTTTTGTTGAGTCAGAGTACTACAATCAAGTGCTAGCATATAACTGAGGATTCTTCTAGATTCCATGTTCTGTTTTTTGTGAAGCTCATTGTGTTTAACACAATGTGACTAATCAGGTAAAAACTGTTAACCTTTTTTTCTGGTGCTGTCAGAGTGTATGCTTTTGCACATTTGAAGTGCAGTCTGAAAGCAAATTATGTATATAATAAATTACCCTCCCCCCTCCAAATCTGGGGCAAACTGCTGGAGACGATAGCGGTGGGGAAGCTACAAGAATAATTGGAAAACACAGATAATAAAATGCATTCCCCTCTGGGTTGAATCCTGGCCATGGGGGCTCAATCCCCCCAATATTGAGGGGACCAACACCTCCCGTTTGGTTGTTGTTATGGGGAAGCAAATTACAACCACCATCAGCTGCAAGAGACACATGCCATAGGTAGCGGAGCGGGACATGCGACAGTGAGGATGTGGATAACCAAGAACGGAGCTCTCTGAACGAGAAGCGGAAGATGCTGGCTGGCCAGCACGAAGACGCCCGCGAGCTGAAGGAGAACCTGGACCGGCGAAAGCACGTGGTCTTGGACATCCTATGCAATTACCTCTCGGGGGAGCAGCTCCGAGACTACCAGCATTTCGTGAAGATGAAATCTGGAACAGCGCGAGCTGGCCAACAAGATCAAGCTAGGGCAGGAACAGCTCAAGTGCCTTCTGGAGAGCCTCCCCATGGACTTCGTGCTTAGCAGCAGAAAGGGAGCAGAACCTCCATCAGCCACCGGGACCAGCCGACCTCCCGCACCAGCATCTTCTCCCTGACCCTTCCAGACGCGGCTGCATCAAACCTTTTCTTCTCAGAATTATATAATCAGAAACCTCTTTTAACTTTTTTTATTAAAAAAAAATTTGAGGGAGGATTAAATTATTATTTTTTAATTAATATTGGGGTGTGGGGGGGGGGAATAAACAGCACGGAAAGATTTCTTTTTCTTCTTCATCTTCTCCCGAAGATCACGATTTAAATCTGTTTGGAATACATTGGATTCTTGTGGCCAAGCAAGATGCAGAAGAGACTGGCAGCAGGTTCTACGAGGGAGGTCAGTAACTAATTATAAATAAACTCAAGCTGTCCATGCTTAAGGAGTCTTGCCCCTCTCCCCCCTCTGAGCCCCTGACAGTCGTTAAAATAATGGCGGATATACAATAATGAAGCCTTAATTGAAATATTAATGAGAGACCTGCTGTCTTGAACAATATCCATATTTATATTTTTTTAAAGCAAAAGATAGAATTCTGTAAAGATTTTGTACATATGCTAACCAGTTATCGATTCTACTTCAACATGTACGTAGGGGAGAAATGGTAGCCATCGCATGGAAACACCTTCACGTTGCTCTTTGTGGCTTACATTTTGTGTGTGCCACTTGTAAGTGCTCCAGCCTTCACACTTGGTCAATTCTGTACTGCCCTTACAAATGTTGATTTCTAGTGCTTTTTTAGTCTAAGAAATCATGGGGTGACTTGGTTTTACCAAGGGACGATAATATTAGCTGTTTAGTTTGTTTAAAAAACCGCTAGGGCCTCTCTTTTTTTGTCCCAAAATAGGAGCATAGTAAAATATTTTCATTGTATGACCCTGTAGCTGATGGCCTGATAACAGATGGCTAACAAAAGACAATGACAAAAACAATGTGCAGTGACTCGTAACTTTTCCAACAGCCATGGCCATATCTTAGGGCTCCTTTTAAAATTGTTTTTAGTGAAATCACTGACGTTTGTGGTGTGAATGTGGCTGTTCACCTATGTAGGTGCCTTGTTCAATGGGCTGAGAAGGCTGAAACTGGCTCTCATTTCTCTCTTCACTATTCCCCTTATGAAAACTACCGGATTGAAATTGACCATTCTTGTGAACTAAATTCCACCCAACATTGGGGGGATCTTTTTTTAAAAAAATATTGGGTTGATGGCACAGTGAATGCCATCAACCTAGTGTGATCCAGCAGTAGCTCCTATACAGAAGTCCGCTGTCACTTAGATCAGTGACTAGGCACCATGCAAAAAGAAAGGGTTTGCAACCGTGATTGTAGTATTCACCTTTTAAAATATAAACATTGCAGGTTTTTGCACAGTTTCTGTATGGACATCAGCTATATGTATAAATTATCATCATCATCATCATCTTTATACCCCACCCAGTTGGCTGGCTTTCCTAAGGGAATCTGGAGGGCTTACAGCATATCTAAAAACATCCAGCATTAAAAATCTTCTAATACATGGCTCAGGAGATCAAGAGGAAGAAGAAAGAGAAGGCAGGAAGGGTAACCATGTCAGACCACTAACTCCTCGAAATACAAATGTCTTCCGGATAGATTGCCCATAAACTCCACCCTTGGTCCAACACGGTTACCTCTTCCATGCTTAGCTAATCTGTTCCTCCTTCCCTCTCTGAGGAAAAAAACCTATGCCTTTTCCCCATACAAATGTTTAACTTTAACATAGAAAATACACACTAATCTAAGCAACATCAAAACACCAAAATCCAGTATAATCACAGAGTGCCAAGCCAAATTTAAAATGTTGGTCATGGTAGAGCTCTATCCTGAAAAGATGTCCCACCAATGGTGTGTGGTTCAATCCTGAATATCCTGAGTGACTCTTCTTAGCTTGGCTTGTTTTACTACGGCAATATTAGTACTTTGCAGAATGACACATTCCAAGTTTTTCCGCAATCTTCATGTACTTTCTCATTCCTTTTCTCCAAGCAGACTGAATCCCTCGCAATTATTATTATTATTATTTTTAAAGCTCTGAACACTCAGATTCTTCATGCTAATTTATTGGTCAGGAGATTTCTTACTCAAATCGCACACCTCCAACATTGCAACAGCTTGTGACAAATGTGGACTGATCTGTCATTTGCTCAGAAATAAGGGCAACAAAAAAACAACAACTTTGCATATATGCAGCTTGTATGTATATTTTGGAATATAGTTTTTTAACAACATTTTTGGGGGGTGAAGTGGGGGGTATATGGGAACCTATAATATCATTTATAATATAATCTGTTGATTGCATTGTATTTACATACAGCAAAGGGTAGCCTAGTTCAATTAGATATATTTTAATTTAGGTAATCTATGTAATAGGCTTGTGTTAGAAAATGAGTATGGATTTTGAATTTGATGTTTGTTTGCAAATGACTGTCACCATCAGCTGCGGGAAGCCCAGGGCCCTGTTAGCAGCAAGGGACATGTGACAAATATGAATGGCCACGCCTGGCAGGAGAGGCGAAGATGGAGGAGACGGGAGGGAAAACATTTGATTTTATCTATTTGCATACTGCAGGGCATCATAACAGGCTTCCAAACAAATGAACAATTTTTAACGAAGAAGACGGAACCAGAATGATTGGCAACTAAAGCAAAATCTTTAGTTTTATCATCACATCTTAAGCCAGCCTATGGGACAAAACAATAAATTTAGTGTAGAGCACAGACAGCCGAGTGGAACGTATGACAGATGTGGATGAACACATCTAGGTTACATTGAGGAATTTCACCACAAAGAGCCAAGGAAATGGGACTGGCTAGCAAGGCAAAATGGAGGAGAAATTGGAATGTTAATTAACCCCCCCCCCCAATTTGGGACAAACTGGGGGAGGCGATAGCGATGGGGCAGCTACAAGAATTCTTGGGGGAAAGGAGTTTGCAACACAATTAAGGAAATACTTCAAAGTAAAATATTTAGGACCAGCAAAGAACTATCTTGGTCAAGAGATCCAGTGATGGAAGATTTTTGTTAAGTGAAAGAAAGACAATAATTGAAAGCAACAACATGCACAACTGGTTATAAAGTTGGGAATTGTGTTGTATGATGTGTGAATACTTTTGTATATGTTTATAATGCTGTATTGTTTCTGTTCGAATGAGGGGGGTGTTAGGAAAATGTTCTTTAAGAAACAGATACAAACAGCCTAAAGAATATTTTTTCTTTACCTTCTGGTAGGAAACCATTCTAATATTCTGTGAGTAAAAAGTCTGTATTATATTGCAGTCAGATATCCCAAAACCCCTCAAAACAAGTGTCCTTTCTCCTTTTCTGCACCCAGATTCAATCCCTTGCCAACACCTGACCAGAAGATGCAGCCACACAACTCAGACCTTAAATCATGGTTAAAATATAAATATCTCCTGAAACCTACAACCCCTTGGTGCATTTCACTCATCGAAGCCTTTGGCATTAAGATGAAAAACATGAAGGGAAATTGGGCAACATATAAAATGTTATGGGGGGGGGAAATTAATAAATTAAGAATTTTGAAACCCATATATATTTGACAGACTGGCTCCAATACTTCCAAATGAATGAAAGACAAGGAAAATAGGGTTTGCTGGAGAAAAATCAAAACTAAAGGGAAATCTAATCCAGCCTAAAGGAAAATATCTATCTATAATGTATAATCTCCTCCAGTGGCGTAGCGTGGAGGGTGCAGGGGGGGGCCGGCTGCACCGGGCGCAACATCTGGGGGTTAGGGGGCACAAATCCACGGGTTAAGGGGCGCAAATTACTTGCCTTGCCCCAGGTGCTGACAACCCACACTACGCCACTGATCTCCTTCACAATTCACACCCTGCCATCAAAGAACTTTTGTGTCACTTAAAGCGGTCAACCTCTTCTGAGGATGCATACCTCAGAACACAGAGACAGGCCACATAAGAAGCCAGTGACTTCTGTCTTACAGGTAAATTTTTTGCATGACCCAGAGCTTTTCTCAAAAGGGGGGGAATGCGAAGAACCCCTGGAATATTGAGATGAAGAGGAGTATGACAAGATTGGTAACCACAGAATGCTTTCCATTATCAAAGTTACAAGAGATGCAGTCTGACAAAATGAAAAGCTTAGTACAAATGAGAAGACATTCCGTTGGCTGCAAAATGAGGACCAAATAGCTGTGGAGAAGTTGTCTGATGGAATCAGAAAGTTTGCTGCTGATGCAGTTAAATTGGAGCTGATGATAAAGGAACGAATGTTCAATGCTGCAAATGGAAAGTAGGCATGCCAAACTTATTGGAAGCTGTATGGCTGTACAAGGTGCATATGAATGGATTTTCTGTATTCCAGGCTTTTTATATGATTTTGCAAACTTAACATATTCTCAGTGTGTTTGGCACTTTTGTATATCAAAATTGATACTCCTGTGGCAGGGGGATTGCAGATGACTAAAGGACCAATTGACTGGAAGGGTTTCCCTTCAAAATGATGGTGGTAGTGGTAATAATAAAAGTATTGTGGTACCAAAAAAAATTAAACAAGTAAAAAAAGTTTTAAAAAAGTTTATACTGTGGGTGTTCACCTATCTTGGTGCCTTGTTCAATGGTCTGACACTGCTGCAACTGGCTCTGATTCTGCTCTTCACTATTCCCCTTCCTAATGAAAAGGACCAGGTGGAAATTGACCATTCTTGTGAACAAGAATCTCAGAAATGCACTGGCAAAAGTCCCAAGTTAAACCCAGGGGTGAAGTGCAAACCTCAACCCCTCAAGTCAAGATCTACAGTCAGTTGGTACTGCAATTGTACTATTGTTCTTTTTAAAATATAATTTGCAGGTTTTCCCACAGTTTCTGTACGTACATCAGCTATATGTACACTTCTCCCTCTTTCTATACCAGGATTGTCTTACAAACACGCCATCAGGTGGTACAGCCACGCAACTCAAACCCTACAATAAAAGAACTCCTGTCAAGACGCTTTTGAAGTGTCCTGCAAGTATTTCACTGAACTGCCAGTGCCCACTTTTGGAACACTGGACACCTCCGGGAAGTGTGCAATTCCAGAAAGGCCATCAACCCAGTGTGATCCAGCAGCAGCTCCTATGCAGCCGTCTGCTGTCACTTGGATCAGAGACAAGACAACATACAAGGAAAAGGTGTTTGCAACTGAGAACATTGGCTGGAACATGCCGGGTGGGTGTGGTTGTCTGTCTTCCCAGGCTCCTTATGCTCCCCATTTACTCCTCCTTGCCCTACAACTCTCATTATAACAGGTTTCCAAACAAATAAACAACTTTTAACCAAGAGGAAGGAGCCAGAATGATTGGCAACTCAAACTAGAGTAAACTAGAGCAAAATCCTCAGGTTTTTTTAACCACATCTTAAGCCAGCCTATGGGACCAGACAATTAATTTGGCTCAGGGTGCAGGTAGCCAAGTGGGACATACGACAGACGTAGATGAACACATCTAGGTCACATTGAGAAACTTGACCACACAGTGCCAAGGAAATGGGACTGGCTAGCAAGGCAAAATGGAGGAGAAATTGGAATGTTAATACCCTCCCCTCCCCCCATTTGGGACAAACTGGTAGAGGTGATAGCGATGGGGCAGCTACAAGAATTCTTGGGGGAAAGGATTTTGCAAAACAACTAAGGAAACAGTTCAAAGTAAAATATTTAGGACCAGCAAAGAACTATCTTGGTCTAGAGAACCAGTAAAGGAAGTTTTTGGTTAAGTGAAAGAAAGACAGTAATTGAAAGCAACAACATGCACAACTGGTTATAAAGTTGGGAATTGTGTTGCGTCATGTGTGAATACTTTTGTATATGTTTACAATATTGTATTGGTTCTGTTCGAATGAGAGGGGGTGTTTGGAAAAGGTTCTTTAAGAAAAAGATAAAAGTTCCTGGAAGCTTTAAAAAGTGTTCCAGAATTCTCTTTAGTGCCTAGGAGTGGCACTCTAGGATTGATTGGTGTCCCCTGGAGGTGCAAATAAAGAGAGGAAGTTGCAGGCTACAATGTCCATACAAGGAAAGCACACTCACTCCAAACACACACACACAAAAACTCTCAGCACACACACTGACAACAACGTTGGAAGTAAGACAATGTGTGCTGCTGATACTGTGAGTTTTGCTGGTCAGGATTGTTAAGTACTGGACTGAGATTGTACTGTGCTGGAGATATAAAGAAGGACTTTCAATTTGCAGTGTCGCATTTAACTTGCCTTAAAAGGTGGAGAGAGAAATCTAGTATTTGCACTTAGCAAAAAATGAAAAGATAAGAAATGGGGGGCGGTGAAAAGAGGAAACCCTATCGAGGGAAAATTGTGCATGCCCTGCAACTTTGTATAACAATAGCTTAAAAACTTGTAAGTGGCTTATCAATAAAGAAAGGAAAAAAGAATATCTTTTCTTTACCTTCTGGTAAGAAACCATTCTAATATTCTGTGTGTAAAAAGTCTCTGTATGATATTGTAATTTGATTTTTTTTTTTGTAATTAAGACAACAACCTCATGCACTCTCCCAAAAAGGAACAAGAAAGAATTTAAACAGCTTTTTCCTGCCGCTCTCATTCACCGTGTTGAGTGTTGTGAGTGTGGTGGCTTGCATTGCCTTGGTCCGCCTCTCAGGGACCATCCAGTAGAGGGTGGGACAAGCCATTCCGTGGACCTCAGCCAGGATCCAGGAGGAGTCACCCCACCACCAGTGCTCTTCCAGTAGGGGAGAGTAGTGGATCCTGGTGCACGTGAGTGGCAGGGGCTCCTGAGACCTCTAGTCATCTTTCAAATGGACAACGTTGAAACAGAGCTTTATCAAATATGGATGCTGGTCTCTATGGTCCCTATCGATAGTTCTCATGATTTCTTCATTCAGTGTGGATTGAAAGAAAAGTCATTTTTCACATCCAAAAAAACCAAGAAAAAGAAAAACATTTATTTGGATTTTCATTCGGTCTGCAAAAGAAGAGAAGAAAGACACAGTGCTTCATCAGGCACAATCATTAGAGAGGTTCATTCAGGGATAAATTCACAAAAAAGAAGAGGGGATCCTAACAGCCAAAAAGGCTGCATCATATTCGTGTTTCACAACCCTTTCACGTGCCTTTCCCTCTCTGAAAAGCTTAGTACAAAAAATTGAAAAGTTTAGTACAAAAAAAAAGTTTATAGTGTGGGTGTTCACCTATGTTGTTGCCTTGTTCAATGGCGTGACACTGCTGCAACTGGCTCTGGTTTCGCTCTTCACTATTCCCTTCTTAATGAAAAGCACCAGGTTGAAATTGACCATTCTTGTGAACCAGAATCTCAGAAATGCACTGGCAAAAGTCCCAAGTTAAACCCAGGGGTGAAGCGCAAACTTCAACCCCTCGAGTCAAGTTCAGAGCCAATGGCCCAGCCGAGGGGAATGGAGCTTTTGCCTGGCCAAGCAGTCGAGTGGGTGCAGGGTCGCACCCAGGGAGGATTCCTATGTCGGGAAAAGTATCCCCGAGTGGGTCACTCCATTGTTGCAGCCCCACAGACTAGACGGCAGGAGTATGACTACAAGGGACCACCGTAAAGACCAAGGGAGATTCGGGCAGAGGACAACTATTGAGAGCCGGAGCGCCCACCCCAGGAAAGTCGCTGACCAATGATGTATCAACCGCCTAGCCCAGCCCTGGTTTACTCGCCAGAACGGTCTTGGGAGACCTGCGGGCCGGTTCGAAGGTACAAGGAAGAGGAGGGCTACGACCAGCATCCCAGACCCTCTTACAGGTATGAAGGGCAGGAACCTCAGCATCCGGAAGGACGAGCCTGAGTTATCGCCCTGCCCCAAGGTATAGCTATGACCAAGAGCCACGAGAGGTGGTTCCAAGGCGCATTACTCGTGAGTTTCCCCTGAGGGATTTACACTTACGTCTTTTCCCTGCGTATAAACCCCCCATGCATGTCCTGAGCTATCTGACTTTATTCGAACTAACCTGCCGGGAACTGGAGCTCCCTTCAAGACTGTATATGTCTATTCTGAAGACGTTGATTAGTGGGGAGTTGGCGGATCTCGTGGGGCATCTTCCTTTGTCCCACGCGCTAGACTATGAACGGTATAAATGCCTTGTTTTGGAAGCTGTATGGCTGTACAAGCTGCATATGAATGGATCTTCTGTATTCCAGGCTTTTTATATGAATTTGCAAACTTAACATATTCTGTTTGGCACTTTTGTATATCAAAATTGATACTGCTGTGGGGGGGGGGGGATTGCAGATGACTAAAGGACCAATTGACTGGAAGGCTCCTGAGACCTCTAGTCATCTTTCGAATGGACAATGTTGAAACAGAGCTTTATCAAATATGAATGCTGGTCTGTATGATCCCTATTGATAGTTCTTCTTATTTCTTCACTCAGAGGGGCTTGAAAATTATTTTTCACATCCAAAAACACAAAGAAAAAGAAAACATTTATTTGTTTTTTCATTCTGTCTGCAAAAGAAGAGAAGAAAGATGCAGTGCTTTATCAGGCACAACAATCATTAGAGAGGTTCATTCAGGGATTAATTAACCAAAAAAAGAGAGAGGGGATCCTAACAGCAAAAAAGGCTGCATCATACTACTGTTTGACTCATGTTTTGCAACCCTTTCGCGCGCCTGTCCCTCTCTGAAAAGCTTAGTATAAAAAAAGAAAAGGGATGGATTTGGTGGGTCCCTTGCAGAAAACCAGTACTGGGAAGCAATATGTTTCTGTTACAATTGATTATGTTTCTAGGTATGTTTGGGCTACTGTCCTGCCCAACAATGCTGTATATCACCTAATGAAAGCTTTCGGCCTAATATCTAATGACATCCCCAAAGACAAGAAAAATCTATTCCTTTACACAACAGCAGCTGCCAGAATATCCCATCACTATTAAAATGGCAAAACAAACTCGGCAAGGTTGTAGAAACAGCAAAATTGACGGCAATTATTAGAGGCCACTCAAATCAGAGAATAATTAGAGAGTGGGATGGAGTGAAGGAATACATGAAAAAATATGGTTCCGGAATTGAAATATTAATAGAGAATGTGTAAAACATGCAGAGGTAAGCAAGAAAATAATAATAAAATCAATTGAATAATTATTAAATTATTAACAACACAACAAGATGGAAGAAGTAAAATACTGAGATCACACATGGGTGAAGGGGAGTCGGGGTATTTGGGAACCAATAATATCATTTATAATATAATTTGTTAATTGTGTTGTATTTACATACAACAAATGGAAGCCTAGAGTATTTAGATATATTTTAATTTCGGTAATCTATATAATAGGCTTAAATTATAAAATGAATATGGATTTTGAATTTGATGTTTGGTTTTGAAATAAAAAGAAAAAGAAAAGAAAAAGAAACCATTTGAATCCACTGGAATCAGCCAGCAAGTGATCCACAAGAGCCAGATTCTGGACTTGAAGAATTCCAAGCACATTTATCTTCATTTTTCATTCTGGCCAAAATTATGCCAATAACCTTAAACTAAATTTGGCATCAATTGTGTCTTTATTTGGGGAGGTCTTGGGGGTCTTAACATGCAAAACACCAAAGTCAGCCGTGGAAATCTTGTAACACGTCATAGATTCCATAGGTCCTCTCCAGTTGTACAGAAGATAGAAGAAGAGAGAGAAAAAAGACCTTGACTGGGGAAAGGATCAGAAAGTATTTGCTGCTGCAAAGGTAGCATTTCTGTTTTTAAAATATATACATGGGGCTTTTTTGCAAAGAGAAGCATTTTCTGTGTGCACACAATAGAGAATCAACCAGGATGCCAAGCAAGGGGCAGTATCAATCTCTCTCTCTCGAGGTTGCTTGCTTGCTTCTCCCGCCTTAACAAAGGAAATCTTGCCCTTCTGAAAATCCCTGCTGGTTTCTCCTCCTTCATGGCCATGAAAGGAATCAGCCCCGTCAGATCAGTCAGGATCTGCTAGGAAGCAAGCTGCGTGCTGCCTCTCTGATCAGAGCCTCACAATCACCCAGGGAACGAACAACAGAACGAAGCCCCTTGGCCAGTGACTCCTGCTGCAAAGGCCTTCAATAAAATGTGATGAGTCTTGCCAAAACAAAAAACAAAAAAACAAGAGCCCGGCTCAGGAGGGGCCCAAGAACCTCCTTTACAAACATGAATGACTGCTACTCCAAGCTGCGCGAGCTGGTGCCGACGATCCCGCAAGGCACCAAAGTCAGCCAAGTGGAAATCTTGCAGCACGTTATCGACTATATCTTTGACCTGCAGATTATGCTAGAGGAACAGGTGAAGAAGGGGAAAGATCCGCCCTTAGCCGAGACTTCCTTACTCTCTTTAAAAGCTGCAGAGCGGGCATCCAAACTTTGTCCAAAAGAGGAGAGGAATCTCTGCCACTAACCTCTTAAAACAGACTGCAAGTGTGGGATCCTGGCACTTGGTTCTCTCCAGTGAGACAGGAGATAGAAGAAGAGAGAAAAAATAAAGACCTGAACAGGGGAAAGGATTAGATGTTTTAACCCTGTGCACCCAGTAATGAAGAGACCACCATCTTTCTCTTCCAGATAAACTGTAGAACATGGGTCTGGCCAGCCAGTTTCAGATGCCTTGACTGGTCTTCCAGAAACAACTTTCTGCCCTCAATCTGTTATTCTCTTCCAACGGCCTGAAAACAAAATTTGCAGGCCGGGGAGGGGGGCATTGAAAGCAAGCCCACTTTTCAATAACTATCGTGTGGCTGTATTAAACAAGAAGAAACTTTGCAGAAGAAGAAATTTTGTGGCGTTTGTGTGTCAGACTGGGCAGATTATTATTAATAAAGCTCTGAACACACAGATTCTTCATGCTAGTTTACTGGTCAGGAGATTTCTTACTGAAATCACACACTTTCAACAATGCAGCAACTTGTGACAAATGTGGACTGATCTGTCATTTGCTCAGAAAAAAAGGCAACAACAACAACAAAAACCCCAATTTACATATATGCAGCTTGTATGTATATTTTAGATTATAGTTTTTTAACATCATTTTTTGGGGGTGAAGGGGACTTTCAAGAACATGAAAACTGAGATGTCTTAGGGCTGTTTTGCCTCATGGTTTTTGTTGCTGAACCCTAATAGAGAGAACACATGTATCTTTTTTGGCAGGAAGGTTGATTTCTTCATCCATAAATTGTACTTCCTTTGGTGTGTGGTTTTTTTAAAAAAAACTTTTCATAAAAGCTTTTTGCATAATAAATCTTAAGCTGTTGTTTCTTTAAAAAAACCATATATATATATACACACAAACACACACACATATATATCTATACATATCTATATATCTATATATCTATATCTATATCTATATCTATATCTATATCTATATCTATATCTATATCTATATCTATATCTATATCTATAGATATATAGATATATATATAAACACACACACATATGTGTGTGTGAACGGCAGTGCTTCATCAGGCACAGTCATTAGGAAGGTTCATTTAGGGATTAATTAACAAAAAAGAGGAGGGGGTCCTAACAGCCAGAGAGGGCGCTCTGCTTGGAAAGAAGCAAAGCTATATGTACTCATCACTCCTTTTCTGCACCAAGATCAAACCCCTTTTTGAAAAGCCCTTAGATTGGCTACCCATTAAGGGGTTACTTAGATTAAGATGTTGCTTGTCCAAAGATACACCCTTATGCTGCTTGGCCCCTTCAACAGAACAGTTTAGGAGTTCAACTGCCTCTTCCCAATGGATGACTTTATGGACTCACTAAAGTTTCTGGTGTGGATGTGGCTGTTCACCTGCATTTGTGTCTTATTCAAAGACTCTGATTTCACCTCTTCAGTATTCCCCTTATTTATGAAAAGCACCAGGTTAAAAGTGACCATTCTAGTGAAACTGCATCTCAAAAAGGGCTTTGGCAAATATCCTTTTCAGCACTTTTCTGCACAAAAATTGATTCCCTTGCAAACATGCAATCAGGTGGTATAGCCACACAGTTCACACCGTCAACTTCAATGTGCTGGACATCTGTGGTTTTCTGCCTCCCCCCACCCTCTTTTACTCCCACTTTCCTCCTCCATATGATAAAACTTTCCTCTTCATTGCTTCTGCTATAGTACTATCTTTCATTTTAAATTTAAAAAATGCAGGTTTCTCCACAGTTTCTGTACATACATCAGCAATATGTATGCTTCAGCCCTTTCCTACACCAAAATGGATTCCGTTACAAACATGCCTTCAGGTGGAACAGCCACACAGTTCACACCCTGCCCTTAATGAACCTTTCAGTTACTGCACACACTCCAAATTTGCGGAGGATGCACCTGTTTTACTCGCAGCCAGGTATTCCCAAACCCCTCAACACAAGTGTCCTTTCTTATTTTCTGCACCCCGATTCAATCCCTTGCCAACACCTTACCAAAAGATGCAGCTACACAACTCAGACCTTATATAATCCATGGATCTCCTGGAACCTACAAGCCCTTGGTGCATTTCACACATTGAAGCCTTTGCCGTTAAGAAGAAAAACATGAAGGGAAATTGCGCAACATATAAAATGTTATGGGGGGGAATTAATAAATTAAGAGGTAGGGCTTTGACATCCATATATATTTGACAGGCTGGCTCCAATACTTCCAACTGAATGAAAGACAAGGAAAATAGGGTTTGCTGGAGAAATATCAAAACTAAAGGGAACTCTAATCCAGCCTAAAGGAAAATATCTATCTAAAATGTATAATCTCTTCCACAATTCACACCCTGCCATTATAGAACTTTTGTCTCACTTAAAACGCTCAACCTTTTTTGAGGATGAACACCTCTGAACACATAGGGACAGAGAAACCTAACACATTCTGCAGCCTCTGGAATCAGCCAGCAAGTGATCCACAAGAGCCAGACTCTGGGCTTGAAGAATTCCAAGCACATTTATCTGGATTTTTCATTCTCCCTACAAGAGAAGAGAAGTGAAAGACAGTGCTACATCTGGCTCAGTCATTAGGGAGGTGCATTCAGGGATTAATTAACAAAAAAGAGGAGGGAATCCTAACAGCCAGAAAGGGTGCTCTGCTTGGAAAGCAGCAAAGAGATGGCTGCTCCGTCCCTTCCTCCTCCTCCTCCTCCTCCTCCTCCTCCTCCTCCTCCTCCTCCTCCTGCTCCTAATGAGACCTGGAGCAAAGCAGGCTGAGTTCCCGGCTTCATCATTGGTGCCATTTGCAGAAGAGTGGTTTCCGCAGCCCCCCACCATCCCACCCCCTTCCTCTATACTATGTAAATAGAATTACAGGATTTCCCACAGTTTCTGCTTTCGTCTTCACAGCTGCTGCTCAAGTACTATCTTTCCTTTTGAAATAAAAAATTGCAGGTTTCTCCACAGTTTGTTTACATACATCAGCAATATGTATGCTTCAGCCTTTCCTACACCAATATGGATTCTTTTCCAAACATGCCTGCAGGTGGTACAGCCACACAGTTCACACCCTGCCTTTAATGAACTTTTCAGTTACTGCACACTCTCCAAATTTGCGGAGGATGCACCTGTGTTACTCGCAGCGGGGTATCCCAAAACCCCTCAACACAAGTGTCCTTTCTCCTTTTCTGCACTAAGATTCAATCCCTTGCGACACCTTACCAGAAGATGCAGCTACACAACTCAGACCTTATATAATCCATGGATGAAATATAAATATCTCCTGGAACCTACAAGCCCTTGGTGCATTTCACACATTGAAGCCTTTGGCTTGAGGAAGAAAAACATGAAGGGAAATCGGGCAACATATAAAATGTTATTAGAGGGGGAAATTAATAAATTAAGAGGAAAGGACTTTGACATCCATATATATTTGACAGGCTGGCTCCAATACTTCCAACTGAATGAAAGACAAGGAAAATAGGGTTTGCTGGAAAAATATCAAAACTAAAGGGAACTCTAATCCAGCCTAAAGGAAAATATCTATCTAAAATGTATAATCTGCTCCACAATTCACACCCTGCCATCAAATAACTTCAGAACACATAGGGACAGAGAAAGCTAAAAGATTCTGCAGTTTGATTGCACCCAAATGTCAGAACATTTAGAGTGCTCCTTGCAGGCATGTCTTAAACTTTAGTACCATGGGGCTCCAAGCATTTGTGCCATATGACCAAGCAAGGCATCTTTCCAACTGCAGCAGCCCCATTTCCTTTGTAAAAGATGGAAAAAACACAGTTCCATGAAACAACAGGTAATGTAGTGTGAAAGAAACATTGCGAGGGGGACAGAAGCCCTAACAGAATAATCAGGTACACCAAAACAATAATCAACACTTCTAAATACAGCCTATGGCGCAAAACCATTCAATGTATAATCTCCTCCACAATTCACATCCTGCCATCAAAGAACTTTTGTCTCACTCAAAGCACTCAACCTTTTCTGAGGATGCACACCTCAGAACACATAGGGACAGAGGAAGCAAAAAGGACAGGCCACACAACAAGCCAGTGACTTCTGTCTTGCAGGTAGATTTCTCGGATGACCCAGACCATTTCTCGAAAGGGGTGGAAGAGGAAGAACCACTGGAATATTGAGATGAAGAGGAGGAGGAGGAAGAGGAGTACAAGATTGGTAACCACAGAATGCTTTCCAGTATTGAAGTTACAAGAGATGCATTCTGACAAAACAAAAAGCTTAGTAGAAAAAAAAAGTTTATAGTTTGGGTGTTCACCTATGTAGGTGCCTTGTTCAATGGTCTGACACTCCTGCAAATGGCTCCGATTTCACTCTTCACTATTCCCCTTCTTAATGAAAAGCACCAGGTAGAAATTGACCATTCATGTGAACCAGAATCTCAGAAATGCACTGGCAAAAGTCCCTGGTTAAACCCAGGGATGAAGCGCAAACCTCAACCCCTCAAGTCAAGTTCTACAGTCAGTGCAAATATTTGGTACTGCAATTGTACTATTCTTCTTTTTAAAATATAAAATTGCAGGTTTTCCCACACTTTCCGTACGTACATCAGCTATATGTACGCTTCTCCCTCTTTCTATACGAGGATTGTCTTACAAAATAGCCATCAGGTGGTACAGCCACACAACTCAAACCCTGCAATTAAAGAACTCCTGTCAAGACACTTCTGAAGTGGCCTGCAAGTATTTCACTGAACTGCCAGTGCCCACTTTGGAACAATGGCCACCTCCAGGAAGTGTGCAATTACAGAAAGGGCATCAACCCAGTGTGATCCAGCAGCAGCTCCTATGCAGCCGTCTGCTGTCACTTGGATCAGAGACAAGACAACATACAAGAAAAAGGTGTTTGCAACTGAGAACATTGGCTGGAACATGGTGGGTGGGTGTGGTTGTCTGTCTTCCCAGGCTCCTTATGCTCCCCATTTACTCCTCCTTGCCCTACAACTCTCCTCATAACAGGTTTCCAAACAAATATATTACTTCTAACCAAGAGGAAGGAACCAGAATGATTGGCAACTCAAACTAGAGCAAACTAGAGCAAAATCCTGGTTTTTTTAAAACCACATCTTAAGGCAGCCTATGAAACAATTAGTTTGGCTCAGGGCACAGGAGCCAAGTGGGACGTACGACAGATTTGGATGAACACATCTAGGTCACATTGAGAAACTTGACCACACAGTGCCAAGGAAATGGGACTGGCCAGCGAGGCAAAGATGGAGGAGAAACTAGAATGTTAACACCGCCCCCTCCAAATCTGGGGCAAACTGGTGGAGACAATAGCGGTGGGGAAGCTATGAAGAAAATCTTATTTTTTATAAGCCCCCGATTTTTTCCCAGCATAACTAATTTTTATTTGGCTTTGGCTTTCTGTAAATTTAATTACCCAAAGTGTATTTCTACATATATAGCAGGAGACCAAAACACTGGAAAGAAAATACAGTCTTGAAGAGACTAGTAAATTAATTGTGATGACTATTCTATTTATTTTCTTGAGTCAGAGTACTACAATCAAGTGCTAGCATATAACTTAGGATGCTTCTAGGTTCCATGTTCTGTTTTTTATGAAGCTCATGTGTTTAACACAATGTGACTAATCAGGTAAAAACTGTTAACCTTTTTTTCTGGTGCTGTCAGAGTGTATGCTTTTGCACATTTGAAGTGCAGTCTGAAAGCAAATTATATATATAATAAATTACCCCCCTCCAAATCTGGGGCAAACTAGTGGAGACGATAGCGGTGGGGAAGCAACAAGAATTATTGGAAAACACAGATAATAAAATGCATTCCCCTCTGGGTTGAATCCTGGCCATGGGGGCTTAATCCCCCCAATATTGAGGGGGCCCACATCCCCTGTTGGGTTGTTGTTATGGGGAAGCAAATGACAGCCACCATCAGCTGCAAGAGACACATGCCATAGGGAGCCAAGTGGGAAATGCGACAGATGTGGAAGGACACATCTCGGTCACATGGAGAGATATAACTTCACAGAAAAGTGGGACTGGCAAGGGAAATGGCCCCCTAGTCCTGGATGAGGGAGAGGAATGGGAAACATTCAATGTATCCATCTGCAGATCATTTGCATGCTGCAGGGCTTCATACAATGTTTCTAAACAAATAAACAAAACATAAATAAAAATTTTTGTTCATGGTAACATTAGCATTGTATACAGAAACAACGGGTTCCTTTCATATCTTTATGTATTGGTTCATTTAAATTGGTTGTACTTTCCCTCTCCTTTCCTTCTGAAAAGCTCAAAGCAGCTAACAAAAAATAAAACCATGACCTAGCAATTGAGAATATTTGTTAGGAAACAGCAGCAGAGACAACCTCTCCTCCTCCCCTTATCTTTACTTATTTGCTTCCATTTTAAGGGAGGAAGAGAAGCATGCATGTGTGAAAAGCAAAGTTGTCCAATGAAATTTGATATTGTTTCACACCAGGCCCACAGATTTTTCATGAAAAATTCAATGGTGCATTACCGGGCTATCAGCCCGTGTGTAGTTCAGATTCTACAGTTTGATTGCACCTAAATGGCAGAAAATGCAGAGTGCTCTGCGTCATAGCTGGCCCACACCTCCTTGTAGGCATGTCTTAAACTTTAATACCAAATATCAAAACAAAAGGGAACTCTAATCCAGTCTAAAGGAAAATATCTATCTAAAATGTATAATCTGCTCCACAATTCCCACCCTGCCATCAAATAACTTTTGTCTCACTTAAAGCGCTCAACCTTTTCTGAGGATGCACACCTCTGAACACATAGAGCCAGAGAAAGCTAAAACTTTCTGCAGCTTGATTGTCCCCCAATGGCAGAACATTCAGAGTGCTCCTTGCAGGCGTATCTCAAACTTTAATACCATTGGGCTCCAACCATTTGTGCAATATGACCAAGTAAGGCATCTTTCCAACTGCAGCAGACCCATTTCCTTTGTAAATGATGGAAAAAACACAGTTCCATGGCAAAACAAGTAATGTAGTGTGAAAGAAACATTGGGGGGGGGGCAGAAGCCCTAAAAGAATAATCAACAACACCAAAGCAATAATCACCACATCTAAATACAGCCTATGGTGCAAAACCATTCAATTCTTCATGCCCCTGCTATTTGCAGAATCTACTGATCCCAGCAGAGCTAAATCTCTGCTGAGGACTTGTTGCCTCAGTTGGTTGGAATCACGGACTGCAGGTACAAGGCAGGGCACACTGACCAGACTTCCTGGCCAACCAGGGCTACAGCCCCGTCAGTATTTCTGGACAGGGTGCTCAGTTCCCCCAATATTGGGGGGCCCGGCATCCCCCACTGCTGGGCTCTTGCTATGGGGCCGCACATGACTGTCACCAGCAGCTGCGGGAAGCCCAGGGCCCTGTTAGCAGCGAGGGACATACAACAGATATGAATGGCCACACCTGGCAGGTGAGGCGAAGATGGAGGAGAACGAAGGGGAAACATTTGATTTTATCTTTTTGCATACTGCAGGACCTGATAACAGGTTTCCAAACAAATAAACAATTTTTAACCAGGAGGAAGGAACTAGAATGATTGGCAACTAGAGCAAAATTTTTAGTTTTATCATCACATCTTAAGCCAGCCTATGGGACAAAACAATAAATTTGATGCAGGGCACAAGTAGCCGAGTGGGGCACATTTAGGTTACATTGACGAATTTGACCACATAGAGCCAAGGAAATGGGACTGGCTAGCAAGGCAAAATGGAGCAGAAATTGGATTGTTAAAACCTCCCCCCCCCCAATTTGGAACAAACTGGTGGAGGCGATAGCGAGGGGGCAGCTACAAGAATTCTTGGGGGGAACGAATTTGCAGAACTATTAAGGAAACAGTTCAAAGTAAAATATTTAGGACCAGCAAACAACTATCTTGGTCTAGAGAACCAGTAATGGAAGTTTTTTGTTAAGTGAAAGAAACACAATAATTGAGTTGCTTGAATGGAACACAAGCTCAACCTTTTCTGAGGATGCACACCTCATAACACATAGAGCCAGAGAAAAAAAGAAGACTGGAAGAGGGTCCTCGTGGGCAAAAGGCGTTATTGAATCGGCTTTTAGGTTATTGCCGGTTCACCCTCAAGATTTTAAGTGGTTGGGCTTTCATTTGGATGGCGCTTATTATATTGATAAAGGTGATGCCAATGGGCTGCGCAATACCCTGTGCAGCATTTGAGTCCTTTAGCACTATCCTTCATTGGGCTTTGCGAGTTAAGTCTGGTTCACTGGGGTGACCCATTATCTTGATTATTCTCCTGGCTGGATCATGTGACACCAGCAACTGCGTAGTCTTAGTGGATGCCTTTTATTCCCTCACTGAGGAGCTGGGTGTCCCGTTGGCAGCAGATTAGACAGAGGGTCCTTTTAACGTACCGTATTTATCGCTCTATAACACGCACCCGACCATAACATGCACATAGTTTTTAGAATGCATAGGCATGCCACCTGTAGGCATTTCCTCCATAACACGCACAGACATTTCCCCTTACTTTCTAGGAGGAAAAAAGTGAGTGTTATGGTGCAAAAAATACGGTATTTAGGGATCCAGATGGATATCGTTGCTCAAACATGCCACTTGCCTATGGAGAAGCTGTCTGCCTTGAAGAAAGTTATTTTGTAATACTTCCTCTGAAGCAAGTGATGCTTCATCAGATCCGATCTTGCTGGGTCATTTAATTAATCTTGCATACAGAGTGGTTGCCCCAGGCCGCCCCTTCCGTTCCCGCTTGGCCAGGCTGCCTGAGGCCCGAGGTCCCCTTGCCTTCATGCACGCTTACCAAGTGAGGTGAAGGCGGATCTCATGCGGTGGTTGCACTGAGGGTTGGAGAAATTGTGTTGGAGCCAGAACGGGGTAGAGAGTATGGAGGCTAACTGCTTCGGGACTTTTCCTTACCTGCTTTGGAGCTTGTCATTAGAGTCAGGAGCTCTAAGACAGACCTAGTGGGAAGGAGTGCCACCATCAGGCTTCTGGTCATAGGGGAGGAGGGCCCTTTGCATGGTTATGGATACCAGAAATATTTGGCTTTTTGTTCCCCTGGGGGCTGGCCAGCTTCTAGTGCACAAAAATGGGTTCCTGTTAGCCAGGCATCAATTTGCTTGCATCGTGCGCCAGTTATTGCAGCTTGCCTACCGCTGAACACGCCTCATTCCTTCCGAATAGGTGCTGCTACAAAGGCTGTGCACTGGGGCCTGTCAGTAGACAGGATTGTGAATATGGGTCATTGGAAGTCTGACGCTGACAAGGGTTACGTTAGGAAGTGTCGCCAATGATGTCTGTGCTGATGCCTGTTCGTTATTTCCTTTTTTCATAGGAGCAGCTGTGCACATTTGGATTGTTGGCCACAGCATTGTACATTGGACTGGCAAGCGCGCTGATGAGTCTGGACTGGGGCGCCATCTCGGTCTTCCTGCCCATGTGAACGTATCCTGGATGTCCAATGGGGAATGCTTTGGGAGGAGTTCCTTCCTTTGGTGCGGTCGAGTGTGACCTGTGCAGGTCCTCCCACAGCGCTGGTGGTGCAATTGGGCAAAAATGATTTGCTGTCTTCCTCCAAAATGATTTGCTGCCTTCCTCCATGCAAGAGGACTTGGATGAGTTGATGGCAGCTCTCCTTGGACTCAAAATATTTTAAAGCATTGGTTCAAGGTGGTCTGGGGTGTGTGTGTTGGAGAACCTGTTCCCTCCAATGCGCAAAGGTATTCCGTTAAAGGTATCCAGGGATTCGCCATGCTTTTGTCGACCCCTTTCGAGGGGTAGGGCCATGCATGAGTCCCTGGGAGCATTTGGGGTGAGCTTGAGTCTGATCCTGGTTCATTGCTCCTCCACGATGTTTACCTGTACTGACGATATGGTGGGGCCCAGTTGTCAGTGCTGCCCTGCTGAGGTCAGGCGCAGCTAGCCGGGAACCAATGCCTAGACAAACTACCACCGAGCAGGCCAGAAAGTGCGTGAATAAGGCTGCGGTAAAAAAGGTCCTTGCTTTAGGTGGTTCCATGATTTTGCACCCTGTGATTACCTTCAAGGCTGCTGCCCTCTTTAGGGCTGATGGGGTGCACCTTTCCCTTCAGGAAAAAACACCTGGTTGGCTGCTGTTGCATTGGGTTTGAAGGAAGGGTTGAAATTGTGAGTGGTTTGGGCGGCGAGCTTCAGTGCTTGATTGGCAGTTAGGCATTGGTTTAGGAATTGGTTGGTGAAGAGGTATGGATTGGCTGTGCCTGCCCCTTCAAAATACTAAAATTGTAAAAAAAATCTAGAATGAGGTATACGAGGAGCTGAAAAAATCGTTTAAGATTTTGTTTACAAAAAAAGCCAGAGGCTTTTCTGTTAGGCCTAATATCTTATGACATCCCCAAACACAAGAAAAATGTATTCCTTTGTGAAACAGCAGCTGCCAGGATATTGATTGCAAAATACTGGAAGGGGGACAAAATCCCATCACTATTAGAATGGCAAAACAAACTTGGTGAGTTTGTAGAAATGGCAAAATTGACAGCAATTATTAGAGGCCACTCAAATCAGAGAATAATTAGAGAGAGGGATGGAGTGAAGGAATAGATGAAAAAATATGGTAAAGACATAAGCACAGGGCAGGGCAGCCATCTCTCTCTCTTTCTCCACATGCACCGAAGAAGCCATATTTGCTTAGCCAAAGATGCCCTCTTGACTTCCAGCCAAGACAAAAGGACTGTCTTCTTATGGAATAGTTTCCAAGTAGATGTTACTTTTCTAAGTCTACCCTCTGGGATCCAATTATAAACAGAATGTGTGAGTAAACCTTTTTATACTTTTATAGAAGACTGTGTCATGTCTTATCTTTAATGAGGGAAAAAGGGGGAAATACCAGAACAGTTATTATAGAGGCTTTAGTGAGCCTGAGCAAACGCATCCGCTGCAAGTTTTAAAAAAGGGGAATGTTACTCTGCTAAATTGTGGAACTTGTTAACGCAAGTTGGAAAAGGATATAATCAGACAATATATCCTCTCTTGCATCCCTGAACATTCCCACAAAAATAAGTACTGGAAGCTAAAACCCCTTGGTGCATTTTGCCCATCAAAGCCTTTGCTGTTAAGAAGGAAAACATGAAGGGAGACTATATAACAACTAACGCATCTAAAGCAGCCATCCAGATTAGATCCCTATATGCTAAGAATCAGGCTCAATCAGTGAAGATAGCGTTGAGACTCTTTCAAATGAAAGTCCTCCCCCTTCTTTTGGTGGGCATCTCTTTAGGCTCCCATAGGGATTTTTTGAAATTGGATTCTATCCAAACGCGATTCCTTAGAGCCATCCTTAGGATTCCCCCCCTCGGTAGCAGGTGCGGTTATGAGATTAGAGGTCGGCTGGCAAGCTCTACGGCATGTGGCCTTGAAGACAAAGCTCTGGCTATGGCTCAAGCTTTGTTTTAAACCAGTGGGTATTGCCCCCTTGATATTGAGGGACGATTTCCAATCATCGTGGGAAAGGGAGGTCACTAACGAGGTTCAATCCTGCGGATTGTCTCATCTTTACTTTGAGTCTATGACGTACAATCAAGCTAGAGCTGTGATCTCCCGGAGACTGAGTGACATTGCCAGACAAGAGGACATAGGCCAGGTAAAACCAGGGATGTTCCTAGGGGACCAGATTTATTGGACCATACCAGCCCCCTACCTTGCAGAAATTCACCATGTGGAATACCGTAGACTTCTTACAGCGGCTAGATTAAATGTCCTTGACTCTGCGATATTGTGGGGAAGGTACAGGGGAGTACCATACGCCCAGAGAACCTGTCATTGTGCCATGGGTGTGGTTGAGTCCACCAAACACATTCTCTTGACTTGCCCTTCTTATGCAGAGTTTAGACAAAACTTTATAGACCCACTCCTATGTCAATCTAGCTTCCTATCCGGAGAAAACCAGGTTTTATACTTGCTGAATAATGTCACTAGAGCTATATCTTCCTTGGTGGCCAAATTTCTTTTCTTAGCTTTTAAGCGTCGCAAGACTATAATTGACTGTATTGACATGGGGCTATCTGTTTAGCCCATTTTAGTGTTGGCTAAGTTCTAAAATTTTCCTGGAGCTTTTAACTGTGTTTTGACAAGTGTACTTTTTTCTGACTGACGGTCGAATAAAAGGTTGATGATGATGAAAACCCCTTTTTTTTGATTTTGCCCATCAAAGCCTTTGCTGTTAAGAAGGAAAACATGAAGGGAAATTGGGCAACATATAAAATGTTATTAGAGGGCAAATTAATAAATTGAGATGAAAAGACTTTGAAATCCATAAATATTTGACAGACTGGTTCCAATACTTCCAACTGAATAAAAGACAAGAACAATGAGGTTCCCTGGAGAAATATCAAAATGACTGGGAAAAGCTGTGGAGGGAAGACATAAGATTCACCGCATGTTATGGGGGGGTGTGAAGAAGGAGGTAAGAGATGGAAGCACTGTCCTGTTTTCAGATTGGGGACAGCCTCCCACCTCTTCTCCCCAACCTGTGGAAGGAACAGACTCAAATTCCTCACCTCTTGAACCCTCAGCAAATGTCCAAGCTACAACCCCAGGGTGAAGTGCAAACCTCAACCCCACAAATCATGTGTCCTTAACTAAGTTATACAGTCAGAGGCTGCTGTCTAAAGAAGCATCTCCCATTTCTCGGAAGGCCACTTCAACTTCATCTAGCGCTCAGTCGCTTTCTTCACTGTCTTCCCAGTGCTCCTGGGCAAGCTCTATGGGCTCGCTGACATCCCTGAGGTCCACAGACTATGCTGCCAGCCACAGGGCAGACGATTTCCGCAAGCTGAACAAGGAGAGGGAATTCCACTATTCTGTCATCCGGTTGAAGCTGAATCACATGGTTTCCAGGCTGCCTAGGAGGGGCAATGTGGCAGAAAACTACATAGGCTGCTGCCCAGTGAGGTGCAACTTAAAGCCTAGGCAGAGGATCAGCACAAGCCTCATAAACCTCAGAGACTTTGCACTGTATTCATCATATGACTGCTTCTGAGAAATGGGATCGTGAGAGCTGGCACACATAATTGCCACACAGGAGGTGCTGCAGGCTTGGTGGTGGTGGTTTTTTTAACTTGGCTGCCCAGCCATCTTGGTGATACTGCAAGCCTTTCTCAGGCTTTGCAATGCCATGGAGAAGAATATACACATTATACCTTGTGGCGCAAAGGTAGCCATCACATGAAAATACCTTCACGTTGCTCTTTGTGGCTTACATTTTGTGTGTGTCACTTGTAAATGCTTCAGCCTTCACACTTGGCCAATTCTGTACTGCCCTTACAAATGTTGCTTTCTAGTGCTTTTTTGGTAAAAGAAATAATGGGCTAACTTGGTTTCATCAAGGGACAATAATATTAGCCGTTTAGAAAGTACAAAAAGAAAGTGTTTGCAACTGTGATTGTAGTATTCATCTTTTTAAAATATAAACTTTGCAATTTTGTCACAGTTTCTGTATGCACATCAGCTATATGTAATAAATAAATCATCATCATCATCTTTATACCACACCCATTTGGCTGGCTTTCCCAAGGGACTCTGGGGGGCTTAGAGCATATCTAAAAACATCCAGCATTAAAAATCTCCCGATACACAGCTGAGGATATAGAGAGGGAGAAGGAAGAGAAGGCAGGAAGGGTAACCATGTCAGACCACTAACTCCTCGAAATACAAATGTCTTCCGGATAGATTGCCCATAAACTCCACCCCTTGGTCTAACACGGTTACCTCTTCCATGCTTAGCTAATCTGTTCTTCCTCCCCTCTCTGAGTAAAAAACCCTATACCTTTCCCCCATACAAATGTTTAACTTTAACATATAAAATACACACTAATATAAGGAACATCAAAATACCAAAAACCAGCATAATCACAGGGCGCCAAGCCAAATTTAAAATGTTGGTCATGGTAGGGCACTAGCCTGAAAAGATGTCCCACAAATGGATTTTTCATTCTCTCTGCAAGAGGAGAGAAGTGAAAGGCAGTGCTACATCTGGCGCAGTCATTAGGGAGGTGCAATCAGGGATTAAAAAACAAAAAAGAGGAGGGGATCCTAACAGCCAGAAAGGGTGCTCTGCTTGGAAAGGAGCAAAGAGCTGGCTGCTCCGTCCCATCCTGCTTCTGCTGCTGGTTTTGGAAAAGCTTAGTACAGAAAAAAAAAAGAAGCTAGAGGAAGCTAAAGACAAGCCACACAAGAAGCCCGTGACTTCTGTCTTGCAGGTAGATTTTTCAGATGACCCAAACCTTTTCTCAAAAGGGGGGCGGGGAGAGGAAGAACCGCAGGAATATTGAGATGATGAAGAGGAGGAGGAGGAAGAGGAGTACGACAAGATTAAACACAGAATGCTTTCCAGTATTGAAGTTATAAGAGATGCATTCTGCTTAGTACAAAAAAAAAGTTTGTAGTGTGGGTGTTCACCTTTGTTGGTGCCTTGTTCAGTCTTGCTGCAGAAAAGAGGGGAGAGGATACCCTGCTAGATATATAGACTTTCGGATTAATCATATATATATGATATATTATTATATATAATATTTGGAGGGACGGGGTGGTGGTTGTGGGGCTCCTACTGAAGCGAGAGTAGCATGGATTTCATCTAGTTGTAGAAAATGAGTGAAAAGAACATGCAGATCGTGGAAAAAGTGGAGTGGTTGAATTAGCTGAAAAGTTCATTAAGGGTGGGTGTGAGCTGTGTGGTGGTACCACCTGATGGCATGTTCGAAAAAGAATCCGTTTTGGTGTAGAAAGGACTGAAGCGTACCTATTGCTGATGTACGTACAGAAACTGGAAACTCCTGCAATTTTATTTCCCCCGCCTAGAGGAAGGGGGTGTGTGATGGTGGGGGACTGTGGAAATCACCCCTCTGCAAATGGCCACATGGACCGGCAGAGCACGGAGGACAGGGGGAATCTGGCGGCATGGCAGCTGCCACCTGACGAATCCCAGAACTCGGCCCATTTTCCTTCAAACCTCCATTAGCAGCAGCAGCAGCAGTGGGAAGGGATGGAGCAGCCAGCTCTTTGCTGCTTTCTAAGCAGAGCACCCTCCTCATTTTTGTTAATTAATCCCAGAATGAACCTCTCTAATGATTGTGCGAGATGAAGTACTGCCTCTCCCTTCTTTCCTTTTGCAGAGAGAATGAAAATCCAAATAAATGCTTTTCTTTTTCTTTTTAGATTTTTTTACATGTGATTTTTCACAACTATTTTCAAGCCCCACTGAATGAGGAAAAAATAACAACTATTGATAGTGATCATACAGACCAGCATTCATATTCAACACTGTCCATTCAAAAGGCAGCTAGAGGTTTCGGGAACCCCTACAACTCCGCCCCCCTGCAAGGATCCACTAAGTTCTTATGTCCTCTCCCCTACTGGAAGAGCACTGGTGGGGGGGGTGACTCCTCCTGGATCCTGGCAGATGCCCAAGGAATGGTTTGTCCCGTCTCTCCTTGGCAAACCGCAATCCCTCGTTCTGATGCAGCTTGGTTTGGGGGCGGTTCGTTCCCACCCTCTACCAGATGGTCACCAAGGCACCAAAGTCAGCCGTGGAAATCTTGCAACACGTCATAGATTCCATAGGTTCTCTCCAGTTGTACAGAAGATAGAAGGAGAGAGAGAATAAAGACCTTGACCGGGAAAAGGATCAGATGTATTAACTCTGTGCATCCAGTAATGAAGAGACCACCATCATTCACTTCCAGATAAACTGTAGAACATGGATCTGGCCAGGCAGTTTCAGATGCCTTGACTGGTCTTCCAGAAACAACCTTCTACCCTCAATCTGTTATTCTCTTCCAACAGCCTGAAAACAAAATTTGCCGGGCGGGGGGGGGGGGTGAAAGCAAGCCCACTTTTTAATAACTATCGTATTGCTGTATTAAACAAGAAGAAACTTTGCACAAGAAGAAATTTTGTGGGGTTTGTGTGTGAGACTGGGCGGATTATTATTATTATTATTATTAAAGCTCTGAACACTCAGATTCTTCATGCTAATTTACTGGTCATGAGATTTCTTACTGAAATCGCACACTTCCAACATTGAATCAGCTTGTGACAAATGTGGACTAGTCTGTCATTTGCTCAGAAAAAAGGGCAACAACAACAATAAAAAACTTTGCATATATGCAGCTTTTATGTATATTTTGGATTATAGTTTTTTAACATAATTTTTTTGGGGTGAAAGGGACTTTCAAGAACATGAAAACTGAGGTGTCTTAGGGCTGTTTTGCCTCATGGTTTTTGTTGCTGAACCCTAATAGAGAGAACACATGCATCTTATTTGGCAGGAAGGTTGATTTCTTCATCCATGAATTGTGCTTCCTTTGGTGTGAGTTTTTTTAAAAAAAACTTTTCATAAAAGCTTTTTGCATAATAAATCTTAAGCTGGTGTTTCTTTAAAAAAACCAAATACACACACACATACATACATTGCAATTTCTGCTGCAGTTTCTCAACATATATCAGCAGAGTTTATGCTTCAAGAGGAGAGAAGTGAACGGCAGTGCTTCATCAGGCACAGTCCAAAGGTTGTATACATGTGTACTCTCTATTAGAGTTCAGCAACAAAAGCCATGAGGCAAAAGAGCCCTAAGACACCTCAGTTTTCATGTTCTTGAACGTCCCCATTCAAAATGATGCTAAATAACTATAATCCAAAATATGCATACAAGCTGCATATATGCAAAGTTGTTGGTTTTTTGTGTTGCTCTTTTTTCTGAACAAACAAAAGATCTGTCCACATTTGTCACAAGCTGTTGCAATGTTGGATTTTAGTAAGAAATCTCCTGACCAGTAAATTAGCATGAAGAATACATCTGATCCTTTCCCCACCCCAGTCAAGATATTTTCTCTCTCTCTTCTTCCATCTTCTGTACAACTGGAGAGGACCAAGTGCCAGGATCCCACACTTGCAGTCTGACGTGTTGCAAGATTTCCATGGCTGACTTTGGTGCTTTGCATGTTAAGACCCCCAAGACCTCCCCAAATAAAGACACAATTAATGTCAAATTTAGTTAAAGGTCATTGGCATAATTTTGGCCAAAATGAAAAATGAAGATAAATGTGCTTGGAATTCTTCAAGTCCAGTATCTGGCTCTTGTGCATCACTCAATATTGGGGGAATGGAGCACCCTGTCTAGAAATACTGAGGGGGCTAAAGCCCTGGGTGGCCAGGAGATCTGCTCACTGTACCTGCAGTCAGTGTTTCTAACCAACAGAGGCAACAAGTCCTCAGCAGAGATTTAGCTCTGCTGGGATCAGGATATTCTGCAAATTTCAGGGGCATGTAGAATTGAATGGTTTTGTGCAATAGGCTGTATTTAGATGTGGTGATTATTGTTTTGGGGTTCCTGATTATTCTGTTAGGGCTTCTGTCCCCCCCCCCAAATGTTTCTTCCACACTACATTACCTGTTGTTCCATGGAACTTGGTTTTTCCCCCTTCTTTTACAAATGAAATGGGGCTGCTGCAGTTGGAAAGATGCCTTACTTGGTCATATGGCACAAATGGTTGGAGCCCCATGGTACTAAAGTTTAAGATACGCCTGCAAGGAGCACTCTGAATGTTCTGCCATTGGGGGGCTATCAAGCTGCAGAATGTTTTAGCTTTCTCTGTGTTAAGGGGTTTTGTAAGCGTTCATGTAGCTGATGTCTGTACACAAATATGAACGCTTAAAAACCCCTCAACAAAAGTGTCCTTTCTCCTTTTCTGCACCCAGATTCAATCCCTTGCCAACACCTTACCAGAAGATGCAGCCACACAACTCAGACCTTATATAAACCATGGATAAAATACAAATATCTCCTGGAACCTACAAGCCCTTGGTGCATTTCACCCATCGAAGCCTTTGGCGTTAAGAAGAAAAACATGAAGGGAAATTGGGCAACATATAAAATGTTATTAGGGGCAGAAATTAATAAATTAAGAACTTTGAAATCCATATATATTTGACAGACTGGCTCCGATACTTCCAACTGGATGAAAGACAAGGAAAATAGGGTTGGCTGGAGAAATATCAAAACTAAAGAGAACTCTAATCCAGCCCAAAGGAAAATATCTATCTAAAATGTCTATTCTCCTCCACAATTTACACCCTGCCATCAAAGAACTTTTGCCTCACTTAAAACGCTCAACCTTTTCTGAGGATGCACACCTCAGAACACATAGGGACAGAGAAAGCTAAAACATTCTGCAGTTTGATTGCCCCCAAATGGCAGAAAATTCATAGTGCTCCTTGCAGGCGTATCTTAAACTTTAGTACCATGGGGCTCCAACCATTTGTGCCATATGACCAAGTAAGGCATCTTTCCAACTGCAGCAGCCCCATTTCCTTTGTAAAAGATGGCAAGGAAACTGTTCCAACGCAGAACAGGTAATGTAGTGTGAAAGAAACTTGGGGGGGGGGCGGGGACAGAAGCCCTAACAGAATAATTAGGAGCACCAAAGCAATAATCACCACATCTAAATACAGCCTTTGGCGCAAAACCATTAAATTCTTCATGCTCCTGCTATTTGCAGAATCTCCTAATCCCAGCAGAGCTAAATCTCTGCTGAGGATTTGTTGCCTTAGTTGGTCGGAATCATCCGCTGCAGGTACAAGGCAGGGCACACTGGGCAGACCTTTGATTTTTTATTTTATTTTTTGGTTTTGAAATAAAAAGAAATTGATTATGTTTCTAGGTATTTGGGCTATTATCCTGCCCAACCCTGCTGTAGATCACCTAATGAAATCTTTCGGCCTAGTATCTTATGACATTCCCAAAGACAAGAAAAATCTATTCCTTTACACAACAGCAGCTGCCAGAATATCCCATCACTATTAGAATGGCAAAACAAACTCGGCGAGTTTGTAGAAACGGCAAATTTGATGGCAATTATTAGAGGCCACTCAAATCAGAGAATAATTAGAAAGTGGGATGGAGTGAATGAAAACATGAAAAAATATTGTCCCAGAATTGAAATATTAATAGAGAATGTGTGAAACTTGAAGGTAAGCAAGAAAATAATAGAAGCAATTGAATAATTATTATATTATAACAACACAATAAAGTGGAAGAAGTAAAATATTGAGATCACACATGGGTGAAGGGGAGTGGGGGGTATATGGGAACCTATAATATCATTTATAATATAATTTGTTAATTGTGCTGTATTTATATAGAGCAAAGGGAAGCCTAGAGCAATTAGATTTATTTTAATTTAGGTAATCCCATGCTATCTGCAGAATCTCCTGATCTCAGCAGAGCTAAATCTCTGCTGAGGACTTGTAGAAATATCCCGTAGAAATATCAAAATGACTGTGAAAGGCTGTGGAGGGAAGATTCACTGCATGTTATAAGGGGGTGGTCATTAGGAGGTAAGAGAAGGAAGCGCTGTCCTGTTTTCAGATTGGGGACAGCCTCCCACCTCCTTCTTCCCAACCTGTGGAAGGAACAGACTCAAATTCCTCACCTCTTGACCCCTCAGCAAATGTCCAAGCTACAACCCCAGGGTGAAGTGCAAACATCAACCCCACAAGTCATGTGCCCTTAACTAAGTTTTACAGTCAGAGGCTGCTATCTAAAGAAGTATCTCCCATTTCTAGGAAGGCCACTTCAACTTCATCTAGCGCTCGGTCGATTCTTCACTGTCTTCCCAGTGCTCCCGGGCAAGCTCTACGGGCTCGCTGACATCCCTGAGGTCCATAGACTATGCTGCTAGCCACAGGACAGACTATTTCCGCAAACTGTACAAGGAGAGGGAATTCCACTACTCTGTCATCCGGTCCAAGCTGAATCACATGGTTTCCATGCTGCCTAGGAGGGGCAATGCGGCAGAAAATGACATAGGCTGCCGCCCAGTGAGGTGCAACTTAAAGCCTAGGCAGTGGATCAGCAAAAGCCTCATAAACCTCAGAGACTTTGCACTGTATTCATCAAATGACTGCTTCTGAGAAATGGGATTGTGAGAGCTGGCACACACAATTGCCGTACAGGGGGTGCTGCTGGCTTGGTGGTGGTGGTTTTTTTAACTTGGCTGCCCAGCCATCTTTGTGATACTGCAAGCCTTTCTCAGGCTTTGCCGTGCCATGGAGAAGAATGGTTTGGAATGCCAACCAATATGCACATTATACCTTGCAGCACAAAGGTAGCCATCGCATGGAAACACCTTCACGTTGCTCTTTGTGGCTTACATTTTGTGTGTGTCACTTCTAAGTGCTCCAGCCTTCACACTTGGTCAATTCTGTGCTGCCCTTACAAATGTTGCTTTCTAGTGCTTTTTTGGTCTAAGAAATCGTGGGCTAACTAGGTTTTACCAAGGGACAATAACCCGCTAGTGCCTCTCCTTTTTTTGTCCCAATATAGGAACATAGAAAAATATTTTCAGTGTATGACCCTGCAGCTGATGGCCTGATAACAGATGACTAACAAAAGACAATGACAAAGACAATGTGCAGTGACTTGTAACTTTTCCAACACCTATTGCCATATCTTAGGGCTCCTTTTTAATGTGTTTTTAGTGAAATCCCTGAGGTTTGTGGTGTGGATGTGGCTGTTCACCTATGTAGGTGCCTTGTTCAATGGGCTGGCAAGGCTGAAACTGGCTCTCATTTCTCTATTCACGATTCCCCTTATGAAAAGCACCGGGTTGAAATTGACCGTTCTTGTGAACTAAATTCCACCCCACATCGGGGGGAGGGGATCATTTAAAAAAAAAATATTTAGTTTATGGCCATCAACCCATTGTGATCCAGCAGTAGCTCCTTTACAGCCATCCGCTGTCACTTAGATCAGTGTTTCCCAACCTTTTTTGGGCAAAGGCACACTTGTTTGATGAAAAAAATCTCGAGGCACACCACCATTACAGCCCCGTGACGTCAGCGCGCAGCGTCGCGCCGGGAGGGACGCACGAAAGTGTAAGTTTCTATTTACAGTGTGCTCTCCCAAAGACCTTAACCGTGTAGGTATATGGCCACGAAAAGTAACAGTTGCATTAGCAGTCAGGTTACATTATTTTGACAAGCAGCCGAAGAAGTGAATCTTCCACAAAGCGGCCTGTAGAGGGATGTGTGCGTGTTTTGTTGCTGCAAAGATCAGGACACCCCCACTCCCCACAAAAGTACTTGGTATTAGGCGCATTTTCATCGGGCTTTTCCTTGCAATGCACAACAAGAGGAGTGATGTAAAAGCGGGTCAGGGCCCGTGTTGGACTCGGGTTCACACGTTAAGTGTTGGCCACCCTGCCAGCACTTTGGATCGGCAAAAAATAACACGGGTTTTATTATTATTATTGCGCCTGCATTGACGTCAGCTCATGTCTGGGCGCTGGTGCGCGCAGGGCCGTGCTATCGACTGACCGCCGCGGAACTGATAAGGGCGGGTTTTGTTGCAATTCCTCGGGTAGAGGAGGAGGAGGCCGGTCGGTGAGACGGCGAGCTCGGCACGTCGGGGAGCTCCGTAACTCGAGCCGAGCAGTCCAGCCGCAGCCAGAACTCACACGGCGAGCTCGGCTGGGTCCTAGCGCCTCCCGGGTTCCCAGCCGTGTAAATTGCTGCGGGAATTGCATCACGAGCGAGGGGGGAGGGAGGGGAGAGGAAGCACCTGGAGCTGCTGCAAAAAAGCATATCGTTTCATCAGAAAGAAGGAAACTCCATATAATAAACTGCAGGAGGGCTTAAGGCCGGACTGACTCACCCGAGGCGCTCGCCGCCGCCGCCCCGCCTCTCGCCGCCCGACTCGCCCGCCTCCCTCCCACGGAGGTAGGCTGGTGTGCCGTGGGAGGGAGGCGGGCGAGTCGGGCGGCGAGCACACGCGGGGCGGCGAGCGAGCTCCCTCCCACATCCCATCGCCACTCGCTTCGGCCGGCCTACTGGGCTGTCGCAGGCGGAAGGCCTGCGCATGCGCGAGGTTTTCGCGCCTTCCTCCAGTAGGCCGGCCGAAGCAAGCGGCGATGGGATGTGGGAGCTCGCTCGCTCGCCGCCCCGCGTGTGCTCGCCGCCGCCGCCCCGCCTCTCGCCGCCCGACTCGCCCGCCTCCCTCCCACGGAACACAAGGCAACGTTCCGCGGCACACTAGTGTGCCGCGGAACACCGGTTGGGAAACACTGACTTAGATCAGTGACTAGGCACCATGCAAAAAGAAAGGGTTTGCAACTGTGATTGTAGTATTCATCTTTTTAAAATATAAACATTGCAAGTTTTTGCACAGTTTCTGTATGGACATCAGCTATATGTATAAATAAATTATCAACACCATCATCATCATCATCTTTGGTATGGCTGGCTTTCCGAAGGGATTCTGGGGGGCTTACAGCATATCTAAAAACATCCAGCATTAAAGATCTCCTGATTCACGGCTCAGGAGATCGAGAGGGAGAAGGAAGAGAAGGCAGGAAGGGTAACCATGTCAGATCACTAACTCCTCGAAATACAAATGTCTTCCGGATAGATTGTCCATAAACTCCACCCTTGGTCTAACACGGTTACCTCTTCCATGCTTAGCTAATCTGTTCCTCCTTCCCTTTTTGAGTAAAAAAAAAAATTCACCACTTTTCCATACAAACGTTTAACTTAAATATAACGGTATAAAATACACATTAATACACAAGGTGCCAAGCCAATTTTAAATGTTGGTCATGGTTGGGCTCCATCCTGAAAGGATTTCCCACCAATGGTACTATGAAAGAGTTACTCCAGAGCTGGAAAAGTAGTATCCTGACAGTACTGGGATACTGGAGCAGGACCTAGCCCCCTGTCACACATCAAAAGTGGTGAAGAAATTCATGACAGAGCAGCAAATACAGGTACTTGATTGGCCAGGGAATTCCCCGGATGTACATCCCATTGAGAATTCGTGGCTATATGCAAAAGTCGCCTATTCATTGTTTCAATTATTTTGTACAGCACATTGGTATGTGTTTAGTAAGACATGGACACACACTAGAAATGTTCACATTACTGAACCTGAAACAGGTCAAACCCCCCTTAATTCAGAGGGCGCACAATGTGAGTTCCTGCACTAAAACAGCAGTGTTTGCTTTGATAACCAGATAAATAAATCAAGTTGACTTTCAGGTAATACTATATAGTATGGCCCCTGGGCCATTGCTTCTACATTTATGATATTCTACCGATTTTGACCTAGACTGAATATTTTTCTTTCAAATCAGTATATAATAAATGTTTGGGGGGAATTGAAAGGAAATCCACATCCCACCCACTTTAGTAGTCCACAGTTGGTTAAAAGACGAAGGCCGAATTAAAAAGGAATTACTCATTTTGCTAAGCTCTCATATTAACAGTTTCAACACATTTCAGAAACTCAGGAAGAAGGATGGGTGTGTGTGTGTGTGTGTACTTCCTGACCCTCTGAAGATACCTAGCCTCGTGTGCCTAAACCCAGCTGGAAGGCCTTAGGACTTCTCAGCAGAAGCTCCACCCTCCTGGAAGAAGACCCACAATGCCACCTACCTTGGAGGGCCACTGCATTCTGGGTGGCAAGGAACTTCAACTCCATACCTGCCGATGGGAAGAGCAGCTCCATGATCGACCAGGCCATGGCTGGGTACTGCCCCTCCATCTTCCAGAAGTAGCACATCAGGTGTCTTGGGATACATACCTGCAAATACAGTCCTGTGAAAACAAGGCCCTCCATGCCAGCTGAGACCTAGGACCAAACAGCTAAACGCCAGACGGCCCAAGAAACCCCAAATAAAAACCTATATGACTACATGTAGGATATTTTCTGCAATCTATCCCCCCGCCCACTCTTTAACCCAAATCTAATTCTAACCCCCTACTCCCCCACCCACCACACTCTAGGACAGCACAACTCCATTGGTTCGATAGACAATACAAGGTGAGAGACACAGGGCAACCCGGACGGGTTGGCAGGGAATCACCCTATACTGTAGATAAACAAGATAGCTTACAAACAATTACATTACATGTAATTTTTTTTTCAATCAAACCTTTATTAGGCATTATGCAAATAAAACCATAGGAGAGAAAATAACATGTAAAAGCCTTGGAATATATATAAAAAGGCAGCAGTTGGCTACATACATATATATATATATACATATACATATAGAATCAGTGGTTTTCCTTGTTAACCTGCTCCTTGGAGGACTGCTTCCAAAAACTCGGCTACCCCCGCCGTTACCCTTTGGTCAATGTCGGATAGGCAGAATCCCACACATTCACCTTGCTGGGGTTCCAGACCGCCCAAAAGAGGGGACAGCACGCGTTGACGGAGCGTGCTGTACAATGGGCAATGAAAGAGAATATGCTCTACAGTGTCCGGGACATTCATAGAGCATCTGCAGAATCTCTTGTTTCTAGGGATGTTTTGATATCTTCCCCAGACAAATGCTGAGGGAAAAACATTCAACCGGGCCAGCATAAAAGCCCTACGTTGGACTGGGATTATTAATTTAGTGACGTAATTGGCTCTGCTATCTAAGATATTTAAACCATAGAATATGGGGGAGCAAATTTTGTTTACAGCTGCCATAATATTTTGTCTCTCGACATCCTTTAGTCTAGTTAGGATATTATGGAAGATGTATTGCTCATTAGAATTGTACAGGGGCTCCAGCTCGATGCCTAAAGATTCAATCTTTTTTTCGAGGTACTGATACCATCTTGATTTGTAGGAGTCTTTGAGCAAATCAGCGAGCAGGCTTGATGGAGGGCAGCGAAAATGGCAGCATAACCAGTACTTTATTGAGGTGGACCAGGCCCAGTATTCCATTGTGTGTATGCCTATTTCTGCACACATTGTTTCATATTTGATCACAGCTGGGAGTCCAAGAATACGTCTCAGAAAGCTGGAGTGAATCTTTTTTAGATCACTGTTATATGCTTGGACCCATAGCGGGATTCCATAGAATATCTGGGCTTGCACTTTTGTTTGAAATATCTGATTGGCCGCAGGAATAAATTGATTACCTTTCTGAAAATAAAAACGGGCAACTGCTGATGAGGTGCACTTTGCCTGTTTTATGGCATTTGTGCGATGATTTGCCCACCCTAAATTGCTCTGGAATAAGATTCCCAGATACCTATAGATTTTCACTTGTTGGATTTCTTGCCCTCTTATTTTCCATTTCTCTAATTTCCAACCATTCGAGAAGACCAAAATTTTTGTCTTCTCATAATTTATAGAGAGTTTATTACATTCGCAGTAAAGGATCAGAGAAGATATAAGACGTTTCAGACCCAAGCTCGTTAATGATAGTAGGACTGTATCGTCTGCGTATAATAAGAGAGGAACTGGTTTCTGATTAAGTTTAGGGGCATGTGATTCTATTTTTTGAAGGTGATCTGGCAAGTCTGATAAAAATAAATTAAATAGAAAGGGGGCAAGAATACACCCTTGTTTTACCCCTTTCGAGTTTGGGATGTCTGATGAAAGGTGACCTTTGGTGTTAAGTTTGACTTGACAGACATTGGAAGAGTATAGATTTTGTATTAGAATCAATAAGCGCTGATCAATTTTTAATTCTGCGAGTTTCCTCCACAGCTTTGGGCGGTCAATTGAGTCGAATGCACCACGAAAATCTACAAAAGCAGCATATATCTTAGATTGCCTTTGGGATCTGTATTTTTCAGCCAAATGCATAAGTGTAAGGCAGTGGTCTAATGTAGAACAACCTTTGGAGAAACCTATTTGTTCTTTCCCTGGTAAATTTAGATTTTTCATCCAGGTAAGGAGTTTAGATAAAAGGTGCTTAGCGTAGATTTTCCCTATCACTGATAGTAAGCTTATCGGTCTATAATTCCTTGGTTCTTTTGGGTCGCCATTTTTAAAGATTGGGATAATTATTGATCTTAACCATGTCTCAGGTATGATCCCATCTTTGTCTATGAGAGTAAACAATTGAGCTAAGGGTTCTGCCCACCAATCTATATAGGTCTTGAATAATTCTATTGGTAGACCGTCTGGCCCAGGAGATTTCCCCGATTTGAAATTTTTAACTATCTCTCTAATTTCCCCTTCTTCTACCCTTGGCCACTCCTGGAGTTTATTGATTTTGTTTTTAGTGGTCTTATTTCCTTTAAGTTCACTGTGTAGATTGTTAAATACAGATGTAAAGTATTGGGACCATTTGGATTCTGCAATTGGTGGTTGGGTTAGTTGATTTTCGGCTTTCAATCCTCCGTACACTAGGTTCCAGAACGCTTTGTTGTTTTTACTCTGAATTGAGTCGAATAATTGTAGCCATTTTTGGGTTGCATATTTCTGTTTCTTTTCGGCCAGAATGTAATGATATTTTCTTTTTTCATCAAGATAAGAGGGCTCTAGTTTAGTGCGATTATTACATGTAATTATTTCTGTATGGCATAAATTGGGAAACCTCATCAAAGGAAAATGCATCACTTCATATATAAACACCAGGACTGAGCATGCCTACCTTAACTTATGAGGAACAGGAATTCATAGACAGTCCTATCACCCCAGAGGAAATAGATATGGTCCTCAAAAACCTCAAGCCACACAAAGCTCCAGGCCCAGATGGCTTTACAGAAGAATTCTATAGGAAATTCAAAGAACCCCTGATGCCCTACATGACCTGCCTATTCAATGGTATCATAAAAGGGGGACCATCCCCAAAACATGGACCTACTCCAAAATAGTCTCCATCCCAAAACCACTTAAAGACAGCCTCAAAGTAGAATCAGACTGCCCAGTCTCATTAATAAACCAAGACGACAATATATTCACATCAAACTTGGCCAACCGCCTAAAAATTTTCCTACACAAGTTAGTAGCCCCAGACCAGACTGGCTTTGTCCCTGGTTGCAATATAACAGGCCCCATCAGGAAACTACTGAACGTGATTGAACACAGCACGGCAACTAAATGCCCACTGACAATTATGTCCCTAAACATCCTCAATGCTTTGGGTTGCTTAGAGTGGAAATACCTATTAGCAGTACTAGCGTGAAATTTGGCCCCAACTTCCTGCAAATCCACCAACAAATATACTCCCAAGCCTCAGCAATATGGAGGACTAACAATTGGGACTCTAATACCATAGCGATCCAAAAAGGCACAAAACAAGGATTCCCATGGTCTCTCTTCTTATTCATCCTGCCTCTGGAACCTTTAGCAATCTGAATCCGAGCAGCCACAGAGATCAAGGGAGTGGAAATAAAAGGCAAAACCTACAAATTAGGACTCTTTGCAGATGACAGCACCAGACCCCATAAACACAGCAACCTCCTTAATCAGAGAACTCAACACATTTGCAATGGTGCCGAGCCTACAGGTAAATTTTGCAAAGTCAGAAGCTATGTGCTTCCCACACACAAAAAGGCCTCGCCAACGTCACCAAGATAAAACTTTGCCACACCAAGTTCAGATACCATAGGGTACAAAGAACCAGAAACCTCAATAAAGTATACCTTCACAATTACAACCCCTTATTGGCGGCAAATTAACAAAGACCTAAAGAGATGGAACAACATCAACTTCACTCTCACAGACAAAATAGCCATGATCAAAATGATCACCCTCCCAAAACTAACCTACCTATTCCAAACAAAAAACCAAGAATAAGCCCCAAATACCTGCACCTCCCCTCCTCAGAGGGAGGATGGGGAATCCCCAACACAGAAGCATATTAAATTGCCAACCAAGTATGCTACATAATCCCATATATAGTAGAAGATGAAACAAAACAGCGGGTACACCTGAAGAGGGACACAATTGAAAATACCAGCACCATAGCATACCCAGTTCCAAACAAACTCAGGAAAATTCCCACAATACTTAACAGATACACACACCATGCTTAAAGCATGGAAAGCAGAAATAGGTAAACTGTCCCCAACCCCATCACCACTAATTCCCCTGCCACAACACCCATTATTCCATCACTCAGCACAAAACCTCCAGATAAAAACCTGTCAAACAAAAGGCTTATATCGCCTAATCAACCTCTATAAAATAGCAAACCCTTGCCAACACAAGAAATACAAGACAAACTAGAAGACGCCCAAATGCCCTGGTTAACACACCACCAATTACATGCCCTCTTAAACAATCCAGTAGTAAAATCAGCAGCAACTAGGCCCCTGACAACCTTCAAATACCTCCCCCCCAAAACCTCCTATGAGATTAACCCCACTCAGTGGACCAGAACATGGTCTAAACCCTGCTTTAAATCCATATCAAAGAAAAGGAAAGCACTCACTCTGAAACTCACCTACAGGTGGTACCTAACACCAAGGAAATTAGCGCTAATAAGCCCAGGAACCTCACCAAAATGCTGGAGAGGGTGCACCTCCACAGGCACATACCTCCACATGTGGTGGGAATGCCCCCAAATCCAACTCTTCTGTACAAAAACCATATGAGAAATATGTAAAATAACTAAGCAAGTATTAGAAATCGCCCTAGAACTGGCCCTACTAAACATCTTCCAAGACAACAATGTCCACTCAAATCACAAAGAATAAGAATAAGAATAAGAATATCTTTATTGTCATTGCCCCCTTCGGGAAAAACGAAATTACTTGACTGCTCCATAAAAACACTAATTAAACAATACAATATAATACAGCAAGGGAGATTAGATGACTTTCAAAGTCCGGGCTTCCCATTCGGGGCCGAGATCGCTCTGGAGAAGAAGCTGTTCTTAAGACGACTCGTTCATGTCTTCATCGACCTGTATCTCCGTCCTGACGGCAAGAGCTCGAAGAGACAGTGACTAGGATGCGATGGATCTTTTACTATGTCCAGTGCCTTCCTATGGCACCTTGTGGCATAAATCTGCTCTAAGGTGGAGAGTGGACAGCCAACAATGCTCTCTGCTGCCTTAACAACCCTGCACAACCCCATCCTGTCCTGGGCAGTACAGCTTCCGTACCACACACATAAGCCATAAGTGAGCACGCTCCCAATGGCACAGTGATAGAAGGCAAGCAGCAGTTTCTGCGGAAGATGTTTTTTCCTTAGTATTCTCAAAAAGTACAGTCTCTGCTGTGCCTTCTTCACAAGCCCCCTTGTGTTGACACTCCAGGACAGATCCTCTTGTAATTCAATGCCCAGAAATCTGAACGTTGTTACCCTTTCCACACAGACCCCATCAATCAAAAGTGGCTGGACGTTGCTCTTCTGTCTCCTGAAGTCCACCACAAGCTCCTTTGTCTTCCTTGTATTTATGAGCAAGTTGCTAGTTCTGCACCACTCTGTCAGCCGCTCCACCTCATCTCTATAATCCGTTTCACCCTCCCTTTCAGAGATGAGCCCAATCACAGTTGTGTCATCTGCAAATTTGACAACCCTATTACTAGGGTGAGTAGCGACACAATCGTACGTGTAGAGAATATAAAGGAGCGGACTGAGTACGCATCCCTGTGGTGTTCCTGTGTTAGTCTTAAGCATATTAGAGGTATAAGGGCCCAACCGAACACTCTGGGAGCGGTCTGACAAAAAGTCCAATATCCACCCACAAAGTGATAACAGCAGTCCCAGATCTTCCATACCAGCTTTTCAAAGCACTTCATGATTATAGGTGTGAGTGCTACTGGACGAAAATCATTCAGATCTACCGGGTTAGATTTTTTTGCTATTGGAACGATAATAGAGGACTTTAGGCAGGATGGAGCAATAGCCTGGGCTAGGGATCGATTTAAAATCCCAGTGAAAACTCCTGCTAGTTGATCTGCACAGTCTCTCAATACCCTTCCAGCTACCCCATCTGGCCCTGTGGCCTTCCTTGGGTTGATTCCCTTTTAACACCTTTCTCATCTCTTCTTTTTCCACAGAGACTACTACATTCCTTTGTACTGATGATGGTAATGGTGGTGATGACGGCAAAGTCTTCACCGGGAGTGGTGGTGGTGTTGGTAAAGCCTCAACAGGTGTTGCTGCAGATGTTACTTCAAAACGGGCAAAAAAGGCATTCAAATCCTCTGCGAGGGATGCCCCTCCCTCGTCTGCCAGGGAGTCCTTGGATTTATACCCTGTTAATTCTTGTACACCTTGCCACACCTGCCTGGTGTTGTTACTTTGTAAATGATTCTCCAGCTGCTGTCTATGCGCCTCCTTTGCTACATGCTTGTCTCCTTTGCTACACGCTTGAACTCATAACCCACCTATTCTCAGCAGCCAGAAACATCATAACCTGGTGAGACCTGTCAGGAATAAGTATGGAACAATGGTACTAAATAGTATGGGAAACCCCCTTAATAAAAAAATTAACCAATAAACTGAAACTGACACAGGGACAAATAGAAGACGGCTTCACCCCGGTATGGCTCCCCTTTATCACATACATAGCCCAACAAGACAATGACAAAAATCCACCAAAAGAATACAAATCAATATGGCTAACCTGATCCAAAACACCCACCCACCCCACTCACACATGGAAACAAAGACCACCAGAGTCAACTATAAATGAACAGTCACACCCTAGGCCAACCCCAACCTTTCTCACCACCAAAGGAAGACAAGCGAACAGCAAAGAACCTGCACAAGCAACACTGACACAAAACCCCACATATATTAAGTAAAATAGAATCACCCCACCCCACCCCCACTCATCTTTTTCCCCCCTCCACCTCTTTCCCCCTATTCTTCCTAATGTCTCAACAAATGGGGGGGGGAATGTGTTAAGTGGGGGGGGGGATACGAGACAGAGACATTGCACATATCTTTGTAAATCAAGAAAATCTTTACTAAAAATACATTTTAAAAAATGAAACTGACCTGTAGAAAATGTAACTTGAAAAAAGAAACATTGCACGTACTTTTTTAAACCAAGAAATTGTTAATAAAAAAGGCATTTGAAAATATTTACAGTTTTGCCACATTTCAGAAACTCAGGAAGAAGGATGGGCGTGTGTGTCCTTCCTGACACTCTGAAGATACCCAGCCTCATGTGCCCAACCCCAGCTGGAAGGCCGGCCGGCCTGCCTTAGGACTTCTCAGCAGAAGCTCCACCTGCCTGGAAGAAGACCCACAATGCCACAATGCCACCTACCTTGGAGGGCCACTGCATTCTGGGTGGCGAGCAATGTCAACTCCACACCGGCCGATGGGAAGAGCAGCTTCATGATGGAACAGGCCATGGCTTGGGAGTTCCCCTCCATCTTCCAGAAGCACTGCATGAGGCGTCTTGGGATACATCCCTGCAAATACAGTCCTGTGAGAAGAACGCCAGGAAACGTTTTGCTAGCACAGAGCCTGTCCTCTAAACTGAGAGGCAGAACCTAGGGTGCTCAGAGGCTTGGGGCGCTTTAGCAAAGTAAAAGAGGGATATTGGGCAGCTCTGCGGAGGAATCTAGATACACATAAAAAACCCACTAATAAAACACATACAGTGGTGCCCTGCAAGACGAATGCCTCGCAAGACGGAAAACCCGCTAGACGAAAGGGTTTCCCATTTTTGAGCTGCTTCGCAAGACGAATTTCCCTATGGGCTTGCTCCGCAAGACGAAAACGTCTTGCGAGTGTTCCGATTTTTTTCCGCTCCCCCCTTTTTTCTAAGCCGCTAAGCCGCTAATAGCCGCTAATCCGCTAAACAGCTAATAGCGCTAATCCGCTAATCCGCTAATAGGGTTGCTTCGCAAGACGAAAAAACCACTAGATGAAGAGACTGGTGGAACGGATTATTTTCGTCTTGCGAGGCACCACTGTATTTTAAAAATACCAGAGACCTTTTTATTAGGTTTGGTAAGAAAAGAATTACCGAAGGATAAGAAAGTACTGTTTATGTATGCGATGACAACAGCAAGAATACTACTTGCCCAGGGATGGAAAGAAGAAAGAGCCCCATTGAAAGGAGAATGGACAATGAAGATGATGGACTATGTGGAGATGGCAAGGCGGACCAGGAAAATCAGACACCAAGAGTTTAACAAATTAACTAAAGAACGACATACTTCTAAAGAATATAGTAAAGAACACTGTCAACATTTTTAAATGTTGGCAGGATTGACATAGCACTTGTAATTTAAAAAAACAAAGGATAAAAATGAAGCACAATAATTTGGATAAATGCAATTAGATGCAGTTTAAAAAGGAAGATAAATTTTGGAAGCCAAAGGAGGGGTGGAGGGAAGTCCGGGGGAACACTATAAAGGTACTGATATGGACTGTGATGTAATGTAAGCGTGTGTGTGTGTGTGTGTGTGTGTGTGTGTGTGTGTGTAAAAATGTGTTTTTTCTTTTTGAAACTTTGAAAATAAAAAGTTAAAAAAGAAAATACTTTTTTTAAGTGTTTTGGAAAATATATTGAATTTGCCATGAGCTCACCCTCGCCATCTAGTGTCTAGCTGGAACCTGTGCCAAGGTGGGCAACCAAGATGATCAAGGGTCTAGAAACCAAGACTTATGAGGAACAGTTGAAACAGCTGGGTATGTCTAGCCTGGAAAAAATGAGATTTGAAAGAGATATGATAGCCATCTTCAAATATCTGAAGGGCTGCCCCATGGAAGATGGAGCGAGCTTGTTTTCTCCTGTTCTGGGGGGTAGGATTCAAACCAATGGCTTCAAGGTACATGAAAGGAGATTCGAACTAAACATCAGGAAGAATTTGCTGAGAGTAAGAGCTCTTTAGACAGTGGGACAGCCTGCTTTCGGAGGTATGTGGGCTCTCCTTGCTGGGAGGTTTGTCAGTAGAGGTTGGGTGGCCATTAGTCATGGATGCTTTGATTGGGATTCCTGCATTGCAGGGAGTTGGACTAGATGACCCTTCAGGTCCCTTCTAATTCTATGAAATCCCCATTTGATGGCACTGTTGGTATTCAAAATCTGTTTTTAACAGTCCCATTCTTTATAAAACAAATATCAGAAAGGGCTTATAGGAGAACCAGGGTGAATATGTCACTCTTCATATGTTTTGAACAACTCCCAGCAGGTCCAGTCACATGATGGCCTTTGTGGGATTTGCAATCTGAAACACTTGGAAGACACAAACTTGGTGAAAGCTGCTGCACAGTGAGGCCTCTGCTCAAAAGAGCATCCCTTCTCTGTCAGAGCCAAGGTGTATCTAGTCCAGCACCCTGCTTCCACCAAGGACTAACCTGATCCCCCTTAAGTGGCTTCCCAGCAGTTGGTATTCAGAGGTAGACTGCTCCTTCAACAGGAAGTTCTATTTGGCTATTCAAACCACTGACCACTGATAGACTCAGCCAAACGCAGGTTCTAGAGAAGGCTTCGCCAACCTGGTATAGCCCAAAACATCTCGGGGGGGGGGGTGGCACTATGTTGGCAAAGGTCCAACACAGGGTGTATGTGAAAAGAATGGCATTGTTGCACTTTGAATGGAAAAAAATCTAGGAGAAAAGAGGGGAAATGTTTTCAAATAGCACCTTTAACCCAACAGAGCAAAACGCTTGCTTTTCCGCCAGGTACATCAGAGAATGCAAGCAGGACATTTTCGTAAGATCAGCCCTATCAATGGAACAACTCCCCTAGGAGGAAAATATGCAGCTTTCAGAACTTTGAAGTTTAGAGGAAAAGCAAGTTAGAGGCAATGGAACCAGAGGTTCTAAAATCCTGCAAGACTTGCAGAAAGTGGGTAGGGAAAATGTTTTTCTCCCTCTCTCATAACACCAGAACTCATGCAGGAACCAATGCAGGAAGATTCAGAGCAGATAAGAAAGTATTTACAGAAGAAAGTAAGAGGAGTCTACTGAATCTGGCCACTGGCCCCTCCACTCCATCATCCTGTTCACAGTGGCCACCCGCATGCTACTTAAGGGAAACCCACAAATAGGACAAGAGCCCAAGAGCAACTCTCCCCGCCTGCGGTTTGCAGCAGCTGGGATTCAGAAGCACTCCTGTCCTGCCCATGCAAGCACTGCTGACGGGCAGGGAGGCTTCTTCCCTGTGCATTAGCTCTGCCCATCCACAGAGCAGCCCTGTCTCTTTGGCTGACATCTTGGTGGTCACGGTGGGAACAGGATGCTCAGCTAGATGGTCCCCCTTTGGCCTGGTGCAGAAGGCTCCTCTGACATTCCTATACACTGCTGCTGAAGACAAGTTGCACGTCTTGCCTCAGAACATGGTCACTCCAACCCTGCAAGGGAGGAAGAACAATAATGCCAGATGAAAACTCAAACCATCTTAGTCAGCTCAACAGAAAAGTCCAGGCAGGAGAGTTCTCTATTCCCAGTTCAGCCATGGAGAGCCCAGCAGCAGCCAGATATTGAGAGCCAGGCCACCCAGGAGCACATGCCAGCTTTCTTCCTGGGCACATTTGACAAGGCAGTATATCCCACTGAGCACTGCAGGACTCAATTCCAAGTAAGCATACGCAGGATATGGACAGCATAGCTGCACTGCAGAAAGTCTCTCTCCAGGGCCAACAGCCTGCTGCACTTCAAAGGACTAAGGAGAACTAAGAGGCTGGTGAAAGGCAGCCCTTAAGATTTCTAGAGACTTGCGCCCCCTAGTGACAAAAGTTCCTGCTCCTCTGCAGCTGCTCTGGGTTAGCAGTTAGGCTCTAGAAAAAAACATTTCGAGGAAAACCAAGAACACAACATAAAGAGGAGCTGTGTTGTACCAAATCTGACCACAGGTGCATCCAGAGTTCTGTACTGACTGTGAGGAGCCCACCATAGTATCAGACAACGGGACATTCCCAACCCTACCCAAGGAGGCCGAGGATTATCCTGTGGAACTTCTGCCTGCACCTCACCTCCCCCACAGAAGCTGCTGTGGCTTCCAGCCTTCCATGTGCAGTACTCGCACACGTTTTCCCGTCTAAGTGTACAGAAAAGCGTGTTGTTGTTTTTTAAAAGGAAAGAAACCATCATAGAGCAGCAGCATAATCCTACACATTTTTACCTAAGAGTAAACTGCAGCGAGCGCAGCAGGCTTTGCTCCCAAATAAGAAGACATAGGATTCATCTCACATCCATCACAACCAAGGATAACGTAAAAGAACCTCCATGGCCAGAAGAAATCTACCCTACCCAAAAAGCCAGGGATTATCCTGTGGAACTTCTGCTTGCACCTCACCTTCCCCACAGAAGCTAAAGGCACCAAGGAGGAAGGGATGGGACGTGGGGTGCTCAAGCCAAAAAATGGGGGCTTGGTTGGGGGAAAACCAAGACGCAGCGGCTTTGCGTCCTTTTTTTGCGTTGGAGTGCGCGCAGCCAACACAACCCACCAACACAACCCACCGCGCCAGGCGCTGCCCTCGCCACCAACGTTGTCGGGCACACGTGCCCAGGGCGCGAAGGGTTCCGCGCGTCAACTCAGCCTGGCCACCAGAGCCAAGCGGGGCTGCGCTTCGCCCCTGCCTGCCCTTGCCAGGAGAAGCTTGGTCGGCAGGCAAATCCCGCTCCCCCACGCTGGCCTGGGACGCGCAACGGCTAGTCCAAGCCGGGTCCTGGCGGCACTCAGGGCCGGACGGGGTTCCCTGCATGGGGGCGCCTGGCTCCCGCCCCCTAAAAGTTGCGCGCTTGGGACTACCCTCCCCCGGCCCAACCCCACACGCCACTGCCCATGTCCATACACACGTGCTCTCCGCATTTTCAGACCCGACTCTTTCCCTAGCCCTGCCTGGAAATACTGCGGGTAAAGTAACCCTGCCCTCACCCCCCCCCCCCCACACACACAGACACACCGCAAAGCTCTACCTCCGCGCAGCAGCCCTTCCTCCTGACCGGACACATCCCCAAAGACACAACGAAGTTGCTTGGCTGAGCTAGGCGGCTACCCAACCCCCCCACCCGCCCCTAACCCCCGCCAGAACCCTACCTACCCCAGGACTCTCCGCCGTCCCGCAGCACTTGGAAAGGGGCACGGATGCGCTCCGCCCGGATGCTGAGCGGAGCCGCGGCCAGGAGCGCACCCTTCGCCAAGGAGGAGGAGGTGCAGGAGGTGCAGGAGCGAGCGAGCTCCAAGCACCCACTGCCACCCTCCCTCCCGCAGCGCCAGGCAGATGGAAGTAGAGAAGACGCCGAGGACTCCCCGGCTGTTAGAAACAGAGATCTGCAGCCCCGCCCCCTGGCCAGTTTAAACTCCAGCGAGTTAAAGGGACTCTGCTTCCCCATTTCACCCCCACGGGGACCACGCACCGTCCAATAAATTAAACCCACTATATCTTGCGAATACACGTGTATTCAAGCTTATAGCCTGCTTCCCCAAGGAAATCCAAAAGACCCCATGGCCGCCAACTTTTCAGCCTCCTCCAGACCCTGCCTTGAGGCTCCATTGTTTCCCTTTCTGTCCCCGGAATTGTCACCTGCAGATTTCTTTCTAGCCCTGCGTTTCCCTTAAAGGCACAGGCACACCTGGCAGGCTGAAAGACAGCAGGTTAGCGAAGGCTGACTTAAGCATGCAGGTGGGAGCCACAGGCACAGCAGAAAGATACAGGAGCTTTGGCAAAAATCTATAATCTAGAACATCCGGCGTTTTGAGTGGCGATTCTAGGAAAGACCAGCTGTCCATCTGGGTCTTCCAACCAGCAGTCACACAAACAAGAATTAAGCCCGTAAAACTTTTCTGTTTCTTATTTGCCTCTCTGCCCCCAATCTCAGCTAAATAGGAGCTGACTGACACTACACAGGTGGGAGAAGGTGGCACTCTGCACATTCTCGTAGTCATTTGGACTTTGGGACCCTGGCTGAAATTAGCTGCCAGCACACAATTACTTGGGAGCAAGCCCCATTGGACTCAACAATAGCAATTGTGATTTTAGAAAAACTACAGTGTTTAAAGGAGTGGCTGGTTTAGCAGACTTGGCTGCCACTGAGTGCTACAATGTTCCTGGTTTGTTTTAATTGTTGCATTGGTGACCAGCTCAAAGTGAAGAAGCCTCCAAGCCTTGACAGAAACATGCTAGGAGAACCCATGAACTTTGGACACATTACCCACATTGGAACAAAAGAGGGCAAATTCAGGAACAAATGAATTCCAAAGGAGGCTCCAACAACAATAATCCTTCAACTGCAAAGGTGTCAGATGTTTGAATGAGAGAATGAAATGCCAGTTTGGGGATGTAAGCTAGTAAGGCTGTGAAATGCTAAATTTTCTGTGGAAGCCTGTTCATGTTAGAGATTGAATCTTGACCACAATTTGTTGTCTAAAAGCAGCATTGAAGATGGTAGCTACATTTTAATTAACAACTCCACTAAAGATCCCTCAGGATTTGTAGTTCTGCTGGGGGATTAGAGAGACTAGGTTACACTGCTTTGAATTTAGAAAATTGCAGAGTGATTCACAAACTTTGGCTCCCATAAAATAAAAACCTTCCAGTAAGAATCTTCAATTAAAAATCAAAAACAAAAAGCAATAGTAATTGTGAAGCTCCAACACCTTCTGAACGCAGGAAGGGCACTTAAATTCTAAGAATTAACCAAACTGCAATGTTTAAAATGTCCACTGTTTCTTTGCAAAAGTGGAGGATAGGGAGAGAATCAGAACAGGTAAGGGCCACACTACTTTTCACTCTTTTAATTAATCTGAAGAAGCACAAACTTGAGGAATATCCACTTTATGAAATCATGCTTGCCTACTGAACTTTTGAGAGCTGATCTAAGACATTTTGCTGAGGGAGAAGGAGTGGCCAGTTTCTTCTAGCACACAAGGCAGAAAAGCAACAAACAATGGGTAGGAAAACTAAGGCCCGGGTGCCGGATCCGGCTCAATCGCCTTCTAAATCTGGCCTGCTGACGGTCCGGGAATCTGTGTGTTTTCAAGTGAGTAGAATGTGTCCTTTTATTAAAAATGCCTCTCTAGGTTATTTGTGTGGCATAGGAATTATTTACCCCAAAAAAATTTAGTCCAGCCCCCCACAAGGTCTGAGGGACAGTGCTCTCCTGCTCCTCGTCCATAAAACATACAATAATAATAAATTAAAATCAGGAACAACCTGTTACCCCTATCAGGGCATCTAAAATCAGCTGCCTGAGGCAGCCATCCTATTTTGATGATCAGGAACCCACAGGTAATACTCCGTAGCACCTCTATGCAAATAAAAGATGCCTCCCCTTCCAGTTCTGCTGCGCAGCTGTTTAAAGCACCGCTTTCCCCTGAAAAGTAGCAGCCTTGCTATTCCTTTTCCTGCAGCATCCCATGCTCCCAGTTCTAGGAAGGCCACTTAAACTTCATCTTGCACTCAGTCGCTTTCTTCACTGTCTTCCAAGGCCTCTCGGGCAAGCTCTATGGGCTCGCTGACATACCTGAGGTCCATAGACTATTCTGCCAAGTACAGGGCAGACTATTTCCGCAAGCTGAACAAGGAGAGGGAATTCCACTACTCTGTCATCCAGTTCAAGCTGAATCACATGGTTTCCATGCTGCCTAGGAGGGGCAAAGTGGCAGAAAACTACCGTATTTTTCACTCTATAGGGCACACTTTTCCCCCTCCAAAAATTAAGGGGAAATATTTGTGCGTCCTATGGAGCGAATGCAGGCTCCATGGCTTCAGCGAAAGCAACACAAAGCCTCCAAAGCGCAGAGGGAGCGCTCCCTCCACGCTCCGGAGGCTACGCATTGCTTTTGCTGAAGCCTGGAGGGACTCCTGGCTTCAGCGAAAGGAACCCAAAGCCTTTAAAGCACAGCAGGAACTCGCGCTGCACTCCAAAGGCTTCAGGGTTAGCTGTACAAAGCCTCCACAGGGCAGTGGGGTGCCTTCATCCAGCTGCCCTCCGGAGGCTTCGTGGACTGTCCCAGAAGCCTCCTCGGGGCACGGGGATGAAGGCTCCCCGTGCCCTGCGGAGGCTTCGCACGAAGCTAGAACAGCTAGAGGAAGTGCTGCGCCGTTCTCGCTCTAGCTATTCTGGCTTTTGGATAGCCCCACGAAGCCTCCGCAGGGCATGGGTATCCCAGCGGCTATCCCAGAAGCCAGAACAGCAAGAGGCTATCCCAGAAGCCAGATCCCTCTTGCTGTTCTGGCTTCTGGGATTCAGAATTTTTTTCTTCTTCTTTGCTCTCCCCAAACTAGGTGCGTCCTATCGCCTGGTGCGTCCTATAGAGAGAAAAATATGGTACACAGGCTGCCGCCCAGTGAATTACAACTTAAAGCCTAGTAGTAGATAGGTAGCCGTGTTGGTCTGCCATAGTCAAAATGTATCTGAAGAAGTGTGCATGCACACGAAAGCTCATACCAAGAACTAACTTAGTTGGTCTTTAAGGTGCTACTGGAAGGATTTTTTTATTTTATTTTAACTTAAAGCCTAGACAGCGGATCAGCACAAGCCTCCTAAACCTCAGAGACTTTACACTGTATTCAACATATGTCTGCTTCTCAGAAATGGGATTGTGAGAGCTGGCACATATAATTGCCATACAGGGGGTGCTGCTGGCTTGGCGGTGGTGGGTTTTTTAACTTGGCCATGCCATGGAGAAGAATGGTTTGGAATGCCAAGCCAATATGCACATTATGCCTTGCGGCACAAAGGTAGCCATCGCATGGAAACACCTTCACGTTGCTCTTTGTGGCTTACATTTTGTGTGCGTCACTTGTAAGTGCTCCAGCCTTCACACTTGGTCAGTTCTGTACTGCCCTTGCAAATGTTGCTTTCTAGTGCCTTTTGGGTCTAAGAAATCATGGGCTAACTTGCTTTCATCAAGGGACTATAATATTAGCTGTTTTGAAAGTGCAAAAAGAAAGTGTTTGCAACTGTGATTGTAGTAATCATCTTTCTAAAATATAAACATTGCAAGTTTTGGCACCGTTTCTGTATGCACATCAGCTATATTTATAAATAAATCATCATCATCTTTAAACCCCACCCATTTGGCTGGCTTTCCCAAGGGACTCTGGGGGGCTTACAGCATATCTAAAAACATCCAGCATTAAAAATCTCCCGATACACAGCTGAGGAGATAGAGAGGGAGAAGGAAGAGAAGGCAGGAAGGGTAACCATGTCAGACCACTAACTCCTCGAAATACAAATGTCTTCCGGATAGATTGCCCATAAACTCCACCCTCGGTCCAACACGGTTACCTCTTCCATGTTTAGCTAATCTGTTCCTCCTTCCCCCTCTGAGGAAAAAAACCTATACCTTTTTCCCATACAAATGTTTAACTTTAACATTTAAAATACATACTATGGTAGGGCTCTATCCTGAAAAGATGTCCCAGCAAAGGTGTGTGGTTCAATCCTGAATATCCTGAGTGACTCTTCTTAACTTGGCTTGTTTTACTACGGCAATATTATTACTTTACAGTATGACACATTCCAAGTTTTTCCGCAATCTTCATGTGCTTTCTCATTCCTTTTCTCCAAGCAGACTGAATCCCTCGCAAACACCCCATCGGATACTTGCAGACACACAACTCAAACCCTGCCAGCACTGAACTTTTCAGTAACATCAACCACTCCACATTTGCTGAGGGTGCATTTGCATTCCTCTGAGCCAGGAATGCCTCCTTCAGGAGGTACAATGAAACCATTTGCAGCCACTGGAATCAGCCAGCCAGTGATCCACAAGAGCCAGATTCTGGACTTGAAGAATCCCAAGCACATTTATCTGGATTATTCATTCTCTCTGCAAAAGGGGATAAGTGAAAGGCAGTGCTACATCTGGCGCAGTCATTAGGGAGGTGCAATCAGGGATTTAACAACAAAAAAGAGGAAGGGATCCTAACAACCAGAAAGGGTGCTCTGCTTGGAAAGCAGCAAAGAGCTGGCTGCTCCGTCCCGTCCTGCTTCTGCTGCTGGTTTTGGGTTTGCTGGAGAAATATCAAAACTAAAGGGAAATCTCATCCAGCCTAAAGGAAAATATCTATCTAAAATATATAATCTCCTCCACAATTCACACCCTGCCATCAAAAACTTTTGTCTCACTTAAAGCGCTCTACCTTTTCTGAGGATGCACACCTCAGAACACAAAGGGACAGAGGAAGCTAAAAGGACAGGCCACACAACAAGCCAGTGACTTCTGTCTTGCAGGTAGATTTTTCGGATGACCCAGACCTTTTCTCAAAAGCGGGGAAATATGAAGAACCGCTGGAATATTGAGACGTGGAGGAGGAGGAGGAAGAAGAGGAGTACGACAAGATTGGTAACCACAGAATGCTTTCCATTACTGAAGTTACAAGAGATGCATTCTGACAGAATGAAAAGCTTAGTACAAAAAAAAAAGTTTGTAGTGTGGGTGTTCACTTATGTTGGTGCCTTCTTCATTGGTCTGACACTGCTGCAACTGGCTCTGATTTCGCTCTTCACTATTCCCCTTCTTAATGAAAAGGACCAGGTTGAAATTGACCATTCTTGTTCAATCTTGCTGCAGAAAAGAGGGGAGAGGATACCCTGCTAGATATATAGACTTTCGGGTTAATCATATATATATATATAAAATATTATATATAATATTTGGTGGGACAGGGTGGTGGTTGTGGGGCTCGTACTGATGCGAATCAGTTTTGGTGTAGAAAGGACTGAAGCGTACCTATTGCTGATGTACGTACAAAAACTGGAAACTCCTGCAATTTTATTTACCTAGCATAGAGGAAGGGGGGGTGTGATGGTGGGGGGCTGTGGAAATCATCCGTCTGCAAATGGCCACATAGACCGTCAGAGCACGGACCACAGGGGGAATCTGGCGGCATTGAAGCTGCCACCAGAGCTTATATAAACCATGGATAAAATATAAATATATACTGGAACCTAGTAGTTTATTTTATTGCATTAGCCGTGTGGCTATAGCATGATATACATTGAGATAACAACATAAAATAGGGGTGGGGAGGTAGAGGTAGATATCGTCCTGGGCGATTACTTAAACAAACAAAAAAAAACTGCTGAGGCTGGAGGAGGACCGTTAAAGGGTCCTTCAGCTCCTCAGATATGTCCTAGCTCGATTGTCCTTGTACAATGAGGCTACTTGGAACTTCATTCAGTTGTGCGGCGTATCGACTGCAGCTGTGGTGTTAAAGAAGTAGGTGCCGCTTTCCTCTTCATCACACTAAGCAGGACGTTTGCTGTCATCTCAGTAATCCAACAATCAGAATCCTGCAGAAAGAGGGACACTATCCAAGGCTGGATTGGGAGATGAAGCTTATTCACGAGGGGAGTTAAAAACCGAGATCTTTCATCTGACCAGTTGGGACAGAAGAGCATTACATGTTCCATAGTCTCCTGGGCCGTGTCATTGCAGGAGCATGTTCTATTTGCAATGGGAACTCTGGAATAACGACCCGACAGAACTGCTGTAGGAAAACAGTTGAGACGGGCACAGGTAAAGGCCCTACGCTTAGCCTCCGAAGAAATTGTGAAGCAATATAGAGGGATCCCTTCAGGGGGTGGAATAGCTAGGGCTAGGCCTGAACACGGTCCTCTTGCATAGGAAGCTGTGTTAGAAAAGTCAAGTTGCTGTAGTTTCTTTTTAATTAGAGGTAGGGCCGCCGGGCTGATACACTCTAAGTTAAGAACAGTTTTACAGTTCAAATTGAGAAGAGAGCGGAATTTGAGGTTAATTGTAGTTTTCCAAGGGGAATTATGAATATCTCTTAGGATCAGATTGGAAAAACCACCTCTAATTCGAGCATCCGATGTTAATAGGTGGAAGCTGTAGGAAATGGCTCGACTCCATGCTCGTTTAACAATTGAGGAATGGGCGAACTCGAGTCGTAGGGCTGCACCTGAGACACATCTCGGGACGCCGGAAAGAGATCTCAGAAACATATGAAGTGGGCAATCCAAGTTACCTGATATTGCTGTAGTCCATACTTCGCATCCATATAATAATTTAGGGACAACTTTGGCATTAAATATTTGAATTGCTGCTGGAAGGTGTTTGCCGCCCTTCTGGTGGTAAAATTGGACAATGGCGTTAGAGGTCGTGTTTGCAGCGAGAAAGGCAGATTGTAGATGGGTGGTCCAGGAGAGATTATAAGTGAATATTATGCCTAGATATTTAAAGGCTTTTACCTTTTCTAAGTAGCCACCTGTGATCTTAAGCGGCTCCAACTTGAGTTTGCGGGAACGAGTGAAGTGGAGGACTTTCGATTTTTTATAATTAATATTAAGAGCTTCCGCCTTACAATAGGCGATAAATGCGTTAACTGTGTTTGCTAGGTCCGCAGCTGTTCTGGATAAGATGACGGCATCATCAGCATAGAAAAGGGAAGCAACGGGGTGGCCTGCTAAGTGAGGAGGATACTTAGATGCTAGCTTCAAAGTGGAAATTGCATCGTGAAGATAGAGATTAAACAATAAAGGGGCCAAGAGACAACCTTGTCGGACGCCCTTGGCCGTTGGAAATGGAGTAGTGAGGGAGCCGTTTGGACCACTTCGGACGCGAGCTGTGGTGTTTGAATAAAGGGAAATAATTAGGGAGAGGAGGTGCGAATCAATTCCCAGATGGTCAAGTTTGGACCATAATCTCTGCCTAGGAATGGAATCAAAGGCGGCCTCCAGGTCCATGAAAGCGGCAAATAGGTGGCCTTGCCTTGGAGCAGTGTATTTACTGGCAAGGTGATAGAGAGTTAGACAGTGGTCCATGGTTGACGCTGACTTTCGGAAACCGATCTGTTCCAGCGGTAGAATGTTCCTCCCCTGGACCCATGAGAGAAGTTCCTCCAATAAAACAGCGGCAAATATTTTCCCCGGGATGGATAATAAACTGATGGGGCGATAGTTCCTGGGGATGTTTGGCTGGCCGCCTTTGAAGATCGGCACTATTATAGCTTCTCTCCAGGAGTCGGGGATGTCTAGGGCAGAGGAGATAGCGGTGAATACAGGAGTCAGGTGTTCGCTCCACCAAAGAGTATCAGTCAGGAAAAGGTCTAACGGGACCATGTCTGGGCCGGGGGCCTTATTCCTTCGCATTGACATTATGATGTTGAAAATGCGAGTTGGGGTAAAGTTTATTGAGGAAGTGGGACTAAGAGAGAAGGAACAGAGGTCCGACGGGGACTGAGGGGGATCTGTAAGAAGATTTGGAGAAGCGAAACTGGTTGAATAATAGGCAATCCATTCATCAACGGAAATCTGGGTAGCTGGATTGAATGGTGCCGAAGGTCTAACTAAGCGCCAGAAGGAGCGGGAGTCATGCCTCTCTACAGCCGAACGAAGAATGGACCAAGCCTCAAGGGTGTGCTGCTGTTTCTTGCGATGAATCATGTTTCTGTATGTCCTTTTAATATCTATGAGCTTTGCGCGGGTTAGGGAGTCGTTGGAAGATTTGATGATTCTGACCATTTTCCTAACGACCCCCGGGACGCCTGGAAGGATTATTGCACTTTGGTGACCATTGCCAAAAGCTTGTTGGACCTGAACAAGTACCGGCCCCTGCCCACCCCCTCCATCTGCAGCGACAGCGTGGAGAGCCCCGACAAGGACGCGGGATCCAACAGCGACGTGACCACCGAGTCCGGCTCCAGCCCTTCGCACAGCCCCGCCGAGGGGCAGGAGGCAGGCGGCGGGTCCCACCCGCTCTCGCTGCTGTGTGGTGCGGCGCCCGCCAAGGGGAAGCTGGCCGCCAAAAAGAGACACAAGTGCCCCTACAGCGGGTGTGGCAAGGTCTACGGCAAGTCGTCCCACCTGAAAGCCCACTACCGAGTGCACACAGGTGAGCGACCGTTCTCTTGCACATGGCCCGATTGCCTTAAAAAGTTCTCCCGCTCTGATGAGTTGACGTGACACTACCGAACCCACACTGGGGAGAAGCAGTTCCGATACCCGCTCTGTGAGAAGCGGTTCATGAGGAGCGACCACCTGACAAAGCATGCGCGTTGCCACACCGAGTTCCACCCCAGCATGATCAAGCGATCTAAAAAGGCCAGCTCTGCCTCCTTTTGAATAACAGACTACAGTGGGGGTGGGGGGTGGGGAGACAACCATTGTCGAGAAAGGCATACTGGAACCTACAAAACTTTGGTGCATTTCACCCATCAAAGCCTTTGGCGTTAAGAAGAAAAACATGAAGGGAAATTGGGCAACATATCAAATGTTATTATTAGAGGGGGAAATTAATAAATTAAGATGAAAGTACTTTGAAATCCATATATATTTGACAGGCTGGCTCCAATACTTCCAACTGAATGAAAGACAATGAAAATAGGGTTTGCTGGAGAAATATCAAAACAAAAGAGAACTCTAATACAGCCTAAAGGAAAATAACTATCTAAAATGTATTAGGAAGGTGCAATCAGGGATTTAACAACAAAAAAGAGGAAGGGATCCTAACAGCCAGAAAGGGTGCTCTGCCTGAAAAGCAGCAAAGAGCTGGCTGCTCCATCCCGTCCTGCTTCTGCTGCTGGTTTTGGGTTTGCTGGAGAAATATCAAAACTAAAGGGAAATCTCAACCAGCCTAAAGGAAAATATCTATCTAGAATGTATAATCTCCTCCACAATTCACACCCTGCCATCAAAGAACATTTGTCTCACTTAAAACGCTCAACCTTTTCTGAGGATGCACACCTCAGAACACATAGGGACAGAGAAAGCTAAGACATTTTGCAGTCTCATTCCCCCCAATGGCAGAACCTTCAGAGTGCTCCTTGCAGGCATGTCTTAAACTTTAATACTATGGGGTTCCAGCATTTGTGCCATATGACCAAGTAAGGCATCTTTCCAACTGCAGCAGCCCCATTTCCTTTGTAAAAGATAGAAAAAACATGGCAAAACAAGTAATGTAGTGTGAAAGAAACATGGGGGGGGGACAGAAGCCCTAAAAGAATAATCAGGTACACCAAAACAATAATTACCACATCAAAATACAGAACGTTATGAAAACGTTCTTTAAGAAACAGATAAAAGTTCCTGGAAAACTTTTTAAAGGGTTCCAGAATTTTCTTTAGTGTGTAGGAGTGACACTCTAGGATTGATTGGTGTCCACTAGAGATGCAAATAAAGGAAGGAGGTTGCAGGCTGCAATGTCCGTACAAGGAAAGCACACTCACACCCAACACACCCAACACACACACACACACACACACAAAACACAAACTCTCAGCACACACGCTGACAACAAGGTTGGAAGTAAGACAATGTGTGCTCCTGATACTGTGAGTTTTGCTGTCTCAGGATTGTTAAGTACTGAGATTATACTGTGCTGGAGATATAAAGAAGGAATTTCAATTTGCACTGTTGCATTTAACTTGCCTTAAAAGGTGGAGAGAGAAATCTAGTATTTGCACTTAGCAAAAAAAGAAAAGATAAGAAAAGTGGGGTGGGGGAAAGAGCAAACCCTATTGAGGGAAAATTGTGCATGAACCTGCAACTTTGTACAGCAATTGCTTAAAAAACCAACAAGTGGTTTATTAATAAAGAAAGGAAAAAAGAATATTTTTTTCTTTACCTTCTGGTAGGAAACCATTCTAATCTTCTGTGTGTAAAAAGTCTCTGTATTATATTGTAATTTGAATTTTTTGTAATTAAGACAACAACCTTGTGCATCAACCAATTTAGCAACTTAGAATATTTGTTAGGAAAGCAACAGCAGAGATAACCTCCCCTCCTCCCTTTATCTTGACTTATTCACTTCCATTTTCAGGGGGGAAGAGAAGCATGCATGTGTGAAAAGCAATGTTGTCCAATGAAATTTGATATTGTGTCACACCAGACCCAAAGACTTTTGAAGAAAAATTCAATGGTGCATACCGGGCTATCAGCCCGTGTGTAGTTCAAATTCTGCAGTTTGATTGCCCCCAAATGGCAGAAAATGCAGAGTGCTCTGCATCAGAGCTGGCCCACACCTCCTTGCAGGCATGTCTTCAACTTTAATACCATGGGGCTCCCACCATTTGTGCCATATGACCAAGTAAGGCATCTTTCCAACGGCAGCGGCCCCATTTCCTTTGTAAAAGATGGAAAAGCTCAGTTCCATGGCACAACAAGTAATGCCATGTGAAAGAAACATTGGAAAAAATAACAGAAGCCCTAACAGAATAATCAGGAAAACCAAAGCAATAATCACCACATCTAGATACAGTCTATGGCACAAAACCATTGAAACCGGTACTGGGAAGCAATATATTTATGTTATAATTGATTATGTTTCTAGGTATTTGGACTATTATCCTGCCCAACCCTGCTGTAGATCACCTCATGAAATCTTTTGGCCTAATATCTAATGACATCCCCAAAGACAAGAAAAATCTATTCCTTTACACAACAGCAGCTGCCAGAATATCCCATCACTATTAGAATGGCAAAACAAATTCGGCAAGGCCACTCAAATCAGAGAATAATTAGAAAGTGGGATAGAGTGAAGGAAAACATGAAAAAATATGGTCCCGGAATTGAAATATTAATAGAGAATGTGTAAAACTTGCATGGGTAAGCAAGAAAATAATAATAGAAGCAATTGAATAAGTATTAAATTATAACAACACAACAAGATGGAAGAAGTAAAATATTGAGATCACACATGGGTGAAGGGGAATGGGGGGTATATGGGAACCTATAATATCATTTATAATAAAATTTGTTAATTGCGCTGTATTTATGTAGAGCAAAGTGAAGCCTAGAGGAATTAGATATATTTTGATTTAGGTAATCTATGTAATAAGCTTGTGTTAGAAAACAAATATGGATTTTGAATTTGACGTTTGTAATATTTTTTGATTTTGAAATAAACAACATTTTTGGGGGTGAAGTGGGGGGTATATGGGAACCTATAATATAATTTATAATATAATCTGTTAATTGCGTTGTATTTAAAATTGGGTTTTAGAAGTAATAAGTCTATTATTTTTGTGGTGTTTTTTTCTTTAGTATTGTAATGTATATTTTGTGTGTGTGTGTTATATGTTATGTTTGTGATAAATGTTGAAAATTAATTTTAAAAAATTGGGGGAAAAGAAGAACTTAACCCATCAGGTGGGGAGAGCCGGTTGTGAGGGACATGGGGAACCCTTGCACCTTTTCTGCAGGGCTTGTTCGGCCCCCATCTGCATTGTTTGCAAGAGGTTGAAAGAACACATGAACTGATTAATCTGGACCAGGCTTCACAGTGGTTGAAGCAAATAGTCCAGTTTCTGGTGCAAGAGAGACGAGTGATTGTGGAATTGAAACTGGCTGAAGAAGAAAGAGCCAGGCATATCCGGCAGAGCTAGAGGAGGTGAAGAACAAGATCATGGGCGCTTTTGAGCAGATGTGCAACTTCCTGGAGAAGCTGCAGCGCTTTTGGCTGACCGAACTGGAGGATCTGGAGAAGGAGATGAAGAAGAAAAAGGAAATAAATATCATCAAGCTCTTGGAGGATATCGCTGGTCTCAGTGTGAGACGCACAGAAATGGAGAAGAATTGCCAACTGGCCGCTATTGAGTTCCTGAAGGGCATCGGGACAACGGCGACCAGGTTGCAGGAGTTGAAAAGAAGGCGGACACTGCTGGGACTCTCTCCAGGCATGGAAGAGAGACTCATAATTTACACTCAGAAAAATTCATTTCTGAAGGATATAATGGAGAAATGCAAAGGGCTACCAATGCAGGCACTGAACAAAGTGAGTGTCACTCTGGAGCCAGTAACAGAACACCCTTTTCTTGTTATAACCTGAAGAGTTTGAGAAGAAGAAGAAGAAAGGCAGGACGCGCTGGACAACCCTGGGAGATTCGACAGCATGCTCTACGTGCTGGGCCATGCAAAATTCACCTCAGGATGATATTGGTGGGAGGTGGTGGTGAAAGAGGAGGAGAAGGAGGAAAGGGAATGGGCCACCTGGGCTGTAGGGGTTGCAAAAGAGTCTGTCAAGTGCAAAGGCTTTGTCAGCATGCTTCCTTCTGAGGGGATCTGGGCCATTGGGAAGGCAAAGGATGAGTCAGCCTCATCTGATCCCTTCTGAGCTTCAACCCACCCTGAGTGGACCTCTTTGAGCTTGACTTATGAGCCCAGGAAGATCCAGGGGTCCCTAGACTATGATGAGGGTCATGTGGAATTCCATGATGCCCACACTAATGGTTTGATCTTCAATTTCCAACAAGCCTCAGTCTCTGGGGAGAAGGTCCAGCCCTTTTCCCATGCTTGGTGGGGAGTTGGTCTGAACTGTTGAGTCCTGAGGCCAATCCTCACTGCTCCCAGCTCTGTCCCCCCCACCCTGAGAGGAGGTGGCACCTAGCATTTTCTCCGCAGTTATTAGTTTGTGGCTGCCAGAAATCCTAAATTTTTGGATCCAGTAAATGTTAGAATTTAATCTGAGTGTGGTGTATTAGAAATGGATGCCAGACAGTAGGTTTAGCAAGCATTAAAATACAAGCCAGGCCAGCTTCCCCATGTTGAGAAAGTGCCTGGGAGACGAGCCATGGCTCCCACACCATTGTTTTGTACAACTTTATTTTGTACAACTTTATTTTCTGCAACTGAAAAACTTTAAAATGTTAATAATAAAATAACTACGTGGTGGAAGGAAGAAAAGAAGGAAGGAATGAGCCATTAAGAAAAGTAAAGGAGAATGGGTTTCTGGACCAGATAACTGTTGGGTGGGGCCCTTCCTGCAGTTCAGAGTTAGTTCAGAAAACAAAGCAAAGTTTGAAAGGAGAGTCTTTACAATGGGTGACCTAGGGGGAAGAAGTTGCAGTCTGGTAAAGGCGGCAAGCTGGGGAGAGGGTCAGAGCACGATGGTTGATGTTATTTTGAATCCTAAACATGGAAGAGTTTGTTCTTTGAAAAATAGAAAAATAAAAAAACCCTTAAAAGAAGAAGAAGAGGAAGAGGGGCAAACAACCAGGTGTACAATGGAAATTGAATAATATTGTATAAAAATGATACTATAAGAGCATTTAGTTAGAAGACTCTCAAACTGAGATAAAATAATTTAAGCAGAATCAGTAAATACTTAAAGAACCAGAAGGGGAAGTTGAGGGGAGTCTTTGGGTGGGGGGAGAATTGGATTTTATTTCATCCTTTTCTCTTCTTATGTTTAAGATGATTATGCTGATTTTAACATTGTATAACTGTAAAACCCAATTAAAAAAATTTAAAGAGGAAGAGGAGGAATACTACCGCTCAACTTTATGATCAGCGAAAATATTTGCTACTGCAAAGGTAGCATTTCTGTTTTTAAAATATATACATGGGGCTTTTCTGCAAAGAGAAGCATTTTCTGTGTGCACACAATAGAGAATCAACCAGGCTGGCAAGCAAGGGGCAGTATCTCGAGGTTGCTTGCTTGCTTCTCCCGCCTTAAGGAAGGAAATCTTGCCCTTCTGAAAATCCCTGCTGGTTTCTCCTCCTTCATGGCCATGAACGGAATCAGCCCAGTCAGATCATTCAGGATCTGCTAGGAAGCAAGCTGTGTGCTGCCTCTCTGATCAGAGCCTCACCATCACCCAGGGAACGAACAACAGAACGAAGCCCCTCGGCCCGTGACTTCTGCTGCACAGACCTTCAATAAAATGTGATGAGTCTTGCCAAAACAAAACACCACAGCCCGGCTCAGGAGGAGTCCAAGAACCTCCTTTACGACATGAATGACTTCTACTCCAAGCTGCGCAAGCTGGTGCCGAGGATCCCGCAAGGCACCAAAGTCAGCCAAGTGGAAATCTTGCAGCAGGTAATTGACTATATCTTTGAGCTGCAGATTGTGCTAGAGGAACAGGCAAAGAAGGGGCAAGATCCGCCCACAGCCGAGACTTCCCTACTCTCTTTAAAAGCTGCAGAGCGGGCAACCGAACTTTGCTCAAAAGAGGAGAGGAATCTCTGCCACAAACTTCTTAAAACAGACTGCAAGTGTGGGATCCTGGCACTTGGTTCTCTCCAGTGAGACAGGAGATAGAAGAAGAGAGAAAAAATAAAGACCTGAACAGGGGGAAAGGATCAGATGTTTTAACCCCGTGCACCCAGTAATGAAGAGACCACCATCATTCACTTCCAGATAAACTGTAGAGCATGGGTCTGGCCGCCAGTTGCTAATGCCTTGACTGGTCTTCCAGAAACAACTTTCTGCCCTCAATCTGTTATTCTCTTCCAATGGCCTGAAAACAAAATTTGCAGGCTGGGGAGGGGTGGGTATGTGTGAAAGCAAGCCCATTTCTTAATACACTCTCCGATATAACTCTCGGATTGCTGTATTGCACAAGAAGAAACTTTGCGGGGTTTGTTTCTGTGTGTGTGTTGTGTATAGACGGATTTTTTTTTCTTTTTTAAAAAAGCTCTAAACCATCAGATTCTTCATGTTGATATCCTCATCAGGAGATTTCTTAGTGAAATCGCACACTTCCAACATTTCAACAGCTTGCAACAAATGTGGACTGATCTGTCGTTTGCTCAGAAAAAAAGGACAACAAAAAATACCTTTGCAGATATGCAGATTGTATGTATATTTTGGATTATAGTTTTTAAACATCATTTTCTTGGGGGGAAGGGGATTTGTCATTTGCTCAGAAAAAAGGGCAACAAAAAATACCTTTGCAGATATGCAGATTGTATGTGTATTTTGGATTATAGTTTTTAAACATCATTTTCTTGGGGGGAAGGGGACTTTCAAGAACATGAAAACTGATGTGAAGTAGCTGAAAAGCCAGTTTCTTCCCACTGCTCTCATTGACCGTGTTCAGTGTGATGAGTGTGGCTGCTTGCATCCCCTAGTCCACCTGTCAGTGACCATCTATTTTAGAATATACAAGGGATTGCAAGAAAGAGGTGCGGAATTGGAATATGAGCCACCTGCGCATCTCACCAAATGTCAGCAAGAGGCTTCATATTCTGTATATTCTGTATATTTTGTAATTCTCTAAATAAAGTACACCAAGCAGTAAAAAAAAAAAAAAAAGATATATACAAGGGAGTTATCCAGGCAATCCAGAAATCTGACAAAGGCCACCCATTTAGGGCTTACTTGGATAAAGACGTTGCTGTGTGTAGTGGAGCTTGTCCAAAAATACACTCTTATGCTGCTTGGCCCCTTCAACAGCACAGTTTAGGAGTTCAAATGCCTCTTCCCAAAACTATATGGGGGGGGGGAGAGAAGGGGCTTCTGTAAAGCTTTGAAATCCTTATATATTTGACAGGCTGGCTCCAATACTTCCAACTGAATGAAAGACAAGAAAAAAAGGGTTTGCTGGAGAAATATCAAAACTAAAGGGAACTCTAATCTAGCCCAAAGGAAAATATCTATCTAAAATGTATAATCTCCTCCACAATTCACACCCTGCCATCAAAGAACTTTTGTCTCGCTTAAAACGCTCAACCTCCACTGGAATATTGAGATGAAGAAGAGGAGGAAGACAAAGAGGAATATGACAGGGTTGGTAACCACAGAATGCTTTCCATTACTGAAGTTACAAGAGATGCATTCTGACAGAATGAAAAGCCATATAAATGTGGCCAGGTAGGGGCCCCAAGATCTCCTGCTATGCTTTTGCAAAGTTTTTTGCAGATAAAGTCTGATTGGAAGTGATCCAAAACATGAAGGAAGAAAAGGCTCGCCATCTGCACGAGTACCAAGACCTGCTGAATGTAAAGATGGCTCTTGATATTGCCACTTACAGGAAACTGCTGGAGGGAGAAGAGAGCAGAATCACAATGCCCATTCCGACTTTTGCATCCCTGAACCTGAGAGAAACAAACCTTGAGTCGATCCCAATAGACACCCACTCCAAGAGAACGCTTCTTATCAAGACTGTTGAAACTAGAGATGGACAAGTTATCAATGAAACTTCCGGGTTGGTGCCTCCGGCAATGGTGGAGTTCCTCTGATTGGGAGGAACTTGCCCCGTGGGAATTTGGGTCTGTACCGCCACGGCGAAGGCGGAGACCCATAAAAATCACAGGCAGGAGAATCCTGTGAATGTGGGATTCAGCGGGCACCTTTTGCGCCTCCCCTACTCACGGGGGAACCCGAATTTGGGGACCCGGAGCGAGGTGGGGTGATTGGCGCGGTGCTTTGAATCGTCTGCTTCTTCCACGGAGCGAAGCCGCATAGCTGTTGCCGGAGAGCACTGACTTTTTCCTGTGGGCAATTGGATTCTAAAGTAATTAGTCGTGAGTAGAGCTGATACGGGAGAATTGGATTTTAAAAGTTTAATTTGGCATCGAAACGGGGAGGTTCAAAACAGGAAGTCCGCCTTCCCTATTTGTAAATAGACTGAGGCAAGGAGTCTGTAAGCTGAAGTCTTGGAAAGCCTTTTGTAAAAGATTAAATTTCCATCGGTAAAGAGTATAAAATCCCCCTTGGAGGCAGGAGAAGGGGGGGGGAGCTGTGGACTGAGTATGCCTGCAGGAGAGAGTAAAGAAAGTTAAAATACTGCCGCTCTGACCCTGGAAACGGGCTGCTAGTAGGACTGACGTTTTGGAATGTCCATTGACAGCACTTAGAACGTTCCTTGACAGCTAGCAGAATAAGAGAGATATACTGTTTCTACTGTCTCCGGGTGCTTCTAAAAAGGAGTAATAAAGTAACTGAAAACTGAAACTAACTTTGGATTGTACGAGTTGTGCTTAAAGGTGACATTCTTGTTCTTATAAATAGAAACTGTTTCCGCCTAGTGGAAGTTTCTGAAAATGGTTACTTCATAAGAGCTGGGCTAGGGGAGTTTCCAGCTGCAAGATAAAAACTGTGTGACTCTGGGATTGACCTTGAATCTCTTAAGTGTTATGGCAAACGAAAAGGAAAGAACAGATGAAATGTCAACAGAAGAGGCCTTAGTGGTCGCATTATTGAAAATAAATGACTCGCTGGAACAGCTTCACAAGAAAACAGAAGTGATGATTGTGAAAATGGACGCTGCAAATAATAAAATTGATTTAACTGTAGAAAGTTTAAATAATCTGGGACGAAAGGCGAACACCAACACAGAAACCACCCAGAAATTGATACAGGAATTTACATTAATACGGCAAACTGCGGATGAAGTCAGGGAGAAAACCTTTGCTGCTGAATGTAAAACAACACAATTGGAGTGTGAGAGAGCCCCAAACATTCAAAAGCAACTTGACGAATATAAGCTGACATTTGCTATGATGGAGTTTAAAGAAAAACAGATGAATTTGAGGATCAGAACCCCACCAGAACTGGGAAAGGAAAGCTTGACAGAGCTTCAGGAGGAGATAGGATCAACATCGGCTGAGAAAGAGAGATTTTGGGGGGTCAATAGGACCGCCAACTTAAGGGTAACTGTGAAGGATGTTGGATTGAAGAGAAGGGGGATTGGGAAATATGGACAAATCTGAAGTTGTTATGGTTGGGCCAAGCTGTTGTGGTGGGGATGAGGGTTGCTGTGTTGCCGGGGATGTTGCTTTTGGGCCCAAAAGTGCAAGTTTTGGATGGGAGGGATTGTTTCAGGAGGTGGCAGAGGGATGTTCCTGGATTGGTTTGGCAGGGCAGGAAGCCTCGAGTAAAACTTAAGATATTGACGGATGCTAAAGAAGGAGGTGGACCTGCCCTTCCAGACACCTAAATTTTGTTGTGAATCATCTGCTTTTTGCTGGCTGAGAGAATGGCTGTCTCTTAAAAGCACTGAAGTGTTGGATAATGGCAGATGAAGTTGATGGACTAGACGGAATTGGCGGAAAAGACTGGCAAGATCCGAGACCAGGGAGAAGAGTTGGTGGAAGAAGACGGGGAAAAGTTTAGACTATTTATAGAAATATTGTAAAATTAATGAATGTTAGAAGAATGTTGGAATGAAATTATATAGCTTCAGTAGAAATGTTATAAGGAATTAAGCATAAATAGATTAATAGAGTATTAAAGGAAAATAAGGTTAAAAGGTGTTAAGATAATTATAGGATAGAAAACAGGGGAAGATGGTAAGGAATTGCTGAAATAATTAATAGAAGTGGAATACAAAAAGGGAGGTGTGAGGAGGCCGTGGAAATATGGGAAAGATAAGATATTGGAACTTTTTTCTTTTTTTCTTTCTTTTTCTTTCTTTCTTTTGATGTGTTTTTAAAGTGTTTTTGTTTTGTTTTGTTAATTTTTATGTGGTGTTTTTGTGTTGTAATGTATTGTGTTTTTTCTTTGTTTTTTCTTTTGTAAATGTTTGGATTGTTGTAAAAGTAATAAATATTATTATAAAAAAAGTTATCAATGAAACTTCTCACCATGATGAACTGGAATGAAGAAGAGAAGAGCACATCTTCCCTGTGCCAAAATGAACCCTTAGCAATTGAGAATATTTCTTAGGAAAGCAGCAGCAGAGATAACCTCCCCTCCTCCCCGTATCTTGACTTATTTGCTTTCATTTTAAGGGGGGAAGAGAAGCATGCATGTGTGAAAAGCAATGTTGTCCAATGAAATTTGATATTGTGTCACACCAGGCCCACAGATTTTTGAAGAAAAATTCAATGGTGCATCAGCCCGTGTGTAGTTCAGATTCTGCAGTTTTATTGCCCACAAATGGCAGAATATTCAAAGTGCTCCTTGCAGGCGTGCCTTAAACTTTAATACCATGGGGCTCCAACCATTTGTGCCATATGACCAAGTAAGGCATCTTTCCAACTGCAGCAGCCCCATTTCCTTTGTAAAAGATGGAAAAAACACAGTTCCATGGCACAACAAGTAATGGAGTGTGAAAGAAACATGGGGGGGGGGGGACAGAAGCCCTAACAGAATCATCAGGAACACCAAAGCAATAATCACCACATCTAAATACAACCTACGGCGCAAAACCATTCAATTCTACATGCCCCTGCTATTTGCAGAATCTCCTGATCCCAGCAGGGCTAAATCTCTGCTGAGGACTTGTTGCCTCAGTTGGTCGGAATCATGGACTGCAGGTACAAGGCTGGGCACACTGAGCAGACCTCCTGGCCACCCAGGGCTTTAGCCTCCTCTGTATTTCTAGACAGGGTGCTCAGTTCCCCCAATATTGGGGGGCCCGGCATCCCCCACTGCCGGGCTGTTGCTATGGGGCCGCAAATGACTGTCACCAGCAGCCGCGGGAAGCCCAGGGCCTGTTAGCAGCAAGGGACATGTGGCAAATGTGAATGGCCACACCTGGCAGCTGAGGCGAAGATGGATGAGAGGGAAGGGGATACATTGGATTTTATCTATTTGCATACTGCAGGGCATCATAACAGGTTTCCAAACAAAAACTTTTAACCAAGAGGAAGAAACCAGAATGACAGGCAACTAGAGCAATATCTTTTGTTTTATCATCACATCTTAAGCCAGCCTATGGGACAAAACAATAAAAATAACTACTGGAAGCTAAAACCCCTTGATGCATTTTGCCCATCAAAGCCTTTGCTGTTAAGAAGGAAAACATGAAGGGAAATAGGGCAACATATAAAATGTTATTAGAGGGCAAAATAATAAACCGAGATCAAAAGACTTTGAAATCCATAAATATTTGTCAGACTGGCTCCAATACTTCCAACTGAATAAAAGACAAGAACAATGAGGTTTCCTGGAGAAATATCAAAATGACTGGGAAAAGCTGTGGAAGGAAGATATAAGATTCACTGCATGTTACAAGGGGCGGTGAAGAAGGAGGTAAGAGATGGAAGCACTGTCCTGTTCTCAAATTGGGGACAGCCTCCCACCCAGTGGCATAGCGTGGGGGTTGCAGGGGGGCCGGCCGCACCGGACGCAACATCTGGGGGTTAGGGTTAGGGGGCACAAATCCATGGGTTAGGGGGAGCATATCCATGGGTTAGGGGGTGCAAATTACTTGCCTTGCCCCGGGTGCTGACAACCCACGCTATGCCACTGCTCCCACCTCCTTCTCCCCAGACTCAATTTCCTCACCTCTTGACCCCTCAGCAAATGTCCAAGCTACAACCCCAGAGTGAAGTGTAAACCTCACCCCACAAGTCATGTGCCCTTAAGGAAGTTTTACAGTCAGAGGCTGCTATCTAAAGAAGTATCTGCCATTTCTAGGAAGGCCACTACAACTTCATCTAGCACTCCGTCGCTTTCTTCACTGTCTTCCCAGTGCTCCTGGGTAAGCTCTACGGGCTCGCTGACATCCCTGAGGTCCATAGACTATGCTGCCAACCACAGGGCAGACTATGTCCACAAGCTGAACAAGGAGAGGGAATTCCACTACTCTGTCATCTGGTCCAAGCTGAATCACATGGTTTCCATGCTGCCTAGGAGGGGCAATGTGGAAGAAAATACATAGGCTGCCACCCAATGAGGTACAACTTAAAGCCTAGGCAGCGGATCAGCAAGAGCCTCATAAACCTCAGACACTTTGCACTGTATTCATCAAATGACTGCTTCTGAGAAATGGGATCGTGAGAGCTGGCACACATTACTGCCATACAGGGGCTTGGTGGTGGTTGTTTTCTTAACTTGGCTGCCCAGCCATCTTTGTGATACTGCAGGCTTTCTCAGGCTTTGCTGTGCCATTGAGAAGAATGGTTTGGAATGCCAATCAATATGCACATTATACCTTGCAGCACAAAGGTAGTCATCACATGGAAACACCTTCACGTTCCACTTTGTGGCTTACATTTTGTGTGTGTCACTTGTAAGTGCTCCAGCCTTCACACTTGGCCAATTCTGTACTGCCCTTACAGATGTTGCTTTCTAGTGCTTCTTTGGTCTAAGAAATCATGGGGTGACTTGGTTTCATCAAGGGACTATAATATTAACTGTTTAGAAAGTGCAAAAAGAAAGTGTTTGCAACTGTGATTATAGTAATCATCTTTTTAAAATATAAACATTGCAAGTTCTTCCACAGTTTCTGTATGCACATCAGCTATATGTAATAAATAAATCATCATCACAGTGGCGTAGCATGGGGGTGCAGGGGGGGCGGCTGCACCGGGCGCAACATCTGGGGGTTACGGTTAGGGGGCGCAAATCCACGGGTTAGGGGGCACAAATTACTTGCCTTGCCCCGGGTGCTGACAACCCATGCTACGCCACTGCATCATCATCATCTTTATACCCCACCCATTTGGATGGCTTTCCCAAGGGATTCTGGGGGACTTACAGCATATCTAAAAACATCCAGCATTAAAAATCTCCTAATACATGGCTCAGGAGCTAGAGAGGGAGAAGGAAGAGAAGGCAGGAAGGGTAACCATGTCAGATCGCTAACTCCTCGAAATACAAATGTCTTCCGGATAGATTGCCCATAAACTCCACCCTTGGTCTAATATGGTTACCTCTTTCATGCTTTGCTAATCTGTTCCTCCTTCCCTCTCTGAGTAAAAAAACCTATACCTTTATGCCATACAAATGTTTAACTTTAACATATAAAATACACACTAATATAAGCAACATCAAAACACCAAAATCCATTATAATCACAGGGTGCCGAGCCAATTTTAAAATGTTGGTCATGATAGAGCTCTATCCTGAAAATATGTCCCACCAATGGTGTGTGGTTCAATCCTGAATATCCTGAGTGACTCTTCTTAGCTTGGCTTGTTTTACTACGGCAATATTAGTACTTTGCATTATGACACATTCCAAGTTTCTCCGCAATCTTCATGTACTTTCTCATTCCTTTTCTCCAAGCAGACTGAATTCCTCGCAAACACCCCATCTGATACCTGCAGCCACACAACTCAAACCCTGCCAGCACTGAACTTTTCAGTAACATCAATCACTCCACATTTGCTGAGGGTGCATTTGCATTCCTCTGAGCCAGGAATGCCTCCTTCAGGAGGTACAATGACACCATTTGCAGCCACTGGAATCAGCCACCCAGTGATCCACAAGAGCCAGATTCTGGACTTGAAGAATCCCAAGCACATTTATCTGGATTTTTCATTCTCTCTGCAAGAGGAGAGAAGTGAAAGGCAGTGCTACATCTGGCGCAGTCATTAGGGAGGTGCAATCAGGGATTTAACAACAAAAAAGAGGAAGGGATCCTAACAACCAGAAAGGGTGCTCTGCTTGGAAAGCAGCAAAGAGCTGGCTGCTCCGTCCCGTCCTGCTTCTGCTGCTGGTTTTGGGTTTGCTGGAGAAATATCAAAACTAAAGGGAAATCTCATCCAGCCTAAAGGAAAATATCTATCTAGAATGTATAATCTCCTCCACAATTCACACCCTGCCATCAAAGAACTTTTGTCTCATTTAAAGCGCTCAACCTTTTTTGAGGATGCACACCTCAGAACACATAGGGACAGAGAAAGCTAAGACATTCTGCAGCTTGATTGTCCCCCAATGGCAGAACCTTCAGAGTGCTCCTTGCAGGCATGTCTTAAACTTTAATACCATGGGGCTCCAACCATTTGTGCCATATGACCAAGTAAGGCACCTTTCCAACTGCAGCAGCCCCATTTCCTTTGTAAAAGATGGAAAAAACACAGTTCCATGGCAAAACAAGTAATGTAGTGTGAAAGAAACATTGGGGGGGGGGGACAGAAGCCCTAAAAGAATAATCAGGAAAACCAAAACAATAATCACCACATCTAAATACAGCCCATGACGCAAAACCATTAAATTTTTCATGCTCCTTCTATTTGCCGAATCTACTGATCCCAGCAGAGCTAAATCTCTGCTGAGGACTTGTTGCCTCAGTTGGTCAGAATCACCCGCTGCAGGTACAAGGCAGGGCACAGTGACCAGACCTTTGATATTATTTTTTTGAAATAAAAAGAAAAAAAGAACAAGAAACCATTTGCAGCCACTGGAATCAGCCAGCAAGTGATCCACAAGAGCCAGATTCTGGACTTGAAGAATTCCAAGCACATTTAACTTCATTTTTCATTCTGGCCAATCTGTTATTTTCTTCCAACGCCCTGAAAACAAAATTTGCCGGCCGGGGTGTGTGTGGTGAAAGCAAGCCCACTTTTTAATTACTATTGTATGGCTGTATTAAACAAGAAGAAACTTTGCACAAGAAGAAATTTTGTGGGGTTTGTGTGAGAGACTGGGCGGATTATTATTTATTTTTAAAAAAGCTCTGAACACTCAGATTCTTCATGCTAATTTACTGGTCAGGAGATTTCTTACTGAAATTGCACACTTCCAACCATGCAACAGCTTGTGACAAATGTGGACTGATCTGTCGTTTGCTCAGAAAAAGGGCAACAAAAAAACAACAACTTTGCATATATGCAGCTTGTATGTACATTTTGGAATATAGTTTTTTAACAACATTTTTTGGGGGTGAAGTAGGGGGTATATGGGAACCAATAATATCATTTATAATATAATCTGTTGATTGCATTGTATTTACATACAGCAAAGGGAAGCCTAGAGTTTTTATATATATTTTAATTTAGGTAATCTACGTAATAGGCTTTAGTTAGAAAATGGATATGGATTTTGAATTTGATGTTTGTAATTTTTTTTTCTTCAGCCAGCAAGTGATCCACAAGAGCCAGATTATGGACTTGAAGAATTCCAAGCATATTTATCTGTATTTTTCATTCTCTCTGCAAGAGAAGAGAAGAGAAGTGAAAGGCTGTGCTACATCCGACGCAGTCATTAGGGAGGTACATTCAGGGATTAATTCACAAAGAAGAGGAGGTGATCCTAACAGCCAGAAATGTGCTCTGCTTGGAAAGCAGCAAAGAGCTGGCTGCTCCGTCCCTTCCTCCTCCTCCTCCTCCTCCTCCTCCTCCTCCTCCTCCTCCTCCTTCTGCTCCTAATGAGACCTGGAGCAAAGCAGGCCGAGTTCCCGGCTTCATCATTGGTGCCATTTGCAGAAGGGTGGTTTCCGCAGCCCCCCACCATCCCACCCCCTTCCTCTATACTATGTAAATAGAATTACAGGATTTCCCACAGTTTCTGCTTTCCTTTTCATAGCTGCTGCTCAAGTACTATCTTTCCTTTTGAAACAAAAAATTGCAGGTTTCTCCACAGTTTCTGTACATACATCAGCAATATGTATGCTTCAGCCTTTCCTACACCAATATGGATTCCTTTCCAAACATGCCTGCAGGTGGAACAGCCACACAGTTCACACCCTGCCCTTCATGAACTTTTCAGTTACTGCACACACTCCAAATTTGCGGGGGATGCACCTGTGTTACTCGCAGCGGGGTATCCCAAAACCCCTCAACACAAGTGTCCTTTCTCCTTTTCTGCACCCAGATTCAATCCTTGCCAACACCTGACCAGGAGATGCAGCCACACAACTCAGACCTTATATAAACCATGGATAAAATATAAATATCTCCTGGAACCTAAACTCCTTGGTGCATTTCACCCATCGAAGCCGTTGCCGTTAAGAAGAAGAACATGAAGGGAAATTGGGCAACATATAAAATGTTATTAGAGGGGGAAATTAATAAATTAAGAGGAAAGGGCTCTGAAATCCATATATATTTGACAGGTTTCCAAACAAATAAACAACTTTTAACCAAGAGGAAGGAACCAGAATGATTGGCAACTAGAGCAAAATATTTAGTTTTTTCATCACATCATAAGCCAGGCTATGAGACGAAACAATAAATTTGGTGCAGGACACAGGAGGCCGAGTGGGACATACGACAGATGTGGATGAACACATCTAGGTCAGATAGAGGTAACTTGATCACACAGTGCCAAGGAAATCAGGACTGGCCAGGAAGGCAATGATGGAGGGGACATTGGAATGTTAATACCCCCTCCTCTGAAAATTTGGGGCAAACTGGTAGATATGATAGCGGTGGGGAAGCTACAAGAATTATTGGAAAACACAGATAATTAAATACATTCCCATCTGGGTTGAATCGTGGCCATGGGGGCTCAATTTCCCCAATATTGAGGGGGCCAAAATCCCCCGTTGGGTTGTTGTCATGGGGAAGCAAATGACAGCCACCATCAGCTTCAAGACACACGCCATAGGGAGCCGAGCGGGACATGTGACAGATGTGAAAGGACACATCTCGGTCTCATCGAGAGATATAACTTCACAGAGAAGTGGGACTGGCAAGGGAAATGGCCCGCTAGTCGTAGATGAGGGAGAGGAATGGGAAACATTCAATGTATCCATCTGTAGATCATTTGCATGCTGCAGGGCTTCATACAATGTTTCTAAACCAACAAACAAAACATAAATAAAAAGTTTTTTTTCATGGTAACATTAGCATTGTATACAGAAACAGTGGGTTTCTTTCATATCTTGAAGTATTGGTTTATTTAAGGTAGTTGTACCTTGAGCTTGTTTGGAGGTTCTAGCAGGGGAGCGCAGCTATCGTATACCCTCGACCGAAGAAGGGTACACTCCTTCTATCTGGGATGGTCCTCCTCTTCCACCGAGCGCGCAGCTTCGGGAGAGACGCACATGGAGCGGTGAGGGAGGAAGGGGACACCCGCCTAGCCAGCCAGATCAGCCGAATCAACCCTGGCGATCAATGGGGTGACAGATGTCGCCGCCAGATCGCCCTCACATCTTTCCCTCGACTCCCCCTCCGCGTTGGCGAGGCAGTGGGAAGGACGGAGCTCGGCGCCACAGCCAGCAGCCCTAGCTGTGGCAGAAGCAGCAGCTCGGTCGTGGCAGAGTTTCATTCAGCGCGTGGAGGGAGCCCCGCGCGCGACAGCTTAGCGGGCTGCACTGCTGCTGCGCCCGCTCAGCGGTTCGCCGCCTCGTCTCCCCTTTCCGCGGGAGCTGAGACTTCCATGTCCTTCATTGAGAAGAAAGAAGCCAGCAGAGCAGGATTAATAGAGGATTGTTTCTGGTGGTCTTCTTATACAAAGGCTGCCTTCGAGGGTGGGGGAAGAAGGAAGAAAAAAAAACGTGCTTATTTAACGAGCAGTGAAATGAAGCGCTGCTGCTGCTAAGCTCCCAATTCCTAGATTCATCTGCTATTCATTGTGCTTAATATACATGTTTCTGCACTGTGCATTTAGAAGATCCCACAAAAGGAATTCAAAACGGCTGCCGGGGAAAGACCACCAAACATGCCTACAGAAACACTACAGACAGGTAGCATGGTGAAACCTGTCAGCCCCGCCATCACTTTCACTTCAGCCGTTCCACTCCGCATTCTAAACAAAGGTAGTTGTACTTTCCCTCTCCTTTCCTTCTGAAAAGCTCAAAGCAGCTAAACAAAAAATCAAACCATGATTTAGCAATTGAGAATATTTGTTAGGAAAGCAGCAGCAGAGATAACCTCCCCTCCTCCTCTCATCTTTATTTATTTGCTTCCATTTTAAGGGGGGAAGAAAAGCATGCATGTGTGAAAAGCAATGTCGTCCAATGAAATTTGATATTGTATCACATCAAGAAAAATTCAATGGTGCATAGCGGGCTATCAGCCCGTGTGTAGTTCAGATTCTGCAGTTTGATGGCCCCCCAATGGCAGAACATTCAGAGTGCTCCTTGCAGGCGTGTCTTAAACTTTAATACAATGGGGCTCCAACCATTTGTGCCATATGACCAAGTAAGGCATCTTTCCAACGGCAGCAGCCCCATTTGCTTTGTAAAAGATGGAAAAAACACAGTTCCATGGCAGAACGGGTAATGTACTGTGAAAGAAACATTGGAAAAAATAACAGAAGCCCTAACAGAATAATCAGGAAAACCAAAGCAATAATCACCACATCTAAATACAGCCTATAGCACAAAACAGAAGATGCAGCTACACAACTCAGGTCTTATATAAACCATGGATGAAATATAAATATCTCCTGGAACCTACAAGGCCTTGCTGCATTTCACACATTGAAGCCATTGCCGTTAAGAAGAAAAACATGAAGGGAATTTGGGCAACATATAAAATGTTATTAGAGGGGGAAATTAATAAATTAAGAGGAAAGGACTTTGACATCCATATATATTTGACAGGCTGGCTCCAATACTTCCAACTGAATGAAAGACAAGGAAAATAGGGTTTGCTGGAGAGATATCAAAAGTAAAGGGAACTCTAATCCAGCCTAAAGGAAAATATCTATCTAAAATGTATAATCTGCTCCACAATTCACACCCTGCCATCAAAAAACTTTTGTCTCACTTAAAACGCTCAACCTTTTCTGAGGATGCACACCTCTGAACACATAGGAACAGAGAAACCTAACACATTCTGCAGCTTGATTGCCCCCAAGTGGCAGAACATTCAGAGTGCTCCTTGCAGGCGTGCTTTAAACTTTAATACCATGGGGCTCCAACCATTTGTGCCATATGACCAAGTAAGGCATCTTTCCAATTGCAGCAGCCCCATTTCCTTTGTAAATGATGGAAAAAACACAGTTCCATGGCAAAACAAGTTCTTTGTAAAAGATTTCGGGCTATTATCCTGCCCAACCCTGCTGTAGATCACCTCATGAAAGCTTTTGGCTAAATATCTAATGACATCCCCAAAGACAAGAAAAATCTACTCCTTTACACAACAACAGCTGCCAGAATACTGGAAGGGGGAGAAAATCCCATCACTATCAAAATGGCAAAACAAACTCGGCGAGTTTGCAGAAATGGCAAAATTGACGGCAATTATTAGAGGCCACCCAAATCAGAGAATAATTAGAGAGTGGAATGGAGTAAAGAAATACATGAAAAAATATGGTTCCGGAATTGAAATATTAATAGAGAATGTGTAAAACATGCAAGGGTAAGCAAGAAAATAATAGAATCAACTGAATAATTATTAAATTATAACAACACAAAAAGATCGCAGTAAAATATTGAGATTACACATGGGTGGCGGGGAGTGGGGGTATATTGGAACCTATACTATTATTTATAATATAATTTGTTAATTGTGTTGTATTTACATACAACAAATGGAAGCCTAGAGTATTTAGAGATATTTTAATTTAGGTAATCGATATAATAGGCTTATGTTAGAAAATGAATATGGATTTTGAATTTGATCTTTGTAAAAAAAAATTGGTTTTGAAAGAAAAAAGGAAAGAGAAAAAAAAGAAACCATTTGCAGCCACTGGAATCTGCCAGCAAGTGATCCACAAGAGCCAGATTCTGGACTTGAAGAATCCCAAGCACATTTATCTGGATTTTTCATTCTCTCTGCAAGAGGAGAGAAGTGAAAGGCAGTGCTACACCTGGCGCAGTCATTAGGGAGGTGTATTCAGGGATTAATTCACAAAGAAGAGGAGGGGATCCTGACAGCCAGAAAGGTGCTCTGCTTGGAAAGCAGCAAAGAGCTGGCTGCTCCGTCCCTTCCTCCTCCTCCTTCTCCTGCAAATGGAGGCGGGGAGCAAGGTGGGCCGACTTCTCGGCTTCGTCATGGCTGCCATGACGCCACATTCACCGCATCCTTCCTGCCCTGCTGGTCCACGTGGCCATTTGCAGAGGGGTGTTTTCTGCAGCCCCCCCCATCCCACCCCCCTTCCTCTATGCTAGGTAAATAGAATTACAGGATTTCCCACAGTTTCTGTACAGATATCAGCTATGTGAATGCTTCAGCCCTCTTTATAGCAAGATGGTTTCCCTTGCAAACACGCCATCAGGTGGTACAGCCACACAGTTCCGACCCTGCCCTTAATGAACTTTTCAGTTACTGCACACACTCCAAATTTGCGGAGGATGCACCTGTGTTACTCGCAGCCAGGTATTCCCAAACACCTCAACACAAGTGTCCTTTCTCCTTTTCTGCACCCAGATTCAATCCCTTGCCAACACCTGACCAGAAGATGCAGCCACACAACTCAGACCTTAATAAATTAAGAGGAAAGTACTTTGACATCCATATATATAAATGTATAATCTGCTCCACAATTCACACCCTGCCATCAAAGAACTTTTGTCTCACTTAAAACACTCAACCTTTTCTGAGGATGCACACCTCAGAACACATAGGGACAGAAAAAGCTAAAAGATTCTGCAGTTTGATTGCTCCCAAATGGCAGAACATTCAGAGTGCTCCTTCCAGGCGTGTCTTAAACTGTGGAAAAAACACAGTTCCATGGCAGAACAGGTAATGTAGTGTGAAAGAAACATGGGGGGGGGGGGTTGGACAGAAGCCCTAACAGAATAATCAGGAAAGCCAAAAAAATATTCAACACTTCTAAATACTGCCTATGGCACAAAACCATTCAATGTATAATCTCCTCCACAATTCACATCCTGCCATCAAAGAACTTTTGTCTCACTTAAAGCACTCAACCTTTACTGAGGATGCACACCTCAGAACACAAAGGGACAGCGGAAGCTAAAAGGACAGGCTAGTGACTTCTGTCTTGCAAGTAAATTTTTCGGATGACCCAGACCTTTTCTCAAAAGGGGGGAAGAGAAGAAAGATGGAGGAGAAATTGGAATGTTAATACCCCCCTCCAAATGTGGGGCAAACTGGTGGAGACGATAGTGGTGGGGAAGCTATGTAGAAAATCTTATTTTTTATAAGCCCCCGATTTCCCCCCAGCATAACTAATTTTAATCTGTCTTTGGCTTTCTGTAAATTTAATTACCTCAAAGTGTATTTCTACATATATAGCAGGAGACCAAAACACTGGAAAGAAAATACAGTCTTGAAGAGACTAGTAAATTAATTGTGATGACTATGTTGGATTTCTATTTCTTTTGTTGAGTCAGAGTACTACAATCAAGTGCTAGCATATAACTGAGGATGCTTCTAGATTCCATGCTCTGTTTTTTGTGAAGCTCATTGTGTTTAACACAATGTGACTAATCAGGTAAAAACTGTTAACCTTTTTTTTCTGGTGCTGTCAGAGTGTATGCTTTTGCACACTTGAAGTGCAGTCTGAAAGCAAATTATGTATATAATAAATTACCCTCCCCCCTTCAAATCTGGGGCAAACTGGTGGAGACGATAGCGGTGGGGAAGCTACAAGAATTATTGGAAAACACAGATAATAAAATGCATTCCCCTCTGGGTTGAATCCTGGCCATGAGGGCTCAATCCCCCCAATATTGAGGGGGCCAACATCCCCCGTTGGGTTTTTGTTATGGGGAAGCAAATTACAACCACCATCAGCTGCAAGAGACACATGCCATAGGTAGCGGAGCGGGACATGCGACAGTGAGGATGTGGATAACCAAGAACGGAGCTCTCTGAACGAGAAGCGGAAGATGCTGGCTGGCCAGCACGAAGACGCCCGCGAGCTGAAGGAGAACCTGGACCGGCGAAAGCACGTGGTCTTGGACATCCTATGCAATTACCTCTCGGGGGAGCAGCTCCGAGACTACCAGCATTTCGTGAAGATGAAATCTGGAACAGCGCGAGCTGGCCAACAAGATCAAGCTAGGGCAGGAACAGCTCAAGTGCCTTCTGGAGAGCCTCCCCACGGACTTCGTGCTTAGCAGCAGAAAGGGAGCAGAACCTCTATCAGCCACCGGGACCAGCCGACCTCCAGCATCAGCATCTTCGCTCTGACCCTTCCAGACGCGGCGGCATCAAACCTTTTCTTCTCAGAATTATATAATCAGAAACCTCTTTTAACTTTTTTTATTAAAAAAAAAATTTGAGGGAGGATTAAATTATTATTATTTAATTAATATTGGGGTGTGGGGGGGAATAAACAGCACGGAAAGATTTCTTTTTCTTCTTCGTCTTCTCCAGCATTAAAAATCTCCTGATACACGGCTCAGGAGATCGAGAGGGAGAAGGAAGAGAAGGCAGGAAGGGTAACCATGTCAGTCCACTAACTCCTCGAAATACAAATGTCTTCCGGATAGATTGCCCATAAACTCCACCCTTGGTCCAACACGGTTACCTCTTCCATGCTTAGCTAATCTGTTCCTCCTTCCCTCTCTGAGGAAAAAACCCTATACCTTTTCCCCATACAAATGTTTAACTTTAACATAGAAAATACACACTAATATAAGAAACATCAAAACACCAAAATCCAGTATAATCACAGGGTGCCAAGCCAAATTTAAAATGTTGGTCATGGTAGAGCTCTATCCTGAAAAGATGTCCCACCAATGGTGTGTGGTTCAATCCTGAATATCCTGAGTGACTCTTCTTAGCTTGGCTTGTTTTACTACGGCAATATTAGTACTTTGCAGAATGACACATTCCAAGTTTTTCCGCAATCTTCATGTACTTTCTCATTCCTTTTTTCCAAGCATACTGAATCCCTCGCAATTATTATTATTATTATTAAAGCTCTGAACACTCAGATTCTTCATGCTAATTTACTGGTCAGGAGATTTCTTACTCAAATCGCACACCTCCAACATTGCAACAGCTTGTGACAAATGTGGACTGATCTGTCATTTGCTCAGAAATAAGGGCAACAAAAAACAACAACTTTGCATATATGCAGCTTGTATGTATATTTTGGAATATAGTTTTTTAACAACATTTTTTGGGGTGAAGTAGGGGGTATATGGGAACCAATAATATCTTTTATAATATAATCTGTTGATTGCATTGTATTTACATACAGCAAAGGGAAGCCTAGTTCAATTAGATATATTTTAATTTAGGTAATCTATGTAATAGGCTTGTGTTAGAAAATGAGTATGGATTTTGAATTTGATGTTTGTTTGCAAATGACTGTCACCATCAGTCGCGGGAAGCCCAGGGCCCTGTTAGCAGCAAGGGACATGTGACAAATATGAATGGCCACGCCTGGCAGGAGAGGCGAAGATGGAAGAGACGGGAGGGGAAACATTTGATTTTATCTATTTGCACACTGCAGGGCATCATAACAGTCTTCCAAACAAATGAACAATTTTTAACGAAGAAGACGGAACCAGAATGATTGGCAACTAAAGCAAAATCTTTAGTTTTATCATCACATATTAAGCCAGCCTATGGGACAAAACAATAAATTTAGTGTAGAGCACAGACAGCCGAGTGGAACGTATGACAGATGTGGATGAACACATCTAGGTCACATTGAGGAATTTCACCACAAAGAGCCAAGGAAATGGGACTGGCTAGCAAGGCAAAATGGAGGAGAAATTGGAATGTTAATTAACCCCCCCCCCAATTTGGGACAAACTTGGGGAGGCGATAGCGATGGGGCAGCTACAAGAATTCTTGGGGGAAAGGAGTTTGCAAAACAATTAAGGAAATACTTCAAAGTAAAATATTTAGGACCAGCAAAGAACTATCTTGGTCAAGAGATCCAGTGATGGAAGATTTTTGTTAAGTGAAAGAAAGACAATAATTGAAAGCAACAACATGCACAACTGGTTATAAAGTTGGGAATTGTGTTGTATGATGTGTGAATACTTTTGTATATGTTTATAATGCTGTATTGTTTCTGTTCGAATGAGAGGGGGTGTTAGGAAAAATGTTCTTTAAGAAACAGATAAAAACAGCCTAAAGAATATTTTTTCTTTACCTTCTGTTAGGAAACCATTCTAATATTCTGTGAGTAAAAAGTCTCTGTATTATATTGCAGCCAGGTATCCCAAAACCCCTCAAAACAAGTGTCCTTTCTCCTTTTCTGCACCCAGATTCAATCCCTTGCCAACACCTGACCAGAAGATGCAGCCACACAACTCAGACCTTAAATCATGGTTAAAATATAAATATCTCCTGGAACCTACAACCCCTTGGTGCATTTCACTCATCGAAGCCTTTGGCATTAAGATGAAAAACATGAAGGGAAATTGGGCAACATATAAAATGTTATGGGGGGGGGAATTAATAAATTAAGAATTTTAAAACCCATATATATTTGACAGACTGGCTCCAATACTTCCAAATGAATGAAAGACAAGGAAAATAGGGTTTGCTGGAGAAAAATCAAAACTAAAGGGAAATCTAATCCAGCCTAAAGGAAAATATCTATCTAAAATGTATAATCTCCTCCAGTGGCGTAGCGTGGGGGGTGCAGGGGGGGCCGACCACACCGGGCGCAACATCTGGGGGTTAGGGTTAGGGGGCACAAATCCACGGGTTAAGGGGCGCAAATTACTTGCCTTGCCCCAGGTGCTGACAACCCACACTACGCCACTGATCTCCTTCACAATTCACACCCTGCCATCAAAGAACTTTTGTGTCACTTAAAGCGGTCAACCTCTTCTGAGGATGCATACCTCAGAACACAGAGACAGGCCACATAAGAAGCCAGTGACTTCTGTCTTACAGGTAAATTTTTTGGATGACCCAGAGCTTTTCTCAAAAGGGGGGGGAATGCGAAGAACCCCTGGAATATTGAGATGAAGAGGAGTATGACAAGATTGGTAACCACAGAATGCTTTCCATTATCAAAGTTACAAGAGATGCAGTCTGACAAAATGAAAAGCTTAGTACAAATGAGAAGACATTCCGTTGGCTGCAAAATGAGGACCAAATAGCTGTGGAGAAGTTGTCTGATGGAATCAGAAAGTTTGCTGCTGATGCAGTTAAATTGGAGCTGATGATAAAGGAACGAATGTTCAATGCTGCAAATGGAAAGTAGGCATGCCAAACTTATTGGAAGCTGTATGGCTGTACAAGGTGCATATGAATGGATTTTCTGTATTCCAGGCTTTTTATATGATTTTGCAAACTTAACATATTCTCAGTGTGTTTGGCACTTTTGTATATCAAAATTGATACTCCTGTGGCAGGGGGATTGCAGATGACTAAAGGACCAATTGACTGGAAGGGTTTCCCTTCAAAATGATGGTGGTAGTGGTAATAATAAAAGTATTGTGGTACCAAAAAAAATTAAACAAGTAAAAAAAGTTTTAAAAAAGTTTATACTGTGGGTGTTCACCTATCTTGGTGCCTTGTTCAATGGTCTGACACTGCTGCAACTGGCTCTGATTCTGCTCTTCACTATTCCCCTTCCTAATGAAAAGGACCAGGTGGAAATTGACCATTCTTGTGAACAAGAATCTCAGAAATGCACTGGCAAAAGTCCCAAGTTAAACCCAGGGGTGAAGTGCAAACCTCAACCCCTCAAGTCAAGATCTACAGTCAGTTGGTACTGCAATTGTACTATTGTTCTTTTTAAAATATAATTTGCAGGTTTTCCCACAGTTTCTGTACGTACATCAGCTATATGTACACTTCTCCCTCTTTCTATACCAGGATTGTCTTACAAACACGCCATCAGGTGGTACAGCCACGCAACTCAAACCCTGCAATAAAAGAACTCCTGTCAAGACGCTTTTGAAGTGTCCTGCAAGTATTTCACTGAACTGCCAGTGCCCACTTTTGGAACACTGGACACCTCCGGGAAGTGTGCAATTCCAGAAAGGCCATCAACCCAGTGTGATCCAGCAGCAGCTCCTATGCAGCCGTCTGCTGTCACTTGGATCAGAGACAAGACAACATACAAGGAAAAGGTGTTTGCAACTGAGAACATTGGCTGGAACATGCCGGGTGGGTGTGGTTGTCTGTCTTCCCAGGCTCCTTATGCTCCCCATTTACTCCTCCTTGCCCTACAACTCTCATTATAACAGGTTTCCAAACAAATAAACAACTTTTAACCAAGAGGAAGGAGCCAGAATGATTGGCAACTCAAACTAGAGTAAACTAGAGCAAAATCCTCAGGTTTTTTTAACCACATCTTAAGCCAGCCTATGGGACCAGACAATTAATTTGGCTCAGGGTGCAGGTAGCCAAGTGGGACATACGACAGACGTAGATGAACACATCTAGGTCACATTGAGAAACTTGACCACACAGTGCCAAGGAAATGGGACTGGCTAGCAAGGCAAAATGGAGGAGAAATTGGAATGTTAATACCCTCCCCTCCCCCCATTTGGGACAAACTGGTAGAGGTGATAGCGATGGGGCAGCTACAAGAATTCTTGGGGGAAAGGATTTTGCAAAACAACTAAGGAAACAGTTCAAAGTAAAATATTTAGGACCAGCAAAGAACTATCTTGGTCTAGAGAACCAGTAAAGGAAGTTTTTGGTTAAGTGAAAGAAAGACAGTAATTGAAAGCAACAACATGCACAACTGGTTATAAAGTTGGGAATTGTGTTGCGTCATGTGTGAATACTTTTGTATATGTTTACAATATTGTATTGGTTCTGTTCGAATGAGAGGGGGTGTTTGGAAAAGGTTCTTTAAGAAAAAGATAAAAGTTCCTGGAAGCTTTAAAAAGTGTTCCAGAATTCTCTTTAGTGCCTAGGAGTGGCACTCTAGGATTGATTGGTGTCCCCTGGAGGTGCAAATAAAGAGAGGAAGTTGCAGGCTACAATGTCCATACAAGGAAAGCACACTCACTCCAAACACACACACACAAAAACTCTCAGCACACACACTGACAACAACGTTGGAAGTAAGACAATGTGTGCTGCTGATACTGTGAGTTTTGCTGGTCAGGATTGTTAAGTACTGGACTGAGATTGTACTGTGCTGGAGATATAAAGAAGGACTTTCAATTTGCAGTGTCGCATTTAACTTGCCTTAAAAGGTGGAGAGAGAAATCTAGTATTTGCACTTAGCAAAAAATGAAAAGATAAGAAATGGGGGGCGGTGAAAAGAGGAAACCCTATCGAGGGAAAATTGTGCATGCCCTGCAACTTTGTATAACAATAGCTTAAAAACTTGTAAGTGGCTTATCAATAAAGAAAGGAAAAAAGAATATCTTTTCTTTACCTTCTGGTAAGAAACCATTCTAATATTCTGTGTGTAAAAAGTCTCTGTATGATATTGTAATTTGATATTTTTTTTTTGTAATTAAGACAACAACCTCATGCACTCTCCCAAAAAGGAACAAGAAAGAATTTAAACAGCTTTTTCCTGCCGCTCTCATTCACCGTGTTGAGTGTTGTGAGTGTGGTGGCTTGCATTGCCTTGGTCCGCCTCTCAGGGACCATCCAGTAGAGGGTGGGACAAGCCATTCCGTGGACCTCAGCCAGGATCCAGGAGGAGTCACCCCACCACCAGTGCTCTTCCAGTAGGGGAGAGTAGTGGATCCTGGTGCACGTGAGTGGCAGGGGCTCCTGAGACCTCTAGTCATCTTTCAAATGGACAACGTTGAAACAGAGCTTTATCAAATATGGATGCTGGTCTCTATGGTCCCTATCGATAGTTCTCATTATTTCTTCATTCAGTGTGGATTGAAAGAAAAGTCATTTTTCACATCCAAAAAAACCAAGAAAAAGAAAAACATTTATTTGGATTTTCATTCGGTCTGCAAAAGAAGAGAAGAAAGACACAGTGCTTCATCAGGCACAATCATTAGAGAGGTTCATTCAGGGATAAATTCACAAAAAAGAAGAGGGGATCCTAACAGCCAAAAAGGCTGCATCATATTCGTGTTTCACAACCCTTTCACGTGCCTTTCCCTCTCTGAAAAGCTTAGTACAAAAAATTGAAAAGTTTAGTACAAAAAAAAAGTTTATAGTGTGGGTGTTCACCTATGTTGTTGCCTTGTTCAATGGCGTGACACTGCTGCAACTGGCTCTGGTTTCGCTCTTCACTATTCCCTTCTTAATGAAAAGCACCAGGTTGAAATTGACCATTCTTGTGAACCAGAATCTCAGAAATGCACTGGCAAAAGTCCCAAGTTAAACCCAGGGGTGAAGCGCAAACTTCAACCCCTCGAGTCAAGTTCAGAGCCAATGGCCCAGCCGAGGGGAATGGAGCTTTTGCCTGGCCAAGCAGTCGAGTGGGTGCAGGGTCGCACCCAGGGAGGATTCCTATGTCGGGAAAAGTATCCCCGAGTGGGTCACTCCATTGTTGCAGCCCCACAGACTAGATGGCAGGAGTATGGGCTTCCGGAGGCGGCGCGAAACGGCAATGGCGGTCCTCTTCAGCTGCTGAAGAGGGGCTCCGCGGAAAAGGGTCGTGCGCTGCGGCACAGCGACGACCCATCCAGAAAAACCACGGGTAGAGTGAGCCCGTGGCCGTGGGGTTCGGCGGGCACCAGGAGCAACCTCGGAAACGCAGAAGGGACCCCGTAAGGGGCTCCGGAACGTGGAGGGGGTAGCGGTGCTGTGAATCCATCGCTCTTTCCGCGGAAGTGAAGCCGCGCGGCTGCTGCTGATGAGCGCTGACCTTTCTTCTTTGAAACATCTGATTTCAAACAACATACTCGTGAGTAAGAAACCTGAGACCTTATTGGAACTTAAATTTGTGAATTCGGCTGAAAGCGGGAGACGCTAAAAAGGAAGTCAGTCTTCCGGCTCTGTTTAAAGTACTGAGCAAAGACCTATTAAAGCGGAAGCGTTGAAAGGAGTTTAAAAGAAGTTGGAATTTACCCTGCAAATTCGGATATAATTGTTTAAAGGTGAAAGAAAAGCTAAATCTGTATTATAAGTGGTTAGAGACTGCGATTTCTCTTCCTATTTTTTGTGGATTACAAAGCTACGAAACCCAGCTCTCGGGCTGTCTGGATATAAAGTAACATCAGATTGCAGAAACTGTATATAAAATGTAAAGTTACATTGGGCTATTTTATAACTTACAAAAAAGGAACTGTTGCATGCACCTCTGGAAAGAACTTTTATTCTCTGCAGTTAAAAAGTGAATTCAGAGGGTCCCCCCCCCCTGTTTTGGATTTTAATTAACATTTTTTTTCTGGGAACTTAATGGTGGAAATTCTTTATCCTTCCCCTTAATTTCTGGGGAGCTCCCCCTGCTGGATTGTGGAATTATTAGTCTCTGGGAACTGCTGATTGTTTTGGAACTTTTACGTCTGGATGTTTACATTTTGAATTGCTTTTCCCATGGGATTTACAATTTAACCTTGACACTTGGACAGCTGTGGAATGAGTGGTACAGCAAAAACAAGGGCTGCCAAGAAAGCAAAACAAACCGAACTGTTGCAATCAACGCTGCCTGTGCAGCCACGTAGATCATCTGTTCCAATTGTGACAGGTCTGCAAGAAGGACAATCCAAACAGCCAGCTTTTGGTGATATGGCTGCAGGAGGGCTAGACCCTGTCTCTAAAGAAATATTGGATCAGCTGGCTGCATTAAATAAGAAAGCGGATGAACAAGCGGCAAAATTTGAGGAACAAGCGGCTAAATTTGATCAGGTGACAGCTACAATTAATAGACTGACAGACCAAGTAGCCTTAAATACACAGGCAATAGGCAACACTGAGAAGACAATAACAGAAAATCGAAAATTAGCCGAGGAAGCAAATACAAAAGCAGACCAAAATAAAAAGAGGATAGAGGAATTAAGAGGAGAAGTAAGACCACTGAGCAGACAGGTTACTGAACAGCAAGCGTACCTGTCCATGGCGGAACTGAAAAACAGGGAAAGCAATCTCAGGATTAGAAATATCCCAGAATCAGAAAAAGAAGATTTGATTGGTTTCTTGACAGCAGAAATATCCAAGTTCTGGGGGCTGGCAGAAGAGAAGGACTTCAAAATCGTCACCGCCTTCAGATTGGGAAGAGTGGCCAAGAAGGACAAACCAAGAGATTACTTGATCATTTTGAGATCTAAGCAAGAAAAAGATAATATACTCGGCCTGCATTTTAAAAATACATTGGTGATACAGGGAAAGACAGCAGAAATCTTCAGAGACATACCAAAACAGCTATTGGATTTAAGAGCTACATATAAGGACCTGGCAAGCTTATTGAGAAACAACACAATACCCTACAGGTGGGAATTTCCTCAAGGACTATCTTTTACTTGGAAAGGGAAGAAGGTAAGAATCAGAACAGCAGAGGAGCTGGAGGAACTGGAGCTCCCTTCAAGACTGTATATGTCTATTCTGAAGACATTGATTAGTGGGGAGTTGGCGGATCTCGTGGGGCATCTTCCTTTGTCCCACGCGCTAGACTATGAACGGTATAAATGCCTTGTTTTGGAAGCTGTATGGCTGTACAAGCTGCATATGAATGGATCTTCTGTATTCCAGGCTTTTTATATGAATTTGCAAACTTAACATATTCTGTTTGGCACTTTTGTATATCAAAATTGATACTGCTGTGGGGGGGGGGATTGCAGATGACTAAAGGACCAATTGACTGGAAGGCTCCTGAGACCTCTAGTCATCTTTCGAATGGACAATGTTGAAACAGAGCTTTATCAAATATGAATGCTGGTCTGTATGATCCCTATTGATAGTTCTTCTTATTTCTTCACTCAGAGGGGCTTGAAAATTATTTTTCACATCCAAAAACACAAAGAAAAAGAAAAACATTTATTTGTTTTTTCATTCTGTCTGCAAAAGAAGAGAAGAAAGATGCAGTGCTTTATCAGGCACAACAATCATTAGAGAGGTTCATTCAGGGATTAATTAACCAAAAAAAAAGAGGGGATCCTAACAGCAAAAAAGGCTGCATCATACTACTGTTTGACTCATGTTTTGCAACCCTTTCGCGCACCTGTCCCTCTCTGAAAAGCTTAGTATAAAAAAAGAAAAGGGATGGATTTGGTGGGTCCCTTGCAGAAAACCAGTACTGGGAAGCAATATGTTTCTGTTATAATTGATTATGTTTCTAGGTATGTTTGGGCTACTGTCCTGCCCAACAATGCTGTATATCACCTAATGAAAGCTTTCGGCCTAATATCTAATGACATCCCCAAAGACAAGAAAAATCTATTCCTTTACACAACAGCAGCTGCCAGAATATCCCATCACTATTAAAATGGCAAGACAAACTCGGCAAGGTTGTAGAAACGGCAAAATTGACGGCAATAATTAGAGGCCACTCAAATCAGAGAATAATTAGAGAGTGGGATGGAGTGAAGGAATACATGAAAAAATATGGTTCCGGAATTGAAATATTAATAGAGAATGTGTAAAACATGCAGAGGTAAGCAAGAAAATAATAATAAAATCAATTGAATAATTATTAAATTATTAACAACACAACAAGATGGAAGAAGTAAAATACTGAGATCACACATGGGTGAAGGGGAGTCGGGGTATTTGGGAACCAATAATATCATTTATAATATAATTTGTTAATTGTGTTGTATTTACATACAACAAATGGAAGCCTAGAGTATTTAGATATATTTTAATTTCGGTAATCTATATAATAGGCTTAAATTATAAAATGAATATGGATTTTGAATTTGATGTTTGGTTTTGAAATAAAAAGAAAAAGAAAAGAAAAAGAAACCATTTGAATCCACTGGAATCAGCCAGCAAGTGATCCACAAGAGCCAGATTCTGGACTTGAAGAATTCCAAGCACATTTATCTTCATTTTTCATTCTGGCCAAAATTATGCCAGTAACCTTAAACTAAATTTGGCATCAATTGTGTCTTTATTTGGGGAGGTCTTGGGGGTCTTAACATGCAAAACACCAAAGTCAGCCGTGGAAATCTTGTAACACGTCATAGATTCCGTAGGTCCTCTCCAGTTGTACAGAAGATAGAAGAAGAGAGAGAAAAAAGACCTTGACTGGGGAAAGGATCAGAAAGTATTTGCTGCTGCAAAGGTAGCATTTCTGTTTTTAAAATATATACATGGGGCTTTTTTGCAAAGAGAAGCATTTTCTGTGTGCACACAATAGAGAATCAACCAGGATGCCAAGCAAGGGGCAGTATCGATCTCTCTCTTTCTCGAGGTTGCTTGCTTGCTTCTCCTGCCTTAAGGAAGGAAATCTTGCCCTTCTGCAAATCCCTGCTGGTTTCTCCTCCTTCATGGCCATGAAAGGAATCAGCCCCGTCAGATCAGTCAGGATCTGCTAGGAAGCAAGCTGCATGCTGCCTCTCTGATCAGAGCCTCACCATCACCCAGGGAACGAACAACAGAACGAAGCCCCTCGGCCCATGACTTCTGCTGCAAAGGCCTTCAGAAAAAGGCAACAAGTCTTGCCAAAACAAAAAAAACAAAAAAAAACAAAAAAAACAAGAGCCCGGCTCAGGAGGGGCCCAAGAACCTCCTTTACAACATGAATGACTGCTACTCCAAGCTGCGCGAGCTGGTGCCGAGGATCCCGCAAGGCACGAAAGTCAGCCAAGTGGAAATCTTGCAGCACGTTATCGACTATATCTTTGACCTGCAGATTATGCTAGAGGAACAGGTGAAGAAGGGGAAAGATCCGCCCTCAGCCGAGACTTCCTTACTCTCTTTAAAAGCTGCAGAGCGGGCATCCAAACTTTGCTCAAAAGAGGAGAGGAATCTCTGCCACTAACCTCTTAAAACAGACTGCAAGTGTGGGATCCTGGCACTTGGTTCTCTCCAGTGAGACAGGTGATAGAAGAAGAGAGAAAATAAAGACCTGAACAGGGGAAAGGGGAAAGGATCAGATGTTTAACCCTGTGCACCCAGTAATGAAGAGACCACCATCTTTCTCTTCCAGATAAACTGTAGAACATGGGTCTGGCCAGCCAGTTTCAGATGCCTTGACTGGTCTTCCAGAAACAACTTTCTGCCCTCAATCTGTTATTCTCTTCCAACGGCCTGAAAACAGAATTTGCAGGCCGGGGAGGGGGGCATTGAAAGCAAGCCCACTTTTCAATAACTATCGTGTGGCTGTATTAAACAAGAAGAAACTTTGCAGAAGAAGAAATTTTGTGGCGTTTGTGTGTCAGACTGGGCAGATTATTATTAATAAAGCTCTGAACACACAGATTCTTCATGCTAGTTTACTGGTCAGGAGATTTCTTACTGAAATCACACACTTTCAACAATGCAGCAACTTGTGACAAATGTGGACTGATCTGTCATTTGCTCAGAAAAAAGGGCAACAACAACAACAAAAACCCCAATTTACATATATGCAGCTTGTATGTATATTTTAGATTATAGTTTTTTAACATCATTTTTTGGGGGTGAAGGGGACTTTCAAGAACATGAAAACTGAGGTGTCTTAGGGCTGTTTTGCCTCATGGTTTTTGTTGCTGAACCCTAATAGAGAGAACACATGTATCTTTTTTGGCAGGAAGGTTGAATTCTTCATCCATAAATTGTACTTCCTTTGGTGTGTGGTTTTTTTAAAAAAACTTTTCATAAAAGCTTTTTGCATAATAAATCTTAAGCTGGTGTTTCTTTAAAAAAACCATATATATATATATACACAAACACACACATATATATCTACATATATATATACACACACACACACACACACACACACACACACACACACACAGAGTGCTTCATCAGGCACAGTCATTAGGAAGGTTCATTTAGGGATTAATTAACAAAAATGAGGAGGGGGTCCTAACAGCCAGAGAGGGCGCTCTGCCTGGAAAGGAGCAAAGCTATATGTACTCATCACTCCTTTTCTGCACCAAGATCAAACCCCTTTTCGAAAAGCCCTTAGATTGGCTACCCATTAAGGGGTTACTTAGATTAAGATGTTGCTTGTCCAAAGATACACCCTTATGCTGCTTGGCCCCTTCAACAGAACAGTTTAGGAGTTCAACTGCCTCTTCCCAATGGATGACTTTATGGACTCACTAAAGTTTCTGGTGTGGATGTGGCTGTTCACCTGCATTTGTGTCTTATTCAAAGACTCTGATTTCACCTCTTCAGTATTCCCCTTATTTATGAAAAGCACCAGGTTAGAAGTGACCATTCTAGTGAAACTGCATCTCAAAAAGGGCTTTGGCAAATATCCTTTTCAGCACTTTTCTGCACAAAAATTGATTCCCTTGCAAACATGCAATCAGGTGGTATAGCCACACAGTTCACACCCTTCCTCTCAGACAGGAATCCCTCCTTCAGGAGGTACAATGACACCATTTGCAGCCACTGGAATCAGCCAGCAAGTGATCCACAAGAGCCAGACTCTGGGCTTGAAGAATTCCAAGCACATTTATCTGGATTTTTCATTCTCCCTACAAGAGAGGAGAAGTGAAAGACAGTGCTACATCTGGCTCAGTCATTAGGGAGGTGCATTCAGGGATTAATTAACAAAAAAGAGGAGGGAATCCTAACAGCCAGAAAGGGTGCTATGCTTGGAAAGCAGCAAAGAGATGGCTGCTCCGTACCTTCCTCCTCCTCCTCCTCCTCCTCCTTCTTCTTCTGTTGCTGCTAGTGGAGGCCTGGAACAAGGCGGGCTGAGTTCTCGGCTTCGTCATGGCTGCCATGGGGCCACATTCACCCCGTCCTCCCTGCTCTGCTGGTCCACTTGCAGAGGGGTGGTTTCCGCAGACCCCCACCATCCCACCCCCTTCCTCTATGCTAGGTAAATAGAATTCAAGGATTTCCCAGTTTCCCAGTTTCTGTACAGATATCAGCTACATGAACGCTTCAGCCCTCTTCTATAGCAAGATGGATTCACGCCATCAAGTGCTACAAGCATACAACGCAAACCTTGTGATTCAAGAACTTTTCCATTACTTAAACAACTCCACATTTGCCACGGCGGCAGCAACACCGTCAACTTCAATGTGCTGGACATCTGTGGTTTTCTGCCTCCCCCCACCCTCTTTTACTCCCACTTTCCTCCTCCATATGATAAAACTTTCCTCTTCATTGCTTCTGCTATAGTACTATCTTTCATTTTAAATTAAAAAAATGCAGGTTTCTCCACAGTTTCTGTACATACATCAGCAATATGTATGCTTCAGCCCTTTCCTACACCAAAATGGATTCCGTTCCAAACATGCCTTCAGGTGGAACAGCCACACAGTTCACACCCTGCCCTTAATGAACCTTTCAGTTACTGCACACACTCCAAATTTGCGGAGGATGCACCTGTGTTACTCGCAGCCAGGTATTCCCAAACCCCTCAACACAAGTGTCCTTTCTCCTTTTCTGCACCCCGCTCAATCCCTTGCCAACACCTGACCAGAAGATGCAGCCACACAACTCAGACCTTATATAATCCATGGATCTCCTGGAACCTACAACTCCTTGGTGCATTTCACACATTGAAGCCTTTGCCGTTAAGAAGAAAAACATGAAGGGAAATTGCGCAACATATAAAATGTTATGGGGGGGGGAATTAATAAATTAAGAGGAAAGGGCTTTGACATCCATATATATTTGACAGGCTGGCTCCAATACTCCCAACTGAATGAAAGACAAGGAAAATAGGGTTTGCTGGAGAAATATCAAAACTAAAGGGAACTCTAATCTCACTTAAAGCGCTCAACCTTTTCTGAGGATGAACACCTCAGAACACATAGGGACAGAGAAAGCTAAAAGATTCTGCAGTTTGATTGCACCCAAATGGCAGAACATTTAGAGTGCTCCTTGCAGGCGTGTCATAAACTTTAGTACCATGGGGCTCCAACCATTTGTGCCATATGACCAAGCAAGGCATCTTTCCAACTGCAGCAGCCCCATTTCCTTTGTAAAAGATGGAAAAAACACAGTTCCATGAAACAACAGGTAATGTAGTGTGAAAGAAACATTGCGAGGGGGACAGAAGCCCTAACAGAATAATCAGGTACACCAAAACAATAATCAACACTTCTAAATACAGCCTATGGCGCAAAACCATTCAATGTATAATCTCCTCCACAATTCACATCCTGCCATCAAAGAACTTTTGTCTCACTCAAAGCACTCAACCTTTTCTGAGGATGCACACCTCAGAACACATAGGGACAGAGGAAGCAAAAAGGACAGGCCACACAACAAGCCAGTGACTTCTGTCTTGCAGGTAGATTTCTCGGATGACCCAGACCATTTCTCGAAAGGGGTGGAAGAGGAAGAACCACTGGAATATTGAGATGAAGAGGAGGGGGAGGAAGAGGAGTACAAGATTGGTAACCACAGAATGCTTTCCAGTATTGAAGTTACAAGAGATGCATTCTGACAAAACAAAAAGCTTAGTAGAAAAAAAAAGTTTATAGTTTGGGTGTTCACCTATGTAGGTGCCTTGTTCAATGGTCTGACACTCCTGCAAATGGCTCCGATTTCACTCTTCACTATTCCCCTTCTTAATGAAAAGCACCAGGTAGAAATTGACCATTCATGTGAACCAGAATCTCAGAAATGCACTGGCAAAAGTCCCTGGTTAAACCCAGGGATGAAGCGCAAACCTCAACCCCTCAAGTCAAGTTCTACAGTCAGTGCAAATATTTGGTACTGCAATTGTACTATTCTTCTTTTTAAAATATAAAATTGCAGGTTTTCCCACAGTTTCTGTACGTACATCAGCTATATGTACGCTTCTCCCTCTTTCTATATGAGGATTGTCTTACAAAATAGCCATCAGGTGGTACAGCCACACAACTCAAACCCTGCAATTAAAGAACACTTCTGAAGTGGCCTGCAAGTATTTCACTGAACTGCCAGTGCCCACTTTGGAACAATGGCCACCTCCAGGAAGTGTGCAATTACAGAAAGGGCATCAACCCAGTGTAATCCAGCAGCAGCTCCTATGCAGCCGTCTGCTGTCACTTGGATCAGAGACAAGACAACATACAAGAAAAAGGTGTTTGCAACTGAGAACATTGGCTGGAACATGGTGGGTGGGTGTGGTTGTCTGTCTTCCCAGGCTCCTTATGCTCCCCATTTACTCCTCCTTGCCCTACAACTCTCATCATAACAGGTTTCCAAACAAATATATTACTTTTAACCAAGAGGATGGAACCAGAATGATTGGCAACTCAAACTAGAGCAAACCAGAGCAAAATCCTGTTTTTTTAAAAACCACATCTTAAGGCAGCCTATGAAACAATTAGTTTGGCTCAGGGCACAGGCAGCCGAGTGGGACATGCGACAGATTTGGATGAACACATCTAGGTCACATTGAGAAACTTGACCACACAGTGCCAAGGAAATGGGACTGGCCAGCGAGGCAAAGATGGAGGAGAAACTAGAATGTTAATACCGCCCCCTCCAAATCTGGGGCAAACTGGTGGAGACAATAGTGGTGGGGAAGCTATGAAGAAAATCTTATTTTTTATAAGCCCCCGATTTTTTCCCAGCATAACTAATTTTTATTTGGCTTTGGCTTTCTGTAAATTTAATTACCCAAAGTGTATTTCTACATATATAGCAGGAGACCAAAACACTGGAAAGAAAATACAGTCTTGAAGAGACTAGTAAATTAATTGTGATGACTATTCTATTTATTTTCTTGAATCAGAGTACTACAATCAAGTGCTAGCATATAACTTAGGATGCTTCTAGGTTCCATGTTCTGTTTTTTATGAAGCTCATTGTGTTTAACACAATGTGGCTAATCAGGTAAAAACTGTTAACCTTCTTTTCTGGTGCTGTCAGAGTGTATGCTTTTGCACATTTGAAGTGCAGTCTGAAAGCAAATTATGTATATAATAAATTACCCCCCTCCAAATCTGGGGCAAACTAGTGGAGACGATAGCGGTGGGGAAGCAACAAGAATTATTGGAAAACACAGATAATAAAATGCATTCCCCTCTGGGTTGAATCCTGGCCATGGGGGCTCAATCCCCCCAATATTGAGGGGGCCCACATCCCCCGTTGGGTTGTTGTTATGGGGAAGCAAATGACAGCCACCAGCTGCAAGAGACACATGCCATAGGGAGCCAAATGGGAAATGCGACAGATGTGGAAGGACACATCTCGGTCACATGGAGAGATATAACTTCACAGAAAAGTGGGACTGGCAAGGGAAATGGCCCCCTAGTCCTGGATGAGGGAGAGGAATGGGAAACATTCAATGTATCCATCTGCAGATCATTTGCATGCTGCAGGGCTTCATACAATGTTTCTAAACAAATAAACAAAACATAAATAAAAAGTTTTGTTCATGGTAACATTAGCATTGTATACAGAAACAACGGGTTCCTTTCATATCTTTATGTATTGGTTCATTTAAATTGGTTGTACTTTCCCTCTCCTTTCCTTCTGAAAAGCTCAAAGCAGCTAACAAAAAATAAAACCATGACCTAGCAATTGAGAATATTTGTTAGGAAACAGCAGCAGAGATAACCTCTCCTCCTCCCCCTTATCTTTACTTATTTGCTTCCATTTTAAGGGGGGAAGAGAAGCATGTATGTGTGAAAAGCAATGTTGTCCAATGAAATTTGATATTGTTTCACACCAGGCCCACAGATTTTTCATGAAAAATTCAATGGTGCATTACCGGGCTATCAGCCCGTGTGTAGTTCAGATTCTACAGTTTGATTGCACCTAAATGGCAGAAAATGCAGAGTGCTCTGCGTCAGAGCTGGCCCACACCTCCTTGCAGGCATGTCTTAAACTTTAATACCAAATATCAAAACAAAAGGGAACTCTAATCCAGTCTAAAGGAAAATATCTATCTAAAATGTATAATCGGCTCCACAATTCACACCCTGCCATCAAATAACTTTTGTCTCACTTAAAGCGCTCAACCTTTTCTGAGGATGCACACCTCTGAACACACAGAGCCAGAGAAAGCTAAAACTTTCTGCAGCTTGATTGTCTCCCAATGGCAGAACATTCAGAGTGCTCCTTGCAGGCGTATCTCAAACTTTAATACCATTGGGCTCCAACCATTTGTGCCATATGACCAAGTAAGGCATCTTTCCAACTGCAGCAGACCCATTTCCTTTGTAAAAGATGGAAAAAACACAGTTCCATGGCAGAACAGGTAATGTAGTGTGAAAGAAACATTGGGGGGGGGACAGAAGCCCTAAAAGAATAATCAACAACACCAAAGCAATAATCACCACATCTAAATACAGCCTATGGTGCAAAACCATTCAATTCTTCATGCCCCTGCTATTTGCAGAATCTACTGATACCAGCAGAGCTAAATCTCTGCTGAGGACTTGTTGCCTCAGTTGGTTGGAATCACGGACTGCAGGTACAAGGCAGGGCACACTGATTGGATTGTTAAAACCTCCCCCCCCCCCAATTTGGAACAAACTGGTGGAGGCGATAGCGATGGGGCAGCTACAAGAATTCTTGGGGGGGACGAATTTGCAGAACTATTAAGGAAACAGTTCAAAGTAAAATATTTAGGACCAGCAGACAACTATCTTGGTCTAGAGAACCAGTAATGGAAGTTTTTTGTTAAGTGAAAGAAACACAATAATTGAGTTGCTTGAATGGAACAACAAGCTCAACCTTTTCTGAGGATGCACACCTCATAACACATAGAGCCAGAGAAAAAAAGAAGACTGGAAGAGGGGCCTCGTGGGCAAAAGGCGTTATTAAATCGGCTTTTAGGTTATTGCCGATTCACCCTCAAGATTTTAAGTGGTTGGGCTTTCATTTGGATGGCGCTTATTATATTGATAAAGGTGATGCCAATGGGCTGCGCAATACCCTGTGCAGCATTTGAGTCCTTTAGCACTGTCCTTCATTGGGCTTTGCGAGTTAAGTCTGTTCACTGGGGTGACCCATTATCTTGATTATTCTCCTGGCTGGATCATGTGACACCAGCAACTGCGTAGTCTTAGTGGATGCCTTTTATTCCCTCACTGAGGAGCTGGGTGTCCCATTGGCAGCAGATTAGACAGAGGGTCCTTTTAACGTACCGTATTTTTCGCTCTATAACACGCACCTGAGCATAACACGCACATAGTTTTTAGAATGCATAGGCATGCCACCTGTAGGCATTTCCTCCATAACACGCACAGACATTTCCCCTTACTTTCTAGGAGGAAAAAAGTGAGTGTTATGGTGCAAAACATACGGTATTTAGGGATCCAGATGGATATCGTTGCTCAAACATGCCACTTGCCTATGGAGAAGCTGTCTGCCTTGAAGAAAGTTATTTTGTAATACTTCCTCTGTAGCAAGTGATGCTTCATCAGATCCGATCTTGCTGGGTCATTTAATTAATCTTGCATACAGAGTGGTTGCCCCAGGCCGCCCCTTCCGTTCCCGCTTGGCCAGGCTGCCTGAGGCCCGTGGTCCCCTTGCCTTCATGCACGCTTACCAAGTGAGGTGAAGGCGGATCTCATGCGGTGGTTGCACTGAGGGTTGGAGAAATTGTGTTGGAGCCAGAACGGGGTAGAGAGTATGGAGGCTAATTGCTTCGGGACTTTTCCTTACCTGCTTTGGAGCTTGTCATTAGAGTCAGGAGCTCTAAGACAGACCTAGTGGGAAGGAGTGCCACCATCAGGCTTCTGGTCATAGGGGAGGAGGGCCCTTTGCATGGTTATGGATACCAGAAATATTTGGCTTTTTGTTCCCCTGGGGGCTGGCCAGCTTCTAGTGCACAAAAATGGGTTCCTGTTAGCCAGGCATCAATTTGCTTGCATCGTGCGCCAGTTATTGCGGCTTGCCTACCGCTGAACACGCCTCATTCCTTCCGAATAGGTGCTGCTACAAAGGCTGTGCACTGGGGCCTGTCAGTAGACAGGATTGTGAATATGGGTCATTGGAAGTCTGACGCTGACAAGGGTTACGTAGGAAGTGTCGCCAATGATGTCTGTGCTGATGCCTGTTCGTTATTTCCTTTTTTCATAGGAGCAGCTGTGCACATTTAGATTGTTGGCCACAGCATTGTACATTGGACTGGCAAGCGCGCTGATGAGTCTGGACTGGGGCGCCATCTCGGTCTTCCTGCCCATGTGAACGTATCCTGGATGTCCAATGGGGAATGCTTTGGGAGGAGTTCCTTCCTTTGGTGCGGTCGAGTGTGACCTGTGCAGGTCCTCCCACAGCGCTGGTGGTGCAATTGGGCAAAAATGATTTGCTGTCTTCCTCCAAAATGATTTGCTGCCTTCCTCCATGCAAGAGGACTTGGATGAGTTGATGGCAGCTCTCCCTGGACTCAAAATATTTTAAAGCATTGGTTCAAGGTGGTCTGGGGTGTGTGTGTTGGAGAACCTGTTCCCTCCAATGCGCAAAGGTATTCCGTTAAAGGTATCCAGGGATTCGCCATGCTTTTGTCGACCCCTTTCGAGGGGTAGGGCCATGCATGAGTCCCTGGGAGCATTTGGGGTGAGCTTGAGTCTGATCCTGGTTCATTGCTCCCCCACGATGTTTACCTGTACTGACGATATGGTGGGGCCCAGTTGTCAGTGCTGCCCTGCTGAGGTCAGGCGCAGCTAGCCGGGAACCAATGCCTAGGCAAACTACCACCGAGCAGGCCAGACAGTGCGTGAATAAGGCTGCGGTAAAAAAGGTCCTTGCTTTAGGTGGTTCCATGATTTTGCACCCTGTGATTACCTTCAAGGCTGCTGCCCTCTTTAGGGCTGATGGGGTGCACCTTTCCCTTCAGGAAAAAACACCTGGTTGGCTGCTGTTGCATTGGGTTTGAAGGAAGGGTTGAAATTGTGAGTGGTTTGGGCGGCGAGCTTCAGTGCTTGATTGGCAGTTAGGCATTGGTTTAGGAATTGGTTGGTGAAGAGGTATGGATTGGCTGTGCCTGCCCCTTCAAAATACTAAAATTGTAAAAAAAATCTAGAATGAGGTATACGAGGAGCTGAAAAAATCGTTTAAGATTTTGTTTACAAAAAAAGCCAGAGGCTTTTCTGTTAGGCCTAATATCTTATGACATCCCCAAACACAAGAAAAATGTATTCCTTTGTGAAACAGCAGCTGCCAGGATATTGACTGCAAAATACTGGAAGGGGGACAAAATCCCATCACTATTAGAATGGCAAAACAAACTTGGTGAGTTTGTAGAAATGGCAAAATTGACAGCAATTATTAGAGGCCACTCAAATCAGAGAATAATTAGAGAGAGGGATGGAGTGAAGGAATAGATGAAAAAATATGGTAAAGACATAAGCACAGGGCAGGGCAGCCATCTCTCTCTCTTTCTCCACATGCACCGAAGAAGCCATATTTGCTTAGCCAAAGATGCCCTCTTGACTTCCAGCCAAGACAAAAGGACTGTCTTCTTATGGAATAGTTTCCAAGTAGATGTTACTTTTCTAAGTCTACCCTCTGGGATCCAATTATAAACAGAATGTGTGAGTAAACCTTTTTATACTTTTATAGAAGACCTCATTATCTTTAATGAGGGAAAAAGGGGGAAATACCAGAACAGTTATTATAGAGGCTTTAGTGAGCCTGAGCAAACGCATCCGCTGCAAGTTTTAAAAAAGGGGAATGTTACTCTGCTAAATTGTGGAACTTGTTAACGCAAGTTGGAAAAGAATATAATCAGACAATATATCCTCTCTTGCATCCCTGAACATTCCCACAAAAATAAGTACTGGAAGCTAAAACCCCTTGGTGCATTTTGCCCATCAAAGCCTTTGCTGTTAAGAAGGAAAACATGAAGGGAGACTATAACAACTAACGCATCTAAAGCAGCCATCCAGATTAGATCCCTATATGCTAAGAATCAGGCTCAATCAGTGAAGATAGCGTTGAGACTCTTTCAAATGAAAGTCCTCCCCCTTCTTTTGGTGGGCATCTCTTTAGGCTCCCATAGGGATTTTTTGAAATTGGATTCTATCCAAACGCGATTCCTTAGAGCCATCCTTAGGATTCCCCCCCTCGGTAGCAGGTGCGGTTATGAGATTAGAGGTCGGCTGGCAAGCTCTACGGCATGTGGCCTTGAAGACAAAGCTCTGGCTATGGCTCAAGCTTTGTTTTAAACCAGTGGGTATTGCCCCCTTGATATTGAGGGACGATTTCCAATCATCGTGGGAAAGGGAGGTCACTAACGAGGTTCAATCCTGCGGATTGTCTCATCTTTACTTTGAGTCTATGATGTACAATCAAGCTAGAGCTGTGATCTCCCAGAGACTGAGTGACATTGCCAGACAAGAGGATTTAGCCCAGGTAAAACCAGGGATGTTCCTAGGGGACCAGATTTATCGGACCATACCAGCCCCCTACCTTGCAGAAATTCACCATGTGGAATACCGTAGACTTCTTACAGCGGCTAGATTAAATGTCCTTGACTCTGCGATATTGTGGGGAAGGTACAGGGGAGTACCATACGCCCAGAGAACCTGTCATTGTGCCATGGGTGTGGTTGAGTCCACCAAACACATCCTCTTGACTTGCCCTTCTTATGCAGAGCTTAGACAAAACTTTATAGACCCACTCCTATGTCAATCTAGCTTCCTATCCGGAGAAAACCAGGTTTTATACTTGCTGAATAATGTCACTAGAGCTATACCTTCCTTGGTGGCCAAAATTCTTTTCTTAGCTTTTAAGCGTCGCAAGACTATAATTGACTGTATTGATATGGGGCTATCTGTTTAGCCCATTTTAGTGTTGGCTAAGTTCTAAAATCTTCCTGGAGCTTTTAACTGTGTTTTGACAAGTGTACTTTTTTCTGACTGACGGTCGAATAAAAGGTTGATGATGATGAAAACCCCTTGGTGCATTTTGCCCATCAAAGCCTTTGCTGTTAAGAAGGAAAACATGAAGGGAAATTGGGCAACATATAAAATGTTATTAGAGGGCAAATTAATAAATTGAGATGAAAAGACTTTGAAATCCATAAATATTTGACAGACTGGTTCCAATACTTCCAACTGAATAAAAGACAAAAACAATGAGGTTCCCTGGAGAAATATCAAAACGACTGGGAAAAGCTGTGGAGGGAAGACATAAGATTCACCGCTTGTTATAGGGGGGGGGGTGAAGAAGGAGGTAAGAGATGGAAGCACTGTCCTGTTTTCAGATTGGGGACAGCCTCCCACCTCCTTTTCCCCAACCTGTGGAAGGAACAGACTCAAATTCCTCACCTCTTGAACCCTCAGCAAATGTCCAAGCTACAACCCCCAGGGTGAAGTGCAAACCTCAACCCCACAAATCATGTGTCCTTAACTAAGTTATACAGTCAGAGGCTGCTGTCTAAAGAAGCAACTCCCATTTCTCGGAAGGCCACTTCAACTTCATCTAGCACTCAGTCGCTTTCTTCACTGTCTTCCCAGTGCTCCTGGGTAAGCTCTACGGGCTCGCTGACATCCCTGAGGTCCACAGACTATGCTGCCAGCCACAGGGCAGACGATTTCCGCAAGCTGAACAAGGAGAGGGAATTCCACTATTCTGTCATCCGGTTGAAGCTGAATCACATGGTTTCCAGGCTGCCTAGGAGGGGCAATGTGGCAGAAAACTACATAGGCTGCCACCCAGTGATGTGCAACTTAAAGCCTAGGCAGAGGATCAGCACAAGCCTCATAAACCTCAGAGACTTTGCACTGTATTCATCATATGACTGCTTCTGAGAAATGGGATCGTGAGAGCTGGCACACATAATTGCCACACAGGAGGTGCTGCTGGCTTGGTGGTGGTGGTTTTTTTAACTTGGCTGCCCAGCCATCTTGGTGATACTGCAAGCCTTTCTCAGGCTTTGCAATGCCATGGAGAAGAATATGCACATTATACCTTGTGGCGCAAAGGTAGCCATCACATGAAAAAACCTTCACGTTGCTCTTTGTGGCTTACATTTTGTGTGTGTCACTTGTAAATGCTTCAGCCTTCACACTTGGCCAATTCTGTACTGCCCTTACAAATGTTGCTTTCTAGTGCTTTTTTGGTAAAAGAAATAATGGGCTAACTTGGTTTCATCAAGGGACAATAATATTAGCCGTTTAGAAAGTACAAAAAGAAAGTGTTTGCAACTGTGATTGTAGTATTCATCTTTTTAAAATATAAACTTTGCAATTTTGTCACAGTTTCTGTATGCACATCAGCTATATGTAATAAATAAATCATCATCATCATCTTTATACCACACCCATTTGGCTGGCTTTCCCAAGGGACTCTGGGGGGCTTAGAGCATATCTAAAAACATCCAGCATTAAAAATCTCCTAATACATGGCTCAGGAGATAGAGAGGGAGAAGGAAGAGAAGGCAGGAAGGGTAACCATGTCAGACCACTAACTCCTCGAAATACAAATGTCTTCCGGATAGATTGCCCATAAACTCCACCCCTTGGTCTAACACGGTTACCTCTTCCATGCTTAGCTAATCTGTTCCTCCTCCCCTCTCTGAGTAAAAAACCCTATACCTTTTCCCCATACAAATGTTTAACTTTAACATATAAAATACACACTAATATAAGGAACATCAAAATACCAAAAACCAGTATAATCACAGGGCGCCAAGCCAAATTTAAAATGTTGGTCATGGTAGGGCACTAGCCTGAAAAGATGTCCCACAAATGGATTTTTCATTCTCTCTGCAAGAGAAGAGAAGTGAAAGGCAGTGCTACATCTGGCTCAGTCATTAGGGAGGTGCAATCAGGGATTAAAAAACAAAAAAGAGGAGGGGATCCTAACAGCCAGGAAGGGTGCTCTGCTTGGAAAGGAGCAAAGAGCTGGCTGCTCCGTTCCGTCCTGCTTCTGCTGCTGGTTTTGGAAAAGCTTAGTACAGAAAAAAAAAGAAGCTAGAGGAAGCTAAAGACAAGCCACACAAGAAGCCAGTGACTTCTGTCTTGCAGGTAGATTTTTCAGATGACCCAAACCTTTTCTCAAAAGGGGGGGGGGGAGAGGAAGAACCGCAGGAATATTGAGATGATGAAGAGGAGGAGGAAAAAGAGGAGTACGACAAGATTGGTAAACACAGAATGCTTTCCAGTATTGAAGTTATAAGAGATGCATTCTGACAAAATGAAAAGCTTAGTACAAAAAAAAAGTTTGTAGTGTGGGTGTTCACCTTTGTTGGTGCCTTGTTCAATCTTGCTGCAGAAAAGAGGGGAGAGGATACCCTGCTAGATATATAGACTTTCGGATTAATCATATTCATATATATATATATATATATATATATATATATATATATATATATATATATATATATATAATTTTATATATAATATTTGGAGGGACGGGATGGTGGTTGTGGGGCTCCTACTGAAGCGAGAGTAGCATGGATTTCATCTAGTTGTAGAAAATGAGTGAAAAGAACATGCAGATCGTGGAAAAAGTGGAGTGGTTGAATTAGCTGAAAAGTTCATTAAGGGTGGGTGTGAGCTGTGTGGTGGTACCACCTGATGGCATGTTCGAAAAAGAATCCGTTTTGGTGTAGAAAGGACTGAAGCGTACCTATTGCTGATGTACGTACAGAAACTGGAAACTCCTGCAATTTTATTTCCCTCGCCTAGAGGAAGGGGGTGTGTGATGGCGGGGGACTGTGGAAATCACCCCTCTGCAAATGGCCACATGGACCGGCAGAGCACGGAGGACAGGGGGAATCTGGCGGCATGGCAGCTGCCACCTGACGAATCCCAGAACTCGGCCCGTTTTCCTTCAAACCTCCATTAGCAGCAGCAGTGGGAAGGGATGCAGCAGCCAGCTCTTTGCTGTTTTCTAAGCAGAGCACCCTCCTCATTTTTGTTAATTAATCCCTGAATGAACCTCTCTAATGATTGTGCGAGATGAAGTACTGCCTCTCCCTTCTTTCCTTTTGCAGAGAGAATGAAAATCCAAATAAATGCTTTTCTTTTTCTTTTTAGATTTTTTTACATGTGATTTTTCACAACTATTTTCAAGCCCCACTGAATGAGGAAAAAATAACAACTATTGATAGTGATCATACAGACCAGCATTCATATTCAACACTGTCCATTCAAAAGGCAGCTAGAGGTTTCGGGAACCCCTACAACTCTTCCCCCCCCCCAGGATCCACTAAGTTCTTATGTCCTCTCCCCTACTGGAAGAGCACTGGTGGGGGGGGGTGACTCCTCCTGGATCCTGGCAGATGCCCAAGGAATGGTTTGTCCCGTCTCTCCTTGGCAAACCGCAATCCCTCGTTCTGATGCAGCTTGGTTTGGGGGCGGTTCGTTCCCACCCTCTACCAGATGGTCACCAAGGCACCAAAGTCAGCCGTGGAAATCTTGCAACACGTCATAGATTCCATAGGTTCTCTCCAGTTGTACAGAAGATAGAAGGAGAGAGAGAATAAAGACCTTGACCGGGAAAAGGATCAGATGTATTAACTCTGTGCATCCAGTAATGAAGAGACCACCATCATTCACTTCCAGATAAACTGTAGAACATGGATCTGGCCAGGCAGTTTCAGATGCCTTGACTGGTCTTCCAGAAACAACCTTCTACCCTCAATCTGTTATTCTCTTCCAACAGCCTGAAAACAAAATTTGCCGGGCGGGGGGGGGGGTGAAAGCAAGCCCACTTTTTAATAACTATCGTATTGCTGTATTAAACAAGAAGAAACTTTGCACAAGAAGAAATTTTGTGGGGTTTGTGTGTGAGACTGGGCGGATTATTATTATTATTATTATTAAAGCTCTGAACACTCAGATTCTTCATGCTAATTTACTGGTCATGAGATTTCTTACTGAAATCGCACACTTCCAACATTGAATCAGCTTGTGACAAATGTGGACTAGTCTGTCATTTGCTCAGAAAAAAGGGCAACAACAACAATAAAAAACTTTGCATATATGCAGCTTTTATGTATATTTTGGATTATAGTTTTTTAACATAATTTTTTTGGGGTGAAAGGGACTTTCAAGAACATGAAAACTGAGGTGTCTTAGGGCTGTTTTGCCTCATGGTTTTTGTTGCTGAACCCTAATAGAGAGAACACATGCATCTTATTTGGCAGGAAGGTTGATTTCTTCATCCATGAATTGTGCTTCCTTTGGTGTGAGTTTTTTTTAAAAAAACTTTTCATAAAAGCTTTTTGCATAATAAATCTTAAGCTGGTGTTTCTTTAAAAAAACCAAATACACACACACATACATACATTGCAATTTCTGCTGCAGTTTCTCAACATATATCAGCAGAGTTTATGCTTCAAGAGGAGAGAAGTGAACGGCAGTGCTTCATCAGGCACAGTCCAAAGGTTGTATACATGTGTACTCTCTATTAGAGTTCAGCAACAAAAGCCATGAGGCAAAAGAGCCCTAAGACACCTCAGTTTTCATGTTCTTGAACGTCCCCATTCAAAATGATGCTAAATAACTATAATCCAAAATATGCATACAAGCTGCATATATGCAAAGTTGTTGGTTTTTTGTGTTGCTCTTTTTTCTGAGCAAACAAAAGATCTGTCCACATTTGTCACAAGCTGTTGCAATGTTGGATTTTAGTAAGAAATCTCCTGACCAGTAAATTAGCATGAAGAATACATCTGATCCTTTCCCCACCCCAGTCAAGATATTTTCTCTCTCTCTTCTTCCATCTTCTGTACAACTGGAGAGGACCAAGTGCCAGGATCCCACACTTGCAGTCTGACGTGTTGCAAGATTTCCATGGCTGACTTTGGTGCTTTGCATGGTAAGACCCCCAAGACCTCCCCAAATAAAGACACAATTAATGTCAAATTTAGTTAAAGGTCATTGGCATAATTTTGGCCAAAATGAAAAATGAAGATAAATGTGCTTGGAATTCTTCAAGTCCAGTATCTGGCTCTTGTGCATCACTCAATATTGGGGGAATGGAGCACCCTGTCTAGAAATACTGAGGGGGCTAAAGCCCTGGGTGGCCAGGAGATCTGCTCACTGTACCTGCAGTCAGTGTTTCTAACCAACAGAGGCAACAAGTCCTCAGCAGAGATTTAGCTCTGCTGGGATCAGGATATTCTGCAAATTTCAGGGGCATGTAGAATTGAATGGTTTTGTGCAATAGGCTGTATTTAAATGTGGTGATTATTGTTTTGGTGTTCCTGATTATTCTGTTAGGGCTTCTGTCCCCCCCCCCAAATGTTTCTTCCACACTACATTACCTGTTGTTCGATGAAACTTGGTTTTTTCCCCTTCTTTTACAAATGAAATGGGGCTGCTGCAGTTGGAAAGATGCCTTACTTGGTCATATGGCACAAATGGTTGGAGCCCCATGGTACTAAAGTTTAAGATACGCCTGCAAGGAGCACTCTGAATGTTCTGCCATTGGGGGGCTATCAAGCTGCAGAAAGTTTTAGCTTTCTCTGTGTTAAGGGGTTTTGGAAGCGTTCATGTAGCTGATGTCTGTACAGAAATATGAACGCTTAAAAACCCCTCAACAAAAGTGTCCTTTCTCCTTTTCTGCACCCAGATTCAATCCCTTGCCAACACCTTACCAGAAGATGCAGCCACACAACTCAGACCTTATATAAACCATGGATAAAATACAAATATCTCCTGGAACCTACAAGCCCTTGGTGCATTTCACCCATCGAAGCCTTTGGTGTTAAGAAGAAGAACATGAAGGGAAATTGGGCAACATATAAAATGTTATTAGGGGCGGAAATTAATAAATTAAGAACTTTGAAATCCATATATATTTGACAGACTGGCTCCGATACTTCCAACTGGATGAAAGACAAGGAAAATAGGGTTGGCTGGAGAAATATCAAAACTAAAGAGAACTCTAATCCAGCCCAAAGGAAAATATCTATCTAAAATGTATATTCTCCTCCACAATTTACACCCTGCCATCAAAGAACTTTTGCCTCACTTAAAACGCTCAACCTTTTCTGAGGATGCACACTTCAGAACACATAGGGACAGAGAAAGCTAAAACATTCTGCAGTTTGATTGCCCCCAAATGGCAGAAAATTCATAGTGCTCCTTGCAGGCGTATCTTAAACTTTAGTACCATGGGGCTCCAACCATTTGTGCCATATGACCAAGTAAGGCATCTTTCCAACTGCAGCAGCCCCATTTCCTTTGTAAAAGATGGCAAGGAAACTGTTCCAACGCAGAACAGGTAATATAGTGTGAAAGAAACTTGGGGGGGGGGACAGAAGCCCTAACAGAATAATCAGGAGCACCAAAGCAATAATCACCACATCTAAATACAGCCTTTGGCGCAAAACCATTAAATTCTTCATGCTCCTGCTATTTGCAGAATCTCCTAATCCCAGCAGAGCTAAATCTCTGCTGAGGATTTGTTGCCTTAGTTGGTCGGAATCATCCGCTGCAGGTACAAGGCAGGGCACACCTTTGATTTTTTATTTTATTTTTTGGTTTTGAAATAAAAAGAAATTGATTATGTTTCTAGGTATTTGGGCTATTATCCTGCCCAACCCTGCTGTAGATCACCTAATGAAATCTTTCGGCCTAGTATCTAATGACATTCCCAAAGACAAGAAAAATCTATTCCTTTACACAACAGCAGCTGCCAGAATATCCCATCACTATTAGAATGGCAAAACAAACTCGGCGAGTTTGTAGAAACGGCAAATTTGATGGCAATTATTAGAGGCCACTCAAATCAGAGAATAATTAGAAAGTGGGATGGAGTGAATGAAAACATGAAAAAATATTGTCCCAGAATTGAAATATTAATAGAGAATGTGTGAAACTTGAAGGTAAGCAAGAAAATAATAGAAGCAATTGAATAATTATTATAACAACACAACAAAGTGGAAGAAGTAAAATATTGAGATCACACATGGGTGAAGGGGAGTGGGGGGTATATGGGAACCTATAATATCATTTATAATATAATTTGTTAATTGTGCTGTATTTATATAGAGCAAAGGGAAGCCTAGAGCAATTAGATTTATTTTAATTTAGGTAATCCCATGCTATCTGCAGAATCTCCTGATCTCAGCAGAGCTAAATCTCTGCTGAGGACTTGTAGAAATATCCCGCAGAAATATCAAAATGACTGCGAAAGGCTGTGGAGGGAAGATTCACTGCATGTTATAAGGGGGTGGTCATTAGGAGGTAAGAGAAGGAAGCGCTGTCCTGTTTTCAGATTGGGGACAGCCTCCCACCTCCTTCTTCCCAACCTGTGGAAGGAACAGACTCAAATTCCTCACCTCTTGACCCCTCAGCAAATGTCCAAGCTACAACCCCAGGGTGAAGTGCAAACCTCAACCCCACAAGTCATGTGCCCTTAACTAAGTTTTACAGTCAGAGGCTGCTATCTAAAGAAGTATCTCCCATTTCTAGGAAGGCCACTTCAACTTCATCTAGCGCTCGGTCGATTCTTCACTGTCTTCCCAGTGCTCCCGGGCAAGCTCTACGGGCTCGCTGACATCCCTGAGGTCCACAGACTATGCTGCTAGCCACAGGACAGACTATTTCCGCAAACTGTACAAGGAGAGGGAATTCCACTACTCTGTCATCCGGTCCAAGCTGAATCACATGGTTTCCATGCTGCCTAGGAGGGGCAATGCGGCAGAAAATGACATAGGCTGCCACCCAGTGAGGTGCAACTTAAAGCCTAGGCAGTGGATCAGCAAAAGGCTCATAAACCTCAGAGACTTTGCACTGTATTCATCAAATGACTGCTTCTGAGAAATGGGATCGTGAGAGCTGGCACACATTACTGCCATACAGGGGGTGCTGCTGGCTTGGTGGTGGTGGTTTTTTTAACTTGGCTGCCCAGCCATCTTTGTGATACTGCAAGCCTTTCTCAGGCTTTGCCGTGCCATGGAGAAGAATGGTTTGGAATGCCAACCAATATGCACATTATACCTTGCGGCACAAAGGTAGCCATCGCATGGAAACACCTTCACGTTGCTCTTTGTGGCTTACATTTTGTGTGCGTCACTTGTAAGTGCTCCAGCCTTCACACTTGGTCAATTCTGTGCTGCCCTTACAAATGTTGCTTTCTAGTGCTTTTTTGGTCTAAGAAATCATGGGCTAACTAGGTTTTACCAAGGGACAATAACCCGCTAGTGCCTCTCCTTTTTTTGTCCCAATATAGGAACATAGAAAAATATTTTCAGTGTATGACCCTGCAGCTGATGGCCTGATAACAGATGGCTAACAAAAGACAATGACAAAGACAATGTGCAGTGACTTGTAACTTTTCCAACACCTATTGCCATATCTTAGGGCTCCTTTTTAATGTGTTTTTAGTGAAATCCCTGAGGTTTGTGGTGTGGATGTGGCTGTTCACCTATGTAGGTGCCTTGTTCAATGGGCTGACAAGGCTGAAACCGGCTCTCATTTCTCTATTCACTATTCCCCTTATGAAAAGCACCGGGTTGAAATTGACCGTTCTTGTGAACTAAATTCCACCCCACATCGGGGGGAGGGGATCATTTTTTTAAAAAATATTTAGTTTATGGCACAGTGAATGCCATCAACCCATTGTGATCCAGCAGTAGCTCCTTTACAGCCATCCGCTGTCACTTAGATCAGTGACTAGGCACCATGCAAAAAGAAAGGGTTTGCAACTGTGATTGTAGTATTCATCTTTTTAAAATATAAACATTGCAAGTTTTTGCACAGTTTCTGTATGGACATCAGCTATATGTATAAATAAATTATCAACACCATCATCATCATCATCTTTATACCCCACCCATTTGGCTGGCTTTCCGAAGGGATTCTGCGGGGCTTACAGCATATCTAAAAACATCCAGCATTAAAGATCTCCTGATTCACGGCTCAGGAGATCGAGAGGGAGAAGGAAGAGAAGGCAGGAAGGGTAACCATGTCAGATCACTAACTCCTCGAAATACAAATGTCTTCCGGATAGATTGCCCATAAACTCCACCCTTGGTCTAACACGGTTACCTCTTACATGCTTAGCAAATCTGTTCCTCCTTCCCTTTTTGAGTAAAAAAAAAATTTCACCACTTTTCCATACAAACGTTTAACTTAAATATAACGGTATAAAATACACATTAATATAAGCAATGTCAAAATACCAAATAGAAGTATAATCACAAGGTGCCAAGCCAATTTTAAATGTTGGTCATGGTTGGGCTCCATCCTGAAAGGATTTCCCACCAATGGTACTATGAAAGAGTTACTCCAGAGCTGGAAAAGTAGTATCCTGACAGTACTGGGATACTGGAGCAGGACCTAGCCCCCTGTCACACATCAAAAGTGGTGAAGAAATTCATGACAGAGCAGCAAATACAGGTACTTGATTGGCCAGGGAATTCCCCGGATGTACATCCCATTGAGAATTCGTGGGCTATATGCAAAAGTCGCCTCTGTGCTGTAGATGGTATGACTATGGAGAAACTCATTCAGGCGCTGATTCAAGTATGGTACAGGGATCTGAAAATCAACAGTGACTGTTCGAAATGAGTAGACCCCATGCCAAACCGTGTTCAAATGCTGCTTAAAAATAGCGGCGGTCATATCTGTTAATAATGTACATGTCTGTGAGTTTTGTACATCTCTGTGAGTTTTGTACAATAAACTATTGTACAAAATTCATTGTTTCAATTATTTTGTACAGCACATTGTTATGTGTTTAGTAAGACATGGACACACACTAGAACTGTTCACATTACTGAACCAGAAACAGGTCAAACCCCCCTTAATTCAGAGGGCGCACAATGTGAGTTCCTGCACTAAAACAGCAGTGTTTGCTTTGATAACCAGATAAATAAATCAAGTTGACTTTCAGGTAATACTATATAGTATGGCCCCTGGGCCATTGCTTCTACATTTATGATGTTCTACCGATTTTGACCTAGACTGAATATTTTTCTTTCAAATCAGTATATAATAAATGTTTGGGGGGAATTGAAAGGAAATCCACATCCCACCCACTTTAGTAGTCCACAGTTGGTTAAAAGACGAAGGCCGAATTAAAAAGGAATTACTCATTTTGCTAAGCTCTCATATTAACAGTTTCAACACATTTCAGAAACTCAGGAAGAAGGGTGGGTGGGTGTGTACTTCCTGACCCTCTGAAGATACCTAGCCTCGTGTGCCTCAACCCAGCTGGAAGGCCTTAGGACTTCTCAGCAGAAGCTCCACTGGCCTGGAAGAATACCCACAATGCCACAATGCCACCTACCTTGAAGGGCCACTGCATTCTGGGTGGGCAAGGAACTTCAACTCCATACCGGCCGATGGGAAGAGCAGCTCCATGATCGACCAGGCCATGGCTGGGTACTGCCCCTCCATCTTCCAGAAGTAGCACATCAGGTGTCTTGGGATACATACCTGCAAATACAGTCCTGTGAAAACAAGGCCCTCCATGCCAGCTGAGACCTAGGACCAAACAGCCAAATGCCAGACGGCCCAAGAAACCCCAAATAAAAACCTATATGACTACATGTAGGATATTTTCTGCAATCTATCCCCCCGCCCACTCTTTAACCCAAATCTAATTCTAACCCCCTACTCCCCCACCCACCACACTCTAGGACAGCACAACTCCATTGGTTCGATAGACAATACAAGGTGAGAGACACAGGGCAACCCGGACGGGTTGGCAGGGAATCACCCTATACTGTAGGTAAGCAAGATAGCTTACAAACAATTACATTACATGTAATTATTTCTGTATGGCATAAATTGGGAAACCTCATCAAAGGAAAATGCATCACTTCATATATAAACACCAGGACTGAGCAAGCCTACCTTAACTTATGAGGAACAGGAATTCATAGACAGTCCTATCACCCCAGAGGAAATAGATATGGTCCTCAAAAACCTCAAGCCACACAAAGCTCCAGGCCCAGATGGCTTCACAGCAGAATTCTATTGGAAATTCAAAGAACCCCTGATGCCCTACATGACCTGCCTATTCAATGGTATCATAAAAGGGGGGTCAATCCCCAAAACATGGACCTACTCCAAAATAGTCTCCATCCCAAAACCACTTAAAGACAGCCTCAAAGTAGAATCAGACCACCCAGTCTCATTAATAAACCAAGACGACAATATATTCACATCAAACTTGGCCAACCGCCTAAAAATTTTCCTACACAAGTTAGTAGCCCCAGACCAGACTGGCTTTGTCCCTGGTTGCAATATAACAGGCCCCATCAGGAAACTACTGAACGTGATTGAACACAGCACGGCAACTAAATGCCCACTGACAATTATGTCCCTAAACATCCTCAATGCTTTGGGTTGCTTAGAGTGGAAATACCTATTAGCAGTACTAGCGTGAAATTTGGCCCCAACTTCCTGCAAATCCTCCAACAAATATAATCCCAAGCCTCAGCAATATGGAAGACTAACAATTGGGACTCTAATACCATAGCGATCCAAAAAGGCACAAAACAAGGATTCCCACTGTCTCTCTTCTTATTCATCCTGCCTCTGGAACCTTTAGCAATCTGAATCTGAGCAGCCACAGAGATCAAGGGAGTGGAAATAAAAGGCAAAACCTACAAATTAGGACACTTTGCAGATGACAGCACCAGACCCCATAAACACAGCAACCTCCTTAATCAGAGAACTCAACACATTTGCAATGGTGCCGGGCCTACAGGTAAATTTTGCAAAGTCAGAAGCTATGTGCTTCCCACACACAAAAAGGCCTCGCTAACATCACCAAGGTAAAACTTTGCCACACCAAGTTCAGATACCATGGGGTACAAAGAACCAGAAACCTCAATAAAGTATACCTCCACAACTATAACCCCTTATTGGCGGCAAATTAACCAAGACCTAAAGAGATGGAACAACATCAACTTCACTCTCACAGACAAAATAGGGAAAGGGTAAAGGGATTCCTGACCATTAGGTCCAGTCATGACTGACTTTAGGGTTGCGGCGCTCATCTCCCTTTACTGGCCAAGGGAGCCAGCGTACAGCTTCCAGGTCATGTGGCCAGCATGACTAAGCCGCTTCTGGCGAACCAGAGCAGCGCACGAAAATGCCGTTTACCTTCCTGCCGGAGTGGTACCTATTTATCTACTTGCACTTTGATGTGCTTTCGAACTGCTAGGTTGGCAGGAGCAGGGACCGAGCAACGGGAGCTCACCCCGTCGCGGGGATTCGAACCACCGACCTTCCGATTAGCAACTCCTAGGCTCTGTGGTTTAACCCACAGCGCCACCCGCGTCCTCTCAGACAAAATAACCATGATCAAAATGCTCACCCTCCCAAAATTAACCTACCTATTCCAAACAAAAAACCAAGAATAAGCCCCAAATACCTGCACCTCCCCTCCACAGAGGGAGGATGGGGAATCCCCAACATACATTGCCAGCCAAGTATGCTACATAATCCTATATATATTAGAAGATGAAACAAAACAGTGGGTACACCTGGAGAGAGACACAATTGAAAATACCTGCACCACAGCATACCCAATTCCAAACAAACTAAGGAAAATTCCCACAATACTTAACAGCTACACACAGACCATGCTTAAAGCATGGAAAGCAGAAATAGGCAAACTGTCCCCAACCCCATCACCACTAATTCCCCTGCCACACCACCCACTATTCCATCACTCAGCACAAAACCTCCAGATAAAAACCTGTCAAACAAAAGGCTTATATCGCCTAATCAACCTCTATAAAATAGCAAACCCTTGCCAACACAAGAAATACAAGACAAACTAGAAGACGCCCAAATGCCTTGGTTAACACACCACCAATTACATGCCCTCTTAAACAATCCAGTAGTAAAATCAGCAGCAACTAGGCCCTTGACAACCTTCAAAAACCTCCCCCCAAAGCCTCCTATGAGATTAACCCCACTCAGTGGACCAGAACATGGTCTAAACCCTGCTTTCAATCCATATCAAAGAAAAGGAAAGCACTCACTCTGAAACTCACCTACAGGTGGTACCTAACACCAAGGAAATTAGCGCTAATAAGCCCAGGAACCTCACCAAAATGCTGGAGAGGGTGCACCTCCCCAGGCACATACCTCCACATGTGGTGGGAATGCCCCCAAATCCAACTCTTCTGTACAAAAACCATATGAGAAATATGTAAAATAACTAAGCAAGTATTAGAAATCGCCCTAGAATTGGCCCTACTAAACATCTTCCAAGACAACAATGCCCACTCAAATCACAAAGAATAAGAATAAGAATAAGAATAAGAATAAGAATAAGAATATCTTTATTGTCATTGCCCCCTTCGGGGAAAATGAAATTACTTGACTGCTCCATAAAAACACTAATTAAACAATACAATATAATACAGCAAGGGAGATTAGATGACTTTCAAAGTCCGGGCTTCCCATTCGGGGCCGAGATCGCTCTGGAGAAGAAGCTGTTCTTAAGACGACTCGTTCATGTCTTCATCGACCTGTATCTCCGTCCTGACGGCAAGAGCTCGAAGAGACAGTGACTAGGATGCGATGGATCTTTTACTATGTCCTGTGCCTTCCTATGGCACCTTGTGGCATAAATCTGCTCTAAGGTGGAGAGTGGACAGCCAACAATGCTCTCTGCTGCCTTAACAACCCTGCACAACCCCATCCTGTCCTGGGCAGTACAGCTTCCGTACCACACACATAAGCCATAAGTGAGCACGCTCCCAATGGCACAGTGATAGAAGGCAAGCAGCAGTTTCTGCGGAAGATGTTTTTTCCTTAGTATTCTCAAAAAGTACAGTCTCTGCGGTGCCTTCTTCACAAGCCCCCTTGTGTTGACACTCCAGGACAGATCCTCTTGTAATTCAATGCCCAGAAATCTGAACGTTGTTACCCTCTCCACACAGACCCCATCAATCAAAAGTGGCTGGACGTTGCTCTTCTGTCTCCTGAAGTCCACCACAAGCTCCTTTGTCTTCCTTGTATTTATGAGCAAGCTGTTAGTTCTGCACCACTCTGTCAGCCGCTCCACCTCATCTCTATAATCCGTTTCACCCTCCCTTTCAGAGATGAGCCCAATCACAGTTGTGTCATCTGCAAATTTGACAACCCTATTACTAGGGTGAGTAGCGACACAATCGTACGTGTAGAGAATATAAAGGAGCGGACTGAGTACGCATCCCTGTGGTGTTCCTGTGTTAGTCTTAAGCATATTAGAGGTATAAGGGCCCAACCGAACACTCTGGGAGCGGTCTGACAAAAAGTCCAATATCCACCCACAAAGTGATAACAGCAGTCCCAGATCTTCCATACCAGCTTTTCAAAGCACTTCATGATTATAGGGGTGAGTGCTACTGGACGAAAATCATTCAGATCTTCCGGGTTAGATTTTTTTGCTATTGGAACAATAATAGAGGACTTTAGGCAGGATGGAGCAATAGCCTGGGCTAGGGATCGATTTAAAATCCCAGTGAAAACTCCTGCTAGTTGATCTGCACAGTCTCTCAATACCCTTCCAGCTACCCCATCTGGCCCTGTGGCCTTCCTTGGGTTGATTCCCTTCAACACCTTTCTCATCTCTTCTTTTTCCACAGAGACTACTACATTCCTTTGTACTGATGATGGTAATGGTGGTGATGACGGCAAAGTCTTCACCGGGAGTGGTGGTGGTGTTGGTAAAGCCTCAACAGGTGTTGCTGCAGATGTTACTTCAAAACGGGCAAAAAAGGCATTCAAATCCTCTGCGAGGGATGCCCCTCCCTCGTCTGCCAGGGAGTCCTTGGATTTATACCCTGTTAATTCTTGTACACCTTGCCACACCTGCCTGGTGTTGTTACTTTGTAAATGATTCTCCAGCCGCTGTCTATACACCTCCTTTGTTAAACGCTTGTCTCCTTTGCTACACGCTTGAACTCATAACCCACCTATTCTCAGCAGCCAGAAACATCATAACCTGTTGAGACCTGTCAGGAATAAGTATGGAACAATGGTACCAAATAGTATGGGAAACCCCCTTAATAAAAAAATTAACCAATAAACTGAAACTGACACAGGGACAAATAGAAGACGGCTCACCCCGGTATGGCTCCCCTTTATCACATACATAGCCCAACAAGACAATGACAAAAATCCACCAAAAGAATACAAATCAATATGGCTAACCTGATCCAAAACACCCACCCACCCCACTCACACATGGAAACAAAGACCACCAGAGTCAACTATAAATGAACAGTCACACCCTAGGCCAACCCCGACCTTTCTCACCACCAAAGGAAGACAAGCGAACAGCAAAGAACCTGCACAAGCAGCACTGACACAAAACCCCACATATCTTAAGTAAAATAGAATCACCCCACCTCACCCCCACTCATCTTTTTCCCCCTCCACCTCTTTCCCCCTATTCTTCCTAATGTCTCAACAAATGGGGGGAAAATGTGTTACGTGGGGGGGGGATACGAGACAGAGACATTGCACATATCTTTGTAAATCAAGAAAATCTTTACTAAAAATACATTTTAAAAAATGAAACTGACCTGTAGAAAATGTAACTTGAAAAAAGAAACATTGCACATACTTTTTTAAACCAAGAAATTGTTAATAAAAAAGGCATTTGAAAATATTTACAGTTTTGCCACATTTCAGAAACTCAGGAAGAAGGATGGGCGTGTGTGTCCTTCCTGACCCTCTGAAGATACCCAGCCTCATGTGCCCAACCCCAGCTGGAAGGCCGGCCGGCCTGCCTTAGGACTTCTCAGCAGAAGCTCCACCTGCCTGGAAGAAGACCCACAATGCCACAATGCCACCTACCTTGGAGGGCCACTGCATTCTGGGTGGCGAGCAATGTCAACTCCACACCGGCCGATGGGAAGAGCAGCTTCATGATGGAACAGGCCATGGCTTGGGAGTTCCCCTCCATCTTCCAGAAGCACTGCATGAGGCGTCTTGGGATACATCCCTGCAAATACAGTCCTGTGAGAAGAACGCCAGGAAACGTTTTGCTAGCACAGAGCCTGTCCTCTAAACTGAGAGGCAGAACCTAGGGTGCTCAGAGGCTTGGGGCGCTTTGGCAAAGTAAAAGAGGGATATTGGGCAGCTCTGCGGAGGAATCTAGATACACATAAAAAACCCACTAATAAAACACATACAGTGGTGCCCTGCAAGATGAATGCCTCGCAAGACGGAAAACCCGCTAGACGAAAGGGTTTCCCATTTTTGAGCTGCTTCGCAAGACGAATTTCCCTATGGGCTTGCTCCGCAAGACGAAAACGTCTTGCGAGTGTTCCGATTTTTTTCCGCTCCCCCCTTTTTTCTAAGCCGCTAAGCCGCTAATAGCCGCTAATCCGCTAAACAGCTAATAGCGCTAATCCGCTAAGCCGCTAATAGGGTTGCTTCGCAAGACGAAAAAACCACTAGATGAAGAGACTGGCGGAACGGATTATTTTTGTCTTGCGAGGCACCACTGTATTTTAAAAATACCAGAGACCTTTTTATTAGGTTTGGTAAGAAAAGAATTACCGAAGGATAAGAAAGTACTGTTTATGTATGCGATGACAACAGCAAGAATACTACTTGCCCAGGGATGGAAAGAAGAAAGAGCCCCATTGAAAGGAGAATGGACAATGAAGATGATGGACTATGCGGAGATGGCAAGGCGGACCGGGAAAATCAGGCACCAAGAGTTTAACAAATTTACTAAAGAACGACATACTTCTAAAGAATATAGTAAAGAACACTGTCAACATTTTTAAATGTTGGCAGGATTGACATAGCACTTGTAATTTAAAAAAACAAAGGATAAAAATGAAGCACAATAATTTGGATAAATGCAATTAGATGCAGTTTAAAAAGGAAGATAAATTTTGGAAGCCAAAGGAGGGGTGGAGGGAAGTCCGGGGGAACACCATAAAGGTACTGATATGGAGTGTGATGTAATATAAGCATGTTTGTGTGTGTGTGTGTGTGTGTGTGTGTGTGTGTGTGTGTGTGTGTGTAAAAATGTGTTTTTTCTTTTTGAAACTTTGAAAATAAAAAGTTAAAAAAGAAAATACTTTTTTAAAGTGTTTTGGAAAATATATTGAATTTGCCATGAGCTCACCCTCGCCATCTAGTGTCTAGCTGGAACCTGTGCCAAGGTGGGCAACCAAGATGATCAAGGGTCTAGAAACCAAGACTTATGAGGAACAGTTGAAACAGCTGGGTATGTCTAGCCTGGAAAAGATGAGATTTGAAAGAGATATGATAGCCATCTTCAAATATCTGAAGGGCTGCCACATGGAAGATGGAGCAAGCTTGTTTTCTCCTGTTCTGGGGGGTAGGACTCAAACCAATGGCTTCAGGGTACATGAAAGGAGATTCGGACTAAACATCAGGAAGAATTTGCTGACAGTAAGAGCTGGGAGAGACCAGGGTGAATATGTCACTCTTCATATGTTTTGAACAACTCCCAGCAGGTCCAGTCAACATGATGGCCTTTGTGGGATTTGCAATCTGAAACACTTGGAAGACACAAACTTGGTGAAAGCTGCTGCACAGTGAGGCCTCTGCTCAAAAGAGCATCCCTTCTCTGTCAGAGCCAAGGTGTATCTAGTCCAGCACCCTGCTTCCACCAAGGACTAACCTGATCCCCCTTAAGTGGCTTCCCAGCAGTTGGTATTCAGAGGTAGACTGCTCCTTCAACAGGAAGTTCTATTTGGCTATTCAAACCACTGACCACTGATAGACTCAGCCAAACGCAGGTTCTAGAGAAGGCTTCGCCAACCTGGTATAGCCCAAAACATCTCGGGGGGGGGGGCACTATGTTGGCAAAGGTCCAACACAGGGTGTATGTGAAAAAAATGGCATTGTTGCACTTTGAATGGAAAAAATCTAGGAGAAAAGAGGGGAAATGTTTTCAAATAGCACCTTTAACCCAAGAGAGCAAAACGCTTGCTTTTCCGCCAGGTACATCAGAGAATGCAAGCAGGACGTTTTCGTAAGATCAGCCCTATCAATGGAACAACTCCCCTAGGAGGAAAATATGCAGCTTTCAGAACTTTGAAGTTTAGACAAAAAGCAAGTTAGAGGCAATGGAACCAGAGGTTCTAAAATCCTGCAAGACTTGCAGAAAGTGGGTAGGGAAAATGTTTTTCTCCCTCTCTCATAACACCAGAACTCATGCAGGAACCAATGCAGGAAGATTCAGAGCAGATAAGAAAGTATTTACAGAAGAAAGTAAGAAGAGTCTACTGAATCTGGCCACTGGCCCCTCCACTCCATCATCCTGTTCACAGTGGCCACCCGCATGCTACTTAAGGGAAACCCACAAATAGGACAAGAGCCCAAGAGCAACTCTCCCCGCCTGCGGTTTGCAGCAGCTGGGATTCAGAAGCACTCCTGTCCTGCCCATGCAAGCACTGCTGACAGGCAGGGAGGCTTCTTCCCTGTGCATTAGCTCTGCCCATCCACAGAGCAGCCCTGTCTCTTTGGCTGACATCTTGGTGGTCACGGTGGGAACAGGATGCTCAGCTAGATGGTCCCCCTTTGGCCTGGTGCAGAAGGCTCCTCTGACATTCCTATACACTGCTGCTGAAGACAAGTTGCACGTCTTGCCTCAGAACATGGTCACTCCAACCCTGCAAGGGAGGAAGAACAATAATGCCAGATGAAAACTCAAACCATCTTAGTCAGCTCAACAGAAAAGTCCAGGCAGGAGAGTTCTCTATTCCCAGTTCAGCCATGGAGAGCCCAGCAGCAGCCAGATATTGAGAGCCAGGCCACCCAGGAGCACATGCCAGCTTTCTTCCTGGGCACATTTGACAAGGCAGTACATCCCACTGAGCACTGCAGGACTCAATTCCAAGTAAGCATACGCAGGATATGGACAGCATAGCTGCACTGCAGAAAGTCTCTCTCCAGGGCCAGGCAGGCTGCTGCTGCACTTCAAGGACTAAGGAGAACTAAGATGCTGGTGAAAGGCAGCCCTTAAGATTTCTAGAAACTTGTGCCCCCTAGTGACAAAAGTTCCTGCTCCTCTGCAGCTGCTCTGGGTTAGCAGTTAGGCTCTAGAAAAAAACATTTCGAGGAAAACCAAGAACACAACATAAAGAGGAGCTGTGTTGTACCAAATCTGACCACAGGTGCATCCAGAGTTCTGTACTGACTGTGAGGAGCCCACCATAGTATCAGACAAGGGGACATTCCCAACCCTACCCAAGGAGGCCAAGGATTATCCTGTGGAACTTCTGCCTGCACCTCACCTCCCCCACAGAAGCTGCTGTGGCTTCCAGCCTTCCATGTGCAGTACTCGCACACGTTTTCCCGTCTAAGTGTACAGAAAAGCGTGTTGTTGTTTTTTAAAAGGAAAGAAACCATCATAGAGCAGCAGCATAATCCTACACATTTTTACCTAAGAGTAAACTGCAGCGAGCGCAGCAGGCTTTGCTCCCAAATAAGAAGACATAGGATTCATCTCACATCCATCACAACCAAGGATAACGTAAAAGAACCTCCATGGCCAGAAGAAATCTACCCTACCCAAAAAGCCAGGGATTATCCTGTGGAACTTCTGCCTGCACCTCACCTTCCCCACAGAAGCTAAAGGCACCAAGGAGGAAGGGATGGGACGTGGGGTGCTCAAGCCAAAAAATGGGGGGTTGGTTGGGGGAAAACCAAGACGCAGCGGCTTTGCGGCTTTTTGCGTTGGAGTGCGCGCGGCCAACACAACCCACCAACACAACCCACCACGCCAGGCGCTGCCCTCGCCACCAACGTTGTCGGGCACACGTGCCCAGGGCGCGAAGGGTTCCGCGCGTCAACTCAGCCTGGCCACCAGAGCCAAGCGGGGCTGCGCTTCGCCCCTACCTGCCCTTGCCAGGAGAAGCTTGGTCGGCAGGCAAATCCCGCTCCCCCACGCTGGCCTGGGACGCGCAACGGCTAGTCCAAGCCGGGTCCTGGCGGCACTCAGGGCGGGACGGGGTTTCCTGCATGGGGGCGCCTGGCTCCCGCCCCCTAAAAGTTGCGCGCTTGGGACTACCCTCCCCCGGCCCAACCCCACACGCCACTGCCCAGGTCCATACACACGTGCTCTCCGCATTTTCAGACCCGACTCTTTCCCTAGCCCTGCCTGGAAATACTGCGGGTAGAGTAACCCTGCCCTCACTCCCCCCCCCCCACAGACACACCGCAAAACTCTACCTCCGCGCAGCAGCCCTTCCTCCTGACCGGACACATCCCCAAAGCCACAACGAAGTTGCTTGGCTGAGCGAGGCGGCTCCCCAACCCCCCCCCACCCGCCCCTAACCCCCGCCAGAACCTTACCTACCCCAGGACTCTCCGCCGTCCCGCAGCACTTGGAAAAGGGCACGGATGCGCGCCGCCCGGATGCTGAGCAGAGCCGCGGCCAGGAGCGCATCCTTCGCCAAGGAGGAGGAGGTGCAGAGGTGCAGGAGCGAGCGAGCGAGCTCCAAGCACCCATTGCCACCCTCCCTTCCGCAGCGCCAGGCAGATGGAAGCAGAGAAGACGCCGAGGACGCCCCAGCTGAGAGAAACAGAGATCTGCAGCCCCGCCCCCTGGCCAGTTTAAACTCCAGCGAGTTAAAGGGACTCTGCTTCCCCATTTCACCCCCACGGGACCACGCACCCTCCAATAAATTAAACCCCCTATATCTTGCGAATACACGTGTATTCAAGCTTATAGCCTGGTTCCCCAAGGAAATGCAAAAGACCCCATGGCCGCCAACTTTTCAGCCTCCTCCAGACCCTGCCTTGAGGCTCCATTGTTTCCCTTTCTGTCCCCGGAATTGTCACCTGCAGATTTCTTTCTAGCCCTGCGTTTCCCTTAAAGGCACAGGCACACCTGGCAGGCGCGTGGAGTCCAAATGTCTGAAAGACAGCACGTTAGGGAAGGCTGACTTAAGCGTGCAGGTGGGAGTCACAGGCACGGCAGAAAGATACAGGAGCTTTGGCAAAAATCTATAATCTAATTTCCAAAGAATATCCGGCGTTTAGGGTGGCGATTCTAGGAAAGACCAGCTGTCCGTCTGGGTCTTCTAACCAGCAGTCACACAAACAAGAATTAAGCCCGTAAAACTTTTGTTTCTTATTTGCCTCTCTGCCCCCAATCTCAGCTAAATAGGAGCTGACACTACACAGGTGGGAGAAGGTGGCACTCTGCACATTCTCGTAGTCATTGGGACTTTGGGACCCTGGCTGAAATTAGCTGCCAGCACACAATTACTTGGGAGCAAGCCCCATTGGACTCAACAATAGCAATTGTGATTTTAGAAAAACTACAGTGTTTAGAGGAGTGGCTGGTTTAGCAGACTTGGCTGCCACTGAGTGCTACAATATTCCTGGTTTGTTTTAATTGTTGCATTGGTGACCAGCTCAAAGTGAAGAAGCCTCCAAGCCTTGACAGAAACATGCTAGGAGAACCCATGAACTTTGGACACATTACCCACATTGGAACAAAAGAGGGCAAATTCAGGAACAAATGAATTCCAAAGGAGGCTCCAACAACAATAATCCTTCAACTGCAAAGGTGTCAGATGTTTGAATGAGAGAATGAAATGCCAGTTTGGGGATGTGATGCTTTCAAAGCAACTGGCTGTAAGGAGGAGAACGGACCAATTTAATTTCATACATTGTTACCTATATTGAGACTACTGATCTGCTAGTAAGGCTGTGAAATGCTAAATTTAATGCCACCTCTTGTTTCTGTGGAAGCCTGTTCATGTTGGAGATTGAATCTTGACATAACCATTTAACTATAGCATCATGACCACAATTTATTGTCTAAAAGCAGCATTGAAGATGGTAGCTACATTTTAATGAACAACTCCACTAAAGATCCCTCAGGTTTTGTAGTGCTGCTGGGGGATTAGAGAGACTAGGTTACACTGCTTTGAATTTAGAAAATTGCAGAGTGATTCACAAACTTTGGCTCCCATAAAATAAAAACCTTCCAGTAAGAATCTTCAATTAAAAATCAAAAACAAAAAACAATAGTAATTGTGAAGCTCCAACACCTTCTGAACCCAGGAAGGGCACTTAAATCCTAAGAATTAACCAAACTGCAATGTTTAAAATGTCCACTGTTTCTTTGCAAAAGTGGAGGATAGGGAGAGAATCAGAACAGGTAAGGGCCACACTATTTTTCACTCTTTTAATTAATCTGAAGAAGCACAAACTTGAGGAATATCCACTTTATGAAATCATGCTTGCCTACTGAACTTTTGAGAGCTGATCTAAGACATTTTGCTGAGGGAAAAGGAGTGGCCAGTTTCTTCTAGCACACAAGGCAGAAAATCAACAAACAATGGGTAGGCAAACTAAGGCCCGGGTGCCGGATCCGGCCCAATCTCCTTCTAAATCTGGCCTGCTGACGGTCCGGGAATCTGTGTGTTTTCACATGAGTAGAATGTGTCCTTTTATTAAAAATGCCTCTCTAGGTTATTTGTGGGGCATAGGAATTCCTTCCCCCCAAAAAATTTAGTCCAGCCCCCCACAAGGTCTGAGGGACAGTGCTCTCCTGCTTCTCGTCCATAAAACATACAATAATAATAAATTAAAATCAGAAACAACCTGTTACCCCTCTCAGGGCATCTAAAATCAGCTGCCTGAGGCAGCCATCCTATTTTGATGATCAGGAACCCACAGGTAATACTCCGTAGCACCTCTATCATAGGCGCCAACTCCATGGGACCTGAGGGGGCCCGAGCCCCCTCAAAAATTCGTTTGGGGGGCTCCGCCCCCCAATAATCTCGGGCGCCCCTCCAGCAGAGCGCCACCGCCACCCCTCCCCAGCCCAAAATGCACAGGGTCGGGCTGCATGCCTCCTGCCCTCCCTCCCGAGCAAAAGCTCCACCCAATTTCCTTCGGAGCTGATTATTAGGCGCAGCACGCTCTCCCCTATTCGCTCACGAGGAGGCGGCGCCACTTTATCTGCATATTCATGGGCTTATTTATTATTCATGAGCTTTCGCGGGCTCCCCCAATATTTTTTATAAGTCGGCGCCCCTGACCTCTATGCAAATAAAACACTCCTCCCCTTCCAGTTCTGCTGCGCAGCTGTTTAAAGCACCGCTTTCCCCTGAAAAGTAGCAGCCTTGCTATTCCTTTTCCTGCAGCATCCCATTCTCCGATTTCTAGGAAGGCCACTTCAACTTCATCTAGTGCTCGGTCGCTTTCTACACTGTCTTCCCAGTGCTCCTGGGCAAGCTCTATGGGCTCGCTGACATACCTGAGGTCCATAGACTATTCTGCCAAGTACAGGGCAGACTATTTCTGCAAGCTGAACAAGGAGAGGGAATTCCACTACTCTGTCATCCGTTTGAAGCTGAATCACGTGGTTTCCATGCTGCCTAGGAGGGGCAAAGTGGCAGAAAACTACCGTATTTTTCACTCTATAGGGCACACTTTTCCCCCTCCAAAAATTAAGGGGAAATATTTGTGCGTCCTATGGAGCGAATGCAGGCTCCTCGGCTACAGCGAAAGCAACGCAAAGCCTCCTTCCACGCTCCGGAGGCTACGCATTGCTTTTGCTGAAGCCTGGAGGGACTCCTGGCTTCAGCGAAAGGAACCCAAAGCCTTTAAAGCACAGCAGGAACTCGCGCTACACTCCAAAGGCTTCAGGGTTAGCTGCACAAAGCCTCCGCAGGGCAGCGGGGTGCCTTCATCCAGCTGCCCTCCGGAGGCTTCGCGGACTGTCCCAGAATTCTCCTCAGGGCATGGGGATGAAGGCTCCCCGTGCCCTGCGGAGGCTTCGCACGAAGCTAGAACAGCTAGAGGAAGTGCTGCGCCGTTCTAGCTCTAGCTATTCTGGCTTTTGGATAGCCCCACGAAGCCACTGCAGGGCATGGGTATCCCTGCGGCTATCCCAGAAGCCAGAACAGCAAGAGGCTATCCCAGAAGCCAGATCCCTCTTGCTCTTCTGGCTTCTGGGATTCAGAATTTTTTTTTTCTTCTTTGCTCTCCCCAAACTAGGTGCGTCCTATCGTCTGGTGCATCCTATAGAGTGAAAAAATGGTACATAGGCTGCCGCCCAGTGAAGTGCAACTTAAAGCCTAGACAGCGGATCAGCACAAGCCTCATAAACCTCAGAGACTTTACACTGTATTCAACATATGTCTGCTTCTCAGAAATGGGATTGTGAGAGCTGGCACATATAATTGCCATACAGGGGGTGCTGCTGGCTTGGCGGTGGTGGTTTTTTTTACTTGGCCATGCCATGGAGAAGAATGGTTTGGAATGCCAAGCCAATATGCACATTATGCCTTGCGGCACAAAGGTAGCCATCGCATGGAAACACCTTCACGTTGCTCTTTGTGGCTTACATTTTGTGTGCGTCACTTGTAAGTGCTCCAGCCTTCACACTTGGTCAGTTCTGTACTGCCCTTACAAATGTTGCTTTCTAGTGCTTTTGGGGTCTAAGAAATCATGGGCTAACTTGCTTTCATCAAGGGACTATAATATTAGCAGTTTAGAAAGTGCAAAAAGAAAGTGTTTGCAACTGTGATTGTAGTAATCATCTTTCTAAAATATAAACATTGCAAGTTTTTGCACAGTTTCTGCATGCACACCAGCTATATTTATAAATATATGATCATCGTCATCATCTTTATACCCCACCCATTTGGCTGGCTTTCCCAAGGGACTCTGGGGGACTTACAGCATATCTAAAAACATCCAGCATTAAAAATCTCCCGATACACAGCTGAGGATATGGAGAGGGAGAAGGAAGAGAAGGCAAGAAGGGTAACCATGTCAGACCACTAACTCCTCGAAATACAAATGTCTTCCGGATAGATTGCCCATAAACTCCACCCCTTGGTCCAACACGGTTACCTCTTCCATGTTTAGCTAATCTGTTCCTCCTTCCCCCTCTGAGGAAAAAAACCTATACCTTTTTCCCATACAAATGTTTAACTTTAACATTTAAAATACATACTATGGTAGGGCTCTATCCTGAAAAGATGTCCCAGCAAAGGTGTGTGGTTCAATCCTGAATATCCCGAGTGACTCTTCTTAACTTGGCTTGTTTTACTACGGCAATATTAGTACTTTACAGTATGACACATTCCAGGTTTTTCCGCAATCTTCATGTGCTTTCTCATTCCTTTTCTCCAAGCAGACTGAATCCCTCGCAAACACCCCATCAGATACTTGCAGACACACAACTCAAACCCTGCCAGCACTGAACTTTTCAGTAATATCAACCACTCCACATTTGCTGAGGGTGCATTTGCATTCCTCTCAGCCAGGAATGCCTCCTTCAGGAGGTACAATGACACCATTTGCAGCCACTGGAATCAGCCAGCCAGTGATCCACAAGAGCCAGATTCTGGACTTGAAGAATCCCAAGCACATTTATCTGGATTTTTCATTCTCTCTGCAAAAGGGGATAAGTGAAAGGCAGTGCTACATCTGGCGCAGTCATTAGGGAGGTGCAATCAGGGATTTAACAACAAAAAAGAGGAAGGGATCCTAACAGCCAGAAAGGGTGCTCTGCTTGGAAAGCAGCAAAGAGCTGCCTGTTCCGTCCCGTCCTGCTTCTGCTGCTGGTTTTGGGTTTGCTGGAGAAATATCAAAACTAAAGGGAAATCTCATCCAGCCTAAAGGAAAATATCTATCTAGAATGTATAATCTCCTCCACAATTCACACCCTGCCATCAAAAACTTTTGTCTCACTTAAAGCGCTCTACCTTTTCTGAGGATGCACACCTCAGAACACAAAGGGACAGAGGAAGCTAAAAGGACAGGCCACACAACAAGCCAGTGACTTCTGTCTTGCAGGTAGATTTTTCGGATGACCCAGACCTTTTCTCAAAAGCGGGGAAATATGAAAAACCGCTGGAATATTGAGACGAGGAGGAGGAGGAAGAAGAAGAGGAGTACGACAAGATTGGTAACCACAGAATGCTTTCCATTACTGAAGTTACAAGAGATGCATTCTGACAGAATGAAAAGCTTAGTACAAAAAAAAAAGTTTGTAGTGTGGGTGTTCACCTATGTTGGTGCCTTCTTCATTGGTCTGACACTGCTGCAACTGGCTCTGATTTCGCTCTTCACTATTCCCCTTCTTAATGAAAAGCACCAGGTTGAAATTGACCATTCTTGTTCAATCTTGCTGCAGAAAAGAGGGGAGAGGATACCCTGCTAGATATATAGACTTTTAGGTTAATCATATATATATATATATAAATTATTATATATAATATTTGGTGGGACGGGGTGGTGGTTGTGGGGCTCGTACTGATGCGAATCAGTTTTGGTGTAGAAAGGACTGAAGCGTACCTACCTAAGACTTTTGAAGAAAAATTCAATGGTGCATACCGGGCTATCAGCCCGTGTGTAGTTCGGATTCTGCAGTTCGATTGCCCCCAAATGGCAGAAAATGCAGAGTGCTCTGCATCAGAGCTGGCCCACACCTCCTTGCAGGCATGTCTTAAACTTTAATACCATGGGGCTCCAACCATTTGTGCCATATGACCAAGTAAGGCATCTTTCCAACGGCAGCGGCCCCATTTCCTTTGTAAAAGATGGAAGAACTCAGTTCCATGGCACAAGAAGTAATGTCATGTGAAAGAAACGTTGGAAAAAATAACAGAAGCCCTAACAGAATAATCAGGAAAACCAAAGCAATAATCACCACATCTAGAGACAGTCTATGGCACAAAACCATTAAAACCGGTACTGGGAAGCAATATATTTGTGTTATAATTGATTATGTTTCTAGGTATTTGGGCTATTATCCTGCCCAACCCTGCTGTAGATCACCTCATGAAATCTTTCGGCCTAATATCTAATGACATCCCCAAAGACAAGAAAAATCTATTCCTTTACACAACAGCAGCTGCCAGAATATCCCATCACTATTAGAATGGCAAAACAAACTCGGCAAGGCCACTCAAATCAGAGAATAATTAGAAAGTGGGATAGAGTGAAGGAAAACATGAAAAAATATGGTCCCGGAATTGAAATATTAATAGAGAATGTGTAAAACTTGCATGGGTAAGCAAGAAAATAATAATAGAAGCAATTGAATAAGTATTAAATTATAACAACACAACAAGATGGAAGAAGTAAAATATTGAGATCACACATGGGTGAAGGGGAGTGGGGGGTATATGGGAACCTATAATATCATTTATAATATAATTTGTTAATTGCAAAGCCTAGAGGAATTAGATATATTTTGATTTAGGTAATCTATGTAATAAGCTTGTGTTAGAAACCAAATATGGATTTTGAATTTGACGTTTGTAATATTTTTTGATTTTGAAATAAAAATTAGAAAAAGAAAAAGAAACAATTTCCAGCCACTGGAATCAGCCAGCAAGTGATCCACAGGAGCCAGACTCTGGACCTGAAGAATCCCAAGCACATTTATCTTCATTTTTCATTCTGGCCAAAATTATGCCAATAACCTTAAACTAAATTTTGATTCAATTGTGTCTTTATTTGGGGAGGTCTTGGGCATCTTAACACGCAAGGCACCAAAGTCAGCCGTGGAAATCTTGCAAGGCGTCATAGATTCCATAGGTCCTCTCCAGTTGTACAGAAGATAGGAAAGAGAGAGAAAAGACCTTGACTGGGGAAAGGATCAAATGTATTAACTCCGTGCATCCAGTAATGAAGAGACCACCATCATTCTCTTCCAGATAAACTGTAGAACATGGGTCTGGACAGTCAGTTTCAGATGCCTTGACTGGTCTTCCAGAAACAACTTTCTGCCCTCAATCTGTTATTCTCTTTCAACAGCCTGAAAACAAAATTTGCAGGCCAGGGAAGGGGGGGCAGTGAAAGCAAGCCTACTTTTAAATAACGATCATATTGCTGTATTAAACAAGAAGAAACTTTGCACAAGAAGAAATTTTGTGGGGTTTGTGTGTGAGACTGGGGGGATGATGATGATGATGATGATGATGATTAAAGCTCTGAACACTCAGATTCTTTATGCTAATTTACTGGTCAGGAGATTTCTTACTGAAATTGCACACTTCCAACATTGAAACAGCTAGTGACAAATGTGGAATGATCTGTCGTTTGCTCAGAAAAAAGGGCAACAAAAAAAAAAAACAACTTTGCATATATGCAACTTGTATGTATATTTTAGATTATAGTTTTTTAACAACATTTTTTGGGGGTGAAGTGGGGGGTATATGGGAACCTATAATATAATTTATAATATAATCTGTTAATTGCATTGTATTTAAAATTGGGTTTTATAAGTAATAAGTCTATTATTTTTGTGGTGTTTTTTTCTTTAGTATTGTAATGTATATTTTGTGTGTGTGTGTTATATGTTATGTTTGTGATAAATGTTGAAAATTAATTTTAAAAATTGGGGGGGGGGGAGAAGAACTTAACCCATCAGGTGGGGAGAGCCGGTTGCGAGGGACATGGGGAACCCTTGCACCTTTTCTGCAGGGCTTGTGCGGCCCCCATCTGCATTGTTTGCAAGAGGTCGAAAGAACACATGAACTGATTAATTTGGACCAGGATTCACAGTGGTTGAAGCAAATAGTCCAGTTTCTGGTGCAAGAGAGACGAGTGATTGTGGAATTGAAACTGGCTGAAGAAGAAAGAGCCAGGCATATCCGGTGGAGCTAGAGGAGGAGAAGAACAAGATCATGGGCGCTTTTGAGCAGATGTGCAACTTCCTGGAGGAGCTGCAGCGCTTTTGGCTGACCGAACTGGAGGATCTGGAGAAGGAGATGAAGAAGAAAAAGGAAATAAATATCATCAAGCTCTCGGAGGATATCGCCGGTCTCAGTGTGAGACGCACAGAAATGGAGAAGAATTGCCAACTGGCCGCTATTGAGTTCCTGAAGGGCATCGGGACAACGGCGACCAGGTTGCAGGAGTTGAAAAGAAGGCGGACACTGCTGGGACTCTCTCCAGGCATGGAAGAGAGACTCATAATTTACACTCAGAAAAATTCATTTTTGAAGGATATAATGGAGAAATGCAAAGGGCTACCAATGCAGGCACTGAACAAAGTGAGTGTCACTCTGGAGCCAGTAACAGAACACCCTTTTCTTGTTATAACCTGAAGAGTTTGAGAAGAAGAAGAAAGGCAGGACGCACTGGACAACCCTGGGAGATTCGACAGCATGTTCTACGTGCTGGGCCATGCAAAATTCACCTCAGGATGATATTGGTGGGAGGTGGTGGTGGAAGAGGAGGAGAAGGAGGAAAGGGAATGGGCCACCTGGGCTGTAGGGGTTGCAAAAGAGTCTGTCAGGTGCAAAGGCTTTGTCAGCATGCTTCCTTCTGAGGGCATCTGGGCCATTGGGAAGGCAAAGGATGAGTCAGCCTCATCTGATCCCTTCTGAGCTTCAACCCACCCTGAGCAGACCCCTTTGAGCTTGACTTATGAGCCCAGGAAGATCCAGGGGTCCCTAGACTATGATGAGGGTCATGTGGAATTCCATGATGCCCACACTAATGGTTTGATCTTCAATTTCCAACAAGCCTCAGTCTCTGGGGAGAAGGTACAGCCCTTTTCCCATGCTTGGTGGGGAGTTGGTCTGAAGTGTTGAGTCCTGAGGACGATCCTCACCGCTCCCAGCTCTGTCACCCCCACCCTGAGAGGAGGTGGCACCTAGCATTTTCTCCGCAGAGTTATTAGTTTGTGGGTGCCAGACATCCTAAATTTCTGGATCCAGTAAATGTTAGAATTTAATCTGTGTGTGGTGTATTAGAACTGGATGCCAGACAGTAGGTTTAGCAAGCATTAAAATACAAGCCAGGCCAGCTTCCCCATGTTGAGAAAGTGCCTGGGAGACGAGCCATGGCTCCCACACCATTGTTTTTCAACTTTATTTTGTACAACTTTATTTTCTGCAACTGGAAAATTTTAAAATGTTAATAATAAAAGAACTACATGGCGGAAGGAAGAAAAAAAGGAAGGAATGGGCCATTAAGAAAAGTCAAGGAAAATGGGTTTCTGGACCAGATAGCTGTTGGGTGGGGCCCTTCCAGCAGTTCAGAGTTAGTTCAGAAAACAAAGCAAAGTTTGCCATGAGAAGGACTGGAACTGAAGAAAAAGTGACAATCATGATTCAAAGGTATGTGGCCTGGGAAAGAGAAGGGTCTGTTTCCCATCCTGGCAAGCCCTAATGACTATGTTATGTGGAAAGAAAGGGGCCAAGTATAATCAGTTCTGTTTAACACTACTATATATGGATTGTTGTTCTCCTAGAGTTGTTAAAGTGCCATAGCTGGTAGTTGGGTAGAGGGATTGTACATATACTAAGCTATGGATAACAATGCAGCTATCCTTGCCTTATCCTTTCTAAAGCATTAACTGAATGTTGCCAGCGTACAGAGAATAGTCTAACATGCTTTTTTAGCAGTTATATTCACCAGGGTTTAGCAGTTATATTCACCATGGTTGGTGGTATCAATTCAAAACTTAAATATTTAAGGTTAAGTGCCTGGTACCTATAGTTACAATATCCTAATTGGCAGGGCTAGGAAAGTTCTGCTTGAGCTGTTAACAGGATAACTTGAACAGTGCAGCTGGCATTAAATTGAACCAAACAGTAGTCTAGTACTGTAGAGGTCTTGTCCTTTTTCTTATTGCAGCATTCTAAGGACACCTTTCCTAAGCTTCCCACCTCAGTTCAGTTGTCAGTACTGTATATGATTTCAGTTTTGTATAGATCTCATAGTAGCTGCTTTTCTCTCCTCCCCACCCAACATGAATTCTAAGCTGCCTGTGAATTGCCAAGCCAGCAATTGGAGGATAATAAAGTTTACAGAAGCTTATGTGTATGCTAGCCTTTTGAAATAGATTCAGTTTTAAGGAATAGCACTATTTACTGCTAATGCCTAGAATTCTTCATGTTTGATGAAAAATGTCTTATTTTGAAGGTTCCAGTGAGAGAGAGATTCTCCTAGTTGAGATGCTTTCCCATCTGTATATACATTTTCATATATTTTACAGGGCTTTTTGTTTAACACTGTATTGTGTTAAGATAGTTTTAATTCAGGTGTTAATTGTTATCTGATGTTTACATTAAACCATACCTTGTCTTAAAAAAAAAGAAAGAAAGAAAAGAAAACAAAGCAAAGTTTGAAAGGACAGTCTTTACAATGGGTGACCTAGGGGGAAGAAGTTGCAGTCTGGTAAAGGCGGCAAGCTGGGGAGAGGGTCAGAGCATGATGGTTGATGTTATTTTGAATCCTAAACTGCAGCCATGGAAGAGTTTGTTCTTTGGAAAAAAAAACCCTTAAAAGAAGAAGAGGAGCAAGAGGGGCAAACAACCAGGTGTACAATGGAAATTGAATAATATTGTATAAAAATGATACTATAAGAGCATTTAGTTAGAAGACTCTCAAACTGAGATAAAATAATGTAAGCAGAATCAGTAAATACTTAAAGAACCAGAAGGGAAAGTTGAGGGGAGTCTTTGGGTGGGGGGAGAATTGGATTTTATTTCATCCTTTTCTCTTCTTATGTTTAAGATGATTATGCTGATTTTAACATTGCATAACTGTAAAACCCAATTAAAAAAATTTAAAAAGGAAGAGGAAGAGGAGGAATACTACCGCTCAACTTTATGATCAGCGAAAATATTTGCTACTGCAAAGGTAGCATTTCTGTTTTTAAAATATATACATGGGGCTTTTTTGCAAAGAGAAGCATTTTCTGTGTGCACACAATAGAGAATCAACCAGGCTGGCAAGCAAGGGGCAGTATCTCGAGGTTGCTTGCTTGCTTCTCCCGCCTTAAGGAAGGAAATCTTGCCCTTCTGAAAATCCCTGCTGGTTTCTCCTCCTTCATGGCCATGAACGGAATCAGCCCAGTCAGATCAGTCAGGATCTGCTAGGAAGCAAGCTGTGTGCTGCCTCTCTGATCAGAGCCTCACCATCACCCAGGGAACGAACAACAGAACGAAGCCCCTCGGCCCGTGACTTCTGCTGCACAGACATTCAATAAAATGTGATGAGTCTTGCCAAAACAAAAACACCACAGCTCGGCTCAGGAGGAGTCCAAGAACCTCCTTTACGACATGAATGACTGCTACTCCAAGCTGCGCGAGCTGGTGCCGACGATCCCGCAAGGCACCAAAGTCAGCCAAGTGGAAATCTTGCAGCATGTAATTGACTATATCTTTGAGCTGCAGATTGTGCTAGAGGAACAGGCAAAGAAGGGGCAAGATCCGCCCACAGCCGAGACTTCCCTACTCTCTTTAAAAGCTGCAGAGCGGGCATCCGAACTTTGCTCAAAAGAGGAGAGGAATCTCTGCCACTAACCTCTTAAAACAGACTGCAAGTGTGGGATCCTGGCACTTGGTTCTCTCCAGTGAGACAGGAGATAGAAGAAGAGAGAGAATAAAGACCTTGACTGGGGAAAGGATCAGATGTTTTAACCCTGTGCATCCAGTAATGAAGAGACCACCATCATTCTCTTCCAGATAAACTGTAGAGCATGGGTCTGGCTGCCAGTTGCTAATGCCTTGACTGGTCTTCCAGAAAGAACTTTCTACCCTCAATCTGTTATTCTCTTCCAACCGCCTGAAAACAAAATTTGCAGGCTGGGGAGGGGTGGGTATGTGTGAAAGCAAGCCCATTTCTTAATACATTCTCTCTGATATAATTCTCGGATTGCTGTATTGCACAAGAAGAAACTTTGCGGGGTTTGTTTCCGTGTGTGTGTTGTGTATAGACGTTTTTTTTAAAAAAAAAAAGCTCTAAACCATCAGATTCTTCATGTTGATATCCTCATCAGGAGATTTCTTAGTGAAATCGCACACTTCCAACATTTCAACAGCTTGCAACAAATGTGAACTGATCTGTCGTTTGCTCAGAAAAAAGGACAACAAAAAATACCTTTGCAGATATGCAGATTGTATGTATATTTGGGATTATAGTTTTTAAACATCATTTTCTTGGGGGGAAGGGGACTTTCAAGAACATGAAAACTGATGTGAAGTAGCTGAAAAGCCAGCTTCTTCCCGCTGCTCTCATTGACCGTGTTCAGTGTGATGAGTGTGGTTGCTTGCATCCCCTAGTCCACCTGTCAGTGACCATCTATTTTAGAATATACAAGGGATTGCAAGAAAGAGGTGCGGAATTGGAATATGAGCCACCTGCGCATCTCACCAAATGTCAGCAAGAGCCTTCATATTCTGTATATACTGTATATTTTGTAATTGCCATACAGGGGGTGCTGCTGGCTTGGCGGTGGTGGTTTTTTTTACTTGGCCATGCCATGGAGAAGAATGGTTTGGAATGCCAAGCCAATATGCACATTATGCCTTGCGGCACAAAGGTAGCCATCGCATGGAAACACCTTCACGTTGCTCTTTGTGGCTTACATTTTGTGTGCGTCACTTGTAAGTGCTCCAGCCTTCACACTTGGTCAGTTCTGTACTGCCCTTACAAATGTTGCTTTCTAGTGCTTTTGGGGTCTAAGAAATCATGGGCTAACTTGCTTTCATCAAGGGACTATAATATTAGCAGTTTAGAAAGTGCAAAAAGAAAGTGTTTGCAACTGTGATTGTAGTAATCATCTTTCTAAAATATAAACATTGCAAGTTTTTGCACAGTTTCTGCATGCACACCAGCTATATTTATAAATATATGATCATCGTCATCATCTTTATACCCCACCCATTTGGCTGGCTTTCCCAAGGGACTCTGGGGGACTTACAGCATATCTAAAAACATCCAGCATTAAAAATCTCCCGATACACAGCTGAGGATATGGAGAGGGAGAAGGAAGAGAAGGCAAGAAGGGTAACCATGTCAGACCACTAACTCCTCGAAATACAAATGTCTTCCGGATAGATTGCCCATAAACTCCACCCCTTGGTCCAACACGGTTACCTCTTCCATGTTTAGCTAATCTGTTCCTCCTTCCCCCTCTGAGGAAAAAAACCTATACCTTTTTCCCATACAAATGTTTAACTTTAACATTTAAAATACATACTATGGTAGGGCTCTATCCTGAAAAGATGTCCCAGCAAAGGTGTGTGGTTCAATCCTGAATATCCTGAGTGACTCTTCTTAACTTGGCTTGTTTTACTACGGCAATATTAGTACTTTACAGTATGACACATTCCAGGTTTTTCCGCAATCTTCATGTGCTTTCTCATTCCTTTTCTCCAAGCAGACTGAATCCCTCGCAAACACCCCATCAGATACTTGCAGACACACAACTCAAACCCTGCCAGCACTGAACTTTTCAGTAATATCAACCACTCCACATTTGCTGAGGGTGCATTTGCATTCCTCTCAGCCAGGAATGCCTCCTTCAGGAGGTACAATGACACCATTTGCAGCCACTGGAATCAGCCAGCCAGTGATCCACAAGAGCCAGATTCTGGACTTGAAGAATCCCAAGCACATTTATCTGGATTTTTCATTCTCTCTGCAAAAGGGGATAAGTGAAAGGCAGTGCTACATCTGGCGCAGTCATTAGGGAGGTGCAATCAGGGATTTAACAACAAAAAAGAGGAAGGGATCCTAACAGCCAGAAAGGGTGCTCTGCTTGGAAAGCAGCAAAGAGCTGCCTGTTCCGTCCCGTCCTGCTTCTGCTGCTGGTTTTGGGTTTGCTGGAGAAATATCAAAACTAAAGGGAAATCTCATCTAGCCTAAAGGAAAATATCTATCTAGAATGTATAATCTCCTCCACAATTCACACCCTGCCATCAAAAACTTTTGTCTCACTTAAAGCGCTCTACCTTTTCTGAGGATGCACACCTCAGAACACAAAGGGACAGAGGAAGCTAAAAGGACAGGCCACACAACAAGCCAGTGACTTCTGTCTTGCAGGTAGATTTTTCGGATGACCCAGACCTTTTCTCAAAAGCGGGGAAATATGAAAAACCGCTGGAATATTGAGACGAGGAGGAGGAGGAAGAAGAAGAGGAGTACGACAAGATTGGTAACCACAGAATGCTTTCCATTACTGAAGTTACAAGAGATGCATTCTGACAGAATGAAAAGCTTAGTACAAAAAAAAAAGTTTGTAGTGTGGGTGTTCACCTATGTTGGTGCCTTCTTCATTGGTCTGACACTGCTGCAACTGGCTCTGATTTCGCTCTTCACTATTCCCCTTCTTAATGAAAAGCACCAGGTTGAAATTGACCATTCTTGTTCAATCTTGCTGCAGAAAAGAGGGGAGAGGATACCCTGCTAGATATATAGACTTTTAGGTTAATCATATATATATATATATAAATTATTATATATAATATTTGGTGGGACGGGGTGGTGGTTGTGGGGCTCGTACTGATGCGAATCAGTTTTGGTGTAGAAAGGACTGAAGCGTACCTACCTAAGACTTTTGAAGAAAAATTCAATGGTGCATACCGGGCTATCAGCCCGTGTGTAGTTCGGATTCTGCAGTTCGATTGCCCCCAAATGGCAGAAAATGCAGAGTGCTCTGCATCAGAGCTGGCCCACACCTCCTTGCAGGCATGTCTTAAACTTTAATACCATGGGGCTCCAACCATTTGTGCCATATGACCAAGTAAGGCATCTTTCCAACGGCAGCGGCCCCATTTCCTTTGTAAAAGATGGAAGAACTCAGTTCCATGGCACAAGAAGTAATGTCATGTGAAAGAAACGTTGGAAAAAATAACAGAAGCCCTAACAGAATAATCAGGAAAACCAAAGCAATAATCACCACATCTAGAGACAGTCTATGGCACAAAACCATTAAAACCGGTACTGGGAAGCAATATATTTGTGTTATAATTGATTATGTTTCTAGGTATTTGGGCTATTATCCTGCCCAACCCTGCTGTAGATCACCTCATGAAATCTTTCGGCCTAATATCTAATGACATCCCCAAAGACAAGAAAAATCTATTCCTTTACACAACAGCAGCTGCCAGAATATCCCATCACTATTAGAATGGCAAAACAAACTCGGCAAGGCCACTCAAATCAGAGAATAATTAGAAAGTGGGATAGAGTGAAGGAAAACATGAAAAAATATGGTCCCGGAATTGAAATATTAATAGAGAATGTGTAAAACTTGCATGGGTAAGCAAGAAAATAATAATAGAAGCAATTGAATAAGTATTAAATTATAACAACACAACAAGATGGAAGAAGTAAAATATTGAGATCACACATGGGTGAAGGGGAGTGGGGGGTATATGGGAACCTATAATATCATTTATAATATAATTTGTTAATTGCAAAGCCTAGAGGAATTAGATATATTTTGATTTAGGTAATCTATGTAATAAGCTTGTGTTAGAAACCAAATATGGATTTTGAATTTGACGTTTGTAATATTTTTTGATTTTGAAATAAAAATTAGAAAAAGAAAAAGAAACAATTTCCAGCCACTGGAATCAGCCAGCAAGTGATCCACAGGAGCCAGACTCTGGACCTGAAGAATCCCAAGCACATTTATCTTCATTTTTCATTCTGGCCAAAATTATGCCAATAACCTTAAACTAAATTTTGATTCAATTGTGTCTTTATTTGGGGAGGTCTTGGGCATCTTAACACGCAAGGCACCAAAGTCAGCCGTGGAAATCTTGCAAGGCGTCATAGATTCCATAGGTCCTCTCCAGTTGTACAGAAGATAGGAAAGAGAGAGAAAAGACCTTGACTGGGGAAAGGATCAAATGTATTAACTCCGTGCATCCAGTAATGAAGAGACCACCATCATTCTCTTCCAGATAAACTGTAGAACATGGGTCTGGACAGTCAGTTTCAGATGCCTTGACTGGTCTTCCAGAAACAACTTTCTGCCCTCAATCTGTTATTCTCTTTCAACAGCCTGAAAACAAAATTTGCAGGCCAGGGAAGGGGGGGCAGTGAAAGCAAGCCTACTTTTAAATAACGATCATATTGCTGTATTAAACAAGAAGAAACTTTGCACAAGAAGAAATTTTGTGGGGTTTGTGTGTGAGACTGGGGGGATGATGATGATGATGATGATGATGATTAAAGCTCTGAACACTCAGATTCTTTATGCTAATTTACTGGTCAGGAGATTTCTTACTGAAATTGCACACTTCCAACATTGAAACAGCTAGTGACAAATGTGGAATGATCTGTCGTTTGCTCAGAAAAAAGGGCAACAAAAAAAAAAAACAACTTTGCATATATGCAACTTGTATGTATATTTTAGATTATAGTTTTTTAACAACATTTTTTGGGGGTGAAGTGGGGGGTATATGGGAACCTATAATATAATTTATAATATAATCTGTTAATTGCATTGTATTTAAAATTGGGTTTTATAAGTAATAAGTCTATTATTTTTGTGGTGTTTTTTTCTTTAGTATTGTAATGTATATTTTGTGTGTGTGTGTGTTATATGTTATGTTTGTGATAAATGTTGAAAATTAATTTTAAAAATTGGGGGGGGGAGAAGAACTTAACCCATCAGGTGGGGAGAGCCGGTTGCGAGGGACATGGGGAACCCTTGCACCTTTTCTGCAGGGCTTGTGCGGCCCCCATCTGCATTGTTTGCAAGAGGTCGAAAGAACACATGAACTGATTAATTTGGACCAGGATTCACAGTGGTTGAAGCAAATAGTCCAGTTTCTGGTGCAAGAGAGACGAGTGATTGTGGAATTGAAACTGGCTGAAGAAGAAAGAGCCAGGCATATCCGGTGGAGCTAGAGGAGGAGAAGAACAAGATCATGGGCGCTTTTGAGCAGATGTGCAACTTCCTGGAGGAGCTGCAGCGCTTTTGGCTGACCGAACTGGAGGATCTGGAGAAGGAGATGAAGAAGAAAAAGGAAATAAATATCATCAAGCTCTCGGAGGATATCGCCGGTCTCAGTGTGAGACGCACAGAAATGGAGAAGAATTGCCAACTGGCCGCTATTGAGTTCCTGAAGGGCATCGGGACAACGGTGACCAGGTTGCAGGAGTTGAAAAGAAGGCGGACACTGCTGGGACTCTCTCCAGGCATGGAAGAGAGACTCATAATTTACACTCAGAAAAATTCATTTTTGAAGGATATAATGGAGAAATGCAAAGGGCTACCAATGCAGGCACTGAACAAAGTGAGTGTCACTCTGGAGCCAGTAACAGAACACCCTTTTCTTGTTATAACCTGAAGAGTTTGAGAAGAAGAAGAAAGGCAGGACGCACTGGACAACCCTGGGAGATTCGACAGCATGTTCTACGTGCTGGGCCATGCAAAATTCACCTCAGGATGATATTGGTGGGAGGTGGTGGTGGAAGAGGAGGAGAAGGAGGAAAGGGAATGGGCCACCTGGGCTGTAGGGGTTGCAAAAGAGTCTGTCAGGTGCAAAGGCTTTGTCAGCATGCTTCCTTCTGAGGGCATCTGGGCCATTGGGAAGGCAAAGGATGAGTCAGCCTCATCTGATCCCTTCTGAGCTTCAACCCACCCTGAGCAGACCCCTTTGAGCTTGACTTATGAGCCCAGGAAGATCCAGGGGTCCCTAGACTATGATGAGGGTCATGTGGAATTCCATGATGCCCACACTAATGGTTTGATCTTCAATTTCCAACAAGCCTCAGTCTCTGGGGAGAAGGTACAGCCCTTTTCCCATGCTTGGTGGGGAGTTGGTCTGAAGTGTTGAGTCCTGAGGACGATCCTCACCGCTCCCAGCTCTGTCACCCCCACCCTGAGAGGAGGTGGCACCTAGCATTTTCTCCGCAGAGTTATTAGTTTGTGGGTGCCAGACATCCTAAATTTCTGGATCCAGTAAATGTTAGAATTTAATCTGTGTGTGGTGTATTAGAACTGGATGCCAGACAGTAGGTTTAGCAAGCATTAAAATACAAGCCAGGCCAGCTTCCCCATGTTGAGAAAGTGCCTGGGAGACGAGCCATGGCTCCCACACCATTGTTTTTCAACTTTATTTTGTACAACTTTATTTTCTGCAACTGGAAAATTTTAAAATGTTAATAATAAAAGAACTACATGGCGGAAGGAAGAAAAAAAGGAAGGAATGGGCCATTAAGAAAAGTCAAGGAAAATGGGTTTCTGGACCAGATAGCTGTTGGGTGGGGCCCTTCCAGCAGTTCAGAGTTAGTTCAGAAAACAAAGCAAAGTTTGCCATGAGAAGGACTGGAACTGAAGAAAAAGTGACAATCATGATTCAAAGGTATGTGGCCTGGGAAAGAGAAGGGTCTGTTTCCCATCCTGGCAAGCCCTAATGACTATGTTATGTGGAAAGAAAGGGGCCAAGTATAATCAGTTCTGTTTAACACTACTATATATGGATTGTTGTTCTCCTAGAGTTGTTAAAGTGCCATAGCTGGTAGTTGGGTAGAGGGATTGTACATATACTAAGCTATGGATAACAATGCAGCTATCCTTGCCTTATCCTTTCTAAAGCATTAACTGAATGTTGCCAGCGTACAGAGAATAGTCTAACATGCTTTTTTAGCAGTTATATTCACCAGGGTTTAGCAGTTATATTCACCATGGTTGGTGGTATCAATTCAAAACTTAAATATTTAAGGTTAAGTGCCTGGTACCTATAGTTACAATATCCTAATTGGCAGGGCTAGGAAAGTTCTGCTTGAGCTGTTAACAGGATAACTTGAACAGTGCAGCTGGCATTAAATTGAACCAAACAGTAGTCTAGTACTGTAGAGGTCTTGTCCTTTTTCTTATTGCAGCATTCTAAGGACACCTTTCCTAAGCTTCCCACCTCAGTTCAGTTGTCAGTACTGTATATGATTTCAGTTTTGTATAGATCTCATAGTAGCTGCTTTTCTCTCCTCCCCACCCAACATGAATTCTAAGCTGCCTGTGAATTGCCAAGCCAGCAATTGGAGGATAATAAAGTTTACAGAAGCTTATGTGTATGCTAGCCTTTTGAAATAGATTCAGTTTTAAGGAATAGCACTATTTACTGCTAATGCCTAGAATTCTTCATGTTTGATGAAAAATGTCTTATTTTGAAGGTTCCAGTGAGAGAGAGATTCTCCTAGTTGAGATGCTTTCCCATCTGTATATACATTTTCATATATTTTACAGGGCTTTTTGTTTAACACTGTATTGTGTTAAGATAGTTTTAATTCAGGTGTTAATTGTTATCTGATGTTTACATTAAACCATACCTTGTCTTAAAAAAAAAAAAGAAAGAAAAGAAAACAAAGCAAAGTTTGAAAGGACAGTCTTTACAATGGGTGACCTAGGGGGAAGAAGTTGCAGTCTGGTAAAGGCGGCAAGCTGGGGAGAGGGTCAGAGCATGATGGTTGATGTTATTTTGAATCCTAAACTGCAGCCATGGAAGAGTTTGTTCTTTGGGAAAAAAAACCCTTAAAAGAAGAAGAGGAGCAAGAGGGGCAAACAACCAGGTGTACAATGGAAATTGAATAATATTGTATAAAAATGATACTATAAGAGCATTTAGTTAGAAGACTCTCAAACTGAGATAAAATAATGTAAGCAGAATCAGTAAATACTTAAAGAACCAGAAGGGAAAGTTGAGGGGAGTCTTTGGGTGGGGGGAGAATTGGATTTTATTTCATCCTTTTCTCTTCTTATGTTTAAGATGATTATGCTGATTTTAACATTGCATAACTGTAAAACCCAATTAAAAAAATTTAAAAAGGAAGAGGAAGAGGAGGAATACTACCGCTCAACTTTATGATCAGCGAAAATATTTGCTACTGCAAAGGTAGCATTTCTGTTTTTAAAATATATACATGGGGCTTTTTTGCAAAGAGAAGCATTTTCTGTGTGCACACAATAGAGAATCAACCAGGCTGGCAAGCAAGGGGCAGTATCTCGAGGTTGCTTGCTTGCTTCTCCCGCCTTAAGGAAGGAAATCTTGCCCTTCTGAAAATCCCTGCTGGTTTCTCCTCCTTCATGGCCATGAACGGAATCAGCCCAGTCAGATCAGTCAGGATCTGCTAGGAAGCAAGCTGTGTGCTGCCTCTCTGATCAGAGCCTCACCATCACCCAGGGAACGAACAACAGAACGAAGCCCCTCGGCCCGTGACTTCTGCTGCACAGACATTCAATAAAATGTGATGAGTCTTGCCAAAACAAAAACACCACAGCTCGGCTCAGGAGGAGTCCAAGAACCTCCTTTACGACATGAATGACTGCTACTCCAAGCTGCGCGAGCTGGTGCCGACGATCCCGCAAGGCACCAAAGTCAGCCAAGTGGAAATCTTGCAGCATGTAATTGACTATATCTTTGAGCTGCAGATTGTGCTAGAGGAACAGGCAAAGAAGGGGCAAGATCCGCCCACAGCCGAGACTTCCCTACTCTCTTTAAAAGCTGCATAGCGGGCATCCGAACTTTGCTCAAAAGAGGAGAGGAATCTCTGCCACTAACCTCTTAAAACAGACTGCAAGTGTGGGATCCTGGCACTTGGTTCTCTCCAGTGAGACAGGAGATAGAAGAAGAGAGAGAATAAAGACCTTGACTGGGGAAAGGATCAGATGTTTTAACCCTGTGCATCCAGTAATGAAGAGACCACCATCATTCTCTTCCAGATAAACTGTAGAGCATGGGTCTGGCTGCCAGTTGCTAATGCCTTGACTGGTCTTCCAGAAAGAACTTTCTACCCTCAATCTGTTATTCTCTTCCAACCGCCTGAAAACAAAATTTGCAGGCTGGGGAGGGGTGGGTATGTGTGAAAGCAAGCCCATTTCTTAATACATTCTCTCTGATATAATTCTCGGATTGCTGTATTGCACAAGAAGAAACTTTGCGGGGTTTGTTTCCGTGTGTGTGTTGTGTATAGACGTTTTTTTTTAAAAAAAAAAAAAGCTCTAAACCATCAGATTCTTCATGTTGATATCCTCATCAGGAGATTTCTTAGTGAAATCGCACACTTCCAACATTTCAACAGCTTGCAACAAATGTGAACTGATCTGTCGTTTGCTCAGAAAAAAAGGACAACAAAAAATACCTTTGCAGATATGCAGATTGTATGTATATTTGGGATTATAGTTTTTAAACATCATTTTCTTGGGGGGAAGGGGACTTTCAAGAACATGAAAACTGATGTGAAGTAGCTGAAAAGCCAGCTTCTTCCCGCTGCTCTCATTGACCGTGTTCAGTGTGATGAGTGTGGTTGCTTGCATCCCCTAGTCCACCTGTCAGTGACCATCTATTTTAGAATATACAAGGGATTGCAAGAAAGAGGTGCGGAATTGGAATATGAGCCACCTGCGCATCTCACCAAATGTCAGCAAGAGCCTTCATATTCTGTATATTCTGTATATTTTGTAATTCTCTAAATAAAGTACACCAAGCAGTAAAAAAAAAAGATATATACAAGGGAGTTATCCAGGCAATCCAGAAATCTGACAAAGGCCACCCATTTAGGGCTTACTTGGATAAAGACGTTGCTGTGTGTAGTGGAGCTTGTCCAAAAATACACTCTTATGCTGCTTGGCCCCTTCAACAGCACAGTTTAGGAGTTCAAATGCCTCTTCCCAAAACCATATGGGGGGGGAGAGAAGGGGCTTCTGTAAAGCTTTGAAATCCATATATATTTGACAGGCTGGCTCCAATACTTCCAACTGAATGAAAGACAAGAAAAATAGGGTTTGCTGGAGAAATATCAAAACTAAAGGGAAATCTAATCTAGCCCAAAGGAAAATATCTATCTAAAATGTATAATCTCCTCCACAATTCACACCCTGCCATCAAAGAACTTTTGTCTCGCTTAAAACGCTCAACCTCCACTGGAATATTGAGAAGAAGAAGAGGAGGAAGACGAAGAGGAATATGACAGGGTTGGTAACCACAGAATGCTTTCCATTACTGAAGTTACAAGAGATGCATTCTGACAGAATGAAAAGCCATATAAATGTGGCCAGGTAGGGGCCCCAAGATCTCCTGCTATGCTTTTGCAAAGTTTTTTGCAGATAAAGTCTGATTGGAAGTGATCCAAAACATGAAGGAAGAAAAGGCTCGCCATCTGCACGAGTACCAAGACCTGCTGAATGTAAAGATGGCTCTTGATATTGAGATTGCCACTTACAGGAAACTGCTGGAGGGAGAAGAGAGCAGAATCACAATGCCCATTCCGACTTTTGCATCCCTGAACCTGAGAGAAACAAACCTTGAGTCGATCCCAATAGACACCCACTCCAAGAGAACGCTTCTTATCAAGACTGTTGAAACTAGAGATGGACATGTTATCAATGAAACTTCCGGGTTGGTGCCTCCGGCAATGGTGGAGTTCCTCTGATCGGGAGGAACTTGCCCCGTGGGAATTTGGGTCTGTACCGCCACGGTGAAGGCGGAGACCCATAAAAATCACAGGCAGGAGAATCCTGTGAATGTGGGATTCGGCGGGCACCTTTTGCGCCTCCCCTACTCACGGGGGAACCCGAATTTGGGGACCCAGAGCGAGGTGGGGTGATTGGCGCGGTGCTTTGAATCGTCTGCTTCTTCCACGGAGCGAAGCCGCATAGCTGTTGCCGGAGAGCACTGACTTTTTCCTGTGGGCAATTGGATTCTAAAGTAATTAGTCGTGAGTAGAGCTGATATGGGAGAATTGGATTTTAAAAGTTTAATTTGGCATCGAAACGGGGAGGTTCAAAACAGGAAGCCCGCCTTCCCTATTTGTAAATAGACTGAGGCAAGGAGTCTGTAAGCTGAAGTCTTGGAAAGCCTTTTGTAAAAGATTAAATTTCCATCGGTAAAGAGTATAAAATCCCCCTTGGAGGCAGGAGAGGGGGGGAGCTGTGGACTGAGTATGCCTGCAGGAGAGAGTAAAGAAAGTTAAAATACTGCCGCTCTGACCCTGAAAACGGGCTGCTAGTAGGACTGACGTTTTGGAATGTCCATTGACAGCACTTAGAACGTTCCTTGACAGCTAGCAGAATAAGAGAGATATACTGTTTCTGCTGTCTCCGGGTGCTTCTAAAAAGGAGTAATAAAGTAACTGAAAACTGAAACTAACTTTGGATTGTACGAGTTGTGCTTAAAGGTGACATTCTTGTTCTTATAAATAGAAACTGTTTCCGCCTAGTGGAAGTTTCTGAAAATGGTTACTTCATAAGAGCTGGGCTAGGGGAGTTTCCAGCTGCAAGATAAAAACTGTGTGACTCTGGGATTGACCTTGAATCTCTTAAGTGTTATGGCAAACGAAAAGGAAAGAACAGATGAAATGTCAACAGAAGAGGCCTTAGTGGTCGCATTATTGAAAATAAATGACTCGCTGGAACAGCTTCACAAGAAAACAGAAGTGATGATTGTGAAAATGGACGCTGCAAATAATAAAATTGATTTAACTGTAGAAAGTTTAAATAATCTGAGACGAAAGGCGAACACCAACACAGAAACCACCCAGAAATTGATACAGGAATTTACATTAATACGGCAAACTGCGGATGAAGTCAGGGAGAAAACCTTTGCTGCTGAATGTAAAACAACACAATTGGAGTGTGAGAGAGCCCCAAACATTCAAAAGCAACTTGACGAATATAAGTTGACATTTGCTATGATGGAGTTTAAAGAAAAACAGATGAATTTGAGGATCAGAACCCCACCAGAACTGGGAAAGGAAAGCTTGACAGAGCTTCAGGAGGAGATAGGATCAACATCGGCTGAGAAAGAGAGATTTTGGGGGGTCAATAGGACCGCCTACTTAAGGGTAACTGTGAAGGATGTTGGATTGAAGAGAAGGGGGGTTGGGAAATATGGACAAATCTGAAGTTGTTATGGTTGGGCCAAGCTGTTGTGGTGGGGATGAGGGTTGCTGTGTTGCCGGGGATGTTGCTTTTGGGCCAAAAAGTGCAAGTTTTGGATGGGAGGGATTGTTTCAGGAGGTGGCAGAGGGATGTTCCTGGATTGGTTTGGCAGGGCAGGAAGCCTCGAGTAAAACTTAAGATATTGACGGATGCTAAAGAAGGAGGTGGACCTGCCCTTCCAGACACCTAAATTTTGTTGTGAATCATCTGCTTTTTGCTGGCTGAGAGAATGGCTGTCTCTTAAAAGCACTGAAGTGTTGGATAATGGCAGATGAAGTTGATGGACTAGACGGAATTGGCGGAAAAGACTGGCAAGATCCGAGACCAAGGAGAAGAGTTGGTGGAAGAAGACGGGGAAAAGTTTAGACTATTTATAGAAATGTTGTAAAATTAATGAATGTTAGAAGAATGTTGGAATGAAATTATATGGCTTCAGTAGAAATGTTATAAGGAATTAAGCATAAATAGATTAATAGAGTATTAAAGGAAAATAAGGTTAAAAGGTGTTAAGATAATTATAGGATAGAAAACAGGGGAAGATGGTAAGGAATTGCTGAAATAATTAATAGAAGTGGAATACAAAAAGGGAGGTGTGAGGAGGCCGTGGAAATATGGGAAAGATAAGATATTGGAACTTTTTTCTTTTTTTCTTTCTTTTTCTTTCTTTCTTTTGATGTGCTTTTAAAGTGTTTTTGTTTTGTTTTGTTAATTTTTATGTGGTGTTTTTGTGTTGTAATGTATTGTGTTTTTTCTTTGTTTTTTCTTTTGTAAATGTTTGGATTGTTGTAAAAGTAATAAATATTATTATAAAAAAAGTTATCAATGAAACTTCTCACCATGATGAACTGGAATGAAGAAGAGAAGAGCACATCTTCCCTGTGCCAAAATGAACCCTTAGCAATTGAGAATATTTCTTAGGAAAGCAGCAGCAGAGATAACCTCCCCTCCTCCCCGTATCTTGACTTATTTGCTTTCATTTTAAGGGGGGAAGAGAAGCATGCATGTGTGAAAAGCAATGTTGTCCAATGAAATTTGATATTGTGTCACACCAGGCCCACAGATTTTTGAAGAAAAATTCAATGGTGCATCAGCCCGTGTGTAGTTCAGATTCTGCAGTTTTATTGCCCACAAATGGCAGAATATTCAAAGTGCTCCTTGCAGGCGTGCCTTAAACTTTAATACCATGGGGCTCCAACCATTTGTGCCATATGACCAAGTAAGGCATCTTTCCAACTGCAGCAGCCCCATTTCCTTTGTAAAAGATGGAAAAAACACAGTTCCATGGCACAACAAGTAATGGAGTGTGAAAGAAACATGGGGGGGGGGACAGAAGCCCTAACAGAATCATCAGGAACACCAAAGCAATAATCACCACATCTAAATACAACCTACGGCGCAAAACCATTCAATTCTACATGCCCCTGCTATTTGCAGAATCTCCTGATCCCAGCAGGGCTAAATCTCTGCTGAGGACTTGTTGCCTCAGTTGGTCGGAATCATGGACTGCAGGTACAAGGCTGGGCACACTGAGCAGACCTCCTGGCCACCCAGGGCTTTAGCCTCCTCTGTATTTCTAGACAGGGTGCTCAGTTCCCCCAATATTGGGGGGCCCGGCATCCCCCACTGCCGGGCTGTTGCTATGGGGCCGCAAATGACTGTCACCAGCAGCCGCGGGAAGCCCAGGGCCTGTTAGCAGCAAGGGACATGTGGCAAATGTGAATGGCCACACCTGGCAGCTGAGGCGAAGATGGATGAGAGGGAAGGGGATACATTGGATTTTATCTATTTGCATACTGCAGGGCATCATAACAGGTTTCCAAACAAAAACTTTTAACCAAGAGGAAGAAACCAGAATGACAGGCAACTAGAGCAATATCTTTTGTTTTATCATCACATCTTAAGCCAGCCTATGGGACAAAACAATAAAAATAACTACTGGAAGCTAAAACCCCTTGATGCATTTTGCCCATCAAAGCCTTTGCTGTTAAGAAGGAAAACATGAAGGGAAATAGGGCAACATATAAAATGTTATTAGAGGGCAAAATAATAAACCGAGATCAAAAGACTTTGAAATCCATAAATATTTGTCAGACTGGCTCCAATACTTCCAACTGAATAAAAGACAATAACAATGAGGTTTCCTGGAGAAATATCAAAATGACTGGGAAAAGCTGTGGAAGGAAGATATAAGATTCACTGCATGTTACAAGGGGCGGTGAAGAAGGAGGTAAGAGATGGAAGCACTGTCCTGTTCTCAAATTGGGGACAGCCTCCCACCCAGTGGCATAGCGTGGGGGTTGCAGGGGGGCCGGCCGCACCGGACGCAACATCTGGGGGTTAGGGTTAGGGGGCACAAATCCATGGGTTAGGGGGAGCATATCCATGGGTTAGGGGGTGCAAATTACTTGCCTTGCCCCGGGTGCTGACAACCCACGCTATGCCACTGCTCCCACCTCCTTCTCCCCAGACTCAATTTCCTCACCTCTTGACCCCTCAGCAAATGTCCAAGCTACAACCCCAGAGTGAAGTGTAAACCTCACCCCACAAGTCATGTGCCCTTAAGGAAGTTTTACAGTCAGAGGCTGCTATCTAAAGAAGTATCTGCCATTTCTAGGAAGGCCACTACAACTTCATCTAGCACTCCGTCGCTTTCTTCACTGTCTTCCCAGTGCTCCTGGGTAAGCTCTACGGGCTCGCTGACATCCCTGAGGTCCATAGACTATGCTGCCAACCACAGGGCAGACTATGTCCACAAGCTGAACAAGGAGAGGGAATTCCACTACTCTGTCATCTGGTCCAAGCTGAATCACATGGTTTCCATGCTGCCTAGGAGGGGCAATGTGGAAGAAAATACATAGGCTGCCACCCAATGAGGTACAACTTAAAGCCTAGGCAGCGGATCAGCAAGAGCCTCATAAACCTCAGACACTTTGCACTGTATTCATCAAATGACTGCTTCTGAGAAATGGGATCGTGAGAGCTGGCACACATTACTGCCATACAGGGGCTTGGTGGTGGTTGTTTTCTTAACTTGGCTGCCCAGCCATCTTTGTGATACTGCAGGCTTTCTCAGGCTTTGCTGTGCCATTGAGAAGAATGGTTTGGAATGCCAATCAATATGCACATTATACCTTGCAGCACAAAGGTAGTCATCACATGGAAACACCTTCACGTTCCACTTTGTGGCTTACATTTTGTGTGTGTCACTTGTAAGTGCTCCAGCCTTCACACTTGGCCAATTCTGTACTGCCCTTACAGATGTTGCTTTCTAGTGCTTTTTTGGTCTAAGAAATCATGGGGTGACTTGGTTTCATCAAGGGACTATAATATTAACTGTTTAGAAAGTGCAAAAAGAAAGTGTTTGCAACTGTGATTATAGTAATCATCTTTTTAAAATATAAACATTGCAAGTTCTTCCACAGTTTCTGTATGCACATCAGCTATATGTAATAAATAAATCATCATCACAGTGGCGTAGCATGGGGGTGCAGGGGGGGCGGCTGCACCGGGCGCAACATCTGGGGGTTACGGTTAGGGGGCGCAAATCCACGGGTTAGGGGGCACAAATTACTTGCCTTGCCCCGGGTGCTGACAACCCATGCTACGCCACTGCATCATCATCATCTTTATACCCCACCCATTTGGATGGCTTTCCCAAGGGATTCTGGGGGACTTACAGCATATCTAAAAACATCCAGCATTAAAAATCTCCTAATACATGGCTCAGGAGCTAGAGAGGGAGAAGGAAGAGAAGGCAGGAAGGGTAACCATGTCAGATCGCTAACTCCTCGAAATACAAATGTCTTCCGGATAGATTGCCCATAAACTCCACCCTTGGTCTAATATGGTTACCTCTTTCATGCTTTGCTAATCTGTTCCTCCTTCCCTCTCTGAGTAAAAAAACCTATACCTTTATGCCATACAAATGTTTAACTTTAACATATAAAATACACACTAATATAAGCAACATCAAAACACCAAAATCCATTATAATCACAGGGTGCCGAGCCAATTTTAAAATGTTGGTCATGATAGAGCTCTATCCTGAAAATATGTCCCACCAATGGTGTGTGGTTCAATCCTGAATATCCTGAGTGACTCTTCTTAGCTTGGCTTGTTTTACTACGGCAATATTAGTACTTTGCATTATGACACATTCCAAGTTTCTCCGCAATCTTCATGTACTTTCTCATTCCTTTTCTCCAAGCAGACTGAATTCCTCGCAAACACCCCATCTGATACCTGCAGCCACACAACTCAAACCCTGCCAGCACTGAACTTTTCAGTAACATCAATCACTCCACATTTGCTGAGGGTGCATTTGCATTCCTCTGAGCCAGGAATGCCTCCTTCAGGAGGTACAATGACACCATTTGCAGCCACTGGAATCAGCCACCCAGTGATCCACAAGAGCCAGATTCTGGACTTGAAGAATCCCAAGCACATTTATCTGGATTTTTCATTCTCTCTGCAAGAGGAGAGAAGTGAAAGGCAGTGCTACATCTGGCGCAGTCATTAGGGAGGTGCAATCAGGGATTTAACAACAAAAAAGAGGAAGGGATCCTAACAACCAGAAAGGGTGCTCTGCTTGGAAAGCAGCAAAGAGCTGGCTGCTCCGTCCCGTCCTGCTTCTGCTGCTGGTTTTGGGTTTGCTGGAGAAATATCAAAACTAAAGGGAAATCTCATCCAGCCTAAAGGAAAATATCTATCTAGAATGTATAATCTCCTCCACAATTCACACCCTGCCATCAAAGAACTTTTGTCTCATTTAAAGCGCTCAACCTTTTTTGAGGATGCACACCTCAGAACACATAGGGACAGAGAAAGCTAAGACATTCTGCAGCTTGATTGTCCCCCAATGGCAGAACCTTCAGAGTGCTCCTTGCAGGCATGTCTTAAACTTTAATACCATGGGGCTCCAACCATTTGTGCCATATGACCAAGTAAGGCACCTTTCCAACTGCAGCAGCCCCATTTCCTTTGTAAAAGATGGAAAAAACACAGTTCCATGGCAAAACAAGTAATGTAGTGTGAAAGAAACATTGGGGGGGGGGGACAGAAGCCCTAAAAGAATAATCAGGAAAACCAAAACAATAATCACCACATCTAAATACAGCCCATGACGCAAAACCATTAAATTTTTCATGCTCCTGCTATTTGCCGAATCTACTGATCCCAGCAGAGCTAAATCTCTGCTGAGGACTTGTTGCCTCAGTTGGTCAGAATCACCCGCTGCAGGTACAAGGCAGGGCACAGTGACCAGACCTTTGATATTATTTTTTTGAAATAAAAAGAAAAAAAGAACAAGAAACCATTTGCAGCCACTGGAATCAGCCAGCAAGTGATCCACAAGAGCCAGATTCTGGACTTGAAGAATTCCAAGCACATTTAACTTCATTTTTCATTCTGGCCAATCTGTTATTTTCTTCCAACGCCCTGAAAACAAAATTTGCCGGCCGGGGTGTGTGTGGTGAAAGCAAGCCCACTTTTTAATTACTATCGTATGGCTGTATTAAACAAGAAGAAACTTTGCACAAGAAGAAATTTTGTGGGGTTTGTGTGAGAGACTGGGCGGATTATTATTTATTTTTAAAAAAGCTCTGAACACTCAGATTCTTCATGCTAATTTACTGGTCAGGAGATTTCTTACTGAAATTGCACACTTCCAACCATGCAACAGCTTGTGACAAATGTGGACTGATCTGTCGTTTGCTCAGAAAAAGGGCAACAAAAAAACAACAACTTTGCATATATGCAGCTTGTATGTACATTTTGGAATATAGTTTTTTAACAACATTTTTTGGGGGTGAAGTAGGGGGTATATGGGAACCAATAATATCATTTATAATATAATCTGTTGATTGCATTGTATTTACATACAGCAAAGGGAAGCCTAGAGTTTTTATATATATTTTAATTTAGGTAATCTACGTAATAGGCTTTAGTTAGAAAATGGATATGGATTTTGAATTTGATGTTTGTAATTTTTTTTTCTTCAGCCAGCAAGTGATCCACAAGAGCCAGATTATGGACTTGAAGAATTCCAAGCATATTTATCTGTATTTTTCATTCTCTCTGCAAGAGAAGAGAAGAGAAGTGAAAGGCTGTGCTACATCCGGCGCAGTCATTAGGGAGGTACATTCAGGGATTAATTCACAAAGAAGAGGAGGTGATCCTAACAGCCAGAAATGTGCTCTGCTTGGAAAGCAGCAAAGAGCTGGCTGCTCCGTCCCTTCCTCCTCCTCCTCCTCCTCCTCCTCCTCCTCCTCCTTCTGCTCCTAATGAGACCTGGAGCAAAGCAGGCCGAGTTCCCGGCTTCATCATTGGTGCCATTTGCAGAAGGGTGGTTTCCGCAGCCCCCCACCATCCCACCCCCTTCCTCTATACTATGTAAATAGAATTACAGGATTTCCCACAGTTTCTGCTTTCCTTTTCATAGCTGCTGCTCAAGTACTATCTTTCCTTTTGAAACAAAAAATTGCAGGTTTCTCCACAGTTTCTGTACATACATCAGCAATATGTATGCTTCAGCCTTTCCTACACCAATATGGATTCCTTTCCAAACATGCCTGCAGGTGGAACAGCCACACAGTTCACACCCTGCCCTTCATGAACTTTTCAGTTACTGCACACACTCCAAATTTGCGGGGGATGCACCTGTGTTACTCGCAGCGGGGTATCCCAAAACCCCTCAACACAAGTGTCCTTTCTCCTTTTCTGCACCCAGATTCAATCCTTGCCAACACCTGACCAGGAGATGCAGCCACACAACTCAGACCTTATATAAACCATGGATAAAATATAAATATCTCCTGGAACCTAAACTCCTTGGTGCATTTCACCCATCGAAGCCGTTGCCGTTAAGAAGAAGAACATGAAGGGAAATTGGGCAACATATAAAATGTTATTAGAGGGGGAAATTAATAAATTAAGAGGAAAGGGCTCTGAAATCCATATATATTTGACAGGTTTCCAAACAAATAAACAACTTTTAACCAAGAGGAAGGAACCAGAATGATTGGCAACTAGAGCAAAATATTTAGTTTTTTCATCACATCATAAGCCAGGCTATGAGACGAAACAATAAATTTGGTGCAGGACACAGGAGGCCGAGTGGGACATACGACAGATGTGGATGAACACATCTAGGTCAGATAGAGGTAACTTGATCACACAGTGCCAAGGAAATCAGGACTGGCCAGGAAGGCAATGATGGAGGGGACATTGGAATGTTAATACCCCCTCCTCTGAAAATTTGGGGCAAACTGGTAGATATGATAGCGGTGGGGAAGCTACAAGAATTATTGGAAAACACAGATAATTAAATACATTCCCATCTGGGTTGAATCGTGGCCATGGGGGCTCAATTTCCCCAATATTGAGGGGGCCAAAATCCCCCGCTGGGTTGTTGTCATGGGGAAGCAAATGACAGCCACCATCAGCTTCAAGACACACGCCATAGGGAGCCGAGCGGGACATGTGACAGATGTGAAAGGACACATCTCGGTCTCATCGAGAGATATAACTTCACAGAGAAGTGGGACTGGCAAGGGAAATGGCCCGCTAGTCGTAGATGAGGGAGAGGAATGGGAAACATTCAATGTATCCATCTGTAGATCATTTGCATGCTGCAGGGCTTCATACAATGTTTCTAAACCAACAAACAAAACATAAATAAAAAGTTTTTTTTCATGGTAACATTAGCATTGTATACAGAAACAGTGGGTTTCTTTCATATCTTGAAGTATTGGTTTATTTAAGGTAGTTGTACCTTGAGCTTGTTTGGAGGTTCTAGCAGGGGAGCGCAGCTATCGTATACCCTCGACCGAAGAAGGGTACACTCCTTCTATCTGGGATGGTCCTCCTCTTCCACCGAGCACGCAGCTTCGGGAGAGACGCACATGGAGCGGTGAGGGAGGAAGGGGACACCCGCCTAGCCAGCCAGATCAGCCGAATCAACCCTGGCGATCAATGGGGTGACAGATGTCGCCGCCAGATCGCCCTCACATCTTTCCCTCGACTCCCCCTCCGCGTTGGCGAGGCAGTGGGAAGGACGGAGCTCGGCGCCACAGCCAGCAGCCCTAGCTGTGGCAGAAGCAGCAGCTCGGTCGTGGCAGAGTTTCATTCAGCGCGTGGAGGGAGCCCCGCGCGCGACAGCTTAGCGGGCTGCACTGCTGCTGCGCCCGCTCAGCGGTTCGCCGCCTCGTCTCCCCTTTCCGCGGGAGCTGAGACTTCCATGTCCTTCATTGAGAAGAAAGAAGCCAGCAGAGCAGGATTAATAGAGGATTGTTTCTGGTGGTCTTCTTATACAAAGGCTGCCTTCGAGGGTGGGGGAAGAAGGAAGAAAAAAAAACGTGCTTATTTAACGAGCAGTGAAATGAAGCGCTGCTGCTGCTAAGCTCCCAATTCCTAGATTCATCTGCTATTCATTGTGCTTAATATACATGTTTCTGCACTGTGCATTTAGAAGATCCCACAAAAGGAATTCAAAACGGCTGCCGGGGAAAGACCACCAAACATGCCTACAGAAACACTACAGACAGGTAGCATGGTGAAACCTGTCAGCCCCGCCATCACTTTCACTTCAGCCGTTCCACTCCGCATTCTAAACAAAGGTAGTTGTACTTTCCCTCTCCTTTCCTTCTGAAAAGCTCAAAGCAGCTAACAAAAAATCAAACCATGATTTAGCAATTGAGAATATTTGTTAGGAAAGCAGCAGCAGAGATAACCTCCCCTCCTCCTCTCATCTTTATTTATTTGCTTCCATTTTAAGGGGGGAAGAAAAGCATGCATGTGTGAAAAGCAATGTCGTCCAATGAAATTTGATATTGTATCACATCAAGAAAAATTCAATGGTGCATAGCGGGCTATCAGCCCGTGTGTAGTTCAGATTCTGCAGTTTGATGGCCCCCCAATGGCAGAACATTCAGAGTGCTCCTTGCAGGCGTGTCTTAAACTTTAATACAATGGGGCTCCAACCATTTGTGCCATATGACCAAGTAAGGCATCTTTCCAACGGCAGCAGCCCCATTTGCTTTGTAAAAGATGGAAAAAACACAGTTCCATGGCAGAACGGGTAATGTACTGTGAAAGAAACATTGGAAAAAATAACAGAAGCCCTAACAGAATAATCAGGAAAACCAAAGCAATAATCACCACATCTAAATACAGCCTATAGCACAAAACAGAAGATGCAGCTACACAACTCAGGTCTTATATAAACCATGGATGAAATATAAATATCTCCTGGAACCTACAAGGCCTTGCTGCATTTCACACATTGAAGCCATTGCCGTTAAGAAGAAAAACATGAAGGGAATTTGGGCAACATATAAAATGTTATTAGAGGGGGAAATTAATAAATTAAGAGGAAAGGACTTTGACATCCATATATATTTGACAGGCTGGCTCCAATACTTCCAACTGAATGAAAGACAAGGAAAATAGGGTTTGCTGGAGAGATATCAAAAGTAAAGGGAACTCTAATCCAGCCTAAAGGAAAATATCTATCTAAAATGTATAATCTGCTCCACAATTCACACCCTGCCATCAAAAAACTTTTGTCTCACTTAAAACGCTCAACCTTTTCTGAGGATGCACACCTCTGAACACATAGGAACAGAGAAACCTAACACATTCTGCAGCTTGATTGCCCCCAAGTGGCAGAACATTCAGAGTGCTCCTTGCAGGCGTGCTTTAAACTTTAATACCATGGGGCTCCAACCATTTGTGCCATATGACCAAGTAAGGCATCTTTCCAATTGCAGCAGCCCCATTTCCTTTGTAAATGATGGAAAAAACACAGTTCCATGGCAAAACAAGTTCTTTGTAAAAGATTTCGGGCTATTATCCTGCCCAACCCTGCTGTAGATCACCTCATGAAAGCTTTTGGCTAAATATCTAATGACATCCCCAAAGACAAGAAAAATCTACTCCTTTACACAACAACAGCTGCCAGAATACTGGAAGGGGGAGAAAATCCCATCACTATCAAAATGGCAAAACAAACTCGGCGAGTTTGCAGAAATGGCAAAATTGACGGCAATTATTAGAGGCCACCCAAATCAGAGAATAATTAGAGAGTGGAATGGAGTAAAGAAATACATGAAAAAATATGGTTCCGGAATTGAAATATTAATAGAGAATGTGTAAAACATGCAAGGGTAAGCAAGAAAATAATAGAATCAACTGAATAATTATTAAATTATAACAACACAAAAAGATCGCAGTAAAATATTGAGATTACACATGGGTGGCGGGGAGTGGGGGTATATTGGAACCTATACTATTATTTATAATATAATTTGTTAATTGTGTTGTATTTACATACAACAAATGGAAGCCTAGAGTATTTAGAGATATTTTAATTTAGGTAATCGATATAATAGGCTTATGTTAGAAAATGAATATGGATTTTGAATTTGATCTTTGTAAAAAAAAAATTGGTTTTGAAAGAAAAAAGGAAAGAGAAAAAAAAGAAACCATTTGCAGCCACTGGAATCTGCCAGCAAGTGATCCACAAGAGCCAGATTCTGGACTTGAAGAATCCCAAGCACATTTATCTGGATTTTTCATTCTCTCTGCAAGAGGAAAGAAGTGAAAGGCTGTGCTACATCTGGCGCAGTCATTAGGGAGGTGTATTCAGGGATTAATTCACAAAGAAGAGGAGGGGATCCTGACAGCCAGAAAGGGTGCTCTGCTTGGAAAGCAGCAAAGAGCTGGCTGCTCCGTCCCTTCCTCCTCCTCCTTCTCCTGCAAATGGAGGCGGGGAGCAAGGTGGGCCGACTTCTCGGCTTCGTCATGGCTGCCATGACGCCACATTCACCGCATCCTTCCTGCCCTGCTGGTCCACGTGGCCATTTGCAGAGGGGTGTTTTCTGCAGCCCCCCCCCATCCCACCCCCCTTCCTCTATGCTAGGTAAATAGAATTACAGGATTTCCCACAGTTTCTGTACAGATATCAGCTATGTGAATGCTTCAGCCCTCTTTATAGCAAGATGGTTTCCCTTGCAAACACGCCATCAGGTGGTACAGCCACACAGTTCCGACCCTGCCCTTAATGAACTTTTCAGTTACTGCACACACTCCAAATTTGCGGAGGATGCACCTGTGTTACTCGCAGCCAGGTATTCCCAAACACCTCAACACAAGTGTCCTTTCTCCTTTTCTGCACCCAGATTCAATCCCTTGCCAACACCTGACCAGAAGATGCAGCCACACAACTCAGACCTTAATAAATTAAGAGGAAAGTACTTTGACATCCATATATATAAATGTATAATCTGCTCCACAATTCACACCCTGCCATCAAAGAACTTTTGTCTCACTTAAAACACTCAACCTTTTCTGAGGATGCACACCTCAGAACACATAGGGACAGAAAAAGCTAAAAGATTCTGCAGTTTGATTGCTCCCAAATGGCAGAACATTCAGAGTGCTCCTTCCAGGCGTGTCTTAAACTGTGGAAAAAACACAGTTCCATGGCAGAACAGGTAATGTAGTGTGAAAGAAACATGGGGGGGGGGGGGTTGGACAGAAGCCCTAACAGAATAATCAGGAAAGCCAAAAAAATATTCAACACTTCTAAATACTGCCTATGGCACAAAACCATTCAATGTATAATCTCCTCCACAATTCACATCCTGCCATCAAAGAACTTTTGTCTCACTTAAAGCACTCAACCTTTACTGAGGATGCACACCTCAGAACACAAAGGGACAGCGGAAGCTAAAAGGACAGGCTAGTGACTTCTGTCTTGCAAGTAAATTTTTCGGATGACCCAGACCTTTTCTCAAAAGGGGGGAAGAGAAGAAAGATGGAGGAGAAATTGGAATGTTAATACCCCCCTCCAAATGTGGGGCAAACTGGTGGAGACGATAGTGGTGGGGAAGCTATGTAGAAAATCTTATTTTTTATAAGCCCCCGATTTCCCCCCAGCATAACTAATTTTAATCTGTCTTTGGCTTTCTGTAAATTTAATTACCTCAAAGTGTATTTCTACATATATAGCAGGAGACCAAAACACTGGAAAGAAAATACAGTCTTGAAGAGACTAGTAAATTAATTGTGATGACTATGTTGGATTTCTATTTCTTTTGTTGAGTCAGAGTACTACAATCAAGTGCTAGCATATAACTGAGGATGCTTCTAGATTCCATGCTCTGTTTTTTGTGAAGCTCATTGTGTTTAACACAATGTGACTAATCAGGTAAAAACGGTTAACCTTTTTTTTCTGGTGCTGTCAGAGTGTATGCTTTTGCACACTTGAAGTGCAGTCTGAAAGCAAATTATGTATATAATAAATTACCCTCCCCCCTTCAAATCTGGGGCAAACTGGTGGAGACGATAGCGGTGGGGAAGCTACAAGAATTATTGGAAAACACAGATAATAAAATGCATTCCCCTCTGGGTTGAATCCTGGCCATGAGGGCTCAATCCCCCCAATATTGAGGGGGCCAACATCCCCCGTTGGGTTTTTGTTATGGGGAAGCAAATTACAACCACCATCAGCTGCAAGAGACACATGCCATAGGTAGCGGAGCGGGACATGCGACAGTGAGGATGTGGATAACCAAGAACGGAGCTCTCTGAACGAGAAGCGGAAGATGCTGGCTGGCCAGCACGAAGACGCCCGCGAGCTGAAGGAGAACCTGGACCGGCGAAAGCACGTGGTCTTGGACATCCTATGCAATTACCTCTCGGGGGAGCAGCTCCGAGACTACCAGCATTTCGTGAAGATGAAATCTGGAACAGCGCGAGCTGGCCAACAAGATCAAGCTAGGGCAGGAACAGCTCAAGTGCCTTCTGGAGAGCCTCCCCACGGACTTCGTGCTTAGCAGCAGAAAGGGAGCAGAACCTCTATCAGCCACCGGGACCAGCCGACCTCCAGCATCAGCATCTTCGCTCTGACCCTTCCAGACGCGGCGGCATCAAACCTTTTCTTCTCAGAATTATATAATCAGAAACCTCTTTTAACTTTTTTTATTAAAAAAAAAATTTGAGGGAGGATTAAATTATTATTATTTAATTAATATTGGGGTGTGGGGGGGAATAAACAGCACGGAAAGATTTCTTTTTCTTCTTCGTCTTCTCCAGCATTAAAAATCTCCTGATACACGGCTCAGGAGATCGAGAGGGAGAAGGAAGAGAAGGCAGGAAGGGTAACCATGTCAGTCCACTAACTCCTCGAAATACAAATGTCTTCCGGATAGATTGCCCATAAACTCCACCCTTGGTCCAACACGGTTACCTCTTCCATGCTTAGCTAATCTGTTCCTCCTTCCCTCTCTGAGGAAAAAACCCTATACCTTTTCCCCATACAAATGTTTAACTTTAACATAGAAAATACACACTAATATAAGAAACATCAAAACACCAAAATCCAGTATAATCACAGGGTGCCAAGCCAAATTTAAAATGTTGGTCATGGTAGAGCTCTATCCTGAAAAGATGTCCCACCAATGGTGTGTGGTTCAATCCTGAATATCCTGAGTGACTCTTCTTAGCTTGGCTTGTTTTACTACGGCAATATTAGTACTTTGCAGAATGACACATTCCAAGTTTTTCCGCAATCTTCATGTACTTTCTCATTCCTTTTTTCCAAGCATACTGAATCCCTCGCAATTATTATTATTATTATTAAAGCTCTGAACACTCAGATTCTTCATGCTAATTTACTGGTCAGGAGATTTCTTACTCAAATCGCACACCTCCAACATTGCAACAGCTTGTGACAAATGTGGACTGATCTGTCATTTGCTCAGAAATAAGGGCAACAAAAAACAACAACTTTGCATATATGCAGCTTGTATGTATATTTTGGAATATAGTTTTTTAACAACATTTTTTGGGGTGAAGTAGGGGGTATATGGGAACCAATAATATCTTTTATAATATAATCTGTTGATTGCATTGTATTTACATACAGCAAAGGGAAGCCTAGTTCAATTAGATATATTTTAATTTAGGTAATCTATGTAATAGGCTTGTGTTAGAAAATGAGTATGGATTTTGAATTTGATGTTTGTTTGCAAATGACTGTCACCATCAGTCGCGGGAAGCCCAGGGCCCTGTTAGCAGCAAGGGACATGTGACAAATATGAATGGCCACGCCTGGCAGGAGAGGCGAAGATGGAAGAGACGGGAGGGGAAACATTTGATTTTATCTATTTGCACACTGCAGGGCATCATAACAGTCTTCCAAACAAATGAACAATTTTTAACGAAGAAGACGGAACCAGAATGATTGGCAACTAAAGCAAAATCTTTAGTTTTATCATCACATATTAAGCCAGCCTATGGGACAAAACAATAAATTTAGTGTAGAGCACAGACAGCCGAGTGGAACGTATGACAGATGTGGATGAACACATCTAGGTCACATTGAGGAATTTCACCACAAAGAGCCAAGGAAATGGGACTGGCTAGCAAGGCAAAATGGAGGAGAAATTGGAATGTTAATTAACCCCCCCCCCCCAATTTGGGACAAACTTGGGGAGGCGATAGCGATGGGGCAGCTACAAGAATTCTTGGGGGAAAGGAGTTTGCAAAACAATTAAGGAAATACTTCAAAGTAAAATATTTAGGACCAGCAAAGAACTATCTTGGTCAAGAGATCCAGTGATGGAAGATTTTTGTTAAGTGAAAGAAAGACAATAATTGAAAGCAACAACATGCACAACTGGTTATAAAGTTGGGAATTGTGTTGTATGATGTGTGAATACTTTTGTATATGTTTATAATGCTGTATTGTTTCTGTTCGAATGAGAGGGGGTGTTAGGAAAAATGTTCTTTAAGAAACAGATAAAAACAGCCTAAAGAATATTTTTTCTTTACCTTCTGTTAGGAAACCATTCTAATATTCTGTGAGTAAAAAGTCTCTGTATTATATTGCAGCCAGGTATCCCAAAACCCCTCAAAACAAGTGTCCTTTCTCCTTTTCTGCACCCAGATTCAATCCCTTGCCAACACCTGACCAGAAGATGCAGCCACACAACTCAGACCTTAAATCATGGTTAAAATATAAATATCTCCTGGAACCTACAACCCCTTGGTGCATTTCACTCATCGAAGCCTTTGGCATTAAGATGAAAAACATGAAGGGAAATTGGGCAACATATAAAATGTTATGGGGGGGGGAATTAATAAATTAAGAATTTTAAAACCCATATATATTTGACAGACTGGCTCCAATACTTCCAAATGAATGAAAGACAAGGAAAATAGGGTTTGCTGGAGAAAAATCAAAACTAAAGGGAAATCTAATCCAGCCTAAAGGAAAATATCTATCTAAAATGTATAATCTCCTCCAGTGGCGTAGCGTGGGGGGTGCAGGGGGGGGCCGACCGCACCGGGCGCAACATCTGGGGGTTAGGGTTAGGGGGCACAAATCCACGGGTTAAGGGGCGCAAATTACTTGCCTTGCCCCAGGTGCTGACAACCCACACTACGCCACTGATCTCCTTCACAATTCACACCCTGCCATCAAAGAACTTTTGTGTCACTTAAAGCGGTCAACCTCTTCTGAGGATGCATACCTCAGAACACAGAGACAGGCCACATAAGAAGCCAGTGACTTCTGTCTTACAGGTAAATTTTTTGGATGACCCAGAGCTTTTCTCAAAAGGGGGGGAATGCGAAGAACCCCTGGAATATTGAGATGAAGAGGAGTATGACAAGATTGGTAACCACAGAATGCTTTCCATTATCAAAGTTACAAGAGATGCAGTCTGACAAAATGAAAAGCTTAGTACAAATGAGAAGACATTCCGTTGGCTGCAAAATGAGGACCAAATAGCTGTGGAGAAGTTGTCTGATGGAATCAGAAAGTTTGCTGCTGATGCAGTTAAATTGGAGCTGATGATAAAGGAACGAATGTTCAATGCTGCAAATGGAAAGTAGGCATGCCAAACTTATTGGAAGCTGTATGGCTGTACAAGGTGCATATGAATGGATTTTCTGTATTCCAGGCTTTTTATATGATTTTGCAAACTTAACATATTCTCAGTGTGTTTGGCACTTTTGTATATCAAAATTGATACTCCTGTGGCAGGGGGATTGCAGATGACTAAAGGACCAATTGACTGGAAGGGTTTCCCTTCAAAATGATGGTGGTAGTGGTAATAATAAAAGTATTGTGGTACCAAAAAAAAAAAAATTAAACAAGTAAAAAAAAGTTTTAAAAAAGTTTATACTGTGGGTGTTCACCTATCTTGGTGCCTTGTTCAATGGTCTGACACTGCTGCAACTGGCTCTGATTCTGCTCTTCACTATTCCCCTTCCTAATGAAAAGGACCAGGTGGAAATTGACCATTCTTGTGAACAAGAATCTCAGAAATGCACTGGCAAAAGTCCCAAGTTAAACCCAGGGGTGAAGTGCAAACCTCAACCCCTCAAGTCAAGATCTACAGTCAGTTGGGGGACTTCCGGTCGGTGCCAGCGCTTAATGGCGGTCCTACCTCCGAGCTCCGGAGAAGGACTGCTTCGCAAGTTCGGGTCTTACCCGCTACGGCAAGCGGGGGACCCCTAAAATCCCAGGCGCTGAAGCCTGAGAACAAGGAGACTCGGTGGGCACCTTTGCGCCCCCCGGTACCGTGAAAGAGCCTTTTTAAAGGCTACGGATCGACATCGGGAGTGAGCGTGGTGCTGAGAGTCGCTACCCAGCCTGCGAAGTGAAGCCGCGTCGCCATAAGCGGAGAGCGCCGATTCCTTCCTGAAAAGAAATTCGGACTGATTCCCCGTGAGTAAGAACTGAAAAATAACTGGGACTTTTCTTAATTTTAAAATTGGGCTAAAAACGGGGGAGATTTAAACAAAGGAAGTCTGCCTCCCCCCGACCGCATGAAAGTGAAAGCAACGGAGCTCTAAACCTGCATCCGTTTAAATTCATCCTTTGATCAGCTAAACCGGACATTTAAACCTTTGATCTCCCCTCTAGCAAGCAGGGCAGAGGGGAGGCGAATTTGACCATTAAATGCATGACTTATTTGAAGGAAAAAAACCTCTGCTATCTCATCTACTTGAAAGTCTGAAACGGTCTGCCTTCTTAGTACATTGAGCTGACTTTTCCCTGTGAAGTGACACCTTGATACAAAGTTTCCACAGTGCCTGACTTTTGTACATTTTAAGAAGAAACAGTATAAACAGTATACTGGGCAACTGTGGCAATTGGAAGCTATAAGACTTTAGTAACATTGATTTTGACTGGGTTAATCTCCTTTCTTTCTACATCTTGGATGGTCTCCTTTGTTCATGTATTTTGAAATTTCCTTCTATGGCCATTTTGATTTGCTCCCTCTAGAGGATAAAGTGAAGTCCAGCACGGCCTAAGACAGTGGAATTTTCCAAGGGAGAATAAATCCCGTGGGAATTGACCTTGACATGAGTGGGCCACAAGAAGAGATAACTACAAGAGCCAAGACCAAGCAACAACAACAGCAACAGCTGCAGCTGCAACAAGCAAAGAGAAGAGGTTCGATCTTAGGCGTAACAGCCGGACTAGCTGGAACAACAGGACAGGACAAAGGAGCAGCCGTTTCTATGGAAGCTGTGACAGAAGCTTTGCTTAAGATAAACCAGACTCTGGAGTCTTTGACAAAACAGACTTCAGAGAACACACAAAAATTAACAGAAATATCAACAAGATTAAACCAGAATACAGAATCTATAAATAAATTGGTCGAGGAAAATGCCACCACGCGTCAAATTGCCGAAGAGGCCAAAGCCACAGCTGGAGAGACGCAGGAGAAATTAGAGCCACTTGCCAAGAAGGTCTATGAGCATGATGCAACCTTGGCCTTGTGGGAGTTACAGAGGAAAGAGAGAAATTTAAAATTAAGACTGATTCCGGAGAATGAAAGTGACAACCTTGTGGAATATTTGACACGGGAGTTTGCGGATTGCTGGGACCTGGAGGAAGACGATTTTAAAATCACAACTGCCTTTAGACTCGGCAAAAAGCAAGATAGAAAGACACCAAGAGATTGTTTGATCACACTCAGATCTAAGGAGGAAAGAGATAAAATTTTAGGACTACACTTTGGAAAAGCACTCCAAATTGGAAATTCAGCAGTACAGATCTTTAAAGACATACCAAAATATATCTTGGACTTAAGAAACTTCTACAAGGATTTGGTGCTTTTGTTAAAGAAAAATCAGATCCGCTTCAGGTGGGAATTCCCACAAGGACTGTCATTCGACTACAAGGCAAAGAAAGTGAAAATAAAGACAATTCAAGATAAAGACAAATTTTTGGCAAGATATCAGGAGGACCTACAGAAGGGGACTGTGGACGTACTTGCAGAACAGAGGAGAGCACTGGATATCCTGAATCTCTCGTTTGGACAAAAACCACCACCGTCAGAAGAAGAGCAACAACTTGGAGCTGTTGGAGGAGCCTTAAGAAAATAACAAGATGGCTCTGCAATTCCTTAGTTGGAATTGTAATGGACTGAATGGGCCTTTGAAGAGAAGACAAGTATTTCACATTTTGAACAGAGAACAATTGGATTTGATATGTTTACAAGAAACTCACATAACTAGAGCCCACAGGAGATTACTCACAAATAAAAGGTTAGGACAAGAATTTGTCTCATCAGACAAAGTTAAGAAGAGGGGAGTGGTAATATATGTGAAGGAGAAATGGGCTCCAAAAATGATATTCAAAGATGAACAAGGGAGATATCTGGCTGTGGAGATACAAGTACAAGGAGAAAAACTTTTAGTTGTTGGAATTTATGCACCAAATGAAGGCAAATCTGACTTCTTTAAGGGACTTCATGAAACTTTGACGGACTATCTGGATTATAATATGATAATCATGGGAGACATGAATGGCGTGGTCTCCACTAATATGGACAAGGCACAAAGACTAACAGTCACTAAAGAAGGGAGACTCCCCAAGACTTTTTTCGAAATGACAGAAAACATGGACTTGATAGACATTTGGAGAACAAGGAACCCTCTGGAGAGAGAGGGAACCTTCTTCTCCCAAGCAATGATGACCTGGACCAGAATTGACCAAATCTGGGTTACTAGTGGACTGGCTCCAAAGATTAAGAAAGTGGAAATCTGCCCAAAAACTTGCTCCGACCATAACGCCGTGAAGATGGAGATGAAACTCACAATAACCGGTCAATTTAGATGGAGAATGAATGACACCCTCTTTCGAGATAAGGAGATTCTCACGAAGGCCCAAAAGACCTTAAAAGACTATTTTGAAATAAATTTGAGGACTGACGTGGAGAAAAGAGTGATCTGGGACGCAAGTAAAGCTGTTATGAGAGGATTTTTGATTCAACAAAATTCAATAAAGAGGAAAAAACAAAATGAGAAAAAAGAGAAGATCTTGGAAATGATAAAGGAAGGAGAGAGGAAATTAAGAACAAAACCAAAGTCTCAGGACATTTTAAGAGAGATTAAGTTATATCAAACTCAATATATGGAACTGATGAACCAAGAGATTGAATGGAAGATAAAGCAAATGAAACAAAAGACTTTTGAATCAGCAAATAAATGCGGTAAACTTTTGGCATGGCAATTGAAGAAAAGGCAGAAACTAAATACAGTTACAAGCCTAGAGGTGGATGGAAAGAACATATCTAAACCCAATGAAATTAGAAATTGCTTTTTAAGTTATTTCAAAAAACTCTACACCCAAGGCCCGCAAAATGAAGAAGATATAGACAAATTCCTTGGAAGATATGGATTACAAAATATCTCTCAGCAAAGTAAGATGGACTTGAACCAGAGAATCTCAGAACAAGAGGTAGAGGCTGCCATTCAGAATATGCAATTGGGCAAATCTCCGGGACCAGATGGACTGACTTCTAGATACTACAAATCGTTGAAGGAATGGTTGACTCAACCATTAAGAGAAGTTTGTAATGAGATCCTTGAAGGAAAAAGGGCGCCTGAATCGTGGAAAGAGGCATATATCTCACTCATACCAAAGTCAGAGACTGAAAAGACCCAACTCAAGAACTACCGCCCGATATCACTCCTTAATGTGGATTACAAAATTTTTGCAGACATTTTGGCAAAAAGATTTAAAAGAGTTTTGATGGAGAAGATTCATAAAGACCAAGCAGGCTTTCTCCCTAAAAGACACCTAGCGGACAATGTAAGGAATGTAATAGACATTTTGGAAAAGCTGGAGGTGAATATAAACACTAAAGCAGTATTGATCTTTGTGGACGCGGAGAAAGCCTTTGATAATATCTCTTGGAGTTTTATGAGGAAGAATCTTCATGGGATGGGGGTAGGCCAGGGTTTTGAGAATGGTATGGCTGCAATATATTCCGAACAAAAAGCTAAGCTGATTGTAAATAATGTTGTGACTGAGGAACTTAAGATAGAAAAAGGAACTCGGCAGGGGTGCCCAATTTCCCCATTACTTTTCATTTCGGTTCTGGAGGTGTTGCTGAATATGATAAGAAATGACCAGCAGGTCAAAGGTGTGCAGGTCGGAGCTAAACACTACAAGTTAAGAGCGTATGCAGATGACCTAGTATTGACTTTGCAAGAGCCAAACACTAGTACGAAAAGGGTTTTAGAAATAATTCAACAATTTGGCCAGGTGGCTGGATTTAAGTTGAATAAGCAAAAAACTAAAGTCTTAGGGAAAAACCTAACAGATATGGAAAAGGAGAAGTTTCAGGAGGAAACAGGTTTGACAGTGGTTAAGAAAGTCAAATACCTAGGGGTTTATTTAACACCTAAGAATGTTAATTTGTATAAGGACAATTATGAAAAATGTTGGTCAGAGATTAAAAAAGATCTGGAAATATGGTCAAATTTGAAACTGTCAATGTTAGGCCGAATTGCAGTAATTAAAATGAATGTATTGCCTAGAATGTTATTTTTGTTTCAGACCTTGCAGATTCTTGATAAGATGGAATGTTTTAAGAGGTGGCACAAAGACATTTCGAAATTTGTCTGGCAGGGCAAAAAGCCCCGAATTAAATTCAAAATACTGACTGACGCTAAAGAAAGAGGGGGTTTTGCCCTGCCGGACCTAAAATTGTATTATGAGGCAGCAGCGTTTTGCTGGCTGAAAGAATGGATGCTCCTCGAGAATACAGACATCTTGGATCTGGAAGGCTTCAATAATGCTTTTGGTTGGCATGCATATCTTTGGTATGACAAGGTTAATAGTACCTTTAAAAATCACATTGTTAGAAAAGCATTATTTAATGTCTGGATAAGATATAAAGACTTATTGGAAAATAAAACCCCTAGATGGGTGTCACCAGTGGAGGCTAAAGCAGTGAAGAAACTCAATATGGAGGTCGGATGGCCGAAGTATTGGGAAATTTTAGAACAGGATGGAGACAAGGTTAAACTACAAAGTCAGGAGAAATTGAAGTACAAAGTAGAAAATTGGTTTCAATATCGCCAAATAATGGAAATTTTTAAACAGGATAGGAAAATCGGTTTCCAAGTGGAGAAATCAAAACTAGAGACCGAATTGCTAGAACCCAATACTAAGAATTTATCTAGAATGTATAACTTGCTGTTGAAATGGAACACACAGGATGAAACAGTTAAATCTGCTATGATTAAGTGGGCGCAGGATGTTGGACACAACATTATGTCAGATGACTGGGAATGGTTATGGAACACCGGTATCAAATTTACGGCATGTAATGCCTTAAAGGAAAACATTATGAAAATGGTATACAGGTGGTACATGACCCCAGTCAAGCTGGCAAAAATCTATCATCTGCCCGATAATAAATGTTGGAAATGTAAAGAGACTGAAGGTACTTTTTACCACCTTTGGTGGACATGCCCGAAGATAAAGGCCTTCTGGGAAATGATCTATAATGAAATGAAAAAGGTACTTAAATGTACATTTTCCAAAAAACCAGAGGCCTTTCTCTTGGGCATTGTCGGCCAATTGGTGACAAAGAAAGATAGAAATTTCTTTATGTATGCCACAACAGCAGCAAGAATACTCATCGCAAAGTATTGGAAGACACAAGATTTACCTACTCTGGAAGAATGGCAGATGAAAGTGATGGACTATATGACACTGGCTGAGATGACAGGCAGAATCCGTGACCAACGTAAAGAGATGGTGGAAGAAGAATGGAAAAAATTTAAGAGCTATCTTAAGGACTACTACAAACTCAACGAATGTTAAAATGTTGTGGTTGCTAGAAGTAACAGGGTACAGGGATACAAGGTTAGATAATAAAGGAGGACTAAGATGACAGAGATTAGAAAGTAACAACTGGGAGTTGCTAGTTCAAATATGGACACTGGGATGCAGAGAGGGGGGGTATGGGGAAGTCCAAGAAAAGAGGTTTATGAAAATATCTTTGAAAGTATTTTGTATGTTTGTTTTGTTTTGTGTTTGTTTGTTCTTTTTAAAAAATGCTGTAAAACCAATAAAAATTTATTAAAAAAAAAAAAAGATCTACAGTCAGTTGGTACTGCAATTGTACTATTGTTCTTTTTAAAATATAATTTGCAGGTTTTCCCACAGTTTCTGTACGTACATCAGCTATATGTACACTTCTCCCTCTTTCTATACCAGGATTGTCTTACAAACACGCCATCAGGTGGTACAGCCACGCAACTCAAACCCTGCAATAAAAGAACTCCTGTCAAGACGCTTTTGAAGTGTCCTGCAAGTATTTCACTGAACTGCCAGTGCCCACTTTTGGAACACTGGACACCTCCGGGAAGTGTGCAATTCCAGAAAGGCCATCAACCCAGTGTGATCCAGCAGCAGCTCCTATGCAGCCATCTGCTGTCACTTGGATCAGAGACAAGACAACATATAAGAAAAAAGTGTTTGCAACTGAGCACTTTGGCTGGAACATGCCGGGTGTGCGTGGCTGTCTGTCTTCCCAGGCTCCTTATGCTCCCCATTTACTCCTCCTTGCCCTACAACTCTCATTATAACAGGTTTCCAAACAAATAAACAACTTTTAACCAAGAGGAAGGAGCCAGAATGATTGGCAACTTAAACTAGAGCAAACTAGAGCAAAATCCTCAGTTTTTTTAAACCACATCTTAAGCCAGCCTATGGGACCAGACAATTAATTTGGCTCAGGGTGCAGGTAGCCAAGTGGGACATACGACAGACGTAGATGAACACATCTAGGTCACATTGAGAAACTTGACCACACAGTGCCAAGGAAATGGGACTGGCTAGCAAGGCAAAATGGAGGAGAAATTGGAATGTTAATACCCTCCCCTCCCCCCATTTGGGACAAACTGGTAGAGGTGATAGCGATGGGGCAGCTACAAGAATTCTTGGGGGAAAGGATTTTGCAAAACAACTAAGGAAACAGTTCAAAGTAAAATATTTAGGACCAGCAAAGAACTATCTTGGTCTAGAGAACCAGTAAAGGAAGTTTTTGGTTAAGTGAAAGAAAGACAGTAATTGAAAGCAACAACATGCACAACTGGTTATAAAGTTGGGAATTGTGTTGCGTCATGTGTGAATACTTTTGTATATGTTTACAATATTGTATTGGTTCTGTTCGAATGAGAGGGGGTGTTTGGAAAAGGTTCTTTAAGAAAAAGATAAAAGTTCCTGGAAGCTTTAAAAAGTGTTCCAGAATTCTCTTTAGTGCCTAGGAGTGGCACTCTAGGATTGATTGGTGTCCCCTGGAGGTGCAAATAAAGAGAGGAAGTTGCAGGCTACAATGTCCATACAAGGAAAGCACACTCACTCCAAACACACACACACAAAAACTCTCAGCACACACACTGACAACAACGTTGGAAGTAAGACAATGTGTGCTGCTGATACTGTGAGTTTTGCTGGTCAGGATTGTTAAGTACTGGACTGAGATTGTACTGTGCTGGAGATATAAAGAAGGACTTTCAATTTGCAGTGTCGCATTTAACTTGCCTTAAAAGGTGGAGAGAGAAATCTAGTATTTGCACTTAGCAAAAAATGAAAAGATAAGAAATGGGGGGCGGTGAAAAGAGGAAACCCTATCGAGGGAAAATTGTGCATGCCCTGCAACTTTGTATAACAATAGCTTAAAAACTTGTAAGTGGCTTATCAATAAAGAAAGGAAAAAAGAATATCTTTTCTTTACCTTCTGGTAAGAAACCATTCTAATATTCTGTGTGTAAAAAGTCTCTGTATGATATTGTAATTTGATATATTTTTTTTGTAATTAAGACAACAACCTCATGCACTCTCCCAAAAAGGAACAAGAAAGAATTTAAACAGCTTTTTCCTGCCGCTCTCATTCACCGTGTTGAGTGTTGTGAGTGTGGTGGCTTGCATTGCCTTGGTCCGCCTCTCAGGGACCATCCAGTAGAGGGTGGGACAAGCCATTCCGTGGACCTCAGCCAGGATCCAGGAGGAGTCACCCCACCACCAGTGCTCTTCCAGTAGGGGAGAGTAGTGGATCCTGGTGCACGTGAGTGGCAGGGGCTCCTGAGACCTCTAGTCATCTTTCAAATGGACAACGTTGAAACAGAGCTTTATCAAATATGGATGCTGGTCTCTATGGTCCCTATCGATAGTTCTCATTATTTCTTCATTCAGTGTGGATTGAAAGAAAAGTCATTTTTCACATCCAAAAAAACCAAGAAAAAGAAAAACATTTATTTGGATTTTCATTCGGTCTGCAAAAGAAGAGAAGAAAGACACAGTGCTTCATCAGGCACAATCATTAGAGAGGTTCATTCAGGGATAAATTCACAAAAAAGAAGAGGGGATCCTAACAGCCAAAAAGGCTGCATCATATTCGTGTTTCACAACCCTTTCACGTGCCTTTCCCTCTCTGAAAAGCTTAGTACAAAAAATTGAAAAGTTTAGTACAAAAAAAAAGTTTATAGTGTGGGTGTTCACCTATGTTGTTGCCTTGTTCAATGGCGTGACACTGCTGCAACTGGCTCTGGTTTCGCTCTTCACTATTCCCTTCTTAATGAAAAGCACCAGGTTGAAATTGACCATTCTTGTGAACCAGAATCTCAGAAATGCACTGGCAAAAGTCCCAAGTTAAACCCAGGGGTGAAGCGCAAACTTCAACCCCTCGAGTCAAGTTCAGAGCCAATGGCCCAGCCGAGGGGAATGGAGCTTTTGCCTGGCCAAGCAGTCGAGTGGGTGCAGGGTCGCACCCAGGGAGGATTCCTATGTCGGGAAAAGTATCCCCGAGTGGGTCACTCCATTGTTGCAGCCCCACAGACTAGATGGCAGGAGTATGGGCTTCCGGAGGCGGCGCGAAACGGCAATGGCGGTCCTCTTCAGCTGCTGAAGAGGGGCTCCGCGGAAAAGGGTCGTGCGCTGCGGCACAGCGACGACCCATCCAGAAAAACCACGGGTAGAGTGAGCCCGTGGCCGTGGGGTTCGGCGGGCACCAGGAGCAACCTCGGAAACGCAGAAGGGACCCCGTAAGGGGCTCCGGAACGTGGAGGGGGTAGCGGTGCTGTGAATCCATCGCTCTTTCCGCGGAAGTGAAGCCGCGCGGCTGCTGCTGATGAGCGCTGACCTTTCTTCTTTGAAACATCTGATTTCAAACAACATACTCGTGAGTAAGAAACCTGAGACCTTATTGGAACTTAAATTTGTGAATTCGGCTGAAAGCGGGAGACGCTAAAAAGGAAGTCAGTCTTCCGGCTCTGTTTAAAGTACTGAGCAAAGACCTATTAAAGCGGAAGCGTTGAAAGGAGTTTAAAAGAAGTTGGAATTTACCCTGCAAATTCGGATATAATTGTTTAAAGGTGAAAGAAAAGCTAAATCTGTATTATAAGTGGTTAGAGACTGCGATTTCTCTTCCTATTTTTTGTGGATTACAAAGCTACGAAACCCAGCTCTCGGGCTGTCTGGATATAAAGTAACATCAGATTGCAGAAACTGTATATAAAATGTAAAGTTACATTGGGCTATTTTATAACTTACAAAAAAGGAACTGTTGCATGCACCTCTGGAAAGAACTTTTATTCTCTGCAGTTAAAAAGTGAATTCAGAGGGTTCCCCCCCCCCCTGTTTTGGATTTTAATTAACATTTTTTTTCTGGGAACTTAATGGTGGAAATTCTTTATCCTTCCCCTTAATTTCTGGGGAGCTCCCCCTGCTGGATTGTGGAATTATTAGTCTCTGGGAACTGCTGATTGTTTTGGAACTTTTACGTCTGGATGTTTACATTTTGAATTGCTTTTCCCATGGGATTTACAATTTAACCTTGACACTTGGACAGCTGTGGAATGAGTGGTACAGCAAAAACAAGGGCTGCCAAGAAAGCAAAACAAACCGAACTGTTGCAATCAACGCTGCCTGTGCAGCCACGTAGATCATCTGTTCCAATTGTGACAGGTCTGCAAGAAGGACAATCCAAACAGCCAGCTTTTGGTGATATGGCTGCAGGAGGGCTAGACCCTGTCTCTAAAGAAATATTGGATCAGCTGGCTGCATTAAATAAGAAAGCGGATGAACAAGCGGCAAAATTTGAGGAACAAGCGGCTAAATTTGATCAGGTGACAGCTACAATTAATAGACTGACAGACCAAGTAGCCTTAAATACACAGGCAATAGGCAACACTGAGAAGACAATAACAGAAAATCGAAAATTAGCCGAGGAAGCAAATACAAAAGCAGACCAAAATAAAAAGAGGATAGAGGAATTAAGAGGAGAAGTAAGACCACTGAGCAGACAGGTTACTGAACAGCAAGCGTACCTGTCCATGGCGGAACTGAAAAACAGGGAAAGCAATCTCAGGATTAGAAATATCCCAGAATCAGAAAAAGAAGATTTGATTGGTTTCTTGACAGCAGAAATATCCAAGTTCTGGGGGCTGGCAGAAGAGAAGGACTTCAAAATCGTCACCGCCTTCAGATTGGGAAGAGTGGCCAAGAAGGACAAACCAAGAGATTACTTGATCATTTTGAGATCTAAGCAAGAAAAAGATAATATACTCGGCCTGCATTTTAAAAATACATTGGTGATACAGGGAAAGACAGCAGAAATCTTCAGAGACATACCAAAACAGCTATTGGATTTAAGAGCTACATATAAGGACCTGGCAAGCTTATTGAGAAACAACACAATACCCTACAGGTGGGAATTTCCTCAAGGACTATCTTTTACTTGGAAAGGGAAGAAGGTAAGAATCAGAACAGCAGAGGAGCTGGAGGAACTGGAGCTCCCTTCAAGACTGTATATGTCTATTCTGAAGACATTGATTAGTGGGGAGTTGGCGGATCTCGTGGGGCATCTTCCTTTGTCCCACGCGCTAGACTATGAACGGTATAAATGCCTTGTTTTGGAAGCTGTATGGCTGTACAAGCTGCATATGAATGGATCTTCTGTATTCCAGGCTTTTTATATGAATTTGCAAACTTAACATATTCTGTTTGGCACTTTTGTATATCAAAATTGATACTGCTGTGGGGGGGGGGATTGCAGATGACTAAAGGACCAATTGACTGGAAGGCTCCTGAGACCTCTAGTCATCTTTCGAATGGACAATGTTGAAACAGAGCTTTATCAAATATGAATGCTGGTCTGTATGATCCCTATTGATAGTTCTTCTTATTTCTTCACTCAGAGGGGCTTGAAAATTATTTTTCACATCCAAAAACACAAAGAAAAAGAAAAACATTTATTTGTTTTTTCATTCTGTCTGCAAAAGAAGAGAAGAAAGATGCAGTGCTTTATCAGGCACAACAATCATTAGAGAGGTTCATTCAGGGATTAATTAACCAAAAAAAAAGAGGGGATCCTAACAGCAAAAAAGGCTGCATCATACTACTGTTTGACTCATGTTTTGCAACCCTTTCGCGCACCTGTCCCTCTCTGAAAAGCTTAGTATAAAAAAAGAAAAGGGATGGATTTGGTGGGTCCCTTGCAGAAAACCAGTACTGGGAAGCAATATGTTTCTGTTATAATTGATTATGTTTCTAGGTATGTTTGGGCTACTGTCCTGCCCAACAATGCTGTATATCACCTAATGAAAGCTTTCGGCCTAATATCTAATGACATCCCCAAAGACAAGAAAAATCTATTCCTTTACACAACAGCAGCTGCCAGAATATCCCATCACTATTAAAATGGCAAGACAAACTCGGCAAGGTTGTAGAAACGGCAAAATTGACGGCAATAATTAGAGGCCACTCAAATCAGAGAATAATTAGAGAGTGGGATGGAGTGAAGGAATACATGAAAAAATATGGTTCCGGAATTGAAATATTAATAGAGAATGTGTAAAACATGCAGAGGTAAGCAAGAAAATAATAATAAAATCAATTGAATAATTATTAAATTATTAACAACACAACAAGATGGAAGAAGTAAAATACTGAGATCACACATGGGTGAAGGGGAGTCGGGGTATTTGGGAACCAATAATATCATTTATAATATAATTTGTTAATTGTGTTGTATTTACATACAACAAATGGAAGCCTAGAGTATTTAGATATATTTTAATTTCGGTAATCTATATAATAGGCTTAAATTATAAAATGAATATGGATTTTGAATTTGATGTTTGGTTTTGAAATAAAAAGAAAAAGAAAAGAAAAAGAAACCATTTGAATCCACTGGAATCAGCCAGCAAGTGATCCACAAGAGCCAGATTCTGGACCTGAAGAATTCCAAGCACATTTATCTTCATTTTTCATTCTGGCCAAAATTATGCCAATAACCTTAAACTAAATTTGGCATCAATTGTGTCTTTATTTGGGGAGGTCTTGGGGGTCTTAACATGCAAAACACCAAAGTCAGCCGTGGAAATCTTGTAACACGTCATAGATTCCGTAGGTCCTCTCCAGTTGTACAGAAGATAGAAGAAGAGAGAGAAAAAAGACCTTGACTGGGGAAAGGATCAGAAAGTATTTGCTGCTGCAAAGGTAGCATTTCTGTTTTTAAAATATATACATGGGGCTTTTTTGCAAAGAGAAGCATTTTCTGTGTGCACACAATAGAGAATCAACCAGGATGCCAAGCAAGGGGCAGTATCGATCTCTCTCTTTCTCGAGGTTGCTTGCTTGCTTCTCCTGCCTTAAGGAAGGAAATCTTGCCCTTCTGCAAATCCCTGCTGGTTTCTCCTCCTTCATGGCCATGAAAGGAATCAGCCCCGTCAGATCAGTCAGGATCTGCTAGGAAGCAAGCTGCATGCTGCCTCTCTGATCAGAGCCTCACCATCACCCAGGGAACGAACAACAGAACGAAGCCCCTCGGCCCATGACTTCTGCTGCAAAGGCCTTCAGAAAAAGGCAACAAGTCTTGCCAAAACAAAAAAAACAAAAAAAACAAAAAAAACAAGAGCCCGGCTCAGGAGGGGCCCAAGAACCTCCTTTACAACATGAATGACTGCTACTCCAAGCTGCGCGAGCTGGTGCCGAGGATCCCGCAAGGCACGAAAGTCAGCCAAGTGGAAATCTTGCAGCACGTTATCGACTATATCTTTGACCTGCAGATTATGCTAGAGGAACAGGTGAAGAAGGGGAAAGATCCGCCCTCAGCCGAGACTTCCTTACTCTCTTTAAAAGCTGCAGAGCGGGCATCCAAACTTTGCTCAAAAGAGGAGAGGAATCTCTGCCACTAACCTCTTAAAACAGACTGCAAGTGTGGGATCCTGGCACTTGGTTCTCTCCAGTGAGACAGGTGATAGAAGAAGAGAGAAAATAAAGACCTGAACAGGGGAAAGGGGAAAGGATCAGATGTTTAACCCTGTGCACCCAGTAATGAAGAGACCACCATCTTTCTCTTCCAGATAAACTGTTGAACATGGGTCTGGCCAGCCAGTTTCAGATGCCTTGACTGGTCTTCCAGAAACAACTTTCTGCCCTCAATCTGTTATTCTCTTCCAACGGCCTGAAAACAGAATTTGCAGGCCGGGGAGGGGGGCATTGAAAGCAAGCCCACTTTTCAATAACTATCGTGTGGCTGTATTAAACAAGAAGAAACTTTGCAGAAGAAGAAATTTTGTGGCGTTTGTGTGTCAGACTGGGCAGATTATTATTAATAAAGCTCTGAACACACAGATTCTTCATGCTAGTTTACTGGTCAGGAGATTTCTTACTGAAATCACACACTTTCAACAATGCAGCAACTTGTGACAAATGTGGACTGATCTGTCATTTGCTCAGAAAAAAGGGCAACAACAACAACAAAAACCCCAATTTACATATATGCAGCTTGTATGTATATTTTAGATTATAGTTTTTTAACATCATTTTTTGGGGGTGAAGGGGACTTTCAAGAACATGAAAACTGAGGTGTCTTGGGGCTGTTTTGCCTCATGGTTTTTGTTGCTGAACCCTAATAGAGAGAACACATGTATCTTTTTTGGCAGGAAGGTTGAATTCTTCATCCATAAATTGTACTTCCTTTGGTGTGTGGTTTTTTTAAAAAAACTTTTCATAAAAGCTTTTTGCATAATAAATCTTAAGCTGGTGTTTCTTTAAGAAAACCATATATATATATATACACAAACACACACATATATATCTACATATATATATATATATATATATATATATGCTTTCGTAGATTTTCACGGGTACAGGAATGCAGGTTTTGGTGTCTTCGGGTGTCTTCCCGTGTAAGAGTTGGGGTGTCTAGGCGACGTTTCGACGAGGTCTCACTCGTCATCTTCAGGCTGGTGCTTTCGGCTTCTTGTTACTAGAACAGAGCAGGATCTCAGTGTTTGAGTTCCTATAAATACTGTTGAGGGGGTGTGGTGTATAGCCTCCGTTGGAGGCTATACACCACACCCCCTCAACAGTATTTATAGGAACTCAAACACTGAGATCCTGCTCTGTTCTAGTAACAAGAAGCCGAAAGCACCAGCCTGAAGATGACGAGTGAGACCTCGTCGAAACGTCGCCTAGACACCCCAACTCTTACACGGGAAGACACCCGAAGACACCAAAACCTGCATATATATATATATATATATATACACACACACACACACACACACACACACACACACACACACACAGTGCTTCATCAGGCACAGTCATTAGGAAGGTTCATTTAGGGATTAATTAACAAAAATGAGGAGGGGGTCCTAACAGCCAGAGAGGGCGCTCTGCCTGGAAAGGAGCAAAGCTATATGTACTCATCACTCCTTTTCTGCACCAAGATCAAACCCCTTTTCGAAAAGCCCTTAGATTGGCTACCCATTAAGGGGTTACTTAGATTAAGATGTTGCTTGTCCAAAGATACACCCTTATGCTGCTTGGCCCCTTCAACAGAACAGTTTAGGAGTTCAACTGCCTCTTCCCAATGGATGACTTTATGGACTCACTAAAGTTTCTGGTGTGGATGTGGCTGTTCACCTGCATTTGTGTCTTATTCAAAGACTCTGATTTCACCTCTTCAGTATTCCCCTTATTTATGAAAAGCACCAGGTTAGAAGTGACCATTCTAGTGAAACTGCATCTCAAAAAGGGCTTTGGCAAATATCCTTTTCAGCACTTTTCTGCACAAAAATTGATTCCCTTGCAAACATGCAATCAGGTGGTATAGCCACACAGTTCACACCCTTCCTCTCAGACAGGAATCCCTCCTTCAGGAGGTACAATGACACCATTTGCAGCCACTGGAATCAGCCAGCAAGTGATCCACAAGAGCCAGACTCTGGGCTTGAAGAATTCCAAGCACATTTATCTGGATTTTTCATTCTCCCTACAAGAGAGGAGAAGTGAAAGACAGTGCTACATCTGGCTCAGTCATTAGGGAGGTGCATTCAGGGATTAATTAACAAAAAAGAGGAGGGAATCCTAACAGCCAGAAAGGGTGCTATGCTTGGAAAGCAGCAAAGAGATGGCTGCTCCGTACCTTCCTCCTCCTCCTCCTCCTCCTCCTTCTTCTTCTGTTGCTGCTAGTGGAGGCCTGGAACAAGGCGGGCTGAGTTCTCGGCTTCGTCATGGCTGCCATGGGGCCACATTCACCCCGTCCTCCCTGCTCTGCTGGTCCACTTGCAGAGGGGTGGTTTCCGCAGACCCCCACCATCCCACCCCCTTCCTCTATGCTAGGTAAATAGAATTCAAGGATTTCCCAGTTTCCCAGTTTCTGTACAGATATCAGCTACATGAACGCTTCAGCCCTCTTCTATAGCAAGATGGATTCACGCCATCAAGTGCTACAAGCATACAACGCAAACCTTGTGATTCAAGAACTTTTCCATTACTTAAACAACTCCACATTTGCCACGGCGGCAGCAACACCGTCAACTTCAATGTGCTGGACATCTGTGGTTTTCTGCCTCCCCCCACCCTCTTTTACTCCCACTTTCCTCCTCCATATGATAAAACTTTCCTCTTCATTGCTTCTGCTATAGTACTATCTTTCATTTTAAATTAAAAAAATGCAGGTTTCTCCACAGTTTCTGTACATACATCAGCAATATGTATGCTTCAGCCCTTTCCTACACCAAAATGGATTCCGTTCCAAACATGCCTTCAGGTGGAACAGCCACACAGTTCACACCCTGCCCTTAATGAAACTTTCAGTTACTGCACACACTCCAAATTTGCGGAGGATGCACCTGTGTTACTCGCAGCCAGGTATTCCCAAACCCCTCAACACAAGTGTCCTTTCTCCTTTTCTGCACCCCGATTCAATCCCTTGCCAACACCTGACCAGAAGATGCAGCCACACAACTCAGACCTTATATAATCCATGGATCTCCTGGAACCTACAACTCCTTGGTGCATTTCACACATTGAAGCCTTTGCCGTTAAGAAGAAAAACATGAAGGGAAATTGCGCAACATATAAAATGTTATGGGGGGGGAATTAATAAATTAAGAGGAAAGGGCTTTGACATCCATATATATTTGACAGGCTGGCTCCAATACTCCCAACTGAATGAAAGACAAGGAAAATAGGGTTTGCTGGAGAAATATCAAAACTAAAGGGAACTCTAATCTCACTTAAAGCGCTCAACCTTTTCTGAGGATGAACACCTCAGAACACATAGGGACAGAGAAAGCTAAAAGATTCTGCAGTTTGATTGCACCCAAATGGCAGAACATTTAGAGTGCTCCTTGCAGGCGTGTCATAAACTTTAGTACCATGGGGCTCCAACCATTTGTGCCATATGACCAAGCAAGGCATCTTTCCAACTGCAGCAGCCCCATTTCCTTTGTAAAAGATGGAAAAAACACAGTTCCATGAAACAACAGGTAATGTAGTGTGAAAGAAACATTGCGAGGGGGACAGAAGCCCTAACAGAATAATCAGGTACATCAAAACAATAATCAACACTTCTAAATACAGCCTATGGCACAAAACCATTCAATGTATAATCTCCTCCACAATTCACATCCTGCCATCAAAGAACTTTTGTCTCACTCAAAGCACTCAACCTTTTCTGAGGATGCACACCTCAGAACACATAGGGACAGAGGAAGCAAAAAGGACAGGCCACACAACAAGCCAGTGACTTCTGTCTTGCAGGTAGATTTCTCGGATGACCCAGACCATTTCTCGAAAGGGGTGGAAGAGGAAGAACCACTGGAATATTGAGATGAAGAGGAGGGGGAGGAAGAGGAGTACAAGATTGGTAACCACAGAATGCTTTCCAGTATTGAAGTTACAAGAGATGCATTCTGACAAAACAAAAAGCTTAGTGGAAAAAAAAAGTTTATAGTTTGGGTGTTCACCTATGTAGGTGCCTTGTTCAATGGTCTGACACTCCTGCAAATGGCTCCGATTTCACTCTTCACTATTCCCCTTCTTAATGAAAAGCACCAGGTAGAAATTGACCATTCATGTGAACCAGAATCTCAGAAATGCACTGGCAAAAGTCCCTGGTTAAACCCAGGGATGAAGCGCAAACCTCAACCCCTCAAGTCAAGTTCTACAGTCAGTGCAAATATTTGGTACTGCAATTGTACTATTCTTCTTTTTAAAATATAAAATTGCAGGTTTTCCCACAGTTTCTGTACGTACATCAGCTATATGTACGCTTCTCCCTCTTTCTATATGAGGATTGTCTTACAAAATAGCCATCAGGTGGTACAGCCACACAACTCAAACCCTGCAATTAAAGAACACTTCTGAAGTGGCCTGCAAGTATTTCACTGAACTGCCAGTGCCCACTTTGGAACAATGGCCACCTCCAGGAAGTGTGCAATTACAGAAAGGGCATCAACCCAGTGTAATCCAGCAGCAGCTCCTATGCAGCCGTCTGCTGTCACTTGGATCAGAGACAAGACAACATACAAGAAAAAGGTGTTTGCAACTGAGAACATTGGCTGGAACATGGTGGGTGGGTGTGGTTGTCTGTCTTCCCAGGCTCCTTATGCTCCCCATTTACTCCTCCTTGCCCTACAACTCTCATCATAACAGGTTTCCAAACAAATATATTACTTTTAACCAAGAGGATGGAACCAGAATGATTGGCAACTCAAACTAGAGCAAACCAGAGCAAAATCCTGGTTTTTTAAAAACCACATCTTAAGGCAGCCTATGAAACAATTAGTTTGGCTCAGGGCACAGGCAGCCGAGTGGGACATGCGACAGATTTGGATGAACACATCTAGGTCACATTGAGAAACTTGACCACACAGTGCCAAGGAAATGGGACTGGCCAGCGAGGCAAAGATGGAGGAGAAACTAGAATGTTAATACCGCCCCCTCCAAATCTGGGGCAAACTGGTGGAGACAATAGTGGTGGGGAAGCTATGAAGAAAATCTTATTTTTTATAAGCCCCCGATTTTTTCCCAGCATAACTAATTTTTATTTGGCTTTGGCTTTCTGTAAATTTAATTACCCAAAGTGTATTTCTACATATATAGCAGGAGACCAAAACACTGGAAAGAAAATACAGTCTTGAAGAGACTAGTAAATTAATTGTGATGACTATTCTATTTATTTTCTTGAATCAGAGTACTACAATCAAGTGCTAGCATATAACTTAGGATGCTTCTAGGTTCCATGTTCTGTTTTTTATGAAGCTCATTGTGTTTAACACAATGTGACTAATCAGGTAAAAACTGTTAACCTTCTTTTCTGGTGCTGTCAGAGTGTATGCTTTTGCACATTTGAAGTGCAGTCTGAAAGCAAATTATGTATATAATAAATTACCCCCCTCCAAATCTGGGGCAAACTAGTGGAGACGATAGCGGTGGGGAAGCAACAAGAATTATTGGAAAACACAGATAATAAAATGCATTCCCCTCTGGGTTGAATCCTGGCCATGGGGGCTCAATCCCCCCAATATTGAGGGGGCCCACATCCCCCGTTGGGTTGTTGTTATGGGGAAGCAAATGACAGCCACCAGCTGCAAGAGACACATGCCACAGGGAGCCAAATGGGAAATGCGACAGATGTGGAAGGACACATCTCGGTCACATGGAGAGATATAACTTCACAGAAAAGTGGGACTGGCAAGGGAAATGGCCCCCTAGTCCTGGATGAGGGAGAGGAATGGGAAACATTCAATGTATCCATCTGCAGATCATTTGCATGCTGCAGGGCTTCATACAATGTTTCTAAACAAATAAACAAAACATAAATAAAAAGTTTTGTTCATGGTAACATTAGCATTGTATACAGAAACAACGGGTTCCTTTCATATCTTTATGTATTGGTTCATTTAAATTGGTTGTACTTTCCCTCTCCTTTCCTTCTGAAAAGCTCAAAGCAGCTAACAAAAAATAAAACCATGACCTAGCAATTGAGAATATTTGTTAGGAAACAGCAGCAGAGATAACCTCTCCTCCTCCCCTTATCTTTACTTATTTGCTTCCATTTTAAGGGGGGAAGAGAAGCATGCATGTGTGAAAAGCAATGTTGTCCAATGAAATTTGATATTGTTTCACACCAGGCCCACAGATTTTTCATGAAAAATTCAATGGTGCATTACCGGGCTATCAGCCCGTGTGTAGTTCAGATTCTACGGTTTGATTGCACCTAAATGGCAGAAAATGCAGAGTGCTCTGCGTCAGAGCTGGCCCACACCTCCTTGCAGGCATGTCTTAAACTTTAATACCAAATATCAAAACAAAAGGGAACTCTAATCCAGTCTAAAGGAAAATATCTATCTAAAATGTATAATCGGCTCCACAATTCACACCCTGCCATCAAATAACTTTTGTCTCACTTAAAGCGCTCAACCTTTTCTGAGGATGCACACCTCTGAACACACAGAGCCAGAGAAAGCTAAAACTTTCTGCAGCTTGATTGTCTCCCAATGGCAGAACATTCAGAGTGCTCCTTGCAGGCGTATCTCAAACTTTAATACCATTGGGCTCCAACCATTTGTGCCATATGACCAAGTAAGGCATCTTTCCAACTGCAGCAGACCCATTTCCTTTGTAAAAGATGGAAAAAACACAGTTCCATGGCAGAACAGGTAATGTAGTGTGAAAGAAACATTGGGGGGGGGGGGACAGAAGCCCTAAAAGAATAATCAACAACACCAAAGCAATAATCACCACATCTAAATACAGCCTATGGTGCAAAACCATTCAATTCTTCATGCCCCTGCTATTTGCAGAATCTACTGATACCAGCAGAGCTAAATCTCTGCTGAGGACTTGTTGCCTCAGTTGGTTGGAATCACGGACTGCAGGTACAAGGCAGGGCACACTGATTGGATTGTTAAAACCTCCCCCCCCCCCCAATTTGGAACAAACTGGTGGAGGCGATAGCGATGGGGCAGCTACAAGAATTCTTGGGGGGGACGAATTTGCAGAACTATTAAGGAAACAGTTCAAAGTAAAATATTTAGGACCAGCAGACAACTATCTTGGTCTAGAGAACCAGTAATGGAAGTTTTTTGTTAAGTGAAAGAAACACAATAATTGAGTTGCTTGAATGGAACAACAAGCTCAACCTTTTCTGAGGATGCACACCTCATAACACATAGAGCCAGAGAAAAAAAGAAGACTGGAAGAGGGGCCTCGTGGGCAAAAGGCGTTATTAAATCGGCTTTTAGGTTATTGCCGATTCACCCTCAAGATTTTAAGTGGTTGGGCTTTCATTTGGATGGCGCTTATTATATTGATAAAGGTGATGCCAATGGGCTGCGCAATACCCTGTGCAGCATTTGAGTCCTTTAGCACTGTCCTTCATTGGGCTTTGCGAGTTAAGTCTGTTCACTGGGGTGACCCATTATCTTGATTATTCTCCTGGCTGGATCATGTGACACCAGCAACTGCGTAGTCTTAGTGGATGCCTTTTATTCCCTCACTGAGGAGCTGGGTGTCCCATTGGCAGCAGATTAGACAGAGGGTCCTTTTAACGTACCGTATTTTTCGCTCTATAACACGCACCTGAGCATAACACGCACATAGTTTTTAGAATGCATAGGCATGCCACCTGTAGGCATTTCCTCCATAACACGCACAGACATTTCCCCTTACTTTCTAGGAGGAAAAAAGTGAGTGTTATGGTGCAAAACATACGGTATTTAGGGATCCAGATGGATATCGTTGCTCAAACATGCCACTTGCCTATGGAGAAGCTGTCTGCCTTGAAGAAAGTTATTTTGTAATACTTCCTCTGTAGCAAGTGATGCTTCATCAGATCCGATCTTGCTGGGTCATTTAATTAATCTTGCATACAGAGTGGTTGCCCCAGGCCGCCCCTTCCGTTCCCGCTTGGCCAGGCTGCCTGAGGCCCGTGGTCCCCTTGCCTTCATGCACGCTTACCAAGTGAGGTGAAGGCGGATCTCATGCGGTGGTTGCACTGAGGGTTGGAGAAATTGTGTTGGAGCCAGAACGGGGTAGAGAGTATGGAGGCTAATTGCTTCGGGACTTTTCCTTACCTGCTTTGGAGCTTGTCATTAGAGTCAGGAGCTCTAAGACAGACCTAGTGGGAAGGAGTGCCACCATCAGGCTTCTGGTCATAGGGGAGGAGGGCCCTTTGCATGGTTATGGATACCAGAAATATTTGGCTTTTTGTTCCCCTGGGGGCTGGCCAGCTTCTAGTGCACAAAAATGGGTTCCTGTTAGCCAGGCATCAATTTGCTTGCATCGTGCGCCAGTTATTGCGGCTTGCCTACCGCTGAACACGCCTCATTCCTTCCGAATAGGTGCTGCTACAAAGGCTGTGCACTGGGGCCTGTCAGTAGACAGGATTGTGAATATGGGTCATTGGAAGTCTGACGCTGACAAGGGTTACGTAGGAAGTGTCGCCAATGATGTCTGTGCTGATGCCTGTTCGTTATTTCCTTTTTTCATAGGAGCAGCTGTGCACATTTAGATTGTTGGCCACAGCATTGTACATTGGACTGGCAAGCGCGCTGATGAGTCTGGACTGGGGCGCCATCTCGGTCTTCCTGCCCATGTGAACGTATCCTGGATGTCCAATGGGGAATGCTTTGGGAGGAGTTCCTTCCTTTGGTGCGGTCGAGTGTGACCTGTGCAGGTCCTCCCACAGCGCTGGTGGTGCAATTGGGCAAAAATGATTTGCTGTCTTCCTCCAAAATGATTTGCTGCCTTCCTCCATGCAAGAGGACTTGGATGAGTTGATGGCAGCTCTCCCTGGACTCAAAATATTTTAAAGCATTGGTTCAAGGTGGTCTGGGGTGTGTGTGTTGGAGAACCTGTTCCCTCCAATGCGCAAAGGTATTCCGTTAAAGGTATCCAGGGATTCGCCATGCTTTTGTCGACCCCTTTCGAGGGGTAGGGCCATGCATGAGTCCCTGGGAGCATTTGGGGTGAGCTTGAGTCTGATCCTGGTTCATTGCTCCCCCACGATGTTTACCTGTACTGACGATATGGTGGGGCCCAGTCGTCAGTGCTGCCCTGCTGAGGTCAGGCGCAGCTAGCCGGGAACCAATGCCTAGGCAAACTACCACCGAGCAGGCCAGACAGTGCGTGAATAAGGCTGCGGTAAAAAAGGTCCTTGCTTTAGGTGGTTCCATGATTTTGCACCCTGTGATTACCTTCAAGGCTGCTGCCCTCTTTAGGGCTGATGGGGTGCACCTTTCCCTTCAGGAAAAAACACCTGGTTGGCTGCTGTTGCATTGGGTTTGAAGGAAGGGTTGAAATTGTGAGTGGTTTGGGCGGCGAGCTTCAGTGCTTGATTGGCAGTTAGGCATTGGTTTAGGAATTGGTTGGTGAAGAGGTATGGATTGGCTGTGCCTGCCCCTTCAAAATACTAAAATTGTAAAAAAAAATCTAGAATGAGGTATACGAGGAGCTGAAAAAATTGTTTAAGATTTTGTTTACAAAAAAAGCCAGAGGCTTTTCTGTTAGGCCTAATATCTTATGACATCCCCAAACACAAGAAAAATGTATTCCTTTGTGAAACAGCAGCTGCCAGGATATTGATTGCAAAATACTGGAAGGGGGACAAAATCCCATCACTATTAGAATGGCAAAACAAACTTGGTGAGTTTGTAGAAATGGCAAAATTGACAGCAATTATTAGAGGCCACTCAAATCAGAGAATAATTAGAGAGAGGGATGGAGTGAAGGAATAGATGAAAAAATATGGTAAAGACATAAGCACAGGGCAGGGCAGCCATCTCTCTCTCTTTCTCCACATGCACCGAAGAAGCCATATTTGCTTAGCCAAAGATGCCCTCTTGACTTCCAGCCAAGACAAAAGGACTGTCTTCTTATGGAATAGTTTCCAAGTAGATGTTACTTTTCTAAGTCTACCCTCTGGGATCCAATTATAAACAGAATGTGTGAGTAAACCTTTTTATACTTTTATAGAAGACTGTGTCGTGTCTTATCTTTAATGAGGGAAAAAGGGGGAAATACCAGAACAGTTATTATAGAGGCTTTAGTGAGCCTGAGCAAACGCATCCGCTGCAAGTTTTAAAAAAGGGGAATGTTACTCTGCTAAATTGTGGAACTTGTTAACGCAAGTTGGAAAAGAATATAATCAGACAATATATCCTCTCTTGCATCCCTGAACATTCCCACAAAAATAAGTACTGGAAGCTAAAACCCCTTGGTGCATTTTGCCCATCAAAGCCTTTGCTGTTAAGAAGGAAAACATGAAGGGAGACTATAACAACTAACGCATCTAAAGCAGCCATCCAGATTAGATCCCTATATGCTAAGAATCAGGCTCAATCAGTGAAGATAGCGTTGAGACTCTTTCAAATGAAAGTCCTCCCCCTTCTTTTGGTGGGCATCTCTTTAGGCTCCCATAGGGATTTTTTGAAATTGGATTCTATCCAAACGCGATTCCTTAGAGCCATCCTTAGGATTCCCCCCCTCGGTAGCAGGTGCGGTTATGAGATTAGAGGTCGGCTGGCAAGCTCTACGGCATGTGGCCTTGAAGACAAAGCTCTGGCTATGGCTCAAGCTTTGTTTTAAACCAGTGGGTATTGCCCCCTTGATATTGAGGGACGATTTCCAATCATCGTGGGAAAGGGAGGTCACTAACGAGGTTCAATCCTGCGGATTGTCTCATCTTTACTTTGAGTCTATGATGTACAATCAAGCTAGAGCTGTGATCTCCCAGAGACTGAGTGACATTGCCAGACAAGAGGATATAGCCCAGGTAAAACCAGGGATGTTCCTAGGGGACCAGATTTATCGGACCATACCAGCCCCCTACCTTGCAGAAATTCACCATGTGGAATACCGTAGACTTCTTACAGCGGCTAGATTAAATGTCCTTGACTCTGCGATATTGTGGGGAAGGTACAGGGGAGTACCATACGCCCAGAGAACCTGTCATTGTGCCATGGGTGTGGTTGAGTCCACCAAACACATCCTCTTGACTTGCCCTTCTTATGCAGAGCTTAGACAAAACTTTATAGACCCACTCCTATGTCAATCTAGCTTCCTATCCGGAGAAAACCAGGTTTTATACTTGCTGAATAATGTCACTAGAGCTATACCTTCCTTGGTGGCCAAAATTCTTTTCTTAGCTTTTAAGCGTCGCAAGACTATAATTGACTGTATTGATATGGGGCTATCTGTTTAGCCCATTTTAGTGTTGGCTAAGTTCTAAAATCTTCCTGGAGCTTTTAACTGTGTTTTGACAAGTGTACTTTTTTCTGACTGACGGTCGAATAAAAGGTTGATGATGATGAAAACCCCTTGGTGCATTTTGCCCAGCAAAGCCTTTGCTGTTAAGAAGGAAAACATGAAGGGAAATTGGGCAACATATAAAATGTTATTAGAGGGCAAATTAATAAATTGAGATGAAAAGACTTTGAAATCCATAAATATTTGACAGACTGGTTCCAATACTTCCAACTGAATAAAAGACAAAAACAATGAGGTTCCCTGGAGAAATATCAAAACGACTGGGAAAAGCTGTGGAGGGAAGACATAAGATTCACCGCATGTTATAGGGGGGGGGGTGAAGAAGGAGGTAAGAGATGGAAGCACTGTCCTGTTTTCAGATTGGGGACAGCCTCCCACCTCCTTTTCCCCAACCTGTGGAAGGAACAGACTCAAATTCCTCACCTCTTGAACCCTCAGCAAATGTCCAAGCTACAACCCCCAGGGTGAAGTGCAAACCTCAACCCCACAAATCATGTGTCCTTAACTAAGTTATACAGTCAGAGGCTGCTGTCTAAAGAAGCAACTCCCATTTCTCGGAAGGCCACTTCAACTTCATCTAGCACTCAGTCGCTTTCTTCACTGTCTTCCCAGTGCTCCTGGGTAAGCTCTACGGGCTCGCTGACATCCCTGAGGTCCACAGACTATGCTGCCAGCCACAGGGCAGACGATTTCCGCAAGCTGAACAAGGAGAGGGAATTCCACTATTCTGTCATCCGGTTGAAGCTGAATCACATGGTTTCCAGGCTGCCTAGGAGGGGCAATGTGGCAGAAAACTACATAGGCTGCCACCCAGTGATGTGCAACTTAAAGCCTAGGCAGAGGATCAGCACAAGCCTCATAAACCTCAGAGACTTTGCACTGTATTCATCATATGACTGCTTCTGAGAAATGGGATCGTGAGAGCTGGCACACATAATTGCCACACAGGAGGTGCTGCTGGCTTGGTGGTGGTGGTTTTTTTAACTTGGCTGCCCAGCCATCTTGGTGATACTGCAAGCCTTTCTCAGGCTTTGCAATGCCATGGAGAAGAATATGCACATTATACCTTGTGGCGCAAAGGTAGCCATCACATGAAAAAACCTTCACGTTGCTCTTTGTGGCTTACATTTTGTGTGTGTCACTTGTAAATGCTTCAGCCTTCACACTTGGCCAATTCTGTACTGCCCTTACAAATGTTGCTTTCTAGTGCTTTTTTGGTAAAAGAAATAATGGGCTAACTTGGTTTCATCAAGGGACAATAATATTAGCCGTTTAGAAAGTACAAAAAGAAAGTGTTTGCAACTGTGATTGTAGTATTCATCTTTTTAAAATATAAACTTTGCAATTTTGTCACAGTTTCTGTATGCACATCAGCTATATGTAATAAATAAATCATCATCATCATCTTTATACCACACCCATTTGGCTGGCTTTCCCAAGGGACTCTGGGGGGCTTAGAGCATATCTAAAAACATCCAGCATTAAAAATCTCCTAATACATGGCTCAGGAGATAGAGAGGGAGAAGGAAGAGAAGGCAGGAAGGGTAACCATGTCAGACCACTAACTCCTCGAAATACAAATGTCTTCCGGATAGATTGCCCATAAACTCCACCCCTTGGTCTAACACGGTTACCTCTTCCATGCTTAGCTAATCTGTTCCTCCTCCCCTCTCTGAGTAAAAAACCCTATACCTTTTCCCCATACAAATGTTTAACTTTAACATATAAAATACACACTAATATAAGGAACATCAAAATACCAAAAACCAGTATAATCACAGGGCGCCAAGCCAAATTTAAAATGTTGGTCATGGTAGGGCACTAGCCTGAAAAGATGTCCCACAAATGGATTTTTCATTCTCTCTGCAAGAGAAGAGAAGTGAAAGGCAGTGCTACATCTGGCTCAGTCATTAGGGAGGTGCAATCAGGGATTAAAAAACAAAAAAGAGGAGGGGATCCTAACAGCCAGGAAGGGTGCTCTGCTTGGAAAGGAGCAAAGAGCTGGCTGCTCCGTTCCGTCCTGCTTCTGCTGCTGGTTTTGGAAAAGCTTAGTACAGAAAAAAAAAGAAGCTAGAGGAAGCTAAAGACAAGCCACACAAGAAGCCAGTGACTTCTGTCTTGCAGGTAGATTTTTCAGATGACCCAAACCTTTTCTCAAAAGGGGGGGGCGGGGAGAGGAAGAACCGCAGGAATATTGAGATGATGAAGAGGAGGAGGAAGAAGAGGAGTACGACAAGATTGGTAAACACAGAATGCTTTCCAGTATTGAAGTTATAAGAGATGCATTCTGACAAAATGAAAAGCTTAGTACAAAAAAAAAGTTTGTAGTGTGGGTGTTCACCTTTGTTGGTGCCTTGTTCAATCTTGCTGCAGAAAAGAGGGGAGAGGATACCCTGCTAGATATATAGACTTTCGGATTAATCATATTCACACATATATATATATATATATATATATATATATATATATATATATATATATAATTTTATATATAATATTTGGAGGGACGGGATGGTGGTTGTGGGGCTCCTACTGAAGCGAGAGTAGCATGGATTTCATCTAGTTGTAGAAAATGAGTGAAAAGAACATGCAGATCGTGGAAAAAGTGGAGTGGTTGAATTAGCTGAAAAGTTCATTAAGGGTGGGTGTGAGCTGTGTGGTGGTACCACCTGATGGCATGTTCGAAAAAGAATCCGTTTTGGTGTAGAAAGGACTGAAGCGTACCTACTGCTGATGTACGTACAGAAACTGGAAACTCCTGCAATTTTATTTCCCTCGCCTAGAGGAAGGGGGTGTGTGATGGCGGGGGACTGTGGAAATCACCCCTCTGCAAATGGCCACATGGACCGGCAGAGCACGGAAGACAGGGGGAATCTGGCGGCATGGCAGCTGCCACCTGACGAATCCCAGAACTCGGCCCGTTTTCCTTCAAACCTCCATTAGCAGCAGCAGTGGGAAGGGATGCAGCAGCCAGCTCTTTGCTGTTTTCTAAGCAGAGCACCCTCCTCATTTTTGTTAATTAATCCCTGAATGAACCTCTCTAATGATTGTGCGAGATGAAGTACTGCCTCTCCCTTCTTTCCTTTTGCAGAGAGAATGAAAATCCAAATAAATGCTTTTCTTTTTCTTTTTAGATTTTTTTACATGTGATTTTTCACAACTATTTTCAAGCCCCACTGAATGAGGAAAAAATAACAACTATTGATAGTGATCATACAGACCAGCATTCATATTCAACACTGTCCATTCAAAAGGCAGCTAGAGGTTTCGGGAACCCCTACAACTCTTTCCCCCCCCCCCGCCAGGATCCACTAAGTTCTTATGTCCTCTCCCCTACTGGAAGAGCACTGGTGGGGGGGGTGACTCCTCCTGGATCCTGGCAGATGCCCAAGGAATGGTTTGTCCCGTCTCTCCTTGGCAAACCGCAATCCCTCGTTCTGATGCAGCTTGGTTTGGGGGCGGTTCGTTCCCACCCTCTACCAGATGGTCACCAAGGCACCAAAGTCAGCCGTGGAAATCTTGCAACACGTCATAGATTCCATAGGTTCTCTCCAGTTGTACAGAAGATAGAAGGAGAGAGAGAATAAAGACCTTGACCGGGAAAAGGATCAGATGTATTAACTCTGTGCATCCAGTAATGAAGAGACCACCATCATTCACTTCCAGATAAACTGTAGAACATGGATCTGGCCAGGCAGTTTCAGATGCCTTGACTGGTCTTCCAGAAACAACCTTCTACCCTCAATCTGTTATTCTCTTCCAACAGCCTGAAAACAAAATTTGCCGGGCGGGGGGGGGGTGAAAGCAAGCCCACTTTTTAATAACTATCGTATTGCTGTATTAAACAAGAAGAAACTTTGCACAAGAAGAAATTTTGTGGGGTTTGTGTGTGAGACTGGGCGGATTATTATTATTATTATTATTAAAGCTCTGAACACTCAGATTCTTCATGCTAATTTACTGGTCATGAGATTTCTTACTGAAATCGCACACTTCCAACATTGAATCAGCTTGTGACAAATGTGGACTAGTCTGTCATTTGCTCAGAAAAAAGGGCAACAACAACAATAAAAAACTTTGCATATATGCAGCTTTTATGTATATTTTGGATTATAGTTTTTTAACATAATTTTTTTGGGGTGAAAGGGACTTTCAAGAACATGAAAACTGAGGTGTCTTAGGGCTGTTTTGCCTCATGGTTTTTGTTGCTGAACCCTAATAGAGAGAACACATGCATCTTATTTGGCAGGAAGGTTGATTTCTTCATCCATGAATTGTGCTTCCTTTGGTGTGAGTTTTTTTTAAAAAAACTTTTCATAAAAGCTTTTTGCATAATAAATCTTAAGCTGGTGTTTCTTTAAAAAAACCAAATACACACACACATACATACATTGCAATTTCTGCTGCAGTTTCTCAACATATATCAGCAGAGTTTATGCTTCAAGAGGAGAGAAGTGAACGGCAGTGCTTCATCAGGCACAGTCCAAAGGTTGTATACATGTGTACTCTCTATTAGAGTTCAGCAACAAAAGCCATGAGGCAAAAGAGCCCTAAGACACCTCAGTTTTCATGTTCTTGAACGTCCCCATTCAAAATGATGCTAAATAACTATAATCCAAAATATGCATACAAGCTGCATATATGCAAAGTTGTTGGTTTTTTGTGTTGCTCTTTTTTCTGAGCAAACAAAAGATCTGTCCACATTTGTCACAAGCTGTTGCAATGTTGGATTTTAGTAAGAAATCTCCTGACCAGTAAATTAGCATGAAGAATACATCTGATCCTTTCCCCACCCCAGTCAAGATATTTTCTCTCTCTCTTCTTCCATCTTCTGTACAACTGGAGAGGACCAAGTGCCAGGATCCCACACTTGCAGTCTGACGTGTTGCAAGATTTCCATGGCTGACTTTGGTGCTTTGCATGGTAAGACCCCCAAGACCTCCCCAAATAAAGACACAATTAATGTCAAATTTAGTTAAAGGTCATTGGCATAATTTTGGCCAAAATGAAAAATGAAGATAAATGTGCTTGGAATTCTTCAAGTCCAGTATCTGGCTCTTGTGCATCACTCAATATTGGGGGAATGGAGCACCCTGTCTAGAAATACTGAGGGGGCTAAAGCCCTGGGTGGCCAGGAGATCTGCTCACTGTACCTGCAGTCAGTGTTTCTAACCAACAGAGGCAACAAGTCCTCGGCAGAGATTTAGCTCTGCTGGGATCAGGATATTCTGCAAATTTCAGGGGCATGTAGAATTGAATGGTTTTGTGCAATAGGCTGTATTTAAATGTGGTGATTATTGTTTTGGTGTTCCTGATTATTCTGTTAGGGCTTCTGTCCCCCCCCCCCCAAATGTTTCTTCCACACTACATTACCTGTTGTTCGATGAAACTTGGTTTTTTCCCCTTCTTTTACAAATGAAATGGGGCTGCTGCAGTTGGAAAGATGCCTTACTTGGTCATATGGCACAAATGGTTGGAGCCCCATGGTACTAAAGTTTAAGATACGCCTGCAAGGAGCACTCTGAATGTTCTGCCATTGGGGGGCTATCAAGCTGCAGAAAGTTTTAGCTTTCTCTGTGTTAAGGGGTTTTGGAAGCGTTCATGTAGCTGATGTCTGTACAGAAATATGAACGCTTAAAAACCCCTCAACAAAAGTGTCCTTTCTCCTTTTCTGCACCCAGATTCAATCCCTTGCCAACACCTTACCAGAAGATGCAGCCACACAACTCAGACCTTATATAAACCATGGATAAAATACAAATATCTCCTGGAACCTACAAGCCCTTGGTGCATTTCACCCATCGAAGCCTTTGGTGTTAAGAAGAAGAACATGAAGGGAAATTGGGCAACATATAAAATGTTATTAGGGGCGGAAATTAATAAATTAAGAACTTTGAAATCCATATATATTTGACAGACTGGCTCCGATACTTCCAACTGGATGAAAGACAAGGAAAATAGGGTTGGCTGGAGAAATATCAAAACTAAAGAGAACTCTAATCCAGCCCAAAGGAAAATATCTATCTAAAATGTATATTCTCCTCCACAATTTACACCCTGCCATCAAAGAACTTTTGCCTCACTTAAAACGCTCAACCTTTTCTGAGGATGCACACTTCAGAACACATAGGGACAGAGAAAGCTAAAACATTCTGCAGTTTGATTGCCCCCAAATGGCAGAAAATTCATAGTGCTCCTTGCAGGCGTATCTTAAACTTTAGTACCATGGGGCTCCAACCATTTGTGCCATATGACCAAGTAAGGCATCTTTCCAACTGCAGCAGCCCCATTTCCTTTGTAAAAGATGGCAAGGAAACTGTTCCAACGCAGAACAGGTAATATAGTGTGAAAGAAACTTGGGGGGGGGGGACAGAAGCCCTAACAGAATAATCAGGAGCACCAAAGCAATAATCACCACATCTAAATACAGCCTTTGGCGCAAAACCATTAAATTCTTCATGCTCCTGCTATTTGCAGAATCTCCTAATCCCAGCAGAGCTAAATCTCTGCTGAGGATTTGTTGCCTTAGTTGGTCGGAATCATCCGCTGCAGGTACAAGGCAGGGCACACCTTTGATTTTTTATTTTATTTTTTGGTTTTAAAATAAAAAGAAATTGATTATGTTTCTAGGTATTTGGGCTATTATCCTGCCCAACCCTGCTGTAGATCACCTAATGAAATCTTTCGGCCTAGTATCTAATGACATTCCCAAAGACAAGAAAAATCTATTCCTTTACACAACAGCAGCTGCCAGAATATCCCATCACTATTAGAATGGCAAAACAAACTCGGCGAGTTTGTAGAAACGGCAAATTTGATGGCAATTATTAGAGGCCACTCAAATCAGAGAATAATTAGAAAGTGGGATGGAGTGAATGAAAACATGAAAAAATATTGTCCCAGAATTGAAATATTAATAGAGAATGTGTGAAACTTGAAGGTAAGCAAGAAAATAATAGAAGCAATTGAATAATTATTATAACAACACAACAAAGTGGAAGAAGTAAAATATTGAGATCACACATGGGTGAAGGGGAGTGGGGGGTATATGGGAACCTATAATATCATTTATAATATAATTTGTTAATTGTGCTGTATTTATATAGAGCAAAGGGAAGCCTAGAGCAATTAGATTTATTTTAATTTAGGTAATCCCATGCTATCTGCAGAATCTCCTGATCTCAGCAGAGCTAAATCTCTGCTGAGGACTTGTAGAAATATCCCGCAGAAATATCAAAATGACTGCGAAAGGCTGTGGAGGGAAGATTCACTGCATGTTATAAGGGGGTGGTCATTAGGAGGTAAGAGAAGGAAGCGCTGTCCTGTTTTCAGATTGGGGACAGCCTCCCACCTCCTTCTTCCCAACCTGTGGAAGGAACAGACTCAAATTCCTCACCTCTTGACCCCTCAGCAAATGTCCAAGCTACAACCCCAGGGTGAAGTGCAAACCTCAACCCCACAAGTCATGTGCCCTTAACTAAGTTTTACAGTCAGAGGCTGCTATCTAAAGAAGTATCTCCCATTTCTAGGAAGGCCACTTCAACTTCATCTAGCGCTCGGTCGATTCTTCACTGTCTTCCCAGTGCTCCCGGGCAAGCTCTACGGGCTCGCTGACATCCCTGAGGTCCATAGACTATGCTGCTAGCCACAGGACAGACTATTTCTGCAAACTGTACAAGGAGAGGGAATTCCACTACTCTGTCATCCGGTCCAAGCTGAATCACATGGTTTCCATGCTGCCTAGGAGGGGCAATGCGGCAGAAAATGACATAGGCTGCCACCCAGTGAGGTGCAACTTAAAGCCTAGGCAGTGGATCAGCAAAAGGCTCATAAACCTCAGAGACTTTGCACTGTATTCATCAAATGACTGCTTCTGAGAAATGGGATCGTGAGAGCTGGCACACATTACTGCCATACAGGGGGTGCTGCTGGCTTGGTGGTGGTGGTTTTTTTAACTTGGCTGCCCAGCCATCTTTGTGATACTGCAAGCCTTTCTCAGGCTTTGCCGTGCCATGGAGAAGAATGGTTTGGAATGCCAACCAATATGCACATTATACCTTGCGGCACAAAGGTAGCCATCGCATGGAAACACCTTCACGTTGCTCTTTGTGGCTTACATTTTGTGTGCGTCACTTGTAAGTGCTCCAGCCTTCACACTTGGTCAATTCTGTGCTGCCCTTACAAATGTTGCTTTCTAGTGCTTTTTTGGTCTAAGAAATCATGGGCTAACTAGGTTTTACCAAGGGACAATAACCCGCTAGTGCCTCTCCTTTTTTTGTCCCAATATAGGAACATAGAAAAATATTTTCAGTGTATGACCCTGCAGCTGATGGCCTGATAACAGATGGCTAACAAAAGACAATGACAAAGACAATGTGCAGTGACTTGTAACTTTTCCAACACCTATTGCCATATCTTAGGGCTCCTTTTTAATGTGTTTTTAGTGAAATCCCTGAGGTTTGTGGTGTGGATGTGGCTGTTCACCTATGTAGGTGCCTTGTTCAATGGGCTGACAAGGCTGAAACCGGCTCTCATTTCTCTATTCACTATTCCCCTTATGAAAAGCACCGGGTTGAAATTGACCGTTCTTGTGAACTAAATTCCACCCCACATCGGGGGGAGGGGATCATTTTTTTAAAAAATATTTAGTTTATGGCACAGTGAATGCCATCAACCCATTGTGATCCAGCAGTAGCTCCTTTACAGCCATCCGCTGTCACTTAGATCAGTGACTAGGCACCATGCAAAAAGAAAGGGTTTGCAACTGTGATTGTAGTATTCATCTTTTTAAAATATAAACATTGCAAGTTTTTGCACAGTTTCTGTATGGACATCAGCTATATGTATAAATAAATTATCAACACCATCATCATCATCATCTTTATACCCCACCCATTTGGCTGGCTTTCCGAAGGGATTCTGCGGGGCTTACAGCATATCTAAAAACATCCAGCATTAAAGATCTCCTGATTCACGGCTCAGGAGATCGAGAGGGAGAAGGAAGAGAAGGCAGGAAGGGTAACCATGTCAGATCACTAACTCCTCGAAATACAAATGTCTTCCGGATAGATTGCCCATAAACTCCACCCTTGGTCTAACACGGTTACCTCTTACATGCTTAGCAAATCTGTTCCTCCTTCCCTTTTTGAGTAAAAAAAAAATTTCACCACTTTTCCATACAAACGTTTAACTTAAATATAACGGTATAAAATACACATTAATATAAGCAATGTCAAAATACCAAATAGAAGTATAATCACAAGGTGCCAAGCCAATTTTAAATGTTGGTCATGGTTGGGCTCCATCCTGAAAGGATTTCCCACCAATGGTACTATGAAAGAGTTACTCCAGAGCTGGAAAAGTAGTATCCTGACAGTACTGGGATACTGGAGCAGGACCTAGCCCCCTGTCACACATCAAAAGTGGTGAAGAAATTCATGACAGAGCAGCAAATACAGGTACTTGATTGGCCAGGGAATTCCCCGGATGTACATCCCATTGAGAATTCGTGGGCTATATGCAAAAGTCGCCTCTGTGCTGTAGATGGTATGACTATGGAGAAACTCATTCAGGCGCTGATTCAAGTATGGTACAGGGATCTGAAAATCAACAGTGACTGTTCGAAATGAGTAGACCCCATGCCAAACCGTGTTCAAATGCTGCTTAAAAATAGCGGCGGTCATATCTGTTAATAATGTACATGTCTGTGAGTTTTGTACATCTCTGTGAGTTTTGTACAATAAACTATTGTACAAAATTCATTGTTTCAATTATTTTGTACAGCACATTGTTATGTGTTTAGTAAGACATGGACACACACTAGAACTGTTCACATTACTGAACCAGAAACAGGTCAAACCCCCCTTAATTCAGAGGGCGCACAATGTGAGTTCCTGCACTAAAACAGCAGTGTTTGCTTTGATAACCAGATAAATAAATCAAGTTGACTTTCAGGTAATACTATATAGTATGGCCCCTGGGCCATTGCTTCTACATTTATGGTGTTCTACCGATTTTGACCTAGACTGAATATTTTTCTTTCAAATCAGTATATAATAAATGTTTGGGGGGAATTGAAAGGAAATCCACATCCCACCCACTTTAGTAGTCCACAGTTGGTTAAAAGACGAAGGCCGAATAAAAAAGGAATTACTCATTTTGCTAAGCTCTCATATTAACAGTTTCAACACATTTCAGAAACTCAGGAAGAAGGGTGGGTGGGTGTGTACTTCCTGACCCTCTGAAGATACCTAGCCTCGTGTGCCTCAACCCAGCTGGAAGGCCTTAGGACTTCTCAGCAGAAGCTCCACTGGCCTGGAAGAATACCCACAATGCCACAATGCCACCTACCTTGAAGGGCCACTGCATTCTGGGTGGGCAAGGAACTTCAACTCCATACCGGCCGATGGGAAGAGCAGCTCCATGATCGACCAGGCCATGGCTGGGTACTGCCCCTCCATCTTCCAGAAGTAGCACATCAGGTGTCTTGGGATACATACCTGCAAATACAGTCCTGTGAAAACAAGGCCCTCCATGCCAGCTGAGACCTAGGACCAAACAGCCAAATGCCAGACGGCCCAAGAAACCCCAAATAAAAACCTATATGACTACATGTAGGATATTTTCTGCAATCTATCCCCCCGCCCACTCTTTAACCCAAATCTAATTCTAACCCCCTACTCCCCCACCCACCACACTCTAGGACAGCACAACTCCATTGGTTCGATAGACAATACAAGGTGAGAGACACAGGGCAACCCGGACGGGTTGGCAGGGAATCACCCTATACTGTAGGTAAGCAAGATAGCTTACAAACAATTACATTACATGTAATTATTTCTGTATGGCATAAATTGGGAAACCTCATCAAAGGAAAATGCATCACTTCATATATAAACACCAGGACTGAGCAAGCCTACCTTAACTTATGAGGAACAGGAATTCATAGACAGTCCTATCACCCCAGAGGAAATAGATATGGTCCTCAAAAACCTCAAGCCACACAAAGCTCCAGGCCCAGATGGCTTCACAGCAGAATTCTATTGGAAATTCAAAGAACCCCTGATGCCCTACATGACCTGCCTATTCAATGGTATCATAAAAGGGGGGTCAATCCCCAAAACATGGACCTACTCCAAAATAGTCTCCATCCCAAAACCACTTAAAGACAGCCTCAAAGTAGAATCAGACCACCCAGTCTCATTAATAAACCAAGACGACAATATATTCACATCAAACTTGGCCAACCGCCTAAAAATTTTCCTACACAAGTTAGTAGCCCCAGACCAGACTGGCTTTGTCCCTGGTTGCAATATAACAGGCCCCATCAGGAAACTACTGAACGTGATTGAACACAGCACGGCAACTAAATGCCCACTGACAATTATGTCCCTAAACATCCTCAATGCTTTGGGTTGCTTAGAGTGGAAATACCTATTAGCAGTACTAGCGTGAAATTTGGCCCCAACTTCCTGCAAATCCTCCAACAAATATAATCCCAAGCCTCAGCAATATGGAAGACTAACAATTGGGACTCTAATACCATAGCGATCCAAAAAGGCACAAAACAAGGATTCCCACTGTCTCTCTTCTTATTCATCCTGCCTCTGGAACCTTTAGCAATCTGAATCTGAGCAGCCACAGAGATCAAGGGAGTGGAAATAAAAGGCAAAACCTACAAATTAGGACACTTTGCAGATGACAGCACCAGACCCCATAAACACAGCAACCTCCTTAATCAGAGAACTCAACACATTTGCAATGGTGCCGGGCCTACAGGTAAATTTTGCAAAGTCAGAAGCTATGTGCTTCCCACACACAAAAAGGCCTCGCTAACGTCACCAAGGTAAAACTTTGCCACACCAAGTTCAGATACCATGGGGTACAAAGAACCAGAAACCTCAATAAAGTATACCTCCACAACTATAACCCCTTATTGGCGGCAAATTAACCAAGACCTAAAGAGATGGAACAACATCAACTTCACTCTCACAGACAAAATAGGGAAAGGGTAAAGGGATTCCTGACCATTAGGTCCAGTCATGACTGACTTTAGGGTTGCGGCGCTCATCTCCCTTTACTGGCCAAGGGAGCCAGCGTACAGCTTCCAGGTCATGTGGCCAGCATGACTAAGCCGCTTCTGGCGAACCAGAGCAGCGCACGAAAATGCCGTTTACCTTCCTGCCGGAGTGGTACCTATTTATCTACTTGCACTTTGATGTGCTTTCGAACTGCTAGGTTGGCAGGAGCAGGGACCGAGCAACGGGAGCTCACCCCGTCGTGGGGATTCGAACCACCGACCTTCCGATTAGCAACTCCTAGGCTCTGTGGTTTAACCCACAGCGCCACCCGCGTCCTCTCAGACAAAATAACCATGATCAAAATGCTCACCCTCCCAAAATTAACCTACCTATTCCAAACAAAAAACCAAGAATAAGCCCCAAATACCTGCACCTCCCCTCCACAGAGGGAGGATGGGGAATCCCCAACATACATTGCCAGCCAAGTATGCTACATAATCCTATATATATTAGAAGATGAAACAAAACAGTGGGTACACCTGGAGAGAGACACAATTGAAAATACCTGCACCACAGCATACCCAATTCCAAACAAACTAAGGAAAATTCCCACAATACTTAACAGCTACACACAGACCATGCTTAAAGCATGGAAAGCAGAAATAGGCAAACTGTCCCCAACCCCATCACCACTAATTCCCCTGCCACACCACCCACTATTCCATCACTCAGCACAAAACCTCCAGATAAAAACCTGTCAAACAAAAGGCTTATATCGCCTAATCAACCTCTATAAAATAGCAAACCCTTGCCAACACAAGAAATACAAGACAAACTAGAAGACGCCCAAATGCCTTGGTTAACACACCACCAATTACATGCCCTCTTAAACAATCCAGTAGTAAAATCAGCAGCAACTAGGCCCTTGACAACCTTCAAAAACCTCCCCCCAAAGCCTCCTATGAGATTAACCCCACTCAGTGGACCAGAACATGGTCTAAACCCTGCTTTCAATCCATATCAAAGAAAAGGAAAGCACTCACTCTGAAACTCACCTACAGGTGGTACCTAACACCAAGGAAATTAGCGCTAATAAGCCCAGGAACCTCACCAAAATGCTGGAGAGGGTGCACCTCCCCAGGCACATACCTCCACATGTGGTGGGAATGCCCCCAAATCCAACTCTTCTGTACAAAAACCATATGAGAAATATGTAAAATAACTAAGCAAGTATTAGAAATCGCCCTAGAATTGGCCCTACTAAACATCTTCCAAGACAACAATGCCCACTCAAATCACAAAGAATAAGAATAAGAATAAGAATAAGAATAAGAATATCTTTATTGTCATTGCCCCCTTCGGGGAAAATGAAATTACTTGACTGCTCCATAAAAACACTAATTAAACAATACAATATAATACAGCAAGGGAGATTAGATGACTTTCAAAGTCCGGGCTTCCCATTCGGGGCCGAGATCGCTCTGGAGAAGAAGCTGTTCTTAAGACGACTCGTTCATGTCTTCATCGACCTGTATCTCCGTCCTGACGGCAAGAGCTCGAAGAGACAGTGACTAGGATGCGATGGATCTTTTACTATGTCCTGTGCCTTCCTATGGCACCTTGTGGCATAAATCTGCTCTAAGGTGGAGAGTGGACAGCCAACAATGCTCTCTGCTGCCTTAACAACCCTGCACAACCCCATCCTGTCCTGGGCAGTACAGCTTCCGTACCACACACATAAGCCATAAGTGAGCACGCTCCCAATGGCACAGTGATAGAAGGCAAGCAGCAGTTTCTGCGGAAGATGTTTTTTCCTTAGTATTCTCAAAAAGTACAGTCTCTGCGGTGCCTTCTTCACAAGCCCCCTTGTGTTGACACTCCAGGACAGATCCTCTTGTAATTCAATGCCCAGAAATCTGAACGTTGTTACCCTCTCCACACAGACCCCATCAATCAAAAGTGGCTGGACGTTGCTCTTCTGTCTCCTGAAGTCCACCACAAGCTCCTTTGTCTTCCTTGTATTTATGAGCAAGCTGTTAGTTCTGCACCACTCTGTCAGCCGCTCCACCTCATCTCTATAATCCGTTTCACCCTCCCTTTCAGAGATGAGCCCAATCACAGTTGTGTCATCTGCAAATTTGACAACCCTATTACTAGGGTGAGTAGCGACACAATCGTACGTGTAGAGAATATAAAGGAGCGGACTGAGTACGCATCCCTGTGGTGTTCCTGTGTTAGTCTTAAGCATATTAGAGGTATAAGGGCCCAACCGAACACTCTGGGAGCGGTCTGACAAAAAGTCCAATATCCACCCACAAAGTGATAACAGCAGTCCCAGATCTTCCATACCAGCTTTTCAAAGCACTTCATGATTATAGGGGTGAGTGCTACTGGACGAAAATCATTCAGATCTTCCGGGTTAGATTTTTTTGCTATTGGAACAATAATAGAGGACTTTAGGCAGGATGGAGCAATAGCCTGGGCTAGGGATCGATTTAAAATCCCAGTGAAAACTCCTGCTAGTTGATCTGCACAGTCTCTCAATACCCTTCCAGCTACCCCATCTGGCCCTGTGGCCTTCCTTGGGTTGATTCCCTTCAACACCTTTCTCATCTCTTCTTTTTCCACAGAGACTACTACATTCCTTTGTACTGATGATGGTAATGGTGGTGATGACGGCAAAGTCTTCACCGGGAGTGGTGGTGGTGTTGGTAAAGCCTCAACAGGTGTTGCTGCAGATGTTACTTCAAAACGGGCAAAAAAGGCATTCAAATCCTCTGCGAGGGATGCCCCTCCCTCGTCTGCCAGGGAGTCCTTGGATTTATACCCTGTTAATTCTTGTACACCTTGCCACACCTGCCTGGTGTTGTTACTTTGTAAATGATTCTCCAGCCGCTGTCTATGCACCTCCTTTGTTAAACGCTTGTCTCCTTTGCTACACGCTTGAACTCATAACCCACCTATTCTCAGCAGCCAGAAACATCATAACCTGGTGAGACCTGTCAGGAATAAGTATGGAACAATGGTACCAAATAGTATGGGAAACCCCCTTAATAAAAAAATTAACCAATAAACTGAAACTGACACAGGGACAAATAGAAGACGGCTCACCCCGGTATGGCTCCCCTTTATCACATACATAGCCCAACAAGACAATGACAAAAATCCACCAAAAGAATACAAATCAATATGGCTAACCTGATCCAAAACACCCACCCACCCCACTCACACATGGAAACAAAGACCACCAGAGTCAACTATAAATGAACAGTCACACCCTAGGCCAACCCCGACCTTTCTCACCACCAAAGGAAGACAAGCGAACAGCAAAGAACCTGCACAAGCAGCACTGACACAAAACCCCACATATCTTAAGTAAAATAGAATCACCCCACCTCACCCCCACTCATCTTTTTCCCCCTCCACCTCTTTCCCCCTATTCTTCCTAATGTCTCAACAAATGGGGGGAAAATGTGTTACGTGGGGGGGGATACGAGACAGAGACATTGCACATATCTTTGTAAATCAAGAAAATCTTTACTAAAAATACATTTTAAAAAATGAAACTGACCTGTAGAAAATGTAACTTGAAAAAAGAAACATTGCACATACTTTTTTAAACCAAGAAATTGTTAATAAAAAAGGCATTTGAAAATATTTACAGTTTTGCCACATTTCAGAAACTCAGGAAGAAGGATGGGCGTGTGTGTCCTTCCTGACCCTCTGAAGATACCCAGCCTCATGTGCCCAACCCCAGCTGGAAGGCCGGCCGGCCTGCCTTAGGACTTCTCAGCAGAAGCTCCACCTGCCTGGAAGAAGACCCACAATGCCACAATGCCACCTACCTTGGAGGGCCACTGCATTCTGGGTGGCGAGCAATGTCAACTCCACACCGGCCGATGGGAAGAGCAGCTTCATGATGGAACAGGCCATGGCTTGGGAGTTCCCCTCCATCTTCCAGAAGCACTGCATGAGGCGTCTTGGGATACATCCCTGCAAATACAGTCCTGTGAGAAGAACGCCAGGAAACGTTTTGCTAGCACAGAGCCTGTCCTCTAAACTGAGAGGCAGAACCTAGGGTGCTCAGAGGCTTGGGGCGCTTTGGCAAAGTAAAAGAGGGATATTGGGCAGCTCTGCGGAGGAATCTAGATACACATAAAAAACCCACTAATAAAACACATACAGTGGTGCCCTGCAAGATGAATGCCTCGCAAGACGGAAAACCCGCTAGACGAAAGGGTTTCCCATTTTTGAGCTGCTTCGCAAGACGAATTTCCCTATGGGCTTGCTCCGCAAGACGAAAACGTCTTGCGAGTGTTCCGATTTTTTTCTGCTCCCCCCTTTTTTCTAAGCCGCTAAGCCGCTAATAGCCGCTAATCCGCTAAACAGCTAATAGCGCTAATCCGCTAAGCCGCTAATAGGGTTGCTTCGCAAGACGAAAAAACCACTAGATGAAGAGACTGGCGGAACGGATTATTTTTGTCTTGCGAGGCACCACTGTATTTTAAAAATACCAGAGACCTTTTTATTAGGTTTGGTAAGAAAAGAATTACCGAAGGATAAGAAAGTACTGTTTATGTATGCGATGACAACAGCAAGAATACTACTTGCCCAGGGATGGAAAGAAGAAAGAGCCCCATTGAAAGGAGAATGGACAATGAAGATGATGGACTATGCGGAGATGGCAAGGCGGACCGGGAAAATCAGGCACCAAGAGTTTAACAAATTTACTAAAGAACGACATACTTCTAAAGAATATAGTAAAGAACACTGTCAACATTTTTAAATGTTGGCAGGATTGACATAGCACTTGTAATTTAAAAAAACAAAGGATAAAAATGAAGCACAATAATTTGGATAAATGCAATTAGATGCAGTTTAAAAAGGAAGATAAATTTTGGAAGCCAAAGGAGGGGTGGAGGGAAGTCCGGGGGAACACCATAAAGGTACTGATATGGAGTGTGATGTAATATAAGCGTGTGTGTGTGTGTGTGTGTGTGTGTGTGTGTGTGTGTGTGTGTGTAAAAATGTGTTTTTTCTTTTTGAAACTTTGAAAATAAAAAGTTAAAAAAGAAAATACTTTTTTAAAGTGTTTTGGAAAATATATTGAATTTGCCATGAGCTCACCCTCGCCATCTAGTGTCTAGCTGGAACCTGTGCCAAGGTGGGCAACCAAGATGATCAAGGGTCTAGAAACCAAGACTTATGAGGAACGGTTGAAACCGCTGGGTATGTCTAGCCTGGAAAAGATGAGATTTGAAAGAGATATGATAGCCATCTTCAAATATCTGAAGGGCTGCCACATGGAAGATGGAGCAAGCTTGTTTTCTCCTGTTCTGGGGGGTAGGACTCAAACCAATGGCTTCAGGGTACATGAAAGGAGATTCGGACTAAACATCAGGAAGAATTTGCTGACAGTAAGAGCTGGGAGAGACCAGGGTGAATATGTCACTCTTCATATGTTTTGAACAACTCCCAGCAGGTCCAGTCAACATGATGGGCTTTGTGGGATTTGCAATCTGAAACACTTGGAAGACACAAACTTGGTGAAAGCTGCTGCACAGTGAGGCCTCTGCTCAAAAGAGCATCCCTTCTCTGTCAGAGCCAAGGTGTATCTAGTCCAGCACCCTGCTTCCATCAAGGACTAACCTGATCCCCCTGGATGTTCTGAAGTGGCTCCCCAGCAGCTGATATTCAGAGGTAGACTGCTCCTTCAACAGGAAGTTCTATTTGGCTATTCAAACCACTGACCACTGATAGACTCAGCCAAACGCAGGTTCTAGAGAAGGCTTCACCAACCTGGTATAGCCCAAAACATCTCGGGGGGGGGGGCACTATGTTGGCAAAGGTCCAACACAGGGTGTATGTGAAAAAAATGGCATTGTTGCACTTTGAATGGAAAAAATCTAGGAGAAAAGAGGGGAAATGTTTTCAAATAGCACCTTTAACCCAACAGAGCAAAACGCTTGCTTTGCCGCCAGGTACATCAGAGAATGCAAGCAGGACATTTTCATAAGATCAGCCCTATCAATGGAACAACTCCCCTAGGAGGAAAATATGCAGCTTTCAGAACTTTGAAGTTTAGAGGAAAAGCAAGTTAGAGGCAATGGAACCAGAGGTTCTAAAATCCTGCAAGACTTGCAGAAAGTGGGTAGGGAAAATGTTTTTCTCCCTCTCTCATAACACCAGAACTCATGCAGGAACCAATGCAGGAAGATTCAGAGCAGATAAGAAAGTATTTACAGAAGAAAGTAAGAGGAGTCTACTGAATCTGGCCATTGGCCCCTCCACTCCATCATCCTGTTCACAGTGGCCACCCGCATGCTACTTAAGGGAAACCCACAAATAGGACAAGAGCCCAAGAGCAACTCTCCCCGCCTGCGGTTTGCAGCAGCTGGGATTCAGAAGCACTCCTGTCCTGCCCATGCAAGCACTGCTGACAGGCAGAGAGGCTTCTTCCCTGTGCATTAGCTCTGCCCATCCACAGAGCAGCCCTGTCTCTTTGGCTGACATCTTGGTGGTCACGGTGGGAACAGGATGCTCAGCTAGATGGTCCCCCTTTGGCCTGGTGCAAAAGGCTCCTCTGACATTCCTATACACTGCTGCTGAAGACAAGTTGCACGTCTTGCCTCAGAACATGGTCACTCCAACCCTGCAAGGGAGGAAGAACTATAATGCCAGATGAAAACTCAAACCATCTTAGTCAGCTCAACAGAAAAGTCCAGGCAGGAGAGTTCTCTATTCCCAGTTCAGCCATGGAGAGCCCAGCAGCAGCCAGATATTGAGAGCCAGGCCACCCAGGAGCACATGCCAGCTTTCTTCCTGGGCACATTTGACAAGGCAGTACATCCCACTGAGCACTGCAGGACTCAATTCCAAGTAAGCATACGCAGGATATGGACAGCATAGCTGCACTGCAGAAAGTCTCTCTCCAGGGCCAACAGGCTGCTGCACTTCAAAGGACTAAGGAGAACTAAGAGGCTGGTGAAAGGCAGCCCTTAAGATTTCTAGAGACTTGCGCCCCCTAGTGACAAAAGTTCCTGCTCCTCTGCAGCTGCTCTGGGTTAGCAGTTAGGCTCTAGAAAAAAACATTTCGAGGAAAACCAAGAACACAACATAAAGAGGAGCTGTGTTGTACCAAATCTGACCACAGGTGCATCCAGAGTTCTGTACTGACTGTGAGGAGCCCACCATAGTATCAGACAACGGGACATTCCCAACCCTACCCAGGGAGGCCGAGGATTATCCTGTGGAACTTCTGCCTGCACCTCACCTCCCCCACAGAAGCTGCTATGGCTTCCAACCTTCCATGTGCAGTACTCGCACACGTTTTCCCCTCTAAGTGTACAGAAAAGCGTGTTGTTGTTTTTTAAAAGGAAAGAAACCATCATAGAGCAGCAACATAATCCTACACATTTTTACCTAGGAGTAAACTGCAGCGAGCGCAGCAGGCTTTGCTCCCAAATAAGAAGCCATAGGATTCATCTCACATCCATCACAACCAAGGATAACGTAAAAGAACCTCCATGGCCAGAAGAAATCTACCCTACCCAAAGAGGCAGGGATTATCCTGTGGAACTTCTGCCTGCACCTCACCTTCCCCACAGAAGCTAAAGGCACCAAGGAGGAAGGGATGGGGCGTGGGGTGCTCAAGCCAAAAAATGGGGGGTTGGTTGGGGGAAAACCAAGACGCAGCGGCTTGGCGTCCTTTTTTTGCGCTGGAGTGCGCGTGGCCAACACAACGCACCGCGCCAGGCGCTGCCCTCGCCACCAACGTTGTCGGGCACACGTGCCCAGGGCGCGAAGGGTTCCGCGCGTCAACTCAGCCTGGCCACCAGAGCCAAGCGGGGCTGCGCTTCGCCCCTGCCTGCCCTTGCCAGGAGAAGCTTGGTCGGCAGGCAAACCCCGCTCCCCCACGCTGGCCTGGGACGCGCAACGGCTAGTCCTGGCGGCACTCAGGGCTGGACGGGGTTCCCTGCGTGGGGGCGCCTGGCTCCCGCCCCCTAAAAGTTGCGCGCTTGGGACTACCCTCCCCCGGCCCAACCCCACACGCCACTGCCCATGTCCATACACACGTGCTCTCCGCATTTTCAGACCCGACTCTTTCCCTAGCCCTGCCTGGAAATACTGCGGGTAAAGTAACCCTGCCCTCACTCCCCCCCCCCCCACACACAGACACACCGCAAAGCTCTACCTCCGCGAAGCAGCCCTTCCTCCTGACCGGACACATCCCCAAAGCCACAACGAAGTTGCTTGGCTGAGCGAGGCGGCTACCCAACCCCCCCACCCGCCCCTAACCCCCGCCAGAACCCTACCTACCCCAGGACTCTCCGCCGTCCCGCCGCACTTGGAAAAGGGCACGGATGCGCTCCGCCCGGATGCTGAGCGGAGCCGCGGCCAGGAGCGCACCCTTCGCCAGGGAGGAGGAGGAGGAGGAAGAGGGGGTACAGCAGCGAGCGAGCTCCAAGCACCCATTGCCACCCTCCCTCCCGCAGCGCCAGGCAGATGGAAGTAGAGAAGACGTCGAGGACTCCCCGGCTGTTAGAAACAGAGATCCGCAGCCCCGCCCCCTGGCCAGTTTAAACTCCAGCGAGTTAAAGGGACTCTGCTTCCCCATTTCACCCCCACGGGGACCACGCACCCTCCAATAAATTAAACCCCCTATATCTTGCGAATACACGTGTATTCAAGCTTATAGCCTGGTTCCGCAAGGAAATGCAAAAGACCCCATGGCCGCCAACTTTTCAGCCTCCTCCAGACCCTGCCTTGAGGCTCCATTGTTTCCCTTTCTGTCCCCGGAATTGTCACCTGCAGATTTCTTTCTAGCCCTGCGTTTCCCTTACAGGCACAGGCACACCTGGCAGGCGCGTGGAGTCCAAATGTCTGAAAGACAGCAGGTTAGGGAAGGCTGACTTAAGCGTGCAGGTGGGAGCCACAGGCACAGCAGAAAGATACAGGAGCTTTGGCAAAAATCTATAATCTGATTTCCAAAGAACATCCGGCGTTTAGGGTGGCGATTCTAGGAAAGACCAGCTGTCCGTCTGGGTCTTCTAACCAGCAGTCACACAAACAAGAATTAAGCCCGTAAAACTTTTCTGTTTCTTATTTGCCTCTCTGCCCCCAATCTCAGCTAAATAGGAGCTGACTGACACTACACAGGTGGGAGAAGGTGGCACTCTGCACATTCTCGTAGTCATTGGGACTTTGGGACCCTGGCTGAAATTAGCTGCCAGCACACAATTACTTGGGAGCAAGCCCCATTGGACTCAACAATAGCAATTGTGATTTTAGAAAAACTACAGTGTTTAAAGGAGTGGCTGGTTTAGCAGACTTGGCTGCCACTGAGTGCTACAATGTTCCTGGTTTGTTTTAATTGTTGCATTGGTGACCAGCTCAAAGTGAAGAAGCCTCCAAGCCTTCACAGAAACATGCTAGGAGAACCCATGAACTTTGGACACATTACCCACATTGGAACAAAAGAGGGCAAATTCAGGAACAAATGAATTCCAAAGGAGGCTCCAACAACAATAATCCTTCAACTGCAAAGGTGTCAGATGTTTGAATGAGAGAATGAAATGCCAGTTTGAGGATGTGATGCTTTCAAAGCAACTGGCTGTAAGGAGGAGAACGGACCAATTTAATTTCATACATTGTTACATATATTGAGACTACTGATCTGCTAGTAAGGCTGTGAAATGCTAAATTTTCTGTGGAAGCCTGTTCATTTTAGAGATTGAATCTTGACCACAATTTGTTGTCTAAAAGCAGCATTGAAGATGGTAGCTACATTTTAATTAACAACTCCACTAAAGATCCCTCAGGTTTTGTAGTTCTGCTGGGCGATTAGAGAGACTAGGTTACACTGCTTTGAATTTAGAAAATTGCAGAGTGATTCACAAACTTTGGCTCCCATAAAATAAAAACCTTCCAGTAAGAATCTTCAATTAAAAATCAAAAACAAAAAACAATAGTAAATGTGAAGCTCCAACACCTTCTGAACGCAGGAAGGGCACTTAAATTCTAAGAATTAACCAACCTGCAATGTTTAAAATGTCCACTGTTTCTTTGCAAAAATGGAGGATAGGGAGAGAATCAGAACAGGTAAGGGCCACACTACTTTTCACTCTTTGAATTAATCTGAAGAAGCACAAACTTGAGGAATATCCACTTTATGAAATCATGCTTGCCTACTGAACTTTTGAGAGCTGATCTAAGACATTTTGCTGAGGGAAAAGGAGTGGCCAGTTTCTTCTAGCACACAAGGCAGAAAAGCAACAAACAATGGGTAGGCAAACTAAGGCCCGGGTGCCGGATCCGGCCCAATCGCCTTCTAAATCTGGCCTGCTGACGGTCCGGGAATCTGTGTGTTTTCACATGAGTAGAATGTGTCCTTTTATTAAAAATGCCTCTCTAGGTTATTTGTGGGGCATAGGAATTCCTTCCCCCAAAAAAATTTAGTCCAGCCCCCCACAAGGTCTGAGGGACAGTGCTCTCCTGCTCCTCGTCCATAAAACATACAATAATAAAAAAATAAAATCAGGAACAACCTGTTACCCCTATCAGGGCATCTAAAATCATCTGCCTGAGGCAGCCATCCTATTTTGATGATCAGGAACCCACAGGTAATACTCCTTAGCACCTCTATGCAAATAAAAGATGCCTCCCCTTCCAGTTCTGCTGCGCAGCTGTTTAAAGCACTGCTTTCCCCTGAAAAGTAGCAGCCTTGCTATTCCTTTTCCTGCAGCATCCCATGCTCCCATTTCTAGGAAGGCCACTTCAACTTCATCTAGCGCTCGGTCACTTTCTTCACTGTCTTCCCAGTGCTCCTGGGCAAGCTCTATGGGCTCGCTGACATACCTGAGGTCCATAGACTATGCTGCCAGCCACAGGACAGACTATTTCTGCAAGCTGAACAAGGAGAGGGAATTCCACTACTCTGTCATCCAGTTCAAGCTGAATCACATGGTTTCCATGCTGCCAAGGGAGGGGCAAAGTGGCAGAAAACTACCGTATTTTTCACTCTATAGGACACACTTTCCCCCCTCCAAAAATTAAGGGGAAATATTTGTGCGTCCTATGGAGCGAATGCTCCGGAGGCTACGCATTGCTTTCGCTGAAGCCTGGAGGGACTCCTGGCTTCAGCGAAAGGAACCCAAAGCCTTTAAAGCACAGCAGGAACTCGCTCTGCACTCCAAAGGCTTCAGGGTTAGCTGTACAAAGCCTCCGCAGGGCAGCGGGGTGCCTTCATCCAGCTGCCCTCTGGAGGCTTCACGGACTGTCCCAGAAGCCTCCTCGGGGCATGGGGATGAAGGCTCCCCGTGCCCTGCGGAGGCTTCGCACAAAGCTAGAAAAGCTAGAAGAAGTGCTGTGCAGTGCTCCCTCTAGCTATTCTGGCTTTTGGATAGCCCCACGAAGCCTCCGCAGGGCATGGGTATCCCAGCGGCTATCCCAGAAGCCAGAACAGCAAGAGGCTATCCCAGAAGACAGATCCCTCTTGCTGTTCTGGCTTCTGGGATTCAGAATTTTTTTTTCTTGTTTGATCTCCCCAAACTAGGTGCGTCCTATCGTCTGGTGCATCCTATAGAGCGAAAAATATGGTACATAGGCTGCCACCCAGTGAATTACAACTTAAAGCCTAGTAGTAGATAGGTAGCCGTGTTGGTCTGCCATAGTCAAAATAAAAAAAAAATTCCTTCCAGTAGCACCTTAAAGACCAACTAAGTTAGTTCTTGGTATGAGCTTTCGTGTGCATGCACACTTCTTCAGATGCACACGAAAGCTCATACCAAGAACTAACTTAGTTGGTCTTTAAGGTGCTACTGGAAGGAATTTTTTTTTATTTTAACTTAAAGCCTAGACAGCGGATCAGCACAAGCCTCATAAACCTCAGAGACTTTACACTGTATTCAACATATGTCTGCTTCTCAGAAATGGGATTGTGAGAGCTGGCACATATAATTGCCATACAGGGGGTGCTGCTGGCTTGGCGGTGGTGGGTTTTTGAACTTGGCCATGCCATGGAGAAGAATGGTTTGGAATGCCAAGCCAATATGCACATTATGCCTTGCGGCACAAAGGTAGCCATCACATGGAAACACCTTCACGTTGCTCTTTGTGGCTTACATTTTGTGTGCGTCACTTGTAAGTGCTCCAGCCTTCACACTTGGTCAGTTCTGTACTGCCCTTACAAATGTTGCTTTCTAGTGCCTTTTGGGTCTAAGAAATCATGGGCTAACTTGCTTTCATCAAGGGACTATAATATTAGCTGTTTAGAAAGTGCAAAAAGAAAGTGTTTGCAACTGTGATTGTAGTAATCATCTTTCTAAAATATAAACATTGCAAGTTTTTGCACCGTTTCTGTATGCACATCAGCTATATTTATAAATAAATCATCATCATCATCATCTTTAAACCCCACCCATTTGGCTGGCTTTCCCAAGGGACTCTGGGGGGCTTACAGCATATCTAAAAACATCCAGCATTAAAAATCTCCCGATACACAGCTGAGGAGATAGAGAAGGAGAAGGAAGAGAAGGCAGGAAGGGTAACCATGTCAGACCACTAACTCCTCGAAATACAAATGTCTTCCGGATAGATTGCCCATAAACTCCACCCTCGGTCCAACACGGTTACCTCTTCCATGTTTAGCTAATCTGTTCCTCCTTCCCCCTCTGAGGAAAAAAACCTATACCTTTTTCCCATACAAATGTTTAACTTTAACATTTAAAATACATACTATGGTAGGGCTCTATCCTGAAAAGATGTCCCAGCAAAGGTGTGTGGTTCAATCCTGAATATCCTGAGTGACTCTTCTTAACTTGGCTTGTTTTACTACGGCAATATTATTACTTTACAGTATGACACATTCCAAGTTTTTCCGCAATCTTCATGTGCTTTCTCATTCCTTTTCTCCAAGCAGACTGAATCCCTCGCAAACACCCCATCGGATACTTGCAGCCACACAACTCAAACCCTGCCAGCACTGAACTTTTCAGTAACATCAATCACTCCACATTTGCTGAGGGTGCATTTGCATTCCTCTGAGCCAGGAATGCCTCCTTCAGGAGGTACAATGAAACCATTTGCAGCCACTGGAATCAGCCAGCCAGCGATCCACAAGAGCCAGATTCTGGACTTGAAGAATCCCAAGCACATTTATCTGGATTTTTCATTCTCTCTGCAAAAGGGGATAAGTGAAAGGCAGTGCTACATCTGGCGCAGTCATTAGGGAGGTGCAATCAGGGATTTAACAACAAAAAAGAGGAAGGGATCCTAACAACCAGAAAGGGTGCTCTGCTTGGAAAGCAGCAAAGAGCTGGCTGCTCCGTCCCGTCCTGCTTCTGCTGCTGGTTTTGGGTTTGCTGGAGAAATATCAAAACTAAAGGGAAATCTCATCCAGCCTAAAGGAAAATATCTATCTAAAATATATAATCTCCTCCACAATTCACACCCTGCCATCAAAAACTTTTGTCTCACTTAAAGCGCTCTACCTTTTCTGAGGATGCACACCTCAGAACACAAAGGGACAGAGGAAGCTAAAAGGACAGGCCACACAACAAGCCAGTGACTTCTGTCTTGCAGGTAGATTTTTCGGATGACCCAGACCTTTTCTCAAAAGCGGGGAAATAGGAAGAACCGCTGGAATATTGAGACGTGGAGGAGGAGGAGGAAGAAGAGGAGTACGACAAGATTGGTAACCACAGAATGCTTTCCATTACTGAAGTTACAAGAGATGCATTCTGACAGAATGAAAAGCTTAGTACAAAAAAAAAAAGTTTGTAGTGTGGGTGTTCACTTATGTTGGTGCCTTCTTCATTGGTCTGACACTGCTGCAACTGGCTCTGATTTCGCTCTTCACTATTCCCCTTCTTAATGAAAAGGACCAGGTTGAAATTGACCATTCTTGTTCAATCTTGCTGCAGAAAAGAGGGGAGAGGATACCCTGCTAGATATATAGACTTTCGGGTTAATCATATATATATATATAAAATATTATATATAATATTTGGTGGGACAGGGTGGTGGTTGTGGGGCTCGTACTGATGCGAATCAGTTTTGGTGTAGAAAGGACTGAAGCGTACCTATTGCTGATGTACGTACAAAAACTGGAAACTCCTGCAATTTTATTTACCTAGCATAGAGGAAGGGGGGGTGTGATGGTGGGGGGCTGTGGAAATCATCCGTCTGCAAATGGCCACATAGACCGTCAGAGCACGGACCACAGGGGGAATCTGGCGGCATTGAAGCTGCCACCAGAGCTTATATAAACCATGGATAAAATATAAATATATACTGGAACCTAGTAGTTTATTTTATTGCATTAGCCGTGTGGCTATAGCATGATATACATTGAGATAACAACATAACATAGGGGTGGGGAGGTAGAGGTAGATATCGTCCTGGGCGATTACTTAAACAAACAAAAAAAAACTGCTGAGGCTGGAGGAGGACCGTTAAAGGGTCCTTCAGCTCCTCAGATATGTCCTAGCTCAATTGTCCTTGTACAATGAGGCTACTTGGAACTTCATTCAGTTGTGTGGCGTATCGACTGCAGCTGTGGTGTTAAAGAAGTAGGAGCCGCTTTCCTCTTCATCACACTAAGCAGGAAGTTTGCTGTCATCTCAGTAATCCAACAATCAGAATCCTGCAGAAAGAGGGACACTATCCAAGGCTGGATTGGGAGATGAAGCTTATTCACAAGGGGAGTTAAAAACCGAGATCTTTCATCTGACCAGTTGGGACAGAAGAGCATTACATGTTCCATAGTCTCCAGGGCCGTGTCATTGCAGGAGCATGTTCTATTTGCAATGGGAACTCTGGAATAACGACCCGACAGAACTGCTGTAGGAAAACAGTTGAGACGGGCACAGGTAAAGGCCCTACGCTTAGCCTCCGAAGAAATTGTGAAGCAATATAGAGGGATCCCTTCAGGGGGTGGAATAGCTAGGGCTAGGCCTGAACACGGTCCTCTTGCATAGGAAGCTGTGTTAGAAAAGTCAAGTTGCTGTAGTTTCTTTTTAATTAGAGGTAGGGCCGCCGGGCTGATACACTCTAAGTTAAGAACAGTTTTACAGTTCAAATTGAGAAGAGAGCGGAATTTGAGGTTAATTGTAGTTTTCCAAGGGGAATTATGAATATCTCTTAGGATCAGATTGGAAAAACCACCTCTAATTCGAGCATCCGATGTTAATAGGTGGAAGCTGTAGGAAATGGCTCGACTCCATGCTCGTTTAACAATTGAGGACTGGGCGAACTCGAGTCGTAGGGCTGCACCTGAGACACATCTCGGGACGCCGGAAAGAGATCTCAGAAACATATGAAGTGGGCAATCCAAGTTACCTGATATTGCTGTAGTCCATACTTCGCATCCATATAATAATTTAGGGACAACTTTGGCATTAAATATTTGAATTGCTGCTGGAAGGTGTTTGCCGCCCTTCTGGTGGTAAAATCGGACAATGGCGTTAGAGGTCGTGTTTGCAGCGAGAAAGGCAGATTGTAGATGGGTGGTCCAGGAGAGATTATAAGTGAATATTATGCCTAGATATTTAAAGGCTTTTACCTTTTCTAAGTAGCCACCTGTGATCTTAAGCGGCTCCAACTTGAGTTTGCGGGAACGAGTGAAGTGGAGGACTTTCGATTTTTTATAATTAATATTAAGAGCTTCCGCCTTACAATAGGCGATAAATGCGTTAACTGTGTTTGCTAGGTCCGCAGCTGTTCTGGATAAGATGACGGCATCATCAGCATAGAAAAGGGAAGCAACGGGGTGGCCTGCTAAGTGAGGAGGATACTTAGATGCTAGCTTCAAAGTGGAAATTGCATCGTGAAGATAGAGATTAAACAATAAAGGGGCCAAGAGACAACCTTGTCGGACGCCCTTGGCCGTTGGAAATGGAGTAGTGAGGGAGCCGTTTGGACCACTTCGGACGCGAGCTGTGGTGTTTGAATAAAGGGAAATAATTAGGGAGAGGAGGTGCGAATCAGTTCCCAGATGGGCAAGTTTGGACCATAATCTCTGCCTAGGAATGGAATCAAAGGCGGCCTCCAGGTCCATGAAAGCGGCAAATAGGTGGCCTTGCCTTGGAGCAGTGTATTTACTGGCAAGGTGATAGAGAGTTAGACAGTGGTCCATGGTTGACGCTGACTTTCGGAAACCGATCTGTTCCAGCGGTAGAATGTTCCTCCCCTGGACCCATGAGAGAAGTTCCTCCAATAAAACAGCGGCAAATATTTTCCCCGGGATGGATAATAAACTGATGGGGCGATAGTTCCTGGGGATGTTTGGCTGGCCGCCTTTGAAGATCGGGACTATTATAGCTTCTCTCCAGGAGTCGGGGATGTCTAGGGCAGAGGAGATAGCGGTGAATACAGGAGTCAGGTGTTCGCTCCACCAAAGAGTATCAGTCAGGAAAAGGTCTAACGGGACCATGTCTGGGCCGGGGGCCTTATTCCTTCGCATTGACATTATGATGTTGAAAATGCGAGTTGGGGTAAAGTTTATTGAGGAAGTGGGACTAAGAGAGAAGGAACAGAGGTCCGACGGGGACTGAGGGGGATCTGTAAGAAGATTTGGAGAAGCGAAACTGGTTGAATAATAGGCAATCCATTCATCAACGGAAATCTGGGTAGCTGGATTGAATGGTGCCGAAGGTCTAACTAAGCGCCAGAAGGAGCGGGAGTCATGCCTCTCTACAGCCGAATGAAGAATGGACCAAGCCTCAAGGGTGTGCTGCTGTTTCTTGCGATGAATCATGTTTCTGTATGTCCTTTTAATATCTATGAGCTTTGCGCGGGTTAGGGAGTCGTTGGAAGATTTGATGATTCTGACCATTTTCCTAACGACCCCCGGGACGCCTGGAAGGATTATTGCACTTTGGTGACCATTGCCAAAAGCTTGTTGGACCTGAACAAGTACCGGCCCCTGCCCACCCCCTCCATCTGCAGCGACAGCGTGGAGAGCCCCGACAAGGACGCGGGATCCAACAGCGACGTGACCACCGAGTCCGGCTCCAGCCCTTCGCACAGCCCCGCCGAGGGGCAGGAGGCAGGCGGCGGGTCCCACCCGCTCTCGCTGCTGTGTGGTGCGGCGCCCGCCAAGGGGAAGCTGGCCGCCAAAAAGAGACACAAGTGCCCCTACAGCGGGTGTGGCAAGGTCTACGGCAAGTCGTCCCACCTGAAAGCCCACTACCGAGTGCACACAGGTGAGCGACCGTTCTCTTGCACATGGCCCGATTGCCTTAAAAAGTTCTCCCGCTCTGATGAGTTGACGTGACACTACCGAACCCACACTGGGGAGAAGCAGTTCCGATACCCGCTCTGTGAGAAGCGGTTCATGAGGAGCGACCACCTGACAAAGCATGCGCGTTGCCACACCGAGTTCCACCCCAGCATGATCAAGCGATCTAAAAAGGCCAGCTCTGCCTCCTTTTGAATAACAGACTACAGTGGGGGTGGGGGGTGGGGAGACAACCATTGTCGAGAAAGGCATACTGGAACCTACAAAACTTTGGTGCATTTCACCCATCAAAGCCTTTGGCGTTAAGAAGAAAAACATGAAGGGAAATTGGGCAACATATCAAATGTTATTATTAGAGGGGGAAATTAATAAATTAAGATGAAAGTACTTTGAAATCCATATATATTTGACAGGCTGGCTCCAATACTTCCAACTGAATGAAAGACAATGAAAATAGGGTTTGCTGGAGAAATATCAAAACAAAAGAGAACTCTAATACAGCCTAAAGGAAAATAACTATCTAAAATGTATTAGGAAGGTGCAATCAGGGATTTAACAACAAAAAAGAGGAAGGGATCCTAACAGCCAGAAAGGGTGCTCTGCCTGAAAAGCAGCAAAGAGCTGGCTGCTCCATCCCGTCCTGCTTCTGCTGCTGGTTTTGGGTTTGCTGGAGAAATATCAAAACTAAAGGGAAATCTCAACCAGCCTAAAGGAAAATATCTATCTAGAATGTATAATCTCCTCCACAATTCACACCCTGCCATCAAAGAACATTTGTCTCACTTAAAACGCTCAACCTTTTCTGAGGATGCACACCTCAGAACACATAGGGACAGAGAAAGCTAAGACATTTTGCAGTCTCATTCCCCCCAATGGCAGAACCTTCAGAGTGCTCCTTGCAGGCATGTCTTAAACTTTAATACTATGGGGTTCCAGCATTTGTGCCATATGACCAAGTAAGGCATCTTTCCAACTGCAGCAGCCCCATTTCCTTTGTAAAAGATAGAAAAAACATGGCAAAACAAGTAATGTAGTGTGAAAGAAACATGGGGGGGGGGACAGAAGCCCTAAAAGAATAATCAGGTACACCAAAACAATAATTACCACATCAAAATACAGAACGTTATGAAAACGTTCTTTAAGAAACAGATAAAAGTTCCTGGAAAACTTTTTAAAGGGTTCCAGAATTTTCTTTAGTGTGTAGGAGTGACACTCTAGGATTGATTGGTGTCCACTAGAGATGCAAATAAAGGAAGGAGGTTGCAGGCTGCAATGTCCGTACAAGGAAAGCACACTCACACCCAACACACCCAACACACACACAAACACACACAAAACACAAACTCTCAGCACACACGCTGACAACAAGGTTGGAAGTAAGACAATGTGTGCTCCTGATACTGTGAGTTTTGCTGTCTCAGGATTGTTAAGTACTGAGATTATACTGTGCTGGAGATATAAAGAAGGAATTTCAATTTGCACTGTTGCATTTAACTTGCCTTAAAAGGTGGAGAGAGAAATCTAGTATTTGCACTTAGCAAAAAAAGAAAAGATAAGAAAAGTGGGGTGGGGGAAAGAGCAAACCCTATTGAGGGAAAATTGTGCATGAACCTGCAACTTTGTACAGCAATTGCTTAAAAAACCAACAAGTGGTTTATTAATAAAGAAAGGAAAAAAGAATATTTTTTTCTTTACCTTCTGGTAGGAAACCATTCTAATCTTCTGTGTGTAAAAAGTCTCTGTATTATATTGTAATTTGAATTTTTTGTAATTAAGACAACAACCTTGTGCATCAACCAATTTAGCAACTTAGAATATTTGTTAGGAAAGCAACAGCAGAGATAACCTCCCCTCCTCCCTTTATCTTGACTTATTCACTTCCATTTTCAGGGGGGAAGAGAAGCATGCATGTGTGAAAAGCAATGTTGTCCAATGAAATTTGATATTGTGTCACACCAGACCCAAAGACTTTTGAAGAAAAATTCAATGGTGCATACCGGGCTATCAGCCCGTGTGTAGTTCAAATTCTGCAGTTTGATTGCCCCCAAATGGCAGAAAATGCAGAGTGCTCTGCATCAGAGCTGGCCCACACCTCCTTGCAGGCATGTCTTCAACTTTAATACCATGGGGCTCCCACCATTTGTGCCATATGACCAAGTAAGGCATCTTTCCAACGGCAGCGGCCCCATTTCCTTTGTAAAAGATGGAAAAGCTCAGTTCCATGGCACAAGAAGTAATGTCATGTGAAAGAAACATTGGAAAAAATAACAGAAGCCCTAACAGAATAATCAGGAAAACCAAAGCAATAATCACCACATCTAGATACAGTCTATGGCACAAAACCATTGAAACCGGTACTGGGAAGCAATATATTTATGTTATAATTGATTATGTTTCTAGGTATTTGGACTATTATCCTGCCCAACCCTGCTGTAGATCACCTCATGAAATCTTTTGGCCTAATATCTAATGACATCCCCAAAGACAAGAAAAATCTATTCCTTTACACAACAGCAGCTGCCAGAATATCCCATCACTATTAGAATGGCAAAACAAATTCGGCAAGGCCACTCAAATCAGAGAATAATTAGAAAGTGGGATAGAGTGAAGGAAAACATGAAAAAATATGGTCCCGGAATTGAAATATTAATAGAGAATGTGTAAAACTTGCATGGGTAAGCAAGAAAATAATAATAGAAGCAATTGAATAAGTATTAAATTATAACAACACAACAAGATGGAAGAAGTAAAATATTGAGATCACACATGGGTGAAGGAGAATGGGGGGTATATGGGAACCTATAATATCATTTATAATAAAATTTGTTAATTGCGCTGTATTTATGTAGAGCAAAGTGAAGCCTAGAGGAATTAGATATATTTTGATTTAGGTAATCTATGTAATAAGCTTGTGTTAGAAAACAAATATGGATTTTGAATTTGACGTTTGTAATATTTTTTGATTTTGAAATAAACAACATTTTTGGGGGTGAAGTGGGGGGTATATGGGAACCTATAATATAATTTATAATATAATCTGTTAATTGCGTTGTATTTAAAATTGGGTTTTAGAAGTAATAAGTCTATTATTTTTGTGGTGTTTTTTTCTTTAGTATTGTAATGTATATTTTGTGTGTGTGTGTTATATGTTATGTTTGTGATAAATGTTGAAAATTAATTTTAAAAAATTGGGGGGAAAGAAGAACTTAACCCATCAGGTGGGGAGAGCCGGTTGTGAGGGACATGGGGAACCCTTGCACCTTTTCTGCAGGGCTTGTTCGGCCCCCATCTGCATTGTTTGCAAGAGGTCGAAAGAACACATGAACTGATTAATCTGGACCAGGCTTCACAGTGGTTGAAGCAAATAGTCCAGTTTCTGGTGCAAGAGAGACGAGTGATTGTGGAATTGAAACTGGCTGAAGAAGAAAGAGCCAGGCATATCCGGTGGAGCTAGAGGAGGAGAAGAACAAGATCATGGGCGCTTTTGAGCAGATGTGCAACTTCCTGGAGGAGCTGCAGCGCTTTTGGCTGACCGAACTGGAGGATCTGGAGAAGGAGATGAAGAAGAAAAAGGAAATAAATATCATCAAGCTCTTGGAGGATATCGCTGGTCTCAGTGTGAGACGCACAGAAATGGAGAAGAATTGCCAACTGGCCGCTATTGAGTTCCTGAAGGGCATCGGGACAACGGCGACCAGGTTGCAGGAGTTGAAAAGAAGGCGGACACTGCTGGGACTCTCTCCAGGCATGGAAGAGAGACTCATAATTTACACTCAGAAAAATTCATTTCTGAAGGATATAATGGAGAAATGCAAAGGGCTACCAATGCAGGCACTGAACAAAGTGAGTGTCACTCTGGAGCCAGTAACAGAACACCCTTTTCTTGTTATAACCTGAAGAGTTTGAGAAGAAGAAGAAGAAAGGCAGGACGCGCTGGACAACCCTGGGAGATTCGACAGCATGCTCTACGTGCTGGGCCATGCAAAATTCACCTCAGGATGATATTGGTGGGAGGTGGTGGTGAAAGAGGAGGAGAAGGAGGAAAGGGAATGGGCCACCTGGGCTGTAGGGGTTGCAAAAGAGTCTGTCAAGTGCAAAGGCTTTGTCAGCATGCTTCCTTCTGAGGGGATCTGGGCCATTGGGAAGGCAAAGGATGAGTCAGCCTCATCTGACCCCTTCTGAGCTTCAACCCACCCTGAGTGGACCTCTTTGAGCTTGACTTATGAGCCCAGGAAGATCCAGGGGTCCCTAGACTATGATGAGGGTCATGTGGAATTCCATGATGCCCACACTAATGGTTTGATCTTCAATTTCCAACAAGCCTCAGTCTCTGGGGAGAAGGTACAGCCCTTTTCCCATGCTTGGTGGGGAGTTGGTCTGAACTGTTGAGTCCTGAGGCCAATCCTCACTGCTCCCAGCTCTGTCACCCCCACCCTGAGAGGAGGTGGCACCTAGCATTTTCTCCACAGTTATTAGTTTGTGGCTGCCAGAAATCCTAAATTTTTGGATCCAGTAAATGTTAGAATTTAATCTGTGTGTGGTGTATTAGAACTGGATGCCAGACAGTAGGTTTAGCAAGCATTAAAATACAAGCCAGGCCAGCTTCCCCATGTTGAGAAAGTGCCTGGGAGACGAGCCATGGCTCCTACACCATTGTTTTGTACAACTTTATTTTGTACAACTTTATTTTCTGCAACTGAAAAACTTTAAAATGTTAATAATAAAATAACTACGTGGTGGAAGGAAGAAAAGAAGGAAGGAATGAGCCATTAAGAAAAGTAAAGGAGAATGGGTTTCTGGACCAGATAACTGTTGGGTGGGGCCCTTCCTGCAGTTCAGAGTTAGTTCAGAAAACAAAGCAAAGTTTGAAAGGAGAGTCTTTACAATGGGTGACCTGGGGGAAGAAGTTGCAGTCTGGTAAAGGCGGCAAGCTGGGGAGAGGGTCAGAGCACGATGGTTGATGTTATTTTGAATCCTAAACATGGAAGAGTTTGTTCTTTGAAAAATAAAAAAAATTAAAAAACCCTTAAAAGAAGAAGAAGAGGAAGAGGGGCAAACAACCAGGTGTACAATGGAAATTGAATAATATTGTATAAAAATGATACTATAAGAGCATTTAGTTAGAAGACTCTCAAACTGAGATAAAATAATTTAAGCAGAATCAGTAAATACTTAAAGAACCAGAAGGGGAAGTTGAGGGGAGTCTTTGGGTGGGGGGAGAATTGGATTTTATTTCATCCTTTTCTCTTCTTATGTTTAAGATGATTATGCTGATTTTAACATTGTATAACTGTAAAACCCAATTAAAAAAATTTAAAGAGGAAGAGGAGGAATACTACCGCTCAACTTTATGATCAGCGAAAATATTTGCTACTGCAAAGGTAGCATTTCTGTTTTTAAAATATATACATGGGGCTTTTCTGCAAAGAGAAGCATTTTCTGTGTGCACACAATAGAGAATCAACCAGGCTGGCAAGCAAGGGGCAGTATCTCGAGGTTGCTTGCTTGCTTCTCCCGCCTTAAGGAAGGAAATCTTGCCCTTCTGAAAATCCCTGCTGGTTTCTCCTCCTTCATGGCCATGAACGGAATCAGCCCAGTCAGATCATTCAGGATCTGCTAGGAAGCAAGCTGTGTGCTGCCTCTCTGATCAGAGCCTCACCATCACCCAGGGAACGAACAACAGAACGAAGCCCCTCGGCCCGTGACTTCTGCTGCACAGACCTTCAATAAAATGTGATGAGTCTTGCCAAAACAAAACACCACAGCCCGGCTCAGGAGGAGTCCAAGAACCTCCTTTACGACATGAATGACTTCTACTCCAAGCTGCGCGAGCTGGTGCCGACGATCCCGCAAGGCACCAAAGTCAGCCAAGTGGAAATCTTGCAGCAGCTAATTGACTATATCTTTGAGCTGCAGATTGTGCTAGAGGAACAGGCAAAGAAGGGGCAAGATCCCACAGCCGAGACTTCCCTACTCTCTTTAAAAGCTGCAGAGCGGGCAACCGAACTTTGCTCAAAAGAGGAGAGGAATCTCTGCCACAAACTTCTTAAAACAGACTGCAAGTGTGGGATCCTGGCACTTGGTTCTCTCCAGTGAGACAGGAGATAGAAGAAGAGAGAAAAAATAAAGACCTGAACAGGGGGAAAGGATCAGATGTTTTAACCCCGTGCACCCAGTAATGAAGAGACCACCATCATTCACTTCCAGATAAACTGTAGAGCATGGGTCTGGCCGCCAGTTGCTAATGCCTTGACTGGTCTTCCAGAAACAACTTTCTGCCCTCAATCTGTTATTCTCTTCCAATGGCCTGAAAACAAAATTTGCAGGCTGGGGAGGGGTGGGTATGTGTGAAAGCAAGCCCATTTCTTAATACACTCTCCGATATAACTCTTGGATTGCTGTATTGCACAAGAAGAAACTTTGCGGGGTTTGTTTCCGTCTGTGTGTTGTGTATAGACGGATTTTTTTTCTTTTTTAAAAAAGCTCTAAACCATCAGATTCTTCATGTTGATATCCTCATCAGGAGATTTCTTAGTGAAATCGCACACTTCCAACATTTCAACAGCTTGCAACAAATGTGGACTGATCTGTCGTTTGCTCAGAAAAAAAGGACAACAAAAAATACCTTTGCAGATATGCAGATTGTATGTATATTTTGGATTATAGTTTTTAAACATCATTTTCTTGGGGGGAAGGGGATTTGTCATTTGCTCAGAAAAAAGGGCAACAAAAAATACCTTTGCAGATATGCAGATTGTATGTGTATTTTGGATTATAGTTTTTAAACATCATTTTCTTGGGGGGAAGGGGACTTTCAAGAACATGAAAACTGATGTGAAGTAGCTGAAAAGCCAGTTTCTTCCCACTGCTCTCATTGACCGTGTTCAGTGTGATGAGTGTGGCTGCTTGCATCCCCTAGTCCACCTGTCAGTGACCATCTATTTTAGAATATACAAGGGATTGCAAGAAAGAGGTGCGGAATTGGAATATGAGCCACCTGCGCATCTCACCAAATGTCAGCAAGAGCCTTCATATTCTGTATATTCTGTATATTTTGTAATTCTCTAAATAAAGTACACCAAGCAGTAAAAAAAAAAAAAAAAAGATATATACAAGGGAGTTATCCAGGCAATCCAGAAATCTGACAAAGGCCACCCATTTAGGGCTTACTTGGATAAAGACGTTGCTGTGTGTAGTGGAGCTTGTCCAAAAATACACTCTTATGCTGCTTGGCCCCTTCAACAGCACAGTTTAGGAGTTCAAATGCCTCTTCCCAAAACTATATGGGGGGGGGGAGAGAAGGGGCTTCTGTAAAGCTTTGAAATCCATATATATTTGACAGGCTGGCTCCAATACTTCCAACTGAATGAAAGACAAGAAAAAAAGGGTTTGCTGGAGAAATATCAAAACTAAAGGGAAATCTAATCTAGCCCAAAGGAAAATATCTATCTAAAATGTATAATCTCCTCCACAATTCACACCCTGCCATCAAAGAACTTTTGTCTCGCTTAAAACGCTCAACCTCCACTGGAATATTGAGAAGAAGAAGAGGAGGAAGACGAAGAGGAATATGACAGGGTTGGTAACCACAGAATGCTTTCCATTACTGAAGTTACAAGAGATGCATTCTGACAGAATGAAAAGCCATATAAATGTGGCCAGGTAGGGGCCCCAAGATCTCCTGCTATGCTTTTGCAAAGTTTTTTGCAGATAAAGTCTGATTGGAAGTGATCCAAAACATGAAGGAAGAAAAGGCTCGCCATCTGCACGAGTACCAAGACCTGCTGAATGTAAAGATGGCTCTTGATATTGCCACTTACAGGAAACTGCTGGAGGGAGAAGAGAGCAGAATCACAATGCCCATTCCGACTTTTGCATCCCTGAACCTGAGAGAAACAAACCTTGAGTCGATCCCAATAGACACCCACTCCAAGAGAACGCTTCTTATCAAGACTGTTGAAACTAGAGATGGACATGTTATCAATGAAACTTCCGGGTTGGTGCCTCCGGCAATGGTGGAGTTCCTCTGATCGGGAGGAACTTGCCCCGTGGGAATTTGGGTCTGTACCGCCACGGCGAAGGCGGAGACCCATAAAAATCACAGGCAGGAGAATCCTGTGAATGTGGGATTCGGCGGGCACCTTTTGCGCCTCCCCTACTCGCGGGGGAACCCAATTTCGGGGACCCGGAGCAAGGTGGGGTGATTGGCGCGGTGCTTTGAATCGTCTGCTTCTTCCACGGAGCGAAGCCGCATAGCTGTTGCCGGAGAGCACTGACTTTTTCCTGTGGGCAATTGGATTATAAATAATAAATTATTATTATTAACGTGTGACATTTTACTGTATTTTTGGTTTTTATGGAAGCCGCCCAGAGTGGCTGGGGAGGCCCAGCCAGATGGGCGGGGTATAAATAATAAATTATTATTATTATTATTATTATTCTAAAGTAATTAGTCGTGAGTAGAGCTGATATGGGAGAATTGGATTTTAAAAGTTTAATTTGGCATCGAAACGGGGAGGTTCAAAACAGGAAGCCCGCCTTCCCTATTTGTAAATAGACTGAGGCAAGGAGTCTGTAAGCTGAAGTCTTGGAAAGCCTTTTGTAAAAGATTAAATTTCCATCGGTAAAGAGTATAAAATCCCCCTTGGAGGCAGGAGAGGGGGGGAGCTGTGGACTGAGTATGCCTGCAGGAGAGAGTAAAGAAAGTTAAAATACTGCCGCTCTGACCCTGAAAACGGGCTGCTAGTAGGACTGACGTTTTGGAATGTCCATTGACAGCACTTAGAACGTTCCTTGACAGCTAGCAGAATAAGAGAGATATACTGTTTCTACTGTCTCCGGGTGCTTCTAAAAAGGAGTAATAAAGTAACTGAAAACTGAAACTAACTTTGGATTGTACGAGTTGTGCTTAAAGGTGACATTCTTGTTCTTATAAATAGAAACTGTTTCCGCCTAGTGGAAGTTTCTGAAAATGGTTACTTCATAAGAGCTGGGCTAGGGGAGTTTCCAGCTGCAAGATAAAAACTGTGTGACTCTGGGATTGACCTTGAATCTCTTAAGTGTTATGGCAAACGAAAAGGAAAGAACAGATGAAATGTCAACAGAAGAGGCCTTAGTGGTCGCATTATTGAAAATAAATGACTCGCTGGAACAGCTTCACAAGAAAACAGAAGTGATGATTGTGAAAATGGACGCTGCAAATAATAAAATTGATTTAACTGTAGAAAGTTTAAATAATCTGAGACGAAAGGCGAACACCAACACAGAAACCACCCAGAAATTGATACAGGAATTTACATTAATACGGCAAACTGCGGATGAAGTCAGGGAGAAAACCTTTGCTGCTGAATGTAAAACAACACAATTGGAGTGTGAGAGAGCCCCAAACATTCAAAAGCAACTTGACGAATATAAGTTGACATTTGCTATGATGGAGTTTAAAGAAAAACAGATGAATTTGAGGATCAGAACCCCACCAGAACTGGGAAAGGAAAGCTTGACAGAGCTTCAGGAGGAGATAGGATCAACATCGGCTGAGAAAGAGAGATTTTGGGGGGTCAATAGGACCGCCTACTTAAGGGTAACTGTGAAGGATGTTGGATTGAAGAGAAGGGGGGTTGGGAAATATGGACAAATCTGAAGTTGTTATGGTTGGGCCAAGCTGTTGTGGTGGGGATGAGGGTTGCTGTGTTGCCGGGGATGTTGCTTTTGGGCCAAAAAGTGCAAGTTTTGGATGGGAGGGATTGTTTCAGGAGGTGGCAGAGGGATGTTCCTGGATTGGTTTGGCAGGGCAGGAAGCCTCGAGTAAAACTTAAGATATTGACGGATGCTAAAGAAGGAGGTGGACCTGCCCTTCCAGACACCTAAATTTTGTTGTGAATCATCTGCTTTTTGCTGGCTGAGAGAATGGCTGTCTCTTAAAAGCACTGAAGTGTTGGATAATGGCAGATGAAGTTGATGGACTAGACGGAATTGGCGGAAAAGACTGGCAAGATCCGAGACCAAGGAGAAGAGTTGGTGGAAGAAGACGGGGAAAAGTTTAGACTATTTATAGAAATGTTGTAAAATTAATGAATGTTAGAAGAATGTTGGAATGAAATTATATGGCTTCAGTAGAAATGTTATAAGGAATTAAGCATAAATAGATTAATAGAGTATTAAAGGAAAATAAGGTTAAAAGGTGTTAAGATAATTATAGGATAGAAAACAGGGGAAGATGGTAAGGAATTGCTGAAATAATTAATAGAAGTGGAATACAAAAAGGGAGGTGTGAGGAGGCCGTGGAAATATGGGAAAGATAAGATATTGGAACTTTTTTCTTTTTTTCTTTCTTTTTCTTTCTTTCTTTTGATGTGCTTTTAAAGTGTTTTTGTTTTGTTTTGTTAATTTTTATGTGGTGTTTTTGTGTTGTAATGTATTGTGTTTTTTCTTTGTTTTTTCTTTTGTAAATGTTTGGATTGTTGTAAAAGTAATAAATATTATTATAAAAAAAGTTATCAATGAAACTTCTCACCATGATGAACTGGAATGAAGAAGAGAAGAGCACATCTTCCCTGTGCCAAAATGAACCCTTAGCAATTGAGAATATTTCTTAGGAAAGCAGCAGCAGAGATAACCTCCCCTCCTCCCCTTATCTTGACTTATTTGCTTTCATTTTAAGGGGGGAAGAGAAGCATGCATGTGTGAAAAGCAATGTTGTCCAATGAAATTTGATATTGTGTCACACCAGGCCCACAGATTTTTGAAGAAAAATTCAATGGTGCATCAGCCCGTGTGTAGTTCAGATTCTGCAGTTTTATTGCCCACAAATGGCAGAATATTCAAAGTGCTCCTTGCAGGCGTGCCTTAAACTTTAATACCATGGGGCTCCAACCATTTGTGCCATATGACCAAGTAAGGCATCTTTCCAACTGCAGCAGCCCCATCTCCTTTGTAAAAGATGGAAAAAACACAGTTCCATGGCACAACAAGTAATGGAGTGTGAAAGAAACATGGGGGGGGGGGGACAGAAGCCCTAACAGAATAATCAGGAACACCAAAGCAATAATCACCACATCTAAATACAACCTACGGCGCAAAACCATTCAATTCTACATGCCCCTGCTATTTGCAGAATCTCCTGATCCAGCAGAGCTAAATCTCTGCTGAGGACTTGTTGCCTCAGTTGGTCGGAATCATGGACTGCAGGTACAAGGCAGGGCACACTGAGCAGACCTCCTGGCCACCCAGGGCTTTAGCCTCCTCTGTATTTCTAGACAGGGTGCTCAGTTCCCCCAATATTGGGGGGCCCGGCATCCCCCACTGCCGGGCTGTTGCTATGGGGCCGCAAATGACTGTCACCAGCAGCCGCGGGAAGCCCAGGGCCTGTTAGCAGCAAGGGACATGCGGCAAATGTGAATGGCCACACCTGGCAGGTGAGGTGAAGATGGATGAGAGGGAAGGGGATACATTGGATTTTATCTATTTGCATACTGCAGGGCATCATAACAGGTTTCCAAACAAAAACCTTTAACCAAGAGGAAGAAACCAGAATGACAGGCAACTAGAGCAATATCTTTTGTTTTATCATCACATCTTAAGCCAGCCTATGGGACAAAACAGTAAAAATAACTACTGGAAGCTAAAACCCCTTGGTGCATTCTGCCCATCAAAGCCTTTGCTGTTAAGAAGGAAAATATGAAGGGAAATTGGGCAACATATAAAATGTTATTAGAGGGCAAAATAATAAACCGAGATCAAAAGACTTTGAAATCCATAAATATTTGTCAGACTGGCTCCAATACTTCCAACTGAATAAAAGACAAGAACAATGAGGTTTCCTGGAGAAATATCAAAATGACTGGGAAAAGCTGTGGAAGGAAGATATAAGATTCACTGCATGTTACAAGGGGCGGTGAAGAAGGAGGTAAGAGATGGAAGCACTGTCCTGTTCTCAAATTGGGGACAGCCTCCCACCCAGTGGCATAGCGTGGGGGTTGCAGGGGGGCCGGCCGCACCGGGCGCAACATCTGGGGGTTAGGGTTAGGGGGCACAAATCCATGGGTTAGGGGGAGCATATCCACGGGTTAGGGGGTGCAAATTACTTGCCTTGCCCCGGGTGCTGACAACCCACGCTATGCCACTGCTCCCACCTCCTTCTCCCCAGACTCAATTTCCTCACCTCTTGACCCCTCAGCAAATGTCCAAGCTACAACCCCAGAGTGAAGTGTAAACCTCACCCCACAAGTCATGTGCCCTTAAGGAAGTTTTACAGTCAGAGGCTGCTATCTAAAGAAGTATCTGCCATTTCTAGGAAGGCCACTACAACTTCATCTAGCACTCCGTCGCTTTCTTCACTGTCTTCCCAGTGCTCCTGGGTAAGCTCTACGGGCTCGCTGACATCCCTGAGGTCCATAGACTATGCTGCCAACCACAGGGCAGACTATGTCCACAAGCTGAACAAGGAGAGGGAATTCCACTACTCTGTCATCTGGTCCAAGCTGAATCACATGGTTTCCATGCTGCCTAGGAGGGGCAATGTGGAAGAAAATACATAGGCTGCCACCCAATGAGGTACAACTTAAAGCCTAGGCAGCGGATCAGCAAGAGCCTCATAAACCTCAGACACTTTGCACTGTATTCATCAAATGACTGCTTCTGAGAAATGGGATCGTGAGAGCTGGCACACATTACTGCCATACAGGGGCTTGGTGGTGGTTGTTTTCTTAACTTGGCTGCCCAGCCATCTTTGTGATGCTGCAGGCTTTCTCAGGCTTTGCTGTGCCATTGAGAAGAATGGTTTGGAATGCCAATCAATATGCACATTATACCTTGCAGCACAAAGGTAGTCATCACATGGAAACACCTTCACGTTCCACTTTGTGGCTTACATTTTGTGTGTGTCACTTGTAAGTGCTCCAGCCTTCACACTTGGCCAATTCTGTACTGCCCTTACAGATGTTGCTTTCTAGTGCTTTTTTGGTCTAAGAAATCATGGGGTGACTTGGTTTCATCAAGGGACTATAATATTAACTGTTTAGAAAGTGCAAAAAGAAAGTGTTTGCAACTGTGATTATAGTAATCATCTTTTTAAAATATAAACATTGCAAGTTCTTCCACAGTTTCTGTATGCACATCAGCTATATGTAATAAATAAATCATCATCACAGTGGCGTAGCATGGGGGTGCAGGGGGGGCGGCTGCACCGGGCGCAACATCTGGGGGTTACGGTTAGGGGGCGCAAATCCACGGGTTAGGGGGCACAAATTACTTGCCTTGCCCCGGGTGCTGACAACCCATGCTACGCCACTGCATCATCATCATCTTTATACCCCACCCATTTGGATGGCTTTCCCAAGGGATTCTGGGGGACTTACAGCATATCTAAAAACATCCAGCATTAAAAATCTCCTAATACATGGCTCAGGAGCTAGAGAGGGAGAAGGAAGAGAAGGCAGGAAGGGTAACCATGTCAGATCGCTAACTCCTCGAAATACAAATGTCTTCCGGATAGATTCCCCATAAACTCCACCCTTGGTCTAATATGGTTACCTCTTTCATGCTTTGCTAATCTGTTCCTCCTTCCCTCTCTGAGTAAAAAAACCTATACCTTTATGCCATACAAATGTTTAACTTTAACATATAAAATACACACTAATATAAGCAACATCAAAACACCAAAATCCATTATAATCACAGGGTGCCGAGCCAATTTTAAAATGTTGGTCATGATAGAGCTCTATCCTGAAAATATGTCCCACCAATGGTGTGTGGTTCAATCCTGAATATCCTGAGTGACTCTTCTTAGCTTGGCTTGTTTTACTACGGCAATATTAGTACTTTGCATTATGACACATTCCAAGTTTCTCCGCAATCTTCATGTACTTTCTCATTCCTTTTCTCCAAGCAGACTGAATTCCTCGCAAACACCCCATCTGATACCTGCAGCCACACAACTCAAACCCTGCCAGCACTGAACTTTTCAGTAACATCAATCACTCCACATTTGCTGAGGGTGCATTTGCATTCCTCTGAGCCAGGAATGCCTCCTTCAGGAGGTACAATGACACCATTTGCAGCCACTGGAATCAGCCACCCAGTGATCCACAAGAGCCAGATTCTGGACTTGAAGAATCCCAAGCACATTTATCTGGATTTTTCATTCTCTCTGCAAGAGGAGAGAAGTGAAAGGCAGTGCTACATCTGGCGCAGTCATTAGGGAGGTGCAATCAGGGATTTAACAACAAAAAAGAGGAAGGGATCCTAACAACCAGAAAGGGTGCTCTGCTTGGAAAGCAGCAAAGAGCTGGCTGCTCCGTCCCGTCCTGCTTCTGCTGCTGGTTTTGGGTTTGCTGGAGAAATATCAAAACTAAAGGGAAATCTCATCCAGCCTAAAGGAAAATATCTATCTAGAATGTATAATCTCCTCCACAATTCACACCCTGCCATCAAAGAACTTTTGTCTCATTTAAAGCGCTCAACCTTTTTTGAGGATGCACACCTCAGAACACATAGGGACAGAGAAAGCTAAGACATTCTGCAGCTTGATTGTCCCCCAATGGCAGAACCTTCAGAGTGCTCCTTGCAGGCATGTCTTAAACTTTAATACCATGGGGCTCCAACCATTTGTGCCATATGACCAAGTAAGGCACCTTTCCAACTGCAGCAGCCCCATTTCCTTTGTAAAAGATGGAAAAAACACAGTTCCATGGCAAAACAAGTAATGTAGTGTGAAAGAAACATTGGGGGGGGGGGACAGAAGCCCTAAAAGAATAATCAGGAAAACCAAAACAATAATCACCACATCTAAATACAGCCCATGACGCAAAACCATTAAATTTTTCATGCTCCTGCTATTTGCCGAATCTACTGATCCCAGCAGAGCTAAATCTCTGCTGAGGACTTGTTGCCTCAGTTGGTCAGAATCACCCGCTGCAGGTACAAGGCAGGGCACAGTGACCAGACCTTTGATATTATTTTTTTGAAATAAAAAGAAAAAAAGAACAAGAAACCATTTGCAGCCACTGGAATCAGCCAGCAAGTGATCCACAAGAGCCAGATTCTGGACTTGAAGAATTCCAAGCACATTTAACTTCATTTTTCATTCTGGCCAATCTGTTATTTTCTTCCAACGCCCTGAAAACAAAATTTGCCGGCCGGGGTGTGTGTGGTGAAAGCAAGCCCACTTTTTAATTACTATCGTATGGCTGTATTAAACAAGAAGAAACTTTGCACAAGAAGAAATTTTGTGGGGTTTGTGTGAGAGACTGGGCGGATTATTATTTATTTTTAAAAAAGCTCTGAACACTCAGATTCTTCATGCTAATTTACTGGTCAGGAGATTTCTTACTGAAATTGCACACTTCCAACCATGCAACAGCTTGTGACAAATGTGGACTGATCTGTCGTTTGCTCAGAAAAAGGGCAACAAAAAAACAACAACTTTGCATATATGCAGCTTGTATGTACATTTTGGAATATAGTTTTTTAACAACATTTTTTGGGGGTGAAGTAGGGGGTATATGGGAACCAATAATATCATTTATAATATAATCTGTTGATTGCATTGTATTTACATACAGCAAAGGGAAGCCTAGAGTTTTTATATATATTTTAATTTAGGTAATCTACGTAATAGGCTTTAGTTAGAAAATGGATATGGATTTTGAATTTGATGTTTGTAATTTTTTTTTCTTCAGCCAGCAAGTGATCCACAAGAGCCAGATTATGGACTTGAAGAATTCCAAGCATATTTATCTGTATTTTTCATTCTCTCTGCAAGAGAAGAGAAGAGAAGTGAAAGGCTGTGCTACATCCGGCGCAGTCATTAGGGAGGTACATTCAGGGATTAATTCACAAAGAAGAGGAGGTGATCCTAACAGCCAGAAATGTGCTCTGCTTGGAAAGCAGCAAAGAGCTGGCTGCTCCGTCCCTTCCTCCTCCTCCTCCTCCTCCTCCTCCTCCTCCTCCTCCTCCTCCTTCTGCTCCTAATGAGACCTGGAGCAAAGCAGGCCGAGTTCCCGGCTTCATCATTGGTGCCATTTGCAGAAGGGTGGTTTCCGCAGCCCCCCACCATCCCACCCCCTTCCTCTATACTATGTAAATAGAATTACAGGATTTCCCACAGTTTCTGCTTTCCTTTTCATAGCTGCTGCTCAAGTACTATCTTTCCTTTTGAAACAAAAAATTGCAGGTTTCTCCACAGTTTCTGTACATACATCAGCAATATGTATGCTTCAGCCTTTCCTACACCAATATGGATTCCTTTCCAAACATGCCTGCAGGTGGAACAGCCACACAGTTCACACCCTGCCCTTCATGAACTTTTCAGTTACTGCACACACTCCAAATTTGCGGGGGATGCACCTGTGTTACTCGCAGCGGGGTATCCCAAAACCCCTCAACACAAGTGTCCTTTCTCCTTTTCTGCACCCAGATTCAATCCTTGCCAACACCTGACCAGGAGATGCAGCCACACAACTCAGACCTTATATAAACCATGGATAAAATATAAATATCTCCTGGAACCTAAACTCCTTGGTGCATTTCACCCATCGAAGCCGTTGCCGTTAAGAAGAAGAACATGAAGGGAAATTGGGCAACATATAAAATGTTATTAGAGGGGGAAATTAATAAATTAAGAGGAAAGGGCTCTGAAATCCATATATATTTGACAGGTTTCCAAACAAATAAACAACTTTTAACCAAGAGGAAGGAACCAGAATGATTGGCAACTAGAGCAAAATATTTAGTTTTTTCATCACATCATAAGCCAGGCTATGAGACGAAACAATAAATTTGGTGCAGGACACAGGAGGCCGAGTGGGACATACGACAGATGTGGATGAACACATCTAGGTCAGATAGAGGTAACTTGATCACACAGTGCCAAGGAAATCAGGACTGGCCAGGAAGGCAATGATGGAGGGGACATTGGAATGTTAATACCCCCTCCTCTGAAAATTTGGGGCAAACTGGTAGATATGATAGCGGTGGGGAAGCTACAAGAATTATTGGAAAACACAGATAATTAAATACATTCCCATCTGGGTTGAATCGTGGCCATGGGGGCTCAATTTCCCCAATATTGAGGGGGCCAAAATCCCCCGTTGGGTTGTTGTCATGGGGAAGCAAATGACAGCCACCATCAGCTTCAAGACACACGCCATAGGGAGCCGAGCGGGACATGTGACAGATGTGAAAGGACACATCTCGGTCTCATCGAGAGATATAACTTCACAGAGAAGTGGGACTGGCAAGGGAAATGGCCCGCTAGTCGTAGATGAGGGAGAGGAATGGGAAACATTCAATGTATCCATCTGTAGATCATTTGCATGCTGCGGGGCTTCATACAATGTTTCTAAACCAACAAACAAAACATAAATAAAAAGTTTTTTTTCATGGTAACATTAGCATTGTATACAGAAACAGTGGGTTTCTTTCATATCTTGAAGTATTGGTTTATTTAAGGTAGTTGTACCTTGAGCTTGTTTGGAGGTTCTAGCAGGGGAGCGCAGCTATCGTATACCCTCGACCGAAGAAGGGTACACTCCTTCTATCTGGGATGGTCCTCCTCTTCCACCGAGCGCGCAGCTTCGGGAGAGACGCACATGGAGCGGTGAGGGAGGAAGGGGACACCCGCCTAGCCAGCCAGATCAGCCGAATCAACCCTGGCGATCAATGGGGTGACAGATGTCGCCGCCAGATCGCCCTCACATCTTTCCCTCGACTCCCCCTCCGCGTTGGCGAGGCAGTGGGAAGGACGGAGCTCGGCGCCACAGCCAGCAGCCCTAGCTGTGGCAGAAGCAGCAGCTCGGTCGTGGCAGAGTTTCATTCAGCGCGTGGAGGGAGCCCCGCGCGCGACAGCTTAGCGGGCTGCACTGCTGCTGCGCCCGCTCAGCGGTTCGCCGCCTCGTCTCCCCTTTCCGCGGGAGCTGAGACTTCCATGTCCTTCATTGAGAAGAAAGAAGCCAGCAGAGCAGGATTAATAGAGGATTGTTTCTGGTGGTCTTCTTATACAAAGGCTGCCTTCGAGGGTGGGGGAAGAAGGAAGAAAAAAAAACGTGCTTATTTAACGAGCAGTGAAATGAAGCGCTGCTGCTGCTAAGCTCCCAATTCCTAGATTCATCTGCTATTCATTGTGCTTAATATACATGTTTCTGCACTGTGCATTTAGAAGATCCCACAAAAGGAATTCAAAACGGCTGCCGGGGAAAGACCACCAAACATGCCTACAGAAACACTACAGACAGGTAGCATGGTGAAACCTGTCAGCCCCGCCATCACTTTCACTTCAGCCGTTCCACTCCGCATTCTAAACAAAGGTAGTTGTACTTTCCCTCTCCTTTCCTTCTGAAAAGCTCAAAGCAGCTAACAAAAAATCAAACCATGATTTAGCAATTGAAAATATTTGTTAGGAAAGCAGCAGCAGAGATAACCTCCCCTCCTCCTCTCATCTTTATTTATTTGCTTCCATTTTAAGGGGGGAAGAAAAGCATGCATGTGTGAAAAGCAATGTCGTCCAATGAAATTTGATATTGTATCACATCAAGAAAAATTCAATGGTGCATAGCGGGCTATCAGCCCGTGTGTAGTTCAGATTCTGCAGTTTGATGGCCCCCCAATGGCAGAACATTCAGAGTGCTCCTTGCAGGCGTGTCTTAAACTTTAATACAATGGGGCTCCAACCATTTGTGCCATATGACCAAGTAAGGCATCTTTCCAACGGCAGCAGCCCCATTTGCTTTGTAAAAGATGGAAAAAACACAGTTCCATGGCAGAACGGGTAATGTACTGTGAAAGAAACATTGGAAAAAATAACAGAAGCCCTAACAGAATAATCAGGAAAACCAAAGCAATAATCACCACATCTAAATACAGCCTATAGCACAAAACAGAAGATGCAGCTACACAACTCAGGTCTTATATAAACCATGGATGAAATATAAATATCTCCTGGAACCTACAAGGCCTTGCTGCATTTCACACATTGAAGCCATTGCCGTTAAGAAGAAAAACATGAAGGGAATTTGGGCAACATATAAAATGTTATTAGAGGGGGAAATTAATAAATTAAGAGGAAAGGACTTTGACATCCATATATATTTGACAGGCTGGCTCCAATACTTCCAACTGAATGAAAGACAAGGAAAATAGGGTTTGCTGGAGAGATATCAAAAGTAAAGGGAACTCTAATCCAGCCTAAAGGAAAATATCTATCTAAAATGTATAATCTGCTCCACAATTCACACCCTGCCATCAAAAAACTTTTGTCTCACTTAAAACGCTCAACCTTTTCTGAGGATGCACACCTCTGAACACATAGGAACAGAGAAACCTAACACATTCTGCAGCTTGATTGCCCCCAAGTGGCAGAACATTCAGAGTGCTCCTTGCAGGCGTGCTTTAAACTTTAATACCATGGGGCTCCAACCATTTGTGCCATATGACCAAGTAAGGCATCTTTCCAATTGCAGCAGCCCCATTTCCTTTGTAAATGATGGAAAAAACACAGTTCCATGGCAAAACAAGTTCTTTGTAAAAGATTTCGGGCTATTATCCTGCCCAACCCTGCTGTAGATCACCTCATGAAAGCTTTTGGCTAAATATCTAATGACATCCCCAAAGACAAGAAAAATCTACTCCTTTACACAACAACAGCTGCCAGAATACTGGAAGGGGGAGAAAATCCCATCACTATCAAAATGGCAAAACAAACTCGGCGAGTTTGCAGAAATGGCAAAATTGACGGCAATTATTAGAGGCCACCCAAATCAGAGAATAATTAGAGAGTGGAATGGAGTAAAGAAATACATGAAAAAATATGGTTCCGGAATTGAAATATTAATAGAGAATGTGTAAAACATGCAAGGGTAAGCAAGAAAATAATAGAATCAACTGAATAATTATTAAATTATAACAACACAAAAAGATCGCAGTAAAATATTGAGATTACACATGGGTGGCGGGGAGTGGGGGTATATTGGAACCTATACTATTATTTATAATATAATTTGTTAATTGTGTTGTATTTACATACAACAAATGGAAGCCTAGAGTATTTAGAGATATTTTAATTTAGGTAATCGATATAATAGGCTTATGTTAGAAAATGAATATGGATTTTGAATTTGATCTTTGTAAAAAAAAATTGGTTTTGAAAGAAAAAAGGAAAGAGAAAAAAAAGAAACCATTTGCAGCCACTGGAATCTGCCAGCAAGTGATCCACAAGAGCCAGATTCTGGACTTGAAGAATCCCAAGCACATTTATCTGGATTTTTCATTCTCTCTGCAAAAGGGGATAAGTGAAAGGCAGTGCTACATCTGGCGCAGTCATTAGGGAGGTGCATTCAGGGATTAATTCACAAAGAAGAGGAGGGGATCCTGACAGCCAGAAAGGGTGCTCTGCTTGGAAAGCAGCAAAGAGCTGGCTGCTCCGTCCCTTCCTCCTCCTCCTTCTCCTGCAAATGGAGGCGGGGAGCAAGGTGGGCCGACTTCTCGGCTTCGTCATGGCTGCCATGACGCCACATTCACCGCATCCTTCCTGCCCTGCTGGTCCACGTGGCCATTTGCAGAGGGGTGTTTTCTGCAGCCCCCCCCATCCCACCCCCCTTCCTCTATGCTAGGTAAATAGAATTACAGGATTTCCCACAGTTTCTGTACAGATATCAGCTATGTGAATGCTTCAGCCCTCTTTATAGCAAGATGGTTTCCCTTGCAAACACGCCATCAGGTGGTACAGCCACACATTTCCGACCCTGCCCTTAATGAACTTTTCAGTTACTGCACACACTCCAAATTTGCGGAGGATGCACCTGTGTTACTCGCAGCCAGGTATTCCCAAACACCTCAACACAAGTGTCCTTTCTCCTTTTCTGCACCCAGATTCAATCCCTTGCCAACACCTGACCAGAAGATGCAGCCACACAACTCAGACCTTAATAAATTAAGAGGAAAGTACTTTGACATCCATATATATAAATGTATAATCTGCTCCACAATTCACACCCTGCCATCAAAGAACTTTTGTCTCACTTAAAACACTCAACCTTTTCTGAGGATGCACACCTCAGAACACATAGGGACAGAAAAAGCTAAAAGATTCTGCAGTTTGATTGCTCCCAAATGGCAGAACATTCAGAGTGCTCCTTCCAGGCGTGTCTTAAACTGTGGAAAAAACACAGTTCCATGGCAGAACAGGTAATGTAGTGTGAAAGAAACATGGGGGGGGGGGTTGGACAGAAGCCCTAACAGAATAATCAGGAAAGCCAAAAAAATATTCAACACTTCTAAATACTGCCTATGGCACAAAACCATTCAATGTATAATCTCCTCCACAATTCACATCCTGCCATCAAAGAACTTTTGTCTCACTTAAAGCACTCAACCTTTACTGAGGATGCACACCTCAGAACACAAAGGGACAGCGGAAGCTAAAAGGACAGGCTAGTGACTTCTGTCTTGCAAGTAAATTTTTCGGATGACCCAGACCTTTTCTCAAAAGGGGGGAAGAGAAGAAAGATGGAGGAGAAATTGGAATGTTAATACCCCCCTCCAAATGTGGGGCAAACTGGTGGAGACGATAGTGGTGGGGAAGCTATGTAGAAAATCTTATTTTTTATAAGCCCCCGATTTCCCCCCAGCATAACTAATTTTAATCTGTCTTTGGCTTTCTGTAAATTTAATTACCTCAAAGTGTATTTCTACATATATAGCAGGAGACCAAAACACTGGAAAGAAAATACAGTCTTGAAGAGACTAGTAAATTAATTGTGATGACTATGTTGGATTTCTATTTCTTTTGTTGAGTCAGAGTACTACAATCAAGTGCTAGCATATAACTGAGGATGCTTCTAGATTCCATGCTCTGTTTTTTGTGAAGCTCATTGTGTTTAACACAATGTGACTAATCAGGTAAAAACTGTTAACCTTTTTTTTCTGGTGCTGTCAGAGTGTATGCTTTTGCACACTTGAAGTGCAGTCTGAAAGCAAATTATGTATATAATAAATTACCCTCCCCCCTTCAAATCTGGGGCAAACTGGTGGAGACGATAGCGGTGGGGAAGCTACAAGAATTATTGGAAAACACAGATAATAAAATGCATTCCCCTCTGGGTTGAATCCTGGCCATGAGGGCTCAATCCCCCCAATATTGAGGGGGCCCACATCCCCCGTTGGGTTTTTGTTATGGGGAAGCAAATTACAACCACCATCAGCTGCAAGAGACACATGCCATAGGTAGCGGAGCGGGACATGCGACAGTGAGGATGTGGATAACCAAGAACGGAGCTCTCTGAACGAGAAGCAGAAGATGCTGGCTGGCCAGCACGAAGACGCCCGCGAGCTGAAGGAGAACCTGGACCGGCGAAAGCACGTGGTCTTGGACATCCTATGCAATTACCTCTCGGGGGAGCAGCTCCGAGACTACCAGCATTTCGTGAAGATGAAATCTGGAACAGCGCGAGCTGGCCAACAAGATCAAGCTAGGGCAGGAACAGCTCAAGTGCCTTCTGGAGAGCCTCCCCACGGACTTCGTGCTTAGCAGCAGAAAGGGAGCAGAACCTCTATCAGCCACCGGGACCAGCCGACCTCCAGCATCAGCATCTTCGCTCTGACCCTTCCAGACGCGGCGGCATCAAACCTTTTCTTCTCAGAATTATATAATCAGAAACCTCTTTTAACTTTTTTTATTAAAAAAAAAATTTGAGGGAGGATTAAATTATTATTATTTAATTAATATTGGGGTGTGGGGGGGAATAAACAGCACGGAAAGATTTCTTTTTCTTCTTCGTCTTCTCCAGCATTAAAAATCTCCTGATACACGGCTCAGGAGATCGAGAGGGAGAAGGAAGAGAAGGCAGGAAGGGTAACCATGTCAGTCCACTAACTCCTCGAAATACAAATGTCTTCCGGATAGATTGCCCATAAACTCCACCCTTGGTCCAACACGGTTACCTCTTCCATGCTTAGCTAATCTGTTCCTCCTTCCCTCTCTGAGGAAAAAACCCTATACCTTTTCCCCATACAAATGTTTAACTTTAACATAGAAAATACACACTAATATAAGAAACATCAAAACACCAAAATCCAGTATAATCACAGGGTGCCAAGCCAAATTTAAAATGTTGGTCATGGTAGAGCTCTATCCTGAAAAGATGTCCCACCAATGGTGTGTGGTTCAATCCTGAATATCCTGAGTGACTCTTCTTAGCTTGGCTTGTTTTACTACGGCAATATTAGTACTTTGCAGAATGACACATTCCAAGTTTTTCCGCAATCTTCATGTACTTTCTCATTCCTTTTTTCCAAGCATACTGAATCCCTCGCAATTATTATTATTATTATTAAAGCTCTGAACACTCAGATTCTTCATGCTAATTTACTGGTCAGGAGATTTCTTACTCAAATCGCACACCTCCAACATTGCAACAGCTTGTGACAAATGTGGACTGATCTGTCATTTGCTCAGAAATAAGGGCAACAAAAAACAACAACTTTGCATATATGCAGCTTGTATGTATATTTTGGAATATAGTTTTTTAACAACATTTTTTGGGGTGAAGTAGGGGGTATATGGGAACCAATAATATCTTTTATAATATAATCTGTTGATTGCATTGTATTTACATACAGCAAAGGGAAGCCTAGTTCAATTAGATATATTTTAATTTAGGTAATCTATGTAATAGGCTTGTGTTAGAAAATGAGTATGGATTTTGAATTTGATGTTTGTTTGCAAATGACTGTCACCATCAGTCGCGGGAAGCCCAGGGCCCTGTTAGCAGCAAGGGACATGTGACAAATATGAATGGCCACGCCTGGCAGGAGAGGCGAAGATGGAAGAGACGGGAGGGGAAACATTTGATTTTATCTATTTGCACACTGCAGGGCATCATAACAGTCTTCCAAACAAATGAACAATTTTTAACGAAGAAGACGGAACCAGAATGATTGGCAACTAAAGCAAAATCTTTAGTTTTATCATCACATATTAAGCCAGCCTATGGGACAAAACAATAAATTTAGTGTAGAGCACAGACAGCCGAGTGGAACGTATGACAGATGTGGATGAACACATCTAGGTCACATTGAGGAATTTCACCACAAAGAGCCAAGGAAATGGGACTGGCTAGCAAGGCAAAATGGAGGAGAAATTGGAATGTTAATTAACCCCCCCCCCCAATTTGGGACAAACTTGGGGAGGCGATAGCGATGGGGCAGCTACAAGAATTCTTGGGGGAAAGGAGTTTGCAAAACAATTAAGGAAATACTTCAAAGTAAAATATTTAGGACCAGCAAAGAACTATCTTGGTCAAGAGATCCAGTGATGGAAGATTTTTGTTAAGTGAAAGAAAGACAATAATTGAAAGCAACAACATGCACAACTGGTTATAAAGTTGGGAATTGTGTTGTATGATGTGTGAATACTTTTGTATATGTTTATAATGCTGTATTGTTTCTGTTCGAATGAGAGGGGGTGTTAGGAAAAATGTTCTTTAAGAAACAGATAAAAACAGCCTAAAGAATATTTTTTCTTTACCTTCTGTTAGGAAACCATTCTAATATTCTGTGAGTAAAAAGTCTCTGTATTATATTGCAGCCAGGTATCCCAAAACCCCTCAAAACAAGTGTCCTTTCTCCTTTTCTGCACCCAGATTCAATCCCTTGCCAACACCTGACCAGAAGATGCAGCCACACAACTCAGACCTTAAATCATGGTTAAAATATAAATATCTCCTGGAACCTACAACCCCTTGGTGCATTTCACTCATCGAAGCCTTTGGCATTAAGATGAAAAACATGAAGGGAAATTGGGCAACATATAAAATGTTATGGGGGGGGGGGAATTAATAAATTAAGAATTTTAAAACCCATATATATTTGACAGACTGGCTCCAATACTTCCAAATGAATGAAAGACAAGGAAAATAGGGTTTGCTGGAGAAAAATCAAAACTAAAGGGAAATCTAATCCAGCCTAAAGGAAAATATCTATCTAAAATGTATAATCTCCTCCAGTGGCGTAGCGTGGGGGGTGCAGGGGGGGCCGACCGCACAGGGCGCAACATCTGGGGGTTAGGGTTAGGGGGCACAAATCCACGGGTTAAGGGGCGCAAATTACTTGCCTTGCCCCAGGTGCTGACAACCCACACTACGCCACTGATCTCCTTCACAATTCACACCCTGCCATCAAAGAACTTTTGTGTCACTTAAAGCGGTCAACCTCTTCTGAGGATGCATACCTCAGAACACAGAGACAGGCCACATAAGAAGCCAGTGACTTCTGTCTTACAGGTAAATTTTTTGGATGACCCAGAGCTTTTCTCAAAAGGGGGGGAATGCGAAGAACCCCTGGAATATTGAGATGAAGAGGAGTATGACAAGATTGGTAACCACAGAATGCTTTCCATTATCAAAGTTACAAGAGATGCAGTCTGACAAAATGAAAAGCTTAGTACAAATGAGAAGACATTCCGTTGGCTGCAAAATGAGGACCAAATAGCTGTGGAGAAGTTGTCTGATGGAATCAGAAAGTTTGCTGCTGATGCAGTTAAATTGGAGCTGATGATAAAGGAACGAATGTTCAATGCTGCAAATGGAAAGTAGGCATGCCAAACTTATTGGAAGCTGTATGGCTGTACAAGGTGCATATGAATGGATTTTCTGTATTCCAGGCTTTTTATATGATTTTGCAAACTTAACATATTCTCAGTGTGTTTGGCACTTTTGTATATCAAAATTGATACTCCTGTGGCAGGGGGATTGCAGATGACTAAAGGACCAATTGACTGGAAGGGTTTCCCTTCAAAATGATGGTGGTAGTGGTAATAATAAAAGTATTGTGGTACCAAAAAAAATTAAACAAGTAAAAAAAGTTTTAAAAAAGTTTATACTGTGGGTGTTCACCTATCTTGGTGCCTTGTTCAATGGTCTGACACTGCTGCAACTGGCTCTGATTCTGCTCTTCACTATTCCCCTTCCTAATGAAAAGGACCAGGTGGAAATTGACCATTCTTGTGAACAAGAATCTCAGAAATGCACTGGCAAAAGTCCCAAGTTAAACCCAGGGGTGAAGTGCAAACCTCAACCCCTCAAGTCAAGATCTACAGTCAGTTGGTACTGCAATTGTACTATTGTTCTTTTTAAAATATAATTTGCAGGTTTTCCCACAGTTTCTGTACGTACATCAGCTATATGTACACTTCTCCCTCTTTCTATACCAGGATTGTCTTACAAACACGCCATCAGGTGGTACAGCCACGCAACTCAAACCCTGCAATAAAAGAACTCCTGTCAAGACGCTTTTGAAGTGTCCTGCAAGTATTTCACTGAACTGCCAGTGCCCACTTTTGGAACACTGGACACCTCCGGGAAGTGTGCAATTCCAGAAAGGCCATCAACCCAGTGTGATCCAGCAGCAGCTCCTATGCAGCCGTCTGCTGTCACTTGGATCAGAGACAAGACAACATACAAGGAAAAGGTGTTTGCAACTGAGAACATTGGCTGGAACATGCCGGGTGGGTGTGGTTGTCTGTCTTCCCAGGCTCCTTATGCTCCCCATTTACTCCTCCTTGCCCTACAACTCTCATTATAACAGGTTTCCAAACAAATAAACAACTTTTAACCAAGAGGAAGGAGCCAGAATGATTGGCAACTCAAACTAGAGTAAACTAGAGCAAAATCCTCAGGTTTTTTTAACCACATCTTAAGCCAGCCTATGGGACCAGACAATTAATTTGGCTCAGGGTGCAGGTAGCCAAGTGGGACATACGACAGACGTAGATGAACACATCTAGGTCACATTGAGAAACTTGACCACACAGTGCCAAGGAAATGGGACTGGCTAGCAAGGCAAAATGGAGGAGAAATTGGAATGTTAATACCCTCCCCTCCCCCCATTTGGGACAAACTGGTAGAGGTGATAGCGATGGGGCAGCTACAAGAATTCTTGGGGGAAAGGATTTTGCAAAACAACTAAGGAAACAGTTCAAAGTAAAATATTTAGGACCAGCAAAGAACTATCTTGGTCTAGAGAACCAGTAAAGGAAGTTTTTGGTTAAGTGAAAGAAAGACAGTAATTGAAAGCAACAACATGCACAACTGGTTATAAAGTTGGGAATTGTGTTGCGTCATGTGTGAATACTTTTGTATATGTTTACAATATTGTATTGGTTCTGTTCGAATGAGAGGGGGTGTTTGGAAAAGGTTCTTTAAGAAAAAGATAAAAGTTCCTGGAAGCTTTAAAAAGTGTTCCAGAATTCTCTTTAGTGCCTAGGAGTGGCACTCTAGGATTGATTGGTGTCCCCTGGAGGTGCAAATAAAGAGAGGAAGTTGCAGGCTACAATGTCCATACAAGGAAAGCACACTCACTCCAAACACACACACACAAAAACTCTCAGCACACACACTGACAACAACGTTGGAAGTAAGACAATGTGTGCTGCTGATACTGTGAGTTTTGCTGGTCAGGATTGTTAAGTACTGGACTGAGATTGTACTGTGCTGGAGATATAAAGAAGGACTTTCAATTTGCAGTGTCGCATTTAACTTGCCTTAAAAGGTGGAGAGAGAAATCTAGTATTTGCACTTAGCAAAAAATGAAAAGATAAGAAATGGGGGGCGGTGAAAAGAGGAAACCCTATCGAGGGAAAATTGTGCATGCCCTGCAACTTTGTATAACAATAGCTTAAAAACTTGTAAGTGGCTTATCAATAAAGAAAGGAAAAAAGAATATCTTTTCTTTACCTTCTGGTAAGAAACCATTCTAATATTCTGTGTGTAAAAAGTCTCTGTATGATATTGTAATTTGATATTTTTTTTTTGTAATTAAGACAACAACCTCATGCACTCTCCCAAAAAGGAACAAGAAAGAATTTAAACAGCTTTTTCCTGCCGCTCTCATTCACCGTGTTGAGTGTTGTGAGTGTGGTGGCTTGCATTGCCTTGGTCCGCCTCTCAGGGACCATCCAGTAGAGGGTGGGACAAGCCATTCCGTGGACCTCAGCCAGGATCCAGGAGGAGTCACCCCACCACCAGTGCTCTTCCAGTAGGGGAGAGTAGTGGATCCTGATGCACGTGAGTGGCAGGGGCTCCTGAGACCTCTAGTCATCTTTCAAATGGACAACGTTGAAACAGAGCTTTATCAAATATGGATGCTGGTCTCTATGGTCCCTATCGATAGTTCTCATTATTTCTTCATTCAGTGTGGATTGAAAGAAAAGTCATTTTTCACATCCAAAAAAACCAAGAAAAAGAAAAACATTTATTTGGATTTTCATTCGGTCTGCAAAAGAAGAGAAGAAAGACACAGTGCTTCATCAGGCACAATCATTAGAGAGGTTCATTCAGGGATAAATTCACAAAAAAGAAGAGGGGATCCTAACAGCCAAAAAGGCTGCATCATATTCGTGTTTCACAACCCTTTCACGTGCCTTTCCCTCTCTGAAAAGCTTAGTACAAAAAATTGAAAAGTTTAGTACAAAAAAAAAGTTTATAGTGTGGGTGTTCACCTATGTTGTTGCCTTGTTCAATGGCGTGACACTGCTGCAACTGGCTCTGGTTTCGCTCTTCACTATTCCCTTCTTAATGAAAAGCACCAGGTTGAAATTGACCATTCTTGTGAACCAGAATCTCAGAAATGCACTGGCAAAAGTCCCAAGTTAAACCCAGGGGTGAAGCGCAAACTTCAACCCCTCGAGTCAAGTTCAGAGCCAATGGCCCAGCCGAGGGGAATGGAGCTTTTGCCTGGCCAAGCAGTCGAGTGGGTGCAGGGTCGCACCCAGGGAGGATTCCTATGTCGGGAAAAGTATCCCCGAGTGGGTCACTCCATTGTTGCAGCCCCACAGACTAGATGGCAGGAGTATGGGCTTCCGGAGGCGGCGCGAAACGGCAATGGCGGTCCTCTTCAGCTGCTGAAGAGGGGCTCCGCGGAAAAGGGTCGTGCGCTGCGGCACAGCGACGACCCATCCAGAAAAACCACGGGTAGAGTGAGCCCGTGGCCGTGGGGTTCGGCGGGCACCAGGAGCAACCTCGGAAACGCAGAAGGGACCCCGTAAGGGGCTCCGGAACGTGGAGGGGGTAGCGGTGCTGTGAATCCATCGCTCTTTCCGCGGAAGTGAAGCCGCGCGGCTGCTGCTGATGAGCGCTGACCTTTCTTCTTTGAAACATCTGATTTCAAACAACATACTCGTGAGTAAGAAACCTGAGACCTTATTGGAACTTAAATTTGTGAATTCGGCTGAAAGCGGGAGACGCTAAAAAGGAAGTCAGTCTTCCGGCTCTGTTTAAAGTACTGAGCAAAGACCTATTAAAGCGGAAGCGTTGAAAGGAGTTTAAAAGAAGTTGGAATTTACCCTGCAAATTCGGATATAATTGTTTAAAGGTGAAAGAAAAGCTAAATCTGTATTATAAGTGGTTAGAGACTGCGATTTCTCTTCCTATTTTTTGTGGATTACAAAGCTACGAAACCCAGCTCTCGGGCTGTCTGGATATAAAGTAACATCAGATTGCAGAAACTGTATATAAAATGTAAAGTTACATTGGGCTATTTTATAACTTACAAAAAAGGAACTGTTGCATGCACCTCTGGAAAGAACTTTTATTCTCTGCAGTTAAAAAGTGAATTCAGAGGGTTCCCCCCCCCCCTGTTTTGGATTTTAATTAACATTTTTTTTCTGGGAACTTAATGGTGGAAATTCTTTATCCTTCCCCTTAATTTCTGGGGAGCTCCCCCTGCTGGATTGTGGAATTATTAGTCTCTGGGAACTGCTGATTGTTTTGGAACTTTTACGTCTGGATGTTTACATTTTGAATTGCTTTTCCCATGGGATTTACAATTTAACCTTGACACTTGGACAGCTGTGGAATGAGTGGTACAGCAAAAACAAGGGCTGCCAAGAAAGCAAAACAAACCGAACTGTTGCAATCAACGCTGCCTGTGCAGCCACGTAGATCATCTGTTCCAATTGTGACAGGTCTGCAAGAAGGACAATCCAAACAGCCAGCTTTTGGTGATATGGCTGCAGGAGGGCTAGACCCTGTCTCTAAAGAAATATTGGATCAGCTGGCTGCATTAAATAAGAAAGCGGATGAACAAGCGGCAAAATTTGAGGAACAAGCGGCTAAATTTGATCAGGTGACAGCTACAATTAATAGACTGACAGACCAAGTAGCCTTAAATACACAGGCAATAGGCAACACTGAGAAGACAATAACAGAAAATCGAAAATTAGCCGAGGAAGCAAATACAAAAGCAGACCAAAATAAAAAGAGGATAGAGGAATTAAGAGGAGAAGTAAGACCACTGAGCAGACAGGTTACTGAACAGCAAGCGTACCTGTCCATGGCGGAACTGAAAAACAGGGAAAGCAATCTCAGGATTAGAAATATCCCAGAATCAGAAAAAGAAGATTTGATTGGTTTCTTGACAGCAGAAATATCCAAGTTCTGGGGGCTGGCAGAAGAGAAGGACTTCAAAATCGTCACCGCCTTCAGATTGGGAAGAGTGGCCAAGAAGGACAAACCAAGAGATTACTTGATCATTTTGAGATCTAAGCAAGAAAAAGATAATATACTCGGCCTGCATTTTAAAAATACATTGGTGATACAGGGAAAGACAGCAGAAATCTTCAGAGACATACCAAAACAGCTATTGGATTTAAGAGCTACATATAAGGACCTGGCAAGCTTACTGAGAAACAACACAATACCCTACAGGTGGGAATTTCCTCAAGGACTATCTTTTACTTGGAAAGGGAAAAAGGTAAGAATCAGAACAGCAGAGGAGCTGGAGGAACTGGAGCTCCCTTCAAGACTGTATATGTCTATTCTGAAGACATTGATTAGTGGGGAGTTGGCGGATCTCGTGGGGCATCTTCCTTTGTCCCACGCGCTAGACTATGAACGGTATAAATGCCTTGTTTTGGAAGCTGTATGGCTGTACAAGCTGCATATGAATGGATCTTCTGTATTCCAGGCTTTTTATATGAATTTGCAAACTTAACATATTCTGTTTGGCACTTTTGTATATCAAAATTGATACTGCTGTGGGGGGGGGGGATTGCAGATGACTAAAGGACCAATTGACTGGAAGGCTCCTGAGACCTCTAGTCATCTTTCGAATGGACAATGTTGAAACAGAGCTTTATCAAATATGAATGCTGGTCTGTATGATCCCTATTGATAGTTCTTCTTATTTCTTCACTCAGAGGGGCTTGAAAATTATTTTTCACATCCAAAAACACAAAGAAAAAGAAAAACATTTATTTGTTTTTTCATTCTGTCTGCAAAAGAAGAGAAGAAAGATGCAGTGCTTTATCAGGCACAACAATCATTAGAGAGGTTCATTCAGGGATTAATTAACCAAAAAAAAAGAGGGGATCCTAACAGCAAAAAAGGCTGCATCATACTACTGTTTGACTCATGTTTTGCAACCCTTTCGCGCACCTGTCCCTCTCTGAAAAGCTTAGTATAAAAAAAGAAAAGGGATGGATTTGGTGGGTCCCTTGCAGAAAACCAGTACTGGGAAGCAATATGTTTCTGTTATAATTGATTATGTTTCTAGGTATGTTTGGGCTACTGTCCTGCCCAACAATGCTGTATATCACCTAATGAAAGCTTTCGGCCTAATATCTAATGACATCCCCAAAGACAAGAAAAATCTATTCCTTTACACAACAGCAGCTGCCAGAATATCCCATCACTATTAAAATGGCAAGACAAACTCGGCAAGGTTGTAGAAACGGCAAAATTGACGGCAATAATTAGAGGCCACTCAAATCAGAGAATAATTAGAGAGTGGGATGGAGTGAAGGAATACATGAAAAAATATGGTTCCGGAATTGAAATATTAATAGAGAATGTGTAAAACATGCAGAGGTAAGCAAGAAAATAATAATAAAATCAATTGAATAATTATTAAATTATTAACAACACAACAAGATGGAAGAAGTAAAATACTGAGATCACACATGGGTGAAGGGGAGTCGGGGTATTTGGGAACCAATAATATCATTTATAATATAATTTGTTAATTGTGTTGTATTTACATACAACAAATGGAAGCCTAGAGTATTTAGATATATTTTAATTTCGGTAATCTATATAATAGGCTTAAATTATAAAATGAATATGGATTTTGAATTTGATGTTTGGTTTTGAAATAAAAAGAAAAAGAAAAGAAAAAGAAACCATTTGAATCCACTGGAATCAGCCAGCAAGTGATCCACAAGAGCCAGATTCTGGACCTGAAGAATTCCAAGCACATTTATCTTCATTTTTCATTCTGGCCAAAATTATGCCAATAACCTTAAACTAAATTTGGCATCAATTGTGTCTTTATTTGGGGAGGTCTTGGGGGTCTTAACATGCAAAACACCAAAGTCAGCCGTGGAAATCTTGTAACACGTCATAGATTCCGTAGGTCCTCTCCAGTTGTACAGAAGATAGAAGAAGAGAGAGAAAAAAGACCTTGACTGGGGAAAGGATCAGAAAGTATTTGCTGCTGCAAAGGTAGCATTTCTGTTTTTAAAATATATACATGGGGCTTTTTTGCAAAGAGAAGCATTTTCTGTGTGCACACAATAGAGAATCAACCAGGATGCCAAGCAAGGGGCAGTATCGATCTCTCTCTTTCTCGAGGTTGCTTGCTTGCTTCTCCTGCCTTAAGGAAGGAAATCTTGCCCTTCTGCAAATCCCTGCTGGTTTCTCCTCCTTCATGGCCATGAAAGGAATCAGCCCCGTCAGATCAGTCAGGATCTGCTAGGAAGCAAGCTGCATGCTGCCTCTCTGATCAGAGCCTCACCATCACCCAGGGAACGAACAACAGAACGAAGCCCCTCGGCCCATGACTTCTGCTGCAAAGGCCTTCAGAAAAAGGCAACAAGTCTTGCCAAAACAAAAAAAACAAAAAAAAAACAAGAGCCCGGCTCAGGAGGGGCCCAAGAACCTCCTTTACAACATGAATGACTGCTACTCCAAGCTGCGCGAGCTGGTGCCGAGGATCCCGCAAGGCACCAAAGTCAGCCAAGTGGAAATCTTGCAGCACGTTATCGACTATATCTTTGACCTGCAGATTATGCTAGAGGAACAGGTGAAGAAGGGGAAAGATCCGCCCTCAGCCGAGACTTCCTTACTCTCTTTAAAAGCTGCAGAGCGGGCATCCAAACTTTGCTCAAAAGAGGAGAGGAATCTCTGCCACTAACCTCTTAAAACAGACTGCAAGTGTGGGATCCTGGCACTTGGTTCTTCAGTGAGACAGGTGATAGAAGAAGAGAGAAAATAAAGACCTGAACAGGGGAAAGGGGAAAGGATCAGATGTTTAACCCTGTGCACCCAGTAATGAAGAGACCACCATCTTTCTCTTCCAGATAAACTGTAGAACATGGGTCTGGCCAGCCAGTTTCAGATGCCTTGACTGGTCTTCCAGAAACAACTTTCTGCCCTCAATCTGTTATTCTCTTCCAACGGCCTGAAAACAGAATTTGCAGGCCGGGGAGGGGGGCATTGAAAGCAAGCCCACTTTTCAATAACTATCGTGTGGCTGTATTAAACAAGAAGAAACTTTGCAGAAGAAGAAATTTTGTGGCGTTTGTGTGTCAGACTGGGCAGATTATTATTAATAAAGCTCTGAACACACAGATTCTTCATGCTAGTTTACTGGTCAGGAGATTTCTTACTGAAATCACACACTTTCAACAATGCAGCAACTTGTGACAAATGTGGACTGATCTGTCATTTGCTCAGAAAAAAGGGCAACAACAACAACAAAAACCCCAATTTACATATATGCAGCTTGTATGTATATTTTAGATTATAGTTTTTTAACATCATTTTTTGGGGGTGAAGGGGACTTTCAAGAACATGAAAACTGAGGTGTCTTAGGGCTGTTTTGCCTCATGGTTTTTGTTGCTGAACCCTAATAGAGAGAACACATGTATCTTTTTTGGCAGGAAGGTTGAATTCTTCATCCATAAATTGTACTTCCTTTGGTGTGTGGTTTTTTTAAAAAAACTTTTCATAAAAGCTTTTTGCATAATAAATCTTAAGCTGGTGTTTCTTTAAAAAAACCATATATATATATACACACAAACACACACATATATATCTACATATATATATATATATATATATGCAGGTTTTGGTGTTTTCGGGTATCTTCCCGTGTAAGAGTTGGGGTGTCTAGGCGACGTTTCGACGAGGTCTCACTCGTCATCTTCAGGCTGGTGCTTTCGGCTTCTTGTTACTAGAACAGAGCAGGATCTCAGTGTTTGAGTTCCTATAAATACTGTTGAGGGGGTGTGGTGTATAGCCTCCAACGTTCTGGGCAGAGAGGAAGTTCCCAGGTTATTGTGCCTTTTCTTCTTTTGTTCATTAATTACTTGAGGGATATCTTGAGTGATTTCTTGAGTGATATTCTGAGTACCACTTAGGAGGGTCATTAGGTGTGGATTAGTTGCTAAAGCTTTCGTGTCTTGACCTCTTGAGCTTGTGAAGAGTTTTTCTGAGTTTTTCTGAGAAGAGTTTTTCTGAGAAGATGGCTGTACTGCACTTAGTTGTGCTCTGGCTTGGCTTCGTGTATAGGGGCGAGCTGTGGTTTTGTGCCCTGTGCCAGCCAGATCTGTGTAGGGATTGCAGGGGGGTGCAGCATCCGGAGGTGCCACTATGGTTTGGCTACTGGATGGTATCTGTAATTTATCTGTGGAGAGGGTCTGGGTTTGGGTCTGGTGTGGTTGATTGGAGATGGCGTTCTGTGTGCCTCTGGTTCTGGTGTCGGTTTTTGTGGGGAGGGCTAATTTCCAGATGTCTGGCAGGCGGGACGTGTCGTCACGCTTGTTCATGTTGTGAGGGTGTTTCTCTATCTCGATGGCTTCCATGATTATTCTCTTGTGGTGATGTTCCATGTTAAAGAGCAATTTGGAATCTGCAAAATTAATTCCGTGTCCTGTTTCTTTCATGTGTTGGTAAAGAGAGGAAGTTTTTTCTTCTTTTTTGACGGCATTCTTGTGTTCTGCGATACGTGCATTTATTCGTCTGTTTGTTTGTCCAATGTACGTGGCTGGGCAGACTTTGCAGGGTATTTCATAGACCCCTTGGTTTTCTAACTGGATTTTATCTTTTGGGTTTCTGAGGATATTGGCTATTTTTTGGTTGGTGCAAAAGGCTGTTTTGATATTGTGTTTATGGAGGATTTTGCTAATTTTATCTGTGGTGCCCTTGATATAAGGAAGGAGGGCCATGCCATTGTTTTCTTCTGTGTCTTGGTTTTTGGGGGGTGTTTCTTTTTGGATTAGCTTCGTAACCCTGTTTTGCTGGTATCCGTTGGCGATTAACACATTTGAGAGATTCTGTAACTCAGTTGTCAAGTGGTCTTCGTCAGCCAGGCGTTTGGTTCTGGAGATGAGAGTCTTGGCTACGGAGTTTATTTGTGCAGGGTGGTGGTGTAATCTACAAAAAACCTGATGGCTCCCTAGGACACACTATCTACCGGAAAAAAACACACACCAACTGCTACTTACATGCACAATCACACCACCACCCTGCACAAATAAACTCCGTAGCCAAGACTCTCATCTCCAGAACCAAACGCCTGGCTGACGAAGACCACTTGACAACTGAGTTACAGAATCTCTCAAATGTGTTAATCGCCAACGGATACCAGCAAAACAGGGTTACGAAGCTAATCCAAAAAGAAACACCCCCCAAAAACCAAGACACAGAAGAAAACAATGGCATGGCCCTCCTTCCTTATATCAAGGGCACCACAGATAAAATTAGCAAAATCCTCCATAAACACAATATCAAAACAGCCTTTTGCACCAACCAAAAAATAGCCAATATCCTCAGAAACCCAAAAGATAAAATCCAGTTAGAAAACCAAGGGGTCTATGAAATACCCTGCAAAGTCTGCCCAGCCACGTACATTGGACAAACAAACAGACGAATAAATGCACGTATCGCAGAACACAAGAATGCCGTCAAAAAAGAAGAAAAAACTTCCTCTCTTTACCAACACATGAAAGAAACAGGACACGGAATTAATTTTGCAGATTCCAAATTGCTCTTTAACATGGAACATCACCACAAGAGAATAATCATGGAAGCCATCGAGATAGAGAAACACCCTCACAACATGAACAAGCGTGACGACACGTCCCGCCTGCCAGACATCTGGAAATTAGCCCTCCCCACAAAAACCGACACCAGAACCAGAGGCACACAGAACGCCATCTCCAATCAACCACACCAGACCCAAACCCAGACCCTCTCCACAGATAAATTACAGATACCATCCAGTAGCCAAACCATAGTGGCACCTCCGGATGCTGCACCCCCCTGCAATCCCTACACAGATCTGGCTGGCACAGGGCACAAAACCACAGCTCGCCCCTATACACGAAGCCAAGCCAGAGCACAACTAAGTGCAGTACAGCCATCTTCTCAGAAAAACTCTTCTCAGAAAAACTCAGAAAAACTCTTCACAAGCTCAAGAGGTCAAGACACGAAAGCTTTAGCAACTAATCCACACCTAATGACCCTCCTAAGTGGTACTCAGAATATCACTCAAGAAATCACTCAAGATATCCCTCAAGTAATTAATGAACAAAAGAAGAAAAGGCACAATAACCTGGGAACTTCCTCTCTGCCCAGAACGTTGGAGGCTATACACCACACCCCCTCAACAGTATTTATAGGAACTCAAACACTGAGATCCTGCTCTGTTCTAGTAACAAGAAGCCGAAAGCACCAGCCTGAAGATGACGAGTGAGACCTCGTCGAAACGTCGCCTAGACACCCCAACTCTTACACGGGAAGATACCCGAAAACACCAAAACCTGCATTCCTGTACCCGTGAAAATCTACGAAAGCATATATATATATATATATATATATATATATATATATATATATATACACACACACACACACACACACACACACACACACACACACACAGTGCTTCATCAGGCACAGTCATTAGGAAGGTTCATTTAGGGATTAATTAACAAAAATGAGGAGGGGGTCCTAACAGCCAGAGAGGGCGCTCTGCCTGGAAAGGAGCAAAGCTATATGTACTCATCACTCCTTTTCTGCACCAAGATCAAACCCCTTTTCGAAAAGCCCTTAGATTGGCTACCCATTAAGGGGTTACTTAGATTAAGATGTTGCTTGTCCAAAGATACACCCTTATGCTGCTTGGCCCCTTCAACAGAACAGTTTAGGAGTTCAACTGCCTCTTCCCAATGGATGACTTTATGGACTCACTAAAGTTTCTGGTGTGGATGTGGCTGTTCACCTGCATTTGTGTCTTATTCAAAGACTCTGATTTCACCTCTTCAGTATTCCCCTTATTTATGAAAAGCACCAGGTTAGAAGTGACCATTCTAGTGAAACTGCATCTCAAAAAGGGCTTTGGCAAATATCCTTTTCAGCACTTTTCTGCACAAAAATTGATTCCCTTGCAAACATGCAATCAGGTGGTATAGCCACACAGTTCACACCCTTCCTCTCAGACAGGAATCCCTCCTTCAGGAGGTACAATGACACCATTTGCAGCCACTGGAATCAGCCAGCAAGTGATCCACAAGAGCCAGACTCTGGGCTTGAAGAATTCCAAGCACATTTATCTGGATTTTTCATTCTCCCTACAAGAGAGGAGAAGTGAAAGACAGTGCTACATCTGGCTCAGTCATTAGGGAGGTGCATTCAGGGATTAATTAACAAAAAAGAGGAGGGAATCCTAACAGCCAGAAAGGGTGCTATGCTTGGAAAGCAGCAAAGAGATGGCTGCTCCGTACCTTCCTCCTCCTCCTCCTCCTCCTCCTTCTTCTTCTGTTGCTGCTAGTGGAGGCCTGGAACAAGGCGGGCTGAGTTCTCGGCTTCGTCATGGCTGCCATGGGGCCACATTCACCCCGTCCTCCCTGCTCTGCTGGTCCACTTGCAGAGGGGTGGTTTCCGCAGACCCCCACCATCCCACCCCCTTCCTCTATGCTAGGTAAATAGAATTCAAGGATTTCCCAGTTTCCCAGTTTCTGTACAGATATCAGCTACATGAACGCTTCAGCCCTCTTCTATAGCAAGATGGATTCACGCCATCAAGTGCTACAAGCATACAACGCAAACCTTGTGATTCAAGAACTTTTCCATTACTTAAACAACTCCACATTTGCCACGGCGGCAGCAACACCGTCAACTTCAATGTGCTGGACATCTGTGGTTTTCTGCCTCCCCCCACCCTCTTTTACTCCCACTTTCCTCCTCCATATGATAAAACTTTCCTCTTCATTGCTTCTGCTATAGTACTATCTTTCATTTTAAATTAAAAAAATGCAGGTTTCTCCACAGTTTCTGTACATACATCAGCAATATGTATGCTTCAGCCCTTTCCTACACCAAAATGGATTCCGTTCCAAACATGCCTTCAGGTGGAACAGCCACACAGTTCACACCCTGCCCTTAATGAACCTTTCAGTTACTGCACACACTCCAAATTTGCGGAGGATGCACCTGTGTTACTCGCAGCCAGGTATTCCCAAACCCCTCAACACAAGTGTCCTTTCTCCTTTTCTGCACCCCGATTCAATCCCTTGCCAACACCTGACCAGAAGATGCAGCCACACAACTCAGACCTTATATAATCCATGGATCTCCTGGAACCTACAACTCCTTGGTGCATTTCACACATTGAAGCCTTCGCCGTTAAGAAGAAAAACATGAAGGGAAATTGCGCAACATATAAAATGTTATGGGGGGGGAATTAATAAATTAAGAGGAAAGGGCTTTGACATCCATATATATTTGACAGGCTGGCTCCAATACTCCCAACTGAATGAAAGACAAGGAAAATAGGGTTTGCTGGAGAAATATCAAAACTAAAGGGAACTCTAATCTCACTTAAAGCGCTCAACCTTTTCTGAGGATGAACACCTCAGAACACATAGGGACAGAGAAAGCTAAAAGATTCTGCAGTTTGATTGCACCCAAATGGCAGAACATTTAGAGTGCTCCTTGCAGGCGTGTCATAAACTTTAGTACCATGGGGCTCCAACCATTTGTGCCATATGACCAAGCAAGGCATCTTTCCAACTGCAGCAGCCCCATTTCCTTTGTAAAAGATGGAAAAAACACAGTTCCATGAAACAACAGGTAATGTAGTGTGAAAGAAACATTGCGAGGGGGACAGAAGCCCTAACAGAATAATCAGGTACATCAAAACAATAATCAACACTTCTAAATACAGCCTATGGCACAAAACCATTCAATGTATAATCTCCTCCACAATTCACATCCTGCCATCAAAGAACTTTTGTCTCACTCAAAGCACTCAACCTTTTCTGAGGATGCACACCTCAGAACACATAGGGACAGAGGAAGCAAAAAGGACAGGCCACACAACAAGCCAGTGACTTCTGTCTTGCAGGTAGATTTCTCGGATGACCCAGACCATTTCTCGAAAGGGGTGGAAGAGGAAGAACCACTGGAATATTGAGATGAAGAGGAGGGGGAGGAAGAGGAGTACAAGATTGGTAACCACAGAATGCTTTCCAGTATTGAAGTTACAAGAGATGCATTCTGACAAAACAAAAAGCTTAGTGGAAAAAAAAAGTTTATAGTTTGGGTGTTCACCTATGTAGGTGCCTTGTTCAATGGTCTGACACTCCTGCAAATGGCTCCGATTTCACTCTTCACTATTCCCCTTCTTAATGAAAAGCACCAGGTAGAAATCGACCATTCATGTGAACCAGAATCTCAGAAATGCACTGGCAAAAGTCCCTGGTTAAACCCAGGGATGAAGCGCAAACCTCAACCCCTCAAGTCAAGTTCTACAGTCAGTGCAAATATTTGGTACTGCAATTGTACTATTCTTCTTTTTAAAATATAAAATTGCAGGTTTTCCCACAGTTTCTGTACGTACATCAGCTATATGTACGCTTCTCCCTCTTTCTATATGAGGATTGTCTTACAAAATAGCCATCAGGTGGTACAGCCACACAACTCAAACCCTGCAATTAAAGAACACTTCTGAAGTGGCCTGCAAGTATTTCACTGAACTGCCAGTGCCCACTTTGGAACAATGGCCACCTCCAGGAAGTGTGCAATTACAGAAAGGGCATCAACCCAGTGTAATCCAGCAGCAGCTCCTATGCAGCCGTCTGCTGTCACTTGGATCAGAGACAAGACAACATACAAGAAAAAGGTGTTTGCAACTGAGAACATTGGCTGGAACATGCCGGGTGGGTGTGGTTGTCTGTCTTCCCAGGCTCCTTATGCTCCCCATTTACTCCTCCTTGCCCTACAACTCTCATCATAACAGGTTTCCAAACAAATATATTACTTTTAACCAAGAGGATGGAACCAGAATGATTGGCAACTCAAACTAGAGCAAACCAGAGCAAAATCCTGGTTTTTTAAAAACCACATCTTAAGGCAGCCTATGAAACAATTAGTTTGGCTCAGGGCACAGGCAGCCGAGTGGGACATGCGACAGATTTGGATGAACACATCTAGGTCACATTGAGAAACTTGACCACACAGTGCCAAGGAAATGGGACTGGCCAGCGAGGCAAAGATGGAGGAGAAACTAGAATGTTAATACCGCCCCCTCCAAATCTGGGGCAAACTGGTGGAGACAATAGTGGTGGGGAAGCTATGAAGAAAATCTTATTTTTTATAAGCCCCCGATTTTTTCCCAGCATAACTAATTTTTATTTGGCTTTGGCTTTCTGTAAATTTAATTACCCAAAGTGTATTTCTACATATATAGCAGGAGACCAAAACACTGGAAAGAAAATACAGTCTTGAAGAGACTAGTAAATTAATTGTGATGACTATTCTATTTATTTTCTTGAATCAGAGTACTACAATCAAGTGCTAGCATATAACTTAGGATGCTTCTAGGTTCCATGTTCTGTTTTTTATGAAGCTCATTGTGTTTAACACAATGTGACTAATCAGGTAAAAACTGTTAACCTTCTTTTCTGGTGCTGTCAGAGTGTATGCTTTTGCACATTTGAAGTGCAGTCTGAAAGCAAATTATGTATATAATAAATTACCCCCCTCCAAATCTGGGGCAAACTAGTGGAGACGATAGCGGTGGGGAAGCAACAAGAATTATTGGAAAACACAGATAATAAAATGCATTCCCCTCTGGGTTGAATCCTGGCCATGGGGGCTCAATCCCCCCAATATTGAGGGGGCCCACATCCCCCGTTGGGTTGTTGTTATGGGGAAGCAAATGACAGCCACCAGCTGCAAGAGACACATGCCATAGGGAGCCAAATGGGAAATGCGACAGATGTGGAAGGACACATCTCGGTCACATGGAGAGATATAACTTCACAGAAAAGTGGGACTGGCAAGGGAAATGGCCCCCTAGTCCTGGATGAGGGAGAGGAATGGGAAACATTCAATGTATCCATCTGCAGATCATTTGCATGCTGCAGGGCTTCATACAATGTTTCTAAACAAATAAACAAAACATAAATAAAAAGTTTTGTTCATGGTAACATTAGCATTGTATACAGAAACAACGGGTTCCTTTCATATCTTTATGTATTGGTTCATTTAAATTGGTTGTACTTTCCCTCTCCTTTCCTTCTGAAAAGCTCAAAGCAGCTAACAAAAAATAAAACCATGACCTAGCAATTGAGAATATTTGTTAGGAAACAGCAGCAGAGATAACCTCTCCTCCTCCCCTTATCTTTACTTATTTGCTTCCATTTTAAGGGGGGAAGAGAAGCATGCATGTGTGAAAAGCAATGTTGTCCAATGAAATTTGATATTGTTTCACACCAGGCCCACAGATTTTTCATGAAAAATTCAATGGTGCATTACCGGGCTATCAGCCCGTGTGTAGTTCAGATTCTACGGTTTGATTGCACCTAAATGGCAGAAAATGCAGAGTGCTCTGCGTCAGAGCTGGCCCACACCTCCTTGCAGGCATGTCTTAAACTTTAATACCAAATATCAAAACAAAAGGGAACTCTAATCCAGTCTAAAGGAAAATATCTATCTAAAATGTATAATCGGCTCCACAATTCACACCCTGCCATCAAATAACTTTTGTCTCACTTAAAGCGCTCAACCTTTTCTGAGGATGCACACCTCTGAACACACAGAGCCAGAGAAAGCTAAAACTTTCTGCAGCTTGATTGTCTCCCAATGGCAGAACATTCAGAGTGCTCCTTGCAGGCGTATCTCAAACTTTAATACCATTGGGCTCCAACCATTTGTGCCATATGACCAAGTAAGGCATCTTTCCAACTGCAGCAGACCCATTTCCTTTGTAAAAGATGGAAAAAACACAGTTCCATGGCAGAACAGGTAATGTAGTGTGAAAGAAACATTGGGGGGGGGGACAGAAGCCCTAAAAGAATAATCAACAACACCAAAGCAATAATCACCACATCTAAATACAGCCTATGGTGCAAAACCATTCAATTCTTCATGCCCCTGCTATTTGCAGAATCTACTGATACCAGCAGAGCTAAATCTCTGCTGAGGACTTGTTGCCTCAGTTGGTTGGAATCACGGACTGCAGGTACAAGGCAGGGCACACTGATTGGATTGTTAAAACCTCCCCCCCCCCCAATTTGGAACAAACTGGTGGAGGCGATAGCGATGGGGCAGCTACAAGAATTCTTGGGGGGGACGAATTTGCAGAACTATTAAGGAAACAGTTCAAAGTAAAATATTTAGGACCAGCAGACAACTATCTTGGTCTAGAGAACCAGTAATGGAAGTTTTTTGTTAAGTGAAAGAAACACAATAATTGAGTTGCTTGAATGGAACAACAAGCTCAACCTTTTCTGAGGATGCACACCTCATAACACATAGAGCCAGAGAAAAAAAGAAGACTGGAAGAGGGGCCTCGTGGGCAAAAGGCGTTATTAAATCGGCTTTTAGGTTATTGCCGATTCACCCTCAAGATTTTAAGTGGTTGGGCTTTCATTTGGATGGCGCTTATTATATTGATAAAGGTGATGCCAATGGGCTGCGCAATACCCTGTGCAGCATTTGAGTCCTTTAGCACTGTCCTTCATTGGGCTTTGCGAGTTAAGTCTGTTCACTGGGGTGACCCATTATCTTGATTATTCTCCTGGCTGGATCATGTGACACCAGCAACTGCGTAGTCTTAGTGGATGCCTTTTATTCCCTCACTGAGGAGCTGGGTGTCCCATTGGCAGCAGATTAGACAGAGGGTCCTTTTAACGTACCGTATTTTTCGCTCTATAACACGCACCTGAGCATAACACGCACATAGTTTTTAGAATGCATAGGCATGCCACCTGTAGGCATTTCCTCCATAACACGCACAGACATTTCCCCTTACTTTCTAGGAGGAAAAAAGTGAGTGTTATGGTGCAAAACATACGGTATTTAGGGATCCAGATGGATATCGTTGCTCAAACATGCCACTTGCCTATGGAGAAGCTGTCTGCCTTGAAGAAAGTTATTTTGTAATACTTCCTCTGTAGCAAGTGATGCTTCATCAGATCCGATCTTGCTGGGTCATTTAATTAATCTTGCATACAGAGTGGTTGCCCCAGGCCGCCCCTTCCGTTCCCGCTTGGCCAGGCTGCCTGAGGCCCGTGGTCCCCTTGCCTTCATGCACGCTTACCAAGTGAGGTGAAGGCGGATCTCATGCGGTGGTTGCACTGAGGGTTGGAGAAATTGTGTTGGAGCCAGAACGGGGTAGAGAGTATGGAGGCTAACTGCTTCGGGACTTTTCCTTACCTGCTTTGGAGCTTGTCATTAGAGTCAGGAGCTCTAAGACAGACCTAGTGGGAAGGAGTGCCACCATCAGGCTTCTGGTCATAGGGGAGGAGGGCCCTTTGCATGGTTATGGATACCAGAAATATTTGGCTTTTTGTTCCCCTGGGGGCTGGCCAGCTTCTAGTGCACAAAAATGGGTTCCTGTTAGCCAGGCATCAATTTGCTTGCATCGTGCGCCAGTTATTGCGGCTTGCCTACCGCTGAACACGCCTCATTCCTTCCGAATAGGTGCTGCTACAAAGGCTGTGCACTGGGGCCTGTCAGTAGACAGGATTGTGAATATGGGTCATTGGAAGTCTGACGCTGACAAGGGTTACGTAGGAAGTGTCGCCAATGATGTCTGTGCTGATGCCTGTTCGTTATTTCCTTTTTTCATAGGAGCAGCTGTGCACATTTAGATTGTTGGCCACAGCATTGTACATTGGACTGGCAAGCGCGCTGATGAGTCTGGACTGGGGCGCCATCTCGGTCTTCCTGCCCATGTGAACGTATCCTGGATGTCCAATGGGGAATGCTTTGGGAGGAGTTCCTTCCTTTGGTGCGGTCGAGTGTGACCTGTGCAGGTCCTCCCACAGCGCTGGTGGTGCAATTGGGCAAAAATGATTTGCTGTCTTCCTCCAAAATGATTTGCTGCCTTCCTCCATGCAAGAGGACTTGGATGAGTTGATGGCAGCTCTCCCTGGACTCAAAATATTTTAAAGCATTGGTTCAAGGTGGTCTGGGGTGTGTGTGTTGGAGAACCTGTTCCCTCCAATGCGCAAAGGTATTCCGTTAAAGGTATCCAGGGATTCGCCATGCTTTTGTCGACCCCTTTCGAGGGGTAGGGCCATGCATGAGTCCCTGGGAGCATTTGGGGTGAGCTTGAGTCTGATCCTGGTTCATTGCTCCCCCACGATGTTTACCTGTACTGACGATATGGTGGGGCCCAGTCGTCAGTGCTGCCCTGCTGAGGTCAGGCGCAGCTAGCCGGGAACCAATGCCTAGGCAAACTACCACCGAGCAGGCCAGACAGTGCGTGAATAAGGCTGCGGTAAAAAAGGTCCTTGCTTTAGGTGGTTCCATGATTTTGCACCCTGTGATTACCTTCAAGGCTGCTGCCCTCTTTAGGGCTGATGGGGTGCACCTTTCCCTTCAGGAAAAAACACCTGGTTGGCTGCTGTTGCATTGGGTTTGAAGGAAGGGTTGAAATTGTGAGTGGTTTGGGCGGCGAGCTTCAGTGCTTGATTGGCAGTTAGGCATTGGTTTAGGAATTGGTTGGTGAAGAGGTATGGATTGGCTGTGCCTGCCCCTTCAAAATACTAAAATTGTAAAAAAAATCTAGAATGAGGTATACGAGGAGCTGAAAAAATCGTTTAAGATTTTGTTTACAAAAAAAGCCAGAGGCTTTTCTGTTAGGCCTAATATCTTATGACATCCCCAAACACAAGAAAAATGTATTCCTTTGTGAAACAGCAGCTGCCAGGATATTGATTGCAAAATACTGGAAGGGGGACAAAATCCCATCACTATTAGAATGGCAAAACAAACTTGGTGAGTTTGTAGAAATGGCAAAATTGACAGCAATTATTAGAGGCCACTCAAATCAGAGAATAATTAGAGAGAGGGATGGAGTGAAGGAATAGATGAAAAAATATGGTAAAGACATAAGCACAGGGCAGGGCAGCCATCTCTCTCTCTTTCTCCACATGCACCGAAGAAGCCATATTTGCTTAGCCAAAGATGCCCTCTTGACTTCCAGCCAAGACAAAAGGACTGTCTTCTTATGGAATAGTTTCCAAGTAGATGTTACTTTTCTAAGTCTACCCTCTGGGATCCAATTATAAACAGAATGTGTGAGTAAACTTTTTTATACTTTTATAGAAGACCTCATTATCTTTAATGAGGGAAAAAGGGGGAAATACCAGAACAGTTATTATAGAGGCTTTAGTGAGCCTGAGCAAACGCATCCGCTGCAAGTTTTAAAAAAGGGGAATGTTACTCTGCTAAATTGTGGAACTTGTTAACGCAAGTTGGAAAAGAATATAATCAGACAATATATCCTCTCTTGCATCCCTGAACATTCCCACAAAAATAAGTACTGGAAGCTAAAACCCCTTGGTGCATTTTGCCCATCAAAGCCTTTGCTGTTAAGAAGGAAAACATGAAGGGAGACTATAACAACTAACGCATCTAAAGCAGCCATCCAGATTAGATCCCTATATGCTAAGAATCAGGCTCAATCAGTGAAGATAGCGTTGAGACTCTTTCAAATGAAAGTCCTCCCCCTTCTTTTGGTGGGCATCTCTTTAGGCTCCCATAGGGATTTTTTGAAATTGGATTCTATCCAAACGCGATTCCTTAGAGCCATCCTTAGGATTCCCCCCCTCGGTAGCAGGTGCGGTTATGAGATTAGAGGTCGGCTGGCAAGCTCTACGGCATGTGGCCTTGAAGACAAAGCTCTGGCTATGGCTCAAGCTTTGTTTTAAACCAGTGGGTATTGCCCCCTTGATATTGAGGGACGATTTCCAATCATCGTGGGAAAGGGAGGTCACTAACGAGGTTCAATCCTGCGGATTGTCTCATCTTTACTTTGAGTCTATGATGTACAATCAAGCTAGAGCTGTGATCTCCCAGAGACTGAGTGACATTGCCAGACAAGAGGATATAGCCCAGGTAAAACCAGGGATGTTCCTAGGGGACCAGATTTATCGGACCATACCAGCCCCCTACCTTGCAGAAATTCACCATGTGGAATACCGTAGACTTCTTACAGCGGCTAGATTAAATGTCCTTGACTCTGCGATATTGTGGGGAAGGTACAGGGGAGTACCATACGCCCAGAGAACCTGTCATTGTGCCATGGGTGTGGTTGAGTCCACCAAACACATCCTCTTGACTTGCCCTTCTTATGCAGAGCTTAGACAAAACTTTATAGACCCACTCCTATGTCAATCTAGCTTCCTATCCGGAGAAAACCAGGTTTTATACTTGCTGAATAATGTCACTAGAGCTATACCTTCCTTGGTGGCCAAAATTCTTTTCTTAGCTTTTAAGCGTCGCAAGACTATAATTGACTGTATTGATATGGGGCTATCTGTTTAGCCCATTTTAGTGTTGGCTAAGTTCTAAAATCTTCCTGGAGCTTTTAACTGTGTTTTGACAAGTGTACTTTTTTCTGACTGACGGTCGAATAAAAGGTTGATGATGATGAAAACCCCTTGGTGCATTTTGCCCATCAAAGCCTTTGCTGTTAAGAAGGAAAACATGAAGGGAAATTGGGCAACATATAAAATGTTATTAGAGGGCAAATTAATAAATTGAGATGAAAAGACTTTGAAATCCATAAATATTTGACAGACTGGTTCCAATACTTCCAACTGAATAAAAGACAAAAACAATGAGGTTCCCTGGAGAAATATCAAAACGACTGGGAAAAGCTGTGGAGGGAAGACATAAGATTCACCGCATGTTATAGGGGGGGGGGTGAAGAAGGAGGTAAGAGATGGAAGCACTGTCCTGTTTTCAGATTGGGGACAGCCTCCCACCTCCTTTTCCCCAACCTGTGGAAGGAACAGACTCAAATTCCTCACCTCTTGAACCCTCAGCAAATGTCCAAGCTACAACCCCCAGGGTGAAGTGCAAACCTCAACCCCACAAATCATGTGTCCTTAACTAAGTTATACAGTCAGAGGCTGCTGTCTAAAGAAGCAACTCCCATTTCTCGGAAGGCCACTTCAACTTCATCTAGCACTCAGTCGCTTTCTTCACTGTCTTCCCAGTGCTCCTGGGTAAGCTCTACGGGCTCGCTGACATCCCTGAGGTCCACAGACTATGCTGCCAGCCACAGGGCAGACGATTTCCGCAAGCTGAACAAGGAGAGGGAATTCCACTATTCTGTCATCCGGTTGAAGCTGAATCACATGGTTTCCAGGCTGCCTAGGAGGGGCAATGTGGCAGAAAACTACATAGGCTGCCACCCAGTGATGTGCAACTTAAAGCCTAGGCAGAGGATCAGCACAAGCCTCATAAACCTCAGAGACTTTGCACTGTATTCATCATATGACTGCTTCTGAGAAATGGGATCGTGAGAGCTGGCACACATAATTGCCACACAGGAGGTGCTGCTGGCTTGGTGGTGGTGGTTTTTTTAACTTGGCTGCCCAGCCATCTTGGTGATACTGCAAGCCTTTCTCAGGCTTTGCAATGCCATGGAGAAGAATATGCACATTATACCTTGTGGCGCAAAGGTAGCCATCACATGAAAAAACCTTCACGTTGCTCTTTGTGGCTTACATTTTGTGTGTGTCACTTGTAAATGCTTCAGCCTTCACACTTGGCCAATTCTGTACTGCCCTTACAAATGTTGCTTTCTAGTGCTTTTTTGGTAAAAGAAATAATGGGCTAACTTGGTTTCATCAAGGGACAATAATATTAGCCGTTTAGAAAGTACAAAAAGAAAGTGTTTGCAACTGTGATTGTAGTATTCATCTTTTTAAAATATAAACTTTGCAATTTTGTCACAGTTTCTGTATGCACATCAGCTATATGTAATAAATAAATCATCATCATCATCTTTATACCACACCCATTTGGCTGGCTTTCCCAAGGGACTCTGGGGGGCTTAGAGCATATCTAAAAACATCCAGCATTAAAAATCTCCTAATACATGGCTCAGGAGATAGAGAGGGAGAAGGAAGAGAAGGCAGGAAGGGTAACCATGTCAGACCACTAACTCCTCGAAATACAAATGTCTTCCGGATAGATTGCCCATAAACTCCACCCCTTGGTCTAACACGGTTACCTCTTCCATGCTTAGCTAATCTGTTCCTCCTCCCCTCTCTGAGTAAAAAACCCTATACCTTTTCCCCATACAAATGTTTAACTTTAACATATAAAATACACACTAATATAAGGAACATCAAAATACCAAAAACCAGTATAATCACAGGGCGCCAAGCCAAATTTAAAATGTTGGTCATGGTAGGGCACTAGCCTGAAAAGATGTCCCACAAATGGATTTTTCATTCTCTCTGCAAGAGAAGAGAAGTGAAAGGCAGTGCTACATCTGGCTCAGTCATTAGGGAGGTGCAATCAGGGATTAAAAAACAAAAAAGAGGAGGGGATCCTAACAGCCAGGAAGGGTGCTCTGCTTGGAAAGGAGCAAAGAGCTGGCTGCTCCGTTCCGTCCTGCTTCTGCTGCTGGTTTTGGAAAAGCTTAGTACAGAAAAAAAAAGAAGCTAGAGGAAGCTAAAGACAAGCCACACAAGAAGCCAGTGACTTCTGTCTTGCAGGTAGATTTTTCAGATGACCCAAACCTTTTCTCAAAAGGGGGGGGCGGGGAGAGGAAGAACCGCAGGAATATTGAGATGATGAAGAGGAGGAGGAAGAAGAGGAGTACGACAAGATTGGTAAACACAGAATGCTTTCCAGTATTGAAGTTATAAGAGATGCATTCTGACAAAATGAAAAGCTTAGTACAAAAAAAAAGTTTGTAGTGTGGGTGTTCACCTTTGTTGGTGCCTTGTTCAATCTTGCTGCAGAAAAGAGGGGAGAGGATACCCTGCTAGATATATAGACTTTCGGATTAATCATATTCACACATATATATATATATATATATATATATATATATATATATATATATATATATATATAATTTTATATATAATATTTGGAGGGACGGGATGGTGGTTGTGGGGCTCCTACTGAAGCGAGAGTAGCATGGATTTCATCTAGTTGTAGAAAATGAGTGAAAAGAACATGCAGATCGTGGAAAAAGTGGAGTGGTTGAATTAGCTGAAAAGTTCATTAAGGGTGGGTGTGAGCTGTGTGGTGGTACCACCTGATGGCATGTTCGAAAAAGAATCCGTTTTGGTGTAGAAAGGACTGAAGCGTACCTACTGCTGATGTACGTACAGAAACTGGAAACTCCTGCAATTTTATTTCCCTCGCCTAGAGGAAGGGGGTGTGTGATGGCGGGGGACTGTGGAAATCACCCCTCTGCAAATGGCCACATGGACCGGCAGAGCACGGAAGACAGGGGGAATCTGGCGGCATGGCAGCTGCCACCTGACGAATCCCAGAACTCGGCCCGTTTTCCTTCAAACCTCCATTAGCAGCAGCAGTGGGAAGGGATGCAGCAGCCAGCTCTTTGCTGTTTTCTAAGCAGAGCACCCTCCTCATTTTTGTTAATTAATCCCTGAATGAACCTCTCTAATGATTGTGCGAGATGAAGTACTGCCTCTCCCTTCTTTCCTTTTGCAGAGAGAATGAAAATCCAAATAAATGCTTTTCTTTTTCTTTTTAGATTTTTTTACATGTGATTTTTCACAACTATTTTCAAGCCCCACTGAATGAGGAAAAAATAACAACTATTGATAGTGATCATACAGACCAGCATTCATATTCAACACTGTCCATTCAAAAGGCAGCTAGAGGTTTCGGGAACCCCTACAACTCTTTCCCCCCCCCCCGCCAGGATCCACTAAGTTCTTATGTCCTCTCCCCTACTGGAAGAGCACTGGTGGGGGGGGTGACTCCTCCTGGATCCTGGCAGATGCCCAAGGAATGGTTTGTCCCGTCTCTCCTTGGCAAACCGCAATCCCTCGTTCTGATGCAGCTTGGTTTGGGGGCGGTTCGTTCCCACCCTCTACCAGATGGTCACCAAGGCACCAAAGTCAGCCGTGGAAATCTTGCAACACGTCATAGATTCCATAGGTTCTCTCCAGTTGTACAGAAGATAGAAGGAGAGAGAGAATAAAGACCTTGACCGGGAAAAGGATCAGATGTATTAACTCTGTGCATCCAGTAATGAAGAGACCACCATCATTCACTTCCAGATAAACTGTAGAACATGGATCTGGCCAGGCAGTTTCAGATGCCTTGACTGGTCTTCCAGAAACAACCTTCTACCCTCAATCTGTTATTCTCTTCCAACAGCCTGAAAACAAAATTTGCCGGGCGGGGGGGGGGGTGAAAGCAAGCCCACTTTTTAATAACTATCGTATTGCTGTATTAAACAAGAAGAAACTTTGCACAAGAAGAAATTTTGTGGGGTTTGTGTGTGAGACTGGGCGGATTATTATTATTATTATTATTAAAGCTCTGAACACTCAGATTCTTCATGCTAATTTACTGGTCATGAGATTTCTTACTGAAATCGCACACTTCCAACATTGAATCAGCTTGTGACAAATGTGGACTAGTCTGTCATTTGCTCAGAAAAAAGGGCAACAACAACAATAAAAAACTTTGCATATATGCAGCTTTTATGTATATTTTGGATTATAGTTTTTTAACATAATTTTTTTGGGGTGAAAGGGACTTTCAAGAACATGAAAACTGAGGTGTCTTAGGGCTGTTTTGCCTCATGGTTTTTGTTGCTGAACCCTAATAGAGAGAACACATGCATCTTATTTGGCAGGAAGGTTGATTTCTTCATCCATGAATTGTGCTTCCTTTGGTGTGAGTTTTTTTTAAAAAAACTTTTCATAAAAGCTTTTTGCATAATAAATCTTAAGCTGGTGTTTCTTTAAAAAAACCAAATACACACACACATACATACATTGCAATTTCTGCTGCAGTTTCTCAACATATATCAGCAGAGTTTATGCTTCAAGAGGAGAGAAGTGAACGGCAGTGCTTCATCAGGCACAGTCCAAAGGTTGTATACATGTGTACTCTCTATTAGAGTTCAGCAACAAAAGCCATGAGGCAAAAGAGCCCTAAGACACCTCAGTTTTCATGTTCTTGAACGTCCCCATTCAAAATGATGCTAAATAACTATAATCCAAAATATGCATACAAGCTGCATATATGCAAAGTTGTTGGTTTTTTGTGTTGCTCTTTTTTCTGAGCAAACAAAAGATCTGTCCACATTTGTCACAAGCTGTTGCAATGTTGGATTTTAGTAAGAAATCTCCTGACCAGTAAATTAGCATGAAGAATACATCTGATCCTTTCCCCACCCCAGTCAAGATATTTTCTCTCTCTCTTCTTCCATCTTCTGTACAACTGGAGAGGACCAAGTGCCAGGATCCCACACTTGCAGTCTGACGTGTTGCAAGATTTCCATGGCTGACTTTGGTGCTTTGCATGGTAAGACCCCCAAGACCTCCCCAAATAAAGACACAATTAATGTCAAATTTAGTTAAAGGTCATTGGCATAATTTTGGCCAAAATGAAAAATGAAGATAAATGTGCTTGGAATTCTTCAAGTCCAGTATCTGGCTCTTGTGCATCACTCAATATTGGGGGAATGGAGCACCCTGTCTAGAAATACTGAGGGGGCTAAAGCCCTGGGTGGCCAGGAGATCTGCTCACTGTACCTGCAGTCAGTGTTTCTAACCAACAGAGGCAACAAGTCCTCAGCAGAGATTTAGCTCTGCTGGGATCAGGATATTCTGCAAATTTCAGGGGCATGTAGAATTGAATGGTTTTGTGCAATAGGCTGTATTTAAATGTGGTGATTATTGTTTTGGTGTTCCTGATTATTCTGTTAGGGCTTCTGTCCCCCCCCCCAAATGTTTCTTCCACACTACATTACCTGTTGTTCGATGAAACTTGGTTTTTTCCCCTTCTTTTACAAATGAAATGGGGCTGCTGCAGTTGGAAAGATGCCTTACTTGGTCATATGGCACAAATGGTTGGAGCCCCATGGTACTAAAGTTTAAGATACGCCTGCAAGGAGCACTCTGAATGTTCTGCCATTGGGGGGCTATCAAGCTGCAGAAAGTTTTAGCTTTCTCTGTGTTAAGGGGTTTTGGAAGCGTTCATGTAGCTGATGTCTGTACAGAAATATGAATGCTTAAAAACCCCTCAACAAAAGTGTCCTTTCTCCTTTTCTGCACCCAGATTCAATCCCTTGCCAACACCTTACCAGAAGATGCAGCCACACAACTCAGACCTTATATAAACCATGGATAAAATACAAATATCTCCTGGAACCTACAAGCCCTTGGTGCATTTCACCCATCGAAGCCTTTGGTGTTAAGAAGAAGAACATGAAGGGAAATTGGGCAACATATAAAATGTTATTAGGGGCGGAAATTAATAAATTAAGAACTTTGAAATCCATATATATTTGACAGACTGGCTCCGATACTTCCAACTGGATGAAAGACAAGGAAAATAGGGTTGGCTGGAGAAATATCAAAACTAAAGAGAACTCTAATCCAGCCCAAAGGAAAATATCTATCTAAAATGTATATTCTCCTCCACAATTTACACCCTGCCATCAAAGAACTTTTGCCTCACTTAAAACGCTCAACCTTTTCTGAGGATGCACACTTCAGAACACATAGGGACAGAGAAAGCTAAAACATTCTGCAGTTTGATTGCCCCCAAATGGCAGAAAATTCATAGTGCTCCTTGCAGGCGTATCTTAAACTTTAGTACCATGGGGCTCCAACCATTTGTGCCATATGACCAAGTAAGGCATCTTTCCAACTGCAGCAGCCCCATTTCCTTTGTAAAAGATGGCAAGGAAACTGTTCCAACGCAGAACAGGTAATATAGTGTGAAAGAAACTTGGGGGGGGGGACAGAAGCCCTAACAGAATAATCAGGAGCACCAAAGCAATAATCACCACATCTAAATACAGCCTTTGGCGCAAAACCATTAAATTCTTCATGCTCCTGCTATTTGCAGAATCTCCTAATCCCAGCAGAGCTAAATCTCTGCTGAGGATTTGTTGCCTTAGTTGGTCGGAATCATCCGCTGCAGGTACAAGGCAGGGCACACCTTTGATTTTTTATTTTATTTTTTGGTTTTGAAATAAAAAGAAATTGATTATGTTTCTAGGTATTTGGGCTATTATCCTGCCCAACCCTGCTGTAGATCACCTAATGAAATCTTTCGGCCTAGTATCTAATGACATTCCCAAAGACAAGAAAAATCTATTCCTTTACACAACAGCAGCTGCCAGAATATCCCATCACTATTAGAATGGCAAAACAAACTCGGCGAGTTTGTAGAAACGGCAAATTTGATGGCAATTATTAGAGGCCACTCAAATCAGAGAATAATTAGAAAGTGGGATGGAGTGAATGAAAACATGAAAAAATATTGTCCCAGAATTGAAATATTAATAGAGAATGTGTGAAACTTGAAGGTAAGCAAGAAAATAATAGAAGCAATTGAATAATTATTATAACAACACAACAAAGTGGAAGAAGTAAAATATTGAGATCACACATGGGTGAAGGGGAGTGGGGGGTATATGGGAACCTATAATATCATTTATAATATAATTTGTTAATTGTGCTGTATTTATATAGAGCAAAGGGAAGCCTAGAGCAATTAGATTTATTTTAATTTAGGTAATCCCATGCTATCTGCAGAATCTCCTGATCTCAGCAGAGCTAAATCTCTGCTGAGGACTTGTAGAAATATCCCGCAGAAATATCAAAATGACTGCGAAAGGCTGTGGAGGGAAGATTCACTGCATGTTATAAGGGGGTGGTCATTAGGAGGTAAGAGAAGGAAGCGCTGTCCTGTTTTCAGATTGGGGACAGCCTCCCACCTCCTTCTTCCCAACCTGTGGAAGGAACAGACTCAAATTCCTCACCTCTTGACCCCTCAGCAAATGTCCAAGCTACAACCCCAGGGTGAAGTGCAAACCTCAACCCCACAAGTCATGTGCCCTTAACTAAGTTTTACAGTCAGAGGCTGCTATCTAAAGAAGTATCTCCCATTTCTAGGAAGGCCACTTCAACTTCATCTAGCGCTCGGTCGATTCTTCACTGTCTTCCCAGTGCTCCCGGGCAAGCTCTACGGGCTCGCTGACATCCCTGAGGTCCATAGACTATGCTGCTAGCCACAGGACAGACTATTTCTGCAAACTGTACAAGGAGAGGGAATTCCACTACTCTGTCATCCGGTCCAAGCTGAATCACATGGTTTCCATGCTGCCTAGGAGGGGCAATGCGGCAGAAAATGACATAGGCTGCCACCCAGTGAGGTGCAACTTAAAGCCTAGGCAGTGGATCAGCAAAAGGCTCATAAACCTCAGAGACTTTGCACTGTATTCATCAAATGACTGCTTCTGAGAAATGGGATCGTGAGAGCTGGCACACATTACTGCCATACAGGGGGTGCTGCTGGCTTGGTGGTGGTGGTTTTTTTAACTTGGCTGCCCAGCCATCTTTGTGATACTGCAAGCCTTTCTCAGGCTTTGCCGTGCCATGGAGAAGAATGGTTTGGAATGCCAACCAATATGCACATTATACCTTGCGGCACAAAGGTAGCCATCGCATGGAAACACCTTCACGTTGCTCTTTGTGGCTTACATTTTGTGTGCGTCACTTGTAAGTGCTCCAGCCTTCACACTTGGTCAATTCTGTGCTGCCCTTACAAATGTTGCTTTCTAGTGCTTTTTTGGTCTAAGAAATCATGGGCTAACTAGGTTTTACCAAGGGACAATAACCCGCTAGTGCCTCTCCTTTTTTTGTCCCAATATAGGAACATAGAAAAATATTTTCAGTGTATGACCCTGCAGCTGATGGCCTGATAACAGATGGCTAACAAAAGACAATGACAAAGACAATGTGCAGTGACTTGTAACTTTTCCAACACCTATTGCCATATCTTAGGGCTCCTTTTTAATGTGTTTTTAGTGAAATCCCTGAGGTTTGTGGTGTGGATGTGGCTGTTCACCTATGTAGGTGCCTTGTTCAATGGGCTGACAAGGCTGAAACCGGCTCTCATTTCTCTATTCACTATTCCCCTTATGAAAAGCACCGGGTTGAAATTGACCGTTCTTGTGAACTAAATTCCACCCCACATCGGGGGGAGGGGATCATTTTTTTAAAAAATATTTAGTTTATGGCACAGTGAATGCCATCAACCCATTGTGATCCAGCAGTAGCTCCTTTACAGCCATCCGCTGTCACTTAGATCAGTGACTAGGCACCATGCAAAAAGAAAGGGTTTGCAACTGTGATTGTAGTATTCATCTTTTTAAAATATAAACATTGCAAGTTTTTGCACAGTTTCTGTATGGACATCAGCTATATGTATAAATAAATTATCAACACCATCATCATCATCATCTTTATACCCCACCCATTTGGCTGGCTTTCCGAAGGGATTCTGCGGGGCTTACAGCATATCTAAAAACATCCAGCATTAAAGATCTCCTGATTCACGGCTCAGGAGATCGAGAGGGAGAAGGAAGAGAAGGCAGGAAGGGTAACCATGTCAGATCACTAACTCCTCGAAATACAAATGTCTTCCGGATAGATTGCCCATAAACTCCACCCTTGGTCTAACACGGTTACCTCTTACATGCTTAGCAAATCTGTTCCTCCTTCCCTTTTTGAGTAAAAAAAAAATTTCACCACTTTTCCATACAAACGTTTAACTTAAATATAACGGTATAAAATACACATTAATATAAGCAATGTCAAAATACCAAATAGAAGTATAATCACAAGGTGCCAAGCCAATTTTAAATGTTGGTCATGGTTGGGCTCCATCCTGAAAGGATTTCCCACCAATGGTACTATGAAAGAGTTACTCCAGAGCTGGAAAAGTAGTATCCTGACAGTACTGGGATACTGGAGCAGGACCTAGCCCCCTGTCACACATCAAAAGTGGTGAAGAAATTCATGACAGAGCAGCAAATACAGGTACTTGATTGGCCAGGGAATTCCCCGGATGTACATCCCATTGAGAATTCGTGGGCTATATGCAAAAGTCGCCTCTGTGCTGTAGATGGTATGACTATGGAGAAACTCATTCAGGCGCTGATTCAAGTATGGTACAGGGATCTGAAAATCAACAGTGACTGTTCGAAATGAGTAGACCCCATGCCAAACCGTGTTCAAATGCTGCTTAAAAATAGCGGCGGTCATATCTGTTAATAATGTACATGTCTGTGAGTTTTGTACATCTCTGTGAGTTTTGTACAATAAACTATTGTACAAAATTCATTGTTTCAATTATTTTGTACAGCACATTGTTATGTGTTTAGTAAGACATGGACACACACTAGAACTGTTCACATTACTGAACCAGAAACAGGTCAAACCCCCCTTAATTCAGAGGGCGCACAATGTGAGTTCCTGCACTAAAACAGCAGTGTTTGCTTTGATAACCAGATAAATAAATCAAGTTGACTTTCAGGTAATACTATATAGTATGGCCCCTGGGCCATTGCTTCTACATTTATGATGTTCTACCGATTTTGACCTAGACTGAATATTTTTCTTTCAAATCAGTATATAATAAATGTTTGGGGGGAATTGAAAGGAAATCCACATCCCACCCACTTTAGTAGTCCACAGTTGGTTAAAAGACGAAGGCCGAATAAAAAAGGAATTACTCATTTTGCTAAGCTCTCATATTAACAGTTTCAACACATTTCAGAAACTCAGGAAGAAGGGTGGGTGGGTGTGTACTTCCTGACCCTCTGAAGATACCTAGCCTCGTGTGCCTCAACCCAGCTGGAAGGCCTTAGGACTTCTCAGCAGAAGCTCCACTGGCCTGGAAGAATACCCACAATGCCACAATGCCACCTACCTTGAAGGGCCACTGCATTCTGGGTGGGCAAGGAACTTCAACTCCATACCGGCCGATGGGAAGAGCAGCTCCATGATCGACCAGGCCATGGCTGGGTACTGCCCCTCCATCTTCCAGAAGTAGCACATCAGGTGTCTTGGGATACATACCTGCAAATACAGTCCTGTGAAAACAAGGCCCTCCATGCCAGCTGAGACCTAGGACCAAACAGCCAAATGCCAGACGGCCCAAGAAACCCCAAATAAAAACCTATATGACTACATGTAGGATATTTTCTGCAATCTATCCCCCCGCCCACTCTTTAACCCAAATCTAATTCTAACCCCCTACTCCCCCACCCACCACACTCTAGGACAGCACAACTCCATTGGTTCGATAGACAATACAAGGTGAGAGACACAGGGCAACCCGGACGGGTTGGCAGGGAATCACCCTATACTGTAGGTAAGCAAGATAGCTTACAAACAATTACATTACATGTAATTATTTCTGTATGGCATAAATTGGGAAACCTCATCAAAGGAAAATGCATCACTTCATATATAAACACCAGGACTGAGCAAGCCTACCTTAACTTATGAGGAACAGGAATTCATAGACAGTCCTATCACCCCAGAGGAAATAGATATGGTCCTCAAAAACCTCAAGCCACACAAAGCTCCAGGCCCAGATGGCTTCACAGCAGAATTCTATTGGAAATTCAAAGAACCCCTGATGCCCTACATGACCTGCCTATTCAATGGTATCATAAAAGGGGGGTCAATCCCCAAAACATGGACCTACTCCAAAATAGTCTCCATCCCAAAACCACTTAAAGACAGCCTCAAAGTAGAATCAGACCACCCAGTCTCATTAATAAACCAAGACGACAATATATTCACATCAAACTTGGCCAACCGCCTAAAAATTTTCCTACACAAGTTAGTAGCCCCAGACCAGACTGGCTTTGTCCCTGGTTGCAATATAACAGGCCCCATCAGGAAACTACTGAACGTGATTGAACACAGCACGGCAACTAAATGCCCACTGACAATTATGTCCCTAAACATCCTCAATGCTTTGGGTTGCTTAGAGTGGAAATACCTATTAGCAGTACTAGCGTGAAATTTGGCCCCAACTTCCTGCAAATCCTCCAACAAATATAATCCCAAGCCTCAGCAATATGGAAGACTAACAATTGGGACTCTAATACCATAGCGATCCAAAAAGGCACAAAACAAGGATTCCCACTGTCTCTCTTCTTATTCATCCTGCCTCTGGAACCTTTAGCAATCTGAATCTGAGCAGCCACAGAGATCAAGGGAGTGGAAATAAAAGGCAAAACCTACAAATTAGGACACTTTGCAGATGACAGCACCAGACCCCATAAACACAGCAACCTCCTTAATCAGAGAACTCAACACATTTGCAATGGTGCCGGGCCTACAGGTAAATTTTGCAAAGTCAGAAGCTATGTGCTTCCCACACACAAAAAGGCCTCGCTAACGTCACCAAGGTAAAACTTTGCCACACCAAGTTCAGATACCATGGGGTACAAAGAACCAGAAACCTCAATAAAGTATACCTCCACAACTATAACCCCTTATTGGCGGCAAATTAACCAAGACCTAAAGAGATGGAACAACATCAACTTCACTCTCACAGACAAAATAGGGAAAGGGTAAAGGGATTCCTGACCATTAGGTCCAGTCATGACTGACTTTAGGGTTGCGGCGCTCATCTCCCTTTACTGGCCAAGGGAGCCAGCGTACAGCTTCCAGGTCATGTGGCCAGCATGACTAAGCCGCTTCTGGCGAACCAGAGCAGCGCACGAAAATGCCGTTTACCTTCCTGCCGGAGTGGTACCTATTTATCTACTTGCACTTTGATGTGCTTTCGAACTGCTAGGTTGGCAGGAGCAGGGACCGAGCAACGGGAGCTCACCCCGTCGCGGGGATTCGAACCACCGACCTTCCGATTAGCAACTCCTAGGCTCTGTGGTTTAACCCACAGCGCCACCCACGTCCTCTCAGACAAAATAACCATGATCAAAATGCTCACCCTCCCAAAATTAACCTACCTATTCCAAACAAAAAACCAAGAATAAGCCCCAAATACCTGCACCTCCCCTCCACAGAGGGAGGATGGGGAATCCCCAACATACATTGCCAGCCAAGTATGCTACATAATCCTATATATATTAGAAGATGAAACAAAACAGTGGGTACACCTGGAGAGAGACACAATTGAAAATACCTGCACCACAGCATACCCAATTCCAAACAAACTAAGGAAAATTCCCACAATACTTAACAGCTACACACAGACCATGCTTAAAGCATGGAAAGCAGAAATAGGCAAACTGTCCCCAACCCCATCACCACTAATTCCCCTGCCACACCACCCACTATTCCATCACTCAGCACAAAACCTCCAGATAAAAACCTGTCAAACAAAAGGCTTATATCGCCTAATCAACCTCTATAAAATAGCAAACCCTTGCCAACACAAGAAATACAAGACAAACTAGAAGACGCCCAAATGCCTTGGTTAACACACCACCAATTACATGCCCTCTTAAACAATCCAGTAGTAAAATCAGCAGCAACTAGGCCCTTGACAACCTTCAAAAACCTCCCCCCAAAGCCTCCTATGAGATTAACCCCACTCAGTGGACCAGAACATGGTCTAAACCCTGCTTTCAATCCATATCAAAGAAAAGGAAAGCACTCACTCTGAAACTCACCTACAGGTGGTACCTAACACCAAGGAAATTAGCGCTAATAAGCCCAGGAACCTCACCAAAATGCTGGAGAGGGTGCACCTCCCCAGGCACATACCTCCACATGTGGTGGGAATGCCCCCAAATCCAACTCTTCTGTACAAAAACCATATGAGAAATATGTAAAATAACTAAGCAAGTATTAGAAATCGCCCTAGAATTGGCCCTACTAAACATCTTCCAAGACAACAATGCCCACTCAAATCACAAAGAATAAGAATAAGAATAAGAATAAGAATAAGAATAAGAATATCTTTATTGTCATTGCCCCCTTCGGGGAAAATGAAATTACTTGACTGCTCCATAAAAACACTAATTAAACAATACAATATAATACAGCAAGGGAGATTAGATGACTTTCAAAGTCCGGGCTTCCCATTCGGGGCCGAGATCGCTCTGGAGAAGAAGCTGTTCTTAAGACGACTCGTTCATGTCTTCATCGACCTGTATCTCCGTCCTGACGGCAAGAGCTCGAAGAGACAGTGACTAGGATGTGATGGATCTTTTACTATGTCCTGTGCCTTCCTATGGCACCTTGTGGCATAAATCTGCTCTAAGGTGGAGAGTGGACAGCCAACAATGCTCTCTGCTGCCTTAACAACCCTGCACAACCCCATCCTGTCCTGGGCAGTACAGCTTCCGTACCACACACATAAGCCATAAGTGAGCACGCTCCCAATGGCACAGTGATAGAAGGCAAGCAGCAGTTTCTGCGGAAGATGTTTTTTCCTTAGTATTCTCAAAAAGTACAGTCTCTGCGGTGCCTTCTTCACAAGCCCCCTTGTGTTGACACTCCAGGACAGATCCTCTTGTAATTCAATGCCCAGAAATCTGAACGTTGTTACCCTCTCCACACAGACCCCATCAATCAAAAGTGGCTGGACGTTGCTCTTCTGTCTCCTGAAGTCCACCACAAGCTCCTTTGTCTTCCTTGTATTTATGAGCAAGCTGTTAGTTCTGCACCACTCTGTCAGCCGCTCCACCTCATCTCTATAATCCGTTTCACCCTCCCTTTCAGAGATGAGCCCAATCACAGTTGTGTCATCTGCAAATTTGACAACCCTATTACTAGGGTGAGTAGCGACACAATCGTACGTGTAGAGAATATAAAGGAGCGGACTGAGTACGCATCCCTGTGGTGTTCCTGTGTTAGTCTTAAGCATATTAGAGGTATAAGGGCCCAACCGAACACTCTGGGAGCGGTCTGACAAAAAGTCCAATATCCACCCACAAAGTGATAACAGCAGTCCCAGATCTTCCATACCAGCTTTTCAAAGCACTTCATGATTATAGGGGTGAGTGCTACTGGACGAAAATCATTCAGATCTTCCGGGTTAGATTTTTTTGCTATTGGAACAATAATAGAGGACTTTAGGCAGGATGGAGCAATAGCCTGGGCTAGGGATCGATTTAAAATCCCAGTGAAAACTCCTGCTAGTTGATCTGCACAGTCTCTCAATACCCTTCCAGCTACCCCATCTGGCCCTGTGGCCTTCCTTGGGTTGATTCCCTTCAACACCTTTCTCATCTCTTCTTTTTCCACAGAGACTACTACATTCCTTTGTACTGATGATGGTAATGGTGGTGATGACGGCAAAGTCTTCACCGGGAGTGGTGGTGGTGTTGGTAAAGCCTCAACAGGTGTTGCTGCAGATGTTACTTCAAAACGGGCAAAAAAGGCATTCAAATCCTCTGCGAGGGATGCCCCTCCCTCGTCTGCCAGGGAGTCCTTGGATTTATACCCTGTTAATTCTTGTACACCTTGCCACACCTGCCTGGTGTTGTTACTTTGTAAATGATTCTCCAGCCGCTGTCTATGCACCTCCTTTGTTAAACGCTTGTCTCCTTTGCTACACGCTTGAACTCATAACCCACCTATTCTCAGCAGCCAGAAACATCATAACCTGGTGAGACCTGTCAGGAATAAGTATGGAACAATGGTACCAAATAGTATGGGAAACCCCCTTAATAAAAAAATTAACCAATAAACTGAAACTGACACAGGGACAAATAGAAGACGGCTCACCCCGGTATGGCTCCCCTTTATCACATACATAGCCCAACAAGACAATGACAAAAATCCACCAAAAGAATACAAATCAATATGGCTAACCTGATCCAAAACACCCACCCACCCCACTCACACATGGAAACAAAGACCACCAGAGTCAACTATAAATGAACAGTCACACCCTAGGCCAACCCCGACCTTTCTCACCACCAAAGGAAGACAAGCGAACAGCAAAGAACCTGCACAAGCAGCACTGACACAAAACCCCACATATCTTAAGTAAAATAGAATCACCCCACCTCACCCCCACTCATCTTTTTCCCCCTCCACCTCTTTCCCCCTATTCTTCCTAATGTCTCAACAAATGGGGGGAAAATGTGTTACGTGGGGGGGGATACGAGACAGAGACATTGCACATATCTTTGTAAATCAAGAAAATCTTTACTAAAAATACATTTTAAAAAATGAAACTGACCTGTAGAAAATGTAACTTGAAAAAAGAAACATTGCACATACTTTTTTAAACCAAGAAATTGTTAATAAAAAAGGCATTTGAAAATATTTACAGTTTTGCCACATTTCAGAAACTCAGGAAGAAGGATGGGCGTGTGTGTCCTTCCTGACCCTCTGAAGATACCCAGCCTCATGTGCCCAACCCCAGCTGGAAGGCCGGCCGGCCTGCCTTAGGACTTCTCAGCAGAAGCTCCACCTGCCTGGAAGAAGACCCACAATGCCACAATGCCACCTACCTTGGAGGGCCACTGCATTCTGGGTGGCGAGCAATGTCAACTCCACACCGGCCGATGGGAAGAGCAGCTTCATGATGGAACAGGCCATGGCTTGGGAGTTCCCCTCCATCTTCCAGAAGCACTGCATGAGGCGTCTTGGGATACATCCCTGCAAATACAGTCCTGTGAGAAGAACGCCAGGAAACGTTTTGCTAGCACAGAGCCTGTCCTCTAAACTGAGAGGCAGAACCTAGGGTGCTCAGAGGCTTGGGGCGCTTTGGCAAAGTAAAAGAGGGATATTGGGCAGCTCTGCGGAGGAATCTAGATACACATAAAAAACCCACTAATAAAACACATACAGTGGTGCCCTGCAAGATGAATGCCTCGCAAGACGGAAAACCCGCTAGACGAAAGGGTTTCCCATTTTTGAGCTGCTTCGCAAGACGAATTTCCCTATGGGCTTGCTCCGCAAGACGAAAACGTCTTGCGAGTGTTCCGATTTTTTTCCGCTCCCCCCTTTTTTCTAAGCCGCTAAGCCGCTAATAGCCGCTAATCCGCTAAACAGCTAATAGCGCTAATCCGCTAAGCCGCTAATAGGGTTGCTTCGCAAGACGAAAAAACCACTAGATGAAGAGACTGGCGGAACGGATTATTTTTGTCTTGCGAGGCACCACTGTATTTTAAAAATACCAGAGACCTTTTTATTAGGTTTGGTAAGAAAAGAATTACCGAAGGATAAGAAAGTACTGTTTATGTATGCGATGACAACAGCAAGAATACTACTTGCCCAGGGATGGAAAGAAGAAAGAGCCCCATTGAAAGGAGAATGGACAATGAAGATGATGGACTATGCGGAGATGGCAAGGCGGACCGGGAAAATCAGGCACCAAGAGTTTAACAAATTTACTAAAGAACGACATACTTCTAAAGAATATAGTAAAGAACACTGTCAACATTTTTAAATGTTGGCAGGATTGACATAGCACTTGTAATTTAAAAAAACAAAGGATAAAAATGAAGCACAATAATTTGGATAAATGCAATTAGATGCAGTTTAAAAAGGAAGATAAATTTTGGAAGCCAAAGGAGGGGTGGAGGGAAGTCCGGGGGAACACCATAAAGGTACTGATATGGAGTGTGATGTAATATAAGCGTGTGTGTGTGTGTGTGTGTGTGTGTGTGTGTAAAAATGTGTTTTTTCTTTTTGAAACTTTGAAAATAAAAAGTTAAAAAAGAAAATACTTTTTTAAAGTGTTTTGGAAAATATATTGAATTTGCCATGAGCTCACCCTCGCCATCTAGTGTCTAGCTGGAACCTGTGCCAAGGTGGGCAACCAAGATGATCAAGGGTCTAGAAACCAAGACTTATGAGGAACAGTTGAAACAGCTGGGTATGTCTAGCCTGGAAAAGATGAGATTTGAAAGAGATATGATAGCCATCTTCAAATATCGGAAGGGCTGCCACATGGAAGATGGAGCAAGCTTGTTTTCTCCTGTTCTGGGGGGTAGGACTCAAACCAATGGCTTCAGGGTACATGAAAGGAGATTCGGACTAAACATCAGGAAGAATTTGCTGACAGTAAGAGCTGGGAGAGACCAGGGTGAATATGTCACTCTTCATATGTTTTGAACAACTCCCAGCAGGTCCAGTCAACATGATGGCCTTTGTGGGATTTGCAATCTGAAACACTTGGAAGACACAAACTTGGTGAAAGCTGCTGCACAGTGAGGCCTCTGCTCAAAAGAGCATCCCTTCTCTGTCAGAGCCAAGGTGTATCTAGTCCAGCACTCTGCTTCCACCAAGGACTAACCTGATCCCCCTTAAGTGGCTTCCCAGCAGTTGGTATTCAGAGGTAGACTGCTCCTTCAACAGGAAGTTCTATTTGGCTATTCAAACCACTGACCACTGATAGACTCAGCCAAACGCAGGTTCTAGAGAAGGCTTCGCCAACCTGGTATAGCCCAAAACATCTCGGGGGGGGGGGGCACTATGTTGGCAAAGGTCCAACACAGGGTGTATGTGAAAAAAATGGCATTGTTGCACTTTGAATGGAAAAAAATCTAGGAGAAAAGAGGGGAAATGTTTTCAAATAGCACCTTTAACCCAACAGAGGAAAACGCTTGCTTTTCCGCCAGGTACATCAGAGAATGCAAGCAGGACATTTTCGTAAGATCAGCCCTATCAATGGAACAACTCCCCTAGGAGGAAAATATGCAGCTTTCAGAACTTTGAAGTTTAGACAAAAAGCAAGTTAGAGGCAATGGAACCAGAGGTTCTAAAATCCTGCAAGACTTGCAGAAAGTGGGTAGGAAAAATGTTTTTCTCCCTCTCTCATAACACCAGAACTCATGCAGGAACCAATGCAGGAAGATTCAGAGCAGATAAGAAAGTATTTACAGAAGAAAGTAAGAAGAGTCTACTGAATCTGGCCACTGGCCCCTCCACTCCATCATCCTGTTCACAGTGGCCACCCGCATGCTACTTAAGGGAAACCCACAAATAGGACAAGAGCCCAAGAGCAACTCTCCCCGCCTGCGGTTTGCAGCAGCTGGGATTCAGAAGCACTCCTGTCCTGCCCATGCAAGCACTGCTGACAGGCAGAGAGGCTTCTTCCCTGTGCATTAGCTCTGCCCATCCACAGAGCAGCCCTGTCTCTTTGGCTGACATCTTGGTGGTCACGGTGGGAACAGGATGCTCAGCTAGATGGTCCCCCTTTGGCCTGGTGCAAAAGGCTCCTCTGACATTCCTATACACTGCTGCTGAAGACAAGTTGCACGTCTTGCCTCAGAACATGGTCACTCCAACCCTGCAAGGGAGGAAGAACAATAATGCCAGATGAAAACTCAAACCATCTTAGTCAGCTCAACAGAAAAGTCCAGGCAGGAGAGTTCTCTATTCCCAGTTCAGCCATGGAGAGCCCAGCAGCAGCCAGATATTGAGAGCCAGGCCACCCAGGAGCACATGCCAGCTTTCTTCCTGGGCACATTTGACAAGGCAGTACATCCCACTGAGCACTGCAGGACTCAATTCCAAGTAAGCATACGCAGGATATGGACAGCATAGCTGCACTGCAGAAAGTCTCTCTCCAGGGCCAGGCAGGCTGCTGCACTAAGATGAACTAAGGAGAACGAAGATGCTGGTGAAAGGCAGCCCTTAAGATTTCTAGAAACTTGTGCCCCCTAGTGACAAAAGTTCCTGCTCCTCTGCAGCTGCTCTGGGTTAGCAGTTGGGCTCTAGAAAAAAACATTTCGAAGAAAACCAAGAACACAACATAAAGAGCAGCTGTGTTGTACCAAATCTGACCACAGGTGCATCCAGAGTTCTGTACTGACTGTGAGGAGCCCACCATAGTATCAGACAAGGGGACATTCCCAACCCTACCCAAGGAGGCCAAGGATTATCCTGTGGAACTTCTGCCTGCACCTCCCCTCCCCCACAGAAGCTGCTATGGCTTCCAACCTTCCATGTGCAGTACTCGCACACGTTTTCCCGTCTAAGTGTACAGAAAAGCGTGTTGTTGTTTTTTAAAAGGAAAGAAACCATCATAGAGCAGCAACATAATCCTACACGTTTTTAACTAGGAGTAAACTGCAGCGAGCGCAGCAGGCTTTGCTCCCAAATAAGAAGACATAGGATTCATCTCACATCCATCACAAGCAAGGATAACGTAAAAGAACCTCCATGGCCAGAAGAAATCTACCCTACCCAAAAAGCCAGGGATTATCCTGTGGAACTTCTGCCTGCACCTCACCTTCCCCACAGAAGCTAAAGGCACCAAGGAGGAAGGGATGGGACGTGGGGTGCTCAAGCCAAAAAATGGGGGGTTGGTTGGGGGAAAACCAAGACGGAGCGGCTTGGCGTCCTTTTTTTGCGTTGGAGTGCGCGCGGCCAACACAACCCACCAACGTTGTCGGGCACACGTGCCCAGGGCGCGAAGGGTTCCGCGCGTCAACTCAGCCTGGCCACCAGAGCCAAGCGGGGCTGCGCTTCGCCCCTGCCTGCCCTTGCCAGGAGAAGCTTGGTCGGCAGGCAAATCCCGCTCCCCCACGCTGGCCTGGGACGCGCAACGGCCGGGTCCTGGCGGCACTCAGGGCCGGACGGGGTTCCCTGCGTGGGGGCGCCTGCCTCCCGCCCCCTAAAAATCGCGCGCTTGGGACTACCCTCCCCCGGCCCAACCCCACACGCCACTGCCCATGTCCATACACACGTGCCCTCACTCCACCCCCCCCCCACAAAGACACACCGCAAAACTCTACCTCCGCGCAGCAGCCCTTCCTCCTGACCGAACACATCCCCAAAGCCACAACGAAGTTGCTTGGCTGAGCGAGGCGGCTACCCAACCCCCCCCACCCGCCCCTAACCCCCGCCAGAACGCTACCTACCCCAGGACTCTCCGCCGCCCCGCCGCACTTGGAAAAGGGCACGGATGCGCTCCGCCCGGATGCTGAGCGGAGCCGCGGCCAGGAGCGCACCCTTCGCCAGGGAGGAGGAGGAGGAGGAAGAGGGGGTACAGCAGCGAGCGAGCTCCAAGCACCCATTGCCACCCTCCCTCCCGCAGCGCCAGGCAGGTGGAAGTAGAGAAGACGCCGAGGACTCCCCAGCTGTTAGAAACAGAGATCCGCAGCCCCGCCCCCTGGCCAGTTTAAACTCCAGCGAGTTAAAGGGACTCTGCTTCCCCATTTCACCCCCACGGGGACCACGCACCCTCCAATAAATTAAACCCCCTATATCTTGCGAATACACGTGTATTCAAGCTTATAGCCTGGTTCCCCAAGGAAATCCAAAAGACCCCATGGCCGCCAACTTTTCAGCCTCCTCCAGACCCTGCCTTGAGGCTCCATTGTTTCCCTTTCTGTCCCCGGAATTGTCACCTGCAGATTTCTTTCTAGCCCTGCGTTTCCCTTAAAGGCACAGGCACACCTGGCAGGCTGAAAGACAGCAGGTTAGCGAAGGCTGACTTAAGCGTGCAGGTGGGAGCCAGAGGCACAGCAGAAAGATACAGGAGCTTTGGCAAAAATCTATAATCTAGAACATCCGGCGTTTAGGGTGGCGATTCTAGGAAAGACCAGCTGTCCATCTGGGTCTTCTAACCAGCAGTCACACAAACAAGAATTAAGCTGTAACAGTTTTCTGTTTCTTATTCACCTCTCTGCCCCCAATCTCAGCTAAATAGGAGCTGACACTACGCAGGTGGGAGAAGATGGCACTCTGCACATTCTCGTAGTCAATGGGACTTTGGGTCCCTGGCTGAAATTGGCTTTCAGCACACAATTACAGTGGTCCCTCAGGTTACATACGCTTCAGGTTACATATGCTTCAGGTTACATACTCCGCTAACCCAGAAATAGTACCTCGGGTTAAGAACTTTGCTTCAGGATGAGAATAGAAATCGTGCTCCGGCGGCAGCAGGAGGCCCCATTAGCTAAAGTGGTGCTTCAGGTTAAGAACAGTTTCAGGTTAAGAACGGACCTCCGGAACGAATTAAGTACTTAACCCGAGGTACCACTGTACTTGGGAGTAAGTCCCATTGGACTCAACAATAGATTTTAGAAAAACTACAGTGTTTAGAGGAGTGGCTGGTTTAGCAGACTTGGCTGCCACTGAGTGCTACAATGTTCCTGGTTTGTTTTAATTGTTGCATTGCTGACCAGCTCAAAGTGAAGAAGCCTCCAAGCCTTGACAGAAACATGCTAGGAGAACCCATGAACTTTGGACACATTACCCACATTGGAACAAAAGAGGGCAAATTCAGGAACAAATGAATTCCAAAGGAGGCTCCAACAACAATAATCCTTCAACTGCAAAGGTGTCAGATGTTTGAATGAGAGAATGAAATGCCTGTTTGGGGATGTGATGCTTTCAAAGCAACTGGCTGTAAGGAGGAGAACGGACCAATTTAATTTCATACATTGTTACATATATTGAGACTACTGATCTGCTAGTAAGGCTGTGAAATGCTAAATTTTCTGTGGAAGCCTGTTCATGTTGGAGATTGAATCTTGACATAACCATTTAGCTATAGCATCATGACCACAATTTGTTGTCTAAAAGCAGCATTAAAGATGGTAGCTACATTTTAATTAACAACTCCACTAAAGATCCCTCAGGTTTTGTAGTTCTGCTGGGGGATTAGAGAGACTAGGTTACACTGCTTTGAATTTAGAAGATTGCAGAGTGATTCACAAACTTTGGCTCCCATAAAATAAAAACCTTCCAGCAAGAATCTTCAATTAAAAATCAAAAACAAAAAACAATAGTAATTGTGAAGCTCCAACACCTTCTGAACGCAGGAAGGGCACTTAAATTCTAAGAATTAACCAAACTGCAATGTTTAAAATGTCCACTGTTTCTTTGCAAAAGTGGAGGATAGGGAGAGAATCAGAACAGGTAAGGGCCACACTACTTTTCACTCTTTTAATTAATCTGAAGAAGCACAAACTTGAGGAATATCCACTTTATGAAATCATGCTTGCCTACTGAACTTTTGAGAGCTGATCTAAGACATTTTGCTGAGGGAAAAGGAGTGGCCAGTTTCTTCTAGCACACAAGGCAGAAAAGCAACAAACAATGGGTAGGCAAACTAAGGCCCGGGTGCCGGATCCGGCCCAATCGCCTTCTAAATCTGGTCTCCTGACGGTCTGGGGATCTGTGTGTTTTCACATGAGTAGAATGTGTCCTTTTATTAAAAATGCCTCTCTAGGTTATTTGTGGGGCATAGGAATTCCTTCCCCCAAAAATATTTAGTCCAGCCCCCCACAAGGTCTGAGGGACAGTGCTCTCCTGCTCCTCGTCCATAAAACATACAATAATAATAAATTAAAATCAGGAACAACCTGTTACCCCTCTCAGGGCATCTAAAATCAGCTGCCTGAGGCAGCCATCCTATTTTGATGATCAGGAACCCACAGGTAATACTCCGTAGCACCTCTATGCAAATAAAACACTCCTCCCCTTCCAGTTCTGCTGCGCAGCTGTTTAAAGCACCGCTTTCCCCTGAAAAGTAGCAGCCTTGCTATTCCTTTTCCTGCAGCATCCCATGCTCCCAGTTCTAGGAAGGCCACTTCAACTTCATCTAGCGCTCGGTCGCTTTCTTCACTGTCTTCCCAGTGCTCCTGGGCAAGCTCTATGGGCTCGCTGACATACCTGAGGTCCATAGACTATGCTGCCAGCCACAGGACAGACTATTTCTGCAAGCTGAACAAGGAGAGGGAATTCCACTACTCAGTCATCCGCTTGAAGCTGAATCACATGGTTTCCAAGCTGCCTAGGAGGGGCAAAGTGGCAGAAAACTACTGTATTTTTCACTCTATAGGACACACTTTTCCCCCTCCAAAAATTAAGGGGAAATATTTGTGCATCCTATGGAGCGAATGCAGGCTCCTTGGCTTCAGCGAAAGCGACGCAAAGCCTCCAAAGCGCAGAGGGAGCGCTCCCTCCACACTCTGGAGGCTACGCATTGCTTTCGCTGAAGCCTGGAGGGACTCCTGGCTTCAGCGAAAGGAACCCAAAGCCGTTAAAGCACAGCAGGAACTCGCACTGCACTCCAAAGGCTTCAGGGTTAGCTGTACAAATCCTCCGCAGGGCAGCGGGGTGCCTTCATCCAGCTGCCCTCCGGAGGCTTCGCGGACTGTCCCAGAAGCCTCCTCGGGGCACGGGGATGAAGGCTCCCCGTGCCCTGCGGAGGCTTCGCACGAAGCTAGAACAGCTAGAGGAAGTGCTGCGCCGTTCTAGCTCTAGCTATTCTGGCTTTTGGATAGCCCCACGAAGCCTCCGCAGGGCATGGGTATCCCAGCGGCTATCCCAGAAGCCAGAACAGCAAGAGGCTATCCCAGAAGCCAGATCCCTCTTGCTGTTCTGGCTTCTGGGATTCAGAATTTTTTTCTTCTTCTTTGCTCTCCCCAAACTAGGTGCGTCCTATCGTCTGGTGCGTCCTATAGAGCGAAAAATATGGTACATAGGCTGCCGCCCAGTGAAGTGCAACTTAAAGCCTAGACAGCGGATCAGCACAAGCCTCCTAAACCTCAGAGACTTTACACTGTATTCAACAAATGTCCAGTGGCGTAGCGTGGGTTGTCAGCACCCGGGGCAAGGCAAGTAATTTGCACCCCCTAACCCGTGGATTTGCGCCCCCTAACCCCCAGATGTTGCGCCTGGTGCGCCCGGCCCCCCCTGCACCCCCCACGCTACGCCACTGCAAATGTCTGCTTCTCAGAAATGGGATTGTGAGAGCTGGCACATATAATTGCCATACAGGGGGTGCTGCTGGCTTGGCGGTGGTGGGTTTTTGAACTTGGCCATGCCATGGAGAAGAATGGTTTGGAATGCCAAGCCAAAATGCACATTATGCCTTGCGGCACAAAGGTAGCCATCGCATGGAAACACCTTCACGTTGCTCTTTGTGGCTTACATTTTGTGTGCGTCACTTGTAAGTGCTCCAGCCTTCACACTTGGTCAGTTCTGTACTGCCCTTACAAATGTTGCTTTCTAGTGCTTTTGGGGTCTAAGAAATCATGGGCTAACTTGCTTTCATCAAGGGACTATAATATTAGATGTTAAGAAAGTGTGGGGGGGAGTGTTTGCAACTGTGACTGTAGCATTCATCTTTTAAAAATATAAACTTTGCAAGTTTTTGCACAGTTTCTGTATGCACATCAGCTATATGTATAAATAAATCATCATCATCTTTATAACCCATTTGCATGGCTTTCCCAAGGGACTCTGGGGGACTTACAGCATATCTAAAAACATCCAGCATTAAAAATCTCCTGATACATGGCTCAGGAGATCGAGAGGGAGAAGAAAGAGAAGGCAGGAAGGGTAACCATGTCAGACCACTAACTCCTCAAAATACAAATGTCTTCCGGATAGCTTGCCCATAAACTCCACCCTTGGTCCAACACCTCTTCCATGCTTAGCTAATCTGTTCCTCCTTCTCTCCCTGAATAATACAATGTTACCTCGGGTTAAGAACTTAATTCATTCTGGAGGTCCGTTCTTAACCTGAAACTGTTCTTAACCTGAGGTACCACTTTAGCTAATGTGGCCTCCTGCGGCTGCTGCGCTGCCACCACACAATTTCTGTTCTCATCCTGAAGCAAAGTTCTTAACCCAAGGAACTATTTCTGGCTTATCGGAGTCTATAACCTGAGGTACTACTATACTATATGATTTCCATTCAAATGTTTAAGTTATAACATATAACATACACACTAATATAAGCATCATCAAAATACCAAATAGAAGTATAATCACAGCGTGCCAAGCCAATTTTAAATGTTGGTCATGGTAGGGCTCCATCCTGAAAATATGTCCCACCAACTATGAAAGATAGTTACTCCTGAGCAGGAAAAGAAGTATCCTGAGGGTACTGGGATACCGGAGCAGGACCTAGCCCCCTGTCACACATCAAAAGTGGTGAATAAATTCATGACAGAGCAGCAAATACAGGTACTTGATTGGCCAGGGAATTCCCCGGATGTAAATCCCATTGAGAATTTGTGGGCTATATGCAAAAGTCGCCTCTGTGCTGTAGACTGTACGACTATGGAGAAACTTATTCAGGCGCTGATTCAAGTGTGGTACAGGGATCGAAAAATCAACAGTGACTGTTCGAAACTAGTAGATTCCATGCCAAACCATGTTCAAATGCTGCTTAAAAATAGTGGAGGTCATATCCGTTACTAATGTACATCTATGTGAGTTTTGTACAATAAACTACTGTACTAAAGTCATTGTTTCAATTAATTTGTACAGCATATTGTTATGTGTTTAGTAAGACATGGACACACACTAGAACTGTTCACATTACTGAACCTGAAATGGGTCAAACCCCCCTTTTTTCAGAGGGTGCACAATGTGAGTTCCTGCACTAAAACAGCAGTGTTTGCTGTGATAACCAGATAAATAAATCAAGTTGACTTTCAGGTAATACTGTCTAGTATAGTCCCTAGGCCATTGCTTCTAGCTTTAGGATGTTCTACTGATTTTGACCTGATTGAATATTATTTTTCTAATCAGTACATATTAAATGTTTGGGAGGAATTGAAAGGAAACCCACATCCCACCCACCTTAGAAGTCCACAGTTGGTTAAAAGACAAAGGCCAGGTTAAAAAGGAATTACTCATATTGCTAAGCCCTCATATTAACAGTTTCACCACATTTCAGAAACTCAGGAAGATGGATGGGTGTGTGTGTACTTTCTGACCCTCTGAAGATACCCAGCCTCATGTGCCAACCCCAGCTGGAAGGCCTTAGGACTTCTCAGCAGAAGCTCCACCGGCCTGGAAGAATACCCACAATGCCACAATGCCACCTACCTTGTAGGGCCACTGCATTCTGGGTGGCAAGGAACTTCAACTCCATACTGGCCAATGGGAAGAGCAGCTCTGTGATGGAACAGTAATAAATAGAATTATTGACGAACAAAAACAAATTATTGACCCAAAACAAAGAAATATTTATAAAATATTACAAAAATTTATATGAAGTAGAATTGAAAGAGGAAAAGAAAATCCAAAAATACCTATTAAAAAATAGATTACCAGATAAAGAAGAAGAAGAATATGCAATTTTAAATTCAAATATTGAACTTGAATAGATTCAAATATTGAACTTGCATAGATTAAAAATATGAAGGATGGGAAATCGCTGGGACCAGATGGAATTTCAGTAACATATTATAAAAAATTAGAGGAAATAATAACACCCAAATTTAAATTAATTATGAATGAAATTTTAGACAAAGGAGAAATACCCAGTTTGTGGCAAGAAGCATTGATAACCCTTATCCCAAAGCAAGGTACGGATTTGAGACTTATAAAAAACTACAGGCCAATATCTTTATTGAATATAGACTATAAAATATTTACTGGAGTTCTTGCAAATAGAATGAAAACTCTGCTAAAAAGGATAATTAAAAAAGATCAGGCAGGATTTTTGCCAGCCAGACAAATAAAGGAATAGGCCGAAATGAATCCAAGAAATTTCAATGCTTTTGTTAGATGCTGAAAAGGCATTTGACAGTGTCTCTTGGAAATTTATGATTAAAACCTGCAAAAGTTTAAATTTAGGTAAAAGAATTATGAATGGAATTCAAGCAATTTACAAAAAACAAAGCCAAATTAATCCTAAACAACGAAATTACAGAATAATTTGACATCAAGAGAGGGACACGACAGGGATTTTCTCTATCCCCACTCCTATTTATAACAATATTAGAAACTATATTAATAGCCCTGAGAAAGGACGAAGAAATAAAGGGCATATCTTGGTACACAGTGTTACAAAGTAAGAGCATTTGCAGACGATGTGATTATTACAATCGAAACACCAAAAGAAAGTATAAAAAAGCATTAGAAAGAATGAAAGAATTTGGCGAAGTAGCAGGATTCAAATTGAACAAAGATAAATAAAAATTGATAACAAAAAATATAGGCAAGAAAGGGGGAAAGGAATTAGAGGAAACAACAGGACTAAAAATAGAAAATAAAGTGAACTACTTAGGGAAATGGATTACAAATAAAAATATAAATTTATTTAAGGATAACACTGGTCAACAACAAATTTGTTGTCTGGGTTTTTTCAGTTGATTTAGGATGAATCTGATGCGCTGAATCCAAAAATCACATTGGTTTTGCTCAATCAGGTCAAGTTTTTGAGCTATGGCCACATGTCGTATTTTTACGTTTTTGTTCACATGTACGCTTGTGTGGAGCATTTTAGAAGAAGTTGGTGGGGGTAAAATGCCACGTCGAATAATTGTTTTGATTGGAAATGATTATGTCAATGACAAGAAGTATTCAGGTCCGATAGTTCTGGGTGATTATGTCGAAAAGGGATCAGTTTGAAGTCATAAAACCTCGAAATCTTCCATAAATTGGTGTGCTGTTGATGTGACTGGGATCAACAGAAAAAAACCGGAGCAGCTTCAAGTATCCTGATCTTCAATCAGCACGTCGTCCTGTAGCTCATTGTGATGAAATTCCAGTGCCTATCTTCAGAGAACTTCCTGACATTAGTGACAAAGATGCCTCCAGTGTTGAAGGACATGAAGAAGAAGAAGAAGAAGTGGTTCTTGAAGATGATGCTCCACATCCATTTTCCCAAAAGGAGTTGGATGATCTAGTTTGTGATCTCAGCTTGTCAAAGGACTCTGCCGAACTGGCCTGCGCGGGAGGAATTGGTGCCTTGCAAAGAAAGGAACGTCATCAACGACCCTCTGGTGGACAGAGACAGAATACTCATCCCACCGCTGCACATCAAGCTCGGCTTAATCAAGCAGTTCACCAAGGCTCTGCACAAGGATGGTGACTGCTTCACTTACTTGTGCCAGGCTTTTCCAGGATTGACCATGGAGAAGTTGAAAGCTGGCATCTTTGACAGTCCTCAGATCCGTCAGCTCATCAGTGATCCAGAGTTCGGAAACTCAATGAACGAAGTGGAACTGGAAGCGTGGTAGTGGAAGTTCTTCTGGTAGTGAAGAACTTTCTTGGCAACAATAAGGCCAGAAACTATGCAGAACTTGTCAACAACATGCTGACTGCTTACAGAAACCTGAGCTGCAACATGAGCGTCAAGGTGTACTACCTATTTTCACATATGGACCGGTTTCCTGAGAACATGGGTTCAATGAGTGACAAGCAGGGGGAGAGATTCCATCAGGACATGAAAGAGATGGAGACCAGGTATCAGGGTCGCTGGGACGCAATCATGATGGCTGACTACTGTTTGACTCTGAAGAGAGACCTCCCTGCCACTGAGCATTCCAGGAGTTCCAAGAAATGGAAGTTCAAGCCCTGAAGTTTGAAAAATGGTGAAGCAACATGCAATTTACGTGTACTTACCTTTATCAATGCCCACCATTCAGTTTACAGTAAACCTGACCTGATGAAGAGAAACGGATGCCATGTCCTGATTCAGCAGTGCAAAAATACCCTAAATCAGTTGTAGAAATCTAGACAACATTCAAAAAGTAAAAAATTGTTGCCCAGTGTAATTATGTCAAAAAATGGAAAGAAATTAAAGGGAGTATGGATAAACAGGGGAAACTAAAATTACCATTAGGAGGAAGAATATCTATGATTAAAATGATGATACTCCCCAAAATTCTATTTTTATTTCAAACGATACCAATTGTAATAGGAACTAAATATTTTATAAGCTGGCAAAGAGATCTTCCAAATTTTATATGGCAGGGGGGAAAGTCAAGGATAAAATTAGAAGTAATGACGGGCCCAAAGGAAAGTGGAGGATTCGCAGTGCCAGATTTAAAGAAGTATTTTGAGGCAGCGTGTTGGTGTTGGATAAAAAGATAATGAAGATAATCAAGTCCTAACACTAGAGGGTTGGGACAAAATAAGGACTTCCGGGGTGGTGCCATCGATCACATAGTAAGAAAGGCTCTATTGGATGTCTGGGAAAGAACAAAAGGAAAAATTATTGAGAAAACTCCCCAATGGGTTTCACCAGTGAAGGCAACCACAACATTAAAGAGCAATGCAAAAGAGACTTGGCCAACATATAGAGAAATATTAGAAGATGCAGACAAAAATATTAAATTAAAAACTTGTGAATTACAAACATTTGGAATAAATTGGTTACAATATTATCAATTAAAAGCAACATATGAAAAAGACTTAAGAAGGGGGATTTGGAAATAAAATTTCAAAATTAGAAAAGTAAAAATTGCAAAGTGATCAGAATTACTTGCAAAAATGTACAGATTAATAATGAAAACCACCTTAGAGACGAAAGGGGAAAACATGTTAAAATGGGAGCACGATTTGGGATATGAGATATATGTGGAAAGATTGAAAACTTTTTGGGAGAAAAACCATAAATTTTACTGTGTGTGATTTATTAAGGGAGAATTTCAGAAAAATTCACCACAGATGGTACCTAACCCCTGACAGATTGTCCAAATTAAATAAAAGGAACAATGACAAATGTTGGAAATGTAACAGAACGAAAGGTACGTTATACCACATGTGGTGGAGTTGCCCAAAGATTAAAACCTTTTGGGACATGGTCCACGACGAAATAAAAAAAATTGATAAGGACATCAGACACAAAAAAGGCAGAGGAATCCTAGATAAAGATATCCCAAAAGATAAAGCTAACTTATTTCTCTATGCGACAACAGCGGCAAGAATTTTGATTGCTAGCTATTGGAAAGAAGACAGCATCCCAACAAAAAGAGAATGGTTGGGGAAACTTTGCAAGTACCTGGAACTAGCAAAACTGACGGATATAATAAGGAGAAAACCCAAAACTGTGGTTATGAAGCAATGGGAGTTCTTAAATGATTATTTACAAAAGCAGGGCTTGACTACAAAAATCTGGTTGTGTTTAGAATAATTTTGTGCGTAATATAAAAAATACAAAGTGAGACATTAAGGAAAGCCAAAGCGAAAATATGAAGAACAGAGGATCTGACAAACGGATTATTAAAAATACATCAGGTAACTGCTGCAGAGAGCAGGTGGGAATATAGATTGATACCTCCACTTGCCCCCCAATTTAAGGCAGTCGCTCCCGGGGCAAACTGCCCTCTCTCTATATCAAGACAACTTCTACCATGGTTCTTACTAGAAGAACATATAAGGAGTTGGGTATATTGCCTGACTCGGCAATCAGCCCCTCGGGCCCTGGTAAAAGACAAAGCAAAATCACAAATTACTTTCCCAAGATGGAGGAGGGCAAGAGTCCACAAAAAGAGTTAATTCTTGATGAAGTAATACCCCCCTCTCTTACTGTTCTTGATTGGACGTCTGATTTTAAAGAGATATACCAAGATACTGGAAATATTAACTCCCAATGCAGCCTAGCGCAATAACTAGCTTTAGCCGAGGAACTTCAGGAGGGAAATACCTCTATTACTAAGGAACAGCTGCCTACGGAAGAAATTACATCAACCCATCAAAACCAGATACCTATTTCAAAATATTCTCAAACAGAATTGAGCGATGGCCGCCCTTTGGATTATTCCCTAGCAATAAGTACTGATCTAGCCAATATAAAAAATTATCTAACAATAACAAATGGGCTACTGCTGACGTTAGAAAATTTCACACCTCAATCAAAGGAGATAAAATTAAATGATATGTCACAAGAACATAAAGCAGTTGAGCTAGTGGGGACGAACAAACCAGTAATAAAGGAGAATCTGCAAAGACATAACTCAAGGGTAAAAGTGAAGAAAAGTAAAAAGATCAAAACAACAAGGAAAGCCAAGTACATCCGCAGTAATCAAAACATCCATTGGCAGAAATTGTTTAAACGACTTCCCTCGGCCCCAAATAATTCGACCACTCGGAACAGCAAAAAGAAGGGTAAAAAGAGAGAAACAAAGATAGTTATACAGCAACCGGCTAAGGAGGAGGACTCGCCAAGGCTGACTCCAGTAGCAAGTGAGAAGGCAGAAGTAACAATTCAGTCCCTGGATAACCAACTTCTTAATAAACCTGATGCTGCGGAAGTAGAGGCCTCTACCTATGAAGGCAATAAAACACTTAGCAAATCGAACAGCGGGGAAGAGGAAGCGTTTAGTAGAGATAATACCCCCCCCCTTCAGACCTGGCAAGCCTCCAGTCAGGAAAGAGATTGGAATTTGATCCTAAATCCCCCAAAACTGGTACTCACGAACTTCCTGAAGCCTAAGGGCTTCCTTACAGGGAAACAACGAATAGTGAACTTTGTATCTAGTCTAAATGACATACTGCCAGGAATGGTTAATTCTAATGATATCACCTCGGTGGAATATTTACATTATGATGGTCACTCAGTGAGAGCACTGACCACTTTTAGGGATCAGAACCTGGCCAAGTTCATTTTTAGGTCAAGACCTGCCTTTTTAAAAGCACGGATAACAATACTTAGGCTCTTTGAAAATAAGGCTCCTTTGAGCCCCCTTTTGAAAACTAAGCAGGCAAATCTTAGAAAGGGGAAACAACTCTCAAAATTCTGGCCTGACAAACAGAACCCGCATTGCCTTGCAAGCAAAGGTGAGGACTTCTTTACTATGGAAGAAAATATCCTAACTGACCAATTCTGGATGTTCCCACCATTAATACAAACTGACATCTTGGGAAGACTAGATAAGCTAAGAGACAAGCTGACCGAGAGAGCTTCAGGCAACGAGGTTATTAAGGGGGACCAAAAAAAGTCCACAACACGTAACCTTCAGATTAAAGCGGAGATTAACTTTCCACCAAGAGAGAAAGTGCCACCCTTCAAGGAGAGCACTCCATCACACACCCCCCCCCGGAAGGAGAAATACCCTTAAGGCGACCCCACCAGACATATGGGACAAAATGAGATACCTAGATGAAACAGAACTGGGCCAAAATCAGGCCGCAACAGAATATCCACAGAAGGAATTTATGCATAATAAAGACCTTTGCATCCACCTATTGAAACTATAGAACGGCTGGATAGCCTGCCATACAAATATGATAGGCGACCGATACATAAAGCGACAAACCCTAAAAGTACGTTAGCTAATAATTGACAAAGACTCGATTGTGATAAAGCCAATCTTAAATTTTTATCATGGAACCTTGCTGGTTGGCTCAACAAGGCGACTGACCAATCATTTGTCAACTTTATTCAAGAGCATGATATAGTCTTCCTGCAAGAGACATGGCTAACAGGGGACTTAGATGTAAATGGTTTTGCCTCATTTTCGCTCGCAGGTTTACCAAGCAACAAAGGGGGACGAGCTAAGGGTGGGCTAGGCATTCTAATATCCACAAGGCTGAGAGCATCTTTCGTTGAGCTGGAGTCTCTGAGCAGTGTGGCCATAGCATTATTAATGAAATGCAGATATTGCACACTTCTTTTGATTAATATATATGCCCCTCCTCAAAGAGGCAAGCAGCCTATTAAAAATCACTGGCATAGGATAGAATCATATGTCGACGAGCTAATGAATCAAACTCCTGCAGCGGCAGTGCTGCTGGCTGGGGATTTAAATGCCAGAATTGGCCAATCAGATGAAGCGTTATATGCTCATTTTCATGACGTACCTCCCATTTCTGAAGAAGCCCATTCTATTCCCCCAAGGCTCTCAAAAGACAAGGGCTGCAACTACGCAGGCCTATGTCTTCTACGTTTTTCCAACAATCTGGATCTGACTGTATTAAATGGTCGTGTCGACAGAGAACCCAGTGGGGAATTTACATTTATATCCAACATGGGAGCCTCCACTATTGATTATGTCCTGGTGTCATCTAACCTTTTGAGCAGAGCACGGGAATGTAAAGTGGTGGAGAGGGTTGACAGTGACCATCTACCGCTCTGTTTAATACTGGCTGTAAGAAAAGATTTATTATGCTCTGATAAACTTGTAGCCCCATGTTTTGAAAACATGGAGCTAAGATACTCACGCATTAAATGGTCCAGCAAATTGAGTGATGAAATATCGGAAAGACTTCATTCAGATACTTTTCTTGCTAGAAAGGAGAACCTTGTTAATTCCCCAACTCCTGAGGCTAGATTAGACATGTTCCGGGAATTGATTTCGTCTCTACAACCTTATCTGACCAACATAAAAACGCCATGGCAATCTCTACACTCCCATAAATCCAAACCTTGGTTTGACCAAGAATGCATGGCTATGAAACACCTCCTGCTGGATAAGTACAGGAACTATAGATTAGCGAATTTACCTTCGCTTCCATTAGACTGGTTTGAGTTAAAACGCAGCTATAAAGCTTTGATTAACAAGAAAAGGCTCCAGGCGCAAAGGGAGGAATAGCAGTGCCTAGTGGAGGCCTCCCAAAGGAAAGATTCTGCCACGTTTTGGAAAACAATTGCAAAAAGCTGGAGAGACTCCCCGATTGAAATCGAATACTCTATACCCGCTGGAGCATGGGAGGCCTATTTCTTTTCATTATATTCATCAAATCAACTGGCCTCAGTTCTGCCTTCTGCTTCAAGCGAAATTGGCAAGGAATGGCCTCCTGTAACCATAGAAGAATTTACTGGCCTTATTCAATCTCTTAAATCAGGGAAAGCCCCAGGTGCTGACAATATCCCACCAGAAATTCTTAAGGCAAACGTTGAATGGTGGGCCCCTGTGCTAGCCGCCTTGTCACTAGTATAAATCAAGCGGCTATTATCCCTGAGGATTGGGGTTTAGCCATTATCATTCCAATACTCAAGAAAGGAAGCAGAACTGAGCCAGATAACTATAGACCAATCAGTCTATTAAGTATCATTAGTAAACTGTACGCTGCTCATTTATGTGATAAATTAGTGGAGTGGATGGAAAGAGAGCATATTTTATCAGAAGCTCAAGCTGGTTTTAGAGCAAAGTGTTCAACCATAGACCAGGCCCTTACCCTTCAACACCTGGCAGATAAATATTCTAGAAAAGGGGGGTCTTTATATGCAGCATTTGTGGATTTTAAATCGGCTTTCGATCTACTACCAAGGGACAGACTCTGGGAAAAGCTTGGCGCTACAAACATAGATAAATGCTTATTACGCCTTATCCGTGGACTATACGAAAACACCAGGGTGAGGGTAAGATGCGATCGGTCAGGCCATCTAACCAAAGAAATTCAAACGCTTAATGGGGTTAAACAAGGATGTGTCCTCGCGCCAACGCTATTTAATTTTTATATCAACTCTCTAGCAGTAAATATGGCGAAAGAAAATGCCCACCCTCCCAAACTGGCAGGTATGCCCCTCCCGGAGCTTCTGTATGCGGACAATGCAGTCCTACTCTCCTTTTCCTGCGTTGGCTTGAGGAAGCTTTTGAGATCACTTGCAGACTATTGTTAAGCGGAACAACTAGCAATAAATTACAGCAAGTCCAAAATTATGGTGTTTTCAAAAAAAAGAAGGAAACACAAATGGAGAATTAACGGTCAACCTATTGACCAGGTAGCAACTTTCAAATACCTGGGAATAACTTTTCAGGAAAGGGTCTTGTGGCATCAACAGATGAAAATGCAGGAAGGGCCAATAAAGCCCTTACAAGATTTTTTCATGGGAAAGGGGGTAAATATGTTCTGGCGGCCTCCCAGGTTTTTGCTGCAAAAATACTCCCACAACTTACTTATGGATCCCAGGTCTGCAGTTTTAAAAATTTTGCGCCTATGGAGGCATTTCAAACAAAATTCTATCGGTGTTTATTGGGGATCCCCCCCCCCTGCGTATCTAATATAGCTGTCCGCTTAGAAGTTGGACAACCACCCGTTAACGCGCGGTTGTGGATTCTAAAGATACACTACTGGTTAAAACTTATTTTTTCCCCGGTCGGTTTGGCTCCCTTAACACTCTTAGACACCTTTCACTCCACCTGGAAAGCTTCCCTGTTTGAAAAGATAAGAAGCTTGGGATTCTCACCGCAGATCTTGATAGCGGCAGGATATGAGAGAGCCAGAAGTCAAGTGCTTCAACGCATTAGGGACATAGAGCTGCAATGTCATATGGGCAAAATGGATAAACTTGCCACAATTAGAGACTTTGGAAGAGGGTTCTCACCCGCAAATTATCTGGCTGATTTACAAATACCTAAGTACAGACACTCCTTTACTCTGGCCAGATTTAACGTTCTGCCCTCTGCCCTGTTGCTAGGCAGATATGAGGGCAAACCATATGCGTCACGCGTTTGCCCATGTGGCTCATCGGAAGTGGAAACAAGTCTGCATGTATTGCTGCACTGTAGTTACTACGAGGATCTACGCCAGACCTTTATTGCCCCAGTTCTACAAAAGCGTAAAAATGAACTAGAACTCCAACGTCTGAGAGCCTTGATAGAAGATAAGGTTCCTGAAATTACGACCAATGTGGCCAAATTTTGTGTAGCCGCTATTAGGCGCAGGAAAAAAGAGCTTTCCGATGTCAATATGCAGGCGAAGGCAAATACTTAATTTTATGTATGTTGGCTAATTTTAAATTGCTGTTATGGCCTAATTTGTATTGAAATTGTCCTTTGTTTTTTCCGGTGTTATGCTTCGCTGACTAGCTGTACGAGTTAATCTGGTCTGTGACCGTTTAATAAAATTTGATTTGAAACTGATTATTAAAAATGCGTGAGGCAAACGGTGGAAGTCTTTTTTAAAAAAAACCACTTTACTTAAGGTAGATAAGGAGAAGATGAAATTATACAATTAAATATAAATATAGATGGGAAACGGCTATGTAAAGTGAATACTTATCTACTTTAAAACATTTTCACCTATGATTTTTTTCTTTTACTTCTTTATTTTTTTCTTTGTTTTTTTCGGATATCTTATCTTTCATTTCACTCCTTTATTGTGAATAGCATTTTATAGAGGTATATATAACTGTAAATATTTAAAAAGACAAAGTATTCTCTAATTTTTTTCCTTGGTTATATGTATTTTCTTTTTCTTTTGTATTTTCTTTTGTTGTAAATATGTATGTTTTCTAATTTGTACTTAATAAAAATTAAAATTGAAAAAAAGAAATTGAAAGCAATGGCAGGCGGAAGGGAGGACACCTGAGGACACCTGTGAAAACATGGCCCTCCACACCAGCTGAGACTGAGAACGAAGCAGCTAAACGCCAGATAGGCCAATAAAAACCTGCAATTTCTACAATCTACCCCCCCCCCTTTAACCTTAATCTGATTCTACTGCCTTACTCCCCCCACCACCACCACACTCTAGTTCAGCGCAACTCCATTGGTTCAATAGACAAGGTGAGAGACACAGGGCAACCCGGACGGGTTGGCAGGGAATCACCCTATATTGTAGATACGCAAGATGGCTATCTTAAAAGCAATTACATTAAATGTGAGGGGGTTGGGAAACCCCATCAGAAGACAATGCATCACTTCATATATAAACACCAAAACTGACCATGCCTACCTTAACGGATGAGGAACAGGAATTCATGGACAGTCCTATCACCGCAGAGGAAATAGATATAGTCCTCAAAAACCTCAAGCCACACAAAGTTCCAGGCCCAGATGGCTTTACAGCAGAATTCTATTGGAAATTCAAAGAAACCCTGATGCTCTACATGACCCGCCTATTCAATGATATCATAAAAGGAGGGCCCTTCCCCAAAACCTGGACCTACTCCAAAATAGTCTCCATCTCAAAAACACTGAAAGACAGCCTCAAAGTAGAATCAGACCACCCAATCTCATTAATAAACCAAGACGGCAAGATATTTATATTAAACTTGCCCAAACGCCTAATCATTTTTCTATACAAGTTAGGAGCCCCAGACGAGACTGGCTTCGTCCCTGGTGGCAATATAACAGACCCCATCAGGAAACTACTGAACATGATTGAACACAGCACGGCAACTAAATGCCCACTGAAAATTATGTCCCTAAACATCCTCAATGCTTTGGATTGCTTAGAGTGGAAATTCCCATTAGCAGTACTAACATGAAATTTTGCCCCAATTTCCTGCAAATCCTCCAACAAATATAATCCCAAGCCTCAGCAATATGGAAGACTAACAATAGGGACTCTAATATCATAGCAATCCAAAAAGGCACAAAACAAGGATTCCCACTGTCTCTCTTCTTATTCATCCTGGCTCTGGAGCCTTTAGCAATCTGAATCCGAGCAGCCACAGACATCAAGGGAGTGGAAATAAAAGGCAAAACCTACAAATTAGGACACTTTGCAGATGACAGCGCCAGACCCCATAAATACAGCAAGCTCCTTAATCAGAGAACTCAACACATTTGCAATGGTGCCGGGCCTACAGGTAAATTTTGCAAAGTCAGAAGCTATGTGCTTCCCACACCCAAAAAGAACTTGCTAACGTCACCAAGATAAAACTTTGTCACACCAAGTTCAGATACCATGGGGTACAAAGAACCAAAAACCTCAATAAAGTACACCTCCACAACTATAACCCCTTGTTGGCGGCAAATTAACCAAGACCTAAAGAGATGGAACAACATCAACTTCACTCTCTCAGACAAAATAGCCATGATCAAAATGATCACCCTCCCAAAACTAACCTACCTATTCCAAACAAAAAGGGTGGGGAATCCCCAACATTGAAGCATATTACATTGCCAACCAAGTATGCTACATAATCCCATATATACTAGAAGATGAAACAAAACAGTGGGTACATCTGGAGAGAGACACAATTGAAAATACCTGAGGTACCACTTTAGCCAATGGGGCCTCCTGCTGCCGCTGCGCTGCCACCGTGAAATTTCTGATCTCATCCTGAAGCAAAGTTCTTAACCCAAGGTACTATTTCTGGGTTAGCGGAGTCTGTACTACTGTACTATATGATTTCCATTCAAATGTTTAACTTTAACATATAAAATACACATTAATATAAGCATCATCAAAATACCAAATACAGTGGTACCCCGCAAGACGAATGCCTCGCAAGACGGAAAACCCGCAAGACGAAAGGGTTTTCTGTTTTGGAGGCGCTTCGCAAGACGAATTTCCCTATGGGCTTGCATCGCAAGACGAAAGCCCATAGGGAAATGCTGGCGGTCGGGAGCAAAGACTTTCGCCCACAGCCGGCCTTCAGAAGAGGACCTCTTCTGAAGGCCGGCGGGGGGCAAAAGTCTTTGCTCCCCCCCGCCTGCCTTCCCCCCGCCTGCCCTGGGGCATCTTAAAATGCTGGCGGGCGGGAGCGAAGCGTTCGCTGCCGACCCCCAGCATTTTAAAATCTCCCCGGGACAGCAGAGAAGTCTCTGTCCCGGGGAGATTTTAAAATGCTGGGGGTCGGGAGCGAAGCGCTGCCGACCCCCAGCATTTTAAAATCTCCCCGTGTCCCGGGAAGGTTTTAAAATGCTGGGGGTCGGGAGCGAAGCGCTGCCAACCCCCAGCATTTTAAAACGCTGTTCCGAAGGGGGGGCGGGGACACCTGCCCCAGCCGCCCCACTTCGGAAAGCTGTTCCGAAGTGGGGAGGGGGGCGGGGACACCTGCCCCAGCCGCCCCACTTCGGAAAGCTGTTCCGAAGTGGGGAGGGGGGGAGGGGACGCCTGCCCCAGCCGCCCCACTTCGGAAAGCTGTTCCGAAGTGGGGCGGGGGGGCGGGGACGCCTGCCCCAGCCGCCCCACTTCGGAAAGCTTTTCCGAAGTGGGGCGGGGGGCGGGGACGCCTGACCCAGCCGCCCCACTTCGGAAAGCTTTTCCGAAGTGGGGAGGGGGGGCGGGGACGCCTGACCCAGCCGCCCCACTTCAGAAAGCTTTTCCGAAGTGGGGAGGGGGGGCGGGGACGCCTGACCCAGCCGCCCCACTTAGGAAAGCTGTTCCGAAGTGGGGAGGGGGGGCGGGGACGCCTGACCCAGCCGCCCCACTTCGGAAAGCTTTTCCGAAGTGGGGAGGGGGGGCGGGGACGCCTGACCCAGCCGCCCCACTTCGGAAAGCTTTTCCGAAGTGGGGAGGGGGGGCGGGGACGCCTGACCCAGCCGCCCCACTTCGGAAAGCTTTTCCGAAGTGGGGAGGGGGGCGGGGACGCCTGACCCAGCCGCCCCACTTCGGAAAGCTTTTCCGAAGTGGGGAGGGGGGGCGGGGACGCCTGCCCCAGCCGCCCCACTTCGGAAAGCTGTTCCGAAGTGGGGCGGGGGGCGGGAACGCCTGCCCCAGCCGCCCCACTTCGGAAAGCTGTTCCGAAGTGGGGGGGGCGGGGACGCCTGACCCAGCCGCCCCACTTCGGAAAGCTGTTCCGAAGTGGGGCGGGGGGGGCGGGGACGCCTGACCCAGCCGCCCCACTTCGGAAAGCTGTTCCGAAGTGGGGCGGGGGGCGGGAACACCTTCTGAAGGCGGGCAGGGGGCGAAAGTCTTTGTCCCCCCTGCCTGCCTTCCAAGGGGCTTTTAAATCACCCCGGACAGCGGAGAAGTCCTCCGCTGTCCGGAGCGATTTTAAAATGCCGCCCGCCAGCATTTTAAGATCGCCCCGGACAGCGGAGAAGTCCTCCGCTGTCCCGGGGTTTTTTAAAATGCTGGGGGTGGGAAGAAAAGCCCTTGTCCCCCCCCCCACCAGCCTTCAGAAGAGGTCCGGGGACAGTCTGTTCCCTAGGAACGCATTAATTGATTTTCAATGCATTCCTATGGGAAACCGTGCATCGCAAGACGAAAAAACCGCAAGACGAAGAGACTTGCGGAACGAATTAATTTCGTCTTGCGAGGCACCACTGTAGAAGTAAAATCACAGGGTGCCAAGCCAATTTTAAATGTTGGTCATTGTAGGGAGCTATCCTGAAAATATGTCCTACCAATGGTACTATGAAAGATAGTTACTCCAGAGCTGGAAAAGAAGTATCCTGAGGGTACTGGGATACGGCAGCAGGACCTAGCCCCCTGTCACACATCAAAAGTGGGGAAGAAATTCATGACTGAGAAGCAAATAGAGGTACTTGACTGGCCAGGGAATTCCCCGGACGTAAATCCTATTGAGAATTTGTGTGCTATATGAAAAAATCACCTCTGTGCTGTAGACTATACAACTCTGGAGAAACTCATTCAGGCACTGATTCAAGTGTGGTACAGGGATCCAAAAATCAACAGCAACTGTTCAAAAATAGTAGACTCCATGCCAAACCGTGTTCAAGTTCTGCTTAAAAATAGTGGAGGTCATATCCATTACTAATGTACGTCTGTGTGAGTTTTATACATGTATGAGTTTTGTACAATAAACTACTGTACTAAAGTCATTGTTTCAATTAATTTGTACAGCACATTGTTATATGTTTTGTAAGACATGGACACAACTAGAACTGTTCACATTATTGAACCTAAAACAGGTCAAACCGCCCTTAATTCAGAGAGCACACAATGTGAGTTCCTGCACTAAAACAGCAGTGTTTCCTGTGATAACCAGATAAATAAATCAAATTGACTTTCAGGTAATACTGTCTAGAATGGCCCCTGGGCCACTACTTTTACCTTTATGATGTTCTACCAATTTTCACCTAGATTGAGTTTCAAATCAGTATATATTAAATGTTTGGGGGGAATTGAAAGGAAACCCACATCCCATCAAATGAAAACACATCACTTCATATATAAACACCAAAACTGACCATGCCTACCTTAACGGATGAGGAACAGGAATTCATGGACAGTCCTATCACCCAAGAGGAAGTAGATATGGTCCTCAAAAACCTCAAGCCACACAAAGCTCCAGGCCCAGATGGCTTCACAGCAGAATTCTATTGGAAATTCAAAGAACCCCTGATGCCCAGCATGACCCACCTATTCAATGATATCATAAAAGGGGGGCCCTTCCCCAAAACCTGCACCTACTCCAAAATAATCTCCATCCCAAAACCACTGAAAGACAGCCTCAAAGTAGAATCATACCGCCCAGTCTCATTAATAAACCAAGACCACAAAATATTCACATAAAACTTTGCCAAACGCTTAAACAAAAGTTAGGAGCCCCAGACCAGACTGGCTTTGTCCCTGGTCACAATATAACAGAACCCATTAGGAAACTACTGAACGTGATTGAAAACACGGCAACTAAACGCCCACAGACAATTATGTCCCTAAATATCCTCAATGCTTCGGATTGCTTGGAGTGGAAATACCTATTAGCAGTACTAACATGAAATTTGGGCCCAATTTCTGTGAAAACAAAGCCCTCTACACCAGCTGAGACCAAGGACCAAGCAGCTAAATGCCAGGTGGCTCAAGATACCCCAAATAAAAACCTTTAGGACTACATATAGGATATTTTCTGCAATCTACCCCCCCTTTTTTTAACCCAAATCTAATTCTAACCCCTTACTCCCCCACCCACCACACTCTAGCTCAGCACAATTCCATTGGTTTGATAGAGAATACAAGGTGAGAGACACAGGGCAACCCAGACGGTTTGGAAGGGAATCACCCTATATTATAGATAAGCAAGATGGTTAGCTTAAAAGCAATTACATTAAATGTGATGGGTTGGGAAACCCCATCAGAAGACAATGCATCACTTCATATATAAACACCAAAACTGACTGTTATGTACTGAGTTGAATAGGATCCAAACTGCAGAAGTCTGATTGGTCCTAGAACAATAGGATTCAGAATGCAGCAGTCTGATTGGTCCAAGAACACTGCAGCAGTATGATTGGTTGGCAGGAACCACCAATCATGCTCCAGATATAAGTGAATCCACAACCTGATTGGCTTACAGTAGAATTCCAGAATTATCCAATCATGTGCAGCCCATTGTGTAAATAATGTATATAAAGCAGATACTTTGAGGGGACTTTCATTCATTCCTCCTCACCACTATGAGTTGAATAAAGAGCATGAAATCACTTTGCGACTCTGAGTATATTTCACTGACCATGCCTACCTTAACGGATGAGGAACAGCAATTCATTTTTTAAATTTTTATTACAGTGGTACCTCGGGTTACATACGCTTCAGGTTACATACGCTTCAGGTTACAGACTCCACTAAACCAGAAATAGTACCTCAGGTTAAGAACTTTGCTTCACGATCAGAACAGAAATCGTGCTCCGGCGGCACAGCAGCAGCAGGAGGCTCCATTAACTAAAGTGGTGCTTCAGGTTAAGAACAGTTTCAGGTTAAGAACGGAGCTCCAGAATGAATTAAGTATTTAACCTGAGGTACCACTGTAAGTACAAATTAGAAAACATACATACTTACAACAAAAGAAAATACAAAAGAAAAAGAAAATACATATACCCAAGGAAAAAAATTAGTGAATACTTTGTCTCTTTTCATATTTACAACTATTTATACCTCTATAAAATACTATTCACAATAAAGGAGTGAAATGAAAGATAAGATATCAGGGGGGAAACAAAGAAAAAATAAAGAAGTAAAAGAAAAGGATCATAGGTGAAAATTTTTAAAAGTAGATAAGTATTCACTATACATAGTCATTTCCCATCTATATTTATATTCAACTGCATAATTTCATCTTGTCCTTATCTACCTTAAAAAGTGGGTTTTTTGTTGTTTTTTAAAGACTTCCACCGTTTGCCTCACGCCTTTTTAATAATCCGTTCATCAGCTCCTCTGTTCTTCATATTTTCCCTTTGGCTTTCCTTAATGTCTCACTTTGTATTTTTTATATTACGCACAAGATTATTCTAAACACAACCAGATTTTTGTAGTCGAGCCCTGCTTTTGTAAATAATCATTTAAGAACTCCCATTGCTTCATAACCATAGTTTTGGATTTTCTCCTTATTATATCCATCAGTTTTGCTAGTTCCCGGTACTTGCAAAGTTTCCCCAACCATTCTCTTTTTGTTGGGATGCTGTCTTCTTTCCAATAGCTAGCAATCAAAATTCTTGCCGCTGTTGTCGCGTATAGAAATAAGTTAGTTTTATCTTTGGGGATCTCTTTATCTAGGATTCCTCTGCCTTTTTTGTGTCTGATGTCCTTATCACTTTTTTTTATTTCGTCGTGGAAAATGTCCCAAAAGATTTTAATCTTTGGGCAAGTCCACCACCAGCATTTGTTGTTGTTCCTTTTATTTATTTTTGACAATCTGTCAGGGGTTAGGTACCATCTGTGGTGAATTTTTCTGAAATTCTCCCTTAAATAAATCACACACAGTAAAATTTATGGTTTTCTCCCAAAAGGTTTTCCATCTTTCCAGATCTCATATCCCAAATCATGCTCCCATTTTAACATGTTTTTCCCTTTCGTCTCTTGTTCTAAGGTGGTTTTCATTAATAATCTATACATTTTTGCTAGCATTTTTTGATCGCTTTGCAATATTTCCTTTTCTAATTTTGAAGATTTATTTCCAAATCCCCCCTTTCTTATGTCTTTTTCATATGTTGCCTTTAATTGATAATATTGTAACCAATTTATTCCAAATGTTTGCTATTGTTCGTAAGTTTTTAATTTAATATTTCCGTCTACATCTTCTAATATTTCCCTATATGTTGGCCAAGTCTCTTTTGCATTACTCTTTAATGTTGTGGTTGCCTCCACTGGTGAAACCCATTGGGGAGTTTTCTCAATAATTTTTCCTTTTGTTCTTTCGCAGACATCCAATAGAGCCTTTCTTACTATGTGATTTGTAAATTTTTTATGTTTTTCTTTTTTGCCATAAAATAAACAGCCATGCCAGCCATATATTTTGTCCCAACCCTCTAGTGCTAGGACTTCATTATCTTTTAATAATATCCATTTTTTTACACAACATAGGAACAGGAATTGATGGACAGTCCTATCACCCCAGAGGAAAAAGATATGGTCCTCAGAAACCTCAAGCCACACAAAGCTCCAAGCCCAAATGGCTTTACAGCAGAATTCTATAGGAAATTCAAAGAATCCCTGATGTCCTACATGACCCGCCTATTGAATGATACCATAAAAGGGGGGCCCTTCCCCCAAAACATGGACCGACTCAAAAATAGTCTCCATCCCAAAACCACTGAAAGACAGCCTCAAAGTAGAATCATACCACCCAATCTCATTAATAAACCAAGAAGACTAGATATTCACATCAAACTGCCAATTATGTCCCTAAACATCCTCAATGCTTTCAATTGCTTAGAGTGGAAATTCCCATTAGCAGCATTAACATGAAATTTGGCCCCAATTTCCTGCAAATCCTCCAACAAATATAATCCCAAGCCTCAGCAATATGGAAGACTAACAATAGGGACTCTAATATCATAGCAATCCAAAAAGGCACAAAACAAGGATTCCCACTGTCTCTCTTCTTATTCATCCTGGCTCTGGAACCTTTAGCAATCTGAATCCGAGCAGCCACAGACGTCAAGGGAGTGGAAATAAAAGGCAAAACCTACAAATTAGGACACTTTGCAGATGACAGCACCAGACCCCATGAATACAGCAACCTCCTTGATCAGAGAACTCAACACATTTGCAATGGTGCCGGGCCTACAGGTAAATTTTGCAAAGTCAGAAGCTATGTGCTTCCCACACCCAAAAAGAACTTGCTAACGTCACCAAGATAAAACTTTGCCACACCAACTTCAGATACCATGGGGTACAAAGAACCAAAAACCTCAATAAAGTATACCTCCACAACTATAAACCCTTATTGGCGGCAAATTAATCAGGACCTAAAGAGATGGAACAACATAAACTTCACTCTCACAGACAAAATTGCCATGATCAAAATGATCACCCTCCCAAAACTAACCTACCTATTCCAAACAAAAAACCAAGAATAAGCCCCAAATACCTGCACCTCCCCTCCTCAGAGGGAGGACGGGGAATCCCCAACACAGAAGCATATTACATTGCCAACCAAGTATGCTACATAATCCCATATATAGTAGAAGATGAAACAAAACAGCGGGTACACCTGAAGAGGGAACACAATTGAAAATACCGGCACCACAGCATACCCAATTCCAAACAAACTAAGGAAAATTCCCACAATACTTAAGAGGTACACACAGACCATGCTTAAAGCATGGAAAGCAGAAATAGGTAAACTGTCCCCAACCCCATCACCACTAATTCCCCTGCCACACCACCCATTATTCCATCACACAGCACAAAACCTCCAGATAAAGACCTGTCAAACAAAAGGCTTATATCGCCTAATCAACCTCTATAAAATAGCAAACCCTTGCCAACACAAGAAATACAAGGCAAACTAGAAGACGCCCAAATGCCCTGGTTAACACACCACCAATTACATGCCCTCTTAAACAATCCAGTAGTAAAATCAGCTGCAACTAGGCCCCTGACAACCTTCAAAAACCTCCCCCCAAAGCCTCCTATGAGATTAACCCCACTCAGTGGACCAGAACATGGTCTCTACCCTGCTTTCAATCCATATCAAAGAAAAGGAAAGCACTCACTCTGAAACTCACCTACAGGTGGTACCTAACACCAAGGAAATTAGCGCTAATAAGCCCACGTAATTCACCAAATTGCTGGAGAGGGTCACCTCCCCAGGCACATACCTCCACATGTGGTGGGAATGTCCACAAATCCAACTCTTCTGTACAAAAACCATATGAGAAACATGTAAAATAACTAAGCAAGTATTAGAAATCACCCCAGAACTGGACCTACTAAACATCTTCCAAGACAATAATACCCACTTACACCACAAAGAACTCATAACCCACCTACTCTCAGCAGCCAGAAACATCATAACCTGGTGAGACCTGTCAGGAATAAGTATGGACCAATGGTACCAAATAGTATGGGAAACAGCTAGAAAAATTACTAGAAAAATTAACCAATAAACTGAAACTGACACAGGGACATATAGAAGAAGACGCCTTCACCCAGGCGTGTATCACATACATAGCCCAACAAGAAAATGACAAAAATTCACCAACAGAATACAAATCAATATGGCTAACCTGATCCAAAAATCCCACACACCCCACTCACACATGGAAACAAAGACCACCAGAGTCAACTACAAATGAACAGTCACACCCTAGGCCCGGGGTCTGCAACCCGCGGCTCCGGAGCTGCATGTGGCTCTTTTACACCTTTGCCACGGCTCCAGGGTGGATACCAGCGAGGGGAGGAGGCGCATTGTGCGCCCCGACACTCTCCACTGTGGCGGGCGCTGTACTGGCTGTGATATCGCATGGGGGCAGTGCAGGCGTTAGTCATGCACCGTCCCGACGTCGCCTTCCCACCCGCTGTCAGATTGCGGCTCCAGAGATATATTTGTTTTAAATGTCACAATGGTTTTGCAGCTCCCAGTTTTTTTTCCTTCGGAAACCGGTCCAAGTGGCTCTTTTTGTCTTAAAGGTTGCAGACCCCTGCCCTAGGCCAACCCCAACCTCTCTCACCACCAAAGGAACACAAGTTAACAGCAGAGAACCTGCACAAGCAATGCTGACAAAAACCCCATATATATTAAGTAAAATAGAAACATCACCACCCAACCCCAACCCCCACTCATCTTTTTTCCCCTCCACCTCTTTCCCCCTATTCTTCCTAATGTCTCAACAAATGGGGATAAATGTGTTATGGGGGAGGATATGAGACTGAGACATTGCACATACCTTTGTAAATCAAGACAATCTTTACTAAAAATACATTTAAAAAATACAAATTAAACTGACCTGTATATTTCAAGAAAATGTAACTTGAAAAAAGAAACATTGCACGTACTTTTGTAAACCAAGAAATCTTTAATAAAAAAGACATTAAAAAATATTTGGTAGGAGAAGAATTACCTTTAAAGCCCTAAATGGCCTTGGTCCTGTATACCTGAAGGAGGGTCTCCACCCCCATCATTTAGCCCAGACACTGAGATCCAGCGCCGAGGGCCTTCTGGCAGTTCCCTCATTGCGAGAAATGAGGCTACAGGGAACCAGACAGAGGGCCTTCTCGGTAGTGGCGCCCGCCCTGTGGAATGACCTCCCATCAGATGTCAAAGAGATAAATAATTACCTGACATTCAGAAGACATCTTAAGGCAGCCCTGTTCAGAGAAGTTTTTAATATGTAATGCTGTACTGTTTTTAACACTGATTGGGAGCCGCCCAGAGTGGTTGGGGAAACGCAGCCAGATGGGCGGGGTATAAATAATAATAAATTATTATTATTATTATTATTATTATTATTATTATTATTATTATTATTATTATTAAAGAACACTGTAATCATTTTAAAATGTTGGCAGGATTGACATAGCACTTGTAATTTAAAATAACAAAGGATAAAAATGAAGTTCCATAATTTGGATAATTGCAATTAGATGCAGTTTAAAAAGGAAGATAAATCTTGGAAGCCAAGGGAGGGGTGGAGGGAAGTCCGAGGGAACACCATAAAGGTACTGATATGGACTGAGATGTAATGTAAAAGGCGAAAGATTTATACGATCTGAGGAGAAGCCAGAGTATGGACTGGGATGTAATGTAAGCGTGTGTGTGTGTGTGTGTGTGTGTGTGTGTGTGTGTAAAAATGTGTTTTCTTCTTTTTGAAACTTTGAAAATAAAAAATTGAAAAAAGAAAAAAAATTAAAGTGTTTTGGAAAATATATTGAATTTGCCATAAGCTCACCCTCGCCATCTAGTGTCACATTTGTATAGTGCACTTAATACATTGTATACACATCTGTATAGCCAAGTCTATAGTCTGTGGCTGTATTTTTGACACAGTTTCCTCTCTTTCCACTGTTCCAGGCTGCATCAACAGAAGTATAGTGTCCAGATCAAGGGAAGGAATAGTTCCTTGCTATTCTGCCTTGGTCAGACCACACCTGCAATACTGTGCAATTCTGGCCACTACAATTTAAGAAGGATGTTGACAAGCTGGAACCTGTGCCAAGGAGGGCAACCAATATTTTCAAGGGTCTAGAAACCAAGTCTTAGAAGGAACGGTTGAAGCAGCTGGGTATGTCTAGCCTGGAAAAGAGGAGATTTAGAAGCGATATGATAGCCATCTTCAAATATCTGAAGGGCTGCCCCATGGAAGATGGAGCAAGCTTGTTTTCTCCTGTTCTGGGGGGTAGGACTCAAACCAATGGCTTCAAGGTACATGAAAGGAGATTCGGACTAAACATCAGGAAGAATTTGCTGACAGTAAGAGCTCTTTAGACAGTGGGACAGCCTGCTTTGGGAGGTATGTGGGCTCTCCTTGCTGGGAGGTTTGTCAGTAGAGGTTGGGTGGCCATCAGTCATGGATGCTTTGATTGGGATTCCTGCATTGCAGGGAGTTGGACTAGATGACCCTTCAGGTCCCTTCTAATTCTATGAAATCCCCATCCCCATCTGATGGGTCTGTTGGTATTCAAAATCTGTTTTTAACAAAACGAGTAACAGAAAGGGCTTATAGGAGAACCAGGGTGAATATGGCACTCTTCATATGTTTTGAACAACTCCCAGCAGGTCCAGTCACATGATGGGCCTTGTGGGATTTGCAATCTGAAACACTTGGAAGACACAAACTTGGTGAAAGCTGCTGCACAGTGAGGCCTCTGCTCAAAAGAGCATCCCTTCTCTGTCAGAGCCAAGGTGTATCTAGTCCAGCACCCTGCTTCCACCAAGGACTAACCTGATCCCCCTTAAGTGGCTCCCCAGCAGCTGATATTCAGAGGTAGACTGCTCCTTCAACAGGAAGTTCTATTTGGCTATTCAAGCCACTGACCACTGATAGACTCAGCCAAACCCAGGTTCTAGAGAAGGCTTCGCCAACCTGGTATAGCCCAAAACATCTCGGGGGGGGGGGCACTATGTTGGCAAAGGTCCAACACAGGGTGTATGTGAAAAAAATGGCATTGTTGCACTTTGAATGGAAAAAATCTAGGAGAAAAGAGGGGAAATGTTTTCAAATAGCACCTTTAACCCAACAGAGGAAAACGCTTGCTTTTCCGCCAGGTACATCAGAGAATGCAAGCAGGACATTTTCGTAAGATCAGCCCTATCAATGGAACAACTCCCCTAGGAGGAAAATATGCAGCTTTCAGAACTTTGAAGTTTAGAGGAAAAGCAAGTTAGAGGCAATGGAACCAGAGGTTCTAAAATCCTGCAAGACTTGCAGAAAGTGGGTAGGAAAAATGTTTTTCTCCCTCTCTCATAACACCAGAACTCATGCAGGAACCAATGCAGGAAGATTCAGAGCAGATAAGAAAGTATTTACAGAAGAAAGTAAGAAGAGTCTACTGAATCTGGCCACTGGCCCCTCCACTCCATCATCCTGTTCACAGTGGCCACCCGCATGCTACTTAAGGGAAACCCACAAATAGGACAAGAGCCCAAGAGCAACTCTCCCCGCCTGCGGTTTGCAGCAGCTGGGATTCAGAAGCACTCCTGTCCTGCCCATGCAAGCACTGCTGACAGGCAGAGAGGCTTCTTCCCTGTGCATTAGCTCTGCCCATCCACAGAGCAGCCCTGTCTCTTTGGCTGACATCTTGGTGGTCACGGTGGGAACAGGATGCTCAGCTAGATGGTCCCCCTTTGGCCTGGTGCAAAAGGCTCCTCTGACATTCCTATACACTGCTGCTGAAGACAAGTTGCACGTCTTGCCTCAGAACATGGTCACTCCAACCCTGCAAGGGAGGAAGAACTATAATGCCAGATGAAAACTCAAACCATCTTAGTCAGCTCAACAGAAAAGTCCAGGCAGGAGAGTTCCCACTTCCCAGTTCAGCCATGAAGAGCCCAGCAGCAGCCAGATATTGAGAGCCAGGCCACCCAGGAGCACATGCCAGCTTTCTTCCTGGGCACATTTGACAAGGCAGTACATCCCACTGAGCACTGCAGGACTCAATTCCAAGTAAGCATACGCAGGATATGGACAGCATAGCTGCACTGCAGAAAGTCTCTCTCCAGGGCCAGGCAGGCTGCTGCACTTCGAGGACTAAGGAGAACTAAGATGCTGGTGAAAGGCAGCCCTTAATATTTCTAGAGACTTGCGCCCCCTAGTGACAAAAGTTCCTGCTCCTCTGCAGCTGCTCTGGGTTAGCAGTTAGGCTCTAGAAAAAAACATTTCGAGGAAAACCAAGAACACAACATAAAGAGGAGCTGTGTTGTACCAAATCTGACCACAGGTGCATCCAGAGTTCTGTACTGACTGTGAGGAGCCCACCATAGTATCAGACAACGGGACATTCCCAACCCTACCCAAGGAGGCCAAGGATTATCCTGTGGAACTTCTGCCTGCACCTCCCCTCCCCCACAGAAGCTGCTATGGCTTCCAACCTTCCATGTGCAGTACTCGCACACGTTTTCCCCTCTAAGTGTACAGAAAAGCGTGTTGTTGTTTTTTAAAAGGAAAGAAACCATCATAGAGCAGCAACATAATCCTACACATTTTTACCTGGGAGTAAACTGCAGCGAGCGCAGCAGGCTTTGCTCCCAAATAAGACATAGGATTCATCTCACATCCATCACAACCAAGGATAACGTAAAAGAACCTCCATGGCCAGAAGAAATCTACCCTACCCAAAAAGCCAGGGATTATCCTGTGGAACTTCTGCCTGCACCTCACCTTCCCCACAGAAGCTAAAGGCACCAAGGAGTAAGGGATGGGACGTGGGTGCTCAAGCCAAAAAATGGGGGGTTGGTTGGGGGAAAACCAAGACGCAGCGGCTTGGCGTCCTTTTTTTGCGTTGGAGTGCGCGCAGCCAACACAACCCACCAACACAACCCACCAACGTTGTCGGGCACACGTGCCCAGGGCGCGAAGGGTTCCGCGCGTCAACTCAGCCTGGCCACCAGAGCCAAGCGGGGCTGCGCTTCGCCCCTGCCTGCCCTTGCCAGGAGAAGCTTGGTCGGCAGGCAAATCCCGCTCCCCCACGCTGGCCTGGGACGCGCAACGGCTAGTCCAAGCCGGGTCCTGGCGGCACTCAGGGCCGGACGGGGTTCCCTGCGTGGGGGCGCCTGGCTCCCGCCCCCTAAAAATCGCGCGCTTGGGACTACCCTCCCCCGGCCCAACCCCACACGCCACTGCCCATGTCCATACACACGTGCCCTCACTCCACCCCCCCCCCCACAAAGACACACCGCAAAACTCTACCTCCGCGCAGCAGCCCTTCCTCCTGACCGGACACATCCCCAAAGCCACAACGAAGTTGCTTGACTGAGCGAGGCGGCTACCCAACCCCCCCCCACCCGCCCCTAACCCCCGCCAGAACGCTACCTACCCCAGGACTCTCCGCCGTCCCGCCGAACTTGGAAAAGGGCACGGATGCGCTCCGCCCGGATGCTGAGCGGAGCCGCGGCCAGGAGCGCACCCTTCGCCAGGGAGGAGGAGGAGGAGGAAGAGGGGGTACAGCAGCGAGCGAGCTCCAAGCACCCATTGCCACCCTCCCTCCCGCAGCGCCAGGCAGATGGAAGTAGAGAAGACGCCGAGGACTCCCCAGCTGTTTGAAACAGAGATCCGCAGCCCCGCCCCCTGGCCAGTTTAAACTCCAGCGAGTTAAAGGGACTCTGCTTCCCCATTTCACCCCCACGGGGACCACGCACCCTCCAATAAATTAAACCCCCTATATCTTGCGAATACACACGTATTCAAGCTTATAGCCTGCTTCCCCAAGGAAACCCAAAAGACCCCATGGCCGCCAACTTTTCAGCCTCCTCCAGACCCTGCCTTGAGGCTCCATTGTTTCCCTTTCTGTCCCCGGAATTGTCACCTGCAGATTTCTTTCTAGCCCTGCGTTTCCCTTAAAGGCACAGGCACACCTGGCAGGCTGAAAGACAGCAGGTTAGCGAAGGCTGACTTAAGCGTGCAGGTGGGAGCCAGAGGCACAGCAGAAAGATACAGGAGCTTTGGCAAAAATCTATAATCTAGAACATCCGGCGTTTAGGGTGGCGATTCTAGGAAAGACCAGCTGTCCATCTGGGTCTTCTAACCAGCAGTCACACAAACAAGAATTAAGCCCGTAAAACTTTTCTGTTTCTTACTCACCTCACTGCCCCCAATCTCAGCTAAATAGGAGCTGACACTACGCAGGTGGGAGAAGGTGGCACTCTGCACATTCTCGTAGTCAATGGGACTTTGGGACCCTGGCTGAAATTGGCTTTCAGCACACAATTACAGTGGTCCCTCAGGTTACATACGCTTCAGGTTACATATGCTTCAGGTTACAGACTCCGCTAACCCAGAAATAGAACCTCGGGTTAAGAACTTTGCTTCAGGATGAGAATAGAAATCGTGCTCCGGCAGCAGCAGGAGGCCCCATTAGCTAAAGTGGTGCTTCAGGTTAAGAACAGCTTCAGGTTAAGAACGGACCTCTGGAATGAATTAAGTACTTAACCCGAGGTATCACTGTACTTGGGAGTAAGTCCCACTGGACTCAACAATAGCAATTGTGATTTTAGAAAAACTACAGTGTTTAGAGGAGTGGCTGGTTTAGCAGACTTGGCTGCCACTGAGTGCTACAATGTTCCTGGTTTGTTTTAATTGCTGCATTGGTGACCAGCTCAAAGTGAAGAAGCCTCCAAGCCTTGACAGAAACATGCTAGGAGAACCCATGAACTTTGGACACATTATGCACATTGGAACAAAAGAGGGCAAATTCAGGAACAAATGAATTCCAAAGGAGGCTCCAACAACAATAATCCTTCAACTGCAAAGGTGTCAGATGTTTGAATGAGAGAATGAAATGCCAGTTTGGGGATGTGATGCTTTCAAAGCAACTGGCTGTAAGGAGGAGAACGGAACAATTTAATTTCATACATTGTTACATATATTGAGACTACTGATCTGCTAGTAAGGCTGTGAAATGCTAAATTTAATGCCACCTCTTGTTTCTGTGGAAGCCTGTTCATGTTGGAGATTGAAGCTTGACATAACCATTTAACTATAGCATCATGACCATAATTTGTTGTCTAAAAGCAGCATTGAAGATGGCAGCTACATTTTAATTAACAACTCCACTAAAGATCCCTCAGGTTTTGTAGTTCTGCTGGGGGATTAGAGAGACTAGGTTACACTGCTTTGAATTTAGAAAATTGCAGAGTGATTCACAAACTTTGGCTCCCATAAAATAAAAATCTTCCAGTAAGAATCTTCAATTAGAAATCAAAAACAATGGCAACGACAAGGATGCCCCCTATCCCCAATGTTATTTATAATAGTATTAGAGGTTCTATTAAAGAAAATAAGGCAGGACAACCAAATAAGAGGAATAGCAGTTGGTGAAAAAAGATATAAGTTAAGAGCCTTTGCAGATGATGTTATGATCACAACAGAAAATCCCCTACAATGTACACCTAGAATATTGGAATGCATAAACGAATATGGCAGATTAGCAGGATTCAAATTAAACTATGGGAAAACCAAAATACTAGTGAAAAATATGGAAGAAAAAGATAAAGTGAAATTACAAGAAATTACAGGATTGGAAATTAAAAAGAAAATAATGTATCTTGGAATAAATTTAACAACAAATACTATAAACTTAGGTAATGAGAACTATGGGAAAAGATGGAATGAAAAAAAAATGACTTGCAAGTATGGGGAAAATTAAATCTTTCCTTACTAGGGAAAATATCGGTAATAAAGATGAACATATTACCAAGGATGATGTTTTTATTTCAAAGTATCCCAATACTAGGAGGAGATAAATGTGTTAATAACTGGAAAAGAGATTTGGCTAAATTCATATGGTCAGGGAAAAAAACCAAGAATAAAACACAAAATAATGATAGATAAGCACATTCTCGTAGTCATTGGGACTTTGGGACTCTGGCTGAAATTACTTTTCAACACACACTTACTTAGGAATAAGTCCCATTGGATTCAACAATAGCAATTGTGATTTTAGAAAAACTACAGTGTTTAGAGGAGTGGCTGGTTTAGCAGACTTGGCTGCCACTGAGTGCTACAATGTTCCTGGTTTGTTTTAATTGTTGCATTGGTGACCAGCTCAAAGTGAAGAAGCCTCCAAGCCTTGACAGAAACATGCTAGGAGAACCCATGAACTTTGGACACATTACCCACATTGGAACAAAAGAGGGCAAATTCAGGAACAAATGAATTCCAAAGGAGGCTCCAACAATAATAATCCTTCAACTGCAAAGGTGTCAGATGTTTGAATGAGAGAATGAAATGCCAGTTTGGGGATGTGATGCTTTCAAAGCAACTGGCTGTAAGGAGGAGAACGGAACAATTTAATTTCATACATTGTTACCTATATTGAGACTACTGATCTGCTAGTAAGGCTGTGAAATGCTAATTTTTTTGTGGAAGCCTGTTCATGTTGGAGATTGAATCTTGACATAACCATTTAGCTATAGCATCATGACCACAATTTGTTGTCTAAAAGCAGCATTAAAGATGGTAGCTACGTCTTAATTAACAACTCCACTAAAGATCCCTCAGGATTTGTAGTTCTGCTGGGGGATTAGAGAGACTAGGTTACACTGCTTTGAATTTAGAAAATTGCAAAGTGATTCACAAACTTTGGCTCCCATAAAATAAAAACCTTCCAGCAAGAATCTTCAATTAAAAATCAAAAACAAAAAAATAGTAATTGTGAAGCTCCAACACCTTCTGAAGACAGGAAGGGCACTTAAATTCTAAGAATTAAACAAACTGCAATGTTTAAAATGTCCACTGTTTCTTTGCAAAAGTGGAGGATAGGAGAGAATCAGAACAGGTAAGGGCCACACTACTTTTCACTCTTTGAATTAATCTGAAGAAGCACAAACTTGAGGAATATCCACTTTATGAAATCATGCTTGCCTACTGAACTTTTGAGAGCTGATCTAAGACATTTTGCTGAGGGAAAAGGAGTGGCCAGTTTCTTCTAGCACACAAGGCAGAAAAGCAACAAACAATGGGTAGGCAAACTAAGGCCCGGGTGCCGGATCCGGCCCAATCGCCTTCTAAATCTGGCCTGCTGACGGTCTGGGGATCTGTGTGTTTTCACATGAGTAGAATGTGTCCTTTTATTAAAAATGCCTCTCTAGGTTATTTGTGGGGCATAGGAATTCCTTCCCCCAAAAAAATTTAGTCCAGCCCCCCACAAGGTCTGAGGGACAGTGCTCTCCTGCTCCTCGTCCATAAAACATACAATAATAATAAATTAAAATCAGGAACAACCTGTTACCCCTCTCAGGGCATCTAAAATCAGCTGCCTGAGGCAGCCATCCTATTTTGATGATCAGGAACCCACAGGTAATACTCCGTAGCACCTCTATCATAGGCGCCAACTCCATGGGACCTGAGGGGGCCCGAGCCCCCTCAAAAATTCATTTGGGGGGGCTCCGCCCCCCAATAATCTCGGGCGCCCCTCCAGCAGAGCGCCACCGCCACCCCTCCCCAGCCCAAAATGCACAGGGTCGGGCTGCATGCCTCCTGCCCTCCCTCCCGAGCAAAAGCTCCACCCAATTTCCTTCGGAGCTGATTATTAGGCGCAGCACGCTCTCCCCTATTCGCTCACGAGGAGGCGGCGCCACTTTATCTGCATATTCATGAGCTTATTTATTATTCATGAGCTTTCGCGGGCTCCCCCAATATTTTTTATAAGTCGGCGCCCCTGACCTCTATGCAAATAAAACACTCCTCCCCTTCCAGTTCTGCTGCGCAGCTCTTTAAAGCACCGCTTTCCCCTGAAAAGTAGCAGCCTTGCTATTCCTTTTCCTGCAGCATCCCATGCTCCCAGTTCTAGGAAGGCCACTTCAACTTCATCTAGCACTCAGTCGCTTTCTTCACTGTCTTCTCAGTGCTCCTGGGCAACCTCTATGGGCTCGCTGACATCCCTGAGGTCCATAGACTATTCTGCCAAGTACAGGGCAGACTATTTCCGCAAGCTGAACAAGGAGAGAGAATTCCACTACAGTGGTGCCTCGCAAGACGAAATTAATTCGTTCCGCAAGTCTCTTCGTCTTGCGAGTTTTTCGTCTTGCGATGCACGGTTTCCCATAGGAATGCATTGAAAATCAATTAATGCGTTCCTAGGGAAACCGCCTTCAGACCAGGTCCGGGGACAGTCTGTCCCCGGACCTCTTCTGAAGGCTGTAGGGGGGACAAGGGCTTTTCTTCCCACCCCCAGCATTTTAAAAAACCCCGGGACAGCGGAGGACTTCTCTGTTGTCCGGGCGATCTTAAAATGCTGGCGGGCGGCATTTTAAAATCACCCCGGGACAGCGGAAGACTTCTCCTGGACCTCTTCTGAAGGTGGGCGGGGGGCGAAAGTCTTTGCTCCCCCCCCCGCCTGCCTTCAAAAGCCCTCCGGGACAGGCAGGCAGGGGGGAGCAAAGACTTTCGCCCCCCGCCCGCCTTCAGAAGGTGTCCCCGCCCCGCCGCCCGGCTTCGGAGGAGGTCCGAGGACAGTGGGGAAGACACGCTGCGCTTCCCCGCAGTCCCGGATATTTCCCTATGGGCTGTCGTCTTGCGAAGCAAGCCCATAGGGAAAATAGTCTTGCGAAGCGCCTCCAAAATGGAAAACCCTTTCGTCTAGTGGATTTTCCATCTTGCGAGGCGTTCGTCTTGCGAGGTACCACTGTGCTCTGTCATCCAGTTCAAGCTGAATCACATGGTTTCCATGCCGCCTAGGAGGGGCAAAGTGGCAGAAAACTACCGTATTTTTCACTCTATAGGGCACACTTTTCCCCCTCCAAAAATTAAGGGGAAATATTTGTGCGTCCTATGCCTCCTATGCAGGCTCCTCGGCTACAGCGAAAGCAACACAAAGCCTCCAAAGCGCAGAGGGAGCGCTCCTTCCTCGCTCCGGAGGCTACGCATTGCTTTCGCTGAAGCCTAGAGGGACTCCTGGCTTCAGCGAAAGGAACCCAAAGCCTTTAAAGCACAGCAGGAACTCGCACTGCACTCCAAAGGCTTCAGGGTTAGCTGTACAAATCCTCCGCAGGGCAGCGGGGTGCCTTCATCCAGCTGCCCTCCGGAGGCTTCGCGGACTGTCCCAGAAGCCTCCTCGGGGCACGGGGATGAAGGCTCCCCGTGCCCTGCGGAGGCTTCGCACGAAGCTAGAACAGCTAGAGGAAGTGCTGCGCAGTCCTCCCTCTAGCTATTCTGGCTTTTGGATAGCCCCACGAAGCCTCCGCAGGGCATGGGTATCCCAGCGGCTATCCCAGAAGCCAGAACAGCAAGAGGCTATCCCAGATCCCTCTTGCTGTTCTGGCTTCTGGGATTCAGAATTTTTTTCTTCTTCTTTCCTCTCCCCAAACTAGGTGCGTCCTATCGTCTGGTGCGTCCTATAGAGCGAAAAATATGGTACATAGGCTGCCGCCCAGTGAAGTGCAACTTAAAGCCTAGACAGCGGATCAGCACAAGCCTCCTAAACCTCAGAGACTTTACACTGTATTCAACATATGTCTGCTTCTCAGAAATGGGATTGTGAGAGCTGGCACATATAATTGCCATACAGGGGGTGCTGCTGGCTTGGCGGTGGTGGGTTTTTTAACTTGGCAATGCCATGGAGAAGAATGGTTTGGAATGTCAAGCCAATATGCACATTCTACCTTGCGGCACAAAGGTAGCCATCGCATGGAAACACCTTCACGTTGCTCTTTGTGGCTAACATTTTGTGTGCGTCACTTATAAGTGCTCCAGCCTTCACACTTGGTCAGTTCTGTACTGCCCTTACAAATGTTGCTTTCTAGTGCTTTTTGGGTCTAAGAAATCATGGGCTAACTTGCTTTCATCAAGGGACTATAATATTAGATGTTAAGAAAGAGGGAGGGGAGTGTTTGCAACTGTGACTGTAGCATTCATCTTTTAAAAATATAAACTTTGCAAGTTTTTGCACAGTTTCTGTATGAACATCAGCTATATGTATAAATAAATCATCATCATCATCATCATCTTTATAACCCCACCCATTTGGCTGGCTTTCCCAAGGGACTCTGGGGGGCTTACAGCATACCTAAAAACATCCAGCATTAAAAATCTCCCGATACACAGCTGAGGATATAGAGAGGGAGAAGGAAGAGAAGGCAGGAAGGGTAACCATGTCAGACCACTAACTCCTCAAAATACAAATGTCTTCCGGATAGCTTGCCCATAAACTCCACCCTTGGTCCAACACCTCTTCCATGCTTAGCTAATCTGTTCCTCCTTCTCTCCCTGAATAATACAATGTTACCTCGGGTTAAGAACTTAATTCATTCTGGAGGTCCGTTCTTAACCTGAAACTGTTCTTAACCTGAGGTACCACTTTAGCTAATGGGGCCTCCTGCGGCTGCTGCGCTGCCACCACACAATTTCTGTTCTCATCCTGAAGCAAAGTTCTTAACCCAAGGAACTATTTCTGGCTTATCGGAGTCTATAACCTGAGGTACTACTATACTATATGATTTCCATTCAAATGTTTAAGTTATAACATATAACATACACACTAATATAAGCATCATCAAAATACCAAATAAAAGTATAATCACAGCGTGCCAAGCCAATTTTAAATGTTGGTCATGGTAGGGCTCCATCCTGAAAATATGTCCCACTAATGGTACTATGAAAGATAGTTACTCCTGAGCAGGAAAAGAAGTATCCTGAGGGTACTGGGATACTGGAGCAGGACCTAACCCCCTGTCACACATCAAAAGTGGTGAAGAAATTCATGACAGAGCAGCAAATACAGGTACTTGATTGGCCAGGGAATTCCCTGGATGTACATCCCATTGAGAATTTGTGGGCTATATGCAAAAGTCACCTCTGTGCTGTAGACTGTACGACTATGGAGAAACTCATTCAGGCGCTGATTCAAGTGTGGTACAGGGATCCAAAAATCAACAGTGACTGTTCGAAACTAGTAGATTCCATGCCAAACCATGTTCAAATGCTGCTTAAAAATAGTGGAGGTCATATCCGTTACTAATGTACATCTATGTGAGTTTTGTACAATAAACTATTGTACTAAAGTCATTGTTTCAATTACTTTGTACAGCACATTGTTATGTGTTTAGTAAGACATGGACACACACTAGAACTGTTCACATTACTGAACCTGAAACAGGTCAAACCCCCCTTAATTCAGAGGGTGCACAATGTGAGTTCCTGCACTAAAACAGCAGTGTTTGCTGTGATAACCAGATAAATAAATCAAGTTGACTTTCAGGTAATACTGTCTAGTATAGCCCCTAGGCCACTGCTTCTAGCTTTAGGATGTTCTACTGATTTTGACCTGATTGAATATTATTTTTCTAATCAGTACATATTAAATGTTTGGAAGGAATTGAAAGGAAACCCACATCCCACCCACCTTAGAAGTCCACAGTTGGTTAAAAGACAAAGGCCAGGTTAAAAAGGAAATACTCATATTGCTAAGCTCTCATATAAACAGCTTCACCAAATTTCAGAAACTCAGGAAGAAGGATGGGCATGTGTGTACTTCCTGACCCTCTGAAGATACCCAGCCTCATGTGCCAACCCCAGCTGGAAGGCCTTAGGACTTCTCAGCAGAAGCTCCACTCTCCTGGAAGAAGACCCACAATGCCACCTACCTTGTAGGGCCACTGCATTCTGTGTGGCAAGGAACTTCAACTCCATACTGGCCGATGGGAAGAGCAGCTCTATGATGGAACAGTAATAAATAGAATTATTGACGAAGAAAAAGAAATTATTGACCCAAAACAAATCAAAGAAAGATTTATAAAATATTACAAAAATTTAAATAAAGTAGAATTGAAAGAGGAAAAGAAAATCCAAAAATACCTATTAGAAAATAGATTACCAGATAAAGAAGAAGAAGAATATGCAATTTTAAATTCAAATATTGAACTTGAATAGATCAAAAAAGTGATTAAAAATATGAAGGATGGGAAATCGCCGGGACCAGACGGAATTTCAGTAACATATTATAAAAAATTAGAGGAAATAATAACACCCAAATTTAAATTAATTATGAATGAAATTTTAGACAAAGGAGAAATACCCAATTTAAGGCAAGAAGCATTGATAACCCTTATCCCAAAGCAAGGTACGGATTTGAGACTTATAAAAAACTACAGGCCATTATCTTTATTGAATATAGACTATAAAATATTTACTGTAGTTCTTGCAAATAGAATGAAGACTCTGCTAAAAAGGATAATTAAAAAAGATCAGGCAGGATTTTTGCCAGCCAGACAAATAAAGGAATATGCCGAAATGAATCCAAGAAATTTCAATGCTTTTGTTAGATGCTGAAAAGGCATTTGACAGTGTCTCTTGGAAATTTATGATTAAAACCTGCAAAAGTTTAAATTTAGGTAAAAGAATTATGAATCGAATTCAAGCAATTTACAAAAAACAAAGCCAAATTAATCCTAAACAATGAAATTACAGAATAATTTGACATTGAGAGAGGGACACGACAGGGATTTCCTTTATCCCCACTCCTATTTATAACAATATTAGAAACTCTATTAATAGCCCTGAGAAAGGACGAAGAAATAAAGGGCATATCTTGGTACACAGTGTTACAAAGTAAGAGCATTTGCCGACGATGTCATTATTACAATCAAAACACCAAAAGAAAGTATAAAAAAGCATTAGAAAGAATGAAAGAATTTGGCGAAGTAGCAGGATTCAAATTGAACAAAGATATATAAAAATTGATAACAAAAATATAGGCGAGAAAGGGGAAAAGGAATTAGAGGAAACAACAGGACTAAAAATAGAAAATAAAGTGAACTTTACGAATAAAAATATAAATTTATTTAAGGATAACACTGGTCAACAACAAATTTGTTGTCTGGGGTTTTTCAGTTGATTTAGGACGAATCTGAAGCGCTGAATCCAAAAATCACATTGGTTTTGCTCAATCAGGTCAAGTTTTTGAGCTATGGCCACATGTCGTATTTTTACGTTTTTGTTCACATGTACGCTTGTGTGGAGCATTTTAGAAGAAGTTGGTGGGGGTAAAATGCCATGTCGAATAATTGTTTTGATTGGAAATGATTATTTTAACGACAATAAGTATTCAGGTCCAATAGTTCTGGGTGATTATGTCGAAAAGGGATCAGTTTGAAGTCATAAAACCTCGAAATCTGCCATAAATTGGTGTGCTGTTGATGTGACTGGGATCAACAGAAAAAAACCGGAGCAGCTTCAAGTATCCTGATCTTCAATCAGCACGTCGTCCTGTAGCTCATTGTGATGAAATTCCAGTGCCTATCTTCGGAGAACTTCCTGACATTAGTGACAAAGATGCCTCCAGTGTTGAAGGACACGAAGAAGAAGGAGAAGAAGTGGTTCTTGAAGATGATGCTCCACATCCATTTTCCCAAAAGGAGTTGGATGATCTAGTTCGTGACCTCAGCTTGTCAAAGAACTCTGCCGAACTGCTGGCATCCAGATTGAAGGAAAAAAACCTCCTCTCTGACAGTGCTCGCATCAGCTTCTTCCACAACAGGCATCAAGTGTACCTCCGTTTTTTCTCGGAAGAGAAGGACTTGGTGTACTGTGCAGAGATTGCGCAGCTTCTGCTCAAGCTTGGAGTGCCACAGTACGAACCCAAAGATTGGAGACAGTTCATTGACAGCAGCAAGCGATCACTGAAATGTGTTCTGCTACACAATGGCAACCAGTTTGCCTCTATACCCCTGGCTCACTCGAGTACACTGAAGGAGAACTATGAAGCGGTGAAGTATGTGCTGGAGAAAATTGGTTATGATCAGCATAAGTGGTTTATTTGTGTTGACCTGAAGATGGTGAACTTTTTGTTGGGACAACAGTCTGGCTTCACCAAGTACCCATGTTTTCTGTGCATGTGGGATAGTAGGGACCATGCTCAGCATTACACGAAGAAGGACTGGCCTGTGCAGGAGGAATTGGTGCCTTGCAAAGAAAGGAATGTCATCAACGACCCATCTGGTGGACAGAGACAGAATACTCTTCCCACCGCTGCACATCAAGCTCGGCTTGATCAAGCAGTTCACCAAGGCTCTGGACAAGGATGGTGACTGCTTCACTTACTTGTGCCAGGCTTTTCCAGGATTGACCATGGAGAAGTTGAAAGCTGGCATCTTTGACAGTCCTCAGATCCGTCAGCTCATCAGAGATCCAGAGTTTGGAAACTCACTGAACGAAGTGGAACTGGAAGCATGGTAGTGGAAGTTCTTCTGGTAGTGAAGAACTTTCTTGGCAACAATAAGGCCAGAAACTACGCAGAACTTGTCAACAACATGCTGACTGCTTTCAGAAACCTGGGCTGCAACATGAGCGTCAAGATGCACTACCTATTTTCACATATGGACCGGTTTCCTGAGAACCTGGGTTCAATGAGTGACGAGCAGGGGGAGAGATTCCATCAGGACATGAAAGAGATGGAGGCCAGGTATCAGGGTCGCTGGGACGCAGTCATGATGGCTGACTACTGTTGGACTCTGAAGAGAGACCTCCCTGCCACCGAGCATTCCAGGAGTTCCAAGAAACGGAAGTTCAAGCCCTGAAGTTTGAAAAATGGTGAAGCAACATGCAATTTACGTGTACTTACCTTTATCAATGCCCACCATTCAGTTTACAGTAAACCTGACCTGATGAAGAGAAACGGATGCCATGTCCTGATTCAGCAGTGCAAAAATACCCTAAATCAGTTGTAGAAATCTAGACAACATTCAAAAAGTAAAAAATTGTTGCCCAGTGTAATTATATCAAAAAATGGAAAGAAATTAAAGGGAGTATGGATAAACGGGGAAACTAAAATTATCATTAGGAGGAAGAATATCTATGATTAAAATGATGATACTCCCCAAAATTCTATTTTTATTTCAAATGATTCCAATTGTAATAGGAACTAAATATTTTATAATATTTCCATCGTCCTGATCCTGGAGCGGGGTGTCAGGGCTGACGTTTGAAGCTCATTGACAAACGCTTTTGGCAGATAGCTAAAAGAAGAGAAACATAGTGATTCCATTTTTTCCTTTCACACCTTAAAGGAAATAATATTGACAAAATATCTGAAAAAAGGAAACTCTGTTGCTAGACTTGTCTTTAAAAGAAAGATTAAATAGAAGTTTTCCCCCTAGAGGGAGACTGTGAAACTGTAACCAACTCCTGGGAGCTGGCAGCTGTTACAGATTACAATCGTGGGAATAGACATCTGACCTTCAGGACAATGTATTCAGAAGCTCTGTTGTGTGCTTTCTATAAAACAAATGCCCTACTGGAACAGTTACATGAGAAGACAAATTTGATGGCTGACTCGATTAGAAATTTTGAACAGGCAGTGGGAAATTTTGAACAGGCAGTGGGAAGATATGTGGAGCCCACCCAGGAATTAAATCAGGAGTGTGCCCTGACAGAACAGGCCCAACAGGAATATGAACTTTCGGATTTGACAAATGAACTTGGAAAAAGCCAGATTTGGAAAGAAAAAGTTTGGTTTGGTTTGGAAATGGGGGGTTGGATAGACCCTCCTATACAGGGATGTTTGGACTTTTCAAGTCTGGCAATGGGCCGTGAGATGTTTGGGATTGTGGGGGCTCTCAATTTTAGAGGGATTTTGAAACATGTTCTTAAATACCACATGGAATTTAGTGTCAATTATGGAAAAGGGGCTGATCTGTCGAGAAGGGTCAAAAATATTGTTAAGCTGGAGTTTCCATGAGTGAAACGAGCAGGAGACAAGGGAAAATACAGTTACAAATATGAAGAAGATTTGCGAAAGGGACATGGAAGAGACTTAAGGGCCTCGGATATAAGGATACCAGGTTAATGCACCAGATCGATGGGATAATAAGGACTGACAAAACCCGGGACCAGGAGGAAGGGACGCTGGATGAAGATTGGATTTGTTTTTATTTCTTTTTTTCACTACTAGGACTGTTTTATAAAATTGATGAATGTTAGAAAAATGTTGGAATGAAACTACTTGGCTTTAGTAAAAATGTTTAAAGAATTATGCAAGAATATTATGGTTATGAGAAGTTGGTAAAAATAGGATTTAAGTTTTAAGTTTCAAGGTTTTTTATAGTAAGATAAGATTAAAATAGTTTAAGATAATGTAATGACAGAATATTATGAAATATGGAAAGGATTTGCTGTGACAATTAACAACCAGGATACAAGGAAGGGGAGGAGGAGGAGGTCAAGGAAAGAGGGTAATGATAGTTGAGGAGTTGAGATAAATGGATTTGTTTTTAAATGTTTTTAAATGTTTGTGGTGTATTTTTGTTTCTTCCCCCCCCCTCTTATTTTGAATTTGTATATGTATGGATGGAAGTGGCTTGTTTTTCTTTTTTCTATTTTGTTTTTCTTTTGTAACGTTTTTAAAAAAATTCTCAATAAATATCATTAAAAAAAACAAAATATACGGCTGGCATGGCTATTTATTTTATGGAAAAAAAGAACAACATAAAAAAAATATAAATCACATAGTAAGAAAGGCTCTATTGGATGTCTGGGAAAGAACAAAAGGAAAAATTATTGAGAAAACTCCCCAATGCGTTTCACCAGTGGAGGCAACCACAACATTAAAGAGTAATGCAAAAGAGACTTGGCCAACATATAGAGAAATATTAGAAGATGCAGACAAAAATATTAAATTTAAAACTTGCGAATTACAAACATTTGGAATAAATTGGTTACAATATTATCAATTAAAAGCAACATATGAAAAAGACATAAGAAAGGGGGGATTTGGAAATAAAACTTCAAAATTAGAAAAGTAAAAATTGCAAAGTGATCAGAATTACTTGCAAAAATGTATAGATTATTAATGAAAACCACCTTAGAAGAAGAGACGAAAGGGGGAAACATGTTAAAATGGGAGCACGATTTGGGATATGAGATAGATCTGGAAAGATGGAAAACTTTTTGGGAGAAAAACCATAAATTTTACTGCGTGTGATTTATTAAGGGAGAATTTCAGAAAAATTCACCACAGATGGTACCTAACCCCTGACAGATTGTCAAAATTAAATAAAAGGAACAACGACAAATGTTGGAAATGTAACAGACCGAAAGGTACGTTATACCACATGTGGTGGACTTGCCCAAAGATTAAAACCTTTTGGGACATGATCCACGACGAAATAAAAAAATGGATAAGGACATCAAACAAAAAAAAGGAAGAGGCATATCTTTTAGCTATTCTAGATAAAGATATTCCAAAAGATAAAACTAACATTTCTATACATGACAACAGCAGCAAGAATTTTGATTGCTAGCTATTGGAAAGAAGACAGCATCCCAACAAAAAGAGAATGGTTGGGGAAACTTTGCAAGTACCTGGAACTAGCAAAACTGATGGATATAATAAGGAGAAAACCCAAAACTATGGTTATGAAGCAATGGGAGTTCTTAAATGATTATTTACAAAAACAGGGCTTGACTACAAAAATCTGGTTGTGTTTAGAATAATCTTGTGCATAATATAAAAAATACAAAGTGAGACATTAAGGAAAGCCAAAGGGAAAATATGAAGAACAGAGGATCTGACAAACGGATTATTAAAAACGAGTGAGGCAAACGGTGGAAGTCTTTTTTAAAAAAAACCACTTTACTTAAGGTAGATAAGGACAAGATGAAATTATACAATTAAATATAAATATAGATGGGAAACGGCTATGTAAAGTGAATACCTATCTACTTTAAAATATTTTCACCTATGATTTTTTCTTTTACTTCTTTATTTTTTCTTTGTTTTTTTCTGATATCTTATATTTCATTTTACTCCTTTATTGTGAATAGCACTTTATAGAGGTATATATAACTGTAAATATGAAAAGAATCATAGAATCATAGAATCATAGAGTTGGAAGAGACCACAAGGGTCATCGAGTCCAACCCCCTGCCAAGCAGGAAACACCATCAGAGCACTCCTGACATATGGTTGTCAAGCCTCTGCTTAAAGACCTCCAAAGTAGGAGACTCCACCACACTCCTTGGCAGCAAATTCCACTGTCGAACAGCTCTTACTGTCAGGAAGTTCTTCCTAATGTTTAGGTGGAATCTTCTTTCTTGTAGTTTGGATCCATTGCTCCGTGTCCGCTTCTCTGGAGCAGCAGAAAACAACCTTTCTCCCTCCTCTATGTGACATCCTTTTATATATTTGAACATGGCTATCATATCACCCCTTAACCTCCTCTTCTCCAGGCTAAACATGCCCAGCTCCCTTAGCCGTTCCTCATAAGGCATTGTTTCCAGGCCTTTGACCATTTTGGTTGCCCTCCTCTGGACACGTTCCAGTTTGTCAGTGTCCTTCTTGAATTGTGGTGCCCAGAACTGGACACAGTACTCCAGGTGTGGTCTGACCAGAGCAGAATACAGTGGCACTATTACTTCCCTTGATCTAGATGCTATACTCCTATTGATGCAGCCCAGAATTGCATTGGCTTTTTTAGCTGCCGCGTCACACTGTTGGCTCATGTCAAGTTTGTGGTCAACCAAGACTCCTAGATCCTTTTCACATGTACTGCTCTCAAGCCAGGTGTCACCCATCTTGTATTTGTGCCTCTCATTTTTTTTGCCCAAGTGCAATACTTTACATTTCTCCCTGTTAAAATTCATCTTGTTTGTTTTTGCCCAGTTCTCTAATCTGTCAAGGTCGTTTTGAAGTGTGATCCTGTCCTCTGGGGTGTTAGCCACCCCTCCCAGTTTGGTGTCATCTGCAAATTTCATCAGGATGCCCTTGAGTCCATCATCCAAGTCGTTGATAAAGATGTTGAATAAGACCGGGCCCAAGACAGAACCCTGTGGCACCCCACTAGTCACTCTTCTCCAGGATGAAGAGGAACCATTGATGAGCACCCTTTGGGTTCGGTCAGTCAGCCAGTTACAAATCCACTGAGTGGTAGCATAGTCAAGACCGAATTTTACCAGCTTCTTTACAAGAATATCATGGGGCACCTTGTCAAATGCCTTGCTGAAATCAAGGTAGGCTACATCCACTGCGTTCCCTTCATCTACCAGGCTTGTAATTCTGTCAAAAAACGTGATCAGGTTAGTCTGACATGACTTATTTTTCAGAAATCCATGCTGACTATTGGTGATCACAGCATTCCTTTCTAGGTGCTCACAGACTGTTTGCTTAATGATCTGCTCCAGAATCTTCCCTGCTATTGATGTCAGACTGACTGGGCGGTAATTATTTGGGTCCACTCTTTTCCCCTTTTTGAAAATAGGGACAACATTTGCCCTCCTCCAGTCTGCCGGGACTTCGCCTGTTCTCCAGGAATTCTCAAAGATGACTGCCAGTGGTTCTGAGATCACATCTGCCAGTTCTTTTAATACTCTTGGATGCAGTTCATCTGGCCCTGGAGACTTGAATACATCTAAACTAGCCAAATATTCTTGTACTATCTCCTTAGTTATTCTGGGCTGTGTTTCCTTTGCTGAATCATTTGCTCCAAATTCTTCAGGTCGGGCATTGTTTTCTTTATCGGAGAAGACTGAGGCAAAGAAGGCATTGAGGAGTTCAGCCCTTTCTGTGTCCCCTGTTTGCATTTCACCATCTTCTCCTCTGAGTGACCCCACTGTTTCTTTGTTCTTCCTTTTGCTACGAACATACCCATAAAAGCCTTTTTTGTTGCTTTTAACCTCTCTAGCAAGCCTGAGTTCATTCTGTGCTTTAGCTTTTCTGACTTTGTGTCTACACGTGCTGGCTATTTGTTTGAATTCCTCTTTGGTGGTTTCCCCCCTTTTCCATTTTTTGTACACATCCTTTTTTAATCTTAATTCAGTTAAAAGTTCTTTAGATAGCCACCCTGGCTTCTTTAGGCACCTTCCATGTTTCTGTCTCATTGGTATTGCCTGACGTTGTGCTTTTACTATCTCCCTCTTAACAAACTCCCAGCCATCATGAACTCCCTTTCCTTTTAGTATTGCTGTCCATGGGATCTCACCCAGCACTTCCCTAAGTTTTATGAAGTCGGCTTTCTTAAAGTCAAGAAATTGAGTCCTAGTATGCTTGGCTGCTCCTTTCCGCTGTATAGTAAACTTCAGAAGAGCATGATCACTCGCGCCTAATGATCCATCCACATCTACCCCACTAACCAGGTCATCAACATTGGTTAGGACCAGATCTAAAATGGCTGTTCCTCTTGTTGCTTCTCCCACTTTCTGGACAATGAAGTTGTCTGCAAGGCCAGTGAGGAATCTGTTTGACCTTATGCTCTTGGCTGAGTTTGACTTCCAACAAATATCCGGGTAATTGAAGTCCCCCATTACTACTATCTCCCTTCCTTTTGCATGCTTGGCCATCTGTTCCAGGAAAGCATCATCTATGTCCTCTGTTTGGCTTGGGGATCTATAGTAAACTCCCACAATGAGGTCTCTGTTATTCTTCTCTCCCTTAATTTTGACCCAAATGCTCTCACTTTGGCTTTGAGGTTCTAAATCTTGGATCTCTTCACAGGTATACACATCCCTGACATATAACGCCACTCCTCCTCCTTTCTTGTCTGGTCTGTTTCTCTGAAATAGATTGTATCCCCCCATTATTACATTCCAATCGTGGGACTTATCCCACCAGGTTTCAGTGATGCCTATTATGTCATATTTAGTTTGCTGTACCAAGAGCTCAAGCTCATCTTGTTTATTTCCCATGCTTTGCGCATTAGTGTACAGACATTGAAGTCCATTAATCATTCCCCCGTGTCTCTTATTTAAGGATTTTTTCCTCCCACCACTAGGCCCGTGTGCTGTTTGCTCCATTTGGTCTATGACATTTGGATGATCATCTTCATTAATTGATAGACTCCTACCTTCAGGAGCACTGTCTCCCTCCCCCACATTAGTCAGTTTAAAGCCCTCCTGATGAGGTTTCTGAGATTTTTGGCAAAAACATTTCTCCCAACCGTTGTGAGGTGCAGCCCATCACTTGCCAGAAGTCCATCTTCAAGAAACTGCAGTCCGTGATCTAAGAATCCAAACCGTTCCTGTTTACACCATTTGCGAAGCCAGCTGTTCACTTCCACTATTTTCCCCTCTCTCCCTGGGCCACGTCGTTCAACTGGGAGGACAGACGAGATGACAATTTGTGCATTTAGTTGCTTCAATTTCCTGCCGAGAGCCTCGTAGTCTCTTTTGATCTTCTGGAGGCTATTGCTTGCAGTGTCATTGGTTCCCACATGAACCAAGAGGAAGGGGTATTTGTCAGTGGGTTTTATGATTCCTTGCAGTCGTTCAGTTACATCTTGGATCTTAGCCCCGGGGAGACAGCACACTTCCCGAGACATCTTGTCAGGCCCACAGATCACTGCTTCTGTTCCCCTCAGTAGGGAATCCCCTATCACCACTACACGCCTCCTCTTGGGTTCGGTCGGGGTTCTTCCGTGAGCTGTCCGTTCCAAGGTCGCCTGCACATTCCCTGAGGACTGACTTTGCTGCTCTTCTTCATATACCTGATCGACTGTAATGAGGGAGAGATCCTCAAATGGAGTCTGCTCTTCGTCTTCCATGCTAGGGGAGAGGACCTCAAAGCGATTGTGTATTTCTAAACAATCAGAGTGAACCCTGGGCCTCCTACTTCTTTGAGTCACGTTTCTCCATATATCTGGCTCCTGTGTTGGTGAACTATGCTCCTTCTCAGGGGAGTCCCCTGTCTCCTCCTTGGTGGGGACGGTGTGCTCTGTTGCTTCCAAGAAGAGCTCCAGCTCTCTAATTCTTTGGAGCGTAGCTACACGTTCCTCCAGTTGCTGGACTTTGTCTTTTAAAAGGGCAATCAACATGCAATTGCTGCAGGTAAAGCTGCCTGCAACCTTTGGCAAGATGGCAAACATTGCGCAGGAATCGCAGGCGACTGCAGCTGTTCCCTCCCCTTCCATCTTGAGATCGTGTCGTTGGGGGTGGCTACAGAGGTCCTCCATCATAAAAAGCTTGAAGACAGGACAAATAACTTCCCCCACAAAAAAAACCTAGGTCTCCCCCAACAAACGTTTGAGACTAGCTCCCCTAAATCTAAAAGATGGGTATAACTGCGCGCGCCGCTGCCCTACAAACTCTGATAAGCTCCTCCCACAGCTAATCCCCTGCCTCAACAGAAACCCTGCCCCCTCTGACCTTTACACAGGGAAAACAGCTAATCAGCCACAAAGAAACACACACACACAAGAAAACCCTTTTTGCTCCTTCTTCAACTGCTGCCCTACAAACTCTGATAAGCTCCTCCCACAGCTAATCCCCTGCCTCAACAGAAACCCTGCCCCCTCTGACCTTTACACAGGGAAAACAGCTAATCAGCCACAAAGAAACACACACACACAAGAAAACCCTTTTTGCTCCTTCTTCAACTGCTGCCCTACAAACTCTGATAAGCTCCTCCCACAGCTAATCCCCTGCCTCAACAGAAACCCTGCCCCCTCTGACCTTTACACAGGGAAAACAGCTAATCAGCCACAAAGAAACACACACAAGAAAACCCTTTTTGCTCCTTCTTCAACTGCTGCCCTACAAAAGTAGTCTCTAATTTTTTTTCTTGGTTATATGTATTTTCTTTTTCTTTTGTATTTTCTTTTGTTGTAAGTATGTATGTTTTCTAATTTGTACTTAATAAAAATTAAAATAAAATAAAAAAGAAATTGAAAGCAATGGCAGGCGGAAGGGAGGACACCTGAGGACACCTGTGAAAGCATGGCCCTCCACACCAGCTGAGACCGAGAACAAAGCAGCTAAACGCCAGATAGGCCAATAAAAACCTGCAATTTCTACAATCCCCCCCCCACTCTTTAACCTTAATCTGATTCTACTGCCTTACTCCCCCACCCACCACACTCTAGTTCAGCGCAACTCCATTGGTTCAATAGACAATACAAGGTGAGAGACACAGGGCAACCCAGACGGGTTGGCAGGGAATCACCCTATATTGTAGATAAGCAAGATAGCTAGCTTAAAAGCAATTACATTAAATGTGAGGAGGTTGGGAAACCCCATCAGAAGACAATGCATCACTTCATATATAAACACCAAAACTGACCATGCCTACCTTAACGGATGAGGAACAAGAATTCATGGACAATCCTATCACCGCAGAGGAAATAGATATGGTCCTCAAAAACCTCAAGCCACACAAAGTTCCAGGCCCAGATGGCTTTACAGCAGAATTCTATTGGAAATTCAAAGAAACCCTGATGCTCTACATGACCCGCCTATTCAATGATATCATAAAAGGGGGGTCCTTCCCCAAAACCTGGACCTACTCCAAAATAGTCTCCATCCCAAAACCACTGAAAGACAGCCTCAAAGTAGAATCACACCACCCAATCTCATTAATAAACCAAGACAACTAGATATTCACATCAAACTGCCAATTATGTCCCTAAACATCCTCAATGCTTTGGATTGCTTAGAGTGGAAATTCCCATTAGCAGTACTATCATGAAATTTGGCCCCAATTTCCTGCAAATCCTCCAACAAATATAATCCCAAGCCTCAGCGATATGGAAGACTAACAATAGGGACTCTAATATCATAGCAATCCAAAAAGGCACAAAACAAGGATTCCCACTGTCTCTCTTCTTATTCATCCTGGCTCAGGAACCTTTAGCAATCTGAATCCGAGCAGCCACAGACATCAAGGGAGTGGAAATAAAAGGCAAAACCTACAAATTAGGACACTTTGCAGATGACAGTACCAGACCCCATAAATACAGCAACCTCCTTGATCAGAGAATTCAACACATTTGCAATGGTGCCGGGCCTACAGGTAAATTTTGCAAAGTCAGAAGCTATGTGCTTCCCACACCCAAAAAGAACTTGCTAACGTCACCAAGATAAAACTTTGCCACACCAAGTTCAGATACCATGGGGTACAAAGAACCAAAAACCTCAATAAAGTATACCTCCACAACTATAACCCCTTATTGGCGGCAAATTAACCAGGACCTAAAGAGATGGAACAACATAAACTTCACTCTCACAGACAAAATTGCCATGATCAAAATGATCACCCTCCCAAAACTAACCTACCTATTCCAAACAAAAAACCAAGAATAAGCCCCAAATACCTGCACCTCCCCCTCCTCAGAGGGAGGACGGGGAATCCCCAACACAGAAGCATGTTACATTGCCAACCAAGTATGCTACATAATCCCATATATAGTAGAAGATGGAACAAAACACACCTGAAGAGGGAACACAATTGAAAATACTGGCACCACAGCATACCCAATTCCAAACAAACTAAGGAAAATTCCCACAATACTTACCGTATTTTGCGCCCCATAGGATGCTCCAGCCCATAGGACGCACCTAGTTTTTTGGGAGGGAAATAAAGGGGGGGAATTATTTCCCCCCCAGGTGCGGGGCTGGAAGAACCAGGTCGGGGAACAGAGGGAAGGCGCGCTCTGCCTCCCCGCTGTCCCCTGAGCTTGTGGGGCTGGCTATGGGGAGAGGTGGGCTGATCCCGGGACTGCAGACAGCTCTGCACTGCCATCCGGAGGGGGGCGGGGCTACGCGCCCAGCTCCCGGTGGCCGCGCAGAGCTGCACTGATCCTGGGACTGCAGGCAGCTCTGCGCGGCCATCCGCAGCGGGGCGGGACTTCGCGCCCCGCTCCCGGTGGCTGTGCAGAGCTGCGCTGATCCCGGTACTGCAGGCAGCTCTGCACGGCCATCGGGAGGGGGGCGGGACTTCGCGCCCCGCTCCCGGTGGCCGCGCAGAGCTGTGCTGATCCCGGGACTGCAGGCAGCTCTGCACGGCCATCGGGAGGGGGGCGGGACTTCACGCCCAGCTCCCGGTTGCCGCGCAGAGCTGCACTGAGCCGGGGACTGCAGGCAGCTCTGCGCGGCCATCCGGAGGGGGCGGGACTTCGCGCCCCGCTCCCGGTGGCCGCACAGAGCTGCGCTGATCCCGGGACTGCAGGCAGCTCTGTGCGGCCATCGGGAGGGGGGAGGGGCTTCGCGCCTGGCTCCCGGTGGCCACGCAGAGCTGCGCTGATCCCGGGACTGCAGGCAACTCTGCGCGGCCATCGGGAGGGGGGAGGGGCTTCGTGCCTGGCTCCCGGTGGCCGCGCAGAGCTGCGCTGAGCCGTGGACAGCAGGCAGCTCTGCGCAAGCCTCGGAGCCATTCTCCAGAGGGTTGCGCAGAGCTTCTTGAAGCCTGGAGAGCGAGAGGGGTCTCCAGGCTTCAGCGCTCTCCAGGCTTCAGCGAAAGCCTGCATTCTCCCCATAGGATGCACACACATTTCCCCTTCATTTTTGAAGGGGGGAAAGTGCGTCCTATAGGGCGAAAAATACGATAAGAGGTACACACAGACCATGCTTAAAGCATGGAAAGCAGAAATAGGTAAACTGTCCCCAACCCCATCACCACTAATTCCCCTGCCACACCACCCATTATTCCATCACTCAGCACAGAACCTCCAGATAAAGACCTGTCAAACAAAAGGCTTATATCGCCTAATCAACCTCTATAAAATAGCAAACCCTTGCCAACACAAGAAATACAAGACAAACTAGAAGACGCCCAAATGCCCTGGTTAACACACCACCAATTACATGCCCTCTTAAACAATCCAGTAGTAAAATCAGCAGCAACTAGGCCCCTGACAACCTTCAAATACCTCCCCCCCAAAACCTCCTATGAGATTAACCCCACTCAGTGGACCAGAACGTGGTATAAACCCTGCTTTAAATCCATATCAAAGAAAAGGAAAGCACTCACTCTGAAACTCACCTACAGGTGGTACCTAACACCAAGGAAACTAGCGCTAATAAGCCCACGTAACTCACCAAAATGCTGGAGAGGGTGCACCTCCACAGGCACATACCTCCACATGTGGTGGGAATGCCGCCAAATCCAACTCTTCTGAACAAAAACCATATGAGAAATACCGTATGTAAAATACCTAAGCAAGTATTAGAAATCACCCCAGAACTGGCCCTACTATACATCTTCCAAGACAATAATGCCCACTTACACCACAAAGATCTCATAACCCACCTACTCTCAGCAGCCAGAAGCATCATGACCAGACACTGGAGTGACCTGTCAGGAATAAGTATGGACCAATGGTACTAAATACTATGGGAAACAGCCTTACTAGAAAAATTAACCAATAAACTGAAACCAACACAGGGACAAATAGAAGAAGATGCCTTCACCCTGGTATGGCTCCCATTTATCACATACATAGCCCAACAAGACAATGACAAAAATCCACCAACAGAATACAAATCAATATGGCTAACCTGATCCAAAAATCCCACCCAGCACACTCACACATGAAAACAAAGACCACCAGAGTCAACTACAAATGAACAGTCACACCCTAGGCCAACCTCAACCTCTCTCACCACCAAAGGAATACAAGTGAACAGCAAAGAACCTGCACAAGCAATGCTGACACAAAACCCCACATATATTAAGTAAAATAGAAACATCATCACCCAACCCCACTCATCTTTTTACCCCCTCCACCTCTTTCCCCCTATTCTTCCTAATGTCTCAACAAATGGGAATAAATGTGTTATGGGGGGGAGGGATACGAGACAGACATTGCACATATCTTTGTAAATCAAGAAAATCTTTACTAAAAATACATTAAAAAATACAAATGAAACTGACCTGTATATTTCAAGAAAATGTAACTTGAAAAATGAAACATTGCACATACTTTTGTAAACTATTTTAGTAAAATATTTGGTAAGAGAAGAATTACCAAAGGATAAGAAAGTACTGTTAAAATTTAAAAGTGTTTTGAAAAATATATTGAATTTGCCGTATGCTCACCCTCGCCATCTAGTGTCACATTTGTATAGTGCACTTAATACATTGTATACGCATCTGTATAGCCAAGTCTTTAGTCTGTGGCTGTATTTTTGACACAGTTTCCTCTCTTTCCACCAATCAAGGGTGGACCACATGCTTAACACCAATCAACAGTGTGATGCAGCAGCAACAACAAAAAAGCTAACACTGTTCCAGGCTGCATCAACAGAAGTATAGTGTCCAGATCAAGGGAAGGAATAGTTCCTTGCTATTCTGCCTTGGTCAGACCACACCTGCAATACTGGGCAATTCTGGCCACTACAATTTAAGAAGGATGTTGACAAGCTGGAACCTGTGCCAAGGAGGGCAACCAAGATTTTCAAGGGTCTAGAAACCAAGTCTTAGAAGGAACGGTTGAAGCAGCTGGGTATGTCTAGCCTGGAAAAGAGGAGATTTAGATGAGATTTCATAGCCATCTTCAAATATCTGAAGGGCTGCCACATGGAAGATGGAGCAAGCTTGTTTTCTCCTGTTCTGGTGGGTAGGACTCAAACCAATGGCTTCAAGGTACATGAAAGGAGATTCGGACTAAACATCAGGAAGAATTTGCTGACAGTAAGAGCTCTTTAGACAGTGGGACAGCCTGCTTTGGGAGGTATGTGGGCTCTGCTTGCTGGGAGGTTTGTCAGTAGAGGTTGGGTGGCCATCAGTCATGGATGCTTTGATTGGGATTCCTGCATTGCAGGGAGTTGGACTAGATGACCCTTCAGGTCCCTTCTAATTCTATGAAATCCACATCCCCATCTGATGGCACTGTTGGTATTCAAAATCTGTTTTTAACAAAACGAGTAACAGAAAGGGCTTATAGGAGAACCAGGGTGAATATGGCACTCTTCATATGTTTTGAACAACTCCCAGCAGGTCCAGTCACATGATGGGCCTTGTGGGATTTTCAATCTGAAACACTTGGAAGACACAAACTTGGTGAAAGCTGCTGCACAGTGAGGCCTCTGCTCAAAAGAGAATCCCTTCTCTGTCAGAGCCAAGGTGTATCTAGTCCAGCACCTTGCTTCCATCAAGGACTAACCTGATCCCCCTTGATGTTCTTAAGTGGCTCCCCAGCAGCTGATATTCAGAGGTAGACTGCTCCTTCAACAGGAAGTTCTATTTGGCTATTCAAGCCACTGACCACTGATAGACTCAGCCAAACCCAGGTTCTAGAGAAGGATTCGCCAACCTGGTATAGCCCAAAACATCTCGGGGGGGGGGGGTGGCACTATGTTGGCAAAACTCCAACACAGGGTGTATGTGGGGAAAAAATGGCTTTATTGCACTTTGAACGGAAATAATCTAGGAGAAAAGAGGGGAATTATTTTCAAGTGGCACCTTTAACCCAACTGAGCAAAACACTTGCTTTGCTACCAGGTACATAAGAGAATGCAGGCAGGACGTTTTCGTAAGATCAGCCCTATCAATGGAACAACTCCCCTGGGAGGAAAATATGCAGCTTTCAGAACTTTGAAGTTTAGAGGAAAAGCAAGTTAGAGGCAATGGAACCAGAGGTTATAAAATCCTGCAAGACTTGCAGAAAGTGGGTAGGAAAAGTGTTTTTCTCCCTCTCTCATAACACCAGAACTCGTGCAGGAACCAATGCAGGAAGATTCAGAGTGGATAAGAAAGTATTTACAGAAGACATATGAAATACAACATTAGAAATGTTGGGGATATTTTGGAAAAGTTAGAAGCAAGAAAGAGTTGTAGAGCAATATTAATGTTTCTTGTTGCAGAGAAAGCCTTTGACAATGTATCTTGGAGTTTTATGTTACATAATTTAGAGAGTATGGGGATAGGCCATGATTTTTTAAATGGTATTAAAACTATCTAGAACCAAAGGCTAAAATTATTGTAAATAATGTGGTTTCAGAGGAAATTAGAATTGAGAAGGAAACCAGGCAAGGGTACCCACTTTCCCCTCTGCTGTTTATTTCAGTCCTGGAGGTCTTGCCAAGTATGATTAGAAAGGATGAACAAGTCAAAGGTATTACAGTAGGTTCGAAACAATATAAATTATAAGCCTTTGCTGATTATCTAGTCCTGACATTACAAGATCCAGACTCCAGTGCAGTCAAAGCACTGGAACTGATACAAGAGTTTGGTCAGGTAGCAGGATTCAAATTATACAAGAGCAAGACCAAAGTAACTGTGAAAAATCTGGATAATGAAGAAAGAAAACTATTACAAGAAAAAACGGGCCTAGATTTTGTGAAAACCTGGCGGTGAACCTGACTGGGGAAAATTTGAATTTATATAAAGATAATTATGAGAAATTATGGAATAAAATTAAAAGAGATTTGGAGATATGGTCGAACCTAAAACTGTCATTAATGGGCCGGATTTCTGTGATTAAGATGAATGTGCTGCCAAAGATGCTTTTTTTGTTTCAAGCCCTCCCAATTATAGATAATGTGAAATGTTTTAAAGAATGGCAGAAAGCACTATCCAGATTTATCTGGCAGGGGAAGAAACCCAGAATTAAATATAAATTACTTACAGACTCTAAAGAAAGAGGGGGGTTTTTCTTGCCAGATTAAAAAATTTATTTTGAAGCTGCTACACTTTGCTGGATTAAAGAATGGATGCAATTAGAAGACATAGATCAATTAGATTTGGAGGGATTCAACAATGGGTTTGGTTGGCATGCATATTTATGGCATGACAAAGTAAAGGCCCATAATGCATTTAAAAACCATGTAATTAGGAAATTGTTGTATAATGTTTGGACAAAATATAAAGATCTTTTAGAAAGAAAGATGCCCAGATGGCTTTCACCAATGGAGGCAAAGACCCAGAAAAAACTAAATATGGATACCAAATGGTTGAACTATTATGATTTATTAAAAGAAGAAAAAGGTTAGAAATTAAAACCATTTGATCAAGGTAAAGACAAGTTAAATTGGTTACATTATCACCAGATTAATGAATTGTATAAATTGGATAAGAAAAATGGTTTTGCTTTTGAAAAATATAAGTTGGAGACGGAGTTGTTCGATACAAAAGGTCAAAAATTATCTAAAATGTACAAGTTATTGTTGGAGTAGCATACAAAAGATGAACAAGTTAAATCTGTGATGATAGATTGAGCAAGAGATGTAGGACATAATATAATGTTTGAGGATTGGGAAAGATTGTGGAAGAAAGGGGTCAAGTTCTCTTCATGTACTGTGTTAAAGGAAAATATAATGAAAATGATGTACAGATGGTATTTGACTCCTGTAAAATTAGCAAAGATATATCATAACTGTGACAATCTATGTTGGAAATGTAAAGAAAAGGAAGGAACCTTTTATCATATGTGGTAGACCTGTCCCAAGGAGATAGACGTCTGGGAAAAGATTTATAATGAATTGAAAAAAATGTTGAAATATACATTTATAAAGAAACCAGAGTCCTTTCTTCTTGGAATAACAGGTTTGGAATTGCCCAAGAAAGATGTTATTTTTGTATGCCACAACTGCTGCTCATATTTTGTTAGCTAAAAAGTGGAAAACCCAAGAATTACCAACGATAGAAGAATGGCAGATGAAGATGATGAATTTTTCGGAGCTAGCCGACCTAACCGGAAGAGTCCGTGACCAGAAGGAAGAGGAGTATCAGGAAGAGTGGATTAAATTTAATGATTACTAAGTAAAATATGTTAAGTTAAATTAACTGAAAACAGCTTGCAGATACTCAGTTGGCTTAGGATTTTATTTATGTTAAGTGATGAATTAATATGTTTAATTTCATAATGTGAAGATCTAAGGATGCTAATGTTTAAGTTAAATTTTATGAGAACTGTGATTTGGAAAACCGTTAAAAGGATATGCAATGAAATCCAACCAAGGGGAAGCAAGGAAGTCACTTAATGTTAAGAAGTGTAATTTTCAATAAGGATATGATTTATGTTTGTTTGTCTTATGTGTTTGTTTGTTTGTTTGTTTGTTTGTTTATAATGTTGTAAAAACCAATAAAAAATTGAAAAGAAAAGAAAGTATTTACAGAAGAAAGTAAGAGGAGTCTACAGAATCTGGCCATTGGCCCCTCCACTCCATCATCCTGTTCACAGTGGCCACCCGCATGCTACTTAAGGGAAACCCACAAATAGGACAAGAGCCCAAGAGCAACTCTCCCCGCCTGCGGTTTGCAGCAGCTGGGATTCAGAAGCACTCCTGTCCTGCCCATGCAAGCACTGCTGACAGGCAGAGAGGCTTCTTCCCTGTGCATTAGCTCTGCCCATCCACAGAGCAGCCCTGTCTCTTTGGCTGACATCTTGGTGGTCACGGTGGGAACAGGATGCTCAGCTAGATGGTCCCCCTTTGGCCTGGTGCAAAAGGCTCCTCTGACATTCCTATACACTGCTGCTGAAGACAAGTTGCACGTCTTGCCTCAGAACATGGTCACTCCAACCCTGCAAGGGAGGAAGAACAATAATGCCAGATGAAAACTCAAACCATCTTAGTCAGCTCAACAGAAAAGTCCAGGCAGGAGAGTTCTCTATTCCCAGTTCAGCCATGGAGAGCCCAGCAGCAGCCAGATATTGAGAGCCAGGCCACCCAGGAGCACATGCCAGCTTTCTTCCTGGGCACATTTGACAAGGCAGTACATCCCACTGAGCACTGCAGGACTCAATTCCAAGTAAGCATACGCAGGATATGGACAGCATAGCTGCACTGCTGAAAGTCTCTCTCCAGGGCCAGGCAGGCTGCTGCACTAAGATGAACTAAGGAGAACTAAGATGCTGGTGAAAGGCAGCCCTTAAGATTTCTGATCTGGGTTAGCAGTTAGGCTCTAGAAAAAAACATTTCGAGGAAAACCAAGAACACAACATAAAGAGGAGCTGTGTTGTACCAAATCTGACCACAGGTGCATCCAGAGTTCTCTACTGACTGTGAGGAGCCCACCATAGTATCAGACAACGGGACATTCCCAACCCTACCCAAGGAGGCCAAGGATTATCCTGAGGAACTTCTGCCTGCACCTCCCCTCCCCCACAGAAGCTGCTATGGCTTCCAACCTTCCATGTGCAGTACTCGCACACGTTTTCCCCTCTAAGTGTACAGAAAAGCGTGTTGTTGTTTTTTAAAAGGAAAGAAACCATCATAGAGCAGCAACATAATCCTACACATTTTTACCTAGGAGTAAACTGCAGCGAGCGCAGCAGGCTTTGCTCCCAAATAAGAAGACAGAGGATTCATCTCACATCCATCACAACCAAGGATAACGTAAAAGAACCTCCATGGCCAGAAGAAATCTACCCTACCCAAAAAGCCAGGGATTATCCTGTGGAACTTCTGCTTGCACCTCACCTTCCCCACAGAAGCTAAAGGCACCAAGGAGGAAGGGATGGGACGTGGGGTGCTCAAGCCAAAAAATGGGGGGTTGGTTGGGGGAAAACCAAGACGGAGCGGCTTGGCGTCCTTTTTTTGCGTTGGAGTGCGCGCGGCCAACACAACCCACCAACGTTGTCGGGCACACGTGCCCAGGGCGCGAAGGGTTCCGCGCGTCAACTCAGCCTGGCCACCAGAGCCAAGCGGGGCTGCGCTTCGCCCCTGCCTGCCCTTGCCAGGAGAAGCTTGGTCGGCAGGCAAATCCCGCTCCCCCACGCTGGCCTGGGACGCGCAACGGCCGGGTCCTGGCGGCACTCAGGGCCGGACGGGGTTCCCTGCGTGGGGGCGCCTGGCTCCCGCCCCCTAAAAATCGCACGCTTGGGACTACCCTCCCCCGGCCCAACCCCACACGCCACTGCCCATGTCCATACACACGTGCTCTCCGCATTTTCAGACCCGACTCTTTCCCTAGCCCTGCCTGGAAATACTGCGGGTAAAGTAACCCTGGCCTCACTCTCCTCCCCCCCCCCCCCCACACACACACACAGACACACCGCAAAACTCTACCTCCGCGAAGCAGCCCTTCCTCCTGACCGGACACATCCCCAAAGACACAACGAAGTTGCTTGGCTGAGCGAGGCGGCTACCCAACCCCCCCCCACCCGCCCCTAACCCCCGCCAGAACGCTACCTACCCCAGGACTCTCCGCCGTCCCGCCGCACTTGGAAAAGGGCACGGATGCGCTCCGCCCGGATGCTGAGCGGAGCCGCGGCCAGGAGCGCACCCTTCGCCAAGAAGGAGGAGGTACAGGAGGTGCAGGAGCGAGCGAGCTCCAAGCACCCATTGCCACCCTCCCTCCCGCAGCGCCAGGCAGATGGAAGTAGAGAAGACGCCGAGGACTCCCCAGCTGTTAGAAACAGAGATCCGCAGCCCCGCCCCCTGGCCGGTTTAAACTCCAGCGAGTTAAAGGGACTCTGCTTCCCCATTTCACCCCCACGGGGACCACGCACCCTCCAATAAATTAAACCCCCTATATCTTGCGAATACACGCGTATTCAAGCTTATAGCCTGGTTCCCCAAGGAAACCCAAAAGACCCCATGGCCGCCAACTTTTCAGCCTCCTCCAGACCCTGCCTTGACGCTCCATTGTTTCCCTTTCTGTCCCCGGAATTGTCACCTGCAGATTTCTTTCTAGCCCTGCGTTTCCCTTAAAGGCACAGGCACACCTGGCAGGCTGAAAGACAGCAGGTTAGCGAAGGCTGACTTAAGCGTGCAGGTGGGAGCCAGAGGCACAGCAGAAAGATACAGGAGCTTTGGCAAAAATCTATAATCTAGAACATCCGGCGTTTAGGGTGGCGATTCTAGGAAAGACCAGCTGTCCATCTGGGTCTTCTAACCAGCAGTCACACAAACAAGAATTAAGCCCGTAAAACTTTTCTGTTTCTTACTCACCTCACTGCCCCCAATCTCAGCTAAATAGGAGCTGACACTACGCAGGTGGGAGAAGGTGGCACTCTGCACATTCTCGTAGTCAATGGGACTTTGGGTCCCTGGCTGAAATTGGCTTTCAGCACACAATTACAGTGGTCCCTCAGGTTACAAAGCTTCAGGTTACATACGCTTCAGGTTACAGACTCCGCTAACCCAGAAATAGAACCTCGGGTTAAGAACTTTGCTTCAGGATGAGAATAGAAATCGTGCTCCGGCAGCAGCAGGAGGCCCCATTAGCTAAAGTGGTGCTTCAGGTTAAGAACAGCTTCAGGTTAAGAACGGACCTCTGGAATGAATTAAGTACTTAACCCGAGGTATCACTGTACTTGGGAGTAAGTCCCACTGGACTCAACAATAGCAATTGTGATTTTAGAAAAACTACAGTGTTTAGAGGAGTGGCTGGTTTAGCAGACTTGGCTGCCACTGAGTGCTACAATGTTCCTGGTTTGTTTTAATTGCTACATTGGTGACCAGCTCAAAGTGAAGAAGCCTCCAAGCCTTGACAGAAACATGCTAGGAGAACCCATGAACTTTGGACACATTACGCACATTGGAACAAAAGAGGGCAAATTCAGGAACAAATGAATTCCAAAGGAGGCTCCAACAACAATAATCCTTCAACTGCAAAGGTGTCAGATGTTTGAATGAGAGAATGAAATGCCAGTTTGGGGATGTGATGCTTTCAAAGCAACTGGCTGTAAGGAGGAGAACGGAACAATTTAATTTCATACATTGTTACATATATTGAGACTACTGATCTGCTAGTAAGGCTGTGAAATGCTAAATTTAATGCCACCTCTTGTTTCTGTGGAAGCCTGTTCATGTTGGAGATTGAAGCTTGACATAACCATTTAACTATAGCATCATGACCATAATTTGTTGTCTAAAAGCAGCATTGAAGATGGTAGCTACATTTTAATTAACAACTCCACTAAAGATCCCTCAGGTTTTGTAGTTCTGCTGGGGGATTAGAGAGACTAGGTTACACTGCTTTGAATTTAGAAAATTGCAGAGTGATTCACAAACTTTGGCTCCCATAAAATAAAAATCTTCCAGTAAGAATCTTCAATTAGAAATCAAAAACAATGGCAACGACAAGGATGCCCCCTATCCCCAATGTTATTTATAATAGTATTAGAGGTTCTATTAAAGAAAATAAGGCAGGACAACCAAATAAGAGGAATAGCAGTTGGTGAAAAAAGATATAAGTTAAGAGCCTTTGCAGATGATGTTATGATCACAACAGAAAATCCCCTACAATGTACACCTAGAATATTGGAATGCATAAACGAATATGGCAGATTAGCAGGATTCAAATTAAACTATGGGAAAACCAAAATACTAGTGAAAAATATGGAAGAAAAAGATAAAGTGAAATTACAAGAAATTACAGGATTGGAAATTAAAAAGAAAATAATGTATCTTGGAATAAATTTAACAACAAATACTATAGACTTAGGTAATGAGAACTATGGGAAAACATGGAATGAAAAAAAAAATAAACAAGTTCCGTTTCAAATACTGAAATATCAAATAAGATGGAAAACAATGTGTAATAGAAAAAGAAGTATGAAATTAGGGTAAAGGTGTGTGAAAGAAAGTAATAGAAGGGGAAAGATATTGTAATTGAGTAGATTGGAAGTAAAACACAAAGGTGGGGTGGTGGGGTGAAGGGTCGGTAGATGGTGATGGGGAAAGGAACTATTTGTGGGATTGAGTGTAAGTATGTTTGAATATTTTTAAAGATTGTATGAAATGTATGTTTGTATGCTTGTATATGTGTATTAATGATAAATAAAATTAATTTTTTTAAAAAAAAATCAAAAACAAAAAACAATAGTAATTGTGAAGCTCCAACACTTAAATTCTAAGAATTAACCAAACTGCAATCTTTAAAATGTCCACTGTTTCTTTGCAAAAGTGGAGGATAGGGAGAGAATCAGAACAGGTAAGGGCCACACTACTTTTCACTCTTTTAATTAATCTGAAGAAGCACAAACTTGAGGAACATCCACTTTATGAAATCATGCTTGCCTACTGAACTTTTGAGAGCTGATCTAAGACATTTTGCTGAGGGAAAAGGAGTGGCCAGTTTCTTCTAGCACACAAGGCAGAAAAGCAACAAACAATGGGTAGGCAAACTAAGGCCCGGGTGCCGGATCCGGCCCAATCGCCTTCTAAATCTGGCCTGCTGGCGGTCTGGGGATCTGTGTGTTTTCACATGAGTAGAATGTGTCCTTTTATTAAAAATGCCTCTCTAGGTTATTTGTGGGGCATAGGAATTCCTTCCCACCAAAAAAATTTAGTCCAGCCCCCCACAAGGTCTGAGGGACAGTGCTCTCCTGCTCCTCGTCCATAAAACATACAATAATAATAAATTAAAATCAGAAACAACCTGTTACCCCTCTCAGGGCATCTAAAATCAGCTGCCTGAGGCAGCCATCCTATTTTGATGATCAGGAACCCACAGGTAATACTCCGTAGCACCTCTATCATAGGCGCCAACTCCATGGGACGTGAGGGGGCCCGAGCCCCCTCAAAAATTCGTTTGGGGGGCTCCGCCCCCCAATAATCTCGGGCGCCCCTCCAGCAGAGCGCCACCGCCACCCCTCCCCAGCCCAAAATGCACAGGGTCGGGCTGCATGCCTCCTGCCTTCCCTCCCGAGCAAAAGCTCCACCCAATTTCCTTCGGAGCTGATTAATAGGCACAGCACGCTCTCCCCTATTCGCTCACGAGGAGGCGGCGCCACTTTATCTGCATATTCATGAGCTTATTTATTATTCATGAGCTTTCGCGGGCTCCCCCAATATGCAAATAAAACACTCCTCCCCTTCCAGTTCTGCTGCGCAGCTGTTTAAAGCACCGCTTTCCCCTGAAAAGTAGCAGCCTTGCTATTCCTTTTCCTGCAGCATCCCATGCTCCCAGTTCTAGGAAGGCCACTTCAACTTCATCTAGTGCTCGGTCGCTTTCTACACTGTCTTCCCAGTGCTCCTGGGCAACCTCTATGGGCTCGCTGACATACCTGAGGTCCATAGACTATTCTGCCAAGTACAGGGCAGACTATTTCTGCAAGCTGAACAAGGAGAGGGAATTCCACTACTCTGTCATCCGCTTGAAGCTGAATCACGTGGTTTCCATGCTGCCTAGGAGGGGCAAAGTGGCAGAAAACTACCATATTTTTCACTCTATAGGGCACACTTTTCCCCCTCCAAAAATTAAGGGGAAATATTTGTGCGTCCTATGGAGCGAATGCAGGCTCCTCGGCTACAGCGAAAGCAACACAAAGCCTCCAAAGCACAGAGGGAGCGCTCCTTCCTCGCTCCGGAGGCTACGCATTGCTTTCGCTGAAGCCTGGAGGGACTCCTGGCTTCAGCGAAAGGAACCCAAAGCCTTTAAAGCACAGCAGGAACTCGCACTGCACTCCAAAGGCTTCAGGGTTAGCTGTACAAATCCTCCGCAGGGCAGCGGGGTGCCTTCATCCAGCTGCCCTCCGGAGGCTTCGCGGACTGTCCCAGAAGCCTCCTCGGGGCACGGGGATGAAGGCTCCCCGTGCCCTGCGGAGGCTTCGCACAAAGCTAGAACAGCTAGAGGAAGTGCTGCGCCGTTCTAGCTCTAGCTATTCTGGCTTTTGGATAGCCCCACGAAGCCACCGCAGGGCATGGGTATCCCAGCGGCTATCCCAGAAGCCAGAACAGCAAGAGGCTATCCCAGAAGCCAGATCCCTCTTGCTGTTCTGGCTTCTGGGATTCAGAATTTTTTTCTTCTTCTTTGCTCTCCCCAAACTAGGTGCGTCCTATCGTCTGGTGCGTCCTATAGAGTGAAAAATATGGTACATAGGCTGCCGCCCAGTGAAGTGCAACTTAAAGCCTAGACAGCGGATCAGCACAAGCCTCCTAAACCTCAGAGACTTTACACTGTATTCAACATATGTCTGCTTCTCAGAAATGGGATTGTGAGAGCTGGCACATATAATTGCCATACAGGGGGTGCTGCTGGCTTGGCGGTGGTGGGTTTTTTAACTTGGCAATGCCATGGAGAAGAATGGTTTGGAATGTCAAGCCAATATGCACATTCTACCTTGCGGCACAAAGGTAGCCATCGCATGGAAACACCTTCACGTTGCTCTTTGTGGCTAACATTTTGTGTGCGTCACTTATAAGTGCTCCAGCCTTCACACTTGGTCAGTTCTGTACTGCCCTTACAAATGTTGCTTTCTAGTGCTTTTTGGGTCTAAGAAATCATGGGCTAACTTGCTTTCATCAAGGGACTATAATATTAGATGTTAAGAAAGAGGGAGGGGAGTGTTTGCAACTGTGACTGTAGCATTCATCTTTTAAAAATATAAACTTTGCAAGTTTTTGCACAGTTTCTGTATGAACATCAGCTATATGTATAAATAAATCATCATCATCATCATCATCTTTATAACCCCACCCATTTGGCTGGCTTTCCCAAGGGACTCTGGGGGGCTTACAGCATACCTAAAAACATCCAGCATTAAAAATCTCCCGATACACAGCTGAGGATATAGAGAGGGAGAAGGAAGAGAAGGCAGGAAGGGTAACCATGTCAGACCACTAACTCCTCAAAATACAAATGTCTTCCGGATAGCTTGCCCATAAACTCCACCCTTGGTCCAACACCTCTTCCATGCTTAGCTAATCTGTTCCTCCTTCTCTCCCTGAATAATACAATGTTACCTCGGGTTAAGAACTTAATTCATTCTGGAGGTCCGTTCTTAACCTGAAACTGTTCTTAACCTGAGGTACCACTTTAGCTAATGGGGCCTCCTGCGGCTGCTGCGCTGCCACCACACAATTTCTGTTCTCATCCTGAAGCAAAGTTCTTAACCCAAGGAACTATTTCTGGCTTATCGGAGTCTATAACCTGAGGTACTACTATACTATATGATTTCCATTCAAATGTTTAAGTTATAACATATAACATACACACTAATATAAGCATCATCAAAATACCAAATAAAAGTATAATCACAGCGTGCCAAGCCAATTTTAAATGTTGGTCATGGTAGGGCTCCATCCTGAAAATATGTCCCACTAATGGTACTATGAAAGATAGTTACTCCTGAGCAGGAAAAGAAGTATCCTGAGGGTACTGGGATACTGGAGCAGGACCTAGCCCCCTGTCACACAACAAAAGTGGTGAAGAAATTCATGACAGAGCAGCAAATACAGGTACTTGATTGGCCAGGGAATTCCCTGGATGTACATCCCATTGAGAATTTGTGGGCTATATGCAAAAGTCACCTCTGTGCTGTAGACTGTACGACTATGGAGAAACTCATTCAGGCGCTGATTCAAGTGTGGTACAGGGATCCAAAAATCAACAGTGACTGTTCAAAACTAGTAGATTCCATGCCAAACCATGTTCAAATGCTGCTTAAAAATAGTGGAGGTCATATCCGTTACTAATGTACATCTATGTGAGTTTTGTACAATAAACTACTGTACTAAAGTCATTGTTTCAATTACTTTGTACAGCACATTGTTATGTGTTTAGTAAGACATGGACACACACTAGAACTGTTCACATTACTGAACCTGAAACAGGTCAAACCCCCCTTAATTCAGAGGGTGCACAATGTGAGTTCCTGCACTAAAACAGCAGTGTTTGCTGTGATAACCAGATAAATAAATCAAGTTGACTTTCAGGTAATACTGTCTAGTATAGCCCCTAGGCCATTGCTTCTAGCTTTAGGATGTTCTACTGATTTTGACCTGATTGAATATTATTTTTCTAATCAGTACATATTAAATGTTTGGGAGGAATTGAAAGGAAAGCCACATCCCGCCCACTTTAGAAGTCCACAGTTGGTTAAAAGACAAAGGCCAGGTTAAAAGGGAATTACTCATATTGCTAAGCTCTCATATTAACAGTTTCAACACATTTCAGAAACTCAGGAAGAAGGATGGGCATGTGTGTACTTCCTGACCCTCTGAAGATACCCAGCCTCGTGTGCCAACCCCAGCTGAAAGGCCTTAGGACTTCTCAGCAGAAACTCCACTCTCCTGGAAGAAGACCCACAATGCCACCTACCTTGTAGGGCCACTGCATTCTGGGTGGCAAGGAACTCCAACTCCATACTGGCCGATGGGAAGAGCAGCTCTATGATGGAACAGTAATAAATAGATTTATTGACGAAGAAAAAGAATTTATTGACCCAAAACAAATCAAAGAAAGAATTATAAAATATTATAAAAATTGATATAAAGTAGAATTGAAAGAGGAAAAGAAAATCCAAAGATACCTATTAGAAAATAGATTACCAGATAAAGAAGAAGAAGAATATGCAATTTTAAATTCAAATATTGAACTTGAATAGATCAAAAAAGTGATTAAAAATATGAAGGATGGGAAATCGCCGGGACCAGACGGAATTTCAGTAACATATTATAAAAAATTAGAGGAAATAATAACACCCAAATTTAAATTAATTATGAATGAAATTTTAGACAAAGGAGAAATACCCAGTTTGTGGCAAGAAGCATTGATAACCCTTATCCCAAAGCAAGGTACGGATTTGAGACTTATAAAAAACTACAGGCCAATATCTTTATTGAATATAGACTATAAAATATTTACTGGAGTTCTTGCAAATAGAATGAAAACTCTGCTAAAAAGGATAATTAAAAAAGATCAGGCAGGATTTTTGCCAGCCAGACAAATAAAGGAATAGGCCGAAATGAATCCAAGAAATTTCAATGCTTTTGTTAGATGCTGAAAAGGCATTTGACAGTGTCTCTTGGAAATTTATGATTAAAACCTGCAAAAGTTTAAATTTAGGTAAAAGAATTATGAATGGAATTCAAGCAATTTACAAAAAACAAAGCCAAATTAATCCTAAACAATGAAATTACAGAATAATTTGACATCGAGAGAGGGACACGACAGGGATTTCCTTTATCCCCACTCCTATTTATAACAATATTAGAAACTCTATTAATAGCCCTGAGAAAGGACGAAGAAATAAAGGGCATATCTTGGTACACAGTGTTACAAAGTAAGAGCATTTGCCGACGATGTCATTATTACAATCAAAACACCAAAAGAAAGTATAAAAAAGCATTAGAAAGAATGAAAGAATTTGGCGAAGTAGCAGAATTCAAATAGAACAAAGATAAATAAAAATTGATAACAAAAAATATAGGCGAGAAAGGGGGAAAGGAATTAGAGGAAACAACAGGACTAAAAATAGAAAATAAAGTGAACTACTTAGGGAAATGGATTACAAATAAAAATATAAATTTATTTAAGGATAACACTGGTCAACAACAAATTTGTTGTCTGGGTTTTTTCAGTTGATTTAGGATGAATCTGATGCGCTGAATCCAAAAATCACATTGGTTTTGCTCAATCAGGTCAAGTTTTTGAGCTATGGCCACATGTCGTATTTTTACGTTTTTGTTCACATGTACGCTTGTGTGGAGCATTTTAGAAGAAGTTGGTGGGGGTAAAATGCCATGTCGAATAATTGTTTTGATTGGAAATGATTATTTTAATGACAAGAAGTATTCAGGTCCGATAGTTCTGGGTGATTATGTCGAAAAGGGATCAGTTTGAAGTCATAAAACCTCGAAATCTTCCATAAATTGGTGTGCTGTTGATGTGACTGGGATCAACAGGAAAAAACCGGAGCAGCTTCAAGTATCCTGATCTTCAATCAGCACGTCGTCCTGTAGCTCATTGTGATGAAATTCCAGTGCCTATCTTCAGAGAACTTCCTGACATTAGTGACAAAGATGCCTCCAGTGTTGAAGGACATGAAGAAGAAGAAGAAGAAGAAGAAGAAGTGGTTCTTGAAGATGATGCTCCACATCCATTTTCCCAAAAGGAGTTGGATGATCTAGTTTGTGATCTCAGATTGTCAAAGGACTCTGCCGAACTGGCCTGCGCGGGAGGAATTGGTGCCTTGCAAAGAAAGGAACGTCATCAACGACCCTCTGGTGGACAGAGACAGAATACTCTTCCCACCGCTGCACATCAAGCTCGGCTTAATCAAGCAGTTCACCAAGGCTCTGGACAAGGATGATGACTGCTTCACTTACTTGTGCCAGGCTTTTCCAGGATTGACCATGGAGAAGTTGAAAGCTGGCATCTTTGACAGTCCTCAGATCCGTCAGCTCATCAGTGATCCAGAGTTCGGAAACTCAATGAACGAAGTGGAACTGGAAGCGTGGTAGTGGAAGTTCTTCTGGTAGTGAAGAACTTTCTTGGCAACAATAAGGCCAGAAACTACGCAGAACTTGTCAACAACATGCTGACTGCTTACAGAAACCTGGGCTGCAACATGAGCGTCAAGATGCACTACCTATTTTCACATATGGACCGGTTTCCTGAGAACCTGGGTTCAATGAGTGACGAGCAGGGGGAGAGATTCCATCAGGACATGAAAGAGATGGAGACCAGGTATCAGGGTCGCTGGGATGCAGTCATGATGGCTGACTACTGTTGGACTCTGAAGAGAGACCTCCCTGCCACTGAGCATTCCAGGAGTTCCAAGAAACGGAAGTTCAAGCCCTGAAGTTTGAAAAATGGTGAAGCAACATGCAATTTACGTGTACTTACCTTTATCAGTGCCCACCATTCAGTTTACAGTAAACCTGACCTGATGTAGAGAAACGGATGCCATGTCCTGATTCAGCAGTGCAAAAATACCCTAAATCAGTTGTAGAAATCTAGACAACATTCAAAAAGTAAAAAATTGTTGCCCACTGTAATTATATCAAAAAATGGAAAGAAATTAAAGGGAATATGGATAAACGGGGGAAACTAAAATTATCATTAGGAGGAAGAATATCTATGATTAAAATGATGATACTCCCCAAAATTCTATTTTTATTTCAAACGATTCCAATTCTAATAGGAACTAAATATTTTATAAACTGGCAAAGAGATCTTGCAAATTTTATATGGCAGGGGGGAAAGTCAAGGATAAAATTAGAAGTAATGACGGGCCCAAAGGAAAGTGGAGGATTTGCAGTGCCAGATTTAAGGAAGTATTTTGAGGCAGCGTGTTGGTGATGGATAAAAAGATAATGAAGATAATGAAGTCCTAACACTAGAGGGTTGGGACAAAAATAAGGACTTCTGGGGTGGCGCCATCGGCAATTGCGGACTCCCTCTCAATTGGAGGGACTAGCTCCGCGCGAAACGGGTCTTTTCCGCTACGGCAAAGCGGGGACCCTTTTAAAAATCACAGGCAGATGAAGCCTGTGACCATGGGACTCGGCAGGCACCCTTAGCGCCCCCCCAACCCACAAAGGAACCCACTAACAGGCTCCGAAGGAATGTTTTATAAAATTGATGAATGTTGGAAAAATGTTGAAATGAAATTACTTGGCTCTTGTAAAAATGTTTAAAGAATTATGTAAAAAGGTAATGGTTATGAGAAGTTGGTAAAAATAAGATTTAAGGTCTAAACAGGAAGTCAGCCTTCTGTTTCTTTGTAGACAGAATAAAGCAAAGACAACGTAAACTAGAGCTCAGAAAATCGCTTCTAAAGGATTGGCTTTCATCATTTAAAATTGTTGAACCCCCCTTCGGCAACAGGGGAAGAAGGGGGATCTTTTTTGGACTGTTTAAATCTGCAGAAGTGAGTTTAAAGTAAAGTAACTTTCCATCGTCCTGATCCTGGAGCGGGGTGTCAGGACTGACATTTGAAGCTCATTGACCAGAGACAAACGCTTTTAACAGATAGCTAAAAGAAGAGAAACACAGTGATTCCATTGTTTCCTTTCGCACCTTAAAGGAACTAATATTGACAAAATATCTGAAAAAAGGAAACTCTGTTGCTAGACTTGTCTTTAAAAGAAAGATTAAATAGAACTTTTCCCCCTAGAGGGAGACTGTGAAACTGTAACCAACTCCTGGGAGCTGGCAGTTGTTACAGATTACAATCGTGGGAATAGACATCTGACCTTCAGGACAATGTATTCAGAAGCTCTGTTGTGTGCTTTCTATAAAACAAATGCCCTACTGGAACAGTTACATGAGAAGACAAATTTGATGGCTGACTCGATTAGAAATTTTGAACAGGCAGTGGGAAATTTTGAACAGGCAGTGGGAAGATATGTGGAGCCCACCCAGGAATTAAATCAGGAGTGCGCCCTGACAGAACAGGCCCAACAGGAATATGAACTTTTGGATTTGACAAATGAACTTGGAAAAAGCCAGATTTGGAAAGAAAAAGTTTGGTTTGGTTTGGAAATGGGGGGTTGGATAGACCCTCCTATACAGGGACGTTTGGACTTTTCAAGTCTGGCAATGGGCCGTGAGATGTTTGGGATTGTGGGGGCTCTCAATTTTGGAGGGATTTCGAAACATGTCTTTAAATACCACATGGAATTTAGTGTCGATTATGGAAAAGGGGCTGATCTGTCGAGAAGGGTCAAAAATATTGTTAAGCTGGAGTTTCCATGAGTGAAACGAGCAGGAGACAAGGGAAAATACAGTTACAAATATGAAGAAGAGTTGCGAAAGGGACATGGAAGAGACTTAAGGGCCTCAGATATTAGGATACCAGGTTAATGCGCCAGATCGATGGGATAATAAGGACTGACAAAACCCGGGACCAGGAGGAAGGGACGCTGGATGAAGATTGGATTTGTTTTTATTTCTTTTTTTCACTACTAGGACTGTTTTATAACATTGATGAATGTTAGAAAAATGTTGGAATGAAACTACTTGGCTTTAGTAAAAATGTTTAAAGAATTATGCAAGAATATTATGGTTATGAGAAGTTGGTAAAAATAAGATTTAAGTTTTAAGTTTCAAGGTTTTTTATAGTAAGATAAAATTAAAATAGTTTAAGGTAATGTAATGACAGAATATTATGAAATATGGAAAGGATTTGCTGTGACAATTAACAACCAGGATACATAGAAGGGGAGGAGGAGGAGGTCAAGGAAAGAGGGTAGTGATAGTTGAGGGGTTGAGAATAATGGATTTGTTTTTAAATGTTTTTAAATGTTTGTGGTGTATTTTTGTTTTTTTCTCTCTCTCTCTTATTTTGAATTTGTATGTGTATGGTTGGAAGCGGCTTGTTTTTCTTTTTTTCTTTTTTGTTTTTCTTTTGTAACTTTTTAAAAAAAATTCTCAATAAATATCATTTTTTAAAAAAACAAAATATACGGCTGGCATAGCTATTTATTTAATGACAAAAAAGAACAACATAAAAAAAATATAAATCACATAGTAAGAAAGGCTCTATTGGATGTCTGGGAAAGAACAAAAGGAAAAATTATTGAGAAAACTCCCCAATGGGTTTCCCCAGTGGAGGCAACCACAACATTAAAGAGTAATGCAAAAGAGACTTGGCCAACATATAGAGAAATATTAGAAGATGCAGACAAAAATATTAAATTAAAAACTTGCGAATTACAAACATTTGGAATAAATTGGTTACAATATTATCAATTAAAAGCAACATATGAAAAAGACATAAGAAAGGGGGGATTTGGAAATAAAACTTCAAAATTAGAAAAGTAAAAATTGCAAAGTGATCAGAATTACTTGCAAAAATGTACAGATTAATAATGAAAAACACCTTAGAACAAGAGACGAAAGGGGGAAACATGTTAAAATGGGATCACGATTTGGGATATGAGATATATGTGGAAAGATTGAAAACTTTTTGGGAGAAAAACCATAAATTTTACTGCGTGCGATTTATTTAAGGGAGAATTTCAGAAAAATTCACCACAGATGGTACCTAATCCCTGACAGATTGTCAAAATTAAATAAAAGGAACAACGACAAATGTTGGAAATGTAACAGAACAAAAGGTACGTTATACCACATGTGGTGGACTTGCCCAAAGATTAAAACCTTTTGGGACATGATCCACGACGAAATAAAACAATTGATAAGGACATCAAACAAAAAAAAGGAAGAGGCATATCTTTTAGCTATTCTAGATAAAGATATTCCAAAAGATAAAACTAACATTTCTATACGCGACAACAGCAGCAAGAATTTTGATTGCTAGCTATTGGAAAGAAGACAGCATCCCAACAAAAAGAGAATGGTTGGGGAAACTTTGCAAGTACCTGGAACTACCAAAACTGACGGATATAATAAGGAGAAAACCCAAAACTATGGTTATGAAGCAATGGGAGTTCTTAAATGATTATTTACAAAAACAGGGCTCGACTACAAAAATCTGGTTGTGTTTAGAATAATCTTGTGCATAATATAAAAAATACAAAGTGAGACATTAAGGAAAGCCAAAGGGAAAATATGAAGAACAGAGGATCTGACAAACGGATTATTAAAAACGCGTGAGGCAAACAGTGGAAGTCTTTTTTTAAAAAAAACACACTTTACTTAAGGTAGATAAGGACAAGATGAAATTATACAATTAAATATAAATATAGATGGGAAATGGCTATGTAAAGTGAATACTTATCTACTTTAAAACATTTTCACCTATGATTTTTTTGTTTTACTTCTTTATTTTTTCTTTGTTTTTTCTGATATCTTATCTTTCATTTCACTCCTTTATTGTGAATAGCATTTTATAGAGATATATAACTATAAATATGAAAAGAGACAAAGTATTCTCTAATTTTTTTCCTTGGTTATATGTATTTTCCTTTTCCTTTGTATTTTCTTTTGTCGTAAATATGTATGTTTTCTAATTTGTACTTAATAAAAATCAAAATTAAAAAAAAGGGAGGACACCTGACGACACCTGTGAAAACATGGCCCTTCACGCCAGCTGAGACCGAGAACGAAGCAGCTAAATGCCAGATAGCCCAATAAAAACCTGCAATTTCTACAATCTACCCCCCCCACTCTTTAACCTTAATCTGATTCTACTGCCTTACTCCCCCCACCACCACACTCTAGTTCAGCGCAACTCCATTGGTTCAATAGACAAGCTGAGAGACACAGGGCAACCCGGACGGGTTGGCAGGGAATCACCCTATATTGTAGATACGCAAGATGGCTATCTTAAAAGCAATTACATTAAATGTGAGGAGGTTGGGAAACCCCATCAGAAGACAATGCATCACTTCATATATAAACACCAAAACTGACCATGCCTACCTTAACGGATGAGGAACAGGAATTCATGGACAGTCCTATCACCGCAGAGGAAATAGATATAGTCCTCAAAAACCTCAAGCCACACAAAGTTCCAGGCCCAGATGGCTTTACAGCAGAATTCTATAGAAAATTCAAAGAACCCCTGATGCCCTACATGACCCGCCTATTGAATGATATCATTAAAGGGGGGCCCTTCCCCAAAACCTGGACCTACTCCAAAATAGTCTCCATCCCAAAACCACTTAAAGACAGCCTCAAAGTAGAATCAGACCACCCAATCTCATTAATAAACCAAGACGACAAAATATTTATATTAAACTTGCCCAAACGCCTAATCATTTTCCTATACAAGTTAAGAGCCCCAGACGAGACTGGCTTCGTCCCTGGTGGCAATATAACAGACCCCATCAGGAAACTACTGAACATGATTGAACACAGCACGGCAACTAAATGCCCACTGAAAATTATGTCCCTAAACATCCTCAATGCTTTGGATTGCTTAGAGTGGAAATTCCCATTAGCAGCATTAACATGAAATTTGGCCCCAATTTCCTGCAAATCCTCCAACAAATATAATCCCAAGCCTCAGCAATATGGAAGACTAACAATAGGGACTCTAATATCATAGCGATCCAAAAAGGCACAAAACAAGGATTCCCATGGTCTCTCTTCTTATTCATCCTGGCTCTGGAGCTTTAGCAATCTGAATCTGAGCAGCCACAGACATCAAGGGAGTGGAAATAAAAGGCAAAACCTACAAATTAGGACACTTTGCAGATGACAGCACCAGACCCCATAAATACAACAACCTCCTTAATCAGAGAACTCAACACATTTGCAATGGTGCCGGGCCTACAGGTAAATTTTGCAAAGTCAGAAGCTATGTGCTTCCCACACCCAAAAAGAACTTGCTAACGTCACCAAGATAAAACTTTGTCACACCAAGTTCAGATACCATAGGGTACAAAGAACCAGAAACCTCAATAAAGTACACCTCCACAACTATAACCCCTTGTTGGCGGCAAATTAACCAAGACCTAAAGAGATGGAACAACATCAACTTCACTCTCTCAGACAAAATTGCCATGATCAAAATGATCACCCTCCCAAAACTAACCTACCTATTCCAAACAAAAAACCAAGAATAAGCCCCAAATACCTGCACCTCCCCTCCTCAGAGGGAGGATGGCGAATCCCCAACACAGAAGCATATTACATTGCCAACCAAGTATGCTACATAATCCCATATATACTAGAAGATGAAACAAAACAGCGGGTACACCTGAAGAGAGACACAATTGAAAATACCGGCACCACAGCATACCCAATTCCAAACAAACTAAGGAAAATTCCCACAATACTTAACAGGTACACACAGAACATGCTTAAAGCATGGAAAGCAGAAATAGGTAAACTGTCCCCAACCCCATCACCACTAATTCCCCTGCCACACCACCCATTATTCCATCACACGGCACAAAACCTCCAGATAAAGACCTGTCAAACAAAAGGCTTATATCGCCTAATTAACCTCTATAAAATAGCAAACCCTTGCCAACACAAGAAATACAAGGCAAACTAGAAGACGCCCAAATGCCCTGGTTAACACACCACCAATTACATGCCCTCTTAAACAATCCAGTAGTAAAATCACCTGCAACTAGGCCCCTGACAACCTTCAAAAACCTCCCCCAGAAACCTCCTATGAGATTAACCCCACTCAGTGGACCAGAACATGGTCTAAGCCCTGCTTTCAATCCATATCAAAGAAAAGGAAAGCACTCACTCTGAAACTCACCTACAGGTGGTACCTAACACCAAGGAAATTAGTGCTAATAAGCCCACGTAATTCACCAAAATGCTGGAGAGGGTGCACCTCCACAGGCACATACCTCCACATGCGGTGGGAACGCCCCCAAATCCAACTCTTCTGTACAAAAACCATATGAGAAATACCGTATGTAAAATACCTAAGCAAGTATTAGAAATCACCCCAGAACTGGCCCTACTAAACATCTTCCAAGACAATAATGCCCACTTACACCACAAAGATCTCATAACCCACCTACTCTCAGCAGCCAGAAGCATCATGACCAGACACTGGAGTGACCTGTCTGGAATAAGTATGGACCAATGGTACCAAATACTATGGGAAACAGCCTTACTAGAAAAATTAACCAATAAACTGAAACTGACACAGGGACAAATAGAAGAAGATGCCTTCACCCTGGTATGGCTCCCCTTTATCACATACATAGCCCAACAAGACAATGACAAAAATCCACCAACAGAATACAAATCAATATGGCTAACCTGATCCAAAAATCCCACCCACCCCACTCACACATGGAAACAAAGACAACCAGAGTCAACTGCAAATGAACAGCCACACCCTAGGCCAGTGTTTCCCAACCTTTTTTGGGCAAAGGCACACTTGTTTGATGAAAAAAATCTTGAGGCACACCACCATTACAGCCCCGTGACGTCAGCACACAGCGTCACGCCGGGAGGGACGCACGAAAGTGTAAGTTTCAATTTTTTCCCTCCCCCTTGCCGGGGAACCTCCAAGCTTTGGGGGTGGGGGTGGGGAGGAGGCAGCAAAGCGAGGGACTGAGGGACTCCTCCAACGACAAGGGTTGGGGAAGAAGAGAAAGGGCTATTCCGCTCCAGTCAAGGGAGGGGAATATGTACTGGCACAACTGGTGTGCGGTCTTCGGAAAGCGGGGTGCGGGAAGGAAGCCTAGGCTCGGGGTCCACCGACCTCGGCGGAGAAAGGCAACAACCGGAGCCGATGACAAGCCGGCGCGTGCGTGCAGCGGCTGGCCTCAAGCTCGGGAAGCTGCGTGCGGCGATGTTGACGCGGGGCGCGCGAGAGCTTGGGGGCGGGGGGGCGGGAGAGAGAGAGAAAGAGTTGGCAGCACCAGGCGCTGTTACTTATTGCGCTGCGGACGCTGCCAGCAACTGCGGTGGTTGTGCGGCGGCCGCCGCCACAGAACGTCCTCGTCAGTCTGCTGAGCTGCCTGGCAGCGTAGGGAGCCGAGGGGCAGGGCTTCCTTTCTGAAGGAGCTGAGGGTGGGGATCCTCCGGCGCCTTCGGCGAAACGGCGCCGGCCCAGAGCGCTTCTAGGAGGCTGCCTTTGTGCGCGACGTAAAGCCCTCTTTCCCTCCCTCCAGCCCCGTGTCACATGTGGAAAAGGGGGCTGGATCCAGTGACGCAACTCGGAAAACTGTTAGGGAAGCCAGAGCAGGAAAGTGAGTGGGAGGCGGCGGCGGCGCTTTAACCCACGTTTCCTTTTTGAAAGAGAAACTTAAGTCAGTGTTTCCCAACCTTTTTTGGACTCGCCCGCCTCCCTCCAGGCAACATATCGCGGCACACCAGGCAACATCTCGCGGCACACTAGTGTGCCGCGGAACACCGGTTGGGAAACACTGCCCTAGGCCAACCCCAACCCCTCTCACCACCAAAGGAACACAAGTGAACAGCAAAGAACCTGCACAAGCAACGCTGACACAAAACCCCACATATATTAAGTAAAATAGAAACATCAACACCCAACCCCAACCCCCACTCATCTTTTTTTCCCTCCACCTCTTTCCCCCTATTCTTCCTAATGTCTCAACAAATGGGGGGGAAATGTGTTATGTGGGGGGGGTACGAGTCAGAGACATTGCACATACCTTTGTAAATCAAGACAATCTTTACTAAAAATACATTTAAAAAATACAAATGAAACTGACCTGTATATTTCAAGAAAATGTAACTTGAAAAAAGAAACATTGCACATACTTTTATAAACTATTTTTGTAAAATATTTGGTAAGAGAAGAATTATTGAAGGATAAGAAAGTACTGTTTATGTATGTGATGACAATGCCAGAATACTACTTGCCCAGGGATGGAAAGAAGAAAGAGCCCCATCGAAAGGAGAATGGATAATGAAGATGATGGACTATGCAAAGATGGCAAGGCGGACCAGGAAAATCAGGCACCAAGAGTTTAACCAATTTACTAAAGAATGACATACCTCTAAAGAATATATTAAAGAACACTGTAATCATTTTAAAATGTTGGCAGGATTGACATAGCACTTGTAATTTAAAATAACAAAGGATAAAAATGAAGTACCATAATTTGGATGAATGCAATTAGATGCAGTTTAAAAAGGAAGATAAATCTTGGAAGCCAAGGGAGGGGTGGAGGGAAGTCCGGGGGAATCCCATAAAGGTACTGATATGGACTGTGGTGTAATGTAAGCATGTTTTTCTGTGTGTGTGTGTGTGTGTGTGTGTGTGTGTGTGTGTGAGAGAGAGAGAGAGAGAGAGAGAGAGAGAGAGAGAGAGAGATTGTGTTTTTTCTTTTTGAAACTTTGAAAATAAAAAATTGAAAACAGAAAATAATTTAAAAGTGTTTTGAAAAATATATTGAATTTGCCATAAGTTCACCCTTGCCATCTAGTGTCACATTTGTATAGTGCACTTAATACACTGTATACGCATCTGTATAGCCAAGTCTTTAGTCTGTGGCTGTATTTTTGACACAGTTTCCTCTCTTTCCACCAATCAAGGAGTATGACAAGGCTGTATATTGTCTCCCTGCTTATTTAACTTATATGCAGAATTTATCATGCGAAAGGCTGGGCTGGATGAATCCCAAGCCGGAATTAAGATTGCTGGAAGAAATATCAACAACCTCAGATATGCAGATGACACAACCTTGATGGCAGAAAGTGAGGAGGAATTAAAGAACCTTTTAATGAGGGTGAAAGAGGAGAGTGCAAAATATGGTCTGAAGCTCAACATCAAAAAAAAACTAAGATCATGGCCACTGGGCCCATTACCTCCTGGCAAATAGAAGGGGAAGAAATGGAGGCAGTGATAGATTTTACTTTTGTGGGTTCCATGATGACTGCAGATGGTGACAGCAGTCACGAAATCAAAAGACGCCTGCTTTTGGGGAGAAAAGCAATGACAAACCTAGACAGCATCTTAAAAAGCAGAGACATCACCTTTCCGACAAAGGTCCGTATAGTTAACGCCATGGTTTTCCCAATAGTGATGTATGAAAGTGAGAGCTGGACCATAAAGAAGGCTGATCGCCGAAGAATTGGTGCTTTTGAATTATGGTGCTGGAGGAGACTCTTGAGAGTCCCATGGACTGCAAGAAGATCAAACCTCTCCATTCTGAAGGAAATCAGCCCTGAGTGCTCACTGGAAGGACAGATCCTGAAGCTGAGGCTCCAATACTTTGGCCACCTCATGAGAAGAGAAGACTCCCTGGAAAAGACCCTTATGTTGGGAAAGATGGAGGGAACAAGGGGAAGGGGACGACAGAGGATGAGATGGTGGGACAATATTCTCAAAGCTACCGGCATGAGTTTGACCAAACTGCGGGAGGCAGTGAAAGATAGGAGGGCCTGGCGTGCTCTGGTCCATGGGGTCACGAACAGTCGGACACGGCTAAACAACTAAACAACAACAACCACCTCGGGTTAAGAACTTAATTCGTTCTGGAGGTCTGTTCTTAACCTGAAACTATTCTTAACCTGAGGTACCACTTTAGCCAATGGGGCCTCCTGCTGCCGCTGCGCTGCCACCATGAAATTTCTGATCTCATCCTGAAGCAAAGTTCTTAACCCAAGGAACTATTTCTGGCTTATCGGAGTCTGTACTACTGTACTATATGATTTCCATTCAAATGTTTAAGTTATAACATATAAAATACACATTAATATAAGCATCATCAAAATACCAAATAGAAGTATAATCACAGTGTGCCAAGCCAATTTTAAATGTTGGTCATTGTAGGAAGCTATCCTGAAAATATGTCCTACCAATGGTACTATGAAAGATAGTTACTCCAGAGCTGGCAAAGCAGTATCCTGACAGTACTGGGATACTGGAGCAGGACCTAGCCCCCTGTCACACATCAAAAGTGGGGAAGAAATTCATGACCGAGAAGCAAATAGAGGTACTTGACTGGCCAGGGAATTCCCCGGACGTAAATCCTATTGGGAATTTGTGTGCTGTAGACTATACAACTCTGGAGAAACTCATTCAGGCACTGATTCAAGTGTGGTACAGGGATCCAAAAATCAACAGTAACTGTTAAAAAATAGTAGACTCCATGTCAAACCGTGTTCAAATGCTGCTTAGAAATAGTGGAGGTCATATCCGTTACTAATGTACGTCTGTGTGAGTTTTGTACATGTATGTGTGAGTTTTGTACAATAAACTACTGTACGAAAGTCATTGTTTCAATTAATTTGTACAGCACATTGTTATATGTTTTGTAAGACATGGACACAACACAATTCAGAGGGCACACAATGTGAGTTCCTGCACTAAAACAGCAGTGTTTCCTGTGATAACCAGATAAATAAATCAAATTGACTTTCAGGTAATACTGTCTAGAATGGCCCCTGGGCCATTGCTTCTACCTTTATGATGTTCTACCGATTTTGACCTAGATTGAGTTTCAAATCAGTATATATTAAATGTTTGGGGGGAATTGAAAGGAAACCCACATCCCATCAAATGAGGTATGTCATTCTTTAGTAAATTTCTTAAACTCTTGGTGCCTGATTTTCCCGGTCCGCCTTGCCATCTCCGCATAGTCCATCATCTTCATTATCCATTCTCCTTTCGATGGGGCTCTTTCTTCTTTCCATCCCTGGGCAAGTAGTATTCTGGCATTGTCATCACATACATAAACCGTAATTTTCGCTTTATAACACGCAGTTTATTCCTCCTAGAAAGTAAGGGGAAATGTCTCTGTGTGTTATGGAGCGAATGCCTACAGATGGCAGGGGAATCTGCTGCAGTTGTGAGCAGTCCGTGGCTCGCTTTGAAACAACAAAGCGGGTGTAAGCGGCTCCTTTCAGCGAGCCCAGCCGGTGAGGAGGGAGAGAAGCAGAGCGGGGTTGGCTGCTTTAAAACAACCCCTTGCTCTCTGTCCCTGCCTGCAGTTTTTTGCTGTCCGATTTTGGATTAGCCACTGTGTGCAGTGGCGTAGCGTGGGGGGTGCCAGGGGTGCCGGCCGCACCGGGCGCAATATTTTTGGGGGCGCGTTTGGCCGGCCCCCCTCGAGGAAGTGGGAACCTCTCCAAGGCAAAGTGTGCCGTCGGCAGAGGAAAAAAGCCGCGCAGCAGCAGCAGCAAAGTCGGGAGGAGGAGGAGGTGGAGCGAGCCTGCTAATTCCTTGCAAAGTCGGGAGGAGGAGGTGGTGGAGCGAGCCTGCTAATTCCTTGCTGGGAATTAAGCGGCTCAAAGAGGGAAAGGAAAAGAGGTGGAGCCGCTGGCCCGGAGGGGAGGAAGCTGGAAAGAGCAGCGCGCCAAGCGCACGTGAGGCAAAGGGCCTGCCCAAGTGCAGGCTGAGCTCCCCGTGGCAGGGGCGGAGGGAGCCTCCCTTCCTTTTAATGGGCAAGCATTTTCACGCGGGGAATCGACAGCAAATCCTCGGGCAGCTCTCGGGGAAGGGGGCATTTGGGAGAAGTGTGGATACCTCGGTTGGTTGGAGCGCGGCAATGAGAACGCCAAGGTTGCGTCTCTGATCCTCGTTTGGGACGGCTGCATATTTATCCCTGCATTGCAGGGGGGATTGGACTCGATGACCCCCAGGGTCACTTCTAACTCTATGATTGGCGGGGGGGGGGACTGAGAGGCTGGCCTTAGGGACAGAGGCAGATCTAGCTGCTCCAGCGCCCGGAGCGGTGCACATGCCATGGGGTGAGTGTCCCAGGGGGAGAGATGCCCATGGGGGGGGTGGAGCGAGCTGTCCATGCTGGGCTGCTTCCTGGGGGGTGGGGAGCCATGCCGCTTTGCCAGCGCCCTTCTTCCTTTCCCTCTTCCTTTTAACAGCTATGGGGAGGCTCCCCCCCCCAAGCAGCCCGGAAGCGAGGGGCAATGGCGCAACGCCGGCCCACAACTCCAAAGCCTCCCCCAGCTGTTAAAACAAAGGGGGAAGGTGGGGAAGGCCGCTGGCAAGGCGGCGCATCTCCACCCCTTCCCCTGACGGCTCGGGGTAGGCCTGGGAGTCACGGTGCGCCGAATGTCATGCCCCTGAGTGATGACACCTGGTGTGGACCGCCCCCACCGCCCCCTTCCTCTGCCCCTGCTTAGGGACAGGCAGAGCTTGGGCTCCTCGGAGTTGACAAATGGAGGGGACCAGCAGCTGGCCAAAGAGGGGAAATATGATTGACTTATTCGCAGAATCTATAGCCTTCTCTACAGCTGAATTCTCCCCACTCCCAAGAATGGGGAGCAAAGTAATGAAAACTAATAATAATAATAATAATAATAATAATAATAATAATAATAATAATAATAATTTAAGCCCTGCCTATCTGGCTGGGTTTACCCAGCCACTCTGGGTGGCTTCCAACCGAATGTTAAAGTACAATAACCTATTAAACATTAAAAGCTTCCCTAAACAGGGCTGCCTTCTGATGTCTTCTAAAAGTCTGGTAGTTGTTCTTCTCTTTGACATCTGGTGGGAGGGCGTTCCACAGGGCGGGCGCCACCACCAAGAAGGCCCTCTGCCTGGTTCCCTGCAACTTGGCTTCTCATGAGGGGACCGCCAGAAGGCCCTCGGAGCTGGACCTCAGTGTCCAGGCAGAACAATGGGGGTGGAGATGCTCCTTCAGGAAGAAGAACAATTTACAAAATCTTTTAAACAGGTCCATTGAAAAACTAATCAACGTCCTATTTGTCTGGGGGGAGGTGGGGGGCAGTGCCTGCCTGCCCCTTTCAAGCACGGCTGGGAAGAGGCCTCTGCAGGCTGAGCAGTGGCGTAGCGTGGGGGGTGCAGGGGGGGCCGGCCGCACCGGGCGCAACATCTGGGGGTTAGGGTTAGGGGGCGCAAATTATTTCCCTTGCCCCGGGTGCTGACAACCCACGCTACGCCACTGACTGTGTGTGTGTGTGTGCTTGAGCTATAGTTCTCCTCCTCCTGCTTCCCGTTCACTCTCCCAGTGCCCCTGCGCTCTCCTGCGACTTTAGGATTGATACTGTGTGTGTCTGTGTGTGTGTGTGTGGGATCGTTCTCCTTCTCTTGCTTCCCGTTCAGTCCCCCAGCGCCCCTCCGACTTCCAGCGCCCCTGCAACTTTAGGGTGACTTTAGCATGGATCCACATGGATCTTCAGGATTTTTGCATTGGGCTACCCCAAACTCACCGTTAGATCACATGTCTGTGGCCACAGCATGAACAACAAAAATCATACATTCACTGTTTCATTTAGAATATTTTTTGGTTTGTTTTCCTCCTCCAAAAACTATGTTCGTGTTATGGTCTGGTGCGTGTTATAGAGCAAAAAGTACGGTAGTATTCTGGCATTGTCATGAAATTTGGCCCCAATTTCCTGCAAATCCTCCAACAAATATAATCCCAAGCCTCAGCAATATGGAAGACTAACAATAGGGACTCTAATATCATAGCAATCCAAAAAGGCACAAAACAAGGATTCCCACGGTCTCTCTTCTTATTCATCTTGGTTCTGGAACCTTTAGCAATCTGAATCCGAGCAGCCACAGACATCAAGGGAGTGGAAATAAAAGGCAAAACCTACAAATTAGGACACTTTGCAGATGACAGCACCAGACCCCATGAATACAATAACCTCCTTAATCAGAGAACTCAACACATTTGCAATGGTGCCGGGCCTACAGGTAAATTTTGCAAAGTCAGAAGCTATGTGCTTCCCACACCCAAAAAGAACTTGCTAACGTCACCAAGATAAAACTTTGCCACACCAACTTCAGATACCATGGGGTACAAAGAACCAAAAACCTCAATAAAGTATACCTTCACAATTACAACCCCTTGTTGGCGGCAAATTAACCAAGACCTAAAGAGATGGAACAACATCAACTTCACTCTCTCAGACAAAATAGCCATGATCAAAATGATCACCCTCCCAAAACTAACCTACCTATTCCAAACAAAAAACCAAGAATAAGCCCCAAATACCTGCACCTCCCCTCCTCAGAGGGAGGAAGGCGAATCCCCAACACAGAAGCATATTACATTGCCAACCAAGTATGCTACATAATCCCATATATAGTAGAAGATGAAACAAAACAGCGGGTACACCTGAAGAGGGACACAATTGAAAATACCTGCACCACAGCATACCCAATTCCAAACAAACTAAGGAAAATTCCCGCAATACTTAACAGGTACACACAGACCATGCTTAAAGCATGGAAAGCAGAAATAGGTAAACTGTCCCCAACCCCATCACCACTATTTCCCCTGCCACACCACCCATTATTCCATCACTCAGCACAAAACCTCCAGATAAAGACCTGTCAAACAAAAGGCTTATATCGCCTAATTAACCTCTATAAAATAGCAAACCCTTGCCAACACAAGAAATGCAAGGCAAACTAGAAGACGCCCAAATGCCCTGGTTAACACACCACCAATTACATGCCCTCTTAAACAATCCAGTAGTAAAATCACCTGCAACTAGGCCCCTGACAACCTTCCAAAACCTCCCCCAGAAACCTCCTATGAGATTAACCCCACTCAGTGGACCAGAACGTGGTATAAACCCTGCTTTCAATCCATATCAAAGAAAAGGAAAGCACTCACTCTGAAACTCACCTACAGGTGGTACCTAACACCAAGGAAATTAGAGCTAAGAAGCCCATGTAATTCACCAAAATGCTGGAGAGGGTGCACCTCCACAGGCACATACCTCCACATGTGGTGGGAATGTCCACAAATCCAACTCTTCTGTACAAAAACCATATGAGAAATACCGTATGTAAAATACCTAAGCAGGTATTAGAAATCACCCCAGAACTGGCCCTACTATACATCTTCTAAGACAATAATGCCCACTTACACCACAAAGATCTCATAACCCACCTACTCTCAGCAGCCAGAAGCATCATGACCAGACACTGGAGTGACCTGTCAGGAATAAGTATGGACCAATGGTACCAAATACTATGGGAAACAGCCTTACTAGAAAAATTAACCAATAAACTGAAACTGACACAGGGACAAATCAAAGAAGATGCCTTCACCCTGGTATGGCTCCCCTTTATCACATACATAGCCCAACAAGACAATGACAAAAATCCACCAACAGAATACAAATCAATATGGCTAACCTGATCCAAAAATCCCACCCACCCCACTCACACATGGAAACAAAGACCACCAGAGTCAACAGTCACACCCTAGGCCAACCCCAACCCCTCTCACCACCAAAGGAACACAAGTGAACAGCAAAGAACCTGCACAATCAACGCTGACACGAAACCCCACATATATTAAGTAAAATAGAAACATCACCACCCAGTGGCGTAGCGTGGGTAGTCAGCACCCGGGGCAAGGCAAGTAATTTGTGCCCCCTAACCCATGGATTTGCGCCCCCTAACCCTAACCCCCGGATGTTGCGCCCGGTGCGGCCAGCCCCCCCTGCACCCCCCATGCTACACCACTGTCACCACCAAACCCTAACCCCCACTCATCTTTTTTTTTTCCTCCACCTCCACCTCTTTCCCCCTATTCTTCCTAAAGTCTCAACAAATGGGGGGGGAATGTGTTATGGGGGGGATACAAGACAGAGACATTGCACATACCTTTGTAAATCAAGAAAATCTTTACTAAAAATACATTTTAAAAAAACAAATGAAACTGACCTGTATATATCAAGAAAATCTAACTTGAAAAAAGAAACATTGCACATACTTTTGTAAACCAAGAAATCTTTAATAAAAAAGACATTAAAAAATATTTGGTAGGAGAAGAATTACCGAAGGATAAGAAAGTACTGTTTATGTATGTGTTGACAATGCCAGAATACTACTTGCCCAGGGATGGAAAAAAGAAAGAGCCCCATCGAAAGGAGAATGGATAATGAAGATGATGGACTATGCTGAGATGGCAAGGCTGACTGGGAAAATCAGGCACCAAGAGTTTAACCAATTTACTAAAGAATGACATACCTCTAAAGAATATATTCTTTATATATATTCTACCTCTCCTTTAAATCAGAACCAGTGAGGGCGGTGAAGGTCCTGTGTGAGTGCTTGTAGGATGGATGGCGGCTAACAGATAGAGGTTGAATCCTGACAAGACAGAAGTACTGTTTCGGGGGGACAGGGAGCGGGTTGGTGTGGGGGATTCCCTGGTCTTGAATGGGGTAACTGTGCCCCCTGACGGACCATGTGCGCAACCTGGGAGTCATTTTGGACTCACAGCTGTCCATGGAGGTGTAGGTTAACTCTGTGTCCAGGGCAGCTGTCTACCAGCTCCATCTGGTATGCAGGCTAAGACCCTACCTGCCCGCGAACTGTCTCGCCAGAGTGGTGCATGCTCTAGTTATCTCACGCTTGGACTACTGCAACGCGCTCTACATTGGGCTACCCTTGAAGGTGACCCGGAAACTGCAATTAATCCAGAATGCGGCAGCTAGACTGGTGACTGGGAGTGGCCGCCGGGACCACATAACACCGGTTCTGAGAGATCTGCATTGGCTCCCAGTACGTTTCCGAGCACGATTCAAAGTGTTGGTGCGGACCTTTAAAGCCCTAAACGGCCTCGGTCCTGTATACCTGAAGGAGTGTCTCCACCCCCATCATTCAGCCCAGACACTGAGATCCAGCACCGAGGGCCTTCTGGCAGTTCCCTCATTGTGAGAAGTGAGGCTACAGGGAACCAGACAGAGGGCCTTCTCGGTAGTGGCGCCCGCCCTGTGGAACGGCCTCCCATCAGATGTCAAAGAGATAACTAATTACCTGACATTCAGAAGACATCTTAAGGCAGCCCTGTTCAGGGAAGTTTTTCATATGTAATGCTGTACTGGTTTTAACACTGATTGGGAGCCGCCCAGAGTGGCTGGGGAAACTCAGCCAGATGGGCGGGGTATAAATAATAAATTATTATTATTATTATTATTATTATTATTATTATTATTATTATTATTATTATTATTAAAGAACACTGTAATCATTTTAAAATGTTGGCAGGATTGACATAGAACTTGTAATTTAAAATAACAAAGGATAAAAATGAAGTACCATAATTTGGATAAATGCAATTAGATGCAGTTTAAAAAATAAGAGAAATCTTGGAAACCAAGGGTGGGGTGGAGGAAAGTCCGGGGGAACACTATAAAGGTACTGATATGGACTGAGATGTAATGTAAGCATGTTTCTGTTTCTCTCTCTCTCTCTCTCTCTCTCTCTCTCTCTCTGTGTGTGTGTGTGTGTGTGTGTGTAAAAAAATGTGTTTTTCTTTTTGAAACTTTGAAAATAAAAAATTGAAAACAGAAAATAATTTAAAAGTGTTTTGAAAAATATATTGAATTTGCCATAAACTCACCCTCGCCATCTAGTGTCACATTTGTATAGTGCACTTAATACATTGTATACGCATCTGTATAGCCAAGTCTATAGTCTGTGGCTGTATTTCTGACACAGTTTCCTCTTTCCACCAATCAAGGGTGGACCACATGCTTAACACCAATCAACAGTGTGATGCAGCAGCAACAACAAAAAAGCTAACACTGTTCTAGGCTGCATCAACAGAAGTATAGTGTCCAGATCAAGGGAAGGAATAGTTCCTTGCTATTCTGCCTTGGTCAGACCACACCTGCAATACTGTGCAATTCTGGCCACTACAATTTAAGAAGGATGTTGACAAGCTGGAACCTGTGCCAAGGAGGGCAACCAATATTTTCAAGGGTCTAGAAACCAAGTCTTAGAAGGAACGGTTGAAGCAGCTGGGTATGTCTAGCCTGGAAAAGAGGAGATTTAGAAGCGATATGATAGCCATCTTCAAATATCTGAAGGGCTGTCACATGGAAGATGGAGCGAGCTTGTTTTCTCCTGTTCTGGGGGGTAGGACTCAAACCAATGGCTTCAAGGTACATGAAAGGAGATTTGGACTAAACATCAGGAAGAATTTGCTGACAGTAAGAGCTCTTTAGACAGTGGGACAGCCTGCTTTGGGAGGTATGTGGGCTCTCCTTGCTGGGAGGTTTGTCAGTAGAGGTTGGGTGGCCATCAGTCATGGATGCATTGATTGGGATTTCTGTATTGCAGGGAGTTGGACTAGATGACCCTTCAGGTCCCTTCTAATTCTATGAAATCCCCAACTCCATCTGATGGGTCTGTTGGTATTCAAAATCTGCTTTTAACAAAACGAGTAACAGAAAGGGCTTATAGGAGAACCATGGTGAATATGGCACTCTTCATATGTTTTGAACAACTCCCAGCAGGTCCAGTCACATGATGGGCCTTGTGGGATTTTCAATCTGAAACACTTGGAAGACACAAACTTGGTGAAAGCTGCTGCACAGTGAGGCCTCTGCTCAAAAGAGAATCCCTTCTCTGTCAGAGCCAAGGTGTATCTAGTCCAGCACCTTGCTTCCATCAAGGACTAACCTGATCCCCCTTGATGTTCTTAAGTGGCTCCCCAGCAGCTGATATTCAGAGGTAGACTGCTCCTTCAACAGGAAGTTCTATTTGGCTATTCAAGCCACTGACCACTGATAGACTCAGCCAAACCCAGGTTCTAGAGAAGGATTCGCCAACCTGGTATAGCCCAAAACATCTCGGGGGGGGGGTGGCACTATGTTGGCAAAGGTCCAGCACAGGGTGTTGGGAAAAAAATGAGGGGGAAATTGCATTATTGCACTTTGAACGGAAATAATCTAGGAGAAAAGAGGGGAATTATTTTCAAATGGCACCTTTAACCCAATAGAGCAAAATGCTTGCTTTGCTGCCAGGTACATAAGGGAATGCAAGCAGGACGTTTTCGTAAGATCAGCCGTATCAATGGAACAACTCCCCTGGGAGGAAAATATGCAGCTTTCAGAACTTTGAAGTTTAGAGGAAAAGCAAGTTAGAGGCAATGGAACCAGAGGTTATAAAATCCTGCAAGACTTGCAGAAAGTGGGTAGGAAAAATGTTTTTCTCCCTCTCTCATAACACCAGAACTCGTGCAGGAACCAATGCAGGAAGATTCAGAGTGGATAAGAAAGTATTTACAGAAGACATATGAAATACAACATTAGAAATGTTGGGGATAATTTGGAAAAGTTAGAAGCAAGAAAGAGTTGTAGAGCAATATTAATGTTTATTGTTGCAGAGAAAGCCTTTGACAATGTATCTTGGAGTTTTATGTTACATAATTTAAAGAGTATGGGGATAGGCCATGATTTTTTAAATAGTATTAAAACTGTCTATCTAGAACAAAAAGCTAAAATTATTGTAAATAATGTGGTTTCAGAGGAAATTAGAATTGAGAAGGAAACCAGGCAAGGGTACCCACTTTCCCCTCTGCTGTTTATTTCAGTCCTGGAGGTCTTGCCAAGTATGATTAGAAAGGATGAACAAGTCAAAGGTATTACAGTAGGTTCGAAACGATATAAATTAAAAGCCTTTGCTGATTATCTAGTCCTGACATTACAAGATCCAGACTCCAGTGCAGTCAAAGCACTGGAACTGATACAAGAGTTTGGTCAGGTAGCAGGATTCAAATTATACAAGAGCAAGACCAAAGTAACTGTGAAAAATCTGGATAATGAAGAAAGAAAACTATTGCAAGAAAAAACGGGCCTAGATTTTGTGGAAAAGGTTAAATATTTGGCGGTGAACCTGACAGGGAAAATTTTGAATTTATATACAAGATAATTATGAGAAACTATGGAATAAAATTAAATGAGATTTGGAGATATGGTCGAACCTAAAACTGTCATTAATGGGCTGGATTTCTGTGATTAAGATGAATGTGCTGCCAAAGATGCTTTTTTTGTTTCAAGCCCTCCCAATTATAGATAATGTGAAATGTTTTAAAGAATGGCAGAAAGCACTATCCAGATTTATCTGGCAGGGGAAGAAACCCAGAATTAAATACAAATTACTTACAGACTCTAAAGAAAGAGGGGGATTTTTCTTGCCAGATTTAAAAATTTATTTTGAAGCTGCTACACTTTGCTGGATTAAAGAATGGATGCAGTTAGAAGACATAGATCTATTAGATTTGGAGGGATTCAACAATGTGTTTGGTTGGCATGCATATTTATGGTATGACAAAGTAAAGGCCCATAATGCATTTAAAAACCATGTAATTAGGAAATTGTTGTATAATGTTTGGACAAAATATAAAGATCTTTTAGAAAGAAAGATGCCCAGATGGCTTTCACCAATGGAGGCAAAGACCCAGAGAAATCTAAATATGGATACCAAATGGTTGAACTATTATGATTTATTAATAGAAGAAGAAAAAGGTTAGAAATTAAAACCATTTGATCAAGGTAAAGATACGTTAAATTGGTTACATTATCACCAGATTAATGAATTGTATAAATTGGATAAGAAAAATGGTTTTGCTTTTGAAAAATATAAGTTGGAGACGGAGTTGTTCGATACAAAAGGTAAAAAATTATCTAAAATGTACAAGTTATTGTTGGAGTAGCATACAAAAGATGAACAAGTTAAATCTGTGATGATAGATTGAGCAAGAGATGTAGGACATAATATAATGTTTGAGGATTGGGAAAGATTGTGGAAGAAAGGGGTCAAGTTCTCTGCATGTACTGTGTTAAAGGAAAATATAATGAAAATGATGTACAGATGGTATTTGACTCCTGTAAAATTAGCAAAGATATATCATAACTGTGACAATCTATGTTGGAAATGTAAAGAAAAGGAAGGAACCTTTTATCATATGTGGTAGACCTGTCCCAAGGAGATAGACTTCTGGGAAAAGATTTATAATGAATTGAAAAAAATGTTGAAATATACATTTATAAAGAAACCAGAGGCCTTTCTTCTTGGAATAACAGGTTTGGAATTGCCCAAGAAAGATGTTAAATTATTTTTGTACGCCACAACTGCTGCTCGTATTTTGTTAGCTAAAAAATGGAAAACCCAAGAATTACCAAGGATAGAAGAATGGCAGATGAAGATGATGAATTTTTCGGAGCTAGCCGACCTAACCGGAAGAGTCCGCGACCAGAAGGAGGAGGAGTATCAGGAAGAGTGGATTAAATTTAATGATTACTAAGTAAAATATGTTAAGTTAAATTAACTGAAAACAGCTTGCAGATACTCAGTTGGCTTAGGATTTTATTTATGTTAAGTGATGAATTAATATGTTTAATTTCATAATGTGAAGATCTAAGGATGCTAATGTTTAAGTTAAATTTTATGAGAACTGTGATTTGGAAAACCATTAAAAGGATATGCAATGAAATCCAACCAAGGGGAAGCGAGGAAGTCACTTAATGTTAAGAAGTGTAATTTTCAATAAGGATATGATTTATGTTTGTTTGTCTTATGTGTTTGTTTGTTTGTTTGTTTGTTTGTTTATAATGTTGTAAAAACCAATAAAAATTGAAAAGAAAAGAAAGTATTTACAGAAGTAAGAAAGAAGAGTCTACTGAATCTGGCCACTGGCCCCTCCACTCCATCATCCTGTTCACAGTGGCCACCCGCATGCTACTTAAGGGAAACCCACAAATAGGACAAGAGCCCAAGAGCAACTCTCCCCGCCTGCGGTTTGCAGCAGCTGGGATTCAGAAGCACTCCTGTCCTGCCCATGCAAGCACTGCTGACAGGCAGGGAGGCTTCTTCCCTGTGCATTAGCTCTGCCCATCCACAGAGCAGCCCTGTCTCTTTGGCTGACATCTTGGTGGTCACGGTGGGAACAGGATGCTCAGCTAGATGGTCCCCCTTTGGCCTGGTGCAGAAGGCTCCTCTGACATTCCTATACACTGCTGCTGAAGACAAGTTGCACGTCTTGCCTCAGAACATGGTCACTCCAACCCTGCAAGGGAGGAAGAACAATAATGCCAGATGAAAACTCAAACCATCTTAGTCAGCTCAACAGAAAAGTCCAGGCAGGAGAGTTCTCTATTCCCAGTTCAGCCATGGAGAGCCCAGCAGCAGCCAGATATTGAGAGCCAGGCCACCCAGGAGCACATGCCAGCTTTCTTCCTGGGCACATTTGACAAGGCAGTACATCCCACTGAGCACTGCAGGACTCAATTCCAAGTAAGCATACGCAGGATATGGACAGCATAGCTGCACTGCAGAAAGTCTCTCTCCAGGGCCAGGCAGGCTGCTGCTGCACTTCAAGGACTAAGGAGAACTAAGAGGCTGGTGAAAGGCAGCCCTTAAGATTTCTAGAGACTTGCGCCCCCTAGTGACAAAAGTTCCTGCTCCTCTGCAGCTGCTCTGGGTTAGCAGTTGGGCTCTAGAAAAAAACATTTCGAGGAAAACCAAGAACACAACATAAAGAGGAGCTGTGTTGTACCAAATCTGACCACAGACGCATCCAGAGTTCTGTCCTGACTGTGAGGAGCCCACCATCATATCAGACAAGGGGACATTCCCAACCCTACCCCAAAGAGGCCAAGGATTATCCTGTGGAACTTCTGCCTGCACCTCACCTCCCCCACAGAAGCTGCTATGGCTTCCAACCTTCCATGTGCAGTACTCGCACACGTTTTCCCGTCTAAGTGTACAGAAAAGCGTGTTGTTGTTTTTTAAAAGGAAAGAAACCATCATAGAGCAGCAGCATAATCCTACACATTTTTACCTAAGAGTAAACTGCAGCGAGCGCAGCAGGCTTTGCTCCCAAAGAAGAAGACATAGGATTCATCTAACATCCATCACAACCAAGGATAACGTAAAAGAACCTCCATGGCCAGAAGAAATCTACCCTACCCAAAAAGCCAGGGATTATCCTGTGGAACTTCTGCCTGCACCTCACCTTCCCCACAGAAGCTAAAGGCACCAAGGAGGAAGGGATGGGACGTGGGGTGCTCAAGCCAAAAAATGGGGGGTTGGTTGGGGGAAAACCAAGACGCAGCGGCTTTGCGTCCTTTTTTTGCGTTGGAGTGCGCGCGGCCAACACAACCCACCAACGTTGTCGGGCACACGTGCCCAGGGCGCGAAGGGTTCCGCGCGTCAACTCAGCCTGGCCACCAGAGCCAAGCGGGGCTGCGCTTCGCCCCTGCCTGCCCTTGCCAGGAGAAGCTTGGTCGGCAGGCAAATCCCGCTCCCCCACGCTGGCCTGGGACGCGCAACGGCTAGTCCAAGCCGGGTCCTGGCGGCACTCAGGGCCGGACGGGGTTCTCTGCGTGGGGGCGCCTGGCTCCCGCCCCCTAAAAGTTGCGCGCTTCGGACTACCCTCCCCCGTCCCAACCCCACACGCCACTGCCCATGTCCATACACACGTGCTCTCCGCATTTTCAGACCCGACTCTTTCCCTAGCCCTGCCTGGAAATACTGCGGGTAGAGTAACCCTGCCCTCACTCCCCCCCACACACACACACAGACACACCGCAAAACTCTACCTCCGCGCAGCAGCCCTTCCTCCTGACCGGACACATCCCCAAAGCCACAACGAAGTTGCTTGGCTGAGCGAGGCGGCTACCCAACCCCCCCCCCCACCCGCCCCTAACCCCCGCCAGAACCCTACCTACCCCAGGACTCTCCGCCGTCCCGCAGCACTTGGAAAAGGGCACGGATGCGCGCCGCCCGGATGCTGAGCAGAGCCGCGGCCAGGAGCGCATCCTTCGCCAAGGAGGAGAAGGAGGTGCAGGAGGTGCAGGAGCGAGCGAGCGAGCTCCAAGCACCCATTGCCACCCTCCCTCCCGCAGCGCCAGGCAGATGGAAGCAGAGAAGACGCCGAGGACGCCCCAGCTGATAGAAACAGAGATCTGCAGCCCCGCCCCCTGGCCAGTTTAAACTCCAGCGAGTTAAAGGGACTCTGCTTCCCCATTTCACCCCCACGGGGACCACGCACCCTCCAATAAATTAAACCCCCTATATCTTGCGAATACACGTGTATTCAAGCTTATAGCCTGGTTCCCCAAGGAAATCCAAAAGACCCCATGGCCGCCAACTTTTCAGCCTCCTCCAGACCCTGCCTTGAGGCTCCATTGTTTCCCTTTCTGTCCCCGGAATTGTCACCTGCAGATTTCTTTCTAGCCCTGCGTTTCCCTTAAAGGCACAGGCACACCTGGCAGGCTGAAAGACAGCAGGTTAGCGAAGGCTGACTTAAGCATGCAGGTGGGAGTCACAGGCACGGCAGAAAGATACAGGAGCTTTGGCAAAAATCTATAATCTAGAACATCCGGCGTTTAGGGTGGCGATTCTAGGAAAGACCAGCTGTCCGTCTGGGTCTTCTAACCAGCAGTCACACAAACAAGAATTAAGCTGTAAAAGTTTTCTGTTTCTTATTCGCCTCTCTGCCTCCCATCTCAGCTAAATAGGAGCTGACACTACACAGGTGGGAGAAGGTGGCACTCTGCACATTCTCGTACTCATTGGGACTTTGGGACCCTGGCTGAAATTGGCTTTCAGCACACAATTACTTGGGAGCAAGCCCCATTGGACTCAACAATAGCAATTGTGATTTTAGAAAAACTACAGTGTTTAGAGGAGTGGCTGGTTTAGCAGACTTGGCTGCCACTGAGTGCTACAATGTTCCTGGTTTGTTTTAATTGTTGCATTGGTGACCAGCTCAAAGTGAAGAAGCCTCCAAGCCTTGACAGAAACATGCTAGGAGAACCCATGAACTTTGGACACATTACCCACATTGGAACAAAAGAGGGCAAATTCAGGAACAAATGAATTCCAAAGGAGGCTCCAACAACAATAATCCTTCAACTGCAAAGGTGTCAGATGTTTGAATGAGAGAATGAAATGCCAGTTTGGGGATGTGATGCTTTCAAAGCAACTGGCTGTAAGGAGGAGAACGGAACAATTTAATTTCATACATTGTTACCTATATTGAGACTACTGATCTGCTAGTAAGGCTGTGAAATGCTAAATTTTCTGTGGAAGCCTGTTCATGTTGGAGATTGAATCTTGACATAACCATTTAGCTATAGCGTCATGACCACAATTGGTTGTCTAAAAGCAGCATTGAAGATGGTAGCTACATTTTAATGAACAACTCCACTAAAGATCCCTCAGGTTTTGTAGTTCTGCTGGGGGATTAGAGAGACTAGGTTACACTGCTTTGAATTTAGAAAATTGCAGAGTGATTCACAAACTTTGGCTCCCATAAAATAAAAACCTTCCAGTAAGAATCTTCAATTAAAAATCAAAAACAAAAAACCATAGTAATTGTGAAGCTCCAACACCTTCTGAACCCAGGAAGGGCACTTAAATTCTAAGAATTAACCAAACTGCAATGTTTAAAATGTCCACTGTTTCTTTGCAAAAGTGGAGGATAGGGAGAGAATCAGAACAGGTAAGGGCCACACTACTTTTCACTCTTTTAATTAATCTGAAGAAGCACAAACTTGAGGAATATCCACTTTATGAAATCATGCTTGCCTACTGAACTTTTGAGAGCTGACCTAAGACATTTTGCTGAGGGATAAGGAGTGGCCAGTTTCTTCTAGCCCACAAGGCAGAACAGCAACAAACAATGGGTAGGCAAACTAAGGCCCGGGTGCCGGATCCGGCCCAATCTCCTTCTAAATCTGGCCTGCTGACGGTCTGGGAATCTGTGTGTTTTCACATGAGTAGAATGTGTCCTTTTATTAAAAATGCCTCTCTAGGTTATTTGTGGGGCATAGGAATTCCTTCCCCCAAAAAAATTTAGTCCAGCCCCCCACAAGGTCTGAGGGACAGTGCTCTCCTGCTCCTTGTCCATAAAACATACAATAATAATAAATTAAAATCAGGAACAACCTGTTACCCCTCTCAGGGCATCTAAAATCAGCTGCCTGAGGCAGCCATCCTATTTTGATGATCAGGAACCCACAGGTAATACTCCGTAGCACCTCTATGCAAATAAAACACTCCTCCCCTTCCAGTTCTGCTGCGCAGCTGTTTAAAGCACCACTTTCCCCTGAAAAGTAGCAGCCTTGCTATTCCTTTTCCTGCAGCATCCCATGCTCCCAGTTCTAGGAAGGCCACTTCAACCTCATCTAGCGCTCGGTCGCTTTCTTCACTGTCTTCCCAGTGCTCCTGGGCAAGCTCTATGGGCTCGCTGACATCCCTGAGGTCCATAGACTATTCTGCCAAGTACAGGGCAGACTATTTCCACAAGCTGAACAAGGAGAGGGAATTCCACTACTTTGTCATCCGCTTGAAGCTGAATCACGTGGTTTCCATGCTGCCTAGGAGGGGCAAAGTGGCAGAAAACTACCGTATTTTTCACTCTATAGGGCACACTTTTCCCCCTCCAAAAATTAAGGGGAAATATTTGTGCGTCCTATGGAGCAAATGCAGGCTCCTTGGCTTCAGCGAAAGCAACACAAAGCCTCCAAAGCGCAGAGGGAGTGCTCCCTCCACGCTCCGGAGGCTATGTATTGCTTTCGCTGAAGCCTGGAGGGACTCCTGGCTTCTGCGAAAGGAACCCAAAGCCTTTAAAGCACAGCAGGAACTCATGCTGCACTCCAAAGGCTTCAGGGTTAGCTGTACAAAGCCTCCGCAGGGCAGCGGGGTGCCTTCATCCAGCTGCCCTCCGGAGGCTTCGCGGACTGTCCCAGAAGCCTCCTCGGGGCACGGGGATGAAGGCTCCCCATGCCCTGCGGAGGCTATCCCAGAAGCCAGAACAGCTAGAGGAAGTGCTGCGCCGTTCTAGCTCTAGCTATTCTGGCTTTTGGATAGCCCCACGAAGCCACCGCAGGGCATGGGTATCCCAGCGGCTATCCCAGAAGCCAGAACAGCAAGAGGCTATCCCAGAAGCCGGATCCCTCTTGCTGTTCTGGCTTCTGGGATTCAGATTTTTTTTTCTTGTTTGCTCTCCCCAAACTAGGTGCATCCTATCGTCTGGTGCGTCCTATAGAGCGAAAAATATGGTACATAGCCCAGTGAAGTGCAACTTAAAGCCTAGACAACGGATCAGCACAAGCCTCATAAACCTCAGAGACTTTACAAGGTATTCAACAAATGTCTGCTTCTCAGAAATGGGATTGTGAGAGCTGGCACATATAATTGCCATACAGGGGGTGCTGCTGGCTTGGCGGTGGTGGGTTTTTTAACTTGGCCGTGCCATGGAGAAGAATGGTTTGGAATGCCAAGCCAATATGCACATTATGCCTTGCGGCAAAAAGGTAGCCATCGCATGGAAACACCTTCACGTTGCTCTTTGTGGCTTACATTTTGTGTGCATCACTTGTAAGTGCTCCAGCCTTCACACTTGGTCAGTTCTGTACTGCCCTTACAAATGTTGCTTTCTAGTGCTTTTTAGGTCTAAGAAATCATGGGCTAACTTGCTTTCATCAAGGGACTATAATATTAGCTGTTAAGAAAGTGTGGGGGGGAGTGTTTGCAACTGTGACTGTAGCATTCATCTTTTAAAAATATAAACTTTGCAAGTTTTTGCACAGTTTCTGTATGCACATCAGCTATATTTATAAATATATCATCATCATCATCATCTTTATAACCCATCCATATGCATAGCTTTCCCAAGGGACTCTGGGGGACTTACAGCATATCTAAAAACATCCGGCATTAAAAATCTCCTGATACACGGCTCAGGAGATCGAAAGGGAGAAGAAAGAGAAGGCAGGAAGGGTAACCATGTCAGACCACTAACTCCTCGAAATGCAAATGTCTTCCGGATAGATTGCCCATAAACTCCACCCTTGGTCCAACACCTCTTCCAACACCTCTTCCATGCTTAGCTAATCTGTTCCTCCTTCTCTCTCTGAATAATACAATGTTACCTCGGGTTAAGAACTTAATTCTTTCTGGAGGTCCATTCTTAACCTGAAACTGTTCTTAACCTGAGGTACCACTTTAGCTAATGGGGCCTCCTGCGGCTGCTGCACTGCCACCGCACAATTTCTGTTCTCATCCTGAAGCAAAGTTCTTAACCCAAGGAACTATTTCTAGGCTAGCGGAGTCTATAACCTGAGGTACTACTGTACTATATGATTTCCATTCAAATGTTTAAGTTATAACATATAACATACACACTAATATAAGCATCATCAAAATACCAAATAGAAGTATAATCACAGCGTGCCAAGCCAAATTTAAATGTTGGTCATGGTAGGGTTGTATCCTGAAAATATCTCCCACCAATGGTACTATGAAAGATAGTTACTCCTGAGCAGGAAAAGAAGTATCCTGACAGTACTGGGATACTGGAGCAGGACCTAGCCCCCTGTCACACATCAAAAGTGGGGAAGAAATTCATGACAGAGCAGCAAATACAGGTACTTGATTGGCCAGGGAATTCCCCAGATGTAAATCCCATGGAGAATTTGTGGGCTATATGCAAAAGTCGCCTCTGTGCTGTAGACTGTACGACTATGGAGAAACTCATTCAGGCGCTGATTCAAGTGTGGTACAGGGATCCAAAAATCAACAGTGACTGTTCGAAACTAGTAGATTCCATGCCAAACCATGTTCAAATGCTGCTTAAAAATAGTGGAGGTCATATCCATTACTAATGTACATCTATGTGAGTTTTGTACAATAAACTACTGTACTAAAGTCATTGTTTCAATTAATTTGTACAGCACATTGTTATGTGTTTAGAAGACATGGACACACACTAGAACTGTTCACATTACTGAACCTGAAACACGTCAAACCCCCCCCCCTTAATTCAGAGGGTGCACAATGTGAGTTCCTGCACTAAAACAGCAGTGTTTGCTGTGATAACCAGATAAATAAATCAAGTTGACTTTCGGGTAATACTGTCTCGTATAGCCCCTAGGCCATTGCTTCTAGCTTTAGGATGTTCTACTGATTTTGACCTGATTGAATATTATTTTTCAAATCAGTACATATTAAATGTTTGGGGGGAATTGAAAGGAAACCCACATCCCACCCACCTTAGAAGTCCACAGTTGGTTAAAAGACAAAGGGCAGGTTAAAAAGGAATTACTCATTTTGCTAAGCTCTCATATTAACAGCTTCACCACATTTCAGAAACTCAGGAAGAAGGATAGGTGTGTGTGTACTTCCTGACCCTCTGAAGATACCCAGCCTCGTGTGCCTAACCCCAGCTGGAAGGCCTTAGGACTTCTCAGCAGAAGCTCCACTCTCCTGGAAGAAGACCCACAATGCCACCTACCTTGGAGGGCCACTGCATTCTGGGTGGCAAGGAACTTCAACTCCATACTGGCCGATGGGAAGAGCAGCTCTATGATGGAACAGTAATAAATAGAATTATTGACGAAGAAAAAGAAATTAGTGACCCAAAACAAATCAAAGAAAGATTTATAAAATATTACAAAAATTTATATAAAGTAGAATTGAAAGAGGAAAAGAAAATCCCAAAATAGCTATTAGAAAATAGATTACCAGATAAAGAAGAAGAATATGCAATTTTAAATTCAAATATTGAACTTGAATAGATCAAAAAAGTGATTAAAAATATGAAGGATGGGAAATCGCCGGGACCAGATGGAATTTCAGTAACATATTATAAAAAATTAGAGGAAATAATAACACCCAAATTTAAATTAATTATGAATGAAATTTTAGACAAAGGAGAAATACCCAATTTGTGGCAAGAAGCATTGATAACCCTTATCCCAAAGCAATAACTTATAAAAAAACTACAGGCCAATATCTTTATTGAATATAGGCTATAAAATATTTACTGGAGTTCTTGCAAATAGAATGAAAACTCTGCTAAAAAGGATAATTAAAAAAGATCAGGCAGGATTTTTGCCAGCCAGACAAATAAAGGAATATGCCGAAATGAATCCAAGAAATTTCAATGCTTTTGTTAGATGCTGAAAAGGCATTTGTCAGTGTCTCTTGGAAATTTATGATTAAAACCTGCAAAAGTTTAAATTTCGGTAAAAGAATTATGAATGGAATTCAAGCAATTTACAAAAAACAAAGCCAAATTAATCCTAAACAACGAAATTACAAAATAATTTGACATCCAGAGAGGGACACGACAGGGATTTCCTTTATCCCCACTCCTATTTATATCAATATTAGAAACTCTATTAATAGCCCTGAGAAAGGACGAAGAAATAAAGGGCATATCTTGGTACACAGTGTTACAAAGTAAGAGCATTTGCAGACGATGTTATTATTACAATCGAAACACCAAAAGAAAGTATAAAAAAGCATTAGAAAGAATGAAAGAATTTGGCAAAGTAGCAGGATTCAAATTGAACAAAGATAAATAAAAATTGATAACAAAAAATATAGGCGAGAAAGGGGAAAAGGAATTAGAGAAAACAACAGGACTAAAAATAGAAAATAAAGTGAACTACTTAGGGAAATGGATTACAAATAAAAATATAAATTTATTTAAGGATTACACTGGTCAACAACAAATTTGTTGTCTGTGTTTTTTCAGTTGATTTAGGACGAATCTGATGCGCTGAATCCAAAAATCACATTGGTTTTGCTCAATCAGGTCAAGTTTTTGAGCTATAGCCACATGTTGTATTTTTACGTTTTTCTTCACATGTACGCTTGTGTGGAGCATTTTAGAAGAAGTTGGTGGGGGTAAAATGCCATGTCGAATAAATGTTTTGATTGGAAATGATTATTTTAATGACAAGAAGTATTCAGGTCCGATAGTTCTGGGTGATTATGTCGAAAAGGGATCAGTTTGAAGTCATAAAACCTCGAAATCTTCCATAAATTGGTGTGCTGTTGATGTGACTGGGATCAACAGAAAAAAACCGGAGCAGCTTCAAGTATCCTGATCTTCAATCAGCACGTCGTCCTGTAGCTCATTGTGATGAAATTCCAGTGCCTATCTTCGGAGAACTTCCTGACATTAGTGACAAAGATGCCTCCAGTGTTGAAGGACATGAAGAAGAAGAAGAAGTGGTTCTTGAAAATGATGCTCCACATCCATTTTCCCAAAAGGAGTTGGATGATCTAGTTCGCGACCTCAGCTTGTCAAAGGACTCTGCCGAACTGTTGACATCCAGATTGAAGGAAAAAAACCTCCTCTCTGACAGTGCTCGCATCAGCTTCTTCTGCAACAGGCATCAAGAGTACCTCCGTTTTTTCTCGGAAGAGAAGGACTTTGTGTACTGTGCAGATATTGCGCAGCTTCTGCTCAAGCTTGGAGTGCCACAGTACGAACCCAAAGATTGGAGACTGTTCATTGACAGCAGCAAGCGATCACTGAAGTGTGTTCTGCTACACAACGGCAACCAGTTTGCCTCTATACCCCTGGCTAACTCGAGTACACTGAAGGAGAACTATGAAGCGGTGAAGTATGTGCTGGAGAAAATTGGTTATGATCAGCATAAGTGGTTTATTTGTGTTGACCTGAAGATGGTGAACTTTTTGTTGGGACAACAGTCTGGCTTCACCAAGTACCCATGTTTTCTGTGCATGTGGGATAGTAGGGACCGTGCTCATTACACGAAGAAGGACTGGCCAGTGCGGGAGGAATTGGTGCCTTGCAAAGAAAGGAACGTCATCAACGACCCTCTGGTGGACAGAGACAGAATACTCTTCCCACCGCTGCACATCAAGCTCGGCTTAATCAAGCAGTTCACCAAGGCTCTGGACAAGGATGGTGACTGCTTCACTTACTTGTGCCAGGCTTTTCCAGGAGTGACCATGGAGAAGTTGAAAGCTGGCATCTTTGACAGTCCTCAGATCTGTCAGCTCATCAGAGATCCAGAGTTCGGAAACTCAATGAACGAAGTGGAACTGGAAGCGTGGTAGTGGAAGTTCTTCTGGTAGTGAAGAACTTTCTTGGCAACAATAAGGCCAGAAACTATGCAGAACTTGTCAACAACATGCTGACTGCTTTCAGAAACCTGGGCTGCAACATGAGCGTCAAGATGCACTACCTATTTTCACATATGGACCGGTTTCCTGAGAACCTGGGTTCAATGAGTGACGAGCAGGGGGAGAGATTCCATCAGGACATGAAAGAGATGGAGACTAGGTATCAGGGTCGCTGGGACGCAGTCATGATGGCTGACTACTGTTGGACTCTGAAGAGAGACCTCCCTGCCGCTGAGCATTCCAGGAGTTCCAAGAAACGGAAGTTCAAGCCCTGAAGTTTGAAAAATGGTGAAGCAAAATGCAATTTACGTGTACTTACCTTTATCAATGCCCACCATTCAGTTTACAGTAAACCTGACCTGATGGAGAGAAACGGATGCCATGTCCTGATTCACAGTGCAAACATACCCTAAATCAGTTGTAGAAATCTAGACAACATTCAAAAAGTAAAAAATTGTTGCCCAGTGTAATTATATCAAAAAATGGAAAGAAATTAAAGGGAGTATGGATAAATGGGGAAAACTAAAATTATCATTAGGAGCAAGAATATCTATGATTAAAATGATGATACTCCCCAAAATTCTATTTTTATTTCAAACGATTCCAGTTGTAATAGGAACTAAATATTTTATAAGCTGGCAAAGAGATCTTGCAAATTTTATATGGCAGGGGGGAAAGTCAAGGATAAAATTAGAAGTCATGACGGGCCCAAAGGAAAGTGGAGGATTCGCAGTGCCAGATTTAAGGAAGTATTTTGAGGCAGCGTGTTGGTGTTGGATAAAAAGATAATGAAGATAATGAAGTCCTAACACTAGAGGGTTGGGACAAAATATATGGCTGGCATGGCTATTTATTTTATGACAAAAAAGAACAACATAAAAAAGTTATAAATCACATAGTAAGAAAGGCTCTATTGGATGTCTGGGAAAGAACAAAAGGAAAAATTATTGAGAAAACTCCCCAATGGGTTTCACCAGTGGAGGCAACCACAACATTAAAGAGTAATGCTAAAGAGACTTGGCCAACATATAGAGAAATATTAGAAGGTGCAGACAAAAATATTAAATTAAAAACTTGCGAATTACAAACATTTGGAATAAATTGGTTACAATATTATCAATTAAAAGCAACATATGAAAAAGACATAAGAAAGGGGGGATTTGGAAATAAAATTTCAAAATTAGAAAAGTAAAAATTGCAAAGTGATCAGAATCACTTGCAAAAATGTATAGATTAATAATGAAAACCACCTTAGAACAAGAGACAAAAGGGGAAAACATGTTAAAATGGGAGCACGATTTGGGATATGAGATATATGTGGAAAGATTGAAAACTTTTTGGGAGAAAAACCATAAATTTTACTGTGTGTGATTTATTAAGGGAGAATTTCAGAAACATTCACCACAGATGGTACCTAACCCCTGACAGATTGTCAAAATTAAATAAAAGGAACTACGACAAATGTTGGAAATGTAACAGAACGAAAGGTACGTTATACCACATGTGGTGGACTTGCCCAAAGATTAAAATCTTTTGGGACATGTTCCACGACGAAATAAAAAAAATTGATAAGGACATCAGACACAAAAAAGGCAGAGGAATCCTAGATAAAGATATCCCAAAAGATAAAACTAACTTATTTCTATATGCGACAACAGCGGCAAGAATTTTGATTGCTAGCTATTGGAAAGAAGACAGCATCCCAACAAAAAGAGAATGGTTGGGGAAACTTTGCAAGTACCTGGAACTACCAAAACTGACGGATATAATAAGGAGAAAACCCAAAACTATGGTTATGAAGCAATGGGAGTTCTTAAATGATTATTTACAAAAACAGGGCTCGACTACAAAAATCTGGTTGTGTTTAGAATAATCTTGTGCATAATATAAAAAATACAAAGTGAGACATTAAGGAAAGCCAAAGGGAAAATATGAAGAACAGAGGAGCTGATGAACGGATTATTAAAAATGTTTGAGGCAAATGGTGGAAGTCTTTTTTTAAAAAAACACACTTTACTTAAGGTAGATAAGGACAAGATGAAATTATACAATTAAATATAAATATAGATGGGAAACGGCTATGTAAAGTGAATACTTATCTACTTTAAAACATTTTCACCTATGATTTTTTCTTTTACTTCTTTATTATTTCTTTGTTTTTTCTGATATCTTATCTTTCATTTCACTCCTTTATTGTGAATAGCATTTTATAGAGGTATATATAACTGTAAATATGAAAAGAGACAAAGTATTCTCTAATTTTTTTCCTTGGTTATATGTATTTTCTTTTTCTTTTGTATTTTCTTTTGTTGTAAATATGTATGTTTTCTAATTTGTACTTAATAAAAATTAAAATTTTAAAAAAAGAAATTGAAAGCAATGGCAGGCGGAAGGGAGGACACCTGAGGACACCTGTGACAACATGGCCCTCCATGCCAGCTGAGACCGAGAACGAAGCAGCTAAACGCCAGATAGCCCAATAAAAACCTGCAATTTCTGCAATCCACCCCCCACTCTTTAACCTTAATCTAATTCTACTGCCTTACTCCCACCACCACCACACTCTACTTTAGCGCAACTCCATTGGTTCAATAGACAATACAAGGTGAAAGACACAGGGCAACCCGGACGGGTTGGCAGGGAATCACCCTATACAGTGGTGCCCCGCAAGACGAATGCCTCGCAAGACGGAAAACTCGCTAGACGAAAGGATTTTCCGTTTTTGAGCTGCTTCGCAAGACGAATTTCCCTATGGGCTTGCTTCACAAGACCAAAACGTCTTGCAAGTTTGTTTCCTTTTTCTTAACACCGTTAATACAGTTGCGACTTGACTTCGAGGAACAACTCATAGAACACAGTGTACATAGTAGCCTTTTTTGAGGTTTTTAAAGACTTTGGTGATTTTTGAAGCTTTTCCAAAACTTCTTTTGCAGCCATTTGGTAAGTTAAGCTTTTAAAACTTTGGGGGGGGGGGTTGGATTTTGGGTTGGGGTGCTTGGAATTCAAGGACTTGGTGTTGGAAAGGGGTTTGCAAGAATCTGGAAGCTTGTGTGTTTTTTTTCTGCATTTTTATGATTTTCTGTGACCATTGGGCCACTCTGCTGTTTTTTAAAAAAAATTCTGGATTTGAATTTCTGTGTGCTGGGTGGCTGGGGGAACAGTTGTGGAGGGGTTTGCAATAATCTGGAAGCTTGTGGTTTTTTCTGCATTTTTATGATTTTCTGTGACCATTGGGCCACTCTGCTGTGTTTAAAAAAATAATTCTGGATTTGAATTTCTGTGTGCTGGGTGGCTGGGAGAACAGTTGGGGAGGGGTTTGCAAGAATCTGGCATCTTGTGGTTTTTTTCCTGCATTTTTATGATTTTCTGTGACCATTGGGCCACTCTGCTGTTTTTTTTAAAAAAATCTGGGTTTGAATTTTGAAATGCTCTTTACAGTATGTGCGACTTTAAAGAGCACTTAATAAACTCTTGTTGTACCAAATTTGGCTTTGTTTGGACTTTTTTTGACCATAGGAACCCATTAATTGATTTTCAATGCATTCCTATGGGAAACCGTGCTTCGCAAGACGAAAAATTTGCTAGACGAAAAAATTCACGGAACGAATTAATTTCATCTTGTGAGGCACCACTGTATTGTAGATAAGCAAGATGGCTATCTTAAAAGCAATTACATTACATGTGAGGAGGTTGGGAAACCCCATCAGAAGACAATGCATCACTTCATATATAAACACCAAAACTGACCATGCCTACCTTAACGGATGAGGAACAGGAATTCATGAACAGTCCTATCACCGCAGAGGAAATAGATATAGTCCTCAAAAACCTCAAGCCACACAAAGTTCCAGGCCCAGATGGCTTTACAGCAGAATTCTATAGGAAATTCAAAGAACCCCTGATGCCCAGCATGACCCGCCTATTCAATGATATCATAAAAGGGGGGCCCTTCCCCAAAACCTGGACCTACTCCAAAATAGTCTCCATCTCAAAAACACTGAAAGACAGCCTCAAAGTAGAATCAGACCACCCAATCTCATTAATAAACCAAGACGACAAGATATTTATATTAAACTTGCCCAAACGCCTAATCATTTTCCTATACAAGTTAGGAGCCCCAGACGAGACTGGCTTCGTCCCTGGTGGCAATATAACAGACCCCATCAGGAAACTACTGAACATGATTGAACACAGCATGGCAACTAAATGCCCACTGAAAATTATGTCCCTAAACATCCTCAATGCTTTGGATTGCTTAGAGTGGAAATACCCATTAGCAGTACTAACATGATATTTGACCCCAATTTCCTGCAAATCCTCCAACAAATATAATCCCAAGTCTCAGCAATATGGAAGACTAACAATAGGGACTCTAATACCATAGCAATCCAAAAAGGCACAAAACAAGGATTCCCACTGTCTCTCTTCTTATTCATCCTGCCTCTGGAACCTTTAGCAATCTGAATCCGAGCAGCCACAGACATCAAGGGAGTGGAAATAAAAGGCAAAACCTACAAATTAGGACACTTTGCAGATGACAGCACCAGACCCCATAAATACAACAACCTCCTTAATCAGAGAACTCAACACATTTGCAATGGTGTCGGGCCTACAGGTAAATTTTGTAATATGCTTCCCACACCCAAAAAGAACTTGCTAACGTCACCAAGATAAAACTTTGCCACACCAAGTTCAGATACCATGGGGTACAAAGAACCAAAAACCTCAATAAAGTATACCTCCACAACTATAACCCCTTATTGGCAGCAAATTAACCAAGACCTAAAGAGATGGAACAACAACAACTTCACTCTCTCAGACAAAATAGCCATGATCAAAATGATCACCCTCCCAAAACTAACCTACCTATTCCAAACAAAAAACCAAGAATAAGCCCCAAATACCTGCACCTCCCCTCCTTAGAGGGAGGATGGGAATCCCCAACACAGAAGCATATTACATTGCCAACCAAGTATGCTACATAATCCCATACAGTGGTGCCTCGCAAGACGAAATTAATTCATTCCGCGAATTTTTTCGTCTAGCGAATTTTTCGTCTTGCAAAGCACAGTTTCCCAAAGGAATGCACTGAAAATCAATTAATGCGTTCCTATGGTCAAAAAAAGTCCAAACAAAGCCAAATTTGGTACAACAAGAGTGTATTAAGTGCTCTTTAAAGTCACACATACTGTAAAGAGCATTTCAAAATTGAAACCCAGAATTTTTTTAAAAAAACAGCAGTGACCCAATGGTCACAGAAAATCATTAAAATGCAGTAAAAAACCCCCACAAGCTTCCAGATTCTTGCAAACCCCTCCCCAACTGTTCCCCCAGCCACCCAGCACACAGAAATTCAAACCCAGATTTTTTTAAAAAAAAAACAGCAGAGCAGCCCAATGGTCACAGAAAATCAGAAGAATGCAGAAAAAAAACACAAGCTTCCAGATTATTGCAAACCCCTCCACAACTGTTCCCCCAGCCACCCAGCACACAGAAATTCAAATCCAGAATTTTTTTTAAAAAACAGCAGAGTGGCCCAATGGTCACAGAAAATCATAAAAATGCAGAAAGAAACCACAAGCTTCCAGATTCTTGCAAACCCCTTCCCAACACCAAGTCCTTGAATTCCAAACACCCCAACCCAAAACCCAAAACCCACCAAAAAAGTTTTAAAAGCTTAACTTACTAAATGGCTGCAAAAGAAGTTTTGGAAAAGCTTCAAAAATCACCAAAGTCTTTAAAAACCTCAAAAAAGGCTACTATGTACACTGTGTTCTATGAGTTGTTCCTCGAAGTCAAGTCGCAACTGTATTAACGGTGTTAAGAAAAAGGAAACAAACTTGCAAGACGTTTTCGTCTTGCGAAGCAAGCCCATAGGGAAATTCGTCTTGCGAAGCAGCTCAAAAACGGAAAATCCTTTCGTCTAGCGAGTTTTCCGTCTTGCGAGGCATTCGTCTTGCGGGGCACCACTGTATATAGTAGAAGATGAAACAAAACAGCGGGTGCACCTGAAGAGGGACACAATTGAAAATACCGGCACCACAGCATACCCAATTCCAAACAAATTCCCACAATACTTAACAGGTACACACAGACCATGCTTAAAGCATGGAAAGCAGAAATAGGTAAACTGTCCCCAACTCCATCACCACTAATTCCCCTGCCACACCACCCATTATTCCATCACTCAGCACAAAACCTCCAGATAAAAACCTGTCAAACAAAAGGCTTATATCGCCTAATCAACCTCTATAAAAATAGCAAACCCTTGCCAACACAAGAAATACAAGACAAACTAGAAGACGCCCAAATGCCCTGGTTAACACACCACCAATTACATGCCCTCTTAAACAATCCAGTAGTAAAAATCAGCTGAAACTAGGCCCCTGACAACCTGAAAAAACCTCCCCCAGAAACCTCCTATGAGATTAACCCCACTCAGTGGACCAGAACGTGGTCTAAACCCTGCTTTCAATCCATATCAAAGAAAAGGAAAGCACTCACTCTGAAACTCACCTACAGGTGGTACCTACGGTAACACCAAGGAAATTAGCGCTAAGCCCACGTAATTCACCAAAATGCTGGAGAGGGTGCACCTCCACAGGCACATACCTCCACATGTGGTGGGAATGCCGCCAAATCCAACTCTTCTGAACAAAAACCATATGAGAAATACCGTATGTAAAATACCTAAGCAAGTATTAGAAATCACCCCAGAACTGGCCCTACTATACATCTTCCAAGACAATAATGCCCACTTACACCACAAAGATCTCATAACCCACCTGCTCTCAGCAGCCAGAAGCATCATGACCAGACACTGGAGTGACCTGTCAGGAATAAGTATGGACCAATGGCACCAAATACTATGGGAAACAGCCTTACTAGAAAAATTAACCAATAAACTGAAACTGACACAGGGACAAATAGAAGAAGATGCCTTCCCCCTGGTATGGCTCCCTTGTATCACATACATAGCCCAACAAGACAATGACAAAAATCCACCAACAGAATACAAATCAATATGGCTAACCTGATCCAAAAATCCCACCCACCACACTCACACATGAAAACAAAGACCGCCAGAGTCAACTACAAATGAACAGTCACACCATAGGCCAACCTCAACCTCTCTTACCACCAAAGGAACACAAGTGAACAGCAAAGAACCTGCACAAGCAACGCTGACACAAAACCCCACATATATTAAGTAAAATAGAAACATCACCACCCAACCCCAACCCCACTCATCTTTTTTCCCCCTCCACCTCTTTCCCCCTATTCTTCCTAATGTCTCAACAAATGGGGATAAATGTGTTATGGGGGAGGGGAATACGAGACAGAGACATTGCACATACCTTTGTAAATCAAGAAAATCTTTACTAAAAATACATTTAAAAAATACAAATGAAACTGACCTGTATATTTCAAGAAAATGTAACTTGAAAAAAGAAACACTGCACATACTTTTGTAAACCAAGAAATCTTTAATAAAAAAGACATTAAAAAATATTTGGTAGGAGAAGAATTACCGAAGGATAGGAAAGTACTGTTTATGTATGTGATGACAATGCCAGAATACTACTTGTCCAGGGATAGAAAAAAGAAAGAGCCCCATCGAAAGGACAATGGATAATGAAGATGATGGACTATGCGGAGATGGCAAGGCTGACCGGGAAAATCAGGCACCAAGAGTTTAACCATTTTACTAAAGAATGACATACCTCTAAAGAATATATTAAAGAACACTGTAATCATTTTAAAATGTTGGCAGGATTGACATAGCACTTGTAATTTAAAATAACAAAGGATAAAAATGAAGTACCATAATTTGGATAAATGCAATTAGATGCAGTTTAAAAAGGAAGATAAATCTTGGAAGCCAAGGGAGGGGTGGAGGGAAGTCCGGGGGAACACTATAAAGGTACTGATATGGACTGTGATGTAATGTTAGCGTGTGTGGGTGTGTGGGTGTGGGTGTGTGTGTGGGTGTGTGTGTGGGTGTGTGAAAATTGTGTTTTTTCTTTTTGAAACTTTGAAAATGAAAAATTGAAAAAAGAAAATAATTTTAAAGTGTTTTGAAAAATATATTGAATTTGCCATAAGCTCACCCTCGCCATCTAGTGTCACATTTGTATAGTGCACTTAATACATTGTATATGCATCTGTATAGCCAAGTCTTTAGTCTGTGGCTGTATTTTTGGCACAGTTTCCTCTCTTTCCACCAATCAAGGGTGGACCACATGCTTAACACCAATCAACAGTGTGATGCAGCAGCAGCAACAACAAAATTAACACTGTTCTAGGCTGCATCAACAGATGTATAGTGTCCAGATCAAGGGAAGGAATAGTTCCTTGCTTTTCTGCCTTGGTCAGACCACACCTGCAATACTGTGCAATTCTGGCCACTACAATTTAAGAAGGATGTTGACAAGCTGGAACCTGTGCCAAGGAGGGAAACCAAGATTTTCAAGGGTCTAGAAACCAAGACTTAGGAGGAAGGCTTGAAACAGCTGGGTATGTCTAGCCTGGAAAAGAAGAGATTTGAAAGAGATATGATAGCCATCTTCAAATATCTGAAGGGCTGCCCCATGGAAGATGGAGCGAGCTTGTTTTCTCCTGTTCTGGGGGGTAGGACTCAAACCAATGGCTTCAAGGTACATGAAAGGAGATTCGAACTAAACATCAGGAAGAATTTGCTGAGAGTAAGAGCTCTTTAGACAGTGGGACAGCCTGCTTTGGGAGGTATGTGGGCTCTCCTTGCTGGGAGGTTTGTCAGTAGAGGTTGGGTGGCCATCAGTCATGGCTGCTTTAGTTGGGGTTCCTGCATTGCAGGGAGTTGGACTAGATGACCCTTCAGGTCCCTTCTAATTCTATGAAATCCCCATCCCCATCTGATGGGTCTGTTGGTATTCAAAATCTGCTTTTAACAAAACGAGTAACAGAAAGGGCTTATAGGAGAACCAGGGTGAATATGGCACTCTTCATATGTTTTGAACAACTCCCAGCAGGTCCAGTCAACATGATGGGCCTTGTGGGAGTTGCAATCTGAAACACTTGGAAGACACAAACTTGGTGAAAGCTGCTGCACAGTGAGGCCTCTGCTCAAAAGAGCATCCCTTCTCTGTCAGAGCCAAGGTGTATCTGTCCAGCACCCTGCTTCCATCAAGGACTAACCTGATCCCCCTAGATGTTCTTAAGTGGCTCCCCAGCAGTTGGTATTCAGAGGTAGACTGCTCCTTCAACGGGATGTTCTATTTGGCTATTCAAACCACTGGCCATTGATAGACTCAGCCAAACCCAGGTTCTAGAGAAGGCTTCGCCAACCTGGTATAGTCCAAAACATCTCGGGGGGGGGGCACTATGTTGGCAAAGGTCCAACACAGGGTGTTGGGGGAAAATGTGGGGGGAAATTGCATTATTGCACTTTGAATGGAAATAATCTAGGAGAAAAGAGGGGAATTATTTTCAAATGGCACCTTTAACCCAATAGAGCAAAATGCTTACTTTGCTGCCAGGTACATAAGGGAATGCAAGCAGGACATTTTCGTAAGATCAGCCGTATCAATGGAACAACTACCCTAGGAGGAAAATATGCAGCTTTCAGAACTTTGAGGTTTAGAGGAAAAGCAAGTTAGAGGCAATGGAACCAGAGGTTCTAAAATCCTGCAGAAAGTGAGTAGGAAAAATGTTTTTCTCCCTCTCTCATGCACCAGAACTCGTGCAGGAACCAATGCAGGAAGATTCAGAGCAGATAAGAAAGTACCGTATTTACAGAAGAAAGTAGGAGGAGTCTACTGGATCTGGCCACTGTCCCCTCTATTCCATCATCCTGTCCACAGTGGCCACCCGGATGCTCCTTAGGGAAGCCCTGTGTCTTTGGCTGACATCTTGGTGGTCACGGTGGGAACAGGATGCTCAACTAGATGGTCCCCCTTTGGCCTGGTGCAAAAGTCTCCTCTGACATTCCTATACACTGCTGCTGAAGACAAGTTGCACGTCTTGCCTCAGAACATGGTCACTCCAACCCTGCAAGGGAGGAAGAACAATAATGCCAGATGAAAACTCAAACCATCTTAGTCAGCTCAACAGAAAAGTCCAGGCAGGAGAGTTCTCTATTCCCAGTTCAGCCATGGAGAGCCCAGCAGCAGCCAGATATTGAGAGCCAGGCCACCCAGGAGCACATGCCAGCTTTCTTCCTGGGCACATTTGACAAGGCAGTACATCCCACTGAGCACTGCAGGACTCAATTCCAAGTAAGCATACGCAGGATATGGACAGCATAGCTGCACTGCAGAAAGTCTCTCTCCAGGGCCAGGCAGGCTGCTGCACTTCAAGGACTAAGGAGAACTAAGATGCTGGTGAAAGGCAGCCCTTAAGATTTCTAGAGACTTGCGCCCCCTAGTGACAAAAGTTCCTGCTCCTCTGCAGCTGCTCTGGGTTAGCAGTTAGGCTCTAGAAAAGAACATTTCGAGGAAAACCAAGAACACAACATAAAGAGGAGCTGTGTTGTACCAAATCTGACCACAGGTGCATCCAGAGTTCTGTACTGACTGTGAGGAGCCCACCATAGTATCAGACAACGGGACATTCCCAACCCTACCCAAGGAGGCCAAGGATTATCCTGTGGAACTTCTGCCTGCACCTCACCTCCCCCACAGAAGCTGCTATGGCTTCCAACCTTCCATGTGCAGTACTCGCACACGTTTTCCCCTCTAAGTGTACAGAAAAGCGTGTTGTTGTTTTTTAAAAGGAAAGAAACCATCATAGAGCAGCAACATAATCCTACACATTTTTACCTAGGAGTAAACTGCAGCGAGCGCAGCAGGCTTTTCTCCCAAAGAAGAAGACATAGGATTCATCTAACATCCATCACAAGCAAGGATAACGTAAAAGAACCTCCATGGCCAGAAGAAATCTACCCTACCCAAAAAGCCAGGGATTATCCTGTGGAACTTCTGCCTGCACCTCACCTCCCCCACAGAAGCTGCTATGGCTTCCAACCTTCCATGTGCAGTACTCGCACACGTTTTCCCCTCTAAGTGTACAGAAAAGCGTGATGTTGTTTTTTAAAAGGAAAGAAACCATCATAGAGCAGCAACATAATCCTACACATTTTTACCTAGGAGTAAACTGCAGCGAGCGCAGCAGGCTTTTCTCCCAAAGAAGACGACATAGGATTCATCTAACATCCATCACAAGCAAGGATAACGTAAAAGAACCTCCATGGCCAGAAGAAATCTACCCTACCCAAAAAGCCAGGGATTATCCTGTGGAACTTCTGCCTGCACCTCACCTCCCCCACAGAAGCTGCTATGGCTTCCAACCTTCCATGTGCAGTACTCGCACACGTTTTCCCCTCTAAGTGTACAGAAAAGCGTGTTGTTGTTTTTTAAAAGGAAAGAAACCATCATAGAGCAGCAACATAATCCTACACATTTTTACCTAGGAGTAAACTGCAGCGAGCGCAGCAGGCTTTTCTCCCAAAGAAGAAGACATAGGATTCATCTAACATCCATCACAAGCAAGGATAACGTAAAAGAACCTCCATGGCCAGAAGAAATCTACCCTACCCAAAAAGACAGGGATTATCCTGTGGAACTTCTGCCTGCACCTCACCTTCCCCACAGAAGCTAAAGGCACCAAGGAGGAAGGGATGGGACGTGGGGTGCTCAAGCCAAAAAATGGGGGGTTGGTTGGGGGAAAACCAAGACGCAGCGGCTTTGCGTCCTTTTTTTGCGCTGGAGTGCGCGTGGCCAACACAACGCACCGCGCCAGGCGCTGCCCTCGCCACCAACGTTGTCGGGCACACGTGCCCAGGGCGCGAAGGGTTCCGCGCGTCAACTCAGCCTGGCCACCAGAGCCAAGCGGGGCTGCGCTTCGCCCCTGCCTGCCCTTGCCAGGAGAAGCTTGGTCGGCAGGCAAATCCCGCTCCCCCACGCTGGCCTGGGACGCGCAACGGCTAGTCCAAGCCGGGTCCTGGCGGCACTCAGGGCCGGACGGGGTTCTCTGCGTGGGGGCGCCTGGCTCCCGCCCCCTAAAAATCGCGCGCTTCGGACTACCCTCCCCCGGCCCAACCCCACACGCCACTGCCCATGTCCATACACACGTGCTCTCCGCATTTTCAGACCCGACTCTTTCCCTCGCCCTGCCTGGAAATACTGCGGGTAGAGTAACCCTGCCCTCACTCCCCCCCCCCCACACACACACACAGACACACCGCAAAACTCTACCTCCGCGCAGCAGCCCTTCCTCCTGACCGGACACATCCCCAAAGCCACAACGAAGTTGCTTGGCTGAGCGAGGCGGCTACCCAAACCCCACCACCACCACCACCCGCCCCTAACCCCCGCCAGAACCCTACCTACCCCAGGACTCTCCGCCGTCCCGCAGCACTTGGAAAAGGGCACGGATGCGCTCCGCCCGGATGCTGAGCGGAGCCGCGGCCAGGAGCGCACCCTCCGCCAAGGAGGAGGAGGTGCAGGAGGTGCAGGAGCGAGCGAGCTCCAAGCACCCATTGCCACCCTCCCTCCCGCAGCGCCAGGCAGATGGAAGTAGAGAAGACGCCGAGGACTCCCCAGCTGTTAGAAACAGAGATCTGCAGCCCCGCCCCCTGGCCAGTTTAAACTCCAGCGAGTTAAAGGGACTCTGCTTCCCCATTTCACCCCCACGGGGACCACGCACCCTCCAATAAATTAAACCCCCTATATCTTGCGAATACACGTGTATTCAAGCTTATAGCCTGGTTCCCCAAGGAAATCCAAAAGACCCCATGGCCGCCAACTTTTCAGCCTCCTCCAGAACCTGCCTTGAGGCTCCATTGTTTCCCTTTCTGTCCCCGGAATTGTCACCTGCAGATTTCTTTCTAGCCCTGCGTTTCCCTTAAAGGCACAGGCACACCTGGCAGGCTGAAAGACAGCAGGTTAGGGAAGGCTGACTTAAGCGTGCAGGTGGGAGCCACAGGCACAGCAGAAAGATACAGGAGCTTTGGCAAAAATCTATAATCTAGAACATCCGGCGTTTAGGATGGCGATTCTAGGAAAGACCAGCTGTCCGTCTGGGTCTTCTAACCAGCAGTCACACAAACAAGAATTAAGCTGTAAAAGTTTTCTGTTTCTTATTCGCCTCTCTGCCCCCCATCTCAGCTAAATAGGAGCTGACACTAGACAGGTGGGAGAAGGTGGCACTCTGCACATTCTTGTACTCATTGGGACTTTGGGACCCTGGCTGAAATTGGCTTTCAGCACACAATTACAGTGGTCCCTCAGGTTACATACGCTTCAGGTTACATACGCTTCAGGTTACAGACTCCGCTAACCCAGAAATAGTACCTCGGGTTAAGAACTTTGCTTCAGGATGAGAATAGAAATTGTGCTCCGGCGGCAGCAGGAGGCCCCATTAGCTAAAGTGGTGCTTCAGGTTAAGAACAGTTTCAGGTTAAGAACGGACCTCCGGAACGAATTAAGTACTTAGCCCAAGGTACCACTGTACTTGGGAGTAAGTCCCATTGGACTCAAGAATAGTAACTGTGATTTTAGAAAAACTACAGTGTTTAGAGGAGTGGCTGGTTTAGCAGACTTGGCTGCCACTGAGTGCTACAATGTTCCTGGTTTGTTTTAATTGTTGCATTGGTGACCAGCTCAAAGTGAAGAAGCCTCCAAGCCTTGACAGAAACATGCTAGGAGAACCCATGAACTTTGGACACATTACCCACATTGGAACAAAAGAGGGCAAATTCAGGAACAAATGAATTCCAAAGGAGGCTCCAACAACAATAATCCTTCAACTGCAAAGGTGTCAGATGTTTGAATGAGAGAATGAAATGCCAGTTTGGGGATGTGATGCTTTCAAAGCAACTGGCTGTAAGGAGGAGAACGGACCAATTTAATTTCATACATTGTTACCTATATTGAGACTACTGATCTGCTAGTAAGGCTGTGAAATGCTAAATTTAATGCCACCTCTTGTTTCTGTGGAAGCCTGTTCATGTTGGAGATTGAATCTTGACATAACCATTTAACTATAGCATCATGACCACAATTTGTTGTCTAAAAGCAGCATTGAAGATGGTAGCTACATTTTAATTAACAACTCCACTAAAGATCCCTCAGGTTTTGTAGTTCTGCTGGGGGATTAGAGAGACTAGGCTACACTGCTTTGAATTTAGAAAATTGCAGAGTGATTCACAAACTTTGGCTCCCATAAAATAAAAACCTTCCAGTAAGAATCTTCAATTAAAAATCAAAAACAAAAAACAATAGTAATTGTGAAGCTCCAATACCTTCTGAACCCAGGAAGGGCACTTAAATTCTAAGAATTAACCAAACTGCAATGTTTAAAATGTCCACTGCTTCTTTGCAAAAGTGGAGGATAGGGAGAGAATCAGAACAGGTAAGGGCCACACTACTTTTCACTCTTTTAATTAATCTGAAGAAGCACAAACTTGAGGAATATCCACTTTATGAAATCATGCTTGCCTACTGAACTTTTGAGAGCTGATCTAAGACATTTTGCTGAGGGAAAAGGAGTGGCCAGTTTCTTCTAGCCCACAAGGCAGAACAGCAACAAACAATGGGTAGGCAAACTAAGGCTCGGGTGCCGGATCTGGCCCAATCTCCTTCTAAATCTGGCCTGCTGACGGTCCGGGAATCTGTGTGTTTTTACATGAGTAGAATGTGTCCTTTTATTTAAAATGCCTCTCTAGGTTATTTGTGGGGCATAGGAATTCCTTCCCCAAAAAAAATTTAGTCCAGCCCCCCACAAGGTCTGAGGGACAGTGCTCTCCTGCTCCTTGTCCATAAAACATACAATAATAATAAATTAAAATCAGGAACAACCTGTTACCCCTCTCAGGGCATCTAAAATCAGCTGCCTGAGGCAGCCATCCTATTTTGATGATCAGGAACCCACAGGTAATACTCCGTAGCACCTCTATGCAAATAAAACACTCCTCCCCTTCCAGTTCTGCTGCGCAGCTCTTTAAAGCACCGCTTTCCCCTGAAAAGTAGCAGCCTTGCTATTCCTTTTCCTGCAGCATCCCATGCTCCCATTTCTAGGAAGGCCACTTCAACTTCATCTAGCGCTCGGTCACTTTCTTCACTGTCTTCCCAGTGCTCCTGGGCAAGCTCTATGGGCTCGCTGACATCCCTGAGGTCCATAGACTATTCTGCCAAGTACAGTCTGCTATTTCCGCAAGCTGAACAAGGAGAGGGAATTCCACTACTCTGTCATCCAGTTCAAGCTGAATCCCATGGTTTCCATGCTGCCTAGGAGGGGCAAAGTGGCAGAAAACTACCGTATTTTGCCCCTCCAAAAATTAAGGGGAAATATTTGTGCATCCTATGGAGCGAATGCAGGCTCCTTGGCTTCGGCGAAAGCAACGCAAAGTCCCTCCACGCTCCGGAGGCTACGCATTGCTTTCGCTGAAGCCTGGAGGGACTCCTGGCTTCAGCGAAAGGAACCCAAAGCCTTTAAAGGACAGCAGGAACTCGCGCTGCACTCCAAAGGCTTCAGGGTTAGCTGTAAAGCCTCCGCAGGGCAGTGGGGTGCCTTCATCCAGCTGCCCTCCGGAGGCTTCACGGACTGTCCCAGAATTCTCCTCAGGGCATGGGGATGAAGGCTCCCTGTGCCCTGCGGAGGCTTCGCACAAGCTAGAACAGCTAGAGGAAGTGCTGCGCAGTGCTCCCTCTAGCTATTCTGGCTTTTGGATAGCCCCACGAAGCCTCCGCAGGGCATGGGTATCCCAGCGGCTATCCCAGAAGCCAGAACAGCAAGAGGCTATCCCAGAAGCCAGATCCCTCTTGCTGTTCTGGCTTCTGGGATTCAGAATTTTTTTTTCCTTCTTTGCTCTCCCCAAACTAGGTGCGTCCTATCGTCTGGTGCGTCCTATAGAGTGAAAAATATGGTACCTAGGCTGCCGCCCAGTGAAGTGCAACTTAAAGCCTAGACAGCGGATCAGCACAAGCCTCATAAACCTCAGAGACTTTACACTGTATTCAACATATGTCTGCTTCTCAGAAATGGGATTGTGAGAGCTGGCACATATAATTGCCATACAGGGGGTGCTGCTGGCTTGGCGGTGGTGGGTTTTTGAACTTGGCAATGCCATGGAGAAGAATGGTTTGGAATGCCAAGCCAATATGCACATTATGCCTTGCGGCACAAAGGTAGCCATCGCATGGAAACACCTTCACGTTGCTCTTTGTGGCTTACATTTTGTGTGCGTCACTTGTAAGTGCTCCAGCCTTCACACTTGGTCAATTCTGTACTGCCCTTACAAATGTTGCTTTCTAGTGCTTTTTGGGTCTAAGAAATCATGGGCTAACTTGCTTTCATCAAGGGACTATAATATTAGATGTTAAGAAAGTGTGGGGGGGAGTGTTTGGTAAAAGAAATAATGGGCTAACTTGGTTTCATCAAGGGACAATAATATTAGCCGTTTAGAAAGTGCAAAAAGAAAGTGTTTGCAACTGTGACTGTAGCATTCATCTTTTAAAAATATAAACTTTGCAAGTTTTTGCACAGTTTCTGTATGCACATCAGCTATATGTATAAATAAATCATCATCATCATCTTTATACCCCACCCATTTGCATGGCTTTCCCAAGGGACTCTGGGGGACTTACAGCATATCTAAAAACATCCAGCATTAAAAATCTCCTGATACACAGCTCAGGAGATCGAGAGGGAGAAAAAAGAGAAGGCAGGAAGGGTAACCATGTCAGACCACTAAGTCCTCGAAATACAAATGTCTTCCGGATAGATTGCCCATAAACTCCACCCTTGGTCCAACACCTGTTCCATGCTTAGCTAATCTGTTCCTCCTTCTTTCTCTGAATAATACAATGTTACCTCGGGTTAAGAACTTAATTCGTTCTGGAGGTCCGTTCTTAACCTGAAACTGTTCTTAACCTGAGGTATCACTTTAGCTAATGGGGCCTCCTGTGGCTGCTGCGCTGCCAACGCACAATTTCTGTTCTCATCCTGAAGCAAAGTTCTTAACCCAAGGAACTATTTCTGGGTTAGCGGAGTCTATAACCTGAGGTACTACTGTACTATATGATTTCCATTCAAATGTTTAAGTTATAACATATAACATACACACTAATATAAGCATCATCAAAATACCAAATAGAAGTATAATCACAGCGTGCCAAGCCAATTTTAAATGTTGGTCATGGTAGGGTTCTATCCTGAAAATATGTCCCACCAATGGTACTATGAAAGATAGTTACTCCTGAGCAGGAAAAGAAGTATCCTGACAGTACTGGGATACTGGAGCAGGACCTAGCCCCCTGTCACACATCAAAAGTGGTGAAGAAATTCATGACAGAGCAGCAAATACAGGTACTTGATTGGCCAGGGAATTCCCCGGATGTAAATCCCATTGAGAATTTGTGGGCTATATGCAAAAGTCGCCTCTGTGCTGTAGATTGTACGACTATGGAGAAACTCATTCAGGCGCTGATTCAAGTGTGGTACAGGGATCCAAAAATCAACAGTGACTGTTCGAAACTAGTAGATTCCATGCCAAACCATGTTCAAATGCTGCTTAAAAATAGCGGAGGTCATATCCGTTACTAATGTACATCTATGTGAGTTTTGTACAATAAACTACTGTAATAAAGTCATTGTTTCAATTAATTTGTACAGCACATTGTTATGTGTTTAGTAAGACATGGACACACACTAGAACTGTTCACATTACTGAACCTGAAACAGGTCAAACCCCCCTTAATTCAGAGGGTGCACAATGTGAGTTCCTGCACTAAAACAGCAGTGTTTGCTGTGATAACCAGATAAATAAATCAAGTTGACTTTCAGGTAATACTGTCTAGTATAGCCCCTAGGCCATTGCTTCTAGCTTTAGGATGTTCTACTGATTTTGACCTGATTGAATATTATTTTTCAAATCAGTACATATTAAATGTTTGGGGGAATTGAAAGGAAACCCACATCCCACCCACCTTAGAAGTCCACAGTTGGTTAAAAGACAAAGGCCAGGTTAAAAAGGAATTACTCATTTTGCTAAGCCCTCATATTAACAGTTTCACCACATTTCAGAAACTGAGGAAGAAGGATGGGCATGTGTGTATTTCCTGACCCTCTGAAGATACCCAGCCTCGTGTGCCAACCCCAGCTGGAAGGCCTTAGGACTTCACAGCAGAAGCTCCACTCTCCTGGAAGAAGACCCACAATGCCACCTACCTTGGAGGGCCACTGCATTCTGGGTGGCAAGGAACTTCAACTCCATACTGGCCGATGGGAAGAGCAGCTCTATGATGGAACAGTAATAAATAGAATTATTGACGAAGAAAAAGAAATTATTGACCCAAAACAAATCAAAGAAAGATTTATAAAATATTACAAAAATTTATATAAGGTAGAATTGAAAGAGGAAAAGAAAATCCAAAAATACCTATTAGAAAAGTAGATTACCAGATAAAGAAGAAGAAGAATATGCAATTTTAAATTCAAATATTGAACTTGAATAGATCAAAAAAGTAATTAAAAATATGAAGCATGGGAAATCGCCGGGACCAGATGGAATTTCAGTAACATATTATAAAAAATTAGAGGAACTAATAACACCCAAATTTAAATTAATTATGAATGAAATTTTAGACAAAGGAGAAATACCCAATTTGTGGCAAGAAGCATTGATAACCCTCATCCCTAAGCAAGGTACGGATTTGAGACTTATAAAAAACTACAGGCCAATATCTTTATTGAATATAGACTATAAAATATTTACTGGAGTTCTTGCAAATAGAATGAAAACTCTGCTAAAAAGGATTATTAAAAAAGATCAGGCAGGATTTTTGCCAGCCAGACAAATAAAGGAATATGCCGAAATGAATCCAAGAAATTTCAATGCTTTTGTTAGATGCTGAAAAGGCATTTGACAGTGTCTCTTGGAAATTTATGATTAAAACCTGCAAAAGTTTAAATTTAGCTAAAAGAATTATGAATGGAATTCAAGCAATTTACAAAAAACAAAGCCAAATTAATCCTAAACAACAAAATTACAGAATAATTTGACATCGAGAGAGGGACATGACAGGGATTTCCTTTATCCCCACTCCTATATATAACAATATTAGAAACTCTATTAATAGCCCTGAGAAAGGACGAAGAAATAAAGGGCATATCTTGGTACACAGTGTTACAAAGTAAGAGCATTTGCAGACAATGTGATTATTACAATCGAAACACCAAAAGAAAGTATAAAAAAGCATTAGAAAGAATGAAAGAATTTGGCAAAGTAGCAGGATTCAAATTGAACAAAGATAAATAAAAATTGATAACAAAAAATATAGGCGAGAAAGGGGAAAAGGAATTAGAGGAAACAACAGGACTAAAAATAGAAAATAAAGTGAACTACTTAGGGAAATGGATTACAAATAAAAATATAAATTTATTTAAGGATAACACTGGTCAACAACAAATTTGTTGTCTGGGTTTTTTCAGTTGATTTAGGACGAATCTGATGCGCTTAATCCAAAAATCACATTGGTTTTGCTCAATCAGGACAAGTTTTTGAGCTATGGCCACATGTCGTATTTTTACGTTTTTGTTCACATGTACGCTTGTGTGGAGCATTTTAGAAGTTGGTGGGGGTAAAATGCCATGTCGAATAATTGTTTCGATTGGAAATGATTATTTTAATGACAAGAAGTATTCAGGTCCAATAGTTCTGGGTGATTATGTCGAAATGGGATCAGTTTGAAGTCATAAAACCTTGAAATCTTCCATAAATTGGTGTGCTGTTGATGTGACTGGGATCAACAGAAAAAAACCGGAGCAGCTTCAAGTATCCTGATCTTCAATCAGCACGTCGTCCTGTAGCTCATTGTGATGAAATTCCAGTGCCTATCTTCGGAGAACTTCCTGACATTAGTGACAAAGGTGCCTCCAGTGTTGAAGGACATGAAGAAGAAGAAGTGGTTCTTGAAAATGATGCTCCACATCCATTTTCCCAAAAGGAGTTGGATGATCTAGTTCGCGACCTCAGCTTGTCAAAGGACTCTGCCGAACTGTTGGCATCCAGATTGAAGGAAAAAAACCTCTCTGACAGTGCTCGCATCAGCTTCTTCCGCAACAGGCATCAAGAGTACCTCCGTTTTTTCTCGGAAGAGAAGGACTTGGTGTACTGTGAAGATATTGCGCAGCTTCTGCTCAAGCTTGGAGTGCCACAGTACAAACCCAAAGATTGGAGACTGTTCATCGACAGCAGCAAGCGATCACTGAAATGTGTTCTGCTACACAACGGCAACCAGTTTGCCTCTATACCCCTGGCTCACTCGAGTACACTGAAGGAGAACTATGAAGTGGTGAAGTATGTGCTGGAGAAAATTGGTTATGATCAGCATAAGTGGTTTATTTGTGTTGACCTGAAGATGGTGAACTTTTTGTTGGGACAACAGTCTGGCTTCACCAAGTACCCATGTTTTCTGTGCATGTGGGATAGTAGGGACCGTGCTCAGCATTACACAAAGAAGGACTGGCCTGTGCGGGAGGAATTGGTGCCTTGCAAAGAAAGGAACGTCATCAACGACCCTCTGGTGGACAGAGACAGAATACTCTTCCCACCGCTGCACATCAAGCTCGGATTAATCAAGCAGTTCACCAAGGCTCTGGACAAGGATGGTGACTGTTATGTAGTGTAGGAAGCTGTAGGAAGTGTTCCAGAAGGGGCCACATCGCTAAGCTCTGCCGATCGGCTCCATCTGACAACCCCCCTTCACCGACTCACAAGTCCAAGTCTTCACTCCAGTCTGCCAAGGAAATCTGTTTCGCTCTCACCAACTGCCGCTGCCCGTCTGGAACCACGATTGGCCAAACCGACTCGCCTACGCGACGCAAGCTGAACGTTACGGTGCTCATTGAAGGAGCTCCATGTGACAAGGAGATCGACACCGGGTCTGCCCTGTCCATCGTGTCTTGGAGCACCATCAAAAGACTGGTACCCAGAGTGTCCAAAAGGCAACTCAACTCTCACCGCGTACACCTGAGAGACTACCAGGCAAACGACATTCCCGTGGTAGGCGTTGTCCGGTTCCGGATCGCCTTCAAGGATTTTTCGGGCCTGCTCCGGTTGGTGGTGGTCGAAGGTCAGCAGCCAAGCCTCCTAGGGCTAGACTGGTTTGATGCCTCGGCCTGGAAGTCACTGGCATCAACTGCATCTCTAACGCAGAGACTGAGGGTCTGGTCAAAGACTTTGCCAAGGTTTTTGACGGCACCTTGGGCCAATATACAGGTACGCCCATCTCCTTTAGCCTTGATCCACAAGTCGCCCCCATCAAGCTAAAGCCACGCCAGGTTCCCTTTGCTCTCAAGGCTAAGGTGGACGAACAACTGGACAAACTGATCGCCCAAGGAGTTTTGGAGCCGGTTGACCACGCAAAGTGGGAAACCCCCATCGTCACGCCTGTCAAGCCAGATGGGTCGGTGAGAATCTGCGCTGACTACAAGTGCACGATCAACAAGGCACTTCAGCAGCACGCTTATCCGGTTCCTGTTGTCCAACACCTGCTGCATTCCCTGGGTGAGGGTAAGGTCTTCGCTAAGCTGGACCTTGCCCAAGCCTATCAACAACTGCCAGATCGCCGTTCCACAGGTAGAGTTCCTGGGCTATCTTATCGATGCCTCCGGTCTTCATCCAACCACATCCAAGATCCGCGCTATCCAGCAGGCCCCCACCCCAAAGAACAAAACGGAGTTGCAGGCATTCCTGGGGCTGCTGAACTTTTATAACATGTTCCTGCCCCACAAAGCCACAGTGGCTGAGCCTCTTCACCGACTCCTTAGCACTAAGACGCCTTGGGCCTGGGGTCATCGGGAGACGGCGGCCTTCAACGCGGTCAAGGCTCTCCTTTCTTCAGACAGTGTGCTGGTACAGTACAGTGAATCCAGGCCGCTGGTCCTTGCCTGTGACGCCTCACCTTTTGGCATCGGTGCTGTCCTTAGTCACCGTTTTCCAGATGGAAGAGAAGCACCGCTCGCCTACTTTTCCAGGACACTATCTCCGACGGAACGGAATTACAGCCAGCTCGACAAGGAGGCATTGGCACTTGTGGCTGGAGTGAAGAGGTTCCATGAATACCTCTATGGCAGGACTTTTGACCTCATCACTGACCACAAGCCACTCCTGGGCCTCCTCGCCGGTGATTGTCCAACTCCACCGGTCCTCTCACCACGCATGCTGCGATGGACTGTTTTCCTGGCTGCCTACCACTACCGGCTCATCCATCGCCCGGGGAAATCGATGGGCCATGCCGACGCCCTCAGCTGTTGCCCTCTTCCAGCATTTGTGGAAGACCCGGCTCCAGCTTCATCGCTCCTTCTGATTGAGGATCTTCCGGCAGCGCCTGTATCGGCTGCCACTGTGGCCTCCGCATCTGCCCAGGATCGCACCATCAGCCGGGTGCTCAACTGGGTGTGGAGGGGGTGGCCACAAGGGCCTTTTGCATCGGAGTTCCAGCCCTTCGCAACCAGACAACATGAACTCTCAGCTCATCGCGGCTGCCTGCTGTGGGGAGACCGCGTCGTGATTCCCCAGGAACTCCGTCAGCGCGTCCTGGAGGCTCTGCACGTTGGCCACCCGGGAATTGTCAAAATGAAGGCGTTGGCTCGGTGTTACGTCTGGTGGCCTAATATGGACGATGCGATGCCATCACTGCCTGGGTGTCCGCCTGTCAAGCGTGCCAGGAGTCAAGGCCTGCACCACCGGCAGCTAAGGGACACACCTGGGAGACGCCAAAGACACCCTGGTCGAGGGTGCACATCGATCTGGCTGGCCCCTTTCACGGCCGGACCTTTATGGTAGTGGTGGACGCCTATTCCAAATGGCTGGAGGTCGCCCTGATGCCCTCCACCACTACCGAAGCTGTCATCCGGGTGCTGCGAGGCCTGTTTGCAACGCATGGGTTTCCTGATGTCCTTGTCTCTGACAACGGACCGCAGTTCACGTCAGGCACGTTTGAGCGGTATCTTTTGGGACTGGGCATCCGCCATGCCCTAACGGCACCCTTTCATCCATCCAGCAACGGGCAAGCGGAAAGAATGGTGCGCTCGACAAAAGAGGCACTGGCGCGCCTGGACCGGGAAGACTGGCATGAGCGGGTCGCCGAATACTTGTTCGTGCAACACATCACCCCTCATGCGGCCACAGGGAGGAGTCCTGCTGAACTGCTTATGGGCCGCCGCCTCAGGTCACCGCTCGACCGGCTACACCCAGACTTTGCCGTGGCTGAACCCCCAGGCTGTGCCAACGCACCACGGTCATTTGTCCCAGGAAACCAGGTCTTTGCCCGGAACTATGTGGGGGACATCCCTTGGGTGCCAGCCACAGTAGTGGGAGTCACTGGACCTCGCTCGTACCAGGTGGCACTCAAAGACGGACGCTTGTGGCGACGGCACATAGACCAGCTTAGGCGCAGGGTTGGGGACTTGGACACTACCGAGGTGCCCCCAACTGCGCTTGCGGCTCCAGAAGAGACACATACAGATGGCGAGGCCCCACCTACACCTCCCTCGCAAACTGCCAGCGTGGAGCCGAACCAAGCCGTTTCAGAACAGACTCAGACCACTCCACTTGCGGAGGCTCCACCCACAGCAGCGGATCCAGGGGAGTTGGTTCCAACGCCACCTAGGGTCGCACCACAGCCTCAGCGAGAACTGTGTGGCCCTCCGGACTTGGCTACCAGTCCCCGGCGGTCTGGCAGAGTTTCCAAGCGCCCAACTTATTTAAAGGACTATGTTGTTGGACAGGTATCACTGTTGGTCTATGTATGAGAAATGTAACCGATATGCTTTTGTGCTTAATTGAACCATTACGCGTAGTGCTGTATATAAGGAAACCATTACGATTGTAACTAACGCCTTATCTCGGTGGGGAGGGGTGTTATGTAGTGTAGTTTCACCCTGGGCCAACAGGGGGATACTGTATATAGTTTTCACTCAGGTCTGTAGATAGTTTTCACTCAGGTCCGCGGCAGTTATTTTAGGCGGGAACTCTGGGGCTGTTGTGGTTACAATGTTGACAGCCGGCTGCCTATAAATACAGGCCGGCTGAGCTGTTCGCAGTCAGTTCTATTCCAGCTTACCATAATAAAGAGCTACTTGAAGAAATCGCTGTGCCGGCTGCTATGTCAACCCACGACTTAACAGTGACTGCTTCACTTACTTGTGCCAGGCTTTTCCAGGATTGACCATGGAGAAGTTGAAAGCTGGCATCTTTGACAGTCCTCAGATCCATCAGCTCATCAGAGATCCAGAGTTCGGAAACTCAATGAACGAAGTGGAACTGGAAGTGTGGTAGTGGAAGTTCTTCTGGTAGTGAAGAACTTTCTTGGCAACAATAAGGCCAGAAACTACGCAGAACTTGTCAACAACATGCTGACTGCTTTCAGAAACCTGGGCTGCAACATGAGCGTCAAGATGCACTACCTATTTTCACATATGGACCGGTTTCCTGAGAACCTGGGTTCAATGAGTGACGAGCAGGGGGAGAGATTCCATCAGGACATGAAAGAGATGGAGACTAGGTATCAGGGTCGCTGGGACGCAGTCATGATGGCTGACTACTGTTGGACTCTGAAGAGAGACCTCCCTGCCGCTGAGCATTCCAGGAGTTCCAAGAAACGGAAGTTCAAGCCCTGAAGTTTGAAAAATGGTGAAGCAAAATGCAATTTACGTGTACTTACCTTTATCAATGCCCACCATTCAGTTTACAGTAAACCTGACCTGATGGAGAGAAACGGATGCCATGTCCTGATTCACAGTGCAAACATACCCTAAATCAGTTGTAGAAATCTAGACAACATTCAAAAAGTAAAAAATTGTTGCCCAGTGTAATTATATCAAAAAATGGAAAGAAATTAAAGGGAGTATGGATAAATGGGGAAAACTAAAATTATCATTAGGAGCAAGAATATCTATGATTAAAATGATGATACTCCCCAAAATTCTATTTTTATTTCAAACGATTCCAGTTGTAATAGGAACTAAATATTTTATAAGCTGGCAAAGAGATCTTGCAAATTTTATATGGCAGGGGGGAAAGTCAAGGATAAAATTAGAAGTCATGACGGGCCCAAAGGAAAGTGGAGGATTCGCAGTGCCAGATTTAAGGAAGTATTTTGAGGCAGCGTGTTGGTGTTGGATAAAAAGATAATGAAGATAATGAAGTCCTAACACTAGAGGGTTGGGACAAAATATATGGCTGGCATGGCTATTTATTTTATGACAAAAAAGAACAACATAAAAAAGTTATAAATCACATAGTAAGAAAGGCTCTATTGGATGTCTGGGAAAGAACAAAAGGAAAAATTATTGAGAAAACTCCCCAATGGGTTTCACCAGTGGAGGCAACCACAACATTAAAGAGTAATGCTAAAGAGACTTGGCCAACATATAGAGAAATATTAGAAGGTGCAGACAAAAATATTAAATTAAAAACTTGCGAATTACAAACATTTGGAATAAATTGGTTACAATATTATCAATTAAAAGCAACATATGAAAAAGACATAAGAAAGGGGGGATTTGGAAATAAAATTTCAAAATTAGAAAAGTAAAAATTGCAAAGTGATCAGAATCACTTGCAAAAATGTATAGATTAATAATGAAAACCACCTTAGAACAAGAGACAAAAGGGGAAAACATGTTAAAATGGGAGCACGATTTGGGATATGAGATATATGTGGAAAGATTGAAAACTTTTTGGGAGAAAAACCATAAATTTTACTGTGTGTGATTTATTAAGGGAGAATTTCAGAAACATTCACCACAGATGGTACCTAACCCCTGACAGATTGTCAAAATTAAATAAAAGGAACTACGACAAATGTTGGAAATGTAACAGAACGAAAGGTACGTTATACCACATGTGGTGGACTTGCCCAAAGATTAAAATCTTTTGGGACATGTTCCACGACGAAATAAAAAAAATTGAAAAGGACATCAGACACAAAAAAGGCAGAGGAATCCTAGATAAAGATATCCCAAAAGATAAAACTAACTTATTTCTATATGCGACAACAGCGGCAATAATTTTGATTGCTAGCTATTGGAAAGAAGACAGCATCCCAACAAAAAGAGAATGGTTGGGGAAACTTTGCAAGTACCTGGAACTACCAAAACTGACGGATATAATAAGGAGAAAACCCAAAACTATGGTTATGAAGCAATGGGAGTTCTTAAATGATTATTTACAAAAACAGGGCTCGACTACAAAAATCTGGTTGTGTTTAGAATAATCTTGTGCATAATATAAAAAATACAAAGTGAGACATTAAGGAAAGCCAAAGGGAAAATATGAAGAACAGAGGAGCTGATGAACGGATTATTAAAAATGTTTGAGGCAAATGGTGGAAGTCTTTTTTTAAAAAAACACACTTTACTTAAGGTAGATAAGGACAAGATGAAATTATACAATTAAATATAAATATAGATGGGAAACGGCTATGTAAAGTGAATACTTATCTACTTTAAAACATTTTCACCTATGATTTTTTCTTTTACTTCTTTATTATTTCTTTGTTTTTTCTGATATCTTATCTTTCATTTCACTCCTTTATTGTGAATAGCATTTTATAGAGGTATATATAACTGTAAATATGAAAAGAGACAAAGTATTCTCTAATTTTTTTCCTTGGTTATATGTATTTTCTTTTTCTTTTGTATTTTCTTTTGTTGTAAATATGTATGTTTTCTAATTTGTACTTAATAAAAATTAAAATTTTAAAAAAAGAAATTGAAAGCAATGGCAGGCGGAAGGGAGGACACCTGAGGACACCTGTGACAACATGGCCCTCCATGCCAGCTGAGACCGAGAACGAAGCAGCTAAACGCCAGATAGCCCAATAAAAACCTGCAATTTCTGCAATCCACCCCCTACTCTTTAACCTTAATCTAATTCTACTGCCTTACTCCCACCACCACCACACTCTACTTTAGCGCAACTCCATTGGTTCAATAGACAATACAAGGTGAAAGACACAGGGCAACCCGGACGGGTTGGCAGGGAATCACCCTATACAGTGGTGCCCCGCAAGACGAATGCCTCGCAAGACGGAAAACTCGCTAGACGAAAGGATTTTCCGTTTTTGAGCTGCTTCGCAAGACGAATTTCCCTATGGGCTTGCTTCACAAGACCAAAACGTCTTGCAAGTTTGTTTCCTTTTTCTTAACACCGTTAATACAGTTGCGACTTGACTTCGAGGAACAACTCATAGAACACAGTGTACATAGTAGCCTTTTTTGAGGTTTTTAAAGACTTTGGTGATTTTTGAAGCTTTTCCAAAACTTCTTTTGCAGCCATTTGGTAAGTTAAGCTTTTAAAACTTTGGGGGGGGTTGGATTTTGGGTTGGGGTGCTTGGAATTCAAGGACTTGGTGTTGGAAAGGGGTTTGCAAGAATCTGGAAGCTTGTGTGTTTTTTTTCTGCATTTTTATGATTTTCTGTGACCATTGGGCCACTCTGCTGTTTTTTAAAAAAAATTCTGGATTTGAATTTCTGTGTGCTGGGTGGCTGGGGGAACAGTTGTGGAGGGGTTTGCAATAATCTGGAAGCTTGTGGTTTTTTCTGCATTTTTATGATTTTCTGTGACCATTGGGCCACTCTGCTGTGTTTAAAAAAATAATTCTGGATTTGAATTTCTGTGTGCTGGGTGGCTGGGAGAACAGTTGGGGAGGGGTTTGCAAGAATCTGGCATCTTGTGGTTTTTTTCCTGCATTTTTATGATTTTCTGTGACCATTGGGCCACTCTGCTGTTTTTTTTAAAAAAATCTGGGTTTGAATTTTGAAATGCTCTTTACAGTATGTGCGACTTTAAAGAGCACTTAATAAACTCTTGTTGTACCAAATTTGGCTTTGTTTGGACTTTTTTTGACCATAGGAACCCATTAATTGATTTTCAATGCATTCCTATGGGAAACCGTGCTTCGCAAGACGAAAAATTTGCTAGACGAAAAAATTCACGGAACGAATTAATTTCATCTTGTGAGGCACCACTGTATTGTAGATAAGCAAGATGGCTATCTTAAAAGCAATTACATTACATGTGAGGAGGTTGGGAAACCCCATCAGAAGACAATGCATCACTTCATATATAAACACCAAAACTGACCATGCCTACCTTAACGGATGAGGAACAGGAATTCATGAACAGTCCTATCACCGCAGAGGAAATAGATATAGTCCTCAAAAACCTCAAGCCACACAAAGTTCCAGGCCCAGATGGCTTTACAGCAGAATTCTATAGGAAATTCAAAGAACCCCTGATGCCCAGCATGACCCGCCTATTCAATGATATCATAAAAGGGGGGCCCTTCCCCAAAACCTGGACCTACTCCAAAATAGTCTCCATCTCAAAAACACTGAAAGACAGCCTCAAAGTAGAATCAGACCACCCAATCTCATTAATAAACCAAGACGACAAGATATTTATATTAAACTTGCCCAAACGCCTAATCATTTTCCTATACAAGTTAGGAGCCCCAGACGAGACTGGCTTCGTCCCTGGTGGCAATATAACAGACCCCATCAGGAAACTACTGAACATGATTGAACACAGCATGGCAACTAAATGCCCACTGAAAATTATGTCCCTAAACATCCTCAATGCTTTGGATTGCTTAGAGTGGAAATACCCATTAGCAGTACTAACATGATATTTGACCCCAATTTCCTGCAAATCCTCCAACAAATATAATCCCAAGTCTCAGCAATATGGAAGACTAACAATAGGGACTCTAATACCATAGCAATCCAAAAAGGCACAAAACAAGGATTCCCACTGTCTCTCTTCTTATTCATCCTGCCTCTGGAACCTTTAGCAATCTGAATCCGAGCAGCCACAGACATCAAGGGAGTGGAAATAAAAGGCAAAACCTACAAATTAGGACACTTTGCAGATGACAGCACCAGACCCCATAAATACAACAACCTCCTTAATCAGAGAACTCAACACATTTGCAATGGTGTCGGGCCTACAGGTAAATTTTGTAATATGCTTCCCACACCCAAAAAGAACTTGCTAACGTCACCAAGATAAAACTTTGCCACACCAAGTTCAGATACCATGGGGTACAAAGAACCAAAAACCTCAATAAAGTATACCTCCACAACTATAACCCCTTATTGGCAGCAAATTAACCAAGACCTAAAGAGATGGAACAACAACAACTTCACTCTCTCAGACAAAATAGCCATGATCAAAATGATCACCCTCCCAAAACTAACCTACCTATTCCAAACAAAAAACCAAGAATAAGCCCCAAATACCTGCACCTCCCCTCCTTAGAGGGAGGATGGGAATCCCCAACACAGAAGCATATTACATTGCCAACCAAGTATGCTACATAATCCCATACAGTGGTGCCTCGCAAGACGAAATTAATTCATTCCGCGAATTTTTTCGTCTAGCGAATTTTTCGTCTTGCAAAGCACAGTTTCCCAAAGGAATGCACTGAAAATCAATTAATGCGTTCCTATGGTCAAAAAAAGTCCAAACAAAGCCAAATTTGGTACAACAAGAGTGTATTAAGTGCTCTTTAAAGTCACACATACTGTAAAGAGCATTTCAAAATTGAAACCCAGAATTTTTTTAAAAAAACAGCAGTGACCCAATGGTCACAGAAAATCATTAAAATGCAGTAAAAAACCCCCACAAGCTTCCAGATTCTTGCAAACCCCTCCCCAACTGTTCCCCCAGCCACCCAGCACACAGAAATTCAAACCCAGATTTTTTTAAAAAAAAAAACAGCAGAGCAGCCCAATGGTCACAGAAAATCAGAAGAATGCAGAAAAAAAAACACAAGCTTCCAGATTATTGCAAACCCCTCCACAACTGTTCCCCCAGCCACCCAGCACACAGAAATTCAAATCCAGAATTTTTTTTAAAAAACAGCAGAGTGGCCCAATGGTCACAGAAAATCATAAAAATGCAGAAAGAAACCACAAGCTTCCAGATTCTTGCAAACCCCTTCCCAACACCAAGTCCTTGAATTCCAAACACCCCAACCCAAAACCCAAAACCCACCAAAAAAGTTTTAAAAGCTTAACTTACTAAATGGCTGCAAAAGAAGTTTTGGAAAAGCTTCAAAAATCACCAAAGTCTTTAAAAACCTCAAAAAAGGCTACTATGTACACTGTGTTCTATGAGTTGTTCCTCGAAGTCAAGTCGCAACTGTATTAACGGTGTTAAGAAAAAGGAAACAAACTTGCAAGACGTTTTCGTCTTGCGAAGCAAGCCCATAGGGAAATTCGTCTTGCGAAGCAGCTCAAAAACGGAAAATCCTTTCGTCTAGCGAGTTTTCCGTCTTGCGAGGCATTCGTCTTGCGGGGCACCACTGTATATAGTAGAAGATGAAACAAAACAGCGGGTGCACCTGAAGAGGGACACAATTGAAAATACCGGCACCACAGCATACCCAATTCCAAACAAATTCCCACAATACTTAACAGGTACACACAGACCATGCTTAAAGCATGGAAAGCAGAAATAGGTAAACTGTCCCCAACTCCATCACCACTAATTCCCCTGCCACACCACCCATTATTCCATCACTCAGCACAAAACCTCCAGATAAAAACCTGTCAAACAAAAGGCTTATATCGCCTAATCAACCTCTATAAAAATAGCAAACCCTTGCCAACACAAGAAATACAAGACAAACTAGAAGACGCCCAAATGCCCTGGTTAACACACCACCAATTACATGCCCTCTTAAACAATCCAGTAGTAAAAATCAGCTGAAACTAGGCCCCTGACAACCTGAAAAAACCTCCCCCAGAAACCTCCTATGAGATTAACCCCACTCAGTGGACCAGAACGTGGTCTAAACCCTGCTTTCAATCCATATCAAAGAAAAGGAAAGCACTCACTCTGAAACTCACCTACAGGTGGTACCTACGGTAACACCAAGGAAATTAGCGCTAAGCCCACGTAATTCACCAAAATGCTGGAGAGGGTGCACCTCCACAGGCACATACCTCCACATGTGGTGGGAATGCCGCCAAATCCAACTCTTCTGAACAAAAACCATATGAGAAATACCGTATGTAAAATACCTAAGCAAGTATTAGAAATCACCCCAGAACTGGCCCTACTATACATCTTCCAAGACAATAATGCCCACTTACACCACAAAGATCTCATAACCCACCTGCTCTCAGCAGCCAGAAGCATCATGACCAGACACTGGAGTGACCTGTCAGGAATAAGTATGGACCAATGGCACCAAATACTATGGGAAACAGCCTTACTAGAAAAATTAACCAATAAACTGAAACTGACACAGGGACAAATAGAAGAAGATGCCTTCCCCCTGGTATGGCTCCCTTGTATCACATACATAGCCCAACAAGACAATGACAAAAATCCACCAACAGAATACAAATCAATATGGCTAACCTGATCCAAAAATCCCACCCACCCCACTCACACATGAAAACAAAGACCGCCAGAGTCAACTACAAATGAACAGTCACACCATAGGCCAACCTCAACCTCTCTTACCACCAAAGGAACACAAGTGAACAGCAAAGAACCTGCACAAGCAACGCTGACACAAAACCCCACATATATTAAGTAAAATAGAAACATCACCACCCAACCCCAACCCCACTCATCTTTTTTTCCCCTCCACCTCTTTCCCCCTATTCTTCCTAATGTCTCAACAAATGGGGATAAATGTGTTATGGGGGAGGGGAATACGAGACAGAGACATTGCACATACCTTTGTAAATCAAGAAAATCTTTACTAAAAATACATTTAAAAAATACAAATGAAACTGACCTGTATATTTCAAGAAAATGTAACTTGAAAAAAGAAACACTGCACATACTTTTGTAAACCAAGAAATCTTTAATAAAAAAGACATTAAAAAATATTTGGTAGGAGAAGAATTACCGAAGGATAGGAAAGTACTGTTTATGTATGTGATGACAATGCCAGAATACTACTTGTCCAGGGATAGAAAAAAGAAAGAGCCCCATCGAAAGGACAATGGATAATGAAGATGATGGACTATGCGGAGATGGCAAGGCTGACCGGGAAAATCAGGCACCAAGAGTTTAACCATTTTACTAAAGAATGACATACCTCTAAAGAATATATTAAAGAACACTGTAATCATTTTAAAATGTTGGCAGGATTGACATAGCACTTGTAATTTAAAATAACAAAGGATAAAAATGAAGTACCATAATTTGGATAAATGCAATTAGATGCAGTTTAAAAAGGAAGATAAATCTTGGAAGCCAAGGGAGGGGTGGAGGGAAGTCCGGGGGAACACTATAAAGGTACTGATATGGACTGTGATGTAATGTTAGCGTGTGTGGGTGTGTGTGTGTGTGTGTGTGTGTGTGTGTGTGTGTGTGTGTGTGAAAATTGTGTTTTTTCTTTTTGAAACTTTGAAAATGAAAAATTGAAAAAAGAAAATAATTTTAAAGTGTTTTGAAAAATATATTGAATTTGCCATAAGCTCACCCTCGCCATCTAGTGTCACATTTGTATAGTGCACTTAATACATTGTATATGCATCTGTATAGCCAAGTCTTTAGTCTGTGGCTGTATTTTTGGCACAGTTTCCTCTCTTTCCACCAATCAAGGGTGGACCACATGCTTAACACCAATCAACAGTGTGATGCAGCAGCAGCAACAACAAAATTAACACTGTTCTAGGCTGCATCAACAGATGTATAGTGTCCAGATCAAGGGAAGGAATAGTTCCTTGCTTTTCTGCCTTGGTCAGACCACACCTGCAATACTGTGCAATTCTGGCCACTACAATTTAAGAAGGATGTTGACAAGCTGGAACCTGTGCCAAGGAGGGAAACCAAGATTTTCAAGGGTCTAGAAACCAAGACTTAGGAGGAAGGCTTGAAACAGCTGGGTATGTCTAGCCTGGAAAAGAAGAGATTTGAAAGAGATATGATAGCCATCTTCAAATATCTGAAGGGCTGCCCCATGGAAGATGGAGCGAGCTTGTTTTCTCCTGTTCTGGGGGGTAGGACTCAAACCAATGGCTTCAAGGTACATGAAAGGAGATTCGAACTAAACATCAGGAAGAATTTGCTGAGAGTAAGAGCTCTTTAGACAGTGGGACAGCCTGCTTTGGGAGGTATGTGGGCTCTCCTTGCTGGGAGGTTTGTCAGTAGAGGTTGGGTGGCCATCAGTCATGGCTGCTTTAGTTGGGGTTCCTGCATTGCAGGGAGTTGGACTAGATGACCCTTCAGGTCCCTTCTAATTCTATGAAATCCCCATCCCCATCTGATGGGTCTGTTGGTATTCAAAATCTGCTTTTAACAAAACGAGTAACAGAAAGGGCTTATAGGAGAACCAGGGTGAATATGGCACTCTTCATATGTTTTGAACAACTCCCAGCAGGTCCAGTCAACATGATGGGCCTTGTGGGAGTTGCAATCTGAAACACTTGGAAGACACAAACTTGGTGAAAGCTGCTGCACAGTGAGGCCTCTGCTCAAAAGAGCATCCCTTCTCTGTCAGAGCCAAGGTGTATCTGTCCAGCACCCTGCTTCCATCAAGGACTAACCTGATCCCCCTAGATGTTCTTAAGTGGCTCCCCAGCAGTTGGTATTCAGAGGTAGACTGCTCCTTCAATGGGATGTTCTATTTGGCTATTCAAACCACTGGCCATTGATAGACTCAGCCAAACCCAGGTTCTAGAGAAGGCTTCGCCAACCTGGTATAGTCCAAAACATCTCGGGAGGGGGCACTATGTTGGCAAAGGTCCAACACAGGGTGTTGGGGGGAAATGTGGGGGGAAATTGCATTATTGCACTTTGAATGGAAATAATCTAGGAGAAAAGAGGGGAATTATTTTCAAATGGCACCTTTAACCCAATAGAGCAAAATGCTTACTTTGCTGCCAGGTACATAAGGGAATGCAAGCAGGACATTTTCGTAAGATCAGCCGTATCAATGGAACAACTACCCTAGGAGGAAAATATGCAGCTTTCAGAACTTTGAGGTTTAGAGGAAAAGCAAGTTAGAGGCAATGGAACCAGAGGTTCTAAAATCCTGCAGAAAGTGAGTAGGAAAAATGTTTTTCTCCCTCTCTCATGCACCAGAACTCGTGCAGGAACCAATGCAGGAAGATTCAGAGCAGATAAGAAAGTACCGTATTTACAGAAGAAAGTAGGAGGAGTCTACTGGATCTGGCCACTGTCCCCTCTATTCCATCATCCTGTCCACAGTGGCCACCCGGATGCTCCTTAGGGAAGCCCTGTGTCTTTGGCTGACATCTTGGTGGTCACGGTGGGAACAGGATGCTCAACTAGATGGTCCCCCTTTGGCCTGGTGCAAAAGTCTCCTCTGACATTCCTATACACTGCTGCTGAAGACAAGTTGCACGTCTTGCCTCAGAACATGGTCACTCCAACCCTGCAAGGGAGGAAGAACAATAATGCCAGATGAAAACTCAAACCATCTTAGTCAGCTCAACAGAAAAGTCCAGGCAGGAGAGTTCTCTATTCCCAGTTCAGCCATGGAGAGCCCAGCAGCAGCCAGATATTGAGAGCCAGGCCACCCAGGAGCACATGCCAGCTTTCTTCCTGGGCACATTTGACAAGGCAGTACATCCCACTGAGCACTGCAGGACTCAATTCCAAGTAAGCATACGCAGGATATGGACAGCATAGCTGCACTGCAGAAAGTCTCTCTCCAGGGCCAGGCAGGCTGCTGCACTTCAAGGACTAAGGAGAACTAAGATGCTGGTGAAAGGCAGCCCTTAAGATTTCTAGAGACTTGCGCCCCCTAGTGACAAAAGTTCCTGCTCCTCTGCAGCTGCTCTGGGTTAGCAGTTAGGCTCTAGAAAAGAACATTTCGAGGAAAACCAAGAACACAACATAAAGAGGAGCTGTGTTGTACCAAATCTGACCACAGGTGCATCCAGAGTTCTGTACTGACTGTGAGGAGCCCACCATAGTATCAGACAACGGGACATTCCCAACCCTACCCAAGGAGGCCAAGGATTATCCTGTGGAACTTCTGCCTGCACCTCACCTCCCCCACAGAAGCTGCTATGGCTTCCAACCTTCCATGTGCAGTACTCGCACACGTTTTCCCCTCTAAGTGTACAGAAAAGCGTGTTGTTGTTTTTTAAAAGGAAAGAAACCATCATAGAGCAGCAGCATAATCCTACACATTTTTACCTAGGAGTAAACTGCAGCGAGCGCAGCAGGCTTTGCTCCCAAATAAGACGACATAGGATTCATCTAACATCCATCACAAGCAAGGATAACGTAAAAGAACCTCCATGGCCAGAAGAAATCTACCCTACCCAAAAAGCCAGGGATTATCCTGTGGAACTTCTGCCTGCACCTCACCTCCCCCACAGAAGCTGCTATGGCTTCCAACCTTCCATGTGCAGTACTCGCACACGTTTTCCCCTCTAAGTGTACAGAAAAGCGTGTTGTTGTTTTTTAAAAGGAAAGAAACCATCATAGAGCAGCAACATAATCCTACACATTTTTACCTAGGAGTAAACTGCAGCGAGCGCAGCAGGCTTTTCTCCCAAAGAAGAAGACATAGGATTCATCTAACATCCATCACAAGCAAGGATAACGTAAAAGAACCTCCATGGCCAGAAGAAATCTACCCTACCCAAAAAGCCAGGGATTATCCTGTGGAACTTCTGCCTGCACCTCACCTCCCCCACAGAAGCTGCTATGGCTTCCAACCTTCCATGTGCAGTACTCGCACACGTTTTCCCCTCTAAGTGTACAGAAAAGCGTGATGTTGTTTTTTAAAAGGAAAGAAACCATCATAGAGCAGCAACATAATCCTACACATTTTTACCTAGGAGTAAACTGCAGCGAGCGCAGCAGGCTTTTCTCCCAAAGAAGACGACATAGGATTCATCTAACATCCATCACAAGCAAGGATAACGTAAAAGAACCTCCATGGCCAGAAGAAATCTACCCTACCCAAAAAGCCAGGGATTATCCTGTGGAACTTCTGCCTGCACCTCACCTCCCCCACAGAAGCTGCTATGGCTTCCAACCTTCCATGTGCAGTACTCGCACACGTTTTCCCCTCTAAGTGTACAGAAAAGCGTGTTGTTGTTTTTTAAAAGGAAAGAAACCATCATAGAGCAGCAACATAATCCTACACATTTTTACCTAGGAGTAAACTGCAGCGAGCGCAGCAGGCTTTTCTCCCAAAGAAGAAGACATAGGATTCATCTAACATCCATCACAAGCAAGGATAACGTAAAAGAACCTCCATGGCCAGAAGAAATCTACCCTACCCAAAAAGCCAGGGATTATCCTGTGGAACTTCTGCCTGCACCTCACCTTCCCCACAGAAGCTAAAGGCACCAAGGAGGAAGGGATGGGACGTGGGGTGCTCAAGCCAAAAAATGGGGGGTTGGTTGGGGGAAAACCAAGACGCAGCGGCTTTGCGTCCTTTTTTTGCGCTGGAGTGCGCGTGGCCAACACAACGCACCGCGCCAGGCGCTGCCCTCGCCACCAACGTTGTCGGGCACACGTGCCCAGGGCGCGAAGGGTTCCGCGCGTCAACTCAGCCTGGCCACCAGAGCCAAGCGGGGCTGCGCTTCGCCCCTGCCTGCCCTTGCCAGGAGAAGCTTGGTCGGCAGGCAAATCCCGCTCCCCCACGCTGGCCTGGGACGCGCAACGGCTAGTCCAAGCCGGGTCCTGGCGGCACTCAGGGCCGGACGGGGTTCTCTGCGTGGGGGCGCCTGGCTCCCGCCCCCTAAAAATCGCGCGCTTCGGACTACCCTCCCCCAGCCCAACCCCACACGCCACTGCCCATGTCCATACACACGTGCTCTCCGCATTTTCAGACCCGACTCTTTCCCTCGCCCTGCCTGGAAATACTGCGGGTAGAGTAACCCTGCCCTCACTCCCCCCCCCCCACACACACACACAGACACACCGCAAAACTCTACCTCCGCGCAGCAGCCCTTCCTCCTGACCGGACACATCCCCAAAGCCACAACGAAGTTGCTTGGCTGAGCGAGGCGGCTACCCAAACCCCACCACCACCACCACCCGCCCCTAACCCCCGCCAGAACCCTACCTACCCCAGGACTCTCCGCCGTCCCGCAGCACTTGGAAAAGGGCACGGATGCGCTCCGCCCGGATGCTGAGCGGAGCCGCGGCCAGGAGCGCACCCTCCGCCAAGGAGGAGGAGGTGCAGGAGGTGCAGGAGCGAGCGAGCTCCAAGCACCCATTGCCACCCTCCCTCCCGCAGCGCCAGGCAGATGGAAGTAGAGAAGACGCCGAGGACTCCCCAGCTGTTAGAAACAGAGATCTGCAGCCCCGCCCCCTGGCCAGTTTAAACTCCAGCGAGTTAAAGGGACTCTGCTTCCCCATTTCACCCCCACGGGGACCACGCACCCTCCAATAAATTAAACCCCCTATATCTTGCGAATACACGTGTATTCAAGCTTATAGCCTGGTTCCCCAAGGAAATCCAAAAGACCCCATGGCCGCCAACTTTTCAGCCTCCTCCAGAACCTGCCTTGAGGCTCCATTGTTTCCCTTTCTGTCCCCGGAATTGTCACCTGCAGATTTCTTTCTAGCCCTGCGTTTCCCTTAAAGGCACAGGCACACCTGGCAGGCTGAAAGACAGCAGGTTAGGGAAGGCTGACTTAAGCGTGCAGGTGGGAGCCACAGGCACAGCAGAAAGATACAGGAGCTTTGGCAAAAATCTATAATCTAGAACATCCGGCGTTTAGGATGGCGATTCTAGGAAAGACCAGCTGTCCGTCTGGGTCTTCTAACCAGCAGTCACACAAACAAGAATTAAGCTGTAAAAGTTTTCTGTTTCTTATTCGCCTCTCTGCCCCCCATCTCAGCTAAATAGGAGCTGACACTAGACAGGTGGGAGAAGGTGGCACTCTGCACATTCTTGTACTCATTGGGACTTTGGGACCCTGGCTGAAATTGGCTTTCAGCACACAATTACAGTGGTCCCTCAGGTTACATACGCTTCAGGTTACATACGCTTCAGGTTACAGACTCCGCTAACCCAGAAATAGTACCTCGGGTTAAGAACTTTGCTTCAGGATGAGAATAGAAATTGTGCTCCGGCGGCAGCAGGAGGCCCCATTAGCTAAAGTGGTGCTTCAGGTTAAGAACAGTTTCAGGTTAAGAACGGACCTCCGGAACGAATTAAGTACTTAGCCCAAGGTACCACTGTACTTGGGAGTAAGTCCCATTGGACTCAAGAATAGTAACTGTGATTTTAGAAAAACTACAGTGTTTAGAGGAGTGGCTGGTTTAGCAGACTTGGCTGCCACTGAGTGCTACAATGTTCCTGGTTTGTTTTAATTGTTGCATTGGTGACCAGCTCAAAGTGAAGAAGCCTCCAAGCCTTGACAGAAACATGCTAGGAGAACCCATGAACTTTGGACACATTACCCACATTGGAACAAAAGAGGGCAAATTCAGGAACAAATGAATTCCAAAGGAGGCTCCAACAACAATAATCCTTCAACTGCAAAGGTGTCAGATGTTTGAATGAGAGAATGAAATGCCAGTTTGGGGATGTGATGCTTTCAAAGCAACTGGCTGTAAGGAGGAGAACGGACCAATTTAATTTCATACATTGTTACCTATATTGAGACTACTGATCTGCTAGTAAGGCTGTGAAATGCTAAATTTAATGCCACCTCTTGTTTCTGTGGAAGCCTGTTCATGTTGGAGATTGAATCTTGACATAACCATTTAACTATAGCATCATGACCACAATTTGTTGTCTAAAAGCAGCATTGAAGATGGTAGCTACATTTTAATTAACAACTCCACTAAAGATCCCTCAGGTTTTGTAGTTCTGCTGGGGGATTAGAGAGACTAGGCTACACTGCTTTGAATTTAGAAAATTGCAGAGTGATTCACAAACTTTGGCTCCCATAAAATAAAAACCTTCCAGTAAGAATCTTCAATTAAAAATCAAAAACAAAAAACAATAGTAATTGTGAAGCTCCAATACCTTCTGAACCCAGGAAGGGCACTTAAATTCTAAGAATTAACCAAACTGCAATGTTTAAAATGTCCACTGCTTCTTTGCAAAAGTGGAGGATAGGGAGAGAATCAGAACAGGTAAGGGCCACACTACTTTTCACTCTTTTAATTAATCTGAAGAAGCACAAACTTGAGGAATATCCACTTTATGAAATCATGCTTGCCTACTGAACTTTTGAGAGCTGATCTAAGACATTTTGCTGAGGGAAAAGGAGTGGCCAGTTTCTTCTAGCCCACAAGGCAGAACAGCAACAAACAATGGGTAGGCAAACTAAGGCTCGGGTGCCGGATCTGGCCCAATCTCCTTCTAAATCTGGCCTGCTGACGGTCCGGGAATCTGTGTGTTTTTACATGAGTAGAATGTGTCCTTTTATTTAAAATGCTTCTCTAGGTTATTTGTGGGGCATAGGAATTCCTTCCCCAAAAAAAATTTAGTCCAGCCCCCCACAAGGTCTGAGGGACAGTGCTCTCCTGCTCCTTGTCCATAAAACATACAATAATAATAAATTAAAATCAGGAACAACCTGTTACCCCTCTCAGGGCATCTAAAATCAGCTGCCTGAGGCAGCCATCCTATTTTGATGATCAGGAACCCACAGGTAATACTCCGTAGCACCTCTATGCAAATAAAACACTCCTCCCCTTCCAGTTCTGCTGCGCAGCTCTTTAAAGCACCGCTTTCCCCTGAAAAGTAGCAGCCTTGCTATTCCTTTTCCTGCAGCATCCCATGCTCCCATTTCTAGGAAGGCCACTTCAACTTCATCTAGCGCTCGGTCACTTTCTTCACTGTCTTCCCAGTGCTCCTGGGCAAGCTCTATGGGCTCGCTGACATCCCTGAGGTCCATAGACTATTCTGCCAAGTACAGTCTGCTATTTCCGCAAGCTGAACAAGGAGAGGGAATTCCACTACTCTGTCATCCAGTTCAAGCTGAATCCCATGGTTTCCATGCTGCCTAGGAGGGGCAAAGTGGCAGAAAACTACCGTATTTTGCCCCTCCAAAAATTAAGGGGAAATATTTGTGCATCCTATGGAGCGAATGCAGGCTCCTTGGCTTCGGCGAAAGCAACGCAAAGTCCCTCCACGCTCCGGAGGCTACGCATTGCTTTCGCTGAAGCCTGGAGGGACTCCTGGCTTCAGCGAAAGGAACCCAAAGCCTTTAAAGGACAGCAGGAACTCGCGCTGCACTCCAAAGGCTTCAGGGTTAGCTGTAAAGCCTCCGCAGGGCAGTGGGGTGCCTTCATCCAGCTGCCCTCCGGAGGCTTCACGGACTGTCCCAGAATTCTCCTCAGGGCATGGGGATGAAGGCTCCCTGTGCCCTGCGGAGGCTTCGCACAAGCTAGAACAGCTAGAGGAAGTGCTGCGCAGTGCTCCCTCTAGCTATTCTGGCTTTTGGATAGCCCCACGAAGCCTCCGCAGGGCATGGGTATCCCAGCGGCTATCCCAGAAGCCAGAACAGCAAGAGGCTATCCCAGAAGCCAGATCCCTCTTGCTGTTCTGGCTTCTGGGATTCAGAATTTTTTTTTCCTTCTTTGCTCTCCCCAAACTAGGTGCGTCCTATCGTCTGGTGCGTCCTATAGAGTGAAAAATATGGTACCTAGGCTGCCGCCCAGTGAAGTGCAACTTAAAGCCTAGACAGCGGATCAGCACAAGCCTCCTAAACCTCAGAGACTTTACACTGTATTCAACATATGTCTGCTTCTCAGAAATGGGATTGTGAGAGCTGGCACATATAATTGCCATACAGGGGGTGCTGCTGGCTTGGCGGTGGTGGGTTTTTGAACTTGGCAATGCCATGGAGAAGAATGGTTTGGAATGCCAAGCCAATATGCACATTATGCCTTGCGGCACAAAGGTAGCCATCGCATGGAAACACCTTCACGTTGCTCTTTGTGGCTTACATTTTGTGTGCGTCACTTGTAAGTGCTCCAGCCTTCACACTTGGTCAATTCTGTACTGCCCTTACAAATGTTGCTTTCTAGTGCTTTTTGGGTCTAAGAAATCATGGGCTAACTTGCTTTCATCAAGGGACTATAATATTAGATGTTAAGAAAGTGTGGGGGGGAGTGTTTGGTAAAAGAAATAATGGGCTAACTTGGTTTCATCAAGGGACAATAATATTAGCCGTTTAGAAAGTGCAAAAAGAAAGTGTTTGCAACTGTGACTGTAGCATTCATCTTTTAAAAATATAAACTTTGCAAGTTTTTGCACAGTTTCTGTATGCACATCAGCTATATGTATAAATAAATCATCATCATCATCTTTATACCCCACCCATTTGCATGGCTTTCCCAAGGGACTCTGGGGGACTTACAGCATATCTAAAAACATCCAGCATTAAAAATCTCCTGATACACAGCTCAGGAGATCGAGAGGGAGAAAAAAGAGAAGGCAGGAAGGGTAACCATGTCAGACCACTAAGTCCTCGAAATACAAATGTCTTCCGGATAGATTGCCCATAAACTCCACCCTTGGTCCAACACCTGTTCCATGCTTAGCTAATCTGTTCCTCCTTCTTTCTCTGAATAATACAATGTTACCTCGGGTTAAGAACTTAATTCGTTCTGGAGGTCCGTTCTTAACCTGAAACTGTTCTTAACCTGAGGTATCACTTTAGCTAATGGGGCCTCCTGTGGCTGCTGCGCTGCCAACGCACAATTTCTGTTCTCATCCTGAAGCAAAGTTCTTAACCCAAGGAACTATTTCTGGGTTAGCGGAGTCTATAACCTGAGGTACTACTGTACTATATGATTTCCATTCAAATGTTTAAGTTATAACATATAACATACACACTAATATAAGCATCATCAAAATACCAAATAGAAGTATAATCACAGCGTGCCAAGCCAATTTTAAATGTTGGTCATGGTAGGGTTCTATCCTGAAAATATGTCCCACCAATGGTACTATGAAAGATAGTTACTCCTGAGCAGGAAAAGAAGTATCCTGACAGTACTGGGATACTGGAGCAGGACCTAGCCCCCTGTCACACATCAAAAGTGGTGAAGAAATTCATGACAGAGCAGCAAATACAGGTACTTGATTGGCCAGGGAATTCCCCGGATGTAAATCCCATTGAGAATTTGTGGGCTATATGCAAAAGTCGCCTCTGTGCTGTAGATTGTACGACTATGGAGAAACTCATTCAGGCGCTGATTCAAGTGTGGTACAGGGATCCAAAAATCAACAGTGACTGTTCGAAACTAGTAGATTCCATGCCAAACCATGTTCAAATGCTGCTTAAAAATAGCGGAGGTCATATCCGTTACTAATGTACATCTATGTGAGTTTTGTACAATAAACTACTGTAATAAAGTCATTGTTTCAATTAATTTGTACAGCACATTGTTATGTGTTTAGTAAGACATGGACACACACTAGAACTGTTCACATTACTGAACCTGAAACAGGTCAAACCCCCCTTAATTCAGAGGGTGCACAATGTGAGTTCCTGCACTAAAACAGCAGTGTTTGCTGTGATAACCAGATAAATAAATCAAGTTGACTTTCAGGTAATACTGTCTAGTATAGCCCCTAGGCCATTGCTTCTAGCTTTAGGATGTTCTACTGATTTTGACCTGATTGAATATTATTTTTCAAATCAGTACATATTAAATGTTTGGGGGAATTGAAAGGAAACCCACATCCCACCCACCTTAGAAGTCCACAGTTGGTTAAAAGACAAAGGCCAGGTTAAAAAGGAATTACTCATTTTGCTAAGCCCTCATATTAACAGTTTCACCACATTTCAGAAACTGAGGAAGAAGGATGGGCATGTGTGTATTTCCTGACCCTCTGAAGATACCCAGCCTCGTGTGCCAACCCCAGCTGGAAGGCCTTAGGACTTCACAGCAGAAGCTCCACTCTCCTGGAAGAAGACCCACAATGCCACCTACCTTGGAGGGCCACTGCATTCTGGGTGGCAAGGAACTTCAACTCCATACTGGCCGATGGGAAGAGCAGCTCTATGATGGAACAGTAATAAATAGAATTATTGACGAAGAAAAAGAAATTATTGACCCAAAACAAATCAAAGAAAGATTTATAAAATATTACAAAAATTTATATAAGGTAGAATTGAAAGAGGAAAAGAAAATCCAAAAATACCTATTAGAAAAGTAGATTACCAGATAAAGAAGAAGAAGAATATGCAATTTTAAATTCAAATATTGAACTTGAATAGATCAAAAAAGTAATTAAAAATATGAAGCATGGGAAATCGCCGGGACCAGATGGAATTTCAGTAACATATTATAAAAAATTAGAGGAACTAATAACACCCAAATTTAAATTAATTATGAATGAAATTTTAGACAAAGGAGAAATACCCAATTTGTGGCAAGAAGCATTGATAACCCTCATCCCTAAGCAAGGTACGGATTTGAGACTTATAAAAAACTACAGGCCAATATCTTTATTGAATATAGACTATAAAATATTTACTGGAGTTCTTGCAAATAGAATGAAAACTCTGCTAAAAAGGATTATTAAAAAAGATCAGGCAGGATTTTTGCCAGCCAGACAAATAAAGGAATATGCCGAAATGAATCCAAGAAATTTCAATGCTTTTGTTAGATGGTGAAAAGGCATTTGACAGTGTCTCTTGGAAATTTATGATTAAAACCTGCAAAAGTTTAAATTTAGCTAAAAGAATTATGAATGGAATTCAAGCAATTTACAAAAAACAAAGCCAAATTAATCCTAAACAACAAAATTACAGAATAATTTGACATCGAGAGAGGGACATGACAGGGATTTCCTTTATCCCCACTCCTATATATAACAATATTAGAAACTCTATTAATAGCCCTGAGAAAGGACGAAGAAATAAAGGGCATATCTTGGTACACAGTGTTACAAAGTAAGAGCATTTGCAGACAATGTGATTATTACAATCGAAACACCAAAAGAAAGTATAAAAAAGCATTAGAAAGAATGAAAGAATTTGGCAAAGTAGCAGGATTCAAATTGAACAAAGATAAATAAAAATTGATAACAAAAAATATAGGCGAGAAAGGGGAAAAGGAATTAGAGGAAACAACAGGACTAAAAATAGAAAATAAAGTGAACTACTTAGGGAAATGGATTACAAATAAAAATATAAATTTATTTAAGGATAACACTGGTCAACAACAAATTTGTTGTCTGGGTTTTTTCAGTTGATTTAGGACGAATCTGATGCGCTTAATCCAAAAATCACATTGGTTTTGCTCAATCAGGACAAGTTTTTGAGCTATGGCCACATGTCGTATTTTTACGTTTTTGTTCACATGTACGCTTGTGTGGAGCATTTTAGAAGTTGGTGGGGGTAAAATGCCATGTCGAATAATTGTTTCGATTGGAAATGATTATTTTAATGACAAGAAGTATTCAGGTCCAATAGTTCTGGGTGATTATGTCGAAATGGGATCAGTTTGAAGTCATAAAACCTTGAAATCTTCCATAAATTGGTGTGCTGTTGATGTGACTGGGATCAACAGAAAAAAACCGGAGCAGCTTCAAGTATCCTGATCTTCAATCAGCACGTCGTCCTGTAGCTCATTGTGATGAAATTCCAGTGCCTATCTTCGGAGAACTTCCTGACATTAGTGACAAAGGTGCCTCCAGTGTTGAAGGACATGAAGAAGAAGAAGTGGTTCTTGAAAATGATGCTCCACATCCATTTTCCCAAAAGGAGTTGGATGATCTAGTTCGCGACCTCAGCTTGTCAAAGGACTCTGCCGAACTGTTGGCATCCAGATTGAAGGAAAAAAACCTCTCTGACAGTGCTCGCATCAGCTTCTTCCGCAACAGGCATCAAGAGTACCTCCGTTTTTTCTCGGAAGAGAAGGACTTGGTGTACTGTGAAGATATTGCGCAGCTTCTGCTCAAGCTTGGAGTGCCACAGTACAAACCCAAAGATTGGAGACTGTTCATCGACAGCAGCAAGCGATCACTGAAATGTGTTCTGCTACACAACGGCAACCAGTTTGCCTCTATACCCCTGGCTCACTCGAGTACACTGAAGGAGAACTATGAAGTGGTGAAGTATGTGCTGGAGAAAATTGGTTATGATCAGCATAAGTGGTTTATTTGTGTTGACCTGAAGATGGTGAACTTTTTGTTGGGACAACAGTCTGGCTTCACCAAGTACCCATGTTTTCTGTGCATGTGGGATAGTAGGGACCGTGCTCAGCATTACACAAAGAAGGACTGGCCTGTGCGGGAGGAATTGGTGCCTTGCAAAGAAAGGAACGTCATCAACGACCCTCTGGTGGACAGAGACAGAATACTCTTCCCACCGCTGCACATCAAGCTCGGATTAATCAAGCAGTTCACCAAGGCTCTGGACAAGGATGGTGACTGTTATGTAGTGTAGGAAGCTGTAGGAAGTGTTCCAGAAGGGGCCACATCGCTAAGCTCTGCCGATCGGCTCCATCTGACAACCCCCCTTCACCGACTCACAAGTCCAAGTCTTCACTCCAGTCTGCCAAGGAAATCTGTTTCGCTCTCACCAACTGCCGCTGCCCGTCTGGAACCACGATTGGCCAAACCGACTCGCCTACGCGACGCAAGCTGAACGTTACGGTGCTCATTGAAGGAGCTCCATGTGACAAGGAGATCGACACCGGGTCTGCCCTGTCCATCGTGTCTTGGAGCACCATCAAAAGACTGGTACCCAGAGTGTCCAAAAGGCAACTCAACTCTCACCGCGTACACCTGAGAGACTACCAGGCAAACGACATTCCCGTGGTAGGCGTTGTCCGGTTCCGGATCGCCTTCAAGGATTTTTCGGGCCTGCTCCGGTTGGTGGTGGTCGAAGGTCAGCAGCCAAGCCTCCTAGGGCTAGACTGGTTTGATGCCTCGGCCTGGAAGTCACTGGCATCAACTGCATCTCTAACGCAGAGACTGAGGGTCTGGTCAAAGACTTTGCCAAGGTTTTTGACGGCACCTTGGGCCAATATACAGGTACGCCCATCTCCTTTAGCCTTGATCCACAAGTCGCCCCCATCAAGCTAAAGCCACGCCAGGTTCCCTTTGCTCTCAAGGCTAAGGTGGACGAACAACTGGACAAACTGATCGCCCAAGGAGTTTTGGAGCCGGTTGACCACGCAAAGTGGGAAACCCCCATCGTCACGCCTGTCAAGCCAGATGGGTCGGTGAGAATCTGCGCTGACTACAAGTGCACGATCAACAAGGCACTTCAGCAGCACGCTTATCCGGTTCCTGTTGTCCAACACCTGCTGCATTCCCTGGGTGAGGGTAAGGTCTTCGCTAAGCTGGACCTTGCCCAAGCCTATCAACAACTGCCAGATCGCCGTTCCACAGGTAGAGTTCCTGGGCTATCTTATCGATGCCTCCGGTCTTCATCCAACCACATCCAAGATCCGCGCTATCCAGCAGGCCCCCACCCCAAAGAACAAAACGGAGTTGCAGGCATTCCTGGGGCTGCTGAACTTTTATAACATGTTCCTGCCCCACAAAGCCACAGTGGCTGAGCCTCTTCACCGACTCCTTAGCACTAAGACGCCTTGGGCCTGGGGTCATCGGGAGACGGCGGCCTTCAACGCGGTCAAGGCTCTCCTTTCTTCAGACAGTGTGCTGGTACAGTACAGTGAATCCAGGCCGCTGGTCCTTGCCTGTGACGCCTCACCTTTTGGCATCGGTGCTGTCCTTAGTCACCGTTTTCCAGATGGAAGAGAAGCACCGCTCGCCTACTTTTCCAGGACACTATCTCCGACGGAACGGAATTACAGCCAGCTCGACAAGGAGGCATTGGCACTTGTGGCTGGAGTGAAGAGGTTCCATGAATACCTCTATGGCAGGACTTTTGACCTCATCACTGACCACAAGCCACTCCTGGGCCTCCTCGCCGGTGATTGTCCAACTCCACCGGTCCTCTCACCACGCATGCTGCGATGGACTGTTTTCCTGGCTGCCTACCACTACCGGCTCATCCATCGCCCGGGGAAATCGATGGGCCATGCCGACGCCCTCAGCTGTTGCCCTCTTCCAGCATTTGTGGAAGACCCGGCTCCAGCTTCATCGCTCCTTCTGATTGAGGATCTTCCGGCAGCGCCTGTATCGGCTGCCACTGTGGCCTCCGCATCTGCCCAGGATCGCACCATCAGCCGGGTGCTCAACTGGGTGTGGAGGGGGTGGCCACAAGGGCCTTTTGCATCGGAGTTCCAGCCCTTCGCAACCAGACAACATGAACTCTCAGCTCATCGCGGCTGCCTGCTGTGGGGAGACCGCGTCGTGATTCCCCAGGAACTCCGTCAGCGCGTCCTGGAGGCTCTGCACGTTGGCCACCCGGGAATTGTCAAAATGAAGGCGTTGGCTCGGTGTTACGTCTGGTGGCCTAATATGGACGATGCGATGCCATCACTGCCTGGGTGTCCGCCTGTCAAGCGTGCCAGGAGTCAAGGCCTGCACCACCGGCAGCTAAGGGACACACCTGGGAGACGCCAAAGACACCCTGGTCGAGGGTGCACATCGATCTGGCTGGCCCCTTTCACGGCCGGACCTTTATGGTAGTGGTGGACGCCTATTCCAAATGGCTGGAGGTCGCCCTGATGCCCTCCACCACTACCGAAGCTGTCATCCGGGTGCTGCGAGGCCTGTTTGCAACGCATGGGTTTCCTGATGTCCTTGTCTCTGACAACGGACCGCAGTTCACGTCAGGCACGTTTGAGCGGTATCTTTTGGGACTGGGCATCCGCCATGCCCTAACGGCACCCTTTCATCCATCCAGCAACGGGCAAGCGGAAAGAATGGTGCGCTCGACAAAAGAGGCACTGGCGCGCCTGGACCGGGAAGACTGGCATGAGCGGGTCGCCGAATACTTGTTCGTGCAACACATCACCCCTCATGCGGCCACAGGGAGGAGTCCTGCTGAACTGCTTATGGGCCGCCGCCTCAGGTCACCGCTCGACCGGCTACACGCAGACTTTGCCGTGGCTGAACCCCCAGGCTGTGCCAACGCACCACGGTCATTTGTCCCAGGAAACCAGGTCTTTGCCCGGAACTATGTGGGGGACATCCCTTGGGTGCCAGCCACAGTAGTGGGAGTCACTGGACCTCGCTCGTACCAGGTGGCACTCAAAGACGGACGCTTGTGGCGACGGCACATAGACCAGCTTAGGCGCAGGGTTGGGGACTTGGACACTACCGAGGTGCCCCCAACTGCGCTTGCGGCTCCAGAAGAGACACATACAGATGGCGAGGCCCCACCTACACCTCCCTCGCAAACTGCCAGCGTGGAGCCGAACCAAGCCGTTTCAGAACAGACTCAGACCACTCCACTTGCGGAGGCTCCACCCACAGCAGCGGATCCAGGGGAGTTGGTTCCAACGCCACCTAGGGTCGCACCACAGCCTCAGCGAGAACTGTGTGGCCCTCCGGACTTGGCTACCAGTCCCCGGCGGTCTGGCAGAGTTTCCAAGCGCCCAACTTATTTAAAGGACTATGTTGTTGGACAGGTATCACTGTTGGTCTATGTATGAGAAATGTAACCGATATGCTTTTGTGCTTAATTGAACCATTACGCGTAGTGCTGTATATAAGGAAACCATTACGATTGTAACTAACGCCTTATCTCGGTGGGGAGGGGTGTTATGTAGTGTAGTTTCACCCTGGGCCAACAGGGGGATACTGTATATAGTTTTCACTCAGGTCTGTAGATAGTTTTCACTCAGGTCCGCGGCAGTTATTTTAGGCGGGAACTCTGGGGCTGTTGTGGTTACAATGTTGACAGCCGGCTGCCTATAAATACAGGCCGGCTGAGCTGTTCGCAGTCAGTTCTATTCCAGCTTACCATAATAAAGAGCTACTTGAAGAAATCGCTGTGCCGGCTGCTATGTCAACCCACGACTTAACAGTGACTGCTTCACTTACTTGTGCCAGGCTTTTCCAGGATTGACCATGGAGAAGTTGAAAGCTGGCATCTTTGACAGTCCTCAGATCCATCAGCTCATCAGAGATCCAGAGTTCGGAAACTCAATGAACGAAGTGGAACTGGAAGTGTGGTAGTGGAAGTTCTTCTGGTAGTGAAGAACTTTCTTGGCAACAATAAGGCCAGAAACTATGCAGAACTTGTCAACAACATGCTGACTGCTTTCAGAAACCTGGGCTGCAACATGAGCGTCAAGATGCACTACCTATTTTCACATATGGACCGGTTTCCTGAGAACCTGGGTTCAATGAGTGACGAGCAGGGGGAGAGATTCCATCAGGACATGAAAGAGATGGAGACCAGGTATCAGGGTCGCTGGGACGCAGTCATGATGGCTGACTACTGTTGGACTCTGAAGAGAGACCTCCCTGCCGCTGAGCATTCCAGGAGTTCCAAGAAATGGAAGTTCAAGCCCTGAAGTTTGAAAAATGGTGAAGCAACATGCAATTTATGTGTACTTACCTTTATCAATGCCCACCATTCAGTTTACAGTAAACCTGACCTGATGGAGAGAAACGGATGCCATGTCCTGATTCAGCAGTGCAAAAATACCCTAAATCAGTTGTAGAAATCTAGACAACATTCAAAAAGTAAAAAATTGTTGCCCAGTGTAATTATATCAAAAAATGGAAAGAAATTAAAGGGAGTATGGATAAACGGGGAAAACTAAAATTATCATTAGGAGGAAGAATATCTATGATTAAAATGATGATACAGTACTCCCCAAAATTCTATTTTTATTTCAAATGATTCCAGTTGTAATAGGAACTAAATATTTTATAAGCTGGCAAAGAGATCTTGCAAATTTTATATGGCAGGGGGGAAAGTCAAGGATAAAATTAGAAGTCATGACGGGCCCAAAGGAAAGTGGAGGATTCGCAGTGCCAGATTTAAGGAAGTATTTTGAGGCAGCGTGTTGGTGTTGGATAAAAAGATAATGAAGATAATGAAGTCCTAACACTAGAGTGCTGGGGCAAAATATACGGCTGGCATGGCTATTTATTTTATGACAAAAAAGAACAACATAAAAAAATTATAAATCACATAGTAAGAAAGGCTCTATTGGATGTCTGGGAAAGAACAAAAGGAAAAATTATTGAGAAAACAAACTCCCCAATGGATTTCACCAGTGGAGGCAACCACAACATTAAAGAGTAATGCAAAAGAGACTTGGCCAACATATAGAGAAATATTAGAAGATGTAGACGGAAATATTAAATTAAAAACTTGCGAATTACAAACATTTGGAATAAATTGGTTACAATATTATCAATTAAAAGCAACATATGAAAAAGACATAAGAAAGGGGGGATTTGGAAATAAAACTTCAAAATTAGAAAAGTAAAAATTGCAAAGTGATCAGAATTACTTGCAAAAATGTATAGATTAATAATGAAAACCACCTTAGAACAAGAGACGAAAGGGGAAAACATGTTAAAATGGGAGCACGATTTGGGATATGAGATATATGTGGAAAGATTGAAAACTTTTTGGGAGAAAAACCATAAATTTTACTGCGTGTGATTTATTAAGGGAGAATTTCAGAAACATTCACCACAGATGGTACCTAACACCTGACAGATTGTCAAAATTAAATAAAAGGAACTACGACAAATGTTGGAATTGTAACAGAACGAAAGGTACGTTATACCACATGTGGTGGACTTGCCCAAAGATTAAAACCTTTTGGGACATGATCCACGATGGGAAAAAAAAATTGATAAGGACATCAAACAAAAAAAAGGAAGAGGCATATCTATTAGGAATTCTAGATAAAGATATTCCAAAAGATAAAACTAACTTATTTCTATACAACAGCAGCAAGAATTTTGATTGCTAGCTATTGGAAAGAAGACAGCATCCCAACAAAAAGAGAATGGTTGGGGAAACTTTGCAAGTACCTGGAACTACCAAAACTGACGGATATAATAAGGAGAAAACCCAAAACTATGGTTATGAAGCAATGGGAGTTCTTAAATGATTATTTACAAAAACAGGGCTCGACTACAAAAATCTGGTTGTGTATAGAATAATCTTGTGCATAATATAAAAAATACAAAGTGAGACATTAAGGAAAGCCAAAGGGAAAATATGAAGAACAGAGGATCTGACAAACGGATTATTAAAAACACGTGAGGCAAATGGTGGAAGTCTTTTTTTTAAAAAAACAACACTTTACTTAAGGTAGATAAGGACAAGATGAAATTATACAATTAAATATAAATATAGATGGGAAACGGCTATGTAAAGTGAATACTTATCTACTTTAAAACATTTTCACCTATGACTTTTTCTTTTACTTCTTTATTTTTTCTTTGTTTTTTTCTGATATCTTATCTTTCATTTCACTCCTTTATTGTGAATAGCATTTTATAGAGGTATATGTAACTGTAAATATGAAAAGAGACAAAGTATTCTCTATTTTTTTCCTTGGTTATATGTATTTTCTTTTTCTTTTGTATTTTCTTTTGTTGTAAATATGTATGTTTTCTAATTTGTACTTAATAAAAATTAAAATTTAAAAAAAAGAAATTGAAAGCAATGGCAGGCAGAAGGGAGGACACCTGAGGACACCTGTGAAAACATGGCCCTCCATGCCAGCTGAGACCGAGAACAAAGCAGCTAAACGCCAGATAGCCCAATAAAAACCTGCAATTTCTGCAATCTACCCCCCACCCCACTCTTTAACCTTAATCTAATTCTACTGCCTTACTCCCCCCACCACCACACTCTACCAACTCCATTGGTTCAATAGACAATACAAGGTGAGAGACACAGGGCAACCCGGACGGGTTGGCAGGGAATCACCCTATATTGTAGATAAGCAAGATTACATTAAATGTGAGGAGGTTGGGAAACCCCATCAGAAGACAATGCATCACTTCATATATAAACCCCAAAACTGACCATGCCTACCTTAACGGATGAGGAACAGGAATTCATGGACAGTCCTATCACCGCAGAGGAAATAGATATAGTCCTCAAAAACCTCAAGCCACACAAAGTTCCAGGCCCAGATGGCTTTACAGCAGAATTCTATTGGAAATTCAAAGAACCCCTGATGCTCTACATGACCCGCCTATTCAATGATATCATAAAAGGGGGGCCCTTCCCCAAAACCTGGACCTACTCCAAAATAGTCTCCATCTCAAAAACACTGAAAGACAGCCTCAAAGTAGAATCAGACCACCCAATCTCATTCATAAACCAAGACGACAGGATATTTATATTAAATTTGCCCAAATGCCTAATCATTTTCCTATACAAGTTAGGAGCCCCAGACGAGACTGGCTTCGTCCCTGGTGGCAATATAACAGACCCCATCAGGAAACTACTGAACATGATTGAACACAGCACGGCAACTAAATGCCCACTGAAAATTATGTCCCTAAACATCCTCAATGCTTTGGATTGCTTAGTGTGGAAATACCCATTAGCAGTACTAACATGAAATTTGGCCCCAATTTCCTGCAAATCCTCCAACAAATATAATCCCAAACCTCAGCAATATGGAAGACTAACAATAGGGACTCTAATATCATAGCAATCCAAAAAGGCACAAAACAAGGATTCCCACTGTCTCTCTTCTTATTCATCCTGGCTCTGGAACCTTTAGCAATCTGAATCCGAGCAGCCACAGACATCAAGAGAGTGGAAATAAAAGGAAAAACCTACAAATTAGGACACTTTGCAGATGACAGCACCAGACCCCATAAATACAGCAACCTCCTTAATCAGAGAACTCAACACATTTGCAATGGTGTTGGGCCTACAGGTAAATTTTGCATAATCGGAAGCTATGTGCTTCCCACACCCAAAAAGAACTTGCTAACGTCACCAAGATAAAACTTTGCCACACCAAGTTCAGATACCATGGGGTACAAAGAACCAAAAACCTCAATAAAGTATACCTCCACAACTATAACCCCTTATTGGCGGCAAATTAACCAAGACCTAAAGAGATGGAACAACATCAACTCCACTCTCTCAGACAAAATAGCCATGATCAAAATGATCACCCTCCCAAAACTAACCTATCTATTCCAAACAAAAAACCAAGAATAAGCCCCAAATACCTGCACCTCCCCTCCACAGAGGGAGGATGGGGAATCCCCAACATAGAAGCATATTACATTGCCAACCAAGTATGCTACATAATCCCATATATAGTAGAAGATGAAACAAAACAGCGGGTACACCTGAAGAGGGACACAATTGAAAATACTAGTACCACAGCATACCCAATTCCAAATAAACTAAGGAAAATTCCCACAATACTTAACAGATACACACACCATGCTTAAAGCATGGAAAGCAGAAATAGGTAAACTGTCCCCAACCCCATCACCACTAATTCCCCTGCCATACACCCATTATTCCATCACTCAGCACAAAACCTCCAGATAACGACCTGTCAAACAAAAGGCTTCTATCGCCTAATTAACCTCTATAAAATAGCAAACCCTTGCCAACACAAGAAATACAAGACAAACTAGAAGACACCCAAATGCCCTGGTTAACACACCACCAATTACATGCCCTCTTAAACAATCCAGTAGTAAAATCAGCAGCAACTAGGCCCTTGACAACCTTCAAAAACCTCCCCCCAAAACCTCCTATGAAATTAACCCCACTCAGTGGACCAGAACATGGTCTAAACCCTGCTTTCAATCCATATCAAAGAAAAGGAAAGCACTCACTCTGAAACTCACCTACAGGTGGTACCTAACACCAAGGAAATTAGCGCTAATAAGCCCACGTAATTCACCAAAATGCTGGAGAGGGTGCACCTCCACAGGCACATACCTCCACATGTGGTGGAAATGTCCACAAATCCAACTCTTCTGTACGAAAACCATATGAGAAACATGTAAAATAACTAAGCAACTATTAGAAATCACCCCAGAACTGGACCTACTAAACATCTTCCAAGACAATAATACAGTGGTGCCTTGCAAGACGAAATTAATTCGTTCCGTGAATTTTTTCGTCTAGCGAATTTTTCGTCTTGCGAAGCACGGTTTCCCATAGGAATGCATTGAAAATCAATTAATGCGTTCCTATGGTCAAAAAAAGTCCAAACAAAGCCAAATTTGGTACAACAAGAGTTTATTAAGTGCTCTTTAAAGTCACACATACTGTAAAGAGCATTTCAAAATTCAAACCCAGATTTTTTTAAAAAAAAACAGCAGAGTGGCCCAATGGTCACAAAAAATCATAAAAATGCAGGGGGGGGGACAAGCTTCCAGATTCTTGCAAACCCCTTCCCAACACCAAGTCCTTGAATTCCAAGCACCCCAACCCAAAATCCAAAACCCCCCAAAAAAGTTTTAAAAGCTTAACTTACCAAATGGCTGCAAAATAAGTTTTGGAAAAGCTTCAAAAATCACCAAAGTCTTTAAAAACCTCAAAAAAGGCTACTATGTACACTGCGTTCTATGAGTTGCTCCTTGAAGTCAAGTCGCAACTGTATTAACGGTGTTAAGAAAAAGGAAACTAACTTGCTAGACATTTTCGTTTTTCGTCTTGCGAAGCAAGCCCATAGGGAAATTCGTCTTGTGAAGCAGCTCAAAAACGGAAAACCCTTTCATATAGCGAGTTTTCTGTCTTGCGAGGCATTCGTCTTGCGGGGCACCACTGTACCCACTTACACCACAAAGAACTCATAACCCACCTACTCTCAGCAGCCAGAAGCATCATAACCAGACCGTGGAGAGACCTGTCAGGAATAAATATGGACCAATGGTACCAAATACTATGGGAAACAGCTAGAAAAATTACAAGAAAAATTAGCCAATAAACTGAAACTGACACAGGGACATATAGAAGAAGACGCCTTCACCCAGGCATGTATCACATACATAGCCCAACAAGACAATGACAAAAATCCACCAACAGAATACAAATCAGTATGGGTAACCTGATCCAAAAATCCCACCCACCCCACTCACACATGAAAACAAAGACCACCAGAGTCAACTACAAATGAACAGTCACACCCTAGGCCAACCCCAACCTCTCTCACCACCAAAGGAACACAAGTGAACAGCAGAGAACCTGCACAAGCAACGCTGACACAAAACCCCACATATATTAAGTGAAATAGAAACATACCAACCAACCCCAACCCCACTCATCTTTTTCCCCCCTCCACCTCTTTCCCCCTATTCTTCCTAATGTCTCAACAAATGGGGATAAATGTGTTATGGGGGGGGGGAATACGAGACAGAGACATTGCACATACCTTTGTAAATCAAGAAAATCTTTACTAAAAATACATTAAAAAAATACAAATGAAACTGACCTGTATATTTCAAGAAAATGTAACTTGAAAAAAGAAACATTGCACATACTTTTGTTAACCAGGAAATCTTTAATAAAAAAGACATTAAAAAATATTTGGTAGGAGAAGAATTACCGAAGGATAAGAAAGTACTGTTTATGTATGTGATGACAATGCCAGAATACTACTTGCCCAGGGATGGAAAAAAGAAAGAGCCCCATCGAAAGGAGAATGGATAATGAAGATGATGGACTATGCGGAGATGGCAAGGCTGACCGGGAAAATCAGGCACCAAGAGTTTAACCAATTTACTAAAGAATGACATACCGTATTTTTCGCACCATAGGACGCACTGGACAATAGGACGCGCTTTGTTTTAGAGGGGGGAGAACAAGAAAAAAATTCTCCCCCTCTCTGCCCAGCGCCCCTTCAGTGAAGCACAGAGAGGGGGAGAACTTTCCCCCTCTTGTTTTCCCGCTCTAAAACAAGGTGCCGTTTAAGGTGTGTTCAGGCGGCTACCTTGGAAGCCTGGAGAGCGAGAGGGGTCAGTGTGCACCGACCCCTCTCGCTCTCCAGGCTTCAGGTTCCTTTCAACCTGCTCTTTGGGGCTGGCGAGGGGAAGCCCACCACCAGCCCCAAAGAGCAGGTCAGGGGGCAGCGGAAAGGCGCAGCGGAGAGGCTCCTGCCATAGCCGTGCGCCACCTCTCCAGCTGAGAGAGGGTTGCGGGGGGCTGCTTTAGCCCCACGAGTGCTCTCCCGGTTGGAGAGGTGACGCGCGGCTATAGAGGCTCCTGCCATAGCCGCGTGTCACCTCTCCAGCCGGGAGAGGGTCGCGGGGTGCTTCTTTAGCCCCGCACGCGCTCTCCCGGCTGGAGCGCTGACACAGGGCTGTAGAGGTTCCTGCCATAGCTGCACGTCATCTCTCCAGCCGGGAGAGGGTCGTGGGCCTATGGCGTCTTCGCTCCATAGGACGCACACACATTTCCCCTTCATTTTTGAAGGGGGAAAAGTGTGTCCTTTAGAGCGAAAAATACGGTACCTCTAAAAAATATATTCTTTATATATATTCTACCTCTCCTTTAAATCAGAACCAGTGAGGGCGGTGAAGGTCCTGTGTGAGTGCCTGGAGGCGGTTGGAGGATGGATGGCGGCTAACAGATTGAGGTTGAATCCTGACAAGACAGAAGTACTGTTTTGGGGGGACAGGGAGCGGGTAGGTGTGGGGGACTCCCTGGTCTTGAATGGGGTAACTGTGCCCCTGAAGGACCAGGTGCGCAGCCTGGGAGTCATTTTGGACTCACAGCTGTCCATGGAGGCACAGGTTAACTCTGTGTCCAGGATAGCTGTCTACCAGCTCCACCTGGTACGCAGGCTAAGACCCTACCTGCCCGCGAACTCTCTCTCCAGAGTGGTGCATGCTCTAGTTATCTCACGCTTGGACTACTGCAACGCGCTCTACGTGGGGCTACCTTTGAAGGTGACCCGGAAACTGCAATTAATCCAGAATGCGGCAGCTAGACTGGTGACTGGGAGTGGCCGCCGGGACCACATAACACCGGTTCTGAGAGATCTGCATTGGCTCCCAGTACGTTTCTGAGCACGATTCAAAGTGTTGGTGCTGACCTTTAAAGCCCTAAACGGCCTCGGTCCTGTATACCTGAAGGAGCGTCTCCACCCCCATCATTCAGCCCGGACACTGAGATCCAGCACCGAGGGCCTTCTGGCGGTTCCCTCATTGCGAGAAGTGAGGCTACAGGGAACCAGACAGAGGGCCTTCTCGGTAGTGGCGCCCGCCCTGTGGAACGGCCTCCCATCAGATGTCAAAGAGATAAATAATTACCTGACATTCAGAAGACATCTTAAGGCAGCCCTGTTCAGGGAAGTTTTTAATATGTAACGCTGTACTGTTTTTAACACTGATCGGGAGCCGCCCAGAGTGGCTGGGGAAACTCGGCCAGATGGGCGGGGTATAAATAATAAATTATTATTATTATTATTATTATTATTATTATTATTATTATTATTAAAGAACACTGTAATCATTTTAAAATGTTGGCAGGATTGACATAGCACTTGTAATTTAAAATAACAAAGGATAAAAATGAAGTACCATAATTTGGATAAATGCAATTAGATGCAGTTTAAAAAGGAAGATAAATCTTGGAAGCCAAGGGAGGGGTGGAGGGAAGTCCGGGGGAACACTATAAAGGTAAGGATATGGACTGTGATGTAATATAAGCATGTTTGTCTGTGTGTGTGTGTGTGTGTGTGTGTGTGTGTGTGTGTGTAAAAATGTGTTTTTTCTTTTTGAAACTTTGAAAATAAAAAATTGAAAAAAGAAAATAATTTTAAAGTGTTTTGAAAAATATATTTAATTTGCCATAAGCTCACCCTCCCCATCTAGTGTCACATTTGTATAGTGCACTTAATACATTGTATACGCATCTGTATAGCCAAGTCTTTAGTCTGTGGCTGTATTTTTGGCACAGTTTCCTCTCTTTCCACCAATCAAGGGTGGACCACATGCTTAACACTAATCAACAGTGTGATGCAGCAGCAACAACAAAAAAGCTAACACTGTTCTAGGCTGCATCAACAGATGTATAGTGTCCAGATCAAGGGAAGGAATAGTTCCTTGCTTTTCTGCCTTGGTCAGACCACACCTGCAATACTGTGCAATTCTGGCCACTACAATTTAAGAAGGATGTTGACAAGCTGGAACCTGTGCCAAGGAGGGAAACCAAGATTTTCAAGGGTCTAGAAACCAAGACTTAGGAGGAAGGCTTGAAACAGCTGGGTATGTCTAGCCTGGAAAAGAAGAGATTTGAAAGAGATATGATAGCCATCTTCAAATATCTGAAGGGCTGCCCCATGGAAGATGGAGTGAGCTTGTTTTCTCCTGTTCTGGGGGGTAGGACTCAAACCATTGGCTTCAAGGTACATGAAAGGAGATTCGAACTATACATCAGGAAGAATTTGCTGAGAGTAAGAGCTCTTTAGACAGTGGGACAGCCTGCTTTGGAAGGTATGTGGGCTCTCCTTGCTGGGAGGTTTGTCAGTAGAGGTTGGGTGGCCATCAGTCATGGCTGCTTTAGTTGGGGTTCCTGCATTGCAGGGAGTTGGACTAGATGACCCTTCAGGTCCCTTCTAATTCTATGAAATCCCCATCCCCATCTGATGGGTCTGTTGGTATTCAAAATCTGCTTTTAACAAAACGAGTAACAGAAAGGGCTTATAGGAGAACCAGGGTGAATATGGCACTCTTCATATGTTTTGAACAACTCCCAGCAGGTCCAGTCAACATGATGGGCCTTGTGGGAGTTGCAATCTGAAACACTTGGAAGACACAAACTTGGTGAAAGCTGCTGCACAGTGAGGCCTCTGCTCAAAAGAGCATCCCTTCTCTGTCAGAGCCAAGGTGTATCTAGTCCAGCACCCTGCTTCCATCAAGGACTAACCTGATCCCCCTAGATGTTCTTAAGTGGCTCCCCAGCAGTTGGTATTCAGAGGTAGACTGCTCCTTCAACAGGATGTTCTATTTGGCTATTCAAACCACTGGCCATTGATAGACTCAGCCAAACCCAGGTTCTAGAGAAGGCTTCGCCAACCTGGTATAGTACAAAACATCTCGGGGGGGGGCACTATGTTGGCAAAGGTCCAACACAGGGTGTTGGGGGAAAATGTGGGGGGAAATTGCATTATTGCACTTTGAACGGAAATAATCTAGGAGAAAAGAGGGGAATTATTTTCAAATGGCACCTTTAACCCAATAGAGCAAAATGCTTACTTTGCTGCCAGGTACATAAGGGAATGCAAGCAGGACATTTTCGTAAGATCAGCCGTATCAATGGAACAACTACCCTAGGAGGAAAATATGCAGCTTTCAGAACTTTGAAGTTTAGAGGAAAAGCAAGTTAGAGGCAATGGAACCAGAGGTTCTAAAATCCTGCAAGACTTGCAGAAAGTGGGTAGGAAAAGTGTTTTTCTCCCTCTCTCATAACACCAGAACTCATGCAGGAACCAATGCAGGAAGATTCAGAGTGGATAAAAAAGTATTTACAGAAGACATATGAAATACAACATTAGAAATGTTGGGGATATTTTGGAAAAGTTAGAAGCAAGAAAGAGTTGTAGAGCAATATTAATGGTTATTGTTGCAGAGAAAGCCTTTGACAATGTATCTTGGAGTTTTATGTTACATAATGTAAAGAGTATGGGGATAGGCCATGATTTTTTAAAGGGTATTAAAACTGTCTATCTAGAACAAAAAGCTAAAATTATTGTAAATAATGTGGTTTCAGAGGAAATTAGAATTGAGAAGGGAACCAGGCAAGGGTACCCACTTTCCCCTCTGCTGTTTATTTCAGTCCTGGAGGTCTTGCCAAGTATGATTAGAAAGGATGAACAAGTCAAAGGTATTACAGTAGGTTCGAAACAATATAAATTAAAAGCCTTTGCTGATTATCTAGTCCTGACATTACAAGATCCAGACTCCAGTGCAGTCAAAGCACTGGAGCTGATACAAGAGTTTGGTCAGGTAGCAGGATTCAAATTATACAAGAGCAAGACCAAAGTAACTGAGAAAAATCTGGATAATGAAGAAAGAAAACTATTACAAGAACAAACGGGCCTAGATTTTGTGAAAAAAGTTAAATATTTGGCGGTGAACCTGACTGGGAAAAATTTGAATTTATATAAAGATAATTATGAGAAATTATGGAATAAAATTAAAAGAGATTTGGAGATATGGTCGAACCTAAAACTGTCATTAATGGACCGGATTTCTGTGATTAAGATGAGTGTGCTGCCAAAGATGCTTTTTTCGTTTCAAGCCCTCCCAATTATAGATAATGTGAAATGTTTTAAAGAATGGCAGAAAGCACTATCCAGATTCATCTGGCAGGGGAAGAAACCCAGAATTAAATATAAATTACTTACAGACTCTACAGAAAGAGGGGGATTTTTCTTGCCAGATTTAAAAAGTTATTTTGAAGCTGCTGCACTTTGCTGGATTAAAGAATGGATGCAATTACAAGACATAGATCTATTAGATTTGGAGGGATTCAACAATGTGTTTGGTTGGCATGCATATTTATAGTATGACAAAGTAAAGGCCCATAATGCATTTAAAAACCATGTAATTAGGAAATTGTTGTATAATGTTTGGACAAAATATAAAGATCTTTTAGAAAGAAAGATGCCCAGATGGCTTTCACCAATGGAGGCAAAGACCCAGAAAAAACTAAATATGGATACCAAATGGTTGAACTATTAGGATTTATTAATAGAAGAAGAAAAAGGTTAGAATTTAAAACCATTTGATCAAGGTAAAGATAAGTTAAATTGGTTACATTATCACCAGATTAATGAATTGTATAAATTGGATAAGAAAAATGGTTTTGCTTTTGAAAAATATAAGTTGGAGACGGAGTTGTTCGATACAAAAGGTAAAAAATTATCTAAAATGTACAAGTTATTGTTGGAGTAGCATACAAAAGATGAACAACTTAAATCTGTGATGATAGATTGAGCAAGAGATGTAGGACATAATATAATGTTTGAGGATTGGGAAAGATTGTGGAAGAAGGGGGTCAAGTTCTCTGCATGTACTGTGTTAAAGGAAAATATAATGAAAATGATGTACAGATGGTATTTGACTCCGGTAAAATTAGCAAAGATATATCATAACTGTGACAATCTATGTTGGAAATGTAAAGAAAAGGAAGGAACCTTTTATCATATGTGGTAGACCTGTCCCAAGGAGATAGACTTCTGGGGAAAGATTTATAATGAATTGAAAAAAATGTTGAAATAAACAATAATAAAGATACCAGAGGCCTTTCTTCTTGGAATAATAGGTTTGGAATTGCCCAAGAAAGATGTTATTTTTGTATGCCACAACTGCTGCTCGTATTTTGTTAGCTAAAAAGTGGAAAACCCAAGAATTACCAACGATAGAAGAATGGCAGATGAAGATGATGAATTTTTCGGAGCTAGCCGACCTAACCGGAAGAGTCCGTGACCAGAAGGAAGAGGAGTATCAGGAAGAGTGGATTAAATTTAATGATTACTTAGTTAAATATGTTAAGTTAAATTAACTGAAAACAGCTTGCAGATACTCAGTTGGCTTAGGATTTTATTTATGTTAAGTGATGAATTAATATGTTTAATTTCATAATGTGAAGATCTAAGGATGCTAATGTTTAAGTTAAATTTTATGAGAACTGTGATTTGGAAAACCATTAAAAGGATATGCAATGAAATCCAACCAAGGGGAAGCAAGGAAGTCACTTAACAATGTTAATAAGTGTAATTTTCAATAAGGATATGATTTATGTTTGTTTGTCTTATGTGTTTGTTTGTTTGTTTGTTTATAATGTTGTAAAAACCAATAAAAAATTGAAAAGAAAAGAAAGTATTTACAGAAGAAAGTAAGAAGAGTCTACTGAATCTGGCCACTGGCCCCTCCACTCCATCATCCTGTTCACAGTGGCCACCCGCATGCTACTTAAGGGAAACCCACAAATAGGACAAGAGCCCAAGAGCAACTCTCCCCGCCTGCGGTTTGCAGCAGCTGGGATTCAGAAGCACTCCTGTCCTGCCCATGCAAGCACTGCTGACAGGCAGAGAGGCTTCTTCCCTGTGCATTAGCTCTGCCCATCCACAGAGCAGCCCTGTCTCTTTGGCTGACATCTTGGTGGTCACGGTGGGAACAGGATGCTCAGCTAGATGGTCCCCCTTTGGCCTGGTGCAGAAGGCTCCTCTGACATTCCTATACACTGCTGCTGAAGACAAGTTGCACGTCTTGCCTCAGAACATGGTCACTCCAACCCTGCAAGGGAGGAAGAACAATAATGCCAGATGAAAACTCAAACCATCTTAGTCAGCTCAACAGAAAAGTCCAGGCAGGAGAGTTCTCTATTCCCAGTTCAGCCATGGAGAGCCCAGCAGCAGCCAGATATTGAGAGCCAGGCCACCCAGGAGCACATGCCAGCTTTCTTCCTGGGCACATTTGACAAGGCAGTACATCCCACTGAGCACTGCAGGACTCAATTCCAAGTAAGCATACGCAGGATATGGACAGCATAGCTGCACTGCTGAAAGTCTCTCTCCAGGGCCAGGCAGGCTGCTGCACTAAGATGAACTAAGGAGAACTAAGATGCTGGTGAAAGGCAGCCCTTAAGATTTCTGATCTGGGTTAGCAGTTAGGCTCTAGAAAAAAACATTTCGAGGAAAACCAAGAACACAACATAAAGAGGAGCTGTGTTGTACCAAATCTGACCACAGACGCATCCAGAGTTCTCTACTGACTGTGAGGAGCCCACCATAGTATCAGACAAGGGGACATTCCCAACCCTACCCAAGGAGGCCAAGGATTATCCTGAGGAACTTCTGCCTGCACCTCCCCTCCCCCACAGAAGCTGCTATGGCTTCCAACCTTCCATGTGCAGTACTCGCACACGTTTTCCCCTCTAAGTGTACAGAAAAGCGTGTTGTTGTTTTTTAAAAGGAAAGAAACCATCATAGAGCAGCAACATAATCCTACACATTTTTGCCTAGGAGTAAACTGCAGCGAGCGCAGCAGGCTTTGCTCCCAAATAAGAAGACAGAGGATTCATCTCACATCCATCACAACCAAGGATAACGTAAAAGAACCTCCATGGCCAGAAGAAATCTACCCTACCCAAAAAGCCAGGGATTATCCTGTGGAACTTCTGCTTGCACCTCACCTTCCCCACAGAAGCTAAAGGCACCAAGGAGGAAGGGATGGGACGTGGGGTGCTCAAGCCAAAAAATGGGGGGTTGGTTGGGGGAAAACCAAGACGGAGCGGCTTGGCGTCCTTTTTTTGCGTTGGAGTGCGCGCGGCCAACACAACCCACCAACGTTGTCGGGCACACGTGCCCAGGGCGCGAAGGGTTCCGCGCGTCAACTCAGCCTGGCCACCAGAGCCAAGCGGGGCTGCGCTTCGCCCCTGCCTGCCCTTGCCAGGAGAAGCTTGGTCGGCAGGCAAATCCCGCTCCCCCACGCTGGCCTGGGACGCGCAACGGCCGGGTCCTGGCGGCACTCAGGGCCGGACGGGGTTCCCTGCGTGGGGGCGCCTGGCTCCCGCCCCCTAAAAATCGCACGCTTGGGACTACCCTCCCCCGGCCCAACCCCACACGCCACTGCCCATGTCCATACACACGTGCTCTCCGCATTTTCAGACCCGACTCTTTCCCTAGCCCTGCCTGGAAATACTGCGGGTAAAGTAACCCTGGCCTCACTCTCCTCCCCCCCCCCCCCACACACACACAGACACACCGCAAAACTCTACCTCCGCGAAGCAGCCCTTCCTCCTGACCGGACACATCCCCAAAGACACAACGAAGTTGCTTGGCTGAGCGAGGCGGCTACCCAACCCCCCCCCACCCGCCCCTAACCCCCGCCAGAACGCTACCTACCCCAGGACTCTCCGCCGTCCCGCCGCACTTGGAAAAGGGCACGGATGCGCTCCGCCCGGATGCTGAGCGGAGCCGCGGCCAGGAGCGCACCCTTCGCCAAGAAGGAGGAGGTACAGGAGGTGCAGGAGCGAGCGAGCTCCAAGCACCCATTGCCACCCTCCCTCCCGCAGCGCCAGGCAGATGGAAGTAGAGAAGACGCCGAGGACTCCCCAGCTGTTAGAAACAGAGATCCGCAGCCCCGCCCCCTGGCCGGTTTAAACTCCAGCGAGTTAAAGGGACTCTGCTTCCCCATTTCACCCCCACGGGGACCACGCACCCTCCAATAAATTAAACCCCCTATATCTTGCGAATACACGCGTATTCAAGCTTATAGCCTGCTTCCCCAAGGAAACCCAAAAGACCCCATGGCCGCCAACTTTTCAGCCTCCTCCAGACCCTGCCTTGAGGCTCCATTGTTTCCCTTTCTGTCCCCGGAATTGTCACCTGCAGATTTCTTTCTAGCCCTGCGTTTCCCTTAAAGGCACAGGCACACCTGGCAGGCTGAAAGACAGCAGGTTAGCGAAGGCTGACTTAAGCGTGCAGGTGGGAGCCAGAGGCACAGCAGAAAGATACAGGAGCTTTGGCAAAAATCTATAATCTAGAACATCCGGCGTTTAGGGTGGCGATTCTAGGAAAGACCAGCTGTCCATCTGGGTCTTCTAACCAGCAGTCACACAAACAAGAATTAAGCCCGTAAAACTTTTCTGTTTCTTACTCACCTCACTGCCCCCAATCTCAGCTAAATAGGAGCTGACACTACGCAGGTGGGAGAAGGTGGCACTCTGCACATTCTCGTAGTCAATGGGACTTTGGGTCCCTGGCTGAAATTGGCTTTCAGCACACAATTACAGTGGTCCCTCAGGTTACAAAGCTTCAGGTTACATACGCTTCAGGTTACAGACTCCGCTAACCCAGAAATAGAACCTCGGGTTAAGAACTTTGCTTCAGGATGAGAATAGAAATCGTGCTCCGGCAGCAGCAGGAGGCCCCATTAGCTAAAGTGGTGCTTCAGGTTAAGAACAGCTTCAGGTTAAGAACGGACCTCTGGAATGAATTAAGTACTTAACCCGAGGTATCACTGTACTTGGGAGTAAGTCCCACTGGACTCAACAATAGCAATTGTGATTTTAGAAAAACTACAGTGTTTAGAGGAGTGGCTGGTTTAGCAGACTTGGCTGCCACTGAGTGCTACAATGTTCCTGGTTTGTTTTAATTGCTGCATTGGTGACCAGCTCAAAGTGAAGAAGCCTCCAAGCCTTGACAGAAACATGCTAGGAGAACCCATGAACTTTGGACACATTACGCACATTGGAACAAAAGAGGGCAAATTCAGGAACAAATGAATTCCAAAGGAGGCTCCAACAACAATAATCCTTCAACTGCAAAGGTGTCAGATGTTTGAATGAGAGAATGAAATGCCAGTTTGGGGATGTGATGCTTTCAAAGCAACTGGCTGTAAGGAGGAGAACGGAACAATTTAATTTCATACATTGTTACATATATTGAGACTACTGATCTGCTAGTAAGGCTGTGAAATGCTAAATTTAATGCCACCTCTTGTTTCTGTGGAAGCCTGTTCATGTTGGAGATTGAAGCTTGACATAACCATTTAACTATAGCATCATGACCATAATTTGTTGTCTAAAAGCAGCATTGAAGATGGTAGCTACATTTTAATTAACAACTCCACTAAAGATCCCTCAGGTTTTGTAGTTCTGCTGGGGGATTAGAGAGACTAGGTTACACTGCTTTGAATTTAGAAAATTGCAGAGTGATTCACAAACTTTGGCTCCCATAAAATAAAAATCTTCCAGTAAGAATCTTCAATTAGAAATCAAAAACAATGGCAACGACAAGGATGCCCCCTATCCCCAATGTTATTTATAATAGTATTAGAGGTTCTATTAAAGAAAATAAGGCAGGACAACCAAATAAGAGGAATAGCAGTTGGTGAAAAAAGATATAAGTTAAGAGCCTTTGCAGATGATGTTATGATCACAACAGAAAATCCCCTACAATGTACACCTAGAATATTGGAATGCATAAACGAATATGGCAGATTAGCAGGATTCAAATTAAACTATGGGAAAACCAAAATACTAGTGAAAAATATGGAAGAAAAAGATAAAGTGAAATTACAAGAAATTACAGGATTGGAAATTAAAAAGAAAATAATGTATCTTGGAATAAATTTAACAACAAATACTATAGACTTAGGTAATGAGAACTATGGGAAAACATGGAATGGAAAAAAAAATAAACAAGTTCCGTTTCAAATACTGAAATATCAAATAAGATGGAAAACAATGTGTAATAGAAAAAGAAGTATGAAATTAGGGTAAAGGTGTGTGAAAGAAAGTAATAGAAGGGGAAAGATATTGTAATTGAGTAGATTGGAAGTAAAACACAAAGGTGGGGTGGTGGGGTGAAGGGTCGGTAGATGGTGATGGGGAAAGGAACTATTTGTGGGATTGAGTGTAAGTATGTTTGAATATTTTTAAAGATTGTATGAAATGTATGTTTGTATGCTTGTATATGTGTATTAATGATAAATAAAATTAATTTTTTTTAAAAAAAATCAAAAACAAAAAACAATAGTAATTGTGAAGCTCCAACACTTAAATTCTAAGAATTAACCAAACTGCAATCTTTAAAATGTCCACTGTTTCTTTGCAAAAGTGGAGGATAGGGAGAGAATCAGAACAGGTAAGGGCCACACTACTTTTCACTCTTTTAATTAATCTGAAGAAGCACAAACTTGAGGAACATCCACTTTATGAAATCATGCTTGCCTACTGAACTTTTGAGAGCTGATCTAAGACATTTTGCTGAGGGAAAAGGAGTGGCCAGTTTCTTCTAGCACACAAGGCAGAAAAGCAACGAACAATGGGTAGGCAAACTAAGGCCCGGGTGCCGGATCCGGCCCAATCGCCTTCTAAATCTGGCCTGCTGGCGGTCTGGGGATCTGTGTGTTTTCACATGAGTAGAATGTGTCCTTTTATTAAAAATGCCTCTCTAGGTTATTTGTGGGGCATAGGAATTCCTTCCCACCAAAAAAATTTAGTCCAGCCCCCCACAAGGTCTGAGGGACAGTGCTCTCCTGCTCCTCGTCCATAAAACATACAATAATAATAAATTAAAATGAGGAACAACCTGTTACCCCTCTCAGGGCATCTAAAATCAGCTGCCTGAGGCAGCCATCCTATTTTGATGATCAGGAACCCACAGGTAATACTCCGTAGCACCTCTATCATAGGCGCCAACTCCATGGGACCTGAGGGGGCCCGAGCCCCCTCAAAAATTCATTTGGGGGGGCTCTGCCCCCCCAATAATCTCGGGCGCCCCTCCAGCAGAGCGCCACCGCCACCCCTCCCCAGCCCAAAATGCACAGGGTCGGGCTGCATGCCTCCTGCCCTCCCTCCCGAGCAAAAGCTCCACCCAATTTCCTTCGGAGCTGATTAATAGGCACAGCACGCTCTCCCCTATTCGCTCACGAGGAGGCGGCGCCACTTTATCTGCATATTCATGAGCTTATTTATTATTCATGAGCTTTCGCGGGCTCCCCCAATATGCAAATAAAACACTCCTCCCCTTCCAGTTCTGCTGCGCAGCTGTTTAAAGCACCGCTTTCCCCTGAAAAGTAGCAGCCTTGCTATTCCTTTTCCTGCAGCATCCCATGCTCCCAGTTCTAGGAAGGCCACTTCAACTTCATCTAGTGCTCGGTCGCTTTCTACACTGTCTTCCCAGTGCTCCTGGGCAAGCTCTATGGGCTCGCTGACATACCTGAGGTCCATAGACTATTCTGCCAAGTACAGGGCAGACTATTTCTGCAAGCTGAACAAGGAGAGGGAATTCCACTACTCTGTCATCCGCTTGAAGCTGAATCACGTGGTTTCCATGCTGCCTAGGAGGGGCAAAGTGGCAGAAAACTACCGTATTTTTCACTCTATAGGGCACACTTTTCCCCCTCCAAAAATTAAGGGGAAATATTTGTGCGTCCTATGGAGCGAATGCAGGCTCCTCGGCTACAGCGAAAGCAACACAAAGCCTCCAAAGCACAGAGGGAGCGCTCCTTCCTCGCTCTGGAGGCTACGCATTGCTTTCGCTGAAGCCTGGAGGGACTCCTGGCTTCAGCGAAAGGAACCCAAAGCCTTTAAAGCACAGCAGGAACTCGCACTGCACTCCAAAGGCTTCAGGGTTAGCTGTACAAATCCTCCGCAGGGCAGCGGGGTGCCTTCATCCAGCTGCCCTCCGGAGGCTTCGCGGACTGTCCCAGAAGCCTCCTCGGGGCACGGGGATGAAGGCTCCCCGTGCCCTGCGGAGGCTTCGCACAAAGCTAGAACAGCTAGAGGAAGTGCTGCGCCGTTCTAGCTCTAGCTATTCTGGCTTTTGGATAGCCCCACGAAGCCACCGCAGGGCATGGGTATCCCAGCGGCTATCCCAGAAGCCAGAACAGCAAGAGGCTATCCCAGAAGCCAGATCCCTCTTGCTGTCCTGGCTTCTGGGATTCAGAATTTTTTTCTTCTTCTTTGCTCTCCCCAAACTAGGTGCGTCCTATCGTCTGGTGCGTCCTATAGAGTGAAAAATATGGTACATAGGCTGCCGCCCAGTGAAGTGCAACTTAAAGCCTAGACAGCGGATCAGCACAAGCCTCCTAAACCTCAGAGACTTTACACTGTATTCAACATATGTCTGCTTCTCAGAAATGGGATTGTGAGAGCTGGCACATATAATTGCCATACAGGGGGTGCTGCTGGCTTGGCGGTGGTGGGTTTTTGAACTTGGCAATGCCATGGAGAAGAATGGTTTGGAATGCCAAGCCAATATGCACATTATGCCTTGCGGCACAAAGGTAGCCATCGCATGGAAACACCTTCACGTTGCTCTTTGTGGCTTACATTTTGTGTGCGTCACTTGTAAGTGCTCCAGCCTTCACACTTGGTCAGTTCTGTACTGCCCTTACAAATGTTGCTTTCTAGTGCTTTTTGGGTCTAAGAAATCATGGGCTAACTTGCTTTCATCAAGGGACTATAATATTAGATGTTAAGAAAGAGGGAGGGGAGTGTTTGCAACTGTGACTGTAGCATTCATCTTTTAAAAATATAAACTTTGCAAGTTTTTGCACAGTTTCTGTATGAACATCAGCTATATGTATAAATAAATCATCATCATCATCATCATCTTTATAACCCCACCCATTTGGCTGGCTTTCCCAAGGGACTCTGGGGGGCTTACAGCATACCTAAAAACATCCAGCATTAAAAATCTCCCGATACACAGCTGAGGATATAGAGAGGGAGAAGGAAGAGAAGGCAGGAAGGGTAACCATGTCAGACCACTAACTCCTCAAAATACAAATGTCTTCCGGATAGCTTGCCCATAAACTCCACCCTTGGTCCAACACCTCTTCCATGCTTAGCTAATCTGTTCCTCCTTCTCTCCCTGAATAATACAATGTTACCTCGGGTTAAGAACTTAATTCATTCTGGAGGTCCGTTCTTAACCTGAAACTGTTCTTAACCTGAGGTACCACTTTAGCTAATGGGGCCTCCTGCGGCTGCTGCGCTGCCACCACACAATTTCTGTTCTCATCCTGAAGCAAAGTTCTTAACCCAAGGAACTATTTCTGGCTTATCGGAGTCTATAACCTGAGGTACTACTATACTATATGATTTCCATTCAAATGTTTAAGTTATAACATATAACATACACACTAATATAAGCATCATCAAAATACCAAATAAAAGTATAATCACAGCGTGCCAAGCCAATTTTAAATGTTGGTCATGGTAGGGCTCCATCCTGAAAATATGTCCCACTAATGGTACTATGAAAGATAGTTACTCCTGAGCAGGAAAAGAAGTATCCTGAGGGTACTGGGATACTGGAGCAGGACCTAGCCCCCTGTCACACATCAAAAGTGGTGAAGAAATTCATGACAGAGCAGCAAATACAGGTACTTGATTGGCCAGGGAATTCCCTGGATGTACATCCCATTGAGAATTTGTGGGCTATATGCAAAAGTCACCTCTGTGCTGTAGACTGTACGACTATGGAGAAACTCATTCAGGCGCTGATTCAAGTGTGGTACAGGGATCCAAAAATCAACAGTGACTGTTCAAAACTAGTAGATTCCATGCCAAACCATGTTCAAATGCTGCTTAAAAATAGTGGAGGTCATATCCGTTACTAATGTACATCTATGTGAGTTTTGTACAATAAACTACTGTACTAAAGTCATTGTTTCAATTACTTTGTACAGCACATTGTTATGTGTTTAGTAAGACATGGACACACACTAGAACTGTTCACATTACTGAACCTGAAACAGGTCAAACCCCCCTTAATTCAGAGGGTGCACAATGTGAGTTCCTGCACTAAAACAGCAGTGTTTGCTGTGATAACCAGATAAATAAATCAAGTTGACTTTCAGGTAATACTGTCTAGTATAGCCCCTAGGCCATTGCTTCTAGCTTTAGGATGTTCTACTGATTTTGACCTGATTGAATATTATTTTTCTAATCAGTACATATTAAATGTTTGGGAGGAATTGAAAGGAAAGCCACATCCCGCCCACTTTAGAAGTCCACAGTTGGTTAAAAGACAAAGGCCAGGTTAAAAGGGAATTACTCATATTGCTAAGCTCTCATATTAACAGTTTCAACACATTTCAGAAACTCAGGAAGAAGGATGGGCATGTGTGTACTTCCTGACCCTCTGAAGATACCCAGCCTCGTGTGCCAACCCCAGCTGAAAGGCCTTAGGACTTCTCAGCAGAAACTCCACTCTCCTGGAAGAAGACCCACAATGCCACCTACCTTGTAGGGCCACTGCATTCTGGGTGGCAAGGAACTCCAACTCCATACTGGCCGATGGGAAGAGCAGCTCTATGATGGAACAGTAATAAATAGATTTATTGACGAAGAAAAAGAATTTATTGACCCAAAACAAATCAAAGAAAGAATTATAAAATATTATAAAAATTGATATAAAGTAGAATTGAAAGAGGAAAAGAAAATCCAAAGATACCTATTAGAAAATAGATTACCAGATAAAGAAGAAGAAGAATATGCAATTTTAAATTCAAATATTGAACTTGAATAGATCAAAAAAGTGATTAAAAATATGAAGGATGGGAAATCGCCGGGACCAGACGGAATTTCAGTAACATATTATAAAAAATTAGAGGAAATAATAACACCCAAATTTAAATTAATTATGAATGAAATTTTAGACAAAGGAGAAATACCCAGTTTGTGGCAAGAAGCATTGATAACCCTTATCCCAAAGCAAGGTACGGATTTGAGACTTATAAAAAACTACAGGCCAATATCTTTATTGAATATAGACTATAAAATATTTACTGGAGTTCTTGCAAATAGAATGAAAACTCTGCTAAAAAGGATAATTAAAAAAGATCAGGCAGGATTTTTGCCAGCCAGACAAATAAAGGAATAGGCCGAAATGAATCCAAGAAATTTCAATGCTTTTGTTAGATGCTGAAAAGGCATTTGACAGTGTCTCTTGGAAATTTATGATTAAAACCTGCAAAAGTTTAAATTTAGGTAAAAGAATTATGAATGGAATTCAAGCAATTTACAAAAAACAAAGCCAAATTAATCCTAAACAATGAAATTACAGAATAATTTGACATCGAGAGAGGGACACGACAGGGATTTCCTTTATCCCCACTCCTATTTATAACAATATTAGAAACTCTATTAATAGCCCTGAGAAAGGACGAAGAAATAAAGGGCATATCTTGGTACACAGTGTTACAAAGTAAGAGCATTTGCCGACGATGTCATTATTACAATCAAAACACCAAAAGAAAGTATAAAAAAGCATTAGAAAGAATGAAAGAATTTGGCGAAGTAGCAGAATTCAAATAGAACAAAGATAAATAAAAATTGATAACAAAAAATATAGGCGAGAAAGGGGGAAAGGAATTAGAGGAAACAACAGGACTAAAAATAGAAAATAAAGTGAACTACTTAGGGAAATGGATTACAAATAAAAATATAAATTTATTTAAGGATAACACTGGTCAACAACAAATTTGTTGTCTGGGTTTTTTCAGTTGATTTAGGATGAATCTGATGCGCTGAATCCAAAAATCACATTGGTTTTGCTCAATCAGGTCAAGTTTTTGAGCTATGGCCACATGTCGTATTTTTACGTTTTTGTTCACATGTACGCTTGTGTGGAGCATTTTAGAAGAAGTTGGTGGGGGTAAAATGCCATGTCGAATAATTGTTTTGATTGGAAATGATTATTTTAATGACAAGAAGTATTCAGGTCCGATAGTTCTGGGTGATTATGTCGAAAAGGGATCAGTTTGAAGTCATAAAACCTCGAAATCTTCCATAAATTGGTGTGCTGTTGATGTGACTGGGATCAACAGGAAAAAACCGGAGCAGCTTCAAGTATCCTGATCTTCAATCAGCACGTCGTCCTGTAGCTCATTGTGATGAAATTCCAGTGCCTATCTTCAGAGAACTTCCTGACATTAGTGACAAAGATGCCTCCAGTGTTGAAGGACATGAAGAAGAAGAAGAAGAAGAAGAAGAAGAAGAAGAAGTGGTTCTTGAAGATGATGCTCCACATCCATTTTCCCAAAAGGAGTTGGATGATCTAGTTTGTGATCTCAGCTTGTCAAAGGACTCTGCCGAACTGGCCTGCGCGGGAGGAATTGGTGCCTTGCAAAGAAAGGAACGTCATCAACGACCCTCTGGTGGACAGAGACAGAATACTCTTCCCACCGCTGCACATCAAGCTCGGCTTAATCAAGCAGTTCACCAAGGCTCTGGACAAGGATGATGACTGCTTCACTTACTTGTGCCAGGCTTTTCCAGGATTGACCATGGAGAAGTTGAAAGCTGGCATCTTTGACAGTCCTCAGATCCGTCAGCTCATCAGTGATCCAGAGTTCGGAAACTCAATGAACGAAGTGGAACTGGAAGCGTGGTAGTGGAAGTTCTTCTGGTAGTGAAGAACTTTCTTGGCAACAATAAGGCCAGAAACTACGCAGAACTTGTCAACAACATGCTGACTGCTTACAGAAACCTGGGCTGCAACATGAGCGTCAAGATGCACTACCTATTTTCACATATGGACCGGTTTCCTGAGAACCTGGGTTCAATGAGTGACGAGCAGGGGGAGAGATTCCATCAGGACATGAAAGAGATGGAGACCAGGTATCAGGGTCGCTGGGATGCAGTCATGATGGCTGACTACTGTTGGACTCTGAAGAGAGACCTCCCTGCCACTGAGCATTCCAGGAGTTCCAAGAAACGGAAGTTCAAGCCCTGAAGTTTGAAAAATGGTGAAGCAACATGCAATTTACGTGTACTTACCTTTATCAGTGCCCACCATTCAGTTTACAGTAAACCTGACCTGATGTAGAGAAACTGATGCCATGTCCTGATTCAGCAGTGCAAAAATACCCTAAATCAGTTGTAGAAATCTAGACAACATTCAAAAAGTAAAAAATTGTTGCCCACTGTAATTATATCAAAAAATGGAAAGAAATTAAAGGGAATATGGATAAACGGGGGAAACTAAAATTATCATTAGGAGGAAGAATATCTATGATTAAAATGATGATACTCCCCAAAATTCTATTTTTATTTCAAACGATTCCAATTCTAATAGGAACTAAATATTTTATAAACTGGCAAAGAGATCTTGCAAATTTTATATGGCAGGGGGGAAAGTCAAGGATAAAATTAGAAGTAATGACGGGCCCAAAGGAAAGTGGAGGATTTGCAGTGCCAGATTTAAGGAAGTATTTTGAGGCAGCGTGTTGGTGATGGATAAAAAGATAATGAAGATAATGAAGTCCTAACACTAGAGGGTTGGGACAAAAATAAGGACTTCTGGGGTGGCGCCATCGGCAATTGCGGACTCCCTCTCAATTGGAGGGACTAGCTCCGCGCGAAACGGGTCTTTTCCGCTACGGCAAAGCGGGGACCCTTTTAAAAATCACAGGCAGATGAAGCCTGTGACCATGGGACTCGGCAGGCACCCTTAGCGCCCCCCCAACCCACAAAGGAACCCACTAACAGGCTCCGAAGGAATGTTTTATAAAATTGATGAATGTTGGAAAAATGTTGAAATGAAATTACTTGGCTCTTGTAAAAATGTTTAAAGAATTATGTAAAAAGGTAATGGTTATGAGAAGTTGGTAAAAATAAGATTTAAGGTCTAAACAGGAAGTCAGCCTTCTGTTTCTTTGTAGACAGAATAAAGCAAAGACAACGTAAACTAGAGCTCAGAAAATCGCTTCTAAAGGATTGGCTTTCATCATTTAAAATTGTTGAACCCCCCTTCGGCAACAGGGGAAGAAGGGGGATCTTTTTTGGACTGTTTAAATCTGCAGAAGTGAGTTTAAAGTAAAGTAACTTTCCATCGTCCTGATCCTGGAGCGGGGTGTCAGGACTGACATTTGAAGCTCATTGACCAGAGACAAACGCTTTTAACAGATAGCTAAAAGAAGAGAAACACAGTGATTCCATTGTTTCCTTTCGCACCTTAAAGGAACTAATATTGACAAAATATCTGAAAAAAGGAAACTCTGTTGCTAGACTTGTCTTTAAAAGAAAGATTAAATAGAAGTTTTCCCCCTAGAGGGAGACTGTGAAACTGTAACCAACTCCTGGGAGCTGGCAGTTGTTACAGATTACAATCGTGGGAATAGACATCTGACCTTCAGGACAATGTATTCAGAAGCTCTGTTGTGTGCTTTCTATAAAACAAATGCCCTACTGGAACAGTTACATGAGAAGACAAATTTGATGGCTGACTCGATTAGAAATTTTGAACAGGCAGTGGGAAATTTTGAACAGGCAGTGGGAAGATATGTGGAGCCCACCCAGGAATTAAATCAGGAGTGCGCCCTGACAGAACAGGCCCAACAGGAATATGAACTTTTGGATTTGACAAATGAACTTGGAAAAAGCCAGATTTGGAAAGAAAAAGTTTGGTTTGGTTTGGAAATGGGGGGTTGGATAGACCCTCCTATACAGGGACGTTTGGACTTTTCAAGTCTGGCAATGGGCCGTGAGATGTTTGGGATTGTGGGGGCTCTCAATTTTGGAGGGATTTCGAAACATGTCTTTAAATACCACATGGAATTTAGTGTCGATTATGGAAAAGGGGCTGATCTGTCGAGAAGGGTCAAAAATATTGTTAAGCTGGAGTTTCCATGAGTGAAACGAGCAGGAGACAAGGGAAAATACAGTTACAAATATGAAGAAGAGTTGCGAAAGGGACATGGAAGAGACTTAAGGGCCTCGGATATTAGGATACCAGGTTAATGCGCCAGATCGATGGGATAATAAGGACTGACAAAACCCGGGACCAGGAGGAAGGGACGCTGGATGAAGATTGGATTTGTTTTTATTTCTTTTTTTCACTACTAGGACTGTTTTATAACATTGATGAATGTTAGAAAAATGTTGGAATGAAACTACTTGGCTTTAGTAAAAATGTTTAAAGAATTATGCAAGAATATTATGGTTATGAGAAGTTGGTAAAAATAAGATTTAAGTTTTAAGTTTCAAGGTTTTTTATAGTAAGATAAAATTAAAATAGTTTAAGGTAATGTAATGACAGAATATTATGAAATATGGAAAGGATTTGCTGTGACAATTAACAACCAGGATACATAGAAGGGGAGGAGGAGGAGGTCAAGGAAAGAGGGTAGTGATAGTTGAGGGGTTGAGAATAATGGATTTGTTTTTAAATGTTTTTAAATGTTTGTGGTGTATTTTTGTTTTTTTCTCTCTCTCTCTTATTTTGAATTTGTATGTGTATGGTTGGAAGCGGCTTGTTTTTCTTTTTTTCTATTTTGTTTTTCTTTTGTAACTTTTTAAAAAAATTTCTCAATAAATATCATTTTTTAAAAAAACAAAATATACGGCTGGCATAGCTATTTATTTAATGACAAAAAAGAACAACATAAAAAAAATATAAATCACATAGTAAGAAAGGCTCTATTGGATGTCTGGGAAAGAACAAAAGGAAAAATTATTGAGAAAACTCCCCAATGGGTTTCCCCAGTGGAGGCAACCACAACATTAAAGAGTAATGCAAAAGAGACTTGGCCAACATATAGAGAAATATTAGAAGATGCAGACAAAAATATTAAATTAAAAACTTGCGAATTACAAACATTTGGAATAAATTGGTTACAATATTATCAATTAAAAGCAACATATGAAAAAGACATAAGAAAGGGGGGATTTGGAAATAAAACTTCAAAATTAGAAAAGTAAAAATTGCAAAGTGATCAGAATTACTTGCAAAAATGTACAGATTAATAATGAAAAACACCTTAGAACAAGAGACGAAAGGGGGAAACATGTTAAAATGGGATCACGATTTGGGATATGAGATATATGTGGAAAGATTGAAAACTTTTTGGGAGAAAAACCATAAATTTTACTGCGTGCGATTTATTTAAGGGAGAATTTCAGAAAAATTCACCACAGATGGTACCTAATCCCTGACAGATTGTCAAAATTAAATAAAAGGAACAACGACAAATGTTGGAAATGTAACAGAACAAAAGGTACGTTATACCACATGTGGTGGACTTGCCCAAAGATTAAAACCTTTTGGGACATGATCCACGACGAAATAAAACAATTGATAAGGACATCAAACAAAAAAAAGGAAGAGGCATATCTTTTAGCTATTCTAGATAAAGATATTCCAAAAGATAAAACTAACATTTCTATACGCGACAACAGCAGCAAGAATTTTGATTGCTAGCTATTGGAAAGAAGACAGCATCCCAACAAAAAGAGAATGGTTGGGGAAACTTTGCAAGTACCTGGAACTACCAAAACTGACGGATATAATAAGGAGAAAACCCAAAACTATGGTTATGAAGCAATGGGAGTTCTTAAATGATTATTTACAAAAACAGGGCTCGACTACAAAAATCTGGTTGTGTTTAGAATAATCTTGTGCATAATATAAAAAATACAAAGTGAGACATTAAGGAAAGCCAAAGCGAAAATATGAAGAACAGAGGATCTGACAAACGGATTATTAAAAACGCGTGAGGCAAACAGTGGAAGTCTTTTTTTAAAAAAAACACACTTTACTTAAGGTAGATAAGGACAAGATGAAATTATACAATTAAATATAAATATAGATGGGAAATGGCTATGTAAAGTGAATACTTATCTACTTTAAAACATTTTCACCTATGATTTTTTTGTTTTACTTCTTTATTTTTTCTTTGTTTTTTCTGATATCTTATCTTTCATTTCACTCCTTTATTGTGAATAGCATTTTATAGAGATATATAACTATAAATATGAAAAGAGACAAAGTATTCTCTAATTTTTTTCCTTGGTTATATGTATTTTCCTTTTCCTTTGTATTTTCTTTTGTCGTAAATATGTATGTTTTCTAATTTGTACTTAATAAAAATCAAAATTAAAAAAAAGGGAGGACACCTGAGGACACCTGTGAAAACATGGCCCTTCACGCCAGCTGAGACCGAGAACGAAGCAGCTAAATGCCAGATAGCCCAATAAAAACCTGCAATTTCTACAATCTACCCCCCCCCCACTCTTTAACCTTAATCTGATTCTACTGCCTTACTCCCCCCACCACCACACTCTAGTTCAGCGCAACTCCATTGGTTCAATAGACAAGCTGAGAGACACAGGGCAACCCGGACGGGTTGGCAGGGAATCACCCTATATTGTAGATACGCAAGATGGCTATCTTAAAAGCAATTACATTAAATGTGAGGAGGTTGGGAAACCCCATCAGAAGACAATGCATCACTTCATATATAAACACCAAAACTGACCATGCCTACCTTAACGGATGAGGAACAGGAATTCATGGACAGTCCTATCACCGCAGAGGAAATAGATATAGTCCTCAAAAACCTCAAGCCACACAAAGTTCCAGGCCCAGATGGCTTTACAGCAGAATTCTATAGAAAATTCAAAGAACCCCTGATGCCCTACATGACCCGCCTATTGAATGATATCATTAAAGGGGGGCCCTTCCCCAAAACCTGGACCTACTCCAAAATAGTCTCCATCCCAAAACCACTTAAAGACAGCCTCAAAGTAGAATCAGACCACCCAATCTCATTAATAAACCAAGACGACAAAATATTTATATTAAACTTGCCCAAACGCCTAATCATTTTCCTATACAAGTTAAGAGCCCCAGACGAGACTGGCTTCGTCCCTGGTGGCAATATAACAGACCCCATCAGGAAACTACTGAACATGATTGAACACAGCACGGCAACTAAATGCCCACTGAAAATTATGTCCCTAAACATCCTCAATGCTTTGGATTGCTTAGAGTGGAAATTCCCATTAGCAGCATTAACATGAAATTTGGCCCCAATTTCCTGCAAATCCTCCAACAAATATAATCCCAAGCCTCAGCAATATGGAAGACTAACAATAGGGACTCTAATATCATAGCGATCCAAAAAGGCACAAAACAAGGATTCCCATGGTCTCTCTTCTTATTCATCCTGGCTCTGGAGCTTTAGCAATCTGAATCTGAGCAGCCACAGACATCAAGGGAGTGGAAATAAAAGGCAAAACCTACAAATTAGGACACTTTGCAGATGACAGCACCAGACCCCATAAATACAACAACCTCCTTAATCAGAGAACTCAACACATTTGCAATGGTGCCGGGCCTACAGGTAAATTTTGCAAAGTCAGAAGCTATGTGCTTCCCACACCCAAAAAGAACTTGCTAACGTCACCAAGATAAAACTTTGTCACACCAAGTTCAGATACCATAGGGTACAAAGAACCAGAAACCTCAATAAAGTACACCTCCACAACTATAACCCCTTGTTGGCGGCAAATTAACCAAGACCTAAAGAGATGGAACAACATCAACTTCACTCTCTCAGACAAAATTGCCATGATCAAAATGATCACCCTCCCAAAACTAACCTACCTATTCCAAACAAAAAACCAAGAATAAGCCCCAAATACCTGCACCTCCCCTCCTCAGAGGGAGGATGGCGAATCCCCAACACAGAAGCATATTACATTGCCAACCAAGTATGCTACATAATCCCATATATACTAGAAGATGAAACAAAACAGCGGGTACACCTGAAGAGAGACACAATTGAAAATACCGGCACCACAGCATACCCAATTCCAAACAAACTAAGGAAAATTCCCACAATACTTAACAGGTACACACAGAACATGCTTAAAGCATGGAAAGCAGAAATAGGTAAACTGTCCCCAACCCCATCACCACTAATTCCCCTGCCACACCACCCATTATTCCATCACACGGCACAAAACCTCCAGATAAAGACCTGTCAAACAAAAGGCTTATATCGCCTAATTAACCTCTATAAAATAGCAAACCCTTGCCAACACAAGAAATACAAGGCAAACTAGAAGACGCCCAAATGCCCTGGTTAACACACCACCAATTACATGCCCTCTTAAACAATCCAGTAGTAAAATCACCTGCAACTAGGCCCCTGACAACCTTCCAAAACCTCCCCCAGAAACCTCCTATGAGATTAACCCCACTCAGTGGACCAGAACGTGGTATAAACCCTGCTTTCAATCCATATCAAAGAAAAGGAAAGCACTCACTCTGAAACTCACCTACAGGTGGTACCTAACACCAAGGAAATTAGTGCTAATAAGCCCACGTAATTCACCAAAATGCTGGAGAGGGTGCACCTCCACAGGCACATACCTCCACATGCGGTGGGAACGCCCCCAAATCCAACTCTTCTGTACAAAAACCATATGAGAAATACCGTATGTAAAATACCTAAGCAAGTATTAGAAATCACCCCAGAACTGGCCCTACTAAACATCTTCCAAGACAATAATGCCCACTTACACCACAAAGATCTCATAACCCACCTACTCTCAGCAGCCAGAAGCATCATGACCAGACACTGGAGTGACCTGTCTGGAATAAGTATGGACCAATGGTACCAAATACTATGGGAAACAGCCTTACTAGAAAAATTAACCAATAAACTGAAACTGACACAGGGACAAATAGAAGAAGATGCCTTCACCCTGGTATGGCTCCCCTTTATCACATACATAGCCCAACAAGACAATGACAAAAATCCACCAACAGAATACAAATCAATATGGCTAACCTGACCCAAAAATCCCACCCACCCCACTCACACATGGAAACAAAGACAACCAGAGTCAACTGCAAATGAACAGCCACACCCTAGGCCAGTGTTTCCCAACCTTTTTTGGGCAAAGGCACACTTGTTTGATGAAAAAAATCTTGAGGCACACCACCATTACAGCCCCGTGACGTCAGCACACAGCGTCACGCCGGGAGGGACGCACGAAAGTGTAAGTTTCAATTTTTTCCCTCCCCCTTGCCGGGGAACCTCCAAGCTTTGGGGGTGGGGGTGGGGAGGAGGCAGCAAAGCGAGGGACTGAGGGACTCCTCCAACGACAAGGGTTGGGGAAGAAGAGAAAGGGCTATTCCGCTCCAGTCAAGGGAGGGGAATATGTACTGGCACAACTGGTGTGCGGTCTTCGGAAAGCGGGGTGCGGGAAGGAAGCCTAGGCTCGGGGTCCACCGACCTCGGCGGAGAAAGGCAACAACCGGAGCCGATGACAAGCCGGCGCGTGCGTGCAGCGGCTGGCCTCAAGCTCGGGAAGCTGCGTGCGGCGATGTTGACGCGGGGCGCGCGAGAGCTTGGGGGCGGGGGGGCGGGAGAGAGAGAGAAAGAGTTGGCAGCACCAGGCGCTGTTACTTATTGCGCTGCGGACGCTGCCAGCAACTGCGGTGGTTGTGCGGCGGCCGCCGCCACAGAACGTCCTCGTCAGTCTGCTGAGCTGCCTGGCAGCGTAGGGAGCCGAGGGGCAGGGCTTCCTTTCTGAAGGAGCTGAGGGTGGGGATCCTCCGGCGCCTTCGGCGAAACGGCGCCGGCCCAGAGCGCTTCTAGGAGGCTGCCTTTGTGCGCGACGTAAAGCCCTCTTTCCCTCCCTCCAGCCCCGTGTCACATGTGGAAAAGGGGGCTGGATCCAGTGACGCAACTCGGAAAACTGTTAGGGAAGCCAGAGCAGGAAAGTGAGTGGGAGGCGGCGGCGGCGCTTTAACCCACGTTTCCTTTTTGAAAGAGAAACTTAAGTCAGTGTTTCCCAACCTTTTTTGGACTCGCCCGCCTCCCTCCAGGCAACATATCGCGGCACACCAGGCAACATCTCGCGGCACACTAGTGTGCCGCGGAACACCGGTTGGGAAACACTGCCCTAGGCCAACCCCAACCCCTCTCACCACCAAGGGAACACAAGTGAACAGCAAAGAACCTGCACAAGCAACGCTGACACAAAACCCCACATATATTAAGTAAAATAGAAACATCAACACCCAACCCCAACCCCCACTCATCTTTTTTTCCCTCCACCTCTTTCCCCCTATTCTTCCTAATGTCTCAACAAATGGGGGGGAAATGTGTTATGTGGGGGGGGTACGAGTCAGAGACATTGCACATACCTTTGTAAATCAAGACAATCTTTACTAAAAATACATTTAAAAAATACAAATGAAACTGACCTGTATATTTCAAGAAAATGTAACTTGAAAAAAGAAACATTGCACATACTTTTATAAACTATTTTTGTAAAATATTTGGTAAGAGAAGAATTATTGAAGGATAAGAAAGTACTGTTTATGTATGTGATGACAATGCCAGAATACTACTTGCCCAGGGATGGAAAGAAGAAAGAGCCCCATCGAAAGGAGAATGGATAATGAAGATGATGGACTATGCAAAGATGGCAAGGCGGACCAGGAAAATCAGGCACCAAGAGTTTAACCAATTTACTAAAGAATGACATACCTCTAAAGAATATATTAAAGAACACTGTAATCATTTTAAAATGTTGGCAGGATTGACATAGCACTTGTAATTTAAAATAACAAAGGATAAAAATGAAGTACCATAATTTGGATGAATGCAATTAGATGCAGTTTAAAAAGGAAGATAAATCTTGGAAGCCAAGGGAGGGGTGGAGGGAAGTCCGGGGGAATCCCATAAAGGTACTGATATGGACTGTGGTGTAATGTAAGCATGTTTTTCTGTGTGTGTGTGTGTGTGTGTGTGTGTGTGTGTGTGTGTGTGAGAGAGAGAGAGAGAGAGAGAGAGAGAGAGAGAGAGAGAGAGAGAGAGATTGTGTTTTTTCTTTTTGAAACTTTGAAAATAAAAAATTGAAAACAGAAAATAATTTAAAAGTGTTTTGAAAAATATATTGAATTTGCCATAAGTTCACCCTTGCCATCTAGTGTCACATTTGTATAGTGCACTTAATACACTGTATACGCATCTGTATAGCCAAGTCTTTAGTCTGTGGCTGTATTTTTGACACAGTTTCCTCTCTTTCCACCAATCAAGGAGTATGACAAGGCTGTATATTGTCTCCCTGCTTATTTAACTTATATGCAGAATTTATCATGCGAAAGGCTGGGCTGGATGAATCCCAAGCCGGAATTAAGATTGCTGGAAGAAATATCAACAACCTCAGATATGCAGATGACACAACCTTGATGGCAGAAAGTGAGGAGGAATTAAAGAACCTTTTAATGAGGGTGAAAGAGGAGAGTGCAAAATATGGTCTGAAGCTCAACATCAAAAAAAAACTAAGATCATGGCCACTGGGCCCATTACCTCCTGGCAAATAGAAGGGGAAGAAATGGAGGCAGTGATAGATTTTACTTTTGTGGGTTCCATGATGACTGCAGATGGTGACAGCAGTCACGAAATCAAAAGACGCCTGCTTTTGGGGAGAAAAGCAATGACAAACCTAGACAGCATCTTAAAAAGCAGAGACATCACCTTTCCGACAAAGGTCCGTATAGTTAACGCCATGGTTTTCCCAATAGTGATGTATGAAAGTGAGAGCTGGACCATAAAGAAGGCTGATCGCCGAAGAATTGGTGCTTTTGAATTATGGTGCTGGAGGAGACTCTTGAGAGTCCCATGGACTGCAAGAAGATCAAACCTCTCCATTCTGAAGGAAATCAGCCCTGAGTGCTCACTGGAAGGACAGATCCTGAAGCTGAGGCTCCAATACTTTGGCCACCTCATGAGAAGAGAAGACTCCCTGGAAAAGACCCTTATGTTGGGAAAGATGGAGGGAACAAGGGGAAGGGGACGACAGAGGATGAGATGGTGGGACAATATTCTCAAAGCTACCGGCATGAGTTTGACCAAACTGCGGGAGGCAGTGAAAGATAGGAGGGCCTGGCGTGCTCTGGTCCATGGGGTCACGAACAGTCGGACACGGCTAAACAACTAAACAACAACAACCACCTCGGGTTAAGAACTTAATTCGTTCTGGAGGTCTGTTCTTAACCTGAAACTATTCTTAACCTGAGGTACCACTTTAGCCAATGGGGCCTCCTGCTGCCGCTGCGCTGCCACCATGAAATTTCTGATCTCATCCTGAAGCAAAGTTCTTAACCCAAGGTACTATTTCTGGGTTAGCGGAGTCTGTACTACTGTACTATATGATTTCCATTCAAATGTTTAAGTTATAACATATAAAATACACATTAATATAAGCATCATCAAAATACCAAATAGAAGTATAATCACAGTGTGCCAAGCCAATTTTAAATGTTGGTCATTGTAGGAAGCTATCCTGAAAATATGTCCTACCAATGGTACTATGAAAGATAGTTACTCCAGAGCTGGCAAAGCAGTATCCTGACAGTACTGGGATACTGGAGCAGGACCTAGCCCCCTGTCACACATCAAAAGTGGGGAAGAAATTCATGACCGAGAAGCAAATAGAGGTACTTGACTGGCCAGGGAATTCCCCGGACGTAAATCCTATTGGGAATTTGTGTGCTGTAGACTATACAACTCTGGAGAAACTCATTCAGGCACTGATTCAAGTGTGGTACAGGGATCCAAAAATCAACAGTAACTGTTAAAAAATAGTAGACTCCATGTCAAACCGTGTTCAAATGCTGCTTAGAAATAGTGGAGGTCATATCCGTTACTAATGTACGTCTGTGTGAGTTTTGTACATGTATGTGTGAGTTTTGTACAATAAACTACTGTACGAAAGTCATTGTTTCAATTAATTTGTACAGCACATTGTTATATGTTTTGTAAGACATGGACACAACACAATTCAGAGGGCACACAATGTGAGTTCCTGCACTAAAACAGCAGTGTTTCCTGTGATAACCAGATAAATAAATCAAATTGACTTTCAGGTAATACTGTCTAGAATGGCCCCTGGGCCATTGCTTCTACCTTTATGATGTTCTACCGATTTTGACCTAGATTGAGTTTCAAATCAGTATATATTAAATGTTTGGGGGGAATTGAAAGGAAACCCACATCCCATAAAATGAGGTATGTCATTCTTTAGTAAATTTCTTAAACTCTTGGTGCCTGATTTTCCCGGTCCGCCTTGCCATCTCCGCATAGTCCATCATCTTCATTATCCATTCTCCTTTCGATGGGGCTCTTTCTTCTTTCCATCCCTGGGCAAGTAGTATTCTGGCATTGTCATCACATACATAAACCGTAATTTTCGCTTTATAACACGCAGTTTATTCCTCCTAGAAAGTAAGGGGAAATGTCTCTGTGTGTTATGGAGCAAATGCCTACAGATGGCAGGGGAATCTGCTGCAGTTGTGAGCAGTCCGTGGCTCGCTTTGAAACAACAAAGCGGGTGTAAGCGGCTCCTTTCAGCGAGCCCAGCCGGTGAGGAGGGAGAGAAGCAGAGCGGGGTTGGCTGCTTTAAAACAACCCCTTGCTCTCTGTCCCTGCCTGCAGTTTTTTGCTGTCCGATTTTGGATTAGCCACTGTGTGCAGTGGCGTAGCGTGGGGGGTGCCAGGGGTGCCGGCCGCACCGGGCGCAATATTTTTGGGGGCGCGTTTGGCCGGCCCCCCTCGAGGAAGTGGGAACCTCTCCAAGGCAAAGTGTGCCGTCGGCAGAGGAAAAAAGCCGCGCAGCAGCAGCAGCAAAGTCGGGAGGAGGAGGAGGTGGAGCGAGCCTGCTAATTCCTTGCAAAGTCGGGAGGAGGAGGTGGTGGAGCGAGCCTGCTAATTCCTTGCTGGGAATTAAGCGGCTCAAAGAGGGAAAGGAAAAGAGGTGGAGCCGCTGGCCCGGAGGGGAGGAAGCTGGAAAGAGCAGCGCGCCAAGCGCACGTGAGGCAAAGGGCCTGCCCAAGTGCAGGCTGAGCTCCCCGTGGCAGGGGCGGAGGGAGCCTCCCTTCCTTTTAATGGGCAAGCATTTTCACGCGGGGAATCGACAGCAAATCCTCGGGCAGCTCTCGGGGAAGGGGGCATTTGGGAGAAGTGTGGATACCTCGGTTGGTTGGAGCGCGGCAATGAGAACGCCAAGGTTGCGTCTCTGATCCTCGTTTGGGACGGCTGCATATTTATCCCTGCATTGCAGGGGGGATTGGACTCGATGACCCCCAGGGTCCCTTCTAACTCTATGATTGGCGGGGGGGGACTGAGAGGCTGGCCTTAGGGACAGAGGCAGATCTAGCTGCTCCAGCGCCCGGAGCGGTGCACATGCCATGGGGTGAGTGTCCCAGGGGGAGAGATGCCCATGGGGGGGGTGGAGCGAGCTGTCCATGCTGGGCTGCTTCCTGGGGGGTGGGGAGCCATGCCGCTTTGCCAGCGCCCTTCTTCCTTTCCCTCTTCCTTTTAACAGCTATGGGGAGGCTCCCCCCCCCCCAAGCAGCCCGGAAGCGAGGGGCAATGGCGCAACGCCGGCCCACAACTCCAAAGCCTCCCCCAGCTGTTAAAACAAAGGGGGAAGGTGGGGAAGGCCGCTGGCAAGGCGGCGCATCTCCACCCCTTCCCCTGACGGCTCGGGGTAGGCCTGGGAGTCACGGTGCGCCGAATGTCATGCCCCTGAGTGATGACACCTGGTGTGGACCGCCCCCACCGCCCCCTTCCTCTGCCCCTGCTTAGGGACAGGCAGAGCCTGGGCTCCTCGGAGTTGACAAATGGAGGGGACCAGCAGCTGGCCAAAGAGGGGAAATATGATTGACTTATTCGCAGAATCTATAGCCTTCTCTACAGCTGAATTCTCCCCACTCCCAAGAATGGGGAGCAAAGTAATGAAAACTAATAATAATAATAATAATAATAATAATAATAATAATAATAATAATAATAATAATTTAAGCCCTGCCTATCTGGCTGGGTTTACCCAGCCACTCTGGGTGGCTTCCAACCGAATGTTAAAGTACAATAACCTATTAAACATTAAAAGCTTCCCTAAACAGGGCTGCCTTCTGATGTCTTCTAAAAGTCTGGTAGTTGTTCTTCTCTTTGACATCTGGTGGGAGGGCGTTCCACAGGGCGGGCGCCACCACCAAGAAGGCCCTCTGCCTGGTTCCCTGCAACTTGGCTTCTCATGAGGGGACCGCCAGAAGGCCCTCGGAGCTGGACCTCAGTGTCCAGGCAGAACAATGGGGGTGGAGATGCTCCTTCAGGAAGAAGAACAATTTACAAAATCTTTTAAACAGGTCCATTGAAAAACTAATCAACGTCCTATTTGTCTGGGGGGAGGTGGGGGGCAGTGCCTGCCTGCCCCTTTCAAGCACGGCTGGGAAGAGGCCTCTGCAGGCTGAGCAGTGGCGTAGCGTGGGGGGTGCAGGGGGGGCCGGCCGCACCGGGCGCAACATCTGGGGGTTAGGGTTAGGGGGCGCAAATTATTTCCCTTGCCCCGGGTGCTGACAACCCACGCTACGCCACTGACTGTGTGTGTGTGTGTGTGCTTGAGCTATAGTTCTCCTCCTCCTGCTTCCCGTTCACTCTCCCAGTGCCCCTGCGCTCTCCTGCGACTTTAGGATTGATACTGTGTGTGTCTGTGTGTGTGTGTGTGTGTGTGGGATCGTTCTCCTTCTCTTGCTTCCCGTTCAGTCCCCCAGCGCCCCTCCGACTTCCAGCGCCCCTGCAACTTTAGGGTGACTTTAGCATGGATCCACATGGATCTTCAGGATTTTTGCATTGGGCTACCCCAAACTCACCGTTAGATCACATGTCTGTGGCCACAGCATGAACAACAAAAATCATACATTCACTGTTTCATTTAGAATATTTTTTGGTTTGTTTTCCTCCTCCAAAAACTATGTTCGTGTTATGGTCTGGTGCGTGTTATAGAGCAAAAAGTACGGTAGTATTCTGGCATTGTCATGAAATTTGGCCCCAATTTCCTGCAAATCCTCCAACAAATATAATCCCAAGCCTCAGCAATATGGAAGACTAACAATAGGGACTCTAATATCATAGCAATCCAAAAAGGCACAAAACAAGGATTCCCACGGTCTCTCTTCTTATTCATCTTGGTTCTGGAACCTTTAGCAATCTGAATCCGAGCAGCCACAGACATCAAGGGAGTGGAAATAAAAGGCAAAACCTACAAATTAGGACACTTTGCAGATGACAGCACCAGACCCCATGAATACAATAACCTCCTTAATCAGAGAACTCAACACATTTGCAATGGTGCCGGGCCTACAGGTAAATTTTGCAAAGTCAGAAGCTATGTGCTTCCCACACCCAAAAAGAACTTGCTAACGTCACCAAGATAAAACTTTGCCACACCAACTTCAGATACCATGGGGTACAAAGAACCAAAAACCTCAATAAAGTATACCTTCACAATTACAACCCCTTGTTGGCGGCAAATTAACCAAGACCTAAAGAGATGGAACAACATCAACTTCACTCTCTCAGACAAAATAGCCATGATCAAAATGATCACCCTCCCAAAACTAACCTACCTATTCCAAACAAAAAACCAAGAATAAGCCCCAAATACCTGCACCTCCCCTCCTCAGAGGGAGGAAGGCGAATCCCCAACACAGAAGCATATTACATTGCCAACCAAGTATGCTACATAATCCCATATATAGTAGAAGATGAAACAAAACAGCGGGTACACCTGAAGAGGGACACAATTGAAAATACCTGCACCACAGCATACCCAATTCCAAACAAACTAAGGAAAATTCCCGCAATACTTAACAGGTACACACAGACCATGCTTAAAGCATGGAAAGCAGAAATAGGTAAACTGTCCCCAACCCCATCACCACTATTTCCCCTGCCACACCACCCATTATTCCATCACTCAGCACAAAACCTCCAGATAAAGACCTGTCAAACAAAAGGCTTATATCGCCTAATTAACCTCTATAAAATAGCAAACCCTTGCCAACACAAGAAATGCAAGGCAAACTAGAAGACGCCCAAATGCCCTGGTTAACACACCACCAATTACATGCCCTCTTAAACAATCCAGTAGTAAAATCACCTGCAACTAGGCCCCTGACAACCTTCCAAAACCTCCCCCAGAAACCTCCTATGAGATTAACCCCACTCAGTGGACCAGAACGTGGTATAAACCCTGCTTTCAATCCATATCAAAGAAAAGGAAAGCACTCACTCTGAAACTCACCTACAGGTGGTACCTAACACCAAGGAAATTAGAGCTAAGAAGCCCATGTAATTCACCAAAATGCTGGAGAGGGTGCACCTCCACAGGCACATACCTCCACATGTGGTGGGAATGTCCACAAATCCAACTCTTCTGTACAAAAACCATATGAGAAATACCGTATGTAAAATACCTAAGCAGGTATTAGAAATCACCCCAGAACTGGCCCTACTATACATCTTCTAAGACAATAATGCCCACTTACACCACAAAGATCTCATAACCCACCTACTCTCAGCAGCCAGAAGCATCATGACCAGACACTGGAGTGACCTGTCAGGAATAAGTATGGACCAATGGTACCAAATACTATGGGAAACAGCCTTACTAGAAAAATTAACCAATAAACTGAAACTGACACAGGGACAAATCAAAGAAGATGCCTTCACCCTGGTATGGCTCCCCTTTATCACATACATAGCCCAACAAGACAATGACAAAAATCCACCAACAGAATACAAATCAATATGGCTAACCTGATCCAAAAATCCCACCCACCCCACTCACACATGGAAACAAAGACCACCAGAGTCAACAGTCACACCCTAGGCCAACCCCAACCCCTCTCACCACCAAAGGAACACAAGTGAACAGCAAAGAACCTGCACAATCAACGCTGACACGAAACCCCACATATATTAAGTAAAATAGAAACATCACCACCCAGTGGCGTAGCGTGGGTAGTCAGCACCCGGGGCAAGGCAAGTAATTTGTGCCCCCTAACCCATGGATTTGCGCCCCCTAACCCTAACCCCCGGATGTTGCGCCCGGTGCGGCCAGCCCCCCCTGCACCCCCCATGCTACACCACTGTCACCACCAAACCCTAACCCCCACTCATCTTTTTTTTTTCCTCCACCTCCACCTCTTTCCCCCTATTCTTCCTAAAGTCTCAACAAATGGGGGGGGGGAATGTGTTATGGGGGGGATACAAGACAGAGACATTGCACATACCTTTGTAAATCAAGAAAATCTTTACTAAAAATACATTTTAAAAAAACAAATGAAACTGACCTGTATATATCAAGAAAATCTAACTTGAAAAAAGAAACATTGCACATACTTTTGTAAACCAAGAAATCTTTAATAAAAAAGACATTAAAAAATATTTGGTAGGAGAAGAATTACCGAAGGATAAGAAAGTACTGTTTATGTATGTGTTGACAATGCCAGAATACTACTTGCCCAGGGATGGAAAAAAGAAAGAGCCCCATCGAAAGGAGAATGGATAATGAAGATGATGGACTATGCTGAGATGGCAAGGCTGACTGGGAAAATCAGGCACCAAGAGTTTAACCAATTTACTAAAGAATGACATACCTCTAAAGAATATATTCTTTATATATATTCTACCTCTCCTTTAAATCAGAACCAGTGAGGGCGGTGAAGGTCCTGTGTGAGTGCTTGTAGGATGGATGGCGGCTAACAGATAGAGGTTGAATCCTGACAAGACAGAAGTACTGTTTCGGGGGGACAGGGAGCGGGTTGGTGTGGGGGATTCCCTGGTCTTGAATGGGGTAACTGTGCCCCCTGACGGACCATGTGCGCAACCTGGGAGTCATTTTGGACTCACAGCTGTCCATGGAGGTGTAGGTTAACTCTGTGTCCAGGGCAGCTGTCTACCAGCTCCATCTGGTATGCAGGCTAAGACCCTACCTGCCCGCGAACTGTCTCGCCAGAGTGGTGCATGCTCTAGTTATCTCACGCTTGGACTACTGCAACGCGCTCTACATTGGGCTACCCTTGAAGGTGACCCGGAAACTGCAATTAATCCAGAATGCGGCAGCTAGACTGGTGACTGGGAGTGGCCGCCGGGACCACATAACACCGGTTCTGAGAGATCTGCATTGGCTCCCAGTACGTTTCCGAGCACGATTCAAAGTGTTGGTGCGGACCTTTAAAGCCCTAAACGGCCTCGGTCCTGTATACCTGAAGGAGTGTCTCCACCCCCATCATTCAGCCCAGACACTGAGATCCAGCACCGAGGGCCTTCTGGCAGTTCCCTCATTGTGAGAAGTGAGGCTACAGGGAACCAGACAGAGGGCCTTCTCGGTAGTGGCGCCCGCCCTGTGGAACGGCCTCCCATCAGATGTCAAAGAGATAACTAATTACCTGACATTCAGAAGACATCTTAAGGCAGCCCTGTTCAGGGAAGTTTTTCATATGTAATGCTGTACTGGTTTTAACACTGATTGGGAGCCGCCCAGAGTGGCTGGGGAAACTCAGCCAGATGGGCGGGGTATAAATAATAAATTAATTATTATTATTATTATTATTATTATTATTATTATTATTATTATTATTAAAGAACACTGTAATCATTTTAAAATGTTGGCAGGATTGACATAGCACTTGTAATTTAAAATAACAAAGGATAAAAATGAAGTACCATAATTTGGATAAATGCAATTAGATGCAGTTTAAAAAATAAGAGAAATCTTGGAAACCAAGGGTGGGGTGGAGGAAAGTCCGGGGGAACACTATAAAGGTACTGATATGGACTGAGATGTAATGTAAGCATGTTTCTGTTTCTCTCTCTCTCTCTCTCTCTCTCTCTCTCTCTCTCTCTCTCTGTGTGTGTGTGTGTGTGTGTGTGTGTGTGTGTGTGTAAAAAAATGTGTTTTTCTTTTTGAAACTTTGAAAATAAAAAATTGAAAACAGAAAATAATTTAAAAGTGTTTTGAAAAATATATTGAATTTGCCATAAACTCACCCTCGCCATCTAGTGTCACATTTGTATAGTGCACTTAATACATTGTATACGCATCTGTATAGCCAAGTCTATAGTCTGTGGCTGTATTTCTGACACAGTTTCCTCTTTCCACCAATCAAGGGTGGACCACATGCTTAACACCAATCAACAGTGTGATGCAGCAGCAACAACAAAAAAGCTAACACTGTTCTAGGCTGCATCAACAGAAGTATAGTGTCCAGATCAAGGGAAGGAATAGTTCCTTGCTATTCTGCCTTGGTCAGACCACACCTGCAATACTGTGCAATTCTGGCCACTACAATTTAAGAAGGATGTTGACAAGCTGGAACCTGTGCCAAGGAGGGCAACCAATATTTTCAAGGGTCTAGAAACCAAGTCTTAGAAGGAACGGTTGAAGCAGCTGGGTATGTCTAGCCTGGAAAAGAGGAGATTTAGAAGCGATATGATAGCCATCTTCAAATATCTGAAGGGCTGTCACATGGAAGATGGAGCGAGCTTGTTTTCTCCTGTTCTGGGGGGTAGGACTCAAACCAATGGCTTCAAGGTACATGAAAGGAGATTTGGACTAAACATCAGGAAGAATTTGCTGACAGTAAGAGCTCTTTAGACAGTGGGACAGCCTGCTTTGGGAGGTATGTGGGCTCTCCTTGCTGGGAGGTTTGTCAGTAGAGGTTGGGTGGCCATCAGTCATGGATGCATTGATTGGGATTTCTGTATTGCAGGGAGTTGGACTAGATGACCCTTCAGGTCCCTTCTAATTCTATGAAATCCCCAACTCCATCTGATGGGTCTGTTGGTATTCAAAATCTGCTTTTAACAAAACGAGTAACAGAAAGGGCTTATAGGAGAACCATGGTGAATATGGCACTCTTCATATGTTTTGAACAACTCCCAGCAGGTCCAGTCACATGATGGGCCTTGTGGGATTTTCAATCTGAAACACTTGGAAGACACAAACTTGGTGAAAGCTGCTGCACAGTGAGGCCTCTGCTCAAAAGAGAATCCCTTCTCTGTCAGAGCCAAGGTGTATCTAGTCCAGCACCTTGCTTCCATCAAGGACTAACCTGATCCCCCTTGATGTTCTTAAGTGGCTCCCCAGCAGCTGATATTCAGAGGTAGACTGCTCCTTCAACAGGAAGTTCTATTTGGCTATTCAAGCCACTGACCACTGATAGACTCAGCCAAACCCAGGTTCTAGAGAAGGATTCGCCAACCTGGTATAGCCCAAAACATCTCGGGGGGGCACTATGTTGGCAAAACTCCAACACAGGGTGTATGTGGGGAAAAAATGGCTTTATTGCACTTTGAACGGAAATAATCTAGGAGAAAAGAGGGGAATTATTTTCAAGTGGCACCTTTAACCCAACTGAGCAAAACACTTGCTTTGCTGCCAGGTACATAAGGGAATGCAAGCAGGACATCTTCGTAAGATCTGTCTTAGGTCAGCTCTCAAAAGTTCAGTAGGCAAGCATGATTTCATAAAGTGGATATTCCTCAAGTTTGTGCTTCTTCAGATTAATTAAAAGAGTGAAAAGTAGTGTGGCCCTTACCTGTTCTGATTCTCTCCCTATCCTCCACTTTTGCAAAGAAACAGTGGACATTTTAAACATTGCAGTTATATAGTAGAAGATGAAACAAAACAGCGGGTACACCTGAAGAGGGACACAATTGAAAATACCTGCACCACAGCATACCCAATTCCAAACAAACTAAGGAAAATTCCCGCAATACTTAACAGGTACACACAGACCATGCTTAAAGCATGGAAAGCAGAAATAAGGAAAATTCCCGCAATACTTAACAGGTACACACAGACCATGCTTAAAGCATGGAAAGCAGAAATAGGAGCTGACACTAGACAGGTGGGAGAAGGTGGCACTCTGCACATTCTCGTACTCATTGGGACTTTGGGACCCTGGCTGAAATTGGCTTTCAGCACACAATTACTTGGGAGCAAGCCCCATTGGACTCAACAATGAGTACGAGAATGTGCAGAGTGCCACCTTCTCCCACCTGTGTAGTGTCAGCTCCTATTTCTGCTTTCCATGCTTTAAGCATGGTCTGTGTGTACCTGTTAAGTATTGCGGGAATTTTCCTTATTTCTGCTTTCCATGCTTTAAGCATGGTCTGTGTGTACCTGTTAAGTATTGCGGGAATTTTCCTTAGTTTGTTTGGAATTGGGTATGCTGTGGTGCAGGTATTTTCAATTGTGTCCCTCTTCAGGTGTACCCGCTGTTTTGTTTCATCTTCTACTATATAACTGCAATGTTTAAAATGTCCACTGTTTCTTTGCAAAAGTGGAGGATAGGGAGAGAATCAGAACAGGTAAGGGCCACACTACTGTATTATTCAGAGAGAGAAGGAGGAACAGATTAGCTAAGCATGGAAGAGGTGTTGGAAGAGGTGTCCGGGCCTTAGTTTGCCTACCCATTGTTTGTTGCTGTTCTGCCTTGTGGGCTAGAAGAAACTGGCCACTCCTTATCCCTCAGCAAAATGTCTTAGGTCAGCTCTCAAAAGTTCAGTAGGCAAGCATGATTTCATAAAGTGGATATTCCTCAAGTTTGTGCTTCTTCAGATTAATTAAAAGAGTGAAAAGTAGTGTGGCCCTTACCTGTTCTGATTCTCTCCCTATCCTCCACTTTTGCAAAGAAACAGTGGACATTTTAAACATTGCAGTTATATAGTAGAAGATGAAACAAAACAGCGGGTACACCTGAAGAGGGACACAATTGAAAATACCTGCACCACAGCATACCCAATTCCAAACAAACTAACTATGAAATCCCCAACTCCATCTGATGGGTCTGTTGGTATTCAAAATCTTACCTATTTCTGCTTTCCATGCTTTAAGCATGGTCTGTGTGTACCTGTTAAGTATTGCGGGAATTTTCCTTAGTTTGTTTGGAATTGGGTATGCTGTGGTGCAGGTATTTTCAATTGTGTCCCTCTTCAGGTGTACCCGCTGTTTTGTTTCATCTTCTACTATATAACTGCAATGTTTAAAATGTCCACTGTTTCTTTGCAAAAGTGGAGGATAGGGAGAGAATCAGAACAGGTAAGGGCCACACTACTTTTCACTCTTTTAATTAATCTGAAGAAGCACAAACTTGAGGAATATCCACTTTATGAAATCATGCTTGCCTACTGAACTTTTGAGAGCTGACCTAAGACATTTTGCTGAGGGATAAGGAGTGGCCAGTTTCTTCTAGCCCACAAGGCAGAACAGCAACAAACAATGGGTAGGCAAACTAAGGCCCGGACACCTCTTCCAACACCTCTTCCATGCTTAGCTAATCTGTTCCTCCTTCTCTCTCTGAATAATACAATGTTACCTCGGGTTAAGAACTTAATTCTTTCTGGAGGTGATCAAAATCTTACCTATTTCTGCTTTCCATGCTTTAAGCATGGTCTGTGTGTACCTGTTAAGTATTGCGGGAATTTTCCTTAGTTTGTTTGGAATTGGGTATGCTGTGGTGCAGGTATTTTCAATTGTGTCCCTCTTCAGGTGTACCCGCTGTTTTGTTTCATCTTCTACTATATAACTGCAATGTTTAAAATGTCCACTGTTTCTTTGCAAAAGTGGAGGATAGGGAGAGAATCAGAACAGGTAAGGGCCACACTACTTTTCACTCTTTTAATTAATCTGAAGAAGCACAAACTTGAGGAATATCCACTTTATGAAATCATGCTTGCCTACTGAACTTTTGAGAGCTGACCTAAGACATTTTGCTGAGGGATAAGGAGTGGCCAGTTTCTTCTAGCCCACAAGGCAGAACAGCAACAAACAATGGGTAGGCAAACTAAGGCCCGGACACCTCTTCCAACACCTCTTCCATGCTTAGCTAATCTGTTCCTCCTTCTCTCTCTGAATAATACAATGTTACCTCGGGTTAAGAACTTAATTCTTAGGAACCAATGCAGGAACCAATGCAGGAAGATTCAGAGTGGATAAGAAAGTATTTACAGAAGACATATGAAATACAACATTAGAAATGTTGGGGATAATTTGGAAAAGTTAGAAGCAAGAAAGAGTTGTAGAGCAATATTAATGTTTATTGTTGCAGAGAAAGCCTTTGACAATGTATCTTGGAGTTTTATGTTACATAATTTAAAGAGTATGGGGATAGGCCATGATTTTTTAAATAGTATTAAAACTGTCTATCTAGAACAAAAAGCTAAAATTATTGTAAATAATGTGGTTTCAGAGGAAATTAGAATTGAGAAGGAAACCAGGCAAGGGTACCCACTTTCCCCTCTGCTGTTTATTTCAGTCCTGGAGGTCTTGCCAAGTATGATTAGAAAGGATGAACAAGTCAAAGGTATTACAGTAGGTTCGAAACGATATAAATTAAAAGCCTTTGCTGATTATCTAGTCCTGACATTACAAGATCCAGACTCCAGTGCAGTCAAAGCACTGGAACTGATACAAGAGTTTGGTCAGGTAGCAGGATTCAAATTATACAAGAGCAAGACCAAAGTAACTGTGAAAAATCTGGATAATGAAGAAAGAAAACTATTGCAAGAAAAAACGGGCCTAGATTTTGTGGAAAAGGTTAAATATTTGGCGGTGAACCTGACAGGGAAAATTTTGAATTTATATACAAGATAATTATGAGAAACTATGGAATAAAATTAAATGAGATTTGGAGATATGGTCGAACCTAAAACTGTCATTAATGGGCTGGATTTCTGTGATTAAGATGAATGTGCTGCCAAAGATGCTTTTTTTGTTTCAAGCCCTCCCAATTATAGATAATGTGAAATGTTTTAAAGAATGGCAGAAAGCACTATCCAGATTTATCTGGCAGGGGAAGAAACCCAGAATTAAATACAAATTACTTACAGACTCTAAAGAAAGAGGGGGATTTTTCTTGCCAGATTTAAAAATTTATTTTGAAGCTGCTACACTTTGCTGGATTAAAGAATGGATGCAGTTAGAAGACATAGATCTATTAGATTTGGAGGGATTCAACAATGTGTTTGGTTGGCATGCATATTTATGGTATGACAAAGTAAAGGCCCATAATGCATTTAAAAACCATGTAATTAGGAAATTGTTGTATAATGTTTGGACAAAATATAAAGATCTTTTAGAAAGAAAGATGCCCAGATGGCTTTCACCAATGGAGGCAAAGACCCAGAGAAAACTAAATATGGATACCAAATGGTTGAACTATTATGATTTATTAATAGAAGAAGAAAAAGGTTAGAAATTAAAACCATTTGATCAAGGTAAAGATACGTTAAATTGGTTACATTATCACCAGATTAATGAATTGTATAAATTGGATAAGAAAAATGGTTTTGCTTTTGAAAAATATAAGTTGGAGACGGAGTTGTTCGATACAAAAGGTAAAAAATTATCTAAAATGTACAAGTTATTGTTGGAGTAGCATACAAAAGATGAACAAGTTAAATCTGTGATGATAGATTGAGCAAGAGATGTAGGACATAATATAATGTTTGAGGATTGGGAAAGATTGTGGAAGAAAGGGGTCAAGTTCTCTGCATGTACTGTGTTAAAGGAAAATATAATGAAAATGATGTACAGATGGTATTTGACTCCTGTAAAATTAGCAAAGATATATCATAACTGTGACAATCTATGTTGGAAATGTAAAGAAAAGGAAGGAACCTTTTATCATATGTGGTAGACCTGTCCCAAGGAGATAGACTTCTGGGAAAAGATTTATAATGAATTGAAAAAAATGTTGAAATATACATTTATAAAGAAACCAGAGGCCTTTCTTCTTGGAATAACAGGTTTGGAATTGCCCAAGAAAGATGTTAAATTATTTTTGTACGCCACAACTGCTGCTCGTATTTTGTTAGCTAAAAAATGGAAAACCCAAGAATTACCAAGGATAGAAGAATGGCAGATGAAGATGATGAATTTTTCGGAGCTAGCCGACCTAACCGGAAGAGTCCGCGACCAGAAGGAGGAGGAGTATCAGGAAGAGTGGATTAAATTTAATGATTACTAAGTAAAATATGTTAAGTTAAATTAACTGAAAACAGCTTGCAGATACTCAGTTGGCTTAGGATTTTATTTATGTTAAGTGATGAATTAATATGTTTAATTTCATAATGTGAAGATCTAAGGATGCTAATGTTTAAGTTAAATTTTATGAGAACTGTGATTTGGAAAACCGTTAAAAGGATATGCAATGAAATCCAACCAAGGGGAAGCGAGGAAGTCACTTAATGTTAAGAAGTGTAATTTTCAATAAGGATATGATTTATGTTTGTTTGTCTTATGTGTTTGTTTGTTTGTTTGTTTGTTTGTTTATAATGTTGTAAAAACCAATAAAAATTGAAAAGAAAAGAAAGTATTTACAGAAGAAAGTAAGAAGAGTCTACTGAATCTGGCCACTGGCCCCTCCACTCCATCATCCTGTTCACAGTGGCCACCCGCATGCTACTTAAGGGAAACCCACAAATAGGACAAGAGCCCAAGAGCAACTCTCCCCGCCTGCGGTTTGCAGCAGCTGGGATTCAGAAGCACTCCTGTCCTGCCCATGCAAGCACTGCTGACGGGCAGGGAGGCTTCTTCCCTGTGCATTAGCTCTGCCCATCCACAGAGCAGCCCTGTCTCTTTGGCTGACATCTTGGTGGTCACGGTGGGAACAGGATGCTCAGCTAGATGGTCCCCCTTTGGCCTGGTGCAGAAGGCTCCTCTGACATTCCTATACACTGCTGCTGAAGACAAGTTGCACGTCTTGCCTCAGAACATGGTCACTCCAACCCTGCAAGGGAGGAAGAACAATAATGCCAGATGAAAACTCAAACCATCTTAGTCAGCTCAACAGAAAAGTCCAGGCAGGAGAGTTCTCTATTCCCAGTTCAGCCATGGAGAGCCCAGCAGCAGCCAGATATTGAGAGCCAGGCCACCCAGGAGCACATGCCAGCTTTCTTCCTGGGCACATTTGACAAGGCAGTACATCCCACTGAGCACTGCAGGACTCAATTCCAAGTAAGCATACGCAGGATATGGACAGCATAGCTGCACTGCAGAAAGTCTCTCTCCAGGGCCAGGCAGGCTGCTGCTGCACTTCAAGGACTAAGGAGAACTAAGAGGCTGGTGAAAGGCAGCCCTTAAGATTTCTAGAGACTTGCGCCCCCTAGTGACAAAAGTTCCTGCTCCTCTGCAGCTGCTCTGGGTTAGCAGTTAGGCTCTAGAAAAAAACATTTCGAGGAAAACCAAGAACACAACATAAAGAGGAGCTGTGTTGTACCAAATCTGACCACAGACGCATCCAGAGTTCTGTCCTGACTGTGAGGAGCCCACCATCATATCAGACAAGGGGACATTCCCAACCCTACCCCAAAGAGGCCAAGGATTATCCTGTGGAACTTCTGCCTGCACCTCACCTCCCCCACAGAAGCTGCTATGGCTTCCAACCTTCCATGTGCAGTACTCGCACACGTTTTCCCGTCTAAGTGTACAGAAAAGCGTGTTGTTGTTTTTTAAAAGGAAAGAAACCATCATAGAGCAGCAGCATAATCCTACACATTTTTACCTAAGAGTAAACTGCAGCGAGCGCAGCAGGCTTTGCTCCCAAAGAAGAAGACATAGGATTCATCTAACATCCATCACAACCAAGGATAACGTAAAAGAACCTCCATGGCCAGAAGAAATCTACCCTACCCAAAAAGCCAGGGATTATCCTGTGGAACTTCTGCCTGCACCTCACCTTCCCCACAGAAGCTAAAGGCACCAAGGAGGAAGGGATGGGACGTGGGGTGCTCAAGCCAAAAAATGGGGGGTTGGTTGGGGGAAAACCAAGACGCAGCGGCTTTGCGTCCTTTTTTTGCGTTGGAGTGCGCGCGGCCAACACAACCCACCAACGTTGTCGGGCACACGTGCCCAGGGCGCGAAGGGTTCCGCGCGTCAACTCAGCCTGGCCACCAGAGCCAAGCGGGGCTGCGCTTCGCCCCTGCCTGCCCTTGCCAGGAGAAGCTTGGTCGGCAGGCAAATCCCGCTCCCCCACGCTGGCCTGGGACGCGCAACGGCTAGTCCAAGCCGGGTCCTGGCGGCACTCAGGGCCGGACGGGGTTCTCTGCGTGGGGGCGCCTGGCTCCCGCCCCCTAAAAGTTGCGCGCTTCGGACTACCCTCCCCCGTCCCAACCCCACACGCCACTGCCCATGTCCATACACACGTGCTCTCCGCATTTTCAGACCCGACTCTTTCCCTAGCCCTGCCTGGAAATACTGCGGGTAGAGTAACCCTGCCCTCACTCCCCCCCCCCCACACACACAGACACACCGCAAAACTCTACCTCCGCGCAGCAGCCCTTCCTCCTGACCGGACACATCCCCAAAGCCACAACGAAGTTGCTTGGCTGAGCGAGGCGGCTACCCAACCCCCCCCCCACCCGCCCCTAACCCCCGCCAGAACCCTACCTACCCCAGGACTCTCCGCCGTCCCGCAGCACTTGGAAAAGGGCACGGATGCGCGCCGCCCGGATGCTGAGCAGAGCCGCGGCCAGGAGCGCATCCTTCGCCAAGGAGGAGAAGGAGGTGCAGGAGGTGCAGGAGCGAGCGAGCGAGCTCCAAGCACCCATTGCCACCCTCCCTCCCGCAGCGCCAGGCAGATGGAAGCAGAGAAGACGCCGAGGACGCCCCAGCTGATAGAAACAGAGATCTGCAGCCCCGCCCCCTGGCCAGTTTAAACTCCAGCGAGTTAAAGGGACTCTGCTTCCCCATTTCACCCCCACGGGGACCACGCACCCTCCAATAAATTAAACCCCCTATATCTTGCGAATACACGTGTATTCAAGCTTATAGCCTGGTTCCCCAAGGAAATCCAAAAGACCCCATGGCCGCCAACTTTTCAGCCTCCTCCAGACCCTGCCTTGAGGCTCCATTGTTTCCCTTTCTGTCCCCGGAATTGTCACCTGCAGATTTCTTTCTAGCCCTGCGTTTCCCTTAAAGGCACAGGCACACCTGGCAGGCTGAAAGACAGCAGGTTAGCGAAGGCTGACTTAAGCATGCAGGTGGGAGTCACAGGCACGGCAGAAAGATACAGGAGCTTTGGCAAAAATCTATAATCTAGAACATCCGGCGTTTAGGGTGGCGATTCTAGGAAAGACCAGCTGTCCGTCTGGGTCTTCTAACCAGCAGTCACACAAACAAGAATTAAGCTGTAAAAGTTTTCTGTTTCTTATTCGCCTCTCTGCCTCCCATCTCAGCTAAATAGGAGCTGACACTACACAGGTGGGAGAAGGTGGCACTCTGCACATTCTCGTACTCATTGGGACTTTGGGACCCTGGCTGAAATTGGCTTTCAGCACACAATTACTTGGGAGCAAGCCCCATTGGACTCAACAATAGCAATTGTGATTTTAGAAAAACTACAGTGTTTAGAGGAGTGGCTGGTTTAGCAGACTTGGCTGCCACTGAGTGCTACAATGTTCCTGGTTTGTTTTAATTGTTGCATTGGTGACCAGCTCAAAGTGAAGAAGCCTCCAAGCCTTGACAGAAACATGCTAGGAGAACCCATGAACTTTGGACACATTACCCACATTGGAACAAAAGAGGGCAAATTCAGGAACAAATGAATTCCAAAGGAGGCTCCAACAACAATAATCCTTCAACTGCAAAGGTGTCAGATGTTTGAATGAGAGAATGAAATGCCAGTTTGGGGATGTGATGCTTTCAAAGCAACTGGCTGTAAGGAGGAGAACGGACCAATTTAATTTCATACATTGTTACATATATTGAGACTACTGATCTGCTAGTAAGGCTGTGAAATGCTAAATTTTCTGTGGAAGCCTGTTCATGTTAGAGATTGAATCTTGACATAACCATTTAGCTATAGCGTCATGACCACAATTGGTTGTCTAAAAGCAGCATTGAAGATGGTAGCTACATTTTAATGAACAACTCCACTAAAGATCCCTCAGGTTTTGTAGTTCTGCTGGGGGATTAGAGAGACTAGGTTACACTGCTTTGAATTTAGAAAATTGCAGAGTGATTCACAAACTTTGGCTCCCATAAAATAAAAACCTTCCAGTAAGAATCTTCAATTAAAAATCAAAAACAAAAAACCATAGTAATTGTGAAGCTCCAACACCTTCTGAACCCAGGAAGGGCACTTAAATTCTAAGAATTAACCAAACTGCAATGTTTAAAATGTCCACTGTTTCTTTGCAAAAGTGGAGGATAGGGAGAGAATCAGAACAGGTAAGGGCCACACTACTTTTCACTCTTTTAATTAATCTGAAGAAGCACAAACTTGAGGAATATCCACTTTATGAAATCATGCTTGCCTACTGAACTTTTGAGAGCTGACCTAAGACATTTTGCTGAGGGATAAGGAGTGGCCAGTTTCTTCTAGCCCACAAGGCAGAACAGCAACAAACAATGGGTAGGCAAACTAAGGCCCGGGTGCCGGATCCGGCCCAATCTCCTTCTAAATCTGGCCTGCTGACGGTCTGGGAATCTGTGTGTTTTCACATGAGTAGAATGTGTCCTTTTATTAAAAATGCCTCTCTAGGTTATTTGTGGGGCATAGGAATTCCTTCCCCCAAAAAAATTTAGTCCAGCCCCCCACAAGGTCTGAGGGACAGTGCTCTCCTGCTCCTTGTCCATAAAACATACAATAATAATAAATTAAAATCAGGAACAACCTGTTACCCCTCTCAGGGCATCTAAAATCAGCTGCCTGAGGCAGCCATCCTATTTTGATGATCAGGAACCCACAGGTAATACTCCGTAGCACCTCTATGCAAATAAAACACTCCTCCCCTTCCAGTTCTGCTGCGCAGCTGTTTAAAGCACCACTTTCCCCTGAAAAGTAGCAGCCTTGCTATTCCTTTTCCTGCAGCATCCCATGCTCCCAGTTCTAGGAAGGCCACTTCAACCTCATCTAGCGCTCGGTCGCTTTCTTCACTGTCTTCCCAGTGCTCCTGGGCAAGCTCTATGGGCTCGCTGACATACCTGAGGTCCATAGACTATTCTGCCAAGTACAGGGCAGACTATTTCTGCAAGCTGAACAAGGAGAGGGAATTCCACTACTCAGTCATCCGCTTGAAGCTGAATCACGTGGTTTCCATGCTGCCTAGGAGGGGCAAAGTGGCAGAAAACTACCGTATTTTTCACTCTATAGGGCACACTTTTCCCCCTCCAAAAATTAAGGGGAAATATTTGTGCGTCCTATGGAGCAAATGCAGGCTCCTTGGCTTCAGCGAAAGCAACACAAAGCCTCCAAAGCGCAGAGGGAGTGCTCCCTCCACGCTCCGGAGGCTATGTATTGCTTTCGCTGAAGCCTGGAGGGACTCCTGGCTTCTGCGAAAGGAACCCAAAGCCTTTAAAGCACAGCAGGAACTCATGCTGCACTCCAAAGGCTTCAGGGTTAGCTGTACAAAGCCTCCGCAGGGCAGCGGGGTGCCTTCATCCCGCTGCCCTCCGGAGGCTTCGCGGACTGTCCCAGAAGCCTCCTCAGGGCACTGGGATGAAGGCTCCCCATGCCCTGCGGAGGCTATCCCAGAAGCCAGAACAGCTAGAGGAAGTGCTGCGCCGTTCTAGCTCTAGCTATTCTGGCTTTTGGATAGCCCCACGAAGCCACCGCAGGGCATGGGTATCCCAGCGGCTATCCCAGAAGCCAGAACAGCAAGAGGCTATCCCAGAAGCCGGATCCCTCTTGCTGTTCTGGCTTCTGGGATTCAGATTTTTTTTTCTTGTTTGCTCTCCCCAAACTAGGTGCATCCTATCGTCTGGTGCGTCCTATAGAGCGAAAAATATGGTACATAGCCCAGTGAAGTGCAACTTAAAGCCTAGACAACGGATCAGCACAAGCCTCATAAACCTCAGAGACTTTACACTGTATTCAACAAATGTCTGCTTCTCAGAAATGGGATTGTGAGAGCTGGCACATATAATTGCCATACAGGGGGTGCTGCTGGCTTGGCGGTGGTGGGTTTTTTAACTTGGCCGTGCCATGGAGAAGAATGGTTTGGAATGCCAAGCCAATATGCACATTATGCCTTGCGGCAAAAAGGTAGCCATCGCATGGAAACACCTTCACGTTGCTCTTTGTGGCTTACATTTTGTGTGCATCACTTGTAAGTGCTCCAGCCTTCACACTTGGTCAGTTCTGTACTGCCCTTACAAATGTTGCTTTCTAGTGCTTTTTAGGTCTAAGAAATCATGGGCTAACTTGCTTTCATCAAGGGACTATAATATTAGCTGTTAAGAAAGTGTGGGGGGGAGTGTTTGCAACTGTGACTGTAGCATTCATCTTTTAAAAATATAAACTTTGCAAGTTTTTGCACAGTTTCTGTATGCACATCAGCTATATTTATAAATATATCATCATCATCATCATCATCTTTATAACCCATCCATATGCATAGCTTTCCCAAGGGACTCTGGGGGACTTACAGCATATCTAAAAACATCCGGCATTAAAAATCTCCTGATACACGGGAGAAAGTCAATCAAGTTGACTTTCAGGTAATACTGTCTAGTATAGCCCCTAGGCCATTGCTTCTAGCTTTAGGATGTTCTACTGATTTTGACCTGATTGAATATTATTTTTCAAATCAGTACATATTAAATGTTTGGGGGAATTGAAAGGAAACCCACATCCCACCCACCTTAGAAGTCCACAGTTGGTTAAAAGACAAAGGGCAGGTTAAAAAGGAATTACTCATTTTGCTAAGCTCTCATATTAACAGCTTCACCACATTTCAGAAACTCAGGAAGAAGGATAGGTGTGTGTGTACTTCCTGACCCTCTGAAGATACCCAGCCTCGTGTGCCTAACCCCAGCTGGAAGGCCTTAGGACTTCTCAGCAGAAGCTCCACTCTCCTGGAAGAAGACCCACAATGCCACCTACCTTGGAGGGCCACTGCATTCTGGGTGGCAAGGAACTTCAACTCCATACTGGCCGATGGGAAGAGCAGCTCTATGATGGAACAGTAATAAATAGAATTATTGACGAAGAAAAAGAAATTAGTGACCCAAAACAAATCAAAGAAAGATTTATAAAATATTACAAAAATTTATATAAAGTAGAATTGAAAGAGGAAAAGAAAATCCCAAAATAGCTATTAGAAAATAGATTACCAGATAAAGAAGAAGAATATGCAATTTTAAATTCAAATATTGAACTTGAATAGATCAAAAAAGTGATTAAAAATATGAAGGATGGGAAATCGCCGGGACCAGATGGAATTTCAGTAACATATTATAAAAAATTAGAGGAAATAATAACACCCAAATTTAAATTAATTATGAATGAAATTTTAGACAAAGGAGAAATACCCAATTTGTGGCAAGAAGCATTGATAACCCTTATCCCAAAGCAATAACTTATAAAAAAACTACAGGCCAATATCTTTATTGAATATAGGCTATAAAATATTTACTGGAGTTCTTGCAAATAGAATGAAAACTCTGCTAAAAAGGATAATTAAAAAAGATCAGGCAGGATTTTTGCCAGCCAGACAAATAAAGGAATATGCCGAAATGAATCCAAGAAATTTCAATGCTTTTGTTAGATGCTGAAAAGGCATTTGTCAGTGTCTCTTGGAAATTTATGATTAAAACCTGCAAAAGTTTAAATTTCGGTAAAAGAATTATGAATGGAATTCAAGCAATTTACAAAAAACAAAGCCAAATTAATCCTAAACAACGAAATTACAAAATAATTTGACATCGAGAGAGGGACACGACAGGGATTTCCTTTATCCCCACTCCTATTTATATCAATATTAGAAACTCTATTAATAGCCCTGAGAAAGGACGAAGAAATAAAGGGCATATCTTGGTACACAGTGTTACAAAGTAAGAGCATTTGCAGACGATGTTATTATTACAATCGAAACACCAAAAGAAAGTATAAAAAAGCATTAGAAAGAATGAAAGAATTTGGCAAAGTAGCAGGATTCAAATTGAACAAAGATAAATAAAAATTGATAACAAAAAATATAGGCGAGAAAGGGGAAAAGGAATTAGAGAAAACAACAGGACTAAAAATAGAAAATAAAGTGAACTACTTAGGGAAATGGATTACAAATAAAAATATAAATTTATTTAAGGATTACACTGGTCAACAACAAATTTGTTGTCTGTGTTTTTTCAGTTGATTTAGGACGAATCTGATGCGCTGAATCCAAAAATCACATTGGTTTTGCTCAATCAGGTCAAGTTTTTGAGCTATAGCCACATGTTGTATTTTTACGTTTTTCTTCACATGTACGCTTGTGTGGAGCATTTTAGAAGAAGTTGGTGGGGGTAAAATGCCATGTCGAATAAATGTTTTGATTGGAAATGATTATTTTAATGACAAGAAGTATTCAGGTCCGATAGTTCTGGGTGATTATGTCGAAAAGGGATCAGTTTGAAGTCATAAAACCTCGAAATCTTCCATAAATTGGTGTGCTGTTGATGTGACTGGGATCAACAGAAAAAAACCGGAGCAGCTTCAAGTATCCTGATCTTCAATCAGCACGTCGTCCTGTAGCTCATTGTGATGAAATTCCAGTGCCTATCTTCGGAGAACTTCCTGACATTAGTGACAAAGATGCCTCCAGTGTTGAAGGACATGAAGAAGAAGAAGAAGTGGTTCTTGAAAATGATGCTCCACATCCATTTTCCCAAAAGGAGTTGGATGATCTAGTTCGCGACCTCAGCTTGTCAAAGGACTCTGCCGAACTGTTGACATCCAGATTGAAGGAAAAAAACCTCCTCTCTGACAGTGCTCGCATCAGCTTCTTCTGCAACAGGCATCAAGAGTACCTCCGTTTTTTCTCGGAAGAGAAGGACTTTGTGTACTGTGCAGATATTGCGCAGCTTCTGCTCAAGCTTGGAGTGCCACAGTACGAACCCAAAGATTGGAGACTGTTCATTGACAGCAGCAAGCGATCACTGAAGTGTGTTCTGCTACACAACGGCAACCAGTTTGCCTCTATACCCCTGGCTAACTCGAGTACACTGAAGGAGAACTATGAAGCGGTGAAGTATGTGCTGGAGAAAATTGGTTATGATCAGCATAAGTGGTTTATTTGTGTTGACCTGAAGATGGTGAACTTTTTGTTGGGACAACAGTCTGGCTTCACCAAGTACCCATGTTTTCTGTGCATGTGGGATAGTAGGGACCGTGCTCATTACACGAAGAAGGACTGGCCAGTGCGGGAGGAATTGGTGCCTTGCAAAGAAAGGAACGTCATCAACGACCCTCTGGTGGACAGAGACAGAATACTCTTCCCACCGCTGCACATCAAGCTCGGCTTAATCAAGCAGTTCACCAAGGCTCTGGACAAGGATGGTGACTGCTTCACTTACTTGTGCCAGGCTTTTCCAGGAGTGACCATGGAGAAGTTGAAAGCTGGCATCTTTGACAGTCCTCAGATCTGTCAGCTCATCAGAGATCCAGAGTTCGGAAACTCAATGAACGAAGTGGAACTGGAAGCGTGGTAGTGGAAGTTCTTCTGGTAGTGAAGAACTTTCTTGGCAACAATAAGGCCAGAAACTATGCAGAACTTGTCAACAACATGCTGACTGCTTTCAGAAACCTGGGCTGCAACATGAGCGTCAAGATGCACTACCTATTTTCACATATGGACCGGTTTCCTGAGAACCTGGGTTCAATGAGTGACGAGCAGGGGGAGAGATTCCATCAGGACATGAAAGAGATGGAGACTAGGTATCAGGGTCGCTGGGACGCAGTCATGATGGCTGACTACTGTTGGACTCTGAAGAGAGACCTCCCTGCCGCTGAGCATTCCAGGAGTTCCAAGAAACGGAAGTTCAAGCCCTGAAGTTTGAAAAATGGTGAAGCAAAATGCAATTTACGTGTACTTACCTTTATCAATGCCCACCATTCAGTTTACAGTAAACCTGACCTGATGGAGAGAAACGGATGCCATGTCCTGATTCACAGTGCAAACATACCCTAAATCAGTTGTAGAAATCTAGACAACATTCAAAAAGTAAAAAATTGTTGCCCAGTGTAATTATATCAAAAAATGGAAAGAAATTAAAGGGAGTATGGATAAATGGGGAAAACTAAAATTATCATTAGGAGCAAGAATATCTATGATTAAAATGATGATACTCCCCAAAATTCTATTTTTATTTCAAACGATTCCAGTTGTAATAGGAACTAAATATTTTATAAGCTGGCAAAGAGATCTTGCAAATTTTATATGGCAGGGGGGAAAGTCAAGGATAAAATTAGAAGTCATGACGGGCCCAAAGGAAAGTGGAGGATTCGCAGTGCCAGATTTAAGGAAGTATTTTGAGGCAGCGTGTTGGTGTTGGATAAAAAGATAATGAAGATAATGAAGTCCTAACACTAGAGGGTTGGGACAAAATATATGGCTGGCATGGCTATTTATTTTATGACAAAAAAGAACAACATAAAAAAGTTATAAATCACATAGTAAGAAAGGCTCTATTGGATGTCTGGGAAAGAACAAAAGGAAAAATTATTGAGAAAACTCCCCAATGGGTTTCACCAGTGGAGGCAACCACAACATTAAAGAGTAATGCTAAAGAGACTTGGCCAACATATAGAGAAATATTAGAAGGTGCAGACAAAAATATTAAATTAAAAACTTGCGAATTACAAACATTTGGAATAAATTGGTTACAATATTATCAATTAAAAGCAACATATGAAAAAGACATAAGAAAGGGGGGATTTGGAAATAAAATTTCAAAATTAGAAAAGTAAAAATTGCAAAGTGATCAGAATCACTTGCAAAAATGTATAGATTAATAATGAAAACCACCTTAGAACAAGAGACAAAAGGGGAAAACATGTTAAAATGGGAGCACGATTTGGGATATGAGATATATGTGGAAAGATTGAAAACTTTTTGGGAGAAAAACCATAAATTTTACTGTGTGTGATTTATTAAGGGAGAATTTCAGAAACAATCACCACAGATGGTACCTAACCCCTGACAGATTGTCAAAATTAAATAAAAGGAACTACGACAAATGTTGGAAATGTAACAGAACGAAAGGTACGTTATACCACATGTGGTGGACTTGCCCAAAGATTAAAATCTTTTGGGACATGTTCCACGACGAAATAAAAAAAATTGATAAGGACATCAGACACAAAAAAGGCAGAGGAATCCTAGATAAAGATATCCCAAAAGATAAAACTAACTTATTTCTATATGCGACAACAGCGGCAAGAATTTTGATTGCTAGCTATTGGAAAGAAGACAGCATCCCAACAAAAAGAGAATGGTTGGGGAAACTTTGCAAGTACCTGGAACTACCAAAACTGACGGATATAATAAGGAGAAAACCCAAAACTATGGTTATGAAGCAATGGGAGTTCTTAAATGATTATTTACAAAAACAGGGCTCGACTACAAAAATCTGGTTGTGTTTAGAATAATCTTGTGCATAATATAAAAAATACAAAGTGAGACATTAAGGAAAGCCAAAGGGAAAATATGAAGAACAGAGGAGCTGATGAACGGATTATTAAAAATGTTTGAGGCAAATGGTGGAAGTCTTTTTTTAAAAAAACACACTTTACTTAAGGTAGATAAGGACAAGATGAAATTATACAATTAAATATAAATATAGATGGGAAACGGCTATGTAAAGTGAATACTTATCTACTTTAAAACATTTTCACCTATGATTTTTTCTTTTACTTCTTTATTATTTCTTTGTTTTTTCTGATATCTTATCTTTCATTTCACTCCTTTATTGTGAATAGCATTTTATAGAGGTATATATAACTGTAAATATGAAAAGAGACAAAGTATTCTCTAATTTTTTTCCTTGGTTATATGTATTTTCTTTTTCTTTTGTATTTTCTTTTGTTGTAAATATGTATGTTTTCTAATTTGTACTTAATAAAAATTAAAATTTTAAAAAAAGAAATTGAAAGCAATGGCAGGCGGAAGGGAGGACACCTGAGGACACCTGTGACAACATGGCCCTCCATGCCAGCTGAGACCGAGAACGAAGCAGCTAAACGCCAGATAGCCCAATAAAAACCTGCAATTTCTGCAATCCACCCCCCACTCTTTAACCTTAATCTAATTCTACTGCCTTACTCCCACCACCACCACACTCTACTTTAGCGCAACTCCATTGGTTCAATAGACAATACAAGGTGAAAGACACAGGGCAACCCGGACGGGTTGGCAGGGAATCACCCTATACAGTGGTGCCCCGCAAGACGAATGCCTCGCAAGACGGAAAACTCGCTAGACGAAAGGATTTTCCGTTTTTGAGCTGCTTCGCAAGACGAATTTCCCTATGGGCTTGCTTCACAAGACCAAAACGTCTTGCAAGTTTGTTTCCTTTTTCTTAACACCGTTAATACAGTTGCGACTTGACTTCGAGGAACAACTCATAGAACACAGTGTACATAGTAGCCTTTTTTGAGGTTTTTAAAGACTTTGGTGATTTTTGAAGCTTTTCCAAAACTTCTTTTGCAGCCATTTGGTAAGTTAAGCTTTTAAAACTTTGGGGGGGGGGTTGGATTTTGGGTTGGGGTGCTTGGAATTCAAGGACTTGGTGTTGGAAAGGGGTTTGCAAGAATCTGGAAGCTTGTGTGTTTTTTTTCTGCATTTTTATGATTTTCTGTGACCATTGGGCCACTCTGCTGTTTTTTAAAAAAAATTCTGGATTTGAATTTCTGTGTGCTGGGTGGCTGGGGGAACAGTTGTGGAGGGGTTTGCAATAATCTGGAAGCTTGTGGTTTTTTCTGCATTTTTATGATTTTCTGTGACCATTGGGCCACTCTGCTGTGTTTAAAAAAATAATTCTGGATTTGAATTTCTGTGTGCTGGGTGGCTGGGAGAACAGTTGGGGAGGGGTTTGCAAGAATCTGGCATCTTGTGGTTTTTTTCCTGCATTTTTATGATTTTCTGTGACCATTGGGCCACTCTGCTGTTTTTTTTAAAAAAATCTGGGTTTGAATTTTGAAATGCTCTTTACAGTATGTGCGACTTTAAAGAGCACTTAATAAACTCTTGTTGTACCAAATTTGGCTTTGTTTGGACTTTTTTTGACCATAGGAACCCATTAATTGATTTTCAATGCATTCCTATGGGAAACCGTGCTTCGCAAGACGAAAAATTTGCTAGACGAAAAAATTCACGGAACGAATTAATTTCATCTTGTGAGGCACCACTGTATTGTAGATAAGCAAGATGGCTATCTTAAAAGCAATTACATTACATGTGAGGAGGTTGGGAAACCCCATCAGAAGACAATGCATCACTTCATATATAAACACCAAAACTGACCATGCCTACCTTAACGGATGAGGAACAGGAATTCATGAACAGTCCTATCACCGCAGAGGAAATAGATATAGTCCTCAAAAACCTCAAGCCACACAAAGTTCCAGGCCCAGATGGCTTTACAGCAGAATTCTATAGGAAATTCAAAGAACCCCTGATGCCCAGCATGACCCGCCTATTCAATGATATCATAAAAGGGGGGCCCTTCCCCAAAACCTGGACCTACTCCAAAATAGTCTCCATCTCAAAAACACTGAAAGACAGCCTCAAAGTAGAATCAGACCACCCAATCTCATTAATAAACCAAGACGACAAGATATTTATATTAAACTTGCCCAAACGCCTAATCATTTTCCTATACAAGTTAGGAGCCCCAGACGAGACTGGCTTCGTCCCTGGTGGCAATATAACAGACCCCATCAGGAAACTACTGAACATGATTGAACACAGCATGGCAACTAAATGCCCACTGAAAATTATGTCCCTAAACATCCTCAATGCTTTGGATTGCTTAGAGTGGAAATACCCATTAGCAGTACTAACATGATATTTGACCCCAATTTCCTGCAAATCCTCCAACAAATATAATCCCAAGTCTCAGCAATATGGAAGACTAACAATAGGGACTCTAATACCATAGCAATCCAAAAAGGCACAAAACAAGGATTCCCACTGTCTCTCTTCTTATTCATCCTGCCTCTGGAACCTTTAGCAATCTGAATCCGAGCAGCCACAGACATCAAGGGAGTGGAAATAAAAGGCAAAACCTACAAATTAGGACACTTTGCAGATGACAGCACCAGACCCCATAAATACAACAACCTCCTTAATCAGAGAACTCAACACATTTGCAATGGTGTCGGGCCTACAGGTAAATTTTGTAATATGCTTCCCACACCCAAAAAGAACTTGCTAACGTCACCAAGATAAAACTTTGCCACACCAAGTTCAGATACCATGGGGTACAAAGAACCAAAAACCTCAATAAAGTATACCTCCACAACTATAACCCCTTATTGGCAGCAAATTAACCAAGACCTAAAGAGATGGAACAACAACAACTTCACTCTCTCAGACAAAATAGCCATGATCAAAATGATCACCCTCCCAAAACTAACCTACCTATTCCAAACAAAAAACCAAGAATAAGCCCCAAATACCTGCACCTCCCCTCCTTAGAGGGAGGATGGGAATCCCCAACACAGAAGCATATTACATTGCCAACCAAGTATGCTACATAATCCCATACAGTGGTGCCTCGCAAGACGAAATTAATTCATTCCGCGAATTTTTTCGTCTAGCGAATTTTTCGTCTTGCAAAGCACAGTTTCCCAAAGGAATGCACTGAAAATCAATTAATGCGTTCCTATGGTCAAAAAAAGTCCAAACAAAGCCAAATTTGGTACAACAAGAGTGTATTAAGTGCTCTTTAAAGTCACACATACTGTAAAGAGCATTTCAAAATTGAAACCCAGAATTTTTTTAAAAAAACAGCAGTGACCCAATGGTCACAGAAAATCATTAAAATGCAGTAAAAAACCCCCACAAGCTTCCAGATTCTTGCAAACCCCTCCCCAACTGTTCCCCCAGCCACCCAGCACACAGAAATTCAAACCCAGATTTTTTTTAAAAAAAAACAGCAGAGCAGCCCAATGGTCACAGAAAATCAGAAGAATGCAGAAAAAAAAACACAAGCTTCCAGATTATTGCAAACCCCTCCACAACTGTTCCCCCAGCCACCCAGCACACAGAAATTCAAATCCAGAATTTTTTTTAAAAAACAGCAGAGTGGCCCAATGGTCACAGAAAATCATAAAAATGCAGAAAGAAACCACAAGCTTCCAGATTCTTGCAAACCCCTTCCCAACACCAAGTCCTTGAATTCCAAACACCCCAACCCAAAACCCAAAACCCACCAAAAAAGTTTTAAAAGCTTAACTTACTAAATGGCTGCAAAAGAAGTTTTGGAAAAGCTTCAAAAATCACCAAAGTCTTTAAAAACCTCAAAAAAGGCTACTATGTACACTGTGTTCTATGAGTTGTTCCTCGAAGTCAAGTCGCAACTGTATTAACGGTGTTAAGAAAAAGGAAACAAACTTGCAAGACGTTTTCGTCTTGCGAAGCAAGCCCATAGGGAAATTCGTCTTGCGAAGCAGCTCAAAAACGGAAAATCCTTTCGTCTAGCGAGTTTTCCGTCTTGCGAGGCATTCGTCTTGCGGGGCACCACTGTATATAGTAGAAGATGAAACAAAACAGCGGGTGCACCTGAAGAGGGACACAATTGAAAATACCGGCACCACAGCATACCCAATTCCAAACAAATTCCCACAATACTTAACAGGTACACACAGACCATGCTTAAAGCATGGAAAGCAGAAATAGGTAAACTGTCCCCAACTCCATCACCACTAATTCCCCTGCCACACCACCCATTATTCCATCACTCAGCACAAAACCTCCAGATAAAAACCTGTCAAACAAAAGGCTTATATCGCCTAATCAACCTCTATAAAAATAGCAAACCCTTGCCAACACAAGAAATACAAGACAAACTAGAAGACGCCCAAATGCCCTGGTTAACACACCACCAATTACATGCCCTCTTAAACAATCCAGTAGTAAAAATCAGCTGAAACTAGGCCCCTGACAACCTGAAAAAACCTCCCCCAGAAACCTCCTATGAGATTAACCCCACTCAGTGGACCAGAACGTGGTCTAAACCCTGCTTTCAATCCATATCAAAGAAAAGGAAAGCACTCACTCTGAAACTCACCTACAGGTGGTACCTACGGTAACACCAAGGAAATTAGCGCTAAGCCCACGTAATTCACCAAAATGCTGGAGAGGGTGCACCTCCACAGGCACATACCTCCACATGTGGTGGGAATGCCGCCAAATCCAACTCTTCTGAACAAAAACCATATGAGAAATACCGTATGTAAAATACCTAAGCAAGTATTAGAAATCACCCCAGAACTGGCCCTACTATACATCTTCCAAGACAATAATGCCCACTTACACCACAAAGATCTCATAACCCACCTGCTCTCAGCAGCCAGAAGCATCATGACCAGACACTGGAGTGACCTGTCAGGAATAAGTATGGACCAATGGCACCAAATACTATGGGAAACAGCCTTACTAGAAAAATTAACCAATAAACTGAAACTGACACAGGGACAAATAGAAGAAGATGCCTTCCCCCTGGTATGGCTCCCTTGTATCACATACATAGCCCAACAAGACAATGACAAAAATCCACCAACAGAATACAAATCAATATGGCTAACCTGATCCAAAAATCCCACCCACCCCACTCACACATGAAAACAAAGACCGCCAGAGTCAACTACAAATGAACAGTCACACCATAGGCCAACCTCAACCTCTCTTACCACCAAAGGAACACAAGTGAACAGCAAAGAACCTGCACAAGCAACGCTGACACAAAACCCCACATATATTAAGTAAAATAGAAACATCACCACCCAACCCCAACCCCACTCATCTTTTTTTCCCCTCCACCTCTTTCCCCCTATTCTTCCTAATGTCTCAACAAATGGGGATAAATGTGTTATGGGGGAGGGGAATACGAGACAGAGACATTGCACATACCTTTGTAAATCAAGAAAATCTTTACTAAAAATACATTTAAAAAATACAAATGAAACTGACCTGTATATTTCAAGAAAATGTAACTTGAAAAAAGAAACACTGCACATACTTTTGTAAACCAAGAAATCTTTAATAAAAAAGACATTAAAAAATATTTGGTAGGAGAAGAATTACCGAAGGATAGGAAAGTACTGTTTATGTATGTGATGACAATGCCAGAATACTACTTGTCCAGGGATAGAAAAAAGAAAGAGCCCCATCGAAAGGACAATGGATAATGAAGATGATGGACTATGCGGAGATGGCAAGGCTGACCGGGAAAATCAGGCACCAAGAGTTTAACCATTTTACTAAAGAATGACATACCTCTAAAGAATATATTAAAGAACACTGTAATCATTTTAAAATGTTGGCAGGATTGACATAGCACTTGTAATTTAAAATAACAAAGGATAAAAATGAAGTACCATAATTTGGATAAATGCAATTAGATGCAGTTTAAAAAGGAAGATAAATCTTGGAAGCCAAGGGAGGGGTGGAGGGAAGTCCGGGGGAACACTATAAAGGTACTGATATGGACTGTGATGTAATGTTAGCGTGTGTGGGTGTGTGTGTGTGTGTGTGTGTGTGTGTGTGTGTGTGTGTGTGTGTGAAAATTGTGTTTTTTCTTTTTGAAACTTTGAAAATGAAAAATTGAAAAAAGAAAATAATTTTAAAGTGTTTTGAAAAATATATTGAATTTGCCATAAGCTCACCCTCGCCATCTAGTGTCACATTTGTATAGTGCACTTAATACATTGTATATGCATCTGTATAGCCAAGTCTTTAGTCTGTGGCTGTATTTTTGGCACAGTTTCCTCTCTTTCCACCAATCAAGGGTGGACCACATGCTTAACACCAATCAACAGTGTGATGCAGCAGCAGCAACAACAAAATTAACACTGTTCTAGGCTGCATCAACAGATGTATAGTGTCCAGATCAAGGGAAGGAATAGTTCCTTGCTTTTCTGCCTTGGTCAGACCACACCTGCAATACTGTGCAATTCTGGCCACTACAATTTAAGAAGGATGTTGACAAGCTGGAACCTGTGCCAAGGAGGGAAACCAAGATTTTCAAGGGTCTAGAAACCAAGACTTAGGAGGAAGGCTTGAAACAGCTGGGTATGTCTAGCCTGGAAAAGAAGAGATTTGAAAGAGATATGATAGCCATCTTCAAATATCTGAAGGGCTGCCCCATGGAAGATGGAGCGAGCTTGTTTTCTCCTGTTCTGGGGGGTAGGACTCAAACCAATGGCTTCAAGGTACATGAAAGGAGATTCGAACTAAACATCAGGAAGAATTTGCTGAGAGTAAGAGCTCTTTAGACAGTGGGACAGCCTGCTTTGGGAGGTATGTGGGCTCTCCTTGCTGGGAGGTTTGTCAGTAGAGGTTGGGTGGCCATCAGTCATGGCTGCTTTAGTTGGGGTTCCTGCATTGCAGGGAGTTGGACTAGATGACCCTTCAGGTCCCTTCTAATTCTATGAAATCCCCATCCCCATCTGATGGGTCTGTTGGTATTCAAAATCTGCTTTTAACAAAACGAGTAACAGAAAGGGCTTATAGGAGAACCAGGGTGAATATGGCACTCTTCATATGTTTTGAACAACTCCCAGCAGGTCCAGTCAACATGATGGGCCTTGTGGGAGTTGCAATCTGAAACACTTGGAAGACACAAACTTGGTGAAAGCTGCTGCACAGTGAGGCCTCTGCTCAAAAGAGCATCCCTTCTCTGTCAGAGCCAAGGTGTATCTGTCCAGCACCCTGCTTCCATCAAGGACTAACCTGATCCCCCTAGATGTTCTTAAGTGGCTCCCCAGCAGTTGGTATTCAGAGGTAGAATGCTCCTTCAACGGGATGTTCTATTTGGCTATTCAAACCACTGGCCATTGATAGACTCAGCCAAACCCAGGTTCTAGAGAAGGCTTCGCCAACCTGGTATAGTCCAAAACATCTCGGGGGGGGGGCACTATGTTGGCAAAGGTCCAACACAGGGTGTTGGGGGAAAATGTGGGGGGAAATTGCATTATTGCACTTTGAATGGAAATAATCTAGGAGAAAAGAGGGGAATTATTTTCAAATGGCACCTTTAACCCAATAGAGCAAAATGCTTACTTTGCTGCCAGGTACATAAGGGAATGCAAGCAGGACATTTTCGTAAGATCAGCCGTATCAATGGAACAACTACCCTAGGAGGAAAATATGCAGCTTTCAGAACTTTGAGGTTTAGAGGAAAAGCAAGTTAGAGGCAATGGAACCAGAGGTTCTAAAATCCTGCAGAAAGTGAGTAGGAAAAATGTTTTTCTCCCTCTCTCATGCACCAGAACTCGTGCAGGAACCAATGCAGGAAGATTCAGAGCAGATAAGAAAGTACCGTATTTACAGAAGAAAGTAGGAGGAGTCTACTGGATCTGGCCACTGTCCCCTCTATTCCATCATCCTGTCCACAGTGGCCACCCGGATGCTCCTTAGGGAAGCCCTGTGTCTTTGGCTGACATCTTGGTGGTCACGGTGGGAACAGGATGCTCAACTAGATGGTCCCCCTTTGGCCTGGTGCAAAAGTCTCCTCTGACATTCCTATACACTGCTGCTGAAGACAAGTTGCACGTCTTGCCTCAGAACATGGTCACTCCAACCCTGCAAGGGAGGAAGAACAATAATGCCAGATGAAAACTCAAACCATCTTAGTCAGCTCAACAGAAAAGTCCAGGCAGGAGAGTTCTCTATTCCCAGTTCAGCCATGGAGAGCCCAGCAGCAGCCAGATATTGAGAGCCAGGCCACCCAGGAGCACATGCCAGCTTTCTTCCTGGGCACATTTGACAAGGCAGTACATCCCACTGAGCACTGCAGGACTCAATTCCAAGTAAGCATACGCAGGATATGGACAGCATAGCTGCACTGCAGAAAGTCTCTCTCCAGGGCCAGGCAGGCTGCTGCACTTCAAGGACTAAGGAGAACTAAGATGCTGGTGAAAGGCAGCCCTTAAGATTTCTAGAGACTTGCGCCCCCTAGTGACAAAAGTTCCTGCTCCTCTGCAGCTGCTCTGGGTTAGCAGTTAGGCTCTAGAAAAGAACATTTCGAGGAAAACCAAGAACACAACATAAAGAGGAGCTGTGTTGTACCAAATCTGACCACAGACGCATCCAGAGTTCTGTCCTGACTGTGAGGAGCCCACCATCATATCAGACAAGGGGACATTCCCAACCCTACCCCAAAGAGGCCAAGGATTATCCTGTGGAACTTCTGCCTGCACCTCACCTCCCCCACAGAAGCTGCTATGGCTTCCAACCTTCCATGTGCAGTACTCGCACACGTTTTCCCCTCTAAGTGTACAGAAAAGCGTGTTGTTGTTTTTTAAAAGGAAAGAAACCATCATAGAGCAGCAACATAATCCTACACATTTTTACCTAGGAGTAAACTGCAGCGAGCGCAGCAGGCTTTTCTCCCAAAGAAGAAGACATAGGATTCATCTAACATCCATCACAAGCAAGGATAACGTAAAAGAACCTCCATGGCCAGAAGAAATCTACCCTACCCAAAAAGCCAGGGATTATCCTGTGGAACTTCTGCCTGCACCTCACCTCCCCCACAGAAGCTGCTATGGCTTCCAACCTTCCATGTGCAGTACTCGCACACGTTTTCCCCTCTAAGTGTACAGAAAAGCGTGATGTTGTTTTTTAAAAGGAAAGAAACCATCATAGAGCAGCAACATAATCCTACACATTTTTACCTAGGAGTAAACTGCAGCGAGCGCAGCAGGCTTTTCTCCCAAAGAAGACGACATAGGATTCATCTAACATCCATCACAAGCAAGGATAACGTAAAAGAACCTCCATGGCCAGAAGAAATCTACCCTACCCAAAAAGCCAGGGATTATCCTGTGGAACTTCTGCCTGCACCTCACCTCCCCCACAGAAGCTGCTATGGCTTCCAACCTTCCATGTGCAGTACTCGCACACGTTTTCCCCTCTAAGTGTACAGAAAAGCGTGTTGTTGTTTTTTAAAAGGAAAGAAACCATCATAGAGCAGCAACATAATCCTACACATTTTTACCTAGGAGTAAACTGCAGCGAGCGCAGCAGGCTTTTCTCCCAAAGAAGAAGACATAGGATTCATCTAACATCCATCACAAGCAAGGATAACGTAAAAGAACCTCCATGGCCAGAAGAAATCTACCCTACCCAAAAAGCCAGGGATTATCCTGTGGAACTTCTGCCTGCACCTCACCTTCCCCACAGAAGCTAAAGGCACCAAGGAGGAAGGGATGGGACGTGGGGTGCTCAAGCCAAAAAATGGGGGGTTGGTTGGGGGAAAACCAAGACGCAGCGGCTTTGCGTCCTTTTTTTGCGCTGGAGTGCGCGTGGCCAACACAACGCACCGCGCCAGGCGCTGCCCTCGCCACCAACGTTGTCGGGCACACGTGCCCAGGGCGCGAAGGGTTCCGCGCGTCAACTCAGCCTGGCCACCAGAGCCAAGCGGGGCTGCGCTTCGCCCCTGCCTGCCCTTGCCAGGAGAAGCTTGGTCGGCAGGCAAATCCCGCTCCCCCACGCTGGCCTGGGACGCGCAACGGCTAGTCCAAGCCGGGTCCTGGCGGCACTCAGGGCCGGACGGGGTTCTCTGCGTGGGGGCGCCTGGCTCCCGCCCCCTAAAAATCGCGCGCTTCGGACTACCCTCCCCCGGCCCAACCCCACACGCCACTGCCCATGTCCATACACACGTGCTCTCCGCATTTTCAGACCCGACTCTTTCCCTCGCCCTGCCTGGAAATACTGCGGGTAGAGTAACCCTGCCCTCACTCCCCCCCCCCACACACACACACAGACACACCGCAAAACTCTACCTCCGCGCAGCAGCCCTTCCTCCTGACCGGACACATCCCCAAAGCCACAACGAAGTTGCTTGGCTGAGCGAGGCGGCTACCCAAACCCCACCACCACCACCACCCGCCCCTAACCCCCGCCAGAACCCTACCTACCCCAGGACTCTCCGCCGTCCCGCAGCACTTGGAAAAGGGCACGGATGCGCTCCGCCCGGATGCTGAGCGGAGCCGCGGCCAGGAGCGCACCCTCCGCCAAGGAGGAGGAGGTGCAGGAGGTGCAGGAGCGAGCGAGCTCCAAGCACCCATTGCCACCCTCCCTCCCGCAGCGCCAGGCAGATGGAAGTAGAGAAGACGCCGAGGACTCCCCAGCTGTTAGAAACAGAGATCTGCAGCCCCGCCCCCTGGCCAGTTTAAACTCCAGCGAGTTAAAGGGACTCTGCTTCCCCATTTCACCCCCACGGGGACCACGCACCCTCCAATAAATTAAACCCCCTATATCTTGCGAATACACGTGTATTCAAGCTTATAGCCTGGTTCCCCAAGGAAACCCAAAAGACCCCATGGCCGCCAACTTTTCAGCCTCCTCCAGACCCTGCCTTGAGGCTCCATTGTTTCCCTTTCTGTCCCCGGAATTGTCACCTGCAGATTTCTTTCTAGCCCTGCGTTTCCCTTAAAGGCACAGGCACACCTGGCAGGCTGAAAGACAGCAGGTTAGGGAAGGCTGACTTAAGCGTGCAGGTGGGAGCCACAGGCACAGCAGAAAGATACAGGAGCTTTGGCAAAAATCTATAATCTAGAACATCCGGCGTTTAGGATGGCGATTCTAGGAAAGACCAGCTGTCCGTCTGGGTCTTCTAACCAGCAGTCACACAAACAAGAATTAAGCTGTAAAAGTTTTCTGTTTCTTATTCGCCTCTCTGCCCCCCATCTCAGCTAAATAGGAGCTGACACTAGACAGGTGGGAGAAGGTGGCACTCTGCACATTCTTGTACTCATTGGGACTTTGGGACCCTGGCTGAAATTGGCTTTCAGCACACAATTACAGTGGTCCCTCAGGTTACATACGCTTCAGGTTACATACGCTTCAGGTTACAGACTCCGCTAACCCAGAAATAGTACCTCGGGTTAAGAACTTTGCTTCAGGATGAGAATAGAAATTGTGCTCCGGCGGCAGCAGGAGGCCCCATTAGCTAAAGTGGTGCTTCAGGTTAAGAACAGTTTCAGGTTAAGAACGGACCTCCGGAACGAATTAAGTACTTAGCCCAAGGTACCACTGTACTTGGGAGTAAGTCCCATTGGACTCAAGAATAGTAACTGTGATTTTAGAAAAACTACAGTGTTTAGAGGAGTGGCTGGTTTAGCAGACTTGGCTGCCACTGAGTGCTACAATGTTCCTGGTTTGTTTTAATTGTTGCATTGGTGACCAGCTCAAAGTGAAGAAGCCTCCAAGCCTTGACAGAAACATGCTAGGAGAACCCATGAACTTTGGACACATTACCCACATTGGAACAAAAGAGGGCAAATTCAGGAACAAATGAATTCCAAAGGAGGCTCCAACAACAATAATCCTTCAACTGCAAAGGTGTCAGATGTTTGAATGAGAGAATGAAATGCCAGTTTGGGGATGTGATGCTTTCAAAGCAACTGGCTGTAAGGAGGAGAACGGACCAATTTAATTTCATACATTGTTACCTATATTGAGACTACTGATCTGCTAGTAAGGCTGTGAAATGCTAAATTTAATGCCACCTCTTGTTTCTGTGGAAGCCTGTTCATGTTGGAGATTGAATCTTGACATAACCATTTAACTATAGCATCATGACCACAATTTGTTGTCTAAAAGCAGCATTGAAGATGGTAGCTACATTTTAATTAACAACTCCACTAAAGATCCCTCAGGTTTTGTAGTTCTGCTGGGGGATTAGAGAGACTAGGCTACACTGCTTTGAATTTAGAAAATTGCAGAGTGATTCACAAACTTTGGCTCCCATAAAATAAAAACCTTCCAGTAAGAATCTTCAATTAAAAATCAAAAACAAAAAACAATAGTAATTGTGAAGCTCCAATACCTTCTGAACCCAGGAAGGGCACTTAAATTCTAAGAATTAACCAAACTGCAATGTTTAAAATGTCCACTGCTTCTTTGCAAAAGTGGAGGATAGGGAGAGAATCAGAACAGGTAAGGGCCACACTACTTTTCACTCTTTTAATTAATCTGAAGAAGCACAAACTTGAGGAATATCCACTTTATGAAATCATGCTTGCCTACTGAACTTTTGAGAGCTGATCTAAGACATTTTGCTGAGGGAAAAGGAGTGGCCAGTTTCTTCTAGCCCACAAGGCAGAACAGCAACAAACAATGGGTAGGCAAACTAAGGCTCGGGTGCCGGATCTGGCCCAATCTCCTTCTAAATCTGGCCTGCTGACGGTCCGGGAATCTGTGTGTTTTTACATGAGTAGAATGTGTCCTTTTATTTAAAATGCCTCTCTAGGTTATTTGTGGGGCATAGGAATTCCTTCCCCCAAAAAAATTTAGTCCAGCCCCCCACAAGGTCTGAGGGACAGTGCTCTCCTGCTCCTTGTCCATAAAACATACAATAATAATAAATTAAAATCAGGAACAACCTGTTACCCCTCTCAGGGCATCTAAAATCAGCTGCCTGAGGCAGCCATCCTATTTTGATGATCAGGAACCCACAGGTAATACTCCGTAGCACCTCTATGCAAATAAAACACTCCTCCCCTTCCAGTTCTGCTGCGCAGCTCTTTAAAGCACCGCTTTCCCCTGAAAAGTAGCAGCCTTGCTATTCCTTTTCCTGCAGCATCCCATGCTCCCATTTCTAGGAAGGCCACTTCAACTTCATCTAGCGCTCGGTCACTTTCTTCACTGTCTTCCCAGTGCTCCTGGGCAAGCTCTATGGGCTCGCTGACATCCCTGAGGTCCATAGACTATTCTGCCAAGTACAGTCTGCTATTTCCGCAAGCTGAACAAGGAGAGGGAATTCCACTACTCTGTCATCCAGTTCAAGCTGAATCCCATGGTTTCCATGCTGCCTAGGAGGGGCAAAGCGGCAGAAAACTACCGTATTTTGCCCCTCCAAAAATTAAGGGGAAATATTTGTGCATCCTATGGAGCGAATGCAGGCTCCTTGGCTTCGGCGAAAGCAACGCAAAGTCCCTCCACGCTCCGGAGGCTACGCATTGCTTTCGCTGAAGCCTGGAGGGACTCCTGGCTTCAGCGAAAGGAACCCAAAGCCTTTAAAGGACAGCAGGAACTCGCGCTGCACTCCAAAGGCTTCAGGGTTAGCTGTAAAGCCTCCGCAGGGCAGTGGGGTGCCTTCATCCAGCTGCCCTCCGGAGGCTTCACGGACTGTCCCAGAATTCTCCTCAGGGCATGGGGATGAAGGCTCCCTGTGCCCTGCGGAGGCTTCGCACAAGCTAGAACAGCTAGAGGAAGTGCTGCGCAGTGCTCCCTCTAGCTATTCTGGCTTTTGGATAGCCCCACGAAGCCTCCGCAGGGCATGGGTATCCCAGCGGCTATCCCAGAAGCCAGAACAGCAAGAGGCTATCCCAGAAGCCAGATCCCTCTTGCTGTTCTGGCTTCTGGGATTCAGAATTTTTTTTTCCTTCTTTGCTCTCCCCAAACTAGGTGCGTCCTATCGTCTGGTGCGTCCTATAGAGTGAAAAATATGGTACCTAGGCTGCCGCCCAGTGAAGTGCAACTTAAAGCCTAGACAGCGGATCAGCACAAGCCTCATAAACCTCAGAGACTTTACACTGTATTCAACATATGTCTGCTTCTCAGAAATGGGATTGTGAGAGCTGGCACATATAATTGCCATACAGGGGGTGCTGCTGGCTTGGCGGTGGTGGGTTTTTGAACTTGGCAATGCCATGGAGAAGAATGGTTTGGAATGCCAAGCCAATATGCACATTATGCCTTGCGGCACAAAGGTAGCCATCGCATGGAAACACCTTCACGTTGCTCTTTGTGGCTTACATTTTGTGTGCGTCACTTGTAAGTGCTCCAGCCTTCACACTTGGTCAATTCTGTACTGCCCTTACAAATGTTGCTTTCTAGTGCTTTTTGGGTCTAAGAAATCATGGGCTAACTTGCTTTCATCAAGGGACTATAATATTAGATGTTAAGAAAGTGTGGGGGGGAGTGTTTGGTAAAAGAAATAATGGGCTAACTTGGTTTCATCAAGGGACAATAATATTAGCCGTTTAGAAAGTGCAAAAAGAAAGTGTTTGCAATTGTGACTGTAGCATTCATCTTTTAAAAATATAAACTTTGCAAGTTTTTGCACAGTTTCTGTATGCACATCAGCTATATGTATAAATAAATCATCATCATCATCTTTATACCCCACCCATTTGCATGGCTTTCCCAAGGGACTCTGGGGGACTTACAGCATATCTAAAAACATCCAGCATTAAAAATCTCCTGATACACAGCTCAGGAGATCGAGTGGGAGAAAAAAGAGAAGGCAGGAAGGGTAACCATGTCAGACCACTAAGTCCTCGAAATACAAATGTCTTCCGGATAGATTGCCCATAAACTCCACCCTTGGTCCAACACCTGTTCCATGCTTAGCTAATCTGTTCCTCCTTCTTTCTCTGAATAATACAATGTTACCTCGGGTTAAGAACTTAATTCGTTCTGGAGGTCCGTTCTTAACCTGAAACTGTTCTTAACCTGAGGTATCACTTTAGCTAATGGGGCCTCCTGTGGCTGCTGCGCTGCCAACGCACAATTTCTGTTCTCATCCTGAAGCAAAGTTCTTAACCCAAGGAACTATTTCTGGGTTAGCGGAGTCTATAACCTGAGGTACTACTGTACTATATGATTTCCATTCAAATGTTTAAGTTATAACATATAACATACACACTAATATAAGCATCATCAAAATACCAAATAGAAGTATAATCACAGCGTGCCAAGCCAATTTTAAATGTTGGTCATGGTAGGGTTCTATCCTGAAAATATGTCCCACCAATGGTACTATGAAAGATAGTTACTCCTGAGCAGGAAAAGAAGTATCCTGACAGTACTGGGATACTGGAGCAGGACCTAGCCCCCTGTCACACATCAAAAGTGGTGAAGAAATTCATGACAGAGCAGCAAATACAGGTACTTGATTGGCCAGGGAATTCCCCGGATGTAAATCCCATTGAGAATTTGTGGGCTATATGCAAAAGTCGCCTCTGTGCTGTAGATTGTACGACTATGGAGAAACTCATTCAGGCGCTGATTCAAGTGTGGTACAGGGATCCAAAAATCAACAGTGACTGTTCGAAACTAGTAGATTCCATGCCAAACCATGTTCAAATGCTGCTTAAAAATAGCGGAGGTCATATCCGTTACTAATGTACATCTATGTGAGTTTTGTACAATAAACTACTGTAATAAAGTCATTGTTTCAATTAATTTGTACAGCACATTGTTATGTGTTTAGTAAGACATGGACACACACTAGAACTGTTCACATTACTGAACCTGAAACAGGTCAAACCCCCCTTAATTCAGAGGGTGCACAATGTGAGTTCCTGCACTAAAACAGCAGTGTTTGCTGTGATAACCAGATAAATAAATCAAGTTGACTTTCAGGTAATACTGTCTAGTATAGCCCCTAGGCCATTGCTTCTAGCTTTAGGATGTTCTACTGATTTTGACCTGATTGAATATTATTTTTCAAATCAGTACATATTAAATGTTTGGGGGAATTGAAAGGAAACCCACATCCCACCCACCTTAGAAGTCCACAGTTGGTTAAAAGACAAAGGCCAGGTTAAAAAGGAATTACTCATTTTGCTAAGCCCTCATATTAACAGTTTCACCACATTTCAGAAACTGAGGAAGAAGGATGGGCATGTGTGTATTTCCTGACCCTCTGAAGATACCCAGCCTCGTGTGCCAACCCCAGCTGGAAGGCCTTAGGACTTCACAGCAGAAGCTCCACTCTCCTGGAAGAAGACCCACAATGCCACCTACCTTGGAGGGCCACTGCATTCTGGGTGGCAAGGAACTTCAACTCCATACTGGCCGATGGGAAGAGCAGCTCTATGATGGAACAGTAATAAATAGAATTATTGACGAAGAAAAAGAAATTATTGACCCAAAACAAATCAAAGAAAGATTTATAAAATATTACAAAAATTTATATAAGGTAGAATTGAAAGAGGAAAAGAAAATCCAAAAATACCTATTAGAAAAGTAGATTACCAGATAAAGAAGAAGAAGAATATGCAATTTTAAATTCAAATATTGAACTTGAATAGATCAAAAAAGTAATTAAAAATATGAAGCATGGGAAATCGCCGGGACCAGATGGAATTTCAGTAACATATTATAAAAAATTAGAGGAACTAATAACACCCAAATTTAAATTAATTATGAATGAAATTTTAGACAAAGGAGAAATACCCAATTTGTGGCAAGAAGCATTGATAACCCTCATCCCTAAGCAAGGTACGGATTTGAGACTTATAAAAAACTACAGGCCAATATCTTTATTGAATATAGACTATAAAATATTTACTGGAGTTCTTGCAAATAGAATGAAAACTCTGCTAAAAAGGATTATTAAAAAAGATCAGGCAGGATTTTTGCCAGCCAGACAAATAAAGGAATATGCCGAAATGAATCCAAGAAATTTCAATGCTTTTGTTAGATGGTGAAAAGGCATTTGACAGTGTCTCTTGGAAATTTATGATTAAAACCTGCAAAAGTTTAAATTTAGCTAAAAGAATTATGAATGGAATTCAAGCAATTTACAAAAAACAAAGCCAAATTAATCCTAAACAACAAAATTACAGAATAATTTGACATCGAGAGAGGGACATGACAGGGATTTCCTTTATCCCCACTCCTATATATAACAATATTAGAAACTCTATTAATAGCCCTGAGAAAGGACGAAGAAATAAAGGGCATATCTTGGTACACAGTGTTACAAAGTAAGAGCATTTGCAGACAATGTGATTATTACAATCGAAACACCAAAAGAAAGTATAAAAAAGCATTAGAAAGAATGAAAGAATTTGGCAAAGTAGCAGGATTCAAATTGAACAAAGATAAATAAAAATTGATAACAAAAAATATAGGCGAGAAAGGGGAAAAGGAATTAGAGGAAACAACAGGACTAAAAATAGAAAATAAAGTGAACTACTTAGGGAAATGGATTACAAATAAAAATATAAATTTATTTAAGGATAACACTGGTCAACAACAAATTTGTTGTCTGGGTTTTTTCAGTTGATTTAGGACGAATCTGATGCGCTTAATCCAAAAATCACATTGGTTTTGCTCAATCAGGACAAGTTTTTGAGCTATGGCCACATGTCGTATTTTTACGTTTTTGTTCACATGTACGCTTGTGTGGAGCATTTTAGAAGTTGGTGGGGGTAAAATGCCATGTCGAATAATTGTTTCGATTGGAAATGATTATTTTAATGACAAGAAGTATTCAGGTCCAATAGTTCTGGGTGATTATGTCGAAATGGGATCAGTTTGAAGTCATAAAACCTTGAAATCTTCCATAAATTGGTGTGCTGTTGATGTGACTGGGATCAACAGAAAAAAACCGGAGCAGCTTCAAGTATCCTGATCTTCAATCAGCACGTCGTCCTGTAGCTCATTGTGATGAAATTCCAGTGCCTATCTTCGGAGAACTTCCTGACATTAGTGACAAAGGTGCCTCCAGTGTTGAAGGACATGAAGAAGAAGAAGTGGTTCTTGAAAATGATGCTCCACATCCATTTTCCCAAAAGGAGTTGGATGATCTAGTTCGCGACCTCAGCTTGTCAAAGGACTCTGCCGAACTGTTGGCATCCAGATTGAAGGAAAAAAACCTCTCTGACAGTGCTCGCATCAGCTTCTTCCGCAACAGGCATCAAGAGTACCTCCGTTTTTTCTCGGAAGAGAAGGACTTGGTGTACTGTGAAGATATTGCGCAGCTTCTGCTCAAGCTTGGAGTGCCACAGTACAAACCCAAAGATTGGAGACTGTTCATCGACAGCAGCAAGCGATCACTGAAATGTGTTCTGCTACACAACGGCAACCAGTTTGCCTCTATACCCCTGGCTCACTCGAGTACACTGAAGGAGAACTATGAAGTGGTGAAGTATGTGCTGGAGAAAATTGGTTATGATCAGCATAAGTGGTTTATTTGTGTTGACCTGAAGATGGTGAACTTTTTGTTGGGACAACAGTCTGGCTTCACCAAGTACCCATGTTTTCTGTGCATGTGGGATAGTAGGGACCGTGCTCAGCATTACACAAAGAAGGACTGGCCTGTGCGGGAGGAATTGGTGCCTTGCAAAGAAAGGAACGTCATCAACGACCCTCTGGTGGACAGAGACAGAATACTCTTCCCACCGCTGCACATCAAGCTCGGATTAATCAAGCAGTTCACCAAGGCTCTGGACAAGGATGGTGACTGTTATGTAGTGTAGGAAGCTGTAGGAAGTGTTCCAGAAGGGGCCACATCGCTAAGCTCTGCCGATCGGCTCCATCTGACAACCCCCCTTCACCGACTCACAAGTCCAAGTCTTCACTCCAGTCTGCCAAGGAAATCTGTTTCGCTCTCACCAACTGCCGCTGCCCGTCTGGAACCACGATTGGCCAAACCGACTCGCCTACGCGACGCAAGCTGAACGTTACGGTGCTCATTGAAGGAGCTCCATGTGACAAGGAGATCGACACCGGGTCTGCCCTGTCCATCGTGTCTTGGAGCACCATCAAAAGACTGGTACCCAGAGTGTCCAAAAGGCAACTCAACTCTCACCGCGTACACCTGAGAGACTACCAGGCAAACGACATTCCCGTGGTAGGCGTTGTCCGGTTCCGGATCGCCTTCAAGGATTTTTCGGGCCTGCTCCGGTTGGTGGTGGTCGAAGGTCAGCAGCCAAGCCTCCTAGGGCTAGACTGGTTTGATGCCTCGGCCTGGAAGTCACTGGCATCAACTGCATCTCTAACGCAGAGACTGAGGGTCTGGTCAAAGACTTTGCCAAGGTTTTTGACGGCACCTTGGGCCAATATACAGGTACGCCCATCTCCTTTAGCCTTGATCCACAAGTCGCCCCCATCAAGCTAAAGCCACGCCAGGTTCCCTTTGCTCTCAAGGCTAAGGTGGACGAACAACTGGACAAACTGATCGCCCAAGGAGTTTTGGAGCCGGTTGACCACGCAAAGTGGGAAACCCCCATCGTCACGCCTGTCAAGCCAGATGGGTCGGTGAGAATCTGCGCTGACTACAAGTGCACGATCAACAAGGCACTTCAGCAGCACGCTTATCCGGTTCCTGTTGTCCAACACCTGCTGCATTCCCTGGGTGAGGGTAAGGTCTTCGCTAAGCTGGACCTTGCCCAAGCCTATCAACAACTGCCAGATCGCCGTTCCACAGGTAGAGTTCCTGGGCTATCTTATCGATGCCTCCGGTCTTCATCCAACCACATCCAAGATCCGCGCTATCCAGCAGGCCCCCACCCCAAAGAACAAAACGGAGTTGCAGGCATTCCTGGGGCTGCTGAACTTTTATAACATGTTCCTGCCCCACAAAGCCACAGTGGCTGAGCCTCTTCACCGACTCCTTAGCACTAAGACGCCTTGGGCCTGGGGTCATCGGGAGACGGCGGCCTTCAACGCGGTCAAGGCTCTCCTTTCTTCAGACAGTGTGCTGGTACAGTACAGTGAATCCAGGCCGCTGGTCCTTGCCTGTGACGCCTCACCTTTTGGCATCGGTGCTGTCCTTAGTCACCGTTTTCCAGATGGAAGAGAAGCACCGCTCGCCTACTTTTCCAGGACACTATCTCCGACGGAACGGAATTACAGCCAGCTCGACAAGGAGGCATTGGCACTTGTGGCTGGAGTGAAGAGGTTCCATGAATACCTCTATGGCAGGACTTTTGACCTCATCACTGACCACAAGCCACTCCTGGGCCTCCTCGCCGGTGATTGTCCAACTCCACCGGTCCTCTCACCACGCATGCTGCGATGGACTGTTTTCCTGGCTGCCTACCACTACCGGCTCATCCATCGCCCGGGGAAATCGATGGGCCATGCCGACGCCCTCAGCTGTTGCCCTCTTCCAGCATTTGTGGAAGACCCGGCTCCAGCTTCATCGCTCCTTCTGATTGAGGATCTTCCGGCAGCGCCTGTATCGGCTGCCACTGTGGCCTCCGCATCTGCCCAGGATCGCACCATCAGCCGGGTGCTCAACTGGGTGTGGAGGGGGTGGCCACAAGGGCCTTTTGCATCGGAGTTCCAGCCCTTCGCAACCAGACAACATGAACTCTCAGCTCATCGCGGCTGCCTGCTGTGGGGAGACCGCGTCGTGATTCCCCAGGAACTCCGTCAGCGCGTCCTGGAGGCTCTGCACGTTGGCCACCCGGGAATTGTCAAAATGAAGGCGTTGGCTCGGTGTTACGTCTGGTGGCCTAATATGGACGATGCGATGCCATCACTGCCTGGGTGTCCGCCTGTCAAGCGTGCCAGGAGTCAAGGCCTGCACCACCGGCAGCTAAGGGACACACCTGGGAGACGCCAAAGACACCCTGGTCGAGGGTGCACATCGATCTGGCTGGCCCCTTTCACGGCCGGACCTTTATGGTAGTGGTGGACGCCTATTCCAAATGGCTGGAGGTCGCCCTGATGCCCTCCACCACTACCGAAGCTGTCATCCGGGTGCTGCGAGGCCTGTTTGCAACGCATGGGTTTCCTGATGTCCTTGTCTCTGACAACGGACCGCAGTTCACGTCAGGCACGTTTGAGCGGTATCTTTTGGGACTGGGCATCCGCCATGCCCTAACGGCACCCTTTCATCCATCCAGCAACGGGCAAGCGGAAAGAATGGTGCGCTCGACAAAAGAGGCACTGGCGCGCCTGGACCGGGAAGACTGGCATGAGCGGGTCGCCGAATACTTGTTCGTGCAACACATCACCCCTCATGCGGCCACAGGGAGGAGTCCTGCTGAACTGCTTATGGGCCGCCGCCTCAGGTCACCGCTCGACCGGCTACACGCAGACTTTGCCGTGGCTGAACCCCCAGGCTGTGCCAACGCACCACGGTCATTTGTCCCAGGAAACCAGGTCTTTGCCCGGAACTATGTGGGGGACATCCCTTGGGTGCCAGCCACAGTAGTGGGAGTCACTGGACCTCGCTCGTACCAGGTGGCACTCAAAGACGGACGCTTGTGGCGACGGCACATAGACCAGCTTAGGCGCAGGGTTGGGGACTTGGACACTACCGAGGTGCCCCCAACTGCGCTTGCGGCTCCAGAAGAGACACATACAGATGGCGAGGCCCCACCTACACCTCCCTCGCAAACTGCCAGCGTGGAGCCGAACCAAGCCGTTTCAGAACAGACTCAGACCACTCCACTTGCGGAGGCTCCACCCACAGCAGCGGATCCAGGGGAGTTGGTTCCAACGCCACCTAGGGTCGCACCACAGCCTCAGCGAGAACTGTGTGGCCCTCCGGACTTGGCTACCAGTCCCCGGCGGTCTGGCAGAGTTTCCAAGCGCCCAACTTATTTAAAGGACTATGTTGTTGGACAGGTATCACTGTTGGTCTATGTATGAGAAATGTAACCGATATGCTTTTGTGCTTAATTGAACCATTACGCGTAGTGCTGTATATAAGGAAACCATTACGATTGTAACTAACGCCTTATCTCGGTGGGGAGGGGTGTTATGTAGTGTAGTTTCACCCTGGGCCAACAGGGGGATACTGTATATAGTTTTCACTCAGGTCTGTAGATAGTTTTCACTCAGGTCCGCGGCAGTTATTTTAGGCGGGAACTCTGGGGCTGTTGTGGTTACAATGTTGACAGCCGGCTGCCTATAAATACAGGCCGGCTGAGCTGTTCGCAGTCAGTTCTATTCCAGCTTACCATAATAAAGAGCTACTTGAAGAAATCGCTGTGCCGGCTGCTATGTCAACCCACGACTTAACAGTGACTGCTTCACTTACTTGTGCCAGGCTTTTCCAGGATTGACCATGGAGAAGTTGAAAGCTGGCATCTTTGACAGTCCTCAGATCCATCAGCTCATCAGAGATCCAGAGTTCGGAAACTCAATGAACGAAGTGGAACTGGAAGTGTGGTAGTGGAAGTTCTTCTGGTAGTGAAGAACTTTCTTGGCAACAATAAGGCCAGAAACTACGCAGAACTTGTCAACAACATGCTGACTGCTTTCAGAAACCTGGGCTGCAACATGAGCGTCAAGATGCACTACCTATTTTCACATATGGACCGGTTTCCTGAGAACCTGGGTTCAATGAGTGACGAGCAGGGGGAGAGATTCCATCAGGACATGAAAGAGATGGAGACCAGGTATCAGGGTCGCTGGGACGCAGTCATGATGGCTGACTACTGTTGGACTCTGAAGAGAGACCTCCCTGCCGCTGAGCATTCCAGGAGTTCCAAGAAATGGAAGTTCAAGCCCTGAAGTTTGAAAAATGGTGAAGCAACATGCAATTTATGTGTACTTACCTTTATCAATGCCCACCATTCAGTTTACAGTAAACCTGACCTGATGGAGAGAAACGGATGCCATGTCCTGATTCAGCAGTGCAAAAATACCCTAAATCAGTTGTAGAAATCTAGACAACATTCAAAAAGTAAAAAATTGTTGCCCAGTGTAATTATATCAAAAAATGGAAAGAAATTAAAGGGAGTATGGATAAACGGGGAAAACTAAAATTATCATTAGGAGGAAGAATATCTATGATTAAAATGATGATACAGTACTCCCCAAAATTCTATTTTTATTTCAAATGATTCCAGTTGTAATAGGAACTAAATATTTTATAAGCTGGCAAAGAGATCTTGCAAATTTTATATGGCAGGGGGGAAAGTCAAGGATAAAATTAGAAGTCATGACGGGCCCAAAGGAAAGTGGAGGATTCGCAGTGCCAGATTTAAGGAAGTATTTTGAGGCAGCGTGTTGGTGTTGGATAAAAAGATAATGAAGATAATGAAGTCCTAACACTAGAGTGCTGGGGCAAAATATACGGCTGGCATGGCTATTTATTTTATGACAAAAAAGAACAACATAAAAAAATTATAAATCACATAGTAAGAAAGGCTCTATTGGATGTCTGGGAAAGAACAAAAGGAAAAATTATTGAGAAAACAAACTCCCCAATGGATTTCACCAGTGGAGGCAACCACAACATTAAAGAGTAATGCAAAAGAGACTTGGCCAACATATAGAGAAATATTAGAAGATGTAGACGGAAATATTAAATTAAAAACTTGCGAATTACAAACATTTGGAATAAATTGGTTACAATATTATCAATTAAAAGCAACATATGAAAAAGACATAAGAAAGGGGGGATTTGGAAATAAAACTTCAAAATTAGAAAAGTAAAAATTGCAAAGTGATCAGAATTACTTGCAAAAATGTATAGATTAATAATGAAAACCACCTTAGAACAAGAGACGAAAGGGGAAAACATGTTAAAATGGGAGCACGATTTGGGATATGAGATATATGTGGAAAGATTGAAAACTTTTTGGGAGAAAAACCATAAATTTTACTGCGTGTGATTTATTAAGGGAGAATTTCAGAAACATTCACCACAGATGGTACCTAACACCTGACAGATTGTCAAAATTAAATAAAAGGAACTACGACAAATGTTGGAATTGTAACAGAACGAAAGGTACGTTATACCACATGTGGTGGACTTGCCCAAAGATTAAAACCTTTTGGGACATGATCCACGATGGGAAAAAAAAATTGATAAGGACATCAAACAAAAAAAAGGAAGAGGCATATCTATTAGGAATTCTAGATAAAGATATTCCAAAAGATAAAACTAACTTATTTCTATACAACAGCAGCAAGAATTTTGATTGCTAGCTATTGGAAAGAAGACAGCATCCCAACAAAAAGAGAATGGTTGGGGAAACTTTGCAAGTACCTGGAACTACCAAAACTGACGGATATAATAAGGAGAAAACCCAAAACTATGGTTATGAAGCAATGGGAGTTCTTAAATGATTATTTACAAAAACAGGGCTCGACTACAAAAATCTGGTTGTGTATAGAATAATCTTGTGCATAATATAAAAAATACAAAGTGAGACATTAAGGAAAGCCAAAGGGAAAATATGAAGAACAGAGGATCTGACAAACGGATTATTAAAAACACGTGAGGCAAATGGTGGAAGTCTTTTTTTTAAAAAAACAACACTTTACTTAAGGTAGATAAGGACAAGATGAAATTATACAATTAAATATAAATATAGATGGGAAACGGCTATGTAAAGTGAATACTTATCTACTTTAAAACATTTTCACCTATGACTTTTTCTTTTACTTCTTTATTTTTTCTTTGTTTTTTTCTGATATCTTATCTTTCATTTCACTCCTTTATTGTGAATAGCATTTTATAGAGGTATATGTAACTGTAAATATGAAAAGAGACAAAGTATTCTCTATTTTTTTCCTTGGTTATATGTATTTTCTTTTTCTTTTGTATTTTCTTTTGTTGTAAATATGTATGTTTTCTAATTTGTACTTAATAAAAATTAAAATTTAAAAAAAAGAAATTGAAAGCAATGGCAGGCAGAAGGGAGGACACCTGAGGACACCTGTGAAAACATGGCCCTCCATGCCAGCTGAGACCGAGAACAAAGCAGCTAAACGCCAGATAGCCCAATAAAAACCTGCAATTTCTGCAATCTACCCCCCACCCCACTCTTAAACCTTAATCTAATTCTACTGCCTTACTCCCCCCACCACCACACTCTACCAACTCCATTGGTTCAATAGACAATACAAGGTGAGAGACACAGGGCAACCCGGACGGGTTGGCAGGGAATCACCCTATATTGTAGATAAGCAAGATTACATTAAATGTGAGGAGGTTGGGAAACCCCATCAGAAGACAATGCATCACTTCATATATAAACCCCAAAACTGACCATGCCTACCTTAACGGATGAGGAACAGGAATTCATGGACAGTCCTATCACCGCAGAGGAAATAGATATAGTCCTCAAAAACCTCAAGCCACACAAAGTTCCAGGCCCAGATGGCTTTACAGCAGAATTCTATTGGAAATTCAAAGAACCCCTGATGCTCTACATGACCCGCCTATTCAATGATATCATAAAAGGGGGGCCCTTCCCCAAAACCTGGACCTACTCCAAAATAGTCTCCATCTCAAAAACACTGAAAGACAGCCTCAAAGTAGAATCAGACCACCCAATCTCATTCATAAACCAAGACGACAGGATATTTATATTAAATTTGCCCAAATGCCTAATCATTTTCCTATACAAGTTAGGAGCCCCAGACGAGACTGGCTTCGTCCCTGGTGGCAATATAACAGACCCCATCAGGAAACTACTGAACATGATTGAACACAGCACGGCAACTAAATGCCCACTGAAAATTATGTCCCTAAACATCCTCAATGCTTTGGATTGCTTAGTGTGGAAATACCCATTAGCAGTACTAACATGAAATTTGGCCCCAATTTCCTGCAAATCCTCCAACAAATATAATCCCAAACCTCAGCAATATGGAAGACTAACAATAGGGACTCTAATATCATAGCAATCCAAAAAGGCACAAAACAAGGATTCCCACTGTCTCTCTTCTTATTCATCCTGGCTCTGGAACCTTTAGCAATCTGAATCCGAGCAGCCACAGACATCAAGAGAGTGGAAATAAAAGGAAAAACCTACAAATTAGGACACTTTGCAGATGACAGCACCAGACCCCATAAATACAGCAACCTCCTTAATCAGAGAACTCAACACATTTGCAATGGTGTTGGGCCTACAGGTAAATTTTGCATAATCGGAAGCTATGTGCTTCCCACACCCAAAAAGAACTTGCTAACGTCACCAAGATAAAACTTTGCCACACCAAGTTCAGATACCATGGGGTACAAAGAACCAAAAACCTCAATAAAGTATACCTCCACAACTATAACCCCTTATTGGCGGCAAATTAACCAAGACCTAAAGAGATGGAACAACATCAACTCCACTCTCTCAGACAAAATAGCCATGATCAAAATGATCACCCTCCCAAAACTAACCTATCTATTCCAAACAAAAAACCAAGAATAAGCCCCAAATACCTGCACCTCCCCTCCACAGAGGGAGGATGGGGAATCCCCAACATAGAAGCATATTACATTGCCAACCAAGTATGCTACATAATCCCATATATAGTAGAAGATGAAACAAAACAGCGGGTACACCTGAAAAGGGACACAATTGAAAATACTAGTACCACAGCATACCCAATTCCAAATAAACTAAGGAAAATTCCCACAATACTTAACAGATACACACACCATGCTTAAAGCATGGAAAGCAGAAATAGGTAAACTGTCCCCAACCCCATCACCACTAATTCCCCTGCCATACACCCATTATTCCATCACTCAGCACAAAACCTCCAGATAACGACCTGTCAAACAAAAGGCTTCTATCGCCTAATTAACCTCTATAAAATAGCAAACCCTTGCCAACACAAGAAATACAAGACAAACTAGAAGACACCCAAATGCCCTGGTTAACACACCACCAATTACATGCCCTCTTAAACAATCCAGTAGTAAAATCAGCAGCAACTAGGCCCTTGACAACCTTCAAAAACCTCCCCCCAAAACCTCCTATGAAATTAACCCCACTCAGTGGACCAGAACATGGTCTAAACCCTGCTTTCAATCCATATCAAAGAAAAGGAAAGCACTCACTCTGAAACTCACCTACAGGTGGTACCTAACACCAAGGAAATTAGCGCTAATAAGCCCACGTAATTCACCAAAATGCTGGAGAGGGTGCACCTCCACAGGCACATACCTCCACATGTGGTGGAAATGTCCACAAATCCAACTCTTCTGTACGAAAACCATATGAGAAACATGTAAAATAACTAAGCAACTATTAGAAATCACCCCAGAACTGGACCTACTAAACATCTTCCAAGACAATAATACAGTGGTGCCTTGCAAGACGAAATTAATTCGTTCCGTGAATTTTTTCGTCTAGCGAATTTTTCGTCTTGCGAAGCACGGTTTCCCATAGGAATGCATTGAAAATCAATTAATGCGTTCCTATGGTCAAAAAAAGTCCAAACAAAGCCAAATTTGGTACAACAAGAGTTTATTAAGTGCTCTTTAAAGTCACACATACTGTAAAGAGCATTTCAAAATTCAAACCCAGATTTTTTTAAAAAAAAACAGCAGAGTGGCCCAATGGTCACAAAAAATCATAAAAATGCAGGGGGGGGGGACAAGCTTCCAGATTCTTGCAAACCCCTTCCCAACACCAAGTCCTTGAATTCCAAGCACCCCAACCCAAAATCCAAAACCCCCCAAAAAAGTTTTAAAAGCTTAACTTACCAAATGGCTGCAAAATAAGTTTTGGAAAAGCTTCAAAAATCACCAAAGTCTTTAAAAACCTCAAAAAAGGCTACTATGTACACTGCGTTCTATGAGTTGCTCCTTGAAGTCAAGTCGCAACTGTATTAACGGTGTTAAGAAAAAGGAAACTAACTTGCAAGACATTTTCGTTTTTCGTCTTGCGAAGCAAGCCCATAGGGAAATTCGTCTTGTGAAGCAGCTCAAAAACGGAAAACCCTTTCATATAGCGAGTTTTCTGTCTTGCGAGGCATTCGTCTTGCGGGGCACCACTGTACCCACTTACACCACAAAGAACTCATAACCCACCTACTCTCAGCAGCCAGAAGCATCATAACCAGACCGTGGAGAGACCTGTCAGGAATAAATATGGACCAATGGTACCAAATACTATGGGAAACAGCTAGAAAAATTACAAGAAAAATTAGCCAATAAACTGAAACTGACACAGGGACATATAGAAGAAGACGCCTTCACCCAGGCATGTATCACATACATAGCCCAACAAGACAATGACAAAAATCCACCAACAGAATACAAATCAGTATGGGTAACCTGATCCAAAAATCCCACCCACCCCACTCACACATGAAAACAAAGACCACCAGAGTCAACTACAAATGAACAGTCACACCCTAGGCCAACCCCAACCTCTCTCACCACCAAAGGAACACAAGTGAACAGCAGAGAACCTGCACAAGCAACGCTGACACAAAACCCCACATATATTAAGTAAAATAGAAACATACCAACCAACCCCAACCCCACTCATCTTTTTCCCCCCTCCACCTCTTTCCCCCTATTCTTCCTAATGTCTCAACAAATGGGGATAAATGTGTTATGGGGGGGGGAATACGAGACAGAGACATTGCACATACCTTTGTAAATCAAGAAAATCTTTACTAAAAATACATTAAAAAAATACAAATGAAACTGACCTGTATATTTCAAGAAAATGTAACTTGAAAAAAGAAACATTGCACATACTTTTGTTAACCAGGAAATCTTTAATAAAAAAGACATTAAAAAATATTTGGTAGGAGAAGAATTACCGAAGGATAAGAAAGTACTGTTTATGTATGTGATGACAATGCCAGAATACTACTTGCCCAGGGATGGAAAAAAGAAAGAGCCCCATCGAAAGGAGAATGGATAATGAAGATGATGGACTATGCGGAGATGGCAAGGCTGACCGGGAAAATCAGGCACCAAGAGTTTAACCAATTTACTAAAGAATGACATACCGTATTTTTCGCACCATAGGACACACTGGACAATAGGACGCGCTTTGTTTTAGAGGGGGGAGAACAAGAAAAAAATTCTCCCCCTCTCTGCCCAGCGCCCCTTCAGTGAAGCACAGAGAGGGGGAGAACTTTCCCCCTCTTGTTTTCCCGCTCTAAAACAAGGTGCCGTTTAAGGTGTGTTCAGGCGGCTACCTTGGAAGCCTGGAGAGCGAGAGGGGTCAGTGTGCACCGACCCCTCTCGCTCTCCAGGCTTCAGGTTCCTTTCAACCTGCTCTTTGGGGCTGGCGAGGGGAAGCCCACCACCAGCCCCAAAGAGCAGGTCAGGGGGCAGCGGAAAGGCGCAGCGGAGAGGCTCCTGCCATAGCCGTGCGCCACCTCTCCAGCTGAGAGAGGGTTGCGGGGGGCTGCTTTAGCCCCACGAGTGCTCTCCCGGTTGGAGAGGTGACGCGCGGCTATAGAGGCTCCTGCCATAGCCGCGTGTCACCTCTCCAGCCGGGAGAGGGTCGCGGGGTGCTTCTTTAGCCCCGCACGCGCTCTCCCGGCTGGAGCGCTGACACAGGGCTGTAGAGGTTCCTGCCATAGCTGCACGTCATCTCTCCAGCCGGGAGAGGGTCGTGGGCCTATGGCGTCTTCGCTCCATAGGACGCACACACATTTCCCCTTCATTTTTGAAGGGGGAAAAGTGTGTCCTTTAGAGCGAAAAATACGGTACCTCTAAAAAATATATTCTTTATATATATTCTACCTCTCCTTTAAATCAGAACCAGTGAGGGCGGTGAAGGTCCTGTGTGAGTGCCTGGAGGCGGTTGGAGGATGGATGGCGGCTAACAGATTGAGGTTGAATCCTGACAAGACAGAAGTACTGTTTTGGGGGGACAGGGAGCGGGTAGGTGTGGGGGACTCCCTGGTCTTGAATGGGGTAACTGTGCCCCTGAAGGACCAGGTGCGCAGCCTGGGAGTCATTTTGGACTCACAGCTGTCCATGGAGGCACAGGTTAACTCTGTGTCCAGGATAGCTGTCTACCAGCTCCACCTGGTACGCAGGCTAAGACCCTACCTGCCCGCGAACTCTCTCTCCAGAGTGGTGCATGCTCTAGTTATCTCACGCTTGGACTACTGCAACGCGCTCTACGTGGGGCTACCTTTGAAGGTGACCCGGAAACTGCAATTAATCCAGAATGCGGCAGCTAGACTGGTGACTGGGAGTGGCCGCCGGGACCACATAACACCGGTTCTGAGAGATCTGCATTGGCTCCCAGTACGTTTCTGAGCACGATTCAAAGTGTTGGTGCTGACCTTTAAAGCCCTAAACGGCCTCGGTCCTGTATACCTGAAGGAGCGTCTCCACCCCCATCATTCAGCCCGGACACTGAGATCCAGCACCGAGGGCCTTCTGGCGGTTCCCTCATTGCGAGAAGTGAGGCTACAGGGAACCAGACAGAGGGCCTTCTCGGTAGTGGCGCCCGCCCTGTGGAACGGCCTCCCATCAGATGTCAAAGAGATAAATAATTACCTGACATTCAGAAGACATCTTAAGGCAGCCCTGTTCAGGGAAGTTTTTAATATGTAACGCTGTACTGTTTTTAACACTGATCGGGAGCCGCCCAGAGTGGCTGGGGAAACTCGGCCAGATGGGCGGGGTATAAATAATAAATTATTATTATTATTATTATTATTATTATTATTATTATTATTATTATTATTAAAGAACACTGTAATCATTTTAAAATGTTGGCAGGATTGACATAGCACTTGTAATTTAAAATAACAAAGGATAAAAATGAAGTACCATAATTTGGATAAATGCAATTAGATGCAGTTTAAAAAGGAAGATAAATCTTGGAAGCCAAGGGAGGGGTGGAGGGAAGTCCGGGGGAACACTATAAAGGTAAGGATATGGACTGTGATGTAATATAAGCATGTTTGTCTGTGTGTGTGTGTGTGTGTGTGTGTGTGTGTGTGTGTGTGTGTAAAAATGTGTTTTTTCTTTTTGAAACTTTGAAAATAAAAAATTGAAAAAAGAAAATAATTTTAAAGTGTTTTGAAAAATATATTTAATTTGCCATAAGCTCACCCTCCCCATCTAGTGTCACATTTGTATAGTGCACTTAATACATTGTATACGCATCTGTATAGCCAAGTCTTTAGTCTGTGGCTGTATTTTTGGCACAGTTTCCTCTCTTTCCACCAATCAAGGGTGGACCACATGCTTAACACTAATCAACAGTGTGATGCAGCAGCAACAACAAAAAAGCTAACACTGTTCTAGGCTGCATCAACAGATGTATAGTGTCCAGATCAAGGGAAGGAATAGTTCCTTGCTTTTCTGCCTTGGTCAGACCACACCTGCAATACTGTGCAATTCTGGCCACTACAATTTAAGAAGGATGTTGACAAGCTGGAACCTGTGCCAAGGAGGGAAACCAAGATTTTCAAGGGTCTAGAAACCAAGACTTAGGAGGAAGGCTTGAAACAGCTGGGTATGTCTAGCCTGGAAAAGAAGAGATTTGAAAGAGATATGATAGCCATCTTCAAATATCTGAAGGGCTGCCCCATGGAAGATGGAGTGAGCTTGTTTTCTCCTGTTCTGGGGGGTAGGACTCAAACCATTGGCTTCAAGGTACATGAAAGGAGATTCGAACTATACATCAGGAAGAATTTGCTGAGAGTAAGAGCTCTTTAGACAGTGGGACAGCCTGCTTTGGAAGGTATGTGGGCTCTCCTTGCTGGGAGGTTTGTCAGTAGAGGTTGGGTGGCCATCAGTCATGGCTGCTTTAGTTGGGGTTCCTGCATTGCAGGGAGTTGGACTAGATGACCCTTCAGGTCCCTTCTAATTCTATGAAATCCCCATCCCCATCTGATGGGTCTGTTGGTATTCAAAATCTGCTTTTAACAAAACGAGTAACAGAAAGGGCTTATAGGAGAACCAGGGTGAATATGGCACTCTTCATATGTTTTGAACAACTCCCAGCAGGTCCAGTCAACATGATGGGCCTTGTGGGAGTTGCAATCTGAAACACTTGGAAGACACAAACTTGGTGAAAGCTGCTGCACAGTGAGGCCTCTGCTCAAAAGAGCATCCCTTCTCTGTCAGAGCCAAGGTGTATCTAGTCCAGCACCCTGCTTCCATCAAGGACTAACCTGATCCCCCTAGATGTTCTTAAGTGGCTCCCCAGCAGTTGGTATTCAGAGGTAGACTGCTCCTTCAACAGGATGTTCTATTTGGCTATTCAAACCACTGGCCATTGATAGACTCAGCCAAACCCAGGTTCTAGAGAAGGCTTCGCCAACCTGGTATAGTCCAAAACATCTCGGGGGGGGGGGCACTATGTTGGCAAAGGTCCAACACAGGGTGTTGGGGGAAAATGTGGGGGGAAATTGCATTATTGCACTTTGAACGGAAATAATCTAGGAGAAAAGAGGGGAATTATTTTCAAATGGCACCTTTAACCCAACTGAGCAAAATGCTTACTTTGCTGCCAGGTACATAAGGGAATGCAAGCAGGACATTTTCGTAAGATCAGCCGTATCAATGGAACAACTACCCTAGGAGGAAAATATGCAGCTTTCAGAACTTTGAAGTTTAGAGGAAAAGCAAGTTAGAGGCAATGGAACCAGAGGTTCTAAAATCCTGCAAGACTTGCAGAAAGTGGGTAGGAAAAGTGTTTTTCTCCCTCTCTCATAACACCAGAACTCATGCAGGAACCAATGCAGGAAGATTCAGAGTGGATAAAAAAGTATTTACAGAAGACATATGAAATACAACATTAGAAATGTTGGGGATATTTTGGAAAAGTTAGAAGCAAGAAAGAGTTGTAGAGCAATATTAATGGTTATTGTTGCAGAGAAAGCCTTTGACAATGTATCTTGGAGTTTTATGTTACATAATGTAAAGAGTATGGGGATAGGCCATGATTTTTTAAAGGGTATTAAAACTGTCTATCTAGAACAAAAAGCTAAAATTATTGTAAATAATGTGGTTTCAGAGGAAATTAGAATTGAGAAGGGAACCAGGCAAGGGTACCCACTTTCCCCTCTGCTGTTTATTTCAGTCCTGGAGGTCTTGCCAAGTATGATTAGAAAGGATGAACAAGTCAAAGGTATTACAGTAGGTTCGAAACAATATAAATTAAAAGCCTTTGCTGATTATCTAGTCCTGACATTACAAGATCCAGACTCCAGTGCAGTCAAAGCACTGGAGCTGATACAAGAGTTTGGTCAGGTAGCAGGATTCAAATTATACAAGAGCAAGACCAAAGTAACTGAGAAAAATCTGGATAATGAAGAAAGAAAACTATTACAAGAACAAACGGGCCTAGATTTTGTGAAAAAAGTTAAATATTTGGCGGTGAACCTGACTGGGAAAAATTTGAATTTATATAAAGATAATTATGAGAAATTATGGAATAAAATTAAAAGAGATTTGGAGATATGGTCGAACCTAAAACTGTCATTAATGGACCGGATTTCTGTGATTAAGATGAGTGTGCTGCCAAAGATGCTTTTTTCGTTTCAAGCCCTCCCAATTATAGATAATGTGAAATGTTTTAAAGAATGGCAGAAAGCACTATCCAGATTCATCTGGCAGGGGAAGAAACCCAGAATTAAATATAAATTACTTACAGACTCTACAGAAAGAGGGGGATTTTTCTTGCCAGATTTAAAAAGTTATTTTGAAGCTGCTGCACTTTGCTGGATTAAAGAATGGATGCAATTACAAGACATAGATCTATTAGATTTGGAGGGATTCAACAATGTGTTTGGTTGGCATGCATATTTATAGTATGACAAAGTAAAGGCCCATAATGCATTTAAAAACCATGTAATTAGGAAATTGTTGTATAATGTTTGGACAAAATATAAAGATCTTTTAGAAAGAAAGATGCCCAGATGGCTTTCACCAATGGAGGCAAAGACCCAGAAAAAACTAAATATGGATACCAAATGGTTGAACTATTAGGATTTATTAATAGAAGAAGAAAAAGGTTAGAAATTAAAACCATTTGATCAAGGTAAAGATAAGTTAAATTGGTTACATTATCACCAGATTAATGAATTGTATAAATTGGATAAGAAAAATGGTTTTGCTTTTGAAAAATATAAGTTGGAGACGGAGTTGTTCGATACAAAAGGTAAAAAATTATCTAAAATGTACAAGTTATTGTTGGAGTAGCATACAAAAGATGAACAACTTAAATCTGTGATGATAGATTGAGCAAGAGATGTAGGACATAATATAATGTTTGAGGATTGGGAAAGATTGTGGAAGAAGGGGGTCAAGTTCTCTGCATGTACTGTGTTAAAGGAAAATATAATGAAAATGATGTACAGATGGTATTTGACTCCGGTAAAATTAGCAAAGATATATCATAACTGTGACAATCTATGTTGGAAATGTAAAGAAAAGGAAGGAACCTTTTATCATATGTGGTAGACCTGTCCCAAGGAGATAGACTTCTGGGGAAAGATTTATAATGAATTGAAAAAAATGTTGAAATAAACAATAATAAAGATACCAGAGGCCTTTCTTCTTGGAATAACAGGTTTGGAATTGCCCAAGAAAGATGTTATTTTTGTATGCCACAACTGCTGCTCGTATTTTGTTAGCTAAAAAGTGGAAAACCCAAGAATTACCAACGATAGAAGAATGGCAGATGAAGATGATGAATTTTTCGGAGCTAGCCGACCTAACCGGAAGAGTCCGTGACCAGAAGGAAGAGGAGTATCAGGAAGAGTGGATTAAATTTAATGATTACTAAGTAAAATATGTTAAGTTAAATTAACTGAAAACAGCTTGCAGATACTCAGTTGGCTTAGGATTTTATTTATGTTAAGTGATGAATTAATATGTTTAATTTCATAATGTGAAGATCTAAGGATGCTAATGTTTAAGTTAAATTTTATGAGAACTGTGATTTGGAAAACCGTTAAAAGGATATGCAATGAAATCCAACCAAGGGGAAGCAAGGAAGTCACTTAATGTTAAGAAGTGTAATTTTCAATAAGGATATGATTTATGTTTGTTTGTCTTATGTGTTTGTTTGTTTGTTTGTTTGTTTGTTTGTTTATAATGTTGTAAAAACCAATAAAAATTGAAAAGAAAAGAAAGTATTTACAGAAGAAAGTAAGAGGAGTCTACAGAATCTGGCCATTGGCCCCTCCACTCCATCATCCTGTTCACAGTGGCCACCCGCATGCTACTTAAGGGAAACCCACAAATAGGACAAGAGCCCAAGAGCCCAAGAGCAACTCTCCCCGCCTGCGGTTTGCAGCAGCTGGGATTCAGAAGCACTCCTGTCCTGCCCATGCAAGCACTGCTGACGGGCAGGGAGGCTTCTTCCCTGTGCATTAGCTCTGCCCATCCACAGAGCAGCCCTGTCTCTTTGGCTGACATCTTGGTGGTCACGGTGGGAACAGGATGCTCAGCTAGATGGTCCCCCTTTGGCCTGGTGCAGAAGGCTCCTCTGACATTCCTATACACTGCTGCTGAAGACAAGTTGCACGTCTTGCCTCAGAACATGGTCACTCCAACCCTGCAAGGGAGGAAGAACAATAATGCCAGATGAAAACTCAAACCATCTTAGTCAGCTCAACAGAAAAGTCCAGGCAGGAGAGTTCTCTATTCCCAGTTCAGCCATGGAGAGCCCAGCAGCAGCCAGATATTGAGAGCCAGGCCACCCAGGAGCACATGCCAGCTTTCTTCCTGGGCACATTTGACAAGGCAGTACATCCCACTGAGCACTGCAGGACTCAATTCCAAGTAAGCATACGCAGGATATGGACAGCATAGCTGCACTGCTGAAAGTCTCTCTCCAGGGCCAGGCAGGCTGCTGCACTAAGATGAACTAAGGAGAACTAAGATGCTGGTGAAAGGCAGCCCTTAAGATTTCTGATCTGGGTTAGCAGTTAGGCTCTAGAAAAAAACATTTCGAGGAAAACCAAGAACACAACATAAAGAGGAGCTGTGTTGTACCAAATCTGACCACAGGTGCATCCAGAGTTCTGTACTGACTGTGAGGAGCCCACCATAGTATCAGACAAGGGGACATTCCCAACCCTACCCAAGGAGGCCAAGGATTATCCTGTGGAACTTCTGCCTGCACCTCACCTCCCCCACAGAAGCTGCTGTGGCTTCCAGCCTTCCATGTGCAGTACTCGCACACGTTTTCCCGTCTAAGTGTACAGAAAAGCGTGTTGTTGTTTTTTAAAAGGAAAGAAACCATCATAGAGCAGCAGCATAATCCTACACATTTTTACCTGGGAGTAAACTGCAGCGAGCGCAGCAGGCTTTGCTCCCAAATAAGAAGCCATAGGATTCATCTCACATCCATCACAACCAAGGATAACGTAAAAGAACCTCCATGGCCAGAAGAAATCTACCCTACCCAAAAAGCCAGGGATTATCCTGTGGAACTTCTGCCTGCACCTCACCTTCCCCACAGAAGCTAAAGGCACCAAGGAGGAAGGGATGGGACGTGGGGCGCTCAAGCCAAAAAATGGGGGCTTGGTTGGGGGAAAACCAAGACGCAGCGGCTTGGCGTCCTTTTTTTGCGTTGGAGTGCGCGCAGCCAACACAACCCACCAACACAACCCACCAACGTTGTCGGGCACACGTGCCCAGGGCGCGAAGGGTTCCGCGCGTCAACTCAGCCTGGCCACCAGAGCCAAGCGGGGCTGCGCTTCGCCCCTGCCTGCCCTTGCCAGGAGAAGCTTGGTCGGCAGGCAAATCCCGCTCCCCCACGCTGGCCTGGGACGCGCAACGGCTAGTCCAAGCCGGGTCCTGGCGGCACTCAGGGCCGGACGGGGTTCCCTGCGTGGGGGCGCCTGGCTCCCGCCCCCTAAAAGTGGCGCGCTTGGGACTACCCTCCCCCGGCCCAACCCCACACGCCACTGCCCAGGTCCATACACACGTGCTCTCCGCATTTTCAGACCCGACTCTTTCCCTAGCCCTGCCTGGAAATACTGCGGGTAAAGTAACCCTGCCCTCACTCCCCCCCCCCCCACAGACACACCGCAAAACTCTACCTCCGCGAAGCAGCCCTTCCTCCTGACCGGACACATCCCCAAAGCCACAACGAAGTTGCTTGGCTGAGCGAGGCGGCTACCCAACCCCCCCACCCCCCCTAACCCCCGCCAGAACCCTACCTACCCCAGGACTCTCCGCCGTCCCGCCGCACTTGGAAAGGGGCACGGATGCGCTCCGCCCGGATGCTGAGCGGAGCCGCGGCCAGGAGCGCACCCTTCGCCAGGGAGGAGGAGGAGGAGGAAGAGGGGGTACAGCAGCGAGCGAGCTCCAAGCACCCATTGCCACCCTCCCTCCCGCAGCGCCAGGCAGATGGAAGTAGAGAAGACGCCGAGGACTCCCCAGCTGTTAGAAACAGAGATCCGCAGCCCCGCCCCCTGGCCGGTTTAAACTCCAGCGAGTTAAAGGGACTCTGCTTCCCCATTTCACCCCCACGGGACCACGCACCCTCCAATAAATTAAACCCCCTATATCTTGCGAATACACGTGTATTCAAGCTTATAGCCTGGTTCCCCAAGGAAATCCAAAAGACCCCATGGCCGCCAACTTTTCAGCCTCCTCCAGACCCTGCCTTGAGGCTCCACTGTTTCCCTTTCTGTCCCCGGAATTGTCACCTGCAGATTTCTTTCTAGCCCTGCGTTTCCCTTAAAGGCACAGGCACACCTGGCAGGCGCGTGGAGTCCAAATGTCTGAAAGACAGCAGGTTAGGGAAGGCTGACTTAAGCGTGCAGGTGGGAGCCACAGGCACAGCAGAAAGATACAGGAGCTTTGGCAAAAATCTATAATCTAGAACATCCGGCGTTTAGGGTGGCGATTCTAGGAAAGACCAGCTGTCCATCTGAGTCTTAAAACCAGCAGCCAAACAAACAAGAATTAAGCCCGTAAAAGTTTTCTGTTTCTTATTCGCCTCTCTGCCCCCAATCTCGGCTAAATAGGAGCTGACACTACACAGGTGGGAGAAGGTGGCACTCTGCACATTCTCGTAGTCATTGGGACTTTGGGACCCTGGCTGAAATTAGCTGCCAGCACACAAGTACTTGGGAGCAAGCCCCATTGGACTCAACGATAGTAATTGTGCAGTACCAACACGTCCTTTTTTATAAGATGTTTATTAAAATTTTCAAAATATTACAAAATAAAAATAGAAAAAAATAAAATACAAAATAAAAATAATTAAAAACAACTCAATCTTTCCATTACTTATTTTTCATTAGCTTGTTTCCGGACCTCCTCACGCCTCCCTTTTTTGTATTCCAATTCAGTTTGTTGGTTCAGCAAATCCTTCCCCTCTTTGTTTATCCTAATCTTTAATCTTAAAATATTGTAACATTAAATCTTTACCTATTCGTAATCCATTTTTCATATTACCTTATAGTATTGCAGCTAAAAACCACTTAGTTTCTACCCAACATCATTCTAACATTCATTAATTTTACAATATTTCTGTAAATAGTCTTTAAATTTCTTCCAATCTTCTTCCACCGACTCTTCTCCCTGGTCTCGGATTCTGCCAGTCATTTCCGCCAGTTCCATATAGACAATCACCTTCCTCTGCCATTCTTCCAGAGTGGGTAAATCTTGTGTCTTCCAATACTTTGCTATAAGTATTCTTGCTGCTGTTATAGCATACATAAAACAAGTTCTATCTTTCCTTGGCACCAATTGGCCGACCATGCCCAGGAGAAAGGCCTCTGGTTTCTTCAAGAAAGTATATTTAAATACTTTTTTCAATTCATTATAAATCATCTCCCAGAAAGCCTTAATCCTTGGGCATGTCCACCAAAGGTGAAAGAATGTACCATCAGTTTCTTTACATTTCCAACATTTGTTATTGGGCAAGTGATAGATGTACCATTTTCATAAGTGCAGTACCAACACGTTCTGAACCCAGGAAGGGCACTTAAAAACTGCAGTGTTTAAAGTGTCCACTGTTTCTTTGCACTAACCTTCCACATCTGCCCGCTAGCCCTGCTTCTCCTCTCAGCTACCCTCTCAGGTAGAGGGCAGTGGCGGGGAAGAAGCTGAGAAGTGGGGCCACAAGTGAGCGGAGAAATTTCCCTTCCCTCAGTCTTTCTCTCCAACAGTGCCTGGATGCCTTGAACTGATGTGCCGCTTCAACCAGCCTGGAAGGGACCTCAAGAGCACCTGCGAAAAAGTGCCACACACACACACACACACACACACACACACACACAGGGGCTGCTTCGCTCTCCCACGAATAAAAGGTTTCCCAGGTTGTTTCTCCTCACTTTCCTTGACAGCCGGGCGCTGGCGGCCTCTCTTTGGGTCCCCTGACTTTGCCCATGGAAAGGGGGGGGGAGTATCCCGTTTCCCCTCCCCACCTCCTCTCTGCCTTCCCCAGGACCAATACAGTGGTGCCTCGCAAGACGAAATTAATTCGTTCCGCAAGTCTCTTCGTCTTGCAAGTTTTTCGTCTTGTGATGCACAGTTTCCCATAGGAATGCATTGAAAATCAATTAATGCGTTCCTAGGGAAACCGCCTTCAGACCAGGTCCGGGGACAGTCTGTCCCCGGACCTCTTCTGAAGGCTGGGGGGGGGGACAAGGGCTTTTCTTTCCACCCCCAGCATTTTAAAAAACCCCGGGACAGCGGAGGACTTCTCCGCTGTCCGGGCGATCTTAAAATGCTGGCGGGCGGCATTTTAAAATCGCCCCGGGACAGCGGAGGACTTCTCCGCTGTCCGGGGCGATTTAAAAGCCCCTGGGAAGGCAGGCAGGGGGGACAAAGACTTTCGCCCCCCGCCCACCTTCAGAAGAGGTCCTGGACCTCTTCTGAAGGCGGGCGGGGGGCGAAAGTCTTTGCTCCCCCCCCGCCTGCCTTCAAAAGCCCTCCGGGACAGCGGAGAAACGCGCTGTGTTTCTCCGCTCTCCCGGGAAGGCAGGCAGGGGGGGACAAAGACTTTCGCCCCCCCGCCCGCCTTCAGAAGGTGTTCCCGCCCCGCTGCCCGGCTTTGGAGGAGGTCCGACAGTGGGGAAGACGCGCTGCGCTTCCCCGCTGTCCCGGATAATTTCCCTATGGGCTGTCGTCTTGCGAAGCAAGCCCATAGGGAAATTCGTCTTGCGAAGCGCCTCCAAAACGGAAAACCCTTTCATCTAGCGGGTTTTCCGTCTTGCGAGGCGTTCGTCTTGCGAGGTACCACTGTAACAAGCTGCTCTGAGGTACACTAGTGGCGGGAAGGGGGCGGTGGAGGGAAGAGAAGGGAAGTGCTGTCCTGTTCTCAGATTGGGGACAGCCTCCCACCTCATTCTCCCCAACCTATGGAACAACCAGATTCAAATCCTCGCCTCTTCACCCCTCAGCAAACCTTTTAGGCTGCATTTTTAATGTATTTTAATCTTGTTTTTAAAGTTTTATTTCAATCCATTTTTTTTATTGGTTGTTAGCCACCCTGAACCCTGCCTTGAATGGGGAGGGCGGGGTATAAATAAAATTATTATTATTATTATTATTATTATTATTATTATTATTATTATTATTAATTTCCCCTTCTTCTCTTCTCCCCTCCCCTCCAAGTTTTTTTTTTAATGATATTTATTAGAGGTTTAATAATTACAGAAAAAATAAGAAAGGAACAATAAAAGTTAAACAGAATAAAACAATACCATACATCAAAAATAAAAATAAAAACAAAAGACAAAACAACAAAACAACAAAACAACAAAAACATTTAAATACACATCCAATATTTCCATATCTTTACCTTTCATTTACTTGTTTCATCGATCTCCTCACACCTCCCTTTTTTGTATTCTAGTTCAATTATCTATTTCAGCAAATCCTTTCCATCTTTCTCAATTTTTGTTCTATAATTTATCTTAACACAATCTGACCTTAAATTTCCACTTTAGCCCATTAACAATCTATTTTTGCTTAATTCTTTATAACATTTCTGCTAAAGCCATATAACTTCATTCCAGCATCCTTCTAACATTCATTAATTTTGCAATATTTCTGTAAATATACTTTGAATTTTTTCCAATCTTCTTCCACCGATTCTTCTCCCTGGTCTCGGATTCTGCCAGTCATTTCCGCCAATTCCATGTAGTCCATCAGCTTCATCTGCCATTCTTCCCAGGTAGGTAGATCTTGTGTCTTCCAGTACTTTGCGATAAGTATTCTTGCTGCTGTTGTGGCGTACATAAAAAAGTTCTGTCTTTCTTTGGCACCAATTGGCCGACAATTCCCAAGAGAAAGGCCTCTGGTTTCTTAAGGAAAGTACATTTAAGTACCTTTTTCATTTCATTATATATCATTTCCCAGAAAGCCTTAATCTTTGGGCATGTCCACCAAAGGTGAAAAAAGTACCTTCAGTTTCTTTACATTTCCAGCATTTATTATCAGGCAAGTGGTAAATTTTTGCAAGCTTGACTGGTGTTATATACCACCTGTAAATCATTTTCATTAAATTCTCTTTTAAGGCATTACATGCCGTAAACTTCATACCTGTGGTCCATAACTGTTCCCAGTCAGCCATCATAATGTTATGTCCAACATCTTGTGCCCTTTAATCATAGCAGATTTCACTGTTTCATCCCGAGTATTCCATTTCAACAGCAAGTTATACATTCTTGACAAATTCTTAACTTTGGGGTCTAACAATTCTGTTTCCAATTTTGATTTTTCCACCTGGAAGCCTAGTTTTTTGTCCAAATTATATGCCTCCATTATTTGATAATAATGGAGCCAGTCTCGCACTCTGTTTTTTAATTTTTCAAAACTCTGCAATTTTAATCTGTCTCCCTCTTGTTCCAGAATTTCCCAATACTTCGGCCATTTGGCCTCCATATTGAGTTTTTTCTGAGCCTTTGCTTCCATTGGTGACAGCCATCTTGGGGTTTTATTTTCTAGCAAGTCCTTATATCTTATCCAGACATTAAACAGTGCTTTTCTGACAATATGGTTTTTAAACGCTTTGTGTGCTTTAACCTTATCATACCACAGATATGCATCCCCCCCCCATGTTTTTTTTAGGCTGAGAGGCTTTTCCTCACGCCCAAGTCTGAAAATCACCTAGAGGGCTACTGAAATTTCATGTTGGTGTTGCTGAAAGAAGAAAGGGGATGGGGAGTTGTGTGAGGAAGGTGGGGGTGGGGAGAAGGAAGGACGGGCCAGTGCCACCGCTGTAAGGACTTCCAGAGCGGGGTACCCTTGACTAGGGGGGCGCAATCTGGATGGTTCTGCCAGGTGCGCATGATCACATAGTGCTCCACCTGATGACTTGTTTTTCAGCAGTCATCCTGGTTTGCTTACATGGCAATTCAACTATGTCAAATATCTACTATTTGTTCTGATATGTTTGTAGGAGTTACATGACAACGACCTGCATTTATCCTGATTTGCTTGTGGGGTGTTTTCTCATTAGCCATTCATTCATCCCACACTTTCTAGTGAATTTTCCCATCACTTTTCTCACAGAAGAAAAATACATGTGTATTTTTGTTGTTTTTTTAAACATGAACTTGTTATTCACACTTTTGCTTGTCCTGTATTTTTCCCCAAAATTTTTTTATTGGTTTTCACAATATTATAAACAAACAAACACACAAGACAAACAAACATAAATCATAGCCTTATTGAAAATTACACTTATTAACTTCGTTAAGTGACTTCCTTGCTTCCCCTTGGTTGAATTTCATTGCATGTCCTTTTAACAGTTTTCCAAATCCCAATTCTTATGAAATTTAACTTAAACATTAACATCCTTAAATCTTCACCTTATGGAATTAAACATATTAATTCATCATTTAACAGAAATAAAATCCTAAGCCAATTAAGTATCTGCAAGCTATTTTCAATTAATTTAACTTAACAAATTTAACTAGATAATCATTCAATTTATTTAAATTTGCTTGTCCTGTATTTTTACCCTATTTGTGTACTGATCAGTTTATCTGGGTCTGAGAGCTTTTCTCGTTGTTCCACAGCTGTCTTAGGGAAAAAAGCAATATTATCTGCTGAATCAGAAGGTTGACCAGCAAAATCTGTCTTCAGATTTTCTGCACATCTGATTAAAATCCAATTCAGCAAGTTCCTATTTTCACAAGGCACAGTCGTGGAGCAATGAGAAAAGGTCTTGGAGTTAATTGCTACACAACATAATCAAAATACAGGTCAAGCAAAAGTGTGGACAAACCCAGAGTGCTTTAATCAATTTCAATTGTAGAAAGCTAAAGTTCTAGTACACTCTTAAATCTGTCCTGCATAATACTGACAGTTTGGAGAGACCCCCAGATTCCTGCATCAGTTTTCTATATGTAGAATCTCAGCCATTTGTCAACAGTATTGCATTAAGGATAAACGCAATTCAAATATAATAGAATTATCAGTTGTGAACACACACTCACAAACATAATGAGCCTGTTGCACCAGCCAAATGGCCCATCTAGACTCCATTCACATGGCAGTTCATTCCACTTCCCCAGTGTTTCCCTAACATTATTAGAGACAATGTGGTATAGTGGTTAGGTTGGACTTGGACCAAGGAGATCAGGGTTCAAATCCTCACTCAGCCATGAAGCTCACTGAGTGACATTGGCCCAGCCATTGCCTCTCAGCCTAACCTACACCACAGGGTTGTTGTGGGAATTAAATGAGGAGGTGGAAAACTATGTGTGCTATCTTGAGCACTTTGGCGAAAAAAGGTGGGATATAAATGAAATTAAGAAACAAACTATTAATTGTGGCATTCTCTTTTAACTTTAACACAAGGAGAAAACTAGTTCCAGAAAATAGAAAACAGAGCATGTTTAACACTCATTTCTGTGTTATTTGATTCTACACAAAAAATCTATTTGCAGCCCCCTTAACGCAGAAAAAAATCACGTGTAAGGTGATGAGAGTTGGAACAGTATGTGAGCATACCATTCTTAATTGTTTGCAGGGAGGCACAACAGTTTTGGGGGAAGGTAGGTCTTGTTTTTATATTTCTGGAATGAGAAAGTAAATCATATTTTTCCTTTTAATTTATTCACACTTTGATAGAGTTTTTATTATGTTATTTATCTCTTCATATGCCATTTCCTTGTTTTTCCTTTCCATTTCTTCCCCCTTTTTTATTTCGCATGAGAAGCAAGAACTTTTGATGCATAACGGTTTTGGTTACACATTGTCACAACATATTAATAAAAATTATTTTAAAATATATAGAGAAAATATAGATAACACAAAGAGAACATAAATTCAGACAGAAGTGCCAGTGTTGCAATCAGGAAAACTAACACAGCATCACCTACATGTCTAATTGCAACCTAAGAGGACCAGGCCACTTTATGGTGCCGCCACACTTCCACTTGTCCAGTGCCAAGAAAGAACGGGTCTCAGCATTTTCCCCTGATATAGAAAAAATAGGGGTGGTTGGCTTTTGCTGCCCCAACTCCCCAAGGAAACATCTCTTTTAAGGGTTTGCATTTTGGCGTGGAGAAGGAGAAACCCCCTCTACAAACAGTCAGAAATTACATCTCACAGAAGGTGGGGTTCCTGTGGCTCAGGCAGGCTGAAGTTTGATATTCTTGAGGATTTAGCAAGTTTTGCATAATTCCAGACACAGTTTGGGACGCGGGTGGCACTGTGGTGTAAACCAAACCAAGCTTTGGGCTTGCTGATCAGTAGATCGGCGGTGTGAGCTCCCATTGTTCAGTCCCAGCTCCTGCCAACCTAGCAGTTCGAAAGCACGTCAAAGTGCAAGTAGGTAAATAGGTACCACTCCAGCAGGAAAGTAAACGGCATTTCCATGCACTGCTGTGATTTTGCCAGAAGCAGCTTAGTCATGCTGGCCACATGACCCGGAAAAACTATCTGCGGACAAATGTCGGCTCCCTTGGCCAGTAAAGCAATATGAGCGCCACAACCCCAGGTCGTTGGAGACTGAGCTTAACTGTCAGGGGTCCTTTACTTTTCTGAGACACAGTTTACACAAAACATTAGCATTTGATGAGACAATCAGGATGCCCATCCCTCAATGCGGAGCATCTGGGCAGACAATGACAATACAAAGGAGGTTCATAGATGTAGGAGAGGAATCCTTTCAGGAACTTCCCCTGATGTTCTCATGCTAGGGGAATAAAGGAGGCAGAGGAAATATTTAGTGTCTTTAGGAGAGTCAAAATGGCTTTTGGATTGCTTTCCTGTACTGTTTTAGACATGTGGTTTCATATACTTATGTATGTGTGTTTACCTTGTGCAGTTATCAACGTTCATTCTATATTTGAAACCTTACAATTCCCATAACACCCCCCTTGCCCTGCTCCTTTCCCACGGAAAACCCACCCTAACTTCAAACAGGAGAAAACGGCTATCCCGCGGAAAACTCAACTGCTCCGACTGAGCGCTAAAGAGTCATTTTCCCCAGAAAGACACATCATTTTGTGCTGTGTTTCTAGGCACAGGTTCCGTGATTTAAAGTGCTGCGTCTGGTATGTTGTTGGTTGTTTTGCCCCAGCGTTTTCCCTGTGAAAACCTTCCCCTTTTGTTCCACCTGGATCCGCGCCTGGAAAGCAAAGTACAGGTAGGAGTGCGCTGAGCTGAGCCCAGAGATGGAGCCCAGGGATGGGAACGGCTGCCTCCGCGGTCGCCATGGTTACACGGCCCTTAGCAACGCCTTTTTTTCACTTCCTGTTCCGTTGCCCGGCAACCCTCTGTCGCCATTTCCTGCGGGGCCTAGCATAGGAGAGCTGTCGGTGAAGCCGAAGGAGTCGGGAAGATGCTGTCCGTCCCGGGTACCGGCGGTGGCGGCCTGTCGCCTGGTTTCAGCGGAGGGGAATCTGGGTCGGGATCGGGCGGCGGAGGCGACTTCCTGACCCGCTACCGGCTCGTGTCGGCCAAGCTCCGCCGGCGCTTCCTGCGCAAGCCGAACTTGTCTGAGGCGGCCGAGCAGTTCGCGGCGCTGGCCAGGGAGCTGCGGGCCCAGGAGAGCCTCCCGTACGCGGCCTGGTGCCAGCTAGCGGTGGCGCGCTGCGCCCAGAGCCTGGGGCACGCGCCTGGAGAAGCGGCGGCGCTGGGCGAAGCGGCGCGCCTCTGGCTCAAGCACGACCGGGAGCTCCGCCTGCGCCAAGGCCCCGGGCTGGGACTGTCTGAACACCTGCCGGTTGCCCAGAGCTGCGTGGCTTTCGGCTCCCGCCTGCGCCTCGACCTGGGCCAGCCCGCGCTGGCAGCCGGGCTTTGGCTCGAGCTGGGCAACGAGCTGCGCTCCGGCGGAGAGCCGGGCCAAGCCGTGCCGGCCCTCCTGCGCGCCGCCGACCTCCTGGCGGTCGCCCAGCTGCCCCTGGAGGCTCTGCGCTGCCTACGCGACGTGGCCTCCTGCCTGCTGCTTTGCCGCGACCACGATGGTGCTTTGGCTGTGCTCACCCAGGCTCAGCTGATGGCTCAGGCCGGCACAGGACCCTCTGCCGGTGGATCGTCGTCTTCGGCTGCCGCAGCCGCTTCTTCTTCCGTTCCGGTCAGCCCGCCGCCGGGAGCCTTCCTCGACGAGCTGCTGCACTGCGAGGTGGCCCGCGTCCTTCTCCTCCTACTGCTCCAGCCTCCGCCTTCCAAGCTGATGCCCGAGCACGCCAAGACCCTCGAGAAGTACTCCTGGGAGGCCCTGGATGCCTCGCCGGGCTACGTGCCCTCCGAGCTCTTCCTGCTGCTGCAGTCCGCTGTCATGGCTTGCCAAGAGAAAGACTTGGAGGCGCTCAAGGTGCTGCAGAAGGAACTCTGGCCGCTACTCACTCCGGAGCAGAATCACCTCCTCCATCTGGTGGTACAGGAAATGATCAGTCCCTCAGGTCAGGGGATATGACCAAGGGTACTTTGGTATAGCGTATGGTTCTTAGACGACCCTTTTTTGTTTTTCACAGAAGTGTTGCAAAGAAGGTTTGCTTTGCTGATGGAAGTGACACTTCAGTCTCTGTCCTCCTAGCTTCCAGCCTGCATTTTCCATTAAGTCTACTGCACCTTTTCTCTGCATGAAGGAAACACGGTGGCAAAGCACTGCCTTTCATTCTATTGGGGCTTACTTTCTTCCTACCCACATCTATTCTTTCCTAACATTACTTAGACTTCACCAAGGACTTGAGAGAAAAACACGAGGTGTTCCACATTTCCCCCCGCTGTTGGGCTGATTTTATCATATTGGACTTTATAAAACACTTTCTTCATCGTTGGTTCCAGAAATTACACAATTTATTACACATTGTAAACTTGAAAGTAATGTTGCGGAATTTTAAATGTTGATACTTATTTATATTTTACATTTTAAAGTGTAAGTACACATGTGAGAGGTAGCTGTGTTCTTTTGCACAGGGCTTTGTGTTGAACTGCTGGATTCTTGCTTGAAAACTATGCTGCCAGTTTTCTTCTTATGTTATTGGATTGCTTTGGACTCCAACTTGCCTCAGCCCCAGCCAGCATGGCTTGATGGAAACTGTAGTGTAGTCTAAAACATCTGGAGAGTACCAAGTTGGGGAAGGCTTTTTTAGTGTTTGAATACAAAATTCATTACAGTAAGCCCACAACATATGCAGGAGTTACATTCCGGGCTTCACACCTGGTTCAGTGGCAGATGGGATTGCCAGTGTCATTTCCCCCATATATACACAAATTGCTGCGCACGTAAAGCTGAATGCACAAAAGTTAAATGCACTTAAGTTGCAGGCTTACTGTAATCATTATTCAAGAATCAAAAAAATCCTGTCCGTTTAAAATCAGATTTAAGAGACTTTCATGTAGGCCTAGACTGCATAAAGCCAACAAATTGAAAACCAAGGCTGATGCTTTAATGTGTGGTTGTGCCCCAGGCAGATCACTTTGGTGGTGAAAACTGAGCAAAATAAAAATGATACTGTGCAGTGTCACAAGTTGCTGATTTGAAACTTAGCCTTAGTGCACCACACTTTTCCTTTGCCTTCCAGCCTTAAATCCAGATGAGAGTAAAAATGCCTTGGACTTGCATAAATGCCTCATATAGTCCTGGTCTTGTATTGCCTTATGAAGCTTTGTTAGAGAGCAAGCCTATTTATTACTTATATCAGTAAGTAATGGGTAGGAGGGGGAGGTCTTCTCTGCTGCAGAAAAGGCTGAGGGTGGTACTGGTAATGCTTGAGGTGTGTGCAGTCTTATTTCCTAGTACAGTCGTACCTTGAATCCTGAACACCTTACAAGTCGAATGTTGTGGCTCCTGAATGCCACAAACTTGGAAGTGAGTGTTCCGGTTTGCAAACGTTCTTTGGAACCCACCTTCCAATTGGCTGCAGGAGCTTCCAGCAGCCAATCAGAAGCCACACCTTGGTTTCCGAACGTTTTGGAAGTTGAACAGACTTCTGGAACAGATTCCATTCGACTTCCGAGGTATGACTGTACTGTTGTAATCGCTGATGGTGCTAATGATAATATATGTAGTAACTTTTGAAAATAATCCCTTTATAGATATCATAGACTTTAAAAGAGGCAACAGCAAAAGATGCATCTGGGAAGTGGTTAAAGTACAGATTTTGAACAGGAATAGGTTGCTTAATTATTTATGCAGGCAACCCCTTACTTATGCATGTTCAGTAGGTGTGCAATTGTACATACAGTGGTACCTCTGGTTACGTACTTACCGTATTTTTCGCTCTATAACACGCACCCGACCATAACACGCACGTAGTTTTTAGAGGAGGAAAATCCGTAGGCATGCCACCCGTAGGCATTCCCTCCATAACACACACAGATATTTCCCCTTACCTTTTAGGAGGAAAAAAGTGAGTGTTATGGTGCAAAAAATACGGTAATTCGTTCCAGAGGTCCGTTCTTAACCTGAAACTGTTCTTAACCTGAAGCACCACTTTAGCTAATGGGGCCTCCCGCCACCACCGCACAATTTCTGTTCTCATCCTGAAGCAAAGTTCTTAACCCGAGGTACTATTTCTGGATTGGCGGAGTCTAACCTGAAGTGTATGTAACCTGATGTATGTAACCCGAGGTACCACTGTACGTGCATCACATCGAACCCAGAAGTGACTTAAAACATTCCAAAAAAGGGGTGGAATGGGTGTGTGTGTGTGCACAGGCTTTTTCAATGGTGTTTCAAATATATGATTTCACTAACATGCGCGGTGCCTCAGAACATAACCACCACTTAAATGGGGGGGGGGGTGCCCTGTATTTCAGTCCATTTTTAGGCTCATGCCTTTTCTACTTTAAAAGTCACTCACTGGAAGTTACATGAAGTGTCAAGTTAGACAACTGAGCTCACAAATCTTAGCCCATGTTGTGAGTTTAGAGTCTGAATAAAAGAAGTGTTGGAAGAGCATAAGAGCCAGCTTCTTGGGGCTGAGGTCCGTTTGGGCCCTGTAATAAAATATTTGAGGGGTCCACACCCCACCCCACCCCCATTGATGGACTTTGCCATTCAAATAGTGTATGTGTGCTGTGTCATGTGTTTGGTTATGCATGGTGGGGCTTACCTGCTCCCACCCCAATATTTTATTTAAGTTGGTACCCCTGTGGAAGAGGGTGCTTCTACTCACTTCTTTATACCACCCAGACTGCTTTATCACCACCAAACAACTCTAGTGCCAAAGCAATCTCAGGTATCTTGGCAGCATATATGTGATGGAAGTAATAAATGTTTCTTATTCATGTTGCAGTTCCAATCCAGAATGAAAAACTTTTTCATTCTTAGTGTTGTGCCACACAAAAGATCAGTTTGAAATTTGGCATATTCATAGACCACAATGGGTAGATCATGTAGGACAGACAATGTGGTGCTCCTCATATATTCTATAGAATGTTGGGGCTTATAATGATGAGACTTCCTTTGTCTTTTTTTCTACCCTTCTTAACTAAAGAGAATTCCTGTTCCTCTTTGATTGTAAAAATAACTTGCTTTGTTTGGAATTTACAGAGAGTAAGGTAAGCATTTTGTGCCTTTACCAATCCTAAACCAGTTAACTCAAATGTCAGCCTTGTTTTATTATTGGGACACAGCTTCAGTCATATGCATCCTAGATGGTAGAGATGTCAGGTGCCAAAAAAAAACCCCAAGAAGACTTCAAGCGCCATCCTGGCACCTAGGCATCTTCACTTGGTTGCAAGTGGCTGATAGCCAGATGCAAAATGAGATGCATTTAAGCAAATCTGTTTATTATATAACAGGTGCACTAGCATCTACTTTTATGTGTAAATGCCTAGCTATCACTAGATTGTAGTGAGCAGTGTTAGAAATTCAGTTATATAAGCTAGGCACAAAATGGCTCCTTAAGCCAAGGTTACAGTTGCCCAAATGGAATATCTGGTTGCCATTTTTGGGCAAGATGGCTCTAAAAAGTCTTATTTTTCAAAGGATGGACAGACTGATTGATTCTCAGTTAAATATCTGGCTAATTCAGATGACAACCTTGAACCAGGTTAAAAACTTTGAGAACATAAAAGGGAAAAATCACTTTATTCATAGACAGTCCACATTGGCCTATTCCTACCTCTTTTTCTTAATGGTGACACAGACAGTTCGTAGCGTAGGAATATTCTTCACAGTTGTGAGCAGGGCAGTGGGGTGGGGTAAATGAAGACAAGTGACAACCATTAACTATAACGTTGTCCACTGCTCCAGCTCAGGCTGCACAGAAAAAGCATTTTGGTTTCTGAAATCCAATCTGATTGTGCAGATAAAATATAACTGATGGAATTATATAGGATGTGGTATTAGTATGTGAAAACAGTCAAGATCCAGGCATGCACCTCCAGATGGTGGAGATGTCAGGCACCATCCTGGTGTCCAGGTATCTTCAGTTGGTTGCAAGTGGTTGATAGTCAGGTGCAAAATGCACCTGGTGCCTGGATAATTTTGAACACTAGTGGTGAGATGCATTTAAGCAAATCACTGTTTATTATATTACAGTTGCACTAGCTCGGCTTGGCGGAAAGATTGTCTTGAGTTTCAAGTTTTGAGGAATTACATTATTCCCTGTTTACTTGGACTCAAAGCGAATTCACCAATTCATCAATAGCATAACAGTTGTGGAAGCATCCGCGTGGAGGGAGGGTAGTCTCCCTCGCCCACCTGCCCACGTCTCCCCCCCCCCCGGCCCTCCGCTCCCTCACCCAGCCCCTCAGTTCCCAACTGGATTGCGGAACGTCCAGCTTCTTGTTTCTGTGGGAGGAAGGCAGGAGGGCCCAGAGTTACAGTGAGTAACAGTCCCACTGATCTCCCCTCCAGGCTCTGGCATGAAAGCTCCCGCGGGAACCTCGCCAGAATGCCAGGTGAGCGGCAGGTACAGGAGAAGGTGCTCCAGTGCGAAGCTATCGTCGGTGAAGTTCTGCAGAGGGGTCTCCAGAGGGTTCTGGAGCAGCAAGATCAGGTCTATGAAAATGTGGCTCAGTAACTACAGCTCAAGAATATTATTGAGTGATTGCAGGCGATAGGAAGCCAGGAGCTGACGACTCAAGTGGATCTAGGCTACAATTTCTATGTCAATGTAGAAGTGCCTGATGTCTCCACCATATTTGTAGCACTGGGTTATGGGTTATTTGTGGAGTTGACTCTTCCTGGGGTGCTTGCCTTCATTGAGAAGAACAAGAAGCTACTAATAGAGTTCAGTGAAGCCCTTACCAAAGACTCTGCCAAGATCAAAGCCAATATTAAGATGGTTTTAGAGGGCTTGCATGAACTCCAAGGTCTCCAAGATTTGCCTGAGGAGACCAGAAGGGACATCTTCCTTTAGGCACCTGCCCTTCCTAGAGGGGGCATTTTCAATGTGATATGCTGAAAGAAGAGTTAGTCTCTTGGGCATTTTGGTGGTGGCAGCAGGAACTGTGTTTGTAACTGAGGAAACCCTTATGAGTTGGGTAGGGTGAATGTGCTTACAGAGATAGCAGATCAGAGAGTTTGAGAGAGAATAGTTTCTCTTGGGGTGGTTGATTTCACTGCTTCATATATTCAACCCTTCTCTGCCTCTGTTTCCCCAGGAACTGTGTCTTAGTTCTTATTCTGTGTTCTCAGTTCTGTATCTTATAAGTTCATATCATTTTATGAAAGTAATAAATAAATATGATTATTTTAAAAAATAACAACCCAAAACAGCAGTTATTGATTTTTACCAGCCATGACTTTGGCAACCCACTACACAACTACGCAGAGCTGATCATTTATGCCAATGCTTTACCCTTTGAATACTGCAAAGGATCATTTTAAGCTTTGCTTCTGGTAACTCTCTCACAGGCATGCTCAGTGCTGTGATGTGAAGCATGAAAGTTCTAGGTTGCAGTGAGGTCTCTGCAGCCATGATGAATACATCAGCTCCAAGATCTAAAAATGAGGGGGTCCAAGCCCCATACAATGAAAATTCTGTTCAGTGGTAGTGAACACTGCCCTCCGCAAAACTTTTTTCTTCTATTTTGCTCCAACGCCCATCAGCCCCAGCCAGCATGGCCAATTCTCAGAGATGCTTAGATTTGTATTCCAGCAACATCTGAATAGCCCTATATTGGACCTACTGGCTACTCCTGCCTTAGGTCCATATACATTGCTAAAAATAAAGGGGAAAGCACTTCATTTACCTATTGTTTTATTAAATATACACATAACCTGACACTTCAGAAAACTTTCTATGCAGCTCACCATGAGTACAAAATCATTAGAATATGAAATCAATCAACTCAAACACTCATGTAATAAAACAACAGAGGGGATTTTTAATAGCATAAAAGTGAAATGAGAACCCAAGAGATTAATCATTCAAGAGACTTTTCCAATACTTTACCCTCAAAGGATAGTTAAGCCCCTGGCATCAATAACAACTTTTTAGAAGCCTACACTTTCTGTCCGGCTCAAGTAAACCAGATTTTTTAAAAAAACAAAACAAAAAACCAGGCCTAAGTTATAACAAAATTAAAACAGGCCAGGAAAAAAACAATTGAAGAATGGTACCATTCCTCAATCTTATTTTTTCCTAACAAGAACAATGATTAGACAAACAGGATATGACTTATCAGAAAACAATCATGACAATAATGTCACATACTCAAGGACGAAGTCTCAGATTAATAATCAACAGTTTCTTGATTATACATTGGCTGTGAGTCTGGCATTTGCACATTGGATTTGAGGCACACACCACTGGCTTTTTTTATTGGAAACCAGATACGAACTGGAACTCGCTTTCACCTCTAACTCCCAATGCAACGTTTAAAGGAAGGAATACTTCTTTGGCGATCACTCACAGCCGAGTAAGAATGTCTTCCATAAACACGGTTTTAACAATGAGTCCGTAAGTGACTGTGGAGGCCAATTCTGGAACCACACGGCCTTCCATAGTAGGGACATTAGTCTCCAGACAGGAGTTGATCACGGTATGGATTTGCCAAGCGTGTCTTCCTCTTAGCACATTTCTCCCTTGTGTCCTGAGTTCGAGTGTCTTCAAAGCCCATGACACCTTTGGTAAAGGCTGTTCTCCAACTGAAGCGCTCGCAGGCAAGTGTTTCCCAATTGTTGATGTTTATACTACATTTTTTAAGATTTGCCTAGAGAAGGAAGGAATACAAATGCAATGGGATAAAGCAACACTACTGCACCAATAGAAAAAGAATGTTTTAATTTATTAATAATAGAAAGCAAAGAGTTAATCAAAATACAACTTAAAATACAGCCTCATTTTAGTGTAGCCCATAAATCAAGACCATAAAGGGAGGAAACATCAGATATTCACCCGAGCCAGCTATTCATGCTGGTCCTACATGGGCCAGCAAAAAAGCCAAGTGGAAATTTACATGCGAAATCCCATATACGGGATCAGAGTGAGTCCATGCCAAAGGCCAGGCGAAACAGCTCCATCTTGCAGGTAGCCATTCCAGAAACAATAGCAAACCCAGATCAAGACAAAAGGCTGTGATTAACTTAGCTGGGAAAAAGGGACATCTCTTGTGTTTGGTGGAGGTCAAGGTAAGGGAGGGGCAAGCCCTGATGCTCAAGTTTCTGTCGCCAGACCTTTCCAACATGTGATGTATTTGTGATATATGCATGATGTAATTTTAGGGGTGTTGTGGGTATCTTTGTAAAACTGATAAAAGTGGGAGCCACCCTTTGTTCTCTGCTTCTTCCCCGTTCTCCCATGTGGTGGGTTGAAGTCCTGTTGCAACAGTTATTTGAATGAAGACCAGGCCTACTGGCTGCTGTTTTTTTCCTATATTCCTGGCTGGTGTCTTTGTTTGGTAATCCTAGTGAGCCTGAGGATTTTCCTATAACAAACATGTGCATCAAGGCAAATAGTTTTTAAAAACAGTACAAGTAAAAGGTAATGGTAAAGGACCCCTGGACGGTTAAGTTCAGTCAAAGGCGACTATGGGGTGCAGCACCCATCTTCCTTTTCAGGCCACTTTCTGGAGGATTTTTCATTTTATAGTAGACAAATATTTTTAAAAATTATATGCAGTTTAAGCCTTATGGTGTGCAAGTGGTGTTAAAATGTAGTGTAAGTCATAGCTGTCAACTTTTCCCTTTTCTTGCGAGGAATCTTATTCGGAATAAGAGAATTTCCTTTAGAAAAAGGGAAACATTGACAGCTATGATGTGATTACTTTGCTTCTCCACATCTGATTATTATATGTTGCTGAATGGTTTGGATTTCCAGGCTGCAATGGGAATGCAATAAATGCTCAGTTGGAAGAAGTCTCTTGATTTGCTGTTTCTTTTTCACACAGATGTCCCACCCTAATATGTTGGTCTATCATTTTCAAAATCAAACATCTTTATTAGGACGCCTTTTTGAGGACTGGCCGAAATACCATAAAAAATGTGTGGAAGCGTGAGAGATTTCCAGAAATTTTCATAATACGCCTGGCAGGTGTAATTTGCCCACGTTTCTCTACCATAAAATAACGTGCTCAACACACAATCCTGGTTACACACCTAGGATCACCCCCCATTATCCACTTCGACAAACCGCCTGAGCCTTGTTTCCACGCGATCCCCGCTTTGTGTACAGCCCTGCACCTCCCCCAGCGGGGTTTTATTGACATCTGGTTCTTGCAAAACTTGGCTAATTTACAAAAAAAAACAACCGCCTCTGCCTCTTGGACTACAGCTCCCATCTTCCCTAGTTCTCTGGCTATACTGGCTGGGGGCTGCTGGGAGTTGGAGTCCCTTCGTACCCTGAACTCCGGCGCTGTTTAAAAACCCGCCTCTCGGAGGGGAGGGGGGACTGACGGCACCTTGCCTCTCTAGGGCTTTCCTGCCCTCTATTGTGCACCCGCCCGCCCCGCCCACCAGCTCCCTGCTCACCCAATCGCCGCTCCGTCCCTCTTTTCCCGCGCGCCGCGCCGCGCTGCTTGTCCGGACAGGGAGCGGAAGTGGGCGAGGGGATCCCTTTTTCGCTGGCGGGAGGCGAGGTGCGCGCGTGTCTTTCAGAGGCAGCGCGTGGCGAGGGCAAGATGGCGGACGGTCCAGGTGGGTGCGCGGCGTGCGCTCGGGGTGAGGGCTGCTTTCTCCGGACCTGAGGCGAGCTTCGGGCGTGGATCTGATCTTTTCGGGTGCCCTCCATGCGGGCGCAGTGGGGCCTCCTGTAACATGAGGAGGGATCGCGCTTCTCTCGGGTCGCGGAGAGGATCGCCTCCGGGGAAGAACGGGAATTAAATGCTTAGTTTTTAAGGGGGGGGGGAATGGGAGCGTAGGAAGAATTGCTGAAGTTCACAGATTTAGCGGAGGGTAGTGTTTAGCTTTCTCAGCCCTGTCCTGAGTCCGATCGTGGCGAAGCACGTGGCTACTTGTACAGTGTTTGGAAACGACTCTCTGTGCATGCTCGGATGTAGTGGGTTTTTTGGGGGGTGGGGGGTGAGCGATTCCACAAAGCGAGATTGACCCTCGCCTCCGTCTTTCTTTTTGAGGAGGGTGTTGGGGAAACTTTGCCGCCGGGTAAGGGTGCTTGGAGCAAAAACCGTTTTTACTCCATGGTGCAGCCAAGTCCGAACATGCTTCTTTAAGTCCTCATATTCCTTCAGTTTCCACTTCCCTTCTTGTTATGTTAATAAATCTCTGTATGTTGGCCAACCTCCTTAAGTGATGATGTTTCAATAGGAGATATCCACCATGGGGTTTTGGGTTCTAATAAATCTTTATATTTCCCCCACACTTTCATCAGTGTTTTTTTATTATGTGATTATAGAACCCTTTATGTACTTTACCTTTTCCATACCAAAGATATGCATGCCAACCAAATCTGTTATCATGTCCCTCCAACTCTGTTGTTTCCTCCTTCTCTAACGCCTGTCTCCGCTCGTGCGCCTCCGTCTTTCTTTTTGGGGAGGAGGGTGTTGGGGAAACTTCGCCGCCGGGTAAGGGTGCATGGGGCAAAAACCGCTTTTACGGGGGATGTTCGCTTCTCAGCGCTGGTGGGGGGGGGGGAGAGAGGTTGCTGTTCTCCCACCTTGGAGCCGATTGTAACGTGTTCAGTGTTTCACAGCATGTTTGTTTCCTTTTGGAGGTGGGGGGGGGGGGAGATTCGCAGGAACTATCGATATTCCGTGGCTGCAGGAAAAATTGCATTTGAGGAAAGGGGCTAGTGCTTTCCAGTTTGCCCACTTAAGGCACTAAGGCGCTTGCCCACGTGGTTGGCCTGCATGAGCATTGACTGCAGCCAATTTATCCCATGCAACTGTTCCTCCAGTACCTCTCTTGCAGGTTTCTTTGGTCACCCACAGCACGCTCTTGTGTTTTTTTTTATAAGATATTTATTAAGATTTTTTCACACATTACAATAAAAATGAAAAAGAAAAAGAAAAATGCAAAAGAAAAACAGTTAAAAACACATTAATTTTCCGTTTCTTATTTTCCTTAAACTTATTTCCCCAGACCTCCTCATACCTCCCTTTTTTGTATTCCACTTAAATTTACTAGTTCAGCTTTTATCCATTTATAAACCTTTGTTTCATATTCTCTTAAAGCATTACAGCTAGAAACCCCTTAATTTCTATCCAACATCCTTCTAACATTCATTAGTTTTACAATATTTCTGTAAATAGTCTTTAAATTTCTTCCAGTCTTCTTTCACCGACTCTTCTCCCTGGTCTCGACCCACAGCACGCTCTTGGTTCCTCTTGGGTTGGAGTGATGGTTATTTGCAGCACCTGGCAACGGTGCTCTTGCAAACCTAGAATAATGGTGTTAACTGTAATATCACCATATATAAGGAATCTTGTACTGTACTGTAAACTCTTACAACCCATTTTCATGCCTTATTCCTTTCTAGGTGCTATGTGCTAGTGGTAGGTGGGGCCAGAGGCAAAAGGGGGCAGAGCATTAAATGCAGATTTGTACAGTAAGCTAGTTTCTTCATGCTCTGCTCGATGCAATGCAAGCAAGAAGCATGAGCCAAGTTCAAGAATGGGTTCCAGACTGGCAAAAGCACAAAGCAAGGCTGTGGGTTGGGGAGTATGTATGGCCTGGGAAGAGTTCACAGGGCTAGATGGAGAGGCTGGAGGGTTGCATTTGGACTCCAGGTCATAAGTTTCCTATCTGATCTAAAATTTGAAATCAGATTACTAATTTTAGGTTTGATTTTAGGTGGGTGAACAATGCCAAGTTTACTTCTAGTTCCATTTATTTGTAGCATTGTTTTTATTTTTTGTCTTTCTGTAGGCTCTGTCTCTAAGAAGCACAAGAAAAAGAAAGAACAGAAATATCTGGTAGAGGAAGAGGTTGCTGTGAGTTGCTTTGTGATATTGCTTAATTTCCATACTAGAATTCTATTTAGGGCAAGAAATTTTAAACCTCTCTGCACCCTGTAGCCTACATGGTGCTTTGCAGATTTTGCTGGACTACAGTTCCCACCATTTATTTCCTGGGAATATGCTGTTCCCAGGGGTGTGCAAACATTCCCTCTCCTGTTCAGCACTGTAGTTATAACTTTGGCTGATAAGTGATGAGGGCAATTGATTGTGTAGAGGCATGCATTCTGGGCAGGAGCTAATAGTAATAGTATGCTCTCTTTGTAGAAGCCCCTTATAGATAAAATTGTTGCATGATGAGGAAAAACAGCAACGTGAAGAGTGCAGTTCTAATTATTTGCTCTTTGTGTCTAGACTAGAGAATATTGTTAACTTCCAAACTTGATGAGTAAAGGAACATGGTGGCCAGCATGCTTCATTGGCAGTTATAGTTGCTAATCTGCCTATTTGATTGTTCCTAGGATATACAGTATTCTGAAGAATTCTTTATCAAGCCTGAATCCAGAGTGGCTCAACTGGACACATCACAATGGCCTTTACTTCTCAAGGTAAACAGAACTGTGTAAATGAACTACATATTTATTTATTAGTGTTCTATATAAAGCTTATGATATAATTAAATTTAACTAGAGCAACTAATTTGCAGTATAATTAACTCTCAAAATTCCATTAAATTTACTGGCAAAAAGAAAAGTTGTTAAATTTTTGTGGCTGAGGTTTTTTTATCTTTTATATTTATCTTTATAAATATTAAGATTCTTAATTGATAACCATATTCCTAAATATTTCACCTTTTTATGAATCTCTATGTTTATGAATTGGGACAAGTCTTTCTTCTCTGATTCTTTTAAGTTCTTAACTAATAATTTGGTCTTGTTTTTATTAAGTTTAAATCATTGGATCTTTTCTATAACTTTAAGGAGAGAATTATTGGGTCTTCTACTGTAATTACTAAATCATGAGCAAATGCTTTCAGTTTAAATTCACTTTTACCTGTTTTTATTCCTACAACATCTTTATCAGCTCTTATATTCCTTGCTAATACCTCTGGGACCATGACGAACAGAAGCGGTGATAGGGGGCAACCATGTCTGGTTCCGTTTTGTATTGTATATTGATTTGTTATTACCTGATTAACAATCAACAGTATTATCGTCTGTGAGTAAACAGCTTGGACTCCCCTTACCAGTTTTTCTCCAAAATTCATTTCTTCAAGAATTTTATCCATGAAATCCCATGAGACATTATCAAATGCTTTTTCCAAATCTATAAACATTAAGGCAGTTTGTTTTTCATTTCTTACTTCAAGATATTCTATTATATTTAAGATACTCCTGATGTTATCTTTAATTTGTCTGTCTGGTAAAAACCCTGCTTGATCTTGATGAATATATTCTTGCAGGACTTTTTTCATTCTATTAGCTAATATGTATGCAAATAATTTATAATCATTGTTTAATAATGAAATAGGTCTATAATTTTTTACTAGCGTTAAATCCAAATCTTGCTTTGGAATTAATGTTATATATGTTTCTTTCCATGTCTCTGGGATTTTGCCTGATCTTAAGATCTCATTCATAGTGTCTTTTAGGGCAGTGTTTCCCAAACGTTTTTGGGCAACGGCACACCTGCTTACTGAAAAAAAATCTCGCGGCACACCACCATTAAAGCCCCGCCCCGTGACGTCAGCGCGCAGCGTCACGCCGGGAGGGACGCACAAAAGTGAAAGTTTTTCCCCTCCCCCTTGCCGGGGAACCTCCAAGCTTTGGGCAGGCAGGCAGGCAGAGCTGGGAAGGGGGTTTCCAGGGGATACGGCAGCTCCTCGAAAGGCTTCTCTCAGCTGCGCTCAATCCTCCTCGGAGAGGATTTCCCCTCCGGTCCCATGCCTTCGTTTGGGGCATTGCTCCGGCTGCTCCCTCTCCCGCCGCGCAGGAGCGATGCCTCTCTCTGGCTCTCCCTCCGCGCAGGCTGAGGGAGGGAGGGAGGTGCGCGTGTGACCCGTCTCTGCTGGGAGACCAAACCCAGCGAGGCAGAGTCGCACGGAGGCGCCCAGGCAGCGCTGCCGGCTGCGAGGAGGAGCGCCAGGCAGCAGCAGGAGGCGCGGCCTCTCCTCGCCGCCGCCGCCCCACCTCTCGCCGCCCGACTCGCCCGCCTCCCTCCAGGCATCTCGCGGCACACCAGCCGATGTCTCACGGCACACTCGTGTGCCGCGGAACACCGGTTGGGAAACACTGTTTTAGGGGAATCACAAGCTGTTCACCCAATTTTTTATAATACTTTGCTGAGAGTACACTCAGTCCTGGAGATTTACTTGTTTTTGCTTGGTTTATTGCTTCTGACACTTCCTGCACTGTTATTTGGTTATGTTAAAGTCTGAGTTTTTCCTTTTTTTCTTTTTGGTAAGTTACTGTTTTTTAAATATTGATCTATCTTACTTTTGCTCTCATATCCTTTCTTATATAAGTAGGTAAAATATGTGACAAAGGCTTCTCTTATTTCCTTTTTGTCTGTAAATTTTCCATTCAACTTTATTCTTGAATTTTTTGTTCATTTTTCCTCATTTGCCATGCCAGCAGTTTTCCTGACTTATTGGCATATTCAAAATATTTCTGTTTCACTCTCTTAATTTTCCACGCTATTTCTTCATTAATAGTAATTGAATATTGTATTTGTAATAATTTGATTGCTTGTTTAACTGATTCTTTCTTTGGTTTTTTAACTAATTCTTTTTCTAATATTGCATCCAAAATTTCTCTTTCCTTTTTTTCATTTAATTTTCTTTTAATTTCTTTTTTCTTTTAATCTTTGGAGTTGCATTTTGTTGGACAAACAGTCCCCTCATCTTAGCCTTACTAGCATCCCACACTACTTGCTGCCTGGTAACCTTGTTAAGATTCAAATCAAAATAGTCTCCCAGAACCTTTTTTGCTTTTTCCAAAAACATTTAATTTTTTAATTTTTTTAAAATATTTTTTATTACATTTTTTCCAGATAAAAATAAACAGCATAGAAAAACAAAAAAAAAAGAAAAGAAAAGAAAAAAGACAGATTATTTCCAAAGCTTGTTTCAATCCTCCATCAAACTTCCCCACATCTCCCGCACAATGCAATCTTAATAATAAATTTGTCAGCAAATTATAACCTTGTTTCGTGTGTTTCTTTTGTACTTTCAATTGCATTTTAGGTTTAAATTACTTATTATCCATTTACTCTATAAACACATTTATACATTGGTTCTTTCATTAATATTATCTAATTTCATATATGTTCCACTCTCATTGCTGGGGCTAACCTTCCAAATCATGCGAAATCCTATAATTCATATAGCTTATAAAGTTTTTGCAAATAGTCCTTGCAAATAGTCCTTAAATTTCTTCCAGTCCTCCTCCATTGCTTCTTCTCCCAAATCTCGAATCCTGGCAGTCATCTCGGCCAACTCCATGTAGTCAATCAATTGCGTTTGCCACTCTTCCAGTGTGGGCAAATCTTGAGTCTTCCAGTATTTGGCGATAAGAATTCTTGCTGCTGTGGTTGCATACATAAAAAACGTTCTAATTTCCAAAAACATTTTATCATCTAATATGTCTTCATTCAATCTCCATCTAAAGGAGGATTGATTTTCCTTTTGAGAGCAAATCTTAACCAGTTATGTGATTTTTAATTGGCCGAGCAACTTGTTCTATATCAAATAGTTCCAATGAGTTTTAAGACATTGAGATTTGGCTCCAACCTAAGAACTCCACAGCATTAATTGTTCATTAATTCTTGCTTGCTTTGGATTTTTGTAGAACTTTGACAAGCTGAATGTGAGGACAGCACACTACACACCCCTTCCTTCTGGTTGTAATCCCTTAAAAAGAGATATTGCCGAATATGTAAGGTAAGGCAGGATAGAGCTTAAGAGTAGATTTCCCCCACATGGTGTTCCTTCTGTAATCTGGGGGAGGTAGGTTAGTTATTAAACACTTGGAAAAGCCACAAATGAGGCTTAGATGAACACAAGTTTTGGATGGGACTCCACTGCCCACTTTAACCATTACCGTCCTCCATGCACGTCGGCCAAGTGCACATAAGTGCAACTTGTTTTGACCCCGTTCTTCCCTTTTCCATGTTCAAAAAGATCTGCATGTTGGCAATTGCACACCATTTGGACGTGCCTGAAATGATTGCCACCTGTATAGTGACTTGCATACATTGGTCCTTACATATTGCTTTGTATCACAGCTGCAGAGTTTAGGGTGCTGGATATTCTCTTGACCCTACTATTATGTTTTGTAGGGTTTTTTATTCTTATTTAATACCTGCCAGTTACCGTAGTTTCTTTGTTCCATCCATGAATGCTTTTGTTTGGCACAATGTCTCTTAACTTTTACTGTGCCATGTAATTTATAATCTAAAAATTGTTAGTCACAAACTGTTTGCTAGTTCGCAAACTGGGAGGAGGGTAGGTACAAAAGAGTTGAAGCTGTGTTACTACAACCGTATGCCAAAAAAATGTGGCATAAATATCAAGCACAAAACTAGCACCACAATTCAGTATTGCCTTGGACACTGTATCCTGCTTGAAATCCCTAGTTGCTGGTAATGCAAATCTGTCTTGTTTTAAGGTAGATTTGGGTCCTAATTCAGGTTTGTTCTTTGAAGAGCAAGCAGAGTCCACAACTATGTAGATTATTGTTAACAGTCCCTGTGGTTCTCTTCCAGGACGGGCTTCATCAATCTGGACAAACCTTCTAACCCTTCTTCCCACGAAGTGGTGGCCTGGATCCGCCGCATCCTACGTGTTGAGAAGACAGGGCATAGTGGCACATTGGACCCCAAAGTGACTGGGTGCCTGATTGTATGCATTGAGCGAGCAACACGCTTGGTCAAGTCTCAACAGAGTGCAGGTATACCATCTGCTTTGTCTCTTTATCAAGCCTAGAAGTGTATTGCTTGACATAGAAACAGCACAATCACCGGTATGGTGAAAAAAGTAAATTAAAGTGGCCTCTCCTGACTACTCTTCTGTCGTCTTCCAGGCAAAGAGTATGTGGGAATCGTTCGGCTGCACAATGCAATCGAGAGTGAGGTTCAGCTGTCAAGGGTAAGTCTCTGCTAGGCAGGAAAATTTGAGAGGTAGGTGTGTGTGTAGTCATGAACATCAGTGTGAATGATGGCAGTAGAAACTTTTCCCAAATTAAATTTAGCTGTAGGGGTTTACGATGAGAGCAACTATTTCCTCACATGGATATCATGCAACAGGCATGAATGTTGTTTAAAATGCCACAATAAATCACTGTTAAAATAATCACAAACAAAAATTAGATGCAAAAACAAATCAGAGTAAGTTTCAATTTTCAAGAGTAATTGACTGTTTCTTCAGACCAAGAGTGGCAGCACAAAGCAAATTGCTGCTTGTTTCACTTTCTGCTGGGTAAGATACCTTTCTAGGAACCAGAGGTATGCTGTTCTGGGTTCCATGATGGAAAAAAGGCAGGATATAAATATTTTAAAATGAATACATACTTTTTTGGCTTATAATCTTTGGAATGTTTCTCTTTGTTGTGAATCAGAGCTCAAATTGTCAGTCTCAGTCTATCCTGTTTGCTATGGGAAGTATACTTTGGACTGTGTCCCTTGAAATCTGTTCACATGTATGGGAAGGGCAGAGTGATGATGCTGTTTTATCCATTCTCTGAGTGATGCTGTTCTATCCTTCCTGCAACACCAGGATTCCTGTTCTAGGTTCTTGGTGCTGTGCAGCTTCCAGCTGCCTGCAGAGTAGACATAGAGCAAGCAGAATCGAGGCTCCTTTTATTTGGGCCTTGGTTTTCTAAGATTAATGACAACTCTGACTGCCTATAGCCGCATGGTATTGAAGCCACCCTTGTCATTACTAGAGATGCCTGGGGGCAGGGGACAACAACAGCAAATATTGATTTAGTGGTCTCTATGATCTGGGAGCAGGTTCATAGCCACTTTAAAGAAGTTGAGCTGCCTGCATGGTGGTGGTTTCTTCAAAGATCAATTGGAATTTCCCAGGAACATTCTGTGCATACTTGTGAAGCAGAGTGCGTACCATTGCTCAGCACTGCAGGTAGCAATTGGAGTTCATTTTGTTCTTTGGTAACCTTGGTGACTAGTTGATGAGTACAGCTCCCTGCTTGCCTTGATTTAGCCAGATGTTTTGCCAACTCATGGTTTTGCATTACCATAACCTTAAGACCACATCGTACCAAACCAAAGTTAAATTTACTAGGTGAATGCAATTGATAAAATTTGTCCTTCCTTGCATGTGTCAATCATGTATTACCACAAGGGCGCAAGTATTTTAAAGTGTTATCTGATCTGCTTCCTTCTGCAGGCAATAGAAACACTGACTGGTGCCCTCTTCCAGCGGCCCCCACTCATTGCTGCAGTGAAGAGGCAACTGAGAGTCCGAACAATCTATGAGAGCAAATTGGTAGAATATGATCCAGAAAGAAGATTGGGTAATGAAACTGTTTTGTATGAGGTCTGCAGTATCACTGGTGGAGGAAGAGGGGAGCGGGGGCAGTGCACCGCCCCCGGCAGGGTTATTCCAGTGGGGTGCCATCGCCCCCACCTGCTCTCCGCCCCCCCGGTACCGGAACATGAAGCTCCTCCACTGTGCAGTATGACTGGTTTTCCTTTAATGCACTCCTTGAAGAGCTGTGGTTGGGAACCAGGGACACTCCAGATACTGTTGGACTATAGTTCTCTTCATCCCCCACCATTAGCCATGCTAGCTGCTGCTGATTGAAGAGTGCACCAGCATCTGAAGGGCCACAAGATAATGTGCCTTAAATCATGAGCTTATGCTCAAATCACATCTGCAAAGCAGAAGCTGAGCTTTGAGAAATTGAAAAAGTGATCCCTTCTCCCCCCCCCCCACACGGAGACCCTTTCTAGGTTACTTCCTAAGCCTCTCCAGCCTTTCTTCTCCCATTTTTTATACACTGCTCTGGGTGACTAGATCACTTCCTTGACCAGTTTGAAGTCTTGTGTTTTCTTAGGATGTTTAAAGCGTGGGTGGCTAACTTGTGGTCCTCCAGTTGTTCCTGAACTACAATTCCCAATAGCCGCAGCCAGCATGGTTGATCTTCAGGTACAATGGGAGTTGCAACTCAGCAACATCTGGAAGGCCATAGGTTAGCAACCCCTGGTTGGAGGTGTTTTCTGAGCCAAATGATGTAAAACAGATCGCATAGCACACAGTGCAAAGATGACTTACATCTATCACCCAATACTGATGGCTCATGGATGCTTTCTGTTCGAACTCTTTAAGTCAACAGAACTCCATAACTCACACATCTGCTGTGACTCTGCCCTGTTCTCAGGTATCTTCTGGGTGAGCTGTGAAGCTGGGACCTATATCCGGACATTGTGTGTGCACCTGGGCTTGTTGCTGGGAGTTGGAGGTCAGATGCAGGAGCTCCGGCGAGTGCGATCCGGGGTCATGGGAGAGAAGGTACGTTGCAAGGTGTACGTCAGAGCACATGATTGTCACTACCCAAAGTGTTGAGTTCAGTACAGGGCTGACTCCCCTGTTCTGGTAATTAAACTTTGGGACAGTGAGTAGTTGGGAGATGTCAAAGGCAGGAAGCTTTGTTTCTGCCAGTTCTGTCCCCCCAACCCACAAAAATTACCCATGGCCCCTATGAGACTAATTGCACAGAATCCATTATTGACTGTTCGTTACAGGTGAATAAAACTAGTGTTTCTGGAACTTTGATAACTTTATGTTTGCTAAGCTCATGTCAGCTCCGCAGAAACTTGGCTTCCAACTCATATTCAGTCCTCTTGTGTAGGGCTGCTCTCTGCAGTTCTCTAGAGTGGGGAACAAACAACCGCTCAGTAGTCCAAACCTTTCCCTGCATATGATTTCTGCAGAGCAGGCTAGCTTTGCTGGTGACATCTTCCACGTGGGGAAAGAGCTTTAGGCTATGTGAAGAGAATGCTGTAGAATTTATGAATGGTCAAACTTAAATAGTTGTATGGAATTGCAAAGGAGAGGCATTAATGCTGTCTTTCCCAATCTGGTGTCTTCAGTGCATATATTAGACTGCAGCTCTCATCATCCCTGACCATTCCTTGTTGGCTGGGGCTGGTGAGAATTGTAGCCAAAAACAGGAAGAGCACCAAGATGAGGGGGTTGCTTTACCTTGTGGCTCTTCACTATTCACTCTTTTGTTTTTGTCTGTGCTAACACTTGCCTTTGTGTTTGTACCCCAATTTCCAGTGTGTTCAGGACATGAAGCTTGTACATGGAACTATCTTCTTTTCTCCCAGCCCTTTTGCCTTAGGCAGTGGCCTGCATGCTGGGAGGTGCTATGGCTCAGTGATGGTTCTAGCTCAAATGCTTGGCATCTGCAGCCAGTGCAGGATCAGATTGCAGTGATGGAAACTTAAGAGTTGCTGCCCATCAGAATAGCAATAGTTGGGATGGATGGTAAAAAACACACACCCTGGTTTTTGTGTCAGGCTGCTTTCCATATTCCCAGTTATATAATATATTGGGGTGGTTTCTGCTTCTAGGACCACATGGTGACTATGCATGATGTGCTGGATGCCCAATGGCAATATGACAACAACAAGGACGAGACGTACCTCAGGAGGGTGATCTTCCCCCTGGAGAAGCTGCTGACATCCCACAAGCGACTTGTTATGAAGGACAGTGCGGTGAGTTCCCAGGACTTATAGCCGAGGCACCACAGTCCATCGCTACTGCTTTAACAATGTCACTTTTTTGTCAGACTGTCTCTTAGAAGAGGCATTCCTCATTTTCTTTGATTGCTGCCTTCTAAATGATGCTTCACTGTCTGCAAAAGTATTTTTATTTAAGAATCTTAATAAAATTATGCAGCCTGACTGCTTTAGTCCTAATTTCTGCTTCCGGGGCTGTTTAAAGGTGGGAGGGGTGGGGGCAGGTACCTTAAGGGAGTGAATGCCACTGTTGGTAGTTACAGTATTGACGGTGCAGGATGCTGTCCAGTATGGAGCTTTTCTTACCACCACGCCATGCAAGCCTCTTGGTGAGGAGGTATAATTTTTGTGGGCGTAACTCCAAAGACTTGGGAGTACATGCATTGAAAACTGAAGAACAGAATTTTAGAGTGATAGCTGTTGGTTGAAGCATGATCATTTTTACTATTTTCTGCTCAGGTGAACGCCATTTGCTATGGTGCAAAGATCATGCTTCCTGGCCTGCTGCGGTATGAAGATGGCATCGAACTCAATCAGGAAATAGTTGTTATCACCACAAAAGGAGAGGCCATCTGCACAGGTGAGAACTGGCAGCTAGGCACTTGTCTTCTTAGGTGGTTTTAATTGAGTTGTTGCAAACATAGGTGCTGGCTCCCTGGGTGCCCGAACACCTACAGAATTCCAGCTAGCAACACAGATTCCAGCATATCCAGCAGAGGTTTCTCTCCCCAGCCCTGCTGCCCTTTTATCAGGCTCCATTGGCGGGTGATTATGGATCAACACTTCATTGTGGAGTGCAATCAGTTTCCTTCTTCCAGTACTGGAATGGGTTGCAGTGACAATATGCCTATTTGACATGAGACTACAGTGCCATCTAGTGGCAAATCAAAACATAGTTTTCTTACTGTACTTTTTTCGATCTATTACATCTCCTATTATGCACTGCTTTGAGTTCGGTGCTTTCAGTAGGAAACTGCTCGTGAAATGAAATAAAAATGGAATGGGCGGCATTACATATTTTGTTGGAGAGAAGATGCGTGTTCAACGCCACACTCTAGCTTTGAAAAATGGTCCTGCAAGTGTGACCTCAGATTATGGACACTTGGGTTGGGCAAAAGCAAAGTGTCTTGGTGAATGAGAATGTGAAACAGTGGGAACAACCATGCAGCTTAGCTCTGTCCCACTGAGAAATGAGGCCCATCTTTCCTGCTGACTCCCCAAGTGTGTTTGGAACTACATAGTAATCTTGCAAATTGCCTTCCCCTTTTAAACAGCTTTCTTCAACTTCCCCACCTGCCTGCACTTGCTCAGGGCCACATGTGAAGTGATGATGAAGTTTATCCATTCTCTGAGTGTTGCTGCTCTGCCCTTCCTGCCACATCTTGATTCCTGTTCTTGGGTCTTGGTGTTGAGTGGCCTCCAGGCACCTTTAAGCCTTCCAGTGTTCTACTGGGGGGCATGGGGATGCTTGGCTGGCTGCTGGCAGGGCCTGGGTGGAACAAGCAGGGTCAGAGGCCTTTATGGGGCTCTGACTCAACCAGGAAGAATGAAACTGTCTGATCACATATTGCTCTGGTGTGCCTTTTCCAAACGTAAAAAATCAGTGCAAGAATATGGGCAAATGGCATTAAAATACCCTTGTGGGTGGGTGTTAACCTGTGTTCTGCTTTCTAGAGGGAGAACCTCCTTTAGTAGTAAATAGGGATGCTACAGGGGATGTTGTTGTAAGTCTAACTCTGGTGGGTTACAGAAAAAGCATGTGTTGGGCAATGCCAGGTTCTGTACTGTGTCATTCCTTAGGGTGCTCAACCTGTACTCTTCTTCCTGCAGCCATTGCCTTGATGACAACTGCAGTGATCTCTACTTGCGACCATGGAGTTGTAGCAAAAATCAAGCGTGTGATCATGGAAAGAGACACGTACCCTCGCAAGTGGGGACTTGGCCCAAAAGTGAGTATTGAGATGGCACCGCGCCATTTGGCTGTACAGGGGAGCAGATTCAGAAGAGCAGTTTGATGCTTGCTCTTGGAGCAACAGAATTTTCAGGAAACTGGGTGCATCATCCCACTGGGCGTATGTTCGAACTGTTTGCTTGGTGCCTCAGCTTTGTATCAAATTGTACATACTTGGCTGCACTTTCAAAGATCTTGGCCGCACCTTGCTACCACAGAAACGGGTAGAATCTCTGGTCACTTGAAATGGTTGCTTTTGCTGTTGGTGAGCCGAGCCAAATGATGTTAAAGTAGACTTCAAGAGCACTCTGTGCAAAGATGACCCAGATCTATCACCCAAGACTGATGGCTCTGTTAGGGTGTAGACATAAGGGGTGTTGGGTCCTCAAGTCCCATAAGAGCAAGAGAGATTTGTTTTATTGCTGCTTGTGGACCTTGAGGGTTATGGAAATGGCAGCAATAAGAAAGCACATGCCCTTGCCTTGTGGCATATGTTTCCTCTGCTTATTTCCCCATAGGCTTCTCAGAAGAAGATGATGATCAAGCAAGGCCTGTTGGACACACATGGCAAGCCCAATGAGAAAACTCCCCAGGCCTGGAAGACGGATTATGTGGATTATAATAGGTAATGTTTGCAGCTCCCATTGCCTTAAGTGGGGGTGGGGTAGGTGTGCTGGTTTGGGATGTACAAAGTGCATTGTGCTAGAAAAGGCAGAGCAGGGGTTGCTATTTCCTTGGGGCGGGAGAAGCAGGCAGTTATCCCTTTCTAGCCTCCTTTCTATGGCTCTAGAGGGAGTCAGCCTGCTAAATGAAATAAGGAAAACTGCAGTTTGCCCCCCATGCATTTTGGGTGTGTTTACCAGCTTTCCGAACATCACCAACACCAATGTTCCAATTCTAGTATAAAAAGTTAGGTGGAACAGGGTAGAATTGTACATAATGCACCAGATGGCTGAAAGATGCAAACCAAGCTCCTGTTTTCCTCCCAGGGTTGCTGGAAAGGAAAAGGTAAAAGAGGAAGTCGCCCAAGAGGAGCCAGAAAGGCCACCAAAGGTTTGTTTGCTGCAGGACTGCATTCCAGCATTTTATTTTTATTTGGGCAGTGTCTGTTAGAGCCTACCTTTTAGTATTGTTTTGAATGTGGGGGGCTTGGGGGGGCATTGAGAAGACAGCAGGTAAAGATCTCCAGAGTAGCTGTGGGTGGTGTGATCATTAAAAGCTTGCTGCCACCTGTAGCTGCCTGCAGTACTGGTGACCGTCATTCACACTGAAGCTTGGTCAAATTCAAACTGTTTTGTGTGGCAAGGGAGGTTGAAAAACCTGTCAATTCTCTTGGAGGGGTGTTTGTGTGCGTGCAAATATTCTTGCCATCTCTCTTCTTTCTACTCGATCATATAGATGGGTAACATGGTTACAGGCTGATTTCTCATCGTATTAGACGTTTGCCCAGCACCCTCCAGTTCTGCCCAGGTTACTACCTAGTCTTTGTCAAGTGAGGAGATGATGTCTCCTGGTGCTGGGTGAGCAGCCTTATTTCATCCTCTCTCTCACAGCTAACAGTACAATCAAAACCCTAAAGTAGTGCACTTTGCACCTTGCTCTGCAGGTAACTGCATGTGAATGGCTTGAAATCCCTGGTTTTATCTCTTGTTGACACATGCAGGTGCCAAACATGAGCTCCTTTGCAAGATCTGTCTTAAAATGCTCCCATAGAGCAGCCTGTATAGTAGTGCCCTGTCCTTGGCTGAAGCCTGTCTGATGTGTCTTGTTTCCCACTCAGCGGAAGCGGGAGATTGAAAGTGATGGGGAACCTGGTGTAGCAGCCTCCTCTCCCCCAACCTCTCCAGAGCTGCAAGCAGAAATCAAGAAAGCAAAGAAGAAAAAGAAAGAGAAGAGGAAGTCAGAGCTTTCTGAGAGTGGCAGGGAGCTAAGCGAAATGGTAGGCCTTGTGTAACCCACTGTGCTTGTGTGCCAAGGAATCAGCTGGTATATGCACACTTGAAAGAAAAATCGATTTGCACACATATGTGCATGACAATGGCTGTGAACAGCTCAGCATTTATCTTCCATTTGGGAAGAATCTCACTTTCAGTTGTGGCTTTCTGATAACTCATGAATACAGTAGCTTCTAGTTATGTAGTTTGCATGTGTCTCTTAATTCCTTTGGGGCGAGGGACATGGATATGTGGAATGATAGAAGGAGAAAGTGAGGGGGAGCCCTCTGCAAGCAATGAATTCAATTTCTTGCAGCCCATTGTGTAGGGTGACAAGGGAGACTAAGGCAATGATTCTGTTTTGACCCGTGGCCATTCTTACAGTTGCCCAACTCCTGCGCGACCTACTCCCAGCAGGAAAAAAGCACTCATCCCCAATACCAGAGAGGTAGCCAAAAAAAGGGTGGCTGTTCTGAACTCTCGTTGTTTCTCCTCTCAGGGCAGTAACACAAGTGTGAAGAAGAAAAAGAAGAAAAAGAAGCAAGAAGAAACTGAGAGCTCAGAGTAACCAGCAAGAACCATCCAGAGCAGGCAGCCTGGGCCAGCATAAGAAAGAATCTGAAGGCCTTCATGAAAGTGCAGACTGGATCATTGAGCAGAGACTTGACCTGATTGCTGTGCAAATTAATGTACTTTTGTGGGGGGGCCAGCATGACAAGCTCCCTCTGTCCTGTTCTAAGGATAGCTGGAGGAATTGGAGGCCACAAACCCACCCAGGCCTTGGTGACTGTGAGGAGTTGCCCTGAGCTTGTGAGACTCCTTTTCTGGGGGTAACACAAGGCAGCCCTTGATTTTGGCACTAGTAGCAGAGTCTTCCTTTGCCCCTCCTGCCTTCTTTGTTTTTCCCTCTGCTTGAATGTGCAGGAGCTGCTGAATGGTAGCGCCAGCTTGTCTATGGGTGGGGGTGAAAAGGGGTTTTGTTGTGAGTGGTCAGATGCTTCACTTTAAAAATTATGTTTTTGTATTGACCTCCTTGTGCTTACTTTGACTCTCTTAATGAGCCAGAATCCAAACGTTTCCCCTCAGGGTACCATAACGCCTCCTGTTGCTTTTTAAAGCAGATACTGATTTTGGGAGGGAGGAGAGATCACACCTACAAGTCTTGGAAGACTTGCTTCTGGTCCTTGCAAGCTCACATTCTCCTTGGTCCCAGATGTCTTTCATTCAGCAAAATTGTCTTGCTTCCTAATCTGGTTGGGGCTCGTTGAAAAGAGATACTGAAGCAGAGCAATAGTCCAGATCAGTGTTTTATCCCACATGCAGTTTTTATAGGGGATCAAGCCTTCCGTCCAGCTTTTTTGACGGCTGAGAAAACGATTGGAAGTCTGTACCTGTCCCTGTGCTCACATGCACATGAGGTCAGGGAACCTCTGCATATGGCTGTCGCATTTGGGGGCAGATGCTGTGGTCTGTTCCCACCCATTTTCCTTTTATTTCCCCCCACACACCCATTTTTAGCCAGCGTACCAAAGTTGATTTTAAAAGGAGGGATGGTTCTTAATTTTTTATTAAATTACAAAACTTCCAACTCTTACTTTTGGTTTCTTGTGGTGGTGGTGGAAGCTTCTACAGAAGGTGGGGGGAGAGTCGGGCCAATTTCTTTGCTATGCTTTCAGTTAACTGCTCCATGTTGGGTTTTCACAAGTGGTGGGGGTTCCACGCACAGTGCAACCATTTAAAAGAAATTATATGTTGACTGACTTTGTCGCAGGCCAATGGTGAAGTGACATAGGCAAAACCTTGAAGTAGAAGCAGTAGTGATGTGTTAAAAGGGTAAAGGACCCCTGGATAGTCAAAGGTGACTATGGGATGCGGCGCTCATCTCGCTTTCAGGCCAAGGGAGCTGGCACTTTGTCTGCAGACAGCTTTCCATGTCATGGCCAGTGTGACTTAACTGCTTCTGGCACAACAGAGCACCGTGACGGAAACCAGAGCGCACGGAAACACCGTTTGCCTTCCCGCCGCAGCAGTACCTATTTAATTTACTTGCACTGGCGTGCTTTTAAACTGCTAGGGATAGAGCGATGGGAACTCACCCCATAGCGGGCATTCAAACTGCCGAGCTTCTGATTGGCAAGCCCAAGGGTGGCGCTGTGATCTAGTATTGTATTAGGCAGGGTTTTTTTCATCCCAAGAGTGGTATTCTGTTGTGGAAAACCTGGGGGGGGGGGGAGCACATGTCAGTGGTTGGTGGAACCAGATGCCAAAGTGAATAGAACAATGGCCTTTTGCTGCTTACCTTTTGGGGCAGTAGGTTACATTCCAACTATGCAGAAACCACACACTACCCTCCTTCCAAACAAGCAACAGGCATTAGTCCACTTCAGTGACACTTTCATTGGGCTCCCAAGAGCATTCAAGAAGGGTGTGCCTGGGAAGTCATCAGAACCAATTAAGAGGCCTTGAAGGACTATGTGATGGTCCTGAGATTCTCCAACTGCTGTAGAAGGCTGGGGCTTAGCAGGTGCAGCGTGTACAGTTGGGGAGTGCACTTTTGAAAATGGAATATGCCTTCTCCAAATTTTACACTACCACAATGACGGCCACTACAAGGTTCCCAAGGCAGGATTTCCCAGGCTTGCTTTGAGGTCCTGCTGCCTAAATATTTGGATGCTAGCTCATGCCACCACATCTTTGGATCTGAGTCAGGAGGTGGCCTAGATAGAGCTTGATGCTAAGGGAAATTGCTGTATTGTTTTGTTTGGGCCACGGTGCCACACTTAAAGCTATAACCACCAGAGGGTATGCCACATAAACGAGCTTTGGGCATAGTTTTCTACTGCTGCTTCTGCCAGCTTAACTTTCGATAAGTTGTCTTTGTGCCCTCATCTTGCACCCACAGTTTACACAGGCAGTGATCAAAGAACTTGCTAAAAACATTCACTCAGAAGAGAGAAAGAAACAGCCTAGCAAATCAACTGGCAAATAATAGGCCTTTTCTAGGTCCCAGGAATAGCAGCCTAGTGTACCTTGCCCTTCTGATGAAAAGAGCTTTATGTTGGTAGAGGATAATGCTCTGCAAGACATTCCTCAAAGGAGTGATGCAGGCTCTCCAAATTGCTTAACCGCTGCAACCAAAGCTAATGTAGATGCCTCTGTGTCCAACATTGGAGGAGGGGAAATAAGAGTTTAGAAAACCGGAATCACTGAGCCCCAAACCTATGGGTATGTCTGCCAGAGAAGCCCATTTTCCCCAAGTATTTTTCACAATGTGGTAGAAAGAGTAAAAAGGGAACTAGCATGGTTCAGTGGACAGGCTGTAAGGTCCCACTTGTGGCTGCTTTAATTGCTGGCACAATTGCTCCAAGGGATGGAGATTTAATGCATCAGAAGCTGGCTCTCAAGCCTGCCTCGGCAACCATACATTTGTCTCCTAGGAGCAATGGTGGTTGGCTGTTGTGAGTGACCATGCCGGTCTAGTGGGGGATACCACCAGCTGCAGGTGGGCAGCTTTTAAATTGGCGCGTTTTTGGTCCTCGTGGGTAAGCGTCTTCTGCCATCTGGGGAGTAGTGGGGGTAATAACAAACACAAGTCCTGCAATATTTCAACACTTTATTGCTGCTTGGTTTCCCTGTAATGGACTCAACCAAAGGCCCCTATTGCACATCTTTTGGGTCTTTTTGGTATCCTCAAAGGTATGAGGTTCAATGGAGGTCAAGCTTACACCCTTAACCGCTAGTTACATATCTCAATCTTGTTTTAGACATGGACAGTTAGTTGAATAACAACCTCCCACAAAGGTTGTGCTTGCAGGTGGAGGTGGAATGAACTTGCTCTGTTAAATCGTTTTTGATAAGGCAAATATGGGAGGGAGGGCAGTTATTTTGCATATAACAAGTGAGCCACCCTAACGTGAGAAATGTGCCATGATCAATTTCTTTACAGAGCACAGCATGCAGGTGCTGAGAGTCTTGAGTTATTTCCTGTTCCCTCCTTGTGTCATGAGCTGCCAGTTAAAACTTAATAGCATCTACTCTGGCTCCCAAGAGTGTGTTACTCACAACTTTACTGATTCTGAGCATGAACAGTTGGACAAGTACAAGTCTGTAGAGAGACAATGGTCCACATGTCTGGGGAAGGAGATACTGATCACTAGCTGCCTGATCACCCTACAGTGGGTGACAGCAGATGTGTAAAATTCAATGAAGCATCCACTCAGAAGATTAGTGTGCAATATGTGGGGAGCTTGAAGGAGCAGTGGTGTATTACAGTAAGGAAATCTCACTTGACAAGATCTAAAGAAATTAGGGTTCTAAAACAGGTGGCACTGTTCAGTTTAAAACACAGCTCAGCCTGCATCTTGGCATTCACAGCATATGGCTTTCACACCAGAAGGTGCTCTTAATATCACTCCTGAAGACATCTTAATGGTTTTGGATAGGGGTTTTCCTCCTTATGTGCCAACATTTGTATGTGTGGGCTACCCTGTGCTAAGCACAAGCCATGCACATACTCTTCTGAGGGTGTTTGCAGCTGGAAGGATGGGGCTCTTGCCCTGGCAGTAACAGAGCAACAGCTGCCCTGAGGAATGGGGACAGGACGAGAGGGTTGTGCATTGGACAAAGCACAGAGCAGGCAAATGGGTGACCCTCTTTGTCCTCAACTTACTGTAATGAGGGCAGGCAGAGGGGATCTGGGAGCTACCAGGCCAGCTCAGTACACCCAAGACACAGGAACCCACTGGGGAGAGTTGCAAGCGCGCTCAAAGGCCGCCTGGAGTTGCTCAAGGCTCTCGTCAACACCATTGTTCACCAGCGACAGGTCGAAGTAGTGAGCATATCTGCTCCGGATGGCCTCTGAATCTTTCTGAAGCTGCAGCAAAGTATCCGACTGCAAAGGAAGAGGAATTGTTCGCAGTTAGTGACATCAGGTAGACAGTCTAGCCGAAGCTGCTCTGTATACTTTGCGGGGTTTCTCAGTTCAGCATGCGACGGCCTTGATGCAGCCTAGAACTTTGCTAAACTCCTTGCAAAATGGCTAGGCTGCATATATGTGGTGGTGGTTCTTGAAATGTGCCGATTAGTCCTGGGTGGCCTTCTTAGTGATATAATTCCCATGGTGCACTCATTAGCTCTATGCATTTTAATTCATGCGTACAAACATCAGACCTCTCAACACTTAGGATCTTTTAATACTAATCAGTTCGCCCCCCCCCCAAGTGCATTCTTTGCTGGGTCAAATCACCTAATCCCCCTCTGCAAGAATCCAAGCAGGCACCAGGTTAGGAGTGGGCAACCTATAACTTTCTAGATAATTGAGTCCAACCCCACCCACCATATGGCCTGTGGACAGGAATAAGACAATCTGTAATCAACAAGAGCTGGAGGGCACCAGGCTGGCTGCTAGGTTATCTGGTGATCCCTAACAATTTTGGTGGTGTAAGCAACATACTTGCTCTAAATCAAAGGAGCTGTGTGGCAGAATGGGTGGATATAGCCAGATTAAACCCACTCTACCGAAAGTTGCATCTTAAGGGAAAAGAGATCTTGGCTTCATTAAACTGCTCTCTAGCAAGACGTATGGAAGAAAGGTTAAGGCAGTGGTCATCAGCCCCCACCCTCTTGTTTGGTCCAATGGCCCATTTGGGGGGAAGTTGTCATTGTGTTCTGCTAAGGAACCATGCCCCAGAATCTACTGCTACATGCCAGCACTCCATAAAGCTAAAGGGACCATGAGGTCCAGTTGTGGCCGACTCAGGGGTTGCGGCGCTCATCTCACTTTATTGGCCAAGGAAGCCGGCGTACAGCTTCCGGGTCATGTGGCCATCATGACTAAGCCGCTTCTGGCGAACCAGAGCAGCGCACGGATACGCCGTTTACCTTCCCGCCAGAGCGGTACCTATTTATCTCCTTGCACTGATGTGCTTTCAAACTGCTAGGTTGGCAGGAGCAGGGACCGAGCAACAGGAGCTCACCCTGTTGCGGGGATTTGAACCGCCAACCTTCCGATCAGCAAGCCCTAGGCTCTGTGATTTAACCCACAGCACCACCTGCGTCCCGCAGGCACTCCATAGTAGAGGCTTAAGTGTGACTTATCTAAAGGTACCTTGGAAGTCAAACAGAATCCATTCCGGAAATCCGTTTGACTTCCAAAATGTTCAGAAACCAAAGCACAGATCCTGAATGGCTGCAGGAAGCTCCTGCAGCCAATTGGAAGCCCAGTTGGATGTTTGACTTCCAAAAACAGTTCACAAACCGGAACAGTCACTTCTGGGTTTGCGTCATTCAGGAACCAAAACGCTCAAGAATGAAGCTGTTCAAAAACCAAGGTACAACTGTACTACGAGGGTGGAACATAAGGAGATGGGCACCACAATTCAAGAAGGACACTGACAAACTGGAACGTGTCCAGAGGAGGGCAACCAAAATGGTCAAAGGCCTGGAAACGATGCCTTATGAGGAACGGCTAAGGGAGCTGGGCATGTTTAGCCTGGAGAAGAGGAGGTTAAGGGGTGATATGATAGCCATGTTCAAATATATAAAAGGATGTCACATAGAGGAGGGAGAAAGATTGTTGTCTGCTGCTCCAGAGAAGCGGACACGGAGCAATGGATCCAAATTACAAGAAAGAAGATTCCACCTAAACATTAGGAAGAACTTCCTGACAGTAAGAGCTGTTCGACAGTGGAATTTGCTGCCAAGGAGTGTGGTGGAGTCTCCTACTTTGGAGGTCTTTAAGCAGAGGCTTGACAACCATATGTCAGGAGTGCTCTGATGGTGTTTCCTGCTTGGCAGGGGGTTGGACTCGATGGCCCTTGTGGTCTATTCCAACTCTATGATTCTATGATTCTATGATCTAATGTAACACTGACACCTCTTACCTGATCTGCCTTGTCTGTGGGAGCGATGAACACAATGAAAGGAGAGAACTCAGCTGTGTGGATGATCTTCAGTGTCTGGGGGGAAAGAAAAGAGCCATTGGGGCATAGTTCCTACAAAGCTAAAAGGCTGCATACCCACACGCCTCCCTGCCTGCCTGCCTGAATGACAAGCCTGTCTAGGATGCTGCAGACTAGCGTTACCTCATTTTAGGGCAAGATGCTCCTGCAGCATCTTTTCCTTTCAGTTTTGTTCTTCAAGAAATGGGGAACACACTCTCACTAAAGCATCTAAAATGCTTCTACAGTTCCCATCTGACTTAGAGACAAAGCTAGCACAGTACCCCCCCCCAGTTTCAAGTCACTCTGAATACATGGTGCGAATGTGTCCAAAAAAAGTGAGGCAAGGAATTCAGCAGTCCTTGCACTTCAGTAAACATGTGCACAACTCTGACTTTTGCATTGTTCATTCACCCATGCCAGGTTCTCAAGGAGTTTAAATACACCGGTCTCTTTAGCACTTTCTCCTGGGCTCAGCGGGGCAGAGGAGAGGCTAAAACAAGCTGCTGTTCACTTACCAATCCCCTTCCCTTTGATCCTACTCCCATTCCCTTCCTGTGCACCTTCAGCATAGAACATTTTGTGGCTAATATTGCCCTCTCCTCCACCTCTGGCTCCTAAGCTCTTGTCCCTTTACAAAGGTTTGCAACAAGCTAAACTGTGGAGCAGGGAGAGCAGGGCTAAGTAGCTGGGGATGTTGAGATGGAGGGGGTTCAACAACACCTGGAGGACCACACGCTCCCCATCCCGAAGCTAAAGGTACAAAGGTGCTCCCAGAACGCTTCATATATATTTTTTCCAAGCAGCAGGCTGCACTTTCCTACCTGTGGCTCAATGTCCAGAATAGCAATTTTGTCCTGCTCATGAATCTTGTGCACAGTCTCAAATTTGGTGCCGAACATGTTGCCCTGGTAACTCCCAAACTCCAGGAACTCGTTGGCAGAGATGTCTTTTGTCATCTCCTCCGTGGTGACAAAGTGGTAGTCTTTCCCATCCACCTCGTTCTTCTTCTGAGGGCGGGTGGTGTCTGCAGAAGAAGGGGCACAGAGAGACATGGGAGCTGGGCTGCTGCAAGGAGATAGCAAATCTGCCTACAGGTCCAGTTTGGGTTATTTGGGAGCTCGGGGAAGGAAGAACACCACTGGAGGGAATTCTTTACAATCTCAAGTGGAGGAGGAAGAGCAGAGTGCATTAGTCATCAGAGGACCTTCTCCGCATGTTGGAAAGTGCTGAAATCAGAACCAGCCTTCTCAGTGGTAGCCCCCCGTTTTTGGAATGCTCTCCCTAGGGAAGCACACTGGGCACCAGACTAAAACACTTTATTCACCCAGGCCTTTCACTGTTAATTTAGAGAGTTGTGTGTTATGGGTGTGTGTGTGGGGGATTTTAATGCTCATCTTTCAGTGGGGTGGACAGAGGTCCTTTTAAAAATATTATTGGATAAGCATGGTTAGGTGTAGTGTTTTATTAAATCTGCTCTGGAGAGTCCTCTAATGCTTTGAAGCAGGTTTGGACAGAGAAGAGGGGAGGGGAAAATTACATTATGCAAGAGGAGGTCTGCTACACTAGCAGCACAGCAGCACTGGATACGGCCCAATGTCTTCTATACCATATGCTACTTTGGTGACACACTGCAACCGAAAGAAACGTGCAATGGAGCCAGTCTGGTGCTGTAGTTCAAGTGCTGGACATAATTATGCCTGGGAGACCAGGGTTCAAATTCCCACTTGGCCACAATGCTCACTGGGTGACCTTGGGCCAGTCCTAAATTCTCAGCCTAACCTGCCTCACAGAGCTGTTGTGAGGATAATATGGAGAGGGGAAAGGAGCACATATGCTAACTTACAAGTCTAGGAAGAAGCTGGGACAGAGGCTAAGCAATGCTAAATAAATGCCACAGCGGAAAATTTTGCGTTCTGGGTGACTTACATGGAATGGGGTATCCAAACTTCTCCGGGTTCTTGCTGAGCAGGGTGTTCTTAATGTGGCTTCGGCCAACTCCGCTGGCCCCTGGCCCAAGAAAAGGAGAAAAACAATAAAAGGAAAATGATGCTCCAGCTCCATAACCAAAGAACTTCCACTTACATCAGGGAAAGGACATATCACAATGTAATGTCAAAGTCAGCCTCTTTTGCCCTCTCTCTAAGGATGAATAATTTTGTTTGGTCTGCATATTTTTAAGTGAGCTGGATCAGAATGCTATTATCCTTTATATTTGTGACACCCCACCCAAAAATACTACCAAAGTGTGTAATTTGTGTTTGTGCACATGTGCATGTGCGTAATGTGTTAATGAATGTGTACATTGAGATAATTCTTAATTATGAGTAATCACAAAATACTTAGTTAAATAAACATTTTCATACACTTCTTTATGCCAAGATCATTTGCAGAAATGGGACAGAACAATTATAGGTGCACTCATTAAAGCTGACAAAGAGGAGACATAGACCAGACACAGACCAATCCATCCATTCCCTGCGCTTATCTGACCATCTTAAACCTACACCACTGACCAGCTTTAACCAGAATATAAATGACCTTATCTAGCCTCTGATCTCTCCGCACTCCACAATCCTTTTTTGTCCATTAACTTTACCACATCTACTCAGAGTAGAACTAGCATTGGGTTGAAATCCATTGGCTGCTGGAGTGTGGCTGGGTATAAGAACACATATAGCTGTGACTACGTGTTGCATATTTCATTATTCCTTTATCATTTAGAGACAAGTCAGTACTCTGTGGGTTGCACTGTGTCATACCTATAAGCACCAGTGTCTTCCGCTTGAAAGCTGGCAGCCTCACCACCTCCTCATAGGACACCACATCCAACTGATCAAAAACTAGGAGAGAGAGAGACAGAAAATAAGATCCTTCACTGAGCCCCAAAGGTCCCCAAACCTTGTCAATCACCTGACATCACAATGACACCAGGAGGCGAACGTCAGGACTTCAAAGCACCATGCAGGGCCTGCAAAGATCTTTGAAGCACCACGGCTCAACAGGCTTGAACAATGGGTGGTGACTTAAAGCCTGCCTTCTGCATGGATCTTCCCCCTGAGGAACTCTTGACGAACAGCTGCATCACTCCCTGCCCTGCACCAGACATCTCATATGGTGCATGTGGTTTGGCTGAATTAACACCTGTTCTGGGCCAAATTTGACCCACGGACTAGAAGCTCCCAACCCCTGGTTTCACCCTGAAGGCAGGGAAAAAAGGAATGTGGGACAACAGTGGAGGAGGAGGGGGACAAGGAGGTGCTCACTTGAGCTGTGCTTTGCCAGGTACTTGTCTTTGCATTTCTTCTTCTTTCCGAAAGGGCTACAGCTTTGGGTTCCGCTGGAGTTGCCCTGGGGCATGCTTGCAACGCGCCTGCGGGAAAGGGGATAAGGTATATTGTAGTAAGAAGAAAGTGGTGATAAAATCAGGCCTCCTCTTTTCCTTTCCCTGACCAAAGCCTGGAAGCAGTGCTTCAAACTGATGGCTTAATCAAGGCAATGATCTTTGTCCTTCAAAGTATGGGGCGGGGGAGAGGAACAACAAGTCTGAGGACTTTCTATGGCAGACATGGGGAAACTTTGGCACTTCAGATATTGCTGAATGACGGTGATGATGATTACCTCATTTAATTTCTATAGTGTCCTTCACCCAAAGATCACAGGGTAGTTCACAACATAAAGATACAAATTCCATAATAAAATTAAAACAAAAGAAACCAAAAATCACCATGCCACAAACACTTTTAAAAGACCACAGAATGTTTAATCAGCTGAAGGCCTGGTTACAGAAAAATGTTTTCACCTGGTGCCTAAACATATGGAATGAAGGCACCAGGCAAGCCTCCCCAGGGAAAGCATTCGACAAACAGGAAGAACTACAACTCCCATTAGCCCAAGCAAGCAAAGGCCAAGGGTGATGAGAACTGAAGCTCAGCAACATCTGGAGGGCAAAAAGTTCCCCACATCTGTTCTGTAGAACTGAGGCGTGGATCTTCAGGAACATCAAAAGGCAAGTGTAATGATTCGTAGGTCAAAATGAGGACGCATTGGTTGCCTCAAACATTTGAGGTCTTGTTTTGGCCTTTGGAGCACCTTAGCTCTTCTGAAGCCAACAGATCTATAGCATTATTTCTGTCTCTGAGATTTGCAGCGCACTCTGCTAAATCGAAGACAGGCTCTAGGACTGATGCAAAACCAACAACTGGAAGGGGTGGAATTAAGAGTTTTGAATACTCATGAAAAGAGAAGGCAAGGAACCCAAATGCCAATATGAAGATGCTGCAGGCCACTGGTCTTTGTATAGTGGGTCACAACAGGAGAACTACCACCAAGCAAAAAATATGGAAAAATAAATAGGTCCCCAATGCATGTTTGGGTTAAAAGTGGGTCCCGGGTCAGAAAAGGTTGAAGATGCCTGCTGTAGGCAACACCAGAGATCCTATCACAAGATGGGAGGAGCCTGAAGAGATCCAGCTGGAAACCTGGAAGGGAGGGGTACTAGGCAGGCAGGGGCCTCATCCAAAGGACATACCACTCCTGTAGCTCCAGGGAAGGGATGAGTCCTGCAGATCCATTGGAGGAGCCCTCCACCCGGCCCTGCCACCAATTGCTGTCATCCTTGTTGATGATCTCAATGATGTCTCCTGTTTGGAACTTCAGCCCAGCTTCTTTGCAAGGAATCAGGCTGTCCTTCCGGGGGTCATAGTCAAACTGGGCTTTCATGAACATCTGTAGCGAAAGAGAGAACCAGAGCTCAAGATTAAAGTCAGGAAATACCCTTCAACTTGCAGGAGGTAGCACTGCTTAGGCAGGCAAGGTTGTTAAACTGGATGCAAGAAGGACTGGAATGTAGGGCAGCCAAAATTTTAATAATTGTTTATAAGTCTGTCTACAGCAAATGATGATGATGATGATGATGATGATGATGATGATGTTACTGATCTGCAATACAGCCACTGCTTATCCCATTGTAAAGAGAAAGCTGCTGCCAAATAGATGGACAGCTTATTATCTGAAATTAGCAGGATACACAGCTGACCTCTTAAGTCTTAAGACTTCCCTTGTGAAACATGAAATACATGCTGGGTTGAAGAAGGACTATTGTGTTTAACTGCTTAGCCGGAACAGAAAAAACCCACGTATTAAAGCCTCCCTATATGGGCTAAAATTGTAAAACAAAAAACAAGAACATCCGCATTTGCCGAGAGCAATTTGTCGTCTCAGAATCAGAACATGAGTCCACTTGACCTAAATGGCTATTCTTGGATACCTTCAAAATTAGAGACAAGGTTTTGTTTTTATTTTTCGCTTGAAAGGACATACTTCATGGGCTACGTTGTTGTAGGATTTTCAGGAACTTCCTTAATACAGCTAAACTCTGGATTAAACACAAATTCCACAACTATAGGCAAAAATGCTGAAAGTTCAGTCCAATTAATATCGTTGGGGATCGCTCTTTATGCATCATCATGATCTCACACTGCATGCACACCAGCACATGCCACAGTTAACAAAAGCCACATTCCCTCAAAACCCTGGTTTGCAAACCCACCACAAACTATAAATTTCAATGGCGGTGGTTCCGTTAGGGCAAGCATTGTGGCTTGTCAGACAGAACACCCCTCCTCTACTCCACCTGTGCAATTTTCAGGGTTTCTGGGGTTGGGTTTGGCAAAGAGCAGGGCTCCATGGAAGGAGAAGAGGGGAGGAAGCCCCATTGCACAAGTTGAATCCTGTGCATAGTACCTGGTTCATATGGTAACCTCTGTTTGAGTGGGCCAAGGCTTGCAGCATTAATAGGTGTAACATAAACTGTGGTTGGTACTGGAAAGTGAGGGAGGAAACTCCTCCAGAGAAGGGAGGAGGAAAAGTAAAAGAATGATTATGCAAGCTTATGCCCCACACCTGAATGTATTTAAGCAAGGTTGAGAAATTTGCAATGTCAGGGCTGCACTTGGAGTCTTGTCTCTGAAAAATGTATCATCTGAACACAGCTTTAGTTGTGCCAATATGTGCCTTCTCTATTCCAGCACCCAGGTCCCTTTTTCAGCCAGAACTCACTCAGTTCCGACACCTCTCAGGTAGACACCATTGCCATTATAAGAGAACAAGGGAGGCATACATGCTGAGTTCTGGCACCTCTTTTCCTAGAAAAACAGCACTGCCAGAACTAGAATTCCATTCTCTTTCAAACTCCTCCCCGCCCCCCTTCTCATGTTACCTTTACACTTTAGGAAACACAGAAAGCTGCCAGGTTAGACACTTTGTCCATCTGTGTTTCTTTCAAAGCAAGCAAGCAAACAAAAGGGACTGCAGAAAGGGATGGAGTGATCCAGGTTGGGACTGTGGCCGGGGCGTTTCCAGGTAAAAATTGCTCACTGTAATCAGCTACCTGGCACATCTTTTAAAACTGAGATGCCAGGGATAAAGTCTGGGAAAGTCTGGGTATGCTCACAGAGCTACAGTTCCTCCTCAGGCTTCCTTCAGTGCATGGGTTGGTGAGAACCCTTGGACCTCACAGTGCAAAGGGGACCCAGGCTGCAATCTCCACACCAGCCCAACACCTCTCTTTACTCAATGCACACTAGTCTCATTTGCTGCTTTGGCCTCTTCCCCACCATCCTTTGTCCTGGCCATCTCATGTAGAGTGAAGGTTGCCAACTGCACCTCTTAACAGCTACAGAGCAAGAGGACATTAAGGAAGGGGCATTTCTCTCAGCACTGGGTCGCCATGCCTAAGGAAAAGCGCCCCCTGCAGAGTTTCTGCTTTCCAGGCAATGGTTAAATAGGCCAGGAAGGGCGGAGGGAAGTGTGAGAGAAAATGCATTTTGTGGGCTTGGGAGTGGATGGGAAACATATTGTGTAATCCCAGAAACCAGCATCATCGCCTCAGAGGGTTCAGCAGTGGTTAGAGGGTGGGGCTTTAGCTACTTGAATACTAACTTCCCCTTCCCTACGAGTAGGAAGAGTAGAATTGCACAAGTGACTCCAGAGTCATCTTTCTGCATGTGACTCTGCTGCCCCAAAACTCTGTTTGCTTTCTAGAGCCTTGCTTTGGGCCCCCCTGTCAGAAGAGATATGGAAAGTGGGCATCCGAACAGGATATTTTCAGCGGTGCTGTCCGAGATTTGGAACAGCCTTCCAAGAGAAATCTGCCTGGCCCCATCACTGCTCACTGTAAGGTGGGCAGAAGAGTACCGGTAAGTTTTATTCTAGTAGTCTTCCATTTCATGCAGGGCATTAAGTCCCAATGATCAACAGGTCATTGACAATGGGGGGTGGGGGCGAGGCAGGGATTTGTTCCCTGCTGGCTACATAAGGACCAGCACTCAAAGATCGGAGACCACAATAAGTATATGTGATGACCGCTGCATGCATTTTTTCCTGGTGTAAACTACCTTTAATATTTTGAGAGGCGCAGAACGGATTTTGATAATGGATAGATGAGCAACAATATACAGATACAGCATGTCTAATTTGTACAAATTATTTTCCCAGATGCAGAAATTCAGTTTGTTCTTTTCGTTTTCTTTTGCTTAAAACATGGGTTCTATTGGTGCAGAATTTGACTATTATTTTTAAAGCAAAGAATACACCACTGTTGCCATATGGAAGTAATTAATGAGGAATGAGCACTAAAAATAGGACAGCAGTCTAATTGCCTCAGATTAGACAAACTCAGAAGGAGAGGAGAAAAGAGACTGGCTGGATGTTCTGCAGCTAGTGGAATTCACACGAGGGCTACTCAAATAATTGTGCTGCATCAAGTGGGTACAAAAATGGCAAAATAGAGACACATTCTTGAACCCACCCACCCCTAAAAAAACTGAATTGGTGCAGAGAAAGAATTTCCTGGCATCTTATAACAGATTTATTGGAGAATTTAATACGGCACAATAAAATACTATTATACTTTAAAGTGCTACAAGTTTCCTATTTTTGCCACTATTTTTGCTGTAACAAAGGAATGCAACTACCCCGACCCTGGGAAATTAGCAGCCCGGGGAGGAAAACAGCAGCCCAACAACTTCAGGCATCTGCATTGCCTTAGCAACAGAAGCACATCAGAGGCCTCTACGTTGTCTTGGTAACAGCTGCACAGCCTCAACAGTACCACGAGTGGGCTGATTTCTTCAGGAAGAGCTTGACCGATCCCACATCCCATACAGTGTTAGCAGGTGACAAAACAGCATGAAAGAGTGGAGCAGATCCTGCTTTGGAGGGCAACTGATAGGCAACCATACCTGAGCACAAAGGTAACAGGCACCCAAACACACACTTTCTCACACACAGAAGGCCATAAGCCTGCTATTTCCTGTTTGGCCCAGCAAAAGAGGATGACTTGGGAACTGTCTGGCTATCTATATTACCATGACAGGTGTTAACTTCTGCTCACTCACATGTCTGGCTAAAAGGACTACTGGGCAAATTATGGGTGACTATAGCTTTCTGCAGGGGGACGCGGGTGGTGCTGTGGGTTAAACCACAAAGCCTAGGGTTGCTGATCGGAAGGTCGGCGGTTCAAATCCCTGCGACGGGATGAGCTCCCGTTGCTCGGTCCCTGCTCCTGCCAACCTAGCAGTTCGAAAGCACATCAAAGTGCAAGTAGATAAATAGGTAAATTACCTTACCGGCGGAAAGGTAAATGATGTTTCCGTGCGCTGCTCTGGTTCACCAGAAGCAGCTTAGTCATGTTGGCCACATGACACGGAAGCTGTACGCCGGCTCCCTCGGCCAATAAACCCCAGAGTTGGCCACGACTGGACCTAATGGTCAGGGGTCCCTTTACCTTTACCTATAGCTTTCTGCAGCTTTAAGCCAGGGGTTGCCAATGAGGTTTTTGGACTACAACTCCCATCATGGCCAATAGTCATGGGAGATGAAATTCATCAACACCTGGAAGGCACCACCTTGGCTATCCAAAGCAGGTGTGGGTAACCTCAGGCCTAGAGGCCAAATCCGACCCTCCAACCTCTGTCTGCCCCTAGGGACTCCTCCCAGGCACACCTCTCATCGGCCTTGCTCCACACCTTGAGTGTTTTTGACTGGGTGAAAGAAGTCCATCGATAATGCCTCTTGCTTGCTTGTGTACAAAGCACCCTACTGTACACAGGGAATATGTACATCAGTTGCCTTGGCCGCTTTTGCCTCTTGCTGTACCCACCATGACATCAGGTGACACTTTCTCCTTTGCCTGCGCAGTTCAATATCAGGCAAAGGCACCAAGGTTTGTAGCCAACACCCACCAGTCTTTACCTGCCCTGCACCGGATGCAAGAGATGACACCAGGATTAAAGCAGGTGGGTGCAGCTTGGGAAGAAATTGGGTGATAGATCAATTATTTTCCATACACATACCAAATTCCCCCTATCAAGCAATCTTAGGCCCTACATTTAAAGCACTATTATTACACTTTAAACAACCATGGCTTCCTCCCCCCACCCCAGGATCCTGGGAACTGTAGTTTGTTAAGAGCGTTGAGAGTTGTTAGGAGATCTCTATTCCAACAACTCCCAGAGTTCCCTGGGAAGAGGGATAGATTGTTAAACCACTCTGAGAACTGTAGCTCTTTGAGAGGAACAGGGGTCTCCCAACAACTCTCAGAATATGCACCTATTTTACATACCAGCTGCGGAATTCATCTTTCTGCAATGCAGAGTTTTGGCTTAGAGGTACAGAATTTAAGCTCAAGCAACCAACCCACTGCTTTGAAGGTGGAAGTACTACCACCTACCTGGAGGGCAGGAATGCGGCTTTGCTGGTTGGGAATGACCTTTAGGGAAATGGTTCCCTTAGTTTCTTTCTGATGGACAAAGGAAAAGGAGAGAATCAACCTCTGCTAAATCAACCACACAAGGCAGATCACAACCTCTTCTTGCATAGCTCAGGGTTCCTGCAGTTGCAACCTGTCTCCTAAAACTGAGAAAAGTTCTCTCTTCAGTGCAACCGTGAAAAGCATAAGAGACAGGGAGATGGTGCTTCCTTGATGGTACTTCTAGTTTCCCCATCTTAAATTTCTATACTTAGCTTTCAGTGCAGAGATGCCCAGGCATTCTGTGCCCACAGAGGTGTGCAACCTCTGACTCTCCCCATGCTTGTTGGACTACAACTACTAATATCAGCCCAGAGGTTTCTAATAAATAAATAAATCTAATAAATAAATAAATAAATAAATAAATAAAACTTCCATAACCGTGATCATTATCATCAATTATGTACTGCCTGTTGCCAAACTAGGCTTCTAAGCAGTTTACAAAGTATAAAAACCAGTTACACAAACATTAAAAGATAAACATCCATAGGTACACAACAAAACGAAACAAATCCCATTAAAACAAGGCAGTAATTAATCATCCCTGGTCACTGGCTACACTGGATGGGAGTTTCAAGTTCAATAACACCCAGAGGGCCACAAGCTGCCCATCTCTGCAGTAAAGAATTGGGGCTACTGCCGGCTTTTGGTTTCTCCAGGATATTTCAGTCGAGCCTGCTTCTGGCTCTCATATGAGCCCAGTCCTTTTCTACACCTTGCTGATTTCAAGGCAAAGTCAAGAGACGCTCCCAGCAAGAACACTTTAACTTCCTGTTGGTTTTTCCTGAGCTGGGAGAAATGATAAAACAAAGAGGTGTGGGGATGGAACCTAAGGTCCACCGGCTCCTAAAGATTGAAATAATTCATGCTCAATTATCTTTTAAAAGGTCAGGAAGAATCACAGCAGGCTGCTGCTCCTGAAAGAGAAAACTCAGGTCCCTCCATCCTTGGTACCTACCAGTATCTTCTGCAGCTGGTCTACAGAATGGTTGGCGACACTCTTCCCATTGATTTCTAGGATCTCATCCCCCACATGAAGGGAGCCTGGCAGAGTAGGAGACATGAACCTCATGAAGCAAGGCAGTGCCAACAGCAACAGATAGGAGTCTTAATAGTAGCTAGAGAGGACGACAGCTACTGATAAACAGGCACCACACTGGCAACTCCTGGGGCTAGGCAAAGGCTACACTTTTACTAGATTGCAGTAAAAATGAAAATGATTTTTTAAAGAAGCACAGCACTAGCAGCAGTTTAAACATGCTACTTGTGGGACTCGCATTATTGAACTGAAAAAAACTAAACTATGAATTCACATGAGTGAATATGCCTGAAATGCTTCAGAATTGGGTTTGCTTTTATAAAAACACACTGTGAACCCACTACTTGAGCTATTCCTGCTATTCATGCAAAAGGAGCTCACTTCCTAAGTTCTTCCTTGGAGAGTTAACAGCTGTTTTGGACAGGAGGGAAGGGTAGCTCCTTTCAAGCAGGCACGGCCAGGGACTTTGCAAGGGCTCCAGGACTCAGAAGGCCTCATCGCTGACTGGCCTCATCCTGCCAACCCATGCTGCTTCTAGCAGTCACTCACCTGGGCGCTGGCAAGACTTGTGAATGAGAGCCAAGCCCACCATCACAGGTGCCACCATCACAGAGAGGCCAATGTCACATGTGCAACATCAGTGAAGCTGAATGTGACAGCAGCACAGCTTAAATGGCCACTGCCTTCTCCTTCTGCTGCTGTCAATGGCAGGGGCTGCTTTGACCCTTCTGCCACTCCACAGCAGCAGCAGCAGGAGGAAGAGGAGGAGCCAGTCACTGAAGCCACTCTGCACTTGGCATAGCGCTTGGCCGCCTCCACCCTCTGACTGGGGGCCCCAAAAGGGCTCGGCTCCCAGGAGTTGGAGCCCCAACCCACCATATTGGAATAAGCAAAATGCAATGCCTGACCTCATAATCTAACATGGCGGGTGGCATGTCAAAGCCAGGCACTGGCTTGGGTCCCATTCAAAACCACTGCCATTGCTCACCAGTGCAACATGACCAGACGCCTGGCAGCTGAGAGACTGGTGATGGAGGGAGAAATGTCCAGCAATGAACAGCAGCACCAGGCAGAGATCCCACCACTGGCCCAAACTCCTTGCTCTCTGGTACAAGGAAGAGAGATCTACTCTGATCTCCATTGGGGTGCTTAGCTGTCCAAGTCCTTCTCTTCCCCCACCACTAAAACATCTCTATTCTAAAGGCAGACGGGAAACTCTCCATTCCATCTAATGGAGAAAGGAAGAATTTGCCTTTCCATGCAGTGTAAAATCTCATCATATTCTCAGAAGAGGGACAAAAAAAATTCCAAGCATCTATGGCAACCAGGAGCTGGAGGAGGAAATGACAGGACTGTCACCCAATAAGTTATTGGGTGGTTGCTTTTATTTTGATTATAGTCATACCTTGGAAGTCGAACGGAATCCATTCAGGAAGTCTGTTCGACTTCCATAACATTAGAAAACCAAAGCGTGGCTTCTGATTGGCTGCAGGAAGCTCCTGCAGCCAATCGGAAGCAACCGAAGCCCCATTGGACTCTCAGCTTCCAAAAATAGTTTGCACACTGGAAAAGTCACTTCTGGGTTTGTGAGCTTTGGGAGCCAAAATGTTTAGGAACTAAGGTGTTCGACTTCCAAGATACTACTGTATACATTTTGTGGTTTTATATTTTGATTTTGTTCTGTGAACCATCCTGAGACCTCTGGGTAAAGGGCAGTAGGTATATAAAATTCAATAAATAAATAAATTAAATAAATAAGTGGGCTTGGCCTGCAGAACTCAGGAGGTAGGAAGAGAGACACAAAAAGTAGAACTGGTTGGCTCCAAAAGTAGAATTGGGCTCAGGCTCTGCCAACTGTTGGGTCTCCTTCCTTTCTGCCCAAGAGACATCAGCTTCCATTGGCGCTGGTTCCTAGGGATTAAAAAAAATATGTATTTCCAGGCCTGCTACTGCTCTTTACCTTGCCTGTGGATCATGCCTCCATGGAGGATTCTGGCCACCATACAGCTCTTCTTCTCATTCAGCTTCAGCGTGATACCCTGGAACAGAAAGTCTGTGACAATCTGGATCAAAGCTACAGTGTGAAGACTCTGCTTCTCTGCAGAGGCTCTTCCTGGCCTATTTCTGTACCAGAGGCAGCCCCAGGAGATGCATCCAGGAGGGGAGACTCCTAGCCAAACTCAATCTCTGTTCATTTCCCTTGTATGTAACAGCTGCCAGCTAACACTTCACTTTCCAGGTCAGAACTTGCACAAAGGGTTGGCAAGGATTGGGATCTGCCAAGGGCCCTGCACCCCAGCGGGGGATCCATGCAGCTGACCAGAATACTCTGAGCCTGGCTCATCCTCTTCACTGCTGCAACCTGTTTGCTCATCTGCCTTTCACAGAGAATGGGTCCCAGCTCAGTAGTAGAACATCTGCTTTGCATGCAAAAGGCCCCAGGTTCTATTCCTGGCATCTCTAGATAAGACTGGGAATGTCCCCTGCCTGAAAGCCTGGAGAGATGCTGTCAGTCAGTGTAATTAGGTAGACCAATGGGCAGCCTCACTCTGGCCCAGACAGCAATGGAGCAGTAGATGCCACTGCCTCCTTGTTGATAGCTGCTGTATAGGTCAGTTGCTAGAGTGTGAAACTCTTAATTTCCGTGGGTTTGAGCCCCAAGTTGGGCAAAAGAATCCTGCATTGCAGGGTGTTGGGTTAGACGAACCTCACGGTCCCTTCCAACTCTACAATTGGCTGGCAGTAGCAATAATAAAGTTAGAGGAGGAGGAGGAGCTGCAGATGGCAGCAACGAGGAACTAGACTCCTTGGGGATGGGAGGCACTGGGGGTAATTCCGAAAAATGGGAACTGGCACTGCTTCTAGGACAAGAATGGGGAAACCTGTAGCCCCCCAAATGTTGCCGGACTCCAACTCCCAACAGCTCCAGCCAGTATGGCCAATAGTCAGGCATGATAGGAATTATAATCCAGCTACATCCAGAGGGCTACATGTTCCTCATGTTCTAGGTCTTGCTCCTGGAGGCTCCTTCCATGGCTACAAGACAGTTAGGGATAGAACATCTCTCAAGTGAAGAGGAAATCTCAATTTCATGCAAGCTGCACACAGCCAGAAGCTTTGAGCTCATTAAAATCTTCCACCTCTGTCCGTCTAGGCCAGCCTTTCTCAACCTGTGGGTCCCCAGATGTTGTTGAACTACAACTCCCATCACCCCTAGCTAGCAAGGCCAGAGCTCAGGGATGATGGGAGTTGTAGTCCAACATCTGGGGACCCACAGGTTGAGAACCGCTGGTGTGGGCCCAGGAGTTTGCCCAGGAGCAAGAGAAATATTCCACCACCACCACCCCACTGCCTACAACCACAAGGACTTGAAGCACTCTAGCTTCACCAGCTCACCATGGGCTCCTCCGCGACCTTTTCAAACTGGATGAACCTCATTTTCCGTATCTCCCGGCCATTTGTGTGGGCTGGGCTGCCCAGCATGGCTGAGCCATTGGAGTAAATATCCTCGGACACTGCATTCATTGAGGATGGAACTGCCTGTAAAGGCAAAACAAAACAAAACCCCAAGTTTAGGAGCAGTACCCAGGCCCTGCTGTATCCTGGTCTCCCAGAAGCCACACCAAACTGGAAACTTTAGCCCAAGAAGTATTAAACTCAGCCATCCATTCCCTGCTCCTATCCCTGAGTCTATATCGTGCTCATGATGGCAGCTGCTGGGCCCTAACACAGCATGGATTTATGTTTTGGCTGCCTAGCTGCTACATGTTCTCTCTCTTCTAGCCTTTAGTGATTGAAGACGGTCACCTTCAATGCACTCAGCTGTTTCTGAAAACATTGCAGCCATGGGATGACAAGTCAAATTGGCCACAATCATGGCTGTCATATACTCTTGGCTAACATGGATGAATAAGTCAAAATCTTGCACCAAGGAATGCTTATTTCCTCATCTTATATTCAGCAAAAATATCAGGAGTGCACTTTCTATGCATGACCAACTCTGCCAAGACAGAAGAGAGCCCAAATTTAAGACCAGTTCTTTTTAGAACAATCTGTTTCAGCAGTTCTGAGACTCAGGTGGTTCACAGAAACTGTCACAGAACAGGGTAGAATATTCATACTTGCCTTTACACTTTTCTTTTCCTGCCAGAGATCGAGGTCCTTTTAGGGCCCGATTATCGAAAACACTAGCAAGTCCCTGGCTGGAGTCCATGATTTTAATAATATTGAGCTAGTTTTAACAATGAAGATGGTGCAGAAGAAACGTTTATTTTCTTCATACTTAATCCAGAAGCAAAACAGCTTTCCTTCCCATGAAATTGTTACTGCTCTAATGGTTGTTCACATGTTACATTCAACCAGTCTACAACATGTGTACCTGCATACTAAAATAATTTAGCTGTACAGTTGTGCAGTTATTAACATGTAATGTTCTACAAGTGTACATAGCAGGCTGTGTACATAGCAGCTGAGCTGTACAAACTGACAAGTGTGCACTCTTTCACACAAGCATTTGTACATGTGTGGAGACATCCTGTACCTGTGTCCAGTGTAACATGGGAACAAGCCTACAACTACATGGATGGTACCGTCCTAGCTGGGCTATCAGGCAGTCTGAGCAAACCAGCCAGCTCCACCATGCCCCAGCAATTTTCAAAGACTCTATGGACGAAAAAGTTTAGGAACAACTGATCCGTTTCATTTCATTTGCTTGATTTTATCTTTAAGTTGAGTAAGAAGCTTTTGGGGAACATGGGGTTCTGGTTGTCCAAGAACTATACACTCCTGTGCTCTTACACTTTGCTGGCACGGGGCTGGGGGGAATTGTCAGCTAAAAGCTGAGGTGCACTTACAAAAGGGATTAAGTTTGACTTGTGTCCAGTTGCAACCAGTGCTTTGAAAACATATGCACTTAAGCTCTTACCCCCCACCCACCCAACCCACATTAAATGTTGTTCTTTTACAGACGGGATGGGGGCTACTTGCAGATGGGCTGCTTATTAATAATAATAAAAAGGAAGTTGCTAACCTGCACTTTCTAGCACAATTATGCCTTCACATTTTCTAATTGTAAAAAGTCTGGTAAGAAAAGTGAAGGGAAATGGCACGGTGGAAAGTGTGGAATAACAACCAGATGCTGGCAACATCATTCTAAGCCTCTGCATGAACCTACCAGGATGAACGCTCAACAAACAGGCAGCATTATATGACCTCTGTGCAAGTTTTGTACAAACACGTCAGCATTAATGTTCAACAACCAACTGTTCCAAAAGCTCCTACAGCTTTTGAGGCTTTGCCAGCAATTGCCCACACATCATCAAACCTATGATTGCAATTTACATACATAAGATAGAATCTTGTTGTGTGTAACGAAAGAAAAGGAGGAGGGGGAGGAAACCTCAGCTTCTCAGATGCTGAATTCTGGACTCCAATCACACTGCCTGAACTTGGATAGTACTGCAGATTGTGCACTGGTCTGCCACCGAACCTTCTCTCAAGAAAAACAGGCCTGCACTTGAACCAGCTTTCAAACGCTACACTCTCAGTTGTCACCAGAGTCTTGCAAGTCCCAGGAGAAGAAGAGTTAACACACACAAACCACAAACCAGAGATCTGGTCAACCTCAGAATGGCTGTTTTTAGGGTAAAAAAGCGACAACTTCAAAAGACTGGATGACAAACATATATTCTGCTTCATTCCAGTAACAGCAGCCCAAGCTCACCCAATGCACAAAGCCAAATTTTGAAGGATACCCCCTAACCAGAGTCCTTTCACATAGTTTAGCCCTTGCTCTTGCTCTTATCTTCCAGAAGCAGACAAAGGACGCAATGGATTGGCGATTAAAGTCTGTTAAAGAGCAAAAGCACAACAAAAACATATTAACAGTCCCTGGAAATGTCTTATCTCTTCTAGACTATAAGCTGGTTTCAAGCAACTGAGCATATATAAACAGCACTGACTGTTTTCCATCTCAATGTCAGGGTGGAAAGGTGGATATGTTTAGTTCATTAGGCTGGTGCTAGACTGTTGGGGGAACTGGGGACAAAGTCTCCTCCTCCCCTACCCACTTCTGCTAAAATGGCACCATCCTCTCAAGAGATAAGAGTAAACCCATCTACACCAACCCAGGCCTCTAAAGCAAGGATGGGTAATCTTTTGGAGAGATCAAGGGCCACATCCCTTGGAGGCAAATAGTTGGGGGTGGTGTTAGAATCTCAGATATATAAGCTAGGCGCCAAATGCTCCTTAAACCAGGGTTAGTCACCAAAACGAAATGCTTAGTTGCACTTTTTGACCAGATGGCTCAAAAGTCATTCTTTTCAGTATGACTTTTTAGTTCCTGAAATTCATTCTGGTGGTGCAGATAAAATATCATGGATGGAATTCTACAGGATGTGTTTCTACATATTGGTGGGAGTGAGAAGGGTCGAAGCAAAATTGTGGACCACCCCTTCTTTCTCTCACCTTTATTCATTTGCCATCCATTCATATTCTCCCTTCCTCTCTCTGGGGTTGGAGGGTAGCACAACAGATGGGGGCCTGGTAAGCAGATTGCACATCTGTCCTCTAAGGGAGTGGTTTCCAATTAGCTAAGTACTGTGGAGCCCTTGTCTTTCAAAAGCCAAGCCACGGGCCCCCTACTTTTAAAAATGTTGCTATTTCTATGGTAGTTTTTGTTATGTGAATGTTGCCAGAGACTCTGGGTGGGTTACGTGGACCCCCTGGGGACCACTGCAATTGGGAACCACTGCTCTAAGAAACCAAAGTTATACTGCCTTAGAGAATGGAGGCTCCGTCTAATTATAGCAGTTGTCACTGACAGTTCACCACTGACTAAGGCTCATTAGAGTCTGCTGCAACCCTTACAATCACTGAACATTTAGCTCAGGGGTCGGCAACCTAAAGTCCATGGGCCACAAGCGGTGCACAGGGATCGTTTAACTGGCCCACGAGCCACCCACTCGGCGAGTCCCCGCTTGCTGCACTAAACCAGTGAGGTGCATGGAAGCACTTCCGCGGCACCAGAAATCACGTCTGCGCAGACGCAGACACCGGAAATTGCGGGCGCGCGCACTCATGTGAATGCACAATCCGGCCCACGGAGGGATCTCCACTGGAGTGAACCGGCCCAGGTGAGGTAAACCTTGAAGACCCCAGATTTAGCTCAAACCAACTTCAGGTCTTATTCACACATCCATTAAAGAGTCAACAGATTTCCTACCTCCTGTCCAATTTGGATGAATACACACAGACACTCACTGACTTCTCTGACCAATACAATACTCTCACCCATTTACTATTTCTGAGCTAACCTCACCAGGTTCAGTTTGCAGCACTCCTCATTAGCCCCCTTGGCCTACCCCTGCCCAGGACTGTTGGCATACATCTCACTGCGTGTTCAGCTCGTGTTTTCTACCATTCCTCTGGAGATAGCTGAAGAACCACGACCTTCCAATCTGAGCCTCTCCAAGCTAATGCAAACAAACCCAGATGTTCCTGGTTAGATATTAGCCTATGGGTTTTACCGCTTCATTTAGCAGGCTCTGCCCATCCACACAGAAACGGTTGCTAGCCTAGGAAGGTGATTCTTAACTGCTTTGTACCAGTAGTGATTAAACATCTGCAAACATAGCCTAAAGCAGAGGTAAGTCAATGTGCTTTCTTCCAGCTGTTCTTGGACTCCAACTCCCATCATTCCTGACTACTGGTCAAGCTAGCTGGGGCTGATGGGAACTGGAGTCCAACCACATCTGGAGGACGTCACATTGGGTACCCCTGGCCTAAAGGAAACAACATTCATACCAAAACCACACCCATGGACAATTGTGCAGCAGTGGGCCTTTGGACTGATCTAGAAGGGAACAGAGATCCTCTGGGTATACAGCGCTGAAGAAGATGGACTAGTTGGTTATGTGAGAACAGGATGGTGGACTAGCTGGGTCTTTGGTCTGATCCAGCAGACTCTTCTTATGTCCTTTCCCTTTGCCTCAGCGAAGTTGCTGGTGGCAACCCTGGCCTGGGTTCAAAGTGCCCGTCAGGGGAGCTGACTCAGCCTAGAGTCATCTCTTATCTGTTCTTCCTTCCTTGAAGCAGCCTGTCACACAGTTCAGTGCCAGACCTCTGGGCTCAGCAAAGATTTCCCCAGAGTGCAGCACATTCCAGGCCATTAGGCTCAAAGGTTGGCCTAGTCAAGATGTCCCCACCCCCTACACTGTCTTTCCCCCAACCATCGGTGCAGCCAGGATTTATGTTGGGGGGTGCAGGCTTTAGGCTAGGAGGGGGGCAGAACCTCAGTTAGTTAAGTATTTTGCATTGATTGGATAAGCTCATGTCCCCAACCTTTGCTTTTTGGCTAAACAGTGCCTTGTCCTGAAGATAATCCGGATGTAATCAGGAGAAATGAGGGCTAGAAGCAGGAACTTGGGGATTTGTGGACAACAAAGCTTATCCTTGAGGGTCAGCAACCTCAGCAGCAGCAGAAACCCAAGCACCTTCCCAGAAGAGTATGCAGCAGCAGGGAAACCACCCTCCGTTTTGAATTTCCCACAATGACCCAGAGGTGGTCACGCAGCAACACTCTGAGGGACTGTGGAAATGGTGGGCAGATTCTCAGACCTGGCTGCTATTGCCAGGGAAATTAGGCACCTGTGTAGCAGCAGCCAGCCCTCATCAAGGGCTCCCACCAATATGGAATGGGACTCACTTCAGAGCACTTTCTAACCAGGAGGAGGCCTCCTTTCTCTGGACAGAGAAGGGTTTCTGGGCTCTGAAGTGGCTCCACCCACCCTAGTTGGCCATCAGACTCCCCTGACATACTGTAGAAGCCTTCTGGGTCAGGCTAGGACTTTGCCTGAGCAATAAACAGTTCCTACTCCTTGGCTTGAAATTCTTGGGAAGCAATTCTAGGTTGTAACCTCCTGGCTCTTGATCAACAGCACGGACAAGCTTAAACTTTGCCTCACTTTTGAAGAATGAATGAATCCCTGCCATGTTTGCAGCAGATGCCTGGTGATTAGGGCATCAAAACTCTAGTGTGTTTGCTGGGGTAACAGCTGCTCACCATCACAAAAGAGCGCACACAACCCACCCACTCTGGGCAGCTTCTGACATTTTTTTTAAAAAAAAAAACAAAACACATTAAGCTGTTTGTTTGTTTGAAAAAAATTCCCTAAACAGGGTTGGCTTCAGATGTCTTCTAAAAGTCAGATAGTTGTTTATTTCCTTGACATCTGATGGGAGGGTGCCACTACTGAGAAGGCCAAAACAAACCAGGAATGGGGAGCCTGTGGCCTTTCAGTTGTTGTAGAACAACTCCCATCATTCCTGGCCATGCATGCTGGGGCTGATGGGAGTTGAAGCCCAATGACATCTGACAGGCCACAGGTTCTCCCATCAATGCACTGGTTCCCTGTAACTCACTTCTCGCAGTGAGGGAACCACCAGAAGACTCTCGGAGCTGAACCTCAATGTCCGGGCTAAATGATGAGGATAGAGGCACTCCTTCAGGTATATAGGGCCATTTAGGGCTTTAAAGGTCAGCACCACCAACACTTTGAACTGTGCTCGGAAGTGTACAGTGAAGATCCTTTAGTGTGATATGGTCCTGGCGGCCGTTCCCAGTCACCAGCCTAGCTGCTGCATTCTGGATTAGTTGTAGTTTCTGGGTCACTTTCAAAGGTAGCTCCACATACAGTGCACTGCAGTAGTCCATGCAAGAGATAATTAGAGCATGTGCCACTCTGGCAAGTATAAGGATGAGTCTCTGTGGAACATACAAAGTGCTGTGCTTTGCCATCTAAATCAGAGGTGGAGAATCAGGTTCCAAATGCCGCTCTCTCTATCTGGTCCTCAAGATTCTTTCCAGGCTGCACACCCTTCAAAACACCAACCCCCATGAGCATTTTGGTAGTCCGGAATGTGCCTTTTAACTCTGAAAATGCCTGTTGTTTGCCGGTATAGACAGGGGTGTAGGCGTATGTGTACAAATCAGCCTAATGTACAAAAGTGATATCTATTTATATATTTTATTTTAAAATCTGTATCTCACGTTTCACTTCTTCAAAGAGGCTTAGGGCAATCAGATACATAACGCACAAAATTGAAAAAAACAAATTAAAACTCCAAAACGTAAAGCCCCAAGAATTTAAAATGTAAAAAAAAAGAGATCTGAAAAGCATTCAAGATACAAAGGCCTCCTGAAATAAAATGTTTTGAAACTCAGTAGAGATTTACATTCACTGCTCCACTATTTTTGCCTCTGGTCCCACTCACTATTGGTATCCGGCCCCTGAGAGGCTGCCCAGAATGAAATGTGGCCCTTGGACAGAAGACAATTCCCATCCGTGATCTAAATGCATTCCAAATCGTTTCACCACAATCCAGTCCATTTCTCCCATCATGACCTCCCCCCAAAACAGACCAGTTGTTTTTCTCCTGCACAGTTTAGTCTTTGATCTGACACTGTCCTTTTGGAAGTTGGACCTGAAGGGAATATGTTTTTCTGCCAAGAGGCCGAGAAACGTGATGCTGATGCCGTAAGCACTTGGATTATCTTCTCAGGGCTTCCTGAAACTCAAGTATTGTAGACAATTGTGCCAGTGCCCAACCCAGCCACCCCCAGCTTTCTTTTTCAAGGGAGGAAACAGCTGCATGAGGTTACAGCTGTCACAGACAACTCCCAGAACTTGCCAGATGCAACAAAGCATGTCAGAGACAGGCCAGCTCAGCAGAATTCAGCAGCAGCAGCAAAATAGTAGCTACTGAGGAAGTGACCAAGGGTCCAGATGGTCTGAGATACCCTGCTATGTCTAGGATAGAGATGGGGCTTCTGTGACCCTCCAGATCTCATTGGACCCCCATTAGATCCAGTATGACCCACTGGTTATGGGTTGCTGGGAGTCATAGTCCACAATTTTTCTGGAGAGCCACAAGTTCCCTATCCCAGGGAAACCCTAGGGTAAGAACAGACGAGGAGGTCTCTATCAAAGCTTCTGGACAATCAGTGCCTTGGTGACTCACTACACAGGTACAGTGGAGAGGTGGAAAAGACTGAAATGGTGGCATCCAATGGGCTATTGAACTGACCAGTCCCATTAGTGGAAGCCCACGTAAGGACTTCAGCTAGTGCAATGGGGCTTTCCCCTGACCTCCCTCAAGTTGGGGTTGAGAGAACCCCTAGAACAGCACGTGAGGGAAGGTCCCATTCCATCGGGCAAGCTGAAATGCTTGTGCCAACAGAACATTTAGGGAGGAGTGATGTTGAATTCTCCTCATATTTTTACTCATAGAGGTGAGTAGGCAAGACAAACTTTAGTATTTATACAGCACTTTCAAAACATTATCAGTGGGATTCACAGTAGGAGGAACTGCACAAAAGAAGTGGGAACTAGGGAAGGGGGATTTTTGCAGGAGTGCCCCATTCAAGGTTCAAGCCAGCCATTCACTCCAAACAGGGCATTCCTCTCCCCAATTACTTCTCCATTTTCTTATTTTCTTTCCAACCACCAACCGGTACTCCGTAATAGATGAACATGATCTATCTTCTCTGTGATGTATTTTGAGGGTTTGAGACCGTTCACGTTTATGTTTCATTCTGTTAGTTCTCTTGAACTTCTGCAAATCTTGGCGTTTCCTTGACTATGCTAATACCACTGCCTTATTTCTCATTTGGACCCCAGTTTCTCATTTCTCATTTGGACCCCAGTTTCTAATGGCATTCACCATCCAAGTTTGCTGTAGGAAGGAATTATAACAGTAACAGCAGCAGCAGCAGCAGCCAGCTCTTGCTGCCTTTTTGCAAACAAAACCCAAGGACTTTTGCTATGTATCCAAAGCTGACAGCTGGTCTAGAGATTTCTCTTCTTAGCGGCAGTTTTAAAAAAACCAAACAACCCAAAAGCAGCCTTGGTGGCTATTATGAGAGGAGGCACAGCAGCAAAAGATAGTGCTTTATTCTTTCTCTGTTGCCATTTACCACTCAAAAGTGCTATCCTAGTGCAGTTTCAGGTGGGTATTTAAACAAACAGCAGCTTTTTTTCAAGGAAGGAGAAATGAGCAAGGCTGCTTTTGATTTTTAAAGATGGTGCTTCATTCGCATTGCCTTGTAAACACATAGTTCCCCCCCCCCAAAAAAAAAGATTCAAGAAGCAAAGGCAATAGCTGCATCTCTCCAGTATGTGAATGGTCAGGTCACCTGACTCAGGTGTAAATCCAACAAACAGATGCAGGTCTTGCTGCTCCCAGTTCGGGAAATGCTCTGCAGCTCTGGCAAAACAGCAAAAGATGGAAACCTTGGAAAGGAACAAACAGCTTCTTCCATCATCAAGGGTTTCATTATAATACAAAGCAGTCAAATGCAAAGCAGTGCATTAAAATATTTAAACATTAACAAGACTATTCATTTCCAAGTCATTAAAAAGGTAAAGGTAAAGGGACCCTTGACCATTAGGTCCAGTCATGGATGACTCTGAGGTTGCAGAAAGAGTAAAGCATGGCTCAGGGTTGACTTCAGCAATGCACCATCTTGAAAGCACATGATACCTTGCTGAAGCTAAGCAGGTCTGGATCTGTTCATTGCCTGGATGAGAAACTGCCTGGGAATACTATGTATCATGCCTTGAGATTTATGGAATAAAACTGGAATATTAGCACAGCAGATAGATTAATGAACATGGCATAACATGAAATGTATCTAAAATGTGTGGGGGTGATGCCTGTGTACATATTGACATGCATTTCACGTGATTTTAGATGTAACTTGCACAGTACGGCATCCATTCTAGCTCCCCAGTTTGACTAGAATTATGTTAGTTCATTGTATGACCTACACATTGTATGAAACAGAGCTGTTTTAACATATAGCAGAAAAATATGATAGTCTATTTCTCCCCCATCCTCAGTCACTGCCAAATGGGAATATAGAACTGCCGAGCCATGTTTTAATTCACCAAACGGTTGGATTCTATGGACAAATGGGTCTTCACATGGCTCCCACTGTCATGCAGCAACTGTTTTCACAGCTAAGGCATCATAAGCAAACCATCCAAAGACATTCTCTGTGCAGATCAGGCCAAACATGAAACATTATACAACAATGGTGCATTTAACAGGAGCATCACACAAAAACCCCAAGAAACAACAACTGGACTACTCTTCACAGCAAGGTGATTTCATTTGCAGCACTGTCTCCAGTTCTGCATGTGCCACACGGTTCAAAGAGGGTGCTGACCAGTCAGAAGGTTTTCAGAGGAGAGTGACAAAAAAATGAGTGTCTCCAGGATGCCAAGTCATGTGGTAGAAGATCGAAGAAGCTGGGTATCTTTAGCTCAAAGGAAAAAAGGGTTGCACAGGGGCAAGTTGCCAAAAGGTACACTACATAGATTTGATAAAGCCAAATTCCCCCATTGCCAAGTCATAAAAGCTAGACATTATCCAAGCTAAACTACTTACTATGCAGGAGATCTGCAACTGGATCTCCCAACATATTTACATTAACTTAAAAGCAGCTATAAGGCAGTGGGGAGGGAAGGAAAATTGGACAGAAGAAGCAGCTCAAACAGAGGATGTGTTCAACCATTTCCTTCCGTGCTATTTCCCTGGTCTAAATACTCCCCAAGTTGCTGTCTGTACCATGCCAGTATTTTTTTGGAACAACTTCAAGATAACACTTCTCTTACCATGAATTGGTGCCACATCAGTGAGCTATCAGAGAGGTATCTACTCCTCCCACTATTGTTCCACTGTGGTCATTGAGACCTGCTGGGGAAACTTGCTTTCCTTGACTGCCCCTAATCTGTATATCAACAGCATCAAAAGCAGCAATAGTTCCCAGAATAAAAAACACACACCAAGAAGCCTGTTAGGGCCTGAACCTTGTGAGAGTCCAGGAGCAATGCAAAATTGTTTTTTTGCTCAGACTTGTTTATAGCAGCAGCTGGTGATTAAAGGAAGAAGAGATTTGTACTGCATTTTTAAAAAAAGTGTTTATATATTTTTAATAATACTCTGTGTTACAAATATGTCTGCAAACACGACAGGAAGGCTGGCAATTTCAACCCTGCTGTCTGCAAATCCCTTACAGACAACCAAGTTCCTGGAGACAGTCAGGTTGTGTATCCATAAGCAGTGACTAGAGGAGAAATGACTGCTGGGAGGAGCACAGAACACCATGGTGCACTTGTAGCAGCAAAACCAGACGCTTTCATCTGGCCCAGCTGCAACAAAACATGTCTCTCCCGTATCGGTCTCTACAGCCACAGCAGGCGCTGTACCCTTACAACAGTTTGACTTCACTCCCCCAAAGGCACACTCCTCCACTGTCTCCCAAGGAAGACAGATGCCAACAAGTTCAAGTATCCAAAGCACTTCAGAAGTGTGAACTCAGTCATTCGCACAACAGCCTCATAAGGCAGACCAATCGTATTAAATAGCACAGGTTGGAGTGTGGAGGCAAGGAGAGAAAAAGCCGAAACAGTAGTGCATTGGTGGGAGAACCTGTGGCCTGTCATATGTCATTAGACTTCAACTCCCATCAGGCCCAGCATGTATGGCCAGGAATGATGGAAGTTGTTCCACAGCAACTGAAAGGCCACAGGCTCCCCATTCCTAGAGTCCTGGCTTGTTTTGGACTTGCTCGAAAGCACAAATGCTGGACCTGAGTGCAACAGCATTCTCCGGACCTGTGAATCCCCCAACAGTAGAGGCAGAAGCTAGCCATTATGTCTAGCAGACACTGATAGTCTTATCAGTGGTGGGGAAGAGCCCTGCATGAGATTCTGAAGAGCCAATGTCAAAGATTGTGAAGGCATGGAAAAACAGAAAGGGAAAAAAATCCCGAAGAAGTTTTCCCTTATTTTCTTTATAGGCCTTCACATCTCTAGCCATTGCTAGCAAGTGCTGGGAGAGATGTACAAAGAAAACTGACCTAGTATATGACAGCTTCTTATGTTCCTATCATCACTTCCCCCAAACTGGATAGCTCTGCAGTTAAATCAGCACAAGGCAATTGCCACTTCCAGTTCTGACCAGATGCAACTTTGCAGCAGAGAGAGAGAGAGAGAGAGAGAGAGAGAGAGAACCAACTTCCTGAAGTAAAGCACTGAATCCTTCTCACATACACACGCACAGGCTCTACTCAGAAGCAAAGGGACAAGATGACCAGCTGTGCCCCCAGACTCTTAATACTTGTGATTAACTTGCCAATAGGCAACAAGGGAGGAGGACACACAGGCAACAAGAGAAAAGCAAGCAAAAAACAAGCCCCCTCCCTTAAAAGGGTCAGTCTCCATGGTCTCCCTTAAAATGTACTTGCTGTAACAGTTCCAGAAAGAAAGAAAAGTGTGGATTGAGAGCCACATTTCCACCAACTACATTCAAATTGTCTGAATGATCTATGGACTTGGCAACAGTAACCCAGCACATCATGTTTTTCCAATGTGCGGAACACCTTGCACACCTGCACATGAGCCTCTTTGATGGAGGTCTGTCCTCACACTTCTGTCCCCCACTGTGGTCTTTGCATAGGGAAAGCCACAAAAGATCCAACTTGCAAGAGGATTTTGCTGTTTGCAGCAGGATGCATGAGCTGCATAGCATATCCACCCCAATCTGTCCTGGGATTCTTGTTTACCTGGATGGCTCCACAGCTGGCTTTTCTGTTCTGAATAGCCATTCATGAATGTGTTCTGCAGATCTCAGCACCTTTGCGTCAAGGAATAGCTCTAGTCCAGGGTTTCCCAAACTTGGGTCTCCAGTTGTTTTTTGACTACAGTTCCTATAATCCCTGACCATTGGTCCTGCTAGCTAGGGATGATGAGAAGTGTAGTCTGAAACACCTGGAAAAGTTTGGAAAACACTGCTCTAGTTGAAAGTGTCCAGAGGTCAAATTTCCCAATGCGTCTTCTCCAACTGATTTCCAAAGCGCCACTCTAGAAAAAAATGGGGTATCCTCCACAGCAGCTTTCAATCCAATGTATCAGAGTTATTGCTAGAAGAGAAATCCGGAAACCAGGCAGAAAAAACATTGGTTCCACGCAAGGGACTGTGTTCAGATCTCAGCCAAAAAGCATGAAACTGAGAAGCACCCCAATAGACCATGTACTGTAACCCACTTAAAACAACTGTCCTCCGCCACTTGCAAGGAGTGTGGTGGTGTCCAGCCACCACAAGAGCAAAAATCACTGGAGTTATTCGAAATGAAAGTGGAAGAGGGAAATCTATCATCACCTGGATCCCACAGACAATCGTGTCCCACCAGACTCTCCCACTTCCAAAGGGAAGGGAACTAGCCTAGTGACGGAGGACAGGAACATAGGAAACTGCTGTCTACAGAGTCAGACCACTGGTCCATCTAGCTCAATACTGCCTACACTGACTGGTAGCAGCTCTCCAGGATTTCAGAGAGGGGTCTCTCCCAGTCAGTGCTAGGCATTCAGCCTGGTGCCTTCTCCATACAAGCAGTTGTTTTGCCACTAAGTTGCAGCTCTTCCCTGTTTTGCATACAGAAGGTCCCAAATTCAATCCCACCACATCTCTAGCAAGGCTGGAAGAAGGACCCATGCTTGCCACTCTGCTTAGGTGATACCAAACTGCATGGGGTCAGTGGGCTGTCAACGCATCAGGCAGAAGCTCCCCACATTCTTTTTTTTTTTTTTTTTTAAGGTGGATTCAAAAGTACATCTCCGCGTGCATCAGCTGGCCTAAGCTGGTCCATTCTGCTTCCTAGATAGCATTGCTGGTACCCAGGTAACGCAAATGGCATAGGCAGACCTTCGCATGCTTAACGGGACGTATACCCCACTGCGTGCAACAGCGTTTACTCTCTAGTCAATGGGTTTCAGAATTGCAGCCCGAAGTCTCACTTGCGAAGTCACATAAAACTCAAGACCGGTTGGGGCCACCTAGTCCATGCCCAAATTTATCCACCCCAAAGGGATATGTGTTAAGTAACAGGCAAGCGATGCATTTGCATTGATCAGCATATAGAGTAAGTGGACAACGTGGGTGGGTGGGGGCCTCCCGCCCTGCATCGGAAAGGGGTCTGCATAAAAGGCGGATCTACACGGATCCTCATGGATCCTCCACTTTTTTAAAAATAATTCCAACAAATGCAGTGTCAAATCACACCTAGAAGGCACGCCTACAAACTGGACTATAAAAAACGTGGATCCAACACTTTGCCGCGCTGCAGTACCAAAAAAAACATGGATCCGAGGCACGGATCCTCATGAATTCATATGATTTTTATATTGAAACAAAATAAAAACACCATGCTACTGTAGACCACATCTTAGTCTGTAGGAGGAACCAAAAAAATCACGCATCCACTGTTTCGTGGTGCCGCAATGGCGCAAAAACATGGTTAAAAAACACAGATCCTCATGAATCCTCATGATTTTTGCACTAGATCAGCCCAAACTCACTTTCAAATTACACATCATGTCCAGGGGCACAACATCCACCACAGAAATCACGGATCCATGGCTTCCTGGCCATACCATGGCCCAAAAAAGTGGTTTTCAAGAACAGATCTTCATGGATCCACACGCTTTCTGCATCGAGCCAACCCAAACTCACCGTCAAATCACATATCATAGTAAGGGGCACAACCTACACCACAAAAAACTCAGATCCACACCTGCCTGACCACGCCCTGGCCCAAAAACGTGGTTCCGAAGCACGGATCCTCATGAATCCTTATGATTTTTGCACTAGATCAATCCAAAGTCACCATCAGATCAAACATCATGGCCATGGGCACAGCATCCACCACAAAAATCACGGATCCACGGCTTCCTGGCGAAACCGTGGCCCAAAAATGTGGTTTTCAAGAACGGATCTTCATGGATCCTCACGCTTTTTGCATCGGGCCACCCCAAACTCACCATCAAATCACACATCATGTCCAGGGGCACAGCCTGCACCACAAAAATCACGGATCCACGGCTTCCTGACCATACCGTGGCCCAAAAACGTGGTTTTGAAGCACGGATCCTCATGGGTCCTCATGCTTTTTGCATTGGGCCAACCCAAACTCACCGTCAAATCACACATCATGTCCAGGGGCACAGCCTGCACCACAAAAATCACGGATCCACGGCTTCCTGGCCACTCCATGGCCCAAAAACGTGGTTCCGAAGCACGGATCCTCATGGATCCTCACGCTTTTTGCATCGGGCCAACCCAAACTCACCGTCAAATCACACATCATGTCCAGGGGCACAGCCTGCACCACAAAAATCACGGATCCACGGCTTCCTGGCCACTCCATGGCCCAAAAACGTGGTTCCGAAGCACGGATCCTCATGGATCCTCACGCTTTTTGCATTGGGCCACCCCAAACTCACCGTCAAATCACACATCATGTCCAGGGGCACAGCCTGCACCACAAAAATCACGGATCCACGGCTTCCTGACCATACCGTGGCCCAAAAACGTGGTTTTGAAGCACGGATCCTCATGGATCCTCACGCTTTTTGCATCGGGCCACCCCAAACTCACCGTCAAATCACACATCATGTCCAGAGGCACAGCATGCACCACAAAAATCACGGATCCACGGCTTCCTGACCATACCGTGGCCCAAAAACGTGGTTTTGAAGCACGGATCCTCATGGGTCCTCATGCTTTTTGCATTGGGCCACCCCAAACTCACCGTCAAATCACACATCATGTCCAGGGGCACAGCCTGCACCACAAAAGACTCGGATCCATGGCTTCCTGACCATACCGTGGCCCAAAAACGTGGTTTTGAAGCACGGATCCTCATGGATCCTCACGCTTTTTGCATTGGGCCAACCCAAACTGACCGTCAAATCACACATCATGTCCAGAGGCACAGCCTGCACCACAAAAATCACGGATCCACGGCTTCCTGACCACTCCATGGCCCAAAAATGTGGTTTTAAAGCACGGATCCTCATGGATCCTCACTCTTTTTGCATTGGGCCAACCCAAACTCACTGTCAAATCACACATCATGTCCAGGGGCAGCGCCTGCACCACAGAAAACTCGGATCCACGGCTTCCTGGCCACTCCAAGGCCCAAAAACATGGTTCCGAAGCACGGATCCTCATGGATCCTCACGCTTTTTGCATTGGGCCACCCCAAACTCACCGTCAAATCACACATCATGTCCAGGGTCACAGCCTGCACCACAGAAAACTTGGATCCACTGCTTCCTGGCAATGCCATGGCCCAAAAACGTGGTTTTGAAGCACGGATCCTCATGGATCCTCACGCTTTTTGCATTGGGCCACCCCAAACTCACCGTCAAATCACACATCATTCCCAGGGGCACAGCCTGCACCACAAAAAACTTGGATCCACTGCTTCCTGGCCACTCCATGGCCCAAAAATGTGGTTTTGAAGCACGGATCCTCATGGATCCTCACGCTTTTTAATTGGGCCACCCCAAACTCACTGTCAAATCACACGTCATAGCCAGGAGCAGAGCCTGCACCATAAAAATTATGGATCCACGGCTTCCTGGCAGCGCCATGGCCCAAAAAGGTAGTTTTGAAGCACGGATCCTCAAGGATCCTCACTCTTTTCGCATTGGGGCTCCCCAAACTCACCATCAAATCACACATCATAGCCACGGGCACAACTCACAAATCATGAGTTGCACTACAAAAATCACAAAAATCCCCTTACCTGCACTGTTAATGTCACCACTGCAATATTATTATTAGAGCCGATAGGAGAATATATGACTACCGTATTTTTCGCTCTATAGGACAACTTTTTACCCTCCAAAAATTAAGGGGAAATGTGTGTGCGTCCTATGGAGTGAATGCAGGCTCCTTGGCTTCAGCGATAGCAACACGAAGCCTCCGAAGCGCAGAGGGAGCGCTCCCTCCATGCTCCAGAGGCTACGCATTGCTTTCGCTGAAGCCTGGAGAGCGAGAGGGGTCGGTGCGCACCGACCCCTCTCTCTCTCCAGGCTTCAGGGATAGCCGCCTGAAGCCTTTGGAGCACAGCGCAAGTTCCTGCTGATCTCCGAAGGCTTGTGGTAAGCCGCCTGAAGCCTGGATAACGAGAGGGGTCGGTGCACACCGATCCCTCTTGCTCTCCAGGCTTTGCTTCTCTGGAGAGGCACTGCACAATGTTTCCTCTCTGCGCAGCGCCCCTTCAGTGAAGCTGGAGGAGAAATGGAAGGGGCTCTGTTTCTCATCCCGCTTCGCTGAAGGGGCGCTGAGCGGAGAGGGGGAGATTTTTTTTCCCCTTGTTCTCCCCCTCCTATAGAGTGAAAAATACGGTATATATTGTACCAAGATATGGTTCATCTTCAAGAACAGATCAAATACATGCCAAAGTATTAAAGAGGAGAAAAAATATGAAACTGCTTACATACTGTCAACTAATATCCAGATTCAAGAAAGACTGTATGGCAAACATACAGTGAAAATCAGTGAAAAGATAGAATCTGAGTCCATCATAACAGAGTTCTACCTTCTGGGTAAAATTTATAAACTATTACTCAAATATGACACCAAGCCCGAACAAGCAAAACCTTATATGACAAAATGGATGCAAAAATTTTAAGAGCAGTTCACAGTAGAACAGTGAGAACAATTATGAATAAAGGAATAAAATTTACTGCAAATTAAGCCCTAAAACAAAATTGGTACAGTGGAACCTCGGGTTGCAGACATAACCCGTGACTGAGGCACGTCCGCAACCCACAGCATTCGCATCCTGAAGCGCCACGTCTGCACAGGCACTGGTGCAATTTGGCGCTTCTGCGCATATGAAAGACCCAGTTCTCTGAGTGCATGTTCTGGAAGCTGGGCAATAGGGGCAGTACAGGATTCCTTTTGGTGTACTGACCTCCCCGCTGCACCAAGGATTCCCTGCCCGAGCTGCTTCAGGTCATCGCGGATGTTCTCCTGGAGATACCTAGTTTGGTTGTCCTAGGGGATTTTAACATCCATGCCGACATGACCTTACAGGGGGCCGCTCAGGACTTCGTGGAAAGCATGGCCTCCATGGGGCTGTCCCTGAATAAGTTTGGCCCAACTCATAGTCACGGACATGCCTTAGACCTAGTGTTCACCAATAGTGACATGGGTGATATGACACTAGGTAAAAGTGAAACAAAAGAAGTGCCATGGTCAGATCACTTCCTGGTGCAACTGGACTTCTCCGTGACCCTTCTCCTCTGCAGGGAGGTGGGACCAATGCGGATGGTCCGCCCCCGCCACTTAATGAATCCAAATGGTTTCCAGAGAGTGGTAGGGCAAGCTTTATCCCATGTTGTTGGCCTTTCAGCTGATTCCCTGGTGGCCCGCTGGAATGTGGAGTTGACCAGGGCTATCGACTGTCTGGCTCCGAAGCGCCCTCTCCGACTGCATGGAGCCCTGACAGCCCCGTGGTTTTCTTTGGAGCTGCGGGTGAGGAAACAATCGCTGAGATGGCTAGAGTGCCGGTGGCAGAAAACTCATTCTGAATTGGACCGGACACAGGTTAGAGCTCAATGTCGAGCCTACCAAGTGGCGATAGCAATGGCGAAGAAGACTTTCTTCACCGCCTCTATAGCATCTACAGAAAATAGTAGCAGGAGACTCTTTCAGGTGGTTTGCAATTTAATGGAACCACCTTTACCACCGGGGCCTTGTAAAGACCCCAAGACCTCCTGCAACGATTTTTCAAATTTTTATGCAGATAAAGTTGCTCATATTCGGAAGGAGGTAGACACCACCGTGGGAGCAGGGCTGGGGCGAGAGAGTGCTAGAGCCCTGTCTGGTCAAGTTGCATGGAATCAATTTCAATCCGTTACCCCCGAGAATGTGGACAGGCTGCTTGGATGCGTGAAACCAACCACCTGTCTCCTTGATCCTTGCCCATCCTGGCTAATAAAAGCAAGCCGGGAAGGGCTGGACAATGGGCTCTGCGGGGTGGTGAATGCTTCCCTCTGTGAGGGGGCATTCCCAGACCAGCTGAAAGAGGCGGTCATTAAACCGCTTCTTAAAAAAACATCTTCAGACCCGGCCAGTATGGCCAACTATCGCCCAGCCTCAAATCTTCCATTCTTGGGCAAGGTGATTGAGCGGGTGGTTGCTGAACAACTCCAGGCACACCTGGAGGATGCAGACCATTTGGATCCCTTCCAATTGGGATTCAGGTCTCCTCCTGGGACTGAAACTGCCTTGGTCGCGACAATCGATCATAACATCCTTCTGGACCGTCTAGAGGAGCTGGGAGCTGAGGGCACTGTTATACAGTGGTTCTGCTCCTTCCTCCTGGGCTGTGTCCAGAAAGTTGTGGTGGGGGATGAGTGTTCAGACTTACTTGTGGGGTGCCTCGGGGTTCCGTCCTCCCCTCCATGCTTTTTAACATCTACAGGAAGCTGCTGGGAGATCATCAGGGGGTTTGGGCTTGGTGTCCATCAATATGCGGATGATACCCAACTCTACCTCTCTTTCAACTCAGAACCAGTGAAGGTGGTGAAGGTCCTGTGTGAGTGCTTGGAGGCGGTTGGAGGATGGATGGCAGCTAGTGGATTGAGGTTGAATCCTGACAATAATGAAGTTCTGTTCTTGGGGGACAGGGGGTGGGCTGGTGTGAAGGACTCCCTGGTCCAGAATGGGGTAACTGTGCCCCTGAAGGGCCAGGTGCACAGCCTGGGAGTCATTTTGGACTCACAGCTGTCCATGGACGCACAGGTCAATTCTGTATCCAGGGCAGCTGTCTACCAGCTCCATCTGGTACGCAGGCTGAGACCCTACCTGCCCGGAGACTGCCTCACTAGAGTGGTGCATGCTCTTGTTATCTTCCGCTTGGACTACTGCAATGTCCTCTACGTGGGGCTACCTTTGAAGGTGACCCAGAAACTACAACTAATCCAGAACGCAGCAGCTAGTCTGGTGACTGGGAGTGGCCACCAAGACCATATAACACATGTCCTGAAAGACTTACATTGGCTCCCAGTACATTTCTGAGCACAATTCAAAGTGTTGGTGCTGACCTTTAAAGCCCTAAACGGCCTCGATGCAGTATACCTGAAGGAGCATCTCCACGCCCATCATTCTGCCCAGACACTGATGTCCAGCACCAAGGGCCTTCTGGTGGTTCCCTCACTGTGAGAAGCAAAGTGACAAGGAACCAGGCAGAGGGCCTTCTTGGTTGTGGTGCCCGCCCTGTGGAATGTCCTCCCATTAGATGTCAAAGAGATAAACAACTACCTGACATTTAGAAGACATCTGACGACAGCCCTGTTTAGGGACGTTTTTAATGTGTGACTTTTTAATGTATTTTTATTTCATTTTTTGGGAAGCCACCCAGAGTGGCTGGGGAAACCCAGCCAGATGGGCAGGGTACAAATATATTTGTTGTTGTAGTAGTAGTAGTAGTAGTAGTAGTAGTAGTAGTAGTACTTTGTAGGATTTGATAATCTTTATAGGTCTTTTAAATTTCTTATCTATCTATCTATCTATCTATCTATCTATCCCCTCCCCCGTTTCCCTTTCTGTACTTCTTTATCCTTATAAAATTGAATATATATATATTTTTAAAATTTACGGCTCCACAGTTTTCTGGGTCGCCCCATATTCATTACCCAACCACCTATGCTGCTCATGGCCAGATCACTTTGGGGCACTGCCATGCTGTAAAAAGATTCTCATGAAGCACAGATCCCCATGGATCCTTAGGTTTTTTTATGTTTGGTCACCCTGAAATCACTATCAAATCACACATGATGTATATGACCACAGAACGAACCACAAAAACCACAGAGCACAGCCAAGGAACAAACACTATATTAAATACTTTAATCCTCATGGATCGGCATGATTGTTAAATGGACTCCACCAAATTATATTGTAAGATCACACCAATGTCCATGGAATGACCGAAATACAAACGCTATCTGAAATGGTTCTGCATTAGCAAGAACATTGAAATAAAATGACATTCATATTCATAGCTTCCACTGTGAAGAACTGCACCTGGAAATTTTTGACACTGCTAAACCTCAAGAATGTCCAAGGCAGAGATTGTGATGATCTTACCTGTGAATGTAAATTATCAAACCAACTAGATGGAGACCACCAAAGTAACCATGAAAAACAATCACCTGTCTTGCACAACCGAACGAAGTCCCAAGTAGCCTTACTGTACAAGGACAATCGAACTAGGACATATCTGAGGAGCTGAAGGACCCTTTAACGGTCCTCCTCCAGCCTCAACAGTTGTTTTTTGTTTGTTTGTTTGTTTGTTTGTTTGTTTGTTTGTTTGTTAAAGTAATCGCCCAGGACGATATCTACCTTTACCTCCCCACCCCTATTTTATGCTGTTATCTCAATGTATATTATGCTATGGCCACACGGCTAATGCAATAAATAAAGATGATGATGATGCGTCAATTCAGCTACAAATGGTTTTGGGACAAAAGTTGGTTGCTTTGCAGGGGTAGTAATTATAAATGGAGGTTTAACTGCAAGTTTTTTTGAGAACAGATTTTGTCAGTGCAAACTTTGAAATAGGGGGTTTCCAACGTGGTGCCCATGGGAATCATGTTGCCTGCTGACAGCTTTCCTGGAGTCCACCACGTGTTTTTAGAAAAAGAACAGGATTCGTGGTGAATTGTGCCCAGCATGGCTTCAGATTGTTCATAGTACATTTGATTGACTACAGGGGCATATGAAGGGGCAGCGTGGTGGTGCCCAGGGGTGCCATGCTGGGGGGAGGGTGACAGTAAGGTCGCTGTACTGGCTGCCGCTCTTGCGGCAACTGTACAGGCAGCCCCTCTCGCAGCGACCGTATGGGCCATACGGGCAGCTGCTCTCGCGGCGACTGTACAGGCTGCTGCTCGCGTAGCGTCCGTACAGGCAGCTCCTCTCACGGCGGCCGTACAGGCTGTATGGGCAGCCGCTCTCCTGGCGACCATACGGGCAGCCATGCATGCACAGTCCGTACAGGACATCATCCAGGACTTGTTACCATATTATAGCTGCCACAAAATCTATCGGCATGCCACCAGAACCAGGGAAGCCTTGCCAGTTGCAGCTCACACAGTTGAAGTGAAATAAAAGACAGAAGAGTAGATCGGGAAGAAAGTTCCCCAGACTGCAGGAAAAGATAACAGTAGCTCCAGCAGCTGATTCAGTGCAGGCTGCTGAGGGGTTTGACTCCTTAAGATCACCAACTGACTATGAGACACCTGGAAAGCACTCAGCCTCAGATGACCTCCACTCCAAAAGGTGGGAAAGAGGATTTGACAGTGACAGATATTGATTATTTTGATAGCAGCCCCATATTCTCAACACAAAGTGAGAAGTGTTTGGACAAATCACTGATTTGTACATCAGTTCCCCCATGGCACAACTGTACCTTCCCCACACTCAGTCTACAAACCATGGGACTTTGGTTCAGTTGGCAACATCTGTGTGTATGACTATGACATAAACACACTGAAAGGATCAAACTGGATAAATGATCGCATAATAGATGCCTTTCTTGCCTCCAGGGTGATCATGGCCAAAGAGCTAGGTCACAATGGAACAATTTTCCCACTTACCGTACTTGCCACTTCATGCAGATATGTCAAAGATTGCCAGTGCAAGCTCTGAAGAACTGTTTGAGATTTGGAGTGCTAAAGAAAGATGTTTTGATTATTCCAGTAAATGACAGAGAAGTCCACTGGAAACTGATAGTAATCATTTTTAAAAGGAAGACCATGCTCTATCTAGATTCCAAACATGGATTGAACCACTCTGTGATTGATGCAATAACATCCTTCTTAGCATGTCTGTATGAGATGGATTCAAAATATCCCTATAGTTTTGCGGCTGATCATTTTTTGCACCAACTGATATACCCAGGCAAGGTACCGTAATTCCAGTGACTACAGTCCTTTCACATGTACCATTGCCCATCTGATTGCTTCTGCTGCCCAATTACAGTTCATACAAAAGGATATGGCTGCCATTAGACCCTGGATTGCAAAAGAAATAATACAGTACTGTGGGAAAACCTATTTTGAAGACAAATATTTTCAAGTGGAAATTGATGCTGTTCCTCCCAAGAAGAGACAAATCTTGAACGAGAGTTACATTACTGTGTCTCGATCATGCCCAGAGGGATGGAAGGATACACTAGCCTATTGCTCAGATATCCTTGTTTGAAGGCTGCTGGTCACTATGTTTCTTGAAGGAAGGGTGCAGGAGGCCCAGTGGTGACCTAACTATGGCTTCCTGTGAAGGAAACTGCAAGGACTGGTACCACTGCTTTCGCATAGGCATTGATTCAAAAGATCTTCCAGAGGTTTTTGTGTGTCCAGACTGTCAATCCACTGTGTCCAAATAGATTTTGAAACTGCGAACTGTCATATTCCACAGGTTGGTACAATACAGCAAAATCCAAACATATAGTTTTCATCATCATGGCAGGGATGGTCCTTTTCCATAGAATTCTTATTTATGGAGTTAGTTTTTATATCCTGCTTTTCTCTACTTGAAGGAGTCTCAAAGTGGCTAAAAAGCTCCTTTCCCTTCCACCCCCACAACAGACACCTTGTGAGGTAGGTGGGGCTGAGAGAGTTCAGAGAGAAGTGTGACTGGCCCAAGGTCACCCAGCAGCTGCATGTGGAGGAGCGGGGAAGCGAACCCAGCTCACCAGATTAGAGTCCACCGCTCTTAACTACTACACCACAGAAACGTATCTCTTAAAACTCTGGAGCAAGCTGTTCAGTTCAGCCTCATAGTGATACTGATTTGTGGAGGGAAGGTTGGTGATGAGCAAGATCTGTTCCCATTTCCCAACACAGAGACCATAGAGCAGTTTCTTTTGGGGGCTGAACCTGCAGAGTGTTTCTGTTCAGAATTTCCGTGGCAGAAATTGGCTAAGTGCCTTTATAAACATTCAGCTTCTCAAATCGAACCCCATCATGAAACTTTCAGGTGTAGCTGTTGGAGGTGGAGGGCAGAGAAGGTGCTAGTCCTTACCTCCCTCCTCCCAGCCTATCATTGCCCAATGGGCTGAATTTCAGGGCTTTTGCATGTAAAGGGCAAGCTTGTTCTTTACTTGTTTAGACTCTTTAAACTTGGAAACAGATATTTGGCTCCATGACCAAAATGACCAAAAGGGTCAGCTTCTAGAGGACTGGAAAGATCATAATTGTACTTCCCCTACCCTCAGCCCTAACTCCGTTGAGTATTTTTTGTTATGAGACTGAGTGTTTGGGGCTGATGCTGTAGCATTCTTGTCTGGGGCTTGATGGAAAAACAGAAAAGTGACCCTCACCTAACTCTCCAATGCCCTTCAAGAAGAATGCTGTAGGAAATATTGCTAAGCCCAAAGGGAGGCAAGAATTTGCTTCAGCTCACCTTGTTAATGGCAGAGCAAAAGCTATGGGTGTGTCATTCTCAATCAGTCTACTTTCAGGACTGATTTTAGAACCCTCTTATATCAGGCCACATGGTCACTGGAGGTGGCCCCATCATGCAAACATGACTATCCACACAGGGACCATCTATTTTTGTTTTTTTTTCCTGATACTGGATTTTAAGTTACAGTTACATCTTTTAAAACAGCTGTCAGTATATCACACTGTATTCCACTTGCCTTCCAAAGGAACACGTGGCTCTCCCCACATAGCGGGTTAGGTTGAGACTGCTGATCCAAAGTAATCAGTAATTTTTACGGTAATTACAATCCTGCTTTCCCTTGTACCAGCTTACCTTGACTTCAGTAAGGCCTTTGAAAAGGTCCCCCATGATATTATTGCAAAACAACTAGTAAAATGTGGGCTAGACCAGTGTTTCCCAACCACTGTTCCGCGGCACACTAGTGTGCCGCGAGATGTTGCCTGGTGTGCCGTGGGAAAAATTAAAAAATTCGATTTTTTTTTAAAAGTCAAATTTTCGATTGGGGCGCCGTCACTAGATGACCCCTGGGGTTCCCTCCTCCCTCCTGCTCTGCACCTCCCTCCTCCTCCTCCTCCTCCGGGGAGGCCCTTCCTGGCTCTTGGCCAAGGCTTGGCGGCTGCCACTCACTCACTCGCTCGCCCACCCGTCCCTCCATCCCTGCACCCGGCCTCTCCCCCTCCGTCCCCGGCGCGGGGGCTGCCGGGATCCGTAGTCCCCTCGCCCTTGGGCTCCGCGCCCGCGCAGGGTGCGCAAACTACGTTTCCCAGCGTGGCCTGGCGGGCCGGGCGTTTTGTTTGAAGCGCTCTTCTCCCGGCCATGGAATGAGCACAGCGGCGGCGGTCGGGCGGGCAGGGGCTCTTCCGCGCAGACCCTGCGCAGCCTGCCTGCGCCCCCGCGGAGATCGGGCGGCAGGATGGAGCCCGGGGATCCCCGTGGAGGCGGAGCGGCAGAGGCGGAGGCTGCCCCCCAGGTAGGGCTGCGTCAGGGGGTTTTTTATTTTTGCAATGCTGCATCCGCGCCGGAGGGGACGCATCGGACCGCGGGGAGACCCCTTGGCAGGCGTGCAAGGCAATGCATGCGTGCAGGCGTTGCATGGAGTGCAGTGCAATGCAATGGCAACGCGGCGCCCTGCATGCATGCATGCAACTTCCACCGGCGCTCCGGACTTGGCAGGTGAGGGGGGTCCCCAGTGGGTGGCAGAGAGAGCCGGGAGGGCGAAGGGGAGCCGGGGGGGAGCAGCGCTGCTCCCCGAGCCAAGCCCGGGGGGAAACTTTGGCGTCGTTGCGCCGGGTGTTGGAAGCGGAGGCTGGCGGGGGCCCCTCACCTGCAAAACCTGGTCGCCTCTCATATATTTCGTGCATTGCATTCATCGCCCGCTTTCTCCTCCAAGGAGCTCCCGGGGGCGCGCGTGGTTCTCCCCGTGTTATCCTCGCAACAACAGCCCTGCGAGGTGGGTCAGGCGAGTGGCCCAAGGGAGCACCCAGGGAATGTCCTGGCCAGGTGGGGTGATTTGAACCCTGCTCTCTGCCCGGTCTTCGTCCTCATTTAGCCCCCACATGTGCATGACTGTGCATGACTGAGGTTTTCCCCCCTCGTCTTGGCTATGGTGTGAGTCTGTGCTGTTAATTAATGGGGTTCTGCCTTCGGAGAAGATGAGCCAGCCCTCAAAGAGGTGATTATGTAATTTGCTAGCAATTCATGTCCCTCCCGGCGTGACGCTGTGCGCTGACGTCACGGGGCTGTAATGGTGGTGTGCCTCGAGATTTTTTTCATGAAACAAGTGTGCCTTTGCCCAAAAAAGGTTGGGAAACACTGGGCTAGACAAAGCTACTGTTAGGTGGATTTGTAATTGGTTGATGGGCTGAACCCAAAGAGTGCTCATCAGTGGCTCACCTTCATCCTGGAAAAAAATGACTACTGGGGTTCCACAAGGTTCTGTCCTGGGCCTGGTGCTATTCAATATTTTTATAAATGATTTGGATGATGGAATAGAGGGTGTGCTAATCAAATTTGCAAATGACTGCAAACTGGGAGGGGTTGCTAATACACCAGAGGACAAGGTCAGAATTCAAAATGACCTGAATAGCCTAGAGAGCTGGGCCAAAACCAACAATATGGAGTTCAATAGGGAGAAATGTAAGGTACTACACCTGGATAGAAAAAATGAAATGCACAGGTGGGGGACACTTGCTTTGACAACAGTACCTGTGAAAGGGATCTGGGAGTCTTAGTCGACCACAAGCTGAATATGAGTCAACAGTGTGATGTGGCAGCTAAGAATGCCAATGCAATTCTGGGCTGCATCAATAGGAGTATAGTGTCTAGATCAAGTGAAGGAATGCTACCACACTATTCTGGTTGGTTGGTCAGACCACACCTGAAATACTGTGTCCAGTTGAAGAAGGATATTGTCAAGTTGGAGCATGTCCAGAGGAGGGTGACCAAAATGTAAAAGGTCTGGAATTCAAGCCCTATGAGGAGAGACTTAGGGAGCTGGATTTGTTTAATCTAGAGAAGAGAAGATTAAGGAGTGACATGATAGCCATGTTTAAATATTTGAAGGGATGTCATGTTGAAGAGGGAGCAAGCTTGTTTTCTGCTGTTCTAGCGACTAGGATGCAGAATAATGGATTCAAACTATAGGAAAAGAGATTCCACCTGGGCGTGGTAATCCAGTCAGGGAAAAAGGGAGGCATACTATGTTTAGGGCACCGTTTCCAGCCCCTTCCCCTTTTTGGGGTGAGCATAGTGGATCCTAAAAAGGGCTGCTCAGTCATGGATACAGCTGCTGAGCTGCTCAACGGCCTCATTCCTTGAGTCAGAACGACTGACCGCCCATGTGTCGGTTCATGACTAGGGGCTTCACATTCCTGCCACAGTAGCCATTTAGTGATGGCCATGGGGGGAGGGTTTGGGGGGTTGGGTTTGGTTTTTGGAAGACGCCTGTGCGTGAATTTGTTTTATGTGTGTAGATTAGTGCACGCTGACCAACGCACAGTCTTCGCAGTAGGGCTCTGTTCTGATGGCATGAGTAGTCACGACAAACTGGTGGATCCTATCTGCTGCAGCCTTCATCTGCCTTCAGAGCCATTGTAACACACTGCTTGTTATCACCCGCCTGTTCTGCCGTTGAGGACTTCTTGGATCATTCTTTGTCTAACTCCTTCCCTGTTATGTACTAAGCTTGGATCCTAGAACAATAGGCAAGTAGGATCCTAGAATGCAAGAACTGATTGGCTTGCAGGAAAAGACCATTCAGGCTCCAAGAGGGAAGCAGAATCAGCTAGTCAGACGGGACTCATTGTGTGAATAATGTATATAAAAGCCTGAGGTTGGGGGGGGGGGATTCAATCACTGTTTTACAAGCTGCAATAAAGAGCATGAAACTCTTTACTCTGAGCATATTTAATTTTCTTTGACCTTACCACCTTGGGTGACCCTGCTGGGAGTACGAGATTCCCAATGGCTTCACTCACAAGGGTCATAGGAATGTGCAAGCCCACTCACCATGACAAGTGAGAGAACTGAGATAGATTGCACCGAGCCCTGGTTCTCATTAGACAAAGCGTTCCACCAAAAAGGCTCTGGCTCTGGTTGAGGACAGCTGGATATGTTTTGGGCCAGGGACCACCAGTAGGTTGCTGTTAGATGAGCGTCACACTCATGGGGGGTGTATTGGAAGATAATTCCCACAGATAAGAAAGGTCACAGACTGTTTAGGGCTTTAAAGATTAGCACCAAAACATTGAACCTGATTCGATACTCCACCTGGAGCCAATCCAGCTGATGAACAACCAACTGAATGTGGGCTCTCCACAAAGTCCAAGTAAGAACTCATGCATCTGCATTTTAGACCATTTGGAGTTTCTGGAGCAGTCTCAAGGGTAGCCCTGCATATCTATCTCTCTCACTCTCACTCTCTCTCTCTCTATCACATTTATACCCTGCACTCCCCGGCTCAGGTGTACAGCAAGTTAAAGTAGTCTAGTCTGCAGGTGACCACAGCATGGATCACCATGGCTAGGCTGGAAAGGGACAGGTACGGTACCAATCTCCTAACCTGACATAGATTCAAAAATTCCAGTTTGGCTACATTTGTGACCAATGCCTCCATAGAGACAGAAGCATCCAGGATCACACCGGGACTCCTGATAGCGGCTACAGGTGACTATTCCGCCCCATTAAGAGCTGGGAGCTGGCAAACCAAACTGAAATTATTCTGGCCCAGCCATTGGACGCCCATCTTTAATGGATAGAGATTCAGCTGACTCCGTTTCCTCCATCCCAGCACACCCACCTAAAAATTGGCCAATATATCCAGGGTAGCATCTGGCAGTAGATCCATGATGTTTGTGGTCAGATCTGTGGTTATGTACAAGATATTTGAATAAAGGGTGAATTTGGGGTTCCCCAATGCAAAAAGTGTGATGATCCATGAGGATCCGTGCTTCAAAACCACGTTTTTGAGCCATGGAGTCACCAGGAAGCTGTGGATCCGTGTTTTTTGTGGTGCAGGCTGTGCCCATGGCCATGATGTGTGATTTGACGGGGAGTTTGGTTTGGCCAATGGAAAATGCGTGAGGATCCATAAGGATCCATGCTTTGAAATCATGTTTTTGGGCCACGGTATGGCCAGGAACCCGTGGATCCGAGTTTTTTGTGGTGCAAGCTGTGTCCCATGGCATGAAGTGTGATTTGACAGTGATTTAGGGGTGGCCCAGTGCAAAAAGTGTGAGGATCCACGAGGATCCGTGCTTCAAAACTACATTTTTGGGCTACGGTGTCGCCAGGAAGCCATGGATCCGTGACTTTTGTGGTGCAGGCTGTGCCTCTGGACATGATGTGTGATTTGACGGTCAGTTTGGGTTGGCCCAATGCAAAAAGCGTGAGGATCCATGAGGATCCGTGCTTCAAAACCACGTTTTTGGGCCACGGTATGGTCAGGAAGCCATGGATCCGAGTCTTTTGTGGTGCAGGCTGTGCCCCTGGACATGATGTGTGATTTGACGGTGAGTTTGGGGTGGCCCAATGCAAAAAGCGTGAGGATCCATGAGGATCCGTGCTTCGGAACCACGTTTTTGGGCCATGGAGTGGCCAGGAAGCCGTGGATCCGTGATTTTTGTGGTGCAGGCTGTGCCCCTGGACATGATGTGTGATTTGACGGTGAGTTTGGGTTGGCCCAATGCAAAAAGCATGAGGACCCATGAGGATCCGTGCTTCAAAACCACGTTTTTCAGCCACGGTATGGTCAGTAAGCCGTGGATCCGTGATTTTTGTGGTGCAGGCTGTGCCCCTGGACATGATGTGTGATTTGACAGTGAGTTTGGGGTGGCCCGATGCAAAAAGCGTGAGGATCCATGAGGATCCGTGCTTCAAAACCACGTTTTTGGGCCACGGTATGGTCAGTAAGCCGTGGATCCGTGATTTTTGTGGTGCAGGCTGTGCCTCTGGACATGATGTGTGATTTGACAGTGATTTAGGGGTGGCCCAGTGCAAAAAGTGTGAGGATCCACGAGGATCCGTGCTTCAAAACTACATTTTTGGGCTACGGTGTTGCCAGGAAGCCATGGATCCGTGACTTTTGTGGTGCAGGTTGTGCCCCTGGCCATGATGTGTGATTTGACGGTGAGTTTGGGCTGATCTAGTGCAAAAAGCATGAGAATCAATGAGGATCCGTGCTTCAAAACCATGTTTTTGGTCCACGGTGTTGCCAGGAAGCCGTGGCTCCGAGTTTTTTGTTGTGCAGGCTGTGCCCCTTGGTATGATATGTGATTTGACAGTGAGTTTGGGTTGGCCCAATGCAAAAAGCATGAGGATCCATGAGGATCCGTGCTTCAAAACCACGTTTTTGGGCCATGGTGTTGCCAGGAAGCCGTGGATCTCGGTTTTTGTGGTGCAGGCTGTGCCCCTGGCCATGATGTGTGATTTGACGGTGAATTTGGGCTGATCTAGTGCAGAAAGCATGAGGATCCATGAGGATCCGTGGTTCAAAACCATGTTTTTGGGCCACGGTATGACCAGGAAGCCGTGGATCCGTGATTTTTGTGGTGGATTCTGTGCCCCTGGCCATGATGCTTGATCTGGTGGTGATTTTGGGCTGGTCTTGTGCAAAAATCAACAGGATCCTTGAGGATCCATGCTTCGGAACCACGTTTTTGGGCCACGGTATGGCCAGGCAGGCGTGGATCCGAGTTTTTTGTGGTGTAGGCTGTGCCCCTTGGTATGATATGTGATTTGACAGTGGGTTTGGTTTGGCCCAATGCAAAAAGCGTGAGGATCCATGAGGATCCGTGCTTCAAAACCACGTTTTTGGGCCACGGTATGGCCAGGAAGCCGTGGATCCTATTTTTTTGTGGTGCAAGTTGTATCCCTGGCTATGATGTGTGATTTGACGGTGAATTTGGGCTGATCTAATGCAAAAAGCGTGAGGATCCATGAGGATCCGTGCTTCAAAACCACATTTTTGGGCCACAGTATGACCAGGAAGCCATGGATCCATGATTTTTGTGGTGCAGGCTGTGCCCCTGGACATGATGTGTGATTTAACGGTGTGTTTGGGTTGGCCCAATGCGAAAAGTGTGAGGATCCATGAGGATCCGTGCTTCAAAACCACGTTTTTGGGCAGTGGTATGAACAGGAAGCTGTGGATCCTAGATTTCTTTGGTGCAAGTTGTATCCCTGGACATGATGTGTGATTTGACAGGGAGTTTGGGTTGGCCCAATGCAAAAAGCGTGAGGATCCATGAGGATCCGTGCTTCAAAACCACGTTTTTGGGCCACGGTATGGTCAGGAAGCCGTGGATCCGTGATTTTTGTGGTGCAGGCTGTGCCCCTGGACATGATGTGTGATTTGACGGTGAGTTTGGGGTGGCCCGATGCAAAAAGCGTGAGGATCCATGAGGATCCGTTCTTGAAAACCACGTTTTGGGGCCACGGTTTCGCCAGGAAGCCGTGGATCCGTGATTTTTGTGTTGCATGCTGTGCCCATGGCCATGATGTTTGATCTGATGGTGACTTTGGGCTGATCTAGTGCAAAAATCATGAGGATTCATGAGGATCCGTGCTTCGGAACCACGTTTTTGGGCCAGGGCGTGGCCAGGCAGGTGTGGATCCGAGTTTTTTGTGGTGTAGGCTGTGCCCCTTACTATGATATGTGATTTGACGGTGAGTTTGGGTTGGCCCGATGCAGAAAGCGTGTGGATCCATGAAGATCCGTTCTTGAAAACCACGTTTTTGGGCCACGGTTTCGCCAGGAAGCCGTGGAACTGTGATTTTTGTGGTGGATGCTGTGCCCATGGCCATGATCTTTGATCTGATGGTGACTTTGGGCTGATCTAGTGGAAAAATCATGAGGATCCATGAGGATCCATGTTTTTTAACCATGTTTTTGCGCCCCTGCGCCCCCCCCAAACAGTGGATGCGTGATTTTTTTGATGCTTTCTACAGAGTAAGACATGGTCTACAATATCATGGTGGTTTTATTTAATTTGAATGAAAAAATCATATGAATTCATGAGGATCCGTGTAGATCCGCCTTTTACCTTTTTCCATCGGAAAGGTAACAACCCGCTCCTTGCTTTAAACATGAGCGGGAGGGAGGGGCTTGCCCACCTCCAGCGCTACGGCGCGTTCAGCGGCCGTTGCCACGTCTTCCCACCGGCCACCCCCGCATGCCCCGATCTCCAGAAGCGCCTCTCACCTCGGCCTTAGGCCTGTTCTGCAGAAGGTGCTCCAGGTACAGGTCGGACAGCGCGGTCCTCATGCTGCTCACGCTGTCACTCCGGCTGGATTTGAGCGTCATGGTTGGTGGGCGCCAGGCGCGAGTAGCTAAGCACCCCGGGGTAGTGTGATGCTATGAGACTCGGAGTCGAACGGCGTCTCGTCAGCGGCCCGAGGGGCTCTGCTTCCACCCGCAAGGCGCGATCGCTGTCAAGCCGCTGCTGCTGCTTTTGGAGCCGAATAGACCCCGCGCGCGCACTACAGCCGGCTGGAGCGTCCAAAACCGAAAGGGTTGCAGAGTCACCGTGCGCCGGAGAAGGCAGCAGAGGGGAGGACCAGGCCCGCCCGCTGGGAGTGGCTAAATAGGGAGGGATCTCTCCACCCGGCCCACAGCGGCTGCCAAAGCAGCAGCCCTACGTTCCCCTAGCCACTTAGCGCCGCCGAGCGCCGTGCGCTGGGGACAGCGGTGCAAGCCCTATCCAACCTCTCCAAACCGCGCGCGCGCCCTCCTGCGCCCCCTCCTGCCAGAGCCGAGTGTCTTTCTGCTGCCTGCCAGAGCCACCGCTTCGCTTACGCAAAGCACGAGGCTCTGTCTGCAATGTTGAACGAGCTGGGCCGTGCAAGCAGCAGCGATTGTTTTAGGGGCAGATAAGCGACGTCACCTCAAGAACAGAGGGGGCTGCCTTCGGGCGAGTAACACTCGCTGGCAGCAGCGGCTCTCCTGGTTCTCAGGCAGGGGTCTTCCTCGGCCTTCTGTGGACAGTGTCCGTGACTGGACTTGGTCTCCACGTCTGCAGAACAGGCGCTCTCCCATTAATTCATGCATAAATACGGTGCTTTTTGTAGTTGCGTGGCAATCGGCGATTCAACTGGTGATCGGCGATCTAGGAAGCTGACTTGTACAGAACCAGACCCTTGGTCATTCTAGCTCAATATTGTCTACACGAACTGGCAGCGGCACTCCCATTATTTCAAACCAGGGTCCTTCCCCGCCTTACCTAGAGTTGTCAGAAATTGAACCTGGAGCCTTTTGCATGCAAAGGATGTGCACTACCAATGAGCCATGTACTGTACTGTACTTACTGGGAGTAAGTCCCATTCAATTCAGTGGGGCTGCAAGGAGAAACTGAGTGCATCAGCACTCAGTATTCCAAGACCTACTGCCTTCCAACTGTGGAGGAAAGAACAGTCACCAGGATTAGTAGTCATTGGCCGGTCCATAAATCTGCCTAATATCTTTTAAAGTCATCCAAGTTGGTAGCATTGCTACCTCTTGTGGGAGTGAATCCCATAGTTTAACTATGTACTGTGTAAAGAACTTTTGTGTGCTGTGAACCTTCCAGCTTGTGCAAGTCATCACTTGATGTTGGACTGTCATCAGGTGTTAAGTATTGTATGCCTGTGGGAACAGGGCCCTTTTCCCAAGGAAATGCTTAACTGCAGAGATGTTGAAATGTTCCCCAACTTGCTTTTGGTATAATATCCTTATTTGGTATAATGACCTTATTGAAACAAAGGGAAACTGAAATGTAAAACTGCTGAATTAAAGAGATTTAACACTATCACTTGTGGATTAAATAGGGACAATGGATCTTTATCATCTTACATGTGTAAATTGGCTCACCAGCGCCCTGCATGGATTACCCTTCCTGCATCTGATGAAGAGGGCTCTAGTCCCCCAAAATTTATGCCATAATAAATTAGTTTAGTCTTGAGGGACCCCCAACACACTCTTTTTGTTGTTGTTGTTCATTTTGTAGTTCATTTTCCATCGTTCCGTAGTTCATTTGTAAAAGCTGCACTGCAGAAAAATTTAGTTTTCGATCCATGGGGAAACTTCCATCTTTTTAAGCTATTGAAAAGTATGCATGGTTTCATAATCCTGAAATGGAAAGCTTGATCCTTTTTCATTCACCATTTCCATGTATTAATCTTCCTCCACCCCAAAAGCAGAGTAATAAGCATGCATAACAAGCCCAAATTGGTGTACAGTTGCTATATTTTGCACAGAGTACAATAGCCCCCAGCAAGAAACTGCAAGCCTGTGAAACCACTTTCTCCACACCTGGGAGCTGTTGCAACTGCAACAGTTGTGATACAGGTAACGGGAGAGCCACACAGCTTCCTGTTTGCCAGATACTCTTGGGGTTTTGGCTGGGCCTCAAATGCCCAGTGGTGATGCAGTTAGGTAATATTAATTACTAAGCTTATTGTTCTTATGGGAATGTATTTTTAGATGGCAATGTGCATTACTTCTCTTACTTCAAAATGCAGTAGACAGCCATTTGAGATCCTCCTCATCCCCCTAAGTAGGGGCTTGGTTTCTGCCCCAAAGGCCTCTCCTGATAACCATGCAACAATTGCCATAATTAGTATGAATCACAGAATTGTAGAGTTGGAAGGGACCCTGAGGATCATCAAGTCCAACTCTTTGCAATGTGGGAATATGCAGCTATCCCATATGTATGAGGAGATTAACAGGAACCGTCACAACAGCATTTTAAAGTCCCAGTCCTTTTCAAAATATGCATACAAAACATATATCGTAGATTGATGACCTGATTTCCTTATTTCTTACCCTTTTTGTGATCAGCCTAACAACCACAGTTTATGCAAGCACTGCTGCATGTGAAATGACAACATTTATTCAAAAGGAGTAACAACAGTAGTTTGTTTGGTTTCCCAACCCCACCCCCCTCTGAAGAATCAGATCAGGTAATGTGACCATCCAGGATTTTGCTGAGATTAGTGATGGAGCTGAGTTTTCAAACCTGGTGAAGGATCACAAAGATATTCAAACTGATGGCTGAAATATGCTGATCGCCTCCGGCAGCACCTCCTTAATCCATAAGGACTCTGGAAAACACACACAAAAGGCCACACTGATGAAAAATGCATTTGTGTATGCGTAGATGGACTATAAAAAAAATAGAAACTGATTGCCTAAGAAAAAGCAGGAACCCCCAGAATTGTGGAAATACACAGAAGAGTGAAGGCAGTGTTCTTTATTTTACCAACTCCTTCCAAACCACACAGTCAGTGCCGGATTTACGTATAAGTTAAACAAGCTATAGCTTAGGGCCCCACTCTCTTGGGGCTCCCCAAAAAAAGTAAAGGGAAAAAAACCTGGATGTACATTTCCAAAATATAAGAGAAGTTCAACAATTACTTTGATAAAACACATATTTTGTTATGTGCAAATGGCTATAGATACCTATTAGGTCCATAAATTACCATATAGCATATACAGTGGTACCTTGGGTTAAGAACTTAATTCATTTCAGATGTCCGTTCTTAACCTGAAACTGTTCTTAACCTGAGGTACCACTTTAGCTAATGGCGCCTCCTGCTGCCGCCGCTCCGTCACCGTGCGATTTCTGTTCTCACCCTGAAGCAAAGTTCTTAACCCGAGGTACTACTTCTGGGTTAGCGGAGTCTTTAACCTGAAGCGTCTGTAACCTGAAGCATCTGTAACCCAAGGTACCATTGTATTCAACACAAAAAACAGTGACAATTTGTTGACAGAGGATAGCTGGACATATAAAGGGCCCCATTATCTTCAGTAGCTTAGGGCCTCATGAAACCTACATTTAGCCCTGCACACAGTACTGAAAACTGGCAGAACTTAGAATCCAGGTGTCCCCCATTTTATACTGGTGCTGCTCATTTTTTCCTGCTTAAGTGCAGAACCTTGCATTTCTCCATACTGAAATTCATTGTTAGTTGGGGCCTGGTTCTTCAATCTGTCAAAGTCATCTTGAACCCTAATTCTTTCTTCTGCAGTATTACCTACCCCTCCCGGTTTTGTGTCATCTGCAAATTGAATAAGCAGTACCCCCTCAATTCCTTCACCTAAGCCATTTATAAAGACGTTGAACAACTATGAGCCTAGGACAGAACCCTATGGCACCCCACTTGTCACTTTAGCAAGCACTCTTTGGGCTCTGTCAGTCAACCAGGTACAAATCCACCTTACAGTTACCTCGTTCAACCCACATTTTACCAGCTTCTTCGCAAGAATACAATATCATGAGGGACTTTGTCAGAAGCCTTACTGAAATCAAAATTCACTGGTTTCACAGCATTCCCCAGCATTATTCAGTTGAGAGCTGTTATGTACTGAAGTTTTCACCATGGGCCAGCAGGGGGATACTGTAGATAGTTATGCAAATGAAGGATCGAAAGTGACATTCAGTGATTGGATGGATACTGTAGATAGTTATGCAAATGAAGGATCAAAAGTGACATTCAGTGATTAGACAGTTTTAGAAAGTTGCTACAGTAACGTTGTACTGGAGCTCTATATAAGTAGGCTGACTGAGCCCTTCAGTTCATTTCTGTTGTGGCCTCTGAATAAAGAAGAGCTGTTTAAAGAAACGCTGTGTCGTCTGATATGTTTACTCACAACTTAACAAGAGCAAAATAAGACCCCCTCCCTTGTACTCTGAGAGAACAAAAGCCTTTTGCTGTCTTGAGAGAATTTCTTTTTTTTAATGTTTCATTTACTCTATGTATCCAATTTAATACCCTGAAGTGGTTAACAGCAAAAATAATCTTTATTTTTTTAAAAAAATTGTGTGTGTGTTCAAGTTTCAAATCCAATACAATTACAACCCTATTCCCAGTGCTTTTTCTCTAGAAAAATAGGTGCCGGTACTCACTGTGAAGTTGTTACAGTACATGCCACACTTTTCACCAACAATGAAAAGGTGCCGGTACTACATACCCCTGAGTACCTCCTGAGGGAGAGAAAAACACTGCCTATTCCTGAAACTAATTTGTTGAAACTGATTTTCATTTCTGAATATTAAATTGTTGTAACCCGCCTTGGGACCTGCTGGTGAAGGCAGGGTAATAAACGTAAGGATATTGACAAGAGGAACAACAATCTCCACTTAGAGGGCTCGTTGAAAAAGTAAAGTCTTCACAAGGTACCAAAAATATAATAGAAATGGGGCCCAACTGGGGAAAAGTTCTAAAGGGTAGGGAACACCACATTAAAGTAAAAGCCTAATTTCTACATTGCATGGGCAGATCATTTGATGTGATGATATCTGCAGGAGACCCTCTGAGCATAAGTGCAATGATAGGCAGAGTACATAAAAGCTGAGAAAATATTTCCTAAGAACACAGGGAGCTTCCTTATACTGAGCCAGACCATATACTGAGTACTGATTGGCAGTGGGTCCCCTGTATTTTTGCCTCACTACTACCTTAGGGTCTTTTTCACTTATATTTCAATATTCCCCACCACCATCTGCCTCTGTGAGCCTCCCTCTCTCTGAAGGTGAGTGCTATTTAAAGCTGGTCACCAGAAAGGCAGCATTGACTGGTTGCCTCTGACTACAGACATCTGACAGAATTGCGCAAGAACACAGTCTAATTGAGGAAGTTCAAGCCAGGGCAACCTTTGGACAAAGTTACTGCAGGTCATTCAGAGGAAAACAAGTTTCATATCTCAGGCCCATCTGCACTTACATTTAAATAAATATTATACCACTTTATACAGTACAGTGATGGTTTCCTTCCACCCACCGGGGGGGGGGGGGAGAATGAATTCTGGGAGCTGTAGTTTATTTATTAAGGATGCTGTGAATTGGTCTCTATTTCTTTCACAGAGCTACAATTCACAGAATTTCCTGGGAAGAGGGATTGGCTGTTAAACTGATCAGGGAACTGGACTGGACTCCCAATTCCCACCAGCCCCATCTGATCAGGGAGTAGTAATCCAGCGATGGCTGGAGGGTCTACAAGGCCCTCATCCTTTCCTTAGTTCAGACATTGGGAGGTGGAATAAATCCCTTTCCATGACACTTACGTGGCACAGCAGAGAAGGAACAGGATCCCCAAAGCAACAGGGAAGGCGTACAGAGCCGATCTTGGGAAAGAGTGGAAGACATGAGTCCAGACATCATCCAGGTAATCTGACAGCCAGGACCGGCGAACACCTGCAGGGGAGACAGTGAAGGCACAAAAAATAAAACTGACAATGTGAACAGACACAGGTCTCATTGGCTCCCTATGTGACCACTTCTGGTGGCTGGAAGAACTCACCTGAAGAACTCACCCTCCAGAGCTAGTTGGGAAGGAAATTTGATTCTGTTTGCATCTCTAGGTGATTCTAGAGCCCTTCTACCTAAATTTTATAGAAATTTATTCATGTATACAGCAGCAGCAAGAATGTTACTTGCCCCAAAATGGAAAGAAGTCGTCCCAGCAAAGAATATGGATACAAAAACTTATGGAATATGGAGAAATGGTGAAACTTACCGGAAGAATAAGATATCAAGGTAACAATTTTTTTTATAAAAGAATGGAAATGGTTTATCGAATATTTGCAGATAAATTGTAAACAGATAAAAACAATGGCAGGATTATTGTAACAACCTGCAGCTACATAAGAGTATATATTTATATAAAGAAGATAAGTAAATGAGTAAGTTAAGTTAATTTGGATATGCAGAAGATATTAAAAATAAATTTAAGGAACCGCAGAAAGAGGGGGAAGGAAGTCAAGTTTTAAAATGTCGAAATGATTGTAAAATCAGTAAAATGTATATATCTGAAAAGTATACAAAAATAAAAATAAAAATTTGTAGGTGATTCTATCAAATTCAGGTTTTTTAAAAAATATCTCGTGAATTCTGATACAAAAGCTCTATGAGTGATCTAACATGGTGTTATTGTTTTGTTTTGTTTTGTTCTTCTTCTTGGTGGTCTGTTTGTTACTTTTTGGTTATGGCATACTGTTTACTGAAAACAATAGATGTTTGTTTGTTTGATTTTTAACAAATTTTTAATCCAAATTCTTCAGATTTCCTTACCCTGCTCCACTCTCCATGCCCCATTCCATTCTTTTATCAACCCATAGGAGTGGATTTTGAGGTTTCTCAACCCATAGGAGTGGATTTTGGCCTGGCGCAAAGCAAAATAAGTACATATTGCACAAGCAGAGTTCCACTAGCTCTTCTCTGGATTCAAACCATTGTTGTTGTGGTTTTTTTCTCTAGAACAGGCAAAAGGCGCATAGTAGCAGAAGTATCATTGCAGCACCAGGGGATGGGTTGTGTATGCTCCTAATTATACATTTTCCCCAGAGAGATGTATTAATTCAGAGGTAGCCGTGGTGCCCTTCACATCTTTGTTGGGACCCCAGTTCCCATCAGTCCCAGTCAGTGAGGCCAATTGATGGGGGTTTGGGGAGTTGTAGTCCGACAGCATTTGGAATGCACCATGTTGGCTGCCCTTGTGTTATTGGCTGAAGATAGCTGCTGACTAGGGAATGACACAAATACCGTACATCTCTTGTGATTGCAGAATCCTGGACATCCTCTTGTTCCTGGGGCTTTTATTTATTAGTTCTTGTATTATCATTTTTAAAAGTATGGTATAAACTGCCCACCATAAAATATATTGTGGTAGTGGACAGAAAAAATAAATAAACACAAGGGGGGAGAGAGAGAAAAAAGAAAGAAAAAATAAATAAACACAAGAAAACAAAGGTAAAATCACGAAATATAGTGTAAATCAATTACGCTCAGGAAGAATTTTGGCCAACCTAAGCTTGGAACAGCCAGGGGCTCAAAACTCACTGAGTGGTTCCAACTGACAAACTAAAAAGAAATTTCATGGTGTGTTTTTTCAGTATGAAAGTCAAAGTCTGGAAGAACTTTGACCCCTTATTAGTATCAGCATCTCAAAAAGGCAAAGGTTTTTTTCGCAGAAGCAGTGCCTGAGATCCTTGATCTCATTTGCTGAGCCTTCAGATGTATTTATATAAAGTGTAGGCTTTAATTCTGAGCTCATATTCTTTGCACGTTCTTGACCAATATGGAACCCTAAGACAGAGCTGACCTGCCTCAGGCAGTAGATCCCACCTGCCATTGGTGGACCTATCCTCTGTTTGCCACCACCACCACCTGCCTCCTTGAGCTGCCTCAGGTGGCGTGCAAGTGAGCAGCTCTGTGTGGGTGTGTAGCAGCAGGTGAGTGGATGGGCAGAGGCATTTTCAGTTTTGCTTAGGGCAGCAAAATGCCCTGGGCTGGCTGTGTGCCTAATGATAGCACACTGGAGCCAGATTTTGTTACGGGGGTGGGGAACCTGCAGCCTTCCAGATGTTGCTGGACTACACTGCCCATCATCCTGGACTATTGCCCACTCTGGCTGGGGCTGATCCAAGCTGTGTAGTCCAGCAGCATCTGGAGAGGTTCCCCACTGTCACCTTGCAAAACTTCCTGGTCTAATTGTTTTACCTCCTCTCTTAACAATTATGCTTTTTAATTGGCATGCTTTGAGGCACATTTTGTTTTCAGTGCTTTATTTTGTATTTTAATGATGCGTTGCCTTTTCAACTGATTTATAAAACTGGAGAAGGATCATAGCTTAGTGGCAAAGTATTTGCTTTGCACAAAGGTTTCAAGTTGGCATGAAGAAGGTTTGATCCCCACACCGCCAGGTAGAGCTGTGAATGTTCCTTGCCTAAAACCCTGGAGAGCAACTACCAGTTAGTATAGACCAGTGTTCTTCAAACTTAGGTGCCTGTATATTATTGCATTACAACTTCCAGTGGTCTTAGCCAGTGGTCAGGGAAGGTGGGAGTTGCACCTGAGGTTGAAGAACACTGCTACAGTCAGTGAAATTGCAGATAATTGAAACACATTGGAAAAGCCTGCAAGCACCCCAGTCTGCCCCCGTTCCGCCCTTTCGGTCATGTTTCCATGACATCTTTATGATGTCTCTGGGTCACTTCTGGGTTCAGCGTGATGCATGTGATCATTCACATATCGGGTGCAAGTAAACTTTAGGCTGCTTCTATAGAAAATACTAAGCGAGATGTGCCAATGGGTCTGACTCAGTATAAAAGGTAACGGACCCCTGGACGGTTAAGTCCAGTCAAAGGCGACTATGAGGTTGCGGTGCTCATCTCGCTTTCAGGCCAAGGGAGCTGGCAATTGTCCGCAGACAGCTTTCTGGGTCACGTGGCCAGCATGACTAAACTACTTCTGGTGCAATGGAACACCGTGACGGACGCCAGAGCACCCGTCACCACAGAGGTACCTATTTATCTACTTGCGCTGGCATGCTTTGAAACTGCTAGATTGGCAGGAGCAAGGACAGAGCAATGGGAGCTCACCCTGGGGATTTGAACTGCCAACCTTCTGACTGGCAAGCCCAAGAGGCTCAGTGGTTTAGACTACAGTGCCACCCACATCCCATCAGTATAAAGCCTACGGTCCTGTGGTTTTATACCTGTAAACCACTTGGAAGTCATTTGGGCATGAAAGCAGCATTTAAATTAATAAACAATGAAAAAATAACAAGACAACTATGCAGTTTCCTCACTAATTATTATGTAGCTGTTCTTCAAATAAAATTTAAAAACTTACGGTGGATTTCAAGGCCCGGATCCATTTCCTTTGTGTTCAACTGCAGAGACAGAGGAGGCCTCCTGATTTGTCTTGAAGCGGTGCGCCTTCTAAACCCATTGAGAGTGACAAATGCACGGGAAATCCTTGCAGGGGAGGAGATGCCCTGGATGCAGGAGGTACAAACTGCCAGGCACAGCATGTGGGCATGCACTATTTTGTGCCGTGTCAAATCCATGGCTTTCGCAGGCTGCAGGGATTCTGTCAAGCCTAGTGATTTCTCTGGACTGTCCACACAAAACATAAACACACATACAGCCGTCTTGGCTGAGCAAACCCCCGTCTTTGAGGCCAGAAGAATCTAAAAAACACAAGTGAATGGGGGGGGGGGGGTAGGAGGAGATGAGGGAAAGGACAAATGCAGCAACTGCCACATGGTAGACACAGCCAGATTCTCTTCTGCTCTTCTAGAGGGTAGGACTCCAATCAATAGATTCAAGTTACAAGAAAGGAGGCTCCTACCAAACATTAGGAAGACAAGTGTCCCTGATTTAGAGAAGACATCCCGGTTTCTGACTGGATCCTGGAAAATCCTGCTTTTCCTTAGGATGTCCCTATTTTCATTGTAGAAATTTTGGAGGGTATTGGTTTATTCGACTCCCGAGCTGTCTGAAGGCAATCCTGTATAGGGAAGTTTTTTTAAAAAAAAATAATAATGGGCCGCTTCTAGCACATATAAAAACATAGTAAAACATCAAACCTTAAAAAGCTTCCCTATATAGAGCTGCTTTCAGATGTCTCCTAAAGGCCTGCTTGCTGAAGGCCTGAAGGGCCCTGCCCCTTGCCTCTTTCCACCTGGCTTGGGGTAGGGCTTGACAGGCCTCACAAGGACTGCGGCTGCTGCTTAGCAAGGAGGGCTCCTCTTTTAAATCGTTTTTATTTTTATCTGTGTTGTTTTAAATGAGACCATCTTGGCTGTGAGCCCTGGAAGACCTGCACCCTGCCTTGCTGGCCTTTTCCCATCTGGCCTGGGAGAGTGGAGTGGTGACTGACTCCAGCTACAAAAGCTGAGGCTGTTGAACAGATTCTTGTGCTGGCGTATTATTTATGGGGGGTTGAGAGAGCCGTTGCTGTTATTGATATTATTGTTGTCTCTTTAGTTTTAGATCTTATGATTTACGTGGAAATTGTTTACACTTGGTTGTGTACTTTCTGATGTGTTTTATTTATTGTTTATGACTTCTGTTATGTTTGTAATTATGTCAATCATGTCATGTTGTAAGCCGCCTTGAGCATAGTTTCAACTGTGGAAAGGCAGCATACAAATAATAATAATAAAAATGATGATGATAATTACTCATCTCCTTGACATCTACATCAGAGGCATTCCACATGGTGGGCGCCACTACCGAGAAGGCCCTCTGCCTAGTCCCCCTGGTCCACTGACCGCATGGCAATGGGCCATGACTAGGATTGCCTACCTCCAAGGTCTGACCTGGAATCTCCAGGCTTGCCTGGCCCCCTCTAAGTGGCAAGCGGCAGGCCTGAATCTCCAGGTGGGTGAGAGTGCCTTTAATAAATAAAATTTATTAAGAAGGCTGTGCATGCAGTAAGCTTCAACTCCACAGGAACCAGCTACAAATTCTAGCACAGATCCTGGGGTGGCTCTGCCCTCCCCTCTCCCATTTAACCTCCATCTCTAGGGCCTGTTCCCATTACATCAGCAGGGGGGCATCCCCTTGTCATCACCAAGGGCAGTCCCTAAGCCTCAGGTTTGGCCCCTGATATATTAGCGTGTAGGACTATCCTGGCCCGGCAACCCTTGCACTCTGTCGTCCAGTTCTAGGTCACCAGCACACTTGCCCATGATGGTTGAAGTATGGTTACCAGATTTTTTCCCCAATGAATTGGGGGACACTCTTTTTTTGAAGCTGGGTAACAACAAGGAGTCAGTAGTGGGGATGGTGAGGCAAAAGACCCTGGGCCCAAGCACACATGCATATTGTATAAAGGAGTAAAGCCCTTCTTTCCCACCGTGAAACTTAAATGCGAGTTTTTTAAAAAACTGGGCAACGGCACTCCACGTGCCTGTGACTCCTGAGCCTTCCCTGATCTCTTTCCCCCTTCCCCATTTGTTTTGACAGATCAGGGGAGGCTCGGGAGTCACAGGCGGGCAACCATTGCCCAGGAGGGGCCAGCCTGGTAGTGCAGTTGGCTCTGGCTGGCTTCAGGAGCTGCTCATCGCTGTGGCACAGAAAAATGGCGGGCGCCATGGCAGCGAGCAGCTCCTGAAGCCAGCCAGAGCCAACTGCGGTAACAGGCTGGCTCCGGGCTGCTGCCGCTGCCGCATTTCCCGGGGACAGATTTGCAAATCTGGGGACATTCCAGGGATGGAATTTGTCCGGGGACAGATTTTCAAATCCGGGGACTGTCCCCGGGAATGCCTGGCAACCCTAGGTTAAAGCAGCAGGGGGGAGTCATTTCAGATGTATCCCCACCCCACTTTAATTGTGGATCTAGCTGGAATGTTGAGGGCGTACGGGTGGCAGCATGTCTAATTTCTCTTTGTTTCAGGCTTCAGCAGTAGACAGACAGCACCCAGGATAGCTCTCTGGCCAGTTTTCTATCAGTTTTGTCAACAAGCACCCCATGTTGCCAAGGCCCGACTGGCCTCTGCTAGGATTCTGGCATTTAGTGTCCCCGGGCATTTAGTGTCCCATGCTGTAAAACACTCTTCCAGCAGAGATAATAAATAACAATAACAATAATAATTATAATTTATTTATACCCTGTCCATCTGGCTGGGCTTCCCCAGGAACATTCTCTTCTGACTTTCAGGCATCTTTGCATGCTGACAGGCCTTTGCAAGCACTTTTTGTGATTATTTGCAGCGTTTATAATGGTGTTTCATGTTGTATTGTTGTACACCGTCCTGATATCTTTATGATATGAATCATAGAATAATATTCTATGCAGGAATATGAAGCTGTCCCATATGGGGATCGAACCTGCAACCCTGGTATTATCAGCACCATGCTCTAAACAACTGAGCTATCCAATCCTTAAAAGAACCTGAGCCTCCCATGTGACAGGTGGGATACTAACCACTATTTTAAAAAATAAATATTTTCTCCTCCCAATCTGGCAATCTTTAAACACCAGCAAATAATTTCTTTTTAAAGTATTTCTGCACATTTATAGGCCTGTTGCTGTGCGGTATTAGGAAAAACCTGCTCACCCAGAAATCAGAACAGTATCCATTTTTAAAACGATGGTTTGACAGGGCAATGTTCCTTTAATCCAGAGCAGCTCACAGGCAATCAACAATTTCCTTTCCATTGTCTTTCCATTGCCCTTATTTTACTGAGCAGATCATGCTGCAGATATACATCATTTGTCATAGCAGAGGCAGGCACTTCACACCCCATTAATCACTCAGTGGTGCAGAATGCAATTCGTTCCTCCTGAGACAGGCTTGATTTGAAGCAGTATTTGGCCTTGGAACATTTGAGCATGTCTTGGAACCTGTCCAGTTACATACCTTGGAGGTGTTTTGCAATCTATCGCTCCCCCCCCCCCATTTTTAAAAAAGCCCAGCTTATCACAATACACATATATGAACACACTAAGATGCACACTAATCTTACACTTGTACTGTCACAATCACAGATTCCACGCACAGCTCTTGGGGCTACCAATAGCAGCTTTAAAATAACCTTTAATATGCTATTGATTTTGTAATAAGTGCTGGGTACTGAGCTGACAGCTACATTATCAGATATAGCAGAGTCAGCCCTGGTTAAAAGGCACATAAGTAAACCCATGTTTTTAGTACTATGCTCAACATACCGTGATGCAGATGCCAGTGGAAAAACCCACAACCAGAAGCTCTGCCTGATTTCCACAATATCCACATGGAACCAGACAACCTTTGTGACATCACAGCTCTCAACTATATGGGAATACTGGTGCATGACCTCGAAAGGCACTCCTGTATCTTTAACAGCAACATTCCTGGGAAGATGTACAGCACAATCCTATAAATGTCCACTTAGAAACATGGGTACTTTTAGGGGATAGTCCAGAGCACCTGAACCCTGGGTCTTTTGCAATGGATCTCAGATCTACTGCAGCTTTCTCTCCATAGGAACCAACTCCCAGGGGGCATGGGGGCTTCGTCCCTCACAATAAAATATTTGATGGACACAAAGTTGATGGATGGGCATTCCCATTCAAATAGTATGCATGCACTGTGTCATGTGATCAATTGTGTGGGGTAGGGCTTACCTGGGTACCCACAATATTTAAGTTGGCACCTGTTTCCCTCCTTTCTTCTTTACCCCCCCCCCCCCGGAGTTTACTTTCCTTTATAGGGAAGTTAGGCTCACTCTAATAAACAGTGCTGGCAAGAGCACAGCCACACCCAGTCTTAATTTCCCACATCCAGGCGTGGAAATTAATACACACAACTTTTATTCAAATTTATGTCATGGGCATGTGCCCCCCAAATCCTTCAGGTATTTTGCAAAGTTTGATGGGTTTGATGGGACTAACTCCCAGGAAAGTGGAAGCAGTTCTGTAGCCTTATTTATTGAGTCACTATATTAATAAAATTGTCTTTCAGCTTTAATGGCTCTCAGAAGCAGCTTACATTAAATACACCCACTAAAACAATTCACAATAAATAAATAAATAGTGTTGGGCTGTGTCTAGGGAACCCTGGGCTCAGCCAGGAAATTCACTACGGGGCCTTGGGTCACTCACTGTTTGCTAACCTACCTCGGTGTTGCTTACTTGTTGGAAAGCAGAGTCGTGTTCTTTAAAAAATGTCATTATCTTTAATTTTGTAGCAGCTGGGATAGCATTGACAAATGATTGGCGGCCTCTGCCCTGTTCCATTATTGTTGTACAGTCAGCTGTTTCACCAGGTAGCAGCCAAGGCTACAGCGGGGGCTTTAGCACTCACAAAACCTAGATGTCATGGATGCAAGGTATCCCTGTGGCCACAGTCTGCTGTTCCTTCTCAAATGCCCAAGGACCACTTGTGTCCTAATGATAGTACTGTGGCCCTAAAGTCAACTTCAGAGGCCCTATCCTCTGCCCTATGACCTGTTACGATCTGATTGGCTGGTAACAAGGGCAGGGCCTTTTCAGTGCTGGCACCATGGCTGTAGAACTCCCTCTTAGGGAAATCTGTCAAGCCACCTTTTACACATGCTTAAGCCTTATCTCCTCTATGCCAGCTCTTAGATTCTCTTTTAAAACTTATGCAGGTGTACTTGTTGATCACATCCACACCAGTTATAGCAAAGAATCCTGGGAACTGTAGTTTGCCCCTCATGGAGCTAGAATTCCCAGCACCCTGAACAAACTACAATTCCCAGGGGGCAAACTACTTTGTAGGAAACAATGTGCTTTAAGTGACTGGTGTGTATATATGACCAATGTTGTTCCTTTTCTGACTGCTTTTCTTGCTAGTACAACAAACAACGTTGGACAGGTCTTTTGAAAGGTGGTATGCAAATCAAGAAAAAAAATCAAATAATAAGTCAAACATGTTTTGCTTCTCCAGTTATTTGAGATCCCAGGAGTTTATAGAAAATAACTATAAACTGCAGAAGGAGGCCTCCCTCACTAATTAATTATTACCTGCTATTAATGCTGACTGTGCTTGCAGCTAGGACTTTTAATGCTGGGAAACCTCAGGAATCAGTCAAGGGAGGAAAACAAGAGGAGAAAGTACAGATCTTAACAAGACAAGTGGTCTTTAATCATGAGGCACTGTTCTCTGACTACAGATACGCACAGGTAGAAATCTGAAAACAGAAAGGCATAAAAATGCTTGACACACTCACATTTTGTAACAACATCCAAAAGGATCTGAAAGTGTATGTCTTCTCCTGATGGAAAACACATGGTTAAGATTGTGGCATTGGCTCTTATACAGCACAAAGAAGGAAGTGACTTGATAGGTTTATCAACTGTCCACCTTCATGCAATGGATGGTTTGAAACGGAATTAAGCAAACAATTGGAGACACCTGATTGCCCAACAGTGGAAAACAGGATGCTGGACTAGACTGACCTTTGGTATAAGCCAGCAGGGCTCTTCTTCTATTCTTATGTAGCAAATTCTAATTCAGGGGTGGAGAACCTGTGGCCCTCCAGATGTTGCTGAACTACAACTCCCATCATTCCTGACCATTAGCTGGGACTGATATGAATTAAAGTACAACAGCATCAGGGGTTGGGGGGGGCGATCCCTGTTCTACTGACTATATCAGTCTATTTAGGACTCATTCACATTTTATATTTCAATGGGTTTTTATATTTTTCTCATAACACTGATGCTAGAAAATATTTCCTTATTTTACTCACCTTAATTCTATGCATGTGTGGACCAAAATAGGATGCACATAGTTCTGTGGGCCTTACTTCCAAGTAACTGTGATTAAAATTACAGTAAGCAAACCAAATAATATGGCATTGATTACATGATTTAAATTCACATGTCTAGTTTTTTAAAATTTCAAAAGCAGCCATGGGGCCCCCAGTGAAGACCATGCTCATTATGGGACATCTCACTCTCTCAGAATCACCATTCATTCCAGGTGAGAAGTTGCCACTGGCATCATAAGAAGCTTTCATCATTGGGTGAATAAGAACTATTTTTTGAGGGCTGCAGCACTGCAGCGTAGAGAACCATCATTTTACCTCCTCCTCGTGTGCCATAAATCCAATCCTGATCTCCCACCCCACACTCATAAACAACTCCTTTTTTAAAACAAACCAACAACAACTAGACACATTAATTGCAAACACACAGTTAATATTACCCCTAGTTTGGCCCTAAGAACCACGATGCAGGTACGTATTGCAAGAAACAATATGTTTCCAGTAATCGGTGCAGAAGCATGAGCCTTACAATGATTTTTGTTTCTTACGCTACAAAAACATTATCAAAAATATATGGGTGACAGAAATCATTTTGCTCAAATGTCACTGATATAAGCTTGTTCCAGCTGGCATGGTGTGGGTGGCTTGCACAAGGGCTGCTGAAAGTTCGCTGCATTGGCAAAAGTGCAGGTGCATCCAGGCTAGGCCATCTGCTGGGTGTCGCAGCCCAAAAACTCCATCCTCAGTGCAATGTGGTTATTCCAGCGGACAGGGTGTATCCTCAAATATTGAGCAAATAGCGGAGGGTCTAGGAGGTTCACCACTGGGCTGAAATGATCTTGATTTCCCTGGAAAATCTGAAAAGAAGGTGGGCGGGATAATTAATTCTTCCTTCGACCTCTAAAGCTGCTTGAAAAAGAAGATAAAGTTTACCGGGGCTGGGTCAGGCCATTATTGCCACATAGCAGCGTTGGCCTCTTGTGGGACCCATTAGGTAAAGGTACAGGACCCCTGGATGGTGAGGTCCAGTCAAAGGTGACTATGGGGTTGCAGCGCTCATCTCGCTTTTCAGGCCGAGGCAGCCGGTGTTTGTCCACAGACAGCTTTCCGGGTCATGGGCCAGCATGACTAAACCGCTTCTGGCGCAACGGAACACCATGACGGAAACCAGAGCAGCACATGGAAATGCTGTTTACCTTCCCACCACAGTGGTACCTATCTACTTGCACTGGCATGCTTTTGAACTGCTAGGTTGGCAGGAGCTGGGACAGAGCAAAAGGAGCTCACCCTGTTGCAGAGATTCAAACCGCCAACCTTCCAATCAGCAAGCCCTGAAGGCTCTGTGGTTTAGACCACAGTACCACCCACCCATTAATGACACCTGCCCAGGCTTCTCCTTCTAAAAAACTTTGGATGTCCAGGAACTACCCACAACATCTCCAATATATTGTTAGCTTACCCTGGAGAGACGGCCATCTTAATTTTCCACAATGCTTTCTTTTTTAAAAGCATGTTAGTGTGCCATATAGTTTGAGTTAAACAAAGAAATAAAATTGCCTCCCTGCCACCTACCCACCCGAAAGACATATAACATACACGTGAGAAAAACAAGGGAGACGTCACTGGCTGGAATAAAGAAGCACCAGTGACACCCCAGAAGTGTAGGCCTTATTTACCTTCTCTTTGCCGCCTTGTAGGACAGAGGCCCAGTGCTTGCCATCCAGGCTGCTCGAAAGAGAAAACTCCTTCACGAACATTTTGGTGAAGGCAGACTTTGCACCTTGGGTCATCAACCCAGTCACCCGCATGGTCTTACGAAAGTTCACCTGAATCCACTCCGCTGAGCTGTCAACCTGCAGAAAAGACAGTGAGGCCTTCAAGTGCCTGCTGTTATGGCTGCCCTGGGACACTTCTTTAAACCTCTCTGGTTTTTCCCATTTTAACTTCAGTGCTCTTCAGCGCATTGCACAACAAAAGATAGCAGGGTCAAAGGCCTGTGTCAAAGTGGTGCGTCTTCAAGCATACAAAATACTGTACAATGTAAGTACAACACATCTTTGTTGGGAAGGAATTCAACAACTTAGGGGGCTGCCACAGAGAAGGCCCACTCCCAGGCCATGAGCCCATGAACCTTTTGAGGGTGGTGGAACTAACTAGAGGGCCCCCTCTGCTGAGTTTAAAACTAAAGAGGATCTGTAGAGAAGGAGGCAGTCTTTCAGTATTGGTGACCTAAGTTATTTAAACATGAGTGTAAGCACCTAAAATTGGACCCGAAAATTAACCGGCAACCTGTTCTATTTTGAAACAGGGGTCATATGAGTTCTATAGGAAACCCCAGTTGGTAATCTGGCCACTGCATTTTGGATGCTATATTCAAGGGAAAGACCCACATAGGGTGCATTGCAGTAATCCAATTGGGAAGTAACCAGAGCATGGAATACCATAGCAAATTTGTTTCTGTCCGAAAGGTGTCATAGCTGGCAAACCAGCCAGAGCTGGAAAAAGACATTCCTAGTCACTTGAGCCTCCAGTGACAGTGTTGAATCCAGGAGCACCCCCAAGCTAGACCTCCCCCTTCCAGGGGAGTGCTGCCCTGTCCAAGGCAGGACATCTCCCTGCCTCCTGGACTCACAACACCTCTTTCTTTTCAGGATTCAGCTTAAAGTTACTGGCCCGCATGGAGTCCAATATTGCCTCCAGGTACTAGTCTAATACCTCAACCACCTCCAGACTCTTTTGGGAGGTAGTGGACGCTCCTTCATTGGAGGTTTTTAAGCAGAGGTTGGCTAGCTACCTGCCATGGATGCTTTAGTTGAGATTCCTGCATTGCAGGGAGTTGGACAAGATGACACTCAGGATCCCTTCCAACTCTATGTTTCTATGATTTTCCTGATTCAGATCAAAAAGAGAGGAAGAGCTGGGCGTTATCTACATTTTGGTGACACCTCACTCCAAATCTCCTGATGACAGCTCCTAGCAGCTTAATATAAATGTTAAATAGCATGGAGGACATTTTTTTTTTTAAAAAAGCCCTTCACAGCTTGTGGTCACAGCTTCTGCAGGACCACCTTCTCCCATATGTATATACCCTGAGAGATGGGCAAATATGCCCATTTTGATTTCCATATTTCCAGTCTTCACTTCTCCAAGTTTCCACATCAGTTTATTATTTTTTAAAAAATTGAAATGTCCCCTAGAAATCAGTTTCTCCTAATATATACTTTTGTATGCACTTTGGCTAATGTACACATTTTGCAAGAAATTTTCCCTGTTATATTACATTTTTATATGCCATCATATTTATTTTTAGGCAAACTTTCCCCTAAAATAAGCATTTATGTATGCATTGTTTGGCTGAAGAACTGCATCACAAAATTCAGGAAAATGTGACTTTAGAAGGATAGCTGTGTTTCAGTAAGTGTATTGGTTAACAGAGTGTGAATCAGGTAGGTTTTTGTTTAAATGCAAGCAAAATCAAATTTCTCTCCCACCTCTGGTTTCTACACACACACACACACACACACACACACACACACACACACACACACACACACATTCAGGGACACCTTCCAGGCACTCAAGGAGGGCACAGAGCACAGCTGGGAAGGGAAGGAGCCGGGAGGTGGGATTTAAACAGGACTGCACTGCACATAGTCCACCACAGATAATGCTTCACACCATAATGCTTCATACCATCTCCAACTCAATGCTTTGCAAGTCAGTTCACCCATTCACCTGCTAATCATACAATGCTGAGTAACAATCTAGAGCAGGAATGAGGAACTTGTGGCTCTCCAGATGTTGTTGGATTACAACTCCCATCATCCCTGACCATTGGCCATGCTGGCTGGAGCTGGTATGACAGCAGGAGAGCCACAGGTTCACCAGCTCTGCCTTAGATCCTTCCTGCCCATACACAAAATTACCTTTGGTCTCCAAGCATTGACTCTCCCATTCAAGTTAAGCCGGGCCAGAAAGGGGGACCAAGTGTAAAGCACATTGCTGATGTAGGAAGAAGCTGAGACCTGCTCATTGGAGATAGCATTGCTTTCCATTCCTAGTGGCATAGAGCAGCCTAGGAGAGAAAAGTGGAGAAACAACATGACCCTCACTTGCCCTCAAGAGCCCTCTCCTTCCCACCCTGCCAAGGGAGGCCCTCAGTTCCTGAAGTGGCTCTGGTCACACCTTCAAGTTTACATTTGCCATGCACTGACATGGTTGTAAGAAACCTTATGTAGATTTCCAACACTTCTTGTGGGTTAGAAACCGAGTCCTATGGTGAATGGTTGAAAGAGCTGGGCATGTTAACCCTGGACAAGAAATAATTAAGGGGAGGCATGACAGATGGAGCAGACCTGTTCTCTGATGCTCCAGAGGACAGAAGGAAAACCAATGGGTGGAAAGGAAAGAGAAACAGATTTCAGGTAAACATCAAGAGAAAGGGAAAGAGCTGTACAACAGTGGAACAGACCACCTCAGGAGGTGGTGAGCTCTCCTTCACTGGAGATATTTAAGCAGAGGTTGGACAGCCATCTCTCAGGGACGCTAGAGTTGCATCTTATATGGCAGATTCTTCACTAGGCAAGGGGGGGGGTGAAATAGAGGACCTCCAAGGTCTCTTCCACCTCTGCAACCCTACGGATTCTATGAATGTGGAGGATGAGAGGGCCTCACTGCCATACTGTTCAGGTCGCATCCGATGAGCTCCATGCGCAATGTGTTGCGGATGCTGAAGTGTGTCGGGTGGAGACGGATATAGCGGGCTACAATGGGAGGGTTAAAGCTGCTTTCTCTCACGCCTGCTGCATCCACGTTCCCAAAGAATATCTGCAGGCAAGGAGAGAAAAACACCGAGGTGGGAATGGAAGTTGTGATCAGGGGCTATGCAAAGCCTGCATGGAATCCACACTCTGACACTGAAGGCAAGCTTTCCATATAAAAACAAAGAGAAGTTTTAGGAAGTCATGAGGTCAATGACACACACCCTTTAAAAATATTAATTTAACTGGAATAGCAAGGGAAGGGCCATAGTTCAGCAGCAGAGAACCAGCTTTTCTTACAAAAGGTCCTCAACTTAATATCTGGCATTGCTAAATATGTCTGAGAAAGACCCCAAGAGAGTGGCTGCCAGTCGGTGTAGACAATATTGAGCTAAATGCTCTGACACAGTGTAAGGCAGCTCTCTGTATTTCACCTTTTTACTCTCTATACCTAGTTTTGAGGCATCTTACATAGGTGGTGTGTGCTAAAAAAAATAAAATTCTATGCCAAGATAATCCAAATTATTTGCTAAGAAAAGCTGGATTCCTTCTAAAAGTATGCCTGTTCAGTACACTTGAATATTTCCCGTTTGGCCCAATTTATTCCAATTTTGCTAGTTGTAGAGAGGGGTAAAAAGCATTGGTCTGCTCTTGGTCACAGGTTTCTGAGAGAGTTCACCAGGAATTCCCTGCACATTTAAACATAGCCTATCACTACAGTCTTAAGGACTACAAACTTGGTGAGGTGTTCTGCTTTTGCGTTTAAGTTAAAGCTGAGGTTCTAAGGATGCTGAATCCTTCATAATAATACCACTGATGTTTGCACTTGTCTGGTACAAAGTGTGACCTGTGGAGTCTATTAAGCTCTGAGCATGGTTAAAAATACCTGGGTGCATGACAATAACTGCAGTACCCTCTACATGTCTTCTCAGAAGTAAGTTCTGCTCAGCTTAAGAGGGCTTACTCCCAGAAAAGCGACTATGAAATTGCAGTCTAAAATTGTACATTTTTAAACTACCCAAAGAAGAGTATGCATTAACAAAATAAAGAAGTTAATATTCAATAGCTTTCTGCCATATGACTAGTCCTCACAAGTAAGTTCTGCAACTTCACATGATTTCTTGAATGTATGCGGTGACAATCCTAAATCTAAATCCTTTTACTAGGGAGTAAGTCTACTTGACCTCAATGAAACTGACTGCTGAGTAAACATTAGATTACACCACACATAGTGTGGTATAAGCAGCTTCATTTAATAAACATGCATAAGTCTAATTAATGCATGAACAATACCACAGAGTAAGCTGTCCTGCCAGGCTTAACCAATTTTGTAACCGTCGTCTACACGAGAAACTCAGCGTGTGAGGAGGCTAACCTCTAATCTAGGACCTTTCACTACTTTGTAACTGAGCCAAGTTTTACTGCCTGTGCTTTTTTTTCTTGTATGGGAAAGCACATGAATCTTGGGAGTGTTTGTAAGTAAACCAATTTTAACTTACCAAACATATGGCCTTTTTCTACGATGAGGAAGAGGGAAACTTTGGAAAGAAACTTTTTTAAGGGAACAATTTTGGAACTCACTTTGAAGGGCATATTTTAAAAGTCTAGCAGCCTTTAATTTCTGCACTTTACTTTGCTGCACATTTTATGGCTTTAAATCTCTGCTGGGATTCTCTCACCAAAGAGCACTTGCCCCAAATTTGGGTTTTGGAATCCAGGAACTCTCCTTTCTGTTATACCTATTTTTTCCTTGAACCAACACTACAACTCATTACCCTCAACTCAAAGCTTTGCAAGTCAGATCATCCATTCTTCTGTTAATTATAAAATATTAAGCAATCAACTAGAGCAGGGCTAGTGAATGTGCAGCCCTTCAGATGTTGCTGGACTACAGTTCCCTTCATCCCTGACCATTGGCCATGCTGGCTGGGAGTTGGAATCTAACACCTGAAGGGCTACCAGGTCCCCTCTCTTATCAATAAGAACCTGTACTTAACTTTAGTAATAATTTGGGAAGGTCATGTACATTCACATCATTCTATGTTTTGCATTGGGTGGAGATTCCCAGGGTCAAAGGGCTTGGTGTTTTTTTTTACTGATTGTTTCTGACAGTGCAATCCTGCATATGTCTATTCAGAAGTAAGACACACTGAATTTAATGAAGTTTACTTCCAAGTAATTGAAGTAAGGATTACAGCATAAGTTCTGCTTCTATTGTTCCAAAGTCCTAAACGTTAGCAAAGGCACTTAAATAAGGCAGTTGGAGTTCAGAGAGAAAAATCCTGATAACACTTTCCTAAGGAAATGGAGTAAAACTGCATATAATTTGAGGAGAAAGGTGAAACAGAGTTGTTTTGTCTTTCTTATTTCAGGCCTTGTGCATCACAGAGGGACATTCACCTAAACATACAGAAGAGAAATCCCTCAGGACTATACAGCAAATCAGGGCACATGATACCTCAGTAAAGTTCATGCCACTCTGAATGGTTGCTAAGCAACACAAACACCACCCCTTAGGTAGCTTACACCAAAAACTGAACAAACCTGTGAGCTACATACTGAATAATCTCTGCTGTTGCACTTCCAATCCAAAGTGCAAAAATACATGTTTGCTATTGTATGTGCAATGGCAAAGTCTGCATACTTGGGGGGGGGGTGGAGATCAAGGTGAAATTTTGCTTTCCTTTGTGCCTTCTTCCTTTCCACTTTCTTTGCTCTCTGCCTTCTGGTTAGAGGAAGATGAGGGAGAAAAGGCACTCACCATCTTGGAGCTGGTGGCATTGCCTTTATAACACTTCCATTTCTCTCCATCACTACTGTAGAATATCTCAAACTGGGAGATGTAGAGGCTGGAGAACTTCTGCCGGGCTCCTTGTGTCTTTATCCCATGGATGATCTGTTGTCGCAGCAGGTCTACCTGGACAATAGAAAGCAGGAATTCACACCAAGTGAGACAATTGATTTTTGGAAGCTATGAGGCCCAGAGACAGCAGAGGGAGAGAGGTTGCTTCTCAGGGCAAATGATACTGAGCTTGAGAGAGCAAAAGCTTTGCATTCAGAAAGTTCCAGGTTCAATCCTTTACCAATGGAGGCTTGTCCATTAGGGCAAACAAGGCACTACACCACCAACTTCAGTCCCAATTCAATAAAGACTTTCTGATAGATCAGACACAAACAGTGAGGATTGGACATGTAACATCTAATTCCTTAAAAATCAGCACTAGCACACCACAGGGATGTGTACTAAGTCCCTACCTGTATTCATTGTATACATACGATTGTGTATCATCTGACCCGTCTACTGCAATTATTAAGTTTGCAGATGACACCACCATAATGGGTTTAATAACAGGTGGAGACGAATCAGCGTATAGAGAGGAGGTCCAAAAAATATCTACATGGTGCCTAGGGAACAACTTGCACCTTAATATCAGCAAGACAAAGGAGATGGTGTTGGACTTTCGGAGGAAGAGAGGAGAACTAGTCCCGCTGTACATCGGCGAGGACTGTGTGGAGAGAGTCTCTTCCTTTAAATTCCTAGGAGTTTATCTCAGTGAAGACTTTACTTGGAAAATAAATACAACCCAGGTGGTTAAGAAAGCCCAACAGAGACTCCATCTCCTCAGAGTATTGTGGAAGAACAATGTCAATCAACATTTGATGATCTCTTTCTATCGGTCAACAATAGAAAGTGTCTTTTCATACTGCATCATGGTGTGGTACGCTGGTTTAACATCATCTAATAGGAAGTGCCTACAGAGGGTGGTGAATACAGCACAATATATTATGGGCTGTTTCATGAATCCGCTGGATGAAATAGTGGAAGAACATTGCCTCAGGAGAGTGAGGAAAATTCTCAGGGATGATTCACACCCTGGCCGGCACTTTCTTGATCTCCTGCCCCCAGGCAGAAGATATAGAAGCATGATTAGTTGCACCAACAGGGTAAAGAACAGCTTCTATCCGTGGGCTGCTGAATGAAAAGATAACAACAGGGCAACTGACTTTTGGGTTTGGTGGGTGTGTGTCAGTAAATGAGGGGAATGAAGACTAAAAGAGCTGAGTGGGGGTGATCGTGTAATCTCACTGTATATAAGTTGTACAAGTGACAATAAAGTATTTCAATTTCAATTCCTCCTACACCTATCTTCTTAGTTATGACTACCCAGCGGGTGGCCCTGCCCATCTGCTTCCTTCTCAGTCTCAGTGTTGCCCCTTGTAAAACTCAAGAGGGCAGACATTAGAATTATCTGGCTCTACTGTCATTGGCTCAAGTACTGACTGTTGGTCTTCCTGCTTTCTTCCCCACCAGCCCCAGAGAGGACCAGCCACCACTGTCCTTGGTATCTTCGGATAGGGCTAGGAAAGATCCATGTTCAGGAAGAGAAGGCTGCCACTAATCTATATGTATATGTATATGTATATGTATATGTATATGTATATGTATATGTATATGTATATTTTGTGTGTGTGTGTCTCCTGCCTCTCCTTTTAAGGGGCACAGGGCAGCAAATTTCTGGGATTAAAAAAAATCTATCTATCTATCTATCATCTATCTATCTATCTATCATCTATTTGTCTATCTACACACACACACACACACACACACACACACACACCTAAAAACAAATTGCTTCACCCTGCCTATCCACAGGCAGCTCTTGTTCCTGTGGAGACATGAAGGGCTCACTGGTCTCTACCTCATGACTGCTCATAGCCCATGTTTGTTCCTTCCTAGACAGCGCATTGGGACTGGAAGGGCATGAGGCAGGTTGCCCCACAGCAGCTGGACCAAGAAAGCCAATGATAGGCAGAACCAACTAATACTAGTTCTGCCCTTCTTCTCCTCCTCCCTGCTGAGCTCTATCTAAACAGGCAGCCCTGAGACTGAGGCAGAGACAGTGCCCTATTTGCCCTAGTGTACCTGCCTCCACTGCCAGCCACGATAAGGGGTTAAAAACTTGGAAGGAGGCACAGTAGGCCTCCCTCCTGAGGCAATTGTGGTAAGGGCAGAAGAGCTGCTTCTTTACACTTGCCCTCTCCAGGGATTTAGACTTACAGTTTCAGATGCAGAGGGCAAGTCACGCTGAGCATACAGAGCAAAAGGTCTGAAGGGAGAGAGGGAGACTTCACATCTATATAGGCTCCATGCGATCTGGAACCCTGAGCAACTGGGATATCAGTTTTATTGAAGCTTTGGCATGCAAAGGCTCTGAATGTGCCAATGCCAGAGGAAAGGCTTGGAGGGCAGCCCCAGTCTCTTCGCTCACGCATTCTCCAGAAATTTAAGTATAAAAAACCTTACTCTGTTGAAGAGCTGTCTGTGAGTGAGTAGAATGCATGAAGATATATAAGCTCACTAAGTCTACTCTCCCCCCCATTGCTGCCACCACCATCACTATCCCCCTTCCACAGTTAGTAAGCAACCATCACCATAAAGGAGTCTCCTGTACTCATGCAGGCTCCCTGTGTGACGCAGAACCCTGGGAAACCAGAGTTCCATCTCACCTAAGAGCATCCACAAGCATGGTTGGCTCTTCACTGCAAATGCTCACCCTCCAACTTGTGGAAGGTGGTTAGGGTAGTGGTGGAGCTATGGCACTTGCCCCCATTCATAGGTTCTGCTAATCTGTGAGAATATAGCTCCTGAGTAGGGTTAGGCAGTAGTCTTAATCAAGTGTTAACACTTCCGTAGAAGGCTTGAGAAAGGAGCCTGAATATGGCTCCTCTCTGGAATTAAAAACCTTTACTGTCACCGTTGCCTGAGGCAGAGGCTAGTTTGAGGATTCTGCACCCCTCTGAGACTGGTGTTAGTGCTATTCACCTGCAAGATCCACACACACCCTTCCTGATTAATAAATCCTACCTGGATCCAAGCATTCTTTTCTGCAGTACTCCAGGCATTGATTGAACCAGATTTGTCAAGCCTGGCCAGGCTGGGGACCCATTGACCTTGGACAGAAAAAG